>NC_051849.1:30847016-33347016 GCF_905115235.1 Hermetia illucens
AATTTCAGAAATTTTTCCGGCACCCAGACCCCCCAACCTATATACCATTTTGAAGCTCAGATCCCCTACCAGACGTAGTGATCACAAATTAAGCTCCTTTCTTGCGAAATTCTCAATATTAAGGGAGATATAAGCGTTTAAAGTTTTTCCCAAGATTCATCGAAATTTCAGAAATTTTTCCGGCACCCAGACCCCCCAACCTATATACCATTTTGAAGCTCAGATCCCCTACCAGACGTAGCTGATCACAAATTAAGCTCCTTTCTGCGAAATTCTCAATATTAAGGGAGATATAAGCGTTTAAAGTTTTTCCCAAGATTCATCGAAATTTCAGACATTTTTCCGGCACCCAGACCCCCCAACCTATATACCATTTTGAAGCTCAGATCCCTACCAGACGTAGTGATCACAAATTAAGCTCCTTTTTGCGAAATTCTCAATATTAAGGGAGATATAAGCGTTTAAAGTTTTTCCCAAGATTCATCGAATCTCAGAAATTTTTCCGGCACCCAGACCCCCCAACCTATATACCATTTTGAAGCTCAGATCCCCTACCAGACGTAGTGATCACAAATTAAGCTCCTTTTTGCGAAATTCTCAATATTAAGGGAGATATAAGCGTTTAAAGTTTTTCCCAAGATTCATCGAAATTTCAGAAATTTTTCCGGCACCCAGACCCCCCAACCTATATACCATTTTGAAGCTCAGATCCCCTACCAGGACGTAGTGATCACAAATTAAGCTCCTTTTTGCGAAATTCTCAATATTAAGGGAGATATAAGCGTTTAAAGTTTTCCCAAGATTCATCGAAATTTCAGAAATTTTTCCGGCACCCAGACCCCCCAACCTATATACCATTTTGAAGCTCAGATCCCCTACCAGGCGTAGTGATCACAAATTAAGCTCCTTTTTGCGAAATTCTCAATATTAAGGGAGATATAAGCGTTTAAGTTTTTCCCAAGATTCATCGAAATCTCAGAAATTTTTCCGGCACCCAGACCCCCCAACCTATATACCATTTTGAAGCTCAGATCCCCTACCAGACGTAGTGATCACAAATTAAGCTCCTTTTTGCGAAATTCTCAATATTAAGGGAGATATAAGCGTTTAAAGTTTTTCCCAAGATTCATCGAAATTTCAGAAATTTTTCCGGCACCCAGACCCCCCAACCTATATACCATTTTGAAGCTCAGATCCCCTACCAGGCGTAGTGATCACAAATTAAGCTCCTTTCTGCGAAATTCTCAATATTAAGGGAGATATAAGCGTTTAAAGTTTTTCCCAAGATTCATCGAAATTTCAGAAATTTTTCCGGCACCCAGACCCCCCAACCTATATACCATTTTGAAGCTCAGATCCCCTACCAGACGTAGTGATCACAAATTAAGCTCCTTTTTGCGAAATTCTCAATATTAAGGGAGATATAAGCGTTTAAAGTTTTTCCCAAGATTCATCGAAATTTCAGAAATTTTTCCGGCACCCAGACCCCCGAACCTATATATCATTTTGAAGCTCAGATCCCCTACCAGGCGTAGTGATCACAAATTAAGCTCCTTTTTGCGAAATTCTCAATATTAAGGGAGATATAAGCGTTTAAAGTTTTTCCCAAGATTCATCGAAATTTCAGAAATTTTTCCGGCACCCAGACCCCCCAACCTATATACCATTTTGAAGCTCAGATCCCCTACCAGACGTAGTGATCACAAATTAAGCTCCTTTTTGCGAAATTCTCAATATTAAGGGAGATATAAGCGTTTAAAGTTTTTCCCAAGATTCATCGAAATTTCAGAAATTTTTCCGGCACCCAGACCCCACAACCTATATACCATTTTGAAGCTCAGATCCCCTACCACACGTAGTGATCACAAATTAAGCTCCTTTTTGCGAAATTCTCAATATTAAGGGAGATATAAGCGTTTAAAGTTTTTCCCAAGATTCATCGAAATTTCAGAAATTTTTCCGGCACCCAGACCCCCCAACCTAAATACCATTTTGAAGCTCAGATCCCCTACCAGACGTAGTGATCACAAATTAAGCTCCTTTTTGCGAAATTCTCAATATTAAGGGAGATATAAGCGTTTAAAGTTTTTCCCAAGATTCATCGAAATTTCAGAAATTTTTCCGGCACCCAGACCCCCCAACCTATATACCATTTTGAAGCTCAGATCCCCTACCAGACGTAGTGATCACAAATTAAGCTCCTTTTTGCGAAATTCTCAATATTAAGGGAGATATAAGCGTTTAAAGTTTTTCCCAAGATTCATCGAAATTTCAGAAATTTTTCCGGCACCCAGACCCCCCAACCTATATACCATTTTGAAGCTCAGATCCCCCATCAGACGTAGTGATCACAAATTAAGCTCCTTTTTGCGAAATTCTCAATATTAAGGGAGATATAAGCGTTTAAAGTTTTTCCCAAGATTCATCGAAATTTCAGAAATTTTTCCGGCACCCAGACCCCCCAACCTATATACCATTTTGAAGCTCAGATCCCCTACCAGACGTAGTGATCACAAATTAAGCTCCTTTTTGCGAAATTCTCAATATTAAGGGAGATATAAGCGTTTAAAGTTTTTCCCGAGATTCATCGAAATTTCAGAAATTTTTCCGGCACCCAGACCCCCCAACCTATATACCATTTTGAAGCTCAGATCCCCTACCAGACGTAGTGATCACAAATGAAGCTCCTTTTTGCGAAATTCTCAATATTAAGGGAGATATAAGCGTTTAAAGTTTTTCCCAAGATTCATCGAAATTTCAGAAATTTTTCCGGCACCCAGACCCCACAACCTATATACCATTTTGAAGCTCAGATCCCCTACCACACGTAGTGATCACAAATTAAGCTCCTTTTTGCGAAATTCTCAATATTAAGGGAGATATAAGCGTTTAAAGTTTTTCCCAAGATTCATCGAAATTTCAGAAATTTTTCCGGCACCCAGACCCCCCAACCTATATATCATTTTGAAGCTCAGATCCCCTACCAGGCGTAGTGATCACAAATTAAGCTCCTTTTTGCGAAATTCTCAATATTAAGGGAGATATAAGCGTTTAAATTTTTTCCCAAGATTCATCGAAATTTCAGAAATTTTTCCGACACCCAGACCCCCCAACCTATATACCATTTTGAAGCTCAGATCCCCTACCAGAGGTAGTGATCACAAATTAAGCTCCTTTTTGCGAAATTCTCAATATTAAGGGAGATATAAGCGTTTTAAAGTTTTTCCCAAGATTCATCGAAATTTCAGAAATTTTTCCGGCACCCAGACCCCCCAACCTATATACCATTTTGAAGCTCAGATCCCCTACCAGACGTAGTGATCACAAATTAAGCTCCTTTTTGCGAAATTCTCAATATTAAGGGAGATATAAGCGTTTAAAGTTTTTCCCAAGATTCATCGAAATTTCAGAAATTTTTTCGGCACCCAGACCCCCCAACCTATATACCATTTTGAAGCTCAGATCCCCTACCAGATGTAGTGATCACAAATTAAGCTCCTTTTTGCAAAATTCTCAATATTAAGGGAGATATAAGCGTTTAAAGTTTTTCCCAAGATTCATCGAAATTTCAGAAATTTTTCCGGCACCCAGACCCCCCAACCTATATACCATTTTGAAGCTCAGATCCCCTACCAGACGTAGTGATCACAAATTAAGCTCCTTTTTCCGAAATTCTCAATATTAAGGGAGATATAAGCGTTTAAAGCTTTTCCCAAGATTCATCGAAATTTCAGAAATTTTTCCGGCACCCAGACCCCCCAACCTATATACCATTTTGAAGCTCAGATCCCCTACCAAACGTAGTGATCACAAATGAAGCTCCTTTTTGCGAAATTCTCAATATTAAGGGAGATATAAGCGTTTAAAGTTTTTCCCAAGATTCATCGAAATTTCAGAAATTTTTCCGGCACCCAGACCCACCAACCTATATACCATTTTGGAGCTCAGATCCCCTACCAGATGTAGTGATCACAAATTAAGCTCCTTTTTGCGAAATTCTCAATATTAAGGGAGATATAAGCGTTTAAAGTTTTTCCCAAGATTCATCGAAATTTCAGAAATTTTTCCGGCACTCAGACCCCCCAACCTATATACCATTTTGAAGCTCAGATCCCCTGCCAAACGTAGTGATCACAAATTAAGCTCCTTTTTGCGAAATTCTCAATATTAAGGGAGATATAAGCGTTTAAAGTTTTTCCCAAGATTCATCGAAATTTCAGAAATTTTTCCGGCACCCAGACCCCCCAACCTATATACCATTTTGAAGCTCAGATCCCCTACCAGACGTAGCGATCACAAATTAAGCTCCTTTCAGCGAAATTCTCAATATTAAGGGAGATATAAGCGTTTAAAGTTTTTCCCAAGATTCATCGAAATTTCAGAAATTTTTCCCGCACCCAGATCCCCCAACCTATATACCATTTTGAAGCTCAGATCCCCTACCAGACATAGTGATCACAAATTAAGCTCCTTTTTGCGAAATTCTCAATATTAAGGGAGATATAAGCGTTTAAAGTTTTTCCCAAGATTCATCGAAATTTCAGAAATTTTTCCGGCACCCAGACCCCCCAACCTATATACCATTTTGAAGCTCAGATCCCCTACCAGACGTAGTGATCACAAATTAAGCTCCTTTTTGCGAAATTCTCAATATTAAGGGAGATATAAGCGTTTAAAGTTTTTCCCAAGATTCATCGAAATTTCGGAAATTTTTCCGACACCCAGACCCCCCAACCTATATACCATTTTGAAGCTCAGATCCCCTACCAGACGTAGTGATCACAAATTAAGCTCCTTTTTGCGAAATTCTCAATATTAAGGGAGATATAAGCGTTTAAAGTTTTTCCCAAGATTCATCGAAATTTCAGAAATTTTTCCGGCACCCAGACCCCCCAACCTATATACCATTTTGAAGCTCAGATCCCCTGCCAGACGTAGTGATCACAAATTAAGCTCCTTTTTGCGAAATTCTCAATATTAAGGGAGATATAAGCGTTTAAAGTTTTTCCCAAGATTCATCGAAATTTCAGAAATTTTTCCGGCACCCAGACCCCCCAACCTATATACCATTTTGAAGCTCAGATCCCCTACCAAACGTAGTGATCACAAATTAAGCTCCTTTTTGCGAAATTCTCAATATTAAGGGAGATATAAGCGTTTAAAGTTTTTCCCAAGATTCATCGAAATTTCAGAAATTTTTCCGGCACCCAGACCCCCCAACCTATATACCATTTTGAAGCTCAGATCCCCTACCAGACGCAGTGATCACAAATTAAGCTCCTTTTTGCGAAATTCTCAATATTAAGGGAGATATAAGCGTTTAAAGCTTTTCCCAAGATTCATCGAAATTTCAGAAATTTTTCCGGCACCCAGACCCCCCAACCTATATACCATTTTGAAGCTCAGATCCCCTACCAGACGTAGCGATCACAAATTAAGCTCCTTTCAGCGAAATTCTCAATATTAAGGGAGATATAAGCGTTTAAAGTTTTTCCCAAGATTCATCGAAATTTCAGAAATTTTTCCCGCACCCAGATCCCCCAACCTATATACCATTTTGAAGCTCAGATCCCCTACCAGACATAGTGATCACAAATTAAGCTCCTTTTTGCGAAATTCTCAATATTAAGGGAGATATAAGCGTTTAAAGTTTTTCCCAAGATTCATCGAAATTTCAGAAATTTTTCCGGCACCCAGACCCCCCAACCTATATACCATTTTGAAGCTCAGATCCCCTACCAGACGTAGTGATCACAAATTAAGCTCCTTTTTGCGAAATTCTCAATATTAAGGGAGATATAAGCGTTTAAAGTTTTTCCCAAGATTCATCGAAATTTCGGAAATTTTTCCGACACCCAGACCCCCCAACCTATATACCATTTTGAAGCTCAGATCCCCTACCAGACGTAGTGATCACAAATTAAGCTCCTTTTTGCGAAATTCTCAATATTAAGGGAGATATAAGCGTTTAAAGTTTTTCCCAAGATTCATCGAAATTTCAGAAATTTTTCCGGCACCCAGACCCCCCAACCTATATACCATTTTGAAGCTCAGATCCCCTACCAGACGTAGTGATCACAAATTAAGCTCCTTTTTGCGAAATTCTCAATATTAAGGGAGATATAAGCGTTTAAAGTTTTTCCCAAGATTCATCGAAATTTCAGAAATTTTTCCGACACCCAGACCCCCCAACCTATATACCATTTTGAAGCTCAGATCCCCTACCAGATGTAGTGATCACAAATTAAGCTCCTTTTTGCGAAATTCTCAATATTAAGGGAGATATAAGCGTTTAAAGTTTTTCCCAAGATTCATCGAAATTTCAGACATTTTTCCGGCACCCAGACCCCCCAACCTATATACCATTTTGAAGCTCAAATCCCCTACCAGACGTAGTGATCACAAATTAAGCTCCTTTTTGCGAAATTCTCAATATTAAGGGAGATATAAGCGTTTAAAGTTTTTCCCAAGATTCATCGAAATTTCAGAAATTTTTCCGGCACCCAGACCCCCCAACCTATATACCATTTTGAAGCTCAGCTCCTTTTTCCGAAATTCTCAATATTAAGGGAGATATAAGCGTTTAAAGTTTTTCCCAAGATTCATCGAAATTTCAGAAATTTTTCCGGCCCCCAGACCCCCCAACCTATATACCATTTTGAAGCTCAGATCCCCTACCAGATGTAGTGATCACAAATTAAGCTCCTTTTTGCGAAATTCTCAATATTAAGGGAGATATAAGCGTTTAAAGTTTTTCCCAAGATTCATCGAAATTTCAGACATTTTTCCGGCACCCAGACCCCCCAACCTATATACCATTTTGAAGCTCAAATCCCCTACTAGACGTAGTGATCACAAATTAAGCTCCTTTTTGCGAAATTCTCAATATTAAGGGAGATATAAGCGTTTAAAGTTTTTCCCAAGATTCATCGAAATTTCAGAAATTTTTCCGGCACCCAGACCCCCCAACCTATATACCATTTTGAAGCTCAGATCCCCTACCAGACGTAGTGATCACAAATTAAGCTCCTTTTTGCGAAATTCTCAATAATAAGGGAGATATAAGCGTTTAAAGATTCAAAAAGGAGCTTAATTTGTGATCACTACTATTGGTAGAAGGTCTGAGCTTCGAAATGGTATATAGGTTGTGGGGTCTAGGTGCGAGGGAAATTTCTGATTTTTGGAGGAATCTGGGGGAAAACTTTAAACGCTTATATCTCCGTTAATATTGAGAATTTCGCGAAAAGGAGCTTAATTTGTGATCACTACTATTGGTAGAAGGTCTGAGCTTCGAAATGGTATATAGGTTGTGGGATCTAGGTGCGAGGAAAATTTCTGATTTTTGGAGGAATCTGGGGGAAAACTTTAAACGCTTATATCTCCGTTAATATTGAGAATTTCGCAAAAAGGAGCTTAATTTGTGATCACTACTATTGGTAGAAGGTCTGAGCTTCGAAATGGTATATAGGTTGTGGGGTCTAGGTGCGAGGAAAATTTCTGATTTTTGGAGGAATCTGGGGGAAAACTTTAAACGCTTATATCTCCGTTAATATTGAGAATTTCGCAAAAAGGAGCTTAATTTGTGATCACTACTATTGGGAGAAGGTCTGAGCTTCGAAATGGTATATAGGTTGTGGGGTCTAGGTGCGAGTAAAATTTCTGATTTTTGGAGGAATCTGGGGGAAAACTTTAAACGCTTATATCTCCGTTAATATTGAGAATTTCGCAAAAAGGAGCTTAATTTGTGATCACTATGTCTGGTAGGGGATCTGAGCTTCAAAATGGTATATAGGTTGGGGGATCTGGGTGCGGGAAAAATTTCTGAAATTTCGATGAATCTTGGGAAAAACTTTAAACGCTTATATCTCCCTTATTATTGAGAATTTCGCTGAAAGGAGATTAATTTGTGATCGCTACGTCTGGTAGGGGATCTGAGCTTCAAAATGGTATATAGGTTGGGGGGTCTGGGTGCCGGAAAAATTTCTGAAATTTCGATGAATCTTGGGAAAAGCTTTAAACGCTTATATCTCCCTTAATATTGAGAATTTCGCAAAAAGGAGCTTAATTTGTGATCACTACTATTGGTAGAAGGTCTGAGCTTCGAAATGGTATATAGGTTGTGGGGTCTAGGTGCGAGGAAAATTTCTGATTTTTGGAGGAATCTGGGGGAAAACTTTAAACGCTTATATCTCCGTTAATATTGAGAATTTCGCAAAAAGGAGCTTAATTTGTGATCACTACTATTGGTAGATGGTCTGAGCTTCGAAATGGTATATAGGTTGTGGGGTCTAGGTGCGAGGAAAATTTCTGATTTTTGGAGGAATCTGGGGGAAAACTTTAAACGCTTATATCTCCGTTAATATTGAGAATTTCGCAAAAAGGAGCTTAATTTGTGATCACTACTATTGGTAGAAGGTCTGAGCTTCGAAATGGTATATAGGTTGTGGGGTCTAGGTGCGAGGAAAATTTCTGATTTTTGGAGGAATCTGGGGGAAAACTTTAAACGCTTATATCTCCGTTAATATTGAGAATTTCGCAAAAAGGAGCTTAATTTGTGATCACTACTATTGGGAGAAGGTCTGAGCTTCAAAATGGTATATAGGTTGTGGGGTCTAGGTGCGAGGGAAATTTCTGATTTCGCATCCACTGACCGCAAAAACTACTGACGGTCTGACATGAGACTGGGGCAAATAAGATGTCAATTTTTGTGTCAACAAGGAAAAAGTCCGGTCATGTTTCCCGACCTGGGTAAAGAAAACGAAAAAGAAAAATTATAACGCTAACATGTGAGTTTTGTAACAACAAGAGAAGTTTTTAAATGTCGATATCGCTAAACGGACAATGCAGCACTCGAAGTACGCCTCAGTTAATCATTCTTCACGCGCTTCCTGCTAGAGGAAGACATAAACGTCTTACTAATGCAAGAGCCTTGGACCATCAAAGGGTTCCAAAACAAATGTTACAACATTTGACATGCATCATCGCAGCAAAAAAGGTCAATCTGTTGATAGGTTGCGACTCCAATGCATACCATGCGCTTTGGGATAGCTCGAAAATCAACGAAAGAGACGAATCATTTTTGATTTTATTATCCACACAAATCTATCAGTGTGCAACAGGGCCAGGTCTAGCTCGAAAAATTGTGACGGCTGGGAGGAGGTGGTTGATAGTAGCCTACTAACCGACAATGAGATTCTTAGTGCGAAGAAATGGAGAGTATCTGACCAGAGATAACGTGGTGGAATTAAGATCTGTCCAGCCTCAAGAAGCTGACCAGGGATATTTTCAACGTCTGCTGCAGTCAAAAACATTGGCCGCCATACAGGGAATACTTAAAGAAGTTCAAGTCGCCCGTCAAGACTACCAGAGGCGGTCCTGGTTGTACTATTATCAAAACATTGAAAGCACTAGCGATTCTGCGAGACTCAATAAGATTCTGTCCTAGTTTCAAATTTACAACTTGACGAGAGTTGTCAGCAGAGGTGAGCGCCAGGGATATCTGGGGATAATCCTGAATCTGAACCTAATCAATTGGAAATTAAAAGTAGAACGGAAGGTTAAGAAAGTCTGTATAGAATTCTTTGCCTGTAAAAGGGCCTTCACGAGGATGGTTCTCTGGATTTACACAGCCCTGGTTCGTCCCATACTAACGTGCCGTTCTATTGTATAGTGGCAGGCTGTGGGGAGAATGTACAATAGAATGACACTCAATATGATTAAAAAAACTTTGAGTGTAGATACGACCGTGGCTCTGCATTCCTGTTCGGCTGATGCTTTCAATGTACTCCTTCACTTCCTCCTGCAGTGTGCAGTTCTGTTAAACTACGTGAGTCCGGTTGTCGAACAGTAAAACCCTACGGCCATAGAAACATCTTAGATGAAGTACCTCGGGAACTCTGGGCATTCTCCACGGACTACGCCACACGCAAGCCGAACTTCACAAGAAACTTTGCTGCGGACTTTCCAATGGAAGAATGGAAGACCGGCGGGTTGCAAGGCTATGACACAGTATTCTTCACTGACAGATCAAAGGTGGTCTGTGGAGTCAGCGCGGGAGTTTCCGCATGGTTTCTCAGGATTCGTCAGTGCATTCCAAGCGTAAGTAGTGGCGAAACTGGAAGCCTGTCGATGGTTGGGGCATGATCTGAGTCCCATGTGTAACATAGCCATTCTGCCCAGCGGTTATTACAACCTTGTACTCAGTCACGGGATTGGAGACTTTGGGTTCGCGGTCAAAGGAAAATAGAGGAAAATGTGCCGACTGAAAGACTGGCCAGATGCTCTTGGTTGTCCCTCGGTGGTCACAGTTTGTGTCCCTCTGGCGATTGCTAAGGGTGAAATCTACTCGCACTACTTAGCAGCTACGGACCTCAGGTGGCGAAGGCTCACAACCTGTGCCAAGTTAAGGAAGATTTGGCCTGCCTACAATGAGACAGGATCGCGAGAGGACTTGTGCCAGATTAAGGCGATCTGCACTCGGCACTGGCTTATAGAGAACCATGCCGCCAGACTCGGCATACCTTACAATTTGCATTGCCGAAGCTGTGAGGAATAGGGTGAAATCTTCAAGCATTTCCTTGCGATTGCTCAACTGTAGCTAGAGCCAAGCTACGAACTCTAAGTAAACCATTCTTTGAGGACCTCAGAGCTCCAGGGTGGCTATGGGCTGGCTCTGAACACTTGAGCCGGCTGGACTCTTACCATAGCAGTTAGTAGCTTCAAAACAGCGCGCCACAACGCTAATTGGGCTTCTCAGAGCGGCCACTGATACCTATCTACCTACACAGCGTGACATGATCCAGATCAAAGAAAGGAAACCTCCATAAAAATCAGGTTTGGCGATCAAACAGTACATTTGCAATATGTACTCAAATAACTGGGTGATACCTCCTAATTGACCAAAGTCACATCTATTAGTCTAGCAACAAATGCATCTGGAGTGAATGTCAAATATAGGCGACCTAGGGCAATGTCGTCAGTTCCTCATCTCGAAAGTTGCTTGCCATTCGGCGACTACATACATACCTATTCTCTGTGTGGAGTTGGCAAATCTCCCATCAGGCGTGTCCCTTCTAGTGGATAAGGAAACGCTCGTTGGATGCGTTATGGTCATATACATGTAGCCATCAGGAAATATACGTACATGGGCATGCTTATGCGCGGGCCGGGTAGGTGTGGAGCAAACGCCGACCTGTGGATAAAAATTGGCTATGGGACGGATACGCAGAAATCAAAAGAAATATGACACGAAAAAAGAAGTTTATTTACGGTCCAGAGCTTCGTAAACCCAGTACCAGCTACTTTCGGAATTTGGCAAGCGCGCTCCAGCCCGTCGATATCCAGCGGACGCAGTGCCTCACTAATAGGATACTTGGCTACTTTTCGCAACAGCTCAAAACTTGGAAGGTTACCATCGAGGTAACATTACCCCTAGGCAGTCAAGATTCGTTGCGGGCCTGGGAAAGGAACTTGAATAGGCCCCGGATCGACATGATTACTGATATTGTAAGAGACGAGCGTAGAAGGCAACAAACACAGCATTTCTTTCGCTGGGGGAACCCATAAATGAACTCTGTAAGTTCATCATATGTGTCCGGATAGCTGAGTGGTTAGAGCGCAAGGCTGTCGTACGGAAGGTCGCGGTTCAAATGTCACTGGTGGCAGTGGAATTTGTATCGTGATTTGACGTCGGACACCAGTCGACTCAGCTGTGAATGACCTGAGTCAAATCAGCGTAATAATCTCGGGCGAGCGCAATGCTGACCATATTGCCTCCTAGTGTACCGTTACGGTCTTGAATGAAGTGCTCTAACACACTTCAAGGCCCTGATCCAACATGGATTGTTGCGCCAACGATTATTATATTAAGTTCATTTCGGAGAGGCCGAATATCCACCAAAATATCAGGGCTATGCCACAGGAAATTAAGTTGTCCTATGTTGGGCAGTGGAGGAGAAAAACGCTGAAGCGCCATGAGGCAAAGTCATGCGGGATACACAGGTGACGCCTCCTCAACATAAGGTAGGTGAGAATGCTGCAAACGAAGTAGGGACGGAGTTAGCGAATCCCTTGGTGCCCAGTAAGCGATCAAGAAGAAAACAAGCCTCTTCACCTAAGAAAGATGAGCTAGCAAAATTGCCGGGTAGTTCTCCGATTACGGCCAAACTTTGACAAAAAAGGGAAGAGTCTACAGCTCGTAATTCTAAAAAACGGACAAAGGTGGGCGATAAAAAGCGGCAGAAGGAGAACAGGAAGATTCATCCTGAAATAATTATTATTTCCAAGAAAAGAGATATGACTTACGCCGGTATCCTTCGAAAAGTTGAATCCGATCCGGAATTGATAGGCCTCGCCGGCAGTGTGAGTCGAATCAGGCATACGCAGGAGCGAGATCTGATGCTGGAGCTAAACAAACCCAGCGGGAAGACTTACCTCAGTACCTCGTTAGCGAGGGGGATGGTTTGGTAGTTGAGTGAACCCTACACCCACGGTGACCACCAGACCATCTTTCTCCACAGCAGAAACGGAGAAGGCGACAGTCGAGTGAACAATAGAAGCGGACAAACTAGGATAGCTAGGTGGTCCTCTAGAGCTTTCGAGGAAGAGACATTCCTGTCAGCTTTAGAAGGAGGTCACGACCCGAAGGGAACGACGCTGGAAAAAGTGAGCTAGCTATGTCAGTGGGTAACTGCAGCATGTGAGAGAAAGAATACCGCGATCTTCGAAATAACCTTAGGAAGGCTATATAGGCAAGTAAGTGGAATGACTGCGGGCAGTTGTGCCTTGAGGCAAATACGAGCCCGCTGGTTCACTACTAAACTCGGGCCCGCATAGTTCATAGGTACATTTGAATCATGCATGGGGGGAGGAATGCTTCCCGCCCAATGGAAAAGACCCCTGCTGTGGAATATAATGTGCTGCGGAGTGCTCGTCTTTCGCATGCCAAAAGAGACAACGTTGATTGATTTTGCAGACGCCCTGGGGGTGTTGCGAAACACCCCCAAGACGTGGCGGTATATGGAAGTGAAACTAAATGATGAAACTAGACTTGGTGGATGATAGGACCAAGGCGGTCCTTATTACCAATCGCAGGAAACACTACATTGTCAAAATCTGGGTTGGTAATCCCGAAGTCGTTTCAATATTTCGTTTCAATGCCAAGTTGAGCTTCAAGGAGCACCTGAAGTATATGCGCGATCAATCCAGCCAAAACCACCATCGTACCTTTCACTAAGAGACGTAAGCTTTATCACCTGAGAGTCATAAGGTTACTTAACATGGAGGTGAAACGAGAAACAGAAGTCAAATATTTGGGAATTACGCTAGACCAAAAATTACTCTGGAAGACACATGTCGGAGCCAAGAGGGCTCTGATGACTTATAGGTCTATAGCTGGAAAAAATGGGGTTACAGCCCGAAGATACTACTTTGGATATATTCTTCAATAGTAAGGCCAATGATTACCTATGGAGGGGTAATCTGGACAGAAAGAGCCGAGCTCAGCACACAAGTCAGGGAATTACACAAACTCCAAAGTCTGGCTTGCGTGTGTATCAGTGGGGCAATGAAAACATGCCGAACGGCGTCCCTGGAAGTCCTTCTGGGATTAAACCCTCTCCATCTGCACACACAGATGCAGGCAAGGAGGGCAATATTCAGGATGGCCGGGAACATCAATGTGGAGGGGAGCTGCCTAAACCGAAGGAAAATTGATATTCTTTCTAGGCGGTATCCCGAATTAATGATTCCAGGGGATAACATGACAACGAGGTTTCACTTTGATAAGAAATTGAAAACACGTTGGAGTAACAAGGCAAACTGGGAGAGCGTGGTTGCGATATACGGCTTAAACCAGCAACTGATTACTTGGTACACTGACGCATCCCTCACAGCAGAGGGAGCGGGTGCCGGTGTCATTGGTCAAAGGAAAATGTACTTGGAGCCAATGGGTAGGTACCCTACCATATTCTAGGCGTAAATATACGTCATAGACTGATGTGCCTCCTTTAACGGGCCAGAACCATTCTGTGGAATCGGAAACGGTTTCATGACTATGACTCTAAGAAATGAGGAACAACGGTTGAGGGAATTATACTGTGCGGGCCTGTCAGGGATGGAGCAGTCCAGGGTGCTTATCGGGGGATGCAAACCCATGCCCACAAAGGATTGCTTAAACCTCACCAAAAAGAACCACCGAATCATAGTGGAAATTCTCACTGGTCACTGTCAGCTGAACTATCACCTAGGGAAGCTAGGGATATCTATCTGCCTGCAGGTTTTGTGAGGAGGATGACACGTCCTGGGACAGTGTCCGGCTATGATCAATAGGTATACTATAACCAGCAAAAGGGGCACAATACCCATTGCGACTTTCCCTTAATAGAATAATAATAATACGCGCGAAAAGACAGCAGAGTCTAGTTCATCTCTAGCAAACATAATACGTAACATTGAAGGGCCAAAATCTAGTCGCCAGCTGCTTATTGCAGGAGTGATGAAATCCATCCTGCTATACGCAGCTCCTGTCTGGGCGAAAGGTAAGTTCGGCATACCAGACAATCGCACTATGTGCAGTGCATATAGAACAGTATCCGGTGAGGTACCTTGGATTTTTTAGTGAATGGGGTGCACTGTCCTTACCGGAGAAAGAAGGAAAACGGGTGCGAAGTGACTACGGACTTCCGAAGAGCCACTAGGAAGGAGTGTAGAGGAGGAAGGGCAACGGTGGGATAATTCCGAAAAAAACTGCTGGACCCATAGGCCGATCCCGTATATTGAGAGATGAGTCGAGCGAAGGCATGGAGAATTGAATTGCCACCTAACACAGTTCCTTGCGGGATACGGTGGATACAGGAAGTACTTACATCACTTCGGATTGGATGACTCCTTAAACTGTCCCGAATGCGCCGTTACACCCGAGGACCCGGAACATCTTATGTTCCATTGTCCGAGATTCGCAGTTATTGGACCCCAGAAATTCGTGGAGGAGATGCTGAGGTCGGAAGCAAATTGGAATGCGATAAATGCAACAGTGACTGCAATACAGGAAAAGTTGTAGGAATTGGATCGAGCCCAGAAAACGCGTGACTTGGTCGTGCTGGTGTAAACCAGAGCTATCTGCGTGAAGTAATACTTTACGGTGGTCCCGTTTGGATATGGGTGCAAAAGTGGGGATGGTTTTGTGGATGAGAATCCTACACATTGCTGCAAGCTACCCCAGCAGCATCTTTTCAAGATTTACACCTCCTCCGTGGATGCACTTTCGCAGTACTACCTCGGAATCTAGTAACTTACCGAAAGACGCATTTAAGCCACAAACTTAAATGGGGTTTATATCAAATCCTAGAATTTTTAATTATTGTTTCCTGGGTAGACACCCGGCACTGAAGAAGGAAACAAGTTTACACAGAACATCGGCATTTGCAAAATGAAAACTACTACTAGCGCCGGAGACGGTGTAGCGTTTCAATTCTCTAACTTTTTCGCTGGTTTCTTTATGCTGGAAATTTTCAGTCAAAAATCAAAAAGAAAAATTTGGTCCACCCAATAAAAATTGAAAAATTAAAGTTGAGGAAAAGCGTATAGTCGCCCGGGGACACGCCCAGTCCTTTCATATGTAGATAATTCCGATTCTCGCATCGGTTCTTCTATTAAATTTCCAAACCACTATCCTTGCAAAAAGAAGTCAAGAAAGCAACCCTAAGCACCTAGCAACGGTCAGAGGTCTAAACTGTATTCCTTTTCTAAATAAACCGTCGAGTTTAATTTGAACAACACATAACACCACCTATATGTGAGCAGTAGAATTATTACTGCGTGGGCAACCCCGTACACGGCGAATTTTACTTCGTTCGATTCTCGCCCATGTCGCCGCATTAGGTTGTCGTGAATTTACATGGAGTCAGTTTGATTTGCGATTTCTCGGGTCGGTAGCCGAAATTCGTGGAAATTTTTGCGAGTTTATGCGGTAAGCAAGCGGAATATCTGTGGTAAATTGGTGCCAATAAAGTGCGATGTGTGTGCAATAAGGAAAACAGTGGAAAATGCAATGCTGTTGTCATAAAAATGCCAAATCAAGTTTCCTGTTTGACGTGTGTATGCTGTGTGGCGGTGGCGGCGATGACGGCGCCCGTCGTGAGCCCGTGCCCCGTTTTTGTGTGTCGACGACGTCGCGAGCAACGCCTCTTTCCTCGGGTCGCTGTCTGCTGCCACCCGAATTCGTCTGGATTTGTAAAGGGGCCTGGACCCACTTCTGCAGACCAAGAAGACATCCCGATTGGGGTCCAATAAGGATCTTGCCGGTTCGGGCGTTATGCAATTTGAAGTGTCCGCGGTGTCGTGAGGAGACTTCAAATAAGAGCTAGGTCCCTTCGGCCGGAAATTGCAGTCAATGGCACGGGCACTAGTGGTAAATTGGTCGGTCCGCAATTCGGCTGGAACTACAGGTTCTAACAGACTTCGGTGCAAGGACGGCTCTGGGCCGTGCAATATGAACAGCGACCCGTCCAGGCTGTGACCGTATCCGTCTGAGATTTTCGCGGGCAGTGGTAGCCGAAAGCGTTGTGGCATCTTCTTGGAAGCTACCTGGCGCGGCCCGCTGGTGCTCAAGTGCTGGTCTCAGGTGTAACCTGTTCTTAGACCTCGGCTGGCCTGCGCGTCGAGCTTTCATGGCCCGCTCCGCGAACGGCAATGGTGTTGTGAGTCATGTTGTTCTGCAAGCCACCGGTTGGGTTTTTCGTGCCTTACAAAATAGCTTAAATAAAGGTCATTCACTGGCGCTCGTTCGCCAGTGTTCTGGCTACAGAACCTTCGCGGCAATGCTTTCCCGTTTAGTCGCGTTATCGCTGAATGTGGGGCGTTTGTTCCCTTATCGACAGTCTCCCATCCATTTTGTTTGGATTAGCAAAACAATTCCCAGCGCAGCAAATACGCAATCCGAGCAGTATCACATTCCCTCCGCGCGGTAGAGACCAGTCCACTGCATCATAACGGCCAACTGGCGGAGCTCTAATTCAGTGAAGCAATGTCTTTGGACCTTGTCCAATCCGCACTCACATCACACGCTATAATAGCCATGCGAATTCGAAAGGGCGCTCTCAGTTGAAATTCAGAAATAATTCTCTGGAAACGTTAGCTTCGTATCCATTGCGAAAGATTCCAATTTCTTTGAGTCCGTGGAGTGTTGCCAGAAAGTCTGGGATTCATTTCTGCGTAATGCAACCAAGTCAAGAATGTTTGTAACGACCCCTTGGACGAAACCCATAAGAACTGCCCTTGATTGAGCCTGTATTCTGGGGATAGGGCTACAGTGAATGAATTTCTTTTCAGGACGCTAACTTTTGGATAAACAAAGTCGGATTTTCCGCTACATTCCGAGTAAGTACTAATTGATCTGCAAACGAATGGAAATTTAGCCGCGTCATTAGTTGATTCGCAAATTCAAAAGAATAACTAGGAAGACTTGAGGTGGCTCTTACTTATTGTGACTGCGTTGATAAAAGCAAATATTTGGATGAGAAGTGACAATATCATGCGATGTTTGGTTCTTCTTGTGATAAAATGCGAACACATTACGGTTTTCATTTTCATTTTCGGGGAAACAAAATACAAATTCTCCCAAGGTCGCTTCACTCATGAAATTCCTTTGAATCTTTTGATCTCCCACTTGCATCAAGCACTGCTCATACGTTTTCGTGTACCAAGTGGTATGGAGATGTTCGCCTTTATTTCGTAAATTTCTATTTGCTGTTCTGAATCTCAGCCTCTTGACCTTTTTCGATGCGGTTTGAATCTCCGCAATCGAGTCAAAACGATGCCCACGAAGTGACAATTTCAGTTTGGGGAACAGCCAGAAGTCAGACGGAACTAAATCATGCGAATAGGACGACTGCGGTAAGTTAGGCGTTGAATTTTCGATGAAAAAGTCACGGAGAATCAATGCTGTGTGCTAAGGAGCATTGTCCTTTTTTCGATACTAAACGAAATTCGACGCGTCTGAGGCCTAATTGATCCTTCAAATTCGATGGTATAGACTCCCCACCTTATTTTCACTAATATCGTAAATCACTTCTATGGTGTAATCTAACAAAAATCTCAAAGACTTTTTTGAAGAAAAAACTGTTTTTGAAATTATCAGCATCTTAAATTTCAACCAAATTCAAACAGACTGAAAACCGGCGCCATGTTGTATGACGTCACAACTCGAGTTAAGAAACTCAGTAGCCCGGCAACTGGCAGTTACTCATAACGATATAAAACTGTCAATATTAATTTCCCGCATGAAATACTAAGGAGGACGACAAAATATTGTTTCATGCCTTGGTGCACGAAAATCCCGCAGAAAGCTTTTTAAGGTTTTGTGCAAAACAAATACCGTCTGTCTGTCACACGCACTTTTCTCCAAAACGGCTAAACCGGTCCGAACGAAGATTAGTGGACAGGTGGGAACTATGAAATCCCACGCATACATTGAGTGATATAAATTTAGGTGGAGGTTAAAGGGAGGCTTTTTTTTCACTGGATATAGGGTATCAAATGAAAGGTCTCAATTAGTACTTTCCGAATCTGATATTAGCTTTGACGTGAATTGCAAAGTCCGCGAGTAAGGAGTCACAGTTAAAATGAGCAAGGACTCATTTTCGGAAACTACCAAACCCAAAAATCTGGAAGAAGTCAGAGTGGTATAAGGAACTCCAGACATCCCGGTTTTGCGCCGAGGTCCACCAATTCGATATCCCTAAAAGCTGTCTGACGTCCTGACCTACGCCATCGCTCCATCTTAGGCAGAGTCTGCCATGTCTTTTTCCACCATAGATATTGCCTTATAGACTTTCCGGGCTGGATCATCCTCATCCATACGACTTAAGTGACCCGCCTACCGTAACCTATTGAGCGGAATTTTACCCACAACTTGACGGTCATGGTATCGCTCATAGATTTTGCCGTTATGTAGGCTACGCTTTTCATCAAATGATTTATTCAAATCGCTTTCTAAAAAAATAGACGCCAATTGAATTTTTAACTATGTGACACAGAACTGTCAGGCACTCATCGCTCCTCACATCTTCTTCTTTTATTTCAGCCTTTGTCCCGTTCACAAGCGGGGTCGGCTCGTCGTGATCGATTTCGCTATTTTATTTTATCAAATGCCTGATCTGGATGCAATCCCGAGGCTTTTCAATCCCCATCTATCAATCCACCGTTGTTTCGGTCGACCTTTTGATCACTTACCATCAACTTCTATGTTCAGACGAATCTTGGCAAGTGAATTCTCATTAGCGCGAATTAGTGACCATACCATCGAAGACGCCTCTCTCGCAGTTTTTCCACGATCCCCATTTCAAATGTGATCAAAATGTGTCATGCCACTAGTGCAAAGCAACATCTTCGTCTCAATTACCGTAAGACACCGTTCATTGTCTTTTATAGTTGGCCAACACTCAGAACCATTGCGGTAAATTTTAGATTTGAGACGTTCGCTGATACGTCGATCACAAAGAACACCAGTTGTGGAATGCTACTTCAACCAGGTTGCGTTAATTCGTGGAGCAATTTCATTACACAGTTCTCCATTGGCTGATAACATCGACCCGAGATATTTAAATCGCTCAGTTCTGGGCAGATCACTACCGCTGACAGTGATTGTGTCTGTTTCATTGGGCTCGGTTGTCAAAAATTCAGTTTTGTTTAGATTCAATCTGAGACCGTGTAGCATGAGGCGATCATTCCATTTTTGGACAAGTTCCTCGAGCATAAAGCAGTGTATAGGGCGCTGTCCATAACAAGAAGAAAGAGGAGTGGTGAGAGGGCGCGATGAACACCAACAGAGACACGAAACGATTTTGATACATCCGCCATACCTCCACTACCGTTAACAAAACTGAGCGATTTAAATATCTCGAGTCAATAGTATCAGCCAATGGAGAACTGCGTTATGCTCCTCACGTAGCGAAACAAAACCTTTTATACCTGAAGCGTCAAGCTCTCGACTTGTTTATTAATATCTTGAGCATGCGTAGTAATTTTTCCAGCCCGATAGTATTGTTAATTATTGAAATCTGAAAAGTGTTTTTCTGCTGCTACGCTAGCGAGCGCTGTGATCATCTTAAATAAAAGGTGTAAACGGCATTTTAACGTGGGCGCTTAATCACAGTCCGCAAACTAGGATTATTAAAAAATACATATTGAGTTTGAACGTGCAGTTTTGAGGGAAACGTATTTAAAAAGTAGAATGCGATTTTCAACCATAAAACCTTAAGGGGTCATCCCATGTGTCGGATCCGCGGAATCGATTTTTTTTGCATCAATTGCATCTAGATATAGTGTAGAATATATGGGCAAAGTGATTTTTTGATATTCGGATTCGTTCGGAAATTATAGTGTTAAACACTTGATAAGTAACATGCCAGATTTATGTCGATTGCCGTAATAAAGCTCGTATTCATCGGTCCGAATGACGTTCGAATGACTTCACTAAACGGACAAGAATTGAAGCCCAAGCTGTACATGTGTTTCTTGAAGAAACCTAAGATTTATGGGCTAGGTATAGCAGATTAATTGTCAGTTAAGGTTTTATGGCTAAAATTCGCATTCTACTAAAATGCGTTTTTCTCGAAACTGCATATTGAAAATCGGCTGTCACCGTAGTCGAAAATCTATCCAACAAAATTCTTTGAAATTTTCGCGACTTATTTAGAACATATTTCTACGGTCCGCAAACTAGGATGTGAATGAATCGTAACATTCAGTCATTTTTTTTTATTCACTGAAGACGCCGAGAAAAAACACCAAAATTCACAAAAAAAAGTAACACGCCACCAAATTTTTTTAAATAATCCTAGTTTGCGTTAAAATGCCGTTTACATTTTTTTTCTTTAAGATGATCGCAGCGCCCTCTATCGTGGCAGCAAAAAACACCTTTTTTTGGAGATGGGTGTATAAATTATAATATATTATATAATTTGCGGACAGTGGTTAAGTTCGCACGTTAAAATGCCGTTCACATTTTTTCTTCAAGATGATCACAGTGCCATCTAGCGTGGCAGTAGAAAACCCCCTCTTTTTGGAGGTGGGTGCATAAGTTGCTCTGTATTTCAATGACGAACTATGCTATCGGGCTTAAAAAAATTACTGTGAACGCTCAAGATATTAATAAATCTGTGGTGCAAAATTCGTATTTGTATCTTTATCCACTTCTTCACAAAAAATTTCTAAAAAAGCCAGGAAACGGCCTTCACACGAGATGACCCCCTTAACTGACTATAAATCTGCTATACTTAATCCGTAAACCTTAGGTTGCTTCAAGAAACACATGTACAACATTGGCTTCAATTCTTTTCCTTTTACCGAAGTCATTCGAAGGTCCCTCGGACCGATAAATACGCGCTTTATTACGTCGATTGACCTAAACCTGGCATGTGACATTTTACTTGTTTAACACTGTAATTTAGGAATGACTCGGAATATTAAAAAATCACTTTGCCCATATATTCCACATTATATCTAGTTACAATTGGGGCCAAAAAAAATCGATTCCTGGAATGCGACACAACGGATGACCCCCTTAAGAAACTGCTTCCGAGGTATTTCCAACTAAAATCTGAGAGGGCCGCCAGATGCATATGAAATGCAAAGTCCTCTTCTCCTTTTTCTGCAGGTACGGCGTTGTTAGTTTTGTCGCACACACCTGACAATGAAACGCCATATACACTATCCTACAAAATAAAGTGCAAAGCAAAGTAAGTAGTATTCTCGCCAGGCAAACTCAAAAACGGAAGCATTTTTAAAATAGAACTAAAATATTTTCTTTATTTAATACACTATATAATTAACAAAAACTATATTATTCAATCCTCATAGTTTTATAAAAAAAAAACTAATAAACGGTGTGGAACCTGCATTTCGGTTGGGTAGTTTCTGAGAATGGGTTCCTTAAAAAAATCATGAGTTTCGACTCCCCGCACTCCCCGCCTTTCCAAGGAATGTCAAAACTAAGACTGGCATCTAAAAGTACTAAACGAAATCTTTCATTTGATACCCAGCATGACTATATTCGGTAAGAAAAATTTTTACACCCCTCTTTTGCATGTATGAGGACCCCCCTTAATCTCAATGTAGAAAGATGTAACTGAGTGCATTTCTGGGTGTTCTCACTTTTCACCAAATTTCGTGGCAATCGGTATAACCGTGAACCCGGAGATTACAGTTTCGGAAACGCTGAGATCGAAGGAAAAAGAGTTCATTCGCAAGTACTCAAACGCTCCAATTAGGTTTTGGTAATAATGTGGTAGTTGTTTTCTTTGTGTTTCTGTGCAAGTCATACCCTAATGTTGGGAATGAGCCTATGCGCCCAACGATCCTTCGAAAACTCTTCCCATCTACATTATCAGAAATCATGTTAATCTCGCCTTGTCGCATTTCTGCATTCTCTGTGGTCCTCCATACATCTTCCATGATACAGCATACACATGCTTTCGCCAGAATGTTGCTGAGATCAAGCCCATCATCATCAGCAGCGCCACATTTGACTTTTAAGATGGCTGCAAATCCTCCATGCTAACACTAAACAAAATTCAGCTGCTTCCTCTTCTGAGAGTCGGTTAATTCCTCCGTCCACATAGACAACGAATAAAGTAGAATGGATCGCACCATTCCGCCTAAAAGTGATCTACTACTAGGTTGCGGCCCGCAATATTCGGCAATATTTTTTTAAGTTCTGTGGGCGCCCAGAGGTGGCGGTGGGGAAGACGGGCGGCAACCCTGTCGGCTGGACCAAAACCAAGTGGCCGAGGAGAACTTCCATAGTGGTGCCATCGGGAGACACTGCATTCACTTTGGCTTGCCGACCGTGATGCAGTAGGCGAATGCTCCAAGGGCCTAATTAGGGCGACCAGACCCGAGTCTGCACGGTGACTCATCTGAAATGGCAATTGGTCACAAAACCTTATCAGGGGTATACTGGTACCATGGGAACCGGGATAGACCCTGGACTCACATACTTCGGGAAAATTCCTGTTATATGTGAGTACAGCTCGGTTGTTTGCGGGTGGCCCCCTAGTGGGAGCTTCATGGGGGTTGTGGTTACGTTCAAGCGAACAGAGACCTTCGGGACTCGGCGTGGTGTTGCGTTTCAACACGGGTGTCGTACGCCTTAGTTCGGTAGAGATTTAAGTAGGTCTTGCATCCACCACTGAGTCATGCATTTGGTATTGACTGGTACCGTTGTTGCTTGTCACAGCGGGGCTCTGATTGTGGTCACAAAATCATTCCATGTCTTAAGAAGACCGTGAGATTAAGTCTCCACGACAGATATCCACGTAAAATCCTCAAGGACTCACTGTAAGTCTTGTCGTAGTTCCAGGTGCCTTTTGACACGTACAATCTAGGTGCTTCCTAGAGTTTAGTTTGGCGTTAAGTATCACTCCCAGGTATTTGATAACCAGCTTAAGGACGATCTTATGTCCACCGACTTCCACCCTCATGCTGCTTTCTTTCTTCGGTTCGTTATAAGGACTCCTTCCGTTTTCTCATCCGTCAGGGACAACCCGACCTTTTTCAGTCATGTCTTTATTGCTATCGCCATCTCCATGGCGTAGACCTCCACATCTGCAACTGCAGGCGTTCATAAATCGACAATGATATCCTCCTCTAAGTCCGTGGATGATGTAATACAGTGAATGGCCAAATTATTAGAGCCACCTTTGAAAAAATATATATTTGCAGTTTATATGCAAGGGAAGGTAACAAACGTACTTTCAAAGCCTTTATATATTGGTGCTGCTTCATTGTCTTTCGGACAATTTATAGGCGCCCTCTACTTTTGTTGCCAATCATTGACCATATAATACTGAATGGATGTTTGATCACTTTTACGATGCAATCTTCTTTAAATTTTTCACCAGGTCTTCTTCTCATAAAACCTGATTTGTCAGTCAATGCATATACCGATGATTCGTCAATAAGGCAAACTCGGAAAAGATTGTTGAGTGTGGACTTTGCAGAACTGAGACTACAAGGAAACGAAATGGCTGCCACTTTTTATTAAAAAGAAGTCTAGTCACCTTTTTCCAAACATCAACAGCCAAATTCAAATGTTATTTGCATCTATTGAGCGACTTTATAACAACTCTTTGCAAGAAATACTGGGTCCAGAGGTGGAAGGACGAAAATACCAGGAAAAGGACAAAAGTGGAGAACAGGAAGGATATGAGGAATACGAAAAAATAAGATAAAAAAATTGTCAAATCCTGTAATCTGGAAAAATCGCAAATCAAATATGCCCAGTTATTTTTTTTGTCATTTTTCAATATTTCTTATTAATATGCAGCTATTGCACAGTTGAAATCACCTTCCCCTAACTACTGTCATTTTAAGTTAGAATTCATCGATTTTCACCGTAGCTATTCTGAAGGTTCACCAATATGGGTTATATTCTGCGACCTGAGCCCTCTGTTATCATATCGTCCTGGTAAAACTTTGACGCAAGTATGGAAAGTTTGATTTGGCAGAGGAGCCAAATATTTTCAAATTATTTCATTCATTAGCTCATTGAACAAAGCGTAATCGAATCATTGATTTGAGATGGCGGTTATATTTAGTCAACAACAATTGTGCTAGCGTTTTGCCGAATAGAGTAACCATTTATGGACCCAGTGACGGCAGTAAATAATTTCCAATGAACTTGGCAGTTCCATCAATGTTCCCATGAGACAACGGGATGAAATCACGTGATTTGAATCAACAAAATCAATGGTGAGAGGGCAAGCTATTATCATGCTAAAAATCATTAGTATGGATAGTAATAGTTTTATGAATACTAATGATTTTTAGCATGATAACAATTCGGGTCAATGTTCGGTTTAGGGACTTCTGTAAAACGGGAGATTATAAATCCGAATTTTTGTCAAAAATGGTTTATTTTCATATAAAATTTAATATCAATAACGAAAAGTAAAAAAATCCAGTAGTTTTATTTAATGCCCAAAAAGTTGGGAAAATCCAAGAAGCCTAAAGTGGGGGGGATGAGAAAAAACAGAGTTAATTCACAGTTCCAGCGAATTTCTAGCATCAACTAGACGAAATAGTGACTGGGCCGTTTATTCTGTGCGAAATGATTCGTATCTCCTTTGCCCATTCCGGCCAATTAGCGCATGGTTCAAGTTGACGAGTTGTTGCCAGTAGCCGCTCACGATACACCACACCCACTGGTCGCACACAACATTACCTTCTGGCAGGTGAAAAACATAATTTTTTCCGCTTCGGGTGCTTAAAGTAAATCTATTCTAGTCACAATCCGATGCGAAAACGACTTTCTCTTTAAGTGAAGAAGCTACACCTAACGTAGCGTTTTTCCTGCCCTCGCGGGTTTTTCATATGGCACGATGGTTTGCTAGCCGACTCCGAAGTTGTTCGCCAATAGTTGTTGGTTTTTTATGGAATCCTACAATAATGCGTTGTGAAACCCTTTTGGTTGGCCTTGGTAGTCATTCTACAATCGTTGCTGACATTTGGACCAGTTCCACCTGGCAGCGCAACTGAGGTCGAGAAGGCAATAAAACGAATGATATCGGGGAAAGCCACAGGAACTGTTGACATCTGAGCTCTGGAAAGCGAAGAGCTGGGACCCAACACTGTGGCTCAGTGAATTCCTTAATCGGGTTATTCAGGAAGGAAGAACATCTGACTGGCAAGGAAGTACCACTGTTCCAATATGGAAAAAGAAGGGCAGTCCAGCAAATGTACAACCCGATCGGGTTACTTTTCCATACCATGAAGATTTTTGAGCGCATTCTTGACAACCGTATTCGTGAAATCGTTGAAATAACCGTGAATCAAGCCGGATTTGTCAAAAACTGCGGAACTACTGATGCAATACACGCTACGCGGTTACTCATGGAGAAACACCGTGAGAAGCATCACCCTCTTTACATTGCCTTTCTGGATTTAGAGAAAGCGTTTGACCGTGTACCAGAAGAGCTCGTGCGCTAGGTTCAATTGCTCTACCACGATCCGAAAAGTAAAGTTGGAGGTATGGCGGATGTATCAAAACCGTTTCGTGTCTCTGTTGGTGTTCATCGCGTCCTCTCACTACTCCTCTTTCTTCTTGTTATGGACAGCGCCCTATACACTGCTTTATGCTCGAGCAACTTGTCTAAAAATGGAATGATCGCCTCATGCAACACGGTCTCAGATTGAATCTAAACAAAACTGAATTTTTGACAACCGAGCCCAATGAAACAGACACAATCACTGTCAGCGGTAGTGATCTGGCCAGAACTGAGCGATTTAAATACCTCGGGTCAACGCTATCATCCAATGGAGAACTGCGTAATGAAATTGTTTCACGCATTAACGTAATCTGGATGAAGCGGCGTTCCACAGCTGGTGTTCTCTATGGTTCTGAGCGTTAGCCGACTATAAAAGACAATGAATGGCATCTTGCGGCAATGGAGACGAAGATGTTGCGTTGGACTCGTGACTTGAGACGTTTTGACCACATTTGAATTGAGGATATCCGCGATCGTTATGGGATTGCACCGATCGTGGAAAAGTTGCGAGAGAGGTGTCTTCGATGGTATGGTCTCGCAATTCGTGCTAAGGAGAATTCAAGATTGGTCTGAACATCGAAGTCGATAGTAAACGACCAAAAGGCTGGTTGAAACAACGTTGACTTGATACGTTGGATGGGGATTTAAAAGCCTCGAGATTGCACCCAGATCAGGCATTCGATAGAGCGAAATTGCGAAACCGAGCCCCCGCTTGTGAACGAAACAAAGGCTGAAGAAAAAGAAGATTTCTATTGAAAACTGAAACAACTCGGAGCTTGCGGTTCTATTTCTAGGAATAATTAGCACGTCCTATTTTGACACCGATCATTTAATTTTGATTTTTTCCAATTGAGATTATAAGAACGGTGTTATTGTCTTTCCTCATCCTTAAAGGGACTGCTTGCAGTTCTTATTAACACTCTCAAAGGAAATAAATTTGGTCAGAGTATCAAATCTAAAACTGTAGTCACATATTTCCACAACTGAGTCAGAAAAACAGATAGATGTCCATGAAACTTGCATATTTTGCTCTCATATTTTGCAATTCATAATCCAATTGTATGCATTATTTTTATGCATACTTGAACAATCGCAAAGTTGTTTTAAATGCCAAAAAACTAAAGCTCTACGTCAAATATGACCTTCATAATAATGATTAACTTAAAAGGCATACACAGACTGCTCATTCTCAATTTCTATGAAGAAGGCGCTGGCCATTACTGCCAATCAAAGGTAACTTTTAGTATGCGTGTTGCATTGCATGCACAAAACTGTACTATTCCTTCAATTATTCAATTCATTTCGTGCTTCCTGCCAGAAAAAAACCCTATTTGACGTTTTCCAATCAGCTTGTAAAACATTTCATTTGAGAGTTAGAAGCCCTTGGTTGTTAGTATTGTCGTTCATTGGCTTGCATATGTAGTTTTTTTCCATAACTGATGACAATCGTGAGAACCCGGTTGGTGGTTCTTCGGGCCATAGTAATTGAATCAAATTTGGATAAATTGATAACAACTATAATGTATTTGCCGCGTTTTAGATGACCAAAATAATGATACAAAAAAACATTTATTAGAGACCCTTCAATTATTTCATTCGCCTAGTGGAGATATCTCAATATCTAGAAGACATGGTGCAGCTTCTTTCGAACTAGGTAGAGATGACAAGTCCAATCCCTTAACCACCTTTATCACTGAACTATTCGAGTGGCACACATAATCTGGCATCACCGGCCTGGACGCAAGCTCGTTCGTCTGGCCGCCTTGATTTGATTGCCCCGATTGCATACTGCCATTATTTACAAGGCACTTCCGTTGACTCACACTTTGATCATTACTTCATTGTTGGCCTATTATTGTCGGTTACCCTGGGTGCGAGTGAGCTTGATGGAGAGCGACTTTGTCTTTGTTCCATCCACGAACTAGGACAATTCAAGCTCAGCCCCAACTTGACTGTTGATATGGAACTCAATTTCGGAAGCTAATAAGACGCACTGTGCCCACACCGACTACAATCTCATCTAAAGAAATTCTATCTTTCCTAGTCTAGTGAATGGATCACGAGGCGCGTAAGATTGTCTTGTTGTTGGAGTGTGTTAATGGTGACACACTTTTTCAGCATCAGCCTCTTGTCTCGTCATCGTGGAAGTGCTTTCTTTTCTCGTTTCTGAAATGTCGTCTTTATTCACGGTTAATTTTATCGTTTGTTGAGAAATTTGTATTGTAGGTCGTAGTGGAGTTTATTTGGTCAGATGGTTGCGTCTATAGCTGGTGCCAGATTAGATAAGTGGAGTTGGTATGTAAAGCAGGTGTTCAATGAGTTTTCGTACCCTTGGTTTGTATCGCTGCCTAGATAACATCTGAATTTGCTTCGTAAACAGAATGCTCTACTGATAAAATTTTCGAATCGCGTTTACTGTTAACTTTAGTTCTGAACAGATTCTTAGCCTTAACTAGTAGCGGAGTGTTGCGTTTTTATTAAATATGGTTTGTGTACTCTGTGCATACACTAATTTGAGCGGCATTTACCTTTTAAATACCACACTTTTCTGCAAATATAGGTCTGAATTGGAAGAGCAGAACAAGTGTTGATCGTCTTGATTTTATTGCTGCTCCTCTATATTTGGAGACTATATTATATTAGACTATACTATTTATACTATATATATATATGTATATATATATTTTTTTTATGGATTTAGGTGGAAATCTTAGAAAGACGTTGCTGCGCCAAGTTGCAGCAGTGTGTGGGATTCGCAACCTCTAAAACCACCCCCACTCTTCCGCCCCTCCCCGCGGGACCACCGTGAAGTGTTACTTCGCGGGAGAGGCTTTGGCTCGCTATACCTGCTCGTCCATCTCGGGTCTCCGTCACGCCGCCTTCCGAGCTCGATTCAACTGCTGCAGAATACTGGGACAATGGAACATAACGTGCTCCGGGTCCTCGGGTGTAGCACCGCATTCAGGACAGTTGGGAGACTCGTCCAACTCGAACCGATGCAAGTACTTCCTATAGCCACCGTGTCCCGTAAGGAACTGTGTCAGGTGGTAATTCAATTTTCCGTGCTTTCGGTCGACCCATTTCTCGATACACGGGATCAATGTATGGGTCCACCGGCCTTGTCGGAGTTATCCCACCGTTGTTGCCACTTGCCACACAACTCTCTCCTGATGGCTTTTCGGAAATCCGCATTCACCTCGGCTGGATTTGCCTTCCGTTTTTCGTTGAGCCAGTGTGCCTCGCTCGCTAGACGATCTATAGGGATCATTCCCACAATGATACACACTGCCTCCGTCGACGCCGTCCTAAATGTGCTGCATACCCTTGCCGCAATTGGCCGGTATGCCGAACTTATCTTCCTCCGGGTGACAGCGTGGTTCAACGCTCCCGTCCAGACAGGGCCGTGTATAGCAGGATCGACTTCACCACTCCCGCGATGAGTAGCCTGCGCCTATACTTCGGCCCTCCCACGTTAGGCATCATCCTTGCAAGGGATGAGCTGGTTGGGCTGCCTTCTCTCGCGCATAATCCAAGTGTCCCTTGAAACTCAGCTTATCATCGATCATCACCCCCAGGGGTTTGACAATTGATTTTGAGACGACCTCACGATTACCAACCCGGATGTTAACCGTGTTGTTCTTCCTACGGTTGGTAATGAGGACCGCCTCCGTCTTTTCGTCCGCCAGGTCTAGCTTGGCCATTCGTAACCATATATATATAGATATATATATAAATTGACTATAAGGTCATCATGGTTGACATGTGGGCACTCTTATTATCTTTTCAATCATTGTTTCTAAGACCAAGAAGAGAAAACTGAGTAAATTCCATTTTGTTTAAAACCGGAAGTTCATCACTTTAAGTATACAAGGTTTCTGGGTTTTTTATGTAAGAATGTTTGACCGCCCGATGATTCCATTTGTATATAGCTCGTAATGTATGGTGGGGAAGAACCTACAGCCTTTGAGCACTTAGGTTGTGTTAGCCCATTGTGCTTGCCACTCCGGTCTAACGGAATATTCCGGATTCGTTAACGACTCGCAAGATTTCCGTTAGTGGATGTGATGCTACCCGTCGCAACTGGAGAACATCGGGCATTCACATGCATGCTCCGTGGGTTCCGCTTCCTAATTACAGGAGGGACACGTATCATCTTCGGTAATTCCTATTCTGAACATATGCCCAGCTAGTGAATTATGGCCTGTCAGAATGCCCACAATACACCTGCAAGTCCTCCTGCTTTTCGACAGGATAAACTTTGCATTACACATGTTCGGTTCTGGCAGGAAAAGTTTGGTGTGTCGAGCAGCATTTAGGCTCTGCCACCTGTCATTGTGGGAAACTTGTTCCCAGTTTTTGAAAACAGACTTAGCCAATGCTACTGATATTCCAATTGCTGGTTCCGGTCCCGGCATAGGGGAGATTGACCCCTCTTTCGCTAAAGCATCCGAGATTTCATTTCCCTCTACGTCACAGTGACCAAGTACCAGAGTAGTTCCACCTACTACTGTACTTTATTGCCAAGAAGTTCATTGAACTTTGTCCAATCCGTTTTCCTAGGGTTCCGTCTTTATACTGCAGACTGTTCGCCCGCAATAGTCAGATTGAATTCTAGGTATCCGTGATCTGACAGTGAGACCTCATCTAGCATTCGCCAGTGTGCAATCAACTCTAACACTTTTGAGGTGCAGATTGTTAGTTCAATTACATCGCTTCTTCTCGGTCCCACGAACGTAGGGGCGCACCTTACCAGTTAAAGTGATGAAAGCAAATAGTTTCTCTCCTCTTGGATTGCATTTGCTACTGCCCCAACAAATATGTTGAGCATTCGTATCGCAACCTATTAAGAGTTCGAGACCACTTGATTCTGCATACCCCACCAGATCCCTAAGCTCTTGCGTCGGTGGAGAATACAAATAATCATTGGGTAGATAAGCGGAGACAATTATGATGTTTTTCCTCTCGCCATTTACCTGGTATTGTATGATGACCGTAGCTAAGTCCTGGGGACAGTACTTTCTCGGCATGGTTGCCTCTAACCGTCTTGACATCAGGACGCAAGCTCTCGGTCTTATGGATCTTTCATCGTAGAAGATCCTAGCTTCCTTTACTGATCCAATGTCACAGATTCTGTTAAATCGAACCCACGGCTCTTGCACCAGAAAGATGTAGGGGAAATCCTGCAACTTTATCATTCTCACTGCCAACAGGTAGGAGGAAGCTGATACAGAGATATCCTATCTAGATGGTATTTTGACGCCTAGATACCGGCATAGAGACATCACCATGACTTTTTCAGATATTTTAAAATGAGTGAACTCTTTCTAACCCCATTAGAACTGATAGCTGACATTACAACTAATACTTTTTTCGGAAAGTACTAATCGAGACCTCTAATTTAATATCCCCTACAGTTATATTCGGTTAAAGAAACAGAAACAGATGTGATTGATTCACTGCACGCGTGAGTGTTCACAGTTCACCAAATTTGGCTTCAATAATTATAATCGTTTTGAGAAAAGTGTATATGTGCGACAGACAATGAACTGATTTGAATAAGGTATTGTTTTGCAAAAAAAAATACACAAGTCGGGAAACCGGAAGGTGGTCGCATAGTTCATTGCAAATTGCACCGTCAAAATATCGCAGTTACCTTTTAAGTCGCAATCACTGTGAAAAATGTAAAGTTTTTCTGTATTCTATTGGTATTGAGGGTAGGTAGGTAGGTATCAGTGGCCGCTCCGAGGAGCCCAATTAGCGCTGTGCTGCGCCGTTTTGATGCCACAAACTCCTAAGGCCGTGACTGCTGTTATGGGAGCAGGGAGGCTAAGTCTAGCCGCCTCGGATCTTCAGAGCCACCCCGTAGCATTCACAAAGGAAAGCAGCTCTCCTACCCTGCAGGCAGAAATCTCTCTGAAGTCCCCCAAGAATGGTTTGCCCAGTGTCCGTAGCCTAATTCTAGCTAGAGCTGGGCAATCGCAGAAAAAGTGCATGAGGGTTTCCCTTCCTTCTCCGCAGCTTCGGCAATGCTGCATGGTCCCCTATGGACTCGGCTCCCGGCAGCCGCCAGCGAAACACCGAAGGGCTGCCAAGAGCAGAGTCTCGCCTGACCAATCCGTCAGCCCGGTCATTCCCCTTTATGTTCCTATGCCCGGGAACACAGAGGAGGGTGACCTTGAGCGTGCCGCTCAGACGGTTCAGCGCGTCTCTGCACTGCCCCACCCGCCTGAAGATATCGTCGCTGAGTACAAGGCCTTGATGACCGCTTGGCTGTCGGTCAGAATGGCTATGTTACGCTTGGGGCTCGAATTTCGCTCTAGCCATCGACAAACTTCCAATATCGCCAGTACTTCCGCCTGGAATACACTGGCGAAACTTGGGAGACCATACGACTTGAATGCACTGTGTGTATTCGAGAAAACCCCCGCGCCGACTCCACAGGCCATCTTTGATCCGTCCGTAAAGAATACTATGTCATAACCTTGGAACACGCCGCCAGTCTTCCATTTTGCCCTGGTTGGAAAGCCAACAGGAAAGTTTCTCGTGAAGTTCAGCTTGGGTGTGGCATAGTCCATGAGGAATGCCAAGATTTCCCGAGGTACTTCATCTAGGATGTTGCTGTGGCCATGGGAATTCGCTGCCCAACACGCTGCAACATATTTAATGTGGAGGTCTAGGGGGAGGAGATGCAGGATTACATTGAGAGCATCTGTCGAACAAGACTGCAGAGTCGCAGTAGCACCTGCACACGCAGTTCTTTGAATCCTATTAAACTTCATCCTATTGTATTTTTTTCTCAAAGTCTGCCACCACACAATAGAGCCGTACGTTAGGATCAGACGCACTACAGCGGTGTACATCCGGAGAACCATCCTCGGCCAGAGACCCCATTTCTTTGCAAAGGTTCTCTTGCAAGCATAAAAGGCTATCTAGGCCTTCTTAACCCTCAGTTCTATGTTCAATCTCCAATTTAGCTTTGGATCCAGGATTACATCCAAATACTTTACATTAGAGGAAAGAACCAATCTTTGTTTATTCAGCGGTGGTAGATGGAATTCAGGTATCATAGGGGAGTAAGGGGTCAAAATGTGTGTCCCGAAAAATGTAACAGGTTTCGTTCTCAGAACCTATCCAACCGAAAAATTGGAAAAAAAATCAAGATGGTGCAGCTGTACGTTATCTACGCCTCAATTCCTAGCTCATAGTCCAGCTTCCGGTATTTCGACTTGTTTTCTTTATGTACTTAGGACAATTGACAATTTCAACACGAAAAAAGACAATATCTAACCTCTACGAAAAAGGAGTTTAAGTTTGTGGGGAAGCTCTGAACGGAATTGATATAGATTTTCAGAAGTTGACGTCAATAACGGGAAGGATTGGTTTGGTTAGGGTTACTGTCACTCGTGTATAAAGATATATTTCGGTCATGTTTCTTACTGTTTTGAATGATACAACGAATTTGACTGTGGTCTTATTTCCCATTTTATTAAACTTAGGAATTTTTTTACAGTAAAGAAAACATTATTCCTATTATGATATGAAAGAATCGAATGCCAAATTCGGTATGAGCAGTACCCTTTGAATTTCTTGAAGCGTTTAGTTATTGACCGTTTTCTAATTGGTAATAAATTCAGTTGTCGTCTCCATTTCCGTCGTTGGAAAGTTTTTTATTTTGTAAGTGTTAGCCTCCCCTTAGAACAAGGTGTCAGCTGCACGGAAGATGGGAACAAGTTGTTCCCAAAATATTAGATAAGTAAAAACCTTTACTAGCGATGGAAACAGAGTCGACAATTGAATTTATTTACGTTCTTCGCTAGAGGCACGAATTCATAATATGTCAGTAGAGCTCTATCTCTCTTTCTAGGGACAGCAGTTGAAAAGGTAGTAGTAGTAAAGAAAGCGAATTGTCATGCTGATTCAAAAACGATGGCTTTTGCGAATGCTCGAGCAAGATCTTCACAGAATCCATTGTGGCGTGAGCCTAACTTTTACTTTTAGGTGGTTTCTCACTGAAAGTGTGCTTCGTTTCAATCGGAAGCTCAGAGAATAGTGGAGAAATCGTTCCATAAAATTGAATGCCTTGGTTTCTATGCAAGAATAATCTAATTTCGGGTTCTTGATCCTGTTCGAAAAGCTTACGCCAAATCATATTGCCGTATACGGGGAAGGAGTTTTTCCTAACTAACCCTGCTTAACTCCATGAAGTCTGACCTACATCGGTAGAGTTGCAAAGACAATGCTAGCCTCTCGAAATTTCGTCTGTCATCGCGGATCTGTGCGACTTAATATAGGTCCTTAGACGGTTACAAATAAGAAGTCAATAGCTTAAAAAACAAAGCATTAGGCGAATACTTTACATCATCGTGCATTTAGATCTCATAGTCGACTAACTTGGCAGTGTAAGAAGTGGATTGCATCGTCATTCAATCACCATCTGCTGCTCAGGAATCCGTCACTTAATCCATTCTTTGCCGCGTATATCACCTCGGTAATATATGCCTCCAATTTACTTTGCAAAAGAAAGGACAGGCCCCCAACACATATCCAGTGTGAATGGAGTGTTACATTTTCCAGGGATATGGGGTAGTTCCCCTAAATTTTCCGACAAATCATTCATCTTATTTATATTTCGCTTGTGAAATAAAGAGCAAAAGTATTCAGTCCTATGTAAACTATACTTTCGTATCGGTTAAAGCCTCCACCGATAAAAGTGGGTACATCTACATCATTTACACTGCAAAAGGGTTTATTTAATCTTGATGAAGGAGAAGTCTAGGCAAATTCAATGCGCCTCCTTTTTTTCGAAACAAGCAGCAGACAGTATCTTCCAAATTCTTCCAATGAATATCCCATCACTCAGGGCAATACAATTATCCGATCCGTCTGCAAACGGATTCCTTTATCTGAATCAACAGTCCGTCTAGGAACGGATATATTTTTCATAATGTTTAAGAATTTCTCGATTTTCGCTTTATTGGTGAGTTGCGACATCCAGTGTGTCCTAAATTTCCAATTAAGTATGGATGATGATTCCACAACGATAAACTATCAAAGTATGTCCGAAATGTAATGAAATCTCAATTTCCCTGGAGTTTACCATGCAAAAGAAGTTGGTTGAAATGTTTGTTTTAATAATGCAAATCCATTCTAATACTGCTACGGGCATACTTTGCAGTACTTCAACATGAGTGCAGACTTTTAGAAAATTCACTGAATAATTGATCCTTTTTTGAAGTAGTCGACGTGCTCTCGTAATCCATAAACATGTCTGCAGACATGACTTGAGGTCAAGCTTCTTGGAATTGCTGGAGTCTGGATATATTTTGTTACGTCTGTTCCCAGAATGTAACAAATAAACGATTTTATGGAATTGGATTTTATGAATTCCTACCATACTTAAACTTGGAGAAATAGTGGAATGGGTGTCACGCAAAATAAAGGCACGTCAACTTTTTCCATTAGGATTTGAAAAATAGGCAAATCAAATCTGCTTGTATTATTTTTAAAAATTGACTTTTAGACTTTAAAGCCGCCTATGATAGCATAGCCAGGGTAAAACTGTACACGGCCATGAGAGGATTCGGTATCCCAACGAAATTGATAAGACTGACTGGGCTGACCCTGGCCAATGTGTGAGACCAGATAAAAGCAGTAGGATCACTGTCGAGACCATTCAACATCAACAACGGTCTAAGACAATGGGATGCCCTATCATGCGTCCTCTTCAACCTGGCCCTGGGGAAAGTGATTCGCGATGACGATGAAAATGCGAGAGGCATCATCCTCTTCAAGTCCACCCAACTACTGGCCAACGCTGACGATATCGACATCATGGGAAGAACCACCCAAGACGTACAAACTGCCTTCATCCAGATCGAGCAGGCGGTAATCAGCGCGAGATCTTGGGCTGCATATTAATAAAGGCAAGACGAAGTACATGGTGGCAACGTTAGCGCCAAAAGCAAAAGAATGAACAACATTGAATCGCACTGGTCAAACGAAAACAATGAAGATAGGAAACTACAACTGAGAGACCGTTGAAAATTTCTCCTATCTAGGGTCAAAAATCACAACCGATAACAGCTATGACGGTGAAATCTGCGCACGGTTGTTGGCAGCCAACAGAACCTATTTCAGGGGTTGTGAATAAAATCCGGCTCAACAGGTTGCGGTGGGCAGGTCACTTAATCCGTATGGATGAGAATGGTCCAACCCGAAAAGTCTATAAGGGCAATATCTATGGTAGAAAAAGAAGACGAGGTAGACCCTGCCTGACGTGGAGCGATGGCATAGGTCAGGACGCTAGACAACTTTTAGCGATATCGAAATGGTGGACCTCGCGTAAGACCGGGGTGCCTGGAGTTCCTTATTAAGGCAGGCCGGATACTGGTTGTTGCGCCGTTGATGATGAATAGTGTGGACACTTTTCTATACAGATAGATCTTCAATTCCTATCGTAGCTGCCTTAGAATATTGGAATTCCAGTTTCAGAATAACTCAAATGTTGTGTTATTACCCAAGATATTAATTCACCATTTCTAAACCACTATCTAATGGTTCCCATTATTTTAAATCCGCCTTTGGGTATGAGCACTATGCGATCGTTACGCTTTGACACATGGTCAACATTGATTCATTTGTTCTTCCATGTAGTACTTTTTGCTAGATTTACCAGTGACGGTAAAACTTTCCTGAATACCTGTAGCCTAAAGTAATCCATCCCAGTAAGTAAATGTTCCCTGCATGTCATAAACGCCTAAAACGGTTTTCAATCTGCAAATCTCAAAAGTGCCCTTGTTAGTGAAACCTTGCCATGATCGATTCCTTGACGACCTCTTGCTTTCTAGCACGTTAATCCCACTCTTTGAATTAAATATGAATCCTTCGTCGGATTTTGGTATGGTTCGCCTTCATGAGTTGACCGGCTTCAGACGGGATATTGACGTCCTGACAAATTTTAGCGATGAGGATATATAATTTTGGCGATTGTAACAATAAGAATAAAAGGTGAATAAGATTTCTGTAAGGGGGGAATAAGATACGATAGGGAAGTACCACTGAGCTTGTTTTGCTCCTAATTCAAGCATAGAACCTTCACAAAAATGTTCTATCGGGGTCTATCTTATTATGGGGATTTCTGCTCAGTTTTGTTACTAATTTTCAACTCTTCCAATATCGCCCTTTAAATATGTGGGTCCTATGTAAATTTGTCTTGCTCTGCTGATTGGGTCGACCTTACTATGTTGCTTACTGGCTTTCTCAAAATCGAATTCAATATAATTTTCATTTTCCAGTTTGAACTAGTTTTGGTTCTTCTACAATATATAGTGGTCCCATAGCTGTTGATTTGTTATTGGCATTCATCAGAATATCCTACCCAAAATTATTGTTTCACCATTCTTTAGCAGGATTTGACTCACGTGTCTAGGTGCGTCAAACTGTCCACATTTATTCTCAAAATCTTCTAACGTGCTGCGTTGATACATTGCAAAAAGGTATCCTTCTGTTATAGGCTGTTTCTTGTGGTCTGGTTAAATAGTCTCTGGACGCTTTTTGCTTACTTTTGAAGTTGTGTTTCCAATCGATTCAGTTTTAACTTGATTCAACCACATTGTAATAAGCAATAAATTGTACAATAGAAGAGGATCAACGTTGCGAAGGACATCATTTGATGGTCATATTGAGTGTTGTGGCAATATCTATTTGCAGGGGCTTTCAAATTCAATACGATTTGCTTTCATTTTGCAGTTCGAACGCATATATTTGCGGAACGGTTATTAAAACTGTGTTTATCTCTGGCGAAAATCAAATTGTCGTGTGCACTCCCAAAAAGGATTCATGAAACCTAGCTGGGCTAGAAAGAATACTTCAAATGGTCGGGGGAAATGTCCTCGAACTCCAATATCGTGACAAAACAACATGGTGCGCATGATCACCTAAAGGAATTCACTATAGCGTCGAGTAGTGGAACAGAAATTGTTGCTAGCAAAAACTATTTTGGTTTTGTATACCGCTTGGCGAAGTATTTGTAGGTGATACTAAATTTTAGAATTGTCCAAATGAGGACATTGATGGTTGAGCTCTCTAGGTTCACCATGGCTTCACTAACCTGAATAGGGAAGACTGGGAACCTCGGTTTTCTTCAGAGGTACGGAGAATTCATCCTTAGCCATCCATCTGCTTACTCGCGGCATCACTATTTCAGTGCTCGCTGAGCTTGTTCACCCATGCGTGCCGTAACATCATAAGGCATCCCGATTCGTATCAGACTATCCCTCAATGCGAGATTCCCGGATCTCGCTGAGCATGGTAGGGTCCTTTAAATATCCCCAAAAGCCAGCCTGGAATATGGAAAACATTGGCCAGCGCCTGAAGCATGTGGCAGCACATCGTAGAATTGAAGGTGTTTATTTCGTCTAGAGCTACGAGGAGCACCAATCGTCGGTAGTGGCGACTGTGTGTCTCAGCGAGTTTCACCGCTTGCACGACTTTCTCTCTCTCTCATATTGTTTTGGTGAGTAGTCTCCCACAGCATATATTTCGTAAGTCAGTCGTGACTTAATGAGCTTCATAAGCTGCTAGCACGTTGCGCATAACATACTGAGAGAACGCTACACTGACGGTGTTTCGGGGATGCCTTTGCCCTTGCTTGCCAACAGAAGTCTCATAACCTTCAGTGTTCCCGCTGTCAAATATGCGTTGAATACGCTGAGTTGCAAGTCAGGCTTATCACCAGCAGTTCACTGGAAATATCCTCCTGTTCGGGTGTTTTTTCTCCTTCATGGACCGGTCCGGTCCTCCTCTAGTCCCTTTACAATGAAGAAGAATGCCCACTCTCTCTCAGTACTCTCGCTTTCTTCGATAGCATCAGCTCGGATAGGATTGGCAGAAAAAAACGCCAGCATGATTTCTTCCATCCATAGAGGGTGATCGATGGGCATCGATTTTTTTGGTAACCAGCACGTCCTTTTTCGCTCTTTTATATTCTGTGGATCTAAGGGTTACCTCGTGCATGCTAAGTAATCCGTCGAAGTCTAAGTCATTTCCTTCGTACACTTGCAATTTCAGTCGTCAAGTAACTTCGCGAATCTCCTTTTGGGCCCCGATGCATTGAAAATTGCGATGATAAGGCTCGCTGTTAAATGTCCTAGCAATTTAGTCGCAATTCTTTTAACCGTATCTGGGTCTTGTCGCTATTTCACCTCTATTCAGTGAGTTTTGGTGAATTTTCCGACGTCATAAGTTAACCGTAGCTCTCACCCAGCAGTGCCAGATATATCGGTATATCACGATGGTGAGTTTCTATCTCGATACTGTTCATGGAGGAACAACCAGATAGCCCTTCTTTCTTGACCATTTCTTCGCTGTTTTCTCACGGACAATGATAATGGCCAATTTTTGTCCTTTGGACTCCCACCTTGAGGTTGCTGGCATCTACGTAATCCTATGCTCCACTTCTTCCGTGTTCGTGAGACAATCCAGATCCTTTATATCAAGAGTGCACATGTATTCTAGGCTGGACACAACTGCTTTCGTGCCTAGAATGCTGTGGACTGTCTCGCAGTACACACTCTTCTTGTCAGTCTTCGAGTCCACTGGATAGATTTAACGTCATTCCCAGCGTCTTCTGGTTCGGCGTTGTTGCGGACTTCTCGAAAAATTTCTGGAAAATGTATCCCTTCATTCGGCTTGATGATAATGGCGTCTGATCTTTTTCTTTGGCGCTAATGATGTCGCCGCCGAATTCACTGCCGTTACTATTCAATTTACGTTGTTGTTGTTGAATTTTCGCCTTTCTTCGACGCTGCTTGGTCTGTTTGATTACTACCTCACGGAATACTTACTGCGTCTTTGGCGGCAGATTCACACTGTTTTCCTCTCGTCTCTTTTTATCAACTGTTTGTCCTCCCCCCCTCTGGTGTCCTGAGGGCAGCTAGGGGCTGCAGTAGCGATGTGTATTTTTCTCAGTTCTCCTTTGACCGTCTGCCGGGAGTCTCGCTGGTTTGTGATAATGTCCAGGGGTTGCTCTATCTCCATTATATAATTTTTGCCATTCACGGATATATTGCGCTGAATGATGGTAAGCATGCTTCGTTTTCGTAGGACCACGCCGCACTCTTTGCCTAGTCTTTCTTCCTTTGCCTTGCGTATGAGGTCCATCCTCTCCGATGAGATGACTTGCATTCCTGCCTAGTTGGGCAATTCGTCTCTCCTTTTTCCCGACGAAGAAGTGTCACTCAGCTCGATACTTGCCGTCTTTTCTTGTAACCCTTTTTCCGACCTTGAACTTGAGGACACCTCTCTTATTTGGCCGCTAGAACTCTTACGTTCCACTCCCTTTTTCACTGCTAAGAAACCTCCTCTGTTGGGACAGTGGGGGTTTCTACTTTCTCAGTAGGTAACCGTCGTAACTTCAAACGTGGTGTATTGCCGCTCCTAAAAATGTTGGTCATGACCGGTTGTGTCCCTCATGTCATTGCATTTTTGGGTCCCAGCTACCAGCCGCTTTCTTCACTGGAGACTACAGTCGCTTTGAATGATCCCTGCGATTGTCTCTGCGAACAGGGAAATTACACGTGGGTTAACGCAAATCTTGATTGGAGTTTGTGCTCAGAATCAGGGTCAGACGCTAATCAGGAGTCTATCTCATCTGAACTTGAACTGTCAAATTAATGGTGTCATAGCTTTGAACATACTTGCAGCCTTGCGAAGAGTATTATCGGGTCTGAGGCAGTAAAATGCAGTAAATTTACGCAATGTAAGCATTTTTGATCTGTTATAACTTTGCTAATATTAGTGGAGCTTTCACTAAGCTTCTGGTAGTTTCTGAGAATGGTCCACCAATCTAAGAAAATACTAATCGAAACCTTTCATTTGATGCCCCACATGGCTATATTCGCATGTAGGGGGACTCCCCATTGGAATCAGCCTATAACGATGTTATTCGATGTCAATAGGTGTCACCGTTTCTAAGAAAGGTGTGTGCGCTAGACAAGTGCACAAATGACTTTAACAAGGGTTTGTTTCACACAAAACTTTAGAGCGGAATTCCTATTCACAAGTTCTATTCAATTTACAAAGTAAAGTAAAAACTTCCATAGTCGTTAGCTGATTAATTTGTGCCTTATTTAACTGCTTTAAATTCCAACCACTAACTTTTGCCATTTCATCGGAATATTTTACAAAGTTCCTTTTAGGATATACTCCACTTCCAGAAAGGTTAAAACGAAGTGGCTATAAACCTAACTTTCGCTAAAAGCGAACCACCCAAAGTTTGAAGTATCGTTCGGAATGAAGGGTTGGTAGAAATTTGACGAAATTTATTGAATGAGTAATTAGTTAATTAACTATTCAATCAACGGAAGCTATTTACAGAAGAGAGTTTGTTGGTTTCACGAGATTTGTATTCAACATTAAAAGCGAGAGTGAAACAAGCTTGCGGTGAAAGCAAACAGTTCAAATGTATTGAATGTATCGATTGCAATTATGAACACCAGCTGGCGGCTAAGTTATGTGTAGAACTATCCCTTTGAACAATCGATCTAGGGTGGAAGCGATTACGTTGTTCATAGATGTTGGCGCCCACGGGCAGTGGGTGAATAATGTCAAAGACATTTCAATTTCTCTAATGGGGTGTAATGGGTATAAATGTGATTATTCTTGAATTTCGCAAGAATGTAGCTTGTGTGGGCTGTTCGTGGGATTTAAATTTTTTTCATTAGGTCACAACATGAGGAGGAGGAGTAGTTGAAGGATTTGAGATAATATAGGAATCCTTGACTTTTCACACAATCTTTTTTTCATGAAAACGAGCAGAAAATCAAAAATGACGTAAGTGAAAGCAGATCAAATATGTAGCGAGTAATCAGAAGCAGAAATCTTCATTAATTTTTGCATGATGTTTAATTTGTAATTGTTTTGTATAATTTCAATATCAATCACGACACGTGGACTAAATTGTTCCCAACACTCAAAGAAAATGTCGGAATTCACCGGGAAAATACATCCGCCCCTGAATGCAACTCTGTTCTATCGATACCTCTATACTAGCCAGGCTTGGGAAGATGGAGGTGACTTTTGCACACTTCAGCCTCTCTCATGTAAGGTAGCCAAATGCGCTGTAGGAGTTGAGGTAGACAGTCAATTGTGCTGCAACCTGCGTGGATTGTGCTGGAAGCTGTCCTGCGTGAAAGGATTAACCGAACCCACTTGATCTTTCCTTGTGGCCTTATGTCACCAACAATTATCATGGTATGTGGTACCCTTCAAGTGGAGCATGTTGTGGACAAAACTCTAATAAAATGGGTCTACGCTATGCTAACGCAGAGATTGTTGTCTACTGAAGTGGGTGTTGATCGCTACCTAACAACGGAAGCGATGAAAGGCTGCGCTCAAAGTAGTATGCTATCGCCACTTCTGTAGAATATGCTGATCAACTCACTACTATGCCACTACACGTTTAAGCTTATGCGGATAACGTGTCTGTGCTGGTTTTTGGTCGAGATCTCGGAATGATGTGTAGTAATAAGCAACGCCCCGTTGATTTGATTGAAAGTTGGTGTCTCAGGCATAGACTTTCAGTAAATGCAAATAAAACTACAATGGTATTATTTATAAAAAGGAGGAAATTGAATGGTCTTTGCCTCCCAGAGATGAGGGATGCAACCCTTCAATTCTCCGAAGAAGTGACATATCTGGGAGTTATTCCAGACAAGAAACTTGGAACAAACATGTAGAGGTAAAGATAAAACGAGTTCTCATCGCTTATGGGCTGTGAACCTTTGTCACTGTGTCTTAGGTGTCAGGTAGTAATGTGGATATATGTTGCTATCATTAGGCCGATGTTCGCTTATGCATCCGTAGTATGATGGGTTAAGGCGAAACAAAAGACTTTTCGCCGTAAACTTGCCACACTGCAACACACCTGGGTATCATCGGTGCCATGAGCCAGACATCCGGCGCAGTTCTGAATGCATTACTCAATTTGCAGCCCTTGCTCTTGCAGAGCACTGCAATGAGAGCAGTTCATATACTAATTCGATTAGATCTATGCGGAAACAACGAACGTGGGGAGCACAGAGCATTGGGAAAAATGAATCTAGTTTTCGCAATGCCTTCCGATTCTCGGATCTCCATACATCTGTTTGTTAGAAGATATGATGTTATCTTGAAACGAAGAGAAAACTAGGACGAACCAGAAGAATGCGTGTCAGGATATACTGACGTCTTCTACACCGGTCGCTCAAAAACAGGGCAGGGTTCTGGAGCAGTAGTCTACCTCTCAATTAAAAACAAGAAGTGGGGGTAATTGATGAGGGGTTGAAGGGCAGGCGCATCGCAATCTGTAGCAATAGTCAAGCTGCATTGAGGGCGTTGAGTAGTACTTTAATCACTTCAAAAATCGTTCAGGAATGTAGAAACCGATTGAACTCTGTTTCTAGATTGAGTACGGTGGAATTACTCTGGGTACCTGGTCATTGTAGTATAGAGGGAAATTAAATCTCGGATGCCTTATCAAAAGAGGCTTCAACTTCCCCCATGGCCGGACCGGAATCAGCAGTTGGGATGTCAGTAACATTGGCTGATGCTGCTATCAAAAACTGGGAACAAGTTTCCCATTATGACAGGTGGCGAAGCCTTAATGCTGCTAGACACATCAAACTTTCCTGTCAAAACCAAACAGACTGCAAAGTTTATTCTGTGTGTATGTGAGTGCCCCGATTATGGGCGCATCAAACATCAGGATTTTGGTGCTGATGTGCCTCAACTGCAGGGAGTAGCATCACAGCCACCAATGGAAATCCTGCGATACATAAACGAATTCGGAATAATTCGTTAGACGAAGGAATCGAGTACAATGGACCACTAAGTACTGAGTGCTCAGAGGCTTTGCCTCCACCCGCCCTCAAACACACATCAACACCCTGCAAGTGATTTCTGCCATGCAGCAAGTTTATGTTGCCTAAAATCAATGAATTAGGTCGAGTGTATCAGAAAGAAAGAATTAATGTTAAATTTCAAAGCCGAAGAGATGAATTGCATCCCGTTACAGAGTATAGGAGAGTGGAATGAAGCTAAAGGGAATCGCGAGAATCCGAACTTCCTTATTTCAAATGAGAGAAAAAAGTGAGAATGAAACATTGAACGCGGAATAGATACAGCTTAGGGCAACTGCCTCCGATGTATCTCTGTCCGACACATGAAAACGAAGTTTTTCAATTTGTAATGATAGGAGTGGAGATAGGCGATCAGGTCGATCATCCTTAGTGGCCGATAACGACCTAGAGGGCAGAGCTATCCCAAAAATCTAAACAATTTGGCTAAATTGACCGTGAAGGTCCGCCCACAAAGATTGAAGCTCCATCAAAGTGCTCGGTCGACACGTTCTTGCACGCCTCTGTGCTAGCCAGGCTCGGGAATGTGGGGGGGTCCTTTGAGCGCTTTGATCCCTCACGCTTCATTACTAAAAACCAACGTGTCTTTTCCGATGCGTGGGTCCGCACCGGATTTTAAATTTGACTTTACAACGAATTTCGCGACGACCTGATCTCCTATTCTCGCCCTTATCATTACAAATTTGAGCCAGAATAAACTATCTTCCGCAAGAACGAAAGATGCCCCACATTAGTCGCCATTTGTAATGACTCGATGAGTTGTGGGATGGTCAAATGCGAATCCATCTCAAAACCTGAACCTTATTTTGTCAAACTTAACTTCGGGTGTGTTTTTCGTGATCCCATGAGATTCTATTATTTGCGAAAAGCTATCCATTTTCAATTTTTTCACAAAACAACCTTATTCTCACAAAGTACAAACAATACATTTGTTCCATTAGTGCTTCCACTGTTCTAAACGTTTTTTTGTGGTCGTCTTTAGGAATGGCCAAGAACTTCTCCCTGGTTTTCTTCTTGACGTCTCCGATATTGCCAAATGGATATCGTTTCTTGGTCCTTTTCATGTGTGGAAGTAAGAAAAAGTCACACAGAGCCGAATCAGAAGTTAGGTGCGCAAGCTAGTGGAACAATGCTTTCGTAGGCAAAAACTGTTGAACAAAGAGAAAGGCCGTTTATGCAAGTGCATTGTCGGGGCTGAAGATGCAGTCTCCTATCTTTTTGACGCAATCGCCTTAAAACTTCCAAATAACATAAAAAAGGTTTGATTGACAGTCTGACTTGGGGGGAACAAAGTCTGAATGAACTATGTCCTTGGCATCAGGAAAGCATTGGCTTGATTGTGGTTTTATTTCTGCTTGCTTGTTCTGAATCATAACCACGAGTCGTCATTCAGTAACGACCTTTGACAGAAAATCTGAATCAATTGTTTAGCTGTTGTTTCAAAGTATGAAATTTTTCAACTCGATGTTCTTTTTGATTGTGAATTAGAACCCTAATAACAAATTTGGGAACATTTTCGGTCAAAATTCCTTGAATCCAAGATAACCCACTACCGATTTTTTTCAACATGTTCGTTATTTCGGACAGTTAATGAACGTCTAGAACGAGGTTTGTCACCAATCGACATGTCGTCATTTTTAATCCGTTCGTAACCTTGAGTTTTTTCCTATAGCGTCATCTTTGTAAGCTGTTTCTAAAAGTAAAACAGTTTCGGCAGCATTTTTACCAAGTAGGCAGCAACATTTCACAGCTACACGTTGCTACACTTAAGTTTGTCGTAATAAAAAACGAAACACAAAATAGCGCTAACAAAAAAAACAATCAGTACAGATGAGCTGAACAAGCTAGGTTACTCATACAGGCGACACTGAATTGGTAATGAGTTCTGCTATATACGTCTAGTAGAAGAAATGCGTATTGCACAAGCTTTGCTGAGGCAAGCTGTTTCGATTATTCTGTTATTTGTATTTTAAGTTTTGGTACGGCCTCAACGCATCAGATTAGGAAGGGGCGAAATTTCGTTAATGACATGAGAGCGAATGAAGTGTCAAAAGGATCTCTTCGCCCAACACAGGCGGGCAACCGTGTATCAACGAGACAATACGGTAGAGCGGCATTCAAATTCAGGCGGGCCTTCACGGTCAATTTCGCCATTTTCTTTAGATTTTCGGATAACTCAGTCTTCTTTGTTGACCCTGGTCAACTCAGATTGTCATTGGGCCATGTCGCACCTTATCGAGCTATTACAAAATTCAGACTTTTTTTCTACGGAAAGTCTGTATTTAGTTATTTTGTGTCGTTTGAAAACATCAAAAAAGTCCACAAAATAATTTTGGATCACCGCAAAGTGAAGTTGGCCGAGACAGCTGAGGCTCTAAAGATATCAAAGAAGGGTGTGAAATATCTGAGTGGTGAACCGACTCCACAGCCTGCAAAGACGTAACAGTCAGCTGGCAAGGCTATGGCATCAGTATTTTAGGATGCGTATGTTATAATATTCATCAACTATCTTGAGAAAGTAAAAACCATCAACGGCGACTATTACATAGCGTTATTGGTGCGTTTGAATGATGAAATCGCGGAAAGACGGCCCCATTTGAAAAAAAATAAAAGTGCGTTTTCATCAAGACACTGCACCGTGTCACAAATCAATGAAAACCATGCCAAAATTGCATAACTTGGGCTTCGAATTGCTTCCGCATTCTCCAGATCTGGCCCCCAGCGTCTTTTTCCTGTTCTCAAATCTCAAGAGAATGCTCACTAGAAAGAAATTGCAAAGACAGAAGGCTAAACACAAATCGTACTATAAAAATGGTATCGGAAAATGACATGACCGCTATAATTATTGTATCGCCCTCAAAGGCAACGTCTTCTTTTTCTTCGTCCTTTGTCTCATTCACAAGCGGGGTCGGCTCGTCGTGATCAGTTTCCCCCAAAGGCAATTCAAATCAAAAAAAAATTCTATGTTGGCCTACGAACTTTTTAGTTGTTAGGTCAAACTTTTTTTTTTTGGATTTAGGCAGCTCTCCACCTTCCTGATACCGTGGAAGTTTGCCCTCCTGGCCTGATTCCCTATATGAAGACGAAGAGGAGTCCCTCCCAGAAAGACTTCGAGTGATGCCGTTTAGCTTGATAACAATGCCCAGTGATGCGCACACAACGCAGTCTAAATATCCATCCTAGTGTTTTAAAGATACACCCCCATTTTGTATGACTTGCAGTTTTTTTAACTTCTTAATTCAAAGCATGTTCCTTAGTTTCTAGAGTGTCGTAAGTTGAAACATCCTTAAATCGAGATATGCCCCTAATTCCTTGGAGATTTTATGAGGATATGGTATTAGTTGAAAACCTGATTTGTAGTAAGCTTTTCCCAACTTACGTTGTTTCTTTCGTGTTTATTGTTGATTTCTTCATATGCAAATAACATGGTCAACAGTTCAAGAGATAATGTGGTGAGCAATGCAATTGTTTTGTTGGTGGTGGCACATTCAAATTGGTGAGCCCAGACGATTATTCACCATTTGTTCAACTAAATACGATCTGGATAAAATATTTGTGTTTACTGCAATAACCTTAAAGGCAAAATATGGGGGATGAACGCATGTTACCAGTAATTGTCCACCCATTACACAATGTTCCCCTCAGAATTTGTCGAATAAATTTACGATATTCCCGTTTATGTCAAATAATCAGATGAATCTGAAAGTACATTACTAAAGAAGATATTCCTTACTGGTCACCAGATTCCTTTTATTCATGACATTAAAAGGATGCATTTTTCATCTCAACAGATAATTGCACAGATGGGGTGATTCACACGCAAACTCAAATTATTTCGAATTGAATTTTTACAATAATACCTGGGATCTCGCTATTTTCGATATATTGTTCCTTAAAACTATCCATAAATAATAAAACGTGAAAACGTCACTCATATCCGATATTCCAGGCGACCATCTGCTTAAATTGAATGAAACTACCGTCACCCTCGTCATCACATGAATGTAAACAACCCGGAAAGTTTGCCACTCATTTAATGGTCGCTTTCATCCTGTCTGCGTGGGTAATACCTATTTGCACGCGCGTACTTTCATTATGTACCTCACATACATTCTCTGGCTTTTATCTTTCGTCAGTTGTTACGGTTCGACAACACTTAACAAATTTTCCTCGACAAATTGACTAAAGACAAAAATAGAATTAAATCATTTTCATTAACGCGTAATTCTATGGAATAAAGTTTGGAGTAGACCGAAACTTTGTTTGTTACCGTGGGAATACACACGAGATTTATATTGTTGCGGCTTAAATCAGGGAGAAAATGGTCAGATTTGCATTCGCAAAAAGAAAATACAGGAATTGAATTTCATGCCAAGTGATGTTCGAGGTGCGGCAAGGAACAGGGAGGTGTGAGAAGGTTCGGTTAAAGGAACTTCTTTGATTGGTATCACTAGAATCGAAATGCATTGAAGCAATCATTTTTAGTATTATCACCTCTGTTTCGTTCAACTCCTCCATAACTGGCGAAGGGCTGCACTGTACTTTCAATAAGGACTAAATTCACAGACGAATGCACCGGTTCATTTTTACATCATTAATTTATTCCCCTTAAGCCATGGTCTCATTCAATAAGAGGTTCGGCTCGTCTGGATGGAGTTTTTCACTTCTTTCAGCAGTGAATTTGATCCACGTGGAGTCTAAAAACTCTCAAATCATCTGGAGTACCAAATCACCGTTCCGATCAACCATCTTCATCTCTATAACCACGAATTGGAACTTATGGTCTCCCTTCCCAGATGTCTTAAATAATACATAAAAAATTGGGGTCATAAAACCTGTCTGACAACGGAAAATGGAAGCGAATCGTCAAGCGCAAGGAAGTGAAAGTTCATAAATCTCTATAAGTGGGAGTCAATATGATCCGCTTGAGTCCCGATATCGTGACAAATTCCATAAAGTACAACGTAGCAAAGAATAATTTATCAGAGCATTGACAGTAGAATCCTCATGTACAATGTCGGGTACCCCATGAAGTAGAAGGTACGAGTATACGTCGTCAATCAACTAGCTAATCATCGTACTATGTTAACCTTTCAAATAGAACTGAAATTACCTCAACCATCAAAGCAGAGTAAAGCTTTTGTAGGGCTTAACAGAATCCTTACTGATTTGCAACCCCTGTAGTTTCTATGAAGCTACTACTTCCACTTATCAAAAAATCCTGGGAATCTCAAATGTTCCCTTAGAAGGAAGAAGAAAAGGATAATAAAGAAGGCAAGAACACTTCGAAAACATGATGGACCATTAAGGTCATGTGGGTGTGGCGATGTCAACACTATACTGAATGCGTGGGCTACCAAAATAGAGACGTTTATAGCAATTTTTACCGCGTTCGTGTTCTACCTCGAAGCTTTTGGTACCAGACCATCGGGTGACTTGTAGATCGCAGTTATGAATGCGTCTTTTCCGGAAGGGCTCTGCGAGTTCCTCGGTCTTTCCAGTGAGGGCGCCAATGTTTAGCGTGATACGGACTAATTTACTAACAGCCTGATGCCGTTCATACGTCAAGAACCCTTGCCCCTCTCTTGACAGGATCAGGGTTCGTCCTGCCGCTTCGACTGAGGTGAACGAACAAGCATTTTTCCGAGACTTCAACACGTTCATTTTATTTTTGACGACGCATTTTCTTGGTCGGGCTGTCGCGGGACCTGTGACCAAGGGAATTTAGGTAGGATTTAGCATAGTGGAATAATTCAAACTATACTTTATTTATCTCTTTCCTTGATCTCAGTATTATATTTTTGTTTTACTGAGGTCAGTACAAAGTACGTTGTTCAGAAGGTGAGTTATATTTGATGTAGACTACAGCTATTAAGATGCGTCTACTGTCGTTAGTTTTAACTAAAGCCGCTGCCGCCGAACAGGTTTGCTGGTTTTTGATAGAGACTACCTCAAATTCATAGTCTTTTCTGACTAAACGGGCGGTACCGCAGTTGGTGTCGTTCCGGATAATGTTGTGACTGGTAAAATTAACTCTGAAACACAGCAGAAGCCCACTTTCAGAGAATCTACCAGTTCTTGTGCGGTAGCACGTTGGGCGTGTGAGACTAAAGACGCGGAGTTAAATGAGCGTTTGCCGGAGGGGCATTAACTCTACTAACACTAACCTTATCTTTCGTCTTTCTCCGCTGGGCCAAGTTGAATTCGTCACCTTCCTCTTCTTCGATGACGACTTTGAGACACATCCCTCCTCCATCTTAGTGATGTTGTTCTTGGTGTTGCTTTTTTTGTTATTGTTGTTGTTCCATATGTTGTTCTCATTGCTGATGTAGCCGTTGTTCACGTTATTGATGTTGCCGTTGCTGCTGCCCCGACGTTGCGATTGGCATTCTTCCTTCGAGAGATGTCAAGCGTTTCACCAGCTACTTAATTATGTTTTGCTGGTGGTCCAGTTGCTGGACCATGGCGGCCTTCTTCTGCTTTAGCTCCTCCATTTTTTCGAGGAAGGTCGAGGGGCAACATATGTAAATCGCAGTCGCTATCACTATGGACTGCGTTATTGGCGGGCTTTAACTAGATATAAATTCCTACCAAATTTAACGGCTCGAGTTTCCACGCAAACCAACAGAGCACTCTGTATGCCACAATTAGGGATATCCACTAATTGCAGGTTCAGGGTTTGGTTTGGTACCGCTAATGCATTTATAGGGCTCCTTTATTTCCTTCTATTGAACATAAAGTTTAAAGTTTAAAAAATGTGCATAAATCTAGATAGGATTTACACTGTTGTAGGAAGAGAAGGTTCAGAAAGCGAAGGCGGGAGGGGTAGTCCACACGAGGGAAGCTGGGAAACTGGTAAATTTACGTTGCACATTTTAAAGGGCAAGACAATCACAGTTACGGGAGGGTGACCAGATCACGGAGCAGTACTTGAGGATATTCCTCACTAGGGAATTGAAGAGAGCTAAGGGGGGTTGGATGCAATCAAAATCAGAGGAGGAGCGAAGTAACCTGACAATTTTGCTGCTCGATTGGTGACTTCGAGGTATTGGGTGTCAAAGCGGAACTTATTGTCGAAAGTGACTCCGAGGTCTTGAGTGGAATTTAAGCAAGATAAAGAATGTCCGTTAAGAGAGTAGGAGAAAGAAGTGGGTGAGGACTTTAGGGAGTGGCACATAGATTGACACTTTCTGACGTTTAGCACTAAAACATTAGTCGAGCATCTACGAACCAGAGTGTCCAAGTTAGATTGAGGAGAAACACAGTCCATAGGCGACGATATAGTTGAAAACAGCTTAAGGTCGTCTGCATAGAGCAAACAGGGACAAGCAAGGAGGGGGGAAGGTCGTTAATAAAAAAAAAATAACAAAAGGCCCAGAATAGATCCCTGTGGGACGCCAGAAGAGAGGGAGAAGGAGCGGGAAGTGCAGCCGTCAAAAGAGACGCGACAATATCGATTGGAAAGATAAGAGGCAAGCTATAAAACAAATGGTATGGGAACGCTTTGACACGAGAATTTGGATAGAAGTATCTTATGATTTATAATGTCGAAGGCTTTAGCGAAATCAGTGTAAATGGTATGCATTTCTTGCCGTGAATTTAGACATTGGCGACATGGTAAAGTCAAGCAGGTTGGAGACAGTGGGCGGACAACCAATCGCTCACATGTCTTTCCAGAATTTTAGAACAGAAGGAGAGGAGGGAAATGGGACGGCAATTCTCGGCAAGCGCACGACCGACAGTTTTGTGTATGGGGATTATGAGAGCTCCTTTTCCACAAGCCAGGAAAATGATTCTCTTTGAGGCGTTTGTTGAAAATAAGAGATAGGGGAAGACAGATGAACTTACCAGTTTTAAGCAAAAAGAAGTTTGGAAGATCATCGTAGCCAGATCCGACATTGGCATCAAGTTTGCCAATGAGGTACTCGACAAGGATAGGAGTAAGAAGGGGAATGGTAAGCGATGCGGGGCAGGCTACATACACTATCGGAAGGGATTCAGAGGAAGGAGAACATAGAACATAGACTGAGGAAAAGTAGTGGCAGAGTAAATCACAAGATAGTTGGGGGAAGTTAGCTGAGGAGGAATTTAATGGACGAAGGGGATAAGTGGGCACGACAGCGGGAATTGCGAATGTGGAACCAGAAAGGTTTAAGGTTACCGCGCTTTAGTGAGTCTTCAACACTGGTCAAATATTCGTTTCTGGACTTACGTATTAAGGATTTGACTGAGGAACGTAGGGATTTGAAAAAAAACCATAGGTTCTAGAAGACAGGAATTCTTCCTCGCCGTCTGTTTTTGACGTAGTTTTTTGTGGACTTCAGTGGTGAATCAGACGGGGTAAAAGCGTAAGCCTCACAATTGTTCATTTTAACGGTTGAGGAACCAAAAAAACCTTTCAGGAACATGTCCCGAAGTCACTGCAGGATTTCGTCCCGTTGTTGTCGTTTTTTTTTGGTTAGTGGTAGTAAACCATTGTAATTTGTCCTAGTCGATACCTATAACCCAATAATAACATAATTTTTAATTCCAGACGGCTTAGCAAACGATTTATTAAACAATCGCTACTTCCATGTCCAATCTTAGCACTCTCACTATCATGATGCCCCATTTTGTTCTTTTCGGAAGTTTCTCGATAAAAATTTCCGGCGCAACGTTTGCTTATCCAATCATTGTCGAAGGTCAAAGTCACATTTCATTCATGGTAATTAGTTTAGTATTCAAATTGAGTGGCGTACTCTAATTAGCGCATCATAATAATTTGTCAGTTGTGACAAACCACTTATGAAATGTGTTTCCATGTCTTATCGGTCTTCATGTTCAGCTCATCGTACGTGCATCCGGGTTCAAATATCACTTATATATATACATATGTGTAATCGACGAATATTTATTCGTGTAGGTAAACTAGAACATGCTTCTTTGGATAAGTCAACATAGTTGAGTGCTGACATGAATAAATATGTATGTTTAGCAGAATCTAACAGCCTTGATGTTATCTGACACAAAATCAGTCTGCAGAATTCTAGTCGAACTTTTGTAATAGCTGGAGGAAGTAACTTGCTTTAATATTATTCATAAGTGCATGTAGTTCCTCTTTTACTCATATTCGTTCTATTGAGAAGGGACAGAATAATTAGTTCTTGTTCATGCAATGAATGTTTGCTTTTCAGCTACATAAACAATTTCCTTCCATGCATATGCATACAATTATCAGTTATTTTTCAACGTCATGTAAAATTGGAGGAAAATTACAGGAGGAATTGCACGAAGTACTCCTGATCAACTAATGAAATATGAGTCTCAGGTCCATGAAAATCTATTCTACATCCAAAGTGCCTTCAGAACTTCCACAAAAACTTTTTACATTTGATCGGTCGTATACACTTCCATTGACAGATGAAAGCTACAAGCAAACATTCTCCTTTTAACACGAAATACGCTTGGTCCGATTTTGATGTGCCACACATGTCTAGGACTATCCCTTCTTATCATTAAAGGCAATTCAATACTCATAAGTACCATCACGGTCAGTTGAAGTGACGTCAATTATTGTTGGTTGTCATAATTTGAGTGCGCACGATGCCCTTTTTCGGATATAATGAGTAGGGTGAGTGACAACCTGTTGCTTTTGTGAAATTTATGTAAACGTTTAAAAACCTGGGAGATAGATAATACCGAAAATGAAGCAAGTGATAGCTTGTAAAAATATGGAAATCTATGAAACTTCGTTTCATGCCTCAATTAGCTTGGAATATGCAGAGGCAACTCATCAGATGCTGCCTCATCTATGTCTTGGGAGTAACCACAGGTGATAATCGCTCCATTTATATATAATCGCAAAAACGACCTGAGTGCGAATTATAGTGACGTGAAATCCGCCGTAAATTCAGTCCTAAACCAGGTCAAAGAGAATTTTTGGTTGAGGATGCTGGGAGTGCTGAGTCCGCACCCACTTGATGACGGACCGGTTATTGGAATGACACATCTCTCGAGGCTTAGATTTCACATAATTGGTTTACACAAAACCTTAAAAAGAGCTAGGTGGAAGTAGATTCTTCATAAAGACGAATGTCAATTATTCTCGTTAATTATGACGTCAGCATCTTATTTGCTGGACTGTCCTTATATATTTCTGATTCAAGAGCCATGGGTTTGGTTAACAGAATCTGTGGTATTTAATCAGTCAAGAAAACTAGGATCTTCTTCGATCAAAGATCCTCGAGACCGAGGGCCTGCGTTCTGATGTCAAAATTATTAGAGGCAACCGTGCTGAGACAATTCTGTTCCCAGGACCTAATTGCGGTCAACTTACAATACTAGCTTAATGGTAAGAGGAGAAACGTCATAGTTGCCTCTGCCTACTTACTCTATGATTACTTGTGTCCTCCGCCGACGTAAGAACTAAGGGATCTAGTAGTGTATGCAGAATCAAGTGGCTTTCAACTTTTAATAGGTTGTGATGCGAACGCTCAGCATATGCATCCTAGAGGAGAGAAGCTATTAAATTTTATCATTTCAGCTGGCCTGCGAAAGTAGGGTGTGCCCCTACGTTCGTGGGGCCAAGAAGAAGTGAAATAATTAACCTAACAATCTGCACCTCAAAGTTGTTAGAGTTGATTAGAAACCGGCGAGTGCTAGATGAAATCTCACTGTCAGATCACCGTTACTTAGTCTAAGTATCGCAGGCGAACAGCCTGTAATACAAAGACAGAATCCTAGGAAAACGGATTGGATGAAGTTCAATACACTTGTTGGCGACAAAGTTGAGCTCCCTAGGCAACTAAGGACTTCTTTGGCGATAGAAGATCAATTGAAAACTCTGAATCGCACTCTTTTAGAGCGCTTTAAAGAGGCTTGTCCCATTTCCTGAGGCCAACGTGGCAAAACGATTCCATGGTGGAACCAAGAACTGCAGAGACTCAGGAAATCAACCAGACGACTTCTATATCGTGCTTGCAAAAGCAATAAAAATGAAGACTGGCGAAACTTCCGGAACTCATAGCATACTGTGAGGAACTAGAAGGTGAAAGGGAGACTTCCAGGTTGTGCAGAGGATGAGTCGGTCAAGTGGGACTCTCTTAGAAAACCGGATGGTACTTTCATGGACTCCAGAGTTGAGTCTATACAGACTCTCTTGGAAGCACGCCACCCGGGAGAACAGGTCTCAGAAGTGGGAAGAAGAGAATTGGCGGTTTCTGCATCCCTTCAACATGAAGGCGTTGCAAGGAATTGGGACACTGCGAGAGCGGTTGTTACCAATGAAAAGGTGAGAGCTGCTATACTATTATTTGAACATTTCAAAGCACCTGGCATGAATGGCATGTACCCAGCGATGCTAAAGGAGGGTATAGAGCACTTAGAGCAACTTCTAAGAAATATTTTTAGCGGATATCTTGCTCTGGGCTACGTGCCTTCCTTTTGGCAGAAGGTAAAGTAGTCTTCATACCAAAGCCTGGGAAAGATGACTATTCAAATTAAAAGAATTTCAGGCAAATCAACCTAACATCACTTTCGTTTAAATGTCTGGAGAGACGGATTGAGCGTCACATTCGCGAGAAGGCGGTAAAGTCGCACCTCCTAAATGAAAACCAACATGCTTACCAACCTAGAAAGTCCTGTGAGTTTGCTCTTCATTCTTTGGTTTCAAAGATAGAGGATGCAACTCTGAAGGGTGAGTACGCGATAGGGGTGTTCGTGGACATTGAAGGGGCTTTTGACTGTGCGCCCTTCTAACAGCCCTGTGATGCCGCCAGAGAGCATGGTGTTGACGAAACTCTAACAAAGTGGATCTACGCTATGCTAACGCTGAGATTGCTGTGTGTTGAAGTGGGTGTTGGTTGCTACTTAACAACGGAAGCGACGAAAGGCTGCCCTCAAGGAGGTGTGCTATCACCGTTTCTGTGGAGTATGCTGATCAACTCACTACTATACGAACTGCAAAATCTCCCAATACACGTTCCAACTTATGCTGATTACGTGGCTATTGGTCGAGATTTCGGAGTAGTGTGTAGAAATACATAACGCGCCGTTGATTTGATTGATTTCAGTAAATCCAAATAAAACCACAATGGTATTATTTACAAAAACGAGAAAAACTGAATGGTCTTTGCCTTCCAGAGATGACGAGTACAATCCTTCAACTCTCCGAAGAAGTAAAATACCTGGGAATTATTCTAGACAAGAAGCTTCTTTGGAACAAACATGTAGAGATAAAGATGAAACGAGCTCTCAGCTTATCTGCTGTGTAGGCGGACCTTTGCCTCGACATGGGGACTTAGGTCTCAAGTAGGAATGTGGATATATGTTGCTATCGTTAGGTCGATGTTCGCTTATGCATCCGTAGTGTGGTGGGTTAAGGCGAAACAAAAGAGTTTTCGTTATAAACTTGCAAAGAACTGTGTCTGGGAATCATCAGTGCCATGGGCACGACATCCGCCCCAGTTCTGAATGCATTACCCAATTTGCAGCCCTTGGATTTGTTTGTTCAGAGCACTGCAATGAGATCAGTTCATAGACTAATTCAATTAGATCTATGCGGAAACAATGAACGTGGGGGACACAGAGCATTGAAAAAAAGAGTCATTGGGAGAAATGAATCTAGTTTTCGCAATGCCTTCCGATTCTCGGATCACCATACATCTGTTTGGTAGAAGATATGATGTTATCTTGAAATGGTGAGAAGACTGGTTCGAACCAAAAGAATGCATGTCAGGAGGACAGTCGTAGCATGCATTTAACGGGGTTTTTCAGTAAATTTTTAGAAGTTGATAATATACTATTAGTAAGTTTATTTGAACAGATATCGGAATGGGAGATATTTTGAGCCCTAGATTTCATCTAACCGCACCACCCTAATTTTTTTCGGATTTTTCGGTTGAGTAATTTCCGAAAATGAGTCCTATCTCACTTTAAGTACGTACATTTTGACTCCTTATTATTGATATTAAATTCTCAAAGTACTAATTAAGGCCTTTCATTTGATACCCCGCATGACTATAATAATAATAATAATCGTTGGCGCAACAATCCATATTGGATCAGGGCCTTGAGGTGTGTTAGAGCACTTCATTCAAGACTGTAACGGTACACTACAGTACACTGTAGGAGACAATGTGGTCAGCATTGCGCTCGCCCGAGATTATTACCCTGATTTGACTCAGGTACTCATTCACAGCTGAGTGGACTGGTATCCGACGTCAAATCACGATACAAATCCCACTGCCACCAGTGAGATTTGAACCGCGACCTTCCTATGACAGCCTTGTGCTCTAACCACTCAGCTATCCGAACACCCGCATGACTATACCCGATGAAAAAAAATTTTACATCCCCCCTTTACATGTATAGGAAGCCTCCCTTTGAATTGCATCCGAATTAATGTTACTCACTGTATGCATGGGATTTCGTAGTTGCCATATGTTCACAAAATTTCGTTCGGATCGGTTCAGCCATTCTGGAGAAAAGTGCGTGTGACAGACAGACAGATAGTGAAGGTTTTGTTTTAAACAAAACCTTAAAAATCGATTTCTTGAAAATTCTAACTAGATATAACCCCTTAAGAAACATGCCTATTCAAAGGATGAAAGGTATTGAGACCTTAGAAAAAAGATGCCCAACTGTATCGATCGATTAAGTACAAAAATAAAGGAATTTTGTAATTTTTTTTACCTTTTTTTCATATCGATAATCATTACTTTTGAATGATATCTCGTATATGCACGCCTTTTACCATTTAGATATAATAAATATATTCGCAACATGAAGATATCTTTCCTCAATTCTAATTTATTCTATTTTGGAGTGCTTTTTATTGTACTTCTTGACTCATTCGACCTAATTAACTGTTAATAAAGAGAATTCGTTGGTAAATAGATAACTATTATCTAATTTTAACTGATGATAATAAGGGTCCCAGTACTAAAAACACCAATCATCAAAGCAATAACAGTAATCAGCGGAAAAAACGAAGAAGAATCGCGTATGGTCTTTTATCCATGTAGTCGAGAATACTACAAAATGAAGACCAATAAATTTCATCAGTAGATTGATTGGTGAATACAATTGGGAAAGTAAATTGCTTGCGATTATCATATCACTATATTTTTGTGATTGGATAAATTTGGTATAAAATTATATATCATTGGTTGCAGTGTTGCTAAGGTAGATCTATACTGAACAGGTATTATCCTACCAATCCTCAAAATAGGCTTAAGTAAAAAAACAACGAAAACGGATGGATATGTAAATAAAAATGTCAAATCATCGGAAAACTAAATTAAGGCCGGAGTAGACGATGTTCCAGTCAATCACTGTCAATCAAATTGTTGGTTTTCTCTATGTGGAATACATTCGAACGGATATTAATCGAAAATCGATTTAATTCGGAAGGACGCGTTTACATATTCTTGAAATATGTTTTCTCAAAGTTGATTTTGGAATTTTAACCAGGTGAAAATATTTTAAACATTCTTGAAAAGAGATAAAATATTGGATTTAATTGAGTTAATCGAAATCCGAAATGAGTTTAAACTACTCTTGCCTTATATTAGGATTTTCTGACATAAAAACCTCGTCCCAATTTGAGTTTGATTCATTCCAGTGGTTTAGATGTAAATGAAATAAATTTGAAATTCGACGAATGTCCTTTATTATCACTTTCAAATGTCTCATATGCTGGCGCATATGCAATCCAGGTTAACTAATTTTTTTTCTGCGGATATAGTCAGCTGAGTCCAAATGTCGTGAGAATTATAGACTAGCAGTCGATCGATTACTTTTCATCTTTTGCAAATGGATCACAAAGATTCAGAAGTTATGCTTCTGTATTTTTTATATTTTTTTTTTTTCTGTTCGATTGATAATGGACCAATGAGGCAAGACTTTTATACGAGAATCATGAAGTTAGCCTAAACAAACAAAGTGAGCGTATGTAGTCATTAGCTGCATGACAAACAGCGTGGGACTAGGCTGAGAATGGCCGGTGGATACACAGGCTTATTCCAGACATGTGGACTATACCGATCTGACTTAGCTCTTAACCGGACACGGTGGGTACAGGAAGCACCTCTATAGGTTCGGTTTCGATGAATCGCCCGATTGCCTTACATGTGAAAGTGCAGCCGAAAATGCAGAATACATTTTCTTCACCTGCCCAAGATTCAAAAGCTCAAGGCGAAATCTTGAAACAGCCAAATACCCGCTCAACGGTGGAAAATCTGGTAAGGTACATGGGGCAGTCAGATACAGCATAAGACGCGGTAGTTGCAATGATGAAACAGATCCACCACCAGCTAAAATAAGCAGACGCGCAGCGGAGGCATTGAAGGCAAACTACTGCAATTAACGCCACGCAAAGTGGTAAAAACTTATGAAGACTGAACAGCTAAGAACCGTATCGCCCCGCGAAGCAACACCAGAACGGTGGTCCCGCGGAGAGGATGTGGAAAAAATATGGGAGGTTTTAGTCGGTAAGAATCCGGCATGCGTGTCCTAGATTCCAAATGCGCATCCATGATGGATTTCCACCAATAAAAAAAAAAGACAGACAGACATCGGCTCGATTCTAACAAGGTTTTGTTTCACACTAAACCTTAGAAAGACATACAAATAGATGAATATAGCTTTTCCTAACCGGTCATTGGTAATCAAGAGCTGTGATGCTGATCACAGTTTCCACCAATATTTTTGGCTTTATTCTCTCCATGCTACTATAGTAGTTTCGCAATTTTTGTCCTCGTTAATTTTCTGTTATATCTTTGTAATGGAATTCGGTTTTCATTTTTCCGTCTTTGCTCTCCGGTCAACAGTGTGCTGTCCATGACACTCTGCAGCAACTTTCGTCCCTCCTCCACCTCTTGAAAGCTACTTTGACCTCTTTCTTGCTCGGTTTCGTTCCGATTAACCCGCTCTCGAATTTCACTAAAATTTTTCGAAGTTTCCAATCTAACTTCACAAGGGTATACGCGATTTTTTCGTTTTTTTGGTAGGTAGTGGTACACTCGACACAACTTGCAGATTCCTTTTTGCTTTACTCGAATTCGATAATCACGATTTCAGCTATTTTTCCCAAACTGTGTTTAATTAAGAAGATCTTTTAAAATTTCACTTAACTGTTTTTCAAATTAATAAATTCACAAATTCTGTGAGGTCTTCTAATCTCTGCAATATATGGAATTATCTGCTTTAACAGCGGAGAAAATGAAGAAATTCAAAAGACAATGCCATCATTCCTGAAATATGTCGACAATCCTTATAACACTTGGCTGTTTTCTCACGCAACCATGGAACTTAACCAAATGGTTTTATATTTGGATAAAAAGAGGGTTATAATGAAGATAGATACTATACCAGCAGAAAGTTGTTAACCTAAAGAGTCATCCTAGCATAATTTGTATATATGAACAACGATTTTTTTGACGATGATGACATCCAATATATTTCCACCCCACGTATATGTAGCTTTAAATGCACCTTCGCTATATTGTCCAAACTCTGGTAGAAGAACTGCCTCAATAATAATACTATGTTGAAGATGTTCTGCACTATCGTTCCACGAGATTGAAATATGGAAGCAATGCGAAACTCTTCAACTCTTGCCTGCTACATGTCATTATAACAATAACAAATAAGGGAGTATACCGATGCACTGGGCATAACCCATGGACGTCTTGATAATAATGATAATACCGGATTGGTTAGACTTTGAGGAAGGGTGACAATTCGATTGTTTGCTTCGCTATCCAGTGGAATCCCATGATAGTCAATCAGTTAGTTGCCTTAGAACTACATTGTGCAGAACAGTAGAGGGGAAGTGCAGACCTCGCGAGTAGTTTGGGGCGTATGGGGGTTTAAATTTAAATCATATTCAGACTTGAGACCTACTAGTATCCATGTAAATTACATATATTTACATAACCTTTGAAGTTTTACTATGATAGCCACTTTTTTTTTCTTCAACGTTCTCACAGATCGAATCGGCCCTTAGTTTTCAAGAAGGTTTTTGCCTCCAGAGCCGTCTTCTCGTCTCTTGTTTGATTCTCCTGTAGACCCCTTTTCACCAGATGCCTGAAGTTGTCCATGCCTGGCTATTTTCAGTACAAATGTTGTCGTCACCTGGGAAATTTGAATAACGACTTTCCATTGTGACACCTTAGTACTCCAACTACGAACACATCTGGTTCTTTATTGTGTTCGAAATTTAGTGGAACAACAAATCTCATCATAAAATCTAACTATGGCACAGCAGCAGTTAATTGGACTGACAGATGCCACCACCGGGGTTCTCCGTGACGGAGTAGGCCTTGACATCCTCCTCCAAAAGTTTAGCCAGATTACTGCCGAATGTAGCCTCTCTAAACCAGTGAAGCACAATGTACAGCACAACATTAACAATACTGGTTCCCCTATCTTATCGAAGGTGCTTCCCCTACCACACCAGAAGCTGACTATTGCACGGAAAGACTTCGAACAACTTATGTAACAGGGTATCTGCAGACCTTCGGACAGCTGTTGGTCTTCGCCACTCCATATGGTCCCTAAGCCAAATGGTGCCCCTGTGAGGATTACAGAAGGCTAAATGCGCAGACTTTTCCAGACCGATATCCCATTCCACTCATCCACGACTTTGCGCATCATCTCGCAAACTGAAGCATCTTTTCGACCTTGGATTTAATCAAGGCATATCACCAAATCCCTGTAGCTCCAGAAGACATTCCAAAGACGTTGATAAATGCAAGTTTCTCCAGACACAGGTGAGATTCCTCGGCTACTTCGTTTCCCCTGCCGGAATACAGCCCGACACAGACAAGGTGCAACCAATCGCAAGCTTCCCGCATCCGAAAACTGTGAAGGATTTGCGGAGGTTCTTGGGCATGCTAAACTTCTATCGCCGTTTCCTGCCCAAGGCCGCCCAATGCCAGTCCGTTTTGAACGCGTACTTGTCTGGCCCCAATATAAAAGCCACACGAGAGATTGTGTAGTCTGAAGAGGCTGTCCGCGCGTTTCACAAATCCCAACAACAACTGGCTGATACTACACTCTTGGCATTTCCTCGACAAAATGCACCCCTAGCGGTTTTTGTTGATGCCTCTGACATTGCAATAGGTGCTGCTCTTCATCAAAAGGTGCATCAAATCTGTCTGCCGTTGAGCTTCTTCTCTAGACAGTTAAACCCCGCTCAACGGAACTACAGCACCTCCGATCGAAAACTGCTCGCCGCGTACTTGAGCATTAAGTACTTCCGCTTCTTCCTAGAAGGCAGGCCGCTCACAGTCTTCACGGAAAATAAGTCTCTGACGTATGCTTTGAAACAGAAGCCCGACAAAGCCACCCCTGGTCAGCTTCGACACCTGAACTTTATACGGCAGTTCACGTCCGTCATACAGCACGTGTCCGGCAAGGACAACATAGTTGCTTTGTTACGTGTCTCCGAGATTAACATCTCCGCCTCACTCGACTTCTCGGCTATCGCCAAGGCGCAGGAGGATGATGCAGTTCTTCAGAGCCTCAAATCGAACCCCAAATACAAATTTTGGGAGCTGCCCATCTTCGGTTCGAACCTCTCTCTCTACTGTGAATACAGGAAAAGGGACTCCAATCATACATTCCGGCCACCTTTCCCAAGGAAGTGTTCCGCACGGTTCTCGACTTAGCGCATCATGCATCAGGACAACAAATCGGTTAGTCACCGAGAAATACTTCTAGCCCTCCATTAATAAGGATATCAACTCCTGGGCCAGAGAGTGCAACGCATGCCAGAAGTGTAAGGTCACTAGGCAAAACAGAAGTGGGCTCATTTCCCCGCACTACAAACCGGTTCCACACCTTACACCTCGACATCGTAGGCCCTTTGTGAGACTCGCACGGTTTCAGGTATTGCCTCACAATCATCGACAGGTTTATGCGTTGGCCTGAGGCAATACCTCTGAAGGACATTACGGCGCAATCTTGTGCCGAAGCCCTCTGTCGAGAGTGAATCCCTTGTTATGGTGGGGGATCATCACTGACCAGGGAATGAAATTTGAGTCCACCCTTTTCTCGGAGTCAAGCAAACTCCTGGGATTCAAACGCCAGCGGACTACGGCATACCACCCGCAATCCAATTGGATGCTAGAGCGTTGGCACCAGACGCTGATAGCCGCCATTATGGCCCACGACGATCCGTCCTGGATTGAAGTCTTCCTTCTCGTCCTACTTGGCCTCCAAACAACCCGCCGAGAGGAATTTGCTGCTAGCCCCGCGGAGCTGGTATACGGGAAGAACCCAAGGCTCCCAAGTGATCTCTACCGCCTTAAAACTATTCCTCCCACCCGAAATACATCCGTTACTCCAACTACGAAGCCATCTGGTTCCTTATTGTGTTCGAAATTTAGTGGCAAAACGAATCTCACCATAAAAGGTAACTATGGATCCTAGAACATGATATCTCATCGTAGTTCACACTTTTCAATTTGATAATTGCGATATCTTTGGCCCTTGTCAACGAATACTAACAAATTAAATCTTTTATCGAACATATCCATCCATTCTCTTGACAATTTTCTAAGTGTATCTTTTATGTTTATGTTCCTTAGTCCTTCTTTTCCTTGTCGCTACACTTTGCATTCCAATCCTTAAAAGTAATCTCCAGGTTTCCAGCTCAAGTGTTGGATAAAAGAAAAATAACATTCCCGAGGCTGCAGAGCAATCAACGGTAATGCAATCAATCGCATTCAAAGACTTCTATTGAAAACTTGTTCATGGAACTCAGTCATATATTCTATGGGTGCACATATGTAGGTTTTATTTATGATAAGCGTGTTTCAATTAAGTGAATAGTAAACAGCATTCCTTATAAATAAACAAAAGCATACGTGATTTCCATAAAAAGAAGTTTTGCACACACATCGCTCGACGACAGAGTTGCGGTTTAAACAGTTTTCAAGTGAAACGGACGCCGTATCAGCATCAATTATCCAAATCAAGATTAATGATTATATCTTAAACAGTTTATATATCTAATGTATCTGTTGTTTCTCTCTTCACAGATGGCTAATCTATCATAATAGGTATCGATTACGAAAAATAAGAAATACAACGAGAGAGCGCAAAAAGCAAAAAATAAAATAATGCAAAATCAAATGTCCTAGCATCGTATCGAATTCTTGTAATTTCCAATTTGCTTTCCTTTTATCGTCGTTGTGTCGTCATCGTCGTGTGTTTGGATCAATGGAACCAAAAATTTCCCTGTAAACTATAGGTTGAAGCCGCAGCGTTGAGGTAAATATAAAACCAATTTACATTTTATTATTGCGTTAAGGATTTCAAAGAGTAATTTAAGAATAAACCAAAATAAATAAGATTACTCTCAGAAGATAATGCGTCGAAAAGATACTTTCAAGTGAAAGCTTATTAAATCCTCAAATTCTGGGAGATCAATTAGCGATTGGAATATTAGAGATTCCCAAATAAATTGGCGTATCTAAATGGAATATAAATTGAAAACATTTCGAATTAATTTAAATTTTCGAAAAATATTAATACTTCGAGCGGACTGACATAATTCTAACCACAATGAAACATCGCAACTCTATTCTGTTTGGTTTGCGTTTAAATTTGTTATTATGAGTGTTCATTAGTTTTAATTGATAAATAAGCAATTATGCAAACTTAGCACTAATAATTCTACATTTCGATTCAAAACTATAATAAGTTTATGCTTTTTCCATGTAGAAACTTGTGTTTCTTCGATTATCGAATTTTATTTTGAATGTTGTAAATTCCCATTAAGTGACTCATAATATTGATGGAGGTATGCGAGATTGACAAATAGATAGTGATGGAAAATAAGACTATTTTCGTTAAGTTGAGTCATTTCGACTCAATCACTTAAAACTCACTGAAAAGAGTCACCATTATTTTCACTTCGCCTATAATAGTATGAAGACAAAACAATAAAATACATCTAAATTAATTTCAGAATAAGCACTCTTCTTTTTCTTTATCTTTGTCCCGTTCACAAGCGGGCTGGGCTCGTCGTAATCAGTTTCGCCATTTTGTTTTATCAAAAGGATGATCTGGATGCAATCGCGAGGCTTTCAAATGTTGTTGTTTTGATCGGCTTACCATCCACTTCGATGTTCAAACCAATCTTGGCAAGTGAATTCTCCTTAGCGCGAATTACTTGACCATACCATCGAAGACGCCTCTCGCAGTTTTTCCACGATCGGATATCCTCATTTCGGATGCGATCAAAACGTGCCACGCCACTAGTCTAAGGCAACATCTTCGTCTCCACTACCGCAAGACGCCGTTCATTACCTTTTATATTCGCCCAACAATCAGAATCATAAATGACAACAAGGCAGACGACAAATTTTAGATTTGAGACGTTCGTTGATACGTCGGTCACAAAGGACACCAGTTGTGGAACGCCACTTCATCCAGGTGGCGCTAATGCGTGAAGCAATTTCATAACGCAGTTCTCCATTGGCTGGTAGCATTGACCCGAGTTATTTACATCGCTCAGTTCTAGGCAGGTCACTGTCATTGACAGTGATTGTGCCTGTTTCATGGGGGTCGGTTGTCAAAAATTCAATTTTATTCAGATTCAATCTGAGACCGTGTTACATTTGGCTATCATTCTATTTTTGGACAAGTTCCTCGAGATGATTTTTGCTATTAGACGCTAGGAAAACATCATATGCACGCTAGACGTTGAATGTCCAATGTGACGGTATCCATGACAAGAACAAAGAGGAATGGTGACAGGGCGCTTTTTAATGAACATCAACAGAGACAGATACACCCGCCACACTTCCAACTTTACTTTTTGGATCGTGGTAGAACAGTTGGACCCAGCACATGAGTTCTTCTGGCACTAAGTGTTGTCGTAGACCATACCAGATGAGTTCGTGTGGCACACGGACAAACGATTTCTCCAGATCCAGAAATGCAATGTAAACAGGGCGATGCTTCTCATGGTACTTCTCCATGAGTAATCGTGCAGAGTGTATTACGTCAGTAAAATAGTTATCATTCCGAAATACGTATTTACTAACTATTAAAATATATTGTAGTAGGAGCAAGCTACCTAGTTTTATTTTTATTACGTCAGTAGTTCCGCCGTTCTTAATAAATTCGGCTTGATTCACGGTTGTTTCAACGATTTCGTGAATACGGTTACCAAGAATGCGTCCAAAAATCTTCATGGTATAGGAAAGTAATCGGATTGGACGGTAATGTGAACATTCTACTGGACTATCTTTTTTTAAGGTTTTGTGTGAAACAAAACCTTATTAGAATCGAGACGGTGTCTGTCTGTCCGTCTGTCCGTCTGTCTGTCTGTCTGTCTGTCACACTCGATTTATTCGGAAACGACTAGACCGATTGTCACGAAAATTGGTGAGAATATGTAATCTGGTGATCCCTTTACATGCAGTAAGTGGCGCCATCTTGTGTTAAGTTTAAGGGGGGGCTCCCCATACATGTGAATGGAGGGTGGAAATTTTTTTTTCACAGAATGTTGCCATGTAGGGTATCAAATGAAAGATCTCAATTAGTACTTTTTGAATCTGGTTCAATATTTGATATTAGATGAAACATAGGGGAGTGAGGGTTCAAAATATGACCAACAAAAAGTGTAACATGTCTCGTTCTCAGAACCTATCCAACCGAAAAATCTGAAAAAAATCACAGTGGTGCATCTCTACGAAATCTAGGCCTCAAAATATATCCGGTTCCGATATCTGTACAAATAAAGTTAATAATAGTATATTTCCACATTTTAGAAATTTACCCGGCACCCCCCTTATGTTCATCCCAGAAGTACAAAATTCGGCATGCGTGTAATGAAGAACATAATGCACAGTTTGGTCAAGTTTGAAGAAAATCCAACTATTATTAACAAAGTTATGGGGGGTGAAACTTTACAATTTTTTGTGAATTTCGTGCACTCTGCAACCTGCATGACGTCATCATCACATATCAATTCGTCAATACCACAACGAAATGAGTTCTTATGAATTGGGTCGCAGAGAATTATTTTGTTTTAGTTTGTTAGTTATTCGTCAACCAGACATGTGTGCATGTAGGTATATAATATATGCGTGCTAATGAACTTTGCGGGTAGTGCCTAATTCAAATAGTAAATCGGAAATATGGGTACGATCAATTTATATACGTGCATATATGAGTACAGTATTCGGTAATAGGCAGTTTGTTTGTTTAGGGTGAGCGTGATATCTATGGCTGTAATATGTACGTATGTCTCGTAGTTTGGAAAAATATGAAGGATTATGTTGGATTTGTAGCTATATACGGGCAGAAAAATGTGCGTTGAAGTTTCTCACATAAGATGAACACAAAACCTTTATACCCGAAGCGCGAGCTTCCGGTATTCCGACTTGTTTCCATATTGCAACTGTGGTATTTTCTTGTCAGTTAGATGGTGTTCTACCTTCCTGAATAACCCCGTGTTGAAGTGGAGTGGAGGATGAAAAAATTCTTCAGTTAGAAATTTGCTCGAAATATTCTCGCCATCTATCCGTCGCGGTTCGAAGGTCAGTAAACAAAGTACCGTTCTTGTCATTAGCACAACAGAAGTGTTCGATATCCTGTCAGCTTTTGCAAGACGACTCAGATCTCTCTCGCCATCGCATCGCATCGCGCATTGAATTGGATCGCTTGGGTGACAGCGATCACTTCTTCGTTTCCCGATTGGTATATTTATAAGAATGCGTTTTATCGTCGAGAAACTGCTGGTATAGGCGTTTTTTTTTCGCGGAACTTCATTTCCACACGGTCATTCCAAAGCCAAGTATCTGGGTTGATATACCGCTTACTTAGCTTGGTGACCCCGAGGCCTGCAAAGGCCGCTTTGTGGATCGTGTCTTTAATTTTCCACATTCGTAATGGTTGGTAATCGCGTAAGTGAAATCATTTCTTCTTTCTTCTCACCAAATCGCCACCCTTTAATGCGCAACGCGCCAACATGTTCCTCACACTGCTTTACCGGTGCCTTGATTCGCAAGGTGGCAAACAACGGCCGATTTTGAGGTGCGATGGTCACATAAGGAACGACTTTGCAATCAGTGACGGTGCTAAAATGTCGGCATCTTATGAGAATATTTGATTTGCGTTTTACTATTCTCAATATAAAATGTAGGAACATGAGACAACGTTTGATGAACCATGTATTCATAAATACAAGTCCGCAAAATCGACTATACCCATTGCGCACTCCAAGCCCCTTTCCCCCATGGCACCTGCTACCGTCTGCCTTTTCACCCACATGACCATTAAAGTCGCCAGCAGAGATGGTATAGTCATCAGCACGCACGTTGCAGGTCTTTGCATCGAGAAGTTGCTAGAAGGCATCTTTCTCGGCATCAGGTCGCCCTATCTATGGTGCGTACACGGTGAAGAAGTGAATAGTGCGATCAGCCGATATAATGGTGAGCTTCATCAGTCGGTCATCCAATCGTTCGCCTTCTTTAATGGCATCACGGAAATCGGATGTATGAGCTACCAAAGTAGATAAGTTGATAGCATCTTTTTACCGCGTTCGTAGTCGTAGCTTTGAGCATCAAGTTTCTTGCAGAGCACAGACATAAATGTAACTTTTCCGAAGAGCTTCTGCGAGTTCCAGGATTTTTACAGATCTTGTGGCAGACACCTATTTGTTTTGCTCGGACAAACTTACTTACTTCCTGGCGCCGTCCATGCGTCAGAAACCCTTGCTCATTTCTCGACAGTACCGGGCTTCTATTCTAAAAACGTGAAAAAAACGGGCTTCACACGGGATGACCCCCTTAAGGTTTTGTGTAAAACAAAATCTTATTAGAATCGATTTACTGTCTGTCTGTCTGTCACACGCATTTTTCTCGGAAACGGTTGGCACTAAATTTGGTGGAAAAGTGGGAATTGTGAACGCTCACGCATGTAGTGAGTTACATCCTTTTACGTGGAATTTAAGGGAGGATACCCATCCATGCAAAAGAGATGTAATTTTTTTTTTCATCAAAGATAGTGTTTTGGGGTATCAAATGGAAGGTCTCGATAGGTACTATCTTGGTTTTGACATTCGTGGCAAACGTGGGGAGTGCGGGGATCGAAAGGGATCATCTCTTTAACGGAGCCATTCTCAGAAACTATCCGACTGAAATATCCGAAAAAAATCAAGAGGGTGCCACTATACGTGCCTAGGCTCCAAAATACTCTCCATACCGATATCTTTTCACATTATGTGAATAATAGTATATTACTATAATCTTTAGTATTTGGCTGCAAAACCAGCCTTAAGCTCATCCTAGTACCACCTTTCATGGTCAGAGTTCAACACATGGTGTCGTCCGGCTTGCCGGAACTTGGATAGTGGTTTCAGTCCAGCAAGCAACCAGTTGGACTGTGGATTATTCAGGCGTAACTGAATTGACGGGTCTACCTGACCGTGAATGGCTGGCTTTACGAGAGGCAGTCGGAATATATAGCTTAGGTCCCTTTTCGAAGACCTCGCAATTGATTGAGAAAGGTGACCCGAAGATGGTGAGCTCCTTGAACTTGTATTTAGAGTCCGATTACAGGCTCTGAAGAACTGCGTCACCTTTCTGGGCCACAGCGATTGACGAGAAATCGACTACGACAGAGATGTTAATTTCAGAGATCCACGACAAAGCTTAGACGACCGGACACATCTTGAATGTCAGAAGCAAACTGGCAAATGAAAGTTAAGTGCGGCAAAATTGAGAGATTTATGATCCGTGAACAAGATAAACGGGCCGCCCTCAAGGGATGTCTAATTTCATATACGCTGCTAACAGTTCAAGATAGTAGGCACTGTTATTCTGTCGAACGAAATTCAAGTATCACTCCGCCACAGGATCAATTTAATTTAGTATAATTTTGTTAATACCAATATGATTTTGTTAATAACACTAGGATTTCTAGGAAACCTTCTAAAACTTCTTAACATCATTTTAGCAGATATCGTGAATCGATGGGGATAATCGTGGCATATGTATGGGCCGCTATAATTTTTTTCAGATTTTTCGATTGTGAAGTTTCTGAAAATGGGTCCGTGAAACAAATAATTACTTTCTAACACAATCCCACTTCACCCCTCTAAAAATAATGTCAGAACTGATACCGGTTTGAAGAAGTACTAAACTTTCACTTTTCATTTGATTTTGATACGATGAAACAAATATGGGGCCCCCCCCCCCCCCCTCTTTTGCATGCATGGGAGGGTTCACAGTTTCAACTTTTTTACCAAATGTCGTGCCAATAGGTACAGCCGTTTCTGAGAAAATTGCGTAACACGGACACACAAACCCTTTATAATTTCCTTTAAATAAAATTACACATTACATGCAACACTGTCTGATACCTAAGTTTACTCGTGGTATGCATGTTTTAAAGACGGAGGAGACAACTTGATTTCTGGTCTCAGACCAGTCAGCTTTTTCGTTCTTGTTTGAAAGCTTGGGTTTAACTCAAAAAAGAGGAGTCCATTGACTACAAAAGAGGAAGTAAGTTGCTTCCCAACTAGTCCGGTCCGTGTCACCAAGTGGGTGTGGAGTCAGGACTCCCAGCATCCTCAACAAAAAATGTGACTCGTTACTTGAAAAGGGTTCATAGAACACATGCTTTCACCAAATTTTATCAGCCTTTTTCGAGTATATTGAGTGTGATGGGCAGATTTTGTATTACGCAAGTGTTCCATCCGAATATAACTAATGACTTTTTCCTGGTACCCTGTTTGTTAACATCAACTGCGGAGTATACATACATATATCTATGCAGGCAACTTTTACAATGTTAATTAATTTAAGACACACGCTTACTTCTAATTCTGGTAATTTTCAAAAATCTGTTTTGGCAAAAATAAACATCTATAAAATTAATGTGTAATAATTGCTAAGGGCAATCTAATCCGACTTGCAATGACTTCAGAGGAAAACATGTTTGTTTGCACTTTACACTAGTAGAATCGTTCCCACATTTTGTGTCAATCTGCTATCGCTTAGAATTCAGGCCGGGAGCAAACTTACTGTAGTCGACCCAGAATAACATCGTTAAATTGTTTGCGGATATTATTCTTGCAAATGGTATAGCTATATACGAGTAGTAGGCGTATTTTACTCCCACGCATGTAAATCTTTCCTTTGGGTGGAATAATTTGAATTGACTTCGAAAAATTCCCTGCTCTATACCTTGAAGACTATTTTTCAATATTTTTTCAGAGATTTAAAAATGAAAATCGTGAATCGATGGGGATAATCACACCCATCTCATTATAATATTGAAATATATCACGCTAGCGAGATTAGTTTTATTGGTCGGATCTGATTATTTTTGCAACACAAAGTGGGAAATGCTGTTGAAAAATAGTTTATTGTTGATAGTTGCTATTATTTACAATCAAATGAGGAAAGTCATTAACCTATATGATTGCTCCGAACACGTTTTAAAATTGATAAGAATATTTTCCAGTGCGATCGAATCAAAAAGGAATGTGGAATATAAATATATCCACATTAAAGTCCTGAATTTGAGCACGTGCTTTTGCGAAGCTTTGCTGCGTAACAATGCAACTCGATCAAATCGCCTCCTTTTTTGCAAAAGGGTCATTCTTACGCTTTGAGCGAAGAGGAGAATGAGTGCTTAACAAAATATTGATCGTGTCAGCAGTAGATTTAGGAGTTGTCTCCTGGATATACGTAATAAAAGAGGCGCTGACATGGGTCTCGAAAAAGATCACGATTTGATGATCACTTACGCTCGGTTGCGTGTGGTGTCCACCACTTCTCGCAGGGTTGGAGAGCTTTGACCCCCAAGTTCAACAGCGACCGCTTGTATGATCCTGCTGTTCCTCGACAGTGGGAGAACTATCTAGATAAACTGAATAACCCACCTGAGAATATCGATGATCATTAGACCACCATATAAAAGATAATCTTTTCTCAATTGTTACGCAGGTTGTCGATGACGTCCCGAAGAGGCGTCATAAAATTTGGCTTTTTGCCGAATCGTGAAAGCGGACCCGAAGGGATTGAAGGCTCTATTCGCCGCTGCGAGGGCAACGCGCTCGAACTCCAATACCACGCGCGAGATTTCGAGAGGTTGAACGTAGTGCGCGCCGCGCCAAAGTTCCATTCGTTATTGCGCTGGTCAGAGAAGCAGAATATTCCGCAGATAGCAATGATTTTAGAACTGTATACTACATCACAGATTAACCTACCTACATGTGGTTTTTTGATGATGCTGTGAAACACGTTAACAGCAGCTAAAGAGGTGGAAGGGACACTTCACCAAGTTTCTAAATCGTATCGTGAAGTTCCGCCTCTTGAGGATGAAATGGGTAATTCCCATAACATGGGGATGCGGTCTGCTCCTCCAAAAAGAGGAGAAATCATCTTGGCCATCAATGCATTCAAACGGAGTAAAGCCGTTGAGCATGACCGTCTCTTCGCAGAGCTACTTATACGGGAATTCGAGATCTTTCCCAGAGAGTGGAAGAAGGAAGTAATCGTTAAGATGCCAAAGAAGAGAACTCTTCTTGAGTGCGATAATAACAGCAGTATCTACATGCACCCTGTCGTCGCAACAGTAATAGTTAAAATAAAACGCATCAAGGAACATCTTAAAAGCTTGATTGACAGAGAGCAAGCTACTTCCCCCTCTAGATGCTTGCGCATTGATCACATCATCCCCCGCGGGTCGTTTTGGAACAGTGCATGGAGCTTAGATTTCCCCTTCACCTGCTCTTCGCCGACTGAGTGTATCTGGTGAAAAAGGTATTTCAGAGGGAGAATATGAGGACATGCGGTCCTTTCGAGCGCTTAGTGTTATGCGACCGCTCCGCTCATCAAGTGGACGTAATGGACTTTCAATCCCTCAAACGCATTTAAATTTTGGCTCCATTTGGGTGAGTGAGGCGATCAAAATTGCTACCACTTAGCAGTAATCGGAACACTCATTAATAAGAAATACATTTTTTTTTTAATTTCGGATAGACAGAATGACTGTTCAGGCTCCTCAAACTTGTCCATGACATTTCGAAAAGCATTAGAGCAAGGACGTTTCAAGGACATAAGAAAAACGATGGGTATTTTTCAAAAATATTTTTGAAAAGTCAAAATATGTACAAATTAAATGAGACAAAAATCATTAGATTGTCTTCAGTAGTTGCTTTGTAGTTAATTCCGAAAAATAGAAGTGAAATTTACGCTTGACTGTAGAAGACCGCCTTAAAAGATGAATGGCAACCATATACATATATGTATATAAATATGAAATTCTATTTTTCTATTCTATTTTTTAAAAAAATAATTTCTTTTTTAATTTTCTGTTTATTTTATCATCGTCACCAACTGCGCAACAACCGGTATCCGGTCTAGGCCTGCCTTCATAAAGAACTCCAGATATAGTTTTGAGCCGAGATTCACCAATTCGATATCCCTAAAAGAAATCTGGCGCTCTGGCCTACACCATCGCTCCACCTCAGGCAGGGTCTACCTCATCTTCTTTTTCTACGATAGATATTGCCCTTATAGACTTTCCGAGCTGAATCATCCTCATCTATACGGATTAAGTGACCCGCCCACCGCAACTTATTCAGCCCGATTTTATCCACAACATGACGCTCATAGATTTCGTCCTTATGTAGGCTACGGAATCTCCATCCTCATGTAGAGGGCCAAAAATTCTTCAGAGGATTCTTTTCTCGAACGTGGCCAAGAGTTGGCAATTTATTTTTTTGCTAAGAACCCAAGTCTCCGAGGAATACATGAGGACTGGCAAGATCATTGTCTTGTACAGTAAGAGCTTTGACCCTATGGTGAGACATTTCGAGCGGAACAGTTTTTGTGAGTCGAAATAGGCTCTGTTGGCTGCCAACAACCGTAGGCGGATTTCATCATCGTAGCTGTTATCGGTTGTGATTTTCGACCCTAGATAGGGGAAGCTATTAACGGTCTCAAAGTTGTATTCTTGTGTGACCAGTGCGGTTTGATGTTCTTGGTTGGTTGGTTTTCGGTGCTGACGCTGCCACTATATATTTTGTCTTGCCTTCATTGATGTGCACCCCGGATCTCGTGTCGATTGCCTTCTGCTCGATCTGGATGAAAGCAGTTTGTACGTATCGGGTCGTTCTTCCCATGATGTCGATATCGTCAGCATAGGCCAGTAGTTGGGTGGACTTATAGAGGATGGTACCTCTTGCATTTACCTCAGCATCACGGATCACTTTCTTGAGGGCCAGGTTAAAGAGGACGCATGATAGAGCATCCCCTTGTCGTAGACTGTTGTTGATGTCGAATGGTCTTGAGAGTGATCCTGCTGCTTTTATCTGGCCTCGCTCATTGGTCAGGGTCAGCCTAGTCAGTCTTATCAATTTCGTCGGGATACTGAATTCTCTCATGGCCGTGTACAGTTTTATCCTGGCTATGCAATCATAAGCGGCTTTAAAGTCGATGAATCGATGGTGCAACTGATATCCATATTCCAACAGCTTTTCCATCGCTTGCCGCAGAGAGAAAATCTGATCTGTTGCTGATTTGCCTGGAGTGAAGCCTCTTTGGTATGGGCCAATGGTGTTCTGAGCGTATGGGGCTATCCGGCCTAGCAAGGTAGCGGAGAATATCTTATAGGTGGTACTCAGCAACGTGATACCTCTTGACGAGGGATGGCCCCCTTAAACAAATATCGTATTCCGGGAGTCAGTTTTTCCCTTCATCAGTGTTTTACAAGGGACGAAAAATCTAGTCAATAAAGGAAACCCTGCTTTACCACGTAAAAGACTGGCTACCGAATTGACTCCAAAAATGGTTAATGCGACTTTAATGGCTAATCGTCATTAATTATTTGTCTGCCATCAAAATTCATTGTTAAATATAAATTTTGCCTCAAAGTCAAGTAATCACCTGACTTTTATTTCATTATTTGAGCTTATATCGTTTTTGATGAATACTCTCAAATAAAGTCATTGTCAATTTATGTAACTCCAATAGCGCTACATCTATTGTAAATGATTAATGGTAGCAATTGACGAGTGGATGGATGCTGAATTGTTTCTTTATGTGACGGTCAAATGATGATCTGCTCCATGAAGAAGTAAACGTGTCATTGCTTGCAATTCATTTTGATTTGGTACTGTGGAATATAGCCCAGAATGCGTCCACAACTGCAAATTGCAAGTCAGTAATTTACTTGTCCGATGTGTATACAATTTGAATTAAGTGGAACACTTTGTTGGATGTCGAGTGAATAATGGAAATGAACAGTTGTTGGGACGAGTCATTAGGGAAACCCAGAATCTCCACCGGAATGTAATGATTATATATCGATCTTGCTTTGTCTCATTCCTGACTCCTCCATATTGAAATGTCAAGCCAACAGCAATATTTAACCGGTTGCTGACACATCCAACTTTTATCCGATGATAAAAGCTTATATGTGCAACTATTTAGATAGCTTTGACGACATTAATAAGTGTTGCTTAATCATAACATGGTGCCCTGCCTTGCTCAGCGATTCTAACTTTCGAATCGTTGAATTCTAAATAATATGAATACGACGTGCTTTCTTGATAAAGATACCATAGCCAAATCGGTTCTAGATATTGTTTTTATCTATTTTTATCTGATCAGTTATTCATATCTAATTCATTTCATATTTAATCGATACTTGTCGAGGGAAACTACATTTCAACGACGAACAACTATTCTTGAACAATAAACATCAGACCAAGTTCATATTGCCTAAGGCAGCACCTTTTCAATAATTTAAAGGACATTATCATGTAAATTCTAGTAGTCCGTGGCAGAGTTTCAGCGTTCACATTTATATTACTCTTTTTACGATTTCTTTGCATGTCGTGAGTAAAACATTATGAAATATTTTATCGTCCACTCGGCAATGACTATGGAAAAGAACAGCCTATTCAATTACACATTTACAACGGTTTTGATCTGCTGAAATATTGATTTTCTAGCAAAAGTACGTACTCCTTTTTGTATGTGGCTGTACTGTGAAGGATTTTCTTTGAATATTTGTGGAAGGGCGAATATTGAAGATTGGTGTTAAGAGGCCTCAAGGGCCAGCGGAAGGGAATAGTATTGAATAGAACCATTTCCCACACACTTTTCAAGTGGATATTGAATAGAGTTGGAAAATAGTGTAATTTGCGAAGATCGGCAATTTATGTATGTCACTCCTTTCCATTATTGTAATATTGGAAATAATTTGCTGTTCTCAAAGCAATTGCCTCAACTTAACGAATCTCTCTTGTGTGTGAGGTTCAACCTGTTAACGAAATTAGCTCATCAGTAAAAGTTTTGACTGAGTTTACAAAATTTTCATTGCATCAGGACTAAAACCGCACAAGATGATTCATTCATATTTGTATTCTCAAAATCAGGGTAGACTGAGATTCATTAATCCTTGGATTCGCATATAAAACTCAAGAATTAAGGGGGTCATCCCGTGTGAAGGTCGTTTTTTTTTCGCTTCTTTTAGAGTTTTTTTGTAAAGAACTGGATAAAGGTAAAAATACGAATTTTTCATCGTATATTGATTAATATCTTGACCATGCGTAGTAATTTTTCCAACATGATAGCATCGCCCGTTATTGAAATACAGAGCAACTTATGCACCCACCTGCAAAAAAGGGGGTTTTCTACTGCCACGCTAGAGGGCGCTGTGATCATCTTAAAGAAAAAATATAAACGGCATTTTAACGTGCGAACTTCACCACTGTCCGCAAACTAGGATTATTAAAAAATATTAAAAGCTAAATTTTTGGTGCCTTGTTAAATTTTTTTTTTTGACAAATCACTTTGCCCATATATAGTATCTAGATAAAATCGGTGTCAGAAAAAAATCGATTCCTCGGATTCGGCACACGGGATGACCCCCTTAATCAATAATTCAATCCAGAGCCCCATTACGATCGTTCATTACTTTCAGTTAGTTTCTGTAATTGTACCTAGAATTAACAGTTAAAATATTAAGGGGGCTAGTTCCAAACGTCACATGTTCCAAAAACGTTTTTTTCATGAAACGCTGAAAACTGATTCTCAAGAATCCCGTCTACCAAATTAACCGAAAATTGTAGTACGCTACAGTTTGGATGTTCCAAAAATGTTGTTGGTGAAATCTTTTTGTTTTCATTACTTTCGCATACCATGAAGATTTTTCAACGCATTTTTGATAACCGTATTCGCGAAATTGTTGAAGTAACCGTGAATCAGGCCGGATTTGTCAAGAACTGTGTAACTACTAAGGCAATACACGCTACGCGGGTACTCATGGAAAAACACCGCGACACGCATTTCTGGGTCTAGAGAAAGCGTTTGAGTGTGTGCCACACGAAGCCATCTGGTATGCTCTCCGACAACACCAGAAAAACTCAAGGGCCGGGTTCAATTGCTCTACCACGATCCAAAAAGTAAAGTTCGAAATATGGCGGCTATATGAAAGCCGCTTTGTATCTCTACAGGTGTTCATCAAGGAAGCGTCCTCTCACCATTTCTCTTTGGTTTTGTCATAGACACCTTCACACGGGACATTCAACGTCTAGCGCCCTATAATAATAATAATAATCGTTGGCGCAACAATCCATATTGCATCAGGGCCTTGAAGTGTGTTAGAGCACTTCATTCAAGACTGTTACGGTACACTACAGTAGACTGTAGGAGCCAATGTGATCATCATTGATCACCATGATTTGACTCAGGTACTCATTCACAGCTGAGTCTACTGGTATCCGACATGCAGCCACCATAACAAATCTCCCTGCCACCAGTGAGATTTGAACCGCCGCCTTCTGCTACAACAGCCCAGCGCTATAACCACTTGCGCCATCCGGACACAGCGTCCTATACACTGCTTTATGTGATGATGTTTTCCCAGCGGCTAATAGCAAAAGTGATCTCGAGCAATTTGTCCAAAAATGGAATAATCGCCTCATGCAACGCGGTCTCAGATTGAATCTGGTTAAAACTGAATTTTTGACGACCGATCCCCATGAAACAGGTACAATCACTATCAGCGGCACCGACTTGCCCAGAACTGAGCGATTTAAATATCTCGGGTTAATGCTATCAGCCAATGGAGAACTGCGTTATGAAGTTGCTTTACGCATTAACACAACCTGGATGAAGTGATGTTCCACAACTGGTGTTCTTTGTGATAGGCGTATCAGCAAACGTCTCAAATCTAAAATTTACCACAATGTCATCTGTCCTGTCACTCTATGGTTTTGAGTGTTGCCCAACTATAAAAGACAATGATCGGCGTCTTGTGGTAACGAAGATGAAGATGTTGCGTAGGACTAGTGGCGTGACACGTTTTGATCACATTCGAAATGAAGATATCTGCGATCGATATAGGGTTGCACCGATCGTGGAAAAATTGCGAAAGAGGTATCTTCGGTTGTATGATCGCGAAATTCGCACTAACGAGAATTCACTCGCCAAGGCTGGTCTTCATCGCAGTGAATGGTAAGCGACCAAAAGGACGGCCGAAACAACGGTGGCCTGATACGCTGGATGGGGATTTAACATCGTCGCGAACCGATCACGACGAACCGACCCCGCTTTTGAACGGGAGAAAGGCTGAAGAAAAAGGAGAAATTATATTCTTGAATTTTAATGTTCGGTTATATTAGAATGTATTGAGATAAAGTCGTATTTTTCCAAAAAATTAACAAAATTTCGAAACAAAAATCCGAATAAAGTAACTAATCTTAATTTAAACAATTAGTTCTTCCGGCTCATAATTTTGAAAATGTGTACAAAACTCTTCTCCTTGAACCACCGAATCAACACTGTTTTCTGGATCTTCAGGATCACCTACATTACTCTCAGCAAAACCTGGTATTACTTCATGAAAAAACGATAAATATGTATTTTCGTACCAAGGGCCGCTGAAATGTTTGATTAACAGCATTTTCACTTCTTTCTTGGGCAGTCTTTACTTAGTGTAACTATAGTATGATCGATCAACGCTGCCTCAACTGTGATAGTACCACGCCTAATTTTCAAAAGTCCCTTGAAACATGTAACTACTGAGCCATAGTGAAAAAAATGTTAATGCCATCTGATACGGCTTGAAATGAGCTACCCAATGCCAACACATTTTCGACAGTATTGGAATATGTGATGTGATCCATGATTCATCATCTGTGTAGATATTATATACGGCATTTGACACACCGCGATTGTATTTTTTGAACATTTCTTTCCAAAAAGTGACGCGAGTCTTTTTTGGGCGATTGTAAAATTTTTTTATATCCAACCAGAGCAATTTCCAAGAGTTCATGCAAAATGGTATTTATGCTTCTCATACTAAGGCTAAAGCCAGCCTCAATCTCACGGTATGACATGACGATCTTCCATTATCATATTTTTCGCAGCATCAATGTTTTTTGTCATAACAACTGATTTTGGACGACCTTCCTTGAACTCGTCTTTGAGTGAACTCCGGCCTCGATCAAATTCATTAGCTAGTTTTTTTACAATGGCTAAGGATGGAGCTTCATCGTCATAAGTCGAATGGACGCGAGGGAGTGTATACTACTGTCGAATTGTTGAACCTCGTCACAAAACCGGGATGTATGGAGTTCCTTACTAAGGCAAGGCTATCTCGGATACCGATGGTTGCGCTGTTGATAATGGTAATGAACCGAATCGAGTAGAACTTTTCGGTAGACCTAATAGTAAAGTCAAACAACTATTTGTATTTGGATTGATAGAAAGTTGTGTACTTTGAAATAATTATGCCCACCAGCATATCTCATATGTCCATGCAGTCAAATGGAAGCGACCACTTCAAATTGATCTCCTTAATCATCAATTACTGTCGTGGTTCTGTATCTACTAATCGTGCTTCATAGTTTTCGCTAATTCCTCTGCTGTGGCATCCACCTTTTGAAACTTTAAGATCATTTTGCCTCTTAAGTTTCTCTTTTCCAATGAAAAATTCCTTTGATTAGGTACTTCCCACTTTTCCTTTGGAAATAACAATGTATTACAGTAACGTTAACTGCCATTGATTTTTGTACACGAAAATCAATTGTGCGCTCAGTCGTTCAATTACCTTATAACTTACTCAATCTGAATCTTTTGTGATAAACATAATGACCTGTGTCGGTAACGCTATTGTTGAAGTCACCGACGGAAAATAACCAAAGCAAGATAATAAATTCTGATCTATTGGTGTTGCAGATACATTAAAATACATATGTAGACCGCGGTTAATTAACTGTTTACTATCTAGCTATTTACAATTACTTTTTTACTAATGAAATTTTCTTTCAACCAAATGTTAATTTCCGAAAATATTAACATCCGTATTAGGTAAAGGTACACATTTATGTGTATACCAATCGGATTTCCCTCCCAGTTTCTATCTAACAGAAAAAAGACTGTTATCTAATTGCTTTATTTGCTCCAATTCCGTTCCCTGAATTGCAAGATCTGATAAGTTTTAGCCTATTATTCCAGCACCCAAGGCCATGTCTCTATCGTTGCTACGGAGAGGTTTTATTCGACCCCAAAAATCCTTCAGTTTCGCAATATGATACCTACATTTAGGGGGAAGTGCAGAAAATAAATCGATTGCGCGTTTGTACATTGTTTTATCGTGTCTGGATTTCAGGACCTTGATAATAAAGGAAAAAACTAAATATGAGCCTGGAAAATAGTTATTTCTCTTTTTCCTCATGAGAGCACTTAACGAGAGCTGAAGGTATGCATATTTACAAACGGATAACACAGCGAAGTAGGAGTGCTAACATTGGAGGACTTTCACTCTACAATGTAGCGTGAATAGGAGGAGTCCGTATGTATGATAAATAAAAGAGCGGTTCCTAGGCGTTCTGCTTGTTCTCATTTTAGCTGGAACTTGGAATGCTCATAGTGACGTTTTGTGACTGTATGTTCTATGTTTCAATTAATTTAGTGAAAAGCATTTTAAAAATATTAGATGGCAGACTTTTTGCATATAAATGGAGGGAAATATAATTGCTTCTAATTTCGGTTATACTACAAGTATTTGTATGGGATTTTCTGAAGAACGGAACCATATTAACATGCGTTCATTGTCTGGCTTTTTGCCTATCTGTTTCACATATCCAGGGAATGAATGAACTTTGCATTGCTCCAAGAAAGTTCATGCGAAAGTGAAAATATGATTCATGATGTTGATAATGTTAATAAATATAGGAAATTTCTGAGGAATCCGCTAGGAGCCCAACTACACAGTACGCTCATAACCATCATACACCAACGCCACATTAAATTAGAGTTAAATATGATTCAGTATTCTTGGATGGTATGAAATCCCCTCAGTTTTTAGACTTTCACTGAAAAGTTTGCCACTTCCGAGAACCACAATGCCCGTAAACAAAGAACTTTCATATCTAAATTGAATAACACCATGTAGATAAAAAATAACATATCTCTCAACCGAAGATAAGAACTGAATGACCAAACCTTCTCAACTCAATTCACGTTTACGTGTTTTTTCGGGGCTGTATGAAATATTATAAAGTTTTCCTGGGAACAGTACCCTGATCTCCGTAACATTGTCTCAATCCATTGAACTACTTGATGCCGCCGTCTACACATTTCTGACGAAGTTTCGATACTTTGAAAAACACAAAACAAATAATGTAGTAAAAGATTTGCTTTCCCCGGACTTTAGATAAAAATCATTACAGTACAGTACATTCATAACCTTTTCCCTGTTAATACTAGTGAAGGCATAGAATGGCAGAAGAACGATTCACCAGGATATTGTGAATATAAATACACATTGAGATGTGATTGCTATGTTAATTAGCTGCACCGCTATGGGGTCTTCTTTACTATACTTTCTTGCTTTGTATTTTAGAATAATCCAAAGGTGTTCGTATTGCCTTAGAATTTAATCCCATTCAAGTAAGTGCACCCGAGATGTGTCTTAAAAGAGGTGTCACGGTAGTTTAGCGGTGCGATAGTTGAGGGGGTAGAGCGGCCGCCTCCCAATCTCGCTGGTGTGGGTTCAAATCCCTGTCGTCTTGGGTGTCTGTCTGTATTCGTCTGTTGTTAAGTGTGATGATAGTGAAACTGAAGCGCAATCTGACTGTGTGGATGGCCTATGCTCCACCAAGGAGTGAACAGGAAATACTAAAGGTAGTTTACAACACATTCATATATTTGTCACTGTCCATTTGACCTTCACAAACGACTATTTCACCAACGTCACTGGCAACCATACATCTCGAATAGTAATAATACTGCTTCCTTCATACTTGACACAATAGACGGTTGTTACTTACCCCTTTTAGGATATAGCGCGTCAACCATCACAAACGTATCAACCACATCTGCGCCAAGTGCTCTTGGGCCGATTCATTCGTCGGCCATTTTAGGACAGTGGGCTCCACTGCATGGCGTAGCCAACAATGGAATTGCCACCCTTCTTTAATATATAAATAATAATAATAATAATCGTTGGCGCAACAATCCATGTTGGATCAGGGCCTTGAAGTGTGTTAGAGCACTTCATTCAAGACCGTAACGGTACACTAGGAGGCAATGTGGTCAAATTACGTAGGGTTGACACGCCTGTGCGTCGACCAAGTTCCTCGTTTGATATAGTATCCGGCTTACTTGTCAGTAGGCACGCAATCGGGGTGATATTCTTCATCGATAGGGTGTCTAAGGCAGGTCACATCCAACGTTTCTTATATCTGCAAAAAAGCGGAAATCAGTCATTCCTGAATTTGGCATTATTTTTCTAACAATAGATGAAATATTTAAGAGAAAGAGAAAGCAGTAAGCTCAGGCGATTTTTTTATAATCCTCAAAAGACTCTCGGATAAGCTTCCTGTTTCATCGTATCGAATCTATATTTTTCTCCCCGTTTTTTTTGACCTGTCAGAACAGTGCCGGTCTCATTAAATTTTTAAAAGTAAACTGAACTGAACTTCTGACCGAAGCTGTATATCTTTCAATTATTTGATACTGTTTGCTATGAGGAAATTTCTAGCAACAACAGACCGCTTTGTCGGTTATCTGCCTTCAATTTTTTATTTTCTTTAACTATAATTAAATTATTAGAAAATAATCTGCTCTGTCTGGAAATGCGAGAAATTACTGAGATACTATCCACTGCCTTCTGACCAACAACTCCTCGAATTTCCAGCCTGTACGCCAAGGAAGTTCTTTATTTGGGCCAAAGTGACACGATGTAAACACGTTTTCATCAAGGTTTGGAGTTTTCGAGCAACAGTGGTGGTCAGTTGTCTGTTCTAATATAGCAGCGCCGAACATTATCATCCTGATATTGCTGCTGAGATAGTTGCTTTTCCAAATATTGGACGAATCAACGAAAGTAGATCTCGCGCTGGTAATGCATCGAACGATATCAAGTTCGGCGCCGCCGTCGGCAGAAAAGCACTACTGAGATATACAAACTGATCAACTTTTTCAAAGATCTACATGTTAATGGAAATAAGAAGAGTGGGAGGCAAGTCAGACTGAGAACCTTGGCTTCGTTGATATTTATCTTCAGCTCTACTCTGCTTGCCTCCTTCTCCAATTCAAAGCAATATTATCAGGATCCATGACTCGCTGAGAAAGCAAGTAGATGTCAGCAGCCTGGTCGAGGGGTTTGAAACCACTGGAACCTTTCACGTCCTCTGACTAAGGCAGCTTGAAGAATGTCATCGACAATCAGATGAAATAATATCGGTGACAGAGTGCAACCCGCTTTAAACTTAAAATTTCTCCGAAATTTTACCACAATGCAACTGATAACATTTTGCGTTGTCATACCAGGCCTGCTTAAAAAGTTCGCGGATTATTTTTTTAAGTTGAGAATACTGGGGAACTTCGGGTTGCAAAAGTTGCTGGGGGATCTACGTTTCGAGATCGGTACCAATCACCTACAGGCAGCTGTTCTGGTAGGTTCATCACCACAGGGATACTTATTTCAACCTCGTCGGGTGCATTCAAATTTTGTGTGAAAATGGTTGAAAAAGATTCGGAGACGCTCGAAATGCTTCAGAAAGTGTACGGTGATAGGGCGATGAAAAAGAACCAAACTTTCTTATCACACCAGAGGTTTCGGGAAGGTTGGGAATCTGTCAATGGCAATGACCGGTCGGGACGCTCGTCGACACTCGGTTCAAAAAGTATGTCAAGTTTTGGGCAGAGACTGACGATTAAGTATTAAGTTGATTGAACACGAGTGCGGTATACCCAAAACAATGGTTCATCGCATTCTAACAGATGATATTCAAATGAGGAAAGTCTGTGCGAAAATTATACCGAAAGTCCTGACGAGTGAGATTAAGGTGCAGAGATTTCATGAATGCTGCGAAACGGATCAAATTTTTGGACAGAATGGTAAGAGGGGACGTGACGTGGATTTTGATTATGATCCCGAATCAAAGCTCCAGAACAGCATGTGGCACACTAAGGAGACTCCCCGCTTGAAAAAGAGAATAGTCAATAAAGAGTTTTACTGTGAACGGTTGCGCAACAGGTTGGACGCTTCCGAAAAGGAATTTGCAACCATTGAATGTTGCACCATGACAACGGGCAGTCTCACTGCGTACATTGCCTCCGAGTTGCTGGTCAAAATAGGTGTGGCAACGCTGCCTCAGATGACATACAGTTCTGATCTGGCTCCAGCGGATTCCTTTTTGGTCCCAAGGATTAACAGATTTTTGGTAAGAACTCGGCATAGCATATTGGGGGCGGTAAAAGTAGCTACAACCACACTGAAGGAGATTCCAGTTGTCGACTTCCAGGGGCCTTCAATGATTGCGTGAAGCGTTTTCAACGGTGAATCGAATCAGAGGGACAATACTAATAAAGTTCTGAATAATTTGTTAACTTATATTGAAGAAATGATTTTTTTAAAAATCATTCCGAGATCTTTTGGGACAGACCCTGTATGTTGCTCTGATAACAGCTATCAGTTTCTCCGATATGCCTTTCCTCCGCAGAGTATCTCAGATGCATTCCCTGCTAACTCTATCGAAAGCTTTTTCGAAATCGAAAATTCACGTTGATCGGCTAATTGGGAAATTTCCATTTTACAAAGATAAGAAACGACGAAAACTCTCACATATATTGATGGTCCTCACATGTAAATTTTCGATTCATTTTTAATGAATGAATGAAGATAAAATAATAAAAAAAACTGTAAAATTTCATTATATTCTTAGCAATCATGTCGACAGAGGACTGGTTCTCTAGGTTAGAATAAATCGACATGCTCACGCCCTAGACTAGACTTTATGGATCATCTGAAGAGTTTCTAAAACTAAATGAAATACATAAAAATAAATATGAATACATTTTTGTTATTCTTATCTACTTTTTCTTGTGATTAATACTAATCTTGTTCTTTTGGTTTTACAGTGGCCCCTTTGGGGGTATATTGCGTGGTCCATCATGGGAAAACTACTGTCAAAGATTTTCGGAAATAAGGAGATGCGTATTTTAATGTTGGGTTTGGATGCTGCTGGTAAAACAAGTATCCTTTTTCAAAACCAGATCACCAATATCAAAAATATATTTTACAATCTAAATCATTTTTCACTACAAATACTTAAGAGAATATTTTCCTTAATCACAATTTACCCTAGCTATTTTGTACAAACTAAAAATAGGTCAATCAGTAACAACAATTCCAACAGTTGGATTTAATGTAGAAACAGTTACATATAAGAATGTTAAATTTAATGTTTGGGACGTGGGAGGACAGGATAAAATCCGACCATTATGGCGGCATTATTACACAGGTATTTCTTCTTTTAATTGGCTTTTGTATCCACTTTAATGTAATTGTTTGTCGTTTTTATAGGGACGCAAGGCTTAATCTTTGTCGTTGACTGTGCAGATAGAGATAGAATAGATGAAGCGCGAACAGAATTACATAGGATAATCAATGATAGAGAAATGCGAGATGCAATTATTTTAATATTCGCTAATAAGCAAGACCTTCCAGATGGTAAGTATTAAACATTGGTTGAGACGAGTATCTGTATATAAAAGGAAAAGATGACATGGGAACATAGTTTGACATAAATTATCCCTTTTTAAACTAAGCAACTCCAGTGAAATAACGGAATGTGTAAAAAACCAAGGTTTCTCTATTTCTATCGATTGTGACTAGTAACCAACCACGTTCTTATCACCATTCTACAAAGATCACTTACACCACATGTGCAAATCGGTTTGGGTGCTAGCCTTCAAAGGTCTCTGAGGGTATTGAATTCTTGGCATCAGCAATATACAGTAAATCTCTTCCTTCAATCAATTTTCAAACATTCACCTTGGTGTTATAATGGTAAGACTTGGCGGTCAAGAAGATTGTCAACCCAATAAATAATGCAGTATGGTTTCAATTAGTGAACCAATTACTGTAAAGTGAATCACACTTTTTCTCAATGCAACAAAAATAATTTCATGGCTTATCTATATCAGCACTAGCATATATGTTGGGAAAACAATGTGTGCGTAGCAAGAATATGGGAGAAGGTTATCAAATCATATATTAACATATACAGTGGCTCACAGTTTTTTCGCAAGCAGTACTTGGTCAACAGTTTACGCAATTATAACTTCTAAACAAAGAGAGACATTAATAAAATTTAATCGCAGGTATGTTGGCTAATGTAAAAGTATAAAAAAAAATTATTTGTATTGCTGAATAAGCTTTCATAAACGTACAAGCTAAAATCTTAAAATAAAGAAACATAAGAAGTTACAGCTACTACTACTACTGCTATTCATATGAAAAACTAAAATATATTTTTTCTAACTCAAAGTTTAGTATGACTTCACTTCTAGTTGATGATAGCTGTGCTAAAGTCCTGATGATGAAGGGAACAAGTGGTTCCCGAAATATCGGTATTTGCAAAATAAAAATCAACACTAACGAAAGGAAAAACAAGTTTTTATTAATTCAAATAATTAACCGCTAGAAGTACCGCGCGATTAAACTCAGACCAAAATAGACCTTAAATTTTCAATTACATTGAGACCAGGTAACTGTATTGGTGATGGTATTATTCTAAATGAACTAAAATTCAACGAAGCTCAATTTACGATCATGCCCTGTTCCCAGTTTTTCAGCCCTTTGCACCAAATTTCTTTTGAATATATTAAAGTATAAAGTTTAGTCCACAATACTTTCTATAAACTCCAAATTTCCAACGCGGGTTGCTGACGAGCAGACCCGAATCATGGTACTGCCACGCCCATGCATAACTATTGACTTTTTTTTTTATTTTGAAGTTCAGTTTGCGTCTTACATAAGACCGCCGTCGAAGCTGAAAATGTCAAATTTTGTCTCGTCAGCGAATACGATTTGGACTGAAAGGCCAATGTTTACAAACAAAAGACGAATTTGCTGATTCTGCTTACTTATAAAAGGTTTTTTTTCCACTGATACTCCGCCATTAAAGTCGTGCTCACGGAGGACAATATAATATTGATCCGAGTCATCCTTAATCACACTAACCAATTTGGGAGTCGATAGTTTTGGGGTTTTCCTTTATTTTTTGGACAATGTATTGCAATTATTTGGAGCTTCTCTATACTTATTTTGAACTCTCTCTATTATCATGTATGTGATATTATAGAATCAAATGACCCTTACGGTATATTGTCCTCTTTTTAAAACAAGCCAACTGATGAAATATTACTGAAAATCTTGCAGATGATTATGAGCATAACTGCCAAGTATAGAAAAATATCCTTTTTAGCCGTTTAGCTAGTCTAGAATTGAATATATTCTTGTTTTTCTTTTACAAATGATGTTTATAGACTTATAGCTGTAAGTCTACAGAAGTTATGATCGCCTAAATTTTCTAAAGTGTGCTGTGTGTGTGTTGCCCATTTTTAACCGTAAGCCACTGTATGTATGTATACGACTAATTGTGGCTTCTAGTTACAGCGTTAACAAGAGCCAGGAAATAGTATCACGATACGAACACTATAAATATTTTGTATTAAGACCTTGAATAAGTTTCCGGTGTTTTTTTTCCACTTTGTTTAAAGGAAAACTTCTGATTTCTTCTGAATATTAATGGTCGTAGAGAAAACTTGAATATGAAGAAAAATCAAAAAGAACTCTGTCATCGTTTTATTTTTATTATTCTGTTAACGGGTAGTCGCACCACGTCCTTAAAGGACTATTGTGCCCCTTTTGCTGGTTATAGTGGACCTATTAATCACAGTGCCTCAAACAGATCTATAACCTTCAATCTTTCAACTTTGCATCTGGTATTGTTTTCTCAAACGCCTCGACCTACTTTGTACAAGTGCCGGACATTACCCCTGAGCGTGTATAGAGGTTTCATCATACTCTGCACAGAACCTGCAGGCAGAGTCCGAAGATATTCCTAGCTTCCCTAGGTTTAGCCGACAGTGACCAATGAGAACTCCCACTATGATTCGGAGGTTCTTTTTGGTGAGGTATAAGCAATCCTTTGGGCGCTTTGGTTCGTATCCCCCAATAAGCACCCTGGACTGCTCCATTTCTGGTAGGCCCGCCCAGTATAGTTCCCTCAACCGTTCTTCTTCATTTTTAATGTCATAGCCATGAATCCGTTTCTGAGTTCACAGAAGGGTTCTGTTGCGTGTAAAGGCGTCCTTGCTGTCCCGAAACCCAGAGTACCCAGCCCTTGTTGAACGAGCCGAGCGTATTCAGTATCTCAATCAGTTTAGAGTTCACGTTGTTGGACCTAAGGACCTTGATCGTTGCTCGGTTGTCTATTGCTCCCTGTAGTTCTTTGGCGATTAAAGTAGACACATCTGTTTATCGCATATATTTCCGCTACTAGAGTGCTTACTCATTGGCTCCAATTACATTTTCCTTGGCCCAAGGACACTGGTACCCGCTCCCTCTACTGTGAGGGGTCCGTCAGTGTACCAAGTAATCAGTTGCTGGTTTAAGCCGTATGTCACAGCCTGGCTCTCCCAGTTTGCCTTGTTACTCCAGGGTTTTTCAAACTTTTTATCGAAGTGAAACCTCGTTGTCATGTTATCAATAATTCGGGATACCGCCTAGAAAGAATATCAATCTTCCTTCAATTTAGGCAGCTCCTCGCCTCACTGATACTCCCGGCCATCCTGGATATTTTCCTCCCTGTCTGCATCTGTATGTGCAGATGGAGAGGGATTAATCTCAGAATGACCTTCAGGGATGCCGTTGGGCATGTCCTCACTGATACACATACAAGCCAGTCTTTAGAGTTTGTATAACACTTTGGCTTGTGTTTCAAATTCAGTTCTTTATGCCCATAGGTAATCATTGGCTCTGCTATTGCAGTGTATATGAAAAGTAGTATCTTCGGGGTGCAATCCCATTTTTTCCCTGCTATCTAACTACACGTCATCAGAGCTCTTGTAGCTTTCCGACATGTGTCTTCCATAGTCATTTTTAGGCTAGTGTAATTCCCAAATATTTGACCTCTGTTTCTCGTTTCATCATGTCATATAACCTTATGGCTCTCAGCCAATCAAGCTCACGTCTTCTAGCGAATGGTACTATGCTGATTTTGGCTGAATTGATACGCAATCCCGCTCTCCTGCACCAGGAAATAGTAACCCTTAATCCAGGTTGGGTTCTATCAAATAGGGTATCCTCATATTTGCCCCTACAGATCAAAACAATGTTGTCCGCGTAACCCTGTAGTTCGTCCACTACCATACTCCACATAAACGGCGATAGTACCCCGATCTGTGGATAATCGTGAGTAAGGTAACTAAGGTCTTCTTCGAAAAGTACTAATCGAGAGCTTTCTTTTGATTGCTCACGCAACTATATTCTGTTAACAAAAATGGCACACCCCTTTTTTCAATTTACTGTTTGTCTGTCACAACCAAAACGGCTAAATCGACCGGAACCAAATTTAGTGGACCTACAGGATCTATGAAATCCCGTTGAGTTTAAATTCTTTTTCACCGAATAAAGTCAAGTGGGATATTAAATTAAAGGTCTCGATTTGTACTTTCAGAAACTAATATTAGACGTGAATTGTTTATTCTGTTTGTAAATTCTGTGAGGAGAGTAATGAAACCTGTTCACACATGTTCTGCGACAATCCTCGGTATTTGTCGATTAGGAGAAAACTTAATACTAGATATCATTCGAAACACTTGGAAATAAGAAACATAATTCCTGTCGATTGTAGACTTAAAGGACATACTATAGTTTATATGTATACTATAACCAGTAAAGGGGCACAATGGTTCTTTTTGAACGCTGTGCGACGTCCCTTGATATTAAACGGACAGTAAACAGAAAAAATTCCAATTAAATATTTTCCTCAGAAAAAGCAAAGATCGTAGTTTACACTTAAAACTAAAGTGCGAAAAAGAGTCCACGGGACCAAACTGTAGTGCTTTATAAATGCAAAAGCATTATGGAGGGTTGGACCGAGGTGAAATCAGTACAAGAACGCAGTAAAAAATCTGATATTTTGGAAGCACGGTTGGTGATATTGAAGTAGTGGCTGTCAAAACGTAGTTTATCGAAGGTTATGCCCAGGTCGAGGACAGAATTCAGGTAGGACCGAGAGCAACCACCAAGATAGTCGGAGAAAGGGGTGGCGGAGGTTTTAAACGGGTAACACATCGAGTGGCTTTTGATGACATTAAGAGCCAACTTATTAATTGTGCACCAATTGACCAAAGTATCCAGATTTGCCTGCAGGGAAACGCAATCCATTGGGAACGAAACCGAGGAACACAGCTTGAGATCATCGGCGTATAACAAGCAAGGACAAGTGAGGATGAGGGCAGGTGGTTAATAAAGAATAAAAATAAGAGAGGGCTTAGACTGGATTCTTGTCGCACACCAGAGGAGGAGAAAAGAGAACCAGAAGCGCAACCATCAAAGGAAAGGCTACAGGATCGGAAGGAGAGGTAGGAGACAAGCCATGTAATAAGTGATGGAGGAATGTTTAGAAAGGCAAGTTGGGACAATGGTATCCCGCGATTAACGGAATCGAAGGCCTTAGAAAAGTCCGTGTAAATGACGTGGACTTACTGCCGAGAGTTGTGACATTTGGCCACACAATTGATGAAGTCCATAAGATGGATTTATGAAGCCGTTCTGCTCCTTAGCTATAAGATGGCCAAAGTGGGTGGTCAACCAGGCATTGACGTACCTCTCGAGAATCTTGGAGCAGGATGAGAGGAGCGAAATAGGGCGGTAATTCTCTGCAAAAGTATGGTCACCGCCTTTGTGTATGGGAAAAATAAGGGCTTCTTTCAACAGACTGGGAAAATGACACTTTTCGAGGCTCTTATCGAAAATAATGCAGAGATGAAGGGAAATGAATTTAGAGGTTTTAATCAGGAAGAGGTTGGGAAGATCATCGGGGCTGGGTCCGACATTGCCATCAAGGTTGCCCATGAGGTATTCCAACAAAGAGGGAGTAAGGAGGAGATTCGGAGGAGACTGTACTCAGAAAGGGGAAAGTAAACTGCAAAGTAAATCATAAAATAGCTGAGGAGAGGTAGCAGGAGAACCTGAGAATTTGATGAAAATGAGAGGGGACTGGGTGGCGTTTCGGGCGTTACGGATGTGAGACCAGAAAGGCCTCAAGTCACTACTGTCCAGGTAATCTTTCCTAGACTTAATTCACAACGACTTAACTGAAGATCGCAGAACGCTGAAATGAACAGTCTGCACGGGTTCCGGCATATAAAAACTTTTTCCCCGCAGCTTGCTTCTGGTGAAGTTTTTTATGGATTTCAGTGGTGAACCATAAAGAGTAGGAGGTCAGGAATTTGGAAGGGGAAGGAAAATACCAATTTGAATTCTTGAAATATTTTTCTACTAAAATGAGTAAAAAAGTAAAAAAAAATACAGAAGAAAAAATAACAGTAAGTGCAATGATCAGTCAGACTGGAAACCTTGACTTTGTTGGTGTTTACTCTGAATCCAACCCTGCTTGTCTCCTTTTCCAAATCCACAGCCATTTGGCCAAGTTCCACGACTCGATGAGAAAGCAAGAAGTAATTTCGAAAACATTAGAGGATGCAATTCGCATACGCTTGTTATATTTATTATTGCATGTCTTAAATTACTCATCATTGAAAGAGCCGTTGTTGTACCAGACATACATCACATCCCCTTGCCAGGGATGAGGATAGAGCGGAATGTAGGCTTACTGAACCGACTTCTAAAATAAACAAAGAACTTAATTGTTAGTGACCCCATAATCGATACTAAAATTTAGATTACTTTTCCTTTCATATATCAGCTCGAATCAAAAAATAGAGTTACTTATGATCCATCTGACGCACTACTAATTGTATTATTTTCCATTGCAGCAATGAAGCCACACGAAATCCAAGAAAAATTAGGTTTAACAAGAATACGTGATCGTAATTGGTACGTTCAACCGTCCTGTGCAACATCCGGGGATGGACTCTACGAAGGCTTAACGTGGTTAACGTCGAATCATAAATTATGAGAGTAATCATTCGACAAAATGTTGCCAAAAATCACTAAAAAATCAACAAAGAAACTTATTAAGAAATTTCGTAGAGTTAAACGGTTGTAAATGTACTACTAATAATATATTATTTAAAAATATTCAATATTTAGTGTACATGTAGAGCATGATAAAATGGAATTCACTCACACAGACACATTCAACAACGCAGAAACCAACACAAAAGGAAATTTCGTTGATCTCCGATGATAGACGGCAGAAAGTGAAAAGAAGTTGATCACACGAAACAACAGCGACTATATAAGAAAATCAAAGTACCATAAATTTATCTAGCCCAAACTACAAGAAACAATCGAAGCCACTTAAAATTCGAATACATTATGACTATAACTATATCAAATCAAGCTATTGATGAATCGAATTATACAACACCGTTGAATGCATCAGCTTCAAACTCGGCAACAACATTCACTTCTGACTTGTAAAGAGACAAATGTAAAACAATTCTTTGTCATCCCTTCCCATCTCTTAAGGTATAAGAAAGAACAACAATAAAACACTTGACTGTATGTATGCCTTTTTTATTAATAATAAAAATGAAATTAAATGAAAAAAATCGATGAAGTAATTTTAGTGAATTTATTGTTATGAGAAATATAAGTAATCTGAGAACAATTAACTGAAAGTAAAAATATTGCAGAAATAGTAAGCATAAAGCGAAATGTGGTGATCTTGTGAGGTATGAATATTTTCTAAATCAACAATAAAATTAACGATAAACACAAAATGCATATGAACATAATGATAACTACATCATATACAAGCAAAATAGCATCAAATTAAACGATTCAAGTTTTCAAGGCGTTTATAAAAACGACCCCAAGTATTTATATTTGTGTAATTATTACATTCTTCATTTTCTTCCTCTTGTAACAAAGTTCTTGTTTTAAATAGTCTTTTTTATTATAATTTTTAAAGAGCAGATTCGATTATAAAAGAATGATGAACACAATGAAGAAAATAAAAACGATACATTTCAAACGAATTGGCTTTCTATTTTGAACCGCAGTGTTTAGTGATCGCATCCTAAATGAGAACTTTTGTCGAGATGCAGTACGTAAAAGAAAGTTACCCAATGAAAAAGTCCTGCCAGAATAGCAACATGAGAATAATGAAACACTTGTAGCAGAAGACAAAGCAGTAGCTGCTTCCCATAAGCGAATAAAACTATTTGCGCCAAGTCTCCAGATGAGCTCATGCAGGACGACAATCAACGTCTTTTCTGTTGATCAAGCCTTAAGGGAGTCCTCCCGTATGAAGCCTGTTTTTCCCCGCTTTTTGTGATTGTTTTCGAAAACCTGAATAAAGATAGAAATGCGAAACATATATTTACTAATATCTTGAGCATACGCAACAATTTTTGCAGATCATATTCATTGTTGGAGTACGCAGCAACTTGCCAAGGATAACCAATAATCTCACCAATCCACGCCTTAAACTCGATCACCTTAACTTCGACGATTATTCAGCTTACTATGTTCCATTAAAGACTGCACTTAAGTCATACCTGTCAGTTGTGCACCGTCGACAAGCCGTGCGACACCGTGCACCTGCTCTAACACCTCAACACTCACGTCATAGTCAAACACGGAGGTTTTCATGATCCAATCTACACAAGGATGTTTACCGCAGTGTGTACCATGTGAGATGTCCAAACTCCATAGTCATAACCGTGTTGAATTAGGAAACTGCAAAACCTACCGACAGAATCAAATCTGGATCGATCTAGTTTAACTGCCACTGTGCGCAGAGTGTCCTACTATGATCGGCGACTACAAACGTTGGTTATAAGCGGTACCGTTTCGAAACATCAGGGCCCTCACCGTTGTCAAAGCACTTTTCAGCCAAAGGATATCAATCTATCACGGGAAACAGTGCTCGATTAGCTTAACTCATAGACACTCATGATACCCCCACAGGGGAACGCTATGAGTGACCCTATGCACATAAAGACGTGTTAACCTGCAATCTGGAGACACTCTGGCTCTAGGCAGTTTTGCTTAGCTTGATGTGTACCTTTTAGCCCACAACCTAACGTTGCTATTTAGTTCTGGACTGTTGCAAAGTAGGAAGGAATAAATCTTAGCCTTATTGACTTTTTATTTTCCGATGAAGTCATTCTCCCCGATAAACCTCTTTTCTAAAGTTTTTTGGATGTGTCCATAGGACTTACCTTTTTTAACTAGAAAGTGACATCAATCATCAATCAAACTTTCAAGCTGAAAATTTAGAAGTGAATAATCACAACGAACACCAAAATTTGGAAATTTTACTATTTCTGTTCGCGGTCGGGGCCGCAGTCAAGGAGTAGAAGGATACCCGACTACGAAAACCTTAGGAAGATACGTTTACTCTAGCTTCGTGGCACAAAAATCCGAGATAGAACGGGGCGTGTGGGATTCGCTCCCACGGAATACTACCCCGTCCCTCCAGCATCAGCCCGCGGGACTATTATTGGGTATTACTTTGCGGGATGGATTTGCCTTTAGGCACTCTTTTCTGCTTTCCTTCTTCAGCAATTCCTGCTATATTTTTACAATTGCGGAGAAAGCAGTAAGCCAGTTTACCTTTGACTTCAGCATTCCACCACACTTCTCCGGACTTATGCTCCTGCCCAACGCTTGCAAATACTTTCGCTCAAACCGTACCCAAATGTTGGGAATGAACCTGAGCATCCACTGCTGCTCATAGACTTGTTTCATCTACGTTGCCAGAGATGATTGGATTCTGACCTTGCCGCATTCCTGCGTTCTGTATGCTCTCCCATACGTCTAGCATAGTACAGAACACCCATTTTTTTTCGCCAGAATGTCGACAGGGATCATGCCCGCTACTACCAGTAATACCTGCTGATGTGATTATAAAAGCACTTCGAATCCTAAAAGCCATCAACCAGTAAACTGAAATCAACTGCTTCGGTGTCTGAAAGCTTACAAGCACTTCTTCCCACACAGGTGATGAATAAAGCAGAATAGATCGCACTACTCCGGTTAGAAGTAACCTCCGACAGTATTTGCCGCGGTGACATTGGCTGCTTTTTGGCATACATTTCCTAAGTAGTCCTTAAAGCTGAGTTTGGCATTAATTATCACTCCCAAGTATTTGATAGCCGCCTTTTACACGACCGAATGTCTACCGACTTCCACTTTCACAGTCTTCTTTTTTTCTAGGGTTTGTTATTAGGACCGCTTCCGTTTTCTTGCTCCCAAAGGTCAGCCCGGTTCTTTCTAGCCAGGACTTTACCACTTGCACTGTTTTCGTCGTGTAGATCTCCACATCCTCTAGGCGCTTTGCTGTAACGATAGCTAAAAAAATCCTTCTGGGACAGAAGGAAGGAATAAATGATACGATGTAGTAAATCGCGTGTTCTTGATTTCTGGTTGAAGTACTACCGGATCGATATGCAAGGGCCGATTAGCTCAACTCACAAACGAAGCTACAACCATTCAGAGGCGAGAGCTCCTCCGATTTGAAGCTGGAGCATTTGATTGGTAGCCTTTGGCGGTTTCACAATTGGCGATGTGAATTTGGACATGAGAATTGACGCTTGTTATGAAAGACGAGAACCACTTAAGCTTCAATCCCCATCTGACCAATTTAATGTGAGGGTCTGACAGGCTCGTTAGCCATCTGAGCAACACTGGACAGTTACTACTTCAAATGTTGCGGCTTCTATGAATATACAATCGATATTTGCGCGCTGCACCCCTAGTAGAGATTCCAGCACTTAGTCTCCATAAAAGTGGTTTAAAAAGTCATAGCCAGTTCGTTTAATGAATAGAAGCTTTTAAAATGGAAAAAATACAGAGAATTCTGCGAAACGAAATTTGAAATAAAACGGCTGGAACTGGAACTTCTCCGAAAAGGTGAGAATATAGGATGTTGGTTGTAAAAGAAAAATAACATAACGAAATATTCAAAATTCCGAGAAACTTCCTGATCGTCGGATTGGAGCTGAGAATTGGTTGGGAAAAAAAGAAATTACAGAACTCTCAGAAATATGAAAATTCAATGGAAAACTGTAAGGAGTGATATCCTGAAAACTCCCATATGGCTACATTCCGTGAAATTAACCACTCCTTTGTGTAGGACAATAGTATTCACTGGATGCGTCGGGTACACAGTCCAGTTTTTCAGCTGCATTTCGTATCAACAGGTATAACAGTGAAAATGAGTGACAGATAGAATAAACCTTGATCATTAAAAAGAAGCTTAAACTTTGCTTTGCTCCTAGTTTGCAAGCCGTGTTCTGAATAAATCGTGACAATTTTAAAGAATTTTGTTAGATAGATTTTGGGCCGTGATGAGACCTGAATTTCAACACGCAGTATGGATAAAACTGTTCTCTAGCAAAGTAATGGGGGTAGCGGTTTTGAACTTTTTTGCATTTTCTGAATCGAGAATCTTTCAAGAATATTGTGTGAAATTTGGAGTGGGTCGGAGCAAACTAAGGAAGATACAGCGGTCACAGTGGTTCAAATGGCAAAACGCTGCAGCTGCTAATGCATTGAATTCGTTCAAACACACGTATATTGCTATTGCCAATGATGTTTTGGATGCCATCAAGCCTATCTATGAAGATCTGAGCAAAGATGTCCTCCTGGAGCGATATGTCGGAGGTTTTACGCAGAACAACAATGAGAGTTCAAACCAACTTATTTGTTGTTGTAGATTTTATAATAGTTGCCCCACGACATCCCGGCAAGCTAGCAAAGACAGCTAAGTTCTCTGGTGCGGTCCACGAAGGTCGTACGTGGGTACGAGAATTGAGCAGGCCAGCGGCCAATGTATGCCGGCTGTCACTCAGTTTTTGGGCACTAGGTCCTGTTTTGCTAGACTCGTTGTAGGTTAGATAACCCAGGTATGTTACTATTCGTTTTGTGACGCTACTTGCAATCACAATTGTGTCGGGGCCTGTCCGAACAGGCAGGACACGTGTTACAAGCTTAGATACAAATACCGTTTTCAAACAATAATAATAATCGTTGGCGCAACAGCATCAACCGCTCGCCACTCAAAAGTATTATTTGTTTGCTCTCCGGCATTACTCATTGTTCACGTTCAACTACAGTAGGGCAGCATTGTCCAAATCTGTGCCTTATAAATCCTTAGTTTTGTCCTCTTTTTTATATTTTTATTTTTTAATATTGGCATAGTAAGTCAATGGTATGCTTCTAGTGAAAACAAAAATTTTTCCACGTTTAATCAACGTATAATTTCCAACGGAAGACAAGGACGATTCATTAAAAGACTAATTTTATAGTCGCCTTGAGTGATTATTTAATTTACTGCCCTATGAGTTGGGGCTCACTCAATGTCTTCCCTGAGGCGATTAAAAAGGATAACAATTATGGGCTAGCAACTTACAAATTTTCAAACTTTGCTGCTATCGAAAAGTCAACAACGCCTCAGATAGGGACAGATCTCACGGACTATGGTTGGTTTCTGGAACGTGCACACGGTCTTCGACAAGGATATCGAGGGTCCCCAGAATGTTCACTTTCTCCAACTCGAGAGAGAATGCCGGCAATGTAAGCCTGACATCCAGGGCTTAACCGAAATAAGATGGTGGAGCTTTGAAGAGTACTTCTCTTCTCGTATCGGGTTGTTACTGATGGCTGTCGCAATGTGTACGGGTTTCTAACAGGCTCCTGAGTGTAAGACTCCGGTTCAGGTTAACACGCATCGCAATTATACAGTGCTATGCAGCATGATATAGTGGAAAAGGATGCTTCCTACAAGCAATTATACGCAGTTCAGGAGAGGCATCCTAAAGCTGACATTAGGGTGGTACAAAGCCTTCCATAAGGTCAGATGGGGTTCAACTGACCGACACCGTACAGGTAGTCATATTGACCACTATGCGATCAGCAGTATGTTTAGAAGTTTTTGTCCTAAATGTACGTAACAAGAGAGGCATTGATATCGGCCTCGAAAAGGATCGCCATCGAATGATTGCGTCCACCACTTCTTCAAGCCTGCAGCCTTCCAAATTTAACAGCGACCGCTTGTATGATTCAGTTGCTGCTCGACAGCTGGAGAACTATCTTACTGATCGGACGGCAGATACCGCCTGAGAATATCAAAAAGCATCAAAAATGCTCTTTTCTCGGGAGCTATACAGGTCGTCTACTTCGTCCCGTAGGGGCGTCATAAGATCTGGTTAACGGCGAAATCGTAGAGGTCAACCGATGGGCGGAAGGGGTTGAAGGCTGTATCGGCCACTGCAAGTTATGGCGGACTGACGCGCTCGAAGTTCCACATAGTGTGCGCCGTGACAAAAGGGAATTTGTTATTGCACTGGTCACGGAGCGAAAAATGCCGAAAAAAGCAATGAATCCAGAAGTGTATCCCGCATCACGAAAGAACTTGCACATAGTCGCAAATCTTTCGATCGTCGATGTGGAGGACGTTAACGGTTGACTCTTCATCCCCGATGACGATTAGCTGAAGACGTAGAAAGAGCCGTCCACCATGGTTCTTAACCGTATCACATCCAGTGAATGAAATGGCTAGTCATCATAACATGGGAATACGGATTGCTCCTACAAATAGGAGAGAAATCATCTCGACCATCAATGCACCCAAATGGAGTAAAGTCGCTTGGCATGACTGCCTCCTGCATCGTTATTCCTCTTTCCCGGAGAGTGGAATAAGGCGATGATCGTGAAAATTCCGAAAGGAATCTATCTTAAATGCGACGATTGGAGGGATAGCTGCCCACTCCCTGCGGTTGCAAAAATAATAGTTATAATAATCCTGGAGCATTTCAAAGAACATATCGAAAGCTTGATCGGGGGAGGGACGGATTATTCTGGAACAGTGCACAGAGTTGGGACCTTCGCTTCACCTGCTTTCGACAGAGTGAACATAGAGTATATCTGTGGTGTTCTACGTATGAGTCCCGCAGTTGAGAAGAATCTGAGGTGCAAATCAGAGTTCGCGCGGGTGGCATTTTGTCACCAATATTATTATGACATTGATTTGCACTCTCGCCAGGTCATGAATCTCTCTCTCTCTCTTCGGAAAGAGAGGCAAGTAGAGTTCGACAGAAGATAAACACCAACTAAACCAAGCAAGGCAATGGGTTGAACCCCTCATTACATACCATCGTTTGGGAATATATGTATAATCGAAAAGATGACAATGGATTTAAATGACACGCTACTGTACAAATCATCCCAGATAGTGGCCCATGCGGATGATATAATTATCCTAGAAAGATCAAAAGGGAAGCTTGGTGAAGTAGCTAAAAAAGTTTGGTTTAAAAATGAAAGAAGAGAAGATCAATCATAATACAAAACAGGAGAAAGACGCTAATCAGATAAAAAACGACGCTATCCATTACAAATTCGAACAAGTCGAAAGTTTCGAGTACGTAGGCGTAACTATTATAAAGGACAGCAGCGAAATAGACGAAATCAACAGACGCATGGTGTTTGCTAATAAAACATGTTACCCCCTGCCAGTTTTAACAAATAAAAATGTACACGGGAAAACAAAGTTATTAATCAAGCTGTTCTTGCGAGACGGACGGTAAGTTAGCCTGCCGAGTACTCAGGAAAATTGTATGCCCAATGAGTTTGGACTACCTATAGGGAATGGGATACAACAGTAACAATTATACGACCAACATATTAAGATTTGAAAGCATCAGTGAGAAGGCTATATAGAGCGCCTGGGCAACATAAGAATTCCGAGGCGCATACTCAAATCACGGTGGAAGGTAAACGACGCTTTCAACCTTGCGAAAGTGTCCATATCGCAATAGGCCACTATCTGGATTGATTTCTATATTTTCCCCTGTAAATCTAGTGGCATCTTGCGCCTAAAGTGCTTCAGTACGGTGCAACCTTACTTTCTGTTATAAACTTAACTCTACTTTTAACGAATCATTAATTCGAAGTGAATTTTATTCCTACTTTTCAACGCCCTTCACAGAAAAACAATCCTACCCAGTTTCGAAACATTAAACCGCCAATCCAATATCCCTGCGACTACCTGTGCCTCAGAGTTTGAGTTCATACGAAATAATGATTCCGGAAATCACAAACCATGTCGGATTTTGTCTTTATTTGGCAGATACAACTAATATCTCGAGTAAATAAAATAATTACTTTTGCTTTTTAGGATTTTGCAGTCATTATCCTCTGTTCATTTTCAATTGAAAAATTTATCTGCTGCACTTGCAATTTTGGATGTCGACAAAATATTGTGTGCCTTTGAATCCGCTTTGCCACCTAGCGAGGACCGACCATATTTTATTTTCTCTTACTTGTCCCATATAGAATGCACTACGCCTCCAAGCAATCAATACTCAATTCACCGGTTTACAACTGTGCAAATCTATGCGACTACTAGATCCGACGAAAAGCACTGAAATTGAGCTATCCTCAATTTCTCGACCCTTGTACACAATTTCAGCCCCATTATGATCATCGCTAAAAGAAGTAATTTACAGTTAAAATTTAGACATATTGCTTCTAGTAACATACAGGAGTAGCGAACGAACAGTTCTTATAGATGCGTTCTCTGTAAACATAGGAATGCATGGCATTTTAGGTTTTGGAGCCAATTCATAACCAGAACTGACATCGTCGGTAAACATTGCTGTCCTGACTTCATCCACATCTCTTCTCATAGCACTGGTTTCGTCTCCTAACATGCTGCTTGTACTACTACGTCCTTCATCTGAAATGTCGGCAGTTCCAGGCGCAGTTCTTGAATCATCGAGGCTGGCTCGTCGCGATAAATTTACTGCCGGAGAACGTGCGTTGTTTTTATCTTTCGGTAAGGCTCCTTTAAAAGAATTACTCATTGTTCTTCAGAGTTTTACTGCTGAAAAATCGATTTTTCTACCCGAAAACTAAATAGAATTTCTAAAGAAAGTTTACGATGAAAAAGCCTTTAAAATTGCCAGAATTGTCAATAATTCTTCTAGATGCCTTCTTCGATGCCGACATGATCCGATTGACGTATTATACATTTGTTCCAAAATAATTTGAGTGATTCTTCTATAGAATGTGTCACGATAAAATATTAAGATAACTAACTTTTTAGAATCTTAATGTTTTGGTCTTTAGAAGTAAAAAGCCTACTTGTTATGTAACGCCCTTTTATTAAACAGTACAACACATCACATTCGGAATAAAAATGCTTTTCGGAGAGTGTTCAAGTTGAAACTTTGTACATTATCAAAAATATCAGATTTGCGCTGGATTTGCATGTTTCACTTTCACGCGTAACTGAGAACTGGTCGGACTGATTTGTAGAAGTCACTTTTATAAGTACTTTTCGTTTCCATAATAAACGTAGAAGATATGCCAAGACAGTTATGAATTACCCGCACCTCAAGTATTTCAATGCAATGATTCTAAACACTACCACGTTCCACTTAAGGATCTATACAAATGAATAGATAGTTCCAGATATTTTCAGTACCACTGTTTATTTTGCAAACTTTATACTTATTTTGTTGCATTTTTCTTTTAAATTTTATCTATCATAGCTGGGCGCGATGTTTTTGTTTTTGTCGCAAGAAAATACTATCGATATCGGCGAATACCGTTTTAGCGCTTTGCGCAGCATCAACCCGGAAATGCAGTCCGCGTAGAGCATAATAATTGACAAGTGGTTTAGTTTGTCGGTGATAGCTTTCTAGGCGTTTTTTCAACGCTTCAGCAGTGTCATCACTTCTACGGATGAGCGGTTCACCAGTGTCCTGGAGAGAGATTTTGAATATTTAAGTATTTTTCGGTAAGTATCTTTAATTCGTCAGATTTTGACTTCTTTTAAGAACTTTGATTATATTCTCTCTACAAAATTAATAACAAGGAACACACGACTTACATCGTCACGCATTGGAACTTTAGGTGGGCGGAATTCTTCATGATATGATCGGCCACTGGGTGGATGTATCAGACGACCTGTGATTCGTCGCACAAGCAAATTGTCATCAATTCCAAATTCAACGACAGCATCCAGTTGAGTTTTCCGCTTTTCCAATAGGCCGTCTAACTGTGAAAGAGAATGAAACAACTATTGTAATCACCATTCGTTTTCTTCCCATCGCTACTCACCTTTTCTGCTTGAGGAACTGTTCGTGGGAAACCGTCAAGAAGGAAACCATTTTTGCATTCTGGTTTGTCCAAATTGCTGTCAATCATATCCACAACTAATTCGTCCGAAACCAGTTCGCCTTTATCAATTATCTTTTTCAAGGTAGTCCCCAATTTTGAGCCAGTTGCAATTTCGGCTCGTAACATATCACCTGTTGACAGATGACATACGCAATACTTTTCTTTGAGGATCGGAGCCTGCAATATAAAAAATATAGAATATGAATGTTTCTGCGTCATGGAAGAGTAAAGGATGAAGAAGTCGGTAATTGAAAAGGGTTCATGATATGTCAAAGGAAATGAAAAATTTGTCACGGAAATACAGGGTTCGGCAACATAACTTCCTTTTTTCAAAACTCAATAAAAACTATTGTATGCATCGGAAAATATTTATTTATTTTTTATAATGTAGGTACATGTCTAAGGTTTTTATTTACATTGTTTTGAAGATCAAATCTGTTAGGTGATGTCCCCCATTCTCCATACATTGCGTAAACCGATTTCTTGCGTTTGTCATGACTCTTGTTAGCATAGCAGAGGTTATGTTGGCAATTTCTTCTTGGATGTTGGTCTTCAAATCTTGTAGGCTTCTTGGACGGTTCACATAAACACGGGATTTCAAAAAACCCCATAGAAAAAAATCACAAGGGGACAGATCGGGAGAGCGTGCCGGCCATTCCAAATCGCCTCTAATTGAGATAAGGCGCTCTGGAAAGTGTTCCCTCAAAACAGCCATCGATGCTCTTGAAGTGTGTGCACTGTCTTGTTGGAACCAAGTGTCCCCCAAATCCAAATTTTCTAGCCGTGGGAAAAAAAATCTGTAGCGTGTTTACATACCGGTCCGAATACACTGTCACTGTAACCTCATTTTCCTCAAAAAACCAGGGACTCCAGTTCTTTCTTTTGTCGCACTTGCAGTTTGTCTGAATGTAGTGACCCATGTAACAATTGATTTGCGGTCTGGGACGGGAGCCAACGGGGCTAAATTAAAGCGATTCCGAAATGCACCCTGTGTTGCAATAACCGAACATCCGCTTGAAAAGTAAACCTCAAGGGCAAAGGCACGCTCCTCACTATTCCAACGCATGATGGCGACTGAACCGTGTCGGGACAAAACTTTACAGTATCACCTCTTAAACGAGACCACTAGCGCTCCGCTATGACATCAACTAACTGAGTGGCGCGCATTTTAAAAAAGGAAGTTATGCTGCCGCACCCTGTATGTTTGTTTAAGATGAAAATGTCTCGATTCGCAAAAAAAACAAATGTGAGCTTCCTGGTACACCTAGAATGGTTGAAATCATATTGACTTGTTTGTTACGATAAAACTGCCAAATGTTTTCAAGTACTTTATGATGGCTTGTCATCAAACAGTTACAAAGAGTTATTTGGTTGGAACAATACAGCCAGTAAATGTGTGATGGGCAGTCTGATCTGCTAGCGCAGCTTGCGGGAGAGCCCCTCGGAAGCAGAATTTTTTTTGAAAGATGACCCAATGGACCTAAGAATTTCATGTGGTTGATCCAGCTGAGCATAATGGTAGACTATTAAAGCCCTCATCATTAAATAACGGGAAGGATATTGAAGTGGTAGTGCATCAGCTTGAGGAATGGTGTCGGCATGGGGATACTTCTGGTCAGACAAACTGCAACATGTCATTAAATAAGATTTAAGAGGTTATTATGTTAATTATAAGTCGCACGCAGGCGGCGCGAGATCTTGGGCTGCACATCAATGAAGGCAAGACAAAAATATGGTGGCAACGTCAGCACCAAAAACGTCAAACGAGAAGAAGAAATATAGGAAACTACAACTTTGAGACCGATGATAATTTCTCCTATCTAGGGTCGAAAATCACAACCGATAATAGCTACGACGATGAAATCCGCGCACGGTTGTTGGCAGCTGACAGAGCCTATTTCAGCTTACAAAAATTGTTCCGCTCGAAACGTCTCACTGTAGAATCAAAGCTCTTACTGTAAAAGACAATGATCTTGCCAGTCCTCATGTATTCCTCGGAAACTTGGGTTCTTAGCAAGAAAAATTGCGAACTCTTGGCCGCGTTCGAGAGGAGAATCCTCCGAAGAATTTTTGAACATGGACAATTCCATAGCCCACATAACGACGAAATCTACGAGCGATACCATGACCATCAGGTTGTGGATAAAATGTGACTCAATTGATTACGATGGGCGGGTCACTTAATCCGTATGGATGAGAATGACCCCGTCCAAAAAGCCTATGGTGAAAAAAAAGACCCTGCCTGAAATGGAGCGATGACGTTGGCTAGGACGTCAGACAGCTTTTAGGGATATCGAATTGGTGGACCTCGGCGCAAAACCGGAATATCTGGAGTTTCTTATTAAGGCAGGCCTAGACCGGATACCGGTTGTTGTGCCGTTGATGATGATAAGTCGCAGTTTACATAATCAACAACAGACGTATGCTAAACAGAAGGTGAACTCTATTGAAAAAGCATTTGCAATGCAATGCAAATAGACAAAGCAGCAGTTGGTATTATTTCAGCAAACATGACAATACAGTTGTAATAAAGAGTACCATTCTGGAATTTGGTACGAACTCTGCTAATATTAAACGTTACATCATTTTAATACGTTATAGAATTTGAAGCTAAGTAAGATCTTTGTACGATGGTTTTTATGTTTTCTAAGTGCGCGAAGTTCTACATTATTTTCCGCAAGTGTAAGGCAATTTTCCTTTCGACTCGTTGAACTGTTGAATTTACTAATTACGTTGCACCGGATTACGATAGACAATCGAAACAATGGTCACCCATGGACGAACTGAAATATGGCAATTTCATCGGAGACGGTGATTCAAAAACTTTTACGGCCATATTAGATGTTAACCCATATAGCGAAGAATTTCCAGTTGTATAGAGTGAGTGCATTAGCCACGTGACAAAGAGGATAGGTACTCGGTTCCGAAATGTCAAAAACCAACAGAAACTTGGTGGCAATGGTAATTTACGAAACGATAGAGGGTACAATGATTTTAAACTGCTGCCGCAACAAAAATTTTTTTTCACAAATCAATATATTGTCTTCAAGTTTGTATAGTTTCATATTAAAAAAAATTCTCAAAAATAAGCCTTTTTTCGTCTAATTGTATATCTCCCCCTTTTTTATAAAGATTTTTATTCCGGGCCCCGTGAAAACTTCGGTCCCGGGGGAATCCCCGCTTTGCACCCCCTCTCGTCAAGCCTGTGCGTTGGTCATCATTTTGAAAAGGCTCCTTTCCAAGATTTTAATGATTTGCTCATATGTTATGCATTTTATAGCTTTGGTTATTATAAATATTATATATCCCCCTATTCATCTATTCAGAACTCCTCTTTCCAGGAATTTTTGCCTGTAACTTCGTAAAGATTAGGATTTTCCTAACTAAAACTTTCTCATCTTATGGGAGGGTCCAATATTCACAAAAGGGATGTACATTTTTTCAACGAATATAGTGTGTATCAAATGAAAGGTCTTGAATAATAGTGTAGCATTAACCTACAAAATGTTAGAACTGATTGTAAGAGAGGAGAGTAGTGTTGTAAAGCACAATAGAGTGAATAGTCCGATATGCTAAACGCATATCAAATGGAACATCCAAATTCTCTAATATAATAGTTACATGAAACCTGTCATACTTGAAGCGCCGGGCTTCTGGTTTTCGACTTATTTCCGTATTATTTAGATAGCATTTCGTACTAATTAATTAGTAACTAAGAAGTGTCGATTCATTCATTCATTGCTTTACGAACGCCATAAGACATCCCTTAACCGCAATGTTTGTATATTTTTTATATCCGCCAGTCATAAATGCGTGTATCAATGCATCCACGCTCAATCAAAAAACAAGTCGGAATACCGGAAGCTGGGTATAAAGGTTTTTAGTTCATCTTGTATGTGAAATTTCCTATGCACGTTTTCCCATTCGAACATTCCACACAAAGTTTTAAATATTCCTGAACCCCACCGTTCATAGGAGGTCACTTTATATGATGATGACATCATACTCGTCTTAGAGTGCGATAAATTCACGTGAAATGCACAATTTTGATATTCTATAATTTTGTTAATAATTGTTGGATTTTTTTTCAAACTTTCCAAAATTGTGTATTATATTATTGCCTAACCCGGTATCAAATTTCTTTTACGATGAACTTAAGGGGGGTTTTCAGAGTAAATTTCCAAAATGTGGTAATATGCTATTATTTGAACAGATATAGGAACGACATGTATTTTGAGGTCTAGATTTCGTATTTTCAGATTTTTCCATTGGGTAGGTTCTGAGAACGAGAACTGTTACACTTTTTAGGGCAGACATTTTGAGTCCTTATTCCCTTATGTTTCATCCGGTATCAACAATATCATCAGTTTCGAAAAGCACTAATTGCGCCCTTTCATTTGATACCCCACTCGACTATATGTGAACCCCCCTTTCACATATATGAGGAGCCTCCCTCATACCCAATATAAAATGGCGCCACTTGCTGTATGTAAAGGGATTCACAGATTACACTTTCTGACCAAATTTCGTGACAATTGGTTCAGAAGTTTCCGAATAAATCGGGTGTGACAGATAGACTGACAGCCGGACATCGACTCGATTCTAATAAGGTTTTGTTTCACACAAAATCTTAAAAAAATGAAGAGTATATGTATTATGTAGTGTTCTCTGATTCCATCGCTCACCAAGGATCCCCACCCTTCTATTGGCTTGTTCTGAGTTACAGATTCCAAAATTTCCCTAGTTTCTATTGCCTATATGCACCCGAAGTAAAAATGAGTGGAGCTTAATCGCAGCGCATGAGGCGACCTCCTACGTTGCTAAAAGGATGCCAAACGTCTCACTCACCGTTGAAATCTTCGTTAAACCTTCAAACGATGGAACATTGCAAAACGTTCACCAGTGGCTAAAGCTTTGGTTGCAAGTAAAATCATCATCTGGCATGAATGCACAATGGAGCATAATCCGCATTGGAGGCAATCAATTGAACTAGGAACGAACTGCGAAATGATTCAAGATGTTTTGGAGGCGCAATGATTCAACTGTTTTTCCCACCAAACACTACCAGCCATTCCAAGACTCAATCGCGTTACGTAAAGAAACTTCATGCGAGTTGCATTTCTAAACAATTCATTTGCCTTCCTGGCTTGCCAACGCGCAATTTACAACTAAAGGCTGGTCCGATGGTCTTCAAGCTTGGAAATTTCAACCAACTAACAACTAACGAATTGAATTACTAATATGTCTTGCATTCGCCATAATGATTAACAAATTGCAAGACCAATCTTTGAATGTTTGTAGCCTGAATCTTGAAAATTTGATTTTTGTGCATTTATCGAACCTCATTCATCCATTTCATCTTAGCAAAAAACAGATTCTGTGGTGATTCAAAGTTCGCAGGACCAATTATTTATTTATATATAATTTTTATTTATAAATAAATAGAGAATGCCAAAATGAAATTTTCAATTTTTTATTCTCCTTTTGATAATAGTTTTCAACTAAAAAGGAAAACCATTCCGAGAAAGCCTTAATAATCCCTCTTAACCAGGTAGACAGCCAATAAGCAGTCCTTTTACCCCAGCGAATGCCGATCTGCCTCTAGTCGTTCTTTATTTATTTCTCATTATGGTGATTAAAAAAGTTAAGAATAGAAACTGATTTATGATTGTAGAGAGTTTACATTTTTTTCTCTTAAATTCATTGCAAAACAATTTCTTAGACTTTACAAATATGTTTGACTTTATGTTCGCATTTTTGATTTATTTGTGGCTGAAATACCACCAGTTGTTACCTTGTTTACTTTTAAATTTTCTTGATAGCTGAACACTTAAGTACAACACTACACCAAGATACACCACGTAAGACTTTTTTTCGATGCTATCAATTTTCAGATTTCTTTTTCGAGTCTACACATTTTCACTTCACTGTTCTCTATGTACACGATTAGTCACATCCTCGTTGTCTTATCTCGCTTTAGTATGCGTCGCAATTTTGCAACCGTATCCACTTACTTTTTCCACATTTTAGGGGGTTTCCCTTATTATCCCATCTTCTGTTCGCTCAATGGGTATCATTTGCTTTTTTCTAATCCTCTACATATTCTAATTGTTCTTTTCGTTTCCACTCATACCCAAATCCCGTTGCAGTATATTTTATAAACTCTGCTCTTACTTTTTTCGCATGACTGCATAATATTGTAACCTACATAGGAAAATAGCATGTAAAATACCAAAGTTAAAGCAATCGAATTCACTTTACATAATTAAATTATAGGGGGGATATAGCGCGTCAACCACACCTACGCGCATCGCTCGCGTTTACCTGAAATGCCCTTCAGCTCCCTCCACAACTTCCCGAGGCACTCACTCATCGGCCATCTTGAGAGAGTAGATTACACTGCATGGCGTACCCCGCAATACAATTGTCGCTCCTCCTTAAAGTATGACCTATCTACTGCCATTTCCGTCTTCCGACCACAGTTCGTACGAGTGGCAGACGTGTGAGCCGACCAAATTTTTTATTTGAGGTAGTGTCAGGCAAGCGCACTCCGATGTACGACGCAGACAGGTATTGACGAGAGCTTGGAGCTTTTGGGTAACGGTGGAATTCACTTTCCAGGTGCTACTCCGATATAGCAAAAAAGAAATAACACTAGCACAGAAGTCTCAACTTGATCTTGGTTTTGAGATTACTGCATTTCCAAATTTTAGACAGACCAGATAGGAAGGGTGCGATGTCCGGTCAGACCGAGAACCTTGGTTTTGTTGGTGTTTATCTTCAGTTCAATCTATTTGCCTCTCTTTCCAAATCCACACCCATTTGGCCGTCCATAATCCAGTGAGAGAGCAAGCAGATGTCAGCAGTGTAGTCGAGGTGTTTGAGGAAAGATTTCATTGTCCATGTCCATGTCCAAACAAAACTCCCGAAGAATGTGTTTAAAAATAACATCCACCTTATTTTTAAACTTTTGTATAGTCTTATTAAAGTCAGTTGCCATTCGTCTGCTACCCTGAATAGTTGGACGTTGTTGGTGGACATATAGAAACTGTAAACTTCTGCAAATTGGAATTGGAAGTAATTACCGGTGTAGAAAACTACTTTACCTTCGAGGCCGAAAAGGCGATTTGGGAATTGTAAAGTTGCTCTGGGAGCAGATGAATACGAAGAATGTTTTCTTCGACGTTTTCAGCGCTTGGAGGTTGAGATGTATCTTACAGTTGGTTACCCGGAATGATATAAGATTTAGTTGAAAATATATTTGAAATGGTTTTCGTTCTTGTAGATAATTGACCGCTGACAGAGGATTTTTTATTCTCTCAGACTGAGCTTTTCAAGGGAGAACTATCAGACCAGAAAATGATGCAAAAATTGAGGAGAGATCTGATAAGCTATTTGTAATAGATAGAACAGTTCCGTTTTCTGGGGCGTTGGGCACTATATTTTAGGATGGATATGAGATACGTGGGAAAAGGGGGAATTCATTGCCACCTCTAGACAGGCGATTTCGTTCACGGTGAGAATGAATGTATCATGGATTTTGAAGAAAAGGACGGCAATGTTTCTCCCAATTTTCGGCGTCATCCTCATGTTGCCCCGAAGCAAGTCAAGTTTCGATAAAGCTCGTTCAAATATTCGGCTTATTCAATTATTAAAAAAAATTAAACTCTTTCACTAAGTCAGTGATTTTATTCTATTTCATCTACCTAGATGCGCTTTTCGATAGCTACATGCTGCTTTCATCAGTGGGCCCACTGATCAAGATCAATGCCGTGACGATGTTCGGTAATACACTGGATGAATGGGAAGTTCTCCCGGTTATACACGATTAAGGGAATTTGTGGAGAGATTTCGTGTGGATTGGGTGCGATTGAAATTGGTTCGAAGGATGCAATGGTGTCATCATCACCATCAACGACGCAACAACCGGTATCTGGTCTAGGTCTGACTTAGTAAGGAACTCCAGACATCCCGGTTTTGCGCTGAGGTCCACCAATTCGATATATTTAAATCTGTCTGGCGTCCTGGCATGTGCCATCACTCCATGAAATAGACCCTGCCAGCTGAAATAGGCTCTTTTGGCAGCTAAAAACCATGCGCCGATTTCATAATTATAGCTGTTATTGGTTGTGATTTTCCACCCTAGATAGGAGAACTTATCAACAGTCTCAAAGTTGTAGTCTCCTATCTTTATTGTTATCGCTTGAGGAGTGTCATTTGAGGTTGCTGGTTCTTCCGATTTTGGTGCTAACGTTGTCACCATGTACTTCGTCTTGCTTTGATTAATGTGCAGCCTAAGATCTTGCGTCGATTACAGCCTGCTCGATCTGGATGAATAATGCAGCATAGGTCAGGCATCCCCTTGTCTTAGACCGTTCTTGATATTGAATGATTAATGATGTTGACATTGGTCAGCTTAGTCAGTCTTATTTATTTCGCCGGGATTTCGAATTCTCTCATGGTCATGTACAGTTTTACACTGTCTATGCTATCATAGGCGGCCTTTATATCGATAAAAGCCATATTCCAATAGTTTTGCCGCAGAGAGAGAATCTGAGCTGTTGCTCATCTGCCTGGAGTGAAGCCTCTTTAGTGTGGGCTTATGATGTTCTGGGGCTATTCGGCTTAGCAAGATAGCGGAGAATATTTTATAATTGGTACTCAGCACTGCGTGATATCCCAATTTGTCCGTCGTCCACAGTTAGGGTGATCTCCAACTCGCCGATATTTTGGTTGTTGAGCAGTTCATCAAAGCACTCAACCCCCCATGTGGCATTCATTTCCCCCTCATAAGTGTAACGGAAGACTTTTTTGTCAATGGCTTCAAGTGTTCACTCTCGCCTGATAGTCAGATTGGATTATAAATGGTGCTGTAATTCGAACCCTGAGCACTATGCCAACGAAATAGGGCCCCGAGTCTATAATAGCACCCAAATATTTTGACATTCATCAAGGCTGGTAGGTGGCGACATTTAATCAACACATAGTCAATTTGGTTGAAAGTGGCCTCGTCTGGAGAGGCCCATGTATGATTGTGAACCACTTTCCGCACAAAGCAGGTACTTCCAACAACCATTTCATGCGATACTGCTAAGTGAATAATCCGTAGTCCGTTAACATTGGTGTTTTCATGTAGGTTGTGGGAATCAAAATATCGCTTCAATACGGGTTTCGTCCCGTACTTGACTGTTAAAATCTCCAAGTATGTCTGAGTGAAATTATGCGGTGTTTCCAACGATTAATTATTTGAAATAATAAAAAAGTTTTTATTATTTCAAACTCCAAGTATGATTTTAATATCATACTTGGGACTATAATATATGATGTAGTGACTCTTCTACAGGAAACCGGTCCCTGCCCAGCGCATCTCTTGCAATGCTGTTATGTCAGCCTTATATTGGGACAGGGTATCGGCTAGCTACTGGGCAGTATTCGCTCTGTACAGGGAGCTCACGTTGCATGAGAAAATGTGCAAATTGTTATCCTGTTTTCTTTGGCGAATCCGTCATTGTAAAATCTTTAACTTTAACCGCATTAATTGTAGGGTTACCAGTACTACACAGCTTCCAACTTGGGGACCATTTAGCACAATTTGTCCCATTTTCGGGCGCGGGAAACTTGATTTCATCCTTCTGTCTGCAGTTTTTCATTAAGAAATAACTCCCACCAATCATCACGTAGAGGTGCAGATAGGGTTCAGCAGGCGTTTCAAAGGTTCTTTGCTCCAACGTGGGTATCAATTCATGTTTCGCCTTGGGACATGCAGGGTGCATTATGAAAGTAATGCGCATTATTTTATTATGACGCAACTATACATTGCAGCGCGATCAAACCGATCATAGATTGCGGAGGGAATTCTGCCTTTGCAAATGCGCCTTGTCTCAATTTGCTTTGAGCAGTAACAATGTTAGGACCTGTCTTTGCGCGAAAAACAGCGATACGCGATCAAATTTTTTTTTGTGCGGCTTGGGAAGAATACAAAGGAAACTTATCAAATGCTTCAAGATGCCTTTAAGGTGGGATGCATTTCGCGATTCTAATGCGGAAGGTGGCACAAGGCCTTCAAGGATGACAGGGAGGAGGTCACTGATGAGCCTCGTTCTGGTCGCCCAGCAACAGCTCGAACTGATGAAAACGTCCAGTGTGTACGCGAAGTTCTAAGTTTATCCCGTCGGTTAAGTATCCAGGTAATCGCTGACACCGCGAACTTGTCGACATTCGGGGTACATGGGATAGTGACGGAGGATTTGCATTTGCAATTTCGTATTTACGAAAGGTTTTTGCAAAGCTTGTGCCGAAGGGTTTGACGGAGGAGCAAAAAGAATTTCGAGTTTTGCGCAGTAAAGAATTATTACAAATGATTATAATGATCCAGAGTTTTTAACTCCACACTCTAACCGGGGACGAATCCTGAATGCACGAGTGCGATCCAGAATCCAAAAGGGAAAACCCCAATTGAGGGGAGAAATGAGATTACGGTAGCTGAAGGGATGGGCTGGAATCATTATACTGGAACTGTCCGGACGATGGTGTCGTTGGATATCATGCTGTTGTATCGGAACAGGAATAGATCAAGTCCTGATCTCAAAAGCCGGTTTAGTTCCCAGTTCAGCTTCTGGAAATTCGGAACTAGTTGTGGGACTCCATTGAATCTCTTTTGGATGTTGGACATAGTATGTAGCCATAGATTGAATAACAGTTTACTGGTCCTTACGCTAAAGTTAAAAATTCACATAGTATAATATAGTATACATAGTATAGCCATAAATACTGTCAGTCGATGCGTATAGCGAGAAATGTTAGGCCGCCGAGACTGGTAACACTGCGCACGGAGAGTACCTAGCCATACCCCTTTTCCGTCAGACTTTCAGATTCCGAAGGTCAGTAGCGCGTGAGCGACAACACGATGAAGTTCGGTAACAACGAAAAAAGAATCGCGATTATTGCATTGCACCAATATGGGAATACGCCGAAAAGGATTCATAGTTTGTTAAAAAAAGCTGCCGGTAAACGAACGATTCGTTTTTCGGGCATTAGCTCGATACCGCGAAACAGCTGATGTGGTTGACAGGCTGCGGGAGGAACTTCCGCGCTCCGTACGTCGCCCGAATGTCGTACATGTTGTGCGTGAGTTTGTTCGTCGCAATCTTCTTCAAACACTTGCAACGATTTCCCGGTAAAAATATCGCAAAATTCTATTTTCTGATGAAAAAAATTTTACCATCGAGGAAAAATTCACCCGACAAAGTGATCGAGTATATGCTCACAATTGTTATGAAGTTAAAAAAAATGCTCCGTGAGTCCAACGTCGTCACCATCCGACTTTTGACATGGTATGGAGGGGCGTTTCATATCCAATGCGAGCGTGTACGAAAAGCTGTTAAGAGGATGTAGTCGAGCGATTGAATCTCTATTCGCTGGAAAGTCGTGGTGCTTCCAGCAGGACTTGGCCCCCGCTCACAAAGCCAAGATAATTCAGCAATGGTTAGCGGCGCATGTTCCTGACTTCATAACCGCGGATGACTGGGCCTCAGGCAGCCCAGATTTGAATCGTCTGGACTACAGCTTCTGGGCTAAGTTAGAGGGGACTGATTGCGATCGAACTTACACCGATTTGGATAGTTCAAAGCCTAACATCGTGTCCAGCTCGAGAAATGCCGCTTCATACCGTGGGTGAAGCGATCGATGCATGGCCTCAAAAACTTCGAGCCGGTATAGCTGCTAGCGGCGGCCATTTTGAATATTTTTTTTTCGATTGAAGGCTCTTTGTTTCCCTTTTCTAATGCTGTTCTTTTCGATTGATTTCGATTATTACTTCGCGAAAAATAAAGATATGTTTGTGTTACAAAGCTTATGGCTATGTATAAATTGAATATCTTCCTTGGTAGTCTGTTATAGGGTCTTCTTCGCGTGGGTCACCTTCTTATTTATACTGGCGTAAAACATTTAAAAAAGAAATTTATGACGACAGGGTTTTTAGTTTCAGACATTATTAACAATTATTCTACAATAAAATGTTTATGGTGCTCGCAAAAATAAAATAAATAACGTAATAGCTGGAAATCTTCATACTACAGTGGGACATTTACCACACTCTATTCAGAATGTGAGGCTAAGTAAGAAACGCATTTTCTATCCTTATTCCGTGGTCGAAGGTAGTAACCAAAAATCCCACCCTTACTCGAAACGTGAATTACATTTCAACTGCATAATCGTTTCCAAAATTTACTAACTTCTCGAATACAAATGATTGTCGCTTTCGGCTGCTTTTAACGACTACTGGAACATTGTCCTTGGCAGTCACCACAGTTCTTTTATTAATAGACCGCAGACAGTTCACCCGAGGAAGCAGCAATTTATGGAGTCTGAATTTCAAAAGCACACACCCCCAACTCAACAAGCCCAGTCCCCGCTGATTTATAAACTTCAATTGCCAATCATTCCAAATGTTCCAGGAACCCAATTACGAACGTAAGAGCAATGTTTCTATTGAAAAGCACTTCGGCATTTATTGCCCGTTCTATGCGCTCATTAATGAATTTATTATCAACGGCGCCGCGGCAGTCGGGCGGTCAGGCGATCGCCTCATTTTTATATAACCTTCGCAACAAAGTATCGCTTGCGTCCCAAATCTTGTGCGTTCCGCCCGCTTGCCGAAAGTGTTGAATGATTCCAAATTTATCATATCGTGACAAAGTAAGAATAGCCGTCGCAGATTATAAAAATAGAGAAAATAAAAAAATGCGTGGCCTACATGCATGCTCGTAAGTTTGCACCTTTTCGTTCAAGCTCGAGAGTCAAGCAACAGAAATATTGGATCGAATCAGTTAAGGCGCGGATCATTCGAATGAAACATGGTTCGAACTTGGGGATGCCCCGTCGAACTACCTCATTGTGATGCAAGCTCGTAAGAATACGGTCTTCCACTTTATTAGCGATTACGCGCTGATAGTATGATTGAACTCCAGCTATGTCCCCCGCGGCATGTAAATAGGGGACTAGACCACGAGATTTACTGGTAGAAACTCACTTTCACTGTCGTCGTCACGGTCCCCGTATCTGTTCCGATGCTGACCTAGAGCCACGGGTGTCTCCCATAGTATGTACGTCACGCTGAAAGGATTTTCGAGCGTGGCATGGGGCTATGTATGGACAAAGCACTATGGGTGGGTGGCACCCAAGGGGTGTGGGGTGTTAAAAACGCGCGCTCGCCGTCCAGCCACTGTAAGTTCCTTTGTCAAGGTCAACCTTTTATATAACCCAGGCGAAATCGAAAGTTAAAGAGTAACGACTACTGATTAGACCGTAAAACATTCAAAAGATTGATTTACAATGCGATAACACGCTGGACTGTCACGCAACAGTCATATTTATAAGGTTAAAATCCAAAGGTCCAGAGTCAATGAACCGGCGAGCAAGTGGTTTGCATCATCGAGTGGAGTTGCCTGTCCCGTGGTCCCGGCCACTGATTGGAATTCTGTACTTACTTGTGTGCCCTTTCCGCTGCCCGGTGGTCCCAGCAAAATTGCATTGATGCCCGCCCGCTCCGGCTCGTACCTTTCCCGTGGTTGTGGTTTTGCAGCCATCGTTCCGCACTCAAATGCTCCTCACTGTTGGAAACCTACACACAAAATGCCGTGTCGTCTAGCTACCGCTTCTAGCTTAGCTCTGGAATGTGCGAAATTCCCGAATTTCTGTTATCAAATCTTAGGACGAATCAAAGGGCAATCACTGCTCACCTTCCAACGAAATTCGCGCTGGATGGACGATGATACAACGAGAAGGAGCTGTCGTGTCGACAAGGCAAAAAGGCCGCAAAATCCCATAGAAAGAGAGAGACGGGCAATCACTATCTGTAAATTTGACAGGGAAAAGCACGAGATCTAATTGGTGTCGGTTTCTGACATTTTCCAAGTAGGGACATCTGTTGTTGGTTCCCCATGTAGTTTGAAATTTTGACCCTAGACAATCAGAGATGACACTATTTAACTCCGAATTCTAGCGAAGATGAAAACCGAACCGGTTTAGCGATTAATAGTAAAGGAAAAAACCGAACCGAATTAACGGAAAATTTCAACATAAAGCAATGCGAAACTAAATCATGGTGACGATTAAAATAGCGATAAAAAAAATATTCGTACTGCGTACACGTTCAAAAGGGGTTTTTAGGGTTTATCATGAAGCTGGAAAATAAAGTTGGGCTTCATGTGATTGCATGTAAAGTTCTTATTATTAAACCAGGAGAAGTTCTATTGAAAGAATATGGTGGGATTTGAGGGAAAAGGTACGTTCTTCGAAGATTTGTGTCTTAATGGTAACATATAGACAAAGAATTTGTTAAACGACTTTTCTAGTGAAAGTAGATAAATGAAGTTATCTATAAATATCAAGGTAGGTAGGTAGGTATCAGTGGCCGCTCCGAGGAGCCCAATTAGCGCATTGGTGCGCTGTTTTGATGCAACAAACTCCTAAGACCGTGACTGTTGTTATAGGAACAGGGAAGCGGAGTCCAGCTGGCTCGGATCTTCAGAGCCAGCCCGTAGCATTCACGAAGGAAAGCAGCTCTCCGACCCTGTAACTAGAAATCTCACTGAGGTCCCCAAAGAATGGTTTACCCAGTGTCCGTAGCCTGACTCGAGCCAGAGCCGGGCAATCGCAGAGAAAGTGCATGAGGGTTTCCCTTTCTTCTCCGCAGCTTCGGCAATGCGAGTTGTAGGGTAAGCCGAGCCTAGCGGCATGGTCCCCTATGGGCCAGTGCCCCGTGCAGACCGCCGTAATCTTGAATGCATTTGCACGCGTCTGGCACAGGAGCTCTCGTGATCGGGCTATGTTATAAGCGGGCCAAATTCTCCTTGATTTGCCACAGCTTGTAAGCCTTCGCCATCTCAGGCCCGCGGCTGCTAGGTAGTGTGAGTAGACTCGGCCCCCGACAGCCGCCAGCGGAACACCGACTGTGTTCCCCGAGGGACTGCCAAGAGCAGAGCCTTGCCTGGCCAATCCGTCAGCCCGCTCATTCCCTTCTATGTTCCTATGCCTGGGAACCCAGAGGAGAGTGATCTTGAGCGTGCCGCCCAGATGATTGAGCGTGTCTCTGCACTGCCCCACCAACCGGGAAGATGTCGTCGTTGAGTACAAGGCCTTGATGGCCGCTTGGCTGTCGGTCAGAATGGCTATGTTACGCTTGGGGCTCGAATCACGCTCCACCCATCGACAGACTTCCAATATCGCCAGTACTTCCGCCTGGAATACACTGGTGAAACCTGGGAGACCATACGACTTGGATACACCGTGTGTATTCGAGAAAACCCCCGCGCCGACTCCATAGGCCATCTTTGATCCGTCCGTAAAGAATACTGTGTCATAGTCTTGCAACACGCCGCGGGTCTTCCACTTTGCCCTGGTTGGAAGGTCTACAGCAAAGTTTCTCGTGAAGTTCAGCTAGAATGTTGCTGTGGCCGTAGGACTTCGCTGCCCAGCATCCGGACTCACGTAGTCTGACGGCACTGCACGCTGCAACATATTTGATGTGGAGGTCAAGGGGGAGGAGATGCAGGAGTACATTGAGAGCATCTGCCGGGCAAGACTGCAGAGCCCCCGTAGCACCTGCACACGCGGTTCTTTGAATCCTATTAAGCTTCGTCCTATTGTATTTCTTCTTCAAAGCCTGCCACCATACAATAGATCCGTACCTCAGGATCGGACGCACTACAGCGGTGTACATCCAGAGAACCATCCTCGGCCGGAGACCCCATTTCTTGGCAAAGGTTCTCTTACAGGCATAGAAGGCTATACAGGCCTTCTTAACCCTCAGTTCTATGTTCAACCTCCAATTTAGCTTAGGATCCAGGATTACACCCAGATGCTTCACATTAGAGGAAAGAACCAATCTTTGTTCATTCAGCCGTGGTAGATGGAATTCAGGTATCCTTGCCTTGGTGGTGAATAGCATCAGTTGCGTTTTGGTTGGGTTTATGCTGAGTCCGCATCTTGCGGCCCACAGGCACACCTTTCGCAACGCTCCTTCCATGATGATAAATATCAAATTAGAAGAAATTAATTTTCGCTTTTTTTTTGTCTTTACTATTTCGTATGACCGCCTTTCATCCTAATCACCTCTGCAACTTGTGCGGGCATCGATTGGTATGAATTTTCAACAAAATCATCCGGAATTTCATTAAGACATATCTTTTGTTAAGTTTTTTAGATTTGCTATGTTCCTTATCGATCTTTATTGCAGTCGCCGTTTCATGGACGCTCATAAGTTCTCTATGGGATTCAATCTGGACTGTTTTCTGGCCATGGCAGCGACTGTATGTCAAGCTCCTATTTCCAAGATGTTATCCGTGGATAAGGATATTGAGGATAAAACAGATAGAAAATTTGACACGGGAAAAATTTCGTTTGCTTACAGTATGAGCTCTATGAAACATTACTTTATCAAAGTACTCATCGCTTAGAAACGAAAAACTACCAATGACTTTGGATGTTATGCATCCCCACATCATTACTGAGGAAGAATGGTGTGCAGTTCCTACAACACACTGGGGGTCAAATCTCTCTCCTTTTTTTCTTCGCACTGGGGACGAACTGTCAGATCCCGGTAAATTGAATTTCGACTCATCAGAGAACACAACTCGCCTACAATCGTCCACAGTCCCGTCACATCGTTACAATGCCCAATTCAGCCTTTTTTCAAACCTAGCGTTAGTTAAAATCGGCTTTTTTGCTGGTTTTCGAGCTCTGGGTCCTAATTCATTCAACCGTCGCTGCACCGTTCTCACCCTACCTGACACATTTTCCCCTCCAAACAATTCAGTACGTAATTGAGGAACAGTTGCAAATCTATCTCGCAAAGTATGTTTGCTCTAATGACCGCCTGGCCCATAGAGTAATCACCCGCTTCCCCCCGCTCTCTAATACTTGCCTCAGAACAGCTGATTTTTCTCCCTATTTCCCAATTACTACCACCCCGTTCCCTCAAAACCAGAATACGGGCCTTTTCCTCAGCACTTAACATTTTCCTTCCTGACATATTTTTCACACAAAATTAGGGGTTTCACTCTCTCTCGTTCTAAATTTCTAAGCAAACTGATACTGAACTAAATCTGAATATGACAATCCTTTTATAACACCAACTTGAAATTCCAACAGACATGTTGTCTAGAGGAAATGAAAAAGGTGGAATGAAAGTGTTGAGCGCGAACATTTTTTGTCGGGCACTGTACTTTTCTGGGTGAGACTGTTTCTTAGATATTGGTGCAGTTCCCGCGGGATCCAAACCAGGGTTCTACAAGAAAATACCCCGAATTCCTCATCACTCTTCTATATACAGGATGCACCGTTGACATTGTTATTTTAATGGTGGAATTTAGCACATGTTTAAGGAAAATTGTTCCATGGAATGGCCACTCTATTTTTGACCGTTACATAGTTATACCGTTTCTCGTGGAAAGTGTCAAAAAGCTTGACCTGCCGAACAAAATCACAATTTTCCACTCCCAGACATACATACATAGCGGTCAAAGGGTAGTATAGGTCCCAGGGCGAAACGTGGATTGGTACCCACGATGGAGCATAAAACCTGGGAAATGCCTCCTGAACCAACACCAACAGCTCTACTACCAAATCATATCTCCATCTCCACGTGGTGATCGCTTCGAGTTCTTTCTTCATGAAAAACTGCAGATGGAGAAGGATGAAGGCGGGTCTCCAGCGGCTAAAAACGGGACAAATTGCACCAACTGGTGCTCCAGGTTGGGGGTTGAGTAGGGCTGACAACCCTACACAGAAAATCGATGTTATGAAGCCACAGAAGGAGCCTTGGACAGGATGGATTTTACAACGACGCAACGTCGCATTATTCAGTTAGCAGTATAGCACGAAATAGTTGTTGGAAGTACCTGGTTTGCGTGGAAAGCGGTCCACAAACATACGTGGGCTTTTCCAGAAGAGACCACTTTCAACCAAATTGACTACGTGTTGATTGAACGCCGCCACCTCTCAGCCTTGATGAATGTCAGAACATATAAGGGGGCCAATATAGACTCGGATCACTATCTTGTTGGCACGGTGCTCCGAGCTCGAATGAGGTGAGAGTTAACACTGAAGCCATCCACAACACAGCCCTCCGAAACACCTACTAGAGGGAAATGGATGCCGCAATAACCGCAGTCAACAGAGATCCCGGAGATGCAGTATCAACAAATGATTTTCACAGCCACCTGAAGAACGTTATCATTGATACGGCCACAAAGATACTTGACCCCGGCCGCAAAAAAGTCAGATCGGCTGGTTTGACGATGAGTATAAGCTAGCTACGGAATGGAAAAATACCGCACCCGAGTAACGTTGCATTCTCAAAGAACGTGAGCACGCGCAGAGACTTAGCACGAACTCCGTCGAGCGGAGAAGCGACTTCACAGACGGAAAAAGGAAGCCTGGGAAAACCAACAAGTCTGTGAACTAGAAAAGTACAGGGAGCAACCGCACCAGGCGCGGAAGTTTTACCAACAAGTCAGCAGGATGAAGCCTTATACACCTCGATGCTAATCCTGCCGAGACAAAGAGGGAAATCTGATTTCCGACTGAATGAGCATATTGGAGAGATGGGTTGAGTACTTTGATGAACTACTGAACAACCAGAACATCGGCGAGTTGGAGGTCCCGCCAACTGAAGATGACGGACAAATACTGCCACCACCAAGTATAGGAGAAACAGTCCGTGCAATTCATCGGCTTAAAAATCGTAAGTCGCCAGGAGCCGATGGAATTACAGCCGAATTAGATAAAAATGGAGGCGATCAATTACACCAAGTGGTTCATCAACTGATGCTCAAGGTATGGGATGGCGAATTAATGCCTACGACTGGCAAAGAGGCATTATCTGTGTCATACATAAAAAGGGAGATATCATACAGTGCAGCAATTATAGAGGTATCACGTTGCTGAGAACCATCTATAAGATATTCTCCGCTATCTTGCTAGGCCGGATAGCTCCATACGCCCAGAACATCATTGGCCCATACCAAAGAGGCTTCACTCCAGGCAAATCAGCAACAGATCAGATTTTCCCTGTGCGGCAAGCGATGGAAAAACTGTTGGAATATTGACATCAGTTGCAACATCTATTCATCGACTTTAAAGCCGCCTATGATAGTATAGCCAGAGTAAAACTGTACTCGGCCATGAGAGAATTCGGTATCCCGACGAAATTGATAAGACTGACTAGGCTGACCCTGACTAATGTGCGAGGCCAGATAAAAGCAGGAGGATCACTCTCAAGACCATTCGACATCAACAGCGGTCTACGACAAGGGAATCATCATGCGTCCTCTTTAACCTGGCCCTGGAGAAAGTGATCCGTGATGCTGAGGTAAATGCCTTTAAGTTCACTCAACTACTGGCCTATGCTGACGATATCGACATAATGGGAAGAACCACCCGAGACGTACAAACTGCCTTCATCCAGATCAAGCAAGCGCGTGAGATCTTGGGCTGCACATCAATGAAGGAAAGTCTATAAGGGCAATATCTATGGTAAAAAAAGAAGACGATGCAGACCCTGCCTGAGATGGAGCAATGACTTAGGTCAGGACGCCAGACAGCTTTTAGGGATATCGACTTGGTGGAATGAGACATATGGCCTTAAAGAATATGTTGTGACAGTAGGCTAAGGCCCTAAGGCTTTTGGAGTCCCTGCTGTAGAATGCTTGGCCTTCGCGCGCCAAAGGAAGTTACGTTGATTGGTTTTGCAGAAGGCCTGGTGGTGATAGTATTTGCGAAACACGATGATGTGGAATTGTATGGAAGTGAAACCATTCCTGTCATCAAAGCATGGTTACAAAAACTTCACCTGGACCTGGCGGCGGATAAAATAGAGGCGGTCTTTAGTACCAGTCGCAGAAAAAACAGCTTTTGGCTATGTTCTTTAACCAGAATTCGCTTCAGCTTTGAGATTGCCTCGAGAGAGTTAGTCTCTTCGCAAAAGCGACTCCATGATGATCCTTTAGTTGGTCTAATGTTCTTCTTTAGAGCCTTCTGTGCCTCTTTATAGCGATTCCAGCTAGCAGCTGAATCACATTTCAGAGCATGATTGAGGAGTATCCTTGTCGTTCTTCTCTGTTTTTCCAAATGGTTTTTCACCCTTCTTTGGCATCTTAAGGTTTCTTCGAAAGTTTCTCTCATGCTAGTTGTGGGTTGGGGTTGGGGGTGGGTTGTCTTCTCAATTCCAGCAATGGATTTGGTGCGCTTCCCAGGGATCGTGACTCGGGCGCTCAATTCTATTTTATACGTCACCTAATCTGTCTTCCGCGGACCAGGACCTGACGACATCGCATCTGAGCTCTGGAGAGCGAAGAGCCAACACTGTGAATTCTTTAATCTTTCATTTAAGGAAGGAGGAACACCATCTGACTGGCAAGAAAGTACCACTATTCCAATATGGAAAAAGAAAGTTAGTCCAGCAGAATGTTCAAATTAATAAATTAAATTAAGTAACCGGTACTTTCCCATACCATGAAGATTTTTGAATGCATTCTTGACAACCGTATTCGCGAAATCGTTGAAATAACTGTGAATCAAACTGGATTTGTGAAAAACTGCGGAACTACTCATGGAGAAACACCCTCTTTACATTGCATTTCTTGATCTAAAGAAAGCGTTTGACGTGTGCCATATGAACTCATCTGGTATGCTTTACGACAACACTTCGTGCCAGAAGAACTCGTGCCCTGAGTTCAATTGCTCTACCACGATCCGAAAAGTAAAGTTCAAAGTATGGTGGGTGTATCAAAACCGCTTCGTGTCTCAATTGGTGTTCATCAAGGAAACGCTCTGCCATCACTCCTCTTTATTCTTGTTATGGACACTGTCACACGGGACATCCAACGTCCAGCGCCATATACGCTATATATATGCAACTGATGTTTTCCTATCATCTGATAGAAAAATGATCTCGAGCAACTTGTCCAAAAATGGAATGATCGCCTCATGCAACACGGTCTCAGATTGAATCTAAACAAAACCGAATTTTTGACGACCGATCCCCATGAAACAGGCACAATCACTGACAACGGCAGTGATCTGCCCAGAACTGAGCGATTTAAATACCCCGGGTCAACGCTATCAGCCAATGGAGAACTGCGTTATGAAATTGCTTCACGCATTAACGCAACCTAGATGAAATGGCGTTCCACAACTGGTGTTCTTTGTGAACGACGTATCAACGAACGTCTTAAATCTAAAATTTACCGCAATGTTATCCGTCCTGTCGCTCTCTATGGTTCTGAGTGTTGGCCGACTATAAAAGACAATGAACGGCGTCTTGCGGTAATGGAGACCAAGATGTTGCGTTGGATTAGTGACGTGACACGTTTTGATCACACCCGAAATGAGGATATTCGCGATGGTTATGGGGTTGCACAGATCGTGGAAAAACTGCGAGAGAGGCGTCTTCGATGGTATGGTCACGCAATTCGCGCTAACGAGAACTCACTTGCCAAGATTGGACTGAACATCGAAATCGATGGTAAACGACCAAAAGGCAACAACGGTGGCTTGATACGCTGGATGGGGATTTAAAAGCCTCGAGATTGCACCCAGATCAGGCATTCGATAGATCCAAATAGCGATCACGACGAGCTGACCCCGCTTGTGAGCGAGACAAAGACTGAAGAAAAAGAAGTTTTTAATATTGCATGATTCCGTTTTATTATATTATTTGATACTTAATACAATAATTAACTTTTCGTACTATTATATAAGGATCTTTTTAAATTAGTACTTAATTATAACATTTATTTTCTACAGTTGATCGTCAACGTCGAAAACATATGAATAAATAAGGTTACTACTTAGGACTTAACTGCAGGTTGTAAAAATTACAGAAGAAACAAACAGTAAATAAGGAGAAAACTTAGAGAACAGATACAAAAAAAAACGTCTCTACAGTTTTCAAATCATAACCAAATGGATAAAGACTAAATGTAGAAAATTTACACAATTTCTGTTAATGATAGAAGTAGTATTCCTTAGCTAGTTCCTTCCTACTTCTAAATTATTTAACAAAAACTACTCAACAGCTTTACAATATTCTTTGTGTTTTCAAATCTTTCATACTTTCAACTCTGCGCTGGTGACTTTCAAATGCAAAAGCTCCACATGATATTCATATTTCTGGACGATCCATTATGCTCTGATAACGTCATACATCTTTTATCTATATTATGAGAAGTTAATTTGGTCGTGTTTCAAGATACGTGCACTGAATATAGTATAACATGTACAATTCATCTTGCGTGCTAATTTCCTTTGAATTTGGTAGATAAGAGTACGATTGAAGACTAGAATAGGCGTGTATATGTGTGTGTTACAGGCAAAAGTTGAATTTTCAATTAGAAAGCAAGGCTCACTACTTAATTATCAAAGATTTATGCGTTGTATAGTTTCTTTAATGAAATTTGCAAAAATTTAGAATAGGTGCGTGTTGAATATGATACTAACATTCTGAAGGAAGAATCTTTGAGCCGTGCATCTTCTACAAATTAAGATAGTACTTTATTTTTTTACGGTGTATATGTACGTGGTGTTTGAGATTTTATTGGGGGCTAGATCTGTGTGTATGATAGTTCGCTTAACGCTTTGTTTCAATCTAAGCTTTTATATTCAAGATTGAAATAAATGCAAGCTAGTTTATTTTGTCCTGGTTTCGGCTGCAACTTCGCGATGATTTTCGATTTGCCGGCCCCAAATAAGCCGCAGGTGTCCATCCCTCCACATTAGTATCTGTAAATATATGAAATGTTGAGTATTTTTATAAAAGATAAATTCAACACAGTTCTAGAAACTCCAAATATTTTCTAGAAAATTTGCATTTTTTTTCCCCTGATCTTTTGATAAATGGAGCGAGAAGATATTTTCAAGAAGTTCTTTCTGTTTAAAATATTTTAATCTTTAGCGATTAATATGTGCAGCTAAAAATGTTCAAACATTTAATATTTCCTAATTGAATGCGCTCTATCCTAAATGAATTTGTTCTACCCGTTTTCGACAGGGAAATTTGAATATCCGGCCCTGCAATTTTCAACAAATAGGCGGCTACTATACCAGGTGTACAAGCTTAAATCCGCTGTTTGCCCATAGATGGCTTCAGTAAACGTATCAAGCTGCTATGCGCCATATTTTTTTTGTTAGTTCGACATTTGTCAACAATTGTCAGTGCATATCATCAGCAATTTCATCCAAAACATATTTTTTCTCTTCAATAATCATGACCAGTTTTGTTCCAAGAAAGAAGCATTTGCGGGAGGCTCTGCTTTTTTGCTTCAATTTGAAGAAATCAGCCACTGAATTGCATCGAATGCTTGTGGAGACCTACGGCGACAATGCTCTATCGGAACCAACGTGCCGAGACTGGTTCCATCCGTTCAGAGATAGCGACTTCGATCTGAGCGACAAGGAGCGTAAAAATCAGCCCGGGAAAGTTAAGGACCACGAATTGGAGGCTCTTTTGGACGAGAATGATACTCAAACGCAGAAAATGCTCGCCAAGCAATTAGGTGTCTCTCAACAAGCTGCTTCCATGCGTCTACGTACAATGGGTAAGGTTCAAAAGATCGGAAAATGGGTGCCGTATGAATTTAACGATAGGCAGATGGAGCGGCGCCAAAACACATGCGAAATTTTGCTTGCCAGACACAAAAAAAAAATGTTTTTGCACCGGATTGTGACTGGCGACAAAAAATTGATTTATTTTGAGAATCCTAAACGAAAAAACTTGTGGGCTGCAAGACCAAATCGCTTTGGACGGAAGACGATGCTGTGCGTTTGGTGGGATCAGCGGCGTATTCTCTACTATGAACCGTTGAAATCTGGTGAAACTGTCGATGCTTACCGTTATCACCAACAACTCATCAAATTGCATCGTGCTTTGAATGAAAACCGGCCGGAATATCAACAAAGACATGAAAAGCTGATTTTCCTCCATGATAATGCTCCGTCGCACATGTCGGGAAAAGTTCGAAACTACTTAGAAATGCTCAACTGGGAGATACTACCCCACCCCGCTTATTCACCAGACCTGGCCCCATCCGACTATCATCTGGCACCCATAAATTACCCGAAAGGTGGAAAAAATATGTAGATAGCAAGTGCCAGCATTTTGAATAAAGTTTTCTTTGGTTCCTATAAAAAAAACAGTTTTTCTTGAAAAAAAAAACAACAGCGGATTCAAGCTTATACACCTACGAAAAGGAATCGGCTAAAAAAGGCAGTCAAGAAACCTGGAGAGAAGACCATCGGGCATGAACCTCGGTGCAAACGGAGAGAATGTTTTGACGAAGAGTGCCAACAGACAATCGATGAGAAAAACGCTGCATATAAACAATAGCAGGAGCGAACCACAATGGCAAAAAAATAAATGGAAACAAATACAAATTAAGGCCTACCGCAGACAAAGTCTGTAGAAAGAAGATACGAAGGCGTATATGTAACCTACCAGTACTATAGGATTGAAGAGTCATTTTAGGAGGCATAATTTGAGCAGCAATTAACCTACACAATGACGAAATCTATGAGCGATACCATGACCGTCCGGTTGTGGATAAAATCCGGCTCAATAGGTTACGGTGGGCGGGTCACTTAATCCGTATGGATGAGGATGATCCCACCCGGAAAGTCTATAAGGGCAATACCTATGGTAGAAAAAGAAGACGAGGCAGACCCTGCCTAAGATGGAGCGATGGCGTAGGTCAGGACGCCAGACAGCTTTTAGGGATATCGAATTGGTGGACCTCGGCGCAAAACCGGGATGTCTGGAGTTCCTTATTAAAGCAGGCCTAGACCGGATACAGGTTGTTGCGCCGTTGATGATGATGATAATTTGAGATCCACTTACAACTAGAGAAAAGATTCACAGTAGAATACCAGCCACAAACTAAATTTTGAGAGGATGCAGCAGGGACATGGAGCAAATAAAAGTAGTCCTACTTAATGCCACAACACAATCTCCGTACTTCGAAGGAGCATAGGCCAAACAGGTACCTCTCCCACTAGTTTTTCTAGTTGGAATCAATAGCTCTGCACTCTATTAACTCAACCCGCCAAAAGCCTTCGAAAATCCGCTCGACCAAAGAAAAAAGAAAGTGCCTCAAGAGGGGGTTCTTTCCCCCACAAATAAATTCGCTGGACAGATTCATCAAGCACCACCTCACCTCTGATCTGTGGAGCAGCGTGGCCGAAAGCGGACTACAGATGTTGTTCGGTCCTGGCGATCCCTAGGCAACAATCAGGTAATCAAATGTCATGACCTTTTTGACATGTGATATTTTAAATAAAAATGGGTCCCGTGATAAATCCTGGTGTTTTGGTTGTGGCCTCGAAAGCAAACGTCAGAGTGCAACCTGGACTGGCCCAAAGTCAAAAAGGACGAAAAAACTTGTCTTCCCTCTTGGTAAAAAAATAATGCAAAATTCTACAAAAAAGTAATGGATCGGGCTCCAAAAGGATCTTTGATTTCGTTCGAATTTTCAAGGGTTCAAAGAATGGTTCCTCCTACAAACATCATCTAGAGAAGCTCGTTATATAACCTACGGAACCATCAATCCTCATGTTGGGGGTCAAAAATTCTTTAGAGGATTCTTCTGTCGAGTTTCCAATTTTTCTTGCTAAGATCCCAGGTCTCTGAGAAATACATGAGGACTGGCAAGATCATTGTTGATTGATCATTGATTTGTGTCTTTGTGATTTAGTCCAGTCCCTTATTAGGCCGTTTAGCTTTTTTGGGATTGAAATTTTCGGTGGCATCAATCCACCTCGAGACTTCACGTCTCTATTAGAGTAGTTAACCCTGGATGGGTTTAGTTTTGTTGCTTATTGAGTCAAGGTACGTGATAAAATCTCTGTGTCCTGACAGGGAGATAATATTTGAGAACCAAAACCCCGGCCCTCATCTCGCCGAATTGATAGCATCTGGGTTAGCTTCAGCACGTGCTGTCCGGTTCCATATGTTTTTTCGTGCAGTCGGTGTTCACGACTGGTAAACCTGTTAGGGGAGTTTGTTGGTTGACAGCCTTGGTGACCGTGTTGGTACCAAGGTGATGCAAAGCCTGACCCTCACCGTAACAGAGTTGGCACCCAACGTGGGGCTACAATTATTACGTAGCACACTTCTCGGATTTACATCAGCATCACAGACCACTTTTTCCAGGGCACGGCTAAAATGGATGCATTATAGTATCTCCTTGTCTTAGGCAGTTATTGATGTTGTATGATATCGAGAGCGATCCTGTTGCTTTTATTTAGCCTTGCGCATTGGGCAGGGTCAACTGAGTCAGTCTTATCAATTTGGACAGGATACCGAATTTTGTGTACAGTTTTACCCTGACTATGCTATCCTAGGTGGCTTGAAGTCGATGAAAAGATGGTGCAACTGATGGCCATATTCCAGCAGTTTTTTCTATTTCTTGCCGTATAGAGGAAATCTGATTTGTTGATGATTTGCCTTGAGGGAAGCCTCATTGGTATGGACCAATGATGTTCTTGGCGTTCGGGGCTGTCAAGCAAGGTAGCGGCACTCAGCAACGTGATACTTCTATATCCAGCCATTGCTGAAAAAAATGTTTATGACTAATGGATGGACGAACAGGCAAACGGACTGTTGGAAAGTTGTAAGATCTGTCATCAGACGTGATCCTAGGTAACGCAATCGTTGCGCATAGGAATCATGAAGAAGATCATATCCTGGAGCTGAACCCCGAAGGCTTCCGTAGGTAAGTCAAAACATTATTGGGAAAGAATTTCACAGTGCTTGATCAAAACTATGAAATCCCCATCTATGATGAATCAAGGATCCAGACGCGGTCACATCTAAGGTACAAATTTGCATTTCCTTAGTCATCATCATCATCAACGGCGCAACAATTGGTATCCGGTCTAGGTCTGCCTTAGTAAGGAACTCCAAACACTCCGGTTTTGCGCAGAGGTCCACCAATTTGATATACGCCATCGCTTCATCTCAGGCAGGCCCGATTTTACCCATAACCAGACGGTCGTGGCTAGTAGGCGTCTTGAATCCTTCTGTGGAATCGGAAACGGGTTCATGGCTATGATATTAAAAAAAGGAAGAGGAACGGCTGAGGGAACTATACTGGGCAAACCTACCAGGAACAGAGCAGTCCAGGGTGCTTATTGGGGGACAGGAACGCAAGCGGACAAAAGACTATCTAAACCCCACCAAGAAGAACCTCCGAATCATAGTGGGAACTCTCACTAATCACTGCCGACTAAACTACCAAAAAGCGAATCTAGAGATATCTATAGACACTACTGGTTCTGTGCGGATTGCGTCGAAACCTCTATATACGTTCTGGGACAGTGTCCGGCATTTGTGTAAAGTAGTTCGAGGCACCTGGGAGAATACTTAATACCAGGTCCAAAATTGAAATATTTGGAAGTAGAGAATATACTAAAATTCCTAACGATTACAGGTTTGCGTGAGATACTAATAGGTACACTATAACCAGTGAAAAGAGCACAATAGTTCTTTAAGGACGCCGTTAATAGAATGATAATAACAAATCAATCATAACGATCAAATCAGTTTAAGCAAGAAAAATCGTTCGAATCTATGCTCTTGACGTTCATTTTTGTTTACGTAAAAAGGTAATTCCTCAGAAACTAATACGCTAAGCTTAAAAAGTGGAGGCGTATGGTGAAAACTTCAATATCATTTCGCGATTTAAGGCAGTAACAAACAATTAAAAGGAATGATCAAAATAGGAAAGGAAATCTAAACTAATTAGAACACCACGATTGGAAGCTACACGGCGTTGATGTCGTTTCAATATCCTAAAGTGAACGGAAATGGAACCAAATGTTTGGAAACACGCTGCTCCCACAGCAGAAGTGAGGCAGCGTCTGATGAGTTGCCTCTGCCCTGGACGAAACCGTCAGTCAACTTTTTTGGTCTTTTTTTGAAAACTTGGGTGTTTAACCCGAAAGAGGAGTCCATGGACTACAAAAGAGGAAGTAAGTTGTTTCGCAAGTGGTCCGGTCCGTCACCAAGTGGGTGCGGACTCAGGACTCCCAGCATCCTCAACAAAATATGCATATTACCCAGTTTGCTCATATACCATACCTACATGGACCTTAAGGAGAGAATGAAAACCTCTAATACAATAAATTTAAATAACCTCATGAGCTGGCTACGGTACGATTAATTGAGCAATGATCAAAAAGATAATATTTAGATGGAATGCATGATGTCAGATCAGTCCATGAAGTCAAGAATGTGACAGGACATCAAAGCTAACGCCACCGCCACCGTAGGTCCGAGCTGATGACGGAAATTTTTGCTGAGGACAGAAGATTTGAAATGCATTTTTAGGGCCATGACTATTTTTATTACAGCGAATCGTAAGGGGAGCGTTTTATAGGAGAACTGAATACGGATTGCTTTGGATGTGGAGCGTGGACCCTCAATACAGATGGGTTGACACTTTAACATTTCTATGACAAGGAAAGTATCGCGGAAGGGGTAGTTGTCCCGAGGCAATTTACAAGGAAGTTGTAGATGTATATGGAATTTAAAACTGCAGTAAGTGGAGTCAATTCTGGGGAGAAAGCGCTACAGAGTGAGAAATTAACCTAATACGGACCAGTCATGAAAGAAAGGAAAAAGTAATGTGTGCAAGTTTAGGATAGAGCGTTTTCAATCGGACCTTAATATAAAAGGAAAGATTTTGAATTCTGAAAAGAAATAAATTTGATATAAATATAATCTAAGAAAGAAAAAAGTCTATAATGAGTAAATCATGAAATTTTGTTCTAAATGGATCATAAATATTTAGATATCACTATCGCTTTCCCCCAAAAAAATATACTCTAGGAGTGCTAATGCTAAATTGTTGATCATGATGTATTTAAAATGAATTTAATAGCTACTTAATCTAATCTTAAAAGGACCACATCAACCTGTAGCAATTTTGAAAGTTATTTGAAAAATATTAAATGAATGCAAATTAGCAGTAGCGAGCAATAGTCACTAGCATTTATTAAAAACTTTAAAATTTCCACCTGGAAAACGAGAGTCGATGTTCAGTTCTGTTTTGTTTTTAAGACTAAATAATTTAGCATTCAATACTTCGAAAATGGCATAAATCCCATGAAATTCAGCTTAATACTAATGATATACTTAAAAATATTATTACCTAATACTCTTACAAACCACCAGCCGGCGCACCCAATCTTAAGAAGTTCAACGGTTTCACCTTCTTTCATTGAAACTTCAGAATGACCAACTGCGCAGTAATCCGCTAAAGCAATAAATCTACTGCCCTGCAGAATGAAATGAGGATTTCGTTTGTTATTAAAATGCAATCTAGGATGGTATCGAATAGCACGAGAGTTAGTACCAAGCATATTATTACAACGTGCTGATAGCTTAATTATTACCATGTGAGTATGTGCAGTGTGTGTGTGTTAAAATTTACTTGTATTTAAGTGCTAGTATACTGTTACCATATATCACCTTCGTTATTTCTTGTTAGTGGGTTAATGATATTTAATACTATACAATCCTTTAATAATGACACTGCTGTGACGTTTGTTGCTTACTTATCACTTCCTACTGAAACTTCGTTAGTCTAGCTCTAAATTATAACAAAAAAGAATAGATATGAATCGACAGGAAGACCAAGCAAAAGCTTAGAGAAGCATCAAAAGATAGCCAGGCGCAATATCAGACTAAGATTATCCAAAGTAGATACATCGATTTTACAAATTGATACGACGAAAGCACAATCAACAGAGTACATCTCGGGAACTCTTGTTTGGCAACTTTCACTTGAAAAATGTAAAGAAATCGTTGTTCAGTCTCTTATAGTCCTTATCTCTCAATTAAGGATATGCTTCTCTGCCGGAAAGTCTGTCTGTATTAAAAAATTTGCCATAGTCGTATTTTTTGCTAATTCATTTCACCATAATTCTCTACTTCAGCGAGTACGAACCTCGTCTTTCGCGGGTTGGAATGTGATCGATGATCCTTGATTTATCCGACCCCACATATTTATTCTAATAGTCGCCAAGAATACAATTTTGATAGCGTGAATAAATAAAGACATAATGGTCGAGCCATTATTTAGGATTTTTTGTTTTTAGAAGGTACGTTTCCACTGAGAACGCATAGAACAGTCGAATAGAATGTGGAAGGAAGTCTGGTCCTCTTCATTACAAAGTCTGCATTTTGGATCTTCATTGTAGATCCCGATAGTGTGTTGATATTTTCGTAGACGACAGTGGTTGATTATTAGACTTAGTACTGCCCTCAGTTTTGTTTGCTGGTGGCGGTGGTCAAAGGGTAGTATATGTCCCAGGGCGAAACGTGGATTGGTACCCATGATGGAGCATTAAACCTGGGAAACGCCTGCTGAACAAACACCAACAGCTCTACTACCAAAAGCTACAGACGGAGAAGGATGAGTCAACCGCGCCCAAAAACTGGATAAATTGTACCGACTGGTCCTCCAGGTTGGGGGTTGGGTAGGGTTGACAATCCTACACGGAAAACTAGCGTTGCGAAGCCACAACAGGAGCCTCGGAATGGATGGATTTTACAACGACAAACCCCCAAACGAAAAAGAAATAACGATTTGCGCATTTTCTCATGGAATGGGCGCTCTCTTTACAGGGATGGAGCTGCTGAGCAGCTAGCCGATACCCTGTCCCAATATAAGGCGGATGTAACAGCATCGCAGAAGATGAGTGGCTACACCATATATTATAGCGCCAACCCAGTAGACAATATGCTCGGAGTAGGTTTCTTAGCCAGCTAAAAAATGAAACCTTCTTTTATTAGCTTTGAAAACATAAGCGAACGGCTATGCACTCTGCACTTGCGAGGCAAATTGCAGAGTCGGAGAAAGATACTTTCTACGAGGCAGTAGAACGAACCCTTGAAGCCTGTCCCAGATATGATATCAAAAACATACTTGGGGATTTTAACAGCAAAGTTGGGACGGAGCCCGTATTCAGAAGATACGTTGGCTCCCATAGCTTCCATCAAAATACAAATGATAACGGACTGCGGATTATTCAGTGTGCAGTGTCACACGAAATATTTTTTGGAAGTACCTGGTTTGCGCGGAAAGCGTTCCACAAACAAGCGCGAGCCTCTCCAGACGGGACCACTTTCAACCAAATTGACCACGTGCTGATCGAACGCCGCCACCTCTCAGCCTTGATGAATGTCAGAACATATAGGGGACCAATATAGACTCGGATCACTGAAGCCATCCACAACACAGTTCTCCGCAACACCTATAAGAGCGAAATGGATGTCGCAATGGCCGCAGACAACAGAGACCCTGGAGATGAAGCATCAACAAATGATCTTCACAATCACCGCACCAGGCCCGAAGGCGAAAGTTTTACCAATCATCCTTATACATCTCGATGCTCATCCTGCCGAGACAAAGAGGGAAATCTGATTTCCGACAGAATCGGCATATTGGAGTGATGGGTTGAGTACTTTGATAAACTACTGAACACCCAGAACATCGGTGAGTTGGAGGTCCCGCCAACTGAAGACGACGGAGAAATACTACCACTACCAAGTATAGAAGAAACGCTCCGTACAATTCATCGTCTTAAAAATCATAAGTCGCCAGAAGCCGGTGGAATTACAGCCGAATAGGTTAAATAGTGAGGCGACCAATTACACCAAGTGGTTCCTTAAGTTATGCTCAAGGTATGGGACAGCGAATCTACGCCTGACGACTGGCAACGAGGCACTATCTGTCTCATACATAAAAAGGGAGATATCACACAGTGCAGCAATTATAGAGGTATCACTTTGCTGAGTACCATCTATAAGATATTCTCCGCTATCTTGATAGGCCGGATAGCCCCATACGCTCAGAACATCATTGGCCCATACCAAAGAGGCTTCACTCCGGGCACATCAGCAACAGATCAGATTTTCTTTCTGCGGCAAGCGAAGGAAAAACTGTTGAAATATGGACATTAGTTGCACCATCTTTTCATCGATTTTAAAGCCGCCGATGATAGCATAGCCAGGGTAAAACTGTACACGGCCATGAGAGAATTCGGTATCCCGACGAAATTGATAAGACTGACTAGGCTGACCATCGACCAATGTGCGAGGCCAGATAAAAGCAGCAGTATCACTCTCAAGGCCATTCGACATCAACAACGGTCTACGACAAGGGGATGCCCTATCATGTGTCCTCTTTAACCTGGGCTTGGAGAAAGTGATCCGTGATGCTGAGGTTAATGCGGAGGGTTCGATCCTCTTTAAGTTCACCCAACTACTGACATATGCTGACGATATCGGCATCTTAGGAAGAACGTACAAACTACCTTTATCCAGATCGAGCAGGCGGCGCGAGATCTTGGGCTGCACATCAATGAAGGCAAGACAAAATATATGGTGGCAACGTCAGCACCGAAGACGAACCAACCAACAACATCAAACCGCACAGGCCAAACAGGAAGAATAAGGATAGGAGATTACAACTTTGAGACCGTTGACAATTTCTCCTATCTATGGTCGAAAATCACAACCGATAACAGTTACGATGATGAAATCCGCGCACGGTTGTTGTCAGCCAACAGAGCAGAGCCTATTTCAGCTTACAAAAACTGTTCCGCTAGAAACGTCTCACCATGGGGTCAAAGCTCTTACTGTGCAAGACTATGATCTTGCCAGTCCTCATGTATTCCTCGGAAACTTGGGTTCTTAGCAAGAAAAATTGCGAACTCTTGGGCGCGTTCGAGAGAAGAATCCTCCGAGGAATAGATGAGGACTGGCAAGACTATTGTCTTATACAGTAACAACTTTGACCCTATGGTGAGAAGTTTCGCTTCACGGATCACTTTTTCCAAGCTAGGTCTTAGACCGTTTTTATGGTGAAAAGTCTCCTGAGTGATCATGCTGCTTTTATCTTTTTTTTGTACATTGATCAGAGTTAGACTAGTCAGTCTTACCAATTTATTCGGGATGCCGAATTCTCTCATGGCCGAGGAAAGTTGTACCTGTAGGCACCATATAATCGTTGGCCTTAACGATATATTGCAACAGGTTTCCCACGACTCGCGAAAAAATCTGGTCCGTTGATGCTTTGGGCATATGGGGCTCTCCTCTAGTAAGATAACGAAGAAAATCTTATAGTAGGTACTCAGCAATGACGGTCGGGTTGGCACTTTTCTGGATCGCAAGCTTCATCCGGGTGAAATCATCGTCCAGTTTATAAAGTCAACGTTTGTGTCTTTTCTCATATACAGTTTGTTTAACAAGAACTACATAATTTGTCCAATCGTTGCCATTATTTGTTATAGCTTCACACCTTCGCGTACTCCTATGGTAAAGACCGCCATATTTTCCTAATTTGATAATACAGTTGCTTCTCCGTGAATACTGGCATTCCTCTTAATTGTATTTTAACGTAGAACCACACATTTTCTATTGATTTTTGATAAATTATGCACATTCTTTCAGCATTTAAAACACCGGTGAACACAAAAAGACAATCAAATCCACTTTGGCTGAAGCATCCCCAAGCATGCACTTTTACGTTGAAGTAACCTATTATGCTTACTTGTCCAAGTTTTCGGCAGAGAAGACCATGCCCAGAAAGAACATTCATCTTCGAAAATAACATTGTTCCAATCTCGATCTAAATTTTCTTTTGCCCAGTTGGGTCGTTTTTTAACGTGCTTTTCAGATAAAGAAGCAAGTGGACCGAAAAGATATATCATTTTTACGCATGCGACTGCGGATTGTATTTAAAGATATATTTATTCCCTTTTTACGCAGTTTCAATTGAGCAGTAGTTACGCAGTGAAAGGCCTGGAGTATCTTGAAAGAGTCGAATGATCGCTCTATCCTCCTGTTCAGTTGTTATGCGGCTTGATCCCCTCTCCGGCAAGTAGCTCACGTTTCCAACCTCTAAAAATTATTTTACTCATTTGATGAGCTGATTTACATGTTAGATTCGGTCGTTTAGAGTGGTGAACAAGAAGTATTGCTTCGTATTGTTTCAAATATTTTTCACTCATTGTAAAAATAAACAAAGCACTGCTATCAAAAATGCTGAACACCACTAGAAGTTATATTGCACATTAGGGGAGGAGTCAAAGATTACGACAAAAAAAAATGGCGGTCACGTTCTTGTTGAACAGATTATACTTATACGTTCAGGGCAATCTTAACGAGCAAGTTGTTAGTGCGGGATGATGATGATATATCATTGAAAGTAACTTGCTGGCAACTTCTTCATGGTGAGTATAACGCCATATCTACCGCGAATGTCCCCATTTCAGAAGTGAGGGTAAACAGAGCAAACGATGCTGTGGTAGGCGCTTGTTCGAGCACTACTTCATACAGGTTGCATGAAATAATTTGACAGTGCATTTTTGGCTGTAAGCACCGATCTGTACTGTACTGCACTTAAATTGTTCAGTTTTCCCTCAATGATAGTAATAGTCCCTGTTTCAGTGAGAATGGTCGTCAAAAACCCTGATTTGCTCGGATTCATGCACTGTGCTGTGTGAGACGAGCATTACACTTTTGTACGATTGTTCGAGATGTTTTTACTATGAGACATTAAGAAAATATCATTTGCATAGAGCAAAGTGTGATGCCCTGGATGTTGAATGCCCCACGTGACAGTGTCCATAAAAAGAATAAAGAGGGGTGGGATGGTACTCCCTTGGTGAATACTGACAACACCGTTTAACACATTCTAATGAACATAATGTACCAGTGTTCGAACTTGTTTTGTAATCCGAAACTGGGTACTACTGGATGAATAATTAACTCACACAGCATATTTGCGTATCCACTCGGTGAAGTTTTTCGTTTTCCTTATGATTCAATTCCATGCCGTGTTTTTGATTATACATAAGAGAGCGAAATACGTCTATCGAAAGCTTTCGGTCACGCCGAGGTGGCTGCGTCGGACGACACAACCTTATTAAAATCAGTTCAGAAACTGTGACACCTATTGACACTCAATTCGATAGAAACTTTGGAACTGTGAACCCCCACGAAAGCGATGAATTACATTGCAGCACATTGAACTTAAGGGGGGTCCCATACAAGTAAAAGATGGGTGCAACTTTTTTTTTTCACCGAATATAATCATGTTCGGTATCAAATGAAATGTCTCGATTAATACTTCCCAAAGCAAATACTAGTTTAGACATTGGTTGACATCATTCTTCATATATACCTGGGTCATAGCTACATTTATGAACAAGGAAGATCTTGTTCACCTGTATGATGTTTTATTCAGTGTTTTTTTAGGGAGCTCCAATTTCGTGTAAACGGTTTCGTGATGCACCGAACCTGCCACGACCGTACCATGAGGAAATGAATGAATAGCCTGCAGGTTGACCCCTCTAAGTTTTGTATAAGACGATTGAGGTTGGATTCAGGGGAAATGTGATTGCATACAAACGGATGATGCGTGCAATTGCGTATACCAGAAGAGGGCCATGTATGGAAAATAGGTTAAGGCTTAGTTAGACTACGATTCTAACATTATGTCGCCTACATTTGTACGTTAATTCATTTGCACGTAAATTTCGAGTCACTCCTTCGAATTTGGAACCACGAAATCCCCCTTCTACATTCATCGTATTCGAGTATTATCTCGTCCCTAATCTGAGGAAATTACTCCCACCGAAAACTAACTTAAAACCAGGTCAGGATATTCAGTTTAGATTTGACTATTAGACACAACGTTTAGAAAATATAGTTTCATCAACCTTTTCTTAATTCATGACTAACGAATTGCTATTTTCCCCTTTAATCAAATCATACACGAATTTAAAATATGTATGAGACTCTGCAAAAGAAATTGTGCCGAACAAAAGCATCCCACTGTGAAGGAAATTTAGTATTTAATTAATTAATTTATCAAATTTTTGAAGAATCTCACACGTTGATGTTTGAGGCTCATTGAACCGCCTTGATGCGCAGGATCAGCTCAACGGCATTTCCAAATTTCGAACATTATTACAAATTGAGTTAGTGTTTATTCGTTCGTTCAGTAATATCCGAAATATATGCTGCCCTTAGAAAAAATCCCACATCGAACTTTGTGTTAATCGTAATAAGGAGAGGAGCTCGAGTGGACTGATATTAAGTGAAAACATGATGGCAACAAGACTGTTAACCTCAATCATATGAGAAGAGCCTTATTAGAAACTGCGCAAATGTTCTGCTTAAGAAACACAGGACAGTCCAATTAAATCATATCTAAAGATATATGGTGATAAGTAAAGTGCTCACGGAGAAAAAGATAAATGCTTTTTCTCACTGTGTTAAAGGCAAAAAAACTCTCTTTGACTAGTAATGATCAAAACACAACAATTACGATTGAATAACGTACTCGGAAAACTTTGGTCGTTCATATTAAGTATGACACGGACCAGGAATTTTTCTTGCAATATAGTATTCCCTGCCTTACTATGAAGTTAAGAGCACAAAACGTGCAATATAAGGATGACATATTTGGAATTTGGATCTAAAATCGGAAATCGTTGCTTGAATGTGAAAAAAATGAACGGAATAAGATTACCCAGGAGGGTAGTTTTAAGTTAAGGGGGTCATTCCGTGTGTCGGATCCGCAAAATCGAATCTTTTTGTCGCATCAATTGTATCTAGATATAGTGTAGAATATATGGGCAAGTGATTTTTTGATATTGGGAGGCGTTCGAAAATCATAGTGTTAAACACGTGATAAGTCATATGCCAAATTTATGTCGATCGCCGTAATAAAGCTCGTATTTATCGGTCCTAATGACATTCGAATGACTTCAATAAAAAGAAAGGAGTTGAAGTCAAGGTTGCACATGCATTTCTTGAAGAAACCTAAGGTTTATGGACTAGGTATAGCAGATTACTGGCCAGTTAAGGTTTTATGGTTGAAAATCGCATTCTACTTTTTAAATGCGTTTTTCTCGAAAGTGCATGTTGAAAATCGGCTGCCACCATAGCCCAAAATCTATCCAACGAAATTCTTTGGAATTTTCACGACTTATTCAGAACATATTTCTACGGTCCGCAAACTAGGATAATTACGATTCATTCAATAGTTTTTTTTATTAATTGAAGAAGCCGTGAAAAACACCAAAATTCAGAACCACCAAAAATGTAGCTTTTCATATTTTTTAATAATCCTAGTTTGCGGACTGTAGTTAAGTCTGTACGTTTAAATGCGGTTTACTTTTTTCTTTAATATGATCGCAGCGTCCTCTAGCGTGACAGCAAAAAAACACCTTTTTTTGGAGATGGGTGTATAAATTGCTCTGTATTTAAATAACGAACTATGCGATCGGGCTGGAAAAATTATTATGCACGCTCAAGATATTAATAAATCTATGGTGAAAAATTTGGATTTGTATCTTTATCCCGTTCTTCACAAAAAAGTTCTAAAAAAAGCCAAAAAAAAGCAGCCTTCACACGGAGTGACCCCCTTAAGTTCGGATCACCACTTATCGGATGCTAGACGAATAGTGAACGTTGCATGTTGATATCAAACTATGGTATTGTGTATGAAAAATATTGATATAAAATAATTCTCTTGTTCACCACCATCTTTCGCTTGATTTTGAAACATATATGAACCTTATTTCGCATCCAACCCGTATAAATTGTTTGGGAATATCGCTGAAACCAACTACTTTCCTTGAACAAACGTCATAGCATTTCTTCTACTTTTGGCATAAAAACAAAATCGTGTATATCGACAAATCAAAATTAGTAAAGTGTCCTTGTATGTGTGCATGTGTAAAAAAATCAAACGCCTATTTGCAAACAAACACAAGAAAACAAACTCATAACAATACTAGAAACTGAAAAAAACTTACGGAAGAAATAGGAATTCGCTTCTCCAGCAGACAACAACGTATTACAATCGTGTCTACTTTTTACATTTACTCATCATTGATTTAAAAAGCGACATAAAAAATTTGAGTTCGTTATCAGAACTGCTTTTGTGTGAATTTCGTGAATTTCTCATAGATTTATCTTCCTCCTTTTAGTAGTAGAATATTCAATTGAAATTTTCGATATATAGTGATCAGAATTTTCTTTTTGATTTTGGACTCGTTTTATTTGGTTACTTTTGGCAACGGAAATATATTTGATTTTTTTATCCAATTTTGGTTATTCGACGGAAACATAAAAAGTAGAATTTGATTTTGTTGTACGGGTGCACGAACCACCATCTACAGCCCACTGTGCAAGGAAGTTTAGGACCGTCTGAATGTTTCATTTCCATTAGGATATGGGTTTAGTTATTTATTGGTCGTTATGGTTTAGTTGGCATAGTTGATTGTTATGGTTTTTGTTATTATATTTTTTTGTCATTGGAGAGCATAAGTAGTCAGTCCGTAATACGATTTTGAATTTTTATGTGTAGGTGTTCGTGGAGGTTTTTGTTGCCAAAAAATATAAAAAAATGGTAAAATGAATAAATTTGAATAAAATATTTGGAATTAAATGAAAAGTAAGTTTTCAATGAACGAAACCACAACCAAAAATGAATGAATCATTTGTTGTAGGAATTATTAACGAAATCGAAGCTTCAAAGTCAGTAAAACTTGGCAACTTACCGGCGTACTGCTATCTTCAATGATCGATAGTTCATCTTCACTATTTGAGTAGTCGGAGCTCCAGCCACCAGCATCCTGGCTATCTCGTTCTGATGAAAGTGACCCCATTCCAGGAGTGGATGGCGCACCATCATCGCTTCCATTTGAATGGCGATTAATATCACTTGTATCGCAACTCATTGCTCTCTGAGTTGTCATTATTGCAGCGCAAGGTGTGTCCCAAGAAGTTGTGTGCCGAAGTGGTTTATGGTTGAGTCCGTACTGTTTTATATTTTCACCCTTGAGTTCTTCAAGTTGATTCAGTAGGACCTTCTTTATTTCGGTCACCCATTTGTTTTTAATCTCAATACTAGGCGCTTGGATAGTGTGAACTTCTTGACGACCTTGCAGCCACACTTCGAAGCGTTTTGGATCGCCGCGAACTGATTCAGTTAAACCAATTTGGGACATCTGTAAATTGAATGGATAGCGTTCAATATTCAATCAGGGGAAATAATAAGATTATCACTTACATTCACATGGTGTTTATATTGGTACGTGCTTTTATTATGTCCAGTTTTTGATCCTTGTTTACAGAGCAACATCACTTTCTGATATAAGAATATATGCCTCTGTTGGGTCTTCAACCTTAGTCTAATATCCTTTTTACTTTCTGTCCAAACTTGAAATGAATCTTGTAATAACAATTCACCCTGCTGTGATAGATCAGACTGAAAAAGGTAAAGAAAAAATACTCATCAACCACCAATTCATATAAATATTCATATTTCAACTTACTGGGAATCCTGTTATCGCAATTTGATGCATCGAGTCGTTAACACATTTCAATACAATTAACATACAATCGAGAGCTTTTTGTAATTCTTTGGTGCATGTTCCGCTATCGCTAAATCTTAATAGATCCTTAAGAAGTAATTGATATTTTGTGATTCGTTGTACTGGCTTCAGGAGATAAGCTGCAAGTGGAAGTTTATGTCCGAGACGTTTTTGGCATTCTTGCAGGAAAAGATGGGCATCGACAAGGGTCTCTCGTAATCGTTCCGAGCGCGGGATATTTTGGCAATAGAATGAATATAGCCGATAAAATGTGTCACGCTGAAATAGATTAAAATAATTGTTTAATTTTATTTCTGGAATTCAGAGCGTTACAATTTATAACTAAGTGCTTACATTCCTTGGTATATTAATTGTTGTGTTACTAAAAAACTGAGGGACACTTGCCGCGGAGTAGCAAGCCAAGTGTATAATACAAACAATCCAAATCAAACTAAACTAATTTAGTAGTGGGCGGTCTCTAAAATCAAATTAGATCTGCTTTTGAATAACAAAGGCGAATTTTTATTCTGATATTTAAAGATTCACTCGTTTCCTTTTGATTTAACAAGATATATACATCTTGTATGCACAAACAACAACAAAAATAAAATCCGGGCGCCCTGCTAAATAGCACACTCAACCTAACTTTGCTGAAGTCTCCACTCCAAATCTTCCGAACTAACTTCGACCCTTTGAAGAATTATCTGCATTCTCTCCCCTGCACGCGCATATGTCATCATAAGCTGGTTTTCATTTGATGCTCAGATGTAAACAGCTATGGAGGTACCATTTAAAAAGTTATGAGGCGGAGATTCCTACCTCATTCAGATAGTCAGAAGTAAGCATTTTCATAGCCATGAGTCGTGGCTTGTGCTAACAACCCAGCTTTTACTAGCAATTAGAAAATTATTTGTGGAAATTGTGTCTGTAGGTCTTTGACAGCACCAGATTTGTTTAGTGAGCTAACATTCCGAGGCTGTTAATCCTACATAATGTTTGATTTTTTGGTGGATGACGGGTTGTAGGCTCATCGCTCCGAACCTCCAATCAGGTCAATTGAGTTAAACTCCCCTGATGAAAGAGTTTGATCAGGTACGATGCAGTAAGGTGAAGTTATTCCAACTAAACTGGGCGTCCACCTCTACTTTTACCTCATTTTTCTTGATCACTGTTTTTTACAGAGGATTATATTAAATATGTTGCCTCAAATCCTGTTCATTTACCTGGGTTTATATTTACATAACTTGGCGGAATGACGAATCTAGTTACGATATTAAAAGCCAGCTGCCTTCACAGGATAGCAAAGCTCCTCGTATTCAAAACAATAATAAGACCATGGACCCTAACACAGACTGCCGAAAAGCTGGTCAATACTTGCGGAAGGAGGGTCCTGAGGAGAATAATAGGAGCCAAACGAGAGGGGAACCAACTGCGAATCAGATACAACCATGAGTAGTACTAAACATTTGACGACCTTGTAGTCTCGAAATGCAAGTGTAATGAAAAGGCTGCGCGAGAAATGCCGTTTTTACTGTTCGTCAAGCTATCGACGTTTGGGGCCAAACTTTAACTTTGTATAGATGCGGGAGGCGGTCACTTTGAACAAAATTGCTAAATATTTTGTTTTTCTGAATTAATTTCGAAGAACTTGCTCTTCTGGTGCGTGAAGAATAAAAATTTGTTTGATTGGTAGATGTTAGGAAGGTCGCGGTTCAAATCTGTGGAATTTGTATCGTGATTTGACGTCGGATACCAGTCGACCCAACTCTGAATGAATACCTGAGTCAAATCAGGGTAATAATGTCGGGCGAGCGCAATCCTCTCACATAGACCAGTAGCTTACTAAAAACTATAATACAATTTTTATTTTACAGTGTAGATATATATTTCGGGAGCAACTTACCCCCTTCATCAGTACAAGCTAGGTAGCTTTGTACTGATGAATGAAATATACACTGTAAAATAAAAATTGTAGTTTGGAGTAAGCTACTGGTCTATCAATTTCAGGTTTAACTACAAATAGAAGACACTCTAACCTTTTAGGTGTGATCTGGTTTTCTTGATCGCGGCAACTGAAATAGCGTCTATGCGTGTGATCAAGCCGATTATTGTTTCCTCCAGCTCATTTGAAAGAGGAGGAAGTCACCATAGTCTGAATATTCGTGAGACACATATAGTAGGTGTCTCAGGTCGTAGGTGGGGTAAACTCGTGCTAGTAGTATTTCTGTTAAGCCAGGTAGGTACCCTGCTAAGGTAATGATTCGTCAGTTGAAAATAAAAAATTAAAAAATTAAAAGTATTCCCTGTTTGCTGTAAAAGTTTCCTGAAAGGCGAAAAAGTTAGCCACCTGCACATCTCGAATGACCTCCATGCCTCGGAGGCGTACTGACATTTCGGCTACGACCACTTGTCTTCCATGATCATCGATGACGGTTTCAAGGCTCTATAGATTTCGCATTTACGCGGAATAATTTGGTAGGGCTTTGGAAAGTACTCCTCCCCCTCTTGTAGCACTGTATTTTTGTACTATCGAAAGCCTGCCAGAAGTAAGCGTGTTGGATTAAGGTTCGCCCTCATGTTGTTGCTTCAACATGTAATGGGAAAGCACGATTTTTGGGACGCTAATGACAATGCTGAGAGGTTTTCCACTGACTCGGTATTGGCGCATATTGTTCAAGTACAGTTAGGTTTCAATGGACCGAAAATGAACATATAATTACATCGACCACATTGCGGTTAGTATTAGATTAAGGAATCGTCTTTTAGATTTGCACAGCAAAAGAGGCGCTGACATCGGCCTTGAGCAAGGTTATCGTTGCATGGTTGCTTGCCTTTGCTTGGGTATTATTTTCGTATCTAGTACAGTGCCGGAAAGCTTTAGCTGTCAAGCTCAACACGGTCCGCTTCCGTGATCTATATATCGGTCGGTAGTGGGAGATCGAATGACAAATATCTTCAACTCCTCAGCAGCGAATATCAAGGAGCGCTGAGTCACGATCAAAGTCCCATTTTTTCTAATGTAAAACAGGTGTGTCTCGAAGGGACGCCATAATAACATGGAAGCGGAAACGTGAAAGCGGATCGAAGAGCAATCAGAACTAAAGGTTTCTATTCGCGCTATGAGTGGGGATGAACGTGAGGCGCCTTAACCGCGATACATGAACGAATATCGGGAAGTATAGCGTAGTGTGTGTAACAAATAAGCATTTATTATTGCGTTCATCAGGGAAGCGAAGACTGCCGTGAATAATATTGACTTCAGTACCATATACCGCATCACTAGAGAACTTGACCTATTCAATAACTCTGCCATCTTTGGCTAAGCGATACCGGATTGGATATGATACTTTAACGAGCTCAAGAGCTTTTCCCATGGCTTGGGCGTAAATCAGAGTAGAAGGCTTCCGCAAAGGGTTAAATGTGGATTCTATATTTGGCTAAACCCGCAATAGACTGGTAGATATACATCTATTACTACGATTACGATACGACTGATTGTGACTAGAAACAGCAGACATTGAAAACACTGTGAAGTATAAAGTGATAAGCTTATACAGGAAACCTCTATTTACCGGATACTCTCGATGTACGTCATTTTGTCCGTTATTCGGAGGCTTCCGTTAAATTGAAGTATGTTGAAAAACAAACTGTATAAATAAGGAGAGTGCAAAGACGAATATAAATATTTACGACCAAACGGGATTCGAACAAAGGCCAACCAAATCCAGTTTCTGACGATCAAACAATCTAGCCATCGCACCGTCAAGACAATACTGCTCCCATCATCAGATAGGAAGGATTTACGGCAATTTTCCAATAATTGGCTTTCTCCTCCACCAGAGGAAATAAAAGATGTAAAAGAGGAGCTGCTTCTTCCTTCACAAAAGCTTCATCGAGGTACCTTTTTAACGACATCAAAATTCTAGTTGGAGGCTTCAATGAAGTAATTGGAAAACAGGATGCCAATAGACGAATACCCGGATAACACAGTCTCATCGACTTCAACAAAAGCAATAATGCAATTATGAGTTCAACATGCTTTTCACATCCCAAAATCCGTTCTCTAGTGATGAGTATTGCTAACGGAAAAAGATTCAATAAAATTAATCACAGAATCATCGAGAAAATGGCTGTATTGAATATTATGAACGTGAAGACTCTCCGCAGTGGCAAGTATGATACTGATCACTATCTTGCAAGAGCAAAATATATGTCGATTGTACATAGCTAATTACATCAAAAGTAATTAGACTTCGAATCTGAAGTTGGAAAATCGAATAAAAGCAAGTGAAGACAAAATACATCTTCGTACAAAAACACAGGCTGGCCCAGAGGAGTTAGAAACTTATGACAAAACTATTAAGACTACCATCAGAGATACCGCCAAGTAGCTGTTAGGATATCCAGAAGGGAGAAAACAGATTAAATGGTTTGATGATGAATGAAAAGAACCCTTGCAAAGAAATCCAGGCGAAAATTGTACTCTGATACCAGCCATCATCCAAATACAAGCAGCTCTCTCAGCGCTACAAATGAGCAAGGCGCTTGGAGTCGATGAAATGAATTCGGTTTTTGTCGAAATTGAATTTACAAAATTGAAGACTATCTATGTTGCAACAACCAGAGGAAAATCTCCTTGTTGTGTACATCCTTCAAAATCGTGATGAAAATCATTGAACGAAAGTGCAGCCTGAGCAAATTATCGGAGCCAATTTCAAAATCGGACAATCCAAAGTTGACTAGGTACTTGCAATTAAATAGATATTGCAATCAATGTTGAGAATGCAGTATCGGTTGTAATCTATCTATTGGTGGATTTCTGTCAAACCTACGATACTGTAACGATTTTTATTATATGTTTTTTAAGCCAGTTCCACCAAAACTCGTGCGGTTAATAAAGACCACAATGGATAATACTCAGTACTAAGTGTCAATGCAATTCAAGTTAGCTCAGCAAGAAGATGGCCTTCTCCCCACTCTCCCCAACAAAATCCCTCAATGCAAGTAGTACGCTGCTAGAAATGTCAGCGCAAGTAGTAGATAATGCGAATGACGTCGATATAATTGGCAAATTGCTCTGTACGATTGAAAGAGATCTATTAAGAATTGATAGAGGCAGTGAAAGGGAAGGCTGAATTAAAATACAACGCTGAGAGGAAACAAATGACGCACATAGTCAAACTTTCTGAGAATACCGAACTGGAGGATCTGTCAGCAGATTTCAAGGGTTGAAAACAATGTATCAAAGAAGCCTTTGTCCGAATTGGGTGTAAGTAAGTAGGTTCCTATGAGATAACAAAGAAATGTCAGCACATAGTGTAACGGATGGAATCATAATCTGGCAGATCTACGATAGAGGACATGTTAACTATTCAATACGGCAATGAGGACAGGTCGTCAGGAAGAGTATAACCAAACAACTATGCATAACAAAGAGATCCGCAAAGACAAAAAGGATTCATGGTGCAGATTCTGTGAGGAAGTGAACTCTAGCCTCTAGAAACCGTATTTTATCAGCTGGTATCGAAGACTGATGTCGAGACAAACAACAAATCTACCGCTATCAGAGTTCTGATAGATATAGCAAGCACGTTCGATAACTTTATTTTGTGTCAATGGTACAAGCTGTCGCGAAATATGGTTTAGAAGACATTATAGGGAGACTTCTACAATCGTTGGTGGGAGGTAAGTTATCTCATGTACATCTGTATGGTAAGACTGTGTTAGACTCCATATGCCGGATATGTCTACAAGGGAGAATCTCATCACCTCTAATATAGAAATTTATAGTGGGCCAGCTGCTGCTCTTATGGAATAGAGCGCCGTATCAAGTCTACAGGCATGATGATGACATGAAACGTACTGGGAGGCAGTCTTAGTGGATAGAAATCCAATATATCTATGTTCTAGGCAGTTATGTATTCTTGAGATTTCTAGTTCTATAAAAATAATTTCCTAGTAATAACATTGTCGCAGGACATTGCTAGGCTGACCAAAATCAGCACTGGCAATGGATTTAACGGAACTACGACATTTCCAGTAAAACATTAAAAGCTAAAACTCTAGACACACTGAGAAAGAAATTTTATTGTATGTATAACGAAAGGTGCTCCAAGTGTGTCAAAACGCAACAACGCCAGAAACTGGCCGTTTTCACTCAATCTCCTCTTTGAGGATGAGCTCAAAGTGTTCCTTGCTTGTAGAAGGGAATAAATATTAAAATCAGTGGGTTAACAACTTGTAAATTTCGAAGCAAACTTGCAATCGAAACATCAAGGCTCCAACAAGTATAGCTATAACCTTTCATTATTGAACACAGACAACGCTCCAGGATAACCATATCATCCCCAGAGAGCTCACTATTTCAATTTAAAGAAAAATTCTGACAATATTGACTGGACACTCTGGGCCCTACCAAGTGAGATGAATGAATCCTAAAAGTGCACTCCTTCTTCCTGTGGCATTATGCTTTTATACTCTGATAAACTCAGCCGTAATAAACCCCAATTAGTCGAACTGACAATGAAGTGATGTGACTAAAGAAGATTCGTCCTTGTTTTGCAATTCCTGCAGGGGACAATTAAATCGCGGGCTATGTCATGCAATGGAACCCATTATCCCAGGATAGCCGACTAATTTGTCGCCCTAGAACTATTATACGTACGCTAAATGCAGACTTCTCGGAAAATCGTGGGATGAGCTGAAACACATTGCTATGAAATGACAGCAATGTGTCGTCAATATTGGAAAATAAAACGAAACTAATATCTGCAAGCAACTGGTCCCTCAAACCTTGGATGATGAAATAGACGGACAACGATTACAACAAAATTCGGAAACTCCAGTGGACAGGTCATGTAAAGTGTATGGATTACAGGATAACTCCTCGGCGACCACTCATAATCAAGACAGCGGACAGATGTCAGAATACTGTTCACTTTTTGAGATTGAATGATCGACAGAGAAAAGTGAAGGTAGACACTCGGGAAGCTAGAAATCTGGCATACGATTGTAGCGGCATAGAAGAAGGAGAAGCAATGGAATATCTTCTATTGGGAAGGTGTTTTGGTAAACTTTCACAATAAAATCGTAATTCAAAAAAACTTGTCAAAATGAAACATTTGAAGTTTGAGAAAAATGGTATTCTGTATTAAAAATTAGGCTGATGATTAATGCTTTTCAACGTTCAGCTGCAGTAGTGCTTCTTCCCCAATCAAAGTTAGATCCAATTAATCCAACAGTGATAACAAATATTAAACTTACGAGGGCTGATGACATAATCAACAACTTATTAACAAATTGCTGCTAGAGTACACAAAAAATGGATCTAATGCGCGAAGATTTGAATTCAGTTATATGACATATGAAAGGACAATGTTGAGAAAATTTTAATCCTTTAAAAAGTAGGATGAAAACAGTAAAATAAAAAGAAAAAGGAAAGTGCGCATACAATTCAAGTAATAGACGCACGAAAATTATTTCCAAAGCTACTTACCCTCTGTACAAAACACAATGCGACCAACTCCGTTGTCGAAATACAATTTTCCAAGTCTTTTAGAAACACTTCACTGTGAAATTTGTACAATTCATGTAAATTTCCAAACAAAATGTCTTCCTTTCCTTGCAGACTAGGTGGCACAAGCGAGGCCATTTCTTCGGAAACCATTTGATCTCGATACCCCTGGAAGGAAATAAAAAAAAATGTTATAAATCCGAACATCACAAATATAATAAACATTAAATATGCAACTACATACATAAATTTTGTAAATGCTCTTATCCAAATTATTATCCAAAATTGTACCGAATTTACGACTAATGTACTCCTCAACTGAGGGATAACCTTTTGACAGAACAAAATGTTGCAGAAACTTCTGGTAACTCTCTTCATTGTACTTTGGTTCTAACATGATAGCTTCCTTATTTCTTGTCATTGGGATTTCTTTGATGCTTTTTGCGAAAAACGTATCACAAAAACGGAAGATTTGTTCGTAACATTTGTGATTCCAAACCAGTTGGCCAATTGGTTTCCTATTTGGTTTCGAACTTTTTCGGCACTTCCGAGGTACTTCCCTCTTCCTTGAGAGTGTGAAATTATCATCAACTTTCGATGTGATCCGGGGCTGATTTTTATTCTCACAAGGCTTCTTCTGAAGCAGATTCAATACATCTGAGTAGTTTTTCTTTTCAAGATACTTTCGGAAATTTGAATCTGTTTCAATATCTGAGTAGGAGTTATTTTCTAAATACTCTTGAATCACTCGATACTCTAGAGATTCGTCACAGCTGGATGTCTCCAAAATTGGTTTGAGTATATGAGCTCCATCCTGGTTTTTCATTTCCTTTACATTTTCATTTCCCAAATGTTGTTGGAGTAAGCCGGGTTTGCCCGTGATAGTACGGTTAGCACTAAAATGCAATAAGTTTGCTCCGAAGAGGTAGTTCCGATCGTCCATCTCATTATACTGAGACCGAAAGTCTAGAGGTGAAAACTTTTCCTCAGCGACACAAGCATCTCCAAATTCCTTCTCGAAAAACCTTCCTTGGAAAGACAACGGTGATTCACAGTAGGGGCGTAATTTATGGAACGATTCAAAAGTTAAACTAAATTTTCCGATTATCTGATGAGTTGCACTTTTGATTTTCCGTAGGGAAAACACGTTAGCTATCGATCGTTTTTCTTTGCTTGCCTTTTTCAAATTGTAACCACCGAATTTCATTTTCTCGAGAAGAGAACCAAAGTCTATCTTCTTAGTCCATCCGTTTGTAACTGCGGAAAATCGACAACTAAGAACTCTTTCTGCAGTTCGGTGCTAATGAGCGGTTGCAATTAAGTAAATCAGACGTGCATTTCGTATTTAACTCTATTTATGTAATGCTCCAGTTGGCCTATGCAGTTTTCTTCTGAGCAACATGATGCGGTTTATGATTAGCATATTTTTTAACTGTTATGAGAAGCTTCGGCGTTATATGGAAATGAATCCAATATGCAAGCGTTTCCTAATGTTCAATGATCTGCTTAGCTGGTACACCATGAGATTTTCTTGTAAAGAGGTTTGGTATGTAGATGAATGTAAATGATAGTTGGTAATGAGGAAACCTAAACAAATGCATTGGGTGGTTTCTGTTTCGTTTTGTGGAAATACTTTGTAGCAATTATAGTGTGGAAACATGAACTAAAAAACCTTTAACCAGAAGTAAGCCAGGGATAGGCAGCTCGAGCTGTGGAAGGTTTTGTAGCTGGTTTTTGTAATCTTGTTTGTATGCGCATAGGTCTTGATTTGTCATGATGTCCACTTCAAAACAATATTGACTTATTCTTCTGCGTGAAAGGTGAGATATTGATCAAGATTTCCTATATTCTAGTGTTTCTTTTCGCTCCTTGGTAGAGCATAGGGCATCTATACTTTCAGGCGGTGCTTCAATTTCACCATTATGACACTTCCACTTTCCCTCTATGCCACAGTGACCAGATACCCAGAGTACCTGGGGTTCTTTAGCAAAAAGGGTTCAATCTCCCCCAGGCCAGGACAAGAACCAGCAACTGGAGTATCAGTACCATTGGCTAAGGCTGACTTCAAAAACTGGGAACAAACTTCCCACAATGACAACTGGCAGAGTCTAAATGCTGCCAGACTCACCAAACATATCTTGTCAGAACCAAACATGCATACCGCAAAGCTTATCCTGTCGAAAAACAGGAGGACTTGCAGGAGTATTGTAGGCATTCTGACAGTCCATAATTCAATAGCTGGACATATGTTCAGTATAGGAATTATTATTATGTGTCCCTCCTGTAATGACGAAGCAGAATCCACGCAGCATTTTCTATGTGAATGCCCCGCCCATGGACGCATCAGACATCAGATCTATGGCGCCGATATTCTCCAGTTGCAAGGGGTAGCATCACATCCACTAATGGAAATCCTGCGACGCGTTAATGAATTCGGGATATTCTGTTAGATGTACAATGAGCCACCACGCCTGAGTGCTCAGAGGCTATAGTTTCTCCCCCACCACAAAAACACTGTGGAAGGGATAAGACCCAAACACAACAGCGGAGTGACTGCGTTCCTCCGCAGTGAGAGAGTCAAATGAAGTTCATTACACGGACTTGCATGAAGTAATATACAATAAGTCCGATGCGCAATGCGGCACTCAGAAAAGTTCGGAAAATCGAACTTTTGCGATGAGTGAGAGAGAGTTTGTTACGGCATTTGCAATATGGCGGCGCTTTTCATTTTCGGCTGTTATTTTTGAATGTGATGATTTACATGAATTCATTTTGAGAACTGTGGAAGGCACTATGAGTTTATTATCGGCCAAATACATTACACGAAAATTTGTTATTTTTATTTGTGGTTTCTTAGGTTTCTGTGGTTCATAGAAAATATGACACACACTTTGCCGAACCTATGAAATCCATGTGAAGTAGTCTGATCAAAGAAACAAGTCGGAATACCGGAAGCTCGTGCTTCGGGTATAAAGGTTTTGTGTTCCTCTTATGTAAGAAACTTCAACGCACATTTTTCTGTCCGTATATAGCTACAAATCCAACGTAATCCTTCATATTTTTCCAAACTACGAGACATACGTACATATTAGAGCCATAGATATCATGCTCACCCTAAACAAACAAACTGCCTATTACCGAATACTGTACACATATATGCACGTATATGAATTGATCGCACCCATATTTCCGATTTACTTCTTATATCTATTTGAATTAGGCATTACCCGCAAAGGTCATTAGCACGCATCTATTATATACCTACATACACACATGTCTGGCTGACAAATAACTAAAAAACTAAAACAAAATAATTCTCTGGGACCCAATTCATAAGAACTCATTTCGTCTGGTATTGACGAATTGATATGTGATGATGACGTCATGCAGGTTGTAGAGTGCACGAAATTCACAAAAAATTGTAAAGTTTCACCCCCTATAACTTTGTTAATAATTGTTGGATTTTCTTCAAACTTGACCAAACTGTGCATTATGGTCTTCATTAGACGCATGCCAAATTTTGTACTTCTGGGGTGAACATAAGGGGGGGGGTGCCGGGTAAATTTCTAAAATGTGGAAATATACTATTATTAACTTTATTTGTGCAGATATCGGAACCGGATGTATTTTGAGGCCTAGATTTCGTAGAGATGTATCACTGTGATTTTTTTCAGATTTTTCGGTTGGATAGGTTCTGAGAACGAGACCTGTTACACTTTTTGCGGGTCATATTTTGAACCCTCACTCCCCTATGTTTCATCTAATATCAAATATTGAACCAGATTCGAAAAGTACTAATTGAGACCTTTCATTTGATACCCTACATGGCTACATTCTGTGAAAAAAAAATTTGCACCCTCCATTCACATGTATGGGGAGCCCCCCCTTAAACTTAACACAAGATGGCGCCACTTACTGCATCACCAGATTACATACTCTCACCAATTTTCGTGACAATCGGTCTAGTCGTTTGCGAATAAATCGGGTGTGACAGACAGACAGACAGACAGACAGACAGACAGACAGACAGACGGACAGACGGACAGACAGACACCGTCTCGATTCTAATAAGGTTTTGTTTCACACAAAACCTTAAAAAGAAGTTAAAAACATATACGGAGATGTCCGATTAAAATCGAAGTGGATTCATTAAGGATGGCGATCAAGTATCGATTAGATGACATTTTTTTAATAAATGCAAAATATTAAAAAGCAATCGGGATCTTCATTTTGCCTTCAATACTTATTTGTACATGTTCTTGAAAAGTGGACAATTCGACAATTCTACATGTTTTGTTGACGGCTACTGTGCATGGCGGCGCAGACAAACCAATAGCAAGATGCATTCGCTAATTGCATAAACGTGAAGATTATTTGCAATGCCGCGAATTTGCCCACGGAAAATCGACCTGCATGCATATTTTATGTTAATACAATTGATGCCGCCAAGAGTGAACTTACCTCCGGCTTAAATTCAATTTTTATGAATGCAAGCTTCAGAAATAATGCAGGTGACATTCATAATTGGGACTTGCAATTCTTAGTGCCTTCCACAGTTCTCAAAACGAATTCATGTAAATTAATTACATTCAAAAGTAACAGAAGAAAACGAAAAGACCCTCCACATTGCAAATGGCTGTAATCTGTCATCAGAGCGACCCTTGCCGATGTGGAGCGAACTTTCATCATCATCATCAACGGCGCAACAACTGGCATCTCGGTTTTGCGCCGAGATCCACCAATTCGATATCCCTAAAAGCTGTCTGGCATCCTGACCTACACCATCGCTTTATCTTAGGCAAGGTCTGCCTCGTTTTCTTTTTCTACCATAGATATTGCCCTTATAGACTTTCCGGGCTGGATCATCCTCATCCATACGGATTAAGTGACCTGCCCACCGTAATCTATTGAGCCGGATTTTATCCACAACCAGACGGTCATGGTATCACCCATAGATTTCGTCGTTATGTAGGCTACGGAATAGTCCATTCTCATGTAGGGGGCCAAAAATTCATCGGAGGATTCTTTTCTCGAACGCGGCCAAGAGTTCGCAATTCTTCGTGCACTGATGAAAGGATAAAGTGGTTCCCGAAATATCGGTATATGCGAGTAAAATAACAAAAAGCAAAAACCATCTAATTATTTCATTTTAATCGCTAGAAATGCCGCAAGGTTATTGTTAGATCCAAGGGCTGTGTTGCTGGTCGTTTGAAAGCCCCAAGGTAATTCGCGGAAGTCTGCCGGCTATTTTCCTGGTTTTCGGGGATGAACTGTCTTGTTCAGCCAGGTTTCATATTCGCGAAACTTCGCTACCTCCAATTCCACCAGGGGTCGTTCCATAGTATGTTCAACTTATGAGGTTATTTTATATCTTTTGTGACTGCATTCATAAAAACCACTACCACGTTTTTGCAATTTTACAGAAATTTTGACCTATTTCACGACGTGAGGACAGGGAGTTCAACTACTTATTTTTAACTTATTAACTTCGTTTAGATTTCTATTGAAAAGTACTGAAAATTACTTATTTTAAATAAAAACGTAGTGAAAAATGAGGAGAGAGTATTAAGGCACTGATGAATTTCAAAACTGGCGCTAAATTTAGTACCTTTGCTACTATTTGAAAAGGTACTCCTGATGCAGGATCAAAGTGACAAAGATTCTTTCCGAACTGACTAGAGTAATGATATAAAAGGGACGTGCAACTTTTGTTTAGATATAGACGTCAATAATTGCCAGTAGGTAGCTCAGCCGATTATTCCCTAAACTAGTGTTTATTACCAAGGCTCGGCGTGTTTCCGAGAACGTTACACAGGAGTGAAAGGATCGTAGAGAGGATGGACTAGCAATGATCCTAATCATTAGAGTCTATTAATAATAAAGGAGATTAGTAAAATTGATTACCAGATTTTAACCCAATAGAAAAGGTTTGGGCTTCAATGAAACTCCTAATAGCTGGGAAAACTTCAAAAACAGCAAATCAGTTCGTTTATTCATCGGGTGGCGATTATTCAGACCAAATATATAGGAAAATTAAGCGAAAACCAGGTTTTCAACCCAAATACTAGCAAATTATCAGCAACGATCGGTCGCATGCGGGTTGATAGTCCAGGATCGTGTTGAATGGAGATACTAATTTCATACATTCCTCTTTTTTTGTTCACTTTGGACGCTCTGGTTTTTGATTGGAAGTTGAACTAGTAGATTCAAATTTCCTACTTTCGCTGGGTCGGGATTTAGGCTATCAAATTTTAATTCTGAGCAAAATAAATACCGGAGGAAAGTATATGAAACGAATTTTATATATTTAATTTTTACAATTTTATCTACAAAACCATAACACCACAGACAGAACCTTGAAATTCATTTAAATATTTCAAACTTAATATAGAAAATTTCTAACATGCGGAAACGATCATTAACATTTTTTTATTGTTTATCCATAGATTTAATCATGTTGCATATCATGAAGTGCATTCCTAATGCTTGTTTTTGGCCAAAGCGGAATATTGTGCATGTGGATGCTGTGATCTACAGGTTTGAACTCAACGAGGTCGCACAGTTTTGGATGAGTCGGATTCTAGAAGTCTCAAATTTTGGATCGTTTTCTCTCCTGGAAATTATATCTAGAACAAGAAACAAACCGGGAAACCGGAAGCTGGACGCTTCAGGTATGAAAGGTTTTGTGTATTTCTTTTATAAAAAAACTTCAGTGGACATTTGTCACATTAGTACTCAGCACGTAATATTTGCATATATTATGTGAGAATATCCACTTTTGGGTGATACTGACATTCAAAATCTTGAATTTGTACAGAAGGGACAACTTTGACCTATGATGACTTTATTAATAATAGTGCGATTTCCACCAAACTTGGCAGGATTGTGGTCTATGTTATAGCCTACAATGTTGCAAAACTGCTAAGATGAACTTAAGGGGTTTTGCAGTTAATTACTATAAATTAAAGTTATATACTATTATTAACTTTATTTGAACAGGTAACGGTATGGAGAGTTTTTGGAACCTAGGCACCATATAGTGGCAGCCTCTTGATTTTTTTCAGACTTTTCGGTTGGATAGTTTTTGCGAATGGGTCCGTGAAATAGAGGATCACTTTCGACCCCCACACTCCCCACCTTTCCAATAAATGTCAAAACTAAGACCGGCTTCGGAAAGTATTAAGCGAGACCCTTTATTTGATACCCCACATGACTATATTTGGTGAAAAAAAATGTACACTCCTCTTTTGCATGTACGGACTCCTCTCCATTAAATTCGACGTAGAATTATGTGCCTCAATGCATGCGTGAGCGTTCACAGTTTCCACCTTTTCCGATAAAAATGCGTATGACAGACAGACACACAATAAACCAATTTCAATAAGGTTTTGTTTTACATAAAACCTTAAAAACGAGCAAGCGCATGGTAGAGCCATGTTTTGAAAGCGAAATTTTCGCTGGTTGCAGTGACAAAAGAAACATATGAATTCCTGAGGAAATCAGTTCTTTGAATTATGTTCTACAAAGAAGGATTCCGGGCATAACATTTCATTTCATTGGTATAAAGAGGTCAAAATTTCCCGAGAATCCTGCCGGAAAGATCTGCTTGCCCAGAGCCGCGTTCGGGATTCGGTCCATTGGTGCGGATGTTTATGTGTTTGAATGCCGTCGTAGAGTGGCGATCAGTTCCGATTATAGTTCTGAGCCTGTGAAAAATTGACGAGAGCTGCCGTTTCGAAGTAGTCGACATAACAGCCGGGGATTAGCCAGTGAATGTTGCCAGATCGATGGCAGATCAAAGCAGGATGTTGCAGGGAGCTCATGCCTCACCGGATCCATCCGAGACTTCGCTGTAGCATTCTCCCTCGGGCAAATAAAAAACGCAAAAACAATGGTATCTTTTTGTAACCATCAAGTTAATAGGCGATTTGCAAGGATGGCTGCTAGCGAAGCTTGTGTCATAAAATGAACTTGAACACTGGACTAGTGTACTTTTAAAACAAACGACAAGACTAAGCACCCCATCTACGTTCAGTCAGTTCGGCCTGTCAGTTACGCCGGAACAGCCTGCATTGCACCCGACTCTCAGTTGAATTGAAAACACCATCCACGTACCGGTAAGCCAAGCGCCATCATTAATTCCACCCTGAGATATTTTTGTGTGTGAGGATTTATAAAAAATGTTTACCGTGAAGATGTGCATAAAATTCTTGCTCACAGCCTAAACAAGCATGTAATTCTCGCTTGCTGCCAAACAGCCTGTGTGGAATATTTAGGCGTAACTGACAAGCCGAACTAATTGTCGATAACGACCTTAAGAGGGACTTATTTTATATCCATTTCTTTATTATTTATATATTTTTTACTTATTTTTACGTATTGCGAGCAATTTATTTTTTTACGACTTTACGGTCTTACGCATCATCGAGCCGATCTTTGTTTTTAATTTCAGCTTTAGATCGCGTGTTTACCTTTCGTTATGTTCGTGGGTTATCCTAATGTTTGCTCGGCTTTTCAGATTCCGGTACGGGCGGGTACTTCGGAGCAGCTTCAATATTTACAGCGGACCTTCACGCCAATTTAGCCAAATTTTTAGGCTTTTGGGATAGCCCTCCCACCTTGCTCGACCCAGGTCATACAGAGTGGTCTTTTGACCATCGCACAATCATAAAAGTTACTATATAGCGTTGCGTATTAAATATCTTGTTTAAGGTTATAATTCCTATTCGTATAACAGATTTCATCAGAAAATTTCGTTATTCGATAGTTTTGCACTATTTGCTCCTCCTTCAAATATCATGCATATTTGAAGAATATCCTTTATTTCGCCCAAAGATTCTTAGATAGTTATCCACATTATTTTTCAACCGTTTTACAAACTTTGAACTTCTCAGATGGGGTATTAACAAGTACAATTAGAAAGATATCTATAATATAATTAAAAATTCATCCAAAATATAATTATAAAATAAAATTTGATCCGAAATGGAATGTGCTGTGAATTACTGACATCTAAATGTATTATTTAAATAAACTTCAAATTAATTATCTTCTCAGATTTTGTGTGCTGGCGTCAAAGTTAATGATATAAAAGACCGTTAACTATAAGACAACTTACTCTCAATATGGAAGCCATCTCTGTAACGTAGATTCTTTCAGTTTCCAACAATTCCGTCAAAACATGGCCCCTTTTAAGACGTCTGGCTTCAGTGTCCTAGAAGAAAAGAAAAGTCGTTACTGTCAGAAACTATCTTAATAGGGTTATCAAATTAACAAAACAACTAAATGAATTTGATTGGAAAGCATTTCATCATCTCTGTGCACCTCCAAGAATTCAAATCATCACGGAACAGGAGCCATTCCACAGAACCATCAAGAGCATCATAAAAATTAACACTGCAATAGTGTACTATATAATGTTATACTCTCATATCCATCAAGAAGAAACGATGCCAGTTAAATCGGATTCTTATCTTTCTTGACCGTAACCAGCTGGAAACTAAAAAGTGCATAATGGGTTGCTCAGATCTATGTGAAATTACTACTAACTGACCCAATTCAAAGCGAATGCTTGTGTTAAGCATGTGAATATCTGCTCGTCGGAGTATCCATCTATTTGTGGTACAGCAGAGAAAATACATCAAAATATACATGTATCTGCTGAATCATAAACCGAAGCTAATATAAATCCAACGCGCAACAAAGAGGAAAAAATTAAAATAAGAAAGATATGAATAACAAATCCAAGTAACGGACTCAAGACCAGACCATAATGATCAATTTCTTTCTAGTTCTTTGTCTAGAGAGAAAATATAAGTAACACTTTCAATGACGTGAAAATGAAATATGTTTTTATTAATTGCAAGCAGATCTCCAAGCCATCTATTTGTATTAAAGGCTTCACGGGAAAATTAGTTCATTCCGTATTTGAACTCTGATCTCGCCTCTAAGATACAAATAAGGTTCGAATTGTTGATGCTGAAAACTGTAATTTTGAACAAGTTTTTAATTTATGAATTATTCAACAACATTACAGATTAAGTTTTACATAGTTTTGGAAATATTTCAATTTTTAGTATCTCCAAAAATCATAAAACTGGAGCATTGTGGAATATCAGGAAATCCTCAATGAAGAAGCCGAAATACCTCACGTCAAGTGTTTTAGAAGTTATTTTGTATCTAATGCGATGTGGGCGCTAAACTATTTAGGGCGAAACGGGTAATGCTCAAATACAGAAAATTGAATGGAATTTTGTTTAGAAGGAATTTGGTTAAAGTGAATTTTCATTTCACACTTTCCAGATTCACTATTATTTCATTTCGTGAAGTGGATTTTCTGTTTTCATTTGGAGAGAACTTGATCTACTGCCACCGTTGGGCAGTGTTTATCGTTATTTGAAAATTTCGAAACCTAAGTATCCATACTTGCGGTCATAAACGTCCGCGAAATTATCTCTTTTTTTATTTTTTGTTGAGGATGCTGGGAGTCCTGGGGCCGCACCCACTTGGTGACGGACCGGACCACTTGAGGTAGCAACTTACTTCCTCTTTTGTAGTCCACGGACTCCTCTTTTTTGGGTTAAACACCCAAGTTTCCAAAAATTCATTCATATAGTTACAATTTCAAAGTTCTCGAAACTTTTTATAGTAACGAAAGAACCTAAAATATCCGAGAGTTGGCGGAAATCATCAAACTGTCTGTCCCTTTGTTATGCATGATTGCATGAAGCATGAAGCAAGGTGCCCATTTAGAATAGAACAACATAAAGCAGAGATTGGTATTAGAAGTTTTACTTAGCAAAGCCAAGATTATTTTCAGATTTCTCGTTTGGGTCCTGTCTGACTGCAAATTTGCAATTTTTTACCCCTTCCTTACCCTTCATTTGATAAGACTATGCAATGCTATTCCAAATACCTAATGAAAGGTCCGTCAGCAATTAATGCAGTTGAGCGGACCCGGGCTTGCGCGTTTCCTTTCTAGCCAGATCCGGGGTTGTGAGGATCCTTTGACTCTATAGACCCTCTCACATCATTCGAAATATTTTCGGTTGGCCTTCGTGCCCGGTGCGTGCAACCGCGCCAAAACCTGGACTACGATACGGGAAATGACGCAGGAATCTAACGACAAACATATCCTCTACCTTTCCTTCAGTCTTTGTCATATTCACATGCGGGGTCGGTTCGTCGTGATCAGTTACGCCATTTTGCCCTGTCAAACGCTTGAGTTGGATGCAGTCGTGAGGCTTTGAAATCACCATCCAGCGTATCTAGTCATCGTTGCTTCGGCCGGCATTTTAGCTGTTTATCATCAACATCGATGTTCAGATCAATTTTGGCAAGTGAATTCTCGTTAGAGCCAATTACATGACCATACCACCCAAGACCCTGCTCGTAATTTATCCACGATCAATGCAACCCCATATCGATCGCGATCCTCATTACGAAAGTGATCATGGCTTGTTACGCCACGGGTTCAACGCCACATCTTCGCATCCATTACCGCAAGGGGCCGTTCATTGTGTTTTACGGTCGGCCAACACTCAGTACTATAGAGAGTGACAGGGCAGACGACATAGTCGTAAATTTTAGATTTGAGACGTTCGTTGATACGTCGATTACAAAGACTACCAGCCGTGGAATGCCATTTCATCCAGGTTGCGCTAATGCGTGAAATTATTACATAATTACAGATCAGTGAAATAATTACATAATTACAGTCTCCATTGGCTGCAAGCGTTGATCGAGATATTTAAATCGCTCAGTTCAGAGGAACCCACTGCCACTGACAGAGATAGTGCATGTTTCATGGGGATCGGTCGATGCAAATTCTATTTGGTTCAGATTGAATCCGAGACCATATTGCATGAAGGAAAGCGAAGACACATAATAATAATATTCGTTGGGGCGCCAATCCAATCGGATCAAGCCCTTGAAACCTGTGAAAGTACTTTATCCAAGATTGCAACGGTACGCTACAGTACACTGTAGGAGGCAATGTGGTCAGTATTGCGTTCGCTCGTTTTTATTACCCTGATTTGACTCAGGTACTCATTTACACCTGAGTCGACCGGCGTCCGACATCCAGTAACAATACAAATCCCTCTGCCACAAGATTTGAGCTGCGACCTTCTGCTACGAGAGCCTAGCGCTCTAACCGTGGAGTCAGCGAAAAACACGTACGAATCTAAATTTGAAGAAAATAAATAAACAAAAAAAAAAGTGGCAACTCGATCACGCGAGTTACATTAACGAGATACGGAATACTCGAAACGTGAGTGCCGCAAAGGAGAGGAAAGATCTACGGCGGATCGCATCCGCAATCAACGTTTCTCTTGTCTCAGATTTAAAGAAGGTGCGGGTTTCGGGGTTCCCACCCTACATGAGCACCCTTGGGCCATCATAACTGAGGATGCTCCTTTTACTTAGTGTGAGTTCTGCGGGAGCTGGGGAGGAGTGGGAAGAGGGATCCTCAAATGAAAGAAAATCATTTCAAGAAATTCAATAGTCTAGCCATTTTACAAACAAAGAAAATGATGAAACGTAGGAGCATACAAAAAGCAAAACTAATCCTAGTCTTTTTACACAGGCATAGGCAGGACACAATCAAAATTAGCAACGACCTACTAGGATTTTCATGTCCCACTTATTGAGGGACAACAAAAATGCCGCTCCAGAGGACCCAAGTTTTTTCACAAGGATTTTAGGCTGCCGGCAAGTGTTGAAATCTCTCCACTTGACTGCGTGAATTCTTGGAATTTCACCCACCAGAGTAGAATTGACAGTGGATGGCCGGATTCCAAAAGCTGGTTCTGGTTCCATCATTGCGGATTCAGAACTTTGGCGAGCCGGTCTATCTCATTACCAGTGATACTTGAGAGCTCGTTCAGTCGGCAGAGTTTCAGTAGCAGCTGGTGACAACTTCACACCAATGGTCGTTGCGGCTTAGTGCTGATAATGCCGAGCAACTGTCGGAACAAATTCAAATGATGTGACACCTCCAATTTTGTCGCAAACATTCTTTTGCTGCCAATGAGATGGCATATATATCCACTTGGAATATGGTCGTTATTTTTCCGAAGGGTCGGGCCAGTTCCATAATCGGATTACCCAAGAACATCCCTGCGTCCGATCCGTTTATCGTGACTGACCCGTTGGTGAAGACTATTAAGTCTGTAATCTGAAACCATACGATCGGCCGGCATCAGAGCTACCGAATGTTTGTCTAATAATTTCCAGATGTGCGCATGACCGTATCATTGGCCGTCTTTGCACGTTCTAATGGTATCGAGTCTATATGCGACGTTGGCTGCTTTCTTTTTCATCTCCAAATGAATGGAGGGTAGATTTAGGATAGCTTCGAGTGCCGCATTCGGCATAGTACTCATTGTTCCAGTAATACTTAGGTAACCGAGCCTCTGAATTTGCGTTAGCAGCTTCCTATTGTGAGCAAAGTTCCGTCTCGGCTACAAGACGATGCATGCATATATCAAAATGGGTTTTATTATGGATGTATACATCCAATAAGTCTGTTGGTGAAAATCCCCAGGTTTTACCTGGCGCAGTCCTACAGCACCAGAGCAATCTGAAGGATTTCTGATATTGTTCCTAGATATGGTGCTTTCACGTTAGCTTGGAATGGAATACTTGACTGTTTATACCAGCCGGATTTTCGTTCCTGCAAAGGTGGATAGCGTATAGCTACCCCCTTGACGTTCCTAGGGAACATAACTAGTCTAGTATTCCTAGCGTTCACCGTCAGTCCATTGCGGAGGCACCAACTGGGGATTATATGAACCGTTACATTTAAGCGGTCACATACCTTGTCCGCAAACTTGTCGGTAATTATTACAACTAGATCGTCCGTAAATACTTGCGTGAAGACTTTTTGATCTCAAGGAGTCATAGCAAGATATCCATTACCAGGAGTCATAACCACTTCTTCTGCGTCATAGGGGAAATATGCAGAGGGTCTTTATATCCCTGTTGACTTTTTATGGTTAGTTTGACTGTTGTGAAGTTCACATTACATGGGTCGTTGATCAAATTAGCCTGGAGATCTTTTGAAATCACCATACAGGAGCGGGGTCGATCACTTCCATTGATGTATACCAGGTCAGCATGTTGAAAGTTTAGACCTCCGATTGCTCCACCAAGAACCCATGGTTCTTGTATAAGGTATATAACTGTCTTGCAGCTATTGATCCGGCTTCTGATAAGTGCAGTCGCCGCTATACAATGCCTCAATTTTATTCGGGAAATGTGGCACCCCATCTACGCTTCAGATGAAGATGCCGGGGGCTGCGCGTCCCCTTCAATGGGTTTAGAAGCCAGCAATCTTAACGTCACGGTCCCGAGGCCGTAGTAAAGCCAGTAGCCTGTTTCTTCCCGAATCTTCTTATGCTGAGTTCGGAAACGCTGATAGTAAGGAAAGTTCGGCTCTCTCTCCTGTTTTGCTGCCTATCAGCATTCAAATGGAGGTGTTGAGGTTATTCAGGACACCAAGTTGTTTCTAAACTTCAGTACCATTACGCTCTTCTTCTGGAAGCCAGAGGAAGGATTTTTTGAAAGTGGGGAACGCAGCGACCTTTTTCAGGGTAAGTTGCGTACCCTCCCACACATCGTTGAGAGAGAAGTAGTACTGCCTGCCTTCTTCATGTATTTCTATACAGTGGACAATCATTTGCCACTGCCTTCAACTTAAGTCACATTAGCCCACAATATGCCTTATAAGCAGCCGCATGCAAGGGAGCTTTCTGCCCCTGCTTGAGAAAGAAGCACAAAACGGTTCTATTGTCAGGCTACACACAACAATTTTTTTTTTTGTGAAAATAGTTGGTATTTCCGCAAAAAAAGAGAATGTAGTGATTAGTTCTTCATCGAAATACCGACCACTATCAAGTAGGTGCATACTGAGGAGTAACTTAAATCCTCGCCCAAATATTATAGTTTTTGTCTAGCCCTAACTGGCCAAGATGTAATCTGACGGTGTGTTACCCGGCATAGACCAGATTCATGTTGGGTTTTTGAATCAATGACTTTGTCATGCTGCACCGCGGAATAGAGATGACAAATTCGGATGCTGACTTGTTGATATAACTTCCGGTCTTCAGGTGCTTGTGGAGATAATTTATCGATACTTCATTTTCAGGACTTCTGTTAGCTGTGGTTATCGCAACATCCATTTCCCCCTTATAGCTTGTGGATGGCTTCAGTGTTAAGTCTCACCTAATTGTCAGAGCGAATTGTAGGCGGTGTTGTTATTCGAGCCCAGAGCACATTGTCAACGAGATAGTGATCCCAGGCTATATTGGCCTCCCTATATGTTCTGATATTCATCGAGGCTGAAACATGGCGGCGTTCAATCAACACGTAGTCAATTTGGCTGAAAGAGATCCACGTTTGCTTGGGGACCGCTTTCTGCCTGTTATGTTTCCCCAAACTTCAAAATCTTTCCAGATGGTGACCTTGTAGCTCATCATTTCTTTATATTTCCACCTTGCACTTTTGTTTTTCAGCACTTTCCCACACTCATAAATTGCAATCTTGCGTTTTCTTGTTAAATGTAGTTTTGAATACTGAATTTTATTAGATCAGTCTTATAACCAACATTGAGAAATAAAGCTTCAAGCTGATATCTTCCAGTGATAGATTTCCATAATAGCTAATCGCGTTTCCGAGAGCAATTACTTGCTATTTTATTTTATATAATAGATAAGTTCAATGTCAAATGAGCAAAAAGATAAAATTAATATATTCTTAGCCCCTTATCCTTTTCAGTTCATTCCAATCGCCTTTGCCATTTTTCCCAATTCTAAGCTCGGTTCGGGTAGGGTCGCGTGGTCTGTGGTATGATTTGATGAATATTCTCTTTTTTCGCGCTTTAGAAATAAAAAAATACCAAAAATTATGGCATTTTAACATTAGCATGATTGAGTAACTTTTCCCTCTACTACGGGAGACTTAATACAGTAAAACGACACCACACAGCAGTTGAAGAAAATTGAGCAAAAATAATTTTAGCAAAAAAAAGGATAATTAAAGTTTGATAAAATTTCGAAAAAGAATCCAAATTGAACTATGAATGAAACAGGACATTTGCGTTTTTAAATACAGACTTTCCATTTTCATAGATAACCAAGAAAGGAAACAATATTAGATTTGAAGAATCAATAATACTTGCACAATCTATTTGTGTTTTTTTTTTATATTAACTAATATTCCACATATTGCGTGGAAAGAGGAAAGGACACCACTAAGATACGATGTGATAAGTAGGCGTGCTTGACGTCTCTTGTGGCTTAACATCGTAAGTCATGCAAGTCTCGCATCTGCAATTCCAATGCATTATAAATCATTCGGACATTTCTTAAAGTTAATACCGTTCTTCTATAATCTTCTTAATATTTTTCTGACCTCCTCCTTTGTTGTCTTGTCTTCCAATTACATGATTTTTATTCTTTTCTCTGATTACTGGCGGTTAACACCAGACAGCGCCCCAGAACACTAGGTCATTGCCACAGAAAGATTGCGGTTTGAAAAAGTAGCTGGGTGAGCGGGAGGTTATATCTGGGTTGTCTGTCTGCGGAGATGGTATTGGATAGCGGTTCGAAGCAGACCTGACACCGAAAGGTGATTATATAAGAAAATTAACTATATTACAATTTTTTTGCGGTTTCGATGTATTGCCAATATTTGTGAAGTCTTAAATAAACTTTCTTCTCAGACTATAGATAAATATGAAGATGGTAGAAGATACATGGATGTGAAGTAAATTTAATAGAAAAATTGGGAAAATTTGTCCAATCAGGGGATCAGGGCAGGGGTCTGAGAGTTGCTACGTTTTGTGTTGGATATTCTGCGTCATTAAATTATAACTTGTATCAATTATATTCGCCCAAGATGGATCGTCAATAATTGTTGGTTTACCAGAAAATTAGAAATATTTAGTACCCGCCAGGTTTCCGTTAAACAAAAAATATTTATAGTACTTAACTTTGAGATTCAAGTTTAATAAAAGTGAAAGGTGAGGTTGGTTTAAATTTCTGTTTGTTGCAGGAAAATTGATGAAATAATAAAATATATTTAAAATTCTTGATATGCAGACAACCATGTGATTTTCCAATGAAATTAAGAGGGTGTGATGATTATGAAGAATGGATATGACCGAAATTATCATTGGAGTTCGAATTTCGATCGTTCAGGTTAGCACCTAAGGGTAGACCCATTAAACTTTTTTGTCAACACACCAGCACTACCACACTGGCCAGGGCGGTTGGGTCTTTTGAATACTTAAATTTCCCACATGTCACCAACAACAACACGTATCCCTTCACCTGGATAGATCTGAAAATCCATACTATTGAAGGATTCGGCGAAAAGTTGGACCGGCAGAGGATTGAAGGGAACAAATCTTGCGACTCCACTGAGAACGTGTGGGGACAAAATTATTGACAGTTTTGAAATTGTGGCTTACCAATAATTTTGGGATGCAGAAAATACATTTAGGACTTTTGTGTAAAACAAAACCTTATTAAAATCGTTCTATTGTCACACTTTTCACGAAAAATGCTATATCGATTGGAACAAAATTTAGTGGAAATATGTGAACTGTGAAATCCCACGCATGCCATGAGTCCGTATGGAGTTTAGGAAGGGAAAATACATACGAAAGGAGGAGGGGTGTAATTTTTTCACCAATTATGTCTGTTTGGGGTATCAAATTATCCAATAAGGAGCTTGGTCTTTAGACCCTAACTCCGGTGGCCGGGCTAACCTGGGTGGATATTTTTCTCGGACTACTCGTCGGGCCAAAACATGGATTCCAATTTAACAGAAAATAAAAAACCGTTGATAGAAGAAGAAGAGGTGATAATACCCGGCGCATCATCCGAGGATGAGCTGCTGGCATGGCCAGGAGGCAGTAGCCGTCGAGTGCAGTATAGTTGGTGCCAGCCGTAGCAGCGTAGTGCTGAAACCAATCGCAGGGACTTCCGGGAGCGATACGGCAGACGGACTAGTGGTTTCCAGCTTGGAATTCATTGGAATTCGAACTGGGTGTAGTGAGTACTGAAAACGTCGTTGTCGGCGCCCCTTAAAAGCAAGGCCTGAAAAGAATATTGACCACCGAAAACAGGGTAAGAAGTAGAGGTCGACTGAAGACCTGGACAAGAGCCAGTACCAGAAGGCCACCCATATTTTGAGCACGATTGGGAAGAATAAGGAGGCTGGTACTGTCGAACAGCGGGATGGAAGCAACTAGCACCGGAGTGAGTTCAGGCTGTCGGAGATGGTCATCGAGCTTCGATTCCTCCCAAGTGGCCCGTGGGTTTCACGTTATAGCATTCCATTCCAATTCTTGGACGATCAAGAAGGAGGAAGCCCAGGCGAACAGCCAACCTTTTTATAAAGTGTAGTTCAGAGTCAGGAATGCAAAGGAGAAAGTCTTCCGCCGCCGCGAAAGCGAACGACGAGTTGGATCCAGTTGACGCTGCCAACGAGCTGTTGAAGAGGATGAAGACGTTCGACGGGGATCGACGAACTCTATACGCAAGCAGATCATGCTGGAAGAGGCCCAGATAAATCTACAGCACTCGTGTGTGCCACCGCCAATCTGCTTGACTCCTAGAGGAACACTTCGATGTCGCACTAATACAGGGACTCTCAATCAAAGGCTACGGAACCATCTATTCCACGGCACAAGAGATAATGATCAAGACATGCCTACAGCATGTATCCTCGCCATCAAGAGTTTGCACGCTTTCCTGTGACCTAAGTTCCAGCGACCTAGTCGTGGTCAAATTGGAGCAAACGGGAGTGGCGAACGTGTATATTACCTTGGTTTAAATGGTTCACAACCGATAAGCTTCGGATGGCTCAAGTGGTTAAGGCGCTGGGCTATCGTAGCGGAAGGCCGCGGTTCAAATCTCACTGGTGGCAGAGGGATTTGTTATCGTGACTGGATGTTGGATACCAGTCGAATCAGCTGTCAATGAGCACCTGAGTCAAATTAGGGTAATAATCTCGGGCGAGCGCAATGCTGACCATATTGCCTCCTACAGTGTACTGTAGTGCACCGTAACGGTCTTGAATGAAGTGCTCTAACACACTTCAAGGCCCTGATCCAATTGGATTGTTGCGCCAACGATCATTATTATTATTATCGCAGCAAAGAAGGCAAATTTATTGGTAGGCTGCGGCGCTAATGCAAGGTATACGCTTTGTGGTTGCTCGGAAATCAACGAAAGAGATTATTCTCTGATTTTATTATTAACAAAATTTTATCGGTGTGTAACAGGGGCAGTACACCAACCTTCCATTTTCCAAACTCGGAGAACTGTGACGGTTGGGAGGAGGTCCTTGATATTGCCCTACTACCCGATAATGGGATTCTTAGGATGGAGAACTGGAGAGTGTCTGACCAGAGATAATTCTCAGATCAAAATTGAATACTTTTCAGTCTATATCTCGCCTCACCTCGCCTCACACAGGCGGACAGACAGACAGACGAAAAGACAGACTGATTTTAATAAGGTTTTGATTTACACAAAACCTTAAAAAAACATGCTTATTGGTAAGGATTAATGGGGGGGGGGGGGGGGGGGAGTCGGGAGTCGGTTCTGTCAAAAATTTCGGTACACAAGTGGTATAAAAACTTTAAAAGTGGGCGTACAGTGGTGGATGATTTGCCTTTCTCCCAGGCGCCCATCCACGTAAAACACCGACGAAAACGTCAGAAATAAGCCCAAGAGAGATTGCTTAGTAAATTTGGCATTGCTCAGCACACTATGGTGGAAATTTTGCGTATGAGACGTGATACGTCCCGGCTCGTCCCAAAATATTTGAATTTTGTGTAAAGCAACATAGAAAGATGGTTTCAGAAGACATAATTTCTGAAGCGAATAATGGACCCGATCTTCATAAAACGCATAATTAATCGTGATGAGATGTGGGTATACGAGTTTAACGTGGAGACAAATCAGCAATCGTCCTAGTGGCGCTTCGAAGATGAGCCGAATCCGGAAAAGCATACAGCCTACCAGCGGCGCATGGGTGAGCGAGTAAAAGTTGTGTTGCTTCAGGTATATGAAAGTTATTTTGAAGAAAATAAAACAAATTTTCATGTCGAATTTGTTTCATTTATTAATTTCTGGTTCTTTTTAATGATAGGTTATAGCAGAAAGCTTTGGAGCTGGAATGCTAAGAATAATTACCCAAAAATTGTGAAATATAATATACTCGAACGTAAGGACATTAAAATATTTTTTCAAAGATACACTAGAAAGATTAAATGAAAGTATGTTGTTTGATTGATGAGATATGTTCATATCTTACGGGGAAATTATTGCAAATTCTGGAAAACTACCAAACTAAAAAAGAAAGTTTGAGTGAATGTGAAAATGCAACTGAAGACCTGATCTTCGGATCTAGACTTCAAACTATTCATCTTTAGAATCCAAATTTTATAGGCACATTCCCAAGTGAATTTAAGATTTTGGAATGAGAGTTATTCTTGAATTTTTCATGGTCATACCTTTTGAAACATTCCCGTTGAATTTCAATTTTATATTCATTGTACAGAAAGAATGCAAATTTTTCTTTTTTCGACAATAAAGAACTTTCTCATATATAACAACAAATGAATTCAGATTTCACTTCAATTAAGATTTAAATCCCATCTTACTTCCTTTTATGCAGAGAAAAATTGATTCGAACGAATTTACAAATTCGTTCCAACTTCTTTTCTGTAGAGTTCCAATCATGCGAATAAGTGCAAAATTTTAACAATAAAGGTGTGTAATCTTTTTCACAAAAAAAGTGAAATTTTATCAATAAAACACATCAAAATATCTGAACCCAATTCCAAGATCTAAGGAAGAAAAATCACTACTACTTTTCTATCTTGCTTGTACTATAAATAGTGTCTATCTTGCCAGTAAATAGTAAGTCCGTTATAACAGACTTAATTTACTATCAATTTAAAGTCAAAATTGAAGAAATTCCCATAGATTGCTGTTTACTGGGTGGCGAGTAAATATATTTTTTTGAATTTTTATTCATTTTCAACTCCATTAACTTGTAATTTTGGTCAAACTTCATGCAAATTCTTGTGAACATTTCAACTGATTACCACCTATGATTGATTTCTACAACGGAATGCCTTTTATTAACTTGGGATGAATTTTGACTGAGCCTAATTCGAATTTCAAAAGTGGTATTAATGGCTAATTTTAAAAATTTAGACTTCTCTTGATGTATCCAAATTTTCAGCTTTTATGGGTCCACAGGAGATGAGTTCACTGTTTAAGTGTTACAGAAGCGGTTGGGCAGTGAACGATTACAATTGCTAATATTAATACGAACTTCCAAAGATTTCGCGAAATAATTGCTGTAATGCATCATTGTTTTCCCAAGACTAAATTACAGCTTTTGGAATTTTAAGTTTGTTTTCTCCGTGGAAATAAAAGCTGTTGCAAACAGCATATTTAAGTAAAATTAACCACTTGCAATGTTTGTTGTTATTCCCCAGATAATTAATGGATACTAATGGTTTTGACATTCGAGGAAATGCAATCGAACACTTTACGTAAACTTGCAGAACATATTTTCGCCTTTTACAAGCGGCGCATAAACACAAATTGAATGCAATAGCACTTTTTCATGCAATAGTACGCAGATAGATTTGCACATGAATGTTGCAAAGGCGAGTCTGACCTTAAAAAACTAGATATACATATTTGGATTTATTTGAATTACATATTATTGCTAACAAGTTTTCCGGGAGGTTTGAATTCGTATTTTGACCTCCAAACTCATCCGATGGATAGAAATAAATATGGTGCATCCTAGATGTGAAATAATAATTAATAGCGCAACCTAGGCCTTGAAACGTCTTAGACTCTACTGAGACTGAGCAGTACGCTAGAAAACAATGTGGCCAGGTTTCCCCTTGCCGGGGATTATTATGCTGACTTGACTCAGATACTCATTCACAGCTGAGTCGACCGATATACGATGTCCAATTTCTGATACAAATGTATCTACCGCCATTGCGATTTCAACCGCCACCATCAATTTCGGAAGCTTAGTCCTCTAACCATCAAGTCATTCAGGCGTTTAGAGGTGAACATCTTGGTATATCGCTGTGGGATATCGATAAAAGGAGCCATTAAGACACCTTTGGAGAAAAATTCGGCTGAACAGTGGACAACTGTAGTATTATCGAACATTTTTTCTAGTGATTTAACAAACACATCGGAGATAAGGGAAATAATTTTGAGCATTTCTTGTACAGTTTGATTTGTACTTTTTTATGTTTTTCGAGCTATTATTTATGCCAAATTTTTTTACCTCAGATTAAGTTCAAACGATTCGACCTGATGGGAAAACAGAAAGATTTAGGAGTGTGGCCGGTGATAAGACCGGTCGAGAACTTCTCCAACACCGCTGACGTTTGCCAAATGGTGCACTTCTGCTTGGTACCAGATGGTACAAGAGCCATAAGGGTTTAGGCATGCAAGGATTTAGATAATTGTATTAATAGCTGACAATATTTTTGGAGTTACAAACACATTCTGGAGACACCAAATTCCTTGGGCTTTCTGAGCCAGTGATTCATATTTTACTTTCTTCTCCTTATAATTTCGTTCAGCGAACAGAATGTCGAGCGTATTGTTAAAACTTCCCGATTCCAACACATGTCACGAATGAATTATTATATTGAGGAAGTTTCCATGCTCAGCACATGCTTCTATACAAGATTCTGATGGAACACCTTATATACGTCATGACGCCTGCCTGTGTATAACAAAGCAGTCGAACATGAGATAATCAAACGTTTCTAACCTGGAACCATAATCCCATAACCTTTCTATAAGCACGGGAGGCATTCATTGCCTCTTAAATATCGCTCAGTAAGGCGAATTCTTTATAGATGATGACCAAAACGTTAGTAACCAGATTCGTATACTTTCCTGGAATGTTCCGCGAAATATAAAAGGGGCTGAAATTTCCCTCCGGAGTACCCCAACAGGGCAGCCAAAGCGGTTGAAAACTACATTGTAGATCTCTGCAGATACTACCGTAGTTGGGGAATCAAGATAAACGAAGAAAAAACGCAAATCTGCACTTTTAGGAGAAAATCTAGATACTTATACTTAGGTTCTAGAGGCATCCACAGGAAAGCTAAACCCTTGAAAATGAGAATCGGGAACACCACAGTGAGCAGATCTAGCTCGATCAAATACTTGGGAGAAACACTGCGGGAACTCTTCAAGTTCAAACCTCACTTTCAGCCGCTATCAGCAAGGCGCGCGGTGCAGTCAGTGGCATCTACTATTTTCTTCGTAAGACAGTAGGTCTCAGCACCAAAACAAAACTGACCCTGTAAAAAACTCTGATAAGACCCGTTATCTACTACGGAGCACCAACTTGGATCTTAACCTCCAACAATGCCATGGGAAAATGTGAGGCATTCGAACGCCGAATCTTTAGACACTGCACAGGCTTGTCATACAATTGGAAAACCAAAAAAGTCGGCAAAAACGTCGAAATGTATAGACGAGCCAAAGTGAAACCACTTCGAGAATACGTTCTCACCCTACTGAAAAAGTTCTTCGAAAGAACGGAGGACCACTCCAACCCATTAATTCGGCATCTCTCCCAACAGGGTGAAACCTTCCCATTGGCCACCTACTTAAGGCCCTGCCAAATCATGAGTTCAACCCTCAAACCCAAAATCCTCACCCTTTTTGACACTCCTTGCCTGGTAGGGGTGGATAGAGGCTAAGCACAGGAAAATGTAATGTGCTTATTGTAGATATTAGTTAAGTATTTATTTATGTTAGGTTAAGCTAGGTTAAGTTAAAATAAGTTAGGTTAAGTTATATTTAACTAGGTTAAATAAGTAAATTTTTACCTTCTCGCGCCTTTATTGCGGGCGCAGGTTTTTGAAAAAGCTAAGTTAAGTTATAAAATTGTCAAGATCGATGTATATAGAGAATAATATACACAGTAAAGTAGAATACAGAGAAAGCCGGGTTGGCCAAACTACGTAATAGTCCCCCATTTTATAGAGTTAAGTTCAATTAGCCATTATTTAAGCTAGCCGTAAGTAATCATTGTCTAGTAGTAATCCACTATAGATAAATAAATTGGAATTGAACCTCCGGAGTCAGTCCAACTCCAGAGTTATAATGAAACGAGTCGGTTTTAAGCACGGTTCAAATATATAAACGTTTTATCTTGGTGATCGGACGGCAGATATACTGGGTAGCCAACTGCCTGAGAATACTGATGAGCATTGGGCTGCCGTAAAAAATGCTGGCCGTGGGTCGTCGAAGCGTCGTCGTAATATCTGGCTGATTGCGGAATTGTGGAAGCGGATAGATGAACAGAAGGGGTTGGAACTTTTTTTGACCGCTGCGAAAGATGGCGAGTGTGATGCTCTCGAACTCCGATACCAAGTAAAGCCCCGAGAAGTTCAACGTAGTGCGCGCCGTGACAAAAGATAATTTGTTATTGCGCTGGTCAGGGAACCAGAAGATGCCTCAGAACGCAATGATTTCAGAAGTGTATACCGCATTACGAAAGAGCTTGCATGCGGTCGCGAATGGGAAGAACACTACGATTTTTGACCGTATCACATCCGGTGAGCTTCTTCCTCTTGTAGATGAAATGGCTAGTCATCACAGCCAGCGAATGTGGATTGTTCCTCCAAGCAGAAGAGAAATCATTCCAGGCATCAACGCACTCAAACAAAGTGAAGCTGCTTGGTTTGACGGTCTCCCCGTTTATTTATTTATCGTTGCACCTACAGTTACTGCTTATACGGAAATCTTGGGAATCCCAGACCTTCCCCAGAGAGTGGCGGAAGGAGATGATCATTTAGAATCTAAAGTAGGCCACCCGTTTTGAGTTTGGTAATAGAAGGTATATCTACGTTTTCCCTGCCGTCGGAAAGATAATAGCAAAAATAATCCTAGAATGCATTAAATAACATTTCAGAACTTTGATCGATAGAGAACAGGATGGATCTTCCTGCATTTATCGCATCAACTCTTTACGACGACGTTTTTCATGTTGCCTTGTCCGGAAGATGTAAACACCTCGACCAAGCTGAAGATATCTCTTTGTTTTTTTCGGATTATGGAGCTAAGTGGTTCTGAATTTGGAAAGAGAGGTAAGTAGGGTTGGACTGAAGATAAACACGAACAAAACCTAGGTTCTCATTCTGAGGAGTTATCGTACTCTCTCTATCTGCTTACATCGAGCATCGAGGACGTTCATTAATATCGACGCCTACGATGGCGGGTAGGTGTGGTTGACGCGCTATACCCCATCAGGTTAAGTGTGAAAAAACATGTTCTTATAGAATTTTGGTTTTTGCAAAACATTACACAATCTAGTGATTCGGATGCTCAGAAGAACTGCTGTGATTCCTACGTGTGTTGAGAATTACGATAATAACGAAACGTATCGAAAATTCAAGTTAGAGGGGCTTTGGAAAGTTCAGACTTTTGCATAAATCGGCCCGAGTACGAAATTTGTTAATTGGAAATTTTATATCATAATTCAAGACCCCAATAATAACATGCAAAAAGACTGAAAGGATTACATTCATTTTTATTGCCAAAAAAATTCAGAAAAGAGGTTAAAAAAATCGAGCTATTAACCTCCAGTGTTTATCAAGGACTCAAGTAAGTTGTAGAAAAATTATATCTTTACAAAATACAAAATCAGTAATATCGCCAAGGATTCGACTCTGTGTTTTCATTAAGAAAAGCTGTGTTTCTCGCTTTTGGGAGAAAGTCGTAGGATCTCGATGCTCAGTAGAGAATCTTGATTTGAGATGTATCTGGTTCTTGACAGAACGAAAACTAACAACCTGTAATAAGCAGTCCTACGAAAGCCAACACACATAACAAGACTACCTTAGAATCCAAAGTATTCCGTAGATATCCTAAAATATCATACATAGGGAACCCTATGGTAGAAAACAAAATTTGGGTGTTTAATCCAAAAAAGAGGTGTCCGTGGACCACAAGATTAAGACCACAAGTAAGTTGTTTTCCTAGTGGTCCGGTCCGTTATCAAGTGGGTGCGGACTCAGGATTCCCAGCATCCTCAACAAAAAAACAAAAATTCAATATTTGGGGGTTAGGATCCAAGTAAAATTAAGAACGCTCCCTTCTTCCTTTTCAGCTTCTTCTGTCTAGGCTGCAAGAAAACGGATCAAAATTTAATAATTGAAAAATGAAATGAATATCTTTACTAAAGTATTCTCTTGCGGTCTAGAGAGAACATTTGGTAAATAGAGTATAAATATATGTTCGGATGTTGGACAGCGAAGTCATATGGCCATTGTAGACGAAAGTACGTCGGGAACTACGGAGATTGCCAACGGATTATGCCACACACCAGCCCAGCTTAAAAAATAATTTTGTTCTTGAGTTTTCAATCAGGGCAGAATGTAGTATTATTTCACGACGGATCAAGCATGATCTCCTGAGTCGTGCGGGAATTGCATAATCCGCCAGTGTATTCCAGGTGAAAATGGTTGCGATGCTGACAATCCCTTGGGGAGCTAAGTAGGCGTTCCGCTGGAGTTAGTGAGAAGCGTGAAATCTACTCGCACTATCTAATAGCCACTGATTTCAGATAGAAGAAGCTCACTATCTGCGGCAAGTCGACCCGGCATGGCTTACTTAAACATTGCATAGAGGAGGCAGACATTCTTAACTACTTCCTTCGTGATTGCTCAGCTCTAGCTGCGAACACTAGGTAAACAATTCTTTAGGGACCTCAAAGAAATCCCTGCTTATAGGGTGAGGGAGCTGTTATCGTTTGTAAATACGGGCTGGTTCTGAAGATCTGAGCTGGCTGGATTCTCCTCTATTACCTTTTCTACAGCAATCAAGATGTTAGGAATTTTCACATTTTCGGAATTCATCCCCTTGATATCATTTTACCACGCTGATATCGCAAAAAGCTTTCCTTTTAAATACCTTTTCAGTTTGGGGAGCAGGAAAAAGCCAAAGTGAGCTGAATATGGCGGATGGGGCGCATCAATCGACATAGCTGCTTTCATTGGGGTCAAAAACTATCATTATCATGATGTAGAAAACTGGTTTCACCTGGTTTCCACAAAGCTTGACATTCCCACCTTGAGGGATTTTCTTGGTATGGAAAAAAAATATTGGCTTCACATTCTTTTCAACCTGAGGAATTTTTTCGGACAAATTAAATCAGGTGACTTATATTCCATTCGATGGCAACATAATCCATCACCAGTGATGACAAGGTTGAAAAAATGTCGGCTAATGCATCCTTCATTTCACGAAACATAAACTTTACTGTTGCTCTTCGTATTCTCAAATTATAGTTCAAAATATAATAGGCTGGGCTTCAGGACAACTCGGGTATGTGTTTGAGTCCGTCCTGCGTTATCTTCACTGATAAAATTACGAATTTTTGAAACGTTGGTTGTAACAATTAAAGACTTGACTCTAATCACCAATGAATCCTTTTTGTACAGTTGAGAGTTACTAAGGGCTACTTTGAAGCTGTTTTCTCCACATTTTCGCTAAGTAGAAACCAAAAGTAAGTAGCCCGACGATACTCCCAAGAATCAAATCCTGTTCCAGAAGAGAAGATGATCATAAGCTACAAACGTTGTTATCGAGTGGCGCAAATAGGCGGATGGATTTACAAGAAACCCAGCTATCTAGTGACGCAAACTAGCACTACAAATATACCATGCGCAGCGTAACATGTTTGTTGTGCTCCTTCTCGCATATATAATAAAATTATATGAAAAGTAAGATAAATGAAATTCTATTTTAAGTTTACACACGAATATATTTACCCTAATTCAGTGATAAAATTATATTTCATTAAACAGTTGATAAAAAGTACGCCATTGCAGTGGTAGAGGTGTTTGTTACAACGAGTTAACCTCCGTCAGCCTCCGTTTCTTTTTCCCCGATTAGAGACTCGTTATTGACTTGTTATGGCTTTGCTGCCAGAGTACTATTACGGAAAATGAGAAAATTAACTTTTCATTACCGACCTTAGCTTAGGGCTATTTCTCCACAGGACATTCTATATTTCTCAAAAAAAGGAATGTGTAGATGGTGAATGAGCTGTAAATCAGCCCCTCCCCCTCCCTTGACAATGTTCCTCGGCCTTGATTGTAGCATATACTATGTGTAAGTTCAAGGTACCAACAGCAGCTAACACATTTCCTCTTATCTGCAATCACTACAGGGTGGAGAGAAACCAATCTCAAATTTGGAGTAAAAACAGACCGGAATTGGAACTTTTGTTAACTTTTTCTTAACTTTTGAATAAACATCCAAGTTCATACGCCCTTGCCATATGAAATTCTACCCCGAATTTAATACATCTAATAGGAAACTTTTGGAGCTAATCCAAGATGTTAAGAAATAGTAACGTTATTAACTTGTCCTTAGAGAAGAGCCCATGATTAGTTGTAGATAAACACCGATTTCCATTTGAGTCTTTCGTCACAAAAATCAAAGCAGCCAATTAATTAACTCAGGCATAAATGCTTGCTGACATATAGGGTTCAGTTTTATTATTTTAACACTTACTCTTAGTTTCTATTTTCAGAAATATGCAATAAATAAAAGATATCACTTGAAAAAAAAGGAGAATTAAAATTTATCTATGGAGAAATCGATTTTTTTCGATATTTAGTTTTCCTGGCGGTTTAATAAATAAGATTCTCTAAAAGTCAGCAACTTGTTACCCTTCATTTTTCAGAAAATGTCGAAATCGGCAACCGGGTTATAAAAATGAATACCGACTTGCAAACAACTTTCTTCCAAACTCATCAAGTACAAAGTTGGGTAAATAAAAGCTAAATCTTACTTCTACGGAAAACACGTTATTTACAACGCGTATGTATCTGCAGATACTCACCGGTTGATTTTGGAGATGTTGCGCTGAAATATCACTATCGGGACTAGAACCGGTATCGCCATTCAACGATATACCGGAATCGAGGACTCCATCCATAGATCTCGGCCGTGTGTCATGTACATCCATCTGTAAGTAAAAATGTACATTCTCATGTTAATTATTTGTATAAAACAAGTTAGTAAAGACGAATACGCCGATTTCAATGCAATTTTGGCATGATTAATCGCGTTGGTGTGCACAGATAGAAAGGTAAAACACAAGATACATTGAAGCCAAAGCAGTTCTTCTTTTCACAATTCTCCATACAGCTTTGTTGAAAAAAACTACATCAAGGCCATTGTAACGGAGTTTATGCGAACATTATTCGCAAAGAAAAACTGAAAACTGATAATGCATTCACTTTAAGAAAGCTAAAGAGCTCCGACGATATTTAGACATTCAATCGCCTACTATGCAGGAAGCTGTGCGAATATCTTTGATCACTTTCTGCGCTCCAGATTTAGTGAATTATCTGTTGTTTAGTATATATTTTGCATATCTAAACAGTGGTAACTTCCGCTTATCATACATACATCCATATAAAACGCCTTGACCAACAGTCAAAAGGAAGTTTAACCAAATGCATCTTCCTTCCTATGAAGAGAATACGTTTCCGCATAACGTTGTGAATTTAATTAGGGAGTACTGTTGCATGGCCTCTATCAAAAGAAACAAAAAATTTCTTATTGTGCAATTTGGTCTACACGGTGATGTCGTTCGTTACACTTTTTGAGATGCTGAATTTTACTTTTGAATAAAAAACTTTGAAACGTCAAAATATAGGCGATGACAGCTTTAGGGTTTCTTACCAGGGCAGAGGCAAATCGTCAGACGCTGCCTCACATTTATTTTCATTCATTTTCAGCTCTGGTCAAAGAGGCGAATTTGCGCTCAATAGAATTTGTAGTCATGTTGTGTTCTGCGAATTATATAAAGGAGCATTTACCATCTGCGAACCGCTTCGGTCATGCTGCTCCGGGGCAGAGCTGAGGCAATCTATGACATGTATAACGTTATAATCATAAAAAGTGAACTTTTATGATTTTCAAAATAAAAAACATTTTAGGAAAAAACTTCCATTGTAACACAAATTAATTGAAATAAGTGCACTTTATATAGATTTCCTATTATTATTATTCTGTTAAGGGAAAGTTGCAGCGCGTCCTTGAAGAACTATTGTGCCCCTTTTACTGGTTATAGTGTACCTATTGATCATAGTATCTCAAGCAGGCCTGTGTTCGTTAGGAACTTTAGTATGTTCCCCACCTCCAGATGTTTCAGTTTTGCATCTGGTATTAAGTGTTCTCCCAGATGTATCGACCTACTTTGCACAAGTGCCGGACACTGTCCCAGGATGTGCATAGAGGTTTCGTCCTCCTCCTCACAAAACCTGCAGGCAGTATCCCTAGCTTCCCTAGGTGATAGTTGAGCCGACAATGACCAGTGAGAATTCCCACTATGATTCGGAGGTTTTTTTTGGTGAGGTTTAAGCAATCCTTTGTACGCATGGGTTCGTATCCCCCAATAAGCACCCTGGACTGCTCCATCCCTGGTGGGCCCGCCCAATATAGTTTCATAGCCATGAAACCGTTTCCGATTCCAAAGGAGGGTTCTGGCTCGTGTAAAGGCATCCCTGCTCCCTTCTTGGCTAGTTCATCCGCTGCCTCGTTGCCTTCCAACCCAGCATGGCCTGGAACACAAAGTATCCAGACCATGTTGGACGAGCCGAGTGTATTCAGTCTCTCAAGGCATTCCCATACCAGTTTAGAGTTCACCTGGTTGGACCTAAGTGCCTTGATCGCTGCTTGGCTATCGGTGAGAATAGCTATGTTCTGCCCCCTGTAGTTCCTTTGCAGATTATAGATTCCTAAAAAAATCCGAAAGATTGTGAGAAGAAGAAGGTCACCTACCGAAAATCGATGAAAGGGCGAAAAGACAAATTAAAAGGCTTAGTGTAAACAAAAAAAAAATTAGCTAATTAAAAATTCGTCAGTGTTTAGCTTTATCTGTGATAAGACGTACTTAACAAATTTCAAGCAAAGAGGAAGGCATTAAATATCACCTAACCTTTTACTCTGTCAAAAATTGGCTAGATTGAGCCGGGCCCAAAAGATCGAATTTTGAGATACTAAGTAACTATCCATTTTAGTGATTAAAGCAAGTTAAATTGATTTGCCGCGAGCGTGAAACACGATAGCCTGCCAACTTTAGAGGAGGATATCATTAATGGCATCACTATATGAGATGGTTTCTGATATCGTGGAAGATCGCCAATTTACTTTTTAAGGCACAAATTGAGATCTAGTTATGATGACGGGTTGTGGGAGAACGTGCTTTTAAGTTTTAGTGATGGTCTATCGGTTTTAAACAGAACATCCCAACAGGACAACGCAGCGATACTCATTTCGGACCAAACTGTAATGCTGGTATGGCCTGATGTAAGTCATGACTTTACCGGAGCTGAAATTCAGCATTTAAAAAAAAGGGTGAAAGTATCAGTTTAACGATTGATTTCTGATCCACAATGACGAGCAGCTGAAGAGGTGGAAGGAGCACTTCACCACCATTTTTAAGTATATCACGTCCAGTGAAGTTCCTCCTCTTGTGAATGAAATGGCTCACCGTCATATTCAGATACGGATTGCCCCTCCAAGCAGAAGTTAAATCATTTCGGCCATCAATGCACTCAAACGAAGTAAAGTCGCTGGGCTTGAAGATCTCCCCGCAGTGATAAATCACTGCATATGCATTTCCTGCAGACTTAGTGCTTTCTCTTGTACGGAAATCCTGGGAATCCGAGACCTCTCGCAAAGAGTTTGGATGGTTGCTTAGATTCCAAAGAAATTGAGTGTTTTGCGTGTGACACTTGGAAAGATAGTAGAGAGAGTAAGATACTCCTGAATACATCAAGGAACATCTCGAAAGCTTGATCAACAGAGAGCAGGTTAGTTTCCGCTCGGAAACTCCCTGTATTGACCACATCAACACCTTACCGAACATTTTGGAACAGTGCACGGAGTTTAGATCTGCGTTTCATCTGCTCTTCATCAATTTTAAGAAAGTTTTCGATAGCGTGAACAAGGAGTGTATTTGGCGTGCTCTACGCAGAAGGAGTATTCTGGAGAAACTAATAGCTATTACCGCATCTGGCGCAGGCGATCTCGTAATCGGGTTTTGTTATAAGCCAAATCCTCCTTAACTTGGCACAGGTGGTGATTCTTCGCCAGGTGAGGTCTGCGGCTAATAAGTAGTGCGAGTGAATTCCCCCCTTGATAATCGCCAGCGAGACATCAACTATACCCGCCGAAGGACTGAAAAAAGCAGAGTCCCATCTAAGTTCCTATGATCGGGAACCCAGAGGAGCATGCCAGTGAGATTGTTCAGCACGTTTCTGCACTAGCCTATCAGCCTGGAGGATGTCGTTACTGAGTACAAAGTCTTAGTGGACGCTTGGCTGCTGGTCAGAATGGCTATGTTACGCTTAGAGCTCGGATCATGCCCCAGTCATTGACAGGCTTCCAGTATCGCCAGCACTTCCGCTTGGAATACACTGGAGAAACCTGGGAAACCATACGGCACTGTGTATATTCGAGAAAACTCCCGCACCATCATAACCCACATACCATCTTTGATGGGTCAGTGAAGAATATTGTCTCATAGCCTTGCAACACGCCATAGTTTTTCACTCCATCTTGGTTGGAAAGTCTACAGCAAAGTTTCTCGTGAAGTTTAACTTGCAGCTTCGCTGTCCAGCATTCGGTCACACGTAGTCTAATGGAACTGCACGCTACAACGTATTTAATGTGGAGGTCTAGAGGGAGAAGATGCAGGAGTACATTGCGAGCATCTACCGGACAGGACTGCAGAGCCCCAGTAGCTCCTGCGCATGTGGTTCTTTGAGTCCTGTTAAGCTTCGTTTTATTGTATTTTTACTCAAAGCCTGCCACTATACAATAGATCCGTACGTTAGGATTGGACGCACTACAGCGGTGAACATCCAGAGAACCATCCTCGTCGGAGACCCCATTTTTGCAAAGGTTATATAAAAGGCTATACAAGACTTCTTAACCCTCAGTTCTATGTTCTGTTTCCAATTTAGCTACCAAACCAATACTGGTCAAGATTTCCTTGATGGCGTTGGTACGAACGTTGTTTAATCATTCCTTTATATCCAAGAAGGCAGCTAGGGTATACTGCTTGTGCTGCAGTGACCGCTCAACCGTGCCAATTACCACGCGGAGAGTAGTTTATGTGGATTTGCCTTTAAGGTAGGCATACTGGGACTTAGAAAAAGGTGTTCTCTCTATAATCGACCATAGGTGGATGTCCAGAACGCGTTCTAGTGTCTTCAACACAAAAGAGGTGAGGCTGATTGGTCGAAAGTCCTTCGCGGAGTCATGGCCGCACTTGCCCGCTTTCGGTATGAAAACCACTCGTGCGCGTCTCCAAGACTGTGGTACGTATCCTAAAGAGAAATGAAAAATGCCACGTGCTGCATCGCGGTAAAATCTCAGAGAATTTTCAGGTTGTAAAGCAAGTCTGTCAGGGTTGTAAAGCAAGTCTGTCAGGGTTGCATATTGTCATCATTACTATTTCTTATCGATGACGTTCATCGTGCTGGCTTGTCTAGAGAGCGTGGAGTTCAACATTGGTTTGCCCTCTCACCGGGTCATGGACCTTGGCCAAACGACTCTGGATTTGGAAAGGGAGCAAAGTAAAGCTGAATTGAATATCAAAATAAAAAAAAACAGAGTTCTCAGTTTGATGGGTCATTGCATTTTCCCTATCGACATTAATGGGCAGAACTTCGAAGATGTACCATATATCAACTTGTATATCTAGGAAGTGTAGTTTCTGCCAATGGTGCATCGAACTGGATGTCGTTCGATATTTTAACAAGATCAAGTTGAGATTGTTCAGTGCTAATGTTCTTCCTGTAGAGCTATATGGGAGTATTGTTATTCAAAAGCTTGAAGTCTACGTCAACAATTGCCTACGACATGCTATCGAGGTACGCTGGCCTAACACTATTTCGAACAAAGAACTTGGTGCAAAAGCCAGTTGCCCGGAAGTGACAGTGGATAGGGCACACATTAAGGAAGGGCGACAATTGCATTGTTGGCTACGTCATGAAAGGGAACCCAGTATCCCGAGGCGCTTGACGAGTAGGTTGCGCTAAGACAACACTTGGCACAGAACAGTAGAGGAAGAGTGCGGGCGTCTTGGGAAGTCGTGGAAGTTTGAGCGTATTTCGGCAAATTGTATGCAAATAAGCATATTGGTGAACAATGTTTACGAGGGGAACACCTTCGTCGTGACTCTTACGAACGGAGTACATTTGAACGATCACATTCGCCACTTAGATATAGAAGAATGTATAAAAAGTCATATTTAGGAGCAGAGAAAACTGCAAGTAGTTTTGCGTATCGACATGAATTACGTACCAAGAAGTTTCAGAGGTAACAAGGTCCTGTGGCTGGATGGTTGAAACTAGCAGAACGCACTAGGCTAACCTTAATTGATAACACTTTTTACGGAATAGGGGCAACATAAAAATTCCCTTCCCAATAGAGAAAACAAAAGCAACTATTAGGAGATGCAGTGCATTCTAAAAACTGGGAAACATCTGAAAAATGCATTCAAATCACCCAACTGGGATATAATTAAGGATAAATTAGCGAAATACATTTTTTTGGCTTCTCAATGTGACTGATCCTGAATTGGTTATCGGAGGGAACGTTCTGGGGTGTATTACACACGATTAGATCTCAAAGTACTTCGTTGCAGCTAAGAGTAGGGGCCATGTGAGTGCTGTGGATGGTATAGAAAAGTGAATGAATTTCTGAAATTTTTATGAAGAATCAAAGGACTAATAGCATTTGAAGGATTTGGTTATTGAATTAACAAAACTTGGAGCAAGCAAACGATTAATTATCTGAAATAATAAAAAACTTGTTTCTTTTCCGTTGGTGTAGATATTTATTCTTGCAAAAACCCGTAATTTCGGGAACCACTTGTTCCCTACAATAACTTGTTAGCACTGATGAAGGGAACAAGTGGTTCCCGAAATGTTGGTTTTTGCAAGAATAAATATATACACCAACGAAAAAGAAACAACAAGTTTTTTATTATTTCAGATTGAAGCAATTATAGCAGAGCATTATTACTTTTATACAGATATTCGTTGATGTTTACCACTTTTAATTAAATTGCTCGCCTGATATAACATATTAGATGCTGAGAGAAGCCGCTTAGTGCTAATCCCAATATTTTGTCAAGGTTCAAGGTCGTTTTCGCTAAATGCTACGACTTTTTTCTTATATTAAGATGCATTCAATGGCAACATTTCAAGAAAATTTGCCTGGCTAATTTACCTGAAGCGACATTGACCAGGTTTCACTTTTGGCGAATCGAAGGTGGTGTATAGTTATAACACAAAACGAAACAAAAACATCCAAAATATCGTAAATCGGTCGATAAAAATCTTCACTTGGCTCCACATGGAATAGCCGTTTCAAAACGGAGACCTAAGTTTAGTGAATTTTTCGCTTGAATTTAAATTCAGATACAATTCCAACAACAACAATAATTACATAAATACCCACGATCCTTTGCAATCCACCAATAGTTATAATAAATCAGCGACGAATCATTTCTCCCCTGAATCATAGCTACCACTATTACTTTCTTTTCGGAATTCTCTTCGCTTAAGTAACATTCGAGTTGGATGCCTGCGTTTTCAGTGTGGTTTTTTTTACCGAACTTGGATTGAAAAATAATAAAATGGTTTGAGATAATAGAGCTTTCACTGTTTTTTTCGAATTAGTTAATGTGAGGAAGAGAAAAACGTGCCGTGAATGGCATCAAGTCAAGTAACGCCCTTACTCGGTAGATAAGTTATTGATTGTTATTTTTCATTCATGGTAAGACGCTGAATGGGATTTTGCGTGGTACATCTCAATTGGATGTTTATAATGTGTGATGATGCGATCAAGCAAAAAATATACTATTTTGTGAAAAATGGTATGACATTTTACAGCTATTAAATTTTTCGGGATTACATTGCCTCGTGCTTACGTGATACAATTTCTAATCATGTAATTAAATGAAAACAGAAATGTTACTATGCCATAGTAATGCAATCTTGTAGTCAAGTAATTGTGCCTTAATAGATCCTTTGCTTTTACATTCTACCCTGTTTCCTAACTCTCTGTACCAAGAGTAATGAGAGGAAGTGATGTTTGTAATTGCACTGATTATATGCAATGACTGCTCTTTGATACGTCCAACCACATGTCAATCACGTTCATCGAAGACGTAACGTACTCGACAGAGCACGTAAATTTCACCTGTCACAATCTTCAATGTTTGATAGAAGGAGGTAATTAGATAAGTGCCCTTTTTACTTCTTCTGATTGACACATGTATTTAGTTTTGAAATAAATATCTCCAGATTAGCTTTGGTGTAAGATAAATACGTAAATAATGAGAAACGTTCAGACTACGATAAAATGAAGTGAACTGGAAGCGTGATATGGGTACAAAACGTTAGTAGAGCTTGTTTGTTAGAAAGTAAATATTCTTTACGAATATACAGCAAAAAAAATGTTTTTCCAAGGGATTTGCACATCGCGATGTAAGTTTACTACATCAAATCTCAATCCTTCTCATTTCAACGGAATTTCCCAAAAAGTTCCAAATAAACTAAAATGAGATACATATTTAGATAATGGTCACCGTCATTTTTATAGAGAAAGTGAAAATAAAATACAGATAAATTATAAAATTCACTTTCCATTGATAATTCGCTAAAAAGTCTTCAAACGAATTAATTTCAAAACAAATTATCCCATCACGGGCCTAGTAATATTATTCTCCTATGCCATCATTCCAGTCTCACCATCTTCCCATCAACATTCCTATCTATCACTAAATTCTTTTAATAATGGTTTTTTGTTATGTTTTGTGGATATTTATTTCGATGGATATTGAACATGCGAAGCTGATATCAACGACTGACCTACTCTTATAAAAAATGAAAGTAATTCATACGAAATTTACTGACTACGCCAATAAAAGAATTCTTTTTTTATGCAAATTATCTCAGATAGCAAATGTTGATGTATCTTCAAGTTAGTATTTTCCGTATGATGACCAACTTTGTAGGTATCAGAATAAAAATTTGTTATTTATATGAATAACGCATTTTTTATTCATTTTCGTAAGATAATTTAATATTATTGCTAAAAGAGGATTGAAATTCTTTTGCAATATGAAACAGGTTTGAAATCGGAGCTGGATACTTCAGGTATGCAAGTATTTCATTTATATTTAATATAATAAACATAATATATTAATTATTACAAAACCAGCACTGAAGAAGGACACATGTTGTGTTCGAAACACGTATCTGCAATCTATAGTTAAACTTGAAAAATCAAAGCAAAAAGATGCCATTTGGTATCCCATCTAAGCATTAACTATTCTGAATAGCACTTAACTTCGGCAATCAAACAAGGATGGATTTTTCTTTCAACTTCTCTTGGAGTTCTGTTAATTAAAACTTCCTAATAACTAATTAGTAAGTGAAACTAGAACTTTGTTATTGTAGTATACTAAGAAATCCACTAAACTCTCCAACATCTCGTTTGCTATTTCTAGTGTTTCCCCAACTTTTCCGGTTTTTCTTTCGTTGAATTTGTTTGACAAACCTCCTCACACCTACATGCAGCAAGTAGTATTAGACTTTTGTTTAAAGGAGTATGAGAACAGTTACATAGGATACTTTTATAAATATGATATAAACAGTATTGTGGCGCCTAGAAACCCTTAAGTGGAACATATGGCATATAGTGCGTCAAACATATCCACACGACGCCATTGCTCTAAACGTTGTATTTCTAAGGTTATAAATCAAGTTTTTGCTACTTAGTTTGTTGAATTTTTTTAGCTATGAGTTTTGTGGTGACCTAGTTCTCCTGATAAATAGTTTTTTGTACTCCATAGCATCGGCAGACACAGTTCTAATAGAACACTGCTGCTTAATTCTCAGATTGATGTTAATTCTATGATGAGAGGCTTTGGACTCAGAAACAAAATAGGTAAGCAAGGTCCCCTAGAAATGTATAATCTCTACCGAATATCAAAGTAACTTTACGGCCGTTATTGCCAACGGAACAATATGAATAAATATTAAATATAGAATTTGGAAAGTTCTGAACATTCCACACCTATAAGACGTAAACCAAGCCTTCGATGATTGTTCACAAACATACATATGGTGGTGATTTATAAAATTCTACTTTTTGTATTAAGAAACTTTCTTGTACTTCAGATTTGTCTAGCTCCTTGCATTCGTGCTCACTTTTCCATCTTTCTGGCTTATAGAATTATTAGAAGACGTCATCTTTATCTCACTTTTCCAGCTGAGACTTGTTCAGCACCCATTTCACAGCCATTGTCAATTGATTGTTCATCGTCAACATTATCAATAGCGCGACATTCCAAATCGAGCCCTAGCCTTCAATATGATTCGTTTGAAGTGTTCCAGGTTCCAAAGTTTTAACAGTGATTTACGTCGTACTGTTTACGTCGATCAGGTTCATCGGCTATTAACGAGGCTATCCTGTTGGATTTCTGCTCGGCTTTTCGTAGTGCACTTTCCCACGTGAGCTTAAGTAGGACCGATAAGTTGTACATAATTCTTCAGTCTCTATTTTCCTTTATTGGTCCTAATATGCATTGTAGTACAACGCTCCAATAAATCAATAATTCGTTCGAATCTTTATGTATTTTTATCTTATACCCCACATATAAGCGGAATATATCTTTCCTGTGGACTATATTTATTTTTATCAATGGGAGGACCCAAAAAGAGGCATATTACAAGTGAATGTATTTTTCGACTTGACCTTTTCGTTTCCATCCTTACTAAGTCACATTTCAAGGTAAGTCATGCTTTGTCTACTTAAGTCTTCCTTCTTGTTGCGACTTCGTTGATCCTTCCTTTTGAGGTTGGTACTGCCAAGTGGCGCGAAGGTAGACGGCGTAAAAACCCTGTCGACTGAATGAACGCCAAGTGTCAAAACTCCACGTGGTGGCGCCGGGAAGCGCCATATTCACATTGATTTGCTGATACAGTAGCTGAATACTCCAAGGACTTAGGTCTGTACAGAAACTCATTTGAAGTGGCTTCAGCGCCAAGCCTCACCAGAGGTATGTGATGCCATGGGAACCATGATACCTTTGTAAATTTATATCTCATCTCATCTTCTGGGGCATGTGTTCTCAGCCCGGTTATTAGCGGTTACCCACCTAGTGGGAACGTCGTGGGGGGTTTTTTTTACGTCCACATCGCGATCAAGAACTTCGGGCCTCAAACGTGTAGTCTTAAATAATAGTGTTCCAGACTCGGCATATTGATGCGACGGGTAAGCGGATGGATGACTACTCATGGTTTCAACCTTCCACTGGAAAAAACCGAAATAGTCATCCTGACTAAAAAGCAAATTCCGACCCTGCGTCCCATATCGTTCGGCGAGTCGATAATCGAGTCAAAATCAGCGGTAAAGTACCTCGGGTTGACTCTTGACTCAAAGATGAGCTTTTCTGAGCAAATCGAAGCAGCAGCGAACAAGGCTGCGGCTGGAGTTTCGGCGTTAAGTAGGCTAATGGCAAACATTGGGGGTCTAGTAGGCGACGTCTCCTGATGAGCTCAACGCAGTCTGTCCTGCTCTACGGCGCAGAGGTATGGGCTGGCGCTCTTAACAAGGAGGTATATCGTAGACGCCTCGCGCAAGTACAGAGACGGGGAGCTTTACGGGTGGCGTCTGAGTACCGCACAGTCTCTGAACCGGGAGATGAGCCAAGAGAGGTGGTTGTTCAAGAAGAATGGCAACACACTCTAGACGAGTGGCAGCTCTCTAGGCAAAATGAAACTAGAGGCAGATGGACTGCGCGGCTCATCGGTGCGTGGCTGAATCGGAAGCATGGTGAGACTGACTATTTCCTTACCCAATTTTTAAGTGGGCATGGAAGTTTTCAGTTTTACCTGCACAAGATTGGAAAGGCGTGTTCTCCGGATTGTGTGTTTTGCAATGGAGTTGTGGACGGCGCTCACCATACTTTTTTTCTTGTGGAAGGTGAGATGGGGTTCGTCAGCAGCTCTATTTAAACACAGGGGATCTCTCTTCAGACAACATTGTGGAAGAGATGCTGAGGACTGCTGACAGGTGGAACCGTGTTGCCCATTACGTTCGGGCCCTTCTCGTTGCTAAGAAGATAGAACTCGACCGGTGGAGGAGCCGGATGGCAGAGGGCTCCTTGAACTGACAGTTCCCTTCCTCCTCTCCCCTCCCGTTGGTGAAAGGAATTCCCTGATTTGAAGGCTCTGCAAGGCGGGAGAGTTCGGGGGCTGGCCCGAAGTAATGTGACAAACGGTTCCAGGCTAGCTCTCTGACGATGGGGAGGTGTTTAGTTGGTAGTCCGACGACGTACCGAATCGGGAGTCCAACACTGCGTGCGTAAATGCATTCACTTACCCTACCCAAAAAAAAATATCAGGGACAGTCTCAAGATAATGAGGGTGAGATCATTTTAGGTCTGCGTTAGTTTTGAGGGACTAGTTCGTTTCGTATTCACTCGAGATTTGGTGCCAGTCATGGATATTTTCATAAATCCAATTTTATCCCTATCCCTATTTCAAGTATTATTTTGTATAGTATATTCCCACAAAGACCTGATGTATACCGTTTTTGAATTCCTAGCAACTCTCTAGTGCCTTTCTTACGGAAAATATTTGGACTATTGTAGGTTGTCGTCCACCTTGATATTTTTCCACGATTTTGTCAGTAAATGATTTAAATCGACTCTCAAACTCCGGAAGTTGTGTAGGGATCACTTTTTTCACTACATATCTTCACTACCATTTGCCACCGAAACTCTGCTGGTATAATATTAAGAAAGCTGCTACGGTCATTAGTCAAGAACTTGCAGAAGCCATTGGTTTACTTATGATCATTTTCTCTTCCTTGTCCAGCGCGTTTGCAGGTTTTAGCGTTGCCTAAATCATTTTGTCTGATCGCTATACGCGCAGCGTATGTGTCATCCTTCTTCCAGCCTTAAATAATCGTTTAATTACGTCATATTTTTTAATTTTTGTCCATATTGGTCGTTCGATATATTGCTCGCAAACTTCACTTTCCTTTTTAGCTAAAGACGGATTTTCTCCAATATTGATTCAGAAACTTCCTGACGCCTGTTTCTGACTTGGTATGCATTATTGGCATTAGTTTCTTTTGCAGACGGCATGTACGAAATATGATGTTGAAATGCAGTTCTTAGCTGTGTGACTGCATTTTATTATTCGTCAAAATGATGATATCGTTGTCTGAAACGCAGTTGTCGCCTTGGTAACTAACTAAGCTCAAATCAAGGACGCTTACAGTTACCACGAATAATATAGCATTTCCACCAGAAGTTAACGACATTCCAGACGAAAGTAATAATTTTCCAAATCAAATTAACGGCTGTGCACATCAAATTGGCGTCTTTGCAAATCAAATTCGTGATTTTCTAAATAAGGTTAACTTTTTTCCAAACCAAATTAATGATTTTCCAAACCAAATTAACACTTTTACAAAACAAATTTATAGGATTAAATTATTAAGTAATCTAAAAGAAAACTATGTATGAAAAGTGGGAATATATTATAGTTTTTTCTAGATTGTGAAACAATTTGGTCCTGTAAATTTAATTTGTAAAAATATTATTTTAATTCGGAAAATTGTTAATTTGATTTGAAAAAACCTTTAATTTCATTTTAAAGATCGTGCTTTTGATTTGGGAAGATGTGAATTTGATGCTTTCCGTGAAATCCAGACCGTTCGCTGAGTTGTTCGAAGCGTGCATGTCCGAGGGGATATTTCCTGCATCATGAAAACGACAGAAGTTGGTGCTACTGTCTGGCAGGCTGGCAAACCTCTAGGTGAGCCAACCTCCTACAGATCTATTTGTCTTTTGGACACTATGGCCAGCTAGAGAGAGTAATCTATAAGAGATTAGTTGAGAGTCAGGGAGGTCTCTCAGATCGGCAGTATGGGTTCCGTAAAACCAGATCAACCATTGATGCCATCAAAATGGTTACTGGCTTGGCCGAAGATGCAATCCACGGAAGGGGCAGTACTAGCAAATATTTATTAGTATTGACCCTGGATGTGAGAAATGCTTTGAATTCGGCCAATTGGAACCTAATACGGGAGTCTCTGGCGAAGATTGGTATTCCCGCTTATCTTGCAGTTATTGTCAATAGCTATTTACAAGAATGGAGGCTTTGGTATGACACCGATGACGGACCCCAAGAGTACGTTGCCTCCGCGGGTGTCCCACAGGGCTCCGTACTGGACCCACTGCTGAGGAACATCATGTATAACGATGTACTTAATCTTCCCCTTCCGGAGGAAGCCACGGTGGTGGGCTACGCCGACGATATAGCGCTGGTTGTGATCGCAAAGCACCTCGAAGATGCTCAGTTGTACTCATACGAAGCGATCAGTGCTGTTAAGGGTTGGCTAGAGAGTTCTGGTCTGACACTTGCGGTGGAAAAAACGGAAGCGGTCCTCATCAACAAGCGCCGTAAAAGAAATTTTGCTCGTATTCAAATTGGGAATCATATCATCACTTCTAAGCCTGCAATCAAATACTTGGGAGTGATGATAGATGGGAAGCTTAGCTATAAGCCACACGTGCAGTATGCCTATGGCAAAGCATCCACTGCGAGTGTGGCCCTGCCAAGAATGATGCCGAATATGGGAGGGCCACGGCATGCTTCCAGGTTGCTTATAGCTAGGGTAGTGAGTTCGATCCTGTTCTATGCAGCTCCATTTTGGGGAAAGGCATTGCAGGTTATATTTAACGCTAACAAAGTGAGTTCAGTCTACAGAAGAACAGCCCTAAGGGTGTGCTCGGCGTTCAGGACTGTCTCAGAGGATGCAACATTCATCATCTCTGGAATGATGCCCATTGACATCTTGGCAGATGAGATGACGAATATATATAATGCGAAGTTTATCTCTCCTTTATCGCAGACGAAGAACGCCGAAAGGGAGAGATCTCTAAATAGATGGCAAGAGCGTTGGGAACGCTCGGGAAACGGTCGGTGGACACACAGGCTCATCCCTGCCATTAAGGAGTGGTTGGAGAGACGGCACGATGAGATTAATTATAATCTTACTGAGTTTCTCACGGGGCATGGAGGATATCGCCAGTACCTGTTCAGTTTTAAACTAGATACCTCACCCGATTGTCCAAACTGCAATGGAGTCCCAGAGGACCCAGCATGTATTCTTCCACTGTTCAAGGTTTGTGGAGGAAAGGAAGAACCTAGAGGAGACTCTAGGAGAGGTGCTCGTACCAGAGAATCTGGTGCGAAACATGCTAGCATGTCAGGAAGACTGGAATGCGATCAAGTTCATGGTCGTATCTGTCCAGAGCAAACTGCGAAAGGCAGAGGAGACCAGAAAAGCGCGGTTACGTACGCGGCGTAGAGACGAAAGGGGACCAAGCTAAAGTGAGCTGACTCCGCCCCGTGATGTAATACCGTACCGTGGTTCCACGGGGTTTGGGGGGAGTCGGGGATGGTTTTGGTGGATAAGAATCCCACACGCTGGCGTGTCCAGGCCAATGCCTTTTGAAGATTTCTACCTCCCCAAAAAAAAAAAAAGACAGACAGAAAAACAGACATTGAACCGATTTTAAAAAGGTTTTGTTTTGCAAGCAAAACCTTGAAAATACACACTCTTATGCATTACAGTTTTTAAAAGGGAGGTGATCGGCACAAGTTTTCATCGGCGTTCTAGAGGTCATCCCCCTCCCACAACACTCCTATTCTTTCCGTAGATGGGGTTGCAAATTCAATCTGTACTGTTTACCTTTTTCGGCTTTCTTGAATTGCTTATTAAATAATGTTCCAACCTCATCGTAATGACAATATTAACGCAAGGTGGCTGTATAAGGTTTCCGAAACAAGGCTCATTGTGTACTCGTATACGTAAAAAATGCATTTGAATTTCTTACTACAACAAATGGAACAGTTTTACACACAAATGGAGCAATTTTGCACTCCAATTTCCTTACATAACAAAACCATTAAACCTTTTATATCTGTAACGCCCAGCTTCTGATTTCCGACCTGTTAAGTTTAGGAAATAATAATTAAATATATTAATATTAAAAAAGCCCTAATTTAAATATCTTCAAAGCCAATTGGTTTGTTACCGTATGCTCGAGAAAGAGATACAGATAAAACGGAATCACTTTCATTTCACTGTTATTTTAAGCGTTTATTTCATGGACAATTTATATAATCCGTGTTGTTTATTATTGTACACATTAACCCGTATCTTTCCATGTAGTAATAAAAAAAAACCACACGAAATGTGAGGCGTCTGATTCAAAATTGTAGCAATATATTACTTGGGTTATGCGTGCGGGTAAAAGTATCATATGCATCAATCAATTAAACAGAAACGGACCCGAAATTGTCATGTTGCATCCACTGCTATTGCAAAGTTTGAGCCAAATCAGCTGAAATGTTTTCGATTTAACTTTATAGCGCTGCATTTTAAATGCACTCGAGTCGGCTCATTTGCATAAATTTCTTGCTGGGTCTCGGGTTGCGGGCTTTCTTTTCCATTTGGAACGGAACACTTTTGTGACTCAAAGTTTGGAAAATCTAAATTTCAAACATTTTGAAGAAATATTTGGGACAATCGAGTAATTCGACACCGCATTTGATGGAAGTGAGAAATTGACTTTATAGATTCAATTGTGATAGGAAATATTTTCACTGATACCGTTCGAAATGTAACATTTTTCTTTCTTTATAATTTTCCAATGATTTTGGCTTGAAGAAGTCCAAATTAGGAGCTTTAAGTAGCCCATGAGCAACATCTTTCTGACTAAATAAAAACAACCTAATTTTTCTGCAATTTGAAGGCGCCTATGAAGCTATTGTGTTTTAGATACGCATTTGCGCATCGAAAAAATTCCAGATAGATTCTTCTATCTTTCTAAGACGAATTTTAAAATTGACCTTTACGCCCTGTAGAACTATATTTGAAAAGCTGTTTGTATATATGGATATGGGCAATCCCAATATAACCGTTGATTGCTTCTTGTTATTGATTTCAAAAAGTACTTGGGCATGTAATACTTCTCATCAGTATTTATGAATGATTCGATTATCCAATCACAATGAACATTGAAGAATGATGATCGCGAATTAAAGCGTATGATTCGTCGGATTATCTCTGAAATATTTTTTGATTAGCTGGTATTGTAAAAAGATGAAAAATTGAGTGCAGACGTAGGTGAAGTTATTCCTTTAATTCGCTTGAACTTGCATGTCAATGAACTTTTTATAGGTTTTTCAAGATAGATTCATCGATACTGAGGAATGTCTGGATAGAATGTCTAGAGCACCGAATTTATTTTCAAAAATGTTTAATTCCGGTTGTCGCAATATGGTAACATGTATGAAGAGTACATTTTAAACCATCTATCGATTTTAGTATTCGTGGGGAAACAGAGCTTCATTAATGTCCAATGTCAAATCCTGCCTATTTGTCTAGCTATACTATCCTTTTTTCCCGTAATTAGATTACCCTATTACCAAAAAGCCTGATGGGAATCTGGAAACGATGACATCTCATCAATATAGTCTATCAGATGATTCAACCGATTTTAATAAGGTTTTGTTTTACAAACAAAGTCTGTGTGTTCGTCTGTCTGTTTTTCTGTCACACACACTTTTCTCAGAAACGGCGATAGCCATTGACATGAAATTTGGTGAGAAGGTGGGAACTGTGAATGTCCACACATGCAGTAAATTAGATGTTTCTACTTTGAGTTTAAAGGGAGGCCCTCAAAAGGGGAGTAAATATTTTTTTCCACCGAAGATAGTCATGTTGGCTATCAAATAAAAGGTCTCCATTAGTACTTTTCGGAGCCAGTCTAAGTTTTGACGGGGGGAGTGCGGGGGTTCGAAAGCGATGATTTCTTTAACGGACCGATTCTTAGAAACTACCCAAACTTGCAAGTTGTATGACTACACAATCTCCTCTTCCTTATTGCTATTTTTTTTCACCATTTCATTTTCAACAGGATGGTGCTTCACAAGCGGGAGTTAAATTTTTTTTTGTTTAATTTTTACTCGATGTAAAAAAATTCACTGTAGGATGTGGATATAAAATGAACAGACTAGGATATAAAATAAATAGTAGATGTGTCGCATGATAAAACAGCGCCGCATGAGGTGTAACAGCTGCATCAAAGTATACATTGATCAAACAAAAAGGTTCATTCAGGCCCGAGCATTCCAATGAGGCAGAACTACCCAAATGACAGAATAGATAATATATCAGGTAATAAGGAACCTGGGAATTTTTACGTTTAGACTAGGCATTCAGTCAGTGAAAGCCAGTCGTAATACTCATAAAAATATCTCCTCTTTCTTAAAAAATAAAACATTTGAAAAAGTTGAACCCGTCACCTCCTCCTAAATCACATTATATTAGTAAGTGAGGTTCTTTTGAAGGGGATGATTCAGTTGGGTCGCTCTTTGCAGATACGTTATTGTCTTGACTAGGAAGAAATTCCTGACTTTCTGATGAGCCCGAGAGAGGAGAAGGAGGTGGGAAGAGAAGGATTTACCTATTCCGAAGTCTTTTCGAGGCTCCAATGGCCACCAGGACTCCAGCACTAGCACACTTACCGCCAATGGTGGAGGGTGTACTTAACAGAGTGTTTAAAATTGGTTGTAATTATGTTTTTTAACTAAAGATCCTTTATTGATTTTCTGTAGAAGAATTAAATAATTCCAAATCCCCTTGGTGGGTAGCGGACTAAAAAAGTATTGAAATACTTCATCGCAGGTCAAATCATCATCAGATCATCCCTTTTAGATCCGGGTTATAGCCTTTCAGAAGAATGATCAGTAGATCTTTCAACATGTTACGATAGATAAATTTGACCAAATATTCTTGTTAGATATGAATCAACACATGTAGAATTCAATGTGCTAACGATTCCCCGCTTAGAAACTTTCGAACCTCTCGACAGTAGTCAAAAAGACTCATTTTAATGTTTTCCTGACTGAAAAAAGTAAAAAAAGTAAAATGGATTTATTATACTATTTACAAAATTACTATTTATTCTTCCTTGGAGACGTTAGCGCATTGACACCTGTAAATTTTGCTTCATCATCTAACAAGACATACTTTACTAAATTTATCTTTTGCAGATTGTTGAAAAATCTACAGATCTTTAATCTGAAAGGCCATAACCCGCGCCTAAATATCAAACAGGAACTACACCGTTTACGAAATTAAAGTAATCCATATCCTTTCTTAAATACTAGAAAGTTGATTTTGGTTCTCTAAATCATCTTATTTTTCAGTCTTAATCCCGTTCGGTAGTGGGATCTACAATAGATTGAATACGCCGCTGATTCTACAGCAGATCTACGCACCCATTACTGCGAGGCGGCGTTCATTGTTTTTGGTAGTCAAATCTAATATTATCAATAATTCCCCAGCATCATGAATAATTCGCAAACTGTTAGTGCCAAGTCTGCTCAAGGCATACATACTCGGGTTGTTGAAGAATCAACTTGCTTCTGGATGTATGACTACAGTTCCCGTTCGGTTTTGGAATTGATTTGTAAAAATAAATAAAATTTATCTATCTAGTCTACCCTCCTCTAGGAAAGATTTCAAATTCCTAGGATCTAAGCATAAGCGGAAGTAGCATATAAGTGGAAGAGACTGCAGGAGCAACAATGAATAGCTCTGTCAGGAGATCATCAAGCCTCCGATTGAGCATTTTGATGGCAGTGATTTGCAGGAGTAGTTCGTATCCGCATGTTATGGTGACTATGGTGCTCAGAGATGGCGGTGAGGAAGACGGGACAGCAACCCTGTCGGCCAAACCAAACCCAAGTGGTCGAGGAGAACCTCCATAGTGGTGGTACCGGGAGACACTGTACTCACTTTGGCCTGCCGGCCGTGAGGCAGTAGGCGAATGCTCCAAAGGCCTAATCAGGGTGAACTCATCTGAAGTGGCAATTTGGTCACGAAACCTTACCAGGGGTATACTGGTATCATGGGAACCGGGATAGCCCCTGGACTCTCATATTTCGGGTGAATTTAGCTCGGTTGTTTGCGGTTGGCCCGGAAGTTGGAGTTTCATGGGGGTTGTGGTTATGCTCAAGCGAGAAGAGACCTTCGGGCCTTGGCGTGGTGTTGCATTTTAATACGGATGCCGTACTCCTTAGTTCGGTAGAGATTTAGGTATGTCTTACATCCACCAGTATGAATGCTAAGACATGCACTTGGTATGGACTAGTACCGTTATTGCTTGTCTCAGCGGGGCTTTAATTGTGGTCACAAAATCAATACGTGTCCTCAAAAGACCGTGGGATTAAGTCTTCCAGACAGGTACTCACGTAAAACCCTCAAGGACTTAACTGTCAGCGCAACTGAAGTCGAGGAGGCAATGAAACAACCGAAATCGGGGAAAGTCACAGACCTGACCACATCGCATGTGAGCTCTAGAAAGCGAAGAGCTAGCACCCAACAGCGGCTCAGTGAATTCTTTAATCGGGTTATTCAGGAAGGAAGAACACCATCTGACTGGCAAGAAAGTACCACTGTTCTAATATGGAAAAAGAAACTCCGATCCAGTTACTTTTCCACACCATGAAGATTTTTGAACAAATTCTTTATAACCGTATTAACGAAATCGTTGAGATAACCGTGAATCAAGCCGGATTTGTCAAAAACTGCGGAACTACTGACGCAATACACGTTGCGCGGTTACTCATGGAGAAACACGGTGAGAAATATCGTCTTCTTTACATTGCATTTCTGGATCTAGAGAAAGCGTTTAACCGTGTGTCACACGAACTCATCCAGAAGAACTCGTGCGCTGGGTTCAATTGCTCTACCACGATCCAAAAAGTAAAGTTAAAAGTATGGCGGGTGTATCAAAATCACTTCGTGTCTCTGTTGGTCTTCATCAAGGAAGCGCCCTCTCACCACTCTTCTTTATTCTTGTTATGGACACCGTCACACGGGACATCCAACGTCCAGCGCCCTACACACTGCTATATGCAGATGATGTTTTCCTAGCATCTAACAGCAAAAATGATCTTGAGCCACTTGTCCATAAATGGAATGATCGCCTCATGCAACACGGTCTCAGATTGAATTTAAACAAAACTGAATTTTTGACGACCGATCCCCATGAAACAGGCACAATCACTGTCAGCGGCAGTGATCTGCCCAGAACTGAGCGATTTAAATACCTCGGGTCAACGCTATCAGCCAATGGAGAGCTGCGTTATGAAATTGCTTCACGCATTAACGCAACCTGGATGAAGTGGCGTTCCACAACCGGTGTTCTTTGTGATCGACGTATCAACGAATGCCTCAAATCTAAAATTTACCGTAATTTCGTGCGCCCTGTCGCTCTCTATGGCTCTGAGTGTTGGCCGACTATAAAAGACAATGACGGGTGTCTTGCGGTAATGGAGACGAAGATGTTGCGTTGGGCTAGTGGCATGACACGTTTTGATCACACCTGAAATGAGGATATTCGTGATCGTTATGGGGTTGCACCGATCGTGGAAAAATTGCGAGAGAGGCGTCTTCGATGGTATGGTCACGCAATTCGTGCTAACGAAAATTCACTTGCCAAGATTGGTCTGAACATCAAAGTCGATGGTAAACGAGCAAAAGGCAGGCCGAAACAACGGTGGCTTGGTACGCTGGATACGGATTTAAAAACCTCGAAATTACACCCAGATCAGGCATTCGATAGATTCAAATCTTGAAACCGATCACAACGAGCGGACCCCGCTTGTGAACGGGAAAAAGGCTGAAGAAGAAGAAGAAGAAGTCCAGTTGAAAAGTTGCAGAAACCCTTGACAACTTGTAACGTGGCACACAGAATCTAGTGCTTCGCTCCTTCTACTGTACCAATTGTTAATTTCTAGGTAGAAAATGTTTCACTGCTGTTTATCGGAAAATTCTACAAGATTGATATAAACTGATTTATCGAAGCTTTTCTAAGGATCATCTAGGTACTTCCAGTTATAAAAACGTCCCTCTCTGACAAAATTTTCGAAGATATAAGAAATTACTTTGGGAAACGTTTGGAGATTTTATAATCTCTGAGGCAAAGTAAGCTCCTGGATGATTACATAAAGGTTATGTGGGAGTCGATAAGCCGTACATGCTACATAGAATGCAAGATGACATAACACCAACGCCGTACAGAAAAAATCTGTTTCTAGGAGTGAAAACTAATCAGTCCTCTGTTTTCCCTTTATTGAAATTAAATTTTTATTTCCAGTCTGGAAGGAGCCACCCCTATCATCAGGCCTTATAAGGGGAAGGTGATCAATTTCAGACATTTTAACTATAGGACTACTTTTAGAGGCAACAAATTTATCGATGAAACATTCAGACTAACTACTACTGTGGATCTTTCAGATCGGTTTAGGCGTTGGGAAAAGCTGTTTTCCTAAACTATGCAGGTTTTTCATAGTTTGGGGTTTTGTACCATTCCCCAAAAATATTAATTATTTAGCTATTATTTATCAGGTTTTTTTTTCTAAAAACTTCTGCATAACATTTTTGTACTATAAATTGAAAAATAAAATCGTTCCTCTCCTTACCTCTTGTTTACCGGAACAGACGCATACGAATGATTCAGTTCGTTCGTCGTCATTGTCACCGCTCGACATTGAACAATATGCGCATTTCTCGTCGTAATAATAACAATTATTCCAAAATATTGCACCATCGCATCCCAATTTTGACGCCGTATATCCACTATTGTTTCGTACAGCTCCACCACTACCCTTACCACTGCCACAATAAGAGCTCGATCCATCCCGATTTCTATTCCTTAAGAAATCACTCGATGAAGATATCCCACTCTCAGCTCCACAATCGGCATCATCACACCCATCACCACCACCACAACCACCCTCAACTGATATCACACTGCCTTGAAGCCTTTCCGAGTCGAAAAACGAATAATCCCTTTCGGAGTCAGTCAGTGATGATACATCTGATGCACTACTCATCGATGATACATTCGATGATGTAGAGACTGATGAGCTCTGCACGAAAATCTTCAAACGATGATTGTTCGATGAGTTCGACTGGTGATCATTGATGGATCGAAGATCATTGAATTTCCGATTTTCGATATTTCTGAAATTCACATTGACTTTCTGCGAGTTGCTAACAGCACTTTGGATGATTGCATTGTTTAGATTCAGATTCGTAGATGTTTTGTGGGCGCGCAGCAGTTCATCCGTTGAAATTTTCGTGAGATTTTTACCACTGAAATTTTGTACATCGTTACGATCACTACCTTTCGATTTTGCACTGTTATTAACACGATTATTAGTTGTCGATGACGTCACTTCTTTCACTTCATCACCACCCAACTTGACCGTTATTTTCGTGCTTTTCTCGTGGGGACTATCGAAGTCGATTATTAAACTACCATTATTCGCGTGACCCGATGAAACTGACTTGCTACTGTGGCTGTTGTTCTTGGAATTCATCCTGATATTGTCATTGTCGCAATTCAATGACTTCCTACACTTGTTCCTGGAGGAATTGCTGTCTTTATTGTTCTTGCTCTGGCCGATCCTCTGGCACTCATCAGTCGCCCGAGATGGTGGTTGTGATGAATGGGACATGGGACAATTATTGATGTTGCAATTTTTGTAACCACACGAACCCGTTACTGATGGTTGATCGTGTTTGCAAACAGGTTCTAAAATGGCAGTGGGAAGATGGCGACCTGATCGCACTGGATTTTCTGAGCGAGCTGGTGACCTTGTTGGTGATCTTGCTGATTTTGCTGATGATGAGGCTCCTCGTACTCCATCCGTAGCAACGTTCAACGTGATATGGTTACCCGAAGCAACTGCTTTCTTATTCCCAATTTCGCTTTGCTGCTGTTGATTGATCATCGATCGTCGATCGAACGGTGATTCGATAATTGCTTTCGATTTAACATGCTTTTGTTTATTTCTTTTATTGCTTTCATGGTTTTGGCTGCATTTATTGTGCTTTTTCGCTGCTGCTGTTGGTGATTGGCTTCGATCTATTGATTGCGATCTCGATTGTGTGGACCGAGAGTGATCAAAATCGAACATTTGCCTGATTTTGGTATTCATTCTTGAATTCATCTCGTCTGCTCGCTTTTGATGGTTTTGCGTGTGTGCCGTCTGTTCTTTTTTGTTGCTACTGGAAGTGCTTCGATCTTGAGGATGATCATCCACAAAGCTCTTGAACTTGATAGGATCGCGAGAAACAGGTGAATTGCACCTGCTGCGATAGACTTGCTCAAACCGTTGACTTATCCGAGTTAAGTCAGTAGAGTCATCATCTGGACTTGTACATCTGCGGTGCTGGTGGTAGCTGCGAGGCCGGACAGGACTTGATTTCTGTATCTTCTCCAGTCGGTTCGCGCGGGTAGTCACCTGGCTAAGAGCTGCTAGCTGGGACTCACAATTCCAGCTATTGTCATTTGCTTCATCATCACTGTCGTGATGAGAGTTTGACCTTCGGAGCTTCTGAGGCGCACCCTTTGGGTCCGACGATATCCCTTCCATAGCGCTACATTGTCGGAAAAATTCTTGAGCGTCCAACTGGTGGCTGGACCGGTTGAGTTTCTTATAGACTGCATATTTGTACAGGCTTGGTTTCGTCTGGTCCTCCGATCTTGGACGATCATCTGAATACGAGTTTCGTTTGGATTTGCTGGATTTCACGTAGTTGATCTTCAGTAATTCCATACTGGGAATATCTTCGCCATCGTAATGACTAACTGGACTTGTTGAAGGAGTGAATGCTTCGTGACGGCAATTTTTATATTTTCGAGGATTCGATCCTATCTTTTGCATTTCGATCTGGTTTCCGGGAAATTTTTTGTTCTAACTAAACCAAGAACTCTGTATAAATGTCATATTAAGTTGTTCATAGCAGAACATATCTCCACCTCCAGCATTGGGACCACCTAACCTTGATTTTAACGCAAAAATGTATCTATCATTCTTCGAGGCAAAGCAGTTAATGTCTGCACAGAAACAAAATGAAGAAATCATCGGTAAACAGGGCGTTCAATCTCTTTTTAAACTAAGGCCACTCTTAGATAATCTAGTATAGAAACTAAGATTTAATTTCACTATAATCGTTTCGAATTTTCTTGTCGATTTTCGCTAGTTAAATGCATCAACTATCTATTATTTGCTCGACTTCACCACAAATTATATTATTTCCTCTTCATTACTGCAGAAAACCCGTCAAACGTTATTATCCAAGGCTAATTTTCCAGGGTTCAATCCATTAAAAGACCACATTGGTAAAATCACTTTTTCGAAACTAAATCATTTGGGGAAAATCTTCGAAGCATCTCAATCAATCGAAATGCACCACGATCGCACAGCCAACCAACAAAAGATCGTTATTATGAGGAAAACCGGAATTTCTTCGACGTCTTGAAAGCATGGTTAAAGCGATGGTTGAGAAGACCTTCAGTTACAATCCACGACCATGTTCTCGCATGAAACTCTCGCGGTAGACTAAACTAAAGATTGTTTGAAGCGCACAATGTGTGATAACATCAGATACAGACGCCATAGAGGTGGATTCCATCATAACGCATACTATATTCAGAAAAATGTCGGTAAGCCTGCTTCGGCGGTCGCATAGCGGAAATCGCAGGCTTGCTGGTGTCTCTAGTTAGCTTTTGTAGGTAAGACAATTTGAAGTTTTACCACTTCTGCGGTCATAAGTCATATTTCCAGTATACAGTGTGTTTCATCAAAATGCATGGAGAAGACATACTAAAACTGAAGTAGTATCTTGCAATTTTATCTTATCTGTATTATTCACTTTCCAGCCCAAAACTAAATAAGGAATGCGTGAGCGATGCAAGGAATACTCTTCAAAGTTCACACCTTGACTCCGAAGTTCAAGTTCCCTTCCCTATGTAGCCTCTGTACCTACAAATTGTATGAAGTTAACTTGGCACTGATTTCCTTAATGTACTCATGAAGCATTAGCATCAATTACCATCTATACTCTTCGTATCTGTGGAAGTACCAAATTGAAGAAAGCAACTCCACTATCCACTCCCTAAGATGCGGAAGCGCAAGCTACCTCCGCATAGACCATGTATGGTATCTGGTCACAAATATATCTGGATCCAAGCCTTTGACGCGATCAGCGACTAATATCTTGTTTAAACGCTATAAATCATCCAGTGATGCTTCTTAATCACTTTAGCTCGTCATTAGTTTTCTATTGTTGATTTCTTTTAAGTGCTTGGTACTCAATTATAAGAAGCGATTTGTTGATCATTTTAGAAGATTGGTTGCGAGGTTTACTGGGCATACGATAATTGATTTATGATAGGTAAGTAAGCAGACTTTAATGATGATATGTATTTAGAATCCATTGCTGTGACTTTTATTATTAAAAAGGTTTATTATGGCAAGCAGAAGGGGCCTCGGGTAGAGGCAGCTGTGAATGTATAACTGTATCGAATGCTATTATATTGGGAGTAGGCAGATTAATTATCTAAATTTAATATTTAGATAGAGACATCAAGTTTCATGGGAGTTAGTATTCATTAATACATTCAAAGTATTCCCTCTTGATCGTAAAAGGCGATTAAAAGAGATAGAAATTTGTGGGTCAGCCGAAGATCTTTGACTATCGAAAATGCACTAACAGTATCTGGATCCCTACAATTCTAGCTTTGTCTAATTTAATTCAGAGTTCGAACGATATAAGCTGGACAGGCCAAATGGGAGAGGGGGTGAAAAGGGGAGGATTCTTCCCCGGCCCGGAATAGAAATTTCAACGTGAAAGGGATAATGTGAGGGCCTGTATAACTTTCAGCGGTATAGTTGTCACCCCAGGGACTATTTTTCCACATCATTTTCACCCCAAGCTCAGGTTTACTCTCTACGGCCCTGAAGTGGGACATTCTACGCCTAAATGAAATGAGATGGTAGGAAGGGTCCCACTACTCGTCTCTCTCCTCAGTCCAGTGATATCAGACGCAAGTCTAGAGTGGGACTGTACGTTCTCAGTACCCGAGGGCCGGTCTCTGACAGAATCCTGATTGTGAGATGATTTTGGCTGCGTTAAGAAACATCACAACCGGCGGAGATGCCCTAATAGGTGTTAATTCCCTTCTCCGTGCTGAAATAATCTTTTCCTCCTCCCCCACCTGCGAGTCATTCTGCCAAACGTATGCCCCTTTATCATATCCTGTGTATATTTTCTCAGCCCCCTTCTCTGTACAAGGATTTCTTCGACAGATTATCAGAAGTCCTAATAGTTTTGTTCCCTTCACTTCCTTTCATCCTTTATGGCGACTTTAATCTCCCTATGCCCTCCATCCCTCCCTAATAACTCCACCCATCCTTACCTTCCTTTATCCAATTTCATGTAAACCTGTGCCGCCCTCCACTTTAATCTTTTTAGAAACCACTTAGATCGCACTCTTGATCTTGTCATCTCTAACCTTCCTGTGCGTTGCCTTTCCCAACCCCATCATGCTACTTCTTACTTTGCCACTGAAGCCCATCATCTTGCTCTTGAGTTCGAGGCTCAGATATCCCGACTCCACTCCCCTGCCGCGGACAAGCCTACCAAGTTCAATTTTCATAAGGCGAACTTCGAACTTGCTCTCTCCCTTAGCGTGTGACCAAGCACTCAACATCTTATATACCATATTATCTGATCTTCTTCCCTGTTACGTCCCCTCCTCTCCTAAGTGCTTACGTTCTTACCCTGTTTGGTTCACCACGAAGTCTATAAAACACTTCGTCAAAAACAGACTGCGAGGAAGAAGTTCCTGTCTTCTTGAACTTATGCTGACTTCGCATTTTCAAAGCTCTTCGTTTCTCGGTTAAATCCTTAATACGTAAGTCCAGAAACGAATATCTGGCCACTGTTGAAGACTGACTCAAAGGAAACCTGAAGCCTTTCTGGTCCCACATTCGCAACTCCCAATGTCCTGCCCAGCTATTCCCTCCGTCCATTAAATTTTCTGGCTCCTCAGCTAACTCCCCTAATTATGTTGTGATTTACTCTACCGCTACTTATCCTCAGTCCATGTTCCCTCTCCTTTCTCCTATTCCCTCCCGCTAGTGGATGTAGCCTGCCCCCCATCACCAAAAATTCCCCTCCTTTCCCCTCTCCTTGTCGAGGACCTCATTGTCAAACTCGATGCCAATGTCGGCCCTAGTCACGAGGCTCTTCCAAACCTCTATTTGCTTAAAAATGGTCAGTCCATCCCCTTCTACTATCCCTTGTTTTTAACAAAAGCCTCGAAAAGAATCATTTACAAAAATGGTTATCGTACGGTTGCCGAGAATGACCGTCTGATTTCCTTCCTCTCCTCCTGTCCCAAAATCTTGGAAAGATATATCAGGGAATATAGTGAAAGAACAACGTTTTGTTAAGCGTAGGTTTACCGCCTCCGACTGGCTCGACTTTACCAACTTTGTCGCCTTAGACATTTGGCAAGAAATGCATAACATTTACACTGACTTTGCTAAAGTCCTCGACACTGTAAATCACAAGAAACTTCTACCCAAACTCTCGTCTCTAAGCGTTCTCATACCACTTGTTTTATGGCTAGCCTCTTACCTTTCCACACGATTCTGCCGCGTCTCTTTTGCACGCTGCTTCTTCCCCTCCTTTGACGTCCTGGGATCTATTCCAAGGGTCTCCTGGGTCCTATATTAATTTTATTTTTTATCAACGACCTTACTCCCCCGTTAGGAATACCCTCGAGTACTGTTCGTTGATCTGGTCACCTTACCGTAGCTGTGATTATGTTGCCCTTGAAAATGTGCAACGTAAATTCACTCATTCCCTCTTCTTTGAGAAAATCTTCACTCGTGTGGACTACCCCTCTCGCCTCCGCTTTCTGAACCTTCTTTCCTACTACAGCATAGATCCTATCTGGATTTATGCATATTTTTTAAACTTTCCTCTGGTCTGATGGACTGCTCCGTCGCTAATGACATCAACTGCCGTTCTATGTCTTATCATACACGCAACGTGCCGTAGCACAACGTAACAACACACGTAATGCGGACATTTTCAACGTGCCTTTCGAAGTCTACCTTCACTTCCCGATTCCTAGGCTTTGCCGAAGTTACAAACGCCCAACAGCTTGGTCCTTTTAACTGCTCTTCTTTAAGTAGTTTTAAGCATAGGATAAGATTATTGCTTTCTCCTCTTCCAGAGGGCAATAAGTAATTAAAGTTTATTCCATTTGTTGTCCGTTAAATAAATAAATAATTTGAGTGTTATGCAAGGCTACGCATCAATGCATCTTGGCTGCAAGATTACGGTCCCGGATAAGGAGCATGATAATCGTACAGCGCTATACAGCAAGGGAGATTTCAGATATAGTAAAGAAGGATGCCTTTTCTCAGGCATTACACTTTGTAAAGGTGACAAGGTGGGCTCTGACAACACCTCCTCAGTTTAGTTTAGGCGAGCTGCAGCTCCGAACACTTAGGCTTTTGCCAGGCCCATTGTACTATCCCCGTAAATTGTCTGTTCAACGGCCTCCCGCCAGAGGCGTTCGCAGACTTTTGCGAATCTGAGAACATTCTCCAAAAGCAGAAAGAGCGCAGATTCCTCGTTGAAAAATACCTTACCGAGGTGTCTTCGTCTGAGATCTGAGTGGACCAGACAGCTGCATATGAAGTCCAGGACCATCTCTCCCTCCTCCTCACATACAGCGTATGTTCCCTACTTCCAAATCTCCAGGTGTCTCGATCAACTTTACACAAGTACCGGACAGTGTTCCAGAAAGTGTATAAAGGTTTCGACACACTCCGCGCAGGTAGTATCCGTAGATATGCCTAGCTTTTCTAGGCGATAGTTTAGTCGACAGTGACCAGTGAGACTTCCCACTATGATTCGGAGGTTCTTCTTGGTGAGATTTAAACAAATCTTTATGCGGTTGGGTTTGTATCTCCCAATAAGAACACACCTGCTGATAAACCTACAGCAACTGGAGAACCACAAAGACCTAAATGGGCATTCTAGAGTTCGATCAAAGAGTAAAAACCGGAAAGCTGCCACTTAGCCAAACATTGATCGATCCGATCGATGGAGAAGGTTTGGAAAGAAAGGACATATTCCCAAGGAGTGCAATAGGGGCCCCCAAATACCGGCATATTGGCGGTAGTGGTAAATGCCTGAAATTCAGGAAGACTGAAAAAATGAAGTTTATTCAAATAAATCTCAATCTTTGCAGGGACCCTCAGGACTTATTTGAGCAGACCACTTATGAATCTCAAATAGAAATTGCAATCATAAGTGAACCCTACAGAAACCGTCACGGTGGGGTCTGGGTCTCTGACTCGATTGGTGGAGCGTCGATATAGGCGTGCCAAACTATACAATGCTCCATGAGTCAGTCAGTCACAGGTCAGGGAAACGAGATACTTAAAGCCAAGAAAGGCATCAAGTTGGTCTGGAAAAGCTCTGGACGAGGAAGCTTCTTGGAACTGTGGCTACACCAACGCACTTAGGCAAGCAACCCTACAGAGAAAGCTCTCCACGTCACACAATGCATCGCCAAGGGACGTGTCTAACTACTGGTGGAAAAGTAAATTGGCTCAGAAGGCGGTAGGTAGCAATAATCAGGGACAAAAGGAGCATATCTACAATTTAGTCCGCAAAAACCTCAGGCTTGCCATCCAACGAAGCAAAAAGGAATGTTTTGAGGAACTCTATTCGGAAGCGGATGTAAGTCCGTGGGGGATCATCTATAGAATTGTGATGGGACGGTTAGGAGGCCGGTTATCACCACAGATCACGTGCCCTGCTTTCTTGTTGGAAATCATTCAGGGGTCATTCCCCTACCAAGACAGAGGTACTAACACATTTCAGAGATCTATGAATGTGACGGTAATTCCTGCAGCACTACGGACGAGCTGTTAGAGATCTGCAGCATAATAAGTAACAACAAAACTCCGAGCTTAGATGGCATACCGAACAGAGCCCATAACCTCGGCGTAAAATCCAGGCTGGATATGTTCGCTCAATTGTTCGGAGCGTGCATGATATTCCCTATAGCATAATAGCGTCAGAAGCTGGAACTGCTGCTTAAGGCTGGTAAACCTCCAGGCAAACCATCCTCCTATAGCCTCATATGTCTTCTAGACATTATGGGAAAAGCGGCTAATTTACAACAGATTACTCCCGAACGTCGAAAGCCAAGGAGGCCTTTCAGATCGGCAGTTTGGGTTCAGTAAAGCCAGATCAACCACTGATACCATCAAAATGGTTACTAGTTTGGGCAAAAATGCAATTCACAAGAGGGGTGCTACCAGCAAATATTGCGTGGTTCGAGTCTTATACGGAAGTGCCTGGCGACGATTGGTGTTCCCACTTATCTCGACGTTATTGTCGATAGCTACCTGCGAGAATGGACACTCCGGTATGATACCGACGATGGAACTAAGAAATACGTTGTCTCCGCGGATGTCCCATAGGGCTCCGTACGGGGACTACTACTGTCGAATGATGAACTTAATCTATCGGTTCCGGAGAGGTCGCGATGGCGGGTTACGTCGATGATATAGCATTGGTTGTAGTCGCAGTGATACTCTTGCGAAGCAATCATTGCTGTGAAGGCCTAGTTAGAGAGCACTAGACTGACACTTGCGGAGGAATTAGAATCGGCAATAACATCATCACTTCCAAGCTGACCATCAAATACTTGGGAGTGATGATAAATACGAAGTTAAGTTTAAAACAAAACGTGCAATATGCTTGTGACAAAGGATCCACGGCAACCAAGGCTCTGACAAGGATAATGCCAAATGTGAGAGAGAGGGCCCCATCATACTTGTAGCCTACTTATTGTGAGTGCGGTGAGCTCGATCTTGCTTTATGCCACCACTATTTGGAGAAAGGCATTTCGCGCATCATGTAATGCTTATAAACTGAGTGCGGTCTATAGGATGACAGCCCTAAGAGTGTATTCTGCCTTCAGAACCGTCTAAGAGGAGGCTGCATTCGTCATTTCCGGAATGCTGGCAATTGACATTTTGGCAGATGAGATGACGAGTATATACAATCTAAAGTGAGTCTCTCCTTTGTCGCAGACGAAGAACGCCGAGAGGGAGAGATCTGTAGATAGATGGCACTAGGGATAGGGCTGTCGACACACAGGCTGATCCTTGCCATCAAGGAATGCCCGGGGAGACAATATGGGGAGATTAATGACAATCTCACTCAGTTTTTGACGGAGCATGGGGGGTATCGCCACCACCAATTCATCCAATTGTCCAAATGATGAGAGGTTCCCGAGGACTCAGAGCACATATTTATTCTTCCACTGACCGATATATCGGGACGAGAGGAGAAACCTAGAGGAAACTTTAGGTGACGCACTAATACCGCCCTGTTATGTAATACTTTATGGTATTACTCCTACCAGAACATTTTAGTGTAATATTTGCCAGTTGTAACATGTAAGCTTTTTCCAGGCAATCAATCATTCGATTTTTCCGAACCCTTCCTGGTGTTAATATTTCACTTCCAATAATACCTATCATTTCCCATATGCATATCGATAAATCAACGTTAGCATTCCATTATCCCAACAATAAATTTAATCAAGTCCAAAACGATGAATGAATTGATTGCGATAATTAAATAAACGCCGCGTTTCCTTTTAACTCCACCATGAAGAAATCGAAAATATTTGACCAAAAGCGGTTAGGGAAACGCTCAGCTATCGGTAGTCACATAAAAGCGTAAAATTAGTAATGACGGTTGGATCAATCAGTGAGTAAGTTACACATTAAAATATGCCAGAGTGTCGCACGCAAACTTTGTAATTTGTTTCTGCTTAAATGTTTATAATCAGGTTTTAATTTTTTTGGTCATCAACGGTAAGTTACACAAATGAAACAAGTTGATACGACTATTGACGATTACATATTAACACCGGTAGTTGCAAAATGATTGAACATTTCTGTAATTGATATTTGGTAATGCGGATCAAGTTGTGGCTAAACATTAATTAGTAAAACTATGCAAGGATATTATATAAGGGGATATGTGTATAATTAGAGTGTTTAATCATTAAGATTACACCATACCTATACAAGGTAAGAGAATCAGGTGAATAAATCTAGGCAGGAGTAGACCTTTAGCTGTTTCAATTTTCGATTTTTTGGAACATGTCACTCTAACAGATATGGGCTTGTAATTTTTTCTGTGACTTTCCATAGTCCAGTAGCATATGCAATGGAGTCATTCAAAAAAAGAGAAAATAATCCTCACACACATATCAATCTTCTTATTATTGCTTTATGACATATTTACTTACGGTATGGAAAGAAGCCGTCCCAGCATAATTTAAACTTACCTGTAAAGAAAAAAATGGATATTACAAATATCTGTAGAAATTACTGATTCGTATATTTTCTGGTTGAAGTGAAAGCTCATGAGTTTTCATAAGGGATGAGGAGTTGCATTAGCTTGGTTACGTCTCGCTGATATTTAACGAAGAAAACAGTAGAAGGGGTTAAGGGGGTCATCCCGTATGTCGGGTTGGAGAAATCAATTTTTTTTTGTCATGAATTGTATCTATATATAGTGGAGAATATATGGGCAAAGGGATTTTCCGATGGAAGATGGAAAACCAATCAATTGTCTAAACTTATTTGCTGTTTGGAATAAAAAGGATAATCCAGTCTAGAGTGAGCACTGAAAACCTTTCAAGCTACACTGAGTTATATTTTGTACTAAGTATTGTGCTGTTTGTGTGTTCAGTGATTTTTTTAAATGGATCGTACGAAGGGAGATCGCTTTAAGGTTCAACGTCATACTCGCACTAAAAAACGAGTATTTCATGGGAATCGATACTTATCAGAGAAGAAAAAGGACTTCGCATCAACATCAGCAAAGAAACTTTTAGCAAGCATGAACATGGATGTTCCAATTGCGACAAGTTTTGTATATTGGATTTTGCTGGAGTTTTCTTCGGTATTTCTGCAAATTTTTGCAAATAATAAAATATACGTGTTAAGTAAAAAAGGAATGCGTAGGACATGTCGAGAAAAGAATGGGAACGCGGCTTAGAAATGCAAAGAAGAATCACAAAGGCATTGGTGGAAAAGGGGCTGGAAAACTTACTGATAAGTTTATTAACGACCTCACTGCATTTTTTGGGCTAGCTTTTCGTCGACATGCAAATTCGATAGAAAGAATGAAGCAAGAAATTTGGGCAAATTTCTTCCATAAATGTTCTACAGACGAAAATCCTCAGCATCAAAATTGTCCAGCAGGCGAGGACAGTTGGTGCAAATGGCGCAAAGTGGAGGCTAAAGGAGAACTGGATAGTTTCCACCACGAGAAGGCACCTTTGACTGAAGAAGTTCAAACAATCATCAAACCAATCTACGAAGATTTGTCACGAGATGATCTCTTGAACAGATGTTTAGGAGCAAAGACCCAGAATAACAATGAGTCGTTAAATGCATTGATTATACTTTCGCTCCTAAACACCTTCATTCTGGGGCCAAGGTCGTAGAAATAGCCACTTTTCTGGCTGTAATTATTTTCAATGAATGATTCAATGGCATTTTCAAAATCCAATGACAATGGGATGTCAAGTTGGTCACATATGTCAGGCTTATGTCGACCGCCGTATTGAAGCGCGAATTTGGCGGTCCGAACGACGATCGACTGACCTCGCTAAAAGAGCCAGAATTGAAACCAGAGAGCAACAATCGGCCTTACAAGACAGTTTTGAAGAAACGGAGGGTGCTCCCTATGGACCAGTTATCGCAGACTAATGGTGAGTTAAAATTTTACTATTGATAATCACATTTAAATTTCCAAATGCGTTTTTCTCGAAACTGCATCTTGAAAATCGGCTGCCACCATAGCTCCAAATCTATCCAACCAAATTCTTTGAAATTTTCACGATTTCTTTAATACATATTTATACGGTCCGCAAACTAGGATAATTACAATCGGACGGGTCGTTTTTTTTTATTCATAAGAAAACCATAAAAAAATACCAAAATCCAAAAAATTAAGTTTAAAAGCCCAGCAAAAATTTACCTTTTAATATTTTCTAATTATCCTAGTTTGCGGACTGTGGAATATTGTCCACATTTAAATGCTGTTTAGTTTTTTTTCCTCAGATGAACACAGCGCCCTCCAGCATGGCAGCAGAAAAACACTTTTTCTTGAAGATGGGTGCATAAATTGATACGTATTCCAAAAACTAGCTACGAAATCAAGCTGAAAAATTTATCACATATACTAGAGATATCAATAAACATATGGTGAAAAAATCACGTTCCTATCTTTATCCAGTCTTCCAAAATAATTTTTCAAAAAAAGGCAAAAAAAAACGGCCTTCACATGGGATGACCCCCTTAAGAAGAAACAAGTATTTAGAATAGTGTGCCACCCACACAATTTAAAAGCTGCATTTACCATCAATATACCCAATCAAAGAAATTTCCGTAAATTTCCTCCACTGGTAACTGAGCGAATATAATTGCACGATGTGCATCTGTAAATGCAATTAACTTCTTAATACCCATTTACGGGAGATCATTCTGCTGCGTATTTCACGGTTACGGTTTCAAAAAAAAGCCAATGATCCATTCTTTCACCATAACAGTATTTATTGCCTAGAATCGATATTTTTGTTCTAGGGGAAAATACGCACAGAAAACGCATTAACAGTGCGGATATCGGAAAGTCCACTTCAAGTTCAATGCTTAATCAGATATACCGCAAAGATAAAAGGTAGACGGACAGTAAGTATAAAAGATGGAACCGCATAGGATACTAGACGCAGATCTATGAGAACGTGTGCATTTATATGCATGCTCACTATTAGCTATCTTACTTACAGTAAACTTGCATTATGAGCAAAGATTCAATTTTATTTTGCAGTTGCAAAGTCCGTTACAGAATATAGTATGATAGACCGCTACCATCAACTCACAAGAAGTGCATAGAGAACAGTTCTTACTGTACACTTTGTTCTAGGACCCGTAGATTATCTTCCGTAAGATAAAAACGTGACAGGGATTAAGTATTTACTGATTGCATTCAAAATCCACTTAAAGTAACAATTGAAATTCATAAATCTTATTAGAAAATTTCTCGAGTCACTTGTTTGAGGAACCATTTATCCAGGTTTGAATAAAGTAGAATGAATACTATTTGTGTATACTAAGGAAGTTATCTTAATTTCGTTGCAGCTTGATTCAACAATTCATTACGTTTGTATTTGAATTTCCATTGCTATTAGTTTGTGAAATTTTTATGTTATAAACGTTCTTTACCTATATATGGACTCGTATATCTAAAATCTGCAAGCATACATAAAAGTTAAATATTAAGATGTAAATGTGTTTGTCAACAGAATCGGTTTGAGTAAATGATAATAAAAATTAAAATCTTTTTAAAGTTTTGTATAAAAGAAATCCGTATTAAAAGCGGTTTACTGTCTGTCTGTCCTTTTTCCAGGAGGTGGAAATCTTTAAAAGACACCTGTCCTTGGCACACCAGAGTGTGAGATTTTTACCCACTAAAACCAACCCCGACTCCTCTCCCCCCACCCCGTGGAAACACCTTTAGGTATTACATCACGGGACGGAGTTAGCTTACTTTAGCTAGGCTGGAATGAGACCCGCGGGGTTCGTAACCGCGCCTTCCTCACTCCTTCTGCTTTTCGCAGTTTATCCTGGATTGCTGCGATCATAGAACTGATCCAATCCCAATCCTCCTGCTACCATTCTCCGGACAAAATTTTCTAGTGATAGAACTTCACCTAAAATTTCCTTTAAGTTCCACCTTTTTTCCACGAACCTAGTACATTGGAAGAATACGTGCGGAGGGTTCTCTGGAACCCGGTCGCAATTTGAACAATTTGGTGAGGTGTTCAATTGAAACCGGTGAGAGACTGGGTGAGATTATAATTGATCTCCCCATACTTTTTCTCCAGCGACCCCCAGATGGAAGGGACCTGTAAGTCCAACGACCCTTTTCTGACTGGCTGTTGCCATCTGCTTATGGATTTCTCCCTTTCGGTTTTTTCACCTGCATCATCTCGTCTGCCAAGATGTCAATCGGCATCATTCCCGAGATGACGAACGCTGCATCATCTGAGGCTGTTCTTCTGTAGACCGCACTCAGTTTATGTGCATTCCCTAAAATATTCAGCACTTTTCTCCAAAATGGGATAGCATACAACAAGATAGAACTCATCATCGTGGCTATGAGCAACCTGCAAGTATGTCACGGTCCTCCCACGTTCCTACTCGTGGTGGATGCTTTTCGCAAGTATGCTCTGTTTGTCTATCATCTCTCCCAAGTATGTGATAGCCGACTTGGAAGTTATGATACGATTCCCGATTCTAATGCAGGCGTAATTTCTTTTGTGGTGTTTAGTAATGAGGACCGCTTCCGTCTTTTCCTCCGCAAGTGCCAATCCAGCGCTCTCTAACCAACCAACACTGATTACTTCGCTTGAGTATAACTCATCATCTTATATGCTATGACGTCGGCATAACCAACCACCGTGGCCTCTTCCTGAACCGGAAGGTTAAGTACATCATACTACCGATCTGAAATACCTTCTTGGCTCTCGACGACCGGAAGTAATCTATTATAAATTACCGCTCCAACATTTTTCCCATAATGTCTTGAAAACATATGGATCTAACGGAGGACAGTTCCCTTGGAGGTTTCTCAGTCTTAGGCAGGAGCACCAGCTTCTGCCGTTTCCATGGTGCAGGAAAGATACCCTCGGACATGCACGTATCGAACAGCTCCACGAACATATTCGGTCTACATTTGATGACAAGTTTAAGGGTCTTATTCGGTATGCCGTCCACACCCGGGGCTTTGTTGTCTCCTATTCGACTGCAGATCACCACAAGCTCGTCCCTGGTGACTAGTGAAACCGGCGTTATATTAAGGGGGCGCTGGAGGGTGTCACTACCCCCTCTTTCTAGGGAAATAACCCCTGGATTATATTCATGAAGAGCATAGGGCATGTGATCTGTGGAGATGAATGTCCTTTCACGATTTTCTAGACGCTACCCCACGGTATTATGTCCGCTTCCCAGCAGAGCTCCTTAAAATATTCCCTCTTACTCCGCTGGATGGCGAGCAAAAATTTATTGCGGGCTTTGCTATAGGTATGCTCCTTTTGCCCTTGATCGATCCTCCCTATTGCCCTCTGAACCCGCCTTCCGGGGTGCGGGTCTCCGTTCTTCGTTCAAAAGTGATTGCCTGGTGGTCGCTGTACGTGACGCTAACTTGCCAAGACACATCACATGCCAGGGCAAGGCTGACAAAAGTCAGATCTGGTTCAATTGCAGAACCAAATCCAGATGGCTAGAACTACAGCCAACTGGGTGCATGCTTCTAATAAGCACCGCCCTTTGCGGACCTATTTTTGCCCTTACAAAGCCACTAGCCACCTGGCCCATGCTATATAGTATGACTTGGCGACCGCACACCCATATCGCCGCCCTTCCAGTCGAATCTGTGACTCATACACCACCGACAAGGTTACTGTACGGTTCACTAATGATACCAATCTCCATCGCGGATTCTTAAGTGGTCTGCGCAAGAAAATCCTGTGCAACCCTGCAATGATTGAGGTTCATTTATATTAACGTCATTTTTTCAATGCAGTTAACGCCTTCCTAAATTCCGGGCATTTACCACTTCCGGCATCATGCCGGTTATCCCGTCCCTTCTCTCTTCGCACAAAATGCATTTGCATTCCTTGGCAATATGTTCTTTCTCCCCACACCTTCGACATCGATCGGACCGATCGATGCCGCTAGTGCATGACTTCGCGAAGTGTTCAAACATCAGGCATTCAAGTACCTCTTTAGCACATCTCTCTTTGTTCCCTTAGTCGGCAAACAACCCATCCAATCCCAACCTTCCCACGGCCCTTGGAGATAATATGCCAATAACTTCTGCGCTGCCTCCACTGGTAGTCGCGTTGTGGCTGTTTGAGTACCGCCAAAAGCTTTTTTTAGGGTCACGATAGACTCTTCCTTAAATCGCTCCAACTTGAATTGTTGCTTCAAGGCAGTGCAGATCTCTTTTCTGGATGTTATCTCATCTAGATCATTGCACGCATATACATAAACCTCATGTTTTTGGGAACGAACCGCGACATTTTCGCAACTTGGTTACGGAAGCCATCTGTTTTTCCATAGTGGATTTTTCCAGCTCAGACATGAAATCCTCTTTCTGAGTCCTCCGGATTTTGCTGACACTTCCGTCTAGGTCTTTTAAGTCGGGGTCAGATTTCACCTTTTTTTCAGTATCTCCGCATACGATAGATTTCCTTTGCTGGAAATTACAATTGCCTCCGGACGAATTCTACCTTTTTAGTTTATCTGGAAATTCCTTGACAAATATCCAGTAGCTCTGATGCCGGCCGATCATATGGTTTCCAGATTCGTCTTCGAAAGACATACACTGTCGTAATCACGGGCGCAGGCGTGTTCTCGAGGAATCCGATTATGGAACTGGCCCGACCCCTCGGAAAAATTACGACCATATTCCAGGCGGAGATATATGCCATTTCAATGACAGCAGAAGAATGTCTGCGAAAAAAAGGAGGAGTCGCACCATTCGAACCTGTTTCGACAGGGACAATCAAACTTGGCTGGTAATGAGGAGGCTGACAGACTGGCTCACCGAGGGTCTGGATCCACAATGTCGGGACCAGAACGAGCTTTTGTAATCCAGCCATCCACTGTCAAGTCTACTTTGAAGGGTGAAATTGCAAGGATTCATGCAGTCGAGTGGAAAAATTTGAACTCTTCCCGGCAGCGAAAATCCTTGTGAAAGAACATGGGGTCGCCAGAGCGGCATTTTTTTTGTCCCTTAAGAAGTGGGACATGAAAACCCTAGTAGAGCTTTTAACGGGACACTGCTCCTTAAACTACCATATGGAAAAGATTGGGGTGGTGGTTTCGGCTATGTGCAGCCAATTTGAGGAGGAGAAGGAGACGATCCTGCACTTTATATGCAGCTTCCCGCCCTCCTCAGATCTCAGACGAAGACACTTTGGTAAGGTGTTCTTCAATGAAGAATCTGTACACTCTGTGCCTCTGGAGAATGTTCTCAGATTCGCTAAAACCTGCAAACGCCGTTGGCGGGAGGCCATTAAATAGGGGATAGTGCAGTGGACCTAACAATGGCCTGAGTGCTCGGAGCTGCGGCTCCTCCCAGTGAACTAAACCAACTAACTAGTTTCTTTCAAATTAGGTTAAAAAGATTCGCATACTTCCGCCTAACAACCTAAAGATTTTTGCAGCATGTTATGTATGTATCGCATTCTGAAAAAAATTTCTATTATCCCCTTTCTTATGTTAAATATGTACATAGAATATATACATACATTTAAACTAGATATGATTTCATTTTAATACAAATCCACTTTCATGCTGTGGACACATTTAGATACATCTTAAATCTCTTAACAAAGCTACTTCGCTAGCTTTTACGATATATTTTTAGTTCTCGTGCTTATCCACTTAATAAAAACAATTAGCAATTAAGAGATGTCACGAATTCAGAGGAAAAAGTGCCACCATTAAGTGGCTATGAGAGATAGACAGATTTCTAAATAATTTCTAAACAATAGTTAATGTCGGCGACATTTAACCACTAGATACATATGTATGTATATGCGCGGGTACCCCAGACAAAAACATTTATATCATAAGTATCATAGATACAACAACGAAAGTGAAGACAAAAATACAGAAGGTATGCGCTCTTGCAAAAATTACAAACCATAAATTCAACAAAGGCAGAATGAAAAAGTGCTGGAATCCAGGGGAATGCCTTGATGCAATGGAAAAGTTGCAAGTTATACTCATTAGAAAACAGAAATCCAGTACTCGCACGCTTCCATCTAAGTTTTATACGCGCAGCGCCATATTTTGCTGAATGCATTGCGTGCGAAATTACACTACTTTTGGTTTACTAACCGAAAGCCCATGGATTATTTGTTTAATGTCTTCAGCATAATAAAATGGAATGTTATTGTTTCTTCGCTGCCAGATATGAAACTTTAAAATTTCTTTGATGTGCATGCCTTTTTGATTTCTCGCATTTCGAATATGAATTCATAACTCCGTCAGATCCGGCGGTAATCCAAACACACACTTCTTACCAATCAAATCGTAAGTTTTTATGGCGCTTTGTAATGTTTAATGTAATAAGCATAGCATGTGGGAGTTGGTCAACCTTTCGATTAGCCAAGTCCAAACTGTAATTAGATACTTCCATGGTAGATACTATTTGTATATGACGGGCTAACACTGTGGCAAATACAGCATGAAATCATTCGTATGCCAAACAATTAACAATAATAGGCTTCCGGCAATGTTATCAATTAAATATCATCACTATCACTGACTAACAATTGGTCGTCCAATTTAAGAAAGTTGTAAAGTTGTCGGATAAGGGCGTCAATCAATAGAAAGTGTTAATGAAATTTTGGTAATGAAATTAGGCGGACTAATAGCAATGATTTCATTTTCATTTACGTACCTACACGGCATACAAATAAAATTATATATATAGTATAGCCATAGGTTCTGTCAGTCAAACAAATCTTTATTTCTTACGAAGTAATAAACCAAATCAATCGAGGAGTTACCATTAGAAAAGGGAAACATAGAGCTTTCAAACGAAAAAAAATATTCAAAATGGCCGCCGTTAGCAGTTATACAGGCCCGAAGTCTGTGAGGCCATGCATCGATCCCTTCACACACGGTACAGCCCAAAGACTGTAGTCCAGAGGATTCAAATCTGGACTGCCTGAGGCCCATTCATCCGCGGTTATGTCAGGAACATGCGCCGCTAACCAGTGCTGAATTGTCTTGGCTTTGTGAGCGAGTCCTGCTGGAAGTACCACGGCTTCCCAGCGAATAGGGATTCACTCAATAGCTCGGCTTCATCCTCCAACAGCTTTTCGTACACGCACGCAGTGGTTTTGACGCCGGCCTCGTACAAATGAATATCAGTTACTCTGTGATATAAGACGAACCACCATACCATGACAGAAGTCGGATTGTGGCGACGTTGGACTCGCGGTGAATTTTCTTTGGCTTCATAACAATTGTGAGCATATATTCGATCATTTTGTCGGTTGACTTTTTGTAAACAGTTTTTCATCAGAAAATAACAATTTTGCAATATTTTTCACCGGGAAATAGTTGCAGAAGAGCAGCACACCGAGTTCGTCGGAATTCCTTCAGTTTTGGTGTTAGCATATAGCTAACGCACCGCCGGTACACACCGAGACCGAGATCTTCACATAAAATAGGACTCATACTTCGTTTCTGCTTGCGGAGAGGATTGCGACGAATACTTTCACGCAGAGCATGCACGACATTCGAGCCATGTACGGAGCGCGGGCGCCCCTCCCGCTACCACATCAGCTGTTTCACGGTATCGAGCTAATGTCCTAAAAATGAATCGTTCGTTTACCAGCAGCTTTTGTAACAAACTATGAATTTTTTTCGGCGTATTCCCACATTGGTACAACGCAATAATCGCGATTCTTTTTTCGTAGTTACCGAACTTCATCGTGTTTTCGTTGACGCGCTACTGACCTTCGGAACCTGAAAGTCTGACGAAAGTGGGGTATGGTTAGGTACTCTCCATACACAGTGTTACCAGTTTCGACGGCCTAGCATTTCTCGCTATACGCATCCACTGACAGAACTTATGGCTGTATGTATACTATACTATGATAATTTGGTAATGGAGATTTTTGACATGCGTTAATAATATTGCGGTATAGCCAGCTACCTTATCGATTAAGTTTCACATAAATTAATTAAATGCCTCCTAAATGATTGGATTTAGTTAGTTAGTTTAGGGCAATGGTTGAGAGGATAGAGCATCAGCCACTCAATCTCGTTGCCCCGGGCTGAAATCCCAATCGTCATGGAGGTTTTTGTTCGTTTTTGTGCTTATCTCGCTATTTTGAGCACATCATTCAGCCAGCGTCACGTGCGATAATGATGAAACTGAAGCACAATCTCCTCGAAAATAAAAATGTAGTGAACAACAGCAATAACAATAAAGAGACTGTATGGACATCCTATACTCCACAAAGTATTGAAGAGGGGCCACACATAAATGATGGAAGCGGAATATACAATACAAAAACCAAACCCATCTTTGAAAAAAAAAAACACTTAAAAACTTTGTAAGTTATGGGCTGAGATCAGGGAACGAGATGAATAAAGTATAAGTGGAGCTTCTTGGCTATGCTACAGTCCACCAGATCTCAGCTTGTGACGAGGAGATTTATCATGCCATTCACTGTTCTCACGCCCGTGTTCACCGACTCAAAGACTACGCAACAGAAAACACAGCGTATTGGCTTAGCAATATAGTCTCAAAATTGTCAGGCCAGAAGGTTGTGTTGACAGGCGTTGGGGATGATACGTTAGGGGCACATATGGTGGCAGTAGTATATCTTTCCAAAGCTGCAGCGATTGAAACGGAGCAGTTTCTGCGCCTTTTTATGATTCAGAACAAAGATTTCCGTATGCGATTATGGAGAGTCTTTAAATCACGACCGGAGTAGATGACCGAATTCTGGTGGAAATTAAACGCATCGGTTGGAAAGTCTACCGGTATTCTCAAAGAAATCGCGGGGGCTATAGAGACTGAAACGGAGTACCGAATGCGGGACCTGTTACCAAATGAAAAGGAGAAGCTACACGACCTAGAACTAGATCGCTTAGGAATCAAGCAATACGCAAAGAAGTGCCATGTTGAGGGAGGACCATGATACTCCGACAATGGGGAAGACCTCCAAAGCACTAATTGAGCCAATGGCTAGCTATAAGATAGCCCAGGTAAACCTCCACCATGCAGAAATGGATCTCTAGTAGTAGTAATAGGTATTTTTTGGGATAACATTGGAATAGTGCACGGGGGCAGATCCGAGGTTCACAAAAAGAAATCACGCAGATAATTTGAGATTCCTTTTGGGAAATAGCAAGAGTTTGTATCACTCTTAAACGTACTTTTAAAATTCCCTCTCCTATTGAGTTTTTGACTAGAAACCCCATGGCTTTTTAAATCTCATTATAAGCAGGGAGGGGAGAACTTGGCATCAGTCGAGGTATCCCAGTAGGTCTCACCCGGATCCCAGTGGAATCAGTTATTGGAATGGCGAAGATCTGCGATACCACTTCTCCTCGGATGGGATGGCAACGCCTACCACGGGATCTGGAGAAGCAACGACTTTAATCGAATCGAGGGGGTTGGATGAGCCCTATATGTCCGATCACAGAATAATCAGACTCGACATTGAATGCAACTCGGAAGTAGAAAAAATAGTTGGGAATCCCAGGAGAACAGAGTGAAACTCCTATACAACCACCTGAGTGATAACATGAACCAGTGATGGAAGATCTCAACAGAGTTGTTATTAACGCATATGTCCGGCTAAGGCAGTTACGTCATGAAGAGATGTATCTCGATGGAACAGGAACCCAGCCAGAATGAGCACAGAGGTCCGAAAACTGTTCAACCGGGTAAAACAAACCGGGGACTGGCAGAGGTACAAAAATGTACTCACGACGTACTTATCGGCTTCAGAAACCACAAAAGAATCCGGGTCGGTCTGTCTGAAGAAGATGGGATATTTACCGAGAAAAAGAAGGACAGGGTACATCTGCGTCTCAGAACTCATTTCCTGGGATTCTATCAAATGGCAGGAGGCAACAACCCTCTGACTGATACCAGACAGAAGGGAGAAAAAGGAAAATTAAAAACTAACAAAACAGGTATGCTCGCGCTTTTTTTATATGAAAATAGCATTCGACAATGTATTGCACACACAGCTACGAGATGCCATAATCCGGAAGTGAGTGGGAAACCCCCCAGTCTACTGACGCGCAGGATGTTCGGAGTAGGCAAATAGAAGTGCCGACATGTGCTATATCTATCGTCATGAACATTACACAAGGCTGCCCACAGGGTAGGGTATTCTCACCGTTCTGTAGAGTATGATAGTTTATGAACTCCTCGTAGAGCAGAATAGCGGTCTAGGGTTACGCCGGTGACATTGTTTTAGTCTGTAGGGGCAAATATAAGAATCCAAAGTGAACCAAGAAATGCCAATACGTGATGTAGAAAGGCTTAGCGGCGCATCAATCTAGCCAAGGCAAAAATAGTACAGTCTTAATCACCTGAGAGCCATTATATTAAATGACATGGAAGATAAATGAGAAAATACTCCGTTGATATGTCGGAAAGCTTCAAGGACTCTAATGATTTGTATAAAGGTTTTGTGCTTGGCTTGTGTAGGAAATTTCCTATGCACGTTTTCCCATTCGTACATACCTAAAAGTTCTAAATATTCCTTGATATGTTCCCCAATTCCAATGAGCTTTTTTGAATGAGCTCACATGATGGTGACGTCATACGTGTCAAAGTGCGATAAATTAACGTGAATTACACAATTTTGACCTTCTATAACTTTATTAATAACAGTTGGATTTTTTTCAAGCTTTCCAAAATTTGGTATTGTATTATTACCTATAACGGTACCAAATTTCGAACTTCTAAGATGAACTTAAGGGGATATGGTAAATTTCTAATTTCAAGCACAATTCTATGAAAATATGCTATTATTAACTTTCTTTGAGCAGATATGGGAATGCCATGTATTTTGAAACTTAGTTTTCGTATAGATGCACCATTGTGATTTCAAATTTTTCGGTTGGGTAGGTCTGAGAACGAGACCTGTTACACTTTTTAATAATAATCGTTGGCGCAACAATCCATGTTGGATCAGGGCCTTGAAGTGTGTTAGAGCACTTCATTCAAGACCGTAACGGTACACTAGGAGGCAATGTGGTCAGCATTGCGCTCGCCCGAGATTATTACCCTGATTTGACTCAGGTACTCATTCACAGCTGAGTCGACTGGTATCCGACGTCAAATCACGATACAAATTCCACTGCCACTAGTGAGATTTGAACCGCGACCTTCCGTACGACAGCCTTGCGTTCTAACCACTCAGCTATCCGGACACACTTTACACGTTACACTTTTTAGGGCACACATTTTGAACCCTCACTTCCCTTTGTTTCACTCAGTATCAAAAACATCATCAGTTTTGAAAAGTACTGATTGAGCCCATTAAAACTCAACATAAAATGGCGTCACTTGTTGTTCGTGACAATTAGTTCAGCCATTTCCGAATAAATCGGGTGTGACAGACAGACGGATAGACAAACATAGACTAAATTCTAATAAGGTTCTGTTTCACACGAAACCCTAAAAATGGGGATCCACCCCGAAAATACTGCATTGGATATACTTTGCAATAGTAAGGCCAATGATTTACAATGAGGCGTTAATCTAGGCAGAAAGAACTGAACTCAGCACAACAAAAACTTTAAAGAGTGGCTTGCAAATGTACCATATCAGTGAGGCAATGAGGACATCCCCAACGGCATCCCTGGAATTGACTCGTCTCTATCTGCACATCCAGATGCAGGCAAAGAGGGCGATTTTCAAAATGTCCGGGCATATGGGCGAGGGGATGCGCTGCCTAAATGGAAGGAGGGGGTATTCCGAACTACTGATAGTGAGGGATAGCATGATAACTACGTTTGATTTCGACAAGGAATGTAAAACGTTGGAGTAACAGGGCAAACTGGAAGAGCGTGGCAGTGACTGAATTGCAGTGAATTCTAACTGACAGCGAAGCGGCTATTAAGGCACTCAGGTCCAACCAGGTGAACTCTAAACTGCCTTAACAGACTGAATATGCTTCTTCAATAAAGTCTAGATACTCTGAGTTTCAGGCCATATGGGCATACGAGTTAGCCAGGAAAGGAGCAGGAGTGGACCAAAGCCCTTTTGCGGAATTGGAAATGGCTTCATAGCTATGGCGCTGAAAAAACGAAGAGGAACGGCTGAGGGAACTAAACTGTGCGAACCTACCAGGAATGGAAAATTCCTGGGTGCTCATGGGGGAATATCACCCAAGTGTTCGAAATATTGTTTAAACCTCATAGAACTCACTGGACATTGAAGGCTAAATCATTATCTGGGGAAGCTAGGGGTACCTATAAGCACTACCTGCAGATTCTGTGAGGGGAGTAACGAAACCTCCCCACATGTCCTGGGCGGTATCCGGTATTTATCCAAAGTAGACTGAGACACTCGGGAGAATATTTAATTTCAGATGCTAAGCGGAATGACCTAGAAGTAGGAAACATCTTAAAGTTCCTGTGGCGTATTGGCATCAACATCATACTATACTTGATATGGACGCTGTAACAATTAAAGGGGCAGAATAGTTCTTTTAGAATGTAATGCAACTTCTCTTAATACCATTATTATTGACCATTCCAATCGTTTCGAAACGTGTAGTTATTGGGGTTCGATTCCTCAAGCTAAATAGAGAATTACCAATTCGTGACTAACCTGAGGTGCTCTACGCAAGTAGTTCGATCTGATACAAGTAATCATGCATACAGCTGTCGGGAAAAATCAACCTAAATGTTTCACACAATATAGCGCTGCTAAGACAATAAAGGTTTTGGAAGACCGTCTTTCATAGTAACCACTGCTGTTCTAGCGATCTAATCATTGTGGCTTCATGATAAAAACATACACTGCACTGCCAAATTCGATGGCTTTCTTATGGAGATCCTTACTATTGATAAGAAAACTAGCACTATCAGATACCTAAGAATATCATCTATGCAAGACACGCGCAAAATATAAAATTTGGCATGACTTGTATGTACCACTTACTATCAGATACGGTTCTAATTCGCCCCAGATATTTTCCCGTTTCTTTAGTATGTTGCAAAAAGAATCTAAACGCTTTCACTAGACAATCAATAACTCTACAACACATGCACTATCATCATTATCGTTAGGTTCCTCTACATCAGCGTAAATGGACGATTTTCACATTTTTTGTGTCATTTTTTGTAACCAACACCACAAAGCTTTAATTAAAAGCGAAGTGATTTGCCACAAAGATACAAAAAGTGGAAACGTGCTCAACAAAACTGGGTGCTTATCATGTAATACTTCCTAATGTGAAAATAACAACAGGAACCAGATACAACCAGCAAATTGTCCAGAATTGAGGTAAGCAAATCTGGGTGGAATTAACACAATATTTGTGTCTTATAAATCACATGTTTGTTTTACTTTGACCGTCAACATAATTACTGTATCTTCTGACGGAAAACAATGAATTTAGATTGCATAAGCTTTAGCCGCAAACTATATAGGAAAATGAAGATGTTTTGTTATGTGGGAATTCCCTTAAGATTGGTACGAACCCAGACTGTTATGCATGCTCTTCTGAATAGCAAGTAGGAAGGAAGGAAATGTTACTTTAATACTGTCATGAGAAATTTAAAATAATTTGAATTGAATTAATGTTGCTCAATGTTTTCGTGTCAGAAGTAACACTTTTGTAGGTTCGGGGTTATGCAATATTTTGGTTTTGAATCTAATTTAGGATTTCTGTTGATAGATAAGTGGTTTTTGCACTTAATTTGCACGTAGTTCTCATTGAAATTTAGGTCTCATGAATTTCTAACCGAAATCTGAATATCATTATGATCGAGTTATGCAATTTACCGTAAAAATTGAATTCTACTTTTTTTCCAATCTCGTCACTTTTTCAAGTGAACGCTGTTTTGGACTAGAAAATAATTAATACGTATATTTTGCAGCATTCATGTAGAAACTATGTCATCCATTAGTATTTTGAAAAATAAATTTTCTGCTAAATCACACAGTAGATTTCGACAATCAACATTGAATTACAGTAAATATGTGTCAATGAAAAAATCTGAGCGATCACTTTGAAGCAAACAATCGTTCGATGACAGTGCACCAAAGTAAATCTCTTTGATGGGAGTACTTACTGGTCCGGACTAAAAACGATGTGGCGTATCCGCGTTCGCGAAATGAAGTTTTAATTTTGCAGAAAGGGGCCTACACCCTCTAGGACATGGCCTTGTCACGAGAAATGTGTTGAAGGAACTTCCGGGGATCATGATCACCCACATGACTCACATGTTCAACGCGATTCTACATTTATTACCCCAAGTCTTGGAAGATTCCAGAAATTACAATGGGTCCTAAATGTGGGAAGGATCAGATCCGTTGCGGTATACAGGCTCATACGTCTTCTACGTAACCTCACAACGGTGCTCGTTTGGAAAACAAAAAGGTTCCTGAGCATTAGTTTGGTTTCTGAGAGACACACGGTATAATCGAACAAGTTCGCACAATCGTCTTTGAGGTAACGAGTGTATTGGAGAATAGAAAATAGGTATTGCTCAGCGATCTTCTTGGTCGAAGCACAAGCATTCGATAAAGTGTGGCAAGAAAGTCTAATTCTTAAAATAAAGAAAGAGCTTCCAGTATAAATGCATGGAATAAAAAATATTTTCTCGTGTGACGAAAATTCAGGATACAAAAGTTTCACGTCTCGTGATCATACCATCCTAGCTGGAATTCCCCAACGCAGTGTGCTTAGTCCGACACTATACCTTATCTTCGGATCTACCAATTGACCTTAAGCTGATAACCTCAACATCTGCTGATGATACTCCCATTCCAAGTACCCATGTCGTTCCTCAGGTTGCATAAAAAAATTTGTAAACTCACTTCTAAAATGGGGAGTTCCCGTGAGCCAGGCCAAGATCTTTGCCAATCGTGTAATACTCCATCAACAGAATGAGAACAAGTATCTGGGTATTTAGCTTGATGGCAGCTAATATGGAACAAGTGTGTCGATAGAAAAGCGTTGCAAATGAAGCTGAAAACAACAAAATATGCTCTACAAAGTCTTCACGACATGCCAATCTAGGCTTCCGCAATTCACCTTTGGGATTTAGTATACACATCTAACATTGATCTGCTAGAAAGAGCACAACTCACGATAATGCGCACCTTGGTATATGAATAACGTAATTATCCACAGAGACCCCAAAATTGCGGAAATAAGAGAGAAGATTTCATTTCAGGCAATAAAGTATAAAGGAACACTAGATTTTCAAACAAACCTTTCAGCCAGGACCCTGGTTCAACAGCCTGGTGTCAACTGATTAAAAAATTGAACCTTTTGGAAAAATGGTAAAGAAACTGAAACAAAACGTCGTGTGGGCTATAGTACTCCGTAGCGTCCACATTATTTAGTTTACTTTGTTCTGAGACGAGCTGACAAGAAATTCATTACCTTGTATGCGACATATTTGTTTTTCTCCTCCTTGGTTTCCTTCAATATCTCAATTACCCTCCATTCAATTTCCTACTTCCCATCCCGACATTCACTTATTTGAAAATATAATAATTTAAAAGTGATCCTTATTTTTTTCCTTTTTAACAATTTTACTTACAAAGCCTTCACACCTCCTAATTCCCACAAAACCCTAGAATCCATTTAATATTTGAAATTTTAATATAGTATTTTTCTAATATTCCGAAAATGATAATTAACCTTTTTGTTGCTGCTTGCACATACACCTCCCCATACTGCATATTATTAAAGGCAATGTTTGTTTCTGACTGAGGCGAAATATTATGCATGCGAATGCAAATTATGCTTGGAATTGTGCGGGGATTTTGTTTTTGTAATGAGGCCGGACGGTGTATAAAGAAATTTGAGGGAGGTTTGTTGTTGTCCCAGCTGATGAAGAATTTTGGATTCAATGTCTGGGTTGAAAAATTAGCGGAAGCAGCGGGGGTGGCACTGGAAAATCATCTGGCTGGATGAGAAGTGCAGTTTGAAAGTTGGAATAGATCAATACCTGATCGGAGTGTGTATTTTTATGTTATTTCAAAATAATTCATTAAAATGCTGAATAAAGTTTAGTACATTGTTTAAGTGAATGTTTGGCTTTCCGCGCTCTAAAGCACTATATGTACGTTGGGATCGTTTCTCCAGATTTCGTGCGGTTTCAGTGTGCAGTATCTGTCTTGAATGCTATGCAACTGAATCCGTTTATAGAGGTCCAAAAAGTTATTTTTAAGCGCTGTAGTTGTAGGAGAGGACTTAGGTCGCCTCAGTGCACCACGATACAAAGCATAAAATCGAATCCAAAAATTCGTCCTGAGAGAAGAAATCGGAAAAGGGAGAAGCAGAGCTGATGGGAAAGGGCGAAGAACTCGACGGTCTGAGGAGGACCGAAGTGATGATAAGAACCCTATTTCGATCGCAAGCAGGTGATTAGCCAATATGTCTGAAAGTCGTGGGAAGTAAAGAAACGATCGATCCGAGAATTTTGCGAGTGCAGTGTCCGCTGACTGTAGATTTTAGTAGATCTCGGCTATCGAGGAAACTGTTGGGCAAATTTCCCAGCCAGAAGTGCAAAATCGTGAAAAAAAATCACATCATCGTCCTTCGAACTTATCGACCTTCTTTGTCTGCTTCCTCTTACCCTAACTAACTCACGCGAAGCCCACAATAACACAAGGAGCATTCTCCACTTTTCTGCCCTGAGGAGGCTAAGGCAGGGTGGAACCCCAAAGGTACTCCCCATGAAGATCTAGATAGGGTGAGATTTAGTCCGATTTCAACATAGGTATGTATGCAATATTTTCGCTAAATTATGGTGTTATTCCATTGTTGAGTGATCGGTGAACCGTTTTTTAAGCTGAAGATGCGTTTTCTGCTTCATATCCAGACAAACAAGGCATTCGCGTGGTTGGCTTTATAGCTGCCTTGGAATTGCTGGATTTCTAAACATCACACAACACTAGGACAATGTAACACAGAATGAAGATCTCCGTAAGCAAATAACCCACACATTTGGCGATCTACAATACGTACGCTGTTGTACGCTAAAATTCTTGGCAATTAATTCACTGTACTGGACGCTTTCGTTTATGAGGTTCCCCGACTGGTCCTTTGCGATGCAAGAGGCAATGGAGGTGGCACACGCAAATCACTTTTTGGAGTTGGGTTCTAGATCAATCTAAAAAGTCCTTGAGGTTTTTTTTCTACAATTAATAATATTGCAAACATTTGTTAAAATCGATTTACTGTCTGTCTGTCTGTCTGACCATCATACGCATTTTTCTCGGAGATGGCTATAGCGATTTACAACAAATTTGGGGAAAAGGTGGAAACTGTGAACGCCCACGCATACAGCAAGTTACATCCTTTCACGTCGAACCTAAGGCCCCCCTTAGGGGGGGGGGGGGGGTCCCCCCAAACATGCGAATATAGCCATGTGGGGTATCAAATAAAAGGTCTCAGTTTTGACATTTGCTGGAAAGGTGGGGAGTGCTGAGGGTCGAAACTGATCATTTCTTTAGCGGACCCATTCTCAGAAACTACCCATCCGAAAAGTCTGAAAAAAAATCAAGAAGTTGTCACTATATGATGTTTAGACCCAAAATACCCTCCATAGCGATATCTGTTCGAATAAAGTTAAAAATACGCAATTACCGACCACTGCGAATGTGGAAGAATCGTGGAACCAAATGAAAGACACGATCCACAAAGCGGCCTCTGCAACCCTCGGGGTCAATAAGCCGGGTAAGCGGTACATCAACCGAATAGATGGCGAGAATATTTGGAGCAGATTTCAACTGAAGTCGAGGAGACAATAAAACAAATGAAATCGGAGAAAGCCACAGGACCTGACGACATCGCATCTGAGCTCTGGAAAGCGAAGAGCTGGGACCCAACACTGTGGCTTAGTGAATTCTTTAATTGGGTTGTTCAGGAAGGAAGAATACCATCTGAATGGCAAGAAACTACCACAGTTCCAAGATGGAAAAAGAAAGGTAGTCCAGCAGGATGTTCAAAATAGCATCCGATCTGGTTACTTTCCCATACCCTCAAGATTTTTGTATGCATTCTTGACAACCGCATTCACGAAATCGTTGAAATAACCGTGAATCAAGCCGGTTTGTCAAAAACTGCGAAACTACTGACGCAATATACGCTACGCGGTTACACATGGAGAAATACCGTGAGAAGCATCGCCCTCTTTACATTGCATTTCTATATCTAGAGAAAGCGTTCGACCGTGTGCCAAACGAACTGGTAGCATACCAGACAACACTTAGTGCCAGAAGAACTCGTGCGCTGGGTTCAATTGCTCTATCACAACCCGACAAGTAAAGTACGAAGTATGGCGGATATATCAAAACCGCTTCGTGTCTCTGTTGGTGTTCATCAAGGAAGCGCCTTCTCACCACTCGTCTTTGTTCTTGTTATGGACACCGTCACACGAAACATCCAACGTCCAGCGCCCTACACACTGCTTTATGCAGATGATGTTTTGCTAGCATCTAACAGCAAAAATGATCTCGAGCAACTTGTTCAAAAATGGAATGATCGCCTCATGCAACATGATCTCAGATTTAATCTAAACAAAACTGAATTCTTGACGAACGTCTGAAATCTAAAATTTACCGCAATGCCATCCGTCCTCTCGTCCTCTGGTTCTGAGTGTTCGCCGACTATAAAAGACAATGTACGGCATCTTGCGGTACTGGAGACGAAGATGTTGCGTTGGACTAGTGGCGTGACACGTTTTGATCACATCCGAAATGAGAATATCCGCGACCATTAAGGGGTTGCACCGATCGTGGAAAAACTGCGAGAGAGGCGTCTTCGATGGTATGGTCACGCAATTCGCGCTAACGAGAATTCACTTACCAAGATTGGTCTGATCATCGAAGTCGATGGTAAACGAGCAAAAGGCAGGCCGAAACAACGGTGGCTGGACACGTTGGATGGGGATTTAAAAGCCTCGAGATTACATCCAGACCAGGCATTCGATAGAGCCACAAGGCGAAGCCGATCACGACGAGCCGACCCCGTTTGTAAACGGGAGAAAGGCTCAAGAAAAAGAAGAAGGCTTGGGCAATTGTTAATTTATGACACTATCCAATTCGAGTTATAGAACTTCTATGAGTACCGGCAGATCACTTCAATATAGCAAACAGAGGTCGGAATTTCTGTCATTCGATTTTTAGCTTATTATACGTTTTGTGTTGGGATAGCTGAGTGGTTAGAGCACAAAGCTGTCGTACGAAAGGTCGCGGTTCAAATCTTACTGGTGGCAGTGGAGTTTGTGTCGTGATTTGACGTCGGATACCAGTCGACTCAGCTGTGAATGAGTACCTGAGCCAAGTGAGGGTAATAATCTCGGGCGAGCGCAGTGCTGACCACATTGCCTCCTATATGGTACTATAACCCTGTAGTGTACCGTTACGGTCTTGAATGAAGTGCTCTAACACAGTTCAACGCCCTGATTATGTTTGGTTTGGGTCGAAGTTGCTTTGAGCTTTGATGAGTGAGGCTCAAAGTGAAATGAAGGAGTTACGTGTAAATTTTTTGATATTGCACCCTGTTGGTGAAATTGCCAGGATCATTCTAAGTAGACTACTGACGACTCTTCTTTTATTTGGTCGCCATTCAGCTTTTTAGTTTCCAAAATCTAGAAAGTCTGATATGCTGCGATAATCTCAAAGCTAACAAGCTGACTGCCCTATGTTCACAAAGTTCAAATTATTGTCATTAGTTAGAGCCCATAATTGATTGCTTAGGAGCTTTGAAGTTTAGGAGTTTTTGAAAAATTCTCAAAATTGGTTTGACCGGATGTTGAACCGTAGCGGCCAATATATGGCAGATATGGTCGCGGATTTCTAGGAAGATTAGTGCAGATGATGTGAAAATCTACGGAGGAGTGAACCACGACAGCAATAGTAGTGACTATTACAATTCTTTTCAGCAAACAGCCCTTTTTTGAAGTAAGGACGAGGTTGCGGTTTAGGGACTATAAAATCTACAAAAATTTCGCACACCGTTCGATGACGATAACTAAGATCGTGTTTAGGTAAAGCGAGAAATATACCGGTCTGGGCTATTCATTTTAAATATAAATAACCTTAGCCTTGTGGTAGACAGATTGGGGATATTGACGGCAGATACACATTACGTTATCCCCGGTGTTATGTAGAAAATTAAATTAAAAAAAAATTAAATTTAAATGTTTCCAATCAAACTTCCGTTGTGCGTCGGAAGTTGCAGAATTTCTCTGTACTTTCTAGAAAGTGATCAATGAATACAATTTTCTTTAATAAAATTTCATGTAACCTTGCAAAAAAATTCATACACAATAATTTTCTAGACATAACTTGTTGAAAGTTTCAATTCTTAAAGAGTGAAATGTTTTTCGATTTGAAGCGAACGTTATTAAATCAAAACAATCTTTTAATGTACAAATTTCACAAATCGTTCAATCATGATTATACTCTAAAAGATTCAATTTCAGAGCCAATTTATTCATACATTATATGAATTGAATCCATTTTCATTAAATATTTTGCAGCAAATCAGATATGAATGAATAGATTGTGTCTCTTTTATTCAACCGGTAGCCGCAGGCAAAAAGCAATTCGCTGCTGTTACGGATTATACCGTTCGATTCACTGAAATTTAAAATGTATCTTGAAAGTTTATCGACTACATATCCCTTCTGTTTTCCTTCTCTATACCCATTATCTGACACTCAACTAATAGCCTGAAGCAAGCATAAATATTAGAACTAAATTCTTGCAAACACTACTCGTATGTTAGATACAATTTACCCAAAGATCAGTGATGTCGTGTCCCGATACATTTCCAGTTTCTCATTCCTGTTATAGAGTGCATTTCAATCGTATATTCTGAATACCTTAAAGATATTTATATTGTGAACATTACAGGCATGGAACCAGTAAGAATTGCAAACTGGTTAGATCACTTCGAATGGGAAACGACAGGAAAGTATACAAATTTCCAGTACATTCTCTACAGAAACTATGATAGAAGAGAACCTCAACTGGAAATACCTACTGACTTAGTAGCCACTGATATTCCGTTAAGGGAGTCAGTTGATTAAAGATGAATGGTGTGGCTTGTTGCCTTTTACATGCGAACATGGGTAACATTTTGCTTAACATTGTCACAATGGATTTGTTCTCAAACTTGTTCTTCGGGGTTTTCTATTAAAGATACATGAAGCTGTCTAACGATAGAATATAGAGATCGTGTTCACTGATTAATGAGGGTCAATTGTATCTTATGGATTTGCATAGTTTCGAATGGAGCCTTGTTTGCCTTGGAAAGCAAATCTCCCGGAAAGTAGGTCTTGCGTTTCGGTGAGTTGCGCGAAAATTTATATGCATACTGAGGAATAATAAGAGTTGCATGAATTTGGAATGTGTTAGAAATTAATATTTGTAATAAAATTGAATAAAAAGGGCACTTGGGACCTACGGCGCAATCAAATATAAATGTGAGTTTAGCAACTCCCATAATGGAAAGAACAAGAAGCCCGGTTACGGCTGTATGTCCTTGGCATTTTTATCTAAATCTTCCAGAAAACGGGAGAAGATGGCATGGCAAATCAATACGGAGCGGTTCATGGTTTCCTGACAAGGCTCGCAACGGATCCAATAGCATAGAGAAGCGCTGCGAAAGAAAGCGAAGCTCCTTCGGAATGAAGTTATGAGTGGTGCTACACCACCAAGTGTGGCAACATGTATCCTTTTTCAGTGCAGGTTTTGTACTAATTTGTTTCGCTTGACTCTAAAGCCTCTATATCTTAACCTACTAAACCGATTAATCCCCTTAATTACAAGCTAGATGAACAGTTGCCCATGTCGATGTTTAACAACATGGCGTTAGTCTGTTCAAATATTTCCAAGCTTTCTGCGGCATCCAGTTTGTGGACTTTATGTATTTTTTGTATAATATCCACGTTGTCTCAGGAAATGTTATGATAGCTATCTACTATGTCGTTTGCGACTGTAGACTTGACATGACGTAATAGGTTTTTTGCCGCTGGCTCCGTTTTTTGGTATGTTCTTCGAAACCTATTTTTACCAACTGCTTAGTCTGGCCTATATATACAGAATGTCCAAAAAGTCAACGATAATACTTAAACGGCTGTTAGAGCAACCCACAAGGATCCAGAAAAACATTAAATGATCTTAGCAAAAAGTTGATGGTTTTCGAGATATTGGCACTGGGATGGAATGGAATTCGTCAAAATCGTTCTCTTGGATCAAATCTTCGAGCGTCACTCATTCATATTCTAAGATTCAGATTTCAGGTTTTCTATACTCATTAGTCATTTCATTAATTAAATAACAACATTTGACTAACAATTTAAAACTTTTAATAACAAATTTATTTTAAACTCAAGTATGACATTTTTTTATTTTTCATTTAAGTTCAAGTTTAAACCCTCATACTGTAAAAAAAAATACTGAGTTAACTTGGCCAGTGACTCCAGGCCAGGGTCATCCCGTGCGTCGGATCCGCAGAATTGAACTTTTTTGTGGCATCAATTGTATCTAGATATAGTGTAGAATATTTGAGCAAAGTGATTTTTTGATAGTCGTTCATAAATTACAGTGTCAAACACGTAATATGACGCAAGCCAGATTTATGTCGATCGCCGTAATAAAGCGCGCATTTATCGACCCAAATGACGTTCGAATGACTTCGGCAAAAGGACAAGAATTGAAGCCAGGGCTGTACATGTGTTTCTTGAAGAAATCTTAGATTTATGGATTAGCTATAGCAGATTAATGATCAGTTAAGATTTTATGGCTAAAAATCACATTTTACTTTTTAAATGCGTTTTTCCCGAAACTGCATATTGAAAATCTGCTGCCACCATAGCCCAAAATCTATCCAAAGAAATAATTTGAAATTTTCATGATTTATTCAGAACATATTTCTACGGCCCGCAAACTAGGATAATAGTGATTCATTGGGTAGTTTTTTTTATTCATTAAAGAAGCCTTGAAAAAACATCAAAATTCACAAAAAAAATTTAACAAGGCACCAAAAATTTAGCTATCAATAATAATAAGCCGGTCCCAAGCCCGGTTGTGAAAGGAAGAGGGATGGATAGCTTCAGTTTGAATGGCTGTACGCCACCGCAGCGTCTCAGGGGGTAGGTGAGGAAAGTGCAGGAACTTTGCAGTCTTGCAGATTACTCACTAACGAAGTTATCTCAACACCTGGCAGCTAGGGATAAAATGCACTACCAAAAATGAGAAGAAGGAGAAATTTAAGGTCCGGTACGGATAACCGGCGGGAGTCGTCTGACTTGGTGACTGGGTCGGGCTCTCGTAATGGATAGCACGGCGTCGAAACCGCTAGTCGTGGGGCGGTTCGACGTCTAGGCGCCATGACGACCAGGAGCACAGCTCCGCCTGCTGCAACTGTTTCGCCACAATCTGTGGCGACCACTTCAGTTGGTTCGCGTAGCAAGCGGATGAAATGGACTGAAGAAATGAACCTCTTCATCATCCGCTCCTACTACGAAATAACGGCGGGGGCGGGTACAACATCTTACCGCCCCTTGTTGCACCAGAGATTCGTCGAGCGTTTCCCGAAATTCGCGCACGTGACTGTGCAGCGAGTCGCAGACCAGTACCGCTTTATTACTCGCAGCGACACAATCCCGGCCACCATCAGGGAGCGTGTTCGACTTGAAGTCATCGGGGAAACTGGTAACCGAGAGTCGATGGGGGCAGATGCGGCGGCATCAACAACACCACGCCGCACTGCAGGTAACAGTTTCAGTACTCGCCGAAGCACTCTTCTCCACCGTCCAGCTGAGGTTTCCGCTGAGGTTCGGGACGAATTCCAAAGAGCGTGTATAGAATTCTCGGATATGGATCCTTTGCATAGACCAGGTATTCCCAGGCTCTATGCATCTCCAGCAACTCCGGGAATTCTATCTCAAATCAATGATGAGATTGCATCTCGACTGTGTGCTGATATATCGCTGCTGCAACTACAATCACTTGTGTATTGTGGTGCAGTTGCGGCTATCAGATTGCACGGTCAGAAGATTCGCTTTCGTGTTATTGGTTTGAATGACAAAAGAGATCCACCATGGAAAATTCGTCTAGAACGTCGTCGGGACTCACTAAGGCAGGACATTGCTAGACTGATTCAGATCAGCACTGGCAATGCCAGCCGACTGGTTAGAAATAAAGTGCAGAGGGTTTACCGGAACTATGCCATCCCCTGTGAGGCACCCGTTGTTGAAATTCTGGACACACTAAAACAGAAACTTTCTGTCATATGCAGTCGGTTAAGACGGTATGGCGAAAGTTGTTCCAGACGTGTCCAGAATGCAACATACGCGAGAAACCAGCGGAGCTTTTTCAGATCTCTCAACGAATCCCAACAGAGCGCCCAGACGATACAGTTCTCGGTGACGGAAGCGAATGAGTATTGGGGTGGACTTTGGGGGTTACCTCCCCAGCATGCTGAGTGGATCACCGCCGAAGGCACCCGCCATGCCAATACACCTGGCATCAATTTTGCGGATGTTACCGAAGGTTACCGAAGTTCGACGAGCCAAAAACATCTCGAAGAACTGGAGGGGCCCAGGTCTGGATCGGGTGCAGAATTTCTGGTATAAGAAATTTACCAACGTACGCAGTCGGTTGGCACGCAGTATAAATGAGGTCATGAGTCGGCCGGAGGAATTTCCACCTTTCCTCACTGCGGAGATTACCTACCTTATCCCTAAGAAGGACACGGTGCAGGACCCCGCAGACACAAGACCGATCACTTGCTTACCAACCCTCTACAAATTCATCACGTCCATTATTAGTGGAAAGATTAATGCGCACCTCGAGACCAACAACATTCTGTCCGAGGAGCAGAAGGGCTGCCGAGTTGGGTCAAGGGGTTGCAAAGAGCAACTCATTATCGACTCGGTAGTTGTAGGACAAGCAACTAGAGGCCAAAGAAACCTCTTCAGTTGCTATATCGATTATGCCAAGGCTTTCGACAGCGTTCCGCATACCTGGCTAATCGATATCCTACATCTGTATCGCATTGATCCAAAACTAATAACGTTTTTGGCGACAGTCATGGAAGGGTGGCATACCACCTTATCAGTCCGTACATCTGAGGGTGCTAATACCTCAGAGCCTATCCCTATACGGAGGGGCATCTTCCAGGGGGATTCATTGAGTCCCCTTTGGTTTTGTATGGCACTGAACCTCCTTTCATGGCTACTGAATGATGCTAGAGGGCATGGTTTTGCAATAAAGTATGGCCTACGTGCTAAGTGCGAACTGACACACTTGATGTACCTAGATGACATCAAGCTGTATGCTGGTATTGACAACCATCTTAGAAGTCTGTTGCGAATAATAGACATGTTCAGCCGTGATATTCGGATGGAGTTTGGATTAGACAAGTGTCGAATCCAAGCCATCCGCAAAGGTCATCACGAGCCGCATGCCGGACATAGCATTGGTGACCTCCACATCGAAGCTATGACCGAGACACACTTCTACAAGTACCTAGGAATTCTGCAAGGAACCCATGCTCGAGTTGGTGATCTGAAGGAAGCTCTGCTGTCCGAATTCCTGCGACGTGTAAAGCTGGTGCTGAAATCGCATCTCTCGGGGAAGAATAAAATAGGCGCGTTGAATGTGTTCGCTATTCCTTCACTGGCTTATGCATTCGGAATATTGCCGTGGGCGAAGACCGACCTGGAAAACGTCCAGCGGCGGATACGGACAACTATGTCCAAATTCCGAATGCATCACCCAAAGTCTGCCGTGGAGCGGATGAACCTGCCTCGTGACATCGGGGGTAGGGGCGTGGTTGACGTGGCGGCACAACATCATCGCCAAGTCGACTCGCTGCCCGCTTATTTTTACAGTAAAGAGCAGGCGAGCCCCTTGCATGCGGCTGTCTGTAAGGCAGGCTGTGGACTGACCCCACTTAACTTGAAGGATCGATCTTTCAATCCTCTGAGTGGGGTGAAGTCGGACCAGGAGCGGATCGATGATCGATGATCTGGTTAGGGGGATGTTTAGAATTTTGTTTATTATGCTGTGGAAAACTGCGAATTTATTTATGTTATGAATGGAAAGAGCTGTTAGGAATGACTCGTTGTATGGCTGTGGGCTTCCTGAATATATAGAACTCGAAGTTTTCCCCGTTTCTGATTATTTTGATGTCCAGCAATGGTGTTTCTCCCATTTGTTTATCTCCATGGTGAATATTATATTTTTATGGAGCTGATTGATTTTTTAGTAATCCATTCAACTGTGATTTGTCCACGATGGCTAGTACATCATCATCATATGTAACCCAAAAGGTGAGCATTATCCCGGGGTTCCTCGAGACCTGTCATAAATATTTCGCTTAGTATGTAGAGGAGATGGATTGGGTTACCCATTGCCACGCCTGGTTTTATAAGATTCGTTCCGGAAGATGAAGTAGCTTTCACTCATACATATTGACGCTAGCTTTGTATATTGCTGATTATCCCTCTCTTCTTTGGTTGAGTTGCGGTGTTTGTTAAACCAGGTTTTGAGATTGTGTAGGGCCTGTTTGACGTGTACACTCAGAAAAAGTGCTCTTACATGAAACAAAACTAGGATTTCATGTTGCCTACTTTTAGCATCCTTCAGCCTCTTGGCCATTTGAAAGCTGTCTTTTAAGGTATATTTGCTACGGTAATCACCGAAAGCGTTGGCTTCTTGTAGTAGCCATTCGCAATTTGGGGGAATTAGTGTCCTGGATAACCTCCGGTGTTTCGTTACCACTTTTATGTACCTTGGATTGCATTCCAAACCTAGGCAGAGAGGGATTAAGCATGCGTAATGCAGCTATGTTCTTGACAAGGTTAACACATTCTCTTAGTTTTAATAGACTCTGGTAGAAAAAGGAAGTTGGGAAACATGTTATGTACTCGAGAGTTCATCCTGTTCTAAAATGAATATGCACGCCACGTGCGCAAATCTACAGGCAAAAATCCCACGCTATACGTAACAGATAGCGCAATACATTATTAATTACGGCCCATGGCGGTTTTTCTTTGGCATGACTTTGGTCCAATATATCTCATTCTCAATACCATGACATCATTGATGTATAAAAATATCTTGGAAGCTGTCATGGTATCTTATGCTTGCGAAAATGTGCTTTTGATTTGGTCGCTGCAACAAAATAACGACCCAAATCACATACAATACCACAAAGGGCTCTGGTAGTATGTGCTGAGCCAAGTGATTTTGAACTCTAAATAGGTTGCAATGCGAACGCTGAACATATTCGTTGAAAAATGTTAGGATTGATTAGAGAATGGCTGGTACTAAACAAGGACTCACATCCAGGCCACCTTTAGTACGAATTTATTTGGACTATTACGGGCGAGCATACTGCAGCATGAAGACAGAATCCTAGGAAAATGGTTTTCTGGTGGAATCCAGAAAGAAAAGAAAAAACTCAGGAAGTCAACCAGATGAATTTTGAATCGCGATTGTAAAGATTGATTACGCAACAGAAACTTATAACGTGAATATAAGAGACTTTTAAGAAGTTTCAAACGGGACTCCTTTTGGACATAATGTTAGAAACTGGAATGCAAAGTAAAGACTTCGAGACTGTGCAACCGATCAAACTTTCTTAGAAAACCGGATGATACTTTCACGAAGTTCAAAGTTGAGTCAGTGCACACTCTCTTGTGATTACGTACCCAAGATATTTCTCCCAATCTACTATTCGCAAGAAGAAAACTTCGGGAAATTTAGCGTAACAACATTATATTAAATGTCTGGAGAAACGAATTGCGTCTCACATTCGCGAGAAGGCGATAAAGTGGTATCCATTAATTAAAAAAATGCCTACCGGAGAAAAATTCTGTGAGTCTGCTATCCATTCATTTGCTTCCAGGATAAGGAGTGCGCGATGGGGGTGTTGGTGAACACTGAATGTGATTTCGACCGTGCGCCTTTCAAGGAACTTTAGGTTATTGCCAGAGAACATGATGTTGATAATACTTTAGTCAAGTGGATCTACGCTATCCTAAGGCAAAGATTGAAGCGACTAAATGCTGTCCCCTAAGGAGCTTTACTACCACCAGTTTTGTGCACTATATTGATTGATTCATTGTTCTGAAGTGCAAGAACTGCCAATACACGCTCAATCGTCTGCGGATGATAAAAGGCAACGGTTTTCAGATTTTCTTTCATATAAAGACAGTCTGAAGCGCAAAGAAAACTGGGACCGATGAGAATAATGGTAAGTAGGATATGTTGAGGTTACTACCCTGGTGGCTCAAAAACAGAACAATGTCCTGGAACTAAATTTACCTCTCAGATAAAAATGAAAAGTGGACGTTTTCTTTGCGACAATATACAACGGTCTTTCAAGATGAAGTAAATGCTATCGTAAGAACGATAACCTGGGTGTTTGTTGAGCGGTTGATGGACAGGTGCGTCACAATCTGGGGCGGTAGCCAAAAATTTCAAGGGGGTTAAGCAGTCCCTTGATCTTCTCTTGCTCTTGCTTTTCTCGATATACTCTTCTTTTCCCTCCAAAGATAAGGTTGAAAGTTAAACTGTACCTTGTGATATGAAAACAGCTCCACGTTGAGGCGTCCTGGCTTTCTTGGCGGGGTAATCGTTACAATTTTTTTTCGATAGAATTAGTATTTGGAAAGCTTTACATATTGTATGCACCAAGGGGTGGAGTGACCGTCACGCAGGGTTAAAACAGAGAGTCATTGCAATTCGTTACAAGCGTCGGACCTCATAATTTGCATATGCCCAATGAAAGGTCATATCAATAACTGCAGTCGTTTCCGAATAAAAGAAGTGATAGCCAGACAGTAATCCGACTCTAATAAGATAATAACAATTAAAATCTTGCATCTTTACCTTCTTAAATTCCCCGCATATCATATTTCATGTTTGACTGACGAAATATTTAAGCGGCGAATTAAAGCGGATAACGATTGAACCCTTTGTCAACAGTCTCATCTTCTTCACGTCCCAATTTAACATTCAAATTGATAATCATAAATATTATCTAGTTATGAATTCCTATCACGTAACTAGAATAATGAAACACTACAAACTTTTACTCATATTTCTTCGGATCACGTTTGTATTCTCACCAATTTCCAACTTCTCTTCCTATGCGGTGCATCGAGCAGTTTGTCTGTTATTTTCAGAAATTCGTGTCAAGTTTATATGATCAAGTAACCTCCTTTAAGATATAATACAAGGCACCGCGCCAAGATGCGACCAGATGTTATCATTATACTTTTGAATTATTGTATATACATAGAAGTGTACCGCAAATATCATAAAACAGATTATTCAGACTGCGGTTAACAGGGTTCCGAAAGAGCCACAAACCAACAAAACGTGGTTAGTATCTGAATATATATGTTAATAGCAGCAAGTGACGATGAGTTTCATGTCCGTAAAATGTATCTTTCATTTACAAACTATTATGGGAGTACACATGTAGCGCATTGACATTAAGATAAATAACAATAATTTCCTGAAAATATCTAAACCCACAAAAGATATTTGGGGAAATTTAGTTGAGCGAGAAATGAGGAAACACCATAACCATTAAAAATAAGTAATAGTAATATAATTTGTAATTGGATAGAGCACAAATGACACGAAAAAAAGATTGCGAATATTAACTTCTATCATACTTTTTCCGAATTTCAGAAGATAGAGGGAAGAGACAACCATAGTTTGATAGTTAAATTACTATAACGCCAGTCCAACTTAGCACTTGAGACCATGCACATTGAGGATGTGAGGAAAATGCAAATATTGCTGAAGCGGTCAACATTATCAACTCGGAAAATTCTAGATAAATGAATCCGTTTGTAACCTGTAACTTATTCTAGTTCAGGAAAACTGCTTCAAATGGCAGGATGGAGAATCAAAATGCCAATTTGATTGACGAGACTTAAGGTAGAAATGGACAACGCCGCCTTAGTAAGGATATGAAATAAACTTCAAGAACTAGGTCTAAACCAGAGCCCTTCCCGAAAAGTAATATTTCACACTACGAATGCAAGAATAGGGTTAGCAAAAAACAGCAAATATTTCTTCCTTAGATTACCACCTATACCACAAAAACTTATGTGAAGTTGGCCGACTGAAGCCAAGTTTTCAAATATCCGCTTTAATCATAAGTTAGCTATTCTATTCACATCAGCATCTCACACAGTTTCTAAAAGCTTCTTTGACCAGGGCTCATTAGCGAATCTAACATTTTTCTAAATACAAACATCCTGAAGAAGCTAAGTCATTGTGACTTCGAATTTATCACTGACTAACCGCAGTCAACAGAGATCCTGGAGATAAAGCATCAACAAATGATCTTCACAATCACCTGAAGAACGTTATCATAAATACGGCCACAAACATACTTGGCCCCAGCCGCAAAAGGAGTCGGAACGGCTGGTTTGACGATGAATGTAAACTAGCTACGGAACGGAAGAATGCCGCATACCAAGTAATGTTGCATTCTCAAGGAACGCGGGCACGCGCAGAGAGGTATCTCTAACTCAGGCGAGCGGAGAAGCGACTTCACAGACAAAAAAAGGAAGCCTAGCAGAACCAAAAAGTCTGTGATCTAGAAAAGTAAAGGGAGCAAACGCACCATCCGCGCAAGTTTTACCAATAAGTCAGCAGGATGAAGCCTTATACACCTCGATGCTCATCCTGCCGAGATAAAGAGGGAAATCTGATTTCCGGAAGAATGGGCATATTGGAGCGATGGGTTGAGTACTTTGATGAGCTACTGAACAACCAGAATATCGGCGAGTTGGAGGTCCCGCTAACTGAAGACGACGGATAAATAATGCCACCACCAATTATAGAAGGAACAGTCCGTGCAATTCATGAGCTTCAAAATCATAAGTCGCTAGCAGTCGACGGAATTACACCTGAATTGGTTAAATATGGAGGCGACCAGTTACACCAAGTGGTTCATCAACTTGTGCTCAAGGTATGGGACAGCGAATCAATGCCTGACGATTGGCAACGAGGCATTATCTGTCTCATACATAAAAAGGGAGATATCACACAGTGCTGCAATTGTAAAGGTATCACGTTGCTGAGTACCATCTATAAGATATTCTCCGCTATCTTGCTAGGCCGGATAGCCCCATACGTCCAGATCATCATTGGTCCATACCAAAGAGGCTTCACTCCAGGCAAATCAGCAACAGATCAGATTTTCTCTCTGCGGCAAGCGATGGAAAAACTGTTGGAATATGGACAACAGTTGCACCATCTCTTCATCGACTTTAAAGCCGCCTATGAAAGCATAGCCAGGGTAAAACTGTACACCGCCATGAGAGAATTCGATATCCCGACGAAATTGATAAGACTGACTAGGCTGATCCTGATCAATGTGCGAGGCCAGATAAAAGCATCAAGATCACTCTCAAGACCATTCGACATCAACAACGGTCTATGACAAGGGGCTGCCTTATCATGCATCCTCTGTAATCTGGCTCTCAAGAAAGTGATCCGTGATGCTGAGGTAAATGCAAGAGATACGATCCTCTTCAAGTCCACCCAGCTACTGGCCTATGCTGACGATAACCACATCATGGGAAGCACCACCCGAGACTTACAAACTGCCTTCATCCAGATCGAGCAGGCGGTGATTGGCGCGAGATCTTGGATTGCACATCAATGAAGGCAAGACAAAGTATATGGTGCAACGTCAGCATCAGAAACCAACCAACCTACAACATCAAACCGTACTAGTCAAACGGGAAGAATAAAGACAGGAGACTACAACTTTGAGACTGTTGATAATTTCTCCTATCTAGGGTCGAAAATCACAACCGATAACAGTTACGATGAGGAAATCCGCGGACGATTGTTGTCAGCCAACAGAGCCTATTTCAGCTTACAAAAACTGTTCCGCTCGAAACGTCTCACCATAGGGTCAAAGTTCTTACTGTTCAAGACAATGATCTTGCCAGTACTCATGTATTCCTCGGAAATTTGGGTTCTTAGCAAGAATAATTGCGAACTCTTGGCCGCGTTCGAGAGAAGAATCCCCTGAAGAATTTGTGGCCCCCTACATGAGGATGGACGATTCCGTAGACTACATAACGACGAAATCTATGAGCGATACCATGACCATCAAGTTGTGGATAAAACCCGGCTCAATAGGTCACGGTGGGCGAGTCACTTGATCCGTATGGATGAGGAAAGTCTATAAGGGCAATATCTGTGGTAGAAAAAGAAGACGAGGAAGACCCTTCCTAAGATGGAGCGATGGCGTAGGTCAGGACGCCAGACAGCTTTTAGGGATATCGAATTGGTGGACCTCGGTGCAAAACCGGGATGTCTGGAGCTCCTTATTAAGGCAGGCCTAGACCCGATTGTTGCGCCGTTGATGATGATGAATATCAAAAATAGGAACAGCTTGAAAAGATACATTAAGTATTGTTCTCTATCATTTGATACCCCACACGAAGTCCGGAATGGCGAACATCTTGAGGTATACTAACCAAGGAACGGCAAGGAGAGTCATAGTTGAAAGGTGGGATAGAATGAGGATTGCGAATACAGGCGAAAACGCGTGCAACCGTGTAAGTTTAGAAGCCTAGCTGGAAACAAAGTTGAGAGAATAATGAATTTCTATCTGACACACCAAAAATGAATTCTTAAGCCAGTGTAGAGTACCTTGCATAGGTGCACTGTGTGGAAAGCTAAAGAATGCTGGACCGTGAACCTAACGAATGTGCGGATTTCGCAAAGAACGTCAATGTTGAGGTGCATTGGATAACCATCTGGGATATGAACCGACAAGTTTTGCCATTTTCCTTTGGGTTTTTGAGGAAGCTCCGTCTTCATAGTTGACCGTAGTCAACCCGGATGGTCATCCTGGCACCCCAACAGGGTCCTTACACATAATATGCAAAATTGTAGTATGTTTATGTGATCCGATTGGTTTTCGAACTAAAATGGTGATTTTGACATTATTAAAATTATATCCGTAGTCATTAATTACATAAAAATTACATTAATTATCAATCCAAATTTCGGCATTTATTATCTCCTATTTTTAACGACAAAGCACGTTGGACTGGAAACCGACCAAATATCTATTGCACGCTTAATTTCAAAACTTTTGTGTTCACTGATATTCCCAAAAACATAAACGAAGCCTAATTGATTAGCAGTCATAAATTTCTGAAAATAAGGATTTGTCTTTTGTATTCTAAACATTTTTATAAATTCATTTTGTTTAAATGAATACGAAATTTTAAATGTCGAGGTCGTGAAGAACCGTCAGGTTCCACATATAAACTAAATTAATTTTGGGGACTATCACTGCCACTTTAGCTTTATAGCTAAAAAATACATTTTATTGTGTTTATGAAGGTCGTCAAGAGTTACTATCATATGCATATATTTAGATTGAAAACGTAAATTTCTTGTCAAAATTGAGAAAATATACATATATAATAGCGGTAGTGTCGCCAATCGAGAAAGAACTTTTCTCGAATTAATTCAGAGAGTCAATTGCTTCCGCTGACTTAAAATTAGATGAGAATGCATAAAAATCTGTACTTTTCTCTAAAGAAATCTTTTCTGTAGAAAAAAATTTCTCTCCTTTCCAATTTATATTTTCCATTTGTCCGTTTCCGATTGCCTAAATTAAGTCATCCGAACTAAAAGTATCCATATGTGTCCATATACATGTGGTTTCATTCGAGACCAATTTCATTCAATAAATTTACCGGAAACTACTTTCTAATTAAATTGCTCCGTACCAAGAAGCCATGGTTGCGACTCATCATTAGAAGTAATAACATTAGCAATAACACAATTAGGTACAAGACAAAAGTTACGAAGTCATGTCAGATTGTACGCACAAATGTACGTAGATACCAACTCACAAATATATCAGTTATGATGACAATATCATTTTCACCTGTCGCTTTTGTTTGCAGCACGTTCAGCGGATCTTTAGATATATTATACTTTTGAAAGTGAGGATAGGCGCAAGGTCACGCAGTATAGGCACGAGAAACGTGTTCAGCCATAACTAGATAAGATTAGTTGAATTATGTATGGTTTCAAGTATGTAGATGAGGGAAAAACTCGAGTTCTAATTTCTCTCAATTTGAGGCGGATTTCTAACGTTTGTGTGATAAAAATTACATTCAATTCAAAGATATGTACAACATGTTGGCTTACCCAAATTGTGGTGTCATTCTGAAAGTGGAGGAAACAATACGTTTTAATCCTTCATTTCAGTGGTATGCAGAGCACGTTTAATAATGTGATTTATCTTCATATTTCTCAAAGAATACATATGTACATATGATAAGTATGAATTGTCATCTTTCTTATCGTCTCAGGTGAAAATAAGATCCAAAAGGCTTTAAGATTTAGTTGATTCCATAACGATTACAATTTTAGATAGCAGCACTTTTGCGGGTAAAATGTTAACATGGAGCGTCACGTTGATTTTTGGATATTCTTTCACAATATTTTCAGTAAATTATGATAGAACCATTTTCATATTTTTTACCCGTTCCCTCGGAAATTTTCAGTACAACTTGGTCGCCTTTCTTTCCGGTATAGTATTTATCTGACGACATAGTCTTAACTTTTAGTCAAAATTATGGTGTGGCATACTGGGACTCCACAAAAGTTTAACTTCATAGCTCTAGATTAGAAACTGTTGCTCAAGAAGAATTTCATATTAGTGAAAGATACTATAATAATAATAGTAACTCCGCCGAAGCCGGTCCCAAGCGCGGTTATGAAAGGAGGAGGGATGGATAGCTTCAGTCTGAATGGCTGTACGCCACCGCAGCGTCTCAGGAGGTTGGTGAGGAAAGTGCAGGAACCTTGCAGTCTTGCAGATTACTCACTAAGGAAGCTATCTCAACACCTGGCAGCTAGGGATAAAATGCACCACCAAAAATGAGAACAAGGAGAAATTTAAGGTCCGGTACGGATAACCGGCGGGAGTGGTCTGACTTGGTGACTGGGTCGGGCTCTCGTAATGGACAGCACGGCACCGAAACCGCTAGTCGTGGGGCGGTTCGACGTCTAGGCGCCACGACGACCAGGAGCACAGCTCCGCCTGCTACAGCTGTTTCGCCACAATCTGTAGTGACCATTTCAGCAGGTTCGCGTAGGAAGCGGATGAAATGGACTGAAGAAATGAACCTCTTCATCATCCGCTCCTACTACGAAATAACGGCGGGGGCAGGTACAACATCTTACCGCCCCTTGTTGCAACAGAGATTCGTCGAGCGTTTCCCGCAATTCGCGCACGTGACTGTGCAGTGAGTCGTAGACCAGTACCGCTTTATTACTCGCAGCGACACAATCCCGGCCACCATCAGGGAGCGTGTTCGACTTGAAGTCATCGGGGAAACTGGTGACCGAGTGTCGATGGGGGCAGAGGCGGCGGCATCAACAACACCACGCCGTACTGCAGGCAACAGGTTCAGTACTCGCCGAAGCACTCTTCTCCACCGTCCAGCTGAGGTTTCCGCTGAGGTTCGGGACGAATTCCAAAGAGCATAGAATTCTCGGATATGGATCCTTTGCATAGACCAGGTATTCCCAGGCTCTATGCATCTCCAGCAACTCCGGGAATTCTATCTCAAATCAATGATGAGATTGCATCTCGACTGTGTGCTGATATGTCGCTGCTGCAACTACAATCACTTGTGTATTGTGGTGCAGTTACGGCTATCAGATTGCACGGTCAGAAGATTCGCTTTCGTGTTATTGGTTTGAGTGACAAAAGAGATCCACCATGGAAAATTCGTCTAGAACGTCGGCGGGACTCACTAAGGCAGGACATTGCTAGACTGATTCAGATCAGCACTGGCAATGCCAGCCGACAGGTGAGAAACAAAGTGCAGAGGGTTTACCGGAACTATGCCATCCCCTGTGAGACACCCGTAGTTGAAATTCTGGACACACTAAAACAGAAACTTTCTGTCATATGCAGTCGGTTACGACGGTATGGCGAAAGTTATTCCAGACGTGTCCAGAATGCAACATACGCGAGGAACCAGCGGAGCTTTTTCAGATCTCTCAACGAATCCCAACAGAGCGCCCAGACAATACAGTTCTCGGTGACGGAAGCGAAAGAGTATTGGGGTGGACTTTTGGGAGTTACCTGCCCAGCATGCTGAGTGAATCACCGCCGAAGGCACCCGCCATGCCAATACACCTGGCATGAATTTTGCGGATGTTACCGAAGAGGAAGTTCGACGAGCCATAAACAGCTCGAAGAACTGGAGGGGCCCAGGTCTGGATCGGGTGCAGAATTTCTGGTATAAGAAATTTACCAGCGTACACAGTCGGTTGGCACACAGTATAAATGAGGTCATGAGTCGGCCGGAGGAATTTCCACCTTTCCTCACTGCGGGGATTACCTACCTTATCCCTAAGAAGGACACAGTGCAGGACCCCGCAGACACAAGACCGATCACTTGCTTACCAACCCTCTACAAATTCATCACGTCCATTATTAGTGGAAGGATCAATGCGCACCTCGAGACCAACAACATTCTGTCCGAGGAGCAGAAGGGCTGCCGAGTTGGGTCAAGGGGTTGCAAAGAGCAACTCATTATCGACTCGGTAGTTGTAGGACAAGCAACTAGAGGCCAAAGAAACCTCTTCAGTTGCTATATCGATTATGCCAAGGCTTTCGACAGCGTTCCGCATACCTGGCTAATCGATATCCTACATCTGTATCGCATTAATCCAAAACTAATAAAGTTTTTGGCGGCAGTCATGGAAGGGTGGCATACCACCTTATCAGTCCGTACATCTGAGGGTGCTAATACCTCAGAGCCCATCCGTCTACGGAGGAGCATCTTTCAGGGGGATTCGTTGAGTCCCCTTTGGTTTTGTATGGCACTGAACCTCCTTTCATGGCTACTGAATGATGCTAGAGGGCATGGTTTTGCAATAAAGTATGGCCTACGTGTTAAGTGCGAACTGACACACTTGATGTACCTAGATGACATCAAGCTGTATGCTGGTATTGACAGCCATCTTAGAAGTCTGTTGCGAATAATAGACATGTTCAGCCGTGATATTCGGATGGAGTTTGGATTAGACAAGTGTCGAATCCAAGCCATCCGCAAAGGTCATCACGAGCCGCATGCCGGACACAGCATTGGTGACCTCCACATCGAAGCTATGACCGAGACAGACTTCTACAAGTACCTAGGAATTCTGCAAGGAACCCATGCTCGAGTTGGTGATCTGAAGGAAGCTCTGCTGTCTGAATTCCTGCGACGTGTAAAGCTGGTGCTGAAATCGCATCTCTCGGGGAAGAATAAAATAAGCGCGTTGAATGTATTCGCTATCCCTTCACTGGCCTATGCATTCGGAATATTGCGGTGGACGAAGACCGACCTGGAAAACGTCCAGCGGCGGATACGGACAACTATGTCCAAATTCCGAATGCATCAACCAAAGTCTGCCGTGGAGCGGATGAACCTGCCTCGTGACATCGGAGGTAGGGGCGTGGTTGACATGGTGGCACAACATCATCGCCAAGTCGACTCGCTGCCCGCTTATTTTTACAGCAAAGAGCAGGCGAGTCCCTTGCATGCGGCTGTCTGTAAGGCAGACTGTGGACTGACTCCACTTAACTTGAAGGATCGATCTTTCAATCCTCTGAGTGGGGTGAAGTCGGACCAAGAGCGGATCGATGAATGGAAGTCGAAGGCAATGCACGGTAAACACGTGAATTCTCTTTGGCAGCCATTTGTCGATTTGCATTTGTCGAACAGATGGCTGTGTGCTGGGGAGCTCTTTGCTGAGACGGAGGGGTTCATGTGTGCCATTCAGGATGGCGTGGTCGCCACCCGAGCTTATAAAAAGCTCATCATGAAAGAACGGGTGGAGAAGGACCAGTGCAGAATGTGTGGTTCGGCGTTAGAGACGTTGGACCATCCCATTTCTGGCTGTACTGTTATGGCACCGGTGCAATACATCACCAGGCATAATGCTGTATGTAAGGTTATTCATCAAAACCTTGCATATAAGCATGGGCTGATCACGGGAACATGTCCGGTTTACCGATATGAGCCGCAAGCAGTACTTGATAGTTCTGCTTACAGCATGTATTGGGACCGGCAAGTTCTGACTGATCGCCATACCGCACACAACAAGCCTGACGTACTGTTAGTTGACAAGACGGGTCGCCCCGCGTATATTATTGATGTTGCTATCCCCCATAATAGCAACATTGGACGGAAATACGTGGAGAAGAAGGTGAACTATGAGCCATTGGCTCGGGAAATCAAAGAAATTTGGCGTCTCGAGCGGTTGGTTGTAGTTCCCATAATATTGTCAGCTACAGGTATTGTACCTAAATCCCTAACAGCTTCCCTTGATGTCCTGTGACTTTCGCACAGTCTGGTTTAAACCATGCAGAAGTACACCATTCTGCATACGTGCTCGATGTTGCGGGGAGTATTCGACGGATTCTCCCATTGACCTACCACCGGCCACCACCACCAGTGCCCCTTTAGTTTTTAAGTAGGTAGGATCGTCCGAGCCTAAATGCTTGGCACTTAGTAGCACTAAAGGTAAAATCCGGCATCTGCCGAGATTGTGATAACTCGGAAATAAAAAGTTTTTAGTAATTAAAATTCAACCCCGTTTCCGTCGCTTGTAGTAATTTTTAATTCGACATAGCTAGCGTATCGTAATGTTCGTCTACGACAAATTCTTCGCTACATAGCTTTTCCGTACTATCACCAGCTTAAAATCGCCAAAGATTACAGTATACGTCTCTCTTTCTCTCTCTGTTATCCCAACCAACTCCTTGTAAGTAAATGAACACTCCATAAGCGCAAATAGGATTCTCTGAATTGGGGGCGGAGGTTAGTACTTGAATGCGAAACTCATCTCCTTGTTACTTTGGCTTTCAAGTACTAACCCCGTCACCAATTCAAAGAAGCTTATTTGTGCTGGTGCGTCACCTGGTTTAATAAATATATTAATAATAGCAGTTGAAATTGATCCGCTACCTGGAGGTAGGCGGCAATATCATATTAATTCCGAATTCAAACACCTCATTCCTTCAAACATTTCGTCATTCTCGACATTCAACTTACCGATCGAACCATTCGACCACCGCTACAACGAGAACAAGATTTGCGGAACGCCATCTAGCGGCTAATAAACTAATCGCTCAAATTGAAACACTCCCAACCCCAATACCTAGTAAACTATTTGACCAGTGGAAGAATTTAGGAAATGATTACTTAGTCCGAATTGACACCATCAATCCCCCCGTACATCCTATTCCAAAAAGGCAAACGTGTTACTGTTTAGTGGAAGCGAATCACTACATTATCCAAATGCTTAACAAAGACATTGAAGCATCCAGCCAGACTGAACTGATCCACACCCCTCTTCCAAACGAACTCATTAGTTCAATCCCTTAAATATACTTCGGCAACAGAACAACAAAAACAGAAGTCCCATAATCCCTTAAAATGCACGTTATTTAGTCATTGTTTTTAGAACGTCCATTTTCCATCGAGCTGGAAGAAAATTTCCTTGATCTGCATAGCTACATGCCTAACTGTCAATCTCTTTTTCCAGCCAACATTTTCAAGCAGGCAATTAAAATAATGATTGATGAGCACTACGATAAAAACAACACTATTACGATTTTCCGATTCCAAAATCAAACAGCTCACTCTATCCTGAAAATCGACATTACATTTATTCCGAATTAATTGTAGGATATAATATCCTAGCTCGAAGAGGGTTCCATTGCAATCGTGATGAGTGACCTGAATGTGAAGATAAAACTTCGATAGCACTTTTCTCAAACATCTGATTAAGAAATACGGTCCTGATGCTCATCCACGACGGCGAGCAATTTAATGGATAAGAGGGTCATTTCACTATGATACTTAACCGTATAATCCACTCACAAAATGGCTATTCCGGATACTCTAGTAACTATCATCAGAGCGACATATAATAGCGCAAAATATGAGAGGAAAATTTTGAAGGAATTTGAAGTCGACAGCAGAGTCCGACGTGGTTGCTTTCCGTCACCGATATTGTTTTTTCTTCGCTGATAAGATGACATTCTACAAGCTGCTTTTGTTGGAGACCTAGACTATGGTTACAATGTCTGCTTGCTCTTTCACTGAGTCACAAACCTTGGTCAAATGGCTCTAGATTTGGGGGAAAAGACGAAGAGATTCGGATATTTTCAGTCCAATAGCAACAAAAGGAGAGTGACAACTCCATTGCTGACGATGCCATGCAGTGAAATTTACCATCTCAAAATGGCCGATAAGTAAGTCGTGGCGAAGAAGAGTCGATGAACAGTGGAAGTTTAAACTAAGCCTCACCTAACTAAATATAGCAAATATTGACCTTTTGACAGTTTCATGTACTTATAAGCTAAGTCTTCTCTACTGTGCTCAGCGGGGACATCCTTGGTTCCTAATTTCTACCTTGCCAAGTAATTGTCTAGTTAGCTTGACGCTCTGAGTTTGGGTTCAGAATGCACTCAAAGTCTTCCCTGATGATCGTAAAATTCGACTGAAAAGGATAGAAATTTGTGGGCTAGCTACCTACAAATTTCGAAACTTTACTGCTACCGAAACGTCAACACCGCTTCATACCGCAGACCTTTGGCTATCGAAAAGGATGATTGATCTCCGGAATACGCACACGTTCCTCACAATGTTATCGAGCGCCCTAGAATGCTGTCTTTTCAAAAACTATCGAGAATTCCAGTGATGTAAACCAGCCATTCTGGGGCTAAGCGAAGTAAAATTTTGGGAATCTGAAGAATACTCCTTCCCACCCTGTGGCAATGTGTTTTCTTCCCCTGCTAAGCCAAGTGCTAGAAGATGCGAATCCGGTGTCGGATTGATATTGAAGGCTACTGGCGGTCTCTGACAGGATTCTGATTGCAAGTTCCGGTCCAAGTTAAAAAGTATCACATCTGTACATAAACATATAAACAATTAGACACAGTTCAAAGGAGGCTTCCCAAAAGTGACATTGTGATCGTGATGGATGATCTGAATGTCAAGGTGGGCTCTGACTACGCCTTGCTCGGACATGTAATGTTCCTCCTCTTGTGAATGAAATGGCTAGTCCCGGTAACATGCGGATACGGAGCTTTCCCAGATCTCCTATTTCCACTCGTACGGAAATCTTGCGAATCCAGAGAGTGGAAGAAGGGGATGGTCGTATAGATTCCAACAAAGGGCACATGTTTTGAGTATCGTTGAAGGGGATTGGAGGGATATCTGCATGCTCCCAGTCGTCGCGAAGAGAATAGATAAAATAATCCTGGAACGTAGCTTGATCGAGAGAGAAAGCAGGCTGGTTCCCGTGCTGTATCCGCCTGCATTAATCACTTCAACACGCTACGTGGAAATTAGCTCTCCGCTTCACCTGCTTTTTATCAATCGAGAAGGCTTTCGGCAGCGTGAATGTGGAGTTTACCCAGTTATTAATCAAATATCAATATATTATATTATGTAGCTATTATCAATCGAAATGTCATATGTTGCATCGAGGTAGAATCTCAGAGGAAGTTGAGGTCCAAAGCGCCACTCCGCCAGGGTTGCATCTTTTGACCGATATTATGTCTTCTTACCGGTGACGTTCTTCATGCAGTCTTGTCCAGAGGACGTAAAGAATCGTCAATGGATGATGATATTTTTCTCAAACACCTCGACTACGCTGATGGCGTCTCTTTGCTCTCTCACCGAGTAATGAGCCTTGGCCAATTGGCTCTGGAAAAAGAGACAATAGATTCAGGCTGAAGATTAACACCAAAGCAAGCAAGGTCATCACACTCTCTCTATGTGCATTAATGAACAGAACATCGAAGGCTTTGATTAATTTGTATATCTGGGAAATGTGCTTTCTGCCGATAGTGGAACCGAATTGGATGTTGGCCGACGCAACATCTAAAATCTGGTAATCCAGTTATCTCAACACCACGATTAAGTTGAGACTGTTCTATGCTAATATTCCAGTGTTGCTTTATGAAAGCAGCACATGGAAAGTGATCTTGCACTGTTACTCAAAAGCTCTAAGCCTTTGGGAATACCTGCCTGCAGTAGGTCCTTGAGATACGTTAACCTGATACTATTTTGAATAAAAAACGTGGTCGGCGAACAGGGCGTTACCCGTGGACTATGTGATAAGAAAGTGGAAATGAATAGATCACACATTAAGGAGGGGCGGCAATTGTATTGCTGACTACACCATTCAGTGGAATCCATTTTCCCAAGATGGTTGACGACTGGATCGCCCCAAAAGCAGGACATTAGAGGCAGAATGCTGACGTCTCATGAAGTCCTGGTAGGAGTCGAGACGCATTTCCCCATCCCCCGGAATGACTACCATACACATTCTCTTTAAGAGTTCTGCATCGATGTTGTAAGAACCTGAATTAATTGGCATATAGTTAAGTTAATCGGGCTGAATGCAAACCCCATGGATTGTTGTTGAAATACCAATGTAAGTCCTATTCTCTGCGTAGAAAAAACAGAGAAATTCAGAAACTTATAGAACGATTTTATTATAGTTATTTACAAGGAAACCCTCACTAGCTAAAGTAACAGAAAAATAATAAGTTTACTTTTGCAGTTTCAATTTAATTGCAGTTTCAGATATGATTCTCTTATGTGAAACATGTATATTATAATACTAGAATATCTTGTTCCTTCTTCCAGTTTTTTATAGAATGACCCCTGTTAATAATCGTTGCTTAGGCCCCATTATTTATTGCTTAGAGATTTAAGCTATCCACAGCAATTTAACGAATCTCCAAAATGAACAGATCTTGCACGCCAAAAACATTAGGGAACCTTCGTATTTTTGCAATTATTTGAGGATTTATGGTTTTGAGGCTGGGCTGACCTCTCATCCACAGTATTCTTCTCTTAACTAGAAACGAAGAAATCCCCAATTGAAATCATGTTTTCGACCCAATGTAATTCTGTTAATTATAGTGGAAATTGCAGAAAACTTTTCTGTTTTGTTATTTTTATTATGCCTCTGCAGATTGTTGCTCAAGTAGATAAAGTAAAAGTTTAAGAAGATGTGAGAATGACCATTATATCAAAGAGTTATCATCATATTTTGAGATTTTTCGATGAAATAGTCGCTGAGAGAGGAGCTTGTGACACGCTTAGTGTGCCCTTTTCTACCCTTTACTCTCTCTTCTCCACAAGCATTTTCCACAATAAACTTCGCTTCGGAAAGTATTAATCAAACACATTTAATCTCCTAATTGACAAAATTATTAGAAAAAAATTTGTACACCCTCTCCTACATGTATGAGGAAGTACCCTAAGGGCAACACATTGTACCATTTGTTTAATGTGCGGCACTTCATAGTTTCAAGATTCTTGACAAATTTCGCACCAGTGGATCTAAACGTCTGTGAATAATTTGTGTGTAATACCCAGACAGTGTAATACCGTTTTGTTTAACACAAAACCTTAAAAATAGGTTAGGTTACGGAGTATGGAGTTTTCGCAAATTGTGCAAGCTTCAGAACGGGCAATGGATGCAGCCAACAAAACATCTTGTATGCTCGAAAATGTAGAAAAACTTCTCCTCAAATTCGTACAATGTAGACTCATCAACAGTGCATATGTAAGTACATTCAAAAACTAAAGAGAGTTCACCCACCTTTGGAGAACATTATCTCCAAATCAAGCTCAAAGTTCATGGCGCCACTTTCTACGTATCAACCTCTTCCATGTTCAGGCTCACCTTTGAATTTAACTGTTGAGATTCAATACCAAACATGGAAGCTGCAATTCTTTTCATGTCTTCCACTTCCTCGATAGTTACCTACGTACAAACCGACCAGATAGAATCTATACTGCGCCGTTAGAGCAATGCGGTAGTGAAAAACCCGTGGTAATCGTGGATATCTGGTAATAAATCTATAACCAAAATTGAGATTTGTGCATGCTGGTAGCTTTACCGTCGCGTAATTTGTCGTCTCCTTGTGAACTTGGCTACATAACAAAACAAAACAATGGCCAATTTTCTATAAGTATAGTATCTGACGGAATGAGAAAGTAATTTCTAAAGTGTTCGACTAATAGCAGTAACCACACAAAACAAAGAAGATACATTAGCAGCAGAGAACTGTCTGCACATACCATATCTGGCTGGATGTATGCACCTAAATAACACGAAGATCGGAAATCTGTATTGTCATGATTTTCACTTTTACTCGACGGGATTATCTAGATAAATAGTTACTTGTTAGTCACCGTGCCCACGTTAGTTTGGATGTTCTGCGGAACGTTTGTATTTTTTTGCATATGTATGGCATTGGGTAAAGATTTAACCCATTCATCGGGTTTCTCAGACTGATTTCTCACATAATACTTTTCCTCCTAATCAATTTATTCTTTGCGTTATTGTTGTGTTTACTGTTATTGGGAAACACTTTCTTCGGCAAAGTAATTAAGTTGTAGATATAATAAGCTCAAATTTAGTACGCAGCGAATTTTGGACAATAGAACTCTTAGAAATCGATCAAACGAATTTTCTTTCCAACCAAGGAAATTCTTTTAAAAGATAAAGCTACTTAGATTGGAACATAGAGTGCATGTTCATTTTAAGTGAGGATATTATTAGGAATTTTGCAGCCTCATTTCTGACTGCTACCGTGGAAATTTGTTCAAAGGATGGCAAACCGTCAGAGGGACAATATACCAGAAGCACCTGTGGAAAAGAAAATTGGAATCTTGACCGAACCCAAGATTTGATTATCCACGTTTTCGTAATGGGGTTCTCCATTTAGAGTGCACGAAGGAGGCTTACCTTATCCTACCAGTCCTGGAAGGATGACATAGGACATGATCCCAATGCTTGGTAAACAAAACGCGAGCATGGATCTTGATCATTGAAGACTAAAAAACGTTTATGGGTTTTGTCTCATATCTGAATGCGCTTCTCCATAATGGGTCTACGCACGGAGAATAGAGCGTATATTAACAGAATCCCTGTATGGAGACTCGCGCTGATGAAATGGCTACTGGCTAAATCCTACCTGTTAGAACCTTCTCCTATAGAAGAAAAGAAAGCTAGTGACAGTCCGATATCAGTTTGCGAAATCAAATCTATGCTGACCGAACACCACGGAGTAGTGAAGGCGCTAAATCGAAAACAGGAGAATAATTTGCATGAAAAGATGAGACCCTTTATGGATAAGTACATGGGCACTATTATACCATCAATTTCGATCATAAGGAGACCGCGTTTTTGATGGTAGAATGTGAGGAAAACTGGTGTCATCAACCCCCCGGGGGGCCACGGTCTTTTAGGCTGAAGTGTATGTGATCGACGAGCGGTTGAGGTGCAGGCGCATTGCAATCTCCAATAATAACCAAATAGGGGTTGAGCAGTACCTTCGTCTCTTCAAAAATTGTTCAGGAATGTATGTGTTGTCAGAACTTTCCTTGGTATTGAGATCTCTCAGGATAATCGATATATACCACAAACCTTAGGAGGATTGCATTTAGTTCCTCAAAGACCTATAATTATGCAATAAAACTTGCCCAAATTTGATTTTCTGAATATAAGAGGATGCACATGGAACCCACTATCTTAAGATATGAACCGTTTAGAATCTTCGATTTTCTGGTCATGAATGCAAATAAGGAAAGTCCGATAGCCTGGTAGAGTGCAAATTTTGCTTCAATTGGTATTTATCTTCAGTTCGACTATTTTTTCTTCCTTCTCCGGATCTAGAGCCAATTGGACGAGATTTATGAGTTTAATAGACAGCAAGCAGATATCATCAGCCTGATCATGTAGTAGGAAGAATGGCGTGGTTATATCCTCCAAATTCTCGAAAGCAGAGAAAAAGTATTGGTATCAGACTGCATCCTTAGTTTACTCTGCTTTGTGCATCAAATTCCTTCGAGATTTCATCCCGATACAACAGACATTTTGCGCAATAATATATCATGCGGATAACACCTATTCGTTTGGACCACTCCAGATTCACTCGCTTTTGGTTTCATTAAATGCTTAGTCGAATGCGCTGAAAAGGAGGTGAAGTCTGAGTTACACTGTCCGAAAAGAGCAAATGTAGTCAAGATAGTCAGAACGGGAGGTAGATTGCTGCCTGCCAGGTTCTCGAAGATTTCTTTAATACGTTTTAGGAATACAGTGGAATCTCGATAGTTCGTACATAGATTATTCGTTTATCTGGCTAATTCGTATAAATTTGCCAGTCTCCTGAGTTAATTTTTTTTAAATTACTCCCGATAATTGGTAATCCCGATATCGAATTGTCAGTCCCTTGACCACACGAATTCTCGGGATTCTACTGTATTATTTTTGTCACAACAGAGTAGCAATATGCTTATACCACGTACTCAAGCAGAGTTTCCCATATTTAGGCTCCCAGGATTTCCACGAAAGCTTTGCAAAGCAAGTTGGAATACCGGAAGCTGGACACTTCGGGTATAAAGGTTTTGATTTTGACATACTATGTTGTGAACATTGAAGTATTCTAATAAGGTATATTCAGTAAAGAAGTCGTAAAGCCCCCAGGAAAGATAAATTCATTTTTATTTGAAAGAGCAGTCTCTATCGGCATTTTGCGTATCTGCAGTGTAAGCATAATCCCACGGTCCTCTTTCGACACGGATTGTTTTGGAAACTACCATCGGAGCTCCGCCGTGGCTAGCTCAGGCTCAGTATTCAAACCTATGGATAGGAGGCCTATCTAACACCTCTGACGCAACCAAGGAGTACGGCCCCCGAGTTGTACAACGTAACTTTACGCTTGAGCCCCCATGATATGGGTGCAATCAGAAAAACCATGAAACATTCGCTTGCAGCATAACTTCACTGGATATTATACAACTGACAATTGTGGTGAAGTGCTCCTTCCACTTGGCAAAGTGCTCGTCATAGAAGATGAGAAATCGAACATAAATTTGTTGACTGGACTGATGGAAGACTTGTGGCTAAAAGCAGGTTCTTTCATCTAATTGGAAGAAATCGTTGTCATTTGTGGTAACTCCCCCTTCCTTGAGCAGTGCAATAATGAAGTCAATTTCAACTTTCAACACTTCCCGCGATCTGTCACGATACCAGAGCTCTAACTAATCACCTTAATCTTCACTCGCAGCAATCTGCTTTCGTGCTCCCGTAGTCTCATGACACCCCATCGGGATGTGATTAGAAACTTAAGTAATTCTAGGGAAAATTCCACTTTTATGGCAGCTCAGTACTCATCAATATTCTCTAGCAAACTGTACAAAGTATGCGATACCTGATCAGTAAGACAATTCTCCTACTACTGAACAATACAACAGGAGCAAATGCGGTCACAACATGTCAACGAAGGCAAGCAGCCATCAAACGATAATATGACTCGGCGACGATATCACCCATACTATTGATATATTCCTTATTTTGAACATTTGAAGCAGAATGTTATCAGCATAAGTTCTAAATCCGGTTCTCAGGGGGGCGTATCATGTGATTCTCGTAAGCATTATTACGATTCCGGATTTACTCTCGTTTCGTACAGGTTTTCCAGAATACAATAGCATAGCACCGCAAAAAGTCGAGTAGCGCTCTCCAGATATTGGGGCATACCAGGCTGTCAAATATCCAAGTTCTGCAAGAAATATAGTCGAAAAAGTTAACCTCAATAGCAGAGGCAATTTACCTTCTTTGAAGCGATTTGTAACACCGTGAATCCGTATAGAATCCATCCGTTGTTACCCATTTGGATTTAAAATTCTCTAGCACTTCCTACGGCCCCTAGCAAGAGATACCCTGATATGGCTTTCATCACAACGAATTACTCCTCTATTATATAATAAAGCCCAATTGGATATACGCTTACATCGTTTGATGGCCGAGGTTGAAATTTTCTAACAGAAGCTATGCCACCCTCGAAGTCTTCGGAATTACGATTGTCGTGGTGAAGAAGCTCAGTAAAGAAGATCCTCTAGATGGTAAACCTGAAGCTAACGTCTAATTAAAACCCCAAATTAAGGTGTGACTTTTGTGCTAGAGGCTGAATGGTTACAAGGTTTAAAATGCGACTGTAAACGGTGAATTCTAGGTACCAAACAATCGATATCGACTTACTTTCCCTTCTAAAGCAAATACCATAGTAATTATGATAAAACTGAATGAGGAGGTAACTCCGACCACATTGATGGAGAACTGTCTAAATTCAGATTCTCCATTCATCCATTTGGGACCGATCCAATTGGCGCCCACTCCTTAACACACGAGCCGAAGCAGACCTCCTTTGTCACCCCTCTTGGTCCCAGACTCCAGTTGATGCCACCTGCTGAAGCTAAGGTCTTACCCACTTCCCGGTAAATTGCCTTCTGGTAAAACAATGCCTCTGGGCAAACCTTCTTCAACTGAACCGCCTCCGGGCATATCACAACCACTGGATTGTGCCAAGGTTGAGATGAAAGGATGGTTCGAGGCATCCGAAACTGCCCAGATGGCAGCAAAGAGGGCTCGTATCGTCTTCATTTGTAGTCAAAGCTATCGAGGCCGATATATGTATCTTGTGTGATTACATCAACCCATTCGGTTACCATAGTGAGCGGTGATAACTACTTAGAAGGAAACTTTGGCAATAAACCCACTTTCTTAAACGTGGTCAGGCGGGAGGTCATTGATATCACGGTGGCATCCCCTGACATGGCGGTTCTCATCAGAGACTGGATAATATCGAGCCCTGTCACGCTCTCAGATCGCAAGCGGATTGATTTCGTAATGGACATGGATTCACCATTTCAGAATCCGTGAAAGACAGATTGGCAACGTACAAAACAGTGCTGAGCGCTCAAGTCACGATCCCCAGAAAGTGCGCCAAATTTATTGCTGGAATCGAAAGAACAACGAAGATGATCACAACCAACATGGGAAACACTTTCTAAGAGAACTGCCAAAGACCAAAGAAGAACACCATGGCGGAATTCGGATTTGGCAAAACAAAGTAGAACGACAAAGGGCACGTCTCAAGCAAGCTCTGAGTTAAATTCAACTCAGCTGTTGAGTGAAATTGCTACAAGGAGGCTCAGAAAGATCTAAAGAAGAACATAAGATCGGCAGTAGACTCCTCTATTACATACAACGGCAAACCATCTACTTGAAACGCACTTGTTCTGCGAAAAGACTAACGAATACCAGAAAGGCAATAATAAAAAAGCAATATGCCCTAGCTATATTCGTGATCATCCAAGGTAACTTCAGGTGGCTCTGATGCCTGCCGATCATATGCTCTTCAGATTTGATTTTGAGAAGACATACTGTGTCGTGAACATCGAAAGAGAAGAATGGTAGAGGGATGGCCACGAGTCTTTTGGCCCTACAGACTTAATAATTTTCACCGACGAGACAGTGACGGAAGACGGCTAAGGCTCAGGGATGTTCTCGGAAAATTCAATTATGGAAGAATGTTTGCCATAAAAATGGCGGGGTCGCACCATTCGAATCTGTTCCGAAAGTCGGGCAGCGTTATTATCATTAAATAGCAATACAATACGAAGGATGTTGGGGTGGACTTGTCACCAACTGCTGCTGAAATTTGGGCGACTGAACAAAACATTCGTGATGTAGGTGTCAGGGCACTTGAATATCGTTGTCAATGGGGAGGCTCGCACACTAGTTCACCAAGCGTCTAGATCAATTCTGTTAATGCGACCCTATGCCTTAAACTACCACGTGGAAAAAGATTTGGGTGGTAACCAATGTGAGGGAGAGGAAGAAACGTCCCTGAATTTTATATGCAGCTGCCCACCATCCTCAGATTTCAGATGAAGATACTTCAGTATGGTTTTCTTCACTGAAGAATCTGCAGAGAGTGTGCTGAAGACGTTCTTTGATTCGCAAAAGCCTGGGTACACCGCAGGCGGGAGGCTATTGAATCGGTGATTTTAGGGGATAATACAATGGGCCTAATAAAACGCCTCAGTGCTTGGAGCTGCAGGTCCCCCCAACTAACAACGGACATAATAATTTTCACCGACGCTGGTGGAAAGAGAGTTAAATCACCGAATGTTTTCTGATACCCCAACTATGAAACTGACCCAGCTCCCCAATAAAACAACGCCTGTCTATATGAGGTCCTAGTATTCGAATTTGCTCCGACAGTCAACAGTCAGCAATAGATATCAACACCATACTGAATCACTTAGGGTTAAACTGCCATCAGTCAGGAAAAAAATTAATTCAACGAAAGGTCCTTAATGTGCGCGAAAAGGACATTTGAATATCGCTGGCAATTAGAAGGTTGACGCAAAAGTGGCCTGCGTAAAGTTGGAATCAGACAATCTTTTTGGCGTTATGCCATTTACTGTTTAGTCTGCTCTGTGAGATAAGGTTGCAAGAGTTCGCGTAACCAAATAAAGAAATTTGGACTCATGTTGTCAGGTGAAATCTTTGTTAAAACAATTTTGCGGCGTTTGTGTTGCCCTTTATGAAAGTAAGAATTTTAATTGGATAGGGCTGCATAAACTACCACACCACACACAAATCGGGGTGGTGGTTTGGCTATAAGTGCCAATGTGAGGCCAACGAGGAGAGACATGCTGCAGCCTGGCTCAATCAAAATGCTCAAGAGACCATCTAAATAGGCGTTTCAGGGGACAGCCCAATGGGCCTAGTATATAAAACCTGAGTATTTGGAACTGAGGTTTCCTAATTTCTAAACTTATGATATCTACCGCAACATCCGTATCCTATGAACTGTTTATCGACAATATAAGCCATAAATCATTTCCAAACAAGAGCCCAATTAGTATTTATTATTGTTAAGTATTTTTTTATACAGACTGAACGCAAAATCCGTGAAGACAGCAGCACAAAACTGTAATTTCCCAAGAAGTATAATTTAATTATGCATGCTCCTAGTTATTCATTGATTATATGTACATATGTAAATGTGAATTTAAAAAAATAATATTTTCACAGAGATTAAAACATCAAGAAGGTACTTTTTATGGCTAAACATGTTGAACATCAGTTATAATGTCTGCTCACATAGTGGCCCAATTTCTTCTTTATTTCCAAAAATGTACGACCAGAGATTCACCATATCAGAACCTGTACTTCACACAGCTTTAAGCCGCTCTATTTAAATTTCATGCTACATTATGAATTTCAACGGCTTCGGATTTCTGGTCAAATTAGAGCAACTATGCGTAGTATATTTTGCATAATAATCTTGTAAACAGGTTCAGATGGAGTTTTTTTGGAATATAATGAAATTATGTTGGGTGAATGTAGGTGAATTGTAAAATGCCTTTTGTCAGTTTATGATTGACGGGTATTGAATTCAGTACTTGGGATAAGTATTGTGAAAAAAATAACCCAAATTGCAGATAGTAAATCGCAGAGTTTCTCACGCACTGTTGCAAAAAGTGTCTATTATACTTCCCATGGTTCCGATATATAATTAACCTTCCAAAAAGCGAAAATGTCATAAATTCTATGGAAACGATCAATGCATTCATTAAGACGAGTTTAGCTTATTGCTCCATAGTAGAAACAATCAGATGTTAATCATGCTCTCTATTTATAATCTAATTCATACAATAATCATTTATAATTACAGAAGTTTATAAACGAGTATGTTCGCTGTTTTCGTGTCACCCCAAAGTATTTATTTAGCTAATTTTTGCTATTTGCTTGTTATGTCACTTCCGGATGATAAAAAATAGATTCTGCAAAAACTTTTGATTGTTTTTGAATTAGAGTTAAAACAAAACTACAACGGATGCAGCAAGTTACAAAACTATTTCATGTAACCCAACTCTGTCGTTTCAGATAATAAGGTGAGTTCCAATCATCGTCGTTACCATCGCCAATCTGACGTTTGTATATTATATAAATTGGAAATATACATCCGACTTAAACTGTTGCATGAATATTAATATTCTTCTGATGGCCAAGACCGCATATATAGCCTTATTTTTTGGTTTAAATAAGGGGACATTCCTAAGTATGGTGTGAGTGAATGAACTGCGAATGTATCTTTAATATGCAAAAGATATTCGATTGGAAAAATATCAATACAAAGGAAAGTGTTACCTTGTAATACGATTGATTTTTGTTATGGAAATAGCAAATATTAATTGAGTTGGGGCTAAAGATAGATACAACAGTCAGGAAAAACCATAGATGCAACAGTTTTAAACAAAAATGAAAATGGAACAAACTATTACTACTAACTTAGTGCAAATATCCGAAGATACGAGTAATTATTTCAACTGATTAGTGCAACAACTGCACCGAAGCAAATTGTTTACAAATATGTCCACTTTGATTCGAAGAAGCGGACTATTCATTTTATCTCATATCAATTACAGAGATTTTGAATTTTATTTTCAAAGATATCAGTATGAATAGTACTGTGTAGAGACGTGCAAAATATCACCTTAGTATGTGATGTGATATCACATCACGTTTTAAAAAAGTGTAATATCACAAACATCAGCTTTCATTACTGTACCTATGCATGGGATATTATATTACAAACATCACATTACACTCGACACTTCATGTTATTAATTATACTTGTCACGAAAGTGATATTTACCCCGAGTTTATCATTTTCATATGGAATGCATTCCTGATTACAAATATTTAGTTTGTAGTGACCGCGGCTTCGCGACGGGAGCGGTATCTCCTTCGGCTCTTTCTTAATTAATTTGCTTAAATAATGCATTTAATAATGTGCAATTACCCTAATGTTCGCCGCAGATTGCACATTATTGAATGCATTCGGGCGAATTAATCTTGACAGAGGCGAATAATTTGCGGCAGGCGCATGCGCATGTTTCCGCAACATTGACTAGACAGAGTTCAAGGAATGTAGCGGCAAGTGGAGCGGTGCTGGATTGAGTGGAGAGGGAAAAAGGTGGAAGCTGAATTGGAGGATTGAATTGAAACGCGGTCCTCATCCTGGTTATCAAATATAACAGCCTATTAATCGAAAAGTCCTCGTTTTTTTCGACTAATATAGTGTTGGTTTTAGTTTTGACGTTTATTTTGGATGGAGACTTTGAGGGTAATTTCTTACATTTAAATCAATGACTTACTCTCATAACAAAGGAATTGAAAAAGTGAAAAGTGAATAGAACGGTTGAGGTAAACGGCGCGAACCTTTGTCTTTTGGGGTTCGAAACGAAAAAAACCTTCAGGACTACCTCGAAATAATGAATAGAAATCAATAGTGACGGTAAATGGCGCGAACCCTTTGTCTTTTGGGGTTCGAGTCGAGAAAACCATCCATCTAGCCGGATTTGCAGCCAGATCGGGAAAATCCTCAAGTACAGCAGAAAAGTAATCGAACCCAAAGAGGTTTTCCTTTTTATTATAGAAAAGAAAAAGAAACTATATAAATCATTGTAATTTTGTTTTGAAATTCTCAATGTGCCTAATTTCTTTCCACACAGAAGCAGCTACCACGCCGAGCTCGGAGTGTTTACTTGCAACAGTAAGTTTAGAGTTATGTTTTCTTCAAATTTCTTCTTTTTTCTTTAATGATTTTTAATTTGATTTAATTTTTGCTTTAATTTTTTTTCTCTCTCTCTGATTTTTGATTATTTTTTTTATATCGGAATTGTTTTTTTTTTAATAATAACATTATGGTTTCGAACTAAGTTTTGTATAATTTGAGGACTTCCTCTCTCTCTTTTCCTCCTTGATCCCGCAGAACCTGCAAGGGACATCCTCAAAAGACAAACTGGCCTGAGGATGTCAAGGAAGGGTGGGAGCCTCAGGGGCCGCGCCTCATTCAAGATCTGAGGCGGACGAGGCAATAATTGAGACTGTGATCCGTCGTGGATTTCTCCCTCCTTGATCGTGGCACTCGGGTCCGGAGACTTACGGCTCCACGCGCGCGGTCGAGCCGTTTTTTTAAGGTTTTGTGTGAAACAAAACCTTATTAGAATCGATTCGATGTCTGTCTGTCCGTCTGTCTGTCTGTCTGTCTGTCTGTCTGTCTGTCTGTCTGTCTGTCTGTCTGTCTGTCTGTCTGTCCGTCTGTCTGTCTGTCTGTCTGTCTGTCACAGCCGATTTATTCGGAAACGGCTGTACCGATTATCACGAAAATTGGTAGGAGTATGTGATCTGCCGTTCCCTTTACATGCAGCAACTGACGCCATTTTGTGTTAAGTTTAAGGGGGGCTCCCCATACATGTGAAAGGAGGGTGCAAAATTTTTTTTCATAAAATGTGGCCATGTGGGGTATCAAATGAAAGGTCTCAATTAGTACTTTTCGAAACTGGTTCAATATTTGATATTGGGTGAAACATAGGGGAGTGAGGGCTCAAAATATGACCCCCAAAAAGTGTAACAGGTCTCGTTCTCAGAACCTATCCAACCGAAAAATCTGAAAAAAATCTCGGTAGTGCATCTCTACAAAATCTAGGCCTCAAAATATATCCGGTTCCGATATCTGCACAAATAAAGTTAATAATAGTATATTTCCACATTTTAGAAATTTAGCCGGCACCCCCCTCATGTTCATTCCAGAAGTACAAAATTTGGCATACGTATAATGAAGAACATAATGCACAATTTGGTCAAGTTTGAAGAAAATCCAACCATTATTAACAAAGTTATAGGGGGTGAAACTTTACAATTTTTTGTGAATTTCGTGCACTCTACAACCTGCATGACGTCATCATGACATATCAATTTGTCAGTACCACAACGAAGTAGGTTCGTATGCATTGGGTGGAAAAGAATTATTTTGTTTTAGTTCTTTAATCATTTGTATATGAATATCAATTATTCCAACGGGACATGTGTGTATGTAGGTATATGGTATATGCGTGCTAATGAACTTTGCGGGTAGAGCCTAATTCAGATAGATATAAGAAGTAAATCGGAAATATGGGTGCGATCAATTTATGTACGTGCATATATGTGTACAGTATTCGAAAATAGGCAGTTTGTTTGTTTAGGGTGAGCGTAACATCTACGGCTGTAATATGTACGTATGTCTCGTAATTTTGTAGCTGTATACGGGTAGAAAAATATGCGTTGAAATTTCTTAGATTAGATGAACACAAAACCTTTATACCCGAAGCATGAGCTTCCGGTATTCCGACTTGTTTTATTTTTCAATTTTAGCTCGCGTTCTGGTCGTTGTTCGTTAGGCCGTCGCGAATTACCTTGTAATGTCTATTTTGGAATCCGGGGTGGACCCACGCATCGGAATAGACACGTTAATTTTGTAATAATGAAGCGTGAGGGATCAAAGCGCTTAAAGGAACCCCCCCCCCCACATTCCCGAGCCTGACTGGCACAGAGGCGTCCCAGAACGTGTCGACCGAGCGCTTTGATGGAGTTTCAATCTTTGCGGTCGAACCTTCACAGTCAACTTCGCCAATTTTTTTTAGGTTTCTGGGACAGCTCTGCCCTCTAGGTCGTTGTCGGCCACTTAGGATGATCACTCTGAGCATCCTACCCACCTTAAATTCTTTACAAGTTACCATGCCTCTACATATCTAGTTAAGTCGGAATTTTCTTAATTTTCTCAATTTAACTCGTTGGTATGAAATAGTTTTAACTGAGTCTATCCCTAATATTTTAATTTAATGTTAGGTCCATGTAATTAGGAGTAGTTGACCATATATAAGACCTTAGAATGAATCTATAGAAATAGTAGGAAATGTATTGAGGGGGGAGTAAGTCGTCTCCGGAATACATGAACATATATATAATATAAATTCATTGTATTTTCAATAAAACGCAACTGTAGGAAACTACGAACCAAAACTACCATTTTCGAAAGTATTTTGTGATAGAAGATAGGCTTTTGTTTGAGAATCGAGGGATTCCTAAGTCCACCATGTACTTCGTCTTGCTTTCATGTGCAGCCCGAGATCTCGCGCCACCTGCTTGATCTGGATGAAGGCAGAGTATACATCTCGGGTCGTTCTTCCCATGATGTCGATATCATCATCTTAGGCCAGTAGTTTGGTTGACTTAAAGAAGACAGTGCCTCTCGCATTTACCTCAGCATCACGGATCACTTTCTCCAGGGCCAGATTAAGGAGGACGCATCCCTTTGTCTTAGACCGTTGTTAATGTCGAATGGCCTCGAGAGTGATCCTGCTGCTTTTATCTGGCCTCGCACACTGGTCAGGGTCAGCCTAGTCAGTCTTACCAATTTCATCGAAATATCTTTCTCTCATGGCCGCGTTCAGTTTGACTCTAGCTATGCTATCATAGGTGGCCTTGAAGTTGATGAAAAGACGGTGCAACTGATGTCCATATTCCAATAGTTTTTCATCGCCTGCGGCAGAGAGAAAATCTGATCTGATACGAGCAATTACACGCACTTAAAGAGAGGTTGCCCATAAGTGACATTTTGATCGCGATGGGCGATACGAATGCTACCATAACATCTTTCTCGGTTTAGGTAATCGTAGCGATAATAATGGTGGGGGGGGGGGGAGGGGATGGTGGATTTCTGTGGCTTCCACCGCCTCATCATTAGTTGCACATTGTTCATTCCACCTGTCATAACGTTAGTTGGATTTAAGCTGACCGAAACTATATGAACAATCAGATCGACCACTTTGCGATCAGCAGTAGATTTAGGATTCACCTCCTGGAGGGGCGCAAAAAGAGAGGCGCCCCCATTGTCTCCATCACCATCTTGGGCGCTTATGTTTGCTTACGCGTTGTGTCCACCGCTTCTCGCAGATTTGGAGAACTGCAACCTCCCAAGTTCAACATCGACCACTTGTATGATCCAGCTGTCGCTCAATAGTGGGAAAACTATTTTGTTGCCTGGGCGGCAGATATACTGTGTAATCTGTCTGAAAATATCGATGAGCTTTGGGCGGGCCACCATCAAAAATGCTCTTTTCTCGAGAGCTAAGCTGGTCATCAGACACGTCTTGGCTGCGAGATCATGGAAGCGAATACAAGAACGGAAGGGTTGGAAGGCTCCATCTGCTGCGAGTGATCGTGAGTGTTACACGCTCAAACTACGGCACCGAATGAAATCCCAGGACGTTCAGTGAAGCGATCGCCTAGCTGGGGTAAGAAATAAATCTTAAATCCCTATATTGGATACTAGATCGAAAACGCTGAACGATTGACGCAAAATTTTTATCAAGCCGTCTCCAAAATAACCCCCACACATCTCGAATGAATTTGCAGGTAATGGTGGACCACTCGATGATTCCCGAAGATGAGCAGCGGAAAAGATGAAAGGAGCACTTCATTCCGTTTCTGAGTCATGTACCATAGAGAGAAGTTCTACCTCTTGTGAATGATATGGAAAGCTAATGTAAGAACGGAGTTAAACCGTTGGCCTTCTGGATTTCCCTGTGTAAACCTGGCGTGCAGCTGATGTAGTTTTTGCAAAGTGAAGTAGAGAAGTTTGTTAACGCACAGACCAGATGTCTATGCAGGTGCTGATCAATTGGAAGTCGCAGTGTATACGAAAGGACAACAACTTTATTTCAGGTTACTTCTGGAATGGAACCAACTATCTCAAGATGGCTGACAAGTGGATCCCCCTAGAAGGTTTGTGGAACAGAGGAATAAGAGAACCAGCTTCTCGAGAAATTATGAGGTCAGTTAAAGCACACTGTCAAGAACCGGTAGAGATGGCACGTAAGCGAAGTTAACGAGCTACACCTCACATTTGGATTTATGTCAATCATATATAACTGACCCTTAACCAACTACAGATAAAACTGATCCTTCATGAGTAAACCTGTAGAAAATGATCATGGATTTTAAGGATGTTTTAATGAAAGGGGTTGCGTCCTTGGTGGTTTAACGTGAGTACCTGTAGAATTGATCTACTTCTTCTTCTATTTAAGACACGGATTAATTTTGTGACCATAATCAGAGCTCGGCTAAGACAAGAGAGTCTATACTGAGTGCAAGATTCAGCATTCATACTGGTGGAAGCAGGACATACCCAATCTTTACGCAACTAAGGAGTATGGCACCTGTGTTGAAATGTAACACCACGTTTGAGACCCGAAGGTCTCTGTCCACTTGGACGTAACAACAACCCCATGAAACCCCCACTAGGAGGCCAACCGCTTTAACCGAGCTGAACACACATGAATTCTCCTGAGACATGTGAATCCAACGGCTATTTCGGTTCTCATGGTACCAGTACACCCCTGATAAGGTTTCGAGACCTAAACCACTTCAGGTGAGTCCCTGTGCAGATGGTAGTCCTTATTAACCCTTGGAACATTCGCCTACTGCATCATGGCAGTGTAAGAACAGCGTTTTCTTGTGCCACTACAATGATGTTTTCCTCGGTCGTTCGGTTTTGGTCTAGTCTACAGGGTTGCTGCCCCGTTTTCCTCGTCAACACCTCAAGGCACCAAGTGAGAGGGGTTGGTAGAAGTATTTTTGAAGCGCTCCATTACCACTATTCAGGACACATATGTCGTTGTCGATTCCACGAACCAGACAAGTTGGAAATCAACATACTTCCACGGTTGTAAATCACAAAACCCTCATTCTTGGGCTAGCATCCAAGTTGCAAAAAGTATGTGACTTGCTGATGAATTGCCTCTGCCTTGGACGAAACCGCAAGTCATATATTCAGAAGATAGTTCAAAAAATTCGAAACAGCTGAATTCGAACTTTCTGATAAATCACGCTCTAGGCGACCATTTTTGATCAACAACAATATTGTCGAGATCATGTTAGAGCAAATCTCTTTTTTAGCAACATCGGAGATTGCAAAAAGGTTTCATTCAACTCAACAAAATATTTCGGATCATATTCGAAAACTATATGGATGGGTGTGGCGAAAAGGTTGCCACATAGCATCATATTCAAAACTTTGCTTGTACGGCATAAAATCGAACCCTTCTTAGACCGGATGATAACTGAAAAAGAGAAAGAATCGTTTGTCAATTCAAAAAACCTGCCCACTACAGCTATAAATCGAAGTTGAACCTAAAGGTTCCCCTGCACAGCCTAAACAAATATGGAATTCTCGTTTAAATCTTAAACAAACATGTCTGGCCGGTTGGCCGAATCATTTTTCATCTGATCACCGGTCGTCTGAAGACTGAAAACTGACAGTCCAGTCGCACCCCATCTACTTTCCGGCTATCGGCCACTTGCGGACTGACAGAACGAGCTAAACGTGGATTATAGCCTTAAGTATGAAAATGATGAGGAAAAGAAATTGTCATCATGCATAAAAGAAATCATAAATAATGATGACTTCTATCCGATTCAGCCGGGAGCTGGCTGCATACAGAGGGGAAAAAAAATCCCAAGTATATAAACCAACAATAATACAAGAATTTTCAAGATATTGCGAAGCACGTTCGAATAGAGGGTACCCAGGAGAATCAAGTATAACCAACCAAGCTGTCGAGCCCGGGGACTCCAGAATCCGTAAGATACAAAAGCTTCAATGAGCTAACAACGTTCAACTAACTGACGCCCATTCGAAGGGAAAATGGACGGGCAAAAGCCTATAGGAAAACCTATAAAGCGTTGGATAGATTTAACTAACGAAGACAACACATTACTCGGATTTAGTAACTGTGGGGCACAACCAACGGATATCAAATGTTCTAGGATTAATATATCAAACCCGAAATGGACTACAGAGTCTAAATGACAACGACAACCGAAAACCTATAAAGCCTCAATTGAACCCTCCGCTCCTTATGTAATTTTGCCGCTATCATATATCGCCTCCTTGTTCACGCTATTGAAGGATCTCTTGAAATCGATGAAGAGCATGTGAAGCAAAAATCTAAACTCGCGCACTGTTCCAAAATGATCCATAGGGAGTTGATCTGGTCGATGCAGGAGAATCCGGAGCGGAAATCAGTCCTCTCTCTTTCGATCAAGCTTTCGAAATGTTCTTTGATGCGTTCCAGGATTATTTAAGGCAGAGAGCACGCAAATACATTTCCAATTGTCACACCAAAAACGGGTCCCCTTCTTTGGGATCTTGACGATCATCCCCTCCTTCCACTCTCAAGGAAAGGTCTCGGATCCCCAAGATTTCCGTACAAGAGGACGTAACAAACCTGCAGAAAGTACATGTGATAAATAACTACGAGGAGACCCTCAAGACCAGCTGCTTTATTCCGTTTGATGGGCGAAATGATTTCTCTCCTACTTGGACAAATAGTCCACATTCGCATGTTACAATGACTCCACAAAATCTCACCGGATGTGATACGCGGGAACCGTGGTGAAGTGTTCCTTCCACCCATTCAGTTGCTCCTTATTGTGGATTATGACGTTAACGTGTTAACATCCTTCAAAGATTTGCGACCATAGGCAAGTTCATTCTGTATGCGGTATACACTTTTGAAACCATTGCGTTCTGCGACATTTTCCGCTTTCCTGACCAGCGCAATAGCAAATTTCTTCTGATCATGGCGCACACTGCGCTAAACTTCTTGGTATTTCGCTCGGTATCGAAGTTTGCAGAATTTTTGATGGCAGCTCATTTCGTCAGATGGGTTACTCAGTATATCTGCCGTCCGTTCATGTCCCTACAGAGGATACTGCAGAGCCGGAAAAGGATACCTGCTACGAGGCACGCGCAGAGATCAACCAAAGACTTCGTCGAGCGAAGAAGCGACTTCACAGACGGAAGAAGGAAGCCTGGAAGAACCAATAAGTCTGTGAACTAGAAAAGTACAGGGAGAAACCGCACCAGGTGCGCAAGTTTTACCAACAAGTCAGCAGGATGAAGCCTTATTCACATCGATACTCATCCTACCAGGACAAAAAGAGAATCTGATTTCCGACATATGGAGCGATGGGTTGAGTACTTTGATGAGCTACTGAACAACCAGAACATCGGCGAGTTGGAGGTCCCGCCAACTGAAGACGACGGACAAATACTGCCACCACCATGTATAGGACACAGTCCTTGCAATTCATCAGCTTAAAAATCATAGATCGCTAGGAGCCGATGGAATTACAGCTGAATTGGTTAAATATGGAGGCGACCAATTACACCAAGTGGTCCATCAACTTGCGCTCAAGGTGACAGCGAATCAATGCCTGATGACTGGCAAAGAAGCATTATCTGTCTCATACATAAAAAGGGAGATATCACACAATGCAGCAATTATAGAGGCATCACGTTACTAAGTACCATCTATAAGATATTCTCCTCTAGCTTGCTAGGTCGGATAGCCTCATACGCCCACAACATCATTAGCCCATACCAAAGAGTTGGAAGTGGGAAGAACGACCCGAGACGTACAAACTGCCTTCATCCAGATCGAGCAGGCGGCAATTGGTGGGAGATCTTGGGCTGCACATTAATGAAGGCAAGACAAATCGAATCGCACTGGTCAAACGAAACAATAAAGATAGGAGACTACAACTTTTAGACCGTTGAAAATTTCTCCAATATAGGGGTATCTGTGTGTGCTGCTCATTCAAAGTCTCGTGGCAAATTAACATTATCGGCTATGCAGACGACATCGCAATTGTTGTAATAGACAGACACCTGGAGGATATTATCTAGGCATGTGAGACATCGGTTAGGCTGATCAAGGATTGGTTGGTATCACATGGATTAGAGTTGGCGGAACACAAAACTGAGGCTGTACTAGTCAGCAGCCGTAAACTGAAAGAGCACCAGTTTGGACAAAGCCCTTAATGTTCAGGAGTATAAGAGAAAATTATCTTCAGTATTTCGCCTGAGAGCGTTAAGAGTCGCTAACGCTTTCCGAACAATGTCAGACGAAGTAGCTTCCGCAATCGCGGGAACGTTGCCCATTGATATTTTTGCTGAGGAGTTGCGAGCACTATACAATTGGAAAGCAAGCAAGGACCATAACGCCGAAGATCGACAACGAGAAGAGAAAGCGCGCACAAACAGGGTGTGGCAGGAACGTTGGGATAATTCTCACAAGGGGAGGTAGACGCATATGATGATTCTAAATATCCAGATGTCCGCTATCACTACCCAGTTTCTAACTAGGCATGGTGCATACCGTAGGTGTTTACATCGTTTTGGTCATGACGATTTTCCCTTCTGTCCTGAGTGTACAAATGAATACGAGGACATATTCTTCGTATGTCCGAAATTCGCAAATGAGAGGGTACAGCTTCAACTTCTCTTGACAAGACCCTTATAAGCGGAGACGATCATTCCGCAAATGCTCGAATCCCAAGAAGTGTGGAATGCAGTTATTGGTACCATAAGCTGTATTCAGGAGGAGCTTCGAAGGTTAGAGCGGTTATGAAAAAGTGGCAAGGAGGGACCAATTCTCACCGTAGAAGTAAACCGGTAGGGCTTTAACACGCACAACGATGTAATATCTCTAGATAGTTCCATGGGGCGGGTGAGGAAAAGTGGTTTTAGTGGGTTAAAGTCCCACATTGTGGCTTTCGATGCTTTCCACCTCTATAAAAAAAATTTTCAGCTACTTCTAGGACCACAAAAATGAGACATCTAAACCCTTAGACCCAAGAAAGGACTGAAGGATATGAATAGCTGAAGTCTGAATGATAGCACCAAACGAAAATGCAATCCGCCGGGATTTTTCCTTGTTCGATTATGCTATTCTCTCTCAATCTTCAAGCTGCTGGATTACTATTTTCTTTCGTTTGAGTGTTGATTAATTTGCTGGGTATGGGTAGTTAACGTCATTAAGATTAATAATGGATGCTTGGCGAAGTTGGCTTCCTTTTGGTTAGTAATTTTCTCAAAAGTGAATGGCCGTGGTGGTAATTTGACACTGAAACCAGGTCCAAGAAATTCATCATTTTGTTATGAGTAGATGCACAGATATGTACATATATTAACATTAGTAAATAGTTTACATATTATAACATATTCCGACCAGTTATAACTGAATGGAAACAAAACGATGCACATACAGATGGTTACCCATTGGGAGAGAAATTATTCTTAAAAAAAAATGGATTTCGTAAAACCATTGTTCATCGATAGATTCATCTTCATCATTGTTACTATTACTCATTTCACGCCATTCAATCGAATAGGCATATGCAATATGTAATTTCTTTTTGCTCATCGATTTTGAATTCACTGATCGGGCGCGATCACTGAACAGGAACTAGATATTTTATAATAAATGCTATTAATGCAAAATTTGAGTTATTATCAATTTTCATGGCTGCAGAAAAGTTGTTGCAGTCCCGCACGAGTCTCTAGACCTATCATAAGCAATTAAACGTGATTACTTTATCCCATTTTCATTAATTATGAGTTGAAGAAGATCAATTCCATGTTGCTAGCGTTCTAGTTCAGTCAGATTTCATCAAAATCTTATTGTGAAGAACCAGCTCCAATTAGTTTCATGAGCTTTGCATATTTCGATTCAATAAATATTCACAAACTGAATCTTGGTTAGCTTAATTGCTCACCGATGCAGAAAGTTAGGTCACATGCATGCGCGTATCTTATTTAGTATACTTATAGTATCTACATATGAAGAAGCGTCTGGTCAAGGCAAGCCATGTGTGAATCTTATAATTATGACCTTATGCTTCTTTGGTCATCAGAATGTAGCCGAAGAAATGTTTTCGAATTGGGAGATTCACTGCAGCCTACTGTTATTAGTAGCTTGATGGAAAATTGAAGAAAGTATCTAACGTACTTCGCTTCATACGCGTATAGCAGTAGCATCCCATTCGGAGAAAATATATTTCTTCATTATTCTTGAACAACGATATTATCATAATTTTGGAGAAATAGAAACGTCACAACGGTAAAAACAGATTTGTTAGGGAAAATTATGGATGAAGTCAAATTCAAATGAAGCCATGAAATTTTGTGGACCGGCTAGAAATGCTTTAGTATAAATTTCATACTCCTGCGAATCAAGATTTTAGATATTTTAATGAAATTTTATTTTAAATAAGAATATACGTTCTGAAAAATAAATATGAATTATGGAAATTTCATATTTATGTATGCATATATTCACGCATGAGCTGTTGCAGCAAATTCTCTACCAGGCTTGTGTACGGAGTATATTTATCTAATTTAATTTATTACCACCGCCGTATCTATTAAATAATGAGACTAAAGACTGCAGAGTGCAAAAGAGGAGTTTCAGAAAGCCGAGGAGAAATTCGATCTTATCAGACTTCAGGGACCAATGATTAAACTGCTACGAGAAACGAGAGAAAGGCATAGGATATATAAAGGACCTGGCATACTCTACATTGCCAAGCAGAAACTCTTAGAATTTAGGTGAAAATTCTACTCCCAGCGACCATCCGACAATCTGCATAGAAATCAAGAGGGAATCGAACTCCAGAAATCCAGTTCGGTCCGAGTTCTCGAAGCGAATCAAAGCTACGATTGGCATCACCCGAAGGGAAAATGCTAATAGTTACAACGGAACAGTAACAACAATAACAACTTCAGCAATACCAGGAATAACAGGAGCACCAACAAGAACAACAACAACTCCAAGGAGAAAGTGAAATGTGCTTGGACGGCGACAAATTCAACTTTGTGCAGCGCAAGAAGAAAAGGACTCAAAAACCTAAGGTTAGTGTTAGCCACGAAAGTGCCCCTCCGGCAAACTCACAAGCACCCTCACCCCAAACTGCCCGCTCAAGAAAAGAAAAAATTCCGGCGATCACTAAGTACAAAATTAATGTACCCCAGTTTCTACGGATACCGAAAGAAACCCTAAAGAACACGAGGGCTGATAAGACCCTCATATTTGCTTAGAGCATTGAAGATCATGCGACGATCTTCAATCTCATAAAAGAAAAGGAGCTACACGCCACAACTCAGTCCTCAGTCTCCACAGAGAGAGACCCGGATAACATAATGCGAGAGCTCAATGAAGAGAAATCACAGTTGAAGGTCAAAAGCGTGTCGAATCTAGTCACGCGAGCAGATAAGCTTTTTCATAGCTAGAACCCAACACTCCCGTTTAAGTCACAAATGGGGCTCTTAATGACTACTGACAGAGCAAAAAAGAATGCCCATACAATGAGAGCCAAGCAGGCGGTGACACAGATGTCACAAAGCTTGGCTCAACAAAACGTATCTTCCGCCCAAGCAGCGAGGAATACTCTTCCTAGGTTTGCAGCCCCTCAAGCTCCGCAAGGCTTTCAAAAATGTGGCCGAAACTCTTGCTTCGGACCAAACAAACGAACAGCGACAATTCGTTGCTATTCAACTTATCATGAATTTATAGAGTTAAGTATTATCACATTTAACTCTGCGTCCTTGGTCTCACACGCCCAACGTGATAGACTCTCTGAAAGCGACAAGATTAAAAAGCAGACACAATATAAATTTTATCGGATATAATATTATCCAAAACGACACCAACTACGATACTGCCCTTTTAGTCAGAAAAGACTATGAATTCGAGGAATTTTCTTCGAAAAGCTGAAAACCTGTCCCATGGCAGCGGCTCTAATTAAAACCGCCGACAATAGACGCACCTTAATAGCTGCAGTTTAAATCAAATGCAATTCACCACCATAGCAACTGGGCCAAGACTTAGAAATCTTGAGCAATCTCCAGTTTACATCTAAGTACCTCACTTTTGGTGGTGACTTCAACTCGAGGTACACTTCCTGGGGCGATTTTACAAAAGGCCTAAATGGGGTAATTTTCGAAAAATTGATCCACAACCAGGACCCATTAAACGCTTGCACGACACACCAACAAGACCTGAAAATCAATCCATACTTGACTATTTCCTGATGTCTACAGAAGACAGACTCACATGACAGGTGTTAGCGTGCAAATGGTTACTAGGCATATCCGACCACTTTGCAGTTGAGTTCAAACTTTCCTTCGCCTCTCATATCCAAGAAGAAGAACACACCAAAGTTAGATCCATCGTCCACACGAAGTGGGATAACTTCAGTTCAGAAATAGCACCACAGCTGAACCTGGAAAAACTCACAGTCTCACAAAATCGAACGGACAAAGATATTTATGAGGCCTTCAGTTTGGCTACTGATGCCATCAACTCTGCTACACGCAGAAACACAAAGGTCCTGAAGGTCAATGAGATTCAGTTTAATAAACGGCCGTACGAAATAATGAAACATTTGAAAGTCAGGCAGTTTTGGCCCAGAAATCTCAAATGCGACTTCCATAAAAATGGCCAACACAAAAACCACCGAATATAAGGTAGTTATTCCTCGGATTAACTGCCTAAACACACTAATCCGTCAAATGGTTGGATAATTCCGCAACAAGGAACTCACTCGCACGCTACCAGATGTAGGGCCCGGACCAAACACGTTTGGACACATAAATAGGTTGACAGGCAGGACCAGAGCCAGAAACTTTGTCATTTTGCCACTTCGATTGTAGATTCGATAATCAAAGGCTTTCTTCATGAACACTCAACTAAATTGACTACCTTCTCCGCCTCCAACCCATCTTGTAAGCCAACGGACCTAAAAACTTTGTTAAGCTTAACACAACTCGCAGCAATCACCAAAAACCTTAACGGTAAAAAATCGACCGGGCCAAGTGACATAGCAAATATTGTCATCAAAAACTTCCCTAGGACATCAATGAAGTCTTCCTCAACAACTGCATTAACAATGGTTATTTTCCCAGCATTTGGAAAGTGACGAAGATGGTTACCATTGAGAAACAATTCAGGAAACCGGGAGCTAGATGTTTCAGGGATGAAAGGTTTTGTGTATTTCTTTTATGAAGAGATTTAAGTGTGCATTTGCCTCATTAGTACGTAACACGTAATATATGCATATATAATATTATGTGAAAATATCCACTTTCAAGTGATGTTGACATTCAAAGTCTTGAATTTGCAAAGAAGCGACAGTTTTGACCTATTATAGCTTTGTTAGTAATAGTGCGATTTTGACCAAATTTGGTAGGATGATGCTCTATGTAGCCAACATTGCCTCATTCCCTTAGTCAAACATAAACTTAAGGGGGGTTTTCCTGCCAATTATAGTAAAGTACTATTATTACCTTTATTTCAACAGATATCGGTGTGTAGGCTTTTTCGGAGCCTAGGCGCCATACAGCGGAATCCTCCTGATGTTTTCTAGTTTCTGAAAATGGGTCCGTTAAAGAAATGATGACTTTCAACCCCCCGCACCCCCTTTCTAACAAATGTCAAAACCAAAACCGGATTCGGAAAGTACTAATCGAAGCCTTTCACTTGATATCCCACATTTGATGAAAAAAAAATTTAACCCTCGTTTTGCACGTTTAGAGGCTCCCCCTTAAATTCGACATAAAAGGATGTAACTCACTGTATGCGTGTGCGTTCACAGTTTCCATCTTTCCACCAAATTTCACCGGAGAATCTCCTGCCCGTCGGCGACAGCTCGCACAAACTTAAACTGTCACGGAATGGCAAGAGAAGTGGGACGAGTCAGAAAAAAGCCGCTGGACTCACAAAATCATATGGGATATCCGAAAATGGATCGAGCGACCCCACGGCGAAGTAGGATTCGACCTAACTCAATTCTTGAGCGGACACGAAGGCTATCGAGCATATCTGTATCGATTTGGGCATGATGATTCGCCATATATTGCAGAGGACGCAGAACACGTCTTTTTTCATTGCCCCAGATTCGAAGCCCAAAAGGCTACATTAGAAACTACAACCGGGGAGCACTTTACACCCGAAAATATAATGGAACTTATGGTAAAATCAAAAGGGATATGGACCGAAGTCGAAAAGGTAATTGCAGGCATCGGAAAGAAGTTTAGGCAGGAAGAAGTCATCCGAAAGAATGAACGCGAGAGAAACACAAATATTAACGGGAGCGCAGAGTAAATTCTGATCCAGCCCCGCAACGTAATACCAAATGGGAATTTCGCGGGGAGAGTGGAAGGAGAAGGAGGTGGTTTTAGTGGGTAAGAGTCCCACATAACCGTATGGCAGGAGCCTGCGGTAGCTTTACAGGCATACAAGGCAGTTATGGCAACAATCAAGGGAAAGCGCTCATCGCCGATCACCAACCCTGATTTGCTGCGGGATATCATTAGCACGAACCTACCCACTGTCCAGATAGATCCCGGTGAAATTCTCGAGGTAACCACGAAAGAAGATTGGAAGCCGCGAAGAAGATTGCCGAAAATAAAGCCCCAGGTTTAGACGACATTCCGAATAAAGCACTGGCATTGGCCGTCGAAACAATTCCAAGGTGGTTCGCTGAAACATTTACGACGTGTATGACTGAATTTCAAAGTTACAACTACCCAAAGGAGTGACAGTCATTGGTTTCGCAAACGATTTCGGAGTAATCATCGTGGCACAAGATATTGATGAGATCGAGGTATTCACAAATGGGGCAATTTTTGAAATCAGGTTTTGGCTAGAGGAAGCTGGTCTGACACTGGCGGAGCATAAAACCGAAATAGTCTTGATTACTAAACGAAGGAAGCAGACGTCGATAACGATCAGGATTGGTGAACACATCATATAGTCCCAGCCAATGTTTAAATACCTAGGAGTCATTGTTGACCAAAGACTGAAAATCAATCCCATCTTGAAAATTTAGCAACCAAGGCTTCCGGAGTGGCTACATTGTTGGCAAGAATGTTACCAAATATAGGTGGTCCTAGGCAGGCTCCTGAACTCGAGAGTTGTTAGCTCCATCTTGGTTTATGCAGCTCCAGTTTGGGCACCATCTTTGAAGGTAGAAGCAAACAAAAGAAAAATCGCAGCCCCATACCGATTGAGTGCGTTGCGAACGGCATGCGCTTACCGTGCAACTTCAGATGAAGCAGCTTTTGTCATAGCAGGCATGATCTCCATCGACATATTGGCGAACGAGGGTCGACGCCTCTATGACCCATCATATGTAATCGGTGAGTCCTATACCTTTCATCGGCAATTGGTACGAAATTAATCTATTTTGGAATGGCAAAAAAGATAGGATGATTCACTTAAAGGACGCTGGACACACAGGACTATTCTAGATATCTCTAAATGGATCAAGCGAAGGCACGGTGAGGTTAGTTAACACCTAACTCAATTCCTAAGCGGACACGGAGGGTACCGTACATACCTTTATCGTTTCGGGAGTGACGACTCCCCGTATTGCCCGACATGCGTGATGATTCCGGAAGATGCGGAGTATGTTGTTTTTAGCTGCCCGCCGTTCGCCGCATACAGAGCGGAGGCGGAAATTGGCGCCGAGGCATGGTTTACACCAAAGAATATCGCTCGCTCTCAACAAAGCACGCGGTGCAGTAAGTAGTGTCTACTCTGTTCTTCCTAAAAGAGTAGGAGTAGAATTTCGAGACACTATACCGGCTTGTCGCGAAATTGGGAAACCAATAAGTGCGACCACAACGCCGAAGTGTACCCGGGAGCAAGAATCGACGAAACCATATATGTGGTGGATATGTCGACTTCTTTATTGAGGCAGGTCTAGACCGGACACCATTGGTTCGCCGGCGATGATATTGATCTGCGTTGTAATTAGGCAAAAAGGCGTTAGATGTTCGAAAGTGGATAATCGAAGTTCCAATTTGCGGCTAAATTTAAAATTCAGCGGTATCGCCTCCGATCAATTTTCGGTAGTTTGCAGCGTAAATATGAGAAACTTTCTTTACCTCAATTAGATCCATTCCAATGCAAGATAAGATATCTGAGTTTGCGAAAAAGTTTATAATACGCCATAATTTCTACATTTTCTAGAGCACAACATGGACAAAATAAGCCAACATATAATTGAAAGATGCTGCTTTTACCTATGTATATTCACTGAATATATGTGGAGATGCTTTCCACGCCTCCAAAACCACCACATATGCGATCGGTAACGGCATTCTAAATTATAATTTAACGTACTTACTATTCCCGGATTTATTCAATTAACTCTGGAACACTATATGTAATACTTTCACATAGACCAATGCCAGAGAATTCATTTAGAGATTCTTAATTTCTTTGTCTTGGAAAATGAAGCAATGATTAAGCACAAATCAATGGGATCACCTGCCAGGAAATCAATTAACTTCGAATGGTATATACCAGAATAGATAACCAATTTCAGATGAACTTTCCTCCACAGAATTAAGTACATCCATGAGAGATATTTCGGTTGAATTACGGAATTGTTACTTGATTATTCGGCGATTATTGAATTTGGCTTGGATACTATTCAGTTTTAGAACAGGTTCACGTGCGATTGATTAATAATTTTAGTTGGACCATCAAATCAATTCTCTATAGACCAATCTTTATGGGTTATAAATTGGCGCAACGTGAAACTGATATATGGTTAGAACAGAATCATTAGAAAGTGCGGTACTTACCTTACTGTGAGTACGACGTCGCAGAAGATGTGGTGCGCCTCCAGGAGGTTGGAGTGGAACCGCAGGCTCAGGTGTGACTGTTTGAACTGGTCGCGGTGGTTTGAGGGTTAGTTTTTTAAGGCTGGCTATTCGTTTATCACACATAAGAGACACATCATCGATCCGTTGTAACACCTGCGAAGGAAAAAATTTATTTAAAAATTGTTTTTTAAAAATGTGAAGGTGAAAGTATAGAAGTATAGAAGAAGGAGTATTGTCAAAAATTTCGACAACCGAAATGGTCGTCCCAATAATATAGCTCCATCTATCCTTCCATATTTCCATCTAAATCGAATTGAGTCAATCTCTAGAGGACCTAAATGTATAGTGAAAATAGCAGAAGATCGATACCCCCGCGGAATAAGAGGATAAACTCAACTAAATAACGAACGCATTCGATGCATTGGACCTGGTTAAGTACCTTGCATTGACAGTCCACCAGCATATTTATCAGTAAGTTGGTCCCTATTCCAAAAGGGAACGTTCACTCTTGTTCATTTACCAAGCTGTTTAGGAATAAATTGGGCCTGACTCCGCCATTAACGTGATTTCGAACGGCACTAATTTTGAGGAGGTACTTAGTGCTTCCTTCTAGCGTATGGACCACCCTTTTTTGGGCGAATAACCAACTTTTCAAACAAATTTGCTTATGCTTTCGTTTGCCAGGGGACAGGAAAAATCATCAGACACTGTCTCTCTTCACCACTGATAATAATAATTCAAAAACGCGACACGGGTATCGATTACAACGGCCGAAACCCTCCGTTTTGAAGCCTTGGCTAAACATACAGTAAAATTTTAGGTTAAATATATTCTACTGAAGCCTATAGCTGTTTTGATTTAGATTAGAAGCAAGGAATATTCCTTGATAAATCCTATCACCTTTCCGCGATGCATACCGAATATTTCCAGCAACACCAGTACCGAGCGTGAAACGCTATATTTCCACAAATCAACGAACGCATAACAAAATTTTCCTGACTTCGAGAATTACTGTGCGTAATTTTGGGATATAGCATCAATATTTTTGCGTTCTAAGAAGCAACGGAGGCAATTAATTTGGAGTTAATGGATAACACACTTAAGCCCCTTGTTATGGACTTCAAACCAATAAATGAACGAATGTGTGCGATCCACTTAAATTTGTATTTTGTATTTTGCCAAGTAACAAAAATTTTATGACATCCTAGAAGGAACATGTGATTCATTAACCTCAAATGACATTAAGATAGGGGATTGCAATGTTAGTCAAGGAGCAAGAAGACTATACACAGAAGGTGAAATTCGAAAAAAAACAGGATAAAAAATGAATGATCCAATTTGAGGCCAAGTCAAGATCACAGTGCGTTTTGCGCATGCTAATGCATTCTGTCGTGTTTCTATAGCAGTTCTGTGTACACGAATCCATGTCACCAGGCAACCAATTACAAACAACAAATAGGCGGTCAAATTGTAGTATATGTCCCAGGGCGAAACGTGGATTGGTACGCATGATGGAGCATAAAACCTGTGAAATGCCTTCTGAACCAACACGGACAGCTGTACTACCAAACCCCTACTACCAAACCCTATTTCCTCCAGGTGGTGATCGCTGGGAGTTCTTTCTTCGTGAAAAACTGCAGAAGGAGAAGGATGAAGGTGAGTGTCCCGCGCCTAAAAGCGGGACAAAGTGTGCCAACTGATCCTCTAGGTTGGGTATTGGGTAGGACTGGCAACCCTACATAGAAAACCCAAGTTACGAAACCACGGAAGGAAACTCGGATAGGATGGATTTCAAAACAACGAACTCGGCAACGGCAACGGAATAACGATTTGTGTATTTTCTCATGGAACGTGCCCTCCCTGTACAGACCGAAAGGTGCTGAGCTAGCCGATACCCTGTCCCAATATAAGGCTGATGTAATAGCGTTCTAAGAGATCCGCTGGAAGAAGAAGTAGTGGCTCTTCTCCAGGAAACCATGTCTTATAGCGGCCATCCAGTGAACCATATGTTTCTTAGCCAGCCAAAAAATGAAACCTCCTGTTATCGGCTTTGAAAATATAAGCGAAAGGCTATGCACTCTGCGTTTGTGAAGTAAATTTAGAAATATAAGCCTCATAAGCGTTGACGCCCCTACAGAGGAGACTGCAGAGTTGTAGGATACCTTCAACGAGGCAGTTGAGCGGACCTTCGAAGCCTGTCCCAAGTATGATATTAAAATCATTCGATATCCCAATGAAATTGATAGGACTGACCAGGCTGATCCTAACCAACGTGCGAGACCAGATAAAAGCAATAGGATCACTCTCGAGGCCATTCCACATCAACAACGGAACCGATGTAAATGCGAGAGGCCTATGTTGACGATATTGACATCATGGGAAGAACAACCCGAAATGTACAGCCTACCTTCATCTAGAGTGAGCAGGCATCCTGGGCTGCATATTCATGAAGGCAAGACGAAGTACATGTTGGCAACGTCAGCGCCAAAACCGAAACAGCAAACAACATCGAATCGCACTGGTCAAACAAAACAATGAAGATAGGAGACTGCAACTTTGAGACCGTTGAAAATTTCTCCTATCTAAGGTCGAAAATCATGACCGATAACAACTATGACAATGAAATCGGCGCACAGTTGTTGGCAGCCAGCAGATCCTATTTCAGCTTACAAAAACTATTTCGCTCGAAACGTCTCACCATAGGGTCAAGCTCTTACTGTACAAGACTATGATCCAGTCAATCCTTATGTATTCCTCGGAAACCTGGATTCTTAGCAAATTGCGAACTCTTGACCGCGTTCGAGAGAAAAATCCTCCGAAGAATTTTTGACCCCCTACATGACGACGGACTGATTCCGTAGCCTACATAACCACGAAGTTTATGAGCGATAGCATGACCGTCTGGTTGTGGATAAAATGCGACTCAACAGGCTGCGGTGGGCGGGTCACTTAATCTGTATGGATGAAGTTGATACAGCTCGAAAAGTCTATAAGGGCAATATCTATGATAGAAAAAGAACACGATGCAGACCCTGCCTGAGATGGAGCAGTGGCGTAAGTTAGGACGCCAGACAGCTTTTAAGGATATTGCATTGGTGGACCTCGGCGCAAAACCGGGGTGTCTGGAAATCTTTATTAAGGCAGGCCTAGATCGGATACCGATTGTTGCGCCGTTGATGGTGATGAATAGGAAATTGATAAAATGATAAAATGGTATTTTATTGGGCGACAGCGACTTCAATTCAAAAGATTCTTCTTCTTCTTTTTCTTCAGCCTTTGCCCGGTTCACAAGCGGGGTCGGCTCGTCGTGATCGGTTTCGTCATTCGGCTCTATCGAATGCCTGATCTGGGTGCAATCTTGAGGCTTTCAAATCCCCATCTAGCCTAGCAAGCCACCGTTGTTTAGGTCTGCCTTTTAGTCGTTTACCATCGACTTCGATGTTCAATCTTGGCAAGTGAATTCTCGTTGGCACGAATTGTGTGACCATACCATCGAAGACGTCTCTCTCCACGATCGGTGCAGCCCCATAACGATCGCGGATATCCTCATTTCGGATGTGATCTAAACGTGTGACGCCACTAGTCCAACGGCGAGATCTTCGTCTCCATTACCGCAAGACGCCGTTCATTGTCTTTTATAGTCGGCCAATAGTCAGAACCATAGAGAGCGGCTGGACGGACGACATTGCGGTAAATTTTAGATTTGAGACGTTCGTTGATACGTCGATCACAAAGACACCCGTTGTTGCCTCGTTGATGATGATGATGAATATAGTACTCGAGATTTTTTGCTTGGCTACATTTGGTGGAAAAAAATTGCACCTCTTTTTGAGGTGTATGGGGACCCCCTTAAATTCAACTTGTAGCAACGTAATTCACCGCATGTGTGGAGTTTTGAAGTTCCAAACTTCCAACCAAATTTCGTCCCAATAAGTGTAATCGTTTCTGAAAAAACGCGTGTGATTTTAATAAGGTTTTATTCTCCACAAAACTGTCATTTCCAAAAACGAAAGTAAAACTCCAGAAAGGGGAAAACATGTGCGCCTATTCGGCTAATCAAAAGAAATCCAAAGATGATGAAAACGGTGGTTGGACCAAGATAGTGAAAGAAAATAGGTAATAATCATCTCCAGCAAGGATACTCAAAAAGGTCAAAGCTGACCCCGACCTAACAGACCTATGCAGAAATGTCAGCAATATCCGAAGGATCCAGAAAGCCGATCTCATAATTGAGCTTTCGTAATTTAGCTACCAACTCACTTGGGGAGTATGTCGCGGTACATAAGAGCTATATACAGTGCAAGATCTTGATGATGTATCATTCAAAGAAACAACCGCCTTGAAACAACAATCTAAGTTGGAGGAATTTGGAGAAAAATGTATCGAGAGTCTGAAAAAAGCCTATGAGGGTACTCAAACGGCCACAATGCAACTACCAGTGGAATCAATGCAGAAGTTGTTGGCTACAGTAAAAAATGGAATTGGACGCATTGTTCGCCATCTAAGAGAACAAATCTCATTAAAAAAATATTTTTCAAATGCTTCATGTTTGGATACTTCACGAAGGCACGCATAGATCCGTTCATCCACATTCTCAGAATCTGCGGGCTTATTAGATAACCTTGATCACGATGCAAAGGGGCGAGATGCAAAAGTGATTGTCATTGACTTAAATACGTGACTCTCGAGCGGGGGAGCAGACAGATTAGCGCAAGGAGCGCAGTTTATTACAAGTCTCTACTCAATTAGCTATAATACTGGCCAGCAAAGGAGAAATAAACGCCTATTGGAAACGGAGTTCTAGTGCAATTGTAGATCTTACTTTTGACACCAAATATATCTCGGCAAGTTAGCGAGGACTTTACCTATAGCGACTACCAGACAATAATTCTTTAATTATGGATCAAGAGCACGCCTATAAGGAAGCGCACAGCAGGCTTAAGCTGGCGAGCATTAACCCGTAGGGGTCCCTATAGAATTGCTGCGGCCGTTCACCCGCCCAAATAACGTGCAGCATTCTCTTGATGAAAATTATGCAGGCGCTATTCTTCCAACAAGAAGAGTGCACTGTCGGTTTGCGGAAGCCTTTGGATGCGGTGACAATACGTGTAGTAGTAGAATAAATGACTATAAAGCCCTAGGTATGGACAGAGTAAGGCCCTTAAGTTCTCGGTGAAATCGGGACGGGACATGTTCGTTGAGAAGTGGCAGGGGCTGGTGCTGCTATCTAAGACCAGTAATCCACTAGCCGAGCCATCCTCCTATAGGTTCCTATATCTCTTAAACGCTGTAGGAAAAATGTTGAAATCGGTAATCTATATTAGAACGGACGGGAACGCAAAGACAGACAGATAATGAAATAACTTTAGTAAGTTTGACGGTTATATGTCACAAAAGCGCTTTTATATATGGGTTTCTCCTTCTCTCTGTCCTATTTGATAAGATTAAAGTCATTCCGAAGACTCGACCAACAGATATATGTATCTTTTCAAATAGTCAACTAGATAAAGCCCACAATTTTACAAGTTCTGCTGTTGATTTGATAGCTGATCAGGTAAAACAATGTCGCCGCATTTCACATAGCCTTCAAGCTCAAGTACACTATATCAGGGTCCTCCTATAAAAAACAAACATGCTCAACTTAACTTCTCATATTTCGTATCAAATTCAAGCGTAGGTAATACGCAGCATGAGAAACAAGATCATAAACACAATTAAACATCGCGATAACCAGTTGTTCGTCTCATTTTAAACATTTTCTGAAGAACAATGACTGGTATTCGCATAGTTTTTTTTCGTATGGTTATTAACATGTTCTTGAACGTTCGCTTGAAAGTATAGATTTGCACAGGTACCAGTGCGCAAGTAACTCGATGCACAACCTTTTAAAGACAACCATCAGACAATTGTTACTTTCTTCTGCAAACAATATACCAGTAATAACAGTAAATAATAAAAACGTTTGAGAAAATTTCTAGGTTTTTGTGTTACCTTGAACTCTTTGTAAAATGTTAAAATAATTTGCTGGAAAAGTTAATTTCAGAAAAAGATGCACACGCAATTTATGGTAGTTGCGCAATTCTCTTGAAATCATCTTTCTTGTACTTTTATCTGCGAGAATTGGCTATTTTTTCAACTATTTGAAATATTTAAGTAATGGATAGTGTGAAAGTTGGCGCTTCTTTAAGTTTCCTTTCCAGCTACATGAATTCCACTGTCGGTGGCTGTTGCATTACACCAACATTGAAAATCAGCATGATGGATTGCTGCTAGTCATACATGCAACGGTTAGTTAGCAGCGTGATAGGATTGTAATTAAATTGCATTGAATGATATCCGATAGATACGTAAATTAAATTTCTTCACCTTGTTCTCTAAAAGTCAATAACTACCGATCGCATTTCCTCGGCGGAATGATTGGCAGGTTCGTCAACTGGGAAACCTGTAGCCAACTCTCTTCTGGAAAAGGCTATCTGATGATGTTAGTTTTGTAATGAAAAATCACTCATCTTTCAACTGTCCATCGTTGGAGCCTAGAATAAGTTGTACTACAATAAAAACGTCGGATAGGTTGTATACTATAGTGAGTATAAGGTTTCCTCATGTCATAAGTAGTGATGCGAATTTTTATTTCTTTTTGCATCTTCAGATGATTATCCGATACGGTGGATAGTGGAAGTTGTCGATAGCTGCAGATCGTGTTTTGAAGATGACAACTTTCACTATCTTTTTGCACTGAACTATGAGGCTTGTGACCATTATCGTGTGTCTTTCAGCAGAGTGACGACCGTATCGTTAACATGTAACATGAGAAAGTACGTATACGCAATGTAAGATCATCTTCTGTAGCCGTTGAACCTAGTCACATATGGGCAGGCGCGAGAAGAATCGCAAAGATGATATCTGCATACTTTGGAAAAGTTTTTACATTGCTTTTGTATCTATATGTAAATAATTGCGACATTCTTCTCTCGAATACTGAAGTGGAAATATTTTAGCATGACGACTTTATACTGTTTGGGTTTGGAATTCTGATTTGCAAGTCAAACAACGGATAAGAGAAAAAATATTTTTGGGCACCGATAAGACGCTACTTCCATTGAAGGCTCAGATAAGTCTTATCCATGAGAAGTGATAGCACTCAAAGAGAAAAACAAATTATGTTTACTATCATCGCTTTTTGGATAAACTTCAATTCATCTTCTATTTTTGCTAAATAACATATGGGGTGTTTTATCACCTCGACCTTATATCCACCGAATAACTTAATGACACTGGAACTCACGTAATAAAAATTTAATATTCTCTCAATTTGAAAAACATATGAAATAAAATATAAGATCCTGGACAAGAAGCGCTCAGAAAGCAAAGGGGACAGGCACATTCCGAAACTACTCTAAAGAAAATGTTGAAAATTGTCCAAAAAACTCGAATGGGCTATCAACCGCTTCACGCCGACAATTGTCATAGAGTCTCATCAGTCAGATTACAGCGACAATCACACTAAATGTCTTATTTCAAAAAGGAATAAATATAGACGGATATGGTAAAGAAACAGAATCCCCGAAGCGAAATATATAGCAAATAGATTGTCTAGAGTAATAATCACTGACAGTCAAAGGGTAGCATACGTCCCAGGGCGAAACGTGGATTGGCACCCACGATGAAGCATAAAACATGGGAAACGCATACTGAACCAACACCAACAGCTCTACTACCAAACCCTATTTCCACTTCCACGTGGTGATCGCTGAGAGCTCTTTCTTCATGAAAAACTGCAGACGGAGAAGGGCTGACAACCCTACACGGAAAACCGATGTTGCGAAGCCACGGAAGGAGCCTCGGACAGGATGGATTTCAAAACGACGAACTCGACAATGACAATGGATTAATGATTTGCGCATTTTCTCATCGAACGTGCGCTCCCTGTACAGAGATGAAGGTGCTGAGTAGCTAGCCGATACCCTGTCCCAATATAGGGCTGATATAACAGCGTTACAGGAGATGCTTTGGGCAGGGACCGGTTTCCTGGAGAAGAGTCACCATACCATATATTATAGTGGCCATCCAGTAAACCATGTGCTCGGAATAGGTTTCTTAATAATAATGAACCAAAAAATGACACCTGCTGTTATCAGCTTTGAAGACATAAGCGAACGGCTATGCACTCTGCGCTTGTGAGGCAAATTTAGAAATATAAGCCTCATTAACGTTCACGCCCTTACAGAGCAGACTGCAGAGTTGGAGAAGGATACCTTCTACGAGGCAGTAGAACGAACCCTCGAAGCCTGTCCCAGATATGATATCAAAATCATACTTGGGAATTTTAACAGCCAAGTAGCGTGGTTGCTGAAAGTGCCTGGTTTGCGCGAAAAGCGGTCCACAAACAGACATGGGCCTCTCCAGACGAAACCACTTTCAACGAAATAGACCACGTGTTGATCGAACGCCGACACCTCTCAGCCTTAATGAATGTCAGAACATATAGGGGGGCCAATATAGACTTGGATCACCATCTCGTAGGCATGGCTGTCCGAGCTCGAATAACAACACCATCAAGAATCTCCTCTGACAATTAGGTGAGAATTAACACTGAAGCTATCCACAACACAACCCTCTGCGACACCTATAAGAGAGAAATGGATGCCGCAATAACCGCAGTCAACAAAGATCCTGGAGATGAAGTATCAACAAATGATCTTCACAATCACCTGAAGAACGTTATCATAAATACGGCCACAAACATACTTGGCCCCAGCCGCAAAAAGAGTCGGAACGGCTGGTTTGACGATGAATGTAAACTAGCAACGGAACGGAAGAATAGAGAGTAATGTTGCATTCCCAAAGAACGCGGGCACGCGCAGAGACTTACTACGAACTCTGTCGAGCGGAGAAGCGACTTTACAGACGGAAGAAGAAACCTTGGGAAAACCAAAAAGTCAGTGAACTCGAAAAGTACACCAAGCTCGGAAGTTTGGTATGGGACAGCGAATCAATGCCTGACGATTGGCAACGAGGATTATCTGTCTCATACATAAAAAGGGAGATATCACACATTGCAGCAATTATAGAGGTATCACGTTGCTGAGTACCATCTATAAGATATTCTCCACTATCTTGCTGGGCCGGATAGCCCCATACGCCCAGAACATCATTGGCCCATACCAAAGAGGCTTCACTCCAGGCAAATCAGCAACAGATCACATTTTCTCTCTGCGGCAAGCGACGGAAAAACTGTTGGAATATGGACAACAGTTGCACCATCTACTCATCAACTTTAAAGCCGCCTATGATAGCATAGCCAGGGTCAAACTGTACACGGCCATGAGAGAATTCGGTATCCCGACGAAATTAATAAGACTGACTAAGTTGACCCTGACCAGTATGCGAGGCCAGATAAAAGCAGCAGGATCACTCTCAAGACCATTCGACATCAACAACGGTCTACGACAAGGGGATGCCCTATCATGCGTCCTCTTTAACTTGGCCCTCGAGAAAGTGATCCGTGATGCTGAGGTAAATGCAAGAGGTACGATCCTCTTTAAGTCCACCCAACTATTGGCCTAAGCTGACGATATCGACATCATGGGAAAAACCACCCGAGACGTACAAACTGCCTTCATCCAGATCGAGCAGGCGGTGCGAGATCTTGGGCTGCACATCAATGAAGGCAAGACAAAATATATGGTGGCAACGTCAGCATCGAAAACTAACCAACCGACAACATCAAAGCGCACTGGTCAAACAGGAAGAATAAGGATAGGAGAATACAACTTTGAGACCGTTGATAATTTCTCCTATCTAGGGTCGAAAATCACAACCGATAACAGTTACGATGAGGAAATCCGCGCACGATTGTTGTCAGCCAACAGAGCCTATTTCAGCTTACAAAAACTGTTCCGCTCGAAACGTCTCACCATAGGGTCAAAGCTCTTACTGTACAAGACAATAATCTTGTCAGTCCTCATGTATTCCTCGGAGACTTGGGTTCTTAGCAGAAGAATTGCGAACTCTTGGCCGCGTTCGAGAGAAGAATCCTCCGAAGAATTTTTGGCCTCCTACATGAGGATGGACGATTCCGTAGCCTACATAACGACGAAATTTATGAGCGATACCATGACCGTCCGGTTGTGGATAAAATCCGGCTCAATAGGTTACGGTGGGCAGGCCACTTAATCCGTATGGATGAGAATGATCCAGCCCGGAAAGTCTATAAGGGCAATATCTATGGTAGAAAAAGAAGACGAGGCAGACCCTGCCTAAGATGGAGCGATGGCGTAGGTCAGGACGCCAGGCAGCTTTTAGGGATATCGAATTGGTGGACCTCGGCGCAAAACCGGTATGTCTGGAGTTCCTTATTAAGGCAGGCCTAGACCGGATATCGGTTGTTGCGCCGTTGATGATGATGACAAGTGATAGCACTCAAAGAGAAAAACAAATTACTTTTTATTATCATCGCTTTTTTCTCCCTCGACGATTACCTACCTTATCGTGGTGAGGCAACTCAGTAAAGAATATCCTCCAGGAAACGGGAGATGACACCTGAAGCTAAGCGGTAATCAAAGCCCCAAGCCAAGATGTAACTACCGTGCCGAGGGTTGAATGGTCACAGGGGTTAAGATGTGGCCGTAAACGGTGAACTCTGGGTACCAGGCGACCCCAGTTTCAACTAGCCTTGTCTCGGCAAAAAGGGGCTCTGCCGATATCGACCTACTTTCCCCGATAAAACTGAGACCATGGCAGCCAAATATAAAAAAAAAACAAAAACATAAACTTGTTAAGCAAACACAATTAAACCTCGATCGTGACGAGCCAACCCCGAGTATAGGGGCAACCCTAAACTCATCGATGGAGAACCTGAGTCTCTGAGCTACCATCGTTAAAAAAAGTGCTATCTATGGCTTCCACAATAAGAGCGGAATGGTGCTGGGGTTCTGGACCAACTTGATGTGCAGAACATCCTCAACACTTCCACTTGGTTGCTGCTAGGCAGCAAAACAGGAGAGAGAACCGATAGGCCGGAAAGTTTTCTCACTATCGGCGTTCCCTAACCCGATGTTAAGAAAGTTCGGGAAAAATCGGGCTGCCGGCTCTACTACAGGCTAGGGACCGCCACGTAACAAGTGTCGACTCCTGAAACCATTAAAGGGGATGTGCAGCCCTCGGCATCTTCAAATTTGCAACATTGTAAAGCGGCGACTGCACTTATCAGTCGTCGGATCAACAGCTGCAAGACATTTATATACCCCATACAAGAACAGTGGGTTGTTGGTGGGGTAGTCGGTGGCCTAAACTTTCAACATGCTGACCTGTTGTATGCCAATGGAAGCGATCGACTCCGCTCCTGCATGGTAGTCTCGAAAGACTTCCAGGCTAATTTGGTTAATGACCTATGTGATGGCGACACCACATCGGCTAAGCTAACTATAAAAAGTCAACAGGGAAATAAAGACATACTATGGTACTCTGCATATTTCCCCTATGATGTAGAAGACGTTCCCAGTGGAACATTCATTAAAGCTATCCAATATGCCAAAAGTAGAGGCATGGGGGTAACAGCAGGATGTGATGTCAACGCTCACCACATATGCTGGGGAAGTTCCAACATCAATGCAAGAGGATCGAGACTACTGGAGTATCTAGTAGGAACCGATTTGCATATCCTTAATTTGGGTAATGAACCCATTTTCTTCAACGTGGTCAGGCGAGAGGTCATCAACATCACGGTGGCATCTCCTGACATCGTGACTTTGATCGGAGAGTGGAGAGTATCAAACGATATCACACTCTCGGATCACAGACGCATTGATTTCGTAATGGGCATGGATCCACCTCCACCCACTCCATTTCGGAATCCGTGGAAGACAGATTGGGTGATGTATAAAATAGAATTGAGCGCCCGAGTCACGATCCCTGGGAAGCGCATCAAATCCATTGATGGAATTGAAAAGACAACCCAGATGATCACAACTAGCATGAGAGAAGCTTTCGAAGAAAGCTGTCCACCCAAGATGCCAAAGAAGGGTAAAACACCATGGTAGAACTCGGATTTGGCAAAACAGAGGAGAACGACAAGGATGCTCCTCAATCGTGCTCTGAAGTGTGATTCAGGCGCTAGCTGGAATCACTATAAAGAGGCACAGAAGACTCTAAAGAAGAGCATAAGATCGGCTAGTAATTATCACGGAGACGCGCTCAAGAGAGTTAGTCTCTGAAAAGAGACTAACTCAATAAGCTGCCAAATGCGGCAACGACATATCAAGCCAGTTAGTGTGGAGTTATCATCAGGTGCTGCTGAAACTTGGCCGACTGATGTGGGTGCCGGGGAACTCTAACATCGCTGGTGATGAGGAGGCTGACAAACTGGCTCGCCGAGGGTCTGGATCCACAATGATGGGGCCAGAACCAGCTCTTGGAATCCGACCATCTACTGTCAAGTCTACTCTGAAGGGTGACATTGAAAGGAATCACGCAGCCGAGTGGAGAAATTTGGACTCTTGACGGCAGGCGAAAATCCTTGTGCAAGAGCCTAATGCCACTAGAGCGGCATTTTTGTTGTCCTTTAAGAAGTGGGAAATGAGAGCCCTAGTAGGGGTAAGAAGCAGTAGATGGGGGTAGTGGTTTCGGCTACGTGCAGCCAATGTGAGGAGGAGGAGGAGACGGCCCTGTACTTTTTATGCAGCTGCCCGGCATCCTCAGATCTCAGACGAAGACACCTTGGCAAGGTTTCTTCAATGAAGAATCTGCACACACTCTGCCTCTGGAGAATGTTCTCAGATTCGCTAAAGCCTACAAACACCGTAGGCGGGAAGCCATTGAATAGGCGATTTACGGGGATAGTAGAATGGGCCTGGATTATTGGAAAAATTAGAAAAGAAATACTTCATTTCACTTCGCTAGATCAAGATGTTAGTTAAATTTGAAATCAATTTCAAGGGTCAAAATTATAATTTTTAGGACGTTTTACAGATTGGGTCCTTAGGGTCCTTTTTATACCTTTCAAGAATTATCTGGAAGAAGTCATAATTTCAAAATTTCTGTCAGTAAAATCTTCTCTACCAGCACTTTGTGTTTGCACAGCGTTTGACAGCTAGCTTACAATCAATTCATTTAAAAATTTTTTAAGTTAGGAAATCTTACCTGTGTCACTAAAGCCTTAGTTTCTGGCGTGGTACTTTCTTGGAACACATTTTTAAATTCCCTCGGGCTAGATAATTTGAACTCCGAAGCTGATGAGATAAACTGTTGTATTTCCTGAAGACTTTGTTCAGCAATTTCGCCAGATACTGAACACTTCTCAATTCGTTGCGACGCTAATAACTCAATACCTTTGGCACACCATTTGTTAGCCTGTAAAGTATTTTGTTTAGTTAGTTTTGTGCATATTCTTAGTGCTAATCAAGAAAACTATAAACAAGAGAAACCACTGAAGACTCAAGGTGCACAAAAAACGCTGAGAACGGAGGGTGGCTTATAGCGATTTACGGGGATGCACAGACGTATTTACGCAGACCTTACGAAGATTGTTTCCATATTAGTCTGTAGTATTATGAAATATGCAGACTGGTGCTTATGACCACGTGTTAACAGACCGTCTAGGGATAAAAACATATGCTCCTATGTGAAGATGCGCACCTGTGAACCCACATAAGCTGTCCCAAGCTTCCTCATCATTCCCAGCGTTTTTGGGTTGATAAAAATCATAGCCCTGGATGGAGGCTTGTACCTCCCCCTCATAGGTGTTAACAAAGATTTAACTTACTTTTTCTACTCTTTCCATAAGCTCACGACTTTTTGATAGTATTTCTAAGCGCCGCGCTAGCCTCTCATTTATAATATCACAAACTCTTGACAATTCATCGCATTTAGGTTGGACTACTTCTTTTGGATAAGCTCCTCTTATTCCAATCAGATGCTGACCTAAAGAAAAATAATTATAAAATTAGATTTTCATATAACTACTATGAATACTTTTAGTTTAGGGCAAAAATTCATTCAAACATTTTTTTATATGAAAACGGTTCGGATCAAGACAATCTCCTTTTAGGGATTGAAGAGTCCTAAGTCCGCATCCATGGACGGATTTACGCTGAATATAGTTCGTACCTCTGTCGTGTTTTACGAATTATAAAAGGGAGTGTAAAACAGCTGCGAGTCGCTTCGGTCACGCTGCTCCCAGGGCAGAGGTGAAGCGCCTGATGAGTTGCCTCTGCTCAGGTACGAAAGCCGTCTTCATTCCTCTTTTCATTATTGAGAACTATTTATTGTAATAAATTTGTAAAATTGAGGTACACCAACCTGGGGATAAGAATGCGAGCAGAATTTCTGTTTAGTTACAATTGAAACTGAGGAGGGTCATTGTGTTTCTCCTGTAGATCAGTCTGGTTGACCCACCAAAGTCTTAATAAGGCCTCTGGCATTCAACGGTTTTCTACTCTGGTCACCACTGGTAGCGGGGTCCCAATATTCTGCCTCTCATTGCCAATGTGAAATGTTTTTTAAAACTACCTAAACTACCTGAAGATTAGTGCCTGTCAATATCAATATTCTGCAAGGTGTGACTCGTACTCATTGGCATATTCTATTCAATGTCTGCATCGATTCCTGGCCAAAACAAAGAATCGAACCATGGGTTCCACCCTAGCTATAACTAGTGTGCTGAGTGAACTCTCCGAATGTAACTTATAATATCATCGGAGTGATATAATATTTGAAGGTCACATAATTTATAGCCAGAAATGGTCAGCCCTTCTTCGTGAAGAACACGTAGGTGCGCGTACAATGGTAAAGGCTTCTTTTGCCGATTTATGGATATCGCTGTTGTGTCCATAATTCCCAGGCGTAAAAAATCAGCTGTTCTTATTCGTATTCTAATTTATATGAGAGCACTACATCCACACCTGTCCAAAAACGCAGTGTAGTTGTAGTGTTTGCTGCTTTACGACATATGCAATATTTCATTCACCTTATATGTTTGCCTTTCACCCCTTAGTGAGCTATAGGAGCCAACCACACCTACGCGCCATCGCTCGCGGTTACTTGAAATTCGCTTCGGATGTGATCAAAACGTGCCACGCCACTAATCCAACGCAACATCTTCGTCTCCATTACCGTAGGATGCCGTTCATTGTCTTTTATGGTCGGCCAACACTCAGAACCATACAGAGCAACAAATTGATTACACTGAATGTACTAGTGTGGTTTAGTTTCCATATTTTAGCACACTTGTGGAACGCATGTAGCGTGTGGTAAGCATTGTTTTGATTCTCACGCATGCATCCGCTTACACTCTTCATGGTAGCACATACACTGTAACTAACTCTACAACTCTCATCTAGAGCTTTTTGGCCAAATTCCATGACTCGCTGACCGATCAAACAAATGTCATCAGCGCGGTCGAGTTGTTTGAGGAAAACGTCGTGGTCTATTGAATTACAATAGGTCCTTTAAGGAAGCCAACATGGAACACGCTACCGAAAACAATGACAAAATGCAAAACTGGCGATTGCCGCTTTGCACTTCAGATTCCTCGAAGATTTTCTTTATGCAACACCTGACAGTTTGCGCCATCATATGTCCCTTTGATAATAGCTATCAGTTTCGCAGGGATGCTCCTGTCCACGTTGTCGAAAGCCTTCTTGAAAACGACGAAGAGTAGGTGAGGCAGAAATCTGACCTTCAAACTCTACCCCAAAATGATCCGCAGATGTTGATTTCGTCTGTATAAGAGAATTCAGAGCACAACCCATCCCGCTCTCTATCGATCAAGTTTTTGAGATTTTCTTTAATGCGTTATAGGATAATTTCATCTATGTTCTTTGCGAAAGCAAGGAGCACGCAAATACCCATTTTGTAGTACTCAAGGCTGATACCTTTTTTCGCGATCTTAACGATTATACCTTTCTTCCACTCATTGGGGAAGATGTCAGGTCCCCACGATTTACGGATAAGTGAAAGAAACAGCCGTACAGAGCTAGTATGAGTTGTGATAGTTCGGCAGGAAAACCCTCAACCCAAGCGGTTAAGCGAAAGACTTACGATCACTTACAAGCTCTTTCATGATGCGGTGTACGATAGTCAAATCGTTATTATTTGCAACAGCTTCTGCCTTCCTGACCAACGTAATGATAAAATACAATGCTCGCTTCCCGAGATTTTCTGCGATACTGAACCTCCAGCGCATCACGTTCACCCCTATACGCAGCGACAATACGAGCTTTCAGTTCTCAATGTTCATTGATCCACTTCCAAGTCCCGACGGTTAGTCAGATCTTATGGCCCCCATTGGCGGCGTGGCCAATAACTTCACTTAGGTGTGCGCTATTTTTCAAGTTTACACTGAAAATCAGCAGCGCTCTTTACCCGTTCCGGGGTTTTCGAGATCTCTTTAAAATTTAAAGTCAAAGTAGAACAATGAAATTACATATCTTATTCCCTATTATAAATTTTAAAGCTGAAATTCTATTTTTGGAAGTCAATTTTGGTGTTTCTTCATATTTTTCAGGTAAAATGCAGTCAAACCGATTAAAAGTAAGTGAATTCTTTTTTTATGTAGGTCCACATCCACTTGATGTCAGACGGGACCAAATGAAGAACAACTTTCCCCCACTCCACGGAACTCCCCTTTTTGGGCTTACGAACCAAGGTTCAAAAATTAAACGAAGACGGAGATTGCTTACGGTTTCGTACTAGGGCAGAGGCAACTCATCAGACGCTGTCTGGCATCTGCCCTGGCATCAACGTAATCGGAACGGTTCGCAGGTGTTATACGCTCCTTTTTATAATTCGCAAAACACAACATGGATGCGATTTATATCGAACATAAATCCGTCCACACTTCAGACACAAGCTTGGACAGAGCTAGAAATTTCTTTTTTTTTGTTTGGGGATTGAAAAGTCTTAAGTCCGCATCCACTTGATGTCGAACCGGACCGAATGGAGCACAACTGATCCCCACTCTTTTTGGCCCACGGACTCCTCGTGTTGGGCTTACCACCAAAGGTTCAAAAATTAAACAGAGATGAAGACGGCTTACGGTTTCGTACCAGGTCAAAAGCAACTCGCAGATCACTCCAGTCCCGCTGCTCCCAGAGCAGAGGTGAAGCAGCGTCTGATGAGTTGCCTCTGCCCTGGTATGAAACCCTAAGCAGTCTTCGTCCCCGGTTAAGCAAGTGAATTAAATTTTCGGAGTTTTTTCAAATTTTTAGTTTTTTAATGAAATGAAGTCGGGCAGGAAGGAAATGAAGCACAAAAGGACAAGAAAAGTAAGAGAGCCAAAGTCATTTCGAAAGCAAGTATTACTCAAGCTATTCTCGTTCAAAAAATGCATCAGGAAATACTCAGTCTAACATATAAGGCTGTAATGAACTAACTACGAATATCAGATTTCGACCATAAATAGTCTTTTAAATCGGGCCGATATTAATCCCTGCCAGTCCTTATGTATTCCTCGGAGACTTGGGTTCTTAGCAAGAAAAATTGCGAACTCTTGACTGCGTTCGAGAGAAGAATCCTCCGAAGAATTTTTGGCCCCCTGCATGAGGATGGACGATTCCGTAGCCTACATAACGACGAAATTTATGAGCGATACCATGACCGTCAGGTTGTGGATAAAATCCGACTCAACACTATGTCAAAATAGTTGGCAAAGGCTCAACACTATGTCAAAATATTTGGCGAAGGCCTACTACTCTTTTTAATCGGCCTCGTGGCGAGTTCGAATATGCTACGGAGAGCACCGGTGGTGGCATTTGTGAGTCGAATTAACAACATTCAAAATAAATTTGGAATGTTGCTAACCCTGCTGCTCCACAATCCAGAAATCCCGGAAAGTCTGTAAAGATAATATCTATGGTAGAAGAAGATGATGAGGCAGACCCTGCCTGAGATGGAGCGATGGCGTAGGTCAGGACGCCAGACAGCTTTTAGGGATATCGAATTGGTGGCCCTCGGCGTAAAACCGGGATGTCTGGAGTTCCCTATTAAGGCAGGCCTAGATCGGATACCAGTTGTTGTGCCGTTGATGATAATGATGATGATGATCTTAATCCTAATATGGAATCCTAGAATGGTCTAATTAAAAATCCCATCGAACAAATAAAATGAAAAGCTCTTAAATTATTTCTGTATACACTTCCAGCTACTAACTTTGTTTCTTCACCGAGTCGACCTATTAACACCGAATATAGTGAAAAACACTGATGGGAATATGAACAGCCACAATAAAAATTTAAAGTCCTCAATAAACTGCCTACAACCAGCACTCTTTTAACGAATTAATAAAATACAGTTCCTGGAAATGAAAATCTTACCTGCTGATATCACCTCCTCAGCACGTTCTATGTCACCTTGACAAATCTTTTGGAAGGCTTTGGTTTCTTTTATGAGTGTATCCACCCGTACAACTGTCTCGCCGATCTCTGTCATTTCCGATACCGTCTTAAGATGGCTATCGAAGTTTGTCTGAAAAGTAAATTTCAGAAATTATTATCACAGAACACAATGCAAAGTCACTGAACCTACCTGTAATTCCCGAAAATCTTGTTCAAATCTTCTCAGTTCCAGACATTGCTTCAGACGAGCTTGATGAGCAATCCAGAATTCATCGAAACGACGCTCCGTCTCCTCGAGTTGAACTAGAAGTCTACGATAATCGCGACAATCATCATGATGTTGTTGATGAACATATTGAATTCGATTTAAGTTCCCTGCACTGGATGCGAATGATTTGAACGAGAATGAGCGATAGATGGGACACACCGCGAAATATTTAAAACCATTGCAATAATGTAAAAAATATTGTTCTGGTTGCTGCTGTTGCTAATGTTAAAGAGTTGTCTTTTCAACAACTCTGGGCTTTTCTTTCAAATTAAACTCACAAATAATGGAACTCAACAAACCGAAACAAGTAAGCAAAGTACGAGTACTTTAAGTGTGAACAACGATATTTAACTGAAACTCCAAATGGTAAAACTTTGGATTTATATTTTGTATATTGCCAAGAAGCAAAATGAATTTGAATCGTGATGGTGTTATGTACAATAGGTGACAAAAATAATATTATCATTTCTTCTTTCTTTCTTGAACTTCTGACTAGAGGCCAGTAACGTTTATATGTCTCCTGTTTACTCTTATGTGAAGTAGAGGACATCCGCATAGTCTCTCCCTTGTTACTATTATTTCTCCCACTCGCGTCTTATTTACATTATCATCACCCCCAATGCCAACTCCGCAATGTCATGTGAATAACATGCTGATCCGAAGCCCAAGTAAAAAAGGAGGAGCCCGTAGTACTACCCCCAGTAAAACCGGTGATCGGAGAAACGGAGAGAAAAAGTGGAAGCTAAGCTTAGTAGGGATAACTCTACTATCCAACTTGGTCGCACTCCTTCGTCCTCCAGGTTAGAGATTATGAGCGGTGGGCCTACAACCCGTCATCTACCAAAAAACCATCAACATGTATATAGACAAGCCCCGAACAGGATCAATACTGTGGCGGGGCATCGGAGGCGCGAAACTGGGGGTCATTGGGAATTCGTCTCCACCGCTGCATCCAATGGCCGCGGAAAACAGCTGACGGCCTGACAAAGACTGGAGGAGACCGCCAATCAACTTTCAAATTTGTTCACCTTAAATATCAGGAAGTAGAATTCAGAACAATTTTCAGTGCAACCACATTCCAGTGTTAAATGTAAATCAATTAGTTGCAATATTAGAAACAGTTGTTTGCCATATTCCTTTATGTGTTTCAATTAAAAAGTTGCCAAAAATAAATAATTACTGAATTTCCAAGCGTTGTGTATCGATACAAAAGTTTCGGTTTTATTTTAAAGTATTTAACGGCTCCTTTTGACTCAACTCACCGATCAGTATGGAACGCTGTGTCGGGATTCTCTTTTTGGTCAAGATTACTGTAGCAGTCTTTTCTGACACAAGACTGAACCCATGAGCAATCATCCATTCGCTTATCTGTCGCACCAGTATGCTTAGTCTGCTTTGCGGCTAATCAACAGGGTGTCCGGTAATAAATGGCTCAAAATCATCTGCATAACCGACCAGTCGCGGCTCTTCTTGCATGTCGAGTTTTAGCGGACTATTTAAGTAAACCTTCTAAAGGCCCAGCCGTAGGATGGATCCCTGTGCCACTCCCAACGTGACTTCTGACCCTCTAGTGTCTCATAGAGTGGTAGCAATCTCTTAGATGATCCCTCAATATCCACCATACGGAATGGATGGCATTTCTTACATCAAACGTTATGAGGAGCACTGTTCGTCGAGATTGGCGGTTGTGTCCCCAGCTTGATGAGCCGCATCCACGAACCCCATACCAGCATCCACCGTGGATCTTCCTACTCTGAACCCGAACTGGAGTCTCACCACCTTCCAACAATATGAATGCCCTCCTTCAGGCAATTATTGAACGCTGCGACCAGCAACTCTAGCCGTTAGTGGAGCATCAGTTTATATTACTTTTGCGGGGATACTACCAGTGCATAGTGAGAACTGCCTAGTCTTTCAGTTCTTTCATGGTAAAAAGTGAGCAGTCTTCAACAAATTCCGTGTAGCTGCCATCAATCCACACAGTCCATCTGGTCGGTATGTATGCAGGCAGAGTCCGATTTTTCGGGTGGCAAGTTTATAACAGAGTCCTACGGATCACCATTTACTTCATCGATGGGATTTTGCCAACCGTGAGTTTTGCGTTTGTTTATGGCGCTGCAGAGCGTCTTCTTAGCTGATCTGCACTTTGCCTTTGTGGCATATGCCTCCTTCCGGGCGTGTAAACGGCCTACCAAACGATGGAGCTTACGACACTTCTTCTGTACGTCGGTAATTTCCACTGTCCAGCAGTATATAAAAGACTTGTCACCGCTGGAGCCCCTGCGATGCGTGGAAGATTCACAGGTCGTCGTTATCAAGTTCATCGTTGAATTCACGACAATGTCAGCTACAGGGCCACTACCCTTGAAATGCTCCCCAACGCGACTCTGCCTGCCAAGAGCTTCCATGAATCTTTAGATGTTCACCCTTGGGACGTTCCACGCTCGTGTCCAAATCGGCGTCCTCTAGAACATCAAGCATGTGTCGAAAGTCCGACATTGTCTTATTCGGTGTTAGACAGACACTGAAAAACGTTACCCTAAAATACCGAATTCAGACAAAGACTTTCCCTCGGTCTTGGAGAAGAAACCGAGGTCGAATGCCGTCCGAACGCAGATGGCAGCGGTAACTGCTAAGTCGAGATGTCATGGAGGCAAGTCCTTGTTTCGGAATTTTTCACTCCGAACTGGCAGTGTGTACAACGCTGGAGATGAGCCAGGATCCTTGCAGAGAACATAATTCTCTTTTTCGTTGCAAATCTTCGCTAAGTAGATTAGGTAGCAGGTCGGTCTCCTGATCGCATCTACAGCATTCTGTCCTCCTGTCGGCACCCTGGAAAGTTGTAGACGTAACACTTGGTCGGGATTATCTGCACTCGTATCCTGCATATTGCCAATTCAATTTTGATTTACCCGCTGTTAATGCCTTTCTTCGCGCATCATTGGTCATGTGGGTGAAAAGACAGACGCCATGGGGGAAAGGGGTTTGGAGTGCGCAATGAGGGTGGCGAGCGTATAATCGATTTTGGGGACACCCATGCCCTTGCACTTATGAATACATGGTTCATCAAAAGATTGTTTCATTTTGCTACATTTCATAGTGAGAACAGTAAAACGCAAATCGACTATATTCTCATAAGACGCCGACATTTTACCACCGTCACGGATTGCAAGGCCGTTCCCTATGAGACCATCGCACCTCAACATCGGCCGTTGATTGTCGTCCTGCGTATCAAGCCACCGATATACACTGTTTTGTGCAGATGATGGTTTCTTAATCTCTAATAGCAGAAATCATCTAGAGCAATTTGCCCAAAATGGAATAATCGCCTCATGCAACACGATCTCATATTGAATCTGAATAAAACTGAATTTCTGACGACCGAACCCTATGAAGCAGCATCACTGTCAGCGGCAGTGATCTGCCCAGAACTGAGCGATTTAAATACCTTGGGTCAACGCTATCAGCCAATGAAGAACAGCGTTATGAAATTGCTTCAGGCATTAACACAACCTGGATAAAGTGGCGTTCCACAACTGGTATTCTTTGTGATCGACGTATCAACGAACATCTTAAATCTAAAATTTACCGCAATGTCGTCCGTCCTGGCGCTCTCTATGGTTCTGAGTGTTGGTCTACTATAAAAGACAATGAACGGCGTCTTGTGGTAAGGGAGACGAAGGATGTTGCATTGGACTAGTGGCGTGACACGTTTTGATAACATCCAAAATGAGGATATTCGCGATCATTATGGTATGGTCGCGTAATTCGCGCTAACGAGAATTCTGAACATCGAAGTCTATGGTAAACGATCAAAAGGCTGGCCGAAACAACGGTGGCTTGATTCGCTGGATGGGGAATTAAAAGCCTCGAGATTGCATTCAGATAAGGCATTTGATAAAATAAAATAACGAAACCGATCACGATGAGCCGACCCCGCTTGTGAACGGGACAAAGACTGAAGAAAAATAAGAATGCTTTTCTTCGCGTATTGCTTGGCAACTTCACAACAAATTATCGGCCTCGAGAATTCACAGAAGTCACACCTTTCCGGACATTGCTAACCTGACGCTTGAAAGCCTCTTCCATTTCGACTTTACCTGCGACGCAGCTAAGATCTCAGATTTCTAAAGAGCACATAGCTCTGAACTAGAAACGAGAGCCTTCTAGCGCCTTGGGCGTAAATGACCTTGCAAACGGCAGGCCTACAGCAGCCGAACAGTACAAAGATGAACAGAAGCATCCATGACATAATGGAATTCGAACCCAGGGCAAGAAGATCGAGCTACTCACGATCAATTAGCATGAAGATACCACCGAGTAACGTTTAAATACGCGAAATCAAAGACAAAAATCGTTTGTTTGGTTTGGTTCACAAAATTGCTCTGCAATAATCTGTAATCTCATATGATAAACAATGTAACTGGATGGGACGAAACTTTCAATCTAATTTGAAGAAATGAAAATGTTCTGAAGGAAGGCTTTCCAATTCCTAATTTTTTGGACAAAGAGGTGTATCCGAAAAAAATTTTACAATTCAAAAATTTTAAAGAATATTAAAACGAACATTATTTATGAAACCCATTGTACCAGGAAAATGTGTACATAAGTGTTTACAAACATTAAGAACAAATCTAGAAGAAAATGAAGCGTGTGAGTTCGTGATTTAACATGGAATGATGATGAGTTTGTGTACAAAACGACTTACAGTGACAATTCCTTATTTACTAGGAGCATTAACATGGATTGCATGCACTCTTGCCAATGATAACAGCTGCGATATCTTATCGAAAATGAGACTCTTCCGAATTATCGTGTGTCTTAGACCCGAATTCTTTTCCATTTAAAAATCAACGTTCTGTTGTTATTGTTTATTGAATGTATCTTTCACTTTTTGTCAGTAAAGGAACTGATTTTATCTTGAGAGGTCAAAGTGTTGAGAGAAAAATAATGAAAACAAATGTAATTGCTTTTAGTTCAGACAATCATTTGTGTATCTAAGGACTGAATACAATCTAGGCCGAGAATGTGGGTAGAACCATGGATAGTAGGCTGAATATTTTTTTATGAAACGTAGTTGAGTGTAATATTATTTAGTTAATACATCTTATAATTCATGGACCTAGACGAGGTGTGACATTCAAGTGACTTATGGAAAGTAGTGGGTGGTTGATATTTTGCTCTAAATTCTAAGAAATAGGCGGGGAACGAATTTTCGGAATAATTTTCAACAAAAGTTTGAATTTATACAAATTGTTCTTGCAACTCTCCTTTCCTTTTTAGGTTTTATTTTTGTTCCACTCTATTCATCAGCATTTTAAATGTGGTGCCAATTTCTAGTTGATTTCTGAGGTCACTTGACCAACGGATTACAATAACATTAGCGTGAACAGAACTCAATCGAATGGTATTCCCTATTCAATTAAAGATATTCTATCGCCTTCTTGTAAATATCAGTCACTTGATATAAAAACAAGCACTTTTTGAAAGTGTCAATTTCTATGTTACATAGAATGAGATTTACCTTATCGTTTTTGTGTAAGTGTATGTATTTATCTTTGGTTCTGTCTAAAAGAGCTTTATACAAATCAATTAACATAAACACTACTTGCTGAATCATCAAGCATCTTTCATTGAGTATATCAGTTGAGCTATCAAACTATTCATAATAAGACAACACATTTAATTTATATTCAAAAATCTTCGTGATCCCATGCAAAAATCTAAATGAATTTATCTCAATCTAAGTAACAATACCGATGAAAGCATGACACTTCAATATAATAATGATTATACGAAACAAACCAGTGCAGAGGGAAGGTTATTAATGTTATTATTGGAGCAAAGCTAGAATTGGGGAAATGAAATAAAAATTAATTCTCACCGCTCCATTGAGCTAACGTTTCCGGTCCGTTCAGAAAACTCTTTCAATTCGTCATTCGATTTGATATTATCTAGCAGTCCTTCGCCATGTTTGGCTGCAGAAAGAATCTCTTCCTAAAAATATAAAAATATTAAGATCTTGGCGTTCACATCCCTCCCCCAATATATCTCATTGATTACTTACCTTTAATTTCTCATAGTATGCTCCTTGTTCGTCTATCAACTTTTGCGTTGCCTCAACTGAATTCGGAAATTCTGTATCGTGTATCACTTGAATAAATGCATCGAGGTCTGTTGATACTTGATGCGTTAGGCTAGAGAATTTTTCTAAAGACTGTAAAGAAAAGAAGTTTGGATTAGATACGTACAGTCACGATTAGCGTTTATAGTGTACTTATGATTAAAGAGACATCACTGGAACAATGCTTGTATTATATAAATTCTTGGTTGCTTGGTCGTATGCTACTGGTTAGTCATATTCAGTTTCCACTGAACTGATAATGACGCACTGTTCCCAACGATACGGGATTCGCATCGTGGTTTTGTGAGTGCAATATGATACACATTGCGTGCAAGAGGGAAACGCCTCATAGTTCTCGCTGATACAAAGGGCAGTACACGAAAAGATAAAATACTCTAGGGCAGATTTCATAAAATATTTTAAAATATTTTTCTTTCACGTCATAGCAGTGCATACGGCTTGATGCAACCCGCAATCCAAATTTATTACAGTCATTGTATTATTCACTATATCAGATACGGATCAAAAAGCATACACCAAAAACCTTAGTAAAACTTTTTTGGATAGCGAAAATCAACCCAAACAGCTAAATGAATACGTGGAACTTCATAACAGCGAACGAAATAGGCGCCTCACATATGCAACAAAGTTGCGCTTGGTAAGTGTAAAATATATATTGTTCCTTTGCCTTTACTCAAAAATTATCCTACAAAGTCGGGTTTCTAGAGAGAGCTATGTGTCACAACAAAATTATCATCACAACTACATTGAGGTCGCAATGGTTTTATAAGGTTTTATAAGTAAATACTAGAATATATGTGAAAAAGTGCGCAGTATATGTGAATTACAACTCCAGTTTGTCAAAGAATGTGTGCGAGGCTGTCTTCCCTGTTCCTTAAAGAACTATTATGACAATGACCAGTTAGAATTCCCACTATGATGCAGAGGTTATTTTTGATGAGGTTTAAGCAATCCTTTGTGCGTGTGGGTTCGTATCCCCCAATAAGCACCCTGGCCTGCTCCATCCCTGATAGGCCCGCCCAGTATAGTTTCCTCAACCGTTCCTCTTCATTTCTTAGAGTCATAGCCATGAAACCGTTTCCGATTCCACAGAAGGGTTCTGGCCCGTGTAAAGACGTCTCTGCTCCCTTCTTGGCTAGTTCATCCGCTGCCTCGTTGCCTTCCAACCCAGCATGGCCTGGAACCCAGAGTATCCAGACCTCGTTGGACGAGCCGAGTGTATTCAGTCTGTCAAGGCATTCCCATACCAGTTTTGAATTCACTTGGTTGGACCTAAGTGCCTTGATCGCTGCTTGGCTATCGGTGAGAATAGCTATGTTCTGCCCCCTGTAGTTCCTTTGCAGATTAAAGGAGGCAGATTTGTCTATGGCGTATATTTCCGCCTGGAATATGCCCATTGGTTCCAAGTACATTTTTCTTGGACCAATGACACCGGCACCCTCTGCTGTGAGGGATCCGACAGTGTAACAAGTAATCAGTTGCTGGTTTAAGCCGTATGTCGCAGCCACGCTCTCCCAGTTTGCCTTGCTATTTGAACATGTTTCAAACTTCTTATCGAAGTGAAACCTCGTTGTCATCTTATCCCTTGGTATCAATCTTCCTTCGGTTTAGGCAGCTCCCCGCCTCACTGATACTACCAGCCATCCTGAATATTACCCTCCTTGCCTGCATCTCTATGTGCAGATGGAGAGGTGTGGCGCAGCGGGGTTAACAACATTCGAAATTTATTTGTTTCGCTCGAGCGGGCATTTGTGGGTACGGACTGCCATAGTTAGTGCAGGGCTTCGCAGAATTCGCTATCGCCGCGTCTTCAACAGAAAACTCGCGTCGTAGCATTAGCTTTAATTATGTCGTTTGACAATCAAGACACGGCAGGCTCATCTGACCCTCATGTGACCGCCCTCGCTGTCCGCGCTTCTCCATTTTGGCGACGGAATCCGGAGCTGTGGTTCGCCCATCTGGAGGCACAGTTCCGGATGTCTGGAATGGCGGCGGACACGGCCTGGTTTACGCGATTGTCGGCCTGGATGAGGAGTCTATCTTAATAGTGGCCGATGTTGTAAAGTCGACCGGAGTTGATCAAACGCCTGTCGGTAAGTGAGTCAGCTAAACTGGATCACTTGCTGGCAGGTTTAACATTGGGCGATCGAACTCTCAGCCAATTGCTTCGCGAAATGAGGCAATTGGGTGGGAGCAAGATCGACGATGGCTTGATAAAATGGCTTTGGCTGCGTCGACTCACGGAGGACACCCAGGCGCTCCTGCGTCTCCGGTTCTTTGGAGACACTGGCAGCTGTGCCGACAAGGTGCACGTACGTCCAACTATAGTGCGAGATTTCCACCAGTATGGCTGAAATGCGGGCGACGCTGGACACTCAGCGTTCGGGCGGCAGGTCGCGAAAAGGGCGATCGGGTAGCAGGTCGGAAATATGAATATTGATAAGTTGAAAAATGTCAGTTTTAAGAAAATAAAAAGAAAATTATGTCCCGTCTCTATGTAATGAGTGTATTTTTGCCTTCAGTGGATTTAAAGCAATTTGCAATTTAATTAAGCTCTCCAAAGTGTCATGTAGTGGCTAACATGTCTGAAGTTAGTGAAAAGGAAGAATTTTCACTAGACGAGAAATTTTCTGGTATTTAAACATCAGCACTCACTGAAGCACAATATCTAGTTCTGTCCGGTATTCCGAATAAAGGTGCTTAAAGTGATGTGTGGCTTTACCTAATAAGGTAGAACCACAGAGGCGTTAATCCCCGAAGGACCGCCAGGAATGCCGTTGGGCATGCCCTCATTGCCCCACTGATACACACCCAAGCCAGCCTTTGGAGCTTGTGTAATTCCCTGGCTTGCGTGCTGAGTTCGGTTCTTTCTGCCCAGATTACCGCTCCGTAGGTAATCATTGGCCTTACTATTGCAGTATATATCCAAAGTAGTATCTATTGACCTACAAGTCATCAGAGCCCTCGTGGCTTTCCGCCAAGTGTTTCCGACATGTGTCTTCCAGAGTAATTTGTGGCCTAGCGTAATTCCCAAATATTCGACCTCTGTTTCTCGTTTCACCTCCATATTAAGTAACCTTATGGCTCTCAGGTGATCAAGCTTACGCCTCCTAGGGAATGGTACTATGGTGGTTTTGGTTGAATTGATCCGCAGTCCCACCTTCCTGCACCAGGCACTAGTAACCCTTAGTCCAGTTTGGATTATATCACATAGGATATCCTCATATTTTCCCCTACAGATTAAAACAGTCTCGTCCGCGTAACCCTGCACTTGTATTCCAGTATTTGGTAGCACGTCCAGGAGTTCGTCCACTACCATACTCCACATCAGGGGCGATAGTACTCCGCCCTGTGGACAGCCTTGAGTAGTGTTCATGACAATAGAATTTGTACCTGTTGATATTTCTATTTGCCTGCTTTCTAGCACTTTGCCCATCCAGAATGCCAGGGTGTTTCCCACTCCCTTGCAACTCAGGGCATCTTGTATCTCTGTGTGCGATGTGTTGTGGAATGCTCCTTCGATATCCAAAAGCGCCCACACACACAGCCACAGTTTCTATAGCATCCCGTAGTACATCTGTCAGCTGATACAGAGCAATTTCAGTTGATTGTCCTGCCCGGTAAACACTGTTTTGAAAGATTTTGGATGAAAACGATCCTTTTTACCCGCTTTCGGATTTCAGTGGTTTAAAAGTATCTTCCTTCTTCAAACAGACAGAGGATATTCAACCGTCTTTGGCTACAGCTTTGTAAAGCCTGGTTGCTTCTGTGATCTGTTCGATCCCTTCACAGAATTCTCTGAAGCTGTTCCGTTTTGCTTCCCTGATCGCGTTGCTATACGCAGTCAGTGCATTTTTGTACCTTTGCCAGTCCCCGGTCTGAAAACGGTAAACCATCAAATCAAAATTAATGGAATCAAAGTATTATTTTGCAGATGTTTAACATACAAAAGCAAGCACAATAGAAAACACGATTTCTTTTCAAACGGAACTGTAGAGATTTGGCAAATCTTCTGAATTTCAAACACTGAAAGTGCTTCCCGTAAAAGTCTATTCCTCAAAAGCTGAGTAGAATTGTCTAGTAGGTATGACCAATCCTAACATTTCGTTTTATTTCCCAAGTCCAAAATAATTACGCCCACATAAAAATAAAGGTCACATTATGCTTACCGAAAACAAGAAAAAAATACCAAGAAAATCTATAATTCTTCCGCTTGCGATTACCCACCTTGTCTTGGTAGAGTGACTTAGTAGAGACTATCTCCTTGAAAACCACGAGGTAGGGAATGAGAATGCAACGATCTGCTGATTCGAGAAGAAGTAGTCTGGATCCCAGAGGTAAAATGGCAACGGCTGACGGTTCCGAAACTCCCTTGAAACCATAGAGGATCGGAGACTTTCCGGAGGTAAAATTCGAGCGATGAATAGTACCTGGAGAAACTACATGTCCCTCTGTAAGTAGCTGTGGTGCTAGAAAGGTATCTGAAAGAAAACCTAAGCGTCTAGCAAAACAAGACGGTGCAAAAGGCTACTCCGTTTGAGATGTAGGACTGTGAACTCTACATTGGGTCCCAGTTCACAAACAATACTTTAGACAAAGGATCTGCGCAAATCAGCGAGTCAAAAATTGGATACGAGCTGCAATACTGCTCGTTACTCAGTGGGACGATGCTATTCTGCGGGCTGGCAAAGCCTGGGAAGTAGTGCAACCCAACAAAGAAATTTCTCGCTAAGTTGAAAACTTAGAATTTGAAAGCGAGGAATGGAACGTGATCGGTTCCCAGTGTAATTGAGGCCGTGTAATCCTTGTGCCACGAATCGATGACGAAACTTTGAAGGCGGGGAAGACCGGGACTGGAAGTGTTGCCTAGACTTGTGTCACCTAACTTTCACCTGGGACCCTTCAGGGACTACCTCTGCTTTCTTGGCCCAAAATAGGAATGCATGGACCAAAGGAAATGGAAGAAAGTTTTTCCTCAAATGCTCCAGTCTATCATCAAGTAGAGTCTCTCAATCCTAAAACAGAATTAAACAAACGAATGTTAGGAGGAACTTTGGAATTGGTTAGGCCGGGAGGCTCAGTATCCTGAAAAGGAGTTTCGACATAAACTGCTTAAATAACTGGAGTAAAAGGATTATAGTTGAACAGTATACACTAGCAATTAGCACGTCATTAGTCGGCAGGATCAATTGCCATGCTTTCTTACTGTATGGATTACTATTACCTTCTTCTTAAAATGGACTCCGTATAGTATACCGCAGGAACAAAAGCAATAGCTTGATTCAACCCTCTAGAAACTTTTAACTTTTATTATTCTTCTGCTCTGTTCTCCAAGGGGTAGAGTGGTTAAGAAGGCAGAAGTCAAGCCGTTCAGTCGAATTTGAACATAATTGCTATGATTAGCCGCAATATTCGAATGGAATTTGGTTTAGAAAAATGTTGAAGCCATCCGCGAAGATCATACTGAATAACACGCCAGATATAATGGTCGTCACCTCTTCCAACCGAGACAGATTTCTATGAATTCTGCAAGGAACCCATCTTTGAGTCTGCGATATCTAAATATCTGAAATTGTATCTATCGAGAAGGAGGCAAATAAACTCATTAAATACGTTTAAAACAAACAATTGTAGTTTGGAGAAAGCTACTCCTTGCCTATTAATTTTACACACTGGACTACAAGTAGCAGAATAAACTCTAGTCTCTTAGCTAATCAGAGCTAAAGGTCCAGACGCAGTGCTTATACATGAAGGAGGGTAGGTCGATTGGGGAACAATGAAAGTAAGTTGACATATGACATGTTTTCCGGCGTTCACTAAGAAGAAAAAGCTAGAAAAACTCAAACTTTTTAGAGAACGGGTGAATGATCGTGAATAACAAATTGCTAGACTGCCCGGTCAGAAGATAGTAATTTTAGTAACTGAAGACGCAACTGAGAGCCGAGTCATAGCAGTGCTGGCAAATATCAACAAAAAACTAAAACCTAAAAGGGGTCCCCCGGAAGTCTGTCATAACCCGGGGTTAAAATTCTAAATTCTTCACTAAAACAGAAATTTTTATCTCCAAAGTCATCAGAATGAAACATATCCTAGCAACCAGCGCAGCTTTCTGATCACAAAACGTCCAGGGAAGAGAAAACCCTTCAGAGTCTTCCCCTGCTCTGGACAAAAACCGCAAGTCGTCTATTTTTTTTAAGTTTGGTATTTGGAAATGGAAAAAAGTTTTTCCTCAAATAGTTCCTCGGTTCGTCATCAAGGAATCCTACCATCCACCAAAACAAAATGAAAAAAAATATTATGTTGGTATGTCGGGCATCGGTTTTTCTGACCTTACTGAAGACGAGTTTTGACGAAACAGAAACTGCTTAAAAACTAAAGGCGCTTTGATCCGGATGGGGTGCAGAAATGAGAAAAGTTGACCAGTATACACACAGTATAAATCAAGTCACCAGTCGGTCGGATTAATTTCCATTCATTACTATTAACTTTTTTTCTAAAAAGGCCAGTGTCGAGAATACTGAAGGCAAAAGATCAAAAACTTACTTCTTAACCTTCTAAGACTTATTTGTTATTAATGGAAAGGCAACAAGATTCTGCCCGAAGAGCAAGGATCTGAGCTGGATCAAATGGTTGTCGATTACGGCAAGACGTTTGACAGCATCCAGATTACCTAGCTAATCGATGTCCTACATCTGTAGTGGACAGATGCTAAACTAAATAAAACTTTAGACAGTCTGCCCATCTGAGAATGAGAGTATTACAGCAAGGAACAGGCGAGTCCTTTGCATATGACTGTTTGTAGGACATTTTTTGGGCTAGGTCCAATTGGACCAGAAATGTGTCAATGAATGGGAGCCGAAGGCAGCGCATGACAAACTCGTGAATTGTCCCTACTCTTGTCGACCTCCTCATGTCGAACAATTGGTGTCATACTGGAAATATGTTCATGGAGACGCAGAGATTCATGTGTCCCATTTTATTATGTAAAAGCGGATGGGGAGCAACTAGTGTAGAACGTGAACTGATCACTGTCAGTTTACCAACATAATCCCATACATCAGGACTGACAGCATGCTTTGCTTTAACTGCAGGGAAGAGAAAGGGGATGTACATTAATTAATATTCCATGTGGTCGGGAAGACGAAGATCATTCATATTAAACATACATATAATTCCACGGAGAAGAATTGTTTGAAGATACCGTTTATGAAATAAAAAACTCAAATTGTCTATTACTCTTAGAATCAAGTAGTTGTGCTGAAGAAAAGGTTCTTTTTTTGTAAATTAGCTTAAGTGTGTATTGTTGAGGCTATCGAAACATATCAAAAACAAATCAATTAACTTACGATTCTTTGCTGTATCCATTCATGGTGCGAATATATCAAAGTTCCTCCCATATCTCCCGTCAATTGACTTTTTTCAATATGCTCGTGAAGATCATCCAACGATGCACAAACGATTAAACGAAAACGAAATTCTTCCTTAAAAAATTTTGAGCTTACCTAGAACAATATAAAATCCATTTTAAGAAACGCAACAATGATTCAATTAAACTATATTTACTTCTGATATGGCTTTTTGGAAGAATCCTGATGGCCGTAATACATACACTACGTGAATAATTCCAGGAAAATATACCTGATTGAAAGATATTTGAAACATTGAAATCAATCAGTTAAAGGTAAAAATAACTGAAAACGAACCGATATTTTAAGTAATACTGCTTTAACTGCCGTCCATCGGTCTTTCCTACGATCAATGATAACATGAAAGCCGAGATCAGCATCCTGCATTCTGCAATGTAATAAAAAATGATTATATTATATAATAATTTAATTTTTAATTCTATCTTAATTATAAGTTGTTTTTAATTTCATCGATTGCAACAAATTTTCAAGTTTGAGTTGGAAATTTCATGACAGTAGGTGATTCAAGAGTCCATTTTTCGTTATCTGGCGACCTGTCTCACAATAGTCAAGAGGTCGAGGTTAATCCCCTTCCAATCGAGCAGCAATATTTTTGCAGCGTATCTACTCTAAATTTCTCCTACCCGTGTAGAAGGTCCACTTAGACGCTTGAATCTGCTGCATTGAAGTTCTGCATCTAAATGCCATTTTAGTCAAATAATTGCCCCGTGGTTCCATGTGCTAGTCCGATCTTCGTCCGGTCTCCGTTACCATAAGCAGTGAGATTTCTCTTTCACCGTCAGCCAGTACAGACATTCATCTCATCAAAAATGTCCAGTTCTGTGTTGCGAACTACATCTAACACAAATTTATAGATACCCGGATGTCACACAAGTTCCCATATAATTTCACTTTTGCAGCTTAACTTTGATTGCCGTCTATACAGAAGATACAGAGTGACAGCCATACAGGGGACGAAGCCCAACGCGATCTTGTTCCTCAACACTCATAGTAGCTACTTCCTTGACTAAGTATCTAACGCCTAAAGACTGAATATCTGACCTACATCTAAAATCCACGACTACCCGGCGGAATACATCAAACACCAACACCCACTGAAGCGTGCTATTTTGAAGCCAGCATTTATCAAAACTTCGCCACCTGGGAAGCAAAATATGCAGGAAGTCTCGCTACCTAACCAAAACACCTAAAAATGTGAATATCCCTTAACATCAAAAAATATCTTTTAGGCAGTCAGCGACATGCAACTTGAAAGATCCAACAAGGTATCCCTCAAAGAGAAGTATTTTCACCTTGTATCTTTCACAACTTCTGACAATCTCTAAAAGAATTCAAATTATCTGTGCTGATGACTATTTAGCAGCCATTAAAGGAATTTAGATTCCAAACTTCAAAGGATCAAACAAAGTACAAGTTGAGTCTTTAACAGTGGAAAACACCTTCTTCGTCAACAGGAACTTAAAGCCCACAGCAACTCTTTTGCCACATGAACCAAAGAAGTAAGAATGCAGCTTGATGCATTTCTAGCAACTCTAAAAACCCTAATATTACCATTGTAGTTTAGTTGTAACAACACTTTAATCTATTTTTTGTTATTTTATTTTATTCAGTGTAGAATTCACAATTTAATTTTTCCTTTTTCTTACGTCTACGACTTCAGTCTGTTAATCTAACTTTTCACTAATTCAATTCAATTATTTTTTTCTCTTTTTCATGGCCTGGTCCGCCACGGAGAACACCGATGGTGCCCACTGTCAAATCGAATTAACAACATTGGAAATAAATTTCGAATGTTGATAACCCCGCTGCGCCACATCACTCCACCCCCAGATGAAACCTAGGGGTTTTAGCGACTGACTCTAGAACCGCGTTCCTCATCATACGGCGAAACGAACGCGATGTTGATTTGGGGCGCAAACGGGCTTCAGCCTGGATAATTAGACAGCCTTTTTCTGTTTCCCGATCTCAAGATGGAAGAAATGCTCTACATGCTCAAGAACACGGTACGGGACTTCGTACGGAGGCTTCAGCGGCTTCCGGACAGCATCCGTCCTGTCCAGCTCCCCAGGCGCGCAGGCAAGTGCGGACGAGTGTCGTGTGGGAGGTGTGACTTTCATGTGGGAAGGTTGTCTTTCAACAGGCGCAGCAATTCCGAATCTGTGAGACCCGATCTCTTGTCGATGACCGGATCACTTGGGAGCCTTGGGTTCTCCCCGTATACCAGCTCCGCGGGGCGGGCAGCAAATTCCTCTCGGCGGATTCTACGTAGGCCGAGTAGGACGGAGGCAAGACTTGAGTCCAGGACGGGTCGTCGCGTGCTATAATCGCGGCTTTCAGCGTCCGGTGCCAACGTTCTAGCATCCCATTGGATTGTGGGTGGCATTCCGTAGCCCGCTGGCGTTTGAAACCCAGGAGTTTGCCTAACTCCGAGAAAACGGTGGACGCAAATTGCATTCCCTGGTCAGTGATGACCACTGCAGGGACGCCAAAGCAAGGGATCCACTCTCGACAGAGGACTTCGGCACAAGATTGCATCGTAATATCCTTCAGAGGTATTGCCTCAGGCCACCGCGTAAACCTGTCGATGATTGTAAGGCAATACTTTTAACCCTGCGTCTGTTTCTTATGCAATTCAATCTTTGCTGTCTGGAACTTTCACACAAATTTTTCAGGTGCTCCGGCGAAAGGAAACTGCTGCCTATTTTCAGATCTGCGCTCCGTGAACAATCAATCTGGACCACATACTTTCCATGGCATTAAAATATGGAGAGCTGTGAGACTAATCTATTCGAACCTTCGCGGAGTGCCTGCAAATCGCTCCATAAGTTGTCAAAGCTGGATGCGGTCTAGCTATTTTAAATTGGAATCACCTCTGTTCATACATAAATGGGCACTATTGAGGCATTGTAGGGGGGATATTTTCCTTATAATATTCTATATTAAAGGACGTTCCTTCTTTGACAAAGTGTAATCAGCTTTTTCAGCTACTAATACTAACTCCGTCGGTAACCATGGCTTTTACGTCAAATTCTCGGAATACTTGAGAGATCCCTGGTTATAACTGTGCGTTCCACAGATTGGGAGTCGGATACAGTTATATTCGAAAGAAAGTGTTTGCACGCCGCAGCCAACGAATTCTTTGAATTTCTATTTGTCTTTCCAATCAGATGTTCAGCGTCACTGTCGTCCAGAAATTTCACTTCGACAGTTTTAAGATAACCAAGACTACAATATGTTATACATAGAGCATATACCTTCTTTATTGAGAACATTCATAAAGAACACGCAAAACATCATTCAAATGGCCGTCTGGGTTTCGCTGGCAGTGCTTCCAACGGTCGGTCCACTTTTTGATGACCCGGTCTAATATGTACGGCGTTATTCTGGCAATAGTTTCTCAAATATTGGCTTGAAGCTCGTCCAAACTGGCCGCTTTGTTAGCATATATCAAGGACTAGACGTAGACTCCAAAGATAATAATCAAGAGATGTCAAGCCGCATAATCGCAACAATCTGTCAATCTTTGCGGATGCATAGATGCTTGGTCGGACACATGGAGGGAGTTCTCATCTAAGAAGACGATTTTTGACTAAAGTCGGAACTTCAATTTTCAGTACCCCATGCCGTTGTCTTTGGTCGTCCATCAATTCTTGCTTCAGCACAATCTTTTAAAAATATAGGTCCAAATCCAACCGCAAAATAAGTCAAATGGATCCTCAGACGATCCCCAATTTAGCCAATTAGCGCCGAATTGATGTTCTTGGCTTTGTTTCGATACTGGTCTCTTCATTTTGCACCGATCTCTATCTGATTAATGGTTTAACGTCCCAAAAACAGTGTGCGAATGCACCTTTCATAGAGTTTGGAAATTGTGAACGGAATCTTCAAGTGCTCTTCAGGGAACTTGCTGAGTTTTTCAATCTTACCCGGTACATTCTCTGATTAGCGCAGAGGTGCGCAAGCGTCTGTCGACCAGCCACTTCAATAGAGCTACACTCGGGTGCAGTTGGACTTCACAGTCAACTGCGTCACCGCGAATGGTATTTTGCCCGTTTCTCAATTCTATTAGTCATGACAATTCTATTATGAAGCCTGCTGCCATATTACAAAACGAAGAAGCGGTACCCAAATCGGCGAGAGCGAATCTTGGGCAGATACAGATACCTCAATCAATACCTATTCCGAATCGACCAAAATATCAAAAGGAGTATATCGGGACACATCTTCAGTTGTTCGGCACTCCTACGTCACTTACAACCAATCTATGTTGGAACGACTCTTTCCAAGCGGCCTCTTTTCTTGGGCTCGATACAAGGGAGACTGAATTGGACTCCTAAATTTAAACTAAATAAATACACATGAATTGGAGGCTTTGCTAAGACACCGGCAACAGCTACGCCACGATTTTAAGATATTTTGGTTTGGAGATACATATCATAAACCCTATATGTCACAACATGCTAGAGTGAAGTGAAAATTCACTTTCTTGTGTTAAGAGTTCTTAGAGTCAGCTTTTCACGTTAATGAAACTTACGATGGCACCGAAGTTAAATACAAAATCAACTTCTGGTAATCTGCATCCTCCAACAAATGGAAATTATTATTATCCGGGAAAATAATCAAAGGACATCCTGCAGGAGATTTCCCTCCTGGAATAAAAATAAAGAATATATTACAAAAATATTTATTAAATTGAAATGATCATTTACCAGTTATAATGGCATGTTGGGGATGCAGCAGATCTGCAACGTCAGCTATATTTAACGCCTCCTCCGCAGAACTAACATTTGACGAATTGGTCGCTGCCTGTTGCAACAAGGAATTAGAACTTCCTCCGGTGGGATTTGATTGTAAAACGCCTGGGTAAAACGATGTGGACAAAGGTGGCAGTGCAGAAGGAGTGGCTGAATTCCCATTTTGCATAAGACTTTGGTTAAGCACAGTCTGAACGGAAGTTGTGCTACTAACAGAATTTTGATGTTGATAAATATGTTGATTGGATCGATGATGCTGTTTATGTAAAGATTGTCGTATATCTGATGTTCCTGAACTGTCGGCATCACTATCTGTGAATGGAAATGAAAATAGAAAGTGTTATTAATGACGAACGTTTGTAAACATAAAATTCCGATAGACTACTATGCACTAGGTGCCTGAGTTTTTATTTCTTTGTAACATCATTATCAAGCTGGTAATAAATATCTTTCTTTAGCTGATAGTTTGTATTTAATTGAACGCACGGAGGCCTCAATTGAGAGGTCATCAATCAGACAAAACATGTCTCAAGCTGCGTAAAACAGGTTATGACGATATCCATTGAAAAATTAGCATTCGATTGAATGAATAATCCATATTCAGACCAATTATTCGACAAGCCGTCAGACAGCTTTAGATGCATATTTACTAATTAATTGAGACGATAAAATGGAAAATATAAACACAATCAGATACCTACACGAGTTCATTAGAAAGTCTCAGATGGATTTGGATCTTTTTTAAAATCGTTGAAAAATTGAAATTAAAACCAAATTCCATGTTTTTGCCAGAAACACTGTATTCGAAACCAGTCGAAACTTTAAAATGGTTCTTCTTCGAAGTCACAGCCAATGACCCAAAAAGTCGAAACTAACGCTTCAGATATGAAAGATTTTGTGTATCTCTTACATAAGTATATTTTGGGCTGCAGTAAACTTGTACGGTAGAGACTCCCCTTAAACTCAACGTAGAAAGATGCAATTCATTGCATGTATGGGCGTTCACAGTTTCGACCTTCCCACCAAATTTCGTATCAATCGGTGCAGCCATTTCTGAGAAAAAAGCGTGTGCCAGATAAACACACCAACCAACACGCCACTTTGTTGCAATCCTGAGACGGATGAGGGATGAGGGGAAACACAGTTAGACCGGCTTACTAAGAAGATGTGTAAGGGAAACTATTTCTGGAAACCTACCGAACTTTTGGCACCTGTCTTCTCTTTGTTAGCTGCGCTGTTCAAAGAGGGGAAAGGACGGCTGGAGGCGTAGGACTTCTTATGCAGCAAAGAGATAGCAGTTGCCACTGCTGTGGTTCGTGAACGCGAACCTATGCTTGAATTTGAGGCAAATACCCGAACAAACTTATAAGGAACAAATTACCAACAATATTAGAAAATAAAGGGATATAGACCCTACTCTGATTGACTAAGTTTCCCCTTGAGCAAACAATTTAATAAGTGGTAAGGAGGAGGTGACGAATCCGGATCCCTTCAGAAGATGCTGTGCTTTCCACTCAGACTCGGTCAGACGGATAAAAGACCAGGCGCTGATAGTGGCAACGGCCAGGAAGAAGTAATGTATACCAACGGCAAAAAATTTGATGAAGTGCTAGCGAAAGTACCTAGAGTGGAAAACTGCCTAGAGGAGATGGGTAATACCCTGAACCACGCTCTACGAATTCGTATACCACTAAGGTGATGGTCCGGCTATGGACGAATTCTGTTCGACAACCCAATATGCAGGGAATGCGAGACTGTTAAAAACTCCTACGGTGACTCCATTGCGACAGGTCTCTATTGTTATTATGTTGAGGTATTGTTACCAAAAAGATGAATCGAGTCACTCAAACAAGGCCAAAGTGGAAAGCTGTCGAGGGATTAAAGAGAAGCAGAGAATGGAAGGAGGATATTGGCGTAAAACTTACAACATCAAAAAAGTGCAAAAGCTCCAAGGACCCAGCAGTAGGAGGAGTACAGGGTATCAATTTCGAACCGAATTTTCAAATGAAACCCCAGAAGATTGCAGCGAATGTTTGGACCACTGTGATGCCCTCTACGGACGCGATTGTTCTCAAGAGCAGAGATGACCGTTCTTACGCTGAGATTCTGCATAAGGTCAACGTAGATCCGACGTTAAGTGGTCTAGGGGACAATGCCACAAGAATCCGAACAGCGCAGAAGGAAATACTTTTCCTGGAGCTCCGGAAGACACAGGACGAAAGGACGCTCTACTACAAGAACTGTATATATAGATCTTTAGGTAAGGAGATTACGATGAGGCAATTCACCCACGAGATAGCTTGTGGTATGCAGGGATCCCAACGAGACAAAGGGGGGTATATGGAAGGAATTCGTGCAAACTTACAGAAAGCATACGGCGACACGCAAACGGCATCCATCAGTTTGCCTGCTGTTTGGGCAAACACGTTCAAAATCAAACTCAGATTTGGTAGGAAATATCTTCTTCTATCTGTCTGGATTACGGCCACAAGGCCAAATTTTGCATAAGCAAGCATGATAGGTCTAGTCAATGCAGGCGGTGTGATGAATGTTGCATGAACTAGCGTTTTAAACACAAGTGTACCATCTCCCGTTGTCATCATGGGAGACTTCAACGCATGGTCTACCGAGTGGAGAGAGAAAGTTTCTAACAACGGTGAGCTGATATTGCTGAAAGTTTTTTCTTCATTGGATATTGTGCTTACGTATATCGGAAGTACCTATATCTTCCGTAAAGAAAGGATAGGCTCAGTCGTAGATATTACCTTCGTGAACAGTGCGTTGATGAGAGACATTACCTGATGAGTTAGTAAACAGTACACGCAATCAAGCTATACTGTTAAGTGTGATGGAGAATAGGAGAAGACAGTATCCAATAGGCACAAATTCATGTTGGGCGAAGCTGTGAAAATCAAAGATGTTTGACGCGGAAAAGTTCGGTGGAACACTTAAGGAAAGTTCTACGCCAACAACTACAGCGAAAGAAAAATTTGAGCAAATCGTCTGAAATGTGGTCGCAATCTGTGATGTATCAATGCCAAGGTGCAGAAATAACACCCACAGATTACCCAAACCCTGGTAAAATGACGAAATCTGGCAACTGCTTGGCGAATGCATACGGACAAAAAGAAATTATCAACGCAAGAATGATGGGCAGAAAACTGCACGGAGAAAGACGCGGTACAAGGCTTGCTGGAGAGAAATGCAGAAGGCACTCCGTGAGGGCAAATGGAATTCCTTTAGGGAGCTGTTTCAAGAGGCCGACATCTGCTCGTGAGGAGGATCCTATAGAACGATAATGGCTAAGTTGAAAGGAAACATGGCTCCACATAACAATTGCCCAGTTTTATTGCGAAGAATAATAACCACTTTGTTTCCACAGCAAACTAAGTGCACTATTGCGAAAGAGAGCACCCCCGAAGAACATTCCAACTATAACGGAGAATAAGCTTACTATTGCTTGTAAAAAGTTAAGGGCTAAAAAGCACCCGGATTGTTTGGAATACCAAATGCGGCGTTGGAGGCTACGATAAAAACAGGACCGCAATAGTGCATTTCCACTTGTAACACCTGTTTAGAAGAGGACATCTTCCCGACTCAGTGGAAAAAGCAGATGCTGCTACCAAAGAGTGGCAAACCATCTGGTGAACCATCGTCGTATCATCCCGTTTGTTTACTGGACAGTATGGGAGCGCATTATATGTACCAAGCTGTTCCCAATTGTTGATGAAGTCGGAGGTATATCACCACAACAGTACGGTTTTTACGTCGACCGATCAAGAGTGGACGCTATCCACACAGTGGCTGTGGCAAAGCATTGCAGGTATAAGATGGCAGTGCGGTACCAAAAAATAATGTGCTGTCATCACCCTCGACGTGAGAAATGTTTTCAATTCAGCGTAATGGCAGCATATTATAAGGTCCCTAATTCAGCTAATCATCAAGGACTATTTTGTGGATAGAAAGCTTCTCTATGACATCGACGGCGGTCAAATTGAATATTTGGCTGGAGCCACTACTTTGGAACGTGATGTATGACCTTGTGCTACGCATCAAACTAGCGCGGCAAGCTACCTTTATTGGATAATGATAATAGATAAACATCTTGAGAATCTTGTGTGGGCATGTGAGACATCGGCCAAGCTGATAAAGAAATAGCTGATGTCACATGAGTTAGAGTTGACGGAATACTAGACATAAGACCCAATACTCATCATCAACGGCATAACAACCGGTATCTAGTCTAGGCCTGCCTTACTAAGGAACTCCAGACATCCCGATTTTGCGCCCCCCGTGGGGAGGAGCCTATAGAACGATAATGGTTAAGCTAAAAGGAAGCAGGGCTCCGCAGATCAATTGCCCAGTTTTATTGCCGAGAATAGTAACCGCTTTGCGAAAATTTAGAAACTAATAAAACACTTTATTTGGACGGAATAATGAACGCGGCTTTGAAGGTGACGATAAAAACAAGAATGCAGTGGTGTACTTCCACTTTTAATACCTGTTGACAACTTCCCGACTCAGTTGAAAAAGCAGATGCTAGTGCTGTTACCAAACCACCTGAGGAACCATCGTCGTATCGTCCTATTTGTTTAGTGGACAGTATGGGAGCACATTACATTAACAGGTTGGTCCCAATTGTAGAGGAGGCAGGTGCCATGTCCACATAACCGTAGGTATTTTGCGCCGACTGATCAAGAGTGGATCAGATCAACAGGATAGTCAATCTGACAGAGAAAGCAGGGCGGTACCAAAAAATATTACGCTACCATCACCCTCGATCTGAAAAACATTTTCAATTCTAGGCAATGGCAGCATATTATAAGATCCCTAATTCAGCTAAGCATCAGGGACTATTTCATACATAGAAAGCTAAAGCTTCTCTATGACGCCGAAGAAGGCCCAGTTGAATATTCGGTAGCTGGCGAATTGGTGCTTTGGGAAGCCACCCTTATTGGATATGCTGACGATATCGTATATGTGGTATGTAGTAATAAACAAACATCTTGAGGATCTTGTCTGGGCATGTGAGACATCGAACAGGATGATCAAGAAATCGCTGGTATCGCATGGGTAAGAGCTACACCAGTTTGGACGAAGGCACTTGGTGTTAAAGCGTATATGAGAAAATTATCGGCAGTATATCGTTTCAGCGCGTTAAGAGTCGCTTGCGCATTTCGAACTACGTCAGACGAGGCAACTTTCGTAGTTACGGCAATGGTGCCTATTAATATTTTGTAAGGTACACGGTCACCCAATACTAAAAAGCGAAGATTGAGGGAGAGAACGACTGCAATCAGGATGTGGAAGGAACGCTGGGACAATTCGCACAAATGAATATGGGCGCACAGGCTAATTCCAAATATCCAGCCTTGGATTATGTTCAGCCGTAGGGATCTCCACTACCACTTGAACGAGTTTCAGATCGTGTATGGCGGATAACGCCATTATTTACCTCATTCTGGACATAATGATTCTCTCTTCTGTCCTGAATGTGTAAATGAGTATGAGAACCCAGAGTACATTCTCGTATGCCCGAGAGTTGTAAGTGAGAGGGAGCAGCTTCAATTTCTCTTGAGGAGACCCTTACAAGTGGACACAGTCATTTCGTAAATGCAAGAAAACCCAGGAAATATGGATGCAGTTAGTGGCACCATAAGTTGTGTTCAGGAGGAGCTTCGAAGGTTAGAGCGCTTACGAAAAAGCGGCAGGGAGGGAAAAAGTCCCACCGCAGGAGCAAGCCGACAGGGTTTTAAGACACAGATACTTCTGTGGGGCATAGTGGCTGAGAAGAGGTGGCTTTAGTAGATTAGAGTCCCATACTGTGGGTTTTGATATTTTCTACCTCTATAAAAAGAAACGATTGTTTTTGTTTTACCCAAAAATTTCCAAATGAATACCCCTTATGGAAATCCTTAGGTTATCAATCCTTCAATTTGAAGAAGGAAAATTTGGATGCGTTACAGATGTAATCAATATCTTTAATAAATAACATTGCATTCATGCAGTACTTCTTTCACTGTTCACCATAGCTTCACCGAATAAAAGCTGTCAAGCAAAAGTACTAGATGCGATAAGTATAACTGGTTTCCTAAATAAAATAGTCATGGTGTGAAACCATTTAAAACCACTTTGAAGCCATTTAAATCCACATAAAAACTCAAACTTGTAAAGAACTGCATTAGAGGAGAAAAATGGCATGCCACCGATATGTGAAATGCCTTAAAAAGTTGTTTATGATGTTGCCAAAGAAAGTATGCAGGTTGAAGATTATTTAAAGAAGCGGAAACATTTTTTAGGAATATAGGTAAGCCGTTGAACCAACATATTTTGGAGAGAATGAAAAATTAAGTCATTATGCGAATAAAAATGCTAAATTGATTTAGGAGGTATTTGTTGCATTTATCTTTTAATGCATTGTGAAAAGATTTTGGTAAAGGGATGGAAGTTAATTGCAGATGAAAAGATGAATTCGCTTTAACATTTCCATGGAACAACCACTATTCAATTTCCTAATTCTTTCTTTAGATAAAATTTATAGTCATAATGCCAAATTCAGTTGTTTTTCTAGAGAAGATAAAATCCTCAGAAATGGGTAGAACCAAATAAAGAATGTTCCATTTTCCAAAGCTACATATCTTCCAGAAACGTGATGAATACATATATAGAGAGTTATCTTATTAACTCATATGAATGACCAAATTCTAAGTTAGAAATGTCATGAAAGTTTAAGTTTGTTCTGTATTTATTTGCATTGCTTAGTTTATATTTGTGAAGATGTAAGACATAAGCAGGTGCATTAATTAATCATAAAAATGATAATCAGGAAGATACCATGCAAATTCGCTATACTATCAGTTGACCACCGAATTTAAATACGTCACAGCAATGGGGACTTAAATGGGGTTACTCCTCAACAAGCAATACATTTTCCGTCATCCATAAAATCGCTCCTCTTGCTCTTCGGTCTCAAATTAGTGCATATCATTGACACCCACATATTTATGATGTCACCTAAATATTAACACCTTTGGGCGATATCACCACTAGCAACGGCGAAAAATAACGTCAACTTAAGGGGGTCATCTCGAGTCAAGGCCGTTTTTTTCGCTTTTTTAAAAAATGTTTGTGAAGAAGTGGATAAAGATACAAATACGAATTTTTCACCATACATTTATTAATATCTTGAGCATGCGTAATAACTTTCCCAGCCCGATAGCATAGTTCGTTATTGAAATACAGAGCAATTAATACACCCATCTCCAAAAAAAGTGTTTTTCTGCTGCCACGCTAGAGGGCGCTACGATCATTTTAAAGAAAAAAAAAAGTAAACGGCATTTTAACATGCAGACTTAACTGCAGTCCGAAAACTAGAATTATTAAAAAATATTAAAAGCTAAATTTTTGGCGCCTTGTTAAACTTTTTTTGTGAATTTTGGTGTTTTTTAAGACTGTTTTAATGAATAAAAAAAACTACTGAATGAATCGTTTGCGGACCGGAATATGTTCTGAATAAGTCGTGAAAATTTCAAAGAATTTCATTGGAGAGATTTTGGGCTATGGTGGCAGTCGATTTTCAACATGCGGTTTCGAGAAAAATGCATTTAAAAAGTAGAATGCGATTTTTAGCCTTCAAATCTTAACTGACTATTAGTCTGCTATAAATAATACATAAGCCTTAGGTTTCTTGAAGAAACACATGTATAGCCTTGGTTTCAATTCTTGTCCATTTAGCGAAGTCATTCGAACGTCATTCGAACCGATAAATACGCAGTTTATAACGGCGATCGACATAAATCTGGCATGTGACTTATCACGTGTTTAACACTGTAATTTCCGAATGACTCTGAATATCAAAAAATTACTCTGCCCATATATTCTACACTATATCTAAATACAATTGATGCCAAAATAAAAATTCGATTCCGCGGATCCGACACACGGGATAACCCCCTTAAAGTGAACGTTCGCTTATATCGAAAGCATATAAAGAACTACAAATTATTTGTAACACGTCAGTCAACAGCCGCCTGAACAAGTCAAGGATCCAAGTTAGGCGCTCCAGGTATAAAAGGTTTTGTGTGTTCTATGAATATGCATTTAGAATGTTAGAATTCACTTTAGTATGATTTCGGCATTCTATCTTGGATTATACATAGCAACTTCATCTAAACGGTTTATTTTGTCTAAATTTAACTTTGTTAATAATAGTACGATTCCCAACAAACATTTTGACATCTAAATTCTAGGAAAAGGAAGTTTCATGATTTTTTTTAGATATTTCGGTTGAATAGTTTCTGAGAATGAGTCCGTGATTCATAACGGCACTTTTTCATCACCCTTTGCAACGAGTTTCAAAATTTTGACCTGCATAATAAAGTACTAAACGATGCTGTTCATCCTATATCCAATGTGATTCTGTTCCTTGAAAAAAATACACCCTCCAGATAGATATTTCCTATTAGATCGCGTGCGACAAAAAGACGGACAGACAGATTACCAGGCAACGGTTTTTGAACTATGAAAGGAGACACAGGGCTGAAATTGGTCATGCTCATAACCGAGAAAGACGTCAATCTGGTCTGAAAAACCTTTGAATGAGCAGAAATTTGACTAAACCAATCTACTAAGCCGAGCACCCCGCAGAACGAGCTCTCCATGTGCCGCAATATATCGCATAAAGCATATGACACGTCCATGGTGGGGGATGAACATTCCCCCGTAGGGGAACCAATAGTAGGTAGGATGGATCTTGGGGCAAAAGAAAACATTCTTATAAGGGAGCCCGCAAAAACCTCAAGCTGCCCAACCACCAGAGCAAAAGAGGATGGATTAAGAAATCCTGGTCGGAGTTGGACGTAAACTAGTGAAGAAAGGCCAATGGATTCGTGATAGGACGATTCAGAGCCATTTCGCGTCCACAGATCACGTATCTTACCGTCATTTTGAAAATCATTCAAAGGTTCCTTCCATAGCAACAGAGAGCATTAATAGCTTCCAGCCGCCTCTAAATGTGCAATTTCACCCGCAGCAGCCAGAGAAGAGCTGCTGCAGTAGAATAGGAGACAATAAAACTCCGGTTTTCGACGGTACATTCTCTGTAAAATCTAGACCGAACGTTTTCGCTCAGTTGTTCGTGACGTGCATATCTGAGAGGATATTTCCTACACCAACAAATTGAGGCGGTTCTTTACCTTTTCACAGGTAAGTGTCTGAAGGTGATTAGTACCGCCACAACTAGCTTGGTTGAGAATGCAATTCATGTACCAGCAAATATTGCGCGGTAGTGACCCTGGATGGCCAATTGAAACTGACGACGGACTCAAAGAGTACACTGGTCCCGGTAGATGTCCCACGGGGCTCTTTACTGCCACTGGTCACATTATAAATAATGATGTAATTAAACTTCTGATTTCCTGGAGGTTCCGATAGTAGGTTACGCAGACGACACAGCACTGATTGCGGTTGCAAGGCATCTCGAAGAGCCCGATATGTACACATGCGAAGCAATCAGTGCTGTTAAGGTAAGGTTAAAAAGCATTAGACTGACACTTGCGGAGAAAAAAACAGATGTGATCCGCATCATCAAGCGCCGTAAGAGAAACTACGCTCACATTAAAATTGGGGGTCAGATTGTCATTTCCAAGTCAGCCGTCAAATACTTGGAGTGATGATAGTCCTGTTCTGCCTTCAGGACCGTTTCAAATTATACGGCATTCATCATCTCAGGGATTTTGCCGGTTGACATTTTGGAGGACGAGATGGTGAACATAGGTATATATAAAACGGCAACTCCATCTTCCCTCTAGCTGAATGAAATTAAAGGAAGCGATCTACACCCAATGACAGAATTGAAAAGTTTATATTTCGTTTCAAAAATACGGAATACTTAAAATAAGTGGAAATTCAAATCAACTTGCCCGTTGCCTCTTATGGCAGCTTCTATACGTCTGTAATTTTATTATATCATCAAAATTATTCCCTGAAGATTTTTTAAAGTTACAGGATGCTTTTATCGAATTTTTACAGCCAATAGTGCGCGATCAATTCTCAACTGGTTTTAGATCTTGGGTAGTCTCAGGTCAAGGATGCTCAAATTTACCTTGTAATTTCGAACCTAGAAGATAGGAAATAAAAGGAACTAAATTTTAAAACTTTGTGGAAAGTTGTTACAACCTTGGTTCTATGGCAGAATTGTCTTCATTATAATCCCATTCTATCCCATTATAATACCATCTCATTGTTCAAACTGCGATGATATCCCGGGGGATCTATTCTCCCAATGTCCTAGGCTCATGGATTAAAATAGACACTTAGAGGGAACTCTAGGTCAAATCCCATTATCGGAAAAATTTGTCCGGAGAATGCTAGTATGACAGGAGAATTGGAATGCAATCAACTCCCATGATCGCAATGATCTAGGGTAAACTGCGAAAAACGAAGGAGATCAAGAAGGCGTGGTTATGAACGCCGCAGATAAAAGAAAGAGACCTATATAAAGTAAGCTAACTACACCCATTGATGTAGTATCTAATGGTGGTTTCACGGGGCAGGGAGGAGTCAAAGTGAGCTCTTTAAGAAATAATTGAAAACCGAAAGCTCGACGCTTAAGGTATGAGAGGTTTTGTGTACTTCTTCTGTAAGTATATTTGAGTAAAGAACTATTCCATTTGTACGTAGCTCGTAATTTATCAGCACATATTTCATATGGAGACTATTTTAAGGCCTAGACACTGTATAAAGAAACCAGCCTCTATATTTTTCATCTAGGTTTTTCGGTTGGGTAGTTTCTGAGAATGGGTCTGCAAAAGAAACAATCAGTTTCCTGCCCCGTACTCTCTGCTTTTCAAACATAAAATGTCAAAATTAAGACCAGGTTCGGAAAGCGCTTAACGCAACCTTTCATTTGATACCACACCACACATGATTATATTCAGTGAAAATCCTATGCAGAAGACATTAAGTATTTAGCATAGAAATCAACACTTGTTCAAACAATTCTGGAATGTTGCGATCATATTGGGGGCGAATATGTAGTCTTAGTCAACAAATGGAATAATCAAAACACCTTAAAAGACATTTATGTATTCAAACAAAATTCTACCCAAAACCGGAAAGTAACAATTTAATAGAAAATAGGATGATAAATAATTTTAATTTTTTTAATATCAGGGTCATTGGTTCTGATTTACGAATTCATAAAAAAACTGCTCATGTGGTATGCACTGCAACAAAGTCCATCGAAACTTATCCCTTGAATCCGCCATTCCCGTTCAGTGTTGTCTGTCAGTTACATCTGAATATTTCGTATTTGACTGTCAGTCGTAATGTGAATGGGATGTAATTGCCTGTCAGTTTTGACTGTTTTGGCGGGCGTTAACCGAATGAAAAGTGATTCGGCGTACTACGTGGATGACGGGCTTCAGCTTTAATCTATTCACTGCGATCAAGAGAGCAGACCAAAATTGGCCCCGTCCCTCCGTCAGTGTTCAGCAAGGAAGGGCCCTTCCGTCCCTCCATCTCGTTCTCGTCAGAAATGCAGAGATGCATCCAGTGATGTTAAGCAACTCGTCCAAATTTGGAATGATCATCTCATGCAACACAGTGTAAAGATTAATTTCAAGGAAAGATACTTTGTAATGATCGACCGCCAATGAGACCGGTACAATCAGAACTGAGTGCTTTAGATACCTCGGATTCATACTCCAATGAACTATATAATGACTAATGACTCTCTTGCTTGGATGAGCGCTTGGCACCGGATTACACTGTTTATGATATTGTTGTACCATACAATGCTATAAAAGGAAGAAAGCAGCAAGCAAGCGTCAATGGTATAAAAAAAATTGCTATTGGAGACCCATAGTTCATATAAGATGCCATAAAACAAGGACATCTGCGATCGATATGGCATCGTACCCACCGTGGAAAAGTGATGAGAAAGGCGATCACAGTAAACCATCGGAAAGCGCAAAGTTGCAAAAGAGAGATAGAGAAATACTGAACAGACCGGCCAAACAGTTGAAAGAACATCAGAATACAGAATTTACCGGAGCCTTTGAGTAATAGTAACGATCGATTTTCATGTGGTGTTTCCATAAAAAGAGAACATTGGCGTGGAACAACCCCAACTTGATATTAGTGTTGAGGTATCTGTATTTTCAGTTTTTAGACGAAACACCAAAAGTAGAAAGGGTAGTGCTATTAATGCGTCAGATAATATCAAGGTGCCACCGTCGGCAGAAACAACGCTAACAAGGTAGACGAATTAGTCGAGGTCCCCGATGTTCTGCCTGTCAATGCAAAGCAAAGGAGTGAGATATATATGAGTTATAGGCTGGCGACACTTCCACTTCTAACAAATTAAAACGAGAGTCGGCCTTAAAAGACGTGAAAAACTATCTCACAAATTTTTCAGAAATACATAAACCCCTTCTTCCACTTACTAGGAATGGTCTTAGATTTTTAGGACTATAGATATATGGAAGTAACTGTTCTGCAGAGACAGCACGAGCTACAAGGAAAAATTCTGCGAGGAAGCCGTCACGCCCAGTGGTCTTGGCAACTTGAGTACCTAGATGAAGCAGTCCTTATAACCAATTCCCTTTTTTTTGTGCGCATGCTACGCTGCATAGCTCTAGATTTTCCGCAGTTGCGGAATTCAAGCGCACCACTCAAAGAGGGAATAGGAGCCTTGAGTTCCAGACTCGCCCGGCGAGCAGCTGAGTGGAGCACTTTTAATGGCGGTCCATTACTCGTGAATGTTTTCGAGTAATATTCAAAATGTCTGGCGTCCGGCCAGCAAGATAAGTAGCTCCTGAAAGCAGACCGTGCTGATCTTCTGTGATCGCTGGTTTCCGCGAGCTACGGCAGGGGTCCATCAAGTAATGATCTCGTGCCGGGCTGATGCCAACGCTTCTCTTGTTTCCCACATGCAGAAGATAACTTCTCAATCCACCGCTAATCGCAATATAATCGATCTCATGATGTAGATGTCTGTTGCTGGTCAGTAGAAATCCAAATAACCTTGTGTCAGGCTCTGTGCTTGGGCAGTGTGCCGTCAATGGTAAAGCGATGGTAGCTGCACAAAACCACAAATGTTAACAGAGCCAACCTTTGCATTCAGATCACCCATCACAATACAATATCACCTACAGAAAACCTCTCCTGGGCTACATTGAGAGTTCTCTATGTTCCTTGCGACTCACTGATGCGGTAAGCACTACTTTGACACCGAATTTGTGCTTACTTCCGGCAGGCTTCCTACAGTACAATAATAAAATGCCGCAAGAGAGAGAGAAGTCCCTCCTAGAGTCCCGCCTCGCATCGCAGTATCGTTAAAAGTCTCGCTGGAATTGGAGCAAGCGAGTATGCTCGTAACCTCAATTTAATCGCCAGGGAGCGTTGACGCATTCCGGAATCCAATCATAAACCATTGAAGAAAGCAAAATGTCGCAGCCGAAAGATCAGTTCGATTCTGAAATAGTCGTTTTCGAATCATAAGGAAATTCCCAGATTGTAGGTTTCTAGCCCTATTATGCTAACGACAAATCTTCCAGTTATAGTAGCAACAATGGCGCTGAATATATGAGATTACTTTCAGCCAAATTGATGGGTCGCTATAGGATGAGAGAAAGCCAGAAGAGATGGGTTTAATCTCAAATAGATTCTCAAGAGGGGCATCACAAATACCTGCACATTTTTAAATAGGAAAGTTCAACGTCCTACCTGCGATTACGTATTCTTTTGTGAGAGGAATCTACGTGGTTAGACAGTTAAGTAATGAGATTGATTCCATAAAGACCGTATATTTAGAAATTATTCTACAACTCTGCCATCTTCTTCAAAGTAGTTCCCTTGGGAAGCTATACAACGATTCCAGCGCGTTTTCCACTCTTCGTAACATTTCTGGAACGCTTCGACTGGGATGTAAGCGAGTACTCTCGTCACGGCCGCTTAGATGTCCGTAATTGAAAATGGGTTCCTCTGACCACCGATTTTGTTCTAGAGAGCAAAAAAAAAGTCACAGGGTGACATATCGAGCGAATAAGGCCATCCCTTTAGAGGCTAAATACTGGGACACGCTAAGGGCGGTGTGGCACGGCGCGTTGTCGTGATGAAGGATCCAATTATGAGCGATGTCTGGGCGCACCCTGTTGAATCGTTTTCGCAATGTTTCGAGTACTTAGCGATGATACTCTTGATTTGCGGTTTCCCCCGGTGGAACAAATTCTTTGTGGACGATTCCACGGCTATCAGAAAAGGTAATAATCATCATCGACTTGCTCATGCTAGCTTTGTTAGGGCGGGGGCGTGCGGAGACAATCATTGTGAGCTTTGGCGTTTGGTTTTCGGGTCGTATTGGAAAAACCAGCGCTTATCGCCTGTAATAACTCGATTAAGCAGCGTGGGATCGTTTTCCACTTGTTCCAAACAGTCTTCTGCGACGGTCATTCGATGCTGGTTTTGCTCCTCAGTAAGGTTCTTTGGAACCATCTTCGCGTACAACTTTTTCATCCCGAAATCGCCTGTTAAAATTTGTCTGATTGTTTCACTGTTCATACCCAAGTCCGAGGCCAACATTCGATCTGCTAAACGCCGATCTTCACGGATTAAGGCGCGCACACGCTGGACATTCGCGTCAGTCCGCATCGCGGCTGGTCTCCCACTCTGCCCCTCGTCTTCCACGCTCTCTCGCCCCTCCTTAAACTCCTTATTCCATCGAAATACCTGGGCACGACTAAAAGCACTATAACATGCACTTTTACAATTTTAGGGTTTCGCCCAGTCTGGCCTAAAATTTTATCGCAACGCATTGCTCTAGATTTCGTTTCTCCATTTTCGTGACGAGCACCATCAACACACGTCTACTCAACACGACACAGCAGGCGAACTAAAAAAGTTAGAGCGGTGGTGAATATATCAATGGAGAGGAAGGATTCCGGTGAAGGGGAAGGGAATTTGAAGGTTGCAGGTTTCGCAATAAAATCAGTATCATTACATAATTGTCTAACCTCGTATAGATGAAAAAAGCACTCAAAAGGAAGAATAAGTAAAATAATGGCACTGGGGAATGTAATGTTTGCAACCGATCCATTCCATTATGATCTTATTAACTGCAAGTTCCACATACTGATATATTTGGACCAGAGTGTTTCAAAAGAGGCAAATTGGAGAATCGATTTTCATGAGGTTTTGTTTTACATATACGTAAAACCTCAAAGAAACGTGACTAAAGGCAGAATTCCTACGATTCTGAACGTACTCAACAGGAAATAGATGTGCGTCAGTTCACGTTTTGAAATCATCTCTATTGAAAAAAACCGCGGGAAATTTACAACCCAAGTCAATAATAATCAACAATTAAAGGTAATCAGATGTGCATGATGTGTGCATGTACATATATAGAAAATTACTGGTGACAATAAACGTGACACAGTCATACGTAAGAATCGTAGGAATTTAGATTTATCCCTTTTCTTGGAGAATGTCGTCATAAATGGAAGAATGCATCAATATGAAGTAATAAATCAAAAACTATGCAAAATGCATGTTTATTTATGGCATTCAAGATAAACGTCTTGCAACAAGATACACGCCAAACAAACATAAACCATTCACTATGTCCAAGCGGAAAAGTCATTAGCTCCATGACACAGTTTATTTATATACAAATTTCCTCTTCTACTTTTTTTTCTAAGCATGAACCCAGAAGATACGGATAGTAAATAGCAAAAGTAGCGGGCCGATGTTAGCGCAGAGATGTCATACTGCCTCGTACTCATTTGCGGGTCTTACGTAATGAATGTGAATTTACTCTGGAAATGAAATGTATATATCAAAGTCAAAATTTTGAATTTCGGCCAATAATGAAAAGATGAAATTTATATTGCTGCATCAAAATTTCCACGCATTTCCACGGATATGCAAAGGAAGGGGAGGAAGATTTTCGTCTATTTTTAAATCCAAAATCACAACGAGGAAACCGCAACAACTGCAGATAACTTAATTTGAGGAGAAATGATTCAGTAAACACTCACAGAGTTAATTTGAAAAGCCAATAAACAATGTAAGTCATGTATGGATTTATAAAAGGAAGAGTATCTACCGTGCGATACAATGAGGCCCATGGTTAGTATTCCACTTTTCCGGATAGAACTTTAAGCCGGGTCACATGACAACTATTATGCCCACTTCAATTCTTATTGACATTACTTTGGTCACTTTAGAGGTATTTCGGTGGCTATTCTTGCCAGTAAACTAGATCCACACCTAAATATGTAGTTAGATACTTGATTTTGATATTGATCACTAATTTCTTCAGATTCACATCAAGCACTTTAACCAAACGTGCTAATTCAACTTCGTACTTGCAACTTTTTTAACCATGAACTGAACACTAACTTTTGATTGATTTGAAAACAACACTCGAACTTGGTTGAAGCAATTTTGGAGCTTATCAAGGGTGCCGGAAGAAATCTTTATTCACAACTGATTTCTTCAATTTTCACTCTAGGAAATCACTTCAAAACGGCCCATATCAACTGCGGTGGATCACAGCTTTCTTCAAACTTAATTTCTTCAAATTCCACTGTTAGAAATTATCACAAATCATGGACGATTTATCTCGTTAGGCAAGATTTTTTGTATCTTAGATAAAATATTGAATTCGCACCACACTATATCCACTAATTAAATGCACCAAATATCTATCTTTTTTCGGGCCGATGTTAAACACGTAACATTATCGACCGAATTACTGCGAGACGAGAAAGTCTTGAAAAAGAACTTTTTGTCTTCATTCAAGAAAAGATCTCCACTCGAAAACGCCAACAGTGAAAATTGTGTCGTTCGCTGTCGCCATGCCGTGCCATGTATCTAAAAACTTTATTTTCAGTTTCAGATATGTAGATAGTTGGGGCTGCGTTTAGCTTGCGGTTATGGATATGCACTTTTAAATTTAAACCCACCGGTATTGATCGTACGCTGATGCGGAATAGGTACCTACGTAACTCGCACAGTCAGCGCTTTAGATATATCTTACTATGAGATTGCCTGTGGAATGATCGTAAGTGATATGGTACTGAACAGCCGACTCCGCCGGGTGACATCCCATTCACTTGATCAGTGATCGGCTCCGTTGCCAATAAGTGTACTCGTATATCTTTAGTTATCACTAATACGCTAAGTCTGCCGTAAACTCAATCTAGGCGGTGGATACAGTGGGTGAGCATGGCTAATTATCGTGCAAACGCGTCTTTAACGAATGAGTGCGCACAATGAGTACTCATTTGGTCGATTATCAAGTTTCCGTATTGTACCAGTTTGCAAAAAAATTAAACACAAACTCAAAGTTACTCACAGATGAAATAAAATTGTTACAGATTTTTCTCTCCTACAAAGTTTCAACCCATTTATTTTCAGTATCATGACTATAACTTCGAAGTATGTCATGAAAACAGGGTAAGGCATAGGTTTCGTTCAAAATAGGGCTGTTATTCACCAAAAAAAATGGTCATTTTTTCAAAAAAGTTGACTGACGGTTTCGTCTACGGTAGAGGCAACTCATCAGACGCTGCCTCACCCTTCTGCCCTGGGAGCAGCGTGACCGAAAGTAGCGACAAGTGGTAATCGCACCATTTATATATAATCGCGAACAGAACATGAGTGCGAATTATATTGAAATGGAATCCGTCGTCGATACTTTCGGTTACGCTACTTCCAAGCCAGAGGTGAGGCAGCGTCTGATGAGTTGCCTTCGCGCGGGACAAAATCATCAATCAACTTTTTTGATAAACTTGGGCGTTTAACCCAAAAAGGTGGAGTCCGTGGACCACAAGAGAGGAAGTAAGTTGCTTCCCAAATGATCCGGTCCGTCATCAAGTGGTCAATTGTTGTTATGAACGAATTTCAATACGTAAGTAATTTTCCTAGAAAAAAATAGTCATATATTTGATTGAAACTTCAGAAAAGCAATAGTTTCAGAGATAATACCTAAAATAGTACTAAGAATACTTTTATTTTCTCATGCCCTCAAGTATGATAAAACTTCAAAAATCTTGTCTGGTGCTACCACTGTGAGTTCTGGGAATAACATTGAATTATACCACTCTGTGATGTCTTTCCTAACTTCGATGTGACGCAGGTCATACCAATTATAGACTTGGCCAACCGGATACTGCTGCATGGACGATTCAACACCGCACCGAGTCAATTCCTCTCCTTTGAAAATTTCGAGTCGGTTGTCAACGATGAACTTATTTGTAAGGCTCCACAAAGTAGTGTCAGACCCTGATTTTGTCTGGTGAATGGAAGAAATAGAAGTTACGGGTTGAAAATTTAGAAGTTTTAATCTAACTTCTATTAATTCTCGTTTGGAACTCACGGTCAGTCAACAAACACGAATCCTGCCGCGCCACAACACTCGGTCCCCAGATGAAACCGAGGGGTTTCCACGACTGAACCCGGAACTGCGTTCCCCACCAGTCCACGAAGCGAATGCGACGTTGTTTTGAGGCACACACGGGCTTCAGTCAGGACAGGGAGACCGCCTTTTTGTGTCCACCGATCTCGAGCTGGAAGAAGTGTTCTCCCCGCTCGAGAACGTGATACGGGCCTTCATAAGAAGGCTGCATCCGGCATCCGTCCTGACCAGTACGTGCGTACACGTGCCCAACTCCTTGGGCGCACAGACAGGTGCAGACGATTTTTGGGTGGCCCGTGTGGCCTTGATGCGTCGGAGATTGTCTCTCAGCAGAGGCACCAATCCTGACTCTGTGAGACCCGATCTCTTGTCGAACACCGGATCACTTGGGAGTCTCGGGATCTCCCCGTATACCAGCTCCGTGGGGCTGGCAGCAAACTCCTCTCGACGGGTTGTACGTAGGTAGAGTAGTACGAAAGGCAAGACTTGAGTCCGGGACGGATCGTCGCGTGCCATAATGGCGGCTTCCGGCGTCCGGTGCCAATGTTCTAGCATCCCATTGGATTGCGGGTGGTATGCAGTAGTCGGCTGGCATTTAAATCCCAGGAGTTTGCCTAACTCCGAGAAGAGGGTGGACCCAAATTGCAGTGATGACCACTGCAGGGACGCCAAAGCGAGGTATCCACTCTCGACAGAGAACTTCGGCACGCGCGCCGTCGCTGATTGTGAGGCAATACTTGTAATCGTGCGAGTCTCGCAAAGGCCCTACTATGTCGAGGTGTATTGTGTGGAACCGCTTGGTACCGCGTGCGGGGGAATGAACCCACTTCGAAACACTATTTATTTAATTGAACACTTCACAATAATGAAAATAGAATATATTAAAAATGAGCTCGACTAAAATCACACAGGTCTTCTTGGCAAACCTTGGATGCAGAATGACAGCAATTGTTTTTCTTCTGTCATTCTGCCCCCAACTCATTACACACTTTCACCGTCTACTCTCCACTCCTGTGGCGAGTGTGGAGAGCGCCGGTGGCGTCATCTGACCGCTCACATTCGCAATATTCGAAATAAATTTCGAATGCCGGAAATTCTGCCGCGCCACAAACATTATAAACGGTATAAATACACTTATAAATTTGCAACTGCAAGTAGTAGTGTCCACTTTTCTCACCACTACAAAGCATACCCGCCCTTCTTGTAACTTGCACCCTTTTGCTCTGAATAGTACATACATATATGTAGTTGTTCTGATCCTACAGCAAAGCATTTTATTAATAATCTTTACTATAAATTTCTAGTTTCTCCAATTCTTGAACCAATTATGTTCGTCTTATGCTATTGCTGCCATTATGGGCAATTAGATCAGCAATGAAGACATTTTGTAAACGGGTGGAACAAAAAACAAGCCGGGAAACCGGAAGCTGGATGCTTCACGTATGAAAGGTCTTGTGTATTTCTTTTATAAAGCCATTTGAGTGAGCATTTGTCCCATTAGTACCTAGCACATAATATATATATTCACTTTCGCGTAATATTGACATTCAGTTTTGAATTTGCAAAAAATCGACAACTTTGACTTATTATAACTTTGTTAGTAATAGTGCGAGTGCCAAGAAACCTGATAAGATCATCCTCAATGCTATACCCTACATTGCTATATTTCGTAGTTCTAGGATGAACTTAAGGGGGATTTTTCGATTACTAAAAATTATAGTAATATCCTATTATTAACTATAGATTGCTCCCAATCGTGGAAGATGGGACTGGTCTTGCGGGTGAACAATATGGGTTCCGGAAAGCTCGCTCTACTGTTGGCGCGGTATAAAGAGTGGTGGGCCTGACTCGAGAGGCAATGCTTTCTGGTAAGTGCTGTGCCAAGGTGATAGTCGGTGTAAAAAATACATTCAACTCCGCCGACTAGGGCCGCATTAAGGAGTCATTGACCAGAATTAATGCACCTGGACAGAGCCCTCTGGTTCGGGGCGGACGACGGGCACAATGAATACATCATCACGCGGGGGTGCCACAAGGCTCGGTGTTGGGTCCTCTGGTCTGGAACGTGATGTATCACGGGGTACTCTTGCTTCCCGTAGCAAAGAAGTCCACGTTGGTCGGTTTTGCAGATGACCTGGCCATAGTGATCGTTGCAAAACTCCCAGAGGATGTGGAAGTTTACGCCACCGAGACGGTCATCGCTATAAGGTCCTGGCTTAAGGCGGCCGGACTGAGCCTTGTGGAGGAAAAGACGGAGGCAATCCTCATTACAAATCGTCGAAAAATAAATACGATCAGTTTGCTGGTTAGAAGCCATATGATCGTCTCATGGCCCACCATCAAATACCTTGACGTGACTCTCGACGCCAGGCTGAATTCCAAAGGGCATATATGCCTGTGAAAAAGCTGCAAGGGCCACCACGACCCTTGCCAGGATGATGCCGAACATAGGTGGGCCAAAACAGTGGAGCAGGCTACTGATAGCTGGGTTCATGCGGTCCGTGTTGTTGTACGCGTTACCTGTGTGGACGGAAGCTTTGGACAACGTACAGAACTAGAGAAAGATAAATTCTGCCTATCGTATCTACATCGTATCGGTGTGGATGATTCCCCAAACTGTTACAGATGTTCCCAGAGGACCCGGAGCATGTACTGTTTGAGTGCCCAAGATTCCGGGAGGAGAGAAGAAGCCTGAGCGAGACCCTGGAAGCCGGCGTGAGCCCCCAAAACTTAATCCGGAAATTGCTCAGGTCGGAGGCAAACTGGACCTCGGTCATCCACACAATTGTGCGGGCACAAACCCAACTCCTGAGAGAAGCAAGCGCAAGAAGAGCGCAAAGAAATCGAGAGGCTATACCCTAAAGACAGAATGGAGCTGCTGAAGGAAGCAAAGAAGCAGAAGACTGCAGAGTTGCAAACATGAAGGTCTATGAAAGCCAAGCCCGCCCCGCGAAGTAATGCCTAAATAGTGGTCTGGTGGAGCAAAGGCAGGAGAGAGGTGGGGATGCTTTTTTAGTGGGTATGAATCCAACACTACATCCATGTCAATAGTTTTCAGATTGGGTAGAGTCTGAGAATAGGTCTGTAAGACCAGCTTCGGAAATTACTAACCGAAACCGAAGTCGAAGGCGTGGAGAAAAAGACATATTGTCAAGGAGTGCAATAGGGACCCCAAATGCATTTTGTGCGAAGGAAAGGTGGGACGAGATAACTGGCTTATTGCCGGAAGTGATAAATGCCCGGAATTTAGGGAGGCATTAACTGCAGTGAAATGCTTGCGCAGATCATTTACGAATCCGCGATAGAGATTGCCCTCATTAATGAACCGGACAGCAAACTTTAACGGTGGTGCATGGGTCACAGGTTCGACTGATGAGGCGGCATTAATTAGACGGCAAGTGGTTCGACTGATGAGGCGGCATTAATTAGACGGCAAGTGGGATTGTGTGAGAAAATATGCAGTATATTCGTATATAGCTGATACGCACCACCGAGCCTCACACTGCCTGAGTTTGAAAACCGGTTAGACAATTTTGTTCGCGACGCAAGGGGACGAGGTCCAAAGATGATAGCCAGTGACTTTAATACGGACGCCATCGAATGTACTTATTAAAAGCATTTGCGTAGTTGAATATAGTTCTGGCCAAGGAAGGTGATGTAAATATTTATCGGAAATCAATGTGTCTACAGTGAACTTGCCAGCCTTCGATCGATTTGCCATAGAGCCAGACGAACCGTAGACATACATCTGTGGGGTAGCGCCTATAAATTTGTGACAGAACGAATCAGAAGCCGCTCATCTCCGCAAATCACGTGCCCTATTCTTCAAGGGGTTTATTTCTCCAGCAAGAGGGGGGTACTGATACCTTTCAGTGACCCTTAAATGCGACAGTGATTCCACCAGTCACCAGGGAGAGCTTAATAGGCGACAGCAAAGCCCCGGGTCTGGACGATATACCGAGTAAGGCCCTCAAGCCTGCCGTCAAATGTAGACCGGATATGTTCGCGGAATTATTCGACACGTGCAGGTCCGAGGGTATCTTTTCTGCACCATGGAAGCGGCAGAACCTCCAGGGGAACCGTTCTCCTATAGGCCCATATGTCTTATAGACATTATTAGGAAAATGTTGGTACAGGTAATTTATATTAGAGAGCCACATTGGCCTTTCAGATTGGCAGTATGGGTTCCGTAAAGCCACATCATTCATTTTACGGCACAGGCGGTCACCTTTCAAAGTTGATTCACCAATATTTTCAAAATGGCCAATTCGATAGACAATTAGTCAACACCCGTACGTTAAAGGATCACCATGTGAGGGCGGCTTATTCCTCGACTTGGAAAAGAACTTAGTTTCTCGCACACTTGATCCTAAAGAATTTTGCATCGGGACTGGGGTCTGCATTTATATAGTACAAAATTCAACTGATCCAAGAGTTCCAAACTAACAACCATAGACAAAATGGTCTTTTCATTGGCTGGATGGTGGATTCTGAGGTGTGGTATCTCTTTAAAAACGACGGTGGTGAGGCCATCGACGGCAATGTCGAAAGCTACAGATCGATGATAACCTATTTGACTTGTATCTATAGCCACACAAGGCTATGTACCACACAGCGAACATTATAAGGAGCATTCTGCATGAATGACTTAAGGGTACCATTAGTCCATTTCAACATCGACCCACCCTTATTGGAAAACGCTATACTTTCTGTACTACAAGATAGTGTTTAAGCCGCAACAGAAAGTTTATAGCTTGTTGCAGATTAATTTACTTATTTGGATTGGATTCTTTTAATTATTCAACTATCACTAGACCAAATGTCGCAGTAAGCATAGTCGAGAGATGTAGATACTTGAGTTCACTTGACACAAAATAAACATAGGAAACGTGACTATCCTCAGGTATTAAAACTAGTTCCATAATTAACTAGATTTTCACCGAAGTTCGTATTTTTCATTATTCTGCTCCTCACCTTTTCCGTCTGAAAAGTAGAAATCTAACGTAGAATCACGTACTAATTGGCTTTCCACTGCGAAAATGTACTGATGGAGTAATTTGATGAAAGTGGAATCCATTAAACTAGCAAAAGCAAAAACGCAAGTGTGCATACATCTCTTCTGTCTAAGAGTGGTCAGATTGCAATAGTATGATTTGGAAGTTGAAGTCACTACATCATAGTAACCATCACGAAAAGATAAAATAGAACTTACTCGCCCTACAATTCCTGTTTAGTATTTCATAAAATAATTGAATATAACTGGCGCGACATATAGTAGAAGAAGCATTTCCTAGCACTCTTCACAGTCAAATCTACGGTAGTAGTATCCCCCTACCACACATCCCATCAATCATCATCAATCGAATCAAGCCGACATCTTCAATAACCACTTAAAAGTCAAGCACGTCGTTAAGACAAGAAATCAAAGCACTGTTTGGATGCCTACTCTGAACAGAATGGTGATGGGTAATGAAATTGCTTTCTTCTTCCAATTATATTTTGGTACGCGCTACCGAGTGTGATGATCTATTTAAATTTGCCGCTCATTGTTTCTAGATAAACTTCTCACTGAGAAACGAGCATTTCTCAATAGATACTAACGCAGACAGACCCATGTAGTTAATAGATTAACAATCAGAAAGCATCATCAAATGGCTGTTAAGGCGAGAAAAAAAGAATCAATTGAATCTTTTTTATCTGAAATTGTATCTAATTCGAGAATCTTTACATGGTATTCAGTGTTAATCAGCGAATGGATGAACGTTACATAAAAGTTTATGAAGGCAGTATTTGGTAATAGTTTATTTTTGGAACCCTCGCATTTGCAATGGGGATTAAAAAGATGGCCTAGTTAAATCATGTCTTTCATTATTAGCTTCCAAAATCAAACTTCGAAACAAATAACCCATGGTGAACTGCTCCAATAACATAGTTTCTTGTAGCCAAATAGCGCACTTAATAATTAATATCGGCGCCACCATGACTATATCTCCATTATTCCTGTTTTAAAAACTGAAAAGGAGCGCAGGTAGAAACTACAGGAGATGCTATCAGCTTCAATTCGCCGTATACTGTGACTGAATTAGTGGCGTTTCTGGTGAACTAAAGATTGAGAAATCATTCAGATTGGTTTTAAGATAATGTCATTGGTTTGCCAAGCATAAGAAAAACATTCCCTCTTTCCTTCTTTGTGTTTTTTCCTGGCCTATTGTCCAGTAGATTAAACATCGGTTTCATTATCATTACACTGTTATGTTACGCAAATGATGAGCCTCAATGAGCAGAATTAACACAAAGCCAAAAATAAACATGCCTGACGCAACCAGAGTTCGGACCCGTGGCGTGAGATGAAGAGGCCGACCAACTACCTCGACCATAGAATATTACGGCTATAGGAAATAACTCTCATACAGCACTATAGAACTGCTATACTCAGATAAGCAAGGTCCGGGGCAGGTGTCATTTTGACGGCCTTTAGGAAATACGTCTACATTTCTCCCTTCAGGAGAGAGAGAGAGTTTCGTAAAGGTGACATTATGCTAACAGATCTGAATGGTTTTTTTCTTGCCATTTGGATATGAAGACATCACCCTTAAAAAAGTCACCTTTTGATGATCCCTCGCCCCACATGGAATATAGTGACACCTAACATAACGACGTCGAGTATCGGGCTGGCTTTGGGCTTACTTTAGATTGGCTATTGGCTAACATCGGGCTGACTTTCGGACTAGCTTTGGATATGTTTTTTTTATTATGATTATTATTATAATATTTTCGGGTTGTCTTTAAGCTTGGTTTATGTTGACTTCGGGCTGGCTTTTGGAGTGTTTTCGGGTTGGCTTCGGGCTGGCTATTGGGCGGTTTTTGTGTTGGTTTTGAACTTGCTTTCGGATTGGCTTTGGGCTTGCTTTAGGTTGGCTTCGGGCTGGCTTTTGGGCAAGAAAATAATTTTGAATGCATGCGCATATAGGAATCAGATTCGTGGCTTTTAGTTATAGACTGTAATATTACGGATTAGAATAAATATCGACTGCTGTATGGCGTTGGTCTACGTAACATTTCCTAGTGCAAGTGGCCGAGGTGGCTATCGAGTGCTGATATCGACTATCAGTTGCGAATATGTTGCCTTGGCTTTGATGTGGAAAGGTGACTTTAATTTTGAGGGTGATAGGCAAACTTTAATTATGCCAAGCAAAGATAACATCTAAGTAAAGTAATGCTCGTTTGCGAAAATCACAATTCCCTGTTCTTTGCATATGAAAATATTGTACTATCTATTATCTTATGTCCTTATGGGATCTATTGTTTTTTTTTCTCCTCTTGCATGAAAGGTTCATTCCTTCTTCAATGATAGTTATGTGGTGCTGTCGTATCCTTCACATTTTGTATGTAATAAATGCAAGCCAAACTATTCTAGTAATAAGTAATATTTGGTACTATGGATTGCTGAACGTTAATATTTAATGTTGATAATATAACATCATATGAACGGTTAAGGTGATGAAAGGTGATGTATGTAATATTACTATGCAATATCACCTTTTCCAAAAAGTGATATGATATTACATTACCTACTAAGGTGATGTTTTGCGCACCTTTACTTTGTAGCTGAATAATGATGACTTTCATCTTGATTCAAGGACTTGCTATTAATACGAGATGTTATTTATAATTCTAGGGTTCAAACTTCCAGATTATTTCAATTTTTATCGATAAGTTTTCATCTTTCACCACTGCTTCAGCCTCTGGTCGTTTCTTTCAGCCTGTGCTTCTGTTTTGCCTGAAATGCTTGAAATTATCGACTGCTGCTAGTTGCGAGTAATACTGTCTTTACTTCTAAATGAATTCGTGTGTGGTCATCTTAGCCCCAAATTGAATAATAATAATCGTTTGGGCAACAATCCATATTAAATCAAAGCCTTGAAGTGTGTTAGACTACTTCATTCATTCGGCACACTACAGTACACTGCAGAAGGCAATGTGATCAGCATTGCGCTCGCCCAAGGTTACTGCTCTGATTTTCACAGCTGAGTCGACTGGTATCCGATAAACCCTCTGCCACCAGTGAGATTTGAACCACGACCTTCCGCTATGACAGCCCAGCGCTCTAACCACTTAAGCTATCCAGGCACCTGAATTCAATGAATAGCGAAATTATGTGTGGACAGTAGAAGTTATCGGTAACATCGCTGAGTAAATCAATGAACTGATGGACACTATTTAATGTGCTTATATCTAGCGGAAATTAAATTGGTGACCGCATCGTTCAGTGTAATCAAAGAGAGTTTATCAATGGTTGTGATGACAAGCAATCTAAGAGATGAAAGCAGCACTTCCTCACATTCTTTGTAGATTAAATTTCAGACTCTATTATTGATATACCACAGGAGCCATGATCGAGGGTGGATTGCCAGGTAGACCTTTTGTCCTCTAAATAGGACTTGGCCATTGCGGTTGCTTTTGTAGGTCCCACAACATATTTTGATGTTTAGATTTCAACAGTAATATTTTGGAATCTATATCCTTCATGTACTGTGATCTTAGCAGTTTCTCGTTGAGGAGCACTTATCTTCGTTCCAAAAAATGACGATTCATCCATCCGAGGGTGGGCAATTTAAGGAATCAGAAAGCTGCATGTCACACGGAATATGTTACATGGAATGACTAATACTTATAAGGTATATGTATCGGAGAGCTCCTGAAACAAACGCTGTTAGTGGAAGGTGGAAAACAAATTTATGGAAAGTTGTTAAAAGATTGATTGAACAGAGATTGTGTGGCTGGCCAGATAGATATAAAATAGGATCTGTGGAGTGATTTATGAATCGGTGCGAGAAATTTGTTTATTTACTCAAAGAGGGCGATTTGCGGAGAGAATTCAGTTAAATATCGTCCTCAGAAAGTGGAGGGAGTAAAAAGTTTACCCTATGCTAAAACTATAAAACAAGGGAGAGTCTAACGTATTTCATTATACTATCGATAGTATAGTATCGGGGAGTGGAAATAAAGTTCAAACTCCGCGAAGGGTATTCCGAAAATTTCTAGATTGCGCATATTATACGAACAGTAGATGGTGCCGGTAGAGAGTTCAAAGAAAGTACACATATTGCGAGAGATTTGCCGTAGTTTTAACTAAGGAATATCAAAAAGTAGAGTTGGGTAGGATAGCCCAATATTGAAGGATGTTTCGGGTAAGAGAGTTGAATAGCGTTAAGGACAGTTTCACAGAGGTGTAGAATATGCAGCTAGACATTCCAGAAGTGCGATTGCCGACATCAAGGCGGTGTCTGTCGAAGCGCAACTTATCATAGAAAATTGCATCAAACTCTTGGACGGAGCTCAGATATAATAGAACTTGGCTCCCTAGAGAGTAAGAAAAAAGAGTGACAGAAAATTCAAGAGAGTAACACATCGAGTGGCATTTGATGACGTTTAGTACCAGCTCATTAGTACAGGTGGGAATGTTAAGTGAGGCAAGTTTGGACGGAATTAACAGAGTCAAAGTTCCTAAAAAAATTCGTGCATTTCCCGCCAAGAATTGTTGTTCATGTTGTTCTTTAGCTATAAGGTGGCCAAAGTGTACAGTCGACCAGTCGTTAATATATCTCAAGGATTTTGGAGCAAGGGGAGAGAAGAATTGAGACGCCATTCTCGGCGAGGGTATAATTACCATTTTTCTATATATGGATAGTTAGAGCCTCTTTCCACAGGCTAACACAATGGCAACCTTGGGGGCTTCTGCTAAAAATTATGCAGGGACGAAGGAAACTGTAATTATTAGCTTATAGCAAACGGAGTTTAGGAATTTCATCGGGGCCGAATCCACCGTTAGTGTTAAGGTTTCCAATGACATGCTCGAATCGGTGGAGTATTACAGAAGATAGGGGGCCAAATGCACCCAGGCAGGAGAAAACAGAATTGCAGGGGGAGTTATACACCAAGAAAAAGTAATTACAAAATAAGTCACATAATCATTGAAGCGAGTCATCAATATTCAATGAAAATTGAAGAGGGTTGGGCCGAGTTGCGGATGTGAGACCAGAAGGGCTGGAGGAATCTGCATGTCAATACGGCCTCGGCATTCACTAGGTGCTCGCTTCTTGACTTAGTAATCAGCAACTTTACTGACTCCATACCGCGAGCTTCAGTCGGCATTTTTTTTCAAATCTCAGTGGTGAACCAGATCTTCGAAATTGCCGTTCGAAAGTTGAACTTAGCAACTTCGAAATTAAGGCGAGTAATTTTCACATGGAATTCGAGAGCAGGATGATATGCATCAGAAGAAGTATCTGGAGTTGGGAAGGACACCGTACAAACAGGTTTGAGAAGGCAAGATCAAGATGTTCTATTTCAAACTTCCCACAAAACAAGTAGCGAACATCGGCTAGCCTGTATTTTTCCTTTTTTTAAGAAGTCCTAATCAGGACATGACGATTCTCATTGCTCAATTTGAAGGATAATGAGCGTGAAGCCGGATTACGGGGAAAGTAGTAAAATTACTGGATTCTCTTAGCAAAGGCCACCAAATTGCCAGCGCACCCTATCGACTCAATAGAAATCATCACATTCAAAAGGAAGCAAAAGCCAAGGATTAATAAGGTAACAAGTCGGGAAACCAGGAGCTCAACGCCATTTAGATGGGTAGTAATAGTTCGAATTCCACCAAACTTCGTAGGATTATGCTCTATGGTATAGCCTACATTGTTGCTGATGAACTTAAGAATCCTTTGCAGCGAATTATTAAAAATTATAATAATATACTAATATTAACTTTATCTGATCAGATATCGGCATGGAGGGTTTTTCGAAGCTTCGGCGCCATATGGGGGGGAGGGTGTGTGTGATTTTTCTCAGATTTTTCGGTTGGATAGTTTCTGAGAATGGGTCCTTTAAAGAAATTATCACTTTCGACCCCACGCACTACCCCCTTTACAACAGATTTCAAAACTAAGACCGGCTTCGGAAAGTTCTAGCCTAGAGGACCTTTCATTTGATATCCCACATGACTATATTTGATGAAAAACCCGCCTCCCCCTTCAATTCGATGTAGAATAATGTAACGTGCTGTATGCATGAACGTTCACAGTTCCCACCTTTCCAACAAATTTCGTGTCAATCACCATAACCACCTCCAAAAAAAATGCATGTGACAGACAGACAGCCAGTGAGCCGACTTTTAAAACGATTTTGTTTTACACAAAACCTTACAAAGTTAATGTTAATTTCACTTGAAAAGTCATGAATTTGATTTGGAAAGACATGAATTTGGTGGAAAAAGTCGTTAATTTGATTTAGAAAATTCTTAATTTCATTTGGAATGTCATTAATTTGAGGAGGGAATGTTACTCGTATATATGTATGTGCGCAAAGAAAATAAAACTCTCACCGCATGGAAAATCTCCTACATGCATTCTAAGCTTCAAGAAAGGTTTCTAGTAATTCTAACTGGTTTAAGTACAATTTTCGAAGGAAGCGCTCCACTGTGCTACTCGAAAGAAAATTTTAAGCTGTTGTCGAAACCCTAGCACCCGCTTAAGAACAACAATGGAATCTTTATAGACTAAAATAATCGTCCTTATGCTAGAAGAAATGTTTCAAAGAAGTTTTGTTCTCTTTTAATTTACAGTTCAGCGGTTTCTTCGTTTATTTTTCCGAGCATTAGAAGAAGACATAATGATGGATGTAGAGCGGAACATGTACTCCAGTTAAGCGTGTTACATCATATCCACTAACGAGAATCCTGCAGTACACGAAAGGATCTGGTGTATTCCATCAGGGGGCATCAGGTAAAATTGACCCCCATGGTCGGAGTGGTAAGAAACTGAGTCTGTCCCTCAATTATTCATAGTTTTCTAGGAAAATATGAGAGAAGGAGGTGGTTATCCTCAGCGATTCTGAGTAAAGGCACATAACGAAGTATCTAAGGCAATGGAATAATAGAGAAATCGCATAATTTTCTCTAAGCCAAAAAAATTTGGCAGGGAAGCGCATATCCACGGGACACTTTAATGGAGCTGCAGGCGGACAACCACTGTCAATTTCGCCAAATTTTTAGGTTTTCGGAATAACTCTTGTGTCTAGGTTGACTGCAGCCACCCAGGCTGGCCTTTTTAACTATGGCCCATTTCACCTAATTCATTACAAGGCTATTCACCGGAATTTTCTCATGGGGAGTACCATTTTATCCTAAAGCGACAAAAATCCAAAGTTTTGAGAGCGATGAAAATGTAAACCATTCTAATAAAAGAATTAAGCAAGTTTTTGACCGAGCAGAAGGAGCTTCAAGGCAGTTGCGCGAGATGCGATGCCAAACTCACAACTTTGTCTTGGATATCAAACTAAACTACTGTTCAGCCATTTCACTCAAGTCGTTATGTCTATCCAATGACAGAGGTCTTCAATTTTATACGACCCTATCTAATGGAAAAAGACACAGAAGAAGGTTAATAACAGTAGGACAGACTATAATCACCGCGATACTTATATGGATACATCACAAAGCTACTAACTGTGAAGTTAACAAAGAAACCATACAGAATTACGCAGCATCTCTGAGCTAAAGAATCCAGTTCTGCTACACATCTTTTGTTATAGATTGCATAATTGATCAAATAAGCACCGCTTAACCGCAGAGTCCAGCAAAAAGTTGCACATAACCCCAGTCACTGAACTCAACCGTAACACTTAGTACGTTACGTCCGAGACTATTCAATTACATCAACCAGTCCCCGATGTAATGGGAGCAACAGTCAAGCCTCCATTCTCAAAGTACCCATTTCAAGGGCAGAAGCAGATTGGCGAAAGTACTTAGTATGCAAAGATACGCTCTCACAAGAAAACCCCAGATGCAGCTGATTTCCTATGCACAATTTTATTGACTCTTTCGTTTCTTTTCGGCATAATAGTGAAATGCGCTTGGAATGCATAATAAAATTTGCGGAGATTGTAAAACCACACGCTTTGTGGTAGATGGCACGTATAGTAAGATTTAAAAAAAATACTTTTTCATTGTTTTCATTTTATGGGTCTGAATGTGATAGCCACGGGCTCTGGTAGCCTTGGATGACTGAAGTTGATAACTTTGGGGGAGCCATGTGGTTGGTTTTTAGAAAAGTCTATTAGAGAAACTGAATGGATAACAGTAATGTACCCCGAACGTGATAGTATGCGCAAGCGTTTGATATGTATATTTCTGATAAAGTTCATTGTGCAATGTGTGGAAGCGCTGATAAAAATATAGTGCCTCATAAAAAACTGGGAGAATTCCCCGTGGAATTAAACAAAAAATTTTGTTTGTTATCAGCGAACACAAAGGCTGAAAAAATAACTTCTCACCAGGATGAGTCAGTAGGAAATCCGTAATTCGTAGGAGCCAACCTGGTACGTGGTTGACTCAAATGTGAGACTTTTAATAACAACAAACACTTACGGTTTTTTGGGGATACAATGCCATTTTAAAGGATTTTTTTATCTATAGATCAAGTAAAATATATTAGGAAATGGGTTTTCCCAAGAAAGGTCCTGTTTCGTCCAAAGATTGCTGCAATTAGTAAATTTCTTAAGACTGAAATTGGTAGCATGTATAATATTTGAATCGAGACATAACATAACATGACTGAATGATTATGCTAAATCCCAGGCGAGCGAGAGGCTGGAAAAGGAGGATTCCCCAAGGACTGAAGTTTTCTCGGGGACTCGGAATAGAAATTTCAATGAATGCAATTGTCCGCATAATTTTCATCCTGGGTCCGAATTTTTTCCTATGGCCCTACTAAACCCCCTTTACGTAAACACGATTTGTTGCCTAGTCTCACATGAAACACAATTGTGTCAAATTGTCAAAGGGTAGTATAGGTCCCAGGGCGAAACGTGGATTGGTACCCACGATGGAGCATAAAACCTGGGAAACGCCTGCTGAACGAAGCCCAACAGTTCTACTACCAACCTCTATCTCCATCTATAAGTGGTCACCGCTGGAAACTCTTTCTTAACGAAAAGCTGCAGACGGAGAAGGACGAAGGCGAGTCTCCCGCGCCTAAAAATGGGACAAATTGTACCAACTGATCCTCCAGGTGGGGGGTTGGGTAGGGCTGACAACCCACCTACACGGAAAACCGAAGTTACGGAGCCACAACAGGAGCCTCGGACTGGACGGATAACATAACGACGAACCTGGCAACGACAAAGGAATAACGATTTGCGCATTTTCTCATGGGACGTGCGCTCCCTGTACAGAGATGGAGCTGCAATCAGCTAGCCAATACGCTGTCCCAATGTAAGGCTGATGTAATAGCGTTACAGGAGATGCGTTGGACAGGGACCGGTTTCCTGGAGAAGAGTCGCTACACCATATATTATAGTGGCCATTCAGTAAAACACGCTTGGAATAGGTTTCTTAGTCAGCCAAAAAATGAAACCTGCTGTTATCGGCTTTGAAAACATAAGCGAACGGCTATGCACTCTGCGCTTCCGAGGCAAATTTAGAAATATTCATGAACGTTCATGCCCCTTCAGAGGAGACCGCAGAGTCGGAGAAAAATATCTTCTACGAAGCAGTAAAACGAACCCTCGAAGCCTGTCCCAGATATAATAAAAAATTATACTTGGGGATATTAACAGCCAAGTAGGGACGGAGCCCGTATTCAGGCGATACGTTGGCTCCCGTAGTTTACATCAAAATACAAATGATAATGGACGGCGGATTATTCAATTAGCAGTATCACACGAAATGGGCGTTGGAAGTACCTGGTTTGCGCGGAAAGCGGTCCAAAAACATACTGAGGCCTCTCCAGCCGAGAGCACTTTCAACCAAATTGACCACGTGTTGTTCGAACGCCGCCACCTCTCAGCCTTGATGAATGTCAGAACATATAGGGAGGCCAATATAGACTCGGATCACTATCTCGTTGACATGGTGTTCCGAGCTCGAATAACAATACTACCCGGAATCCTCTCTGACTATCAGGTGAGAGTTAACACTGAAGCCATCCAAAACACAACCCTCCACAACACCTATAAGAGGGAAATGGATGCCGCAATTACCGCAGTCAACAGAAAGATGAAGCATTAACAAATGATCTTCACAATCACCTGAAGAATGTTATCATAAATACGGCCACAAATATACTTGGCCCCAGCCTTAAAAAGAGTCGGAACGGCTGGTTTGACGATGAACGTAAGCTAGTTATGGAACGGGAGAATGCTGCATACCGAGTAATGCTGCATTCTCAAAAACGTGGGCACGCACAGAGACTTATCACGAACTCCAGCGAGCGGAGAAACGACTTTACAGGCAGAAGGAGAAAGCCTGAGAGAACCAACAGGTCTCGAAAAATACAGGGAGCAACCGCACCAGGCGCGCAAGTTTTACCAACAAGTCAGCAGGATGAAGCCTTATACACCTCGATGCTCATCCTGCTGAGACAAAGAGAGAAATTTGATTTTCGACAGAATGAGCATGGGTTGAGTACTTTGATGAAATACTGAACAACCAGAAAATCAGCGAGTTGGAGGTCCCGCCAACTGAAGACGATGGATAAATATTGCCACCACCAAGCCTAGAAGAAACAGTCCGTGTGATTCGTCGGCTTGAAAACCATAAGTCGCCAGGAACCGATGGAATTACAGCCGAATTGGTTAAATATGGAGGCGGCCAATTACACTAGGTAGTTCATCAACTAGTGCTCAAAGTATGGGGCACCGAATCAATGCCTGACGACTGGCAGCAAGGCATTATCTGTCTCATACTTAAAAGTGCAGTGCAGTAACTATAGAGGTATCACCTTGCTGAGTACCCTCTAAAAGATATTCTCCGCTATCTTGCTGGGCCGGATAGCCCCATACGCCCAGAACATCATTGGCCCATATCAAAGAGGCTTCACTCCAGGCAAATCAGCAACAGATCAGATTTTCTCTCTACAGCAAGCGATGAAGAAACTATTGGAATATAGACATCAGTGGGACCATTTCTTCATCGACTTTAAAATCGACTATGATAGCATAGTCAGGGTAAAACTGTACACGGCCGTGAGAGAATTCGGTATCCCGAGGAAATTGATAAGGCTGACTAGGCTGACCCTGATGTGCGAGGCCAGATAAAAGCAGCAGGATCACTCTCAAGACCATTCGACATCAACAACGGTCTACGACAAGGGGATGCCATATCATGCGTCCTTTTTAACCTGGCCCTCGAGAAATTGCTCCGTGATGCCGAGGTAAATGCAAGAGGTACGATCCTCTTTAAGTCCACACAACTACTGGCCTATGCTGACGATATCGACGTCATGGGAAAAACGACCCGAGACGTACAAACTGCCTTCATCCAGATCGAACAGGCGGCAATTGATGCGATATCTTGGGCTGCACATCAATGAAGGCAAGACAAAGTATATGATGGCAACGTCAGTACCAAAAATCAACCATCCAACAACATCAAACCGCACTGGTTAAACCTGAAGAATAAAGATAGAAGACTACAACTTTGAGACCGTTAATAATTTCTCCTATCTAGGGTCGAAAATCACAACCGATGATAGCTACGATGTTAAAATCCGCGCACGGTTGTTGACAGCCAACAGAACCTATTTCAGCTTACAAAAACTGAAATAATAAAAAAAACTTGTTTCTTTTTCGTTGGTGTAGATATTTATTCTTGCAAATACCGATATTTCGGGAACCACTTGTTCCCTTCATCAGTGCTAACAAGTCTGCTCATCAGTTATGGATAAGCAACATTACCACAACCTAGTAACGGAAAAGTTGAGTGGAGGAAACTACTTCGAACTAAGGAATGACCCGCTACCAGGATCCATAAAACGAATAGAGAAGGCCCTAAAAGAATGCTCTCTAGTGGTTGATAACCCAGCCCAGCTGCGGATGCCAAACCCCTCTTTACCCAGAATTAGATAGCAACCAAAAATACACAAATCAGGCAATGAGATGAGGGAGATTATTGCAGATTCTAGCTCCCCTACTTACAACATTGCGAACTGATTGGTTGAGGAATGCCAAAAACTGGGATCTATCAACGGAAACCAATCTCTTAAAAATTCGAAAGAATTAATTGAAAGATTGAGTGCAGTGGGGGCTTTGGCGGATAATGAACGCCTAGTGTCATTTGACGTCAAAACTCTGTTTCCAAGTACGCCTGTAAAAGAAGCCATGACAAAATTTGAAGAGTGGCTACTACGTTTTGGTTCGACACCAGAATGGAGGAGAAACGCTAAACAATATGCGAGGTTGGCTTCCCTCTGCATGAATGAAAATTATTTCACATTCAGGGGAAAATACTTCAATACAACCTCGGATGTAGCGATCGGCAATCCTCTCTCCCCACTCCTAAGTGAAATCTTTATGGCATTACTGAAGGAGAACATGGAGCAGGATGGATTATTGCCAAATATATGGTTGAGGTACGTGAATGACATTTTGATAGTGATCCCGGGCGCAAGTATCCAAAATATGCTGGATAAAATCAACACGCTACACCCTAAAATAACCTTCACTCATGAGATTGAAGTTAACAACCAATTGCTTTTCTTAGATTTATTAATCAAACGTCAAAACGGACAATTTTTTTTTTCAGGAAAGCTACCAGCATTCAGCGTACAATCCCGGCCACTTCGTTCCACAGCTACCAGCACAAAATGGCAGCCTATGACACGATGATCCACCGCCTCCTAACAATTCCTCTCACAGAGGAAGACTACCGGAGCGAAAATCTCTACATCATACTGCAAGGAAGAACACCAGCGCCACCATAGACACGATGATCAGGAGACACCCACGAAGATTAGAACGTAGTAATTTCACTTCAACGATCAAGTGTCACCTTCTCAAATCTGTCTAAGCACATAAAACGGACATTGAAAAGGTTTGACATACAGCTGGTAGGATCAAGCTGGCTAGGGAAAAAGACTGAAAAACGGTGAAGGAGATGAGCGGCATATATAAAATCAATTGCTCAAATTGTCCGAAGGTGTATATCGGACAAACGAAAAGACTGGTAACTACCAGATTTAGAGAGTATACGAAAGAGGCAGAGTTGGCTGTCAAGTACTCCCGAAAACCTACAAAATCTATGGTGGCTAAACATATGGTGGAATGCGGACATGAAATAAGCGCCGACGATTTGAAAGTTTTAAAACAGGTAAGGAAAATTAACCAGCTGAATGCCTATGCAAGCTTGTTCATTAGCAAACAACCGGTAGACACTAGGTTGAATTCAGAGCTCTTACTGTACAAGACAATGGTCTTGCCAGTCCTTATGTATTCCTCGGAGACTTGGGTTGTTAGCAAGAAAAATTGCGAACTTTTGGCCGCGTTCGACAGAAGAATCCTCCGGGCCGATAGCCTGCATAACGACGAAATCTATGAGCGACATCATGACCGTCAGGTTGTGGATAAAATTCGGCTCAATAGGTTACGGTAGGCGGGTCACTTAATTCGTATGGATGAGGATGATCCAGCCCGGAAAGTGTATAAGGGCAATATTTATGGTAGAAAAAGAAGACGAGGCAGACCCTGCCTGAGATGGAGCGATGGCGTAGGTCAGGACACCAGACAGCTTTTATGGATATCGAATTGGTTGACCTTGGTGCAAAACCAGGATGCCTGGAATTCCTTATTAAGGCAGGCCTAGACCGGATACCGGTTGTTGCGCCGTTGATGATGATGATGATGACATATTTGAACCTAAAGATGATATACTTTGTTCTTCCTTAATTAGGACATCAGTTGGACAATGTAAATATTCATTCCAATAAATTTGAGAATTATAATTCCATGAAACATTTTGCTGACAAGTTAATCTTTTGCCTCCAAAAGGCGTTCCATTCGCAGACCTGTCTCTCTACTCACCTGGTTTTTAACGTTATCTGAAGCAAAAACGCTTTCAAGAAATCGAATAAAACGAAGACTCCTAAATTTAGCATATCAATCTGATGGAGAATTGATTCTTGCATCTCTAGAGACGACGTTCCACTTCACTATGTTTGCAGATACTTAACCCTTAATACATGTCGAACTCAACGTATGTGTGTTTCTCAATATGAACGCAAACAACTCGCCACGAAAATAAATATCACAATTTCGCGAATCGAATAGCCACGGCATTGCGTCCTTACCCTTTATCAAACCAAAAATGGGCCATGAAATTGTTGAATTGCCGAACTTATAGGTTGTCAAAAATTCTGAAACCACCGAATGTCATCTTCAGGCAAAAGCCAAGTCTTAGTACATCTGCTACGTAGAGCTGTTACTAGGACTTAAGGAGTGAACCGAAATAGCGAAGACTTGATACGCTAGACTGCGATTTTAGGACCTCTTAACATCACCGGGATCAAACTTACCGTCGAAGGAATTGGTGAACCAAATCAAGACAAACCAACCTCACTATTTTACAGGACACAGTTTAAAGATAAGGAAGAATTCAATTTTTCAATTTTGACACCCGATATTGAAAGTATGAATAGTGTGATACTGATCAGAACAAGAAGATTAAATAAAACCATGTTTCCTATAAAAAGGTTTTGTATCAAATGCCTCATAAACAAAGCTTTTTTTCGTTAAATATAAAAACTCGAGCCGAATATAAGGTGCTATCATCCAATATCAATTTTTCAAATACTGAAAAGTTTGACTATCATTATCACTTTACCTATCTATTATCCTTTACCTTCATTGTCCTCTTTATAAGGCGGACTACAATGCAAACAGCAGCGAAACCAGAAACCTCTTGGAAACACAATCATTTTGATTTCTCTTCCGGTTCTTGTTTTTTTCCAGACACTATAAACCATCCGCGTTCTAGCTTTCTTTGGATTCAGATCAAGTTCACTCAAACACTTTGTATCATCACTAAATGTTTTTGCTTGCCGACGGAGAAAACGTTATAAGAAAGATACAACTAAATAATGACACTATTGCGCAATCCGGAACACAATTCCTCATTCTATTCCGCAACCGAATGATGGATGCTCGTGTACTTTGAGCAGTTATAACACTTCTAATTCATGTACAAGTCCAGAATTAACTACTGACCATCACAGCCGCCTCATTCACGAGATCAACCAGAGTATGGAGTATGGAGTTCAGGGGAGGGTCCGGTCGTTTCACAAAATAATTACATTTTTTAACAATCGTCTCGTATGTTGCAGCCCCGCATCTGACTTAGCTGAATCCCAGTCAGATACGCCAGAGCTCGACTTATTGCAAATGATTGTGTTTTCTATTGCAGAGAAAAAGTTCTGTGAAAAGTTTTCGTTTCGTAAATTTTTTTTTTCTGTTGTTTCGATAAATTTTCTTTCGATTGTGGATGTTTGATTCATTTAGTATTGTAATTGCAGCGTCACAGTGAAAATAAGCGCGAAGAAAGAAAATGTGCAAATCCAACTATTTCACCTGCGAGATGCTGCAGAAATAAACCAAAATAAAGGTGTAACTCCACTTGACCGGTAGTGATACTGTGCAGCAGTCGCTGCCAGTTACATTTCAAAGTGAGAGATACAAAAAGAAGCGTAACCCGTGTAGCACTTGGTTTAGAGTTACCGACCGCCACAGATATTAAAGACTGTTAAAGATATTGAAACCATTGTTGGACTCTTGTATCGTATACCACCCTTGTTTCCTTAGCTCCGTCTGGTTTTTCCGCCCCTACTTCTTTATGAACTACATCCAGGAATTATTCCATCAAATTTTACATAATATCTTCATCGCCTCATACGAGCCTAATATCGACTCAAGCATAAAAATATCTTCTTGTCCAGCAGTTGTAAGTGTTAGATTCACCATCAGTCAAACGAAGAAAACTTAATCCAAACTGTTTATACTACATTGTCTCAAGCCTGGTAGAGAAGGCGGGAAAGGTCACTAGTTCAATGGCTAAACAATATCTTGGCATTTCAGGGAACAAGTAGGAAAAAACCCAGATGCAGCTAATTTATTATTATGACTGCCATTCACCCCTTGGTGGAGTATAGCGTGTCAACCATGCGATGCAGCTAATTATTAGACTGAATTTGCTGCCTCCTCCCTTTCTCTACTTATTGATTGTAAAGAGTATTAATTTGCAAGCTAGCAATCCGAAACCAAACTAAACACGCCTTTCAGTTAGGGATAATAAGATAAGATTTTGATTGCAACTTATCATTCAAGGCTGGGAAGCAGCGTAAATCTGCGCTAGTACTCACCAGTTGCAAGATACAGTGGGCGGGATGGTTGGGGTGATAGTTTCACGATCTCGAATATGCGCCCCCCGTACCAATCCCGGATGTTTGTCATTGCCTAGAGGGAATAGATATATAGTACAATGGGCCTACTAAAGGCCTGAATGCTGGAACTACAACTCGAAAATAGAAAACAACCAAAAGCTCCGCCCTTCAGGTAAGAGAAGTTTTGCTAATTTTTTATCTAAGAATATTTGGCTACACTATGGTTCTACTTCTATATACTTCGTAAAGGATATGCCCTGAAGATACAAGATATTCAATTTGACGTGGTACTGACATTTTATCTCGTGGGAAGTAATAATTTGACGCGAAACGGGCAACTTTGACCTACTATAACTTTGTTAATAATAGCAGGATTTCCAATAAACTTTCCAGCATGCTGCTTCATATGAAAGCTTATATCATTGCAAATTTTACGGATATAGGATGAAGTTAAGAGGAGCTCGCAGTAAATTTCCCAAAAGCAAAAAAATACTATTATTAACATTATTGGAGCAGATATCGTAACAGGGAGTATTTCAAGACCTAGATACCATGTGCACGGATCACCATGATTTTTTCAGACTTTTAGGTTGGACAGTATCTGAGAACAGAGCCTTGAAATAATTTACAGTTAGCCAATTACTAAAAATGATAGTAATATACTATTATTGTCTTTATTTTAACAGATATCGGTATGGAGGGTATTTCGGAGCCTAGGCACCATACAGTGGCAACCTCTTGATTTTTCGGTTGGGCAGTTTCTGAGAATGGGCCCGTTAAAGAAATCATTACTTTCGACCCCTCCCACTCCCCAGCTTTCCAGCAAATGTCAAAAGTAAGACTGGCATTTAGTACTATATTTGGTGAAAAAAAAAATTTACATACCCCCGACATAAAGGGGTGTAACTCACTATAAGACAAACAGACAGACAGACGGACAGACAGACAGTAAACTGATTTTAATAAGGTTTTGTTCTACACAAAACCTTAAAAAGGAATGGTCCGCCCCTCCCATCATAGCATTGGTCAATGTTAAGGTAAAACGAGCCGACAGTCTAAGAGATCCGAGCGCACATTGGACTCGCGTTTGAGTCGGAGCCGAGAAAATAACTCGCAAACAAAAACACCAGAAAACGCAGGTAATAACAGGAAAAGAGGGCATATCTTGTCCTGACATTCTACGCAGGATTAAGGCAGATTCTATGTTTAAGGAGCTCAGCGATAATGTTACACGTATTAGACGAATGCAAAAAGGAGGAATGCGGTTCGAGCTATCGAAGAAAAACAAGGATCACGGCGACCTACAAAAGAACATCGAAGCTTCACACGGTCAGTGGTTATGATAGAGTGCAAAGACCTTGACGACCCACCACGAAGGACGAAATTTGCACAGCGCTCAAAGACCTTTTGAAATCGGAGGACGTGCAGGAAACGGATGTCAAGAGCCTAAGGGGAGCATACGAAGGAATGCAGACAGCGACCTTAACTATGTCTGTGACGTTAGGTACACTCTTTGCGGATAAAGTCCACAAATTGCAGTATAAAGGGCTTCTGATGCGTCGGGTTCGGAATATGACGAAGGACTGCTCTAACATTGCCGAAAGATACCAGCTGTGTACATTTTCAGCATAGGAGGGAGGTAAAATCATTAGACGAAGAACTTCACTAAGAACCCTCACAATCTTCTGTATAGAGAAATTAAAGATCGCGATTGGCGCCCAACATAGGCCCCGGAGGTGATATTTACGCTATCTTTTGGGGTTTACACCCACCGGACTTGATGGTATTAGGATCAGAGCTTCCTTCGTTTGCGAATACTCTGACGCCTAAACGAACTTAGGATTATTTTGTTCACCAGGTGAACTTCCTCTTGTGAGTTCGGGCTTGAAGAACAAAGCAGGGCTATTCAGCTGATTCCTCTGCATAGCCTGCTGAATTTATTGCCAAGGTGCCTGAGTGGAGGATATAGAAAGAAGTAGAATTGACAGCTCAGGAGCTCCACCTATTAAATGCTTGCCGAGGAGTTAGCTCACACTATTGACTCAACATATATCAAACATTAAGGTTCATCAACCTGGGTGTGCGTCTTGACGAGCGTCTCCAATTTAACGAACACGTTAAAGTCGCGCTAAAAAGCGCTCGCAAGGCATTCATGTCTCTTCAAAAATTCTTTTATGCTCCACATTTTAGTCGGAAGGTTAAGATTATTTGCTATCTTACTTTGGTTAGACCGGTGCTCACCTACGGGTGTCCTATCTGGTTTAAATTGAGTGCTACCCAAATGGAGAAAATAAGGGTCTTTGAAAGGAAATGTCAGCGTGCGAGCGGAGTAGCGGCTACACAGACGGAAGAAGGAAACCTGGGAGAACCAACAGGTCTGTGAACTCGAAAAATACAGCGAGCAACCAAGTTACACACTTCGATGCTCTTGCTGCCATCAGAGAGAGACAAAGAGGGAAATCTGATTTCCGACAGAATGGGTATATTGGAGCGATGGGTTGAGTACTTTGATAAACTACTGAACAACCAGAACATCGGCGAGCTGGAGATCCCGCCAACTGAAGACGACGGACAAATACAGCTACCACCAACTACAGAAGAAACAGTCCAAGCAATTCATCGACTTAAAAATCATAAGTCGCCAGAAGCCGATGGAATTACAGCCGAATTGGTTAAATATGGAGGCGACCAAATACACCAAACGGTTCTTCAACTGATGCTCAAGGTGTGAGATAGCGAATTAATGCTTGACGACTGGCAAAGAGGCATGATCTCCCCCATACATCAAAAGGTGAATATCACACAGTGCAGGAATTATAGAGGTATCACGTTGCCTAGTACCATCTATAAAATATTCTCCGCTATCTTGCTAGGTCGAATGGCCCCATACGCTCAGTACATCATTGGCCCATATCCAAGAAACTTCACTCCAGGCAAATCAGCAACAGATAGAAAACGGCAACGGTAAAAAAATTGTTGGAATATGGACAACAGTTGCACCATTTTTCCATCGACTTTAAATGTACACGGTCATAAGAGAATTCGGTATCCCTACGAAAATAATAAGACTAACTCGGCTGACTCTCCCCAATGTGCGAAGACAGACGAAAGCAACAGGATGACTCTCGAGACCATTCGATATCAACAACGGTCTAAGACTAGGGGATGCCCTATCATGCACCCTCTTTAATTTGGCCCTGGAAAAAGTGATCCGTGATGCTGAGGTAAATGCAACGGGTACGATTCTCTTTAACCACCCAACTACTGGCCTATGCTGACGATATCGACATTATGGGAACAACCACTCGAGACGTACAAATTGCCTTCATTCAGATCGAGCAGGCGGCACGAGATCTTGGGTTGAACATCCAAGAAGGCAACATCAGCACTAAAAACCAACCAACTAACATCAAACGGCACTGGTCAAACGGGAAAAAGAAAGAACTTTGAGACCGTGGATAATTTCTCCTATCTTGGAACGAAAATCACAACGGGTAACAGCTATGACGATGAAATCCGCGCACGATTGTTGGCTGCCAAAAAAGCCTATTTCAGCTTACAAAAACTGTTTCGCAATAGGGTCAAACCTCTTACTGTACAAGACTATGATCTTGCCAGTTCTTATGTATTCCTCGGAGACCTGGATTCTTAGCGAAAAAAAACTGCGAACTCTTGGCCGCGTTCGAGAGAAGAATCGTCCGAAGAATTTTTGGCCCCCTACATGAGGATGGACGATTCCGTAGTCTACATAACGACGGAATCAATGAGTGATACCACGACCGTCTGCTTGTGGATAAAATCCGATTCAACAGGATACGGTGGGCGATTTACTTAATCCGTATGAATGAGGATGATCCAGCCTGGAAAGTATATAAGGGTAATACCTATGGTAGAAAAAGAAGACGAGGCAGACCCTGCCTGAGGTGAAGCGATAGACGACAGACAGCTTTTAGGGAAAAACACCTGGGTATCTGGAGTTCCTAATTAAGGCAGGCCTTGATCGGATAACGGATGTTGCGCCGTTGATGATGATGATGAAGTTGACATACTAATCTAAAAATGATTAAAAGCATTGGATCTGTACAGAGCTCTCAATGATAATCAATTTGAAGATTCTGAATATGTGCACGGAGGACTCTCTACCGGTTTCCTAAGTTTCAAGAATGGAAACTGTAAGAACAAATCAATGGATTTTAGTACTTTCTACACCGGAGGCTGGTGTACTGAGTTTAAGGCCTTCCTAATTTGCAATGTAGTCTTTAACCTGAGAAAACAGGTTAAGCCACTAGAACCTCAGCCACGGACGTTTAACCTAAACAACAACAAACCAAACCATATTTCCCCTCAACGACAACACTGATAATTCTACAATGGAATTCATAAAGAAAGACAACTGAGCAGAATATAACGTAAAAAAGTCCATAGATAAATTTACTGGACGTCGCAGAGGTCTGATTTGCATTAATAATTGGCAACAAACAATTGACAGCGTGGCGGTAAAAGTACGTGGTCGTACAGAACTCATAACGCTCATCACCATCGATAGCCAAAACGTGAAAAGTCGGAATTCATTCAACTCCCAAATCAGGCCGTAAACAAATTGAATGTCCGTAATCAAGGGAATTGATGGGTTCATAACCTTTCCGGATTTGGGTCATACTCATATTGTTCACGGGGATTGTGGTTTCGCAAGCACATCTGCTATGCATTGGTACTAAAGATATCAACCTGGAATGCAAAACAATCTTTGGATCCGTAATAATTCAGACATGCTTGTTTTGGAAATATGTCTGCAAATAGCAGTTGCTTTCAAAGAAAATATTGGTTCGTAATTTACGTAAGAGCGATAGAGATCAGATTCCCATTCTACTTATTAGGATGCCCATTTTGCAGTCTAGATTTTAGATATTTTTCTAATACTCTATCTAGCTCAACTTCCTGATTTAAAGCTCCATTGAAACTGCTAAAAGTAAATCTATTAAAATTGTATAAACACTCCTGTATTCCACTGTCCACCCCCACCTCCCCTGTGAACAGTAAGCAATTTGGGTTTGCCCTGATTTCGGGTTCCTGTCCTAAAGACTTTTCAATTTATATAACCTATGTTACCTCTTGCGTCTGGAATTATCCTGGCCTGGCCCACCAGATAGATTTTGCAATGAATATATTGCAAAAGCTGCTTAAAACTGGACGCTGTGTCTATCATATTGACCAACTTATAATATCACTCCCAATGTTAATGAAAACTTAATTTCTCTTACAACCCTTTGCGATGGTCAATATTACTTCCGTTTTCTGAGTTTGTCTTCACATGAATATAACCCGACACCCTGAACACGTTTTCTAACTACAATTAATGCTATTGTTGGTGTCATCCACTACTGTGCAGAATAATTGACGAAACAGTATACTCTTTGAATTCATCATCAGTACCATACTAAGGCTCCCCGCTCGGACACCACCTTGTCGTGGTGGGGGACCCTGTAGTGGTTTACTGCTACACTAAGGGTGTCCAAAATATGAATATGGAAACGAAGGATTTAAACTCCCCAAGTGGTAAGAAACCACAGACTTCGAATCCACCCGCGACCATGTGCAATCATGTCACGGCCGACAGAAGGGTACTTCGGCCACTAAGGAGGGGGGGGGACAACAGGATGAATCCTACCTGTCAGAACCTTCACATTCACCCTTACCGGGAAGAGCGGAAGAAAGGGAAGCTGATGACGTGGGCATTACTATGATAGTTTAACGCCGGTATGTGGAAATGGATCCATGCGGCCCGGACACCGTAAACCTAGAAAGGCCCCAAGCCGACGGCAGAAGAGAGCACTGCGGAGGAAGATGAAGCACCTTGGGAATGAGGACATGGGCGTGGCTGTACCCCTAGGTGCGGTAACGTTCAGAGAAATCGGACACAAGGAAGCGGAATCTCCGGCGGAAGTTGGGGATAAACTGGAAACCCCGGTGAAATTCACACTGGACGAAACCAGACTCTTCTGTCAGCGGTAATGCGCGCAAGAAGCATAAAACCAACACATCTGCTGTGGCCAACGCTTTATTGTGCTCCGCACCAGAGTTTTCATCCACGCGTCTCGGGGGTTAAGACCGGTGTGCCGGGAGGTGATCAAATTAGCGAGAGAGATCTCAATGAAGCTGGTCCCTCCCATACGAATATGGACACGAAAGCGGGAAGAAAGAGGACGTATGCGCAAGCTGCAGCCCCACTTCTGACTGCTGCCGTGGGAGTTTCCTCTAACGATCCTCCAGGAAAGCCTGTGGAAAAAATGATGGAGCCTGGAACGAAACCGCGATTTAATAGTCAAGGTTTTCGCGATGGGCTTCTCCATTTGGAGTGCACCGACGAGGCTGCCTTTAAGTGGCTCCGGCAGGCAATCCCGGCTTTGAGTTCCGGCGGTCGGCCCAAGTTCACTATTGTGGACACTAAGCTACGCAGGACAGAACATGTCGGATGTTGGTTACCGGGTCCTCGAAGGAAGGCAGAGGACATCATCCGCATGCTGGGTGAACAGAACCCGGGCATGGACTTTGGACACTGGAGGGTAAAGTTCATGAATGCCAGGAAGGACAAATCTACAAATGTGGAGGGTTTTGACTTGGGATTCGAACTGGACCAAAAGAGTCTGAATGTGCTCAGGGGAAGTCACCATATGGTGCTGCACTTTTTCCTAGATAGACTGAAATTCAGTCATATCAGGAAACTGTAAAGCACCATCTCCATTTTGAGGGCAAAGAACAATGATGGTCTTCGACTCGCACAATATAGAGCAAATTACAGCATCTCCGACAATAGAGCTGCGCGCGGAGGATAGTGCATACAGGGGTGGAAACCTCGTAAGGGACTACAGAGTGAATCCTACCTGCTAGTAACTTCTCGTACACCTTCCAAGGAACAGGCGGAAGAAAGGGAAGCCAGAGACGTGAACGGAACTGACTTGATGCCAGTTCGAGTGATCGAATCTATGCAAACCGGACACTGCAAACCAATCAAGGTGCTAAGTGGAAAACAGAATGCTCTGCGGGATGAAATGAGATTTTTCTTGGATGAGGACATGGCAACTGCGGTACCTCCAAGTGCGGCTTTTCTCAGAGAAATCAAACACGAGGGGATCGAGGCTTTGGCAGTACGGTGTGGGGAAAACCCGTCACACGCGGACTGCCGCATACGCTTCTGTTTTCCATAACACAATAGATTAAGTTTATGTCGAAAAACATAAAGTTTCGTCAAATCAACCTGCAGCATGCCAAAGCCAGCGAGACTGACAAAGCTGCAGGATTTCCCCTACATTTTTCTGATGCAAGAGCCGTGGGTTCGATTTAACAGAATCTGTGGCATTGAATCGGTAAAGGGAGCTAAGGTGTTCTACGATGAAAGATCCATAAGACCGAGAGCTCGCGTCCTGATGTCAAGACGGCTAGAGGCAACCATGCTGAGGTAGTACTGTTCCTAGGACCTAGCTACGATCATCATACAATGTCAGATAAATGGCAAGAGGGAAAACATCATAGTTGCCTCCGCTTATTTACTCTATGATTCTTTGTATCCTCCACCGACGCAAGAGCTTAGGGACCTGGTGGCGTATACAGAAACAAGTGGTCTCGAACTCTTAATAGGTTGCGATGCGAATGCTCAACATATTTGTTGGAGCAGAAGCAAATGCAATGCAAGAGGAGAGAAACTATTTGATTTCACCACTTCAGCTAGTCTTATGATTGCAAACGTAAGGTGCGCCCCTATGTTCGTGGGACCGAGAAGAAGTAAAGTAATTGACCTAACAATCTGTACCTCAAAAGTGTTAGAGTCGATTACACACTGACGAGTGCTAGACGAGGTCTCACTATCAGATCACCGATACCTAGAATTCAATCTGACTATTGCGGGCGAACAGTCTGCAGTACAAAGAAGGAACCCTAGGAAGACGGATTGGACAAAGTTCAATGAACTTCTTAGCAATAAGGTACAGTTCCCTAGGCGACTAAGGACTCCTTTGGCGCTGGAAGATGAATTTAAAAGTCTGAACTGCATACGTTTAGAGTGCTATGAAGAGGTTTATCCTATTTCCCGAGGCCAAAGCGGTAAAACGGTTCCTTGGTGGAACTGGGAACTGCAACAACTCAAGAAATCAACCAGGCGACTTCTGAACCGTGCTTGCAAAAGTAATAAGAACGAAGACTGGTTAAATTTCAGGAACTCACAGCGTGAATATAAGAGGCTCGTTAGGTTCGAGACTGGAAGGCGAAAGAGAAACTTCTAGGTTGTGCAGAGTCCTCAAAAGGGTTGAGTCGAGTAAGTGGGACCCTCTTAGAAAATCCGACGGTACTTCCACGAGCTCCATACTGGATTCAGTACAGATCCTCCTGGAAGTACACCACCCGGGAGAACGGATGAGAGATGTGGCAGGGGGAGAGTTGACGGTTCTTGCAACCCCTTCAACACGTAAGTGCTGCAAGTTGAACTGGAACACTGCGAAAGTGGTTGTTACCCATGAAAAGGTGAGAGTTGCCATACTGTCTTTTGAACATCTCAAAGGACCTAGCATGGATGGCATCTATCCGGCAATGGTAAAGGAGGGTATGGAGCACTTAGAGCAACCTCTAAGAAATATTTTTCGAGGATGTCTTGCCCCGGGGTACGTGCCTTCCTCTTGGCAAAAGGTGAGGTGAGGTGAAGACTATCTTACTTCATACCGAAACCTGGGAAAGATGACTATTCTAATCGAAGGTACTTCAGACAGATCAGCTTAACTTCATTCTTACTGAAAGGTTTGGAGCGACTAGTGGATCGTCACATTCGTGGAAACGCTCTTAGGCCGCAACCACTTAGTGAAAACTAACATGCTTACCACCGTGTCTTGTGAGTCTGCTCTTCATTCTTTGGTTACAAAGATAGAGGATGCAACTTGTTTGACTGTGCGCCTTTTCAAAAACTTTGTGAAACCGCCAGAACGCCCAGAGATTGCTGTGCGCTGAGGTGAGTGTCAATCGCTATCTGACTGCAGAAGCAGCTAAGGGCTGCCCCAAGGAGGTGTGTTTTGGCCACTTCTGTGGAGTACGCTGATCGACTCACTACTATGCGAACTGCAATATTTGTCAATACACGCTCAAGCGTATGCTTGACGTGGCTGTGCCTCCTGTTGATCGGAATCTTGGAACGGTGTATAGGAATGTACAGCGTGCCGTTGATTTCATATACAATTGGAGCCTCAAACATGATCTTTCAGTTAATCCAAATAAAACCACAATAGTATTATTCACAAAAAAGGAGAAAACTGTATGGACTTTGGCTCCCTGAGGTGAAGGGTACTACCCTTTAACTCTCCGAAGAAGTGAAATATTTGGGAGTCACTGTAGATAAAAAAAACTTCTTTGGAACAAACATGTAGAGGTAAAGATGAACTGTGTGTCTGGGTATCACTGGTGCCATGAGCCGACATCCGGGGCAACTCTAAATACACTACTCAATTTGCAGCCCCTGGATATATTTATTCAAAGCACTGCAATGAGAACATCTCATAGACTAATTCGGTTAGATCTATGGGGAAACAACGGATGTGGGAGGCACAGAGCATTGGAAGAGTTACTGGGAGTACTGAATTCAGTTCTTACAATACTTTCCGATTCTCGTGTCCCCATACATCTTTTTGGTAGAAGATATGAAGTAGCGTAGAGAGAACTGGGAAGTCCCAGGAGAATGCGTGGCGGGATATACGGAAGTCTTCTACACCGATGGCTCAAAAACAGAACAGGTTTCTGGAGCCGGAGTCTACCTCTCGAATAGAAACGAGAAGTGGGCTTTTCCTTTGGGATAATATGCAACGGTTTTTCAAGCCGAAGTTTATGCGATCTTGAAAGCAGCAAACTGAGCGATTGACGAGTGGTTGAAGGGCACGCGCATCGCAATCTGCAGTAATAGCCAAGCTGTATTGAGGCCGTTGAGTAGTCCTTTAATCACTTCGAAAATCGTTCAGGAATGCAGAAACCGTTTGAACTCTATCACTTGTTTTAATACGGTGGAACTGTTCTGAGTACGTGGTCACTGTGGTGTAGGGGGAAATGAAATCTCGGATGCTTTAGCGAAAGAGGGGTCAATCTCCCCTATGGCGGGACCGGAACCTGCAATTGGAGTATCAGTAGCATTAGCTAAGTCTGTCTTCAAAAACTGGGAACAGGCTTCCCACAATGACAGGTGGCACAGCCTAAATGCTGCTAGACAGACCAAGCTTTTCCTGCCAGAACTGAACATGCATTCCGCAAAGTTTATCCTGTCGAAAAGCAGGTGTATTGAGGGCATTCTGACAAGCCATAATTCGCTAGCTGGGCATATGTTCAGAATAGGAATTACTAAAGATGATACATGTCCCTTCTGTAATGAGGGAGGGGAATCCACGGAGCTTTTCCTATGTGAATGCCCCGTCTATGGACGCATCAAGCATCAGATCTTTGATGCCGATGTTCTCCAGTTGTGACGGGTAGCATTACATCCACTAACGGAAATCCTGCGATACGTTAACGAATCCGGAATATTCCGTTAGACGGGGATGGCGAGTACAATGGACCAACACGACCTGAGTGCTCTCCCCCACCACACACACACACACCATACCAAGGCCGTCTCCCCTCTGAGTAGCTGCCGTAGCTACAAATTGGTTCAAGCTAATTAAATTTAACGCATTTTCCATAATCATTCATCTTTAGTCATGTTGATAACTAATTTCATGGCGTGAGATCATATCACAGGAATCAAATCACCAGTTTGAAAAGCGTCTAGGCTCTCAATTACACAGAACAATCATTACGCGCTTCATCACTTCGTTCATATTGCTTAATATATGTTATGTATAAAAAAAATGAGGAAAGACCCAACTGAAGGTTCACCATCTTTAGCACTCCCATTATGCTGGGCAGATCTCCTCTGCAATGTATATTGCACCTAACTTGGCAACCATAAGCTTTCAGGCTCTCCTGTTGGGCCTAGAACTTTGATTTTCCATATCTCAATGCGTCTTTCCAATAATTCTGGCCTCATTGATTTCAATATGACATCCCCTTCCTTGCTGAAACCACAATCGCTAAATAGAGACCTACCGTAAATTTATGTTCGCCTCTGACCAGCATCCTTTTAGAATTCTCCTTCACTTCGCTAAATAACTAACGTGAAGTTTCTTTTATGAACCTATGAACCTTATTGTTTCCTTCCTGATAACTCCCATCTGTCGCCCTCGATGATGACCCGACCGAAAGCTGGGCAGTTCGATATTTCACCAGAAGTTAGGTTTTCTACAGAGGAATAGTAATCATCTCAATATGGAGTCGAATTTTGCACTCTAGAAAGGTCTCCCTTGACAAGTTGATGACTTAACCACACTTTAACATCAGTTTGCTGGACGGTCACTTTTCCTAGGTAGAATAAAATTTCGTAGTGGCCGATGTGGAAATGACCCTCACCAAAATGCTAACAAATATTGTGCACCAGTGTAGGGCTAACGATTGTCTTCATCTCAACTAAACAAGACGGGCGCCGGAGAGCAGACAACAGCTTTACCAGCCTAAACCCCGTATATCACTGCAAAGATTGCCGGATTAGTTTTGAATATATTGGAATATCAATCCTGAGTGACCCTTCAAAAGTTAATACGGAATTAATTTAATTAATATTACCCCCATCTTCTTTGATATCTCCTCAGAGGGCCTCTACGTTGACAATGTATCTAAAGAACAAAACATTCTGCGCTCCCAGCAATGAAATTAAACCGATTCATAGTAACAAATTTGAGTTTCCTTTTTAGAATTGTCCTAGTCCCTGTATCCACTTGTTATAATCCCCAATACAGATTTATAATATGACAAACATCTTTCAAATATGTACATCCGACACAAAGTAAAACACGAAACAAATTTAAGTCATCATATGAGCATATATTCTAAAGCATTTAAACGCAAAACCCTTAAGACAAGACTTAAGACTAATTCAGATCACGTAGAAAGGAGATCAGTTTGCCTGCAAATCACTGCCACCCTAATTGGCCACTCCCACTTCCAGGCTCCTTGCCTTTCCCCTCGGTTAAACTGGCTTTCAATGAAACTTGCTTCTTCTTCGCTCCCTTTGACATAGCCTCCACATGTCGTCCCGAATGATCCACTTTCTGGAATTTAATGTGAGGAAACTGCTTCTTCATGAATCGTCGAAACGTCGAGTAGCCAACCAGTTTTTCGTCTGCTTTACGGCCATGGTCCTTGTATGAATTATAAATCTCCACTCGAGTGACTCCATAAATAACTTGATTTTTATTGAAATCCACTACATGCGGACCTAAAAATTTCTTGATATAGTTCTCAAGATTTTTATACATATCCAAAGAAAATGTGTTGTGTGGCTTTTTGCCGATATTCCCATGGGTTCTTGGCACTACGCCATGCTTAAGGACATGATTTCGTATCCGCTTTATGTGATAGAGTGTGACATTTTCAAGAAACAGGAAGGCCTCCAGGCACACTCGCTTCCCTTGATAGACATAGCTGGCACGATTCCGTTGTCTGTCTTTCTGCCTGCTTGTCTTTTTCACATTTGATATGGATGCCATTGTGACTCCCATCAGATACATGTCGTGCTCATCTTTTGTCAATTCAGCGATGTTCAAGCGATGCCGGTAGACTTGTTCCGCGTCTAGATCCTTGAAACAATTGAATTTACATTCGCAGCCCTTTTTCAGACGAATTTCAACACACTCGGGACTGTCATCTTCAGCATCGGAACTATCGTAATTTTCCTGGTCGTTAGCTCTCAATTGCAAATTCAAAGAATTGGTATCCTTTATGTAGTGCTCTTCGACGGTTTCAATATCGATTGTTTCGTTTTGTCTTTCCTAGAATTGGTTGAGATGTTATTTATTTGAGTAGTAAAAGCTAATATATAAAAAGATGGAGTAAGCATTTAGAGAGCGACGTTTTATTGAAGTATTTTTGTTTAATTGTACGTGCACCTTAAGACAAAGCAATTAATAAATGACCCCCAAAACGCAGCAGCATGGCCACATACTGCCGAAGCTCAAACAATCTGCTATTCAGAATAATTCCAACATTTTAGAGAAAACAGCAAACAATAGCTTTCTTTTGAGAATGAATGCCTTGCCATGTGAATGTAGTCGTTTTCTCATTATATTGAACTATTTTCTAGCCACCAATATTAACCAATAACTAACTTTTCTCGAACTCAACGCCTCCTTGGCAGAAAAACCGATCTACAACTCTTCATGGCTTAAGCTGCATTATAGAAAGCTTCTGAATAAAATTGGCAATTTTCCCGAAGCGGTAGCGGTACCCTGTAGCAGTTTACTACCGCAATAGAGAGGTCCAAAAGTCCAAAAGACATCCTTTCTTTCACGATTGTACTCTATCAGGGGTGAAGAAATGGCCTAAAAATTTCACGTGCAGTTGAAGGAAGTTGGAGGTTTGCAAATTGCTGTCTTTGAAATATCTTCGATAGCTACAGACATTTGGTGGATTGAGAAACGACGACAGTTTGCTGAGTAACGTGCAAGGCCTTGGATGAGAGGAATGAGGCAACTATCCGGAACCGACTGTAACACAAGGTGGGAATTTATCATTGAGCTTGAGAACTAGATGGACCAATAGCTGTTGGAAGGTCTACATATACCCTTCTTAAGGCGTTTTTCACACTGTTTCAAGACTTGTTCAAGCTTCTGGAACTATAAAGGACGCAGCTTCGAAAAGATTGGGAAGACAGTATTGTTGATGTGGCGCTGAATATTATGCTTAACTGGCTGGGAGAAGGGCACGAATATCTAGATCGGCAACATCAGCGACTTAAGAGAGGTTGTGGGATCTACCAAGAATCTATGTTCCACCCGCAGCTTATAGTGATACAGGAAATCTGGGCTTAAAGCCCTTCATTCACGTTTAGTTCGGCCTTCCAGTTACGCCGGAAAAGCTCTCAATGCACCCGCCAGGTGAGGTGAAAGTCATCCACAAGCCGCAACATCATTAGTTTAACTCTGGGCGTGGAAGGAAGAATTTGAGATATTTTTATGTGTGAGCATATATCATAAATGCCATTTATCAAAAACACTCACCAGCGATAAAGGTTCCCATTGATGCCAGGCCCCGCGACAGGTCGACCAAGAAAATGCATACAATATCGTTACAAACATGATGATCGGATTGAGTCACAAGCCTCGGAGAAATGCTAGGGCGTCCACCTCAGTCGATGCGGCAGGACGGGCCCCGGTCCTGTCGCATGGACGGCGTCAGGATGTAAAGCCGACCCCGCTTGTGAACGGGACAAAGGCTGAAGAAAAAGAAGAAGATAAAGGTTCCCATAAAATTCTCACAACATAAACTAACATGTCTGGCCTTATGGCCGAATCTTTTTTCATTTGAACGCCGGCCGCTTGGCAGGCCAGAGCCTCCTATCCACGTTCACGGTGGCGGTGAGGAAAACGGGGCGGCAACCCTGTCGGCCAAACCAAAACCAAGTGAAACCTCACCAGGGGTATACTGGTACCATGGAAACCGAGATAGCCCTCAAGGACCGACTGTAGCTGCATGTGCTTATAACCATGAACTTTGCTGCCGCTAATGTTATATGCTGTGGAAATAATTTGCTTGGGGCTGGTTGCGGGGAGGACCACTCCGTGTAGTCATTGCCGCAGCCCCCAAGGGACCGACCTAATATTTTGATTGCACCACGGTGAACGTGTGTGATTTGGTAAATTTAGCTTCTTCTCCCAATCGGCGATAATACCAGCAAACGCCGGAGTTCGACGCGGACCGCAGCGCTGCCGTATGTGCTGAAATTTTCGCCATCTCGTTGCCTCATGAAATACTTCCGCGATCATGAGGCGCAGGAGCATCTCTGAGATTTTGCCTAGTACCTCTAGGAAGTTTCCGCCAACACACGTCAGTATGATATAAGCCCCTCCAGCAATTGCTGAAGCTATAAGATTTTAGGAGCTCTACGCCGATCATGTCTCCACTCACTACCCACGCACCACTAAATGTCAAACCGGACCAAATGGAGAGCAACTTGCCCCCGCTCTTTAAGGTCCACGGACTCCTCTTTTTGGGTTAAAAAATTAAAGGAGAGACGAAGACTACTACGGTTTCGTACCAGCGCAGAGGCAACTCATCAGACTTTAGTATGTTAATCACTTGATTTACTATAATTTTTGGTCGCCAATTCTGCTATTTCATTTACAACACTTTTAGTTGATTAAAATCTACTTTTATTAGAATCACAGATGAATTATAGTTATTGTAGCAACAGTAAATGGAAGAGTAAAAATGAAACGTGCAAAATAAATCGGACTCGATTCGATGTGTTCTATATCACGGTTGGAGACAGAAGAGACCGGCTTATTTCCATGCGATCCTTACTGTTCCAACCAACGGCACTTTCTCACCGCTAACTCTCCACTCCCGTGGCGAGTTCTAAAATGATTGAGAGTTCCGCGCCATCTACCCGTCCGCATCCGCAACATTTGAAATAAATTTCAAATGCTGCGGATCCTGCCGCGCCACAAGACCCTCTGCCCTGGGAGCAGCGTGACCGAAGCGACTCGCAGGTGATGTAGGCTGCCTTTCGTAATTCGCAAAACACGACAAGGGTGCGAAATATATCCAACATAAGTCCGCCACAGTTAGGACCAAAGCTTGATCGGAACTAGACAATTTTTGTTTACGGATCCGCATCTGCTTAATGCCCTTGACCATAACATCAGTGATGAGCGCAAGCGGCTCCTCGACCAAGCCGACGAGTGCAGGTTTAAATTTGTTGGCGTCTGTAGTGACCCCTACCATGGCAAATTGTGGTGCAGTTTAAAGGAACCAAATCTCCTGCTTTCGACGCCAGAACGATGGCACTCTTACTGTCACGGCAGTTACAGCTACAGAAGGCCCCGAAATCTCCTTCCTATTGGTTGTCATTTTTTTTTAAACCAAACCAAAAAACTTAACCTGCAAGTGGAACACCGTGACAGAACGAAACCACCCCCTGCTCCCATTCCGCTCCGATCGGTATTTTAGAAGGTGAACATTAGCAAGACGTTTTAGTGGAGGTGGTTCGTTCCACAAGAACACTTACATATAACCTTCCTCCATCATTCTAAGGGCATCGGTAAGGTTGTTTTAAGGTGGCTTCAGTAAACAATCCTAGCAGTAGGTTCTGGTGGCTATCTAAGTTCATCATCCTAAACGCGGCCCGGAAAGGGACAGGGGGATCTTGGACCCTTGTTCCTCAACCGAAAGCAGAGGGCATCATTCGTGTGCTTTTTTAACAAAACCGGATGATAGAAGGTAAAGTGCATAATTAACAAGACGAAAAAAACAGTGGATGGATTCTGGATCTGGAAAAATCTAATTTCAAGCGTATCACGGAATTTGATCTTGAAGAGAAGAAATATTATGAGCTTTGAAGTGAAAAACCAAGTTAAGCTGCAACAACTTCAGCAAACTTTTCCAAAATGGAACTGCGCACAAGAGATAAAGCATACGTTATCAGTGAAGGAACTATCTGCTAAATCCTACCTATTAGAATCACTTCAAAAACCGTCAACGGAGGACGCGAAAGAAAGGCCTCACGACCTAACGCATACAGAAAAGTTAGGCAGAACAGGAGAACTTATTACAGACATAGATATTATGCTCACCCTAAACAAACAAACATTGCCTATTACCGAATACTATACTTACGGTCTTGAATGAAATGCTCTAACACACTTCAAGGCCCTGATCCAATATGGATTGTTGCGCCAACGATTATTATTAATCTATTGAATACCGCTTTTTCAATGAACAAGTATTCTATCTGAATTAGGCACTACCCCAAAGCTCCATTTACATATACATATAAATACATACATATGTCTGTCTCTGTATAAGGCAGCCCACAAAACCCTCAAGCTCGAAATCCAACGAAGCAAGAGGAAATGCTCTAAGGAGCTTTGCTCAGAAGCGGACGTAAACCCGTGGGGGAGGGGTGCTTATAGAATCATTATGGGACGATTCAGAGGCCATTCATCTTCGTAGATCACGTGTCTTACCCCTTGCTGAAAATCATCCAGGCGTTATTCGCCCAGCAAGAGGAGGGGACTGACACATTCCAACCGCGTCAGAATGTGACGGCATTTCCGCCAGTCACCAGAACCGAGTTGCTGGACATCTGCGATAGAATAGGAGATAATAAAGCGCCGGGCCTGGACGGAGTACCGAATAAAGCCCTTAAGCTTGCCGTGAAATCCAGACCGGACATGTTCCTTGAGTTGTTCAAAGCTTGCATATTCGAGGGGATATTTCCAGCGGCGAAAGTTGGTACTCCTGCCTAAGCCTGGTAAACCTCCAGGTGAACCATCCTCATACATACCCATATGTCTTTTGGCCACTGTTTGTGAAAATGTTAGAGCGGGTAATCTATAATAGATTACTCCCGGTTGTTGAGAGCCAAGATGGCCTTTCAGATCGGCAGGATGGGTCCCGTAAAGCCAGAGCAACCATTGATGTCATCAAATTGGTTACTGACTTGGCCGAAGAAGCAATTCACGGAAGGGTTGTACCAACAAATATTGCGTGGTAGTAACTCTGGATGTGAAAAACGCATTCAATTCGGCCAATTGAAATCTAATACGGAAATCCCTAGCGAAGGTTGGTACTTCCATCTATCTAGCTGCTATCGTCGATAGTTATTTAACTGAAAAACGACTCTGGTATGACACCGATGACGAACCCCCGGAATACATTTTTTCCGCGAGTATCTTCCCCTTCCGGAGAAAGCCACGCTGACGACATAGCTGGTTGTTGTCGTAAAGCATCTCGAAGAGGCTGAGTTCTACTCAGGCGAGGCAATCAGTGCTGTTAAAAGTTAGCTAGGGCGCTCTGGTCTGACACTGGCGGAGGAAAAGACGGAAGTAGTCCTCATTACTAAGTGCAGAAAAAGAAATTAAGCCTATATTAGAATCGAAAATCATATCATCACTTCCAAGCTCAGGAGTGGTGATAGATAGGAAGCTCAATTATAGGCAACACGTGTAGTATGTTTGCGACAAATCATCCAATGCAAGTATGGCCCTGGCAAAAGTGATAACGAATGTGGGAGGCCCACTTTCTACATTATAGCCAAGGTGGTGACCTCAATCATGCTCTATGCAACCCCAGTTTGGAGGAAGGCGTTGCGGATGTCAATTAAAGCTAACAAACTGAGTGCAGTCTACAGGAGGACAGATTAATTGTAATCTCACCTAGTTTCTCACGGGGAATGGAGGATACCGCCAATACCTGCACAGGTTTAAACTGGAGACCTCACCCTCACCCTCAGAGCATGTATTCCTCCACTGTCCGAGATTTGTGGAAGAAAGGAGGAATCTAGAGAACACCAGTGTCTTTTGAAGATTTCCACCTCCTCAAAAAAACAAAAAGACAACCAGACAGACAGTGAATCGATTTCAATAAGTTTGTATTTTACACGAAATCTCATTCGTATAGATCAAGACATTACGGATATATCACTCGATTGACTCTATCACAGTATTTTTAAACAAAAGAGATATTCCTATGGTTTCCTAGCCTCCTTATTCCACTAATCTCAGTCCTTGTTTTTGAACCTTGACAGACGCAGTTTTTTTCTTTTATCCATTTTAACATCGACGCTAATAGCATAAAATTCAAACTTGATTTCCTCAAACTTTGTTTTTCTGCAATATTTATTGTGTAGTGTGCGAGTGTTGTTTTTTATCTGAAGTCGAGGTAGCCCGAGTAATAACCAGTTATTATACATTCTCGCGTAAACGACGAGTTCTAGCATCTGAGCGTTATCAGAAAAACATTAAAAATTATGCATAAAAGTACTGGAATGGAATCTAGTTTCCTAAATTCTTTCACATTTAAATCACCAATCGATTTAAAAATTTTAATTTGAAGGTGCACAATAAAGAAGAGATTGACGTTAATCTCGAGAGAGCGCATTATTAGCTGCTCTATGAGACGCTAGAGGGCCAGGGGAGGATGGAAATCACGTCGGGAGTAGCACAGGGATCCATCCTAGAGCCGGACCTCTGGAACGCTTCCTACGATAGTCTGCTGAGACTCGATATGCCCGAAGAGTCGCACCTGGTCGGTTATGCAGACGCCGTTGCGGCACTTGTTGCCGGACGCACTGTTGAACAGGCGCAAAGCAGACTTGGCATATTTATGCGACGGGTAAGCGGATGGATGACTGCTCACGATTTCAACCTTGCGCTGGAAAAAACCGAAGTATTCATCCTGACCAGAAGGAGAATCCAGACCTTGCGTCCCATATCGATCGGCGGGTTGACTATAGAGTCAAAACCAGCGATTAAATACCTTGGTTTAATGCTCGACTCGAAGATGAGCTTCTTCGAGCAAATCAAAGCAGCAGCGGACAGGGCTGCAGCTGGAGTCGCAGCCTTGAGTCGGCTAATGGCGAATGTCGGGGGCCTATATCAACTAGAAGACGTCTCCTCATGGGAGCAACGCAGTCCGTCCTTCTCTATGGTGCGGAAGTATGGGCTAATGCCCTTGACAAGGAGGTGCATCGTAAACGCCTCGCTCAAGTGCAGAGACGGGGAGCTTTGCGAGTGGCGTCTGCTTACCGCACCGTCTCCGAACCGGCTGTGATGGTGATTGCGGGGGTGATCCCCGTTGCCCTCCTTGCCAAGGAGCGCAAAGCTATCTATCACCGTAAGGGCGAAAACTTAAGAGAAGTGGTTGCCCGTGAAGAACGTCAACGCACCCTTAGCGAGTGGCAACTTTCTTGGCAAAATGAGCCAAGGGGCAAGTGGACTGCGCGGCTCATCGACAAATTAGACCCATGGTTGAACAGAAAGCACGTTGAGATTGATTACTTCCTTACCCAACTTCTAAGTGGGCATGGAGGTTTTCAGTCTTACCTGCACAGGATTGGGAAGGCGCGATCTCCTGATTGTGTGTTCTGCAATAGAGTGGCGGATGACACTGAACACACCTTTTTCTCTTGCGAGAGCGGGGAGGCCTCCGCCAGCAGCTTTATGCAGACACAGGGGAGCTCTCTCCAGACAACATTGTGCGAGAGATGCTGAAGAGCGCTGGCAGCTGGAATCGTATTGCGCATTATGTTCTGGTTCTTCTTACTACGAAGAAGATTGAACTCGACCGGCGGAGGGATCGGATGGTAAGGGGTTCCCTGAACTAACAACAACTCCCTTCCTCCCCTCCCCTCCCGTTGGTGAAAAGAATTCCCTGACTTGAAGGCTCCCAAAGCCGGGAGAGCGGGAGGGCTGGCCCGAAGTAATGTGTCAAACGGTTCCAGGCTAGTTCTCTGATGACAGGGAGGTGTTTAGTTGGTAGTCCGCCAGCGTGCTGTTGCGGGAGTCCAACATTCTGTGCGTAAACGCATTCACCTAACCTACTCCCAAAAAAAAAATTATTAGCTAGTTGGAAAGTTTCACTTGCGTCCATGCATACTCAAAGAAGTAATTATCTTCGGCACCCTAATCATACAGCCTAATCCTGAATAAGGAAATTCGCCAGAGCCTGTCGATGAACACTAGGCTGCCATCGAAAGTACATTTTTCTTCGTCGTAAATCCAATTTACAGCGTAGCCCCAGAAGGACACCACAACCCCCGATGAGGGAACATAGAGCTTTGTACGTGAATAGGTGGTGGGGTTAGAGATGCACATTACCTGATAAAACGTCAAAGCTTCAGGGAGGAGTAGAAAAAATGGATAATTTTTAAGAAGCAACCATCTTATGGGCAATGATTGAAGCGGTATCGGTTTGACTAGTCGAGGTTGTTTCGATTTCTGGCACTAAGTTTCAATATCCTGAAAGGGTATGTCTGTAGCCCAGAAAAGGCTATACAATTTCTCTATTGTTTTGCACCACGTACCTTTAGAACGCCCACATCACCTAGGCTGAACTAGTAGTAGCCACTAAAAGACCTACCTCTAAATGGAGATTTTACCCTTTCTTAACGAGTGACCTATTCACTGCATAATCAACATGGGTATATAGCTCGTGCGTCCATGCAGTAGATGCAGCCAGAACATTCACCAACATTATTATCAAAGCCTGAGAGAATTTGTCCAAACTTTGATCGACAAAAAACAAGTCACTACCCACTTTAAAGACGTGATTCACACGTTATGCCTCAGGGAATGTACAGATTGATGCATACAATATACATGACTTTTCGCTTTTGAAATAGGTTCCATAATTTTGGAAAATTATTATGTCTGGGAAACTTTCATGTGTTTACATTATGAGAAGAAATACTGAGTTGGTGGTGCTTAAACAAAAGGTCTTCGGTAAAAATGTTGAAAGGAACGGTGATGTATGCACGCTATAGCATAAATTGTTTTCTCTAAATATAACTGTCTAACTCGAAACTGACCTAAGCTTTCTACTGAGTCGTAGCGTTAGTCCTTTTGGAACCTTTGGAAAATACAATGACAATCAGAATCCGCTTGAACACTATCCCCTTGTCCCGAAATCTAAAAATAAGGTGTATAATTCTTGGTAAAAGTAATCTTTTAACATAAAAATTTGGGCAATATAAGTACCGGTTGGGACGGCTGAGAATTGAATCTCATTCCTAAATGGCTAGCCAAATGCACGGCCAACCTTGATCTCTATCTCTGGCGATACTCATAATTGATAGTAGTTACCTCAGGACTCTATGCTCTTACTATCGAATCTCACATTCAAACACGGGCATAATTTCGTAGATAAAGCTATCAATCAATGTATATATGGTTACTGCAAACCCCTGAATGGACCATTCTATTTTTAGAGTCTAAGCAATAAAGACAATTCTCCAACTCATTCCTGTAAATTGAAAACAAACTGAGAAAATCAAAACATCGTTTTTTGTATGCTATGCAATGCTACAATGTCCATTGTTTCACAGGCTAGACTACGTAATTTTGGAGGTCATTTGCAACAAAAATTATTATAGAATTGATAGAAATGTTCTTAGTAAATTCCATATAGTTTTGGAAAGTCATGGCAAGGGTTACCGCATTTGGACCCGCAGCTGATGAAAGCTTGAATGAAAAATGTTTTTTAGCGAAGACATACGCTAATTTTTACTATCCTGCACGGTAAGTATTACTTATCAAATTTAGGTCGAAAACTGGAAGGTGATTACTTTATTAGTGCGTTCTAGTTTTCAATATGTCAGACAATTCGCTTTAAGGTGGAATTAATACTTCCAAGGTACAGTCAATTTACCAAGAATGCCCACCTTCGACCCTACTCCAATGTTTTCAATAATAGCAGGATTCCCACCAAAGTTTTCCGCATCACCAAATATATTGTGATTTTCATTCTTGCAAATATTATGCTTTGGATGAAGTACTCAAACTGATATCTGGCTTGAGTCCTACATTCCAATGTTAGTTGCTTTGCTAGGAAAGCATAATCTATATAGAGAAATGTATAGGGCGCTGGACGCTGAATGTTCCCTGTGATATTGTCCATAGCAAGAACAAAGAGGAGTGCCGAGGGGGTGCTTCTGTGATGAACACCAATAGAGACACGAAGCGGTTTTGACATACATGTCACACTTTGAAATTGACTCTTCGGGTTGCAGTAGAGCAACTCAAACCAGCGCACGAGTTCCTCTGGCACTAGATGTACCGGCAAAGCATACCAAATGAGTTTGTCATGCATCGAGAAATACAATATTTTCCCCGTGATTCTCCATGAGTAACCGCGCAGCGTATATTGTGTCAGTAGTTCCGCAGTTCTTTACAAATCCGGCATGGTTCACCGTTATTTGAACGATATGACGGATATGTTTGTTAAGGATGCTCAATAATTCTCGTGCTAAGGGACTGCAATAGAACCTGGCAGTAATTTGAACATTCTGCTGAACTCTCTTTCTTTTTCCCACGATGCCCGTCAGATGGTGATCTACCCTCCTCAATAATCCGAGAAAACTCACTGGGCTATGGTCCCAGCTCTTTGCTTTCCTGTTATCAGGTCCTGTTGGTTTCCCCGATTGCATTCCACCAACCATTGTACCCCGATTGCATTCCACCAACCATTGTACACCATTGTACCAACTGATCCTCCAGGTTGAGGGTTGGGTAGGGCTGACAACCCTACACGCAAAACCGATGTTACGAAGTCACAGAAGGAGCTCCGGACCGCTTTCCTGGAGAAGAGCCACTACACCATATATTATAGCGGCCATCCAGTAAACCATGTGCTCGGAGTAGGTTTCTTAGTCAGCCAAAAAGGGAATCCTGCTGTTATCGGCTTTGAAAATATAAGCGAAAGGCTATGCACTCTACGTTTGCAAGGCACGCATTTAGAAATATAAACCTCATAAACGTCCACGCCCCTACAGGAAATACTGCAGAGTCGGAGAAGCATACCTTCTACGAGGTAGTTGAGCGGATCCTCGAAGCCTGTCCCAAGTATCATATTAAAATAGTACTTGGATATTTCAACGGTCAAGTAGGGACCGAGCTCGTATTGAGGCGATTCGTTGCCCTTAGCCTACATAGGGATACTAATGATAACGGACTGCCGATTATTCAGTTCGCAGATATCCTGGAGATGCAGCGTCAATAAATGATCCTCACAATCACCTGAAGAACGTTATCATAAATACGGCCACAAACGTACTTGGCCCCAGTCGGAAGAAAAGTCGGACCAGCTGGTTCGACGATGAATGTAAGCTAGCAACGGAACCGAAGATTGCTGCATACCGAGTAATGTTGCATTCTCAAAGGACGAGGGCACGCGCGGAGACTTATCACGAACTGCGGCGAGCGGAGAAGCATATTCATAGATGGCAAAAGGAAGCATGGGAGAACTAACAAGTCTGTCAACTCAAAAAGTAGCGCGGAAGTTTTACAAACAAATCAGCAGGATGAAGCCTTATACACCTCAATGCCCATCCTGCCGAGACAAAGAGGGGTTAATAATAATAATTTCTGGGCATATTGGTGTTTAAATACCATAAGTCGCCAGGAGCCTTTAGCGCTGCCTACGACAGCATAGCCAGGGTAAAACTATACACGGCCACCAGAGAATTCGGTATCCCGACGAAATTGAGAAGACTGATTAGGCTGACCCTGACCAATGTATGAGGCCAGATAAAAGCAGCAAGATCACTATCGAGACCATTTAACATCAACAACGGTCTACGACAAGGGGATGCCCTATCATGCGTTCTCTTTAACTTGGCCCTAATGAAAGTGATTCGCGATGCCGATGTAAATGCAAGAGGTACGATCCTCTTCAAGTCCACCCAACTACTGGCCTATGCTGACGATATCGACATCACGGGAAGAAGAACTCGAGATGTACAAACTGCCTTAATCCAGATCGAGCAGGCGGCGCGAGATCTTGGGCTGCAGATTAATGAAGGCAAAACGAAGTACATGGTGGCAACGTCAGCGCCAAAAACCAAAGAACGAACCACATTGAATCGCACTGCTCAAACGGGAAGACTAAAGATAGGAGACTTTATTATTATGACAACTTTGAGACCGTTGAAAATTACTCCTATATCTGCGCACGCTTGTTGGCCGCCAACAGCTTATTTCAACTTACAAAAACTGTTTCGCTCGTCTCACGTCTCAAGCCTTTACTCTACAAGACAATGATCTTGCCAGTCCTCATGTCTTCCTCGGAGACTTGGGTTCTTAGCAAGAAAAATTGCGAAATCTTGATCGCGGTCGAGGGAAGAATCCTCCTAAGAATTTTTGGCCCCCTACATAAGGATGGACGATTCCGTAGCCTACGTAACGACGAAATCTATGAGCGATACCACGACCGTCTGGTTGTGGATAAAATCAGGCTCCACAGGTTGCGGCGGACTTGTCACCTAATCCGTATGGATATGGATGATCCAGCCCGAAAAGTCTATTAGGGCAATATCTATGGTAGAAAAAAAAGCCGAGGCAAACCCTGCCTGAGATGGAGCGATGGCGTAGGTCAGGACGCCAGAGAGCTTTTAGGGATATCGAATTGGTGAACCTCGGCATAAAACCGGGGTGTCTGGAATTCCCTATTAAGGCAGACGTATACCGGATATCGATTGTTTCGCTGTTGATGGTGATGCTGACCATCTCAATGTGAGTTACAATTTTTTAAACTTTAATTCCAATCTCAATTGATAATATATGATTGCGTTAGAATTTTGTGCCACTACAATATTATTTAAATCATAATAATAAAGTCATAAGATAGGGATACCACAGAATATTCAACCGGCGAAAGGTCGAATCCCGCCCAGTGCAAATCCATTGTTTTGCAGACTGTGAGTCTTTCAGAAACGTACGTTTTATCGCCGCCCAGATAAAGATGTCAGAATTTGCTATATAGATTGGTACCATTACTGCCGAAACGTAAAGTAAATTGAAGGATTGTCCATTCATGCAAAAATTTCCCACTTTACAAGCAACAAACACTAAACCGGATGATTTCCCGTAGATAAGATTCAAATTGCTCGCTCGATGACACATGAAGTGTCAGTCAATCACCGCGATTTTTTCCATCTTGTGAGAGTTCAAACCATTATAATTAACAAATGAGGATTCCGAATTGATTTTTTTTAACAGATATAATAATTGAGTAGGTCGAACTACTACTTCGGCGTAAAAAAAGTATAGTAATTTTCTAACGCGAGGAGTCTTTTCGTAACGTATAATCACATATGGTTGCCATTTGCCCCTCGATGAAATATAGCAGATCAACAACGCCTACGCGCCATCGTTCAGTTACCTGAAATGCACTTCAGTTCCCCCCAAGGAATCCCCGAAACGCTCGCACTCCTCGTCGGCCATCTTGGGAGAGTGGAGTAGCAATGCAATTTTCGCCCTTTCTTAATCACTACCAGCCCTGTACACAAAAGCCAAGGTTTTCGTTTGCAATAGTATCAGGCCAGCGTATTCCGAAGATACGACGGGACAGGTGTTAGCGAAGACTTAGAGCCGTGAGCATACTAGATACACTCCCTGTTCATAGTGTGTTGATGTGACCAATGCAGGAGGACACGGATAGGAAACCAGCCTGCTCTCTGCCGATCAAGCTTTCAAGATGTTCTTTGATGCGCTATAGGATTGAGTAGGCAGGAAGGTATCAGTGGCGGCTACGAGGACCTCAATTAACGTTGTGGTGCGTCATTTTGAGGTCGCAAACTCCTAACACCGCAACTGCTGTTATGAGAGCAGGAAAGCAGATTCTAGGCAGCTAGAAATCTCTCTGAGGTCCCCAAAGAATGGTTTACCCAGTGTTTGCAGCCTGACTCTAGCTAGAGCTTGGCAATCGCAGAGAAAATGCATGAGGATATCCCTTCCTTCTCCGCAGCTTCGGCAATGCGAATTGTAGGGTATGCCGAGCCGGGTAGCATGGTCCCTTATGGGCCCGTGCAGACTGCCGTTATCTTGAACGCATTTGCACGCGTCTGGCACAGGAGCTCTCGTAATCGGGCTATGTTATAAGCGGACCAAACTCTATTTGACTTGGCACAGCCCGTAAGGCTTCGCCATCTAAGGCCCGCGACTGCTAGATAGTGCAAGTAGACTCCACCCCCGACAGCTACCAAGGAAAAATCGACTGTATTCACACACACACAAAGGCCTGCCAAGAGCAGAGCCTGGCCTGAGCAATCCGTCAGCCCGCTCATTTCCCTCTATGTTCCTATACTCGGGAAACCAGAGGGGGGTGACCTGTGACGGATACACTGTATTCGAGAAAACCCCCGCGCCGACTCCACCGACCATCTTTGATCCATCGATAAAGAATACTGAGTCATAACCTTGCAACATGCCGCCGGTCTTCCACTTTGCCCTGGTTGGAAAGTCCATAGCAAAGTTTCTCGTGAAGTTCAGTTTGCGTGTGGCATAGTCCTTGGAGAATGCCCAGATTGCCCGAGGTACTTCGTCTAGGATGTTACTGTGGCCATAGGACTTCGCTGCCCAGCATCCGGAGTCCGTTGTCTGACGTCACTGCACGCTGCAACGTATTTAATGTCGAGGTCTAGGGGGAGGAGATGCGCTATAGGAATATTTTAGCTATTACCTTTGCGACGGTAAGCAGCACGAAGATACATTTCCAGATGTCAAACTCCAAACGGATGCCCCTCCTTGAAATCTTAACGATCATCCTTTCGTCCAGTCTGGGAAAGGTTTCAGATTTCCAAAATTTCCTTGCGAGTGGAAGCAGCAGATCTACAACAGCTGCAGGTGCAGAAACAAATAATTCTGCAGGAAGACTTTCAAGTCCAGTACCTTTGCTCCATTTGAGTACGTTAATGGTTTAAATTGTCTCTTTTCTGCTTGGAGGACCCATACCCGCATTTTACGATGGGAGAGAGGAATCTCACCGGATATGATAATATTAAGAGGCGTAGTGAAGTGTTCTTTCCACCTCTCCAACTGCCCGTGAATGAACAGTAGACCGTTAACAACCTTCTGATGTCATCGTTTTGCGGCATTTTCCGTCTCCCTGACCAACGCAAAAGCAAATTTCCTTTTGTCACGGCGTACACAACCCTGAACATCCCGGGAAAATGTCTAATCTGATTGGTACTACGATGTCGGTCACTTGAAACCCAGCTGACTTTACGACCAGTAACTTACTCCAAACTATAATTTTTATTTTACAGTGTAGATATATATTACACCCGAAATATATGTCTACACTGTAAAAAAAATTGTAGTTTGGAGTAAGCTACTGGTCTATCAATTTTAAGCTTGACTACAAATAGAAGACAGTATCTAACCTCTTTACAACCAGCCTCTGTGCTCGAGTACTGTGCCACCAATGACGAGGTCGTGGAAGCTACTGCAAACCTCCAATCATTATCGTTATGGTCGCCAAGTCTGTGCTTCTCCATTACATGTACCAGCAAAGTGTTAACAGAGCCTAACTTTTCATTCAGATCATCCTCACGATCACAACGTCACTTTTAGGAAGGCTCTCTTGAACTCGCGTAATTGCTCGTAGAAAGCATCCTTTTCCACTATATCGGAAGTCCCTGTTGGTGCATAGCACTGTGCAATTGTAGTTCTCCTTAACCTGGTGCGGAATCTCCCAGTCAGGAATCGGTTCTCAGGTGAAAAGAGTACCCCATGCTGTAGCCGTCAGAACGGGGGCCGGCACGAGATTTGCGTCTGCTGCCACCTGGCTTTCCAAAGTGTATCCTATCTGAGACAGGCAGGTTGCTAGCCCATAAATTCCTATCCCTTTTAGTCGCCTCTTACGAAAAGCAGGGTACATCTTCAAGCGCATGTTAGGCGCCAATTCACGCCAAATTTGTGAGATTGAAAACTACAAGGGAAGTTCACCAAGCGGAACTCTTCAGCAAGATATAAGCATGGTGCAAAGTAGGGCGTAGTTAGCTTCAGTATAAACTACTAAACCGCTCCATTTTCATTCAGTACTGCACTTTGGCTCCCAAACAAATTATTCACTTCATCTGAAGATAAACTGTTAGAATTTCAATCTAATTTAAAATCCTTATCAGGAATACGTAAAGCAGTTCCTACTCAAATAGCCATTTCAAAAAATCATATAAAAATCCAAATATTACGGGGATTCCCCGCAAGCCTGCGTTTGCCGCTCCCTAAACACTTATTCCATCTTAATTACAACAGATAAAATCGAAACGATAAGCACCTCACTATCCTCAGTATCATCGATCTCCACTTGCATTCCCATCTTGAGTCCAGAAAAAGTTTCACTTTCGTCGCGAATCCTCTCAACAGACAGCAAGGAATGCAGCACCTCACTGGCTTCCTGTTCCGCCAACCCGGTCGATATCATGTCAGCTGCTGCGAAATTACCAAAACGAAAAACACGGTCCAGTGGCCCACGAATGGCCTCTCCAAATATACTTCACTGATCAGAAAATGAAGCGCGGGTTATTGTCCGGCCAAGTTTGCTTTTGTTTACATTTCTCCATTCACTTTCAAAACACGAGACCACTGCACGGCCAGCCCGCAATATGCAATACGATCGAATTTTGCGTGGCACCACAAAAATGGCCGACCAAAATGTGCTTTCTTGACATTCGCTCACCTCGGACTTTTCCACGATTTTAATCCACTCAATCTGATTGTAGCGCGATAAAACTTAGAGAAAACGAAAGTACTCGGCAAGAAGATTCTCTACGTCACAAATTAATCGCGGTTGGATACGTTTTTCATTAACTAAAAACGGATTTTATCAGCCGAACTGGAATGTCGATTACGACGTTCACGAAATGATTCTTAGCCACGGCCCAATATGTTTCAATGAGGGAAAGAGACACCTCTATCTATCCGTATTCTGCTTGCAAGATGTCACGTCTAGAAAACCATCCGTGACTCGAACCACTTCCCGGTCTCGTATCTTTTTCTAACTCATAGGACACCGCGGCACATGTCTCTTTGCAGAAAAATTGAGCAACTTTAGTTGGTGCAACACTGATAAGCAGGCCTGCAGCAGAGGGCACTGCCTGCACAAAGCGATTGAAAGACGTGATTAATGCTTCCTTCCGTGCGTTCATAGAAATGGCGGGAAAGTGCGATTAGTGCGTGAGAATAGATTCGCGGTTGCAGCGCAGCATGAGGGCTTTGGTGTGGAATTGTTTATAATAATCGAATGAGGCGAAAGGGAAGCGATTCAATTGAACTGAATTGAAGATGTGGGTTATGGGACCATTGGAGTGGAGATAAATTGGGGAGAATGTTTGTTATCTTTGCGTTGTAAACAAAAGTGTACGCGGTGAAGAAAAGTCATTTATCTTTTCTCATTTTACTTTTATTTTTGCGGAAGCGATGAATATTTGGACTCTAAATTCCATCCTGATGCTGGTCCCAAATATTCTAGGTCGGGAACCTGATTTGTAGTGATGACGATCGAAGAGGGAGGGGCTCTCCCATCCGAACTTTCGGAAGCTATCTTTCGTCGCATATATGACGAATAACAGTTATTTTGTGTCGCGTGGTTGCAAACCTTTTCTTCCTTATCTAGAGAAGGATAATGATTGTCGAGGATCGTCCCCAAAACTTATTTACAGTCGGTTTTGTTACTCCAAACAAAAAAGACTGGATTTTCCGGTTCGCACGAAAATAATAGCGATAGCGGAGTTTGCTGATTAAAGTTAGATCTTATCGTCTTAAATATTAGATTACTTAACATGAAGGTTAATTGAGAAACGATTGTCAAATATTTGGAAATCAGACTGGACTAAAATCTACTCTGGAAGTCACATGTTGAGAACATATTTTGTAAAGCCATAAAGGCTCCGATGACTTGCAGGTTGATAGCAGGGAAAATATGAGAATGGACCCCGAAAATACTGCGCAGCGCTATGCGGTTAAACCAATGGTTATCTATGGGGCGGTAATCTGGGCAGATAGAACTGAACTCAATACAACTGCCAGGGAGTTACACAAACTTCAAAAACTGGCTTACATGGGTACACGGGGCAATGAGGACATGCCCAACGGCATCGATGGAGGTTCTTCTAGGATGCCTACCATAGCCCTTCTTACCCCTCCTTCTCGAGTACCTCATTTTCAAACTTGATGCCAATGTCAGATCTGGCTAGAATGGTCTTCCAAACTTCTTTTTGCTTAAAACGGGTAAGTCTATCTCCTTTTCCCTATCCCTTATTTTTAACGAAAGCCTCGACGAGAATCATTTCACTGGCTTGTGGAAAGAGGTCCTCATCCCCATTAACAAAAGTGGCGATCGTATGCTTGACGAGAATTATCGTCCCATTTTCCTCCTCTTCTCCTGTTCCAAAATCCTGGAAAGATATGTCAGCGACTGGTTGTCCGCCCACTTTGGCCACCACATAGTAGAAAAGCAACACAGCTTTGTTTCTGTTTGTTACTAAAACCTTCAACATTGTAAATCACAAGATACTTTTATCCAAACACTCGTCTCTAAGCGTTCACATACCACTTGTTTTATGGCTTGCCTCTTACCTTTAAAACCGATCCTGCCGCGTCTCTTTTGACGGCTGCACACCCCGCTTCTTCTCTTCCTCCTCCGGGATCTATTCTGGGTCCTTTATTATTTTTATTTTTTATCAATGATCTTCCCTCGCCCCTCCTTACTTATCCCTGTTTACTCTATGGCGACGACCTTAGCCTGTTTTCCGCTATATCGTCGCCTATGGACTGCGTTTCCCTTCAATCTAACCTAAACACTCTGAATCATTGGTGTCCTCCTAATGGTTTAGCGCTAAACATCAGAAAGTGTCACTCTATGTGCTACTCGCTTAAATCCTCACCAACTTCCTTCTCCTACTCTCTTAACGGACATTCCATGTCATATCTAAATTCCACTCACGGTCCCGGGGTTACTGTCGACAATAAGATCCGCTTTGACACCCATTGCCTTGAAGTAACCAATCGAGCAACAAAATTGTCATCCTTTATACTTCGCCCCTTCTCTGATTTCGACTTTATTCAACCCTGCTTGGCTCTCTTCAATTCAATGAGGAATACCTTCGAGGACTGCTCCGTGATCTCGTCACCTTCCTGTAACTGTGATGCTCTTGCTCTTGAAAATGTGCAAAGTAAATTCACTCGTTCCTCTTCTTTAAGGAAAACTTCCTTCGTATGGACTACTCCCGCCTCCGCTTTCTGAACCTCCCCTCCCTATAACAGCGTAAATCCTATCTGGATTTATGCACATTTTTTTTAACTTTTCTCGGGTCTAATGGAGTGCTCCACCTCTAACGACATCACTTGCCGTCCTGCATCTTATAATACACATACCGCAGGCATTTTCAGCGTGCCCTTCACAGAGTTCGAATTTTACATCCGATCCCCGACTCCTAGGCTTTGCCGAAATTTCAACGCACAACAGCTTGGTCTTCTCTTCTTTAAGCAGTTTTAAGCATAGGATAAGATTATTGTGTGTCCGGATAGCTGAGTAATTGGAGCATGAGGCTGTCGAACGGAAGGTCGTAGTTCAAATCTCACTGATGACAGTGCGATTTGTATCGTGACTTGACGTCGGATTCTAGTCGACTCGGCTGTGAATGAATACCTGAGTCAAATTAGGGTAACAATCACGGGTAAGTGCGCCAACTATTATTATTATCCCGAATTATGGTATTGATACCAAGAGATAGAATGACAATGAGGTTTCATTTCGAGGAGAAATTAGAAACTCGTTGCAGTAAGAACGTAAATTAGGAGTGCGTAGCAGTGACCTACGGCTTAAACCAGCAAAAGTACTTCGAACCAATGGGTATGCACAGTAGTATATTCTAGGCGGAAATATAATCCATAGACAGATATTCCTCCTCCAACCTACAAAACAACTAAAGAGGGCAGACCTGAAAGTGAAATCTAAACTGGGCACATCTTAATAGACTGAATACGTTCGGTTCGCACAATAAGGTCTGAATATTCTATGTTCCAGGCCATGTTGGGTTAGAAGATAATGAAGCAGGGGACGAGTTGGCCAAGAAAGGAGCAGGGACGCCACTATACGGACTAAAACCTTATGGATGATCGGAAAGGGTTCGTCGCTATGACTTTAGAGAATCAAAACGAACGGCTAAGGGAACCTATCAAGAATGGAACTATCCCGGGTGCTCATGAGGGAATACGAATCTAAGCGCTCGAAAGATTGTTTAAACTTCCCCAAGAAGATCCTCAGAATCATAGTAGGCATACTCCCTGTTAATTGTAGGCTAAATCACCTGAGAAGGCTAGGTCTATGTTCGAACCATATCTGTCAATTCTGTGAGGAGAGTGGAATAACCTATATACATCTTCTGGGACAATGTACAATGCACTTGAGCAAATTGAAATATTGAAATTCCTCCCCTGCCAAGAAAATAAAAGCCTATACAGCAAAGAACGCTGTGCCCAAGCAAGTAGTAGCATTGAGAAAATTTCCCAAGGACGAACCGCTAGTGGCCAATACACGCCGATAGAATCAACTAAGCGTAGATTAGATCTCAGGGAATTGCGGTTGGCACTTTGCCTAAAAGGGAACACCGATTCCTAACTATTGCGGAACGTAATAGTGGTCAAAGGATGGTATAGGTCCCAGGACAAAACGTGGATTGGTACCCACGGTGGAACAAAAAACCTAAGAAACGCCTGCTGAATCAACACAAACAGCTCTACTACCAAACCCTATCTCCACCTCCACGTGGTGACCGCTGGGAGCTCTTTCTTAACGAAAAGTTGCAGACGGAGAAGGATTAAGGCGAGTCTCCTGCGCCTAAAAACGAGACAAATTGTACCAACTGGTCCTCCAGGTTAGGGGTTGGATAAGTTTGACAACCCCACACGGAAAACAACTTGTTACGAAGCCACAACAAGACCCTCGGACTGGACTGACAACACAACGACGAACCCGGCAACGAAAACGGAATAACGATTTGCACACTATTACACTATATATTATAGCGGCCATCCAGTAAAACATGTGCTCGGAGTAGGTTCTTTAATCAGCTAAAAAGTGAAAACTGCTGTTATCGGCTTTGAAAACATAAGCGAACGGCTATGCACTTTGCGCTTGCGAGGCAAATTTAGAAATATAAGCCTCATTAATGTTCACGCCCCTACAGAGGAGACTGCAGTGTCGGGGAAGGAACGGGCTGCGGATTATTCAATTATCAGTGTCACACTAAATGATTGTTGGAAGTACCTGGTTTGCGCAGAAAGCGGTTCACAAACAAACATGGGCCTCTCCAGACGGGACCACTTGCAACCAATTGAAGCCATCTGTAACACAGCCTTACGCAACACCTATAAGAGGGAAATGGATGCCGAAATAATCGCAGTCAACAGAGATCCTGGAGATGAAGCACCAACAAATGATCCTCACAATCACCTGAAGAACGTTATCATAAATACGGCCGCAAGCATACTGGGCTCCAGCCGCAAAAAGAGTCGGAACGACTGATTTGACGATGGACGTAAGCTAGCAACGGAACTGAAGAATGCTGCATATCAAGTAATGTTGCATTCTCAAAGAACGCAGGCACGCGCAGAGACTTATCACGAACTCCGACGAGCGGAGAAGCGACTTTGCAGAAGGAAAAACGAAGCCTTGGGAGAACTAACAGGTCTGTGAACTCGAAAAGTACAGGGAGTAACCGCACCAGGCGCGCAAGTTTTACCAACAAGCCTTACACACCTCGATGTTCATCCTGCCGAGACAAAGAGGGAAATCTAATTTCCGACAGAATGGCATATTGGAGCAATGGGTTGAGTACTTTGATGAGCTACTGAACAACCAGAACATCGGCGAGTTGGAATTCCCGCCAACTGAAGACGACGGGCAAATACTGCCACCACCAAGTATAGAAGGAACAGTCCGTGCAATTCATCAGCTTAAAAATCATAAGTCGCCAGGGGCCGATGGATTTACAGCCGAATTGGTTAAATATGGACGCGACCAATTACACCAAGTAGTTCATCAACTTATAGTCAAGGTGTGGAACAGCGAATCAATGCCTGACGACTGGCAAAGAGGCATTATCTCATACATAAAAAGGGAGGTATCACACAGTGCAACAATTATAGAGGCTCAGTACCATCTATAAGATATTCTCCGCTATCTTGCTAGGTCGAATAGCCCCATACGCCCAGAACATCATTGGCCCATACCAAAGAGGCGTCACTCCAGGCAAATCAGCAACAGATCAGATTTTCTCTCTGCGGCAAGCGATGGAAAAACTGTTGGAATATGGACATCAGTTGCACCATCTTTTCATCGACTTTAAAGCCATCTATGATAGCGGCTTTACCCTGATCAGGGTATGAGAGAATTCGGTATACCGACGAAATTAATAAGACTGAGTAGGCTGACCCTGACCAATGTCCGAGGCCAGATAAAAGCAGCAGGATCACTCTCAAGACCATTTGGCATCAACAACGGTCTACGACAAGGGGATGCCCTATCATGCATCCTCTTTAAGCTGGCCCTCGAGAAAGTGATCCGTGATGCTGAGGTAAATGGGCTGTGTGTGGGTGTGTGTGTATGGTGGGGAGAAGCTACAGCTTCTGAGCACTCAGGCCGTGTTGGCCCATTGTACTCGCGTCCCCCGTCTAACGGAATATTCCGGATTCGTTAACGTATCGTAGGATTTCCGTTAGTGGATGTGATGCTACCCGTCGTAATTGGAGAACATTAGCACCAAAGATCTGATGCCTGATGCGTCCATAGGCGGGGCATTCACATAGGAAATGCTCCGTGGATTCCGCTTCCTCATTACAGGAGGGACACGTATCATCTTCGGTAATTCCTATTCTGAACATATGCCCAGCTAGTGAATTATGGCCTGTCAGAATGCCCACAATACACCTTCAAGTCCTCCTGCTTGTCGACAGGATAAACTTTGCGGTACGTATGTTGGGTTCTGGCAGGAAAAGTTTGGTGTGTCGAGCAGCATTTACGCTCTGCCACCTGTCATTATGGGAAACTTGTTCCCAGTTTTTGAAAACAGATTTAGCCAATGCTACTGATACCCCAATTGCTGGCTCCGGTCCCGGCATAGGGGAGATTGACCCCTCTTTCGCTAAAGCGTCCGAGATTTCATTTCCCTCTATGCCACAGTGACCAGGTACCCAGAGTAGTTCCACCGTATTGAATCTAGACATAGAGTTCAAACGGTTTGGGTAAATGGGCTACACATCAATGAAGGCAAGACAAAATATATGATGGCAATGTCAGCACCAAAAACCAACCAGCCAACAACTTCAAACCGCACTGGTCAAACGGGAAGAATAAAGATAGGAGACTACAACTTTAAGATCGTTGATAATTTCTCCTATTCAGGGTCAAAAATCACAACCGATAACAGCTACGATGATGAAATCCGCGCACGGTTGTTGTCAGCCAACAGAGCCTATTTCAGCTTACAAAAACTATTCGGCTCGAAACGTCTCACCATAAGGTCAAAGCTCTTACTGTACAAGACAATGATGTTGCCAGTCCTTATGTATTCCTCGGAGACTTGGGTTCTTAGCAAGAAGAATTGCGAACTCTTGGCCGCGTTCGAGAGAAGAATCCTCCGAAGAATTTTTGGCCCCCTACATGACCGTCGACCGTTGTGGATAAAATCCGGCTCAATAAGTTACGGTGGCCGGGTCACTTAATCCGTATGGATGCGGATGATCCCACCCGGAAAGTCTATAAGGGCAATATCTATGGTAGAAAAAGAAGACGAGGCAGAACCTGCCTAAGATGGAGCGATGGCGTAGGCCAGGACGCCAGACAGCTTTTGGGGATATCGAATTAGTGGACCTCGGGGCAAAACCGGGATGTCTGGAGTTCCTTATTAAGGCAGGCCTAGACCGGATACCGGTTGTTTCGCCGTTGTTGATGATGATTCCCATGAAACAGGCTCAATCCTGCCCAGAACTGAGCGATTTAAATATCTCGGGTCAACGCTATCAGCCAATGGAGGACTGCGTTATGAAATTATGGATGAATTGGCGTTCAACAATTGGTGTTCTTTGTGATCGACGTATCAACGAACGTCTCAAATCTAAAATTTATCGCAATATCGTCCATCCTGTCGCCCTCTATGGTTCTGAGTGTTGGCCGATTATAAAAAAGAATGAACGACGCCTTGCGGTAATGGAGACGAAGAAGGCATCTTTGATGGTATGGTCACGCAATTGGCGCTAACGAGAATTCACTTGCCAAGATTGATCTGAACATCGAAGTCGATGGTAAACGACTAAAAGGCAGGCCGAAAGAACGGTGGCTTGATACGCTGGATGGGGATTTAAGAGTTTCGAGATTGCATCCAGATCAGGCATTTGATAGAGCCAAACGGCGAAACCAATCACGATGAGCCGACCCCGCTTGTGAACGGGACAAAGGCTGAAGAAAAAAGAAGTTTCCAGCCACTGTTATGGTTTTGGGTGTTGTGAGCAACAAAGGACACGTCACGCCACCACACTTCTTTACTCAAGGACTTCGAGTGAATTCTGTTGCATATATCGAGGTTCTAGAGACAGTAGTGAAACCTTGAGTTGATAGTGTACGCGGTGGCAGCCCATTTACCTTTCAGTAAGACTCTACTCCTTCACATAAAGCGGTGGCGACACAAGATTGGAGGGTCGAAAATTGCATGACCACATAACACCGACCTTATGGCCGCCTAGCTTCCCTGACCTTAATCCCCTGGATTACTACATTTCTTCTCTGAAGACTGCAATTAGTATAGTTATGGTCAATATGGATAGAGAGCATTAGATTCGGGCATGCAATCGTCTCTGTATCCGGATTGAGGAGGTTATTGCAGCTTACAGATATATAACAAGTTAATGTTGTGTGAAAAATTCATGAAGTTTCATTAAAGCTAATTAGTTTTACTCTCAAGTTGCCTTCAAATACCGGCGCACTCTGTATATTTAACCTATTCTGACATTCAATATATCGTACAAAGTACACGTTTTAATCTTCCAAAATCAAGTGTTTTGTCTTTAAAAGATCCTTTTTTGGATACATTACACTTCGTCAACAATGCATCCAAAACATAATTTTTGTCAACCCGTTTTCGGAGGCGAATATGTCTCCCTGATGTCACTATTAGTCACAGAAAAATGGAAGAAAACTAGAATGAAACCATGTCAAAAATGAGAACGTATTATCATTTCCACTTCATTGCGGCAACTGAGACACCTGATACACCGAGGTACAGTAGCAAACAGAGCAGTTAATAGGTTTTGCATTCATAAATACAACTGCATTGAGCATACAAGCGCTGACCACTGCGCTGCAATCCGCTTTGTTCGATGACACAGAAAATTGCGTTCCATTTCTTTTATGAATTACAAAAGTAATCCTCATATTTTACGCTGCGGGAAAAGCTACTCAAAAAAAGAAGAAAAGAATTATATACTTTTCTCCGAGAGACACTTTTTTTTTGACCAGCGAGAAATCACGTTATCAAAATAAATCCAAGTCGGCTAACATGATTATGTCCTCAATATTTCTAAAAGAATTACTGCCGCATTATCTTTTCACCTTATTCTGACTGCATTTGGGACAATTATCACTGAAGAATGTTCAATAAATTTGAGTAGGCAACAAGTATAGTCTGCATTGTTTGAAAAAGCTTCCGCAAAGTATTCACAGCTCTTTGAGAATGTCCAGTTTTTGCCATTTGGATTTTCCACTATGGCAAAATGCCAAAAATTCAGAATAAGATTTTCCTGGTCACGTCAGTCAACTGTTCCTACTGTTTATTGTTATCAAGGAAAGAGGAAAGATCCTATAAGAAACGACCACGTTTGTCTCTTCATTACTAAATGAAAAGGACATGCAAATGCACTTTGTAAGTTCATTAAATGCTACTCAAATGAAAATTTACAAATAAACGCTAACGAGCAATTTCTTTAAGTAAACAAAATCATTTCAAGGCATGAATCTTCCATACAAAGAACGTCTTACTATGATACATAGTAGGCGCCAATTAATTTAATTATCTCCTTCTAGTCTTTATCTTAACATCTAAGATACAAGAAGATATGATCGTTCAACTTCTGACAAGGTCTCTTCCTCATTCCTTTGTCTGGCTTGATATTTTGTTTGTTAAAAATGTTGCGAAAGTGGGCTTTGTCACATACTTCCAATGTTGTGTCAGCAATGTGGGCTCGTATCTCACGCGAGATATTCAGAATGTTGATGTTCTGCAATTGATAAATGTCGTCACGCCAAAAGTACACAAGATAAAGTTCGTTTCTAATAATGTTGAGCTGATAACAGCGATACACAAGTTACCACTAAATTAGAGCTGTATCACGAGGTTTATCAGTTGTTATCAGGAAATGTTATCGTCCTCCCAGAAGACAATCGTTCTTTAGCGGAGAAATGTTGATTTAATAGTACTCGTTATTTTCTGACTACTAACTTTTATCAGAATAATCTTTTGGAGTCTCTCATCATAGGAATAATATGTACATGTAATTTTCTCCGATACAATCGCCTATCTATGAGCGATAACACACCGATTTTGCTATAACTCGAAATTAACATAAAAGAACAAACGAAGAAGGGATTAGATGATGGCAGCCCCCCTCCCTTCATTGCAATCTTGCTGGAGAAGCGCTGGGGCTTAACTTTATATATATTTTATTTAAAATACAGTTAATAATTTTATTATTTATTAAATTATTCTAATATTTTAAATTTTTTACAACCGTGTGGATGCGCGAAAATCTTTCTACTAATCTTTTTCTTGATTAATTATCAGAATATTGTTTTTCAGAATCATGGCCGACTCTTTCCAAAAAGTTCACAATTAACTGCTTTCGTAATGCTAATTGCTCGTTCCGCACACAGCACTCCACCTCCAGCTCAAACGAGAAACCAGAAGCATAGCTCCCTTAGCTCGGCTGCCGCAAATCAAAATGGACTTCTCGGCTGCACTTTCTTCCAGGAAGAAAAGCTTTAGCCTGCCCAGGGAAACCGCATTAGTGTGCGTCCGAGATCGAGATTAAAATGGTATGGGCCTCGCTAGAGGATCTCGAAAAGCTGCTCATGAGATGGGTGCAGCGGTCTCCGGAAGATGTCCGTCCTGTTTAGGGCACACGTGCAGAGAGATCGCTTGACACGACGGTCACATTTTTCGCACATTTCACATATTCAGCCCTCCACCCTCTACACCTTTCATAACTGCAGACTACTCCGAATCTCTGGCCATTCCTCTCCTTACGCCTTCCTTGGTTGAGTTCCTCATTGGTAATCTTGACCCCAATGTCGGACCTGGCCCCGATGCGCTTCCTAACCTCTTCCTCCTTAACTGTAGGAAACACATTTCCCTTCCCCTGAGTATAATCTATAACACAAGTCTAGATGAATGCTAGTTTCCCCGTCTCTGAAAAGAGGCCGTTATCATCCCTATCCTCAAGAGCGGAGACCCTTTTCTTGCTGTGAACTACCGCCCGATTTCTCTTCTCTCCTATTGCTCCAAAATCCCCGAAAGATACGTCAACGACTGGTTAACCGCGCACTTCGGTCACCTCATTGTCAAAGAGCAGCATGGTTTCGTGAAACATAGATCTACCGCTTCAAACCTTCTGGTCTTTACCAACTTTGTCGATGCTGAATTCACGACAGGAGGTACATACTATTTATACCGATTTCTCCACAGCCTTTGATACCGTTGACCATAACATTCTCCTCTCTAAACTTTCATTACTAGACTTCCCTCCCTCAGTCATCTCCTGGCTTTCCCCCTATTTCTCATACCTTTCCTGCAAAGTTTCTTTTCATGGTTACTCATCTCGTTCCTTCTCTCCTTCCTCTGGTGTTCCCCAAGGCTCTATACTTGACCCGCTACTCTTCCTGTTTTTTATCAATAACCTCGCCTCCATCCTCACCTGCCCGTATTTGCTTTACGCAGACGACCTTAAATTGTTTGCCTCTGTTTCGTCTCTGTTGGACTGTGGTCTCTTATAGTCCAACCTTGATAATTTAGTCCGTTTATGTTCGATCAACAAACTAACACTGAATGTCACCAAATGCCACTGGATGTGCTATTCGCTTAAACCCTCCCCAACATCCTTTTCCTATTCTCTCAGTGGACAACCCCTTTCACCACTGACCTTCTTCCAAGATCTGGGTGTAATATTCGACGACAAACTTCGTTTCAATTCCCACTTCGTTGACATCATCAATAGAGCTTCCAAAATGTCTGGTTTTATCCAACGTTCCTCCCCCGACTTTTCCTGAATCCAGTCCTCCTTAGCACTTTTCAATTCCCTTGTCAGAAACATCCTTGAATATTGCTGTGCAGTCTGGTCCCCCTTTCGCATTCGGGACTGCTGCGCTCTTGAATTGGTACAACCCGAATTCACCCGGACCCTCTTTTACAAAAAGAACCTTCCACAGATTGATTACTCGTCACGACTCCGCACCCTCAATCTACCCTCCCTACAGCAACGCCGTATCTTCTTTGATATGTGTATTCTTTTCAAACTCTGCAATTGTCTGATGGACTGCTCCGCCAACTCGGATATTACTTTCCGTATCGCCTCGTCTCATAACACACGTAGTGCGGACATTTTTTATGTACCCTTCGCGAAGCTCGCGATTTACTTCCACTCTCCGATCCTGAGGCTATGCCGGTCCTACAACGCCCTACAGCTTGGGTCCTTTGACTCTATTTCCTTTTCTAGTTTAAAGCGTAAACTAAGCCATTCACTTGCCCTTCCCTCTGAGGACAATATGTAATAAGGAATTTGTTTTTGTCTTGTCCTCATTAAATACAAATAAATAAATAAATTCAGCTGCGGCACTGCGTCCTTGAGCAGACGCAAATACCCGGTGGTGTAAAAACTCGGCCTGATGTCGAGTACACGATCGATGGAGAGTCCTAAATTTTCTCCGTATACTAGTTCCACGTGACTTGGAGCAAATTCTTCGTGACCGACTGTCCGAAAATCAAATAGAACGAGTGGCAGGACTTGCAACCAAGAAGGATCATCATGGGCCAGCATCCCACTGGACTGCAGGTCGTACGCGGTTGTGCGATGTTATTTAAAGTCGAGGAGTCTGCCTAACTTCGAGAAATGGGAGGATATGGACTGCGTTCCTTAGTTAGTGATTATAAATACCGACACACAAAAACATGAATGCATTCTTGACAGAGGACCTCGGCACAAGATTGTGTCGAAATGTGTTTCAGGGGTATCGTCTCAGATCACTGCGTGATCAATAATTGTGCGGCAATACCTGAAACCGAGCGAGTTTCGCAGAAGGCTCATCATGTCGAAATGGATTTCGAGGGAATGCCTACCTCTCTTCTCACATGTTTTATGGTTTGGCACTTCTGGCAGACGATACAGTGTCTGCCCAAGAATTAATGTCGTTATTTATGGAATGCCAGAAATATTTTGTGGTACCCGATTCGTTGTCCGGATACCTGGGTGTGCGAAGACAAGAAACTCCCTAAAGGAGTATTTGGAGTTGGTCCTGCCGCTCTGAAGAACTGCGTTATTCTTTTGCGTCTTCACGATTCCTGAAAAATCGACGACGATGGAGTTCTTGACCTCTGAAACATGTGACAAAGCATCGACAACTACTTTATCCTTTCCAGGCCCGTGTTGAATGTTGGAAGTATGCTGGCTGATGAAACTTAGATGCCGGAGTCGACGAGGAAAAGCTTTATCGGGCTTCTGTTTCAAGGCAAAAGTGAATGGCTTATAATACATGAACGGATGATATGCGGTTAATAACTGTAGGTGCTATAGTTCCATTGAGCGTGATCCTTGGAAAAGAAGTTTGATTTACTTTTTGGTGAAGGGCAGCACTAACGACAATGCCTTACGCATCAACGAATACGTCTAGGAATACATTTTGCGAAGGGAATGCCGAAAGTGTAGCTCCCACCAACTGTTGATTGGTGGTCTCAAACGCCTGGATAACTTCTGGATACTACACAATCAGACAGGAGTCTAAGGTCTTCGGGCCCGACATGTAAGCACTAAGGACCGATTAATAGTGCGGCCTTGGATAGAAAACGATGGTAGAAGTTTAGCATGCTCGAAAAACTCAGATCCATAATTGTTTTAGAAAATAGGAAAGCTCGAAACCGCTTGCACTTTGACTAAGTCCGGTTGGCTGTCTTCAGGGGTATCAGGTGGGCGAGGGATCTTACCTACCATTGCAAGATTTTGTAAATCTCAACGTTGAGTACTAGAATGCGCTCAAGGAGACGTTGAAAATGTACTTGTATCGCTCTAAATGCTCAGGCTAGGAGGAACACGTGAGCAGAACCTAGTGGAGAGGTGAAGTAAAGAGTGGAAGGGGCTGCGCTCATTGTACAGTCTAAAAGTCCTCCTAGTGAACTCGAAGAGTCCGAAGGGGTTAAATATTGCCGTTTTCGAAATGTCTACGGGAGTTTCAATAGAGTGCGCAAAATCATGGATGCGTGAGTCATGTGGCTATTTAGACGTTTGTAATCACTATTTGGTTTAGGGACCATGTTAAGTGGCGAAGACCAACAGTTGACTGAAGATCTTTAAATACTTTCCTTAAGAATACTCTCCGCCCAACTGCGGGCTTCTGCGGCGGTAGAGGACACACTTTAGAAAAAATAACGGAGCCAGTAGTGTGGATGCGGTGTTGAACATTATATTTAATGGGCTCAGAGAGACTTCGCTCGGTAGTGATGTTGCGGTACTTTTGAAGAAGTGCGGGAATACGTGAGTCCGCAACGTATTTAACAAGCCGGAAACCGGAAGCTAGACCCTTCAGATAGGATTGTGGTCAATCGCTATAACCGTCTCAGCGAAAAAAACGCATGTGACAGATGGGCAGACAGCCTGACAGTAAACCGATTTTAATAAGGTTTTGTTTTACACAAAACCTTAAAAACGATGGAAAGAGTGTTAGGCGTGCAGGTTGAAATTCTTCCAGACGACTTAAGGGAGACTGTGGGGTCAATGGGGATCTTTTGTGTAGATCTACTAGCAGCCCACAGTGACATAGTAAGCGTATGCCTTAGAAGGGAGTGCTGATAATGGCTGCAATGAAGCACCAAAAAAACGCTCGTCGAAGTTTTACACTCATGACATGCCATACAATCGACGAGGAATCTCAGAAACACCGCAAACCTTAAAACGCCGCGGCCATTATTAACGGCCTCATTGCTGACGGTACACATTTTATGTCGAAGCGACAGAACCTGCAAGGACAAACTACAAAGGTTGAAAAGAACGAGGGAAAATCCCCCCATGCCGTCTCTTGCGTCGTCTTCGTTTTTAATTTGAAAACAGATTTTAAAATTGTTATATATAAACTGCTTAATACGCTGCCTGCTCAGCACTTGAGTTGAAGTTGACACTCGCTCACAGGCTCCACTTTTCATAGGTACTTTGTACGTCCGAAGAGCACTCGGCTGGTCGGACGACCGTTTACCCGCCTGGCACCTGAGAACTCGATTCGGATTCGACGAAGACAACTTTTTTTATGACTTACGAGCGATAGTCTTCTGGCTTCATGATTAATTGGTTTCTGCGTTACCACTTGTAATCATTTTGGACAGTCTGAATCGCTTTAAATATTTTTTCCCAAGTGCTACTCAAAGCTAATCGATCGTTTTTTGGTTAAAAAGACTCGAAAACAATTTGCCGCCAACACGTCTCATTTGTAAACTGTCAGTCGAAATCCGCTGATGCATGCCCCAAATCACGTCTATCCTTTCTAAAATTCCATCCACCATGATCCTCGTTATTTTTTACAAGTTTTTTTCAACGTTTGCATCACTTTCAGATGGTAGAGGACGCCCAAACCATTCGAAAACTTGTGTGCGGCTTATAACGTCGAAAGCCTGTTGCATTTGATAACCTTCAGTTATAGATTTTCGAAGAAGGAGCGCTGTTAGTGCGATTATTTCTGAGCCTGCCCCTCGTGTATTAACAAGACAATTGAGCATAACCTAGGAGTTCGAAAGACAATCGGTTTGCTTGCTTGGTTGCTTTCTATAGTATCAAAAATACGACGCATCCGAAGATATCAAAATGTTGCGTTTTGGTCCAGACTGTTGCGTTGCATTGAAACCCGAACTTCAAAATCTGTGGACATTTTAAAAGCCTTGGAATTATGGATGTATCGATGCATGTTGAAAATTTCTCGAACTCAACAGCAAACGGTGAAATGTTATCTAGAATGAACAGACTAATGAATCTAATTTTAAAGAAGCGTAAAGTGGGATTCTGGAAGGGAAAATAGAAGAAAAACATTTTCAACCACACCCTCGAAGGTTATGGGGAACTTAAGAAGAAAAGGGGGATAGTCCTGATGAAAATCCCCTTAGAAAGTTATGGCTTTTCAAAGATTTTTTTATACCGGCAATTTTTAAGGTTGGAATTTTGAATCCTATCTCTTGAGGAGAAGGAGGGATTGAAGAGAATATGCAGCAGGAAGGTTACTTCTCTCTCCTCGTCGAAAAATTGCGACTGTCACCCCCTTAAGAAATTATGACGCTTCAGTATCGATTTCAGTTAATGTTAAATTTTTTTCCCCGCAGAGGGAGGAAAGTTCATGGAAGAGGGCAGCGGAAGTCGAACTCGAGGCGGTCATCCCTCCCCCCAACTTAAAAAGTAATAGCTCACTAAATTAATAATAATCGTTGGCGCAACAATCCATATTGGATCAGGGCCTTGAAGTGTGTTAGAGCACTTCATTCAAGACCGTAACGATACACACCATATACAGGCAATATGGTCAGCATTGCGCGCGGACAAGATTATTACCCTGATTTGACTCAGGTGCTCATTCACAGCTGAGTCGATTGGTATCCGACGTCAAACCACGATACAAATCCCACCGCCACCAGTGAGGTTTGAACCGCGATCTTCCGTGCGACAGCTTTACGCTCCAATGGCTCAGCTATCCGTACAGGTCACTAAATTAGGTTTTTTTTATATCATCATGGTGAACTTTGAATTTTCAACCCTTTCCTGGCGCCATAAACTTTCAACTGGAGATGACCGCCGCAAATGGAGAACCTTGTTCTTTCCCCTATATACCCTCTTTATCCTCCCCCTCTCCTAGGTGATATTGGCAAATCAAATTTTGCCACGATGACATCAAAATACCTCCTATTTGAAGCGCCATAACTGGTTAAGAGGGAATGTCAGCTGCGACTTTTCAATGAAGAGAGAGGACTTCCCGTTTCTCCTTTTATACCTTGAGGTTCACCATTAAACCCTACCTCTATAACATGAAAATAACCAACCCCTCTCCCCGGTCATCTACTTGCCCGCCCCATCTTTTCTCTCTTTGTGGTAGGATTGGAAATTCAGACTTCACTATGCTAAAATAAAAAAATCTGCTTTGAGGGGCTACAACTTTTTAAGGGGGAGGAGGGCGATCGCTAAGAGTTTTCATTGGGGTTGGAGTGGGAGACCTCCTCCCCACTTTTAAACTTCCCATCCCCTCTGAAGATACGGTTGAAAATTGAACCCTTTTTAAGTTTTGAGTTCTCAAATTTACCCCCGCACGATTAGTTGTTGGATAGGATATGTAGGAGAAAAAGGAAAGTATCCCTTCTTTAACCTGGTTGGAAAATTGCGTCGACCATTTCCTCAATAAGGTATAGAGCCTGGGAATGAGGCTTTAATCAATGACCAAGCTACGCGTGATTAATTTGATTCATTTCAATGATCCTTAATTGGCCTCTGAAAACCTCCATTCACAAATGCACTTAAATGAATATTCAATCATTGTATAAAAAACTAAATCATACGCTTTATAAATCTTTTCATCAGATATTAGTAATGAATTGTCCATTTGAATTCATCATTATAAGACAAAAAAGCTGGGAATCATGCAATCAGAAAATGATTCGTAACTTTTAGAGCTGATAACAGATATTCAATTTCACAACTAATCAGTTTTATTCATTGTTTTCTCTTCTCTATTTCCGTGATATTTTCCCATTTACCAATCATTTTAGTTGATTGTACTTTTCGCATTAATTTACTCTAATCTATTTTATCCCAATCCAAAAATTAATCAAGGCCACAGCGATAATTCCAACGATGCCTTTGTTTTCGTTCTTCGCCATTTCTCTTTTGTTTGCCAAAATCTTCTACGAAAGATTTATTTTTTAAACGATTAATTAAAAGTAGGAATTTGTAAGATTATAAAATGTTAAACGCGTATTAGTATGCCTTTTGCAACAATGAAGCTGATTGTGAGAAAATAGAGCTTATCACTTCCTCCAGATCGTTGGCCCACTCGCTTAATTATGAAATCTATTCGCCCACCCAGCATCCACTCCTCCATAAATCTGGAAAATATTTCCATTAAATTATGTCTTTTATTCATCATCACTTGTCATTACAAGACGCAATAATATCAGCTGCCACTACTCGCGTTTGCAGCCATTTCACCTCTACATCGCCCAACATCTAAAATAAAGCTGCAGAAATATTTTCCCAACGTCGTCTATAAAATTAGCATGAAAAAAAGAAAAGCAAAAGAAGAATGAATAGAAATTCCAGCGAAAACATCTCGAATGATGAGAAAATCTGCCAAGCGATGAAAACGAACATTCGTCCGAGTCCCAAGTTGCATTTTCATTCCAAATTCGCCATTCCCAACAGGTGTATGAGGAATTATTTTCGAAAATTATTTACGATGCATATTTTTGCGAAAATCGATTGTGCAACTCAGCGTAATAATCGCGAATACTCATATGAGATTGCGCCACACTGTGCTTGGAAATATGGATGTGATTCTAGCAATAATTTCAGCCAACGCGACCAAACTGATTAAAGTGTGGACTAGCGCAGGAATTTTATATCAGATTTTCGGCGTAATTTTGTGCAAAGTGGATAATGATAGTAATGAACAATGAATGAACATGTCCCCAGGTTATGGCGCATTCCATATTATTGAGGCGAGTTTTAGTGTTATGGTCTAGAGCCATCGAGATGAATCAAGCTTCAATCTTTGTCGGTAATATATTATCGAATGAGTTGCAGAGGCAGATACTTCTACGGTAGAGCATTATCAATGGAATGTTTATAGTAGCTGCCAAAATTTGAGGTGTGTTCAACAACCGTGAAATCGTAAAGCGACTTAGCTTATTAGGCCTTCAATAAAGAGCACTCCTATTCCAAGTAAAACAGCGATTAGACCATTCATATCGGAGCGCCATCGTTGCCCATTTTGACATGTATTCCTGCTTTCCCCGGGGTTCTGAGAAGGTTAGCATTCTTCCTCAACTATTTCTAGGACTACCGACCTGTTGGCCCTGTTGGAAAAATTTGTTTCACTCCATGGCAAAGAGCGCAATAGAATTATCATCCTTTCTTTAAATGTGACCAACATACTGCCTCTTTTGCCATAAAAATACCACAGATCTGCATAAATACCCCTTCCGTGTGTCAGCATATTCAAAATTTTGTTAAGTTCGAGTTTCGTCGATGACATGTTAAACCCAAGTGTTGAGAAAAGCGATTACTATGCATGTGTTTCTCTCATATTGAAACAGCTTCAACTTAATCTTAGTCTTAAGATAAATACATTTCTTTACTTCAGATAAAAAAGCAAGGCGGATTTTTTGGCCTGCGCAAATGCATTATATTATGGGAATTCGACCTCAGCACCATCAGCAAAAGTTGCGCAATGGAAATGGAAGTTCTACTCATCAATATACATAACACGATAACTTGCTAGAATAATAATAATAACTCCGCCGTAGCCGGTCCCAAGCGGTCCTTCGCAGCGTCTCAGGAAGTTTGTGAGGAAAGTGCAGGAAATTTGCAGTCTTGCAGATTACTCACTGAGGAAGCTATCACTACACTTGGCAGTTGGGATAAAATGCACCAGCAGAATAAAGAGAAGAAATAGAAATTTGAGGTCCGGTACGGATAACCGGCGGGAGTCGTCTGACTTGGTGCCTGGATCGGGCTCCCGTAATGGACAGCACGGCGTCGAAACCGCTGGACGACCAGGAGCATTGCTCCGCCTGCTGCAGTTGTTCCGCCATAATCTGTGGCGACCATTTCAGCAGGTTCACGTAAGCAGCGGATGAGGTGACTGAATAAACCTCTTCATCATCTGTTCCTTCTACGGAATTACCGCCGCTTGTTGCACCAGAAATTCGTCGAGTGTTTCCCGCAATTCACGCGCGTGACTGTGCAGTGAGTCGCAGACCAGTACCACTTTATAACTCGCAGCGACACAATCCCAGCCATCATCAGGGAGCGTGTACGACTTGAAGTCATCGCGGAAATTGGTAACCGAAAGTCGATGGGGGCACAGGCGGCGGCACCAATAACACCACGCCGCACTGCAGGCAACAGTTTCAGTACTCGCCGAAGCACTTTTCTCCACCGTCCAACTGAAGTTTCCGCTGAAGTTCGGGACGAATTCCAAAGAGCGTGTATAGAATTCTCGGAAATCGAATGCCTAGACCAGGTATTCCCAGGCTCTATGTATCTCCAGCAACTCCGAAAATTCTATCTCAAATCAATCTTGCATCTGTGTATTGATATGTCGCTGCTGCAACTACAATCACTTGTGTATTGTGGTGCAGTTACCGCTGTCAGATTGCACGGTCAGAAGATTCGCTTTCGCATTATTGGTTTGAGTGACCGAAGAGATCCACCATGGAAAATTCGTCTGGAATTGAAATTCTGGACACACTAAACCAGAAACTTTCTGTCATATGCAGTCGGTTACGACGTCATGGCGAAAGTCATTCCAGACGTGTCCACAATGCAACATACGCGAGGAACCAGCGGAGCTTTTTCAGATCTCTCAACGAATCCTAACAGAGCGTCCAGACTGTGCCTTTTTCGGCGACGGAAGCGAAAGAGTATTGGAGTGGACTTTGGGGGTTACCCGTATTCGACAAGTTTAACAATCAAGCAATTCTGCTGCAGTCGTTACTATTTGGTGCGGAAATATGTTCGCGGTTGTTTTCCCGTTATTACATAGCCATTATATCAAATACAAACACGAAAACGAAATTAATGTCGTGCAAATCGCATCAAGGAAACTTGATAATAACGCACACAGGATATCGAACACTTCTGTTGCGCAAATGACAAGACCGGTACTTTACTTATGATTGACATGAGCTCTGAAATGCAACTCAAAACTGTGGCTCAGTGCGTTCTTCCATCGGGTTAGAAAAAAAGGTCATCCAGTAGAGTGTTCAAATTATTGTCCGATTAGATTCCTGTCCCATAACATGAAGACTTCTAAAAGCATCTTACCAACCGTATTCGTGACATCGTTGAAATAACCATGATCCAAACCGGCTTCGCCAAAAACTAACGAACAACTGACGCAATACATGCTGCGCAGTTACTCATAGAGAAACACCGTGAGAAGCATCGCCCTCTCTGGATAGCATTACAAGATCCAAAGAAGGCGTTTGACCATGTGTCACACGGACTCATCTGGTATGCTCTGCGGCAACACCTATCACCAGAAGAATTCATGTGAGCTGAGTTAAATTGGTCTACCGTGATCCGAAAAGTAAAGTTCGAAATGTGGCGAGCATATCAAAACCGCTTGGCGTCTTCATCGGTATTCATTAAGGAAGCGCCCTTTTACCTCTCCTCTTTGTTATTGTTATGTACACTGTCACGCAGGACATCCCACATCCAGAGCGCCTAATACACTGCGCTATGCAGACGATGTTTTTCCATGGTCTCATAAGAAAGCTGATATCGAGCAACTTGTTCTCAAATTGAATTTGAATAAAACAGAATTTTTGACGATCGACCCAAATGAAACAGGCATTACCACTCTCAGTGACAGTCACCTGGCCAAAGCTGAACGATTTAAATATTTCGGTTCAATGCTATCAGCCAATCGTGAATGCAACCTGGATGAAGTGACACTCCACAACTGGCGTTCTTTATAATAGACGTATTAACCAGCGTCTCAAATCCGAAATTTATCGCAGTGTCGTTCGGCCCTTTTACTCTCTATGCATCTGAGTGTTGGCGGACTATAACAGACAATGAATGGCGCCTCGCGGTAATGGAGACGAAGATGCTACTTTTGACTAGTGGCGTAATACACGACAATCACATTCGAAATCCGCAATCGATTTGGGGTTACACCGATCTTGGAAAAATCACGAGGGAAGCGATTTCAATGGTCATGCAATTCGCGCTAACGAGAACCTGTCAAGATTGGTCTAAACATTGAAGTAGATGGTAAACGACCAAAAGGTCGACCCAAAAACCACCAAAGCCTCGCGATTGCATCCTGATCGGACTGACCTGACCAATCGATCAAGACCAGCCAAGCCGGTTCTGAACGGAACAGACGAAAAAGACGAAAGTTGGAGCAAATTGAATCTATTATAACTTTGTTAGTAATGTTTCATGTTATAGCCAATACTCTTGAAATTTTCATAATTTTAGGATGAACTTAAGGTGTGATTCTAGCCAATTACTACAAATTATAGTAAGATACAATTCATCATAATCATCAATAGCGCAAGAACCGATATCCGGTCTAAGCCCGCCTTAGCAACGAACTCCAGACATCCCGGTTTTGCGCCGAGGTCCACCAATTCGATATTCCTAAAAGCTGTCTGGCTGTCTGGACCTACGCCATCGCTCCATCTCAAGCAGGGTCTGGCTTCTCTTCTTTTTCTACAATAGATATTGCCTCTAGAGACTTTTCGGGCTGGATCATCCTTATCCATACGGATTCGATGACCCGCCTACCGCAACATATTGACCCGGATTTTATCCACAACAGACAGTCGCGGTATCGCTCATAGATTTCGTCGTTATGTAGTCTACGGAATCGTCCATCCTCATTTCTCGAATCAGCGAATCACTTTCTTCAGAGCCAGGTTAAGGAGGACGCATGATAAGGCGTCCCCTTGTCTTAGACTGTGTAAATTCGCTTTTCCGCTCGACGGAGTTCGCGATAGGTCTCTGCGCGTGCCTGCGGTCTTTGAGAATGCCAAATTACTCAGTATGCAGCATCCTTCCGTTCCGTTGCTAGCTTACACTCATTGTCGAACCAATTGTCCCGACCACAGTTAGATACTAGACAGCTACCTCACTCCCCCTTGACCCTCAAGGGGGGAAATCAGTACGAGTACACACGATTTCAAATTGTTTTGCCCTTGAGCATGAGCGAGATGTACCGAAAACCCGATCAGCTGTGTTTGACATACCGCCCGGACTTGCCAATGTATTGGTGAGATTGGCAAGTTTTTGCTTATATATAAGTGAATACGTAAAACAACTTTTTGATATGTGGGTGAGCACGCCGTAGTACCAGAATAGCAAAAGCTCATCGATCTCTCTCTTACCAATACGATTTGACGAAGATTATGCCTTTTCCTTGTTTAGCGTCTCTGATGTGTACAGATAAGCTTCTGCAAGCACATTTGCAAGTGGGGTCATTTTTGTAAGGGTACTGCCTATAGTAGATCTACTGTGGTCCCGACTTTTCTTGCGACTGGGGTGAAGTATGTTTGTGGACGTTGTCATGACCGCGGCTTCGCAACGGAAGCGGAATCTCATTCGTCCCTTTCTGAATTAATTTGCTCAAATAATTCATTTCATCATTAATTGCAATCACCCTAATGTTCGCCGCAGACTGCACATTATTGAATGAATTCGGGCGAATTAATCTTGACAGAGGGAAATGATTTGCCGCAACGTGAACTCAATAGAGTTCAAAGCGAAAGTAGCGACATTGGGAGCGGTGCTCAGAAAGAACACTGGCGGACTGGCGGGTTGAGGAGGTCTCTGCGGAATTTTGGGAGAACGAACAGCTGTACCGGTGGGTCGAGAAAGAACTGCTGGACTGACGGAGGTCAAGAGAAAAAAAAGTTCTGGGGAATTGTGAGGAGAAAAGAACAGCGGGACTGACGGAGGACGAAGAAGAGGAGATCGTTCTGGCCTTGGAAGAAAGCGGAGTTGGAGGAGGAACCGAAGACGGGAGCAGCTCGCATTGCGAATTAGTGCGATTTCTCGAGTACTTGTGAAATACTTCCACCGACTGTGAAGAAATTCGCGGTAAATATTCATTCGATTCTGGCTACTTGTCGCCAAATTCGCCAGTGCCACTTTCCTGCAGTGCCTAACTTTCTAAGAATTAGCGTGAGCCCGTCGAGTTAGCGAATAACTGTATCTTGGAGTTGATAGCGCGTGCTCCTGTGGCCAGTTAATAGGTGCCGTCGGCAGTTCCAGAAATAAATATTCCGGGCACAGCCACCTTCAAAAAACACCAGTTACTTGCGGTTCAGAAAGTTTGTGGGTCGATTTACGGTTGTTGCGGTTTTTTTTTTAACTCTTCGAAGATGGATGCTGTTTTCAGAGGCGATAAAAAGGAAAATTGCTCAGCGACATAACATCTCGTGAATATCATTGTTTCCTGGATGCCTTCCGAGAAACAAAGTGGGCGATTCGAACAAAAAGTGATTGCTAGAGCTTGCGGTTTGTGGCGTTTTTTTTTAAGTTGTCACTCTCGTCCAGAAGTCGGTGTTAATTGAAACCCGAAACCGTCAATTGGTTGAGGGGAGACTTGCGGCTCCACGCACGTGTTCGAGCCGTTTTTTCTTGTTTTCCGTTCTAGCTTGCGTTCTGGTTTTTATTCGTTAGGCCGTCGCGAATTCCTTCGTTTATTGTCTATTTTGAAATCCGGTGCGGATCCACGCATCGGTATAGACACGTTGATTTTGTATTAATGACACGTGAAGGATCAAAGCGCTCAAAGGACCTCCCCACATTCCCGAGCCTGGCTAGCACAGAGGAGTGCAAGAACGTGTCGACCGAGCACTTTGATGGAGCTTCAATGTTTGCGGGTGGACCTCCACGGTCAATTTCGCCCACTTTTTAGGTTACTGGGGTAGCTCTTCCCTCTAGGTCGTTTTCGGTCATCGTCTGATCCTCCTAATTCGCCAAAACCATTACAACGTGCTCTTCAGTTGGTTGTGAAGATCATTTGTTGATGCTTCATCTCCACGGCATCTGTTAGCTACAGTTATTGCGCAATTATTAACTTTATTTAAGCAGATGTCGATATGGAGGGTATTTCGAAGCCAAGACATCATGTAGTGGCAGTTTCCTGATTTTTTTTTTCACATTTTTCTGTTGTACTAAAAATTATGTTTTACGCAAAACCTTGAAAAGATAATAATAAGAGGAACATATCCAACCAAATCCTCTACGATTTTTCCCAAACGGCGCGCATCGATGCTGTGATGACCAGATGCGCGAATAAGTTTCTAGAAAACACCCCAGTCTTCTAGTTGTCGAGTGGCAGCGGATTAAGATCGACGAGGATTATTTCCTTCATAAGAACCAATTTCCGCAGCTCCTTATTCTGACCGTCTGTTCCACAAAGAAGGTAGATTAGTCCTCTACACCCGGCGGCACTCTCACTCTAAATACGTCCCTCCGCCCAAGAAAAACGGGTGACGCGATTAATAATCCCCTTACCTTTCCATTCTCAATCCCTATCCCATCCGTCTGCGTTCCCCTCCTCAACCGTTTGTCCAAATAAACTAGCTACAGAGATTGGGTTTTTTTTGCAATGGTTCCTCCAAGTGCAGCCCATCAATTTCGATCAACATATTAAACTTTATTAATTTAAATTCTACTTTGTGACCTTAGAATAAGTATCTGCTAAGGTATCTTAGGTTGAGTATATTTTAAATTGAGATGTCTATTATTTATTAATAGAAAGGTTGTTTGAGCGTGCACATTTCACTTTTCATTTTATGCTTTCGCACCTATTCATGTTTTTGGTTAAGATTTCGTTTTACCTCAATCGCTTCAAGAAATATATGCATTTTAATATATGTACATACATTAATGTATACTAACAGATACACTTTCATATCTTTCTTTAATTAAAAAAGTACGAAAATAGAGACATTTCGACGCAATGTCAGCGATTTACCCGAAATATACCAACAAACTCGTTTCAGGTTGGATGAGCACCGTACTTGGTCCTAAACCACATTACGTTGGAAATGGGGCTCGTGTGACTTTAATATGCACATATTCAGATACGTACCAGCATACAATGACACCACTTACGCCTATTTAGCCAGTTTTTTCCATTCAGAGCTGGAAAAGTATTCATAAAACATGTCATGGAGAAGCAGTTTGCATGGAAGAAAGTATTTCTTTCTTGGCGTCTATTTAGGCCGCGCTACTAACTCGTATATTAAATTTCACTCTTTGGAAATGTGTAATGGAATCACTTGTTTGTGTTCTTATTCTATTATCGCTTTACTTATCCCGGCTTAAGGACAGCTCGAATGAACATTTCGGAAGAATGGATAGGAGTGATTAATCCTTCAAGGAAGCCATTAAAAAGAATGAGTATTAGGGTTTTGATATATGATTAAGTATGGTGTGTTTTTGAGTGCAATTAAGACTATGGGAAGCACGCCTACTTGAAGGTTGTTTAGTTCTCTGTGAAGGTTTCTGGGCATTACTAGGGGCTACCTGTCAACGGGTAGAGATAGAAGTTTTGGTAGGATTTCCCTTAATCAATGGAAAGGAATTTTAACTGAATATTTAGAACCCATTCCCCTTCCCTAACCAAAACTTTGTTCAATTCCTGAATGGCCAGGAAGAAGAATTTTCAACAAGTCGGGAAACCGGAAGCTCGACGCTTCAGATATGAAAGGTTTTGTTTGCTTCTTCTGTAAGTATATTTGAGTGCATAACTATCCCATTTGTACTGCTGTACTGACCAGAGAAATCTTCCAACATCTGCTACAGGCAAAAATGCTGGCATCCATACAAGGACTGCCTGAAGAGGTACAAGTCGGCCATCAGGACCGCCAAGAGGCCAAGAGGTCTTGGTTGGACTATTGACAGAACATCGAAAGCACAAGTGAATCCGCGAGACTCAGTAAGATTCTGTCCAAGGAACATAAGAGCCCATCCTTTCTTAAAAAGTCGGAAGCTCCTGAACGGAATCTTCTAGCGAAACCTCGGAGCTGCTGGTTCAAACGCACTTTCCCTCCAGCGAGGAGGACGGTGAGTCAGAACCTTGCTTGGAGGGTTTGCGGCAACCCCAGCTGTGCGAGACTATCAAATCGGTAATTACCGAGGATAGGATCGGCTGGGCTATAAACAGCTTCTCCACATACAAGCCTCCAGGCCCAGATGGCATAATGCCAGTTATGGCTTGTTGAGATTTACCGGAGAGCTATATCTTTTTATGATACGTACCGCAATTCTGGAGGCGCGCACGAGTGGTTTTCATACCGAAACCGGGTAGGCGCGGTCATGAGTCCGCGAAGGACTTTCGACCAATCAGCCTGACCTCTTTCGTGCTGAAGACCCTAGAACGCGTCCTGGACATTCACTTAAGAACCATTATGGAGAAAACGCCTTTCTCTGAGTCCCAGCATGCCTACCTCAAAGAAAAATCCACAGAAATCGCCCTCCACGGGGTAATTGGCACGGTTGAGCGGTCGCTGCAGTACAAGCAGTATGCCCTTGCTGCCTTCTTGAATATAGAGGGAGCTTTTAACAACGTCAGTACCAACGCCATCAAAGAAGTCTTGACCGGTATTGGATTGGAGGGGTATCTCACGCATTAGATTATATCCATGCTGAGTACCAGGATAATCCAGTCGAATCTGGGGGGCAACCACTTGACCCAGGGTGGTGCCATCTCTCCGGTGCTCTGGTTAATAGTAATGGACAAAATTTTACGTACATTGGACAGCAGCGGGGTGAAGGTGGTGGCGTATGCCGACGACTTGGTGATATTAGTATCTGGGATGTTTCTGTCCATTATGAGCGACATCATGGAAGGAGCGTTGCGAAAGGTGTGCCTGTGGGCCGTAAGATGCGGACTCAGCATAAACCCAACCAAAACGCAACTGATGCTATTCACCACCAAGACAAGGATACTTGAGTTCCATCTACCACGGCTGAATGAACAAAGATTGGTTCTTTCCTCTAATGTATAATATCTGGGTGTAATCCTGGATCCTATGCTAAATTGGGGGTTGAACATAGAACTGAGGGTTAAGAAGGCCTGTATAACCTTCTATGCCTGCAAGAGAACCGTTGCAAAGAAATGGGGTCTCCAGCCGAGGATGGTTCTCTGGATGTACACCGCTGTAGTGCGTCCGATCCTAACGTACGGCTCGTGCCACCATGGCTTTGAGAACGAAAATAAAATAGAGTGAAGTTTAATAGAATTGAAAGAACCGCGTGTGCGGGTGCTACTGGGGCTCTGCAGTCCTGCCTGGCAGATGTTGTCAATGTACTCTTGCATCTCCTCCCCCTAGACCTCCACATTAAATATGTTGCAGCGTGCAGTGCCGTCAGACTACGTGAGTCCGAATGCTGGGCAGCGAAGTCCTACGGCCACAGTAACATCCTAGATGAAATACCTCGGGAAATCTGGGCATCCCCCACGGACTATGTCACACGCAAGGTGAACTTCACGAGAAACTTTGCTGTGGACCTTCCAACCAGGGCAAAGTGGAAGATCGGCGCGTGTTGCAAAACTATGACACAGTATTTTTTACGGACGGATCACAAATGGCCTATGGAGTCGGCGTGGGGGTTTTCTCGAATACACACGGTGTATCCAAGTCGTATTGTCTCCCAGGTTTCGCCAGTGTGTTCCAGGCGGAAGTACTGGCGATATTGGAAGTCTGTTGATGGCTGGAGCAAGATTCGAGCTCCGAGCGTAACATAGCCATTCTGACAGACAGCCAGGCGGCCATTAAGGCCTTGTACTCAACAACGACATCTTCCCGGCTAGTGGGGCAGTCCAGAGACACGGTTAACCGTCTGGGCGGTACGCTCAAAGTCACTCTCCTCTGGGTTCCCGGGCATAGGAACATAAAGGGGAATGAGCAGGCTGACGAATTGGCAAGGCAAGGCTCGGCGAATACTGTCGGTGTTCCGCTGGCGGCTGTCGCGGGCCGAGTCTACTCGCACTACCTAGCAGCTGAGGGCTTGAGATGGCGAAGGCTTACAAGCTGTGGCAAGTCAAGGAGAATTTGGCCCACTTATAACATAGCCCGATCACGAGAGCTCTTGTGTCAGACGCGTGCAAATGCATTCAAGATTACGGCGGTCTGCACGGGGCACTGGCCCATAGGGGACCATGCCGCTAGGCTCGGCTTACCCTACAACTCGCATTGCCAAAGCTGCGGAGAAGGAAGGGAAACCCTCATGCACTTTCTCTGCGATTGCCCAGCTCTGGCTAGAGTCAGGCTGCGGACACTGGGCAAACCATTCTTTGGGGACCTCAGAGAGATTTCTAGCTGCAGGGCTAGACTCTGTTTCCCTGCTCCCATAACAAGAGTCACCGAGGAGCCTGCGGCAGCTTTTGAAGTTTTCCAGCTTCCATCGGCAAAAAAAAACAAGACAGACAGACAGCCATTGAACCGATTTTAATAAGGTTTTGGTTTGCACAGGAAACCTTAAAAACTTCTGTTTTAAGATTTGACCAAGGAATTCTAAACACGAACTCAGCTCAGCTATTGAGTCAAAATAAATAAATAAATACACCAACGACCACTATTCTTTGTTAGTTCATTCTCCATTCAATTATTAGTCATCAACAGTCGAATTCACAATTACCCTAATCTACCCGCCATGTTTACAAAAGAGCACCCCATCTAATATTGCTTCATGAATGTAATGCTCATAATGCAGAGTGGATTTCCCGGACGATAACCGGCCCCTTCGAACCCCCCTCCTAGATGGACTGCATGTATGTTTATAATGAAAGTTGGTAGACGAGACAACCGCCCCATTACCGACATGAAAAGATAAAACTATTGGAAAACGATAATGATGGGTTTGCTCTGTTGGCATGTTCATAAAACATGCAACCTTTTGGAAGCAATATAATGACCTTACTCCACTTCAAGAGAGGCTCGTAGGACAGCAGCCTTTAACCATTCTCTGACCTCATTATTTTGGTATTCACTTTCAGAACTGTGTTCGCTACATGCGTTTGGGTTGCACAATGCAGCCAAATGCATCTTTTCAATTCTCATGTCAAGAACATATGAAAGTTATAAAGGTCGAACGCACATTCGCTTAGAATGCTCGGGAAGTCACTACAACCACTCTAAAACGAACTAGACAAAGCGACTCCGGGCTCTTTTCGTCGAGCATGAGATTTTAATATTCAACATTTACATTCATTCAAGCTCAAACTCTTCCGTTTTGGGTCTTCATTCATCAAAATGACGGAGTAATTTTTGCTTTGAAGGTTGCAACAAAACACCGACGATAGCTACAACACTAGCAACAAATGGGAATGCGAGGAGTGAATAGAAATGGGAAAAATGCAAAGAACCCACTCAAGTCGACCCTTTTCAGAAAGTGTAATGAGGAGATATCTAGCCCAGCGCATCCTATGTTTAGTGCGGGTTTCGTTCACATGCTTCAAAGCTAGAATAAAACATGTCATCATTCGTGCTCACGGGGAAGGTGAAGGGACTGAAATGACACTAAAGTCCATCATCTTCCAGAGAACAGAACAATGAAAGTCTTGTCTTATATCACTGCACAGTCGAAGCTTCATATTTATGACATGGTGTGTGGTGTTGATTCTTTTCCGAAGTACACGATGTACATAGACTGAGTTGTCGCTTTGTTGTTACTGCTATTAGGTGGCCTTGTTAAGTGTGATTTCTAGGTAAGCACTTCCTGAGTGCGACCTCTCTTCGCTTTTAATGATGTCAATTGGTGAAATTTCAGGCATCCTATTCTAAAGTAGCGCATTCAACTGCCAGTCTGAAAAAGACTTGGTACTTTTTTGGAACAGCATTTAACAGAAGGCTTTGTTTTATCCAACGTGCTCTCTGGACTATAAAAACACAAAGCTAAAGTTGCATCGTAGTTCTATTTTACGGTTCTGGTCTCGAAAAAGCGACAGAATAAAACAAAAACAGTCCCTGCTCCCGTTTACGAAGCCTAAGTGGCAGCTAACACGGCTACAAGCAGGATACTCATCACTGAACAATTTGGTCCCTAGTTGGAAAAAAGGGCATAGTTGAAAGCAATCACAAACACGAAACACTAAAATATTCACTCCAACCCATCCCATACGAAAAGTAATAAACTACGTCTGGTATTATACCACCGAGGAGTTTATAGACGACTTTTTGAAAGGATGAAGGATGAAAATTGTGCTGAAAGGGACTCACTCCTAAGAGCTATCGTCCAACCAGTTCGCTACCTAATATCAGTAGTATAGTAGTTTTGGCACAGAAACTCACTGATGACAGACAGGTTTGTATCGGATGTCGAATACTACTCAACTGAGAGTGTGTACCTGAGTCAAATTAGGGGCAGGCTCGAGGCCAAAAACTCGCCATGGTGGAAGTCCCCGGGCAATATGAGAGGAAACTCCTCAGCATCGGGAAATTCAAAATTAGATGGGTAGTATGCAGGGTACGAATGCAGATAGTCCCCACCAAGTGCTATAGGTGGCTGGACTATGGACACGTGTCAGCAACTTGCAAAAGACCGGACAAGAGGATAGCGTGCCAGAGATGCGGTCAGGTAGATCACTACGCAAAGATCTTCATTGAAAGCGAAAGTTGCACTCTCTGCTGGGATCGTGGCACGTTTGGTTAGAGCGGCGCACACACTGAGGGCTCGGGACGGTGTCCAATCTTTAGGGTGGAACTGGAAAGGATTCGGGTGCGAATGACATGATCCGCGCTTTACAAATTAACATGCACCGGAGTGCAACCGCTCAACTTTTGCTAGAGCAGTTCGCTGCGGATGTAAAGGCTGACCAAGTGCTAATCAGCGAACAATACCCAAATAGGGACCCGGATTCATGGCAACTCGACTTATCGGGTACCGCTGCGATCTGAGTTCGAGACGACGTTCAACTTCGTGTTCTTGCTTGAAGTCGAAGGAATGGCTTTGCCTGGATTCGGTGTTTAGGGATAACTTTTTTTAGCGTTTAACTGACGCCGAATGAGACGATGGTGGACTTTCGGCGCCGACTTGATGCTCTGGAGGACGCCGTTTCGGGCACGAACGGGTGAATCCTGGTAAGTGGTGATTTTAATGCTAGGGCCCTTGAATGCGGCATGCCTCAGCCAGACTCCAGAGGGAAACGGATTTTGGAAATAGCGGCGAGAACCGGGCTCATAGTTTTAAACACCGGATCCACGTCAACGTTTCGGCGCCCAGGCTGCGATGGAAACATCGCTGATATCACTTTTGCGTCGGAATCTCTGGCATCATCGATGGACAGGTGGCAAGTCCTGGAAGACTTCTCAGCAAGTGATTACCGGCGCATCCACCAGTATCAGTGATGAACCTAATAACGACGACGTGTGAGACTTCAATGTCCTGGAGGGGCCGCAGCCGTGACAAACCTGTCATAAGCTCCGCCGTTCGGCATAACGTTTAGACGCCAACGAGTAAGCATGTACCATAAAAGCAGAGTATAATATAATAATAATAATCGTTGGCGCAACAATCCATGTTGGATCAGGGCCTTGAAGTGTGTTAGAGCACTTCATTCAAGACCGTAACGGTACACTAGGAGGCAATGTGGCCAGTATTGCGCTCGCCCGAGATTATTACCCTGATTTGACTCAGGTACTCATTCACAGCTGAGTCGACTGGTATCCGACGTCAAATCCCGATACAAATGCCACTGTCATCAGTGAGATTTGAACCGCGACCTTCCGTACGACAGCCTTGAAGAGCCTAGAAAGAGAATCCCGACCCTGCGTCCCATATCGATCGGCGAGTTGACTATAGAGTCAAAACCAGCTGTTAAATACCTTGGTTTAATGCTCGACCCGAAGATCAGCTTCTTCGAGTAAATCAAAGCAGCAGCTGGAGTCTTGGCCTTGAGTGGGCTAATGTCGAATGTTGGGGACCCTGTATCTACTAGTAAACGTCTTCTTATGGGAGCAACGCTGTCTGCCCTGCTCTATGGCGCGGAGGCTGATTCCCTTGACAAGTGCAGAGACGTGGAGCTTTGCAAGTGGCGTCTGCTTATCGCACTGTCTCAGAACCGACCGTAATGGTGATCGCGGGAGTGATCGCAGTTGCCCTCCTTACCAAGGAGCGTAAAGCTATCTACCGCCGTAAGGGCGAAAACGTAAGAGAGGTGATTGCCCGTGAAGAACGTCAACGCACCCTTACCGAGTGGCAACTCTCTTGGCAAAATGAGCCAAGAGACAGATTGACTACGCAACTCATCGACAACTTAGACCCATGGCTGAACCGAACGCACGATGAGATTGATTATTTCCTTACCCAACTTCTAAGCGGGCATGGAGGTTTTCAGTTTTACCTGCACAGGATTGGAAAGGCGCGATCTCCTGATTGTGTGTTCTGTAATGGAGTGGACGACGCTGAACAAACCTTTTTCTCTTGTGAAAGGTGGGATGGCTTTCCTCAGTAGCTTTATGTAGACACAGGAGAGCCCTCTCCAGTCAAGATTGTCAGAGAGATGCTGAAGACTGCTGGCATTATGCTCGGGCTCTTCTCTCTTCCCTCTCGACCGGCAGAGGGACCGGATGGCAAGGGTCAGGGCAAGGACAAAGCCGAGAGATCAGGAGGGCTAGCCCGAAATAATGTGTCAAACGGTTCCAGGTTAGTTCTCTGATTGCCCTGAGGTTTTTAGTTGGTAGTCCGATTGCGTACTGTTGCGAAAGTCCGACATTCTGTTCCTCAACCTAGTCACGTACCCTACTCCTAAAAAAAAATTGGGGTAACAATCACTTTAAGGCCCAGATCCATTGTTGCACTAACGATTGTTATTATTATTGAAAACTTTGAACGGACATATCAGAAGGAACGAAATAATGCCAAATGCACATACGCGAATGCGAGTTTGGATCAGGATATACAATATTGCATGCAATAACCAAGGTAATATCCAATGTTTGCTGACAAATTAACACTGGTGAGTGCGTAGCCGCGTGTCTTTTAGATATAGAAAAGGCGTTTGATACCGTCTGATTGGATGGGCTCAGGCTCCTGAAGAACGAGTTTCCGACGATTCTATTTCGAAAAACCTGAGCGTAAAAACTTGAGAAGAAACTGAAGATATGGGATAGTTCTGAAAGAATTCCTCATAAAAAGTCCTTTAGATAGTTGCTTTTTCAACTTCAAGTTAGCAAACATCTTAAAGTCATGCTGGAAAGCGTCTCTTCAAATCTACTTCTATGCTCACACTCTGGCTAGATCAGTCCTGTAACTGATGATTTGATATGTACAATTCTGTCAGATTGACTCGGAATCGCATAGTGTCATCCGCTTCACATTATAAGGGCACTTGGATTTCGCAAGGATTCTACCCAAATGGCTGGTATTCCACAAAAGCTCTGATGACAGGCTTCTTTCGGTTCGGTTTGATGATAACGCAAGGTTTTTCAAAAATTCTCGCCTGTCTAAATTGTCATTTTACTTCCAGAGATTGTACAATATACACGAATTCACGCCGGCCCGATCAATCATTCCCAAAAAAAGGACCGACCATCAGTTGCTTCGTCAAACACACGTGTAGTTCGAGCACAGTTGATCAAAGACATCTGTCTCACATTTTGTTTCATAGTAGAAAGCACTCTGGTTTATCGCTGTCTGCGTATTATTTTCCCGTCTTGTGCTTCGAGGTCAACATCAAAACAATTGTGTTTTTTTTTGGAAAAAATTAAATCGAAGAATCATATTTGAAAGATTGAGGAATTTCACGCTTGTTTTTATTAAATTCCGTTTACCGTCTGTCTGTCTATCTGTCCGTCACACACATTTTTCTCGGAGATGGTTATAGCGATTGACACCAAATTTGGTACGAAGATGGGAACTGTGAACGCTCAAGCATACAGTGAGTTACACCCTGTTACGTCGAGTTTAGGGGGGGGGGGGGCTCCCCATACATGCAAAAGGGGGGTGTACATTTTTTTTTCATCGAATATAGTCATGTGGGATATCAAATTAAAGGTCTTGATTAGTACTTTTCAAAGCCGTAGCTTAGTTTTGACATTTGTTGGAAAGGTGGGGAGTGTGGGGGGTTGAAACTGATAATTTCTTTATGGGGGCCATTCTCAGAAACTACTCAACCGAAAAATCTGAAAAAAATCAGGAGGCTGCCACTATATGGTGCTGGGCTCCGAAATGCCTTCCATACCGACATATTTTCAAATAAAGTTAATAATAGTATATTACTATAATTTTTAGTAATTCGCTGCAAAACCCCCCTTAAGTTCATCCTAGCACCACGAAATTTTGCAATGATGTAGAGCATGATCTTACCAAGTTTGGTGGAAATCGCAGTATTACTAACAAAGTTATAATACATCAAAGTTGTTGCTTCTTTGAAAATTGAAGACTATGAATGTTAATATCACCCGAAAGTGGATACTCTCACATAATATATGGAGATATACGTAGGAACTAAGAAATACACAAAACCTTTCGTACCTGAAGCATCCAGCTTCCGGTTTCCTAACTTGTTTTCAGATCATATCGACCATGATTAATCCATGATTTTTCTTTATCTTATTGAACAGTTCGATAGATGTGAACCATTTGTCACATGTGATATTTCAAGGAGTGTCATGAAACGATTCCCTCAATTTACACACGTAATACGTTGGTACACTTTCGTCACGACCATCTGGTACTTGCCCGATGTACGGAATAGCATTTACCATGTAAAACGTTTTGGTATTATTTCGATTTTATTTGCACGCGCGCAGAAAAACGGCCGCGGAACCCTAAGAGCTGTTCGTCTATGGTCAAAAAATCACTTGTCTGGTAATTATTTTGGGAGTTTAACACAAAAATGCCCCAAATTTCGCGAATTTTTGCCAGAACATCAGACAAGTAACTGTCAATTCAGCGTTGGTATTTTTAAGGTTTTGTGTAAAACAAAACCTTATTAAAATCTGTCTATCTACTGTCTATCTTTCTGCCTGTCTGCCACACCCATTTTTCTCGGAGACGGTTATAGCAATTCACACCAAATTTGGTGAAAAAATGGGAACTGTGAACGCTCACGCATACAGTGAGTTACATAATTCTTCATCAAATTTAAGGGGGAGTCCCCATACATGCAAAAGAGGGTATACATTTTTTTAATCAAATATAGTCATGTGGGGTATGAAATGAAAGGGGGTCTTCTTTTTGACATTTGTTGGAAAGGTGGAGAGTAAGGGGGGTCGAAAGTGATCATTTCTTTAATGGACCCATTCTCAGAAACTACCCAACCGAAAAATTCAAAAAAAATCAAGAAGCTGCTACTATATGGTGCCAAGTCTCCGAAATACCCTCCATACTGATACCTCTCTTTACTGTTTTGTGTATAAAAAAACCTTATTAAAATCGATTTACTGTATGTGTCTGTCACACGCACTTTTCTTCAAAACGGCTAAACCGATCCGAACGAAATTCGGTGGATAGAACGAAATCCCACGCATACAACGAGTGACATAAATTTAGGTGTAATTTAAAGGCGGCTCCCCATAGATGGAAAAGGGGATTTTTAAAAAAAAAATTCGCCGCATATAGTCGTGTAGAGTACTTTTCGAAACTGGCAAAATCAGGAGAGTGCACTTACATGAAATCTAGGCCTCAAAATATGTCCCATTCCGATAACTGTTCGAATAAATTTACTAATAGAATATTACCAACTTTTAGAAATTTAATGAAAAACCCTAGGGGTACTAAATTTTGCAACGACATAGAGGACTGTCTCGTGCATACACATACCACATCTTATGAAAATCTGACTATTAGTGTCAAAGTTACAGTAGTTCCAACTTATCAATTTTGTGTAAACACAAAACACATAAGAAACAAACAAATAAGAAACTGCCACTGTATGATACCGAGGCTCCGAAATACCCTCCATACCGATACCTGTCCAAATAAAGTTAATAACTGTACATTAATAATAATAATAGTAATAATCGTTGGCACAACAATCCATATTGGATCAGGGCCTTGAAGTGTGTTAGAGCACTTCATTCAAGACCATAACGGTACACTACAGAACACTGTAGGAGGCAATGTGGTCAGCATTACGCTCGCCCGAGATTATCCTGATTTGTCTCAGCTTCACAGCTGAGTCGACTGGTATCCGTCGTCAAATCACGATACAAATCCCACTGCCGCCAGCGAGATTTGAACCGCGACCTTCCGTACGACAGCCTTGTGCTCTCACCACTCAGCTATCCGGACACTAACAGTACATTACTATATACATTACTATAATAATTGTCTGCAAAACCCCCTTAAGTGCACCCCAGAAGAACGAAATTTTGCAACAATGTAGGCTGCAGAGTAGAGCATGATGCGATTTTCACCGCACTATTATTAACAAAGTTATAATAGGTCATAGCTGTCGCTTCTGTGCAAATTCAAGTCTTTGAATGCCAATATCACTTGGAAGTGGATATTTTCACACAATATATGTATATATTGCCTGCTACATACTAATGGGGCAAATGCATACTCAAATCTCTTTATAAAAGAAATACAGAAAACCTTTCATACCTGAAGCGTCTAGCTTCCAGTTTCCCGACTTGTTTTTTAATTTTTCTGTATTTTTTTTTTCCGGTAATAGTTTGGCATACCAAGCAAAAAATATTCCAAAATGTACACTATACAACTACCCATAAGCGATAAAGTCCAAAACACAATAGAAACCATGACGGCAACTCTGTCCCTGCATCTGAAAAACTAGCCGGAAGAAAAGTTGTTGTTACGCGACAACTAGGAAGCAAGTTGCATCCTTACGCGTCATTGAACTGAACAAATCGATAAAAAGGATCCGCAGGCATGCCTGATTTCGTAATCCGATTTGCTCCCGTTGAGTGGCAAAGTTTCCGCCGTACAACCGTAGACTTTGTGTATTCTCGCGTTCCACCTTCTCACCTCGACCCTAGAAGCTAAGATTGATTGTGCGACTCACCTGAGAGGTCAGCGACATTCAAGCAGCTCGAGCGGCTCTTGGACTTGGCCAAGCTGCTTGCGTTCGAGCCCACGGACGAGGCCGCGCTCGAAGGTGCGCCCCAGTCGCCGTCCATGGCCTTAGAGGCGGATCGTTTGAACTGTTCCAGGAAGGTATCGATTTGAAGCTCCATCGAATTCGGCGAGTTTTCCATGTTCTCGTTCTTCCGCCCGGCGACCTCTGCCCGATCTGCAGCGAGAAAACGAACAAGTTTTCCGACTCAAATCACAACTAGCCACCCACGCCCGCACTTCCTCGCTCATTAGCGACAATTAAGATTAAGTAAACAAGAGCACGGTGCACGGAACTAGAGGAAACACTTCACTCAGCCCAGCAGCACTTTCCACTGTCCACTTCCCTCGGTTCGATTTTTCACACTCTGATTCTCCACTTCATCGGGCGATTTTCACATAAAGCTGAATTAACACATTTTCAAAGAGCCATTCATGGTATTTGCGCGACCGACGCTCACCTTAAATTATCATAATTTCCATAATTTTTCGCTTGGAAAAACCGCAGGCAGTCGCCAGTGAATACTTTTCCGCCCGATTCAGACTCCAAAGTGGAAGTCGAGGAAAACCTTTGTGCGCTGCACAGCCAGCTCTGCTCGCAATACTGTCAAAAAGTTGCTCAATTTCATTGAATGCAGAGGCAAAAGAGACAGCTGGCGGTGCTTAGAAGAGTATGGATTGCGGAGGGGTAATTGTTTTGATGCGCACAATCAGATGTTTGTTGCTAGCACGTGGCTTTGTTTGGAGCCGGTCAGCTGATCTGCAAAGCTGCACATGTTGCTGATAAGGTTTGGTCGCAAGTGATTGCATGGCGACGCAGATGTCGGATTTATGGACGTCGCTACCGCTTAGGAAAAAGGTAAGGTTTACCTGTGCGAGCTGGTTTGGACAAGTACGATTGAAGGTTTAGTGATTTAATTTGTGGTTTGCACAAGCGAGAACCGCAGACTAAGTAACTGAATAGTTATCATATAATGGAGACTTACCTGCGTGTTATGATTCCCGCTTCCGCCATGATTACGCAATGTCACCTCTTCCTAACTTTTTTATCCAGTAAAAAAACCGTCAACTAAAAAAATGCATATTCCGCTAATTTTTGGACTCGATGTAAATATACCGCCGATTTCTAGGGAAACCGTCAGAGGGTCCTTCCCCAAAGCGCCATTGAAGAATACAAAAAAAGATAGCTCCCTTATTTTCAATGAGTCCATTGAGGACGATGCGGAAATATTTTCTCTTATCAGAGAGAAAGGGTTCAACGCCTCAACGAGCACCCCACCATCCTTAAAGACCCATTGCCTCATTTTCAGAGGTCTGCACAGGAAAACGGATGCTAAGGATGCTAAGGATGCTCCTGTTTTAAGGGCAAGCGAATCTGACAGGGGAAGAACCAAAGCAACGTTCTGGAAACCGCTCTTCCACACTATGAAATCTGCTAAAAGGCCTGCAAACTAAGGACGAATAGCAGATAGCGAACTCTGAATACATACCTTGAGCACCTTCAGTTCAATAAAGACATGGACAACAGACGATAGAAGAAGAGAAGATGCTTATGTGCGTCAACAACAAACGAGCTGCAGGCATCCAGTCAGAAGACAATGGCCGTCGAAGGCAGTACTGTGCTGAAATCAATAGGGGCCTTCGTGAGCGAAGCGGCAGACAGACTAGCAGTTTCTACCCCAGGAACCACTAAGGTCTGACTGAAACTGACTGGAGAGAGACGAAAAAACATTTCTAAATGTCGGTCGATTGTTAAGGGATGTAATAATGAACACAGCAGCAGTCGAAACCTATTGTCTCCAAACTTATTGGCCCTCATGATAAGGTCAAGCAAGAAAGGCAGGATTTTCAAGGGCTTAGACGCCAAGCAAACTCTGTAGATAGCAAGGGCCTATGTAGCCTACTGCGAAGCCCTTAAGCAATATAGCCAGGAGCCACTTAAGACGGTAAGCTGTGTACCAGGACTATGGACCCATGCCGCTTTGATTCCTCTCAGTTGGTGCGTGAGGACCAGACCAGCATTTTAACGAACTCTTCAGTACACGCTTCGCTAAGATTAGTGACACTTGAGGATTTTTGATCGGATGTTGTTCCCGAAGGTCCGCATGGACAAAGACAAGTTCGTCCAATTTCTGTGTCTTCTAAACTCTAGAACTCCAAAGGAGGTGATCAAGGAGTAGGAACCTCTGACAAGCAATTAGCCTTTCCTCCTCCCCAAAACGGGGGAGTAACTGTGGGCACTGGAAAAGGTGGACTATAGAGTCCAGTTCGGAAGGTCAAAATGTTCCGTTCCGCAAAATCTGACATAGGAGATGCAAGTCCTCGGGGTTTAACGTGACTACCTGCCGTGTAGGCATAATCCCACGGTCCTCTTCGGACACGGATTGATTTTGGGACCACAATCAGAGCCCCGCCATGACTAGTACAGCGGTACTGGTTTATACTGAGTGCAGGCTAAGCATTCATACCAGTGGATGCGAGGCCTATCTAACACTTCTGCCGCAACTAAGTGGTACGGCACCCGAGTTGTACAATGCAATTTCACGCTTGAGCTCCGAGGAGCTCTGCCCGCAATATAGGCATAACTACAACTACCATGAAACTCCCACTAGGGGGCCAACCGCAAATAACCGGGCCGATAACACTCTCCTGGAGTATATGCTCTCAGAGGGCCATCCCGGTTCCCATGTTACCAGATAACCTCCGGTGAGGCTTCGTGGCAGAGCCACTTCAGATGAGTCCCTTGCCGACTCGGGTCTGATCGCCCTCTTCGAGTACGTGGGGACGGAACTCCCCAACGGGTTAACTTGAATCAGCCCGCAGCGGAGAACCACAACGGAACCTTTCACCAGCTAACTACCGCTCTGCGTACAATACAACACAAAGGACATCACAAGACAACACTAACACCAAACACGCAAGGCTGGTGGCTGACCATCGCAGCCACTAGGCCCATCGCGCGAAGACACGCTAACAATGCCACTCGCTGACAAGCGTAGAGCAGCTGCCTACCCTGCACCGTCAGTGCCAAATCACACAACATAGGGGATCCGTGCGTACAACATGCAAGAAAGAGTCCCACATAAATGGATCTAGCAGCTCTCCTGCTTAGACCCCATTCACACCTCATAACACGCCTCAACATATACACCAATTTAATTAAGCGTGGCTTGAGCTCGCGCACGTGCGGACACAAGTACATGTGTTCCGCGATTGTGACTCCCAAGTATGTCACTTTCTTCCGGTATTTCAATAGAACTCCACTAAGTTTTACACACGGCGTACGACGTAGGGAGCCTGTCAGCATCATCGCGACGGTTTTTTTCCGTTGAGACACCGACTTTTAAAGACCACGAGTTAACGATGTGCATGTACTCAGTACCCCGCTATTCGACTTCACGCCGAGTGTTCCCCTCAACAAGAATGAGGAGATCATCCGCGTAGGCAACACACTCAGCAACGGTTGAAAGCTCACCCAACAGTTCGTCCATCATCAGACTCCATATAAATGGACCCGCAATGGATCCCTGTGGACAGCCGCGCTGCACGTTCAGCCACACACGTTCATTGACACCTTGGACGAATGCTTTGCTACCATGGAAATAGCTCTTCCACAGAGCTAATTCCCGGCAGTCACACTCACAAAGCTTTAACAACACAGACGACCAACTTAGGTAATCAAATGCGCCTTTGAAATCTACAAAGATTCCAAAGACGTACTTGCTAGGACAAAGGACAACAAAGTTCTTCATATGCATCAGGGCGTCGTTGGTGGACCTACCAGTATGGAAGCCATGCTGCCTGTCAGACGTCAGATGGGATGTTTTCACCCCCAGTCGCTGGACCATAATCCTCTCCAGGACCTCACCAAGGGTCGGGAGAAGAGATATCGCCCTGTACGACCGAGGACTACTCTCATCCTTCTCTGGCGACTTCAGGAGCACAACCACCCTGGCAGTCTTCCAGAATGCAGGGAAATAACCCTCCCGAAAGCAACAATCAAACAAACACTCGCCAGATGGCTTTGCACATCTCGCCTGTCATCCCATCCCAGCCAGGTGACTTCCGAGACCTGAGCCTCGCCATGCTCTCCTCGATCTCACAACTCCTCAGGGAAGGAATAACTTCCCCTCCCTGAGCGCGACCGTCCGTAGACACTGAAGGCTCGTATCTCGGAAATAGTTCACCTAGCAGATACTGTCACGCCAAGTCAGGATAGGTTCACCGCTCACCTTGATGCCAGCTATGTCGTGACTTCGCTTTCGGGTCATTTTTCCCATGACGTCGATATCATCAGCATATGCCAGTAGTTGGGTGGACGTAAACAGGATCATACCTCTTGCATTTACCTCAGCATCACGGATCACTTCCTCCAGGGCCAGGTTAAAGAGGACGGATGATAGGGCATCCCCTTGTCGTAGACCCTTGTTGATGTCGAATGGTCTGGAGACGGATACTGCTGCTTTTATCTGGCCTCGCATATTTGTCAAGGTCAGCCTGGCCTCATAGCCGTGTACATTTTTACCCTGGCTATGCTATCATAGGCGGCTTTAAAGTCGAAGAAAAGATGATGTAAATGATGACCATATTTCAAAAGTTTTCCATCTTTTCCATCCATATTCAAGGAGGGCCAGAAGTATTTTTCGGTGACTAGCCGATTTGTCGCCCTGATACCTGGGTGCGCTCAGTCGGGAACTGCGTGGAACACTTCCTTGCGAAAGGTGGCCGGAATGTATGGTCGGGGTCCATTTTCCGAGTATTCGCAGCAGAGAGAGAGAGAGGTTCGTGCCGAAGATGGGCAACTCCCAAAATTTGTATTTGGAGGTGGATTTGAGGCTCTGAAGCACTGCGTCATCCTCTTGCGCCTTGGCGATAACCGAGAAGTCGAGTGAGGCGGGGATGTTTACCTCGGAGACACGTGACAAAGCATCAGCAATTATGTTGTCCTTACCGAACACGTGCTGTATGTCGGACGTGAACTGGCTTATAAAGCTCAGGTGCCGAAGCTGACGAGGGGACGTTTTGTCGGGCTTTTGTTTTAAAGCATACGTGAGAGACTTATGGTCCGTGAACACTGTAAACGGCCTGCCTTCTAGGGAGAAACGGAAGTATTTAATGCTCAAGTACGCGGTGAGCAGTTCTCGATCGTAGGTGCTGTAGTTCCGTTGAGCGGGGTTCAACTGTTTAGAGAAGAAGCTCAACGGTTGCCAGACTTAATTCACCTTTTGGTGAAGAGCAGCACCTACTGCGATGTCAGAGGCATCAGCAAAAATGGCTACGGGTGCATCTTGTCGAGGAAATGCCAAGAGTGTAGCATCAGCCAGTTGTTGTCGGGATTTGTTAAACGCGCCGACAGCCTCTTCATACCACACAATCTCTCGTGTGTCTTTTGTTTTGTGGCCAGACAAGTATGCGTTCAAAACGGAGTAGTGTTAGGCAGCCTTGGGCAGTCTGCGACTAAAATGGGGAAGCTGAAATCCACCAGGATGAATCGACACGGGAACGTCCTACGCAAGCCAAGACTCATGTTCACTTACCTGCAGGTAGGTGTAGGTGTTAATGCTCGAGGAATTTGCCACCGCAAGCTTCAAAGGTTGTGGGAATAGCCGGTGGTGGCGGGGTATGGGAAGAACCGAAACCTCCACACCAGTATCAACAAGGTAACTGCGCCTGCTGAGAGGGTCATAAGTTGTTAGGCGTCGTGGCGCTGCGTTCTGGGAGGCCTTCGCCAGGACCCCCGTGGACCTAGTTTTTTGACGTAGTCGCGAATTTACACGGGAGCGTACATCTGGTAGCTTTTTCACCGAATCTACGATGGTACCAACAAATGCTTGGATCCATAGGCTGTCCTGACGACCTGCTACCCGATCGCTCTTTTCGGGCGGTAGAATACGAGCGAGCTCGCGACTTGCTGCCCGATCACGAAGCGTCCAGCGTCGACCTCATTTCTGCCATGCAGGCCACAAAAGCAGCTCGCCTATTTCTTCTGAAGGCAGCTGAACGGCCGCTATCGTGGGATGCGCGTGCACCTTATCAGTCGCAGGGGCCAGCGCCTCCAAAGAACTGGAGACGCACGCGAGAACCGCCTGGGTGCTCTTCGGAAGTCGTCGAAGCCAGAGCGACTTCTCTTCGTTGTCGTCGATCTTGCTCCCCACCCAATTACTTCATTTCGCGAAGCAATTGGCTGGGTTGAAATAAATTTCGAATGTTGCTAACCCTGCTACGCCACAAGTTCATCATTGATAATCATTATGAGAATCTCAGGTCTGGTCCCGAAGTTCTTCCGAAAAGTTTTTTTAGCATAGTTTTCACTAAGAGGCTTAAAACCTTCCCTTCCCTAAATTTTAAAAGACATCCTCATTATTTTCATTCACAGAAATGAATCTCTAAAAATTATATCAGCTACCGATTGACCACAGACTATTGTCACCTCACAGTAAAGAGCAACATGGCTTTGTAAAAGATCGGTTTGCTGCTCTCTCACATAGTTGACTTTGTTAGTACTGATGACGGTGCGTTGAGCCTTACTACTTAAATAAGAATCCAACATACCACGGAAGCTCGGTGGTTCCTCTTAACGGCAGCATACCAATGATTCTTTTGAAGCTCACGAAAAACCTAAGTGAGGCATGCCTTGGATCTGCACTTGACCCCAATTTATTTTAGTATATATGCCTCAATGACGGTGTGGGACTCGATTAGGTGCTGTATAGGACCCAAGTTGACCAACTAGTGTCGCCTCATGGATGAGCAGTTTTAAGAAGCGAATTACCGCGGAAATTTGTGGTCAGACAGGTTCAAGCACCCGCTCAGGGACGCGAAATAAAATGAGATATTTGCAGGTTCACTGTAGTTACACTTCGCTGCTTGTATATTCAGAATTCCATATCCAATTACCATTACTTTCACCTCAACCCATGTCAACATTTTAAAGTCATAAATAGTCACTTCCGTCATCGTAGTCCTGTTCTTACGTTAATTTTAATGCAATCTATATTTTTCTTTTTGTCATTTCACTTTTAAAATTCCAGAAATTTTCCAAGATATCATGTCTGTACATGCAAGAAAAACAGATAAATCTATCAGCGTCAGAATATTTTTAAACTAAAACTTTTATTTTTAAACGCTATCGTCGTGATGATGTTAGTTGTCAGATTAATTCTTCAGATGAATATTTATTTCACTCAAATTTGTATATTATGTATAAATCAAATATTCCTGCAACGCCCTAGTGCCGAAAGCTACAAATTCTGTATTTTTCTCAAATATTCTGAGAATAAAAGAATAATAAAAAGCTACGCGTCTATGGCGAGCATAAAGGATATTTTAAGATTTATGTAGTCTGCAAAATCGAGACACTTAGTTTTCTTTTCGATTTCCTGGGAAGTGGTCGAAAAATGAAAGCATGTTGACCACAAAAACAAAGATTTTAGATGCCAGTCGAACTATGGAAGGCTTTGTACGAAACTTACCGCAAGTACAAAGGTAATGGGCGGAATTCTCCCCGGGCCCGCAGTTTTCTCAAGGCCTGTAGTAGAAATTTTAATTATAAAGGTAAATAATAAGAGGCACACTTAATTTCCGGGCCCCATTTTTCCATATAATTTTCACCTGGGCCCGGGTTTTCTCTCTGCATGCAAGTCGTCAAGGTTTTCGATAAAGCATCTTGTTGCGAAGAAAACATACAGAAACAGACAACTACAGAACCCCCGAAATGTGTGGGCGAAAGTTTGAAAACGCATGGGCGGATCTGCTATTATTTCGCTTTATTTTTCTTGCACAACACGGCGAATTTTCGCAATTTCACAACTTTGAAATGATTATATCATAGTCGTTTATATCTGAATCTGCTATAGCTATAGTCACAAAACGGGTCATTAAACAGATTGCACATGACAAATTCATTAGGCAAACCAAAATGTATGCATTCCACATCTATCTTTAGTTACGATTCCTAGATAATTTTGTTTCTAGTTTCGACTACAATCGCAGTTATAGATAACAAGTAGAGTTTCACTCGTATATCATATCCCGCTAAACCCAGGTTCATTTCTAAGGGGGTTAAGCAGAGCTGGCCCAAAAAAAATTTTTTGCTAGAACAATCCTGCTGGTTTTTCCATCTATTCATATATGTATAATAATATAACAAAGGTGGTCCAAGGGTAGTATAGGTCCCAGGGCGAAACGTGGATTGGTACCCACGATGGAGCATAAAACCTGAGAAACGCCTGCTGAACCAACACCAACAGCTCTACTACCAAGCCCTATTTCCACCTCTTTCTTAACGAAAAGTTGCAGACGGAGAAGGATGAAGGCGAGTCTCCCGCACCTAAAAACGGGACAAATTGTACCAACTGGTCCTCCAGGTTGGGCGTTGGGTAGGGCTGACAACTCTACACGGAAAACAACATATTGCGAAGCCACAACAGGAGCCTCGGACTTGACGGATTACACAACGACGAACCCGGCAACGACAAAAGAATAACGATTTGCGCATTTTCTCATGGAACGTGCGCTCTCTGTACAGAGATCAAGCTCCTGAGCAGCTAGCCGATACCCTGTCCCAGTCAGCCAAAAAATGAAACCTGCTGTTATCGTCTTTGAAAACATACGCGAACGGCTATGCAGTCTGCGCTTGCGAGGCAAGTTTAGAAATATGAGCCTCATTAACGTTCACGCCCCTATAGAGGAGATTGCAGAGTCAGAGAAGGATACCTTCTACGAGGCGGTAGCACGAACCCTCGAAGCCTGTCCCAGATATGATATCAAAACCATACTTGGGGATTTTAACAGCCAGGCGATACCCTGGCCCCCATAGCTTACACCAAAATACAAATGATAACGGACTGCGGATTATTCAATTAGCAGTGTCATACGAAATGGTTGTTGGAAGTAAATGATCTTCACAAACACCTGAAGAACGTTATCATTGATGCGGCCACATCATACATGACCCCAGCCGCAAAAAGAGTTGGAACGGCTGGTTTGACGATGAATGTAAGCTAGCAACAGAACGGAAGAATGCCGCATACCGAGTAATGTTGCATTCTCAAAGAACGTGGGCACACGCGGAGACTTATCACGAACTCCGTCGAGCAGAGAAACGACTTCACAGACGGAAAAAGGAAGCCTGGCAGAACCAACAAGTCTGTGAACTAGAAAAGTACAGAGAGCAACCGCATCAAGCGCGGAAGTTTTACCAACAGCAGGAAGAAGCCTTATACACCTCGATGCTCATCCTGCCGAGACAAAAAGGGAAATCTGATTTCCTACAGAATGGGCATATTGGAGTGATAGGTTGAGTACCTTGATGAGCTACTGAAGAACCAGAACATCGGCGAGTTGGAGGTCCCGCCAACTGAAGACGACGGACAAATACTACCACCTTCAAGTATAGAAAAAACAGTCCGTGCAATTCATCGGATGGAATTACAGCCGAATTAGTTAAATATGGAGGCGACCAGTTACACCAAGTGGTTTATCAACTTCTACTCAAGGTATGTACAGCGAATCATTGCCAGAGTAGAACTGTACACGGCCCAGATAAAAGCAACAAGATCACTCTCAAGACCATTCGACATCATCAACGGTCTACGACAAGAGGATGCCCTATCATGCGTCCTCTTTAACCTGGCCCTCGAGAAAGTGATCCGTGATGCTGAGATAAATGCAAGAGGAGTTCCTAATAAAGGCAGGCCTAGACCGGATACCGGTTGTTGCGCCGTTGATGATGATGATAAGTTGAGTGCCGCTAATCTTCTTCTTTTCCTGTAGCCTTTGTCCCGTTCACAAGCGGGATCAGCTCGTCGTGATCGGTTGCGCCATTTCGTTCTATGAATGGCCTCATCTGGAAGCAGGCGCGAAGCTTTCGAATCCCCACCCGATGATGTCAAGCCAGCGTTGTTTCGGCCGGCTTTTACCATTGACTTCGATGTTCACACCAATCTTGGCAAGTGAATTCTCTTTAGCGCTAAGGCAATTTTTCCACGATCGCTGGAACCCCATATCGATCGTCATGCTACTAGGCCAATGCAACATCTTCGCCTCCATTATCGCAAAACTTAGAATCATAGAGGGCAACAGGACGGACGACATTGCGATAAATTTTAGATTTGAGAAATTCGTTGCTGCGTCTATCACAAAGAACATCAGTTGTAAACCGGTACTTCCATTAGCGCGAGGTGTCGCTAATTGTCTTTTATAGTCGGCCAGAACCATAGAGGGTGGGGAGTGGGCGGCATTCCAATAAATTTAGATTTGAGACATTCGTAGTATTATCAAATTTTTTTTTTGGAAATTGACTGCAAACCCCTCTGAAGAATAATCGGCTTTTGTCAAAATTTAGGCTATAACATAGAAAATGATGTTACCAAGTTTGATGGAAATCGCACTATTATTAACAGAGTTATATAAGGCCAAACTTGTATTTTTTGTGTAAATTTCTCGCAATCTAGGACTGAGTATCAGTTTCACGCTAAACAAGACAAGCTAGGCGCAAATGGGTTAAATGTACACTCAAATATTCTCAGATAAAAACACACAAAACCTTTCATACCAGGAACGCCAAGCTTTCGGTTTCGGACTCGTTTACTTTTCGTTTGCTGGACTAGTGAAATATCATATCTACAGGGAATACTAATAAGCATCCAACACAAAATCGTCTTATAAACCGCCCGGAAAAATGATACTTGGCGACCTGGCGAGGAAAAATGAGAAAGCAAGATCTACGATGTTTAGAAAATTGAAGGAGTGGTCATTGCTTCTAATAGTATTCGTGAATTGTATCATCATCAACTGAAATCATTTGGCTTAAGATACAACCGGCAGTATATTTTTTTTGGGACGCCCGGACTTGGGTGGTTTACTTCAACATAACAAATTTTTGGGCCAAGTATGCGGCCAAATGATACCCAAATGATGGGTATTTCGAGAAAACTCTCACGACAGGCTTCATTCCTTCCGGAGTGTTTGTGTTTCGACAGCAATGGTTTAATTCTTGATTCATCCGGTTAGCGCCGGCCGTGCTCAGTTCTGTCATTTGTTTCTTGGTGGGGATTTGTAAATACGTACATATTAGACGGGTGCTGCTTTTGCCTCCAGTTGTAACTTATACATACATATGTTATTTTCCAAGTTATCAAAATCTCGGCAGATGCCGGATTTTATCTAATACTAGCACTAAGTGCCAAGCGTTTAGGCTCGGACGATCCTACCTACTCAAAAACTAAAGGGGCGCTGGTGGTATTGGCCGGTGGTAGGTCAATGGAAGAATCCGTCGAGAACTCCCCGCAACATCGAGCACGTATGCAGAATGGTGTACTTCTGCATGGTTTGAACTAGACTGTGCGAAAGTCCCAGGACATTAAGGGAAGCCGTGAGGGATTTAGGTACAATACCTATAGCTGACAATATTATGAGAAATACAGCCACCCGCTCGAGACGCCAAATTTCTTTGATTTCCAGTGGCCAGTGGCTCATAGTTCACCTTCTTCTTCACGTATTATGGGGGATAGCTGGAGAGTCTGCACGGGGACTCATCTGAAGTGGCAAATTGGTCACGAAACCATGGGAACCGAGATAGCCCCTGGACTCTCATACTTCGGGTGAACTGCCGTTGTATGTGAGTACAGCTCGGTTATTTGCGGTTGGCCCTCTAGTGGGAGTTTCATGGGGGTTGTTGGTTATGCTCAAGCGAGAAGACACTTTCGGGCCTCGGCGTGGTGTTGCGTTTCAATACGGGTGCCCTACTCCTTAGTTCGGTACAGATTTAATTAGGTCTTGCATCCACCAGTATGAATGCTAAGCCATGCACTTGGTATAGACTGGTACCGTTGTTCCTTGTCTCAGCGGGGCTCTGATTCTGGTCACAAAATCAATCCAGCAGACAGCCATCTGCTCGACAAATGGACAAATGGCTGCCAAGGACAATTCACGTGTTTACGGTGCATTGCCTTTGACTTCCATTCATCGATCCGTTTTTGGTCCGACTTCATCCCACTCAGAAGATTGAAAGATCGATCCTTCAAGTTAAGTGGAGTCAGCCCACAGTCTGCTTTACAGATAGCCGCATGCAAGGGATTCGCCTGTTCGTAGCGAGTCGACTTGGCGATGATGTTGTGCCGTCACGTCAACCACGCCCCTTCCTCCGATGTCACGAGGCAAGTTCATCCGTTCCACGGCAGAGTTTGGATGATGTATTCGGAATTTAGACATAGTTGTCCGTATCCGCCACTGGACGTTTTCCAGATGGGTCTTCGTCCGCGGCAATATTCCGAATGCATAGGCTACTGAAGGGATAGCGAATATATTCAACGCCCTTATTTTATTTTTCCCCGAGAGATGCGATTTCAGCACTAGCTCTACACGTCGCAGGAATTCGGACAGCAGAGCAATCCTTCGGATCACCAACTTGAGCATGGGTTCCTTGGAGAATTCCTAGGTACTTGTAGAAGTCTGTCTAGGTCATAGCTTCGATGTGGAGGTCACCAATGCTACGTCCGGCATATGGCTCGTGATGACCTTGGCAGATGGCTTGGATTCGACACTTGTCTAATCCACACTCCATCCGAATATCATGGCTGAACATTTCTACTATTCGTAACAGTAACAGACTTCTAAGATGGTCGTCAGTACCAGCATACAGCTTGATGTCATTTAAGTACATCAAGTGTGTCAGTTTGCACTTAGCACGTAGGCCACATTTAATTGCTAAACCATGCTCTCTGGCATCATTCAGTAGGCATGAAAGGGGGTTCAGTGCCATACAAAACTAAAGGGAATCCCGCTGGAAGATGCCCCTCCATATACGGATGGGCTTTGAGGTATTAGATGATGTACGCAGGTTATATGCCACCCTTCCCTGACTGTCGTCAAAAACTTTATTAATTTCGGATCAATGCGATACAGATGTAGGACATCGATTAGTCAGGTATGCAGAACGCTATCGAAAGCCTTGGCATAAACGATATAGCAACTAAAGAGGTTTCTTTGGCCTCTAGTTACTTGTCCTACAACTACCGAGTCGATAATGAGTTGCTCTTTGCAATCCCTTGACCCAACTCGGCAGCCCTTCTGAATGAATTTGTAGAGGATTGGTAAGCAAGTAATCAGTCTTGTGTCTGCGGGGTCCTGCACCGTGTCCTCCAGAAATTCTGAAACCGATCCAGACCTGGGCCACTCCAGTTCTTCGAGCTGTTTATGGGTCGTCGAACTTCCTCTTTGGTAACATCCACAAAACGCATGTCAGGTGTATTGGCATGGCAGGTGCCTTTGGCGGTGATCCACTCAGCATGATGGGCGGGCAACCCCCAAAGTCCACCTCGATACTCTTTCGCTCATATCACCGAAAACTGTACTGTCTGGACGCTCTGTTGGGATTCGTTGAGAGATCTGAAAAAGCTCCGCTGGTTCCTCGCGTATGTTGCACTCTGGACACGTCCGGAATGACATTCGCCATACCGTCGTTACCGACTGCATATGACAGAAAGTTTCTGCTTTAGTGTATCCAGAATTTCAACTACGGGTGTCTCACTGGGGATGGCATAGTTCCCGTAAACCCTCTGCACTTTATTTCTCACCCGTCTGTTCGCATTGCCAGTGCTGATCTGAATCAGTCTAGCAATGTCCTGCCTTAGTGAGTCCCGCCGACGTTCCAGACGAATTTTCCATGGTGGATATCTTTGGTCACTCAAACCAATAACACGAAAGCGAATCTTCTGACCATGCAATCTGATAGCCGTAACTGCACCACAATACACAAATCATTATAGTTGCAGCAGCGACATATCAGCACACAGCCGAGATGCAATCTCATCATTGATTTGAGATAGAATTCTCGGAGTTGCTGGAGATGCATAGAGCCTGGGAATATCTGATCTATGCAAACGATCCACATCCGAGAATTCTATATACGCTCTTTGGATTTCGTCCCGAACCTCAGCGGAAGCCTCAGTTGAACAGTGGAGAAAAGCGCCTCGGCGAGTACTGAAACTGTTGTCTGCAGTGCGGCGTGGTGTTGTTGATGCCACCAGTTTCCCCGATGACCTCAAGTCGAATACGCTCCCTGGTAGTGGCCGGGATTGTATTGCTGCGAGTAATAGAGAGGTACTAGTCTGCGACTCGATGCACAGTCACGTGCCCTAATTGCGCGAAACACTTGACGAATCTCTGGTGCCACACGGGGCGGTAAGATGTTGTACCCGCCTCCGCCGTTATTTCGGTGTAGGAGCAGATGATGAAGAGGTTCATTTCTTCAGTCCATTTCATCCGCTGCTTACGCAAACCCGCTGAAGCGGTCGCCACAGTTTGTGGCAAAACAACTGCAGCTGGCGGAGCTATGCTCCAGGCCGTCGTGACACCTAGACGTCGAACCGCTCCACGACTAGCGGTTTCGACGCCGTGCTGTCCATTACGAGAGCCAGACCCAGTCACCAAGTCAGACAACTCCCATCGGTCTTCCGTATCGGCCCTCAAATTTCTTCTTCTTCTCATTTTTGGTGGTGCATTTTATCCCTAGCTGCCAGGTGTGGGGAAAGCTGCAGTTCCTCATCTACCCCCTGAGACGCTGCGGTGGCGTACAGCCATTCAGACTGAAGCTATCCATCCCTCCTCCTTTCACAATCGGGCTTGGGACCGGCTACGGCGGAGTTCATATGTTATGTTGTCATATGTCATGTGCTATTATTCTTTGTCTGTTTGTTAATATTACAACTATTATTATTACTTTTTCTTCCTATGGATACTATTGTAAAAAAAAAAGAAAAAATATATAAAGTGAAAAGTAAATAGTTTTAATTATGATAGTTTTAAGAACAATAATTTAAGTTAGAAGTATAATTGGAAGCGATTAAACATTTATTACTATTTCTTTATTTATTTTTTTTATTATATTTCTTTATTTGCCAAGATAATTCTTTTGGGTGTTTTGACCATTTCCCAACAACTTATTGTAAAATTAGATTTTTACTTCTTACTGTTTCTTGGATTTGATGTCTATAAATCGTTATCCAAAAATTTTGAGAGCCCATAGTGGCCATTAGATTTAAGTTATTTTTGTTAGTTTAAAAAGATTGATTTTTTTTGTTCATTTTTCCAATCCATATATCATTGTTACCTATATCTTAAAAATAAAAAAGATTAAAAAAAACAGGGAATTCTGACAATTTGTTACAATTATATGACAATCGATAATCGTATTTTCCGTGTCAAGATTCCACTGCTCTTTGGCCCAAAATACAAATTACCAATGGTTACATACTCCAGTCCCAATGGACCAACAGATAACAGGTTTCCTCACTATTCAATATCGGTGCATTTTTCTACAATTTATAACCTTTTAGACAAGTGAAGAGAAAAAGATATCCAAGGACCTTTTATTTGTGGAGAATTAACTATTAGATACAATCTTATTCAGAATATCCTGAAGAATTTTTGCTTTCTTAGCATCAGCGAGTGCAAACTGAATCTAAGCATTTCAATTCAAATGCAATTTCCAGTTTTAGGATACCTCAAGAAAGATACTACATAAGGCTATCCAAGACTTCCATTCACTCTCCATGTTGCATCTATTTTTGATTTCACATGCCAACATATTATGTGCAGTCAACCAAATCTTTAATTATAGCGATTGCTATTTTTAGACTCGTCACCGGAATGGAAGCGTTTCGCGGCAAGTTGGCATTCAAAACCCGCTTCATTAATATGTGGACCATGTACGTGCACATAAGTTCCATAAGTTCCATGATAAGATTAAGTAAGTGGATGGGAATGGAAGTCTTTAAGGAGATAGTTGATGCTGCAGCATCCGAGTCGTTTTTGTGGCGTCTCGCAGACGTCTAGGATGCATTTATCAGTGCAGCGCATGGGATTGCTAGCACAGATGCTCTGTGAGTCTTCGGAACTGATAGTTTGGAATGGTTAACAGCGTTTCAGTTAAGCTATTGTTACTCCGTTAGTTGTTGCTGGCTTCCATGTAATATGGAGAGCGTCTGCGCACTTGAACTTCGGGAGAGATAGGGGACCCATTTTTATCACTGTTGATTAGAAGTAATCGCATTGCTTTCGCTGTACAGAAGCACTCTTCATAGTGATTGAATGATAGACGTCTCTTTGATAGAGCAACGAGGACTTGTTTTGGTACGTTATCAGAGGCTGGGAAATTTGTGTTAGTGAAACGCTCTATGAGGCGAACCACGCGTTATCTGTACTGATAGCAGCGCAAGTAACCTCGTCTCTTTCCACGCTCGATGGCTGCAACCGATATTCCGAACAGTTATAGTAGGCCACAGTTCCGAGCTTTATAGGGGTCAAAATAAACGGGTGCGTAGCAAGTTCCTCTCAGTATTGAATATTACAAGTTCGACTGTACATAGTTGTTGGTGCGTCGGACGCACCCGTATGTTCACAGTCGGAGTGAGGCCAGAGAATTCATGGCCATGATTACACGGCGGGGACGGGAAGACACGCTACAAAGAGAGAACACATTTTCGTCACTTCTATGTTGCTTCGCTGCTAGACACACAATATATACGTAGGGAAGCTGGTTCTCAGGAGGAGGTATGTGTCTTGCGCCTCGTAGTCGGCGAGTTGGCGGTTCATATGTGGTTCTCACGTCACATTCAATACTAAAATATCTAAACCCTGTTCCGTTACTGCATAGAGATTCAAGTTTTCAAGATTCTTGGAGGGCAAGCAACACGGGTTCCCGGGGAGAGTAGACGGCTTGCTTCACTTTATCCACGGAGCGTACAATATTCGTTCAGTCGTGTTGTGCTCACTGTTCCAGGTTGTACCGCAGATCCGAGATTTGTCGCAGGCATTTCTCGTAGTTAATTGGAGAGCAGCGCTGTGCACCTCCTTCATAATTCGTTGGTTCGATTCAGTTTTTTCATCCACTGCATAGATAGAATCTAGAGCCGTGCCGAGAGGTTTCGAATCTTTTCGCGGCAAACAAGTGAATTTTAGTTCTGTGAAAGTGTCTCAATAAAATTCTATCAAGATGAGCAGTAAGTTTTCAAGATTGTGATATCAGTTCAATATCAATTAATGGAATTTCCTTTTAAATTTAAACGTGAAAATTGCATTGTGCTCAGAGGACCGACATCCTTTGGGCAGAAATTCAAAGCCGCTTCACTTGCTAAGTGCTTTCTTTCTAACAGCAACGCTGGCACGATTTCTATAAATATTAGCATTAAGACGACATTCATAGAGGAATGCAATGAACGTTAGATCGCAGCGTAATGAAATATTCAGATTCAAATAGATTGACCTTATGTGACCTTGACTTGACTACATTTTTCGTGTAATTTCACTGAATCAATTGCTCTAAATTTGGTCTGAGAAAATGGTAATTATCAAGTTCGGATTGAAAAATGTCTACAAGTAATTGTCGTTAATTGATTTTCGTGAGGTATACGTCGGAGATATTGACTCAGTTTACCATTCCAATTATGGCAATCATATGGTTGCGTATAAAACGGAGAAATGGGAGATCAAATGGCAAGTGCGCCGAATCATAATTGAAAGTGCATCTTTTGAATGAGTAGAACCATTGAACCCCGTTACATTCAATGTGCTTCCTCGGCATCGAGGAAGTGGAAATTTAATACGGAGAAATATGTGTCGCGGGAAAATGGTGTGTTGAATGAGTTTGTAAATGTACGATTCTTTGAAGATGCAGATACATGTTCCGGAAGATTTTTCCAATCTGTCAAATTTCAAATCTTATGAAAATTTTTCAGGATCTTTATTTTGTTATTTCATTCCCAGTGCCCTGTTAATCAGTATAGGGCAGTCATTTATTTTTATAATTTTATTTTAAAACTATAAATAATTAAAAAAAAGACCATTAAAATCCATTAAATCAAAAACAAATTTAAAAAAAAAATGGTTTGAAAATTGTCATAAACAACAACTTTTTAAGATTTTTGCAGAGAATGAGTTATGATAATATTAATTAAAATAGAATAATATTTGCCAAATCGCCACACCCTTCACTTCGTCTTTTTTTTTTCACATCAAAAATCCAAAAAACTAAATCCTCAATCTAATATCTATTTTTACTGTCGGCGATATTGTTTTGCACGGTGGCATCATATAAATAAAATTTCCCATCAGTGACGATACGTCTTAATAGCTGTTTTCAAGCATATAGCCTGGCGAGCCATTTGTAGTTTTGGAAATAAATTCTTTTTTCTGGCATCGATTCAAAATCGTGTGAATTAAACTCTTGCTTGGCGTTTCGACGTCTTCTACTTAAGCTACAATGCAGACGGTCCTTCGAGGTTTCTTGCCAAATAAACATTTTGAATTTGCACCCGTCCATGTTTACCCCGGCCTGTCTGCTAAGCGTGGAATCTAGCACTAGAAAGGCGCATCAATTTAATGGTTCATTCGCACTGAAAATTAGAACAAATAAAACAATATGTTCTGATTCGACAACGAGATAGAAGCATGCACAAGAATTCAATTGAATTTGACGGTTATATTAGAATGTTTATTTATAATAACGGTTTGGAATACTCTGATTTATCTTGGAATGTAGGTCGTGCGGTCACCACCTACCATGCTATCTACTATTTCTAATTAATAAAGTAATTAATCACTGAAGGTATTTGAAAGTCATCGAAACGCAAACCTCTGCCTACTATCAAACAGTTTTTTGAATGACGATGATAAGCGGGAAACAAAATAATAATAAAATTGTACCTCCCTAATCTCTTTTACTGGTTTATCTTATACCTCAGGCAGGGTCCACCCCTTGCCCCGATTTTCTCTCCACGATCCTGCTTATGTATTACCAATCTGCGAAGACATTCAAAATGATGCATTCGCTGTCAATGGTATGGGGATAACCAGCACATTACCAAGGGTATAACAGGACCTCAAATCCATATAGTGCGAGCGCCAAATGCCCGGAACCAATATAGGTGTCAACTGGAACCGAAAAAAACTCAACCTCGGTCGCTCGAGATTTACACTTTCGGAGAACTTCGGATATACATCTTTAGGGAACCTTTGCAATAATGTATGCATCACAAATTATACGATGGCCAGATCGTACCTGGATTGTGTAAGAGGTGTTGTATCAGTTAAGGTAAACAGCGTACATGTGCTAAGCTCTTCAAATGTTACTCCTTCCACATGCCTAACAAATGGCTGATGACTAGGAAATCATTGTTAGCTTTTGCCGATGGTATCTGCTAAGGAAGGTGGTATGAATACGTACCAAAAAAAGCATCTAAATCAATGCAATGGACGTAAGTTTGTAGTAGACCAAAAATGGATTATGATAGAAGCCATACGTTACCATGTCAAATGCATTGGTGGCAGCTAGGAAGTATTCCCTCACTAAGTGGGAAATCTTGACTGCCATAAAAGACTTCAGTTGATAATAATAGTTCCCATAGTAATTAGAAAAAAAAACCTGTGGATTTTTTTTAGTAGGATATGTGAAAAACGCGTTAAATTTGGTCAACTGAAACCAGTGGCCTAGGTGGTCCCTAGGGGTGCTTTTCTCGACAATAACCTATTTGAAACACTGATGATAGATTTAAGAGCAGATTGTTTCCGCGGCTCTATTTTGCGCACACAAATATGGAACACCTTTTACAACAAACCTTCGACATACAACGATACTGGATACGTCAAAGATAAAACATCTTGAGGATAACGACAACTAAATGTATCAATTACTTGTGACACACCTCAAGTTCGGCTTGCTACTTGTTCAATATTAATAATAATTTATCAATCCTTTGCTGTTGAATCTTTTGAACAAAACGACACTACGCCAGATGTAGACAAGACATGGGTAGACTTCTCCAATGGGTGAAACGGGATCGTTTATGTATCTAGGCTAAGCTACTAGCTTTACAAGCGGGAAACAAAATAATCTTTGTACCTCCTTAGTGTCTTGTACAGCTCTCTTGTACTTCAACAAATTTCCTTTTATGTTCGATAAAAATGGAAAAAAGCAATCTATCGAAGTCGGCCCTCATCTTTTCTTTAAAGGTATTCGTTCATTCTTGCAGATACCAAATTATAAAAATAATTAGAAATAAAACAAGATAATATATTTTAAAGTCATGTCTTCCAAAATTACAAGCAGGTTTATACTAGGGGACCAGGGCCGACGAGAAGACAAATGGAAGGGTTGATTGCCGGGCCCGAAGTTTCCTCATAGCTTGGTCTATAGAGACCTTAACTAAATTTTTTTTTCGCGTAGGAGCCGGGGTCACTCCTTCCTTTCTACGATTCTGCTCATGTATAAAGCATTCAAAATGGTGACTAGGCTGACCCTGGCCAATGTGTGAGACCAGATAAAAGTAACAGGATCACTTTCCAGACCATTCAACATCAACAACGGTCTAAAACAAGGAGATGCCCTATCATGCGTTCTCTTTCACCGGGCACTGGAGAAAGTGATTCGCGATGCAGATGTGAATGCGAGGAGCACCATTCTCTTCAAGTCCCCCCAACTATTGGCCTACGCAGACGATATTGGGGGAACAATCCGAGATGTACAATCTACCTTCATCCAGATCAAGTAGACGACGCGAGATCTCGGGCTGCACATTAACGAAGGCAAGACGAAGTGCATGGTGGTAATGTCACCGCCAAAAACCAAAGAACGAACAATATCGAATCGCACTGGTCAAACGAAAGAAAATAAAGATAGGAGACTATAACTTTGAGGTCGTTGAAAATTTCGCGTATCTAGGGTCGAAAATCTTAACCGCTATTAGCTATGATGATGAAAAAACTGCGAACTTTCGGCCGCGTTCGAGAAGAATCCACCGAGAAATTTCGTGGCCCCCTACATGAGGACGATTCCATAACCTACATAACGTCGAAATCTATGAGCGATACCACGACTATCTGGTTGTAGGTAAAATTCGGCCCAACAGGTTGCGGTGGGCGGATCACCTAATTCGTATGAATGACGATGATCCAGGCCGGAAAGTCTATAAAGAAGACAGGCAGACCCCCAGTGGGGGATAACGCCAAAGATAGCATTGGCTGTAGTCACAAAAAAATCTTGCGGATGTCGAGTTTTACTCATCCGATGAGAGACACCCACGGAGTAGAAAACTGAAGCAACATGATCATAAAGGGAACAACGATTAATTATGTTTCCGTCAGCAGTCACTTTTTAACTAATTAATATGTGGAAATGATGATCATAGATACAATGTTGAATTTTAAGGTATTCCTGCAGTATATTCGCGATCAACATGTGGTTATACCGATCGTAGAAAAACTGCGAGAGACAAAACAAAATGGCGCAACTAACCAAAATGCTTCTGAACGGAACAAAGACTAATAAAAAAGGATTTGTTACACAAATAAAAGCGAACGTAGGATGGGTATGGAATATTTATAGCAAAGAAGTGGAGAAGGGGTATGTCCTTCCGGGGGAGGGGCGATATCAGCTTAATTATTATGACATTTAGGCCGGGCGCAATCTCAGGCGAAGGGTGACGAACAGAAATCGTCTGTTCACAGGAATAGCGAAAATAGGGGCGCATATTTATCGGCACTTCTTATTTTCGATAGTTTAATAGTGAATCGACTATGCATAGGAAAACTGCTATCTTCCTTGAATTTTTCAAAATTTAATTCCAATTATGTCAGAGCAGATACGATTCCAGCAATACTTTGTAAAAAGTTTCCCAAAAAGATTTATCTAAAGGAAATTCATGCTTAAGGACGTTCTTTCCGATAAAAAATTTAAAAACCATTATATTATAGTGGAAATCGTCATACAAGAGACCCCAAAAGGAGAGGTGTTTTAAGCCCCTAAAACTCTCCCCTACTCTGAGTACGAGCTCAATGTAAGAAGCAACCAAACTTAAACAAAAAATTTGAGCTTCTTCTTTATTTGGCCTCAAATTCAAAATTTACTGTCTCTTTCGCCTTGTCACGTTTTGTAGTTCCGAGTGCTTGCCGGTCACCAATGAATGCTGCCTCGCGGTAATGAAAACAAAAACTTTTCGTTGGATCAGTAGCGTAACCATGCTTATGGCCTAAATGTATTCGTGATCGATATGGCGTTGAACCTATCTTGAAGAAGTTTCGAAAGAGGTGTCATTAATTGAATGATAACGTAATCCGCACTGATAATAACTCGCTAACTAAGATTATCCAAAGGCTGGAAGGAACTACAATGGTAATTCCAGAACCTTAAGAGTTTACCGAAACCATGCACACGACCGAGAAAAATGGCGAACCCGATCTGGACAAGCTGATCGTTTTCTTCTTAGCTAGTAGAACATTACATTGAAATCTAACTTTAGGTATGAATCAATTTTCTTTCTGCTCTCCGCCTCCTATTAGTTCATACAATTGGCTACATTGAGCTTCATCAATACTTTCAGTGTTGCGCGTTCTACTAGAACGCTTCCATTAAATTTTGAACAATTTTGTACTGGCAAAGTGCCATAAATTTCAATGCACGAGTACACTTTCTTTTTGAACACACAGCTAGGCAAATTTCCATTTCCTTTCTTTTTATTCCATTCAACAAATTAATTTTCTCGATCTTTCATTCAAAGAATCAATTTTATTCATTACTTATACAATTTCCTTTTTCTTTTTCTTCTCCGGGCATGCCGAATTAATTTTATTTTCAAGATTAATTCTTAGCCTCATTCGCTGAGATAGATAGATCAGGACCATATCCCAGAGTTATATACTCAATTATTTACAATCTGCAATAAATGATATACGGTAGAGCTGATTGAAAAGTCCATAATTCTATTTGTTGCAGCCTACTTCTGTACGAGATAAGTGTCACCATTTCTAAGCTACCTAATTTGATAAAATTATAAAGTTATCGTATCAATTGGGAGTATACATTCGATATGTGATCCCATTCTCTACTTCTCAAGTTCAAAGGCGGCAATTTAGTATCTGCCATGACGGTAGTCTGATGTAATTCACTAGAATATAGTTTCTCTAACTAACGTAGAGAATGCACTTGATTGTAGTGCAACTTCTTCAAATCAAACACCCCCCCCTAATTCCTGATGACGTGAGATAATGATCCTCAATTTTTCGACAGTTCTTTTGTTCACTTTGTTGTTTGCAACTATTCCTATACATCAATAGACCAAGCTGTCGAATTTCAATCTGTTTGCCTTAGCATTCCAACATCACGTCATCTGCATTTCTGAAACCTGGTTGGATGAAAAAATTTTAGATTCCTCGAAGGTTATTTGGTCTTTCGTTGTGACAGACACTTCGCTGCGTTTGGCAAGACAACCAGCGGAGGTGCTCTAATAGCTGTTAAGTCCCCTCTCCGTTCCGAAATCATCTTTTCCACCAACTAAGATTCTGTTACCATACGAGTCATTCCGCCAAAGATATGCCCTTTTATCATATCCTGTGTATATTTTCCCTGCTTCAGCCCCCTTCTCGGGGGGGATTATTTCGACAGATTATCAGAAGTGCTAATCGTTTTGTTTTACTCACTTCCTTTCATTCTTTTCCTATGCTCTCCTGATCTATTACTCCTGGTCTTTCCTCCTTCTCTAATATCTCCACCCACCCTTCCTTTCCTTTATCTTCTCGAGTTCGATGATCAGGTATCCCGACTGTCGCGCGCAAATCTACCAAGTTCAACTTTCGCAAGGCGAACTTCGAAAGTGTGAACTGAACGCTGGCGTCCCTCCTTTCTTGTCCCTGTTTGCACTATACCGACGACCTTAAACTGTTTTCCGCTATATCCCTTATGGACTGTGTTTCCCTTCAATCTAACCTAGACACTGGATCATTGGTGCTCTCCTCCTGGCTTAGCACTAAACGTCAGAAAGTGTCACTCTATGTGTTACTCGCTTAAATCCTCACCCAGTTCCCTCTCCTACTCTCTTAACGGGCATTCCATATTATACCTAAATTCCACTCATGACCCCAGAGTCACTGTCGACAATAAGTTCCGCTTCGACACCCATTGCCTCAAAGTCATCAATCGAGCAGCAAAATTGTCCACTCCTCCTCTGATTTCGACTGCACTCGTTGCTTTTTCTTTAAGAAAAAAATCTCGCCTTTAAGAAAAAAGTCCCGCCCCCATCCCGTCTCCGCTTTCTGAACCCTCTGTTTTCTGTCCTTCGCTGAAACCTGCATCCTTCGTTATTACTTGCGATTAGAAAATATCGCTTCAGCACATCAAGAATTTCAGTGATAGGCATACCATTGATAAACTAAGAGTTGGCACTGATGTTCGTAACACATTTATGCACACTTAGTGACCGATTTCGAAGGTGTTCTTGTCTGATGCGAGAAACTCCTTTCTGAACTTTTCGACTCTTTTGTCGAGTCACGATATCCAGAACTGTAAAATCCTCCTCCGTATACCTCTTCTATTCGCACTAAGGTATTGAATGTGGAGACAAATAATTGTAAAAGCCTCAATGTTGATCACATTAGAGAATTCTGCCACAATAATCTCGCAAGCTAAACGATCAATAATGTTGTTAGTTGCCGAAGTAAACTTAAGCTTTTGGACTTTTTGCCTAGCGTCTGTCAAAAACTCAGCGTATTCTGTGAATATGACATGAAATGCAGTCAGAGCCTTATTATAAATTAGGTCAAATTTCCAAGTTACGAAGCTTTTCCTGATTACAAGGTTCATTATGGGATTTACAAGTGGAGTACTCCATCCTCCTTCGATCATTCCGGTTAACAGATAACTCAATACCTAGCTCAAGTAAGACTTCTTGAAAAGGCTGTTGCCTAGTGTAAAGGGCAATTGTGTTACTGGTTCTGTTCGGAAACATAACTTAGATCCGGGAAATGAGTCATAAAGGTACCATGGAGTCAACGCCTGTACCTTGGAGGTAATAGGCTTGGTCGATAAATTCATTTCGTTAATTCAACTAAATCCTACAAAGCCAATGTCTTCTGTCCCTGAGGATTGACGGTGCTCTCTGCACTCGGGGTGCTATTGAACTAGTCTCAACCTTGTTGGTTTAGTATAATGTAAAAAAAAATCATATAATATCCAAGTATCCAAGTTTCTATTCCCTCGAGTTATGGAAAACTAGTCAGACCTGCAACAGAGCTCCACTCTAGTAATACCTCACGATTACACTCAAAGGTAGGAAAGTATCCGGAGGGGAGCTGCTGAAATACAGTATGACCTCATTACAATAGATCCAATAGGTACCTTGATTCCTTCACTCCAAAAATTTTAAATAAAATTCTAATTTCATGGACATAAACTGACCGCCCATGGATTCTGGGACTGACCGTGATATCTTCCCAAATCAAAGAATCTGAAATACCTTAAATATTAAGATATTTGAACCATATTTAGTTCATTTGTTTGCCGTCCTTCTAAGATATGCACATTCAGAGAGAGATGTTTGCTTTAAATCAGAAAACACAATCTTATTTTTTGATCAGATTTACTACCTTCTACCAAATAAAAACCAAATACAGAAAAAAGATTTTCCATTTTTTATAAGGCAAAGAACCCATTCGAGTGCAATTCCTTATTTGCAAAGTGGTAATAGACGTGACTTCCACCATTTCATTTTGTTGATGAATACGCATAACGTCTTCATTCTTGAATCAAAAGTCATTGCTCTTTGTTTGTATCTGAAAATAGATACATATATATATTTTACCCATCTATCTGTCAATCAAATTTTTTGTTAGTACAGTCGCTTATACCAGTTTTTACTTAGAATTATGTATGGTGGAGAAGCAGGTGCATGTTTTAAAGAACGTTTGAGCTAAAAGTGGCACTTGTATTGTTTCAATAGATATTATGAGCGCTGGCAATATGTATATATGTAATTTGGCAAATGATTCATATTATCAGATGTCACGAATCTTGAGTTTGTTAGAATAAACTATGTTTTTAGTAATGTAAAAGTAGAAGTAGCAACTTAAAAGCCATAAGTTCCCAAGAAGCTTCAATTTTGACGTGATGTCAATTTTTTAATATTAACACGATTTACAGCAAACTTTCTAATTTCATTGCTTGTATTATGCTCTCTACTATATTGAAATTTCAAAATTATGAAAAATACTAGATGGACTGACTAAATCCTTTCATTTGTATTGAGGTTTTACGTAAAACAAAGCCTTATTTTAATCGGTTTACTGTCTGCCTGCCTGCACCTGTCCCTCTGTCTGGCTGTCTCCGTCTATCTGTTCCTCCGCCTGCCCATCTGTCTGTCACAGTAATTTTATTCGGATACGGTTGCACTTATTGGTGTGAAATCTGGTGAACATATGGAAACTTTAAACTCCCTCAGATGCTGTGGAAGCCATGGTTTTATACATAGGTGTGCCAAACTTTCGGCTTCTGACCATCCTGACCAAATAAATACCACCACTTACTCGTACATCCATTTCAAGCAATTTAGTGTGACCCATAAACATATAGTGAATATAGTCAATCGTTTCCATAAATTTTCAGCAATAATATCTTTTGAAAACGAAATTTGTATATACTTTGCTTGAACACTCAAATGGCCGAGGTCTTATTTTCTGTAGACAGCTTACAATCAAAGTTGTCCATATGTGTTTGGAAATGAAATCAAATATTTTCTGCCTTCATAATTTGCTGCTTTTAGAAAATATTCGACAATTCCCATATCAACTATACACATTTTCCCGAAAGTTTTCAGATATTTTCCGTCCCAGACAACTGTCTTAAAATATCAAAATGTGATCTGGTCTGTACATTTTGAGAATTTTCGAATGACAGTCAGACTTCCGGCTTCTATTTCAAATATAAGTCATGAAGTAAATTTTTGAGAAATTTCGCGCAAATGTTGTTTTAAGATAGAAATTATCGGATCAATGTTTGTGCAAAATCAACAATGTTTCGTGAGAATAAATTGAAGTTTATCTGTTCCGCCCACCAAATGCATACCATAAATTTGAGGAAGGCAAATGTTTCGAATAAATTGTTAGTAAAATCGTGTTGGTAAATGTTGATGAATACATTTATTTGTGTAAATGAATGCATGATAAACTTCCTGATGGTAAAAATAAATTTGAAAAACGTTTTTCAAAATGAGAGATTAGATTAATACAATTATTCTATTTGCTTTCAAATATTAGCTAGAATTGTTCTTTCGTATGATTGAGCCATGCTCCATTGAACTTTAATGTTGTTTCTTTGTAGAGATCTAATGCAGTAAGATTGCTACCCTTTAGAAGGCGTACCAAAACGTCTGGTGGTGTTTTTAAAGTTGCTCAGAACACTAGCTATTCTACTTTTGACCTATTCAGAAAGTCCTCTAAATATTCCCTGGGAGGCAGATTTGATAAACCTCTGATGGCCGGTGAAGAAATGTGTTCTGTTGCTCAAAACAATAAGAACCAAATGTTTGTGAGTTCGGAGTCTACTATGTGGAATAAAAAGCTCCGAATCTAACAAGAAAAAATCAATTTTTTATAGTTAGTTAACTCAACGTTCTTGAAACACTTTAATGGGCTTTGCCTGCAAAATTCACCATCGTTTCGGCTAGGGTCGCAAGATCAGAGGAATCTTCAAAATTTAATAACTAATAACAATCGCTGGGGGTTTAATATTGGAAAATGGAGAAGGTCGTGTACCAATTCGAAGCTTCCTCATTCAAACGAGGGGGTAAAGCGACGTTATAATCCCTTTTCCAAATAATCAATGTAAATTCTTTGGTGAGCATTCCAAAAAATACTGACCAATATCTTTCCGGCCAACAGTTGGGCCTTTGCAAAGTCCTGCCAATTATGCCGGAACGAGACCAAACATTGCTCGGAATTGTCAAAACGTTTCGACTTCTAGCCCGGATTGTGGAAGCGCAGCACAAACCCCAACCATCAAACTTTATCTCATACAATTAGCTATTATTTGAACTATAACGAATGAAAGGTCATGAAATTTGAAGGAAAGCTTGTAAAGAGTAGTTTTTAGAATGCATACGCGATTTTAAATAAGTCAAAGGAGTTTCCACGTAAAAGTTTTGGATAGTACACTGTTCCTCCTAGCCCTCAACATAAGCGAAAACACTTCGTCCGTATTGTGTTTAGTGGTAGACTCAATGGTACTCTTTTTTATGTGCTTTATATAAAAACTATAATGTGAAGTAAGCTCAATATGGCCGTAAGGAGACCTTTAAGGTTTTTTTTCGAAATCAGATCCGATCCGCGGAAATGTAAACTTTTTTATCTCATTTTCAAGTCAGAGCTAATTATATTTATATTACAAAGATCAACGCAGAATGGTATCATTCGGCCTATCCTTATGAACAGATTGGAGGAACGTAGATTAGCCGAAACAACTTGGAAAAGATTGGGTGTTTGAAGAAAATGAAGGCATCCAATCGTGCAAACTGCTGACAGCAGTATAATCCCACTCTTCTAGATGCTGTATTATCACCACTTTTAAAAGTCTTTTATTTAGTTTGAAAAAGTTTGCCAGAGTCCAAGGAAAATATGGAACATGGAATTGGTAACCGAATTTTTTATTGAACTGCAAATTTGTTTACTCACTTTTCCTTACCAGATCGAGTGACACAATGAGCTCGCTTTCCAGAATTTTCCGTTACTTTTCGTTCGGCCATTACCATTGCCGGAATTGTCTTATAAGGCTTTAAGAGTCCATGGTTTATCGACAAAAATAAAAAATAACAGCAACACAGTAGCCCATGAATTTTGCAATCTTCTGTTAGAATCAGAAGTTGTACAAGCAGGCCAGAGAAGAGGGGGTGGGCATTGGGATCCTCCTCGTGCTTCCGGGCCCGGAATAGAAATTTCAATGAAAAAAAAGGATAATAGGCCGGGTTGCATAATTTTCGCCTCAGACCCGAATAATTTTCATCCGGGCCCGGTTTTCCGCGTAATTTCACCCCGAGCCTGGATTTTCTCTCTACGGCGCTGTGTACAAGTTTCCATCAGCCAGAATTGGCATAAAAGGATCTATTATCATGAACCAACATCGCTCTAAACAGAGAGCGTGTTTCTGTGTTCTCTTCCATGCAATGATTACTTCCGCAGTGACGCGTTGATCATGAAGACATTTCTCCTAAATTAATTCAGGTTTGATTTTGAGGATTTAAAGTCCAATAACTGACGACATCGTAAGATGATGAGCAATAAGTTCATGTTCTAAACAGTTGTAGCCCCTGCTTGGCAGATCCTTTCACACAGAAAAAGACCTCCATTGCTCATGATAACTTTTTGGTAGATATGAAATATGAAAACTATGGGGCTACCAGTAATAGAAAGAAGAAATGACTTAACTGGTATATATTGCAAAAGTTGCATTCCATTTTTCGCATTCACGGTGGCAGTTTGCTTGGTGCCGTTTTTCTTACCAGCGATAGCAGCGGCTAGATACTTTTAACCTATGGAATACTTATGGCCTCGAAGATATTTGAGAATTTATATCCCTTCGTTCAAATCTTCAAAATTGCAATTAATAATTCTTCTATCTTCAGAGAAGATTTCTGTCTAGCTGTTTGATGTTAATTCTAGCCTTTGCAAGATATCTATAAATTTTGTGTTGATAGTATTGAGAAGCTACATCAAAATTCTAAGCAAGCACTTACCTTTATTTAATTAAAAGGTTAGTAACTAATCATTTAGTGGTATACAGAGCTCGCGTAGTTAGAAAATTCCACGAATCAACTAATGCAATGGAGACCCTACACTGAGACTCTCCCCGAACCCGGAGTTGTCTCCGGGGCCCAGAATAGAAATTTCGATGAAAAAAGGGAGCTTGCATAATTTTCACCTCTGGTCCAATTTTCCTGTAAAATTTTCAGATCGGGTCCAGATTTTTTCTTTGCGGTCCTGGTCACACATCAATACAAAATTGTCAACAGCTTGACCGAACATTTTTAGTTCACTTACGAATGGATTTATTTGATTGCATTCCCTGCCTGCAGAAAAATATATGGTTATCGGGACATTTCATCGGACTAGGCCGGTTCGTACATTCATACTATTCAAACCTTCATTGGTATTTTTCTCCCTCGAAATATTCTCCTCAATTATTTCACCGGTGTTTTTATTTTGTCATATAGTTTCGGAAGCCATTTTTAGGATCTTTTTTAAGGTCTGTACCAGCTGTTGCTTGATGTTCCCAGCAGTGCCATAGCGACGTTCTTTGGGTGCAGGCTTCAATTTTACGAACAAGATAAATTCACAAAGGACCAGGTCACCTAATTAGAAATTCACTTCACTCGAATCGAATGGCCCGAGATCTTGAGCTGTACATTAATGAAAACAAAACAGTAATAATACCCAATAGCGTTGGCCAATTGAAAACAATGAATATAGTAGACTAAAACTTTGAAACCATTGAAAAGATCTAATATCTACGGTCGAAAATCACACCCGATAATAGCTATGACAACGAACGTGCACGGTTGTTGGTAACCAACAGAATCCATCTAAACCTACAAAAAACCGCGTGAATTCAAGTGCCTCCTACTGGACAGATTAGTGGTCTTCCCAATCCTTAAATATTCCACGGAGACTTGTTCGAGATTCCTTCCTGGATATTTTGCCCCATAACAAGAGGATTATCCTTTCCTAAAAAATCTATAAGCCTTCGCGGCCGATTAGTTGTGGTGAAAATCTGCTAAATAGGTTCCGGTGGGCGGATCATATTATCCGTATGGGTCAAGATTATCTAGACCGGAAAGACTATATATGCAATATCCAGGATAGAAAAAGAAAACGTTCTAAAACCGGCGTAAAATTAACAAAGGCGTAAGCCAAGGCACCAGGGGATATCGAAATGTTGGACCTCGAGCAAAGGCCAGGATTTTTGAAGTAGACCGGTTATTGCCCCATTGATGATAATGATAATAATATTCATAAATTTTCATCCAAGTGAAATACTAGATTAGCCATTGGTCTTTATCTCCTTCAAAGTTGCTATACCAACGTGAAAATATTTTCTGTATATCTCCTTGAAGAATAATTCTTAATATTGTTTGATGCCCATAATGGTGCCATGAAGACGTTTTTATTTGAGGAAGGACAGTGAAGATTTGGAATTTACAAGATTGACGACCAGTATGGATATTCCTACCATTAAGCTGGTCTCTTGCAGATTTCGTTCGAACAACCGTTAAAAGGTGATATTTTTTTTTGTGAAAAGTGATATCATAAACCATGACCGTCCGGTTGTGGATAAAATCCAGCTCAATAGGTTACGGTGAGCGGGTCACTTAATCCGTATGGATGAGGATGATCCCACCCGGAAAATCTATAAGGGCAATATCTATGGGAGAAAAAGAAGACGAGGCAGACCCTGCCTAAGATGGAGCGATGACGTAGGTCAGGACGCCAGACAGCTTTTAGAGATATCGAATTGGTGGACCTCGGCACAAAACCGGGATGTCTGGAGTTCCTTATTAAGGCAGGCCTAGACCGGATACCGGTTGTTCCGCCGGTGATGATGATGATGATATCATAAACACCACCTTTCATTATCTTGACCGGGCATCTGATGTTGTCTCCACTATCACATATTACACTCGGTGATGATTATTACTCGGTAATGTTTGGTAATGTCTTCTGATGTTATGTTACATCGGTATCGACATTACTAAATATTACTTATCACCTAGAAGTATATGCTTTCTATTGCTTTGCTCGACATTGTATGTAAGCAAAAAAACCTATTGCTTAAAAGTTATTATCATATCAACCCCAATACATTTTTCCAGACCAAAACTAGCCAAAGGAGTAGGGAATCATAACACTAACAGATTCATAAGCGATAGTTGCCATCGGCTCTTGAAAGTCACTACCTGTACCAGGCGAACCGACATGATGTTTCAAACGATATTTTACATTATTACTCGATTGGGTTTTGTGCCGTTTTGTTATCGATCGCGATCGGTGATGGGAATGTGATATTACACTTTGAGCTTTTGTGATATTCCATACATCACCCCTCCAGTGCAGATCCTTTCCTGACTAAAAATGACTCGTATCCAAACACCTAACATAAGTTTTGCCACTTGTTAGGGCTCTTCGCATGACCGTTTCATCATTGTTTGAATTTTTTAAAAAAAGTCTTGGCAAACATTCACTTGATGTTCCTTTTGTTCGGCTGTCATCAAACGAACAAGGAATTGTGTTATGGCTTAATGCATAGCCAAAATTTGAAGACAGGATCCATAAGACTACTTCAAAAGTTTGAATGTTTTGAAGAAAGTATTACCCCAAAGTTGTGGTTGTACTATTGTTCAATTTACTAGAACATTGTGAAAATCGAATTAGTGGACCTCGGCGCAAAATCGCGATATCTAGACCAGATACCGGCTGTTGCGCCGTTGATGATGATGATTGTGAAAATCAGCACGAACAGAACAGCAGTCTCTCCTTGGCAAGGGATATTTAAAAAACTATTTAAGATATAAACAAACTTATCAAAACAAGTTACCGTACATAGGAGTTTATAACATATAGACCCCCCATTCTTCGGGCTCACTACTTAAAATAAGACAGTGAATTAATGTGGAATCTGAAGTATGCTTATCAGCCAATCTTTCGAATCGAAATATTTGGAAAATTTGTTCGTTTTAAGTGAAAAAATGTTCCAATTGTTACTAATGAAGCAGAGCCTCCAGAAAATGTTTTTTCATTTATAGATGACTCTTTGTCTGTTCCCATAATAATGTATCTGACTACTATTACTTCCACTATCTACATATCAAGATCCTTGAAAGCGAATAGATGCCCAGCAAAATTTTAGATATTTAGATACATATAAAACAATGCCTTCCAATTAGAGGCCAAGGTTTAATTCTGGCTGTCATGCCATTGATTTATTTCTCAAAAAACCGTGAAACGCTTTAAAACAAAATTTTTTAATCTTTGAAATTCAGGAGCTATTTCTGATAATTTCTCTAAATAAACTGAAAGAATACAAAACTTAAAAGTAAGGCAAAACTGCTGTTCAACATTAAGCAATGTCAAAACAAATGTTTTGACTTCTTGAGCAACCATGTCATATGGGAAATTTAGAGACCGCAAAATTTGATATCAAAAATAAATAATTAAAAATTGAGATATGAAAACAGCTGTACGTATTTGTGTTTCATCTTTTCTTAAATTCTATTTCAACTATCCAGACTATAATTAAATTCGTATTTACTTAAATTTTTACGTTTTGAAATATGTTCTGAGTCCCAATTTCTTGTACATATTCGTGTCTATTTCATGATATCAGTTATCATGCAATATTAGATTGATTATTTTATTAAGGTCGAGTAAGCATAGTATAAACTACGACTTTCAAACTCTTATCAGTTATTTGTGTTAGATCAGTTTTATCAAGAAAATCTGGAAACATGCATGCTTAGTCCACACGTTTTCTCTCTCGCATTCGCCATGAACCTGACTCGAGAACGGTATATAAACGCCGATTTCTGACGTCATAATATGATAAGGTTCATTATGCGCTTATCGTTCCACGCCCACAAAGGGGCACTCAGTGTCGAATCAATTGCAAAATCAATCAATTATCATCTAATTCTCCACCAATTTGACAACAAAATTAGTACATTTATAGGGGACAGCAAATATGATAATCTAATAATGATAATTAGTTAGAAACAACTTAGTTCAATCTATCAAGTTGCAGTTGGTATCAGTATCAGCCAATTAAGTTCTGCTCTAGTTTCTAGTAATGTATATCCGGAACTATAAGAAAAAAATCTTCAAACTTTTTCGGGAACCCAAGCGTAACTATATGTATTTATAATCGCATTAGAGCGTGGTTTTATACTCAATTATATAATAACTCGTTTCATCAATTGCTTTTATGGACAAAAACTCAAATAGCGATAAAGACTTTTGGTTTATTAATAGATCAAATATAAAATCGGTTATCATCTTTCTTAAAATTTATAAACAAATATGATAAGCGAAATCTTGTAAACATATTTGATTTTAGCATATTTTTAATTTTGTATCTGTTTGGATATTGGCTCTGTAAATTATGCGGAAATTAAAAGTGAATTGAATACGATTAGAAACCATTCTAGTCAACTCGTTATATACTCGCATATGCCATGTTGAGATAACCACATTTCTTAAGAATGCATACACGAACTACGTGTCAGATGCAAATAAGATACAATTCGTCTTTCACGTTCTAATCTTGAAATTCAATGTCTACGAGAATAGAACAAGTTTACAAATTCAATTCTTCTGTTGCTTGTGAAACGCAAAACGATGAACCATTTAATGTTATTTTTAGGGCTTTTGTATTGAATGCAACAAAACTATCATGACAATGTCTGTCTGCCTATCTTTCTGTGTGAGTCAGATATAACATTGGCAGAAAGTGCAGCACATGAACTTGGTACTGAATTAAGAGTTTGTTTTCAAGATTTTTTCTGAGAAGTCATTAGATGTTAATACATGAGGCTGGAGTAACGAAAGGACTTGTTGGTTGCAACAATGGAAGTAGCTGTGTATAAAAAGGAGCCCCCTGTAGCTGTATATTGCCATGACCACCCCCCTCCCAAAAGTTTTCCCATGTGTTCCGTTGAATACTCCTTCGGGGTCTTCATGACATCCTTTCTAAAGGGCAATAACAATTATTCCAATGAATCCTTGCAAATTCACCATTCAGAGTGGACTTAATAGGGAATAGCCTGATGCTATATGCTGGCTCTGATCCAATCGTTGTGGAATCAAACCCTTACCGAGCCGGTCTTATTCCAGTGACCTGGTATATCAGGAATATTTCGCTTAGTCGATTTAATGGTAGCTCCACAACCAAATCCTATTTGAAGGACCCCGGTTTTAAAATTGCTGCAAACCCTCAGGGCTATCAGCCGATAAATCAAATTCACCTGTTTCCATCTCTTAGAATTTGCAAGTGCCTCCACCCACACAAGTGACGTGTAAAGCAGAATGGATCACACCGGCTAGAAGAAACCCCTTTTTGCAGCTACTGTGGTGGTTCTAGCTGCTTTTCGCAATTCATAGTATCGGTGTTCTCTAAAACATAGTTTGGCATCAATCATCACCCTCACGTATTTGATTGCTGGTTTTGAGAAAGCTGTATGTTCACCCCACTTCCACTTTCACAGTGTTCTTCTCTCTACGGCTCGTTACTAAAACCGCTTCCATCTTCTCATAACCCAAGTTCAGCCCGACTCTTTCTTGCCAGGACTTTACCGCTCTCACTGTTTCCGTCGCGTAGACTTCCACATCCTCTGTGTGCTTTGTTGTAGTAACTACAGCTAGGTAATCTGCATCGTGACAAAAGGAAAGGGTAAACATCCCATTATATATGAAATTCCACAGTAGGGGCACAATACCGATGTACTCTTTGGGGGTCCTCATCCGTCCCATAATAGAGTGTTCCCTCTGAGAGAGAGCAGCTATGTCAACCCAGTTGAATGCATTTTCGGCATCCATTGCCAACACGACCCAACTGTCGCCAGAAACTGCCGCAGATTTTAAAAGATTTACCACTATGGTTATTACATCCACCATAGAGTGGGCACGGCGAAAACTATACTGGCATCCCGATAAGCCATTGTTGCTTGCGACGATGGGTAGCAGTCTGTTGTAGATGATTCTCTTCGTCATCTTCCCCATTGTATCCGATAGGCAGATCGAGCGACATGATGCTGGTGGCACCATATCAGGTGGCTTATTGGGTTTGGTAATCAACGCTAGCTTTTTCTATCGTTGAGATGGACCACCCTTTGCCTTCCGCTGGTTTCGTGGTGATAAAACAGAGTGGCAACAATCTCTTCCAGAAAGCGAGGCCAGGTCACCTAAGGCGATGTTCGCACTTTTTTCATTGTCACCCTTTTGGCCCCACCGCAAGGGTGTATGCCGGGTGTTTCAAGTACTTTTTTTATTCCCCGGAATGATCTCTCTTGAGCGGTCAAGCAGTTGGTTATGTATTATCGCTATCAGGCTTTCCCTTAAGCCTCTGGTATAGTCTCCTTATCCGGAAACATGCGGTTCGTAACATTGGGATTTCCTTCAACCACTGGAGGTTAGGTTGTCTACTGGGGAGTAGCCGCCTTTTGGGTATAGTAGCATCGCATGCTTCCTTTACCCATCAGATGTTTTAGCTAACTGTGTACTCGGTCCCCAAACTTGTCGACAATTATTACGGCTCGGTTGCGCGCAAATGTTTACGAAAAGACCATATTTTCCTCCAGGAGCCATTGCAAGGTATTGAGTACAAGAACCAGGACGTATAACGACGGAGAGAAAACTCCTTCATGTGAACAGACCTAACATATCTTAGTTCAATAGACCTCCCTCCAGCGTCTGAAGAAGAATCTAACTGATAAGCAGCGGATCGATTTCATGCTCTCAAAAATCACTGCAAACGAGGCATATTTGATGGTACCTTCGATGTCCGTGTATAGGCGTATTCGTTTTTGGATATAATATTTTCAACTTTTGCCTTGAATTCATGGAGTGCAGTCTTCGTGGATCTGCCTTTCTGGTATGCATGTTGTCTCCAGTGGAGCGGCTACCTAGGAATGTATTTCCTTTATGAACTGATCTACTAGTCTTTCAAATCTTTTACTAGAAAAGTTTGGAACTTTTACTAGAAAGGTTTAGTACGACAAGTAGATGAGTTCATAAGTTATACACGTTGAGCCTAAGGGTAGGAATTTTTTTGATTCTTTGTAAGTGCGTTTCCTGGTTTGGCAATAAATATGACCTTCACATCGCGATAGGTAATTGGAATATTAGCTTGGGCGGTATCTATTCTGAAGATATACTAGGGTAGAAATGATATGATCTGGACCTGATTTGCATCTATTGAACAAGTTAAATGCCCACTTTACTCCCTCAAGTGACAACATATTCGCCGTAATTCGCCGTTTCTCCACCACTTTCTGTATACTCCCCGCTATGCAAGAGTCGGTTACCCTACTGCTGGCTACGTCTCTTTGTAAGAATCTGGTTCGATTTCGAAGTTACCTCAAGCAAAGTAGTTTTTTCCCAAGAGCATCTTCTTAATGATCACTTAACCGACCGACTCCAGAGCTTTCTGAATCTCTTTGTATCGATGCCAGGCTACAGTTGAGTCGCTCTTTAAAGATTAGTTGAGGAGTGCCTTGGTTGTTCCCGCCTCTTTTGCAAATCAGAGTTTCGCTACAGATTTTGGCCCTTCTTTGGCCTTTTAGATTGACAATCCTCTTCGAAAGCTTTTCTCATAGCAGTTGTGGTTAGCTGGGTAGTTTTTAGATTTTTCCAATGGATTTAACTCAAGCGCTAGGCAGTGGTGTGCTCGTCGCCAATCTCTCTTCTCACTTGGGTTTCGAAATAGAGCGGTTGAAGGTGGAACCATGTAAACTACGAAATCAATGTTCTTCTGATTTAAATACGCGATATTGTTCCATAATCACCACCCGCGACAAAAGTCGCCTTGGCAGGGTATGACAATGACCTCTCGGCTGACAGTATTAAAGGTAGTGGGTTCATTACCTGTTCAAGCTTAAGATCTGCAGTTCAATCCCTTCCAAATAAGCCTGGATCTAGATATTAAAATTTTCCCAACAGATATGGTCGGGGTCAATATTGCATACTGCTATTACCCGCCATGGTTTTAGTCATGGCATATTGAATACTTCTTTTGGATGTTCCACTGGGAATTTAGTCGTGGTCACAATGGAGTACCACTATTAAGTTTTTATTGTTAATTTGACCGTTCTAGTGTCTCTATCAAGTAGCGCGTTTAGAATATAGGTTGGAGGTCTTTTGAAATTATCGTGCAGGAGCGGGGTCAATCAGAACTTTAACCCCTTAATTTTCGTCTATTTATCCAACGACTGCTTAGTTCAGTGACATCTTTGGAATATGGTAAATCTACTTGGAAAATATTGTGCTTCATCTATGTTTTAGGCTGGGCTGCACGTCTCCATCACTGGCCTTAGGAGTCGCCACTTGTAACATGACAGTCCTAGGCCAGTAGTAGATTCGGTAGCCCGTTAGTTCCCGAAGTTTCTTAACATCCGGTTTAGAAACGCCGATAGTAAGAAAAATTCCTGGTATATCGGCTTAATCTTCTGCTTTGCTACCAAGCAGTAGTAGTGTTGAGGTTGTTCTGGAACTGACATGTTTCAGAGCCTCAACGTCATTACGTTACTCATTTGGAAGCCAGAGAAAGCACTTGGTCAACGATGACAACTCAGACACCCTTTTCAAACCTAACCTGATGAATTGATTTAATCTTACAAGACCTATTCATCGGAGAGTAGGTTGATATTGACAGTCCTCTTTTATAGAGAAGATTATTAACTCAACAAATGTTGCTAGTGTAGCCTCTGACTGCCACATCTTCAGGTCAGACGGTATTGAATCGATTTCGTATTAAGCAATCCAGCATTGGTTCGCAGATATATATTTGGAAAGATTATTGATTAATGTTTTCGGAGTAATAGCCTTTCATATATCTTTAATACCGTCAACAAATTCAAGTGTGCTTTTGTTAATGTTTTAAGTGATAAAATGATTAGGAATACCGTAAGTGCATGTATTATAAGTATTGTTCGTTTATTAAGTATGGTCTTTTCGGTCAGTGTCTTTATATAAAATTTCCTAAAATGTGTCATTGTGCAGTAAAAAAAAAAATATTGGAATTGGCAAACTACAAAATGGTAAGTTCGTATCGAGCAGCCAAAGTCTAGATGATACTACAAACATTTTTAATTTTTTAGGAGGATATTTGCTGCACAAAAAAAAACACAATGCTACCGATAAAAACCACATGCATATACATATAAGCAATAGATGTAGGAACTGACGTGCCGCTTTCTGCTATTTTGTAAGTTTCCATTCTTTTTCTAAAAATTAATAATGCATACATTTTTTTATATATTTCTTTTTATTGCTGCTTAATCGAAATTATAACCATTTTTTACCTTCCATGCTTTTATTGTTGCAAAAAAAATATCGAAAATATGATGATAAATTTGAAATTTCTATGGACAAGGCGATACAATTATTTTGGAATCGGCAACTTTTTTGAATTTTAACATCAGTGAATTTTTGTTTGGTTATTTTTATTGTATTTAATAAATAAGACCCTTTTTGGAAGAAAACGAAATAAATTTTGAAAATTCTGTTTTTGAATTTTGTGCATTTTTATGAAATCATGTATGTACATAATTTTATTGGGATTATAATTACATGCTTTCTAACTGATGAATTAATGCATTTTTTTTTCATTCAAAATGTTTTTTTTTATTTTTATTAAATATCTATGTCAATAGCATTAATATGGTATTAATAAAGTTGTTTATGTATATTGAATCTTGGAATTTTATTAACAAAACCCCGAAGAGAACTAGAAAGACAAGAAAATGATCTAGAAATATGTACTTTGACTTTGAATATCCCAAAGTGTACTACAAATTTTTCCCTTATTTTTTTCATTAAATCCAACTTAACCCTGATTTTTTTTAAAAAAAAGACATGCAGTTTATAATTGTCATAATTGAAAGGAAACGCCACTATTTATCAATATTACGTATTAATAGTATTTTGGTATTCATTACGACCTATTTTTAAAAAAAAATTCTCAAAACCTCCTTTTATATTTCATGTCACTCTGTTTCGAAAAAAATCAGCTTCTGAAGATATTTTTACACAAAAATTAGCTCGCATCACTAGTTTCTCGTATGATATAATCCCATGGAATTAAATCTCAGCATTAAAATTAGAACACATGGATACAATTAATTTTTCCCGCAGACTGAACACAGAAATTCTTTGGTTCGTTCTCTCATTTAAAAATATCGTCAGGCCTTAATTTTCTCAGCACGATAAAAATGAAAGAAAGAAAATAATGGAAAAGAAATGGAAAACTTAAAAAGAAACAACTACGGAGATTTTTTCAAACATTTCGAAGACAAATCTTATATTTATTTTTAGTTGACTTAATCATCTGGAAAAGTTATAAATTTTAAATTGTATTCCACGGATTGAGTGAGTTCGAAACTAGGTTATCGAGTAATTGCTAGTGAAATCACGGTATATGCTAGTGTCAGGTTAAAAGGCTAATCTAACTATAATCTGCGCTTTAACTGAACTTCCTAGCACAGAGCTTATGAAAATGGTTTGTTCTGGCATAAACTCTTAAAATGTCGATGTAAATAACATGAAATTTTTATTAAAAATTGAAAACTTAGATTTACTATTCCGCGAAATAAGTGCAAATATCTAAAGATATAAAATTATATTTACAGCATATGCATGGGTTACATTGGCCACAAATGATTTATACTCATTGGGCGCTTTAGTTTTGGCTTACTCTTTGAAACGAGTATCAACAGCGCATCAGTTGGCTATTCTTATCACACCGACAGTATCTGAATCTATGCGCAACAAGCTCAAAGATGTTTTCAATGTCGTACAAGAAGTGAACGTTCTAGACTCACAAGATGCTGCAAATTTGGCTCTCCTGGCCCGTCCCGAGTTGGGTATCACATTCACTAAAATCCATTGCTGGAGACTCATACAGTTCGAGAAATGTGTATTTTTAGATGCCGACACTCTAGTAAGTATCCTTTACGCTATGAAATTTTCATATGTCTACTCTTTAATCATCAAAGTGGGAGTGCTCATGAATTTATTTTATATATATTTTTTTTTCTTTTCATTTGAAAATTTATATTTTTAGGTTTTGCAAAATTGTGATGAATTATTCGAGCGGGAAGAATTGTCGGCCGCACCCGATGTAGGCTGGCCAGATTGTTTTAACTCTGGCGTATTCGTGTATAGACCAAGTTTAGATACGTTTTCAAAAATTACACAATTTGCCTTAGAGAAGGGAAGCTTCGATGGCGGAGATCAGGGTTTATTGAATTCATACTTTTCGGATTGGGCAACGAGCGATATTTCAAGACATTTGCCATTTTTGTATAATACATGCTCAACGGCTACATATTCATATTTGCCAGCATTCAAACAGTACAGATTTTTCAATTTATATATATTTAATTTATAATTAGTGCGACAATAACTTTTTTTAAGATTCAAGATAAGGATCTAGTTGGTTAGATTTATAACCTGAATTGACAAATATTTTTCTAGGGATAGACTAGCACCTACTGCTACATTACTGAAATCGCAATAGGTAGTTACAATATTTGATATAGGCTTTCATGAATTGAATTGTTTGAGAAGGAATAGGAAAACCTGACAAAACCCTTCGAAATAAGAACCAGTTCCCTAAAACTATCTTTTTAAGTTGAGAAATAATAATATCTGAAGACCAGATCTAGAAAATCAGGTCGATTTCGAAACAGTATTAGTATTTTCATTGTCGCAATCCTGTTACCTTTTAGAACATGCAAGCTAGTGAAAAGAATTTTTTTCTGCGCCTAATGTTGTCTTCTTTTTAAGGGTTTATGTAAAACAAAGTCTAATCCATTATCTGTTCGTCTCCCCGTTTGTCTGACATGCCCAATTAGCCCAGAAAATATTTAACTTGTTATCACGACAATGTGTGGTCTAAGAATCTCTTTACATGAAATGAGTGGCAGAATTTTGCATTGAATTTAAAGGGCGCTCCTCATATGTGAAGTGTGGGGTGGAATGGCTTAATTAGTTCTTTTTAAAACTGACCTAACTTTCAATATCGGCTGGAGGATGTACACACAATTTCACTATACCAGTTTAATAATCGTACATTACTATATACTAAAGTCTTCCTCAAAAATTCATCCTAAAAATTTGAAATTAGATGATAATATAAGGCATAATACTAGAAAGTTTGATAGAAATCCCGCTATTATTAACAGAAATAAATATTTTCTTTTTCATGTGAATTTACTGGCAAAGGGAAATTCTTCAAGATCTGACTTTTTCTTCTCCAAAGGAAAAGTTTGAGATATTAAGATCCCATATAAACGTAGGGGCGAATCTGAACAGCTTATTTTCACCTTTTTTAGTTATTTGTATATTAGTCTTAGTTACTCGAGCCGAAGGACCAATGCAATAGAATTTGAACATTCTCTGAGAACAACACGACATGATAGATTCGGGTAAGTCCTTCAAGAGCTCTTCCATAGAAACAACAACGTGTTCGCGAACTATGACAGGAAATGTTCTGGAAATTGAATGATTAAGAAACTCATATGATGTGTACAAGCAGCAAAGAGGGAAAAAATTGCAGATTGAAACGACTTGTGTCAATTTTTAAATAAATCAACAAATGAATTGTCTTAACCTGCATAATGACAAAGTTTCTCAATTTCTGATACACTAACTACCACGCTTGCAAGAAAGCCGGACTAGGTAGGCGGGCTTCCGGCCGTCAGTATCCATTGATTTTAGACCCGCAGTAGTGAGCACCTAATACTACATGAGATAATAGCACAGTGGAAATCCTTTTCGGAGGAAATCGAATTTTGAAGATCACCGCCGAGAGTGTGTGGAATTCTCACCCACTAAAACTACTCCTACTTTCTCTTTCCACAAAACAGTTCACGACAAGGATTGCGCTTTAAGCTACCGAACCTTTTACTGTTCGCGCCTTTCTTGTCAAGTCATCGTCCTTTCTACGTGATTCACTGCGCACCAATTCTTTTCTGACGTCCGCAATTCCCCGAGGATGTTTTTCTGGCTCAAGTTGACCTCTAGAGAGTTTTCTAAGCTTCTCTCTGAGCAAAATCGCGGTCAGTAAAATATAATATAATCTGGTTCCTCAGTTTGGAACCATATTCAGGACAAAAGGGAAAGTTATTCAACCTGAATTGATATAAATACTTTCTGTAACCGCCATGGCTTGTCAAGAATAATGTGCGGGTCATTCCATCGTTGCCGGCACTTTTTCTATATTCCGTATTCTTTTCCGGTTATTCATTTAATTTTTCTTTTCTCATATAGACAGCACCCTTTATTTGGCACAATGTTCATCGATACCATTCTCGCAATAACGCAGGCTGCCTCGCACGAGATTGTTCTGATGGCAGTAAACTCCCTTAGCGTCAATAAGCGCTACGTCATGTTTACGGAGGGTAAACATTATATTATAGTATATTACTGTCACATACTAGTCCTTCCTCCCAGACTGGTGCTACGTATAATAGTGTAAACTGAAGCATTCTGGGTACAAGTAATCTGCGCCTGTATCTCGGGCCTCCAGTATTAGGCATCATTCGGGCTAACGATACGCTGGTATTTGCCACTTTTTCACATCTCATAATCTCCAAGTACTAGCTAATCGGCCTTAAGTGATGGTGGGACCACTAAGCGAAATATATATCGTTCTCGTTTTTCTAAGATTAGTAATTGCTTGCGTTCCGCTAGGCCAAGCTGGACGAACCCCAGACAGATTTTTATATCACTGATGGTTTCGTTACATCTTCGGGTCGTTTCATAATGACAACCACAGCCAAATTATCCGCGAAACCGATTATCGTAGCCTCCTCTGACATGGGAAACACAAGGACCCCATTGTTAGTTACACTGAGCCGCGTGTTAGCCCTGTCGTGAAGGTGGTCCCACATCCGTGTCGTACCAAAGTGTATTTTCCGAGAGGGAACTTTTGAGTTACTTAATCAAATAATTAAGGACACTTATTTTATCGCAGTTGGTTAAATTCACAGCATTTTTGACGCCCAATGTTACCACGGCACAACTTTTATTGGAGGATATCACGTCACGAGGCAGTCCCAAAACCACGTTTATGGCATCGATCGTTGATTGAACTTGACGAAAGTCAAACTGCCGTTCTGATAGACTATGCCTATAGTCTATTATAAACGACCCTTTTTAGTATCTTTTATATCATGCTTGTAAGACAAATCGGGCGGTGTATGTATCAGTGTCTCGTTTATGTCCTTTTCACACAATTTAGAAAACTCCTTCTACCATACATACCTCAAATACGCTGATAAACCAGACGAGTCTAGTTTAACAAATTTAAGGGCTCTATTGAGGCCTCCAGCTTTGTTATCACCCAGGACATGGTGAAGAGGTCCAATGCTTGTTTATACTTTTTGCGGTCCCCTTTATGCGGAAGGGAAAGTGGCCCCACTATATCGGAAAAAAAATGCGGGACTAGTTTTGGTATTCGCCCTTCTACCTTCTTCATGATAACACTGTTTGCTGTTCTTTAGGAGTTTAGATCTACCTCCGCGTAAAATTGCTATGCATTTAGCCTGGTTAACCTAACTTAAAGATTTGATTAGGAATATTGCGTACAATCGTAGATATGTATTGAAAATAGCCCTTCTCAGTATGCATATAGATGATTCGGAATTGCCTCAAAATACATTCCATCTGGATATTGACTCAGTTGACAAATTAAATTCTCTAGAAAATCTTAATTTTATGATAGGAATACATATCATTAACACAGGCTTGATACTGGTGCAATGCCGTTCTTATGTCAGTCCTTCCATACGGCTTCCAAATCTGGCATCTTACAACACCTCATAAAAGCTGGCTCCAGTCTTTTACAGACTACTGCTTTCGTATTCTGACCGTCATAACAATAACAAACGAATACCTGTGGAATCCGCAGGAGGTACGTACAAGGAAGCGCCCAACCGAGAGCAACTTGTAGAAGAAACATACAGGACTAGATGGATAGAACCTGGAACGTAAATGGAGAATATTTGTAGACTTCTGCTTATGTTACTAAAGGAACATCACTTTTAATCATGCCTGGTGTAAATCCCACTATTATTACCAGAGTTGTAGTATATATATATAGTGTAGTATCCGGGAGCATAAGGGCATTGGTGATCGAATGGGCATTACTCGTGCTAACGAGAAAATGTGTGACTTGCTTTTTCGTCCAGAGCAGAGGCAACTCCTCAGATGCTGCCTCATCTCTGTCCTGGGAGCACCGTGACCGAAGTGGTTACAAGTTGGCATTTGCTCCTTTATATAAATTCAAAAACACTACATGTGTATGGATTATAATGAAGACAAGAACAGGCTTGTAAAATTCAGACCTAAGCCGGCCGAGGCTAAACTAAAATTTTGTGTTAGAATCGAGGAATTCCTAAGTCTTAATAGCGGATCGGGCTAGTTGGAAAGCAACATACTTCCTCGCACGAAACTGCGAGTCATATTTTTTGCAACTTGGGTGCTTGCCAAAGGATGAGGTTTCTGTGGACCACAACTAAGGAAGTATGTTCCTTTTCAACTGGTCCAGTTTGCCATTAAGTGGATGACGGGCTTAGGAATCCCTCGATTTTTAAATAAAATTCGAGAAAATCTGATTGAAATATATTCGATGGTACGCTCATATCGTTCGCACCAAAATCATCATGCTTCAACTGGAACGGACTTTTAATTTTTGAAAAGACTGCGTCTATTTTTCATTTGAATCGAAAAAACAACTTTCGACCCAGGAAAACCTAACTACCAAAACCTCACTCACAATGATAATAATGTACCGTACTAAAACTGGGAATTACCCAGTTAGAAAGGATCAAAAATCAATGTGCTATTTGAGGTACGGCCGGTGCAATGGCGAAACCTCTTCTCCTGTCTGTCTTGGGTCGTAATTCTGATTGCGAAACCTGGTGAAAGGGGGGGAATTTCCCTCTGGAGTTTTCTCTGGGATCCAGAATAGAAATTTCGATGAAATAAGGGATAATTTTCACCCCAGACCCGAATAATTTTCACTCCTGGCCTGGATTTCCTCTCTACGGCTCTACCGGTTAGTCCATGAACGTTTGTGTTCGTCCCGCTGCTGTAGGCTTGCCACTAACCAATATTAAACGTGATAATAGTGAAAATGAAAGAAGAAGAAATAGACAACAGGAGAGAAAAGACTGTATGAATGACCTATGCTCCATAAATGAATGAACAGGAGACCTATTATATTGTATATGGTATATAAAAGCAGGACAGGTTGCAATTTTATGTATTTTATTTGTCAGAACTTTAAACTGTTTGTATTAATAAAGGTATTGTCGCATTGGTTATAATCTATGTTACAACGAAAATTTAAGGAAATGCCTCTAAACTTCTCATAATTTTAGATTCGCTGATCGCATTAAAATCCTCCATTTCATCGGTAGAATGAAACCATGGCTCTTAAATTTCAACTCTCAAACTAGAATTGTCTACACACCTCAAGAGAGTGGTTATTTGCATCCATACTTGCAATTCTGGTGGGATCTTTTCTGTGATAATGTACATGAAAAATTAACTGAGGATATGGTAAGTGAAATTTTTATATTTATCTAATTATATTTTTCTTAATAACATACATTTTTATATGCTTATACAATAAATACCTATTTACTTATTAATTAACAGATATGTAGCTTTTGTTTGTTATTGTTTACCCCCTCCCCCTCGATTTGAGTATTTATTGAAAATTTCCTATAAAAACTAAAATCTAGAATAATTTAAATTAAGTTTTGAAAAAATTGTAACATGAAAATTGTTTTGTTTGCAAGCCGGACTTTATTAACCAAGAAGAGGTAAGGATTTTCGTCTGTTAATAGATATTTCAACCCATGTCAATAGCGTTGCAACTTCTCTATTACTTTCTTGACTTTTTTTTTCTTCTGTAAATCGCGTGTATAGTTTTACTGGAGTAGGGTATATGAAGCTAGGAAAGTTGAGGTCCAAAAAACTATGTAAGGCAATCCAATGAGATATTTTGATATTTCGTATGAGAGAGTAGATTGCTTTTATGCTTTACGAATTTTATGAATTCAAGTATGTTTTGCAAAGATCAACATAGGAGGGGCAGGTTTTAGTGAGTTCTCGGGATTTATCATAGAATGGAAAGTTTTGTTCTGCGTTTCTGACTATCTTTACTCTTCTTTTGATATTATTACTAGATGAATCTTTAGCTGCTTTAGAACAGAAAACAAACATTTTTCACTTAGGTAGGCCGGAACCAATTGAGATGGAAAGTAAATGTAGATAGATACCTTTAATTATTTCACGTTGCCTTACATAGACTCATCTGCACATATCAATCAATATAAAAACTTATCAATATTTACAATTTTTTACGTTTATTATAAGAACTATTCTCAATATATAAATAGCTAAAGAATATTGTGGTTAATTTCTGTTTGATAATTTAGCTGCATGTAATTAAAAATAATTTTTATTCAAAGCAGAGTTATAATACACTTCGAATTGGTAATATACCATCAAATCAAAATGAAAATCGATTTACCCCGTTCGAAAGGGATGAAATTCACACTGAAGTTATGTTCAATGTGATAATACGTGATCCATGGGAAGATTACTATGAAAATTTGGAGAAACAAATTGTGTCAGATATTGTAAATACAGAACAAACTTATAATAATAACTCTAACAACGAAAACATCCGTGATAAAACACCTGATAATGGAAATTATGTACAAAATGTGGACAATATTCCGCATTATATTGAAGAAAATCGCAATATTAACACACCCTATCAATCAGAGTCCTCTGATAATAATAATATTAGCAGTCCTATATCATATCCACAACAAACTGAAAGTGTGCCTTACTCTGATTCAGGGTATGTGGATAATAGAGGCACTAGTGAACATTCAGAAGAAGGACAACCTGAAATTGTGAATAATAGTGATATCAGTGCAATGAGTGAGCCTAGACTTGAAACCCAAAATCTAAGTGATTTTGGTTCGACGCTTCAAAGTGAAGATGTAAATATTGAAAAAGATCAAATTAACAACAATAATAACAACAATGCTAACATTGAAACGAATAACAACTCAGATAAACTAGCCGAGGGTGGAATAGAGGTGGGTATTGATAGATTTAGATAAAATATCTATTTATTCACATGAACAAACAAAATTCTTTTTATCCTGCATGTGGCTAAAAAAACAAATTATTGGCATACGGGTCCATTTTTCATTTCTTCATGTAAGAAATTGCAAATTTAGAAATTCATCCTGTTTCCCATTGTAGCCTCTGTTAGTCCGGTGAAGATCATGTTGTGGGTTCCATTCGATATATCTATTAACCGCATACATTGTAAAACATAGAAATGGATTCAAACAAATGGAAAAGAATTCTTAACATAATTGTACCAAATTTTTGAAGTAATCTTCCCTTGTCGTTCGTTTTCGGTGGTATTTTTGTAAAACGGAATAAGTGAATTTTTCGTTCTTGCGTATTTCGGACGACGAAAATCTACTGTTATTTTAGTATGCATTCGTCTTTAGATGGTGTAGGTTTTGTTTTATGTTGACAATGCAAAAACAACAAGTAAGTTTGAGAGTGCATGAAATATTTTACTAACCATAATTTAGCTAATATGTCGTATTGCTTATTGAGACTTAATGCTCAGTCTTGGCCACCGCTTAGAATTATTAGAATATAAACTTCGCATGCGTTTATTGGAGAGGTGGTTACACATTTATGAATGTTCTCATAATGCAGCAATTCCATCCTACTTCCTCGCGACTGTAGTTTTTGATATCATATAAACTCTCATACTGAAGGGACCTCTTTCTGTGAATGCTCTACACTGTAAGCCATTTCTTTACAAATTCCATTCAAATTCATATTGTTCGTTTAGAGCTAAGTTACATGCCATCGTGTAATCATGCATATAAAACAATTCGGGAAACCGGAAGCTTGACGTTTCAGGTATAAAAGGTTTTGTGTTTCCCTTTGTGAGGAGCATACCGCAGTTCTCCATTGGCTGAGAGCATTGACTCGAGATATTCAAATTGCTCAGCGTCGTCAGCTGCAGTAACCTTCCCAGAACTGAGTAAATTAAATATCTCAAGTCAATGCTATCAGCCAATGGAGAACTGCGTTTTGAAATTGTTTCACGCATTAATGCAACCTGGATGAAGTGGCATTCCACAACTGGTGTTCTTTGTGATCCACGTATCATCGAACGTCTCAAATCTGAAATTTACCGCAATACCATCCGCCTGCTCTCTATAGTTATGAGTGTTGACCGACTATAAAAGAAAATGAACGGCGTCTTGCGATAATAGAGACGAAGATTTTGCATTGGACTGGTGGCGTGACACGTTTTGATTACATCCGAAATGAGGATATTGCACCGATCGTGGAGAAACTCCTAGAAAGGCGTCTTCGATGGTATGGTCACGTAATTCGCGTTAACGAGAATTCACTTGCTCTGAACATCGAAGTCAATAGTTATCGACCAAAAGGCCGGCCGAAACAATGGTGGCTTAATACGCTGGATGGGCATTTAAAAGCCTTGAAATTACATCCAGATCAGGCATTTGATAAAATAAAATGGTGAAACCGATCACGACGAGCCGACCCCGCTTGTGAATGGGACAAAAGTTGAAGAAAAACAAGATGTGAGTAGCGCCGAGCGCATGACAGCTCCGTGTAACAAAGTTAAAAATTACATTGCCCCCATTGGGAAGTAGATTCTTCATGAATGGAATTTTAATATTTCATTCAAATGTCAATTATTCTCGTTAATTATGACGTCAGCATCTTATTTGTTTGACTCGGATTTCCATAAGATGTGGTATGTGTATGCACTAGACAGGGCTGGGGAGAAGTAGATTGTTTATAAATGCAACTTTAATATTTCATGCGAATGTCAATTATTCTCGCTAATTATGACGTCAGCATTTTATTTGCATGGCTTTGGAAACAGTAAATTCGTGTCGATTTTTGGGTTGGGTAGTTTCCGAAAATAAGTCCTGTCTCACTTTAAGTGCGTACATTTTGACTCCACTCGCGCAGTTTGCAATTCACACCTAAACTAATATCAGTTGCGGAAGGTACTAATCGAGACCTTTCATTTGATATCCTGCACAACTATATCCGGTGAAAAAAAATTTTTGTATCCCCCTTTTGCATATATGGGGAGCCCCCCCCCTTTAAACTCCACCTAAATTTATGCCGATGTATGCGCGGGATTTCATAGTTCTCATCTGTCCACCAAATTTCGTTCGGATCAGTTTGCCCGTTTTGGAGGAAAGTGCGGGTGAAAGACAGAGAGTGAATCGATTTTAATAAGGTTTTGTTTTACACAATTAATTTTAATTAATTAATTAAATAATTTTTTGCCAGTTATGCCTTTCTAATGTAAAGAAATTCCTCGGAGGCACTTTGGATTGCTGTTTCATTGCTAAAGCGTTTCTTACCCAAAAATGATCCAAATGCTTAAAAAAGTGCTAGTCGTTTGGCATGAGGTTGAGGTGAATATGGCGGATAAACCAAAGTCTCATACTACAATTCTGGATATATGAGGTCCTGTGTTGTCATGAAGCAGTGTCACTTCATCTCTGTTGACAATCTAGGCCATTGAATACGCGATTAAGTGTATTAATTAAGAATATTTACCTTCGGAAGAAGCCACGGTTTTGGCCAATGTTTTGAAGGCTCATCTGCATCTAACCATTATAATACTTTCAATACAATACACATTTTTCATCACATATCACTATTCTGTGCAGAAAGGGATCTTTTCTGTTGCAGCAGAGTAGATTACAGCGAATTTCCATTTGAATGGCTACGTTTGGGTTCGTAAGTCCATTTAGAACCCATTTATCAAGTTTATTCATCTTTCCAAAGTGTGTACGCCCAACTCATCCGCAATATGTCATACGCATGCACGTACATATCATATATAACTGCCAGTAAGGGCACAACTCATCGTTGACGATCGATGATCTCATGTAGTAATCCACCTCCCTTAATTTGAAGGGGTGTTGTCTGACCGAAATTGTTCGAACCATCACTGTGTGCTTCTTTTATGCACCGTATTAGCTCCAAACGCCCTGAAAATATTCCATATTTCTTCATTATATTCTATATTCAACCGTGGTGAAATTGTTATGTTCGATTTTTTTCATTCTACCGAAGCGTCCTTAGTTTAGGTATCAAAATCATTATTTATGAAGCGTCCACACCTTAGTGTTTTCTGGAGAATATAAAAGTCAAAAATTGTCTGTTTTAAATGAATAATATTCACCGCAAATGTTCTTTTCTACGAAAAACGATAAGTTCAATGCCATGAAATAGCTGTTTTAACTTCGAAGTCATGACACACACTGAATGCCAAGTTTGCTTCTTTAAATTCGTTGGCATTTACTCAATGGTGTAGGTTAAGTTCAAAATATTCAAAGTCAAGTTTCATTTCGTTTAAAACAACAATCTAGGGCCTTTTTGCTTATCTGAGTTCATTACTAAGTTAGTTGTGTAAGCACTACATTTTTCGGAAATTAATCTCATTTCGTTGCTGTGAGCTTATCACTTGCACAGCGCTAAGTGCGATGATAATGAAACTGACGTTTCATCAAGGTCTGTGGGGATACCCTATATTCTACTAAGGAGTAAACAGGAAACACTAACTTCATTTTTTAGTGAAAATTAAAGACAATTTTCCACATTAGTATCTTATATCGTCTTTCTGACAAAAAAAATGGTCGCCGGTAACAAACTGATCCATGTCTTTTTGTCATCCGCATTAAAAGTAACTGCTTCCTCCTAAGGTGCTTGATCCAGATGGTGATCATGGCCATAAATCTCGTCCAAATTGGAAAATCTTTTGAGAGGTTGCAAACTTATAGGAAGTTCCTAATTATCTTGGTGGAACGTCACATCTTTTTATGGCTTTTCTCAGAAACAAGAAATTTGGTGGGAAGTTTGGAACTTTGAACACCCATGCATGCACTGAATAACATCGTTCTATATTGATCTTAAGGGGGGGCCCTTCCATGACAAATGGAGCAGGGGTGTATTTTTTCGCTATCCGTTGCGCATTTAATTGTAAAGGGGGAATATGGCGGCTAGAAAATTATCACTTATTTGACGGGACCATTCTCAGAAAGTACCCAACTAAAGAATTTGAAACAAATTACTAAGCTATATCCCCCCTTAAGTTAATCCTAGAATCATATCGACTTTCTGCATCAATCAAATCCTTTATTTTGCCTTCGTCAGCTTCAAATTGCTTTCCAAAATGTAGTAAACTTCAATATCCAAATCGTTGAAACGAAATTACTACTAACTACTTTTGGTACTAGGGTACAATCAATGCATCTTCTCCATATACATGGAATATTTTTTTCTAGCTTAAATAGTATTCTCATCATTCCCATAATAGAAAAACAAAACATTCTTCTCCTTCTGCACATATTTGATAGGCTACAAACGAAAACAATTGCACAGGTCAAACTTTTTTATTAGCAAGCCACATGGGGCAATCAATGAGTAGTATCAGACCTGACGAGAGCAGTCGGAAAGGGGGGCTCCTCCTTACCCCAAGCCCCAGAATTATATCGGGAGCCCGCAATATAAATTTCAATGAAAAAAAGGGATAATATCGTATGGGGCCCGGCATAATTCTTACTCCAAAGCCACATAGTTTGCACTCCGAGCCCGATTTTTTCGCAGAATTTCCACCCCGGAACCGGATTTCCTCTCAACGGCCCTGAGTAGTAAGATTGATTGCATATCGTTATTCCTTTATGGCACCTTTCAAACGAGGGCGGAGAAAAATGTCATGTTGAGCCATGACTGCGTCGTAGTAGAGTCAGACAGGGTGGAGCGTTATACATAGTCAGCCACTTCTACACGAACAATAGCATTGTCGTGATGGAACTTCCATGTGAAACTGTGCATTTACAGTTATCCGTGGAGGTAAAAACTTCTTGTGAATGATGAAGACAACATTTTCATGTTGCACTTCCTCATCCTCGAGGAGAGTTGATTATGCGCTATTCCACACTTTGTTCGTGCTGGGAACACTCTGTTTCGTCTCCGGTAACCACGTTAGAGATCAAATTTGAAGTTTCTTTGAAGCATTTCAAAATGTCTATTAAAATTTGCCAACGATTCGCTTAAAATTCTTAAGGCTTAGCTCGTCACTAATCAGACAATAACCGACGATCACAATCCAGTAGTTCTTTGAAGTAATTGATATTGACGATAAATCACTACGTTCGTCATCCACGGTGAGCTTTCGCCACTTCTTAAACAACTTGTGTCACTGAAAAACACTTCAATGCGGTCTGCTTAATTATACCGAAGATTTGTTGGGGTGTTCACGCTATAACAATTCCGCTGAATGTTCATATATAGGAAACAATGCACTCTATAAACGCACACCGATTACTGCACTGGTTGCGCTCTATTATGAAGGCTTCTCCTCACCATCTTTAGCCGGTTAAACCCCCCACCCCTTCCAATGACAAGTAAATTAGGTTCTCTGTTTGGAATAACAAAATCACAAAAATCCGAACAACCCAATATAATACGATGATCCTCCTCTGGAGCAGATTGACTTGGTAAATGCAATCAATACCCCATTGTATGAATTAGGCCGAAAGCTTGTAAAGGAATACCTGCCGTTTAAGCATAGCAGCATGGTTCGCTTCAACAGTTGGATTTGTGGCTGTGTTTAGAATCCAACTGCGTAGGGCTCCGTTTTTAACCATGTTAGAACATTTTATTTCTAGAGAGTAATGGTACACATGTAGTTGGCATTTGGTCTATGTGGTCAGCATTTGCTCACCCGGGCCTTTTTGGCCTAATTTGTCTCAAGTACTCATTTGTAACCTAAACCATCCAGTGCGATTTGAGCCGCGACCTTGCGTTAATAATAATCGTTGGCGCGACAAACCATATTGGATTAAGGCCTTGAAGTGTGTTAGAACACTTCATTCAAGACCGTAACGGTACATTACAGTATATTGTAGGAGGCCATATGCTCAGCATTGCGCTCGCCCGAGATTATTACCATAATTTGACTCAGGTACTCATTCATAGCTGAGTCGACTGGTATCTGACGTCAAATCACGTGAGATTTGAACCGCGACCTTCGGTCCGATAGCCTAGTATTCTAACCACTGAGCTATCCGCGACCTTTCGTTACGAGAATTTAGTATTCCAACCACTAAGCCATCTAGAGTAGTTATAAACATCGAAATGAGAGAGAACAAACAAACTATCCTAAAAAGGCCGAAAAAGCTTTGAGATAAAAATTGTGACTTGGAGTCTAGGCAAAGTATTCCTAATCATACTCACAGTCCTTTTGCTTGGCTTAGCGATTAACTAGCAACAGTTCAGCAAAATTTAGTAAGGATCTATCTCCTTACAGTTTTTGTTTGAGGATTGAGTAGGTCTGAGTTCCTCATCCACTTGATGCCGGGACACACTAATTTTTGGGAGCAACTGATCCCTTTTTCTTAATGCACGAAACTGCTGACGGGTTCGTCGTCATAACAGAAGCAATTTTTCAGATGGTACTTCCCATTGCTGTGGGGTGGAGTCTAGAAAATAACTTTTTTTGTTTGAAGATTGAGTAGTCACTCGATTGCGAATCGCACGAATTTTGATGCAAGTCTTTTTTGATAGTCGAAGAACAGATCCCAGTTCATTAGACAAATGTGCGGACCGATTCAGATATCATCGAATTTCGATACTAAACTAGACTATGTGAAGGACAAACGAAAAGCAAGCTATTTCTTTTGCTGTTTTCCTTTCATACGAATTTTTTGTCAAGGCTTTAAATAACAACAAAATTTTATCAAAATAACTTACTGTTTGTCTGTTACACGCACTTTTTTGAAAGTGGCTCACCGAAAATAATTTGGTACATAAATACTGACTTTGAAATCACACATCATACAGTGAATAGCATGGTATTGTATACAGTTTAAGGAAGGGGTAGCAGGCTCTGTCTTGATACCGAACAATAGCCGTCTGGAGTATCAAGCGAAAGGCCTAAATTACTACTTTACGAAACTGATCTTAGGTTGGTCATCGGTACATACAGTCATACAGTAGTGAGAGGTTAAAAAGTACAAATTTGAACTGAGATAGGATCCATTCTTAAAAACTACCCAACCGAACCGACTGAAAAAAATCATAATGATCAAAATTGGAACTTGGAATTGGAAAGTTTGAAGAGAATCCTACCATATTCAACCAGGTTATAGTAGGTCAAAGTTGTCCTTCAGACATATTAAATTCATATACGTTATAGATTACTAGCTATCTGCAAATTGTACCGTTAAGGACCAAAAAATATATATTGGGATGCGCAAAATCTTTCTGAGCTTTCGATTTCCGATACTTACTACTCATAGTTATATGTAGTTCCAAAAAATGAATTAATTAGTATTTTACCCAAAGTATCATACTCGTTCCAATCGTTCAATTGATCACAGTTCAAATCGAACAAGTTTTTTTTTCAAAAATTATTTAGAAAAGATAGTTCTCCAAATACAACCTACTCCAACCGCATCAAATAGAACGAAAGAATGGTAGTAATTTCCCACTCGAAAAATCAGTAAAAAACATTCGATTAGAACTTACATTATACTCGCTACTAACTAAGCACGTTTTGTTTTATTTTATTTCATGTTACGTTTGTCGAGAATGAAACTAACCCTAATTTCCACGCAATGCCAATAATATCTGATATTGATCTAAATAAATTTTATATAATTAAAAACAATTTTTTAAAATTTACCTTCAAATGATTTTAGGGAGGATTAGCCGGTGCTCTCTCGAAACTACGCCTGGGCGAGCCACGGTCACCTGAACAAGAAGCGTATGAACAACATATCAGACGCCAATGTTGGGAATCCGGCAATATTGACTATACCGGACGTGATTCCTTTGACAATATCTGGGCTAGAATTTCGGAAACATTGAGCTCTGCACCACCAAAGCCCGCAGAAACGCCAAAGGAACCTGGTAGTATGTAATCAATCTGTTTTGTCTTTAACTTGAAAAAAAAAAAATGAAACAATATTCAGAAAACGAACAGTTCATCGCACCTTGTTTTTTTATTTGTAATATGATAATTTTTTATATTTAATTTAAATTCGTATTAGAACAGATTGGTCAAGTGTTCAGAATTCAATCATTCGAGTATTGATTAATATTATCATTTGTTCTTGTACTATTATTTCTACGTGAAATAATACTAAGAGAAATTAAATGAATTAATTCGATTCATTATTCGGTTCATCGCACATTTATTGAATTAATTTTTTTTCCATATAATATTTATGGTTTCGTATCATATCAGTTCATGTTTTGTAATAATATTATTATGTAATATCAGGTTGTCCACAAAGTTTTCGCACAAATCAAAGACAGAATTCAGCAGATAAGTTTATAAAAACCTTTAATTATTTAATCTAATATATAATTGCCTCCATTAGATACGACTTCCCTCCATCTATCGGGCAACTTCAAAATCCCCCCTCTATAAAACTCTTCCCCCTTCCCCTCAAAGTACGTGCGAAGTGCACTTTGGAGGTCAGCTTCAGAAGTCATTTTTTTACCATCCAGAAAATGTTGGAGGGACCTGAACAAATGGTAATCAGAAGGAGCAAGGTCGGGACTATACGCAGGATGACTCAAAACTTCCCAGCCAAGCTCACTCAATTTTCGCTGAGTAGTTAAAGATGTATGCGGCCGGGCGTTATCATGATGAAAGACAATATTTCGCCTGTTGACCAATGCTGGTCGTTTCGAACGTAGCTGGGTGTTTAATCTGTCGAGCTGCTCGCAGTACTTATCGGCGGTAATGGTCTCGTTTGGTCCCAAAAGCTCGTAGTGTATGGGGCCACGAACGTCCCACCATATACTGAGCATTCGCTTCTGCTGATGAATAGACGGCTTTGCTACCGATGGACCCGGTTGATCTCGATGAGTGTAGGCTCGTTTCTTCGCTACGTTTTCGTACACAATCCATTTCTCATCGCCAGTTACCAATCGATTCAAAAAAGGGTCGTTTTCGTTCCGTAAAAGGTTAGCGGAGCAAATTCTCACTCTATCGGCCAGATTTCGCTCAGTCAGTTCGTGCGGTACCCACTTTGTGCTCTTCAAAACATATCCAAGACGCGTAATGGCTACTGCTACTCCTGATTTTGATACACCGAGATCCTCTGCAAGCACACGTGTCGAAAGAAAAGGATTCGCTTCCAGTTTGTTGCGCAGGATATCGTCGTCAATCGTATAGGGTCTTCCTGAGCGAGGTTCATCTTCAAGTGTCAGGTCTCCGCTGTAGAATTTTTCGAACCAATCGTAAACTGTCCTGCGCTTTACCTTTCCTTCACCGAATACCTTCGACAAATTTTCAATCGCCTTCGGCACCTTCGTCCCCATTTGAAACTCGTACAAAATGCAATGACGAAAATGTACTTTGTCGAATTCCATGTTTATCCTTGAATATCCTTCACAACACTGATCCTTCAAGGATAATTTACCATGCATTTTATAGTTAGGACTCTGACCTTTCCATTGGGATATCACATGTTGTACCTGCTGTTTTGGTTTGTCTGCTAATTGCTTTTTAATTGTCACATTAATATTTGTGCGAAAACTTTTTGGACAACCTGATAATTTCTTTGGTGAATTTTGTACTACCTACGTACGTAAGTTTGAAATTTTCAATTGCATGTTTTGTGCAAACGAGGTTTTGGGCGGACATTTAGATTTAAATAGCGGAAATTCGCTTCCAATTTAGTTCAAACAGGATAAATTTAACTTTCATTTCAAAATTCACACTCTAGTCAATTAAAAGTCTGCTCCATAATATAAAAGTGATACTCAGCCTTCGTTTCAAATTTATGAAAAATACATCATTTGAGCATCAATATTTTTATAAAAGACTTCCAGTAAACTCGAAAAAAATTATCAAAAAAAAATATACTACCAGATGCATCCATGGCGAAAGAGTCAATTGTGTAAAGTGGGTTGTACCTTTGAGTTGAATCTCAAAATCAACAGACACTGCACTCAGTTTTGCACAAATGAAATAACACTGGAAAATAAGCCAGTTACTTTGAAGACAATAAGTAGAGACAATAAAAATCGGAATTGATTTTTTTGAATAAAAATATTTGTACTTCAAACATTTGTTCTTTTATTTGGTTAATTATGTTGACACGTTTTTCATAAAGTAATAACACAATGTGTCATAGCAGCAACGTGTAAATCCATTTGCACATCGGGGTATTATCATGTAAGCACAAACTTCTTATAATAATCATTGCATATTCAAATTTAAGAGACTGTAATTGCTAAAAGGGAGTATGGTTGCCACTAACATTTCGTAAATTTATGGATAAAGATTTTCTTTTTTCTCCAAATTATTTTTCTTTGTTTAGATTTTTAAATGTTCTTCGTATTATAATGACTGTTTCTTTATCGTCCACTACCCTACAGTAACATACAGAAATCTATACATTTACAATTTACGTTAATTCGTGAATACGACTCCACCTATCTGTAGGCACACACAAACTCATTCAACACACAAAAGAATCACACTCTACGCAATCAAAAACCAACAAAATTTAAAGTAATACTAATAACATTTTGTAAATTATTTATATTTTCTCGTCGTCAACAGGAAGTCAATCTAAATCGCCTGTTCGAAGTCGATCAAGTTCAAGAACACGATCCCACTCGAAATCAAGGATTAGATTAAAAACAACGAGCGTTTACTAACATTTGTGGTTCTCTATGTTTGCTTGCTGTCGTATGCCTAACACTTCCCTTAAAGAAAGTAACATTTGATTTTAAGCGATTTTTAACATATTCTCATATCATTTGGCGAAATTCACTGCAATAGCTAGAATAGCTTAGAACGAATTCACAAGAAAGTGCTTTAAAATATATCGAAGGGACTATGACATGCCATGTAATCGTCCAAATCATTTTATCATGTCTTTATTTTGTGTGTGTGCATCAACTGATTCTTATGCGAATAAGCTCCGAAACGTAATAAAATTTCATGTTATTCCGAAATTGTAGAGAGGTTAACATCGGCCGATATTGAAGATGGCAAAGTTGAATTCGACAGAGCCACCGGCGTTAAGAAAACCTACAAAAAAATCCCAAAGGGTTATGAGATTATTACCGAAATACCACAACCTAATGGTACATTGAAAACCGAGGTACAAACTTTCTACGACCCACAGCCGCTTACTGATGAGGAACTTGAAGCGGCCAACAAGCCTGAAGGTACCTACAAAAAGGGTAATGTAACAACGGTGGTGAAAAAGATCCCTGGTGGAAAGAAATTGACTATCACCACAACCAATAAAGATGGAACCCAAACTGTTCAAACTCAAACCATTTACGATGCGGAAGAGGAGGAAATCACTGAAACCACCGAAACTGAACATGTTTCACCAAAGAAAACTACAAAAATCGTATCCCAGAAAGTCCCTGGTGGAACAGCTTTTGTGCCAGCCAGTTCCACTAAGCATGTCTCCCATCAAGACTCTACAACAACTGAAGAAATCAACGTTAAATCCAAAAGGACTGTTGAAGAAACCCGCCGAGTTACTGAAACAACTGAAGTAAGTGGTAAATCAACAAAAACCACCAAGAAAAATCAATCTATTGAACAACAAAATGTCCAAGCCATCGAAGATAAATCAAAGAAAGGAAAAACTAAGAAAGTCCCTCTTCCAGCAGATTTCGTTGAAAAACCCGGTGAGAAGACAACCCTTGAAAAGCGTAAGGTTGCCGGTGGCACAGAATATATTTACACAACCATATTGGCTGATGGACGTACTCAGATTTCTCGTAAAACTGTAGAGGAAGAACAAGGTGTTGACATGACTGAAGATGAAATTGACGAGTACCATAGGCAACTAAAGGAAGCCGAAAAATTCAAGAATATCAAGAAAACTAAGAAAATTCAAACGGAATCGGGCACTAAAACTGTTGTACCATCTGAAAATCCAGGTGAAGTAACTACAATGGAGACCATTAAAATTGATGGTGGTACCGAGTACCACTATACTACCGTTCGACCAGATGGTACAATTAAGAAATCTACAAGAACTGTCTACGATCCAACACCAGTTGAAGGAAGCGAAGAGGAGTATGAAGAAGTTGAAGAGTATGAAGAGGAGATTATTGAGCCAGGCGATCCAATTGTTGAAACAATTGAGACAATCAAAACGATAACACCAGAAGGTGAGTAGTTACCAATAGATTTTATCTAAAGACAATAAATTATTTATATATTTTCATTCCTCATCGACAAATGCACAAATTTAAATCTCTCCTGCATATTCGTATTCCCACTCTTAAATTTTCCATGTCATGTTATATGTACACTTTGGGTTTACTGCTTTTACTTTCCAGAACTAAGTTTTTTTCGTAATTCCAGAAACAAATTTAGAGTTGGGATTCAGAGCCCTACTCTCCTCCCTCCGGAAAATATCATTTTCTTTACCCTGCACTCGATCTCGCATCCAAATATTTATGCTGAACCTGAAGCTTTCTGAAATTCTTTTCAAGTTATTTCAATCTAGGGTAGGGTGAGCACGTAATACTTGATCACTTGATCTGTCCACCACTAAAAAATTCACTCTACAATACTATCAGCATCCTTTCCATTATCATTAAATCAGTTCTACTTTAACGATTTTATATTCATTATCATGAGCTGTGGACCTATTAAAATCCTAATACTAAACTAAATATATAGATACTTCTCCCAAACATAGAATTCAACAAGAAAAAGTTTTAAATTTAATCTTTGGTCATAGGCCTGGTCTGGATAGAGACTGGAGACCCTCAAATTACCATCTACCTTACCAAGCCATCGTTGTTTCGGTCGGCTTTTTGGTCATTTCCCATTGACTTCGATGTTCAGATCAATCTTGGCAAGTGAGTTCTCCCCATATTCTACGCCTCTCTCGCAATTTTTCGATCGGTCAACTAACTCCATCCTCATTTTGAATGTGATCATGATCGCCGTGCCACTTTTCGAACGCAATATCTTTGTTTTCAATACCGCGAGGCGGAGGACGACATTGAGGTAATTTTTTTATTTGAGACATTCATTGATGCATCTATCATAAAAGACGCCACTTGTGGAACGACAATTCATCCAAGCATTCAACAGTCACTTTATAGTTTCTGAGCCTTTTTCAATAAACGTTCATTTTCAATACTACTCTTTCTACTACAAATCAAAGTGATCGGGCTTAGTGTAACTTAAAAAAATGTGAAGAATATCCCTCCTTCTACTCTGCCTTTTTTAAGCATGTCAGCGATTTCTCCTGCGCAGAGCCGTATACAGGAAATGCAAGCCGGGGTGAACATTTTTGTCAAAAAATACGAGTCTGAGATAAAAAAGAACCCCGGCACCATATTGTTATTTTTTCGTTGAAACTCCTATTCTGCACCCCCGGGAAAACTCCAAAGCGAAGGGAATCTTCCTTTCAACCCCCCTCTCGTCAGGTCTGCTCCTATGTCATCTACTCAGAGAAGTTTTATATCCTAATGAAAATGGAGGTGGATCAGATCTTAAATACTCAGTATCGCCCCCTTTCTTTCCGCTACTACGTACAAAGCACAATTTCCTTTGTAATGCACCTCTCGCCATTGATAATGGATCAGAATATACTCCTGACTCCAAAAATATATCATGGAAGCTCAAATCAGGCCTTGGAAGGTTTGTCTTCAGCCGCCAGCTTCAAACCTCGGTATAATAACCTTCATCATCAACGACGCAACAACCGGTATCCGGTCTAGGCCTGCCTTAATAAGAGACTCCTGACATCTCGAAGTCCGCCAATTCGATACCCCTAAAAGCTGTCTGACATACTGACCTAAGCCTTCGCTCCATCTCAGGCAGGGTCTGTCTCGTCTTCTTTTTCTACCATAGATATTGCCCTTATAGACTTTCCGGGCTGGGCCATCCTCATCCATACGGATTTAGTGACCTGCTCACCGCAACTTGCTGAGCAGGATTTTATCCACAACGGTCATGGTATCGCTCATAGATTTCGTCGTTATGTAGGCTACCGAATTGTCCATCCTCATGTACAGGGCCAAAAATTCTTCGGAGAATTCTTCTCTAAAACACGGCCAAGAGAGAGAGCAGTTTTGCCTGCTAAGAACCCAAGTTTCCGAGGAATGCAATAGGATCTGTTGGCTGCCAACAACCGTGCGCGGATTTCATCGTCACAGCTGTTATCTTTTGTGATTTTCGACCCTAGATAGGAAAGAATTTTCACCGGTCTCAAAGTTATAGTATCCTATCTTTACTGTTTTTGTTTGTCTTAGACAGATAGGTCTAAATTTGAACAAGTAGAGTTGAACTGTTGGCTATTGTAACCACATTGAATGCAAGCGAAAGCTTCGAAACAAAAATTGATTTACTTGTGTCAGGCTAAACTATGTGCGTAACGGAAATATAAAAGTCTCATCTCTCATATAAAAAAAATCTAAAGCCCGTTTCATTTTACTTTGCCAAAAATTATTTATTAAATAGAAAATATTTCGACGGTTACTTGTCACCTTCTTCAGCTTCTTCAGTTTGATTTTTCAATCCTACTTTCTGAGAAAAAGTCGACAGAGCGGAATATAGAAGGCGGACCTTTAGCCATTTTAGACTCTTGAAGAACTGCTGCGGTCATCTCTCCACTTAAAAAATTGTGACTCCTCGAAGTGACACTGCTTTTGTATCATAACCGAAGGGTGAATATTGAACCCCACTCTCGAAGGAGGTAAGAGGGACATGAAGTGCGAAGCGTGAGGTCCTTTCTTTCCAACTCTGTTCAAAAATCGCGGCGGTCACCTTCGCTTGAGCAGTTATGGTCCTTCAAAAGGGGTGTATTTTGATATCATTATGGTAAATTTCCTTTTTGAAACCAACTCTCAAAGGGGAGTAGGCAGAGTAGGCATGAAAGAGAAAGAGGAGAATTCCCACTTTTTAGTTCTGCTAAAATCCTGTAGCCACAAAAAGGGATATTTTAATGTCATTAATAAACTTATTGATAAGCTATACAAGGGGTTTGGAGAGGGGCCCTTTCTTTTCTAACCTCTTGTAGATAGGGATGATAATTGCCTTACCAATGAAATGAAAATATCCCCTTTTGAGGCCCTGTAATGTTTGAAGAAGGTAGTTGTTACAACTCTTTAGCGGAACTGGGATGAAGAATTCCCTCTCCCTCCCCAATGGTGGGTTGGCAAATCAAACTTCATCATAATAATATCAAAATACCAGCCTTTTAATTTTTTAGAGGGGATAACCGCTTCGATTTTGCAACGAAGTTGGCGAGAGGGGACCCCACACTTCTTTCTCCATACCTTGGTTACTCCCCCCTCCTCTTCCCGAGGGTTGGGGTCAAACATTAAATCCTAGCGTTGTAGTATCGAAATACTACCGCTTCGAGGCGGAATCACTTTTTAAAGGAGGTGACCGCCGCGATTCTTCAACCGAAGCTAAAGAGAAGGAAACTTCCTCCTCCATCCCCTCATCTTCCGAGTGCTGAAAATTTGAACTTTGCCATGATGATACAAGTAAACGCAACTATGAGGCCTCAAAACTTTTTAACCGGGTGACCGCTACAGATGTTCAGCGGGGTTGATGAGGGGAAAATTCCTTCTTTCTCCTCCATAACCTCCTTACGAACGCGGGGGATGCAGTTGAAAATTCAACCATTACCTTTAATTCCTTGAAATGAGGGCGAAAAATCAGAATCTTTTATCCGTTCCAAAAATTTGTTTTGGCATCAATATGAGCTCTTGCGTCACCTAAATTATTCTAATGAGACGAACTAGTTAGTTTTATCATTTTAATATTAGGTACGGATATTCACAAGCACTTTATGGTTCTTACGTATCTTTTGAAAACGATGTGAATTTCATAATATTCATATATTCCAGTAGACCCTTTATAAATATTTATCTCGAAAAAGCTCGCAATCAGATCTCTGTAATACTTTGCATAATGCCCCTATACAACTGAAAGTCCAGTCTTGTAGTGGAATACCGTCGTTGTTTATTATCTTTCTGTAGAAAACACTCGGTTTCAGTCAGAAAGGCAACTTCTGCCATAAAGTACTAAAATTGTCAATTCGCTGGTTGTTCTACTGACTTCTGAGTTTTAATACTAGCTTTTCTCCATCCACACCATTCTAAGTAGTAAATTGTCCTTCTATGTTCTTAAGGGAGTCATCCCGTGTGAAAGCCATTTTTTTCGCTTTTTTTAGAAATTTTTTGTGAAGAACTAGATAAAGATACAAATACGAATTTTTTACCATAGATTTATTAATATCTTGAGCATGCCCGATCGCGTAGTTCGTTATTGAAACACAGAGCAATTTATACACCCATCTCCAAAAAAGGTGTTTTTCTGTTGCCACGCTAGAGACCACTGCGATCATCTTAACTTAACCACAGTCCACAAACTAGGATTATTAAAAAATATTAAAAGCTAAATTTTTGGTGCCGCGTTAAACTTTTTTTTTTGTAAATTTTTGTGTTTTTTCACGGGTTCTTCAATGATTAAAAAAAAAACTTCCGAATGAATCGCAATTATTCTAGTTTGCGGACCATAGAAATATATTCTGAATAAGTCGTGAAAATTTCAAAGAATTTCGTTGAATAGATTTTGGGCTATGGTGGCAGCCGATTTTCAACATACAGTTTCCAGAAAAACGATTTAAAAAGTAGACTGCGATTTTCAGCCATAAAACCTATACTGGCCATTAATCTGCTATGCCTAGTTCCTTAGGTTTCTTCAAGAAACACATGTACAGCCTTGGCTTCAATTTTTGTCTGTTTGGCGAAGTCATTCGAACATCATTCAAACGTCATTCGGACCGATAAATACGAGCTTTATTACGGCGATCGACTTAAATCTGGCATGTGACTTATCACGTATTTAACCCTGTAATTTCCGAACGACTCCGAATATCAAAAAATCACTTTACCCATATATTCTATACTATATCCAGATACAATTGATGCCAAAAAATAAATTCGATTCCGCAGATCCGACGCACGGGATGACCGCCTTAAGTTATAATTTAAATTTCCTATGAGTAACATATAATACAATTAGTTTGCGCCTTTATTGTTCAATGGTTTTATTTTATTGGTACTCATATTTATCCATGGATATTCGTACACCCACTGTCTGTCTCTATTGTCACCCCTTCTTCGTATGACTTCATAATGTTACAATTGTTATTTCTATATATGTATCTGCTCTTACGTTTTATTTTTGTACGTTTCTACACGTTCTGTGCCCCATAGTGAATCTACTGGGCGTTATTTGAAGTTTAAAATATTCTGTATGATTTTAGAAACAAAGGCGCATTTAGCTAGCTTGAATGCAAAGAGATTTTGCTTCACGAATTATCTCAAAGTGTGTACACCTCTTCTGTTGGTTCTAGTATTTTTTATCCTATTAAGGACATTGACGCCGTAGCCGAGCGACCTTACATTCCTCAAACTAGACGTGGATCATTTCTGGCGAAGTAAGAGAATTCGTTACTTAATTCTAAAATTTTGATCGTACACCTGACCCCCATGCACTGAAAAATGTCCTTACCTACCCCCAATAATTTCTATGAACCTTTTTCTATTAGTTTTAAAAATTAATAAATTTTATTTTTATTGTCTTTTTCCTTTTCAGAGAAAAAAAAACTCGGACAGGATGCACCTGTCTCTAAGAAGAAGGGAAAGAAATCTGCAGCTAAATAATAAGGTGCACAGTTGTACCAGTTGTCTACTGGAAATTGCCTGTTGAAACCTGAACAGGACATCAAATTGAATTCTGGATTCATGTCTAATGTATGCATTACTAACATGCCAATAACCTAATGCATTTCCGAATACGCTTTGACGAAATCACCACATATGACATCGTCGCCCAATAACCTGCAGACCTGCAAATGTGCATTTTATTATTTTTTTACAGATGTTTGCTACTCTTCTTTTAATAATCGCGTTCCTATAAAGTGCAAAGACTCCCTTTGTTATATAATCTAACATATGATAACTTTACTCATATATTTTATAGATAATTCCCGCCTTGATATTTATGTTTTGTAAATATTATGGTCACTTCATAGAATTGTTTCGACTATTTCAACTTCCATGTTTTTTGGAAAAGTAGAAATTTTGATTTTGTTCTTATTTTCGTTTAGTTCACACGCTTTAGCTATTATAGAAATTGTAAACTAAATGAGAAGTGAAATCTGAGATCAAAGTATTTTATTAGAACAAAAAAGTTAAATTCTTCAAGTTGAAAAATATATATTGCAAAACTTTAATATATTAAAAGTATTATGTTGTGTGATTCCTTCGAGTTTCTTTTCGATGCCAATGATATAGATTACACTACCTCTATACCACCTGAATAACAGATAATGGTAAGTATCCAATTTTATACTTCAGATTTGAACGAAATACAAAGTAAAGGGATACCAGTATGTACACTGGAACGCCCGACAATCAGTATCGCGGAAAATTGAATTTTGAATAATGGTATGTGAGGGATCGTAGCGCGTCCCAAGGCATCAAGGGAAGCCGGGAGAGATTTAGGTATAATACCTGTAGCTAATAATATTATGGGAACTACAACCACTCGCTCGAGACGCCAAATTTCTTTGATTTCCCGAGCCATTGGCTCATAGTTCACCTTCTTCTCCATATATTTCCGTTCAATGTCGCTATTATGAGGAATAGTAACATCAATAATATACGTGGAGCGACCCGTCTTGTCAACTAACAGTATTTCAGGCTTGTTATGTAGAATATTGCGATCAGTCAGAAGTTGCCGGTCCCAATACATGCTGTAAGCAGAACTATCAAGTACTGCTTGCGGCTCATATTGGTAAACCGGACATGTTCTCGTGATCAGCCCACGCTTGTATGCAAGGATTTGATGGATAACCTTACATACACCATTATGCCTGGTGATGTATTGCACCGGCGCCATAACATTACAGCCAGTAATAAGAATTTGGTTGATACATTCGGTCATTGTATATTGTGGTGCAGTTGCGGCTGTCAGACCGTGCAGGTCAGAAGATTGGCTTTCGCGTTATTGGTATGAGTGACTGAAGAGATCCACCATGGAAAATTCGTCTGGAACGTCGGCCGGACTCCCAAAGGAAGGACATTGGTAGACTGATTCAAATCAGCACTAGCAACGCCAGCAGACTGGTGAAAAATAAAGTGCAGAGAGTTTACCGAAACTATGTCATCCCAGCGAAACACCCGTAGCTGAAATTCTGGACATACTAGAGTAGAAACTTTCTGTCATATGCAGAAAGTCACTCCAGACGTGTCTGGAATGCAACTTATGCGAGGAACCATCGAAATTTTTTCAGATCCCTCAACGAATCCCAACAGAGCGTCCAGACACTACAGTTTTCGGTGAAGGAAACGAAAGAATATTGGGGCAGACTTTGGGAGTTATGGGATGTTAGGCTAAGTATGCTGGGTGTATCACCAACGAAGGCACCCGCCATGCAACTACGCCTTGCCATGAATTTTTCGGATGTTACCGAAGAGGAAGTTCGACGAGCAATAAACAGCTCGAAGAAATGAAAGGCCCAGGTCTGCATCGGGTGCAGAACTTCTGGTATAAAAAGTTCACCAGTATACATGGTCGGTTGGCACCTAGCATAAATCAGATCATTAGTTGGCCGGAGGAATTTTGACCCTTCCATATACGGAGAGGCTTGAGTCTCCTTCAGTTTTGCATGGCACTGAACTCCGTTTCATGGCTACTCAATGATGCTAGATGACATGTTTTCGCAATCAAATATGGTCTAGTTGCTAAGGGCCAGCTGATACACTTGATGTAATTAGATGACATCAAGCTGTATCCGGTACTGACGACCATCTTAGAAGTTGCGGATAGTAGACATGTTCAGCCGTGATATTCGGATGGAATTTGGATTAAACAAATGTCGAACTCAAGCCATCCGCAAAGGTCATGACGAACCGCATGCCGGACATAGCATTGGTGACCTCCACATCCAAGCTATGACCGGGGCAGACTTCTACAAATAGCCGAATTCTGCAATGAACCCATGCTGGAATTAGTGGTCTGAAGGATGCTTTGCTGTCCGAATTCCTGAGACGTATAAAGCTGGTGGTGAAATCGCATCTCTCGGGGAAGAATAAAATAACCGCACTGAATGTATTCGTTATCCCTTCACTGGCTGCATTTTATTATTTATTTAATTATATTTATACCTGATTAATTATGCTTTTTAAGTTTATTTCTACACTGAAGGATGAACTTATTTATTTATTTATTATCGGCCAATAAACAAAGAATAAAGTACAGTTACTTATTGCTCTCACAAGGAGGAGAAAGCAAAAACCTTAACATATGCTCAAAACTACTGAAAAAAAGTTTATGGGACCATGCTGTTGGCCCTTACAACATCGTCAAAGTCTTGGAATCAAGGAATTGAAATAGATTTCGAACTCCGAGAAGGGCACATTGAAACTGTCTGCATTGCGTGTATTATAAGATGCAGGACGGCAGGTGATGTCACGAGAGGTGGAGCAGTCCGTCAGACACGAGGAAAGTTTGAAAAATATGCATAAATCCAGATAGGTTCTACGCTGTTGTAGGAAAGGGAGAGGTAGTCCACACGAAGAAACTTTTTTTTAAATGAAGATTGAACGAGTGAATTTTCGACGCATCTTTTGAAGGGCAAGATAATAATAGCTACGAAAGGACGGCAAGATCACGGAGCAGTACTCGAGGGTGCTTCTCACGAGGGAGTTAAGGAGGGTTGGATGGAGTCGAAATCAGAGGAGAAGCGTATAAAGTCGACACGGAGCTTATTATCGAAATTGACTTTGGAGGGCTTGAGTCCAGTCCTGATTTGATCAGGGGAGTAGGAAAGTGGTACTTTCTCACCTTTAGCACTAACTCATTGGCATAGTACCAGCGAACCAGAGTATCTAGATTTGATTGAAAGGAGATACAGTCCATAGGCGGAAAACAACTTGAAGTCGTCGTCAAGCGTTCACGCAGTCAAATGAGGAAAATTGAATTAATGTCGGCATGCAAAAATTATTATGAAAGAATTTGAGGAATCTAGAGCGGTACTTGTTATTTTCCCTTAAGAAGGGAACATGAAAACCCTAGTAGCGCTTTTATCGGGACACTGCTCCTTAAATTATCACATAAAAAATGATAATAGTGTCGGCTATATGTAACCAAGTGAGGAGCAAACGCCTCCTTAGACAAAAATACCAGTTCTGCCTTTGAAAGAAATTCTCAGATTTGCAGAACGCCGCAGGTAGAAACCGTGGAATAAGACATTTTGATTTGACGATAAAAAATAAACAAAGTCTTTGAATGAGCTGCGGCTCTACCGGACTTAACCTAAGTAGATGTTGTAGGTAGTACTGGTTGACTTCAAAAATGGACTGACTCAAGTAAAGCATGAATCATATTGCATTATGTAAGACATTGTTGGAACTAGAAATCCCCCAGAGTTGATTCGGCTAATTAGAGCCACGGCCACGTATGAAGTCAAGATGGGAGCTCGTTCTGAGTCAACCTAGTATTGTACTCTTAGTTTATAATCTGTAAATTAAAAATGTAACAAATTTCAAGTAATGGCAACGAAAAACATGAGGTGCAACAGCAAATTATAGCAGCGAACGAAGCTTTATTGAAATCAACGTTCATCTGTAGAAAAGCTAACATGACGCATCTGTCTAGTGCTACTATATATATGGATCGTCATCATCATCATCATCATCAACGGCGCAACAACCGGTATCCGGTCTAGGCCTGCCTTAATAAGAAACTCCAGCCATCCCTGTTTTGCGCCGGGGTCCACCAATTCGATATCCCTAAAAGCTGTCTGGCGTCCTGGCCTACGCCATCGCTCCATCCTAGGCAGGATCTGCGTCGCCTTCTTTTTCTACCATAGATATTGCCCTTATAGATTTTCCGGCTGGGATCATCCTCATCCATACGGATTAGGTGGCCTGCCCACTGTAACCTATTGAGCCGGATTTTATCCACAACTTGACGGTCATGGTATCGCGCATAGATTTCATCGTTATGTAGGCTACGGAATCGTCTATCCTCATGTAGGGGGCCAAAAATTCTTCGGAGGATTCTTCTCTCGAACGCGGCCAAGAGTTCGCAATTTTTCTTGCTAAGAACCCAAGTTTCCGAGGAATACATGAGGACTGGCAAGATCATAGTCTTGTACAGTAAGAGCTTTGGCCCTATGGTGAGACGTTTCGAGCGAAACAGTTTTTGTAAGCTGAAATATGCTCTGTTGGCTGACAACAACCGTGCGCGGATTTTATCATCGTAGCTGTTATCGGTTGTGCTTTTCGACCCTAATAGGAGAAATTGTCAACGGTCTCAAAGTTGTATTCTCCTATCCTTATTCTTCCCGTTTGACCAGTGCGGTTTGATGTTGTTGGTTGGTTCTTTTTCGGTGCTGACGTTGCCACCATATATTTTGTTTTGCCTTCATTGATGTGTAGCCCAAGATCTCGCGCCGCCTGCTCGATCTGGATGAAGGCAGTTTGTACGTCTCGGGTGGTTCTTCCCATGATGTCGATATCGTCAGCATAGGCCAGTAATTGGGTGGACTTAAAGAGGATCGTACCTCTTGTATTTACATCAGCATCACGGATCACTTTCTCGAGGGCCAGGTTAAAGAGGACGCATGATGTCGTAGACCGTTGTTGATGTCGAATGGTCTTGAGAGTGATCTGCTGCTTTTATCTGGCCTCACACATTGGTCAGGGTCAGTCTAGTCAATCTTATTAGTTTCGTCGGGATACCGAATTTTCTCACGGCCGTGTACAGTTTTACCCTGGCTATGCTATCATAGGCGACTTTAAAGTCGATGAATACATGGTGCAACTGTTGTCCATATTCCAACAGTTTTTCCATCGCTTGCCGCAGAGAGTAAATCTGATCTGTTGCTGATTTGCCTGGAGTGAAGCCTCTTTGGGATGGGCCAATGATGTTCTGGGCGTATGGGGCTATCCGGCCTAGCAAGATAGCGGAGAATATCTTATAGATGATACTCAGCAACGTGATACTTCTATAATTGCTTCACTTTTTATGTATAAGACAGATAATGCCTCGTTGCCAATCGTCAGACATTGATTCGCTGTCCCATACCTTGAGCACAAGTTGATGAACCACTTATTGTAACTGGGGGCCTCCATATTTAATCAATTCGGCTGTAATTTCATCGGCTCCTGGCGACTTACGATTTTTTAGGTAATCACAATAGCTGAGAAATCGAACTTCCGTACACTAAAAACTTTGAAATGTAACCATACCCAGAGCACAAAGAAGATTATTCCTATTAGCTGAACTAGTTATAATATTTTTGAAATTGTGAGGGTCCTGGATCCGCCATCTCCTTGATGGCGAACCGGACAATTAAAACGAAACTTTTTCCCACTTTTTTGGTCCATGAAGCCCTATTATTGGGCTAACATCCTAAGTTGAAAAAAACAGACGACTACGGTTTTATCCACATAGGTTTTCGCTTCTTTGATGGTCAAATGCAAAAAACAACAATTATGATTGTAAATAAACTTTATTTCAATTTCGTTTTAAAAATTTCATTAAGTAATTAAAAATGTATCTCAAGTATTCACTGTTTGTACGTTATTATGTATTGCATACATTTACCTCTACATTAAGAGCTACATGATACCAGCCTTTCACCCTATGTCCTACTACTGTAAAACTAAGCATTAGTAGCAATTATATATAAAAAAACTACACTACAAAAATAAGGCAACTGGTAATCTTACAGGAAGCACTCAGAGAGTTTTTGGCAATATCATACTTTAATTTTATCAATAATATCTCTAGTTTGATCAAATGTTGAGTAAGCGAAAATTTCTTCTTTTACATCTACCCGTATATATTAGCATCTGATACTTTCAGTAAATTAGCACTTATAAGTGTATTGCTGTCTTCAATCACTCCGCTATCCTCAGCGAGTATTTACTAAAAATACTTATTGCATTTACATATTGCCACATGATGTATGTACTTTCTAATTTTGGTTTACTCAACTGAAGCCATCTCCAGACGTTGTTTTCGTTCCTCCTCCCATTCCTCGCGATGAACCTTTTTACGATGGGAATGTAAGTTTGAGCTGGCGTTAAACTGTCTCGAACAGTGTCGGCAACTGTACAGGCGCTCACCTGTGTGGATGGCCATATGTTCCTAAACAAAATAGAAGGTCAAAATTGTGATGAGCCCTAATTCGAGATGTATAATATACCTTCAAATTGATCGACCATTTAAATGCCTTATTGCATATTGTACACTGGAATTTTCTTTCCTTATAATGGACGTTTGTTAGATGTCGTTGAAGCGCTATATCCGAGGGGAATTTCTTTCCACATATCGTACATATCTGATCATCGCCTTCAGTGAGATGAGTACGGGCGTGTTTTCGAAGAATATATCTAGTTTTACACCATAGTCCGCATTGCTGGCACTGAACCCTGGTTGACTTTTTCCGAAAATGCTCAATTAAATGCTGATTCAATTGCTGCTTATCTTCAAAGACTTCCTGACACAGCAGGCAATTGTTTATATTTGTATCAAGCAACATGTCTACACCTTGCGCATCGGTTGCAAATCTATCCGAAAAATTATAATTACTGATTCTACTATAAGGCCTACCTCATAATCTTAAACGAGAGACTAACAATAATTTTATACTATGAACCTTGAACGATCCAAATGTTTCATAATGTGATTCACCAAATGCACTGGCTGGAACAATTTTTCATTACAACAAACAACATATCCAATAATATTATGAGCGATACGAAAATGATGTTTCAGGTCGGAAAATGTTTTGAATTTTTCTTCGCAAAGTTCACAGTTCAACTGTATATATTTACTAATTTCTTCTTCACCTTCCTTCATTGAATCGATGTCGTCTTTAGGAACAGCAGTTATACTCAATTCTGAGAATCGGAAAAGTTTAAAATGAATACAAGCTTTCAAAGGGGTCTCGGCAAATTACCATTCCTCTCTAGAATCTTAGTTAAACCTGGAATCCCTAAGCTTTTGAAACGATTTCGTATAAACTCATTTTCGTCCTGAACGCCGTTGCAACCTGAAAACCGAATAAGTTTGAATAATATCGAGCACAGTAAACAAAATCTCACTTTTTTGCCCAGCAGAATAAAAACTGGAGATTTCATCTTCATTATTGTTATATTTTGAGGACCCTGTAAAATCAACGGTTATGAAATCGGTACGAATGTTGAGCTTTGTATTACCAATATCAACAACAATTATCCTATTTTTGGCAGAGGAAATTATATCGGGATATTCCCTGGAGTGAACTTTCCGACTCGAGCAATTTTTAGACAATGTTCTGGACGGAGCTGAGAAATAAAATTGTCAGTTTCGATTGGATCTTATTCTTACGTTTGGAAGTTAAAGGGAAAAATCTTGAATGCATTTATGTACCATTAATTATTGGGGTAAAGAACTAGCCATCTTTTCAGAACTAGCATCTCATAAACTCATTCTAATTGAAACTCCAGATAGCGTTGTAGTAAAAAGGTTACCATAACTTACCGGCAAATACATCAATATCGCCTGTCACATTACTCGTATCTTTCCAACCTGGTCTTAGATAACTATTATCACAGTTTATATTGGCCTGAAAAATGGACGGATCACTTCCATAATCTTCTAAGTCATTTCCAGAGCTGTCGTATTCATCATCTTCGCAAATATCTTCATCTGTATCTGGATCGGGATCAACGTTTTTTTCCAATTCAATTCTTAACTTATCTTGTGCTCGCCTCACATCCAAAAAGAATGTATGAAAATTCTCCACTTCCATCCAACAAGTTGTGCAAATTTTATCCGATATTTGGTCATCATGCTTAAACTGAAAAAAAAAAAATAAGAATTGGGTCAACAATTTTAATTGAATGATGTGAAACGAATATTAACTATTATACAAAAGAAATCTATTTAAATTTTATTCACATAGCTAAACTTTTGGTTGTTTTATAATTCAGATAAAGAGCATTTCAATAACTCCCAACCTAAGCGAGTAGTTAGTTTGTTCCATTTTAAGGTGCGGGAGACTCGCCTTCGTCCTTCTTTATCTGCGGTTTTTCGTTAAGAAAGAATTTCGAGCGGTCACAACGTGAAAATGGAAGTAGAATTTGGTAGAGAGCTGGAAACCGCGATTTCGTAAATTATTAATCGAGACCTTCCATTTGATACCCGCCATGGCTATATTCGGGGAAAAACTTTACACCGCCTTTGCTCTTGTACAGGACCCTGCCCTGAATTCCATACAAATCATGCATTTCACTTTATGCTTGAAATTTCACATTCTGTAAATATCCACTATATTTCATCCCAATTCGTGCAGTCATTTTTGAGAAAAGTGCGCGTGACAAGCAGTAAACTAATTCAAAAAGGCTCGATTTATATAGGGCAGACCATCTGAGTAAGGTTGTTTCTTTTTCAATTCAGCGCTCAGATAGAGAAAAAAAAGACAGGTCATCAAGATGTTACCTTTAACGGGACGCTTACGATACGAGTTGTGACGTCCCCGAGGTGCCCGGGTAAGTAGTTCTGCGCCCTGGCTAGCAGTATACCGGCGTCCTAGGTGGTAGTCTCGATGAAGAACGAACCATGAATGACCGGTACCAGTCGGGACACACTGGGAGGTCCCCGAGTCGTCGACAGCTCTCTGTCGACGTCGATGGGGTGAAGTGAGTCTAGCTCTGCCAAGGTGGTAGTGGTGACGTGTATCAGGAGCCAGCCCCTTCGGTGGGTGGTCAGGTGGTGTGCATCGAATCAGTGTTAGTTAACCGCACTGCCCCGAGCGAGCGCTGATTCGTTCATGAATTCCAGGATCAGCTAAGCGTAGGTCAGGCTTCAGGGAACTGGAGTAGAGGCTGTGTCCCCGAGGGTACACCCATTCCTGACTATTGCAGCCCGCTCCCTTGCACACGATGCGCTGGTGAATTTGCTATGGAGAATAAATTTAAACCAACAAAAAAAATCGACGAAATAGCAGGGAAGGAGAATGAGCTGAGTGCGTTTGGTGTTAGCACAAAATGCTTCGTTCACCGCAGCAATTAGCGAAAGAGGCAGTGAGGAGGACATACCTGATGTAACACCGGGACGCCCAAATAAAGAGTAATCCTTACCAAGTGGCGCGACTGACGATATGGAGATGGCAACTCTAATAACCTGTAGTACCCCTGTTCCGAAAAAAGCCCAGAAAGAGCCGCTAGTCCTGTGCAGAAGTGCAGTCTAGAGCCGAAGAGGAAAGGCTCATCAGGAAATGCGCGGCAGTGGTAAAGCATATGCGGTCGGCAACGTTCCTCCAGAGGAACTGCCCGCTCCCTTGCACACGATGCGCTGGTAAATTTGCTATGGAGAATAAATTTAAACCAACAAAAAAAATCGACGAAATAGCAGGGAAGGAGAATGAGCTGAGTGCGTTTGGTGTTAGCACAAAATGCTTCGTTCACCGCAGCAATTAGCGAAAGAGGCAGTGAGGAGGACATACCTGATGTAACACCGGGACGCCCAAATAAAGAGTAATCCTTACCAAGTGGCGCGACTGACGATATGGAGATGGCAACTCTAATAACCTGTAGTACCCCTGTTCCGAAAAAAGCCCAGAAAGAGCCGCTAGTCCTGTGCAGAAGTGCAGTCTAGAGCCGAAGAGGAAAGGCTCATCAGGAAATGCGCGGCAGTGGTAAAGCATATGCGGTCGGCAACGTTCCTCCAGAGGAACTGCAGCAAAGGCGTGAAAAACGGGCTGATGGAACTGGAGGAACTATTGGACCGTATTTTCTTTTACAGGCGAACGTGGAGAGCAACGGAAGACGATTGGAAAGCAGAAACAGCCGCATTCCAAGGAAACAACTGACTATGCCGCCAGAGACCCGTCTGTCCAAAAACAAGGAGGCTGCAAACCAAAAGCAAAACACTAAGCCGACGGACGACAAAACATTTGCGGAATTCCTTAGTGAAATTCACTGCAGAATGAAACCCAAAGACAACGAAACAGAGGCGTCTTACATACGGAACACAAAGGGTGGCGGAGTCCTCGTCAAACTGGAACCGAAGACGACTAACAAGAATACTTTTTGCAAAGCGGTCAAGGAGTTATTGGAGGAGAAGGCTCTTTTTACTAGTCTAGAGCCTATGTGCTCTCTAGAAATTCGAGCACTTGGCTGCCTCACAGAAAAGGCCCAAGTAGAAGAGGCCATAAAACGTGAATGTCCAGAGGTAACCAATGCTCGGGCAATATGCGATGAAACTCCTCAACAGCGGGAAAATTAAAATTAGATGGGTAGTATGCAGGATACGAATGCGGATAATCCCCACCAAGGACTACAGGTGTCTGGACTATGGACACACGTCAGCAACTTGCAAGGGACCGGAGAGGAGGACAGCATGCCGGAAATGCGGCCGGTGGGTCATCAAGCGAATACCTACAATGAAAGCGAAATTTGTGTTCTCTGCAGGGATCGTGGCGCGTCTGATGAAAGCTTCGCATACACTGCGGGTCCGGGACGGTATCCAAATCCTGTTAGGTGGTGACTTTAATGCCAGGGCCCCTCAATGGGGCATGCCCTCAGCCAGACTCCAGAGAGAAGCGGATTCTGAAAATAGCGGCGAGAACCGGTCTTGTAGTTTTAAACACCGGATCTGCGCCAACGTTTCTGCGCCCAGGAAACATCCCAGACATCATTTTTGCGTCGGAATCTCTGGAACCATCGATGGGCGGGTGGCAAGTACTGGAAGATTTCTCGGCAAGTGGTGGACGCTACGTGCCGGTGTGCACCAACTCGACGCTCCTCCTGGGTGTGGGGCGTCGAGAGGGTGAACATCGGGAAGTTCGTCGAAGCTCTTGGAGCAGGCAGAGCCGCGCTGGAGGCGCTCCGGGGAGTGGTAACGTCGCAGGTGACACTGTCGTGAATTCAGTGATGAACCTGATAACGACAGTGTCTCATAGGCTTCCAAGTCCCGGAGGGGCCCCAGCTGTGACATGCCTTCTACGTTCTGCACGCAGAAATTGCCGACCTACGGAGGGAGTGTCATAAGTTCCGCCGTTTGGCACATCGTTTACACGTAAACGAGGAGGCATGCGCCATAAAGGCACAGTATAGATTAGCAAAAAGGGAACTCCGCAGCACGATAAATGAAAGCAAAGCTCACGGCTGGCAGAATCGAGGCTCTGCGGAATTCCTGCATACTAAGGGCCGACCAAACGGACCGCATTGTACGGGCATTATTATCTAGACATCCTGTACTGGAGGATGTCAATAGCTCGAGAGCTCGAAGAAGCGGTTCTCACCATGAAAAACAAGAAGGCGCCAGGTCCTGATGGTATCCCGGCGAAAGTTTAAAAACTGCTGTTCCACCAACGGCCAAGCTTGGGACGTTCAACGCTTGCTTGAAGGAGGGCATTTTTCCTTATCTCTGGAAGATGGCCAGACTCGTGCTGATCAGCAAGGGACCCGGAGCTCCCGTCTGTATCCCGCCCGCTGTGTATGCTTGAAGCGACCGGGAAAGTGCTCGAGAAGCTCATCAGGAGTAGACTCGCTGAAGCGATCCGCGCTGCCGGGGGCTTATCCCTAAGGCAGTTTGGGTTCAAAATAGGAAGATTCACAGTGGATGTGGTTACGGAGGTGATAGATGCGATTCATCGAGCCGAGACACACAGCCGCCGATCTCGACGGATAGTGCTCCGCATAACGCTTGATGTCAGAAATGCCTTCAATTCCGTAAGATGGACAGATATGCTAGGTATTTTAAAAAATTCATTCCACATGCCAAGCTATCTCTTGCGGATATTGAAGAATTATCTGGAAGACTGCTTCCTGCTCTATGGGGCGCTAGAGGGCCAGAGGAGGATGGAAATCATGTCGGGAGTAGCACGAGCATCCATCCTAGGGCCGAACCTCTGGAACGCTTCAGGAGTCATGTTGCGCATTAGGTTCGGACTCTTCTTAATGCGAAGAAGATTGAACTCAACCGGCGGAGGAACCGGGTGCCAAAAGGTTCACTGAACTAACAACTGCCTTTCTCCCCTCCCCTGAGAGGGACTCCCTGACTTGAAGGCTTTCAAACTCAGGAGAAAAACTCGCGCAGTTTCGAAAAGTACTCAGCAGGACCTTTAATTTTATACAAAACCTTAAAAATCATGTTCGCTATTTCGAGTGGCTTTTTCGCTGTATAGAATGCCTAATGTAGAAAGGGTGTTGTTCGTTATTTGAGGGTTCTTTATTTCAAGAGTCAACTGTATACGGAGAAAAGAATAATGATCACTAGACTAACCCTTTAAGACGAGATTCCAATAACTCGAAAAATTTTCCCAGGCAACTGAAAATTCGATTTACAGAGGTTTTACTGTATATGTTTTGTTACGTTCTTAGGAAAAATCTAACTATTTTGAGGTAAAACTCACAGTCCCTGGCCAATTTATTACACGCACTTTAAATTATTGATAATTGTATATGTTGCACTGGATTATATGCGATATTATTTACATTTAACCTAACATATAATTATTTTTGTTTGAGAAATTTATAACAGTGTTATTTAGTATTTTTTTTTTCTTACGTGTCGCATTACAGTGCTACCATATTGGCTTAAGAGCCCAAATAAGTATAAATTTGTTTCAGTTGCATTCTCGACTGCTATAGGTACAGACGGTGTTTTTTGTGGTTTTATACGGTGTGTTAATTTATTGTGTTGTTGTTTATTGTGCGTGTAGGGTATTTAACAAATATAATAATGAACATTTTAACCATGGGTAAAAAAGGCGACATTTCACCGCATAGAATAGCTGAAATAAAGGCCCTTATTGATCTGAAAACGTTTTCCAACCGGGAAATATCACGAAGGTTGAAGATGTCTGAAGTCACCGTACGACGTATAAAGAAGAAAGTGGAGTCAGGTCATAAACTTAGCCCGAAACGAAGGAATAGATGCGGTGGGAAACCCATTTTTACTACCAGATCAGAAAGATATCTAAGGAAAATTTGCCTAGAAAACAGATGTGCTATCACAAGACATAAAATCTCCACTGGAAGATGCTAATGTAATTGCGCCTGAGCCCACTTTACGTAGAAAATCAAAGAATTTACAGAGACCCAAGTTAATGGCTGCGATGAAAGCCAAGCGTCGGAAATGGACCACACAGTGGCTTGATAAAGCTGTCAGCATCTGGAGATCGGTAAGTTGATATTAGATGCATTATTTTCTATGAAATAATGAAAGATAAGCACTGATACTAAGGATATTCATTTATTTTTTCTATTCTTGATAGGTCTGCTTTAGCGATGAAAGCACATTTGAAATTTTGCAGAATAGAACTCAGTTTGTGCGTCGTCGTCCTGGAGAAAAAATCAATTTTGATTTCGTTGTTCAAACTGTGAAGCACCCTACAAAGGTTATGATCTGGTCAGTTATCAGCGGCGTTTGTACGTGGTAAAATGCATTATGAGGCAAGCTCAGTATATAGAAGTCTTGCAAACTCGGTAGGCTGCCCAGCTCAAATAGTGGTTTCCGAATGGGGAACCATTCATTTTCGTACATGATGGGGCTCCCTGCCACACGGCGCGATCTGTAAAAACTTATTTACGAGAGCAGACTATTCCTCTATTGGATTAGCCGGGTAATAGCCCCGATATGAACCTAATTGAAAATTTGTGGGAGCTTATGAAGAGGGAAGTGGCTAAAGAGGTGATCACAACCAAAACTCAGCTCCTAGAAAAAGTAAACCATGTGTGCAACCATCATCCTCGACAAAAGGTGGCTCAACAAAATATTAATATTTTATGGCGTACATTTCAAAGTTTTTACATATTTTTTCTAAAAGATGATGTTTTTTTTAACAATTGGGTAACTAAGTATATTATACATACAAATTACATAAATTTGTCTATTAATAAATTTTAAAGCTGAAAAACACCCGATAATTAAGATTTTGCATAGAATCTGCAGTGCGTCTAATAATATGGCCAGGGACTGTATTGCCCAGCATCCAGTAATTTAAAGAGATAATGAGACATTTTTATCTGTGCTATCTTTTTCACGCGCACTGTATATAACGAGATATTTTGTACACAAAGTCGCCGACAGAGCTTGAGTTTGGCGGATTAAAAGCATAATCTCACGATGACCAAGATGAGATGACTTACATTTCTCAAGACTCCACCTTTTGCTCTAATAAAATTTAATTGCTTTAGTCATCTTGCGGCAAAGAAAATAAACAAATTGGAGCTTCCATCTTTTTCTAATAATAATTTGTGTTATCGGTAGCTTCTGGTCGGAAGTTAAAGGCAACTAATCTGAGTAAACAAACAAAACTTTCCGCTGCATCCAGTTGCTCCCCAAATGAAATCATCTCAGTGAGCAATCGCCCTGACGGGTTTGTATGTACGCTTGTCGGGGCTGACGAACAGGTAAATAGATGCAGGTAACCACCAAGCGCGTTACTCACCTGAAATCCGAAGTGCTGGGCAACAATTGAGCCAATCCTCATTCGCAATCCATCCTCATCGAAAACTTCCAGAAGATCGTCACAGTCAAGAAGGCACAATCTACATAACATCCTCGGGGCAATCACAAAAATCGAATGACATTAGAAACTGACCAGAACCCAAGGAATTCAGTCTAACAAGAACCACAAGCGCTTGATAATGAATGACATATGCCCGTACCCGCAGACAATACAACTAGACGGGGAGCGATAAGTTCTGAGACAGGGCAGGGCTGTCCAAAGTTTCTATTTACATTTCCAAACACCTTGCTGAGGAGGAGCGCAACACGTGGTTGTGCACTTATTCAGCACTACCAGCTGGAAATGGTTAGTTGAGATCTGATTGCTTGAAATTCTAAAGAATATATTTTTGAATTATGAGAGCTTGTACGGAAAAGATAGCTAAAACAAGAGTGGATAGATGGAAAGTGTAGCAAAAGACCTTGCAAAGTAGAGTGCCTTACAATTGTGAATGGCTACCCAAACAAAAGAAACGAAAAATCGTGTGGTTACTTGGAATGAACTATAATTTAAGGAAAACAGTTATTCATAATATGACTTGTGGTTTCGTCCAGGCCAGATTCAACTCATCAGACGCTACTTCACCTCTGCCTTGGGAGCAACGTGACCGAAGTGGCTACAAGGTCTTTATGTATGACAGATTCAGATTTATTTATTGAGCAAAGAAAAGCAATACATGCGCGGTACAAAAGGAATAATAACTTAAAAGCTCAAGCGTGACTAATTAAGTATGCAACACTAACCTACGGAAAACGGGAAAAAGGGAGTTTTTAGGCACCGGTGAACAGGATTGATCGATGGAATTGAAGTAAAGCGCAGTCCTTTCTCAACGGTGGTAGCATTCTGAGAAAGGACTACCTTTTACTCGATTTGGACCTGTGCAAGGACAGTACCCAAGGCGGGAGGGATGAAGAGGACTGTGGGATTGCGGGGCATGCATTGTGAAGCCTAATTGGTAGAAGGAGGGACCTTAATTTAGGGAAGAATTAGTGTCTATTGTCTTAATCTGGACTAAGTAAAGAAAAATGATAAAAGGTGATCTACACCTGCGCGGGGATTGGCTGCCAGAACATTGGGCTTACGCGTTTAGCCTCTGTGAAAGTCCGGGGAGGAGCTTTGATAAAAGGAGGGGATGAAGGAGGGAGGAGAGGCGTGATGGTTGAGAGGAGAGTTACTGTCCGAGAGGAAAGCCAGCCCTGGCACGTAGTACCCCAGCTCGCGTAACCGCGTGCATTTCTTGAGTATCGTTCTTTCAAAGCGTTGGAGGGCTTCTACTACGTTCGTTGACATGGTAGCCCATGCCAGGAAACTGTACTTCCGGATTGGACGAATAAAAGTTATGTATAAAAGGGTTTTGGTGGCAGGGGACAGGGCCCGGAATGAGAGGAAGTTTTTCAAGGCAGCTGAGGCCTTAGAGGCCTTGGCGATAGCAGATCTGACGTGAGGGTTGGATTTGAGTTTGTTGTTGAGGGAGATTCCCAGGTATTTAATGTTTGATTGCGGCTTGAGTGTGTGGTTAGCAATGCGTAAATGCATGTTTTTGCTTTCTGGCACTGTGCACCAGTGGCACTTCTCACTGGGGGTTCTGAAGCAAAAAACCTCACACTTAAGGTAATTAACGGTAAGAACCCACCGGTTGAAATAAGCGATGACCCTATTAGTTAGGATATTGAGAGAGAGGGAGGCTATTGAGGGCCTGAGATCACTCGCATAAAGGATGGTGTCATCAGCGAAGAGGATCCCTCCTGATGCGGGAGGACGATTGTCGTTGGAAGAAGAGGGCGGGAGAAGGGCTGCCTGAATTGCCGTTGTCGTGAGGGATAAGTTTACGAGAGGGAGGGGAATATCGTGGAGGAAGATGTTAAAAAGTTTGGGGCCTAGAATAGATCCCTGAGGGACTCCGGGATGTCGATGGAGCGTAGTCCATCGAAGTGCACGTGGCAAGTTCTGTTGGAGATGAAGTTTGCGAGGATTCTGAATAAGAGGAGGGGGCAATTGGACTGGATTAGTTTGTAGAGCAATCCCTCTTTCCAAACTGAATCAAACGCCTTTTCGAGGTCTAAGGTGCAGGCTACGGTGCAATGCCTGTTTTCCAGTTGATTGAGGATATGGTCTTGCAGGTACAGGATTGCCTGCCCGGTGGATCTGAGGTTTTCGAAGTCGAATTGATTAAATGGAATGATGGTGGAGTAGTGTCTATTGGGGTGACTTAGTAGGATACGTTCGAAGATTTTTCCAATATTGGAAAGAAGAGAGATGGGCCTCATATCTTTTAAATCGCCCGAGCACCCCTTCTTAGGAATAGGTATGAGGAGGGCTGATTTCCAAGATACCGGGAAGTGGCCGTTGTTCAGGCAGTTGTTGAAGAGGATGGCGAGACGTTCACTGACGGTAGGCGCACACTTCCGCAGAACAAAGATGGGGATGCCATCGGAACCCGAAGATTTTTTATTGTTGCACCGGGAGATTGCAAGTTCGATTTCGTCCAGGGAGGTAAAGAAGGAGGCGAACGGGCCTGTTCTGACTGTATCAGCCGCACATTTGGGAGAAAAGGGGCAAAGGTAAGACCCTTCCAAGCTTAACCCCTTACCGCTGACAGCATTGGCGACCACCGAGTTCCAGATGGGTCTGCTGGCGATTTGGCTCTGAATAAGTGGCTGAAATAATCTACGCAGGCGGATATTTTTTCCTCAGGGGAGTGACACAGGAGGTTACCTATTTTTATCGGGATTTGTTTGAAGTTAGTATATTTTTGCCTTCCGGCGAATCGATTAATTATTCAGAAAACTTGTGGGGCGGGTTTGAGGGATTTGAGGAGTTTCTTGTAAGATGCATTCAGGTCGGACCGAATAGCTCCATTGATTTTGTTAGACAGGTCTTTGATGATCTCGGAGAGGAGGCGGTAGTCAGCGTTCCATCTGTTCCATAACCGAGAGAGGCTGAGGGCATGATGGTCCGAGTGGACTGCTAAAGAGGAGCAGCTAGTGCCACATGCTGAGAGATTGGACGAGATTATAATGCCGTCTAGGAAAGAGGATCCACGAGGAAAGGATGGCACTCCCGCGTTAATGATGTCCGCGCTAAGGAATGGACCTGATTGGAACCAATCCACGAGCACTTTGCCGTTTTCGTTGTTAACTGAGTCGCCCCAAGATACGTGTCTCGCATTGAGGTCACCGCCGAGGATGAAGGCGTCGAAACTGCTCGCGATTCCCCAGAGTTCGTCCAGAGTGGGAGTGGGGTGACGACCTGTACCGCCGGGGAAGTAGACAGAGCCGATTAGGACTCGGAGGACGCCACCACCCCTGACAGGAAGTCTGGCTACTGCTAACAGGCAGTTTGACGCCAGTGCAGCCGATGGGATACTATTTGCCCTTAGTCCCGCTTAGACTAGTATGGCTGTGCCTCTGCCCACGTCGTTGCGGAAAGTACTGTAACCGGGAGCATGTAATTTTACGTTGGGGGCTTCCCCCAGTCTGGTTTCGTTTAGGAGAGCGAGTTTAGGATTGGAATCCTCTAAGATCTTGTGGAGAGCGAAACGTTTGTCGTTAGAAATGAGCGAATTAGTGTTGAGTGTGGGCACCTTCATTTTGATTGTCTAGCAATTTGAAGAGGAATTGTAGGTACGCTTCGGGTTTGTCTTCAGGGGGGAGCCGGAGATAGTTATGATAGGAGTCGGAAATTGTGCTCCACAGTGAGGAGAAAGACATATTGCATAGAGACTTGGCTTCCATGAAAAAGCCCCTTGGAATGGAAGAATGTGCAGGCGGTAAAGGGCTAATGGTTTCAGGTCTTGCTCGACCCCTGGCTATTGCGGCAAAAGACGGGGTCAGTGAGGGAGGGGCGGTCCAGTTGGCATGAGGCAGAGTGTTAGACGGCGAGGGTCTGTCAAGGTGGGGGAAGAACGAAGCGGATCGAGAGTGCGGGATGCTTTTTGCTCTTTCTTTACGCTGGATAGGTTCCAGCCTATGAGGGAACTTGGAGAAGCTGGCAGGGTGACCCAGTTGGGCACAGTTTGCACATTTTAGAGATACCGCCGACTCCTTTTCGGCGTTATCTTCTACATTGGAACGGGGACAGTCCCTGGAGGCGTGTGGGCCCACGCACTTCACGCGTCTGGGATCGTATCCGCAGTTTGCGGATACGTGACCAATTGGCAATTGAAACATTGGGTGACTTCCCGTTTTCGGGGCTTCTCCCAGCTAATCCGTTGATGTAGTAGGGTATTTTTTTGTGACTATATTGGCCTCTGCGTCAGAGTTGAAAGTTACACGGAAGAGGCTCAGATTGGTGTCAGTGGCTCGTGACCACCGGGTCTTTATGCATGACATTTAACTGTTTCTTCCAAGTACACCGTTTACTACCTGTAGCTTACCTCAACTCTTTGCATATCAAGAAGAAGATCACAAAGCCTCTGACATTTCGAATGCCAAATGTCTTGTTTATAGAATTTGTTACCAGTTTACACGGGAGAAGATGGACTCTCATATTACAAAGAATTCACATATCTCGCAAAAGTTAGAATATTTCCACCAAACAAACAGTAAAAAATGTCGTTTATGTTTAGCATCACTTGACACATTAATTGAGATATTCAGCGAGGGAGCTGTGCATATGAAAATTAATGAAAAGCTTAAGGAATTTTGCCATCTTGCAGTATGTGCATGTTTTATTAAAATTATGAATTAAATTCTTCTCAAGTCTGATTTTATTTAATAGATTACAGAAGAGGACCCCGCCCCAAAGACAATATGCTTCACTTGCTTGAATGAGGTTAATCGGTTCAGTGATTTCTACAAAAGAATTCAAGAGAATCAGAAATTACTCACACTTTCCTTTCAACCCTCGATTATTCACGAAGCAGCCAAATTTGCAGGTTTAGCTCAGGACATGAATGAAAACGATGAAAGCGAAGAGCCACTAATAATAGCCATTGCTGAAGAAATATGCCAGGCAGATGATATTCAAGAGAATGTAGAAATCCTCTATGAAAGTGCGGAGGCTAATGGTGCCGATCATGTAAGCCTTCAATTTCATTTGGAATCTTGCCATTTAGGTTCGCTTAGTAGATCGTGTTTCAATGTATTACCCCTTTTAGGATGACCCTGAACTAGTACAATGCGAAATTGTGTTACAAAAATTATCGGAGGAACCGAAATCTGAGTCCTTTCCCCTAACCGACAGGAATGAAGCGACCTCCACAAATGATTCAGACGTCGAACATCATGAATTGGATACAACTTTCTACGCAGAAGATCAACATGATTTATCGGAATCAGATCATGACGACCGTGCCCTCTCTCCACCAACCGCTTTTAGCGAAGAAAGTACAAAAAGCCGTGCCAAACATAGAATTGCCTTGGATAAGCCAATTCGTGATTTCTTCGACTTGCACTGTGAAAAGTGCAATTCGAACTTCCAAACGTTCCAAGGAATTCGGAATCATATGCTGCAAAAACACGACGAACAATTTTACTTCGTCTGTTGTAATCGGAAGCTGTATCGAAGGGATGCTGTTATGGCACATATCAGTTCGCATTTAAATCCGCAGAAATTCACGTAAGTCAGATGGAATACTTTGGCGAGGTTCCACTAACTATAAACTTCTAATAGATGTGAGGTCTGCAATCAAGTGTGCAAAAGCAAAATCACCCTGAAAGTGCATATGAAGCAACACATTCCAAAAGATCAACAGCCTTTTGCTTGCGAAAAGTGCGGATTTCGGTAAGAAATCGAGTCATAATTCTGACAGACATATTCACCATTTACCTCCTTTCGACCCTCTTCCAGGTTTGCTTTAAAATCACAACTAAAGAGTCACATGAACACTCATCTTACAAACGAAGAAAAAAGATTCGTCTGCAACGAATGCGGCAAGCCATTTGCCTTCAAATTTGTCCTAGAAAAGCATAAAAAGCGAATACACATCAAACAAAAGAACTACATGTGTGAGATCTGCGCTCGATCGTTTGTAGACGAAGTCAACCTAACGGCGCACAAACGAATCCATGATACAACTACGCCACGTCTGGAATGTCCGAAATGTCATGCTCTCTTGAAGACAAAGAAAACCTTGAAAATTCACATGCTTGTGCATAATCCATCCCAATTTTCGTGCGAGTCCTGCGCTAAGGATTTTCCAACAAAAAATGGTTTATTGAACCACATACGATATTACCACACGGATAGGAAGTATCCTTGTGAAACATGTGGCAGGGTTTTTAAGAAATCATTGAATTTGAAGGTGAGTAATTAATTGTTTATGTTGAAGACCCATAAATACTGTTACATGTAAGTGGGCTGCACTGTTAGAAGCACAAAGTTTAATCTGCTATGTTTGGGTGGCTGGGGTAGGGTAGGTATCAGTGGCCGCTCCGAGGAGCCCAATTAGCGCTTTGGTGCGTCGTTTTGATGCCACAAACCCATAAGACCGTGACTGTTGTTATGGAAGCAGGGAGGCAGGGTCTAGCCGGCTCGGATCTTCAGAGCCAGCCCGTAGCATTCACGAAGGAAAGCAGCTCTCCCACCCTGCAGCTAGAAATCTCTCTGATGTCCCCAAAGAATGGTTTACCCAGTGTCCGCAGCCTGAATCCAGCCAGAGCTGGGCAGAAAAAGTGCATGAGGGTTTCCTTCCTACTCCGCGGCTTCGGCAATGCGATTTGTATGCCGAGTCTAGCGGCATGATCCCCTATGGGCCAGTGCCCCGTGCAGACCGCCTTAATCTTGAATGCATTTGCACGCGTCTGGCATAGGAGCTCTAGTGATCGGGCTATGTTATAAACGGGCCAAATTCTCCTTGACTTGGCACAGCTCGCAAGCTCGCGGCTGCTAGGTAGTGCGAGTAGTCTCGGCCCCCGACAGCCGCCAGCGAAACACCGACTTTATACGCCGAAGGACTGCCAAGGGCAGAGCCTCGTTTGGCCAATCCGTCGGTCCGCTCATTCCGCTCTACGTGCCTATGCTCGGGAACCCAGAGGAGAGTGACCTTGAGCGTGCCGCCCAAATGGTTGAGCGCATCTCTGCACTGCCCCACCAGCCTGGAAGATGTCGTCGCTGAGTACAAGGCCTTGATGGCCGTTTGGCTGTCGGTCAGAATGGCTATGTTGCACTTAGGGCTCGAATCTAGGTCCAGCCATCGACAGACTTCCAATATCGCCAGTACTTCCGCTTGGAGTACACTGGTGAAACCTGGGAATCCATACGATCTGGATATACTGCGTGTATTCGAGAAAACCCTCGCGTCAACTCCACAGGCCATTTTTGATCCGTCCGTAAAAAATACTGTGTCATAACCTTGCAACACGCCCCCGGTATTCTAGTTTGCCTTGGTTGGAAAGTCCACAGCAAAGTTTCTGACTGAAAAGTATCCAACTGCGATCAGAGAAGGATCGCTGGTCAGACACTTTCCAGTCCCCCACCCCAAGAATCCCATTGTCGTTTACTAGGGTGATATCAAGGACCTTCTCCCAACCGTCACAGTTCTCCGAGTAGGGGAAATGGTAGCTTGGTGTACTGTTACACAGCGATAGGAAATATACACGTTCTTTGCCCCCGCCTGCTCCAACTTGACCACGACTAGGTCGCTGGAACTCAGGTCCGGGCACACTCTTCCTCGCGAGAATACATGCTCTGGATCTATCCTGATCAGCGTCTCCTGTGTTGTGGAATAAATTATAATATTTGCTTTGGAGCCCTATGAAAATTTCCTGCCATCATGAAGCTTAGTCGTCATTGCCATACTTCTTGTTTCTGGTAGCTCTGCCAGTATTCCGTCCGCATACGGCTCTTTGCTGTTTCTGAACGTTCTAAGGGTATGTTTGATTTTTTTAGGGTTTAGGTGGCGGGACAGGTGCCTGTACTTTTACTATTACGTATGACCTTTTGTCCGTGTTGGTTAAGATTACAAAAAGCACTAACCTTTCCAATATGCTATTCTTCAAATAGTAGTCGCGAATCTGGTAACGGACGGTTACTGACAACTATCCCGAGGCGGTCGATTTCTGGCAGGCTCTTACCTGTGCGATTAGGATCACAATTGTGCAGTGTCCACATCAACGAAGATTTCCGATATAGATTAGAAGGATGTTTTCAATACGAACTTACACACAATTCAAGAATAGCTTCCAAAAAGTGACACTGTAATAGTAATGGGTGTCAAGAATGCTAACATGGGTATCGTACTGTATAAGGAGAGGAAACAGAGGTTGTATCCTGTCGCCAATATCACATTTCTGTGCTGCTATATGAGAGTCATTGTTACTTCAAAGCTCTTAACCCATGTGGGGACGTTGTGTCATCATATTCTGGCCTGAGATACCAACAAACGGAGAATTTGACCGTCGTACGGGACAGATGCCCATAGATCAGTTGTTCAGAAGTCGGAAGTGATAGTTGGTATGTCACACATTGAGAAAAGATTAGAATAGTATTCTTAATTATGTTATACAACAAAACTCACTATCGCAGGATAGCCGACGAGTGAGTCGCCCTAGAACTATGTAGTTCAGAACGGTGGAGGAATAGTTGTGTGAGTTGATGTACATTGCCAATAGCTGGTATTAATGTTGGGCAAAACTGACTTGCAATACCTCACAGGGGTTTATGGCAGCCATAAAGGTCTTTCTACTCCCGAAAGTAGTACTTACATACATAGAAGTGAAATCGCTTAGAACTTTGTCGTTTCGAAGAAGCGCCATCTCGAATTGCTAGTGATTTCCGTCGGTTTCTTTATTGTATATGTCTATACCAAGAAGACTGAGTATAGGAAACGCGAATCAAGTGTCTAGGAGGCACGGAATATCATTGCGTATCCGTGAGATAGGGACGAGGTAGCTAACTGACCCATGGACTTTGTGGTTAATGTATTGGTGTGTCGGTGGCGCTTAGATTTTCTTGTGTATTTCCCTATCCTATGTGACAAGCAACAACCAGCAGTGCAGTGACACATGCTAACAACTACGTCACCACGCGCTAATGCACTGCATACACGGTACTAACATGATACTTAATGCCAGGAATCTTTTTCGTGCCCGTAGACGGTCGAAAGACAGTGATCTTTCCCCAATGCGCTGCGAATTGAATCTGCTGTGTTCAGTCTTTTTGGTTTATACGTTTTAGCAAATGGTTGTAAGTGGACTTACAAAATCTTGTTCTGTAAACGAGCCTGGTGCAGGCAGGCCGTCTACGTCTAATTAGCTGCTTCTGCCCTGGACAAAACCGTAGTCATCTGTAAAAAAAATTTCCCGTTACTGGTATTCATGGATATCCCTTGATTGCTGTTGGTGTTTTCAGTTTCAGATTGGTAAACCATTGGACACCATATGTACCTTAAAGTTTGATTATAAGAATCCGAAAGCTCTCATGGAATTTAGGGGTTGTGAACAAAACTGAAATAACACAATAAATACATTCTTTTCAACACATTTTTATTCAGGTGTTAATCATTTGCATCTATTTTCAGGAACACATGGCAACGCACACCGGCGAGATTTTGTACAACTGCGAATACTGTGATAAAACATTCAATGCTAAAGCCAACCGATATGCTCATATCAAGAAAGTTCACCCCAACGAATGGGCAAACAAGCGGAAATTAAGGTGGCGAATAGAAGATGAAAAGTATTCAGAATAAAGTGCATTCTTCCAAAAAACCCACGATTTTTTTTCCTTTGAGCGTATTTTAAACTTCACTACTCTCGTATTTCCTCGTTGTGATGAGACTGTGACATAAGGGACAAGTGCGCAATCCACTAATTTCCATTGGACAGGCGCAATGATAGCAAGAACTGCACATCCAAGCATCAAGCGGCTGAACAAGTGGCTTCCCCGAAGCAATACATGCTGGAAAATGTGCTCCACAGTTCGAGCATGAGGATAGGCTGGGAAAAGAAACATTCATTAATCGAAATTAACAGCGAGAATTCAATTTCGAGCTCACCAATCAAGAACCAAGGATTCACAAGTAAAGCAACCAATTCTATTATTGCGAGTGTCATAAGGTTCGTGTTTCGAGAATATATTGATGGCTAATTCTTCATATTCTTGTCTAGTCTGCTCACTTACGCCTTCGAGTGATTCTAGTTTGATGAAAGCTTTAGAGCAAGTACCAAACGAGCGATCAGCACAGCTCGCCAACGCCATGAGACTGTATATCTCCTCCACATTTAGTACATCTTCATAGTCTCGCAGTCGCAAAGAGGTGATAACAGCACTGTGAACAATACCATATCGTAGCTGCCTCTGTGCGAGCAACATAAAATGGTACGCTTCCGAATAATGCCAGATTTGTTCCACGAGCTTTGCATCCTCACTAGCCATCTCTGCAACCACTGCATTACGACTCAATCCGGAAAGTTGCGACTGCATTTTAAGATGTTCCTCTGCTAGTAAGCCAGCCAACACAAAGATTTTTTTTATTCGTAGCAAACTTGACTTCTTCTCGATTTCTTGCTCTCCTAGTTTTGTTAGGAGATGCGCAGCATCCAGGTAGCGTCCAGCCTTACGTTGTAGTTCAACTGCTTCTGGAAGCTTACCTTCCTGCAGTAAGTGTGCAGCATGTTTGCTGAGAAGGGCTCCTATTTGCGGCATTTTGTAACGTTGAGCCAGTTCTACCGCCTGTCCCCATTGCCGAAGGTTCACACATGTATTTACGGCAGATTTTACGTCACCTAATTTGATGTAGGCTGCGACTGCTTCGTTGCTCATACCTAGAAGGAATTTTATTCAATTTGAAATGAATCAGTGAAACAATAAAATCAAAAAGCATTTACCAACAGATGCCAACATTTCAGCCAACTTGGCTAGCAAAGGAGATTTCTCCGGCAATTTGTTAATGCATGATTCCAGTTCCTCATAATCCTCAAGATAATAGAGCGATTCCATCAAACCTTCTATACAATGCGCTTTTGCATAATATTCCTTAGCACTCTCCCTTTAATTAATCCAAATATTTTACCGTGAAAAAGTCGTGGGTTTAAGAAATCAAACATACCAAGATCTCATACTGGCGAAATGGTCGCCAATTTCTTTCCATGCATGTTCCATCTGTTGATCAGAAATACCAGGACCCATTCGATACAATTGGACAGTACGAAACCAATCACATAAAGTCGTTCTCAACCCAATAGCCAAGTCCCTTCAAAGAATATAAAAAGTCAGATATCTGTTACACACAGTCTAGCCCAAGAAGACTGTACACAGGAGGAGCAGCTTCAACGGCAAAGGGGCAAGGAGTCTCATTGTGTACCTTTCGGGTAGGGACGAGGTAGGTAAATGGTATTGGTGTGTCGATGTCGCCTGGATGATTTTCTTGTGTGTTATCCCAGCAGGAAACGAATGCATCCAAAAGATTTATCTCGGATGCATCTATTTATTTCCTCCTCACTTCCTAGGAGGGCAAACATGGATCTATTGCCGAGAATGTTGCGCGCGTTTGCTTACACCAAGCTTCCTATAGAGGAATTTTCAAGCATCATTCGTTCATTGATTCCATTAATATCCATTATCATTAATTCAAAATTAATTTTTAACGAAGCTCTGTCTTTGGTTCCGCTGCGATATGAGAAGCCATGAAAACCTACACAATGTCTGTTATTATGACAGACACTGCCACGTGCTCGCAGCAACGTGCGCCCTCGTGGACGCACATCAATGCACTGTGTCAGATACACGGCATTAACACCACCACCCCTTGTGTGCGGAAATTTGCTCGCGCAACTCCCGTTGCGGTCGAACATGTGCAAGACTTTTCCGTCGCCATAAAATTTCAAAGAATGTCTTTTTAGAGATTGAGGAGCCCTAAGTCCGCATCCATTTAATGTCGGACCGGACCAAATGGAGAGCAACTTGCCCCTACTCTTTATGGTCCACGGACTCCTCTTTTTGGGTTAACAACCAAAGTTCAAAAATGAAAAGAGGGACGAAGACGGCTACGGTTTCTTACCAGAACAGAGGCAAATCCTCAGACACTGCCTCACCTCTGCCCTGGGAGCAGTGTGACCGAAGCGCCCCGCAGGTGCTGTACGCTCCCTTTTATAATTCGTAAAACTTGGGCGGAGCTAGATAATTTTTTTTAGGGATTGAGGAGTTCTAAGTCCCATCCCTCGTTTCATTTTTGAACTTTGAGTGTTTGGGCAGTCAATGGACCATAAACAGTGGGAGCAAGTTGCTCTTCATTTGGTCCGGTCCGACATTAAATGGGTGCGGACTTAGGACTCCTCAATCCCTAAAAAGAAATTGTCTAGCTCCGGATAAAATTTTGGTCCGAACTATGGGCGGATTTATGCTGAGTATAATTCGTTCCCTTGTGTTTTACGAATTATAAAAAGGAGCGTACAACACCTGCGAGCCGCTTTGGTCACGCTGCTCCCAGGGCAAAGGTGAGGCAGCATCTGAGGATTTGCCTCTGCTCTGGTAAGAAACCGTAGCCGTCTTCGTCCCTCTTTTCATTCAAAGAATGTGCTGAAAGTTGAATCTCCTGTGTATAGTCTTCTTGGTCTAGCCATAAATAGTGTCAGTAGCGTTGCCTAACGAGAAATTACGCCATACGGGGAGCGGTGACAGTGTTAAGAACAGTGTTGTCGCTGGCCATACACATTCCTAATGTTTGTCGGCCGCGCAGAATAGCAATCGACACGGTGGAGTGGAATGAGTATCACGTTCGCGTAACTATAATTATTGCTGGTTTGTTGAAGGCGGGGCACAGCGTCACTAGGATTTAGTCGTTGCTACAACTGCTTAAAGTGAAGGGACGGCTGATTTTTCGTGTTAACCGTCGTTACAAAGAAACAGGCAATGTTATTGATCGGCCTAGAGCCAGTCGGCCGCACTCTGTTCGTACTGAAAATGTGGTTAAAGTGGAGCGATCGAGAGTTAATTGGAACCCTTGTCTTAGGGAAAAGTCATAGCGTCTGACATGAAATTAGCGCCAGGAACCGGTTCTCGCATTCTGTGCGAAGACCTAAGACTAAAGGCTTAGAAATGATCTATTGGCATCACCGCACTCTGCAATTGAAACGTGCCAGAGTCGGAACTACTGCGCGCGTACGGGAAAGTTTGCTCAAAAAATAGATAAACTAATTTTCCAGTTAAAGAAAAAAACAGAAGGATCGGGTATACGCTCGCCCCTACACGAACCTGCTGAACTACGAATTATGGGACATTTTGGAGCCAAGTGCATGCCGAATATGCTGTCCAAATATCAAGTCGCTCAAGCGAAGTATTGTTCTAAAAATACCGTTAGAGACTGTAGGTACGAGTATCGTTAAATGACCTGAGTGTGTATGGATCTGTATCAATAATGAAGGCGGTCATTTTGAAGACATTTTGTGTTCAATGTTCTGCACATGGCTTATGGTGTTTTAGAAGTATTAACAGTATTTATGACTAAACTGTGTAGTTTCCTCAATTACAGAAACTTACCTCCTATCATCATCTAAATACAATTTCTCGGCCTCCTCAAAATCTCCATAGAATGCAGCAATCTCCGACTTTTGTAAAACTTCTGAGGGTATAGTCTTTAAGCGTTTTATCAGTTGAATTCCAGGATAGTTTGCACATCGAACAAATGCGTTTTCAGCTGTTTCCAAGTCCAGTTTTTTCAAAGCAGATTCCGCTAAGAGACGCCACAACCTTGGATGGGGATTATCCTCGATGAATTGTTTCGCTTCAGTTATGCCTACATGTGACAGTAATTCTTCAGTGTCACGCAAGGATTTCACTCGCAATTGAATTATATGATTTTTCGTATCCTGTGGTTGCTGACCGCTGATAATATCATCGAGAAGGACGCATGTTATCTCAAGGTCCTCAAAATTACAAATATATCCGGAGCATGAAATTGGCTCCTCGGGATCAGCTCCACGCAACACATACATTCGAGTCTTTTCCATCAAAGCCAAAAGCTGAGGATTGTCGCGAGCCCATGTTATCGCCCAGACATCCTTACGTTCTACGCGATTCACCAGGACTTTGCTTTCATTGTTATCCTCTAAATTTAAGGTAGTCATGGTTCCAGTATAGTCTATTATTGCAGCACGTCTGGAAAAGTAAAGTCAAAAACCCGTTTTGATGGATCGGAATCGTCTCAAATGAAAGTTTACTCACGTCGAATTGCAGTTGATTGCAATCTTATAAGCGCGATTATTGCCGGTATGCCTGTTCCGAAGTGTTATATGAGAAATACTATACTCATTTATGGTTCCTGACTCTCGCCCAATTAACAGTAACTTCTCAGAGACGGCAACACAACAGATAGGATCTGATGAAGGATTGTTATTCACTGGTGGTTCATATCTGCCTCTGTCCAAGTCATTCAAAACCTCCGCTACCCCTGATGGTGTGTCGTCAATGTGGAATCGTTTGTCTTTTCTAGCCTTGACGCCGTGTAAGCTGGATGCACCCTACTTGTGAAAGTGATTCTAACCAGAGCCTTCAAACGTAAGTTGAACATTTTATGTACCTTTGGTGTATGGTAGTGCCAGAGTAAGAAATGGTCTTTCGAGGCAATCACAACGTATGTTGAGTTCATTGCTATAAACTGCGGCTTCAAATCCGTATATTTCGCTTAAAGGAAATCCAAATTAGCGAGAAACTTTTCCAAAAAAAATATCCCAAAACTCACAGTCAACAGTAGTTCCGATGGAGTTGCAGACAAGGAGTTGATACTTCTTATCCTTGAAGTTCCTCTCAACTACCAAATTCACATCTTTTGAGTTGATACTTGCACATTCGACTGCTACAACACAATGATCCTGACCAGCCGCCAATGCTAGTGGACGTTCAACTTCTTTCAAAAAGCTCTGAGGAGGATGTCATTTAAAACATATTTCTAAGCCCAAAAAGAAAGCTATCCAACCTGATTAGATCCAATGTTCCAAAACGTTATGAAATGTGAATTAACATCGCGATTGTTACTCAAAAACACGACTGTCTTCTCGAAGTAGCACCACATGTAATCCGGCCGAATATTAGCAAAGTAAATAAATGAATCAACCGCTAGGGCTATTCGCAGTGAAGATCCTTCCCAAGCCAAAGCAGTAACCTCACGACCGGGGATTTTTAATGTCCGTAAATGAATACCAAAAGGAGAATAAAAAAGGATGTGATTACTGTCTTTTTCGCCGAGATTCGCTTTAGTTCCGCAAACCGCTAGAACACTGCCGTCATGGTTCCACATTGCATCGATGGCTTGTATGTCGCAGTTTACGATTACCGGGTCTAGTGGTGAGAAACATAATCAGAAAAGTTTTTGGAAAGGAATATAAATAAATACCATCGTCGTTCTCGTTACGCATAATCTGCATTTTGCCGTTTTGATAACATATCGCTAGGACGGGTTGATTGTGAGGTACCTTCCCGTGGAACCAATTTAGACCGACCACCGAGATATTCCTATTTGGGCTTATAACATTGCATTGTATATTAATTTTCATCTGAAAATGAAGGTCGTAGGCTTTTTTATTGAGCTAAGAAATTTCATTCAAAGAATCTTCAGTGGCGAAATATTCCATTTCGTCTGAACAAAACAACTGGAAAGCTTTAATCCTCACCACAAAAGTCCCTTGGTTATCATAAACATGACATTCTCCAGAAGCAACACTGAATAAAATTAAGCGGCTATCTGGGCTCCATTGCACACCAGTTAAGTGAGTATTTTTCAATTCCTTTCCCCAAATACGATTGCCATCTACTGATCCTATAATTTTTCAAAGCTCAAGATTGTTACTGTCACTTTCAAATAATTCTTTTTTGACCAATTTACCTACGATAATAGCACCATCCTCATAAACAATACAAATTTTCTGTCCCTCGGCACTCCATGCCATTCCTTTCACAGTGGATTTTTTTCGATCGTTGGTCATTTCTTCGTACCAGGACCCTTTGTATAGCATCCAAACCATTATAACACCATCTTTATCTGATGAAGTGAGTTTTTGTTGAGATTCGTTCCAGGTGACAACTTGAATTGATGCTTTATGACCTTCTAAGGTTTGGTTCATGGAGAGATTGCTGACTGCAGCCAGACCACCACGGTTTGCGCTGTTGGTTGATGACGCTGGAATAATCAGTTGAATTAGTTGAGAATGAGTTGCTTTTATTTCATTTAATTAGTTGGCCTTTGGGCTTAAAAACATGTACAATCGTCCAAAAATTAACGATGATCTATTGCTTCGCATCTTCATATTGCTGTCGCTATTGTAGGACGAAAAAGGATCAAAACAATTCAGAACGCTTTTCCTAATCAAATAACCAAAAGAACCAAAAGGGCGGCCACAAAAGCAGGGATTTACTTTGATGTGACAATGGCTTTTGTCAGCAGATGGGTCAGTAGATGTAAGGTAGATGGGTCGGTAGATGTAGATGTAGGGAGGGGCAAAGTGAAATACGACGGACCAACAGGAGAGGCTGATGATGAAATTGTAAAATATAACCGGATAAATTTAAGGTGATCTAAAGATATTCTGTCAAAACGTGGTGTAGAATACAATAAGGAACAAGGCACCAACTTCTTGGAAACAAGTGCTCCCTCCCGTACTCTGAGGAAACTTTAACTCTCATAAAAACAGGTTCAAAAACTGCAGTGGGTCCGATTACTGATCACGTCTTTTTAGCTGGTCACAGAAATGATGCGGACATGGTCCAAAGAAGATGAATGACTCCTGCAAAGCACTATAAAACATAGTGAAGTTCAATATTTATTATGCCGTAAGGCTTCGCCAAATTTTTTGGTTGGTTGAAACATGCTAAACGGGAAAAATAAAGACAGGAGACAACAACCTATTCAGCCGGATTTTATCCAGAACTTGACGGTCATGGTATCGCTCATAGATTTCGTCGTTATGTAGGCTACGGAATCGTCCATTCTTATGTAGGGGGCCAAAAATTCTTCGGAGGATTCTTCCCTCGAACGCGGCCAAGAGTTCGCAATTTTTCTTGCTAAGAACCCAAGTTTCTGAGGAATGCAACGCTGTTACATCAGCCCTATATTGGGACAGGGTATCGGCTAGCTGCTTGGCAGCTCCTTCTCTGTACAGGGAGCGCAAACCATTATTCTGTTTTTGTTACCGAGTTTGTCGTTGTGTTGTCAGCCTTATCCAACTCCCAACCTGGAGGACCAGTTGGTACAATTTGCTCCTTTTTTCGGCACAGAAAACTCCCCTTCATCCTTCTCCGTCTGCAGTTTTTCGTTAAGAAAGAGCTCCCAACGGTCACCACGTGGAGGTGGAGAAAGGGTTTGGTAGTAGTGCTTAGTATTGATTCAGCAGGTGCTTCCCAAGTTTCATGCTCCACCGTGTGTATCAATCCACACTTCGCCTTGGGATCTATACTACCCTTTGCCAACACGCAATACACACTGCGCGGTTACTCATGAAGAAACACCGTGAGAAGCATCGCCCTCTTTACATTGCATTTTTGAATCTAGAGAAAGCGTTTGACCGTGTGTCACACGAACTCATCTGCTATGCTCTACGACAACACTTAGTGCCAGAAGAACTCAACTCGATCCGAAAAGTAAAGTTCGGTGTGAGGCGGCTATATCAAAACCGTTTCGTGTCTCTGTTGGTGTCCATCAAGGAAGCACCCTCTCACCACTTCTTTGTTCTTGTAATGGACATCCAACGTTCAACGCCCTATACACTGTTTTATGGAGATGATGCTTTTCTAGCGTCCAATAGCAAAAACCATCTCGAGCAACTTATCCAAAATGGAATCATCGCCTCTTGCAACACGATCGCAGATTGAATCTGAATAGTACTGAATTTTTAGGGCCCGTCCCCATGAAACAGGCAATATCTCTTCTCTCCTCTTGCTCCAAAATCCTCGAAAGATACGTTAACGACTGGTTGACCACGCACTTCACTCATCTCATTGTCACAGAGCAGCATTGTTTCGTGAAACATAGATCTATGGCTTCAAACCTTCTGGTCTTTACCAACTTTGTTGCTAAATACTTGAATTCACGACAGGAGGTACATACTATTTATACCGATTTCTCCAAAGCCTTTGATACCGTTGACTATAACATTCTCCTCTCTGAACTTTCATTACTAGACTTCCCTCTCTCCGTCATCTCCTGGCTTTCCTCCTATCTCTCATACTGTTCCTTCAAAGTTTCTTTTCATGGTTACTCATCTCGTTCCTTCTCTCCTTCCTCTGGTATTCCCCAAGGCTCTATACTTGGCCCGCTACTCTTCCTGTTTTTTATCAATGACCTCGCCTCCATCCTTACCTGCCCCTATTTGGTTTACGCACACGACCTTAAATTATTTGCCTCTGTTTCATCTCCGTTTGACTGTGCTCTCTTACAGTCCAACCTTGATAATTTAGTCCGTTGGTGTTCGGTCAACAAGCTAACACTGAATGTCACCAAATGCTACTGGATGTTCTATTCGCTTAAACCCTCCCCAACATCCTTTTCTTATTCTCTCAGTGGACAACCCCTTTCACTACTGACCTCCTTCAAATACCTGGGTGTAATATTCGACGGCAAACATCGTTTCAATTCCCACTTCGTTGGCGTCATCAATAGAGCTTCCAAAATGTCTGATTTTATCCTACGTTTCTCCTACGACTTTACCTCAATTCAGCCTTGCTTACCACTCTTCTATTCTCTTGTTTGAAACATCCTTGAATATTGCTGTGTAGTCTGGCCCCCCTTCCGCATTTGTGACTGCCGCGCCCTTGCACAACGAATATTCATTCGGACTCTATTTCACAAAAAGAACCTTCCACGGGCTGATTATCGTCACGACGCCGCACCCTCAATCTCCTCTCCCTACAGCAACGCCGTATGTTCTTTGATATGTGTACTCTTTTCAAACTCTGCAATTGTCTGATGGACTGCTCCGCCAACTCGGTTATTGCTTTCCGTATCGCATCGTTTCATAACACACGTAGTGCGGACATTTTTTATGTACCCTTCGCGGAGCTCGAGATTTACTTCCACTCTCCAATCCCGAGGTTACGCCGGTCCTATAACGCCCTATAGCTTGGGTCCTTCGACTCTATTTCCTTTTCTACTTTTAAGCGTGAAATAAACCGTTCACTTGCTCCTCCCTCTGAGGACAATATGTAATAAGGAATTTGTTTTCTGTGTATTGTCTTCATTAAATAAATAAATAAATCTTGGCAGTGACCCAGAACTGAGCGATTTAAATATCTCGGGTAAATGCTATCAGCCAATGGAAAACTGCGTTATGAAATTTCTTCACGCATTAGCGCAACCTGGGTGAAGTGGCGCAACTGACGTTCTTTGTGATCGACGTATCAACGAACATCTCCAATCTATAATTTATCGCAATGTCGTCCGTCCTGTCGCTCTTTATGGTTCCGAGTGTAGGCCGACTGTAAAGGACAATGAACGGCGTCTTGTGGTAATAGAGTCGAATATGTTGCGTGGGACTAGAGGCGTGACAGGCTTTGATCACATACGGGATGAGGATCTCCGCGATCGATATGGGGTTGCACCAATCGTGGAAAAATTACCAGAGAGGCGTCTTCGATGGTATGATCACGTAATTTGCGCTAATAAGAATTCACTTGCTGAGATTGGTTTGAGTATCGATGTCGATGGATTTAAAAACCTCTCGATTTCATCCAGTTCAGGCATTTGATAGAACCAAGTGGCGAAACCGACCACGACGAGCCGACCCCGCTTGTTAACGGGACAAAGGCTGAAGAGAAAGAAGAAGTTGAACGAAGTCCTTTAAGCCAGTCATCCACCGTTTCTTGGTTGCTGTACCTTCTCCAGATGTAAGTTTTTCATAGATTCCATGAATTACTGTAGTTAACCGTCTCGGGTTCTGTTTGGTATTTGGATACTCTGTTCCTTTTAACACTTGCACTAGAACTAGCATTTCCAACCCTTTTGCTGTTATCTTTGAGTTTTAACATTTGGTTCGCCCTTTTTGGTCTTATTTTTGTAGAGTCAAAATTTTTAAATCCCAAAAAACCAAGATGGGGATCGTATACATGCTACATACTCTGGGTAAAGCCACTCTAGATAAACAAACTACAAACTTTACGTACAAATCATGTGAATCCCACTATTATCCCTTTTTTCGTTGAAATTTCTGTTTAGGGGTTGAAATTTGTATATGGGATTGACGGGAACCCCAATGAAGGGCTAGAGAAGTATGGTTTAGAGGAACTTTGAATTAGAGGTTCGACTGTAGCTCCAATTTATCTCTGAGTTTTTTTCTAAATCATAGCCACTTGGACAAGATCGATGATTTGATAGGAGAGCGAGCAGATGTCGAGGTGTTTGAGGAAAAACACCACAAGGATTCGAAGGATGTTAGTGGGTTTGGTGCAAGGTTCAGAGCAGAAACCAGCCTGATCTTCGTCGATAAAGCTTCCGAGGATGTTTTTGATGCGTCTTAGGATTATTTTAACTATTTTCTTTAGGATAGCAGTAAGTATCCCTTGAAGGAATTACTGGATATCTATATATCTTAATATCAGCGGGAACCAAATCAAGGAGCTTACTCAATAGATTAATTAAAATTACCTTGTTCTAACTGAAGAACTTTCAGTAATCCATCGTCTCCTCCCACTGCTATGTAGCCATGTTCCTGGTTCCAAGCGATACAATTCAATCGCATATTATTTGGAATAGCGATCTGAAATCGAAAAACATTTCTTTTGGTAACGGTCTAACGTGGTTACATGAATATTACCTTTTTGCTGAGATACACAAACATTTTGAGATTTATTCGTGAAGTCGCACAATTAAAAAATATTTCAGGTGTGAACAGGTGCACGTCTACCTGTATCACAATTTACTCCGGCTTTGTTTTTGTTTACGTTCGGTTCCCATGACAACGATCAATAAAGGTTTGAAGCTTTGATTAGTAAGAACCAGCATATTCCGCAATGGAACTATTCAGTCTTTTCTATTCACAATAACAGAAATATGTAACAGGTAAAATCACGTAAAATATTTTATGATTTCTTTAGATCGAATCAGGTAAATATTAAACGTTTTCACTATCGGCAATCTAATGTAACTGAGGAGTTAAACACTTGAATTTCGAAAAGCAGGAAGACGTTTGCTTCTTTCGTATAATTCCAGACCGGCAAATAATTGTGAAGCTGCAGAATACTCCGTAGTGTACACACCCCCTAATATTTTCAATTTTGACATTGACAGCACCGTATCACTCCTCAATATTCGTGGGGTTATTTGTCAGACAGAGTTGTTTGTAATCTGTCGCGGATTTTAATGAAAAACTATGAAGGTAAAGAAGCTCTCACCGAAAATCAATGGTTGATCATTGAAACATTTTGTTATCTTTCAGAAAATCAACGAGCAAAAGCTGCAAGCCTTTACGATAGGTGCCATGGGGAAGCGTCCATTGACCCGAAAGGAGCAAGAAGAGATACGGAAGCGCGAAGAAGAGGAAGCGGCGGCTCATGTGAGTAATGATTATCCTATTAAGTATCATACGAGAATGATGAGCACCTAATTTATGCGGTTTTCAGGCATTTAAGGAGTTCGTGGAGACATTTCAAGAGAGTCCAAGTGCTTCGGGGAAAGTTTGGGTCAAGGCAGGCACTTATGATGCCGGATCGCGAAGTAAGTGAAATGTTTTTTATATAGAAGTTGGGTGGAATTTAGGATAGTGAGTCGAAATTATTTGAAGTTTAAGCAGTAGTGAGTCTACTTAGAGGGGAACTATTGCTCATGAATCTCTTGCGCAGTTTTTTTGAGCACAGTAAAAAAAAATGGAACATTACATTATTCAAACACCGCAGCCGTGATCATGATATTAATTAAAAAAATCGCGTGTGCACAGTTAAAAATTCAATTTTACACTATTTTACAAGAACCATTTACACAAATAAATTAACCTGGAAAGTGCTGTATCGCTTCGCGCTAATCATTCAAAATTATTAGCAAGTATGAAGAAGTTTTCCAAAAACACCCCCCAAAAAGGACTGGGAGAAAATTAGCGCCTTCATAAATAGGACTTTAAATTTTTACTGGCGTGTCGGCACATCGGATTCCGGATTTCCGTTGCGAATTCGCCTCCTCCGAAGCACTGCACTGCCGTTGCCGCGGCTGGCGGCTTGGTACGCAAATTTCAATGCTTCTGGATTGGCCCGCCGGCGTCCGAAAGTTAAAGAAAGAAAACATTGTGGAATTGTACAGAAATCGATTAAAAGTTCAACTGGAAATTTCCTTGCAATTCCCGATCCGTTAACGATGTGCTAGCGTCCGCTTTCACGCGCAACCCAGTGTCCGTTCATAAAAAACTAGGCACGCTGGGTTCCTCGGCGACGGTTACCCGAAGCGCAGTACGTCCCCTTACAATATTCGACCCTCTGAGCGGGCTTTACTTTCTGTTGGTCACGGGCGTTAAGGTGGCTACCGCGAACTCCTCTCCCATTCGCACTTATGGCTAGAGGCAGTTGAAAGTGAGTCTAGAACTGCGCCGAACGTTAGCACCCCCATTTTAGACGCAGACTTCCGGTGTCATTATGGGCTGTTAGTGGACCTGCAGAACTAAGCTTTGACAAACCTTGCAATCTCTTTAAAGTCGTCAGGAAAAATTTTCATCTGCGCAAATGACACTCTTTCCATTCGAGGACATTGCGGACCATCGCATTCGCGAACTTCTTCGAAAATATCGTAACATCACTACTGAAAGTAGTTTCTCCTAGTCGGTTAAGCACGATGTGGTGCAGCACCATATCAACACTACCGACTCGGCGATCTTCTCAAAGGTGCGTCCTCTGTCACCCCAGGAGTTAGCTGTTGCAAGAAAAGAGTTTGACGATCTCATGAAACAGGGCATTTGCAGACCTTCCAATAACTGTTGGTCATCTCCATTCCATTTGGTCCTTAAGCCAAACGGCGAATGGAGGCCTTGCGGAGATTATAGGTGCCTGAATGCTCAGATAATTCCCGACCGGTATCCCATTCAACACATCCATGACTTTGCAAATCTACAAATTGCGGTGTTCACGACCTTGGATCTGGCCAAGGCGTATCACCCTGTTGCTCCCGAAGACATCGGAAACGGCTATCTGCACACCTTTTATACTCTTCGAGTTCACTAGGATGACTTTTGGCTTGTGCAACACTGCGCAGACATAGAGATTCATCCACTCTGCCCTACGAAACTTAAACTTTTGTTTCCTTTACATGGATGATGTTTGGGTCGCCTCTTCTTCCGAATTTGAGCATTTGGACCATCTGGAATGCATTTTCCAACGTCCCGTTGGGGCGGCGCTCGTTCTAAACGTTGAAAAATGCAAATTCTTACAGACGCAGGTGAAATTTCTCGACCACATGATTACCTCTGACGGAATTCAACCCGACTCAGACAAGGTTGAAGCAGTAAAAAACCTTCCCCACTATCGTCGTTTCTGCGCAAGGCCGTTCATCACCAAGCGATCCTCAACGCTTGCTTGTCTGGGCTCAAAACCAAAGACTTCCGCGAGGTTGCGTGGTCTGCTAAGGCCGTCCAGGCGTTTGATGCGGTCAAACAACAGCCTTTCATATGTATGGAGAGCCTCTCTTCAAACTCAACACAAAATGGCGCCACGTAAAGGGATACACAGACGACATGTTCTCATCAAATTTCGTGGCAATCGGTTCAGCCGTTTTGGAGTAAATCGGATGTGACAGACAGATGGGCAGACAGGCATTGAACCGATTTTAATAAGGGTTTGTTCCACACAAAATCTTCAAAAGTATTTGTCAAATCGTCTGAATTGTTTTTTCACGGAACTGGATCTGCAAAAAGAAATAAAAAAACTCCGGCTTGAAGATGAATACAGACGAAATCGAGGTTCTTAGAATATTTTGTTGTAGGAAAACCAATTATGGCACTAAATATGTTTGAGGGATAAATTTATTTATTAGGCTAGCATTCGCAACTTGTACGGACAACGTTCTGGAGTATATAAAGAGCAAAGTTGGTTTACTTTCTCCTCTGTCCTGCGTTAAACTGACAAAAGACAACAACACCGACCGGGTGATTGCATCTTTAAAGGTGACTTCTCCATACGAAGTTGACGTCCTCGGCAACCCTTCTCTCTGGCTTGAAGGTGTATTCATCAAGCCATACAAGCGCCCCAATTCGCGGATAAAGTTCAGGGGCAATCCGCCTGCCTCGCCGAGCTATATAACTGGATCAATGTTTACTATCCGTCTGTTTTATGAGAACGTTAGGGGTTTAAGAACCAAGCTGGGCGCCTTCAATTTATCCGCGCTGGCCCAGCAACACCGTGACATCTGTATCTCCGAAACCTGGCTGGACGATGCCATATTAAACTCCGAGCTCCCCGAAGAGTATTCCACTTTCCGTTGTGACAGGGACCGGGATGCATCTCGTAAGTCCACCGGCGGTGGGGTCCTTCTTGCTTCAAAATTCTCGAAAGATACGTCAACGACTGGTTGACCGCGCACTTCGGTCACCTCATTATCAAAGAGCAGCATATTTTCGTGAAATATAGATCTACGGCTTCACACGTTCTGGTCTTTACCAACTTTGTTGCTAAATGCTTGAATTCACGGTACATGCAATTTATACCGATTTCTCCAAAGCCTTTGATACCGCTGAATATAACATTCTCCTCTCTAAACTTTCATTACTAGACTTCCCTCCCTCAGCCATCTCCTGGCTTTTCTTCTATCTCTCGTTCCTGCAAAGTCTCTTTTCATGGTTACTCATCTCGTTCCTTCTCTCCTTCCTTTGGTGTTTCCCAAGGCTCTATACTTGGCCCGCTACTCTTCCTGTTTTTTATCAATGACCTCGCCTCCATCCTCACCTGCCCTTATTTGCTTTACGCAGACGACCTTAAATTGTTTGCCTTTGCTTCGTCTCCGCTGGACTGTCCTCTCTTACAGTCCATCCTTGATAATCTAGTCCGTTGGTGTTCGGTCTACAAGCTAACACTGAATGTCAACAAATGCCATTGGATGTGCTATCCGCTTAAACCCTCCCCAACATCCTTTTCTTATTCTCTCAGTGGACAACCGCTTTCACTACTGACTTCCTTTAAAGACCGGAGTGAAATATTCGACGACAAACTTCGTTTGAATTCCCACTTCGTTGACATCATCAATAGAGCTTCCAAAATGTCTGATTTTATCCTACGTTCCTCCTCCGACTTTACCTCAATTCACTCACACTATTCCTTTGTCAGAAACATCTACTTTCCGCATCGCCTCTAATAACACACGTAGTGCAGACATTTTTGATGTACCCTTCGCGAAGCTCGGGATTCATTTCCACTCTCCGAACCCGAGGCTATGCTGCCCCTACAACGCCCTACAGCTTGGGTCTTTTTACTCTGTCTCTTTCTCTAGTTTTACGCGTAAAGTAAGACATTTACTTGCTCCTCCCTCTGAGGACAATATGTAATAAGGAATTTGTTTCCTGAGTATTGTCCTCATCAAATAAATAAATAAATATAACCTGAAAATATTAACTATTCAAAAGCAAGTTGGACTAAAGCATCCAAAAAGTATATCGTTAGTATTTTGACAGAAAAAGAAAGTTACAAATATCCATTTCCAATCTATTTTGCATTTCTACTTTTCTCAGAGGAGGATCACCGAGAAAAAGGAAAATTGTACAAACCAAGTTCACGCATTTCTGATGAAAAATCTACAGCTGAGAAGGCACAAGAATATGCTAAACTTTTGGCTTCAGAATCCAAAAAGGATTCACTTAGCAATAAAAAGAAAGCACAAGAAAAGAAAAAAAGTAATCTGGAAGCATTTAAAGAGGAACTTAAACAGTGAGTATTTGTTTAGTTACAAACATTAGGGCCAAAAGTGGAAATCTAATTTAAAATGTTTCAGAATTCAAGAGGAGCGCGAAGAACGTCATAAATACAAGCAAATGGCTCGAATGCCTGAGTTCAGCAAAATGATTTCTTCCCATGATTCGGACAATCCAAGAGACTCTGATGTAGGATCGTTTGACAACGGCGACCCCAACACTACTAACTTATATTTAGGAAATTTAAGTCCAAAGGTATGACCGCTTAATGTGAAGCCAAATCGCAATAAACTTATGTTCGCATGATTCAGATATCGGAACAACAGTTAATGGAACTGTTTGGACGCTACGGACCACTAGCTAGCATTAAAATCATGTGGCCCCGATCTGAAGAGGAAAAGTCGCGTGGCCGTAATTGTGGATTTGTGGCGTATATGAGTCGCAAAGATGCCGAACGTGCCCTCCGGAATTTGAATGGACGTGATATAATGGGTTATGAAATGCGGCTGGGTTGGGGCAAGTCAGTTCCAATCCTAAATCATCCTATCTACATCCCACCTAGTTTGATGGAGTACACAATGCCACCACCACCGTCTGGCCTGCCATTCAATGCCCAACCACCGCCTGACGAAGCACAGACTGTGAGATATATTTTCTTTTGTTGTGAAAATTGGTTTTGAATAGATAGCTTTTGTTTATAGCTTCCCAAAGGTGATTATAAAGAATATGCCGAGGATCCTGAAAAGAGGGAAGCTATGGAGAAGGTAAATTGCATAAAGGTTTTTTTTACTTTAATGATACAATCTTTGCTTCCGATTGATTGCAGATGCTTCATAAATCCGTTGTGAAAGTTGTCGTCCCTACCGAAAAGTAAACTTTGGTTATATCAATCAAATCTTCAGAATTTAACTTTTCGTATTTCTGCAGGTCTTTGCTGGCGCTAATTCATCGAATGATAGAATTTGTTATTCGGGAAGGTCCTATGTTCGAAGCAATGGTGATGAGTCGCGAAATAGATAATCCGATGTTCAGGTAAGATACAGTATTTTAATCAAGCCAATAGCTTTCAGTTAATCCAGCTGTAGATATGTGATCTAAATCAGCGTAACAATGCCGAGTGCAGTGTCGAAAACGATGTCTAGAGTTCTGTCTAGGCTCAGGAATGAAATGTTCTCTCTCACATTCCAAGGCCTAGTCCAATTCTGACTATTCCATCATTAATTACTGTGACTTGACGCTTTTCTTGCTTATTATTATTATTCTGTTAAGGGGAAGTCGCACCGCGCCCTTAAAGAATTATTATGCCTCTTTTGCTGGTTATAGTGTACCTTTTGAACATAGTATCTCAAGCAAGCCTATAACCGTTAGGAATTTTAGTATGTTCCCTACTTCCAAATCTTTTAATTTTGCATCTGGTATTAAGTGTTCTCTCAGATGCCTCGATCTACTTTGCACAAGTGCCGGAAATTGTCCCAGAACGTGTATAGAGGTTACATCAGACTCCGCATAGAACCTGCAGGCAGTGTCTGTAGATATCCCTAACTTCCCTAGGTGATAGTTTAGCCAACAATGACCAGTGAGAACTCCCACTATGGTTCGGAAGTTTTTTTGGTGAGGTTTAAGCAATCCTTTGTGCGTTTGGGTTCGTACTCTCCAATAAGCACCCTGGACTGCTCCATTCCTGGTAGGCCCGCCTATTATAGTTCCCTCAACCGTTCCTCTTCATTTTTTAATGTCATAGCCATGACCTCGTTTTCGATTCCACAGAAGGGTTCTTGCCCGTGTAAAAACGTCCCTGTTCCACTCTTGGCAAGTTCGTCCGCTGCCTCATTGCCTTTCAATCCAACATGGCCTGGATCCCAGAGTATTCAGACCTTGTTGAATGAGCCGATCGTATTCAGTCTCTCAAGGCATTCCCATACCAGTTTAGAGTTCACCTGGTTGAACTAAGTGCCTTGATCGCCGCTTGGTTGTCGGTGAGAATAGCAAGGTTCTGCTCTCTGTAGTTCCTTTGGAGATTAAAGGAGGCACATCTGTCTATGGCGTATATTTCCGCATGGAATATGCTAGTGTGCTTACCCATTGGTTCCAAGTACATTTTTCTTGAACGAATGACACCGACACTCGCTCCCTCTGCTGCGAGGAATCCGTCAGTGTACCAAGTAATCAGTTGCTGGTTTAAGTCGTATTTCGCAGTCACGCTCTCCTAGTTTGCCTTGTTACTCCAAAGTGTTTCGAATTTCTTATCGAAGTGAAACCTCGTTGTCATATGTCCCTTGGTATCAATAATTCGGGATACCGTCTCGAAAAAATATCAATCTTCCTTCGATTTAGGCAGCTCCCCGTCACACTGATACTCCCGGCCATTCTGAATATGGCCTTCCTTGTCTGCATCTGTATGTGCAGATGGAGAGGGGTTAATCCCAGAAGGACCTCCAGGGATGTCGTTGGGCATGTCCACATTGTCCCACTGTTACACACGCAACCCAGTCTTTAGAGTTTGTGCAACTCCCTGGCTTGTGTGCTCAGTTCTGTTCTTTCCGCCCAGATTACCGCCCCATAGGGAATCATTGGCCTTACTGTTGCAGTGTATATCCAAAGTAGTATCTTCAGGCTGCAACCCCACTTTTTCCTGCTATGGACCTACAAGTCATCAGAGCCCTTTTAGCTTTCCGTAATTCTCAAATTGTTTACCTCTGTTTCTTATTTCACGTTCACGTCATGTGACCTTATGACTCTCAGGTGATCAAGCTTAGGGTTCCTAGTGAATGGTACTGGATTAACGGATGGATGGATTGATACCTAGTCCTACCTTCTTGCTCCAGGCACTAACCCTAAGTCCAGTGCTATGCTGCTCCTTAATACTCTCAGAAGAGACTCTAAGATTTCTAGGCCTCTCTGGTTTAGTGCTGGGAAAATGCTTCATTGGTTTAAAAGTTACCACTTACCCTAGCTTCTGAGCATACCTCTTTTGCCAGTTTCCAGTTCTTCTTTCTTCCTCTATTATTCGTTGTTGGAGTGTCAGGCAGAATGTTGTTGTCTGCCGCCGTGGGGTAGGATCACGGGAAATGAGTTCCGAGAAGCAGGTGTACTCTATCCTCCTCATTCTCGGTAAATGTTCCATCTTCGTTCTTCAAACAGACAGAGGATATTTCCCCGTCTTAGGCTACAGTCATGTAAAGCCTGGTTACTTCTGTGATTTGTTCGATCCCTTCACAGAATTCTTTGAAGCTGTTCCGTTTTGCTTCCCTGATCGCGTTTGTTTTGCCCGGTTGAAGAGTTTTCGTACCTCTGTTCTCATTCTGGCTAGGTTCCTGTTCTACCATGGTACATCCCTTGATGACTTAACCGTTTTAGTCTGACAGCTGGCCTCATATGCGTTAATGGCGACTTTGTTGAGGTTTTTCACCGCTGTTTCAGTTCGCTCCTGATGTCACTGCCCTCTCAAAGGTGAGTCATGTTGTTGATCAGGTGCATTGCATAGGATTCCCAATCCGTTCTCCTGGGATTCCTTATTCTTCTTTTTCTTCAGCCTTTGTTCCATTCACAAGCGGGGTCGGCTCGTCGTGATCGGTTTCGCCATATGACTCTATCAAATGCCTGATCTGGGTGCAATCTCGAGGCTTTTAAATCCCCGTCGAGCATATCAAGCCACCGTTGTTTCGGCCTGCATTTTGGTCGTTTATCATCGACTTCGATGTTCAGACCAATCTTGGCAAGTGAATTCTCGTTAGCGCGAATTGCGTAACCTCTCACGCAATTTTTCCAAATTCGCTACAACCCCATAACGATTGCGGATATCGTTATTTGGGATGACACGGGCGACATTACGGTAAATTTTAGATTTGAGACGTTCGTTGATACGTCGATCACAAAGAACACCAGTTGTGGAACGCCACTTCATCCAGATTGCGTTAATGCATTAAGCAATTTCATAACGCAGTTCTCCATTGGCTGATAGCGTTTACTCGAGGTATTTAAATCGTTCAGTTCTGGATAGATCACTGTCGCTGTGAGTAGAGATAGAGGGCTTATTCGACACCCTCGAATTCCTGACCCGCCCGTCAATTAGAGCATTTCCTAGAGTTACGTCTAGTATCTCCTGTCTAGTGCAGGTCACAAATCTTGGAGTGTTCCCGATGTTATATATTTCTAACTTATTGCTAAGAATAAATTCCAGAAGGTACTTACCCCTTCGATTGGCGTCGCTGCTTCCCCAGACTTTCTGATGGTTTTTCACAAGATGAGTTCCAAATTACCTGCTTCCTCCTTGCAAACCGCGAGTCTGCCCCCGGTAGTGTGCTAGCCATTGGCTCCGTTATTGTTTCGAGTTCTTCTCCACTGTCGAAGTATCTCCCTTCTCCTCCGACGTGGCACTTTCTGCTTGTCGCTGTCTTCTTTGAGGTGTCTTTCCCTGACTTTTCTCTTTTCACGTGCACAGGTATGTTGCCAAATCAATAGTTGATGTGGCAACTCTGACGTTTGATTACCTCCAGGGATCGGTGATCTACCCCGATCGTGAGGAATCTACCCTTGCCCTCCACCTTGCTTCTGAAGACTCTCCATAATCATGTATGGAGATCCTCATTCTGAGGGATTAGGAGGTCCATGAGATCTTCCGTCTCTATTGTTACGGCTTTCGGGGGAAAAACTTTCACCACGAGTGCTCCTGATAGTTCTGCCAGTTCTGCTCCTTCCCAGCCTGGCAATTTAGGAGCTATGGTCCTAAGCCACTCTGCAATGTCTTCCGTCGCACAGTCCAGTATATGACCTGGTCGAAAGCGTATCCCGGTGAACACGAGTTTCGCAGTCCATCCCTTGCAGACCTTCGATAGTTTCCTGCTCCTCACAAGTGAGTATTTGCTCGGGAAATATTTTCGACAGTATGACCAGTCAAATGTTCTTGGCTGCACTGGCATACCTAATGGTGACCTTCCTGATTACTGCCTTCATCCCTGACCTGCCCAGGTTTTCTCCTTTCTTGGGTTCAGGTTTTGATTTTTTGGGAGCATTCCATTCATGCGGGCTAATCTCCGCTGCTCCCCGCTTTCTTGGCTCCTATAAAGATGGCTTAGGTCTATCCTGAGCCATCTTAAGGGCGTCTTCTGGTTTCAGGCTTTCTTTTAGTTAATGCAGGTACCATTTAGCACCTGCGCCACTGAGACCTGTCTCCTTCCTGACGTCTGATATGCCTCCACCTGGTTGACCAGTTTGTGTGCGGTACGGGTTCCCGCTTGCTTGGTTGTAGTTTTATTTGATTTAATACGGGTATTCATTTAATTCCCACTAGTTTGGGGGTTAGAGGGTCCGCCGTACCTTAGCCCCCCGTAGCACGGTAAGGTCAAACCTACTCACTGAGGCGACCAGTTATCAGTGAGGCTCCATTCGTATACAGTCAGTTACCCCTGACTGCAAACTATCCAATGGGCACGGTTGTAATGACACCCTGGATTGGAGGAGGTTTTTTCGACTCCCCAGTAGGATCACCTCGTAAAGGGTGTGGCTAGCCACACATCACTCTAGAGGAGCGATAGTTCACCCTCAAAGAGATATAGGTTGGCCTCAGGGAGCTATAATCCGCGTCAGTCTATCCTGTAGTGCTTGACTCCCCCCCTTACTTAAGGTTTTATTCTTTATTTGAGTGACACTATATAAGTACAGCTTGCTTCTTGAAAATAATCGAATACGTTTATGGGGAGGCATATTTTCCATTACAATAATGAATGTATTGTTTTTAACAGCTTTCTGTTCGACAACGAAAGTCCTGCACATATTTACTACAGATGGAAATTGTTCTCTTTACTGCAAGGGGATACTCCATCTGAATGGAAAGAAAAAGAGTTTCGAATGTTTTTGGGTAAGATATCGAAGACAACTTAACCTTTTAATCGTAATTCAATTGAACATTTTAACTGCGCATTCTAGGAGGATCAATCTGGAAGCCACCGCTTGTAAACTTCTATACACAAGGCATGCCCGAAGAATTAATCGTAGATGAGGGCGCGCCGGAAGTGAACAAAGGAGCCTTATCAAATGCGTAACTATCCTTTTTTCAAATTTTTCCAACTCAGAGATTTATACTGAATTCTATAAATTTTTAGACAACGCGATAGATTAGAAGATCTCATACGACATCTAACACCGGAACGTTCAAAAATCGGCGATGCAATGATATTTTGCATAGAACACGCCGAAGCTGCCGATGAAATATGTGATTGCATTGCAGAATCATTGTCTAATCTTGAAACGCTTGTTGGCAAGAAAATAGCTCGTTTGTATCTGATTTCAGATATTTTACACAATTGCACTGTGAAAGTTTCGAATGCCAGTTTTTTCCGTAAAGCGTATGTACCTTTTTTCGTTTTTAATTAAATCAGACTTTTAAGAATTACAAAAATCTTTAGGATGGAACGAAATTTGGTTGACATATTCCGGGACATTCACGCCTATTATATGTCGTTAGATAGTCGACTGAAAGCTGAAGGCTTTAAAGCTCGAGTAATGAAAGTTGTTCATGCTTGGGAAGATTGGACAGTTTACCCAAAGGAATTCCTCTTCAAATTGAAGACGACATTCTTAGGTCTCTCGGTAAGGAGATAAGAAGTTCAGGGGTGGTAGCTTACTATATATTTATTCCCTATGTACAGCAACAAAAAGAAGAGAAAGTCGAACCGGAGAGTACACCTTTATCTGGAGATGAAAGAGATGATGAAGACCTGGACGGAGTACCCTTGGATGGTGCGGCACTTATAAAAAGCGCGCTTCTTCGCGGAATCCCAGAGGCTCAGGCTGTTATCAAGGACACCCCGACCAGAGTCCAGGAGACCAGTCAGGACGCAGACTATGATGACGACATTGATGGAATTCCGAGTAAGAAAAATTATGTTTGTGTTATATCAAAATGGCGAATGATATATTTTCCTTTAGTGGACGACGACATTGATGGAATTCCTTTAGACAAGCTAGGTGACACGAAAGCTTCACGGGCTGGTGCATTTATTCCTTCGAAATGGGAAACAGTCGATCCAGAACAGGTGTGTAGAAGTTTTGTTGTTTTTAGCCATTTCGTAACACTTGAACATCTTTAGGTCGAAGCACAAGCAATTACCACTAGTAAATGGGATACTCTTGAACCAGTTGCACCCGATCCTCCAAAATTTTATGATTCCGAAGAAAGCAATAATAGCGATAACGTGGATTTTTTGAGGTAAACAAGCCAATTACAGATGATGATTCAGAATAATAATTGAATCCCAATTATAGAGGAACAAATGAAGAAAAACGCAATAAATTACGGGAAATTGAGATGAAAACAATGGAATATCAAGATGAGTTAGAATCAGGTGGTAGAGAAGTTAAACCAGGTTGGACGATACCACAACAAGTTGAACATTATCGGAGAAAATTGCTGAAACGGGTAAGTCATTCCTCAATATCGAAAGAATTTAAAATAATCTCGCACCTGTTAATAAGTCTGCCAAGTATAAGGTTGAAGCCATTCTCAACTTTCACTTCTTGTACAACTATCGCACATTTTAACTTTTCAGCAATCGAACTTCAGCTACAGAAATTAGTTTGCTTTGTTTTTCTTCTCCTCCCCATTTCTTTACACGAATGAAATCCCTTTTTATTTCTTTAGGATCATGTCGAAAGCGACTCTCCAAACGAACGAGTATCACGAAAGGATGCTGCCAAACGTTCACCCAGCCCATCAGAGTCGTAAGTAGTATACCTTCACTAGACGAATTCTGTATGAAACATTACAACAATTACAACAGGTTGAGCTCACGTAAATCGAAACGATCACGTCGATCCACTTCCCCGTATTCCGGCCGATCCTCAAGTCCTCCAAAAACCAAGCGACGTTCACGGTCTCCATACTCTAAACGGAAAAGTTCCCCATCTCCTACTCGTAGTTCACGAAAACGTCGCTCGAAAAGTTCATCAGAATCACCAAAACGTTATGCTCGAGACAGATCGCCGGCAGCGAAAACATCGAAATATGAATCCAGTCCTAGAAGGCAAAGGTAATATTGAATTTTGTTTTTTAAATTCTTGGTTCTTCTTGAAACGCTTTGTTTCCGAATAGATCAATTTCACCAACCGAAAGATCTCGCCATGCGTCTCCATCTAGATCACGACGCTCTCCGGAGAGGGCTTCTAAACGAGAATCATCACCGCCACGGTATGCCAAGTCACCAAGTAGACATCGCTCGGAAAAGCATAAACATAAGCATAAATATTGAAGACGTGGAATGGAGGAAAATTTAGTAATATTAATTTTATTTACAACCACTATGCGTATACTTGTGAAAATTTCTAATAAAGTGAAAATAAACTATATTCACTATTTCTTACTTCAATAATAGTTGACAATGATTTCGGGAATTTATGATATTATCGATATTCTAACGGGGGTAATGGATAAAGCATTCAGGTTGCGTTGAAACGAGCTAACTAAGTTCGCGATTGCCGTACAATACCATGGAAACTTTAACATCCTATCTAGTTTCTCCACAACAAGGATTGCTGGATTTTATTATTATTTAAAGGTAGCAAAAACCAATAATACCCCCTTAATTACTTACCCTAATTACTTGGAATAAGCTAGATGAACAATTGCCCATATCGGTGCTCAACAACCTGGCGTTACTTTGTTTAAATATTTCCAGACTTTTTGCGGCATCTAGTTTGTGGACTTTATGTATTTTTTGTATAATACCCACGTTGTCCCATGAAATGTTATGGCTGCTGTCTACTACGTGTTTTGTGACTGCAGACTTAACATGCCGTAGTGGGGTTTTTGTCGCTAGTTCCGCTTCTTCGGTATGTTCCTCAAATCGTGTTTTTCTCTTCCTCCTTGGATTTCGGGTCCTTTACGCGCCTAAGTCGCGTTTTAAGTTGCGCATGTCTGCTTGTTGGGACAGCCTCTATTTTAAATCCTTTAAGCGCATTACTAATCCTAGGCCACAACAAGTGTATGTAATGCTCGATCTCACTGTTGTCTTATCATTAATACCTGGCAACGACGTCAATTGTTTTCTGTTATTGACAGCCTGTTTCTTCCTTATTATAGCGACTATAATGTCGATGCTATACCCGTTCTTTTTCGCGGTGTCTTTTATATAAGCCAGTTCTTTGATATATCTCGATGTGGTTAGGGGGATGTTTAGCATTCTATGTACCATGCTGTGGAAGACCGCGAATTTATGCTGGTATGAATGGAAAGAGCTGCTAGGAATGACTCGTTGGGTGATTGTGAACTTCCTGGATATATCGAACTCGAAGTCTTCCCCGTTTCTAATTATTTTGATGTCCACGATGGCTAGTACATCATCAACATATCTAACCCAAAAAGTGGGCGTTATCCCATGCTGTTCCATTAGTTCCTCTAGACCTGCGACAAACATTTCGCTTAGTAAAGGGGAAAGTGGGTTACCCATTGCCGTGCCTGCGGTGGTTTTGTAGTATTCATTCCGAAGGGTGAAATAGTTTTCACTCATACATTTTGACGGATTCTCCCTCTTTTCCTTGGTGACGTGCAGTGTTTGTTGAGCCACGTTTCAAGTTGTGTAGGGCCTGTTTGACGAATATACTCGGAAAAAGTGCTTTCACATCAAACGAGACTAGGATTTGATGCTGCCTAATTTTGGCATCCTTCAGCTTCTCGACCACCTGAAAGCTGTTTTTTACGGCATATTCACTACGATAGTCACCGATAGCCTTGACTTAGGAATTAGTGTCCGCGATAATTTTCTGTGTTTTGTTACCCTTTCTATGTACCTTGGGTTGTATTCTGAACTTCTACGCAAAGAACCTTGTTAGATAAAACCGCTCGAACTGGAGATTCTGCGGCGGTTACCAGAAACTTAACACCATCACGCAGACCGAGAAAAAATCCACCACCACTCATAAAAAGTATTTTTCCTTTATTACATGGAAAATCGATTTTTTTTTCAACTCTGAAACTAGAAAGAGCTTACTACCAGGAAAGACTCCCATCACCACACCTTGGGGTCTGTACGAATACTTGGTCATGCCATTCGGTTTCCAAAATGCCACAAAAACCGTTTAAAGGTACATAGGTACCGTTTTTCGTGGTTTAAATTTTGTTTTCGTGTATATTGATGACATTCTGTTCATGCCCGAAGACGAAAATCAGCATTTCGTCAAGTCTTTCAACGGCTTCAGGAATACAATTTGTCCATCAACATCAGCAAATGAGACTTGGTTAAAGGAGAGGTCAACATTATCTGCTATTTCATCAACTCTACAGGATATTCACCTACTGCTGATCGTCGTTACAAGGTCACAGAATATCTCAAGCCGCAAACTGTCCAAGAGCTCAGACATTTTTAGGCATAGTAAATTTATAACGACGAACCCGACAACGAAAACGGAATAACGATTTGCGCATTTTCTCATGGAACGTGCGCTCTCTGTACAGACCGAATGCTGCTCAGCAGCTAGTCGATACTTTGTCCAAAAAAAGGAAACCTGCTGTTATCGGTTTTGAAAACATAAGCGAAAGGCTATGCACTCTGCATTTGCGAGGCAAATTTAGAAACATAAGCCTCATAAACGTTCACGCCCCTACAGAGGAGACTGTTGAGTCGGATAAGGCTACCTTCTACAAGCCCGTTGAGCGAACCCTCGAAGCCTGTCCGAAGTATGATATTAAAATCACACTTGGAAATTTTAATAGTCAAGTAGGGATAGAGCCCGTATTCAGGCGATGCGACGGTTCCCATAGCTTACATAGGGATACCAATGATAACGGGCTGCGGATTATTCAGTTAGCAATATCACACGAAATGGTTGTTGGAAGTACCTGGTTTGTGCAGAAAGCGATCCACAAACATGCATGGGCCTCCCTAGTCGGGACCAATTTAAACCAAATTGACCACGTGTTGATTGAAAGCCATCACCTCCCAGCCTTGATGAATGTCAGAACATATAGGGGGGCCAATATAGACTCGGGTTTCTATCTCGTTGGCACAGTGCTCCGGACTCGAGTTACTACAGCACCTACAATCCCCTCTGACATTCAAGGGAGAGTGGATATTGAAACCATCCACCAGACAGCCCTCCGCAACACTTATAAGGGCAAAATGGATGTCGCAATAACTGCAGCTAACAGATGTCCTGGAGATGAAGCATTAGCAAATGATCTCCACAACCACCTGAAGAGCATTATCATTGATACGGCCGCAAATATACTTGGCTCCACCCGCAAGAAAAGTGGGAACAGCTAGTTCAACGATGAATGTAAGCTAGCAACCGGACAATGCTGCACTCTCAAAGAACGCAGGCACGCCCAGAAGCTTATCAAGAACTCCGTCGAGTAGCAAAGCGACTTCACAAACGGAAAAGGGAAGCCTGGCGGAAGTATTACCAACAAGTCAGCAGGATGAAGCCTTATACACCTCGATGTTCATCCTGCCGAAACAAAGAAGGAAATCTGATTTCCGACAAAATGGGCATATTGGAGCAATGGGTTTAGTACTTTGATGAGTTACTGAATAATCAGAACATTAGCGAGTTGGAGGTCCCGCCAACTGAAGACGACGGACAAATACTGCCACCACCAAGTATAGAAGAAACAGTCCGTACAATTCATCGGCTTTAAACTCATAAGTCGCCAGGAGCCGATGAAATGACAACTGAATTAGTTAAATATGGAGACGACCAGTTACACCAAGTGATTCATCAACTTATGCTCAAGGTATGGGACAGCGAATCAATGCCTGACGATTATCGAGGCATTATCTGTCGCATACACAAACAAGTGGGAATACCGGAAGCTCGCGCTTCGGGTATAAAGGTTTTGTGTTCATCTTATGTAAGAGACGCACATTTTTCTGTCCGTATATAGTTACAAATCCAACATAATCCTTCATATTTTTCCAAACTACGAGACATACGTACATATTAGAGCCATAGATATCACGCTCACCCTAAACAAACAAACTGCCTATTACCTGCTGTACACATATATGCACGTATCTAAATTTATCGTACCCATATTTCCGATTTACGTCTTATATCTATCTGAATTAGGCACTACCCGCAAAGTGCATTAGCACGCATATATTATATACCTACATACACACATGTCTGGTTGACAAATAACTAAAAAACTAAAACAAAATAATTCTCAATAATTCTCAATATTCTAATAACTCATTTCGTTGTGGTAATGAATTGATATGTCATGATGACGTCATGCAGGTTATAGAGTGCGCGAAATTCACAAAAAATCGTGAAGTTTCAACCCTTATAACTTTGTTAATAATAGTTGGATTTTCTTCAAACTTGACCAAACTGTGCATTATGTTCTTCATTACACGCATGGTAAATTTTGTACTTCTGGGATGAACATAAGGGGGGTGCCGAGTAAATTTCTAAAATGTGGAAATCTACTATTATTAATTTTATTTGTGCAGATATCTTAACCGGATATATTTTGAGGCATAGATTTCGTAGAGATGCATCACTGTGATTTTTTTCAGATTTTTCAGTTGGATAGGTTCTGAGAACGAGACCTATGTTTCATCTAATATCAAATATTGAACCAGATTCGAAAAGTACTAATTGAGACCTTTGATTTGATACCCTACATGGCTATATTCTGTGAAAAAAAAATGTGCACCCTCCATTCACATGTACGGGGAGCCCCCCTTAAACTTAACACAAGATGGCGCCACTTACTGCATGTAAAGGGAACACCAGATTACATACTTTCACCAATTTTCGTGACAATCGGTCCAGCCGTTTCCGAATAAATCGGGTGTGACAGACAGACAGACAGACAGACAGACAGACGGACAGACGGACAGACAGACACCGTCTCGATTCTAATAAGGTTTTGTTTCACACAAAACCTTAAAAAGGGAGATATCACCCAGCGCAGCAATTATAGAGGTATCACGTTGCTGAGTACCATCTATAAGATATTCTCCGCTATCTTGCTAGGCCGGATAGCCCCATATGCCCAGAACATCACTGGTCCATACCAAAGAGGCTTCACTCCAGGCAAATCAACAACAGATCAGATTTTCTCTGTGCGGCAAGCGATGGAAAAACTGTTGGAATATGGACATGAGTTGCACCATCTTTTCGTCGACTTTAAAGCCGCGTATGATAGCATAGCCAGGGTAAAATGTATACGGCCATGAGAGAATTCGGTATCCCGACGAAATTGATAAGACCGACTAGGCTCACCTTGACCAGTGTGTGAGGCCAGATAAAACCAGCAGGATCTTTAACCTGGCCCTGGAGAAAGTGATTCGTGATGCCGATATAAATGCGAGAGGAACCATCCTCTTCAAGTTCACCAAACTACTGGCCTACGCTGACGATATTGATATCATGGGAAGAACAACCCGAGATGTACAGTCTACCTTCATCCAGATCGAGCAGGCGCGCAAGATCTTGGGTTGCACATTAATGAAGGTAAGACGAAGTACATGGTGGCAACGTCAGCGCCAAAATCAAAACCGAAAGAACGAACAACATCAAATCGCACTGGTCAAACGAAAACAATGAAGATAGGAGACTACTACTTTGAGACCGTTGAAAATTTCTCCTATCTGGGGTCGAAAATCACAACCGATAACAGCTATGACGCTGAAATCCGCGCATGGTTGTTGGCTGCCAACAGACTTATTATTTTATTAGTTGTCCTACGAACTTAAATGAGTGACGTGCTAATAGCCTAATATTTTCAGTGGAGTATACATTTGAGATGTTGTCATCAATTTTGTGTTTAAATTGGGTTTATAAGGGAAATAGGGAAGGGTACGATAATTTACTAGTATTCATTGGCCTTGTTTTTCACGGCCTTCTTTACAGCCAGCCTACCACAGTCGTGAATTGAATTGTTAATCAATTAATGAATTCATTATTGCTTCAAACAGGTCATTACTCTGTCGGATGAATATGAGTTTACCAATTTTTTATTCAATATTTAAAATTGTAAAAAATGGGTTATAACGCGTCCACTATTGTCTGATGTTATTATCTCAAATAGTTGTTATGATAATTTGTGCAATCATTGTCTGGTGATGGAAAATTTCCATAAACACTTTGGTCATTATTGTTGAATAGCGCTACCAAGTGAAAAACACAGAGTTATAGAGGACCTCATTTATCATAATTTTCACGGCTTCAACTAGAATAGGTATAATTACAAAATTTTGAACATCGGAAGATTATTCTGTGGACTTTGGCTCACAGAAATCAGTTAATAATTTTGTACATTTTAGCGTTGCCTTCATTTACGTTATAATGTGTATGCCTGCCTATGCATTTGTTGATCCAAATTTAATTCAAATCCAGTTTACCTTAGGTAGTTATAAAGTAGGTAGTTATAATATGTGGACAATTACCGCTTCACAACGCTAACCTTTACTAGAGGCGCAGTTACCGATAATCTATACATGAAAAATTAAATCAAGGTGAATGCGAGATGATGAATTAATCAGACTTGGTAGGTGGTTTACATTTAATTACTATAATCTAAACGTTGTTTTGACTGATAGTTGCAAGGATACCTTACAAGCTTGATGTCCTCCATTTCCGGTTCTAGGTCCTACAACTATAAAGGTAAAATAGAAAAGCTGCTTCCTTGTCAGATTACGTTACTACGGGATTCGATAACTTTATAACAAGACATTCTTAAATTGCAGTATGCTTCTAAAATAATAATCATTTTAACTAAACTGCAGAATGATACGGTCAAAATATACCCTTATAGATATACATATGCTTGAATGATATCCAATAATTCAATTATGACTTCATCTCCAACCGCATGACCGCAATATTTACACTACGAAGCACAGATAATTGATGATTCTAATTGTTACATATTAGATATGTAACCGTTGATTAAAGAGACACTAGTTACTGTTTATTAAAAATTACCCCCCTTTTGATATTATGAATTAGCACTTTGCTTCGCTGATCAAAGCAGTTCCATTATATGTACATGTAAGGTACAATATTTGAACTTCCGCTGGGCTAACTATTAATTAACCAGCAATCCGAAAAACGATATAGATATAGAATGTATACATTGTCCCTGAACTTAGTAACTGCAACCGTAATTTAAAAATTTAGCCGCGTGTAGGTGTATATGGGTATGGTTTTATCTACCCTCATGATTACGAAACGTTATTATATTTTTTAAGTTCAACTTAGTGTGGTATCCCACCATACAAATAGTTGCTGTTGAAGATCCTTAACAAAACAACCTCGACTTTATGAGTGGTCGATTATTTCTAATGAATGTCAAAGTAAAATTAATTATATTGTATCTTCTGAATTGAATATGAAAAAGGGCAGCAAATGTCAACTCATTCATTCTACTGATTTGTAGAAAGGAAAACTTTTTGAAAAATTAGTAAGTGCCTAGATATATCTTGTGTATGGTTACTACCTTGTATGTGTGGAGGGTAATCGTTAAAGATTAGCTGATGTTGAATATTGTCAACGACATACACGGAATTACAACTTATAATTGAAAAGCTAATTGAACACATCAACCCCGTCCACGGAGGGGGAGAAGAGTTTAACCTTAACGAAAACTTATGGCGGTCAACCCCCCTCAAAAAGTGATGGCACCTCGAATAGAGTCTTTTAATATCATGATGGCAAATTGTGAATTATCAACCCTACTACGTGGACGCGAGAGGATGAGGAGGGAATGTAGGAGGAGGAGAAAAGTCCACCCCGTTAAGTAATTGCAGTGGTTACCCCCGTTAAAAAGCTAATGCACCCCAAGGAAAGGCTATTTTCTTGTCATAACGTTAGGGTCTCATTTTGAACCCTATCTCCGCAGGGGAAAGGAGGATATGAAGCGGGAAGCGGGAGATCCTCTCTCTCGAATACCTTCAAAAAACTGCGGCGATCGTCTATGCTTAAAAAGTTATGACGTTTCAAAAGGGGGGGGGGGGGTTGAAGGTTGACATCATTATGGTAAATTTTGATTTCCCAGCCTCACTCCCGGAGGGGTAGTGAGTAAAGAAGATATGTGGAAGGAAGAAGAAGGTCCTTCCTTTCCAGCATAGTTAAAGCATTGTGGCGGGCATCCACTGTTAAAAGGTTATAGTGCCTGAAAACGGTTGTTTTCGTATTATTAATGAGCTTATTGATACTACAATCATCTTCGTGATGTGCAAGGGGAGTTACAGAGAGGCCTCCCGTGTTTTCCCTCCATGTACGTGGATGAGGAAGGAATAGAGGGGCAAGACACCTAATAACCGCTTCGGCCACGCGAAAACACAAATCGTCTATTTTCGTACAAATTTGGCGTTAGTTCAGAATGGAGAGCCCCGTGGAACAGCAACAGTTGAAAATTCTTTTTTTGAGATTAGCGGGGTCCTAAGTCCGCTCAACTTGATGCCGGACTGAACCAAATGGAGAGCAACGAACTCCGTAAAGCCGTCATCGCCTAATATTTTGGAAGTTTGAGTGTTAATCCCTAAATGGGGAGTCTGTGGACCAAAAAAAAGAGGGAGTAGGTTGCTCTCCATTTGGTCCGGTCCGGTATCAAGTTGATGCGGACTTAGGACCCCACAATTCTCAAAAAAATATTTTCAGCTCTGGCCAAGCTCTGGTCAATAGTGCGGATTTACGCTCAATATAATCCGTAGTCATGTTATGTTCTGCTAATTACATAAAGGAGCATTTAACATCTGTGAACTCCTTCGGCCACGCTGTTCCCATGGCAGAGGTGAGGCAGCGTCTGACGATTTTCCTCTGCACTGGTAAGTGGAGAAAAGTTTCCTACTAATTGGTCCGGTCTATCAAGTGGATGGGGAACTCATGACTCCCTCAAATCCTGGCATCTTAGGATGTAAATTAGAAGTGCACGTTCGGCTTGACATTTTGTAGTGTTCGTGAATTTGCGGCAAATGCAACATTTCCTTTGCCTTGTCCAGGGACAATCTGACGGGGGAATGCATTTAGTAGTATGCAGTATTCCTTCATTTTCTCCCCTTCTAACACCTCTTAGCTTTCCCAATTTACTCCTTTCATCCTCCTTCTTCCTCGCCATTCCCCAAATATAATAAAATTATCATTCTACATATATATTTTCTTTTACACTTTTTCTGTCGTTTTTACAAAATAAAGTTATTTCCGATTTGTTTCATTGATGTATTTAATTTGGAACAAGAAATTGCTTATTTTCACCTTGATTCGAAAAAAAAACGTCCGCACCCGGCGACTGCAATTAGAAGAGGAGAGACTCGTAGTCAGATCTACCGGTGCAGCCTCACCCCTAGATCTAACGAATTTTTCTTCGGCCGACAGGGCGCTTTGAGAGCGCAGATTTTATTACAGCGGCGATCTCTACAGCACTTCTCCTCCAGCTGAAACCAGAGGGTTTCAACGAAAGTCTGTGGCTTAACTCCTCCAACTCAGCAAGTCGAACCGGACGCACCGCTCGCGCTTTCCCCTGGGAGTATTTGTCTCCCGCCGTCGAGGGTAAAGTGGTGCAGTCGTCCCGCACGTCGAGAACTGGGTCGCTGGGGAGTCTTAGCTTCTCCCCTTATACAAGTTTCGCGGAGTTTGCAGCAAACTGCTTCTGTGCCATCTTTCGAGCATCCCATTGAGATGAGGTTGGTAGGCAGGTGTCCGGTGGCGTTTGAAGCCTAGGAATCTGTCTAACTTCGAGACAAAAGAGGATTCAAACTGCATTCCTTGGTCAGTGATGATGATCCCCGGCACACTAAAGTTTGGAATCCACCCTCAACAGATGGCTTTGGCACATGATAGTGCCGTGATGTCTTTTAGAAGAATCGTCTCAGGCCAGCCCGTGAACCTATCGATGATTGTGGGGCAATGATTGAAACCGTGCGAGTCTCGCAATGGGCCAATGATGTCAAACTGGATGGTATGGAAGTGCTTGGTGGATCTGGCGAACACACTTAGTTCTTTCCTCACATGCTCCGAAGTTTAATATTTCTAACAAGAATAATCAGAGAATAACCACGAATTGATATTTCGCAGTAACTAACCAGTTTGTTGTCCGGATGGCTGCATGCGCCAGATCGTGATCGGCGTTAAATACTCGCTTACGGAAAGCGGCCGGAATGTATGGCCCTGGTCTCTTTTCTGAGGTCTCGCAGTATAATGTAGAGGTCGAGCCGAAAATGGGAAACTCTCTGAAAGTGTACTTGGAGTTACTCTTCATGTCCTGAAAACTGCGTCGTCCTTCTGCGTCTCCGCGATTGCCGGGAAATCGATTGTGGTGGGGAAATGCGTCAGCAACTATGTTGTCCTTTCCAAACACGTGTTGGATGTCAGAGGTGAACTGGCTCAGGTGCCTGAGTTGACGAGAGGGTGCTTTGTCGGGTTTCTGTTTTAGGGCAAATGTAAGAGGCTTGTGGTCTGTGAACATTGTGAACGTCCAGCCAGAAAATATTTCATTGTGAGGTACGCGGCTGACAACTTACGTTCGTAGATACTGTAGTTCCGTTAGGCGGGCTTCAATTGTTTCAAAAAGAAGCTCAACGGCTGCCAGCTTTGATTCACTTCACTCAAGGAGACATTGAAAAATGCACTCGGGGTGCGCTATATGCCCAGAGTCTGAAGAGGAATCGACCAAAATGGGGTGTATGTAAACGAAATAGAAGTTTAGGTTTCGTAGAGCAGAGTGGATGAATCTCTGAAGTGTTTGCGCTGCAGTCCGCACAGTCCGAAAGTCATCCTGGTGAACTCGAAAGGTGTGCGTATTTCTGTTTTCGGAACGTCTTTAGGAGCTAGGGGGACGGCTATCAACGAGAGAATGTGCAAACTCCTGGATGAGCGATATAGGATATTGGCCCGGAGTAGTCTGAGCGTTTAGGCGCCTATAGTCACCACAAGGTCCCCATTCGCCGTTTGGTTTAGGGACCATGTGGTGGGCCAAGACCAACAGCTCTCTGAGGGGACCTTAGAGAAGATAGGAGATTCGGTGGTGTTGATGTCGTGCTGAGTATCATGCTTTACTGGCTCGGGAAGGGTACGCTCGGTAGCTATGTTGCGATATTTTTGAAGAAGTGTACGAACGGGAGGTCGGCAGCATCTTCGAAAATGATGGATAAAGTGTTGGATGGGCGAGCAGCGTATCTTGACCTGTTCCGTGAGCTTCGTCCCGAATGGAGAGCAGCAACGGTGTCGGCGAGTTTTGCGAGTTGTACGGGTTTATCCGACGAGTCGCTCAACACTTCGCCAACCGTGGGCCATGAGTGCATCTCATGGATTTGGTCGGCGGTTGCCGTCAGCATATCCAGCAAACTAGAGTCCGTGCCCGCCAAAATAACACGAGTGCCTTCCGGAAGTCGCTGCAACCACAAAGGTTGGAACAGAGCTGGGGTCACCCTGTCCCCAGCCAGCTGCTTCATTTCCTTAGGCAGCTGACTGGATGTCCGGTTGTCCAGCGTGAGTTCTGCCAGCAAGTGATTCAGCTTGGTTTTCTCACTCACTGACAGACGCCGTATTAGATCCTTCTTTAGTATTTCATACGAGCCCTGCTCCAACACGTCGAAGACGAGCCCAACAGATTCCTCGTCTAACGCGACTGGCGTGTAGTTGAAACGTGTGGCGTCAGATGTGAAGCCGGAAAAGGCAACTTCCGCCTCGAGCTTGTGTAACCATACCTCGGGGCTCTTGCACCATAAAGGTGGTACGGTCACGGGTTGTGGGGCCCCTGTTGATTGTGGCAAAAAATTTTATTAGCTTCGGATCAATGCGGTACAGACGTAGAACATCGATTAGCTAGGTGAACGGGGCGTTATCGAAAGTCTTGGCGTAATCGATATAGCAACGTTATGAATTTGTAGGGGGTTGGTAAACAAGTAATCGGTCTTGTGTCCGCGGTCCTGCAGTGTGCAGGGTGGAAATTCCTCAGTGCGACTAATTACCTGGTTTATGCTATGTGCCAAGCGAAAAACTTTTTATACCAGAAATTATGCACACTGTCCAGACCAGGATAGAATTCTCGGAGTTGCTGGAGATGCATAGAGCCTGGGAATAACTGGTCTATGCAAGGGATCCATTTCCAAGAATTCTATACATGCTCTTAGTGGAAAAAAATTGCTTTGGCTAGTACTGAAAGTGTTGCCTGCAGTTCGTCGTGGTGTTGTTGATGGCACCGCCTCTAGCCCCATAAACTCTTGGTCACCAGTTTTCGCGGTGACCTCAAGTCGAACACGCTCCCTGATGATGGCCGCGATTGTCTCGTTATTATTTCATTCTACATTATTTTAAAACATCATTTGGTAGGGGTTAGATGGGGTGCTCCCATACTTTCTAGGTATTATGCCCACTCAGAAGACATTGTATTCAAATTCATAATATAAAAACAACATGCAACACAAAGATAAACAAATGATTACCTGTTAACGTAATTATTGGCTCATATGCTTTCATAATGTATTTATTTGCATAACAGACGCAATTTAATCAAATTGTTAAAGTCAGAAGGTATTTGACAAAAACGTTTTTTCCCAGAAAATAAACAAAACGCGTGGTGTCGTTGTTTAGTTATTTCGCTGCTTAATAGTCACTATGGCGTGGCAGGCAAGCAATAAATTTTTGTTTTAAAACCGGGTCCTCGATAGCGAAAAGAATAGCAAAAATAATTGAAAAATTCGAATGGGAGAGAGTTAACTATTATTCAAAGAATTCAGTATTTCTGATTTGACTGAATAAGTAATGTCCTTACTGAATTTCGAGTTGACTTGATGTCAGAGCTGCATTATTTCATTGAAGAGTAAACAGGATTGTCGGGTTTTTGGTTTGAACTTGACAGTGAAGCTTTTTCCTTATAATTATGAATTTCTTTTCTTTTCAATCTAAATCCCCCCAGTTAGTATTAAAATTCTTTCCCTCGAGGAAGCAGATGAAAGCGTTGAAGATTGTGTACACAACTCTGTACGATCAGCTAACCCAGTGAAATTTTAGGCACCTAAATCCGAAAGTGGCCATACCAACTTGGGTGACGATGGATCTTCGGGATGGCCAACAACTGCAATTACAAACGATAACACCGCTTGAGTTCAATAAAAGGTACCAGACGACCGTTGAATTGAAGTTAGGAAGATAGAAAATGCTCTGAATATTTCCGAATAACATGTTCGGTACATTCCGAATAATCGTTGCCGTTGCTGACGAAGCTCCACTTCATTGTCTCGTGCCAGCGGCCCCGGGTTAAAGGTGGCCTCCCCGCCAAAATAGCCGTTTCTTTCTGGGCTAGCTTTCGTCACTTCAACGGACGCGACACTGGCGTACATAAAAAGCAAGTTTGGTGGAGTCACTTATCCGCACAAATGTGACAATCGGCAATCCTTCTTTCTGTATGAAGGTGTGTTCATTAAGCCGTAAAACCAATTCGTGAATAAATTTTAGGACAGCTCGCCTGCACCGCTGATCAATGTTACTGGTTCTGTGTTTATTGTCAGGTTGTTTGATCAAACTCTAAGGGGTTTAAGAACCAAGTTGGCGGCCTTCAATTTATCTGCGCTGGCTCAGCAACTTCACGTGATTTGTATTTGTGAAACCTGGCTTATCGGCAATATACTGAACTCGGAGTTCCTCGAAGGGTATTTTATTTTTCGCTGCGACAGGTACCGGGCTGCGTCAGGTAAGTATACTGGTGGTTGGGCCCCAATTACAATAAAAGATCAACTCCGCGCTGAACTCCTGTACTTTGTCCTTCCCACCTGTACAAAGAAATATTTGACAGCTTGTTGGAACTCCTTACTCTCAAATTCCCTTCCTTATTATTTACCTGTGTTTCGTCTTCGCTGGACTGTATTCTCTTGCAGTCTAGCCTTGATACTTTGGTCCGTTGGTGCGCGGTTAACAAGCTTCTACTGCATGTCAACAAATGCCACTGAATGTGATTTTCACATAAACCCTCCCCAACATCCTTTCCCTACTTTATTGGCGAGCAACCCCTTTCACGACTCCAAGACCTGGGTGTAATCTTTGAGATAAACCTGCTTTCACTTTCCATTTCATTGACATCATCAATTGAGCTTCCATAATGTCTAGTTTGATTCCTCTAACTTTACCTCAATTCAAATTCTGTAATTGCCTGATGGACTGCTTTGCCAACTCCGATATTATTTTCCGCAAAGTCTTTCGTAGTACAAACATTTTTGAAGTCTCCTTCATGGAGCTCTATTTCATTCCCTGATCCCGAGATTTATTTAATTAAATAAATAAATACTCCAGAAATAAAAACACCATCAAACAACAATTGAAAACAACATTTTTTTTTTTGAAAACAACATTTTTTATTAACCTTATATTACTACAAAGCTAAATTAACCTAACTTATGTACTACTTTAATAGCATAGCTTAATCTAAAGTAAAAACTGTGGCCTAAACTAACTTATCACTAATGAAGAAATTAATATAATTGTGTATGTCGTCTGTAGGAAAAGCCGAAAAAAACCTCCAATCGTTGATTTTTATACAAAAACGGGCGGGCGGGGGAAGGAGCTAGGAAGTGGGCTGGGATGGAGAGCATGCGGGAGGGGGTTAGGAACGGAAGCTAGGTGTGGTGCTGAGAATGGATGGGTTTTGAAAACTGGAATGAGGAGTAGATGCCGTTGTAGAAGACCGGTAGAACTCGTCCAAATAGGAATTCAGGCGGGTTTCACGGGCTAGGATATTTCTGGTGGAGGTGTAGAGGATGAGGTCATATGCGTATTGGAGGATTCGGATCGGATTTGGGTGTGGAGTTTGTTTGGGCAGGTCTGCGGTGAACAAGGAGAAGAGGGTAGCGGAGAGGACTAATCCCTGAAGAATGCCAGCCGGACTAGAGTATGAAGAAGAAAGGTGTTCATGGAGTTGGACTTGGGATTTTCGCCCATCAAGAAAGCTAAGAATTAGCTTGCAGAGGTGCGGATGGAAAGTATACGAGTCCGTATTGCCATATGGAGTCGAAAGCTTTCTTTATGTCAAGGAGACAGGCTATGGTCGGCGCGTTCCGGTTGAGGCCGAGGACTACGTCCGATTTGAGCACGAGGAGTGCATGCTCAATTGAGTGTTTGGGTCGGTTGGCGAATTGGAATACTAAAAACAATTGCCATCATAAGGTGCTTTTATACTTATTCACTAATTACTTAAATTACTTTTATATTTTTTTTAAACTATCAACCTAATTACCTGCTAATTTCCGGGACCAGCCTTATTAATTTTGAGGGGCAGTCACCTGAATCTGTGCTTAATCACGCGTCCCCTCTCAAAATTTCTAAATTTTCCCAAGGGTCCAAGGTTGTCTTTCGGTATGCATGACGCAAGACCTCAAGATTTTGCCGGTCAATGCTATGACCTTCTTCGGCTATGTGCGTTGCAGCTGATCTTATGCACGACTTTTGTTTGCGAACACTACTTACCGCTTTCTTAATGTGTTCATTAAATCTAGTTGTTGTCAGGCGTTTAGTCTGTCCTATGTATATCTTATTACAATCGCTGCATGGTAGATCCCGCTTTTTTCCTCTGGTGCCAAAAGATCCTTGACGCTTCCCAGTAGATTCCGCAAGGTAGGTCGACTCGAACCTACGACTTCCAGTTGAAATGTTTGTATCCAATTCCTTATATTGTTAAATAAGTAGGTATACAGGATAATTATCTGTCTGGTGGTTGCTTTCTTATGCTACGTGAATAGTGTTGTATAGGCATGTCTATTAAGTTGCTTGATTTTCCCTAAAATCAGCTGCTCAATAGTCTGAGGATTATACCCATTCTTAATAGCGGTGTTAATAATATTCTGTCGTTTTTTATTGAAGTCATATTCCGTAAGCGGGTATGTGATCAGCCGGTGAATTATGCAATTATAGGCTGCCATTTTTTTTGGAAAATGTAGGGTGTAAGGTTGCTGGTATCGTTCTCTGCGTTGCTTTAGGTATATTCGAACTTTAGCTTCCCGCTAGAGTTGACGATATTCGGATCTGGGAAGGGTAGAGCCTCATTCTTTTCTACCTCTAGTATAAACTCGATTTTATGATGAATCTTGTTTATAGAGGAGATTACCATGTCGATATCGTCACCTCATAATCACAATTGTGTTTAGTAGCTTTGTACTGATGAAGGGGGTAAGCCGCTCCCGAAATATATATACATTTAAAACTAAAAATTATAGTCTGGAGGAAGCTAACCCTTGTCTACCAATTTTAGACTAGACTGCAAGTAGTAGTAATCTAATCTCCACGATAATAAGAATCGTTTTCTTAGGATGAAAGGCAGATATGTGTATAACTTAGTGGGACCTTTTAGTTATTAAGTGATCAGAGTTATTACAGACAAATAGAAGAAGAAAGCTCTTTCTTTCTAAACCAAGCAGTCGATACCAAAGCAACAACTATTGTGAAAATGAATCTTTTCGTTATTATTAACACTTTTATTCATAAAAATTAATATTGAAATGGAACAAAAACTTGATACAGAGAATGCGATGTTATGCATATTAATAATGATAAAAAAGACAAAGTCTATTTGAATTACTAATTACCATGACAATAGATTAAAATAATTGAATGTAGAATGTAGACTAATCTAGGCAAATGGATGTTAGTGACGTGATACCCCCTTCAGATATTGCTAATTTGAAAAGTATCTATGCAGATATTTTATTCTAACGTAAGCTCTATGATGTATGGACGTCTTCCAATATAAAAAAACTGCAAAGATAGGATCACCATATGAGTTACATCATTGAATATCTTTTTATGACTGTTTCATTAAGTAATATGGTATTGTAAACAAACTGATTGGCATTTAGTAGGCGACAATATTTAAAGTTAATAGTAAAGTTTCCGGCAATTTTAATTTGCGCTTAAAAACCGACTGGATTTAAAATCTAAATATAGTACAACTATTATAGATTTATACAAAGTATTCTCTGGACTGATGATCCCGTCCGTTTTTACTCTAAAATAAGCATATAGACATATGGAATGTATAATAATTATGGTTCCTTCAAGGAAAACAAATAGTATAGATTAATTCACCCTACCCAGTTTAGAACATATAATAGAAATAACCAAATCTGCAGATTTAGTATGTATCCATATATGGGGGAGAAACCCTACGTTAAAAATCGAGAACTCGGCGTGAAGAAATTAACGCGCCTATTGCACAAGCTGCGATGATATCATACTGTATGTTAGCGGCTCTTTTCCACATACCTTCCCTACCTTTGGAAGTAACTATGGAGTGCTGCAACACTGGGACGAAGTTATAGCCTGATGTATGTTGCGGTGAATTGTAAGGGTAGAAAACTTAACATAAATCAAGTGCACTTCAGTCAGAAAGTATGTAAAGCAACTCCCTTATTGAGAGGAACTGGAAACCTGACTACGGCCGCTTGTTGATGACACTGTTGCCTAACTCTTCAAAAATACGAGAGAGGAAGGCGCGGCCGAAAGACTTTAGCCACAAAGGCGAAGGGACTACAGACTTGGCTGTCATAATCTTCTCCTCCACCTGTACCCAGAAAAACGGAAGAAAGGGAAGCTGGTAATGTGGACGCAACTTTTCTAACGCCGGTATGTGAAAATAGATCCATGTAGCCTGGACTCCGTGAGCCTAGGAGGGTTCCTAGCCGATGACAACGGAAGGCACTACGAAAGAAGGCGAAGTTTCTTGGGAATGAGGACATGGACGTTGCTACACCACCAAGTGTGGCGATATCCAGAGAAATCGGACGAAACAAAGCGGAACTTTCGGCAGAAGGTGAGGACAAGCTGGTTACCCCATTAAGATCCACACTGAACGCAGCAGCGGCTTATGGCTACAAATAAAGAGCTATCCAAATTAACCTGCAGCATGCCAACGGTTGTTCCTATCCACTGGCAGCAAAGCTGGCTTGCTCTCCTTATATATTTCTGGTTCAAAAACCATGGGTTCGTTTTAACAGAATCTGTGGTGTTCAAAATGTGTGCTCAAAAAGTGAAATAGGTCTCGTTCTCAGGACCTATCCAACCGAAAAATCTGAAAACATAACAATGATGCATCTATATTAAATCTAGGCCTGAAAAATCCCGTTCCGATATTTACACAAATAAAGTTAGTAATAATATATTACCATGTTTTATAAATTTACCGGAAAACCACTTTAAATTGTGTAATACAACTTGCGGGTAGTAACTAATATAATGGACATGTGTGTACCTGGTTACCAGCGGTTTTTAATTTACATACGTGCTTTTGTGCATGGAGAGGAGAAAAATTGCGGACCGTACGCAGCTTCATTATACACTGAAGCTTTCAGGTCCGCAACGTTCGCTCCACGTCAACAAGGTTGGTTCTAATGACAGATGACGCCATTTGCAATGAGAAAAAAACTATGGAAGACGCAGAACTTCATACAGAAATTCATACATGATGATACATAATGATTCTAAGAGTGCACATACCTCCGACTTAAATTCAATTTTTATGAATGGAAGCGACGGAACTAATGTAAGTGACATTAATAATTAGTACTTGCAACGGAAATACTGCCTTTCACAGTTCTCAAAACGAATTCAATCAAATTAATTACATTCAAAAGTAGCAACCGAAAACGAGAAGGGCCGCCATATTGCAAATGACGCAACAAACTTATCTGCCACGTATCGAAAAAGTTCAATTTTCCGAACTTTTTTGCGTCCGACATTGCGTATCAGACTTGTTGTACAAATATTGGTCCGTGTAATGAACTTCATTTGACAGCACTTTCACTTCGCACGTACGCAGTCACTCCGCTGTTGTGGAAATGCGTGGAGATGCGTCGGATCAATTTATCAATGCACTAATAGACAATTTTTGTTTATTTAGGATGAACACAGTATTTATGTATGTACATATGTGTATCTTAGAGAAAAACGAAAAATATTGCGGAATATTTTGTATTCTCAGCTATGTACGAATGTTATAAAATTTCAACGATTCCTCCAATAGGACCTGATTATGAATATATCAAATGACCCCTTAGATTTAAGTTTTCGCTTTAATTTATACCGTAGAGTAAGGTAAATGGTTTTTAATAAAAAATGGTTTTGTTTGTCCGTTGTTATTTATTACATTAATAGCCCAAACACATGGTCGTTTTTTACCCATTCTCGGCTGTAAATGGCTTTAGACTATTCTTTTCCTAGTGGACTTATAATAGTGAATTAACTACGTATATTGAAGAGTTTCCGTTCATATGACTGAAACCCAATGACTTATTCGAAATACAATATAAAAGTATCATCTAAGATGCTAGACAGAAAGCGGAAATGGCAGTGGATAGATCACATACTACGGAAATGTTTCGTTTGAGAAGCTCATCAGACATCCAGTTTCTAGATGTTGAGCAGAACTATATGCTTATTTGAAATCATAGGAACTCTCTGTGAAGCAATTCAAGGATTTTCTTTTAATCAATTCTTCGAAATGAAACTCATTTTAATGAACATTTTCCGTTTATTTACGTTATCATATATGTATAGTAGTACTACCATCGAACATTTATTATATATTCTGTTTACATCGAAGTCAGACGTTCCTAATCGCTTTCAGCTTATTTGCCTTTCATGAACCTTTCATTAGATTAAAGATCATTGCATTTACATCTTGTCGCGCACTTAAAAGAGGTAAACATATAAATAAGCAAATTTTATTTACATTCTTTTACTAACAGGTTGTCCGCATTTTTTTCTAAGCTACGTAAATAGAGTCATTTGCATACTATCCCAAAAATAAAATAGAATATAAATCATATTCAAAAGGCAATGTTCCTTTATAATTTCATTCCAAATATCAAATGTCGCTTGCTACTAGATAATTCTGTTTTAATTCCTTTATGCCGGAGTCTGTCAAACCTTGTATTTAAAAAATATCTTCGGTCTTTATATTAATATTTTCATCCTAAAATGATTCTGTAAGATCTTGTGCCAAATCGAATAAAACTGGAATTGGCTCTTTTGCATAGAAAATGTTTCTCCCATGGAAGGCGGAACTATTCGGTTTGGTAATTTTGTTAGAATATCTGAATTCTAAATTAAATTTCAACTTTAAGCTTCTGATACATCAGCACGCGAAAAGTATTTAGTACGTCACAAATTCTCATTGAACTTTGCTCCCCGCTCCATTCAATAAATATTGGTTTGGTTTAAAAATTCTTGGGAATTCCTCAAGAATTTTCCTTGGACTTGGACCATCCAAAGTTCACATTTTGAATGAAATCAACTTTGTACCCTTGTACTATTCGTGCTCTCTTTTTATAAGACCACTTCATTTATGCTACCTCATTAGGCAATTATGGCTCTACTGTTATTTGCGGAGTTAATTATAGATGGATTACCTTAAGCTTCATGTGGGCATGAAAAAGTTTGTGGGTTTTCTTCAGTCAGCGGTGAGCAGTCGTTTTTCGGCTCTTTTTGTGAAAACTAAGGTACGTGCCTACTATTAAATTCTAAGACGGTTGAACTATGATGATTTTGCGCTTACATGTATGACGTAAATGAAAGTTGTGAATCGTTACCATAGATGATAGTAACCATTACAAGGTAAATTTTAGGGAAAAGAATGTGAAATCACCGGCTCTTAAGAATAGATTAATACTACTTGATCAGAGTTGAAATTGAAAACCATTATGGCATCTTTATAGCATTCAAGTTGTTGAGATCTACACATTTCGTGATTATGGCACTTACCAATTGAATATCGAATTGCACATCACCAGAGAATTAGTAGCTGAAAAAATATAGCATCTTGTAATGACAAAATGGGATTGGGAAATGGCCAAAGACCATCCTAATTGTGCGGAGACAACCAGGGGGAGAGCTATCTCATAAATCTAAAAATATGGCGCAATTGACCGTGAAGCAGCTCAATGGAAGGCTCCGTCGGCACGTACTTGTACTCCTTTGTGCTAGCCAGGCTCCGGAATGTAGGGGAGGATCCTGAAAAATAAACAAACAGGAGGATTGGCGTGCATCTATCGAAATATCATCACGCGGGGTAAGTTGGAAATTCAAAAATAAAAACAAATAATGGCTCGAATGCCCGTGTGGAGCCAGTAGAAACTCCGGACCCGAGTGCTGTGATCGAAATGGGGGCCCTACCACGGATCACATCCTCGATCGTTGTTCCTCCTCCTCAGATGTAAGGTGAGGCGCAGCCTTATAGGTTCCCACTCTACCTTGGCATCTTGAGCCCATTCTATTAGAGGATGCTCCTTTTCCAAAGTGAGAATTTTGCGGGGCTAGAGAGGAGTAGGAAAAAGGAAGCCCCTAAATCAAAATTATTTAGTTAGAATTCGTTATAATATATTTCTTTTCTTATCCAAATGCATGCAGAAAATACTATGATAGATTTTAGAGGACCGCAAAAAATCGAATGACAAAATAATACAAGGATAAAATATAAATGTAAATATATAAAATAATCAAAGAGGACAAAAACTAAAAGAGAATAAAATCAAAATTCATGCTTAAAATTCTTAGCTAAAAGGGCAATAAATGGTAAAAATAATAAATAATAAAATCAATAATTAAACAAATTTTCATACTAAACTACATAACTCTTCCCGCCTCTAGAGCTCTACGTTCATTGTTCAGTTACTCTTTGCTTACCGGCTGTAATTTGAACGTTTCCCTATTTTTATTGGGAAGAATATTCTACCAATAAGATAATTCTGCATTCATACATGCATGATAAATATTCAAAATCAGAATAAGACCATATAAAAGTTGTTTGTTGCATTGGTCAAAATCAGGAGTTTGTTCAATCATTTTCCTAAACTGCATCATAAATCAAGCTAAATAGTCTGAAAATGGCCACTATCGTCAATTGACTTAAGGAGAAAGTAATCAATTCTACTAGATCTTCCCTTCTTTGGCTCACTTGATGGCTTCGTCTTCTTGTACCGTGTATTCCTGTCTTTCGGTTCGGAATCGTTGTCGCTGCTCCTGGAAACAGTCCACTTGTTCTTGACCATTGGTGCTCAGAGGTGGCGGCGAGGAAGATGCCGTACTCCATAGTTCGGTAGAGATTTAGGTAATTCTTGCATCCACCAGTATGGATGCTAAGCCATGCACTTGGTATAGACTGGTACCGTTGTTGCTTGTCTCTGCGGGGCTCTGATTGTGGTCACAAAATCAATCCGTGTCTTAAGAGGACCGTAGGATTAAGTCTCACGGCAGGTGCCTACGTAAAACACTATGGGCTTCACTGTTCTTGAGCATATTCGCTACCTCCAACTCCAGCTCCTCAATGCCAGCTAGAACCAGCACTTTCGGAAAAGTTGGAATAAAAAACTTATACATTGAATTAGTAACGTGAAAATTGGGATAAAAAATGTCCATACGGAGCATTAACTAGTAATTTATTTGAGTTTCTAATGCCATTCTCACGATCTTTTAGCTTGCTTTGCCTACCACCATATCGCTTCTTTAGTAATTTGCCCTCAGTTAGGGTTTTATTCGAGAATATTAGTCTTCTTGGGTTTTATTTTGCGGTTTTTGTTATTTTTTTTCGCATTATATCCAAAAACGGTAGTCAGAGGGTAGTATAGATTCCAGGGCGAAAAGTAGATTGGTACCTCCGATGAAGCATAAGACCTGGGAAATATCTGTTGAAACAACACCAACAGCTCTATTACCAAACCCTATCTCTACGTCCACGTGGTGACCACTGGGAGTTTTTTCTAAACGAAAAGCTACAGACGGAGAAGGATGAAGGCGAGTCTCCGGCTCCTAAAAACATAACAAATTGTACCAACTGGTCCTCCAGATTGAGGGTTGGGTCCCTACAACAACTTTTGAACTTTGACTTTGAGCGTTCCCGGTAAGATAGTCATAGACTTACATATCATATATTGTGATCTAACGACTAAGAGTGATAGTAAGTTTGGAATATTAACTGTTGGTATATGTGTCGTAAAGTTGTATGAATGTAAAGGGTGAGAGAGAAAACTCGGACTGTAGTGATCCATTTTATTCGACGCATCTGTCTAACGGAATATCCCGGATTTATTAATGTATCGCAGATGTAATGCTATCTGCTGCAGCTAGATGAATTCTGCAGTATGTTTGCTTGGCTCTAACGAAAGTTTTGGGGGTCTAGGAGGTCTGCGACTTTTTCTTATGGAAAGCTTGTTCCCAGTTTTTGATATCAGCATTAGTTTGCTTGCTATTTATACTCCAAATTTTATTTCCCTCTACGCCATAGTGACCGGTTACCCATAACTGAACGATCTTTGAGGTAATCAAAGAACAGCTCGACGCCCCGCGGGCAGTTTGACTATCCCGGAAGATTGCGGGGGCCTGCTCTTCAATTGCTCTTCAATTAATCACGCTGTAACCTGGGAACAGCTCTAAGGATCGCGTACACCACCCTCCCCCTCCCCTCATGCACACACGTACATCCAGAAAGATCGTCGAATATTTTCCCAAGCAAAAAGCCCATTTCTCGCTTTGAACCGTAAGGCAAACTCCTACTTCAAATACCTGCTCTGCTTTTGTGTTTGATATGTCAGTATATTCTATCTTCCACCAAACAGATGTATGGGGACCCGCAAATTAGATGGGGTTACAAGGAATAGATTCAGTTCTCCCAATATCACTTCCAATTCTCTGTGCTTCCATGGCCGCTCTTTCCGCATGCTCCGAATATACTTATATACGCGAGGGTTGCAAGTTAAGTAATCCGTTCAGAGATGCACCGGATGTCGTGCTCATAGTGTCGGTTACCAGTTCTCCCGGATTGCGCAGTTTCAAGGGAATCTGCACTGACCCAACTCTCGAGTTAGTGAAAATTCCATCCGGGTTTCAAAGATAGGTCTACTTATTCCATTTAAGGACAAAGCCTTCCAATTTCTCACAGTGTCTCGTTTTAAATTCTTACAAGCGTCCTATGTTCACCCTGCGAATTTCCGAAGTTTAACTAGTCTTCATTCCTATTGCGTTCCTATTCACAAGGGCGATTCAAAAGTTGTCAGTTTGATTTCCTGAGCTTTTGCAGTTCCTCGTTCTATCAGGGAATCGTTTTACCACGTTTGCCTCAGGTAATAGGTCAAGCCGTTTCAAAGCATTTTAAAAGCCTGCTATTAAAAGTTTCCAGTTGAGCTTTTATCGCCAAGTCCTTAGTCGCCCAGGGAAATTCATTGATCCTTGCCTAATCGGTTTTTTCCTAGACTTCCTTCTTTGTACTACAATCTTTTCGCCCGTAATATTAGTTAAACTCTAAGTAACAGTGATCTCACAATAAGACTTTTTATTGCTCCCGGCATTCTCTATTCAACTCTAACACACTTAAAGTACAATTTGTTAAGTCACAGTAAAGTCACTTCTCCTTGGTCTCATGGACGTTGGTGCGCACCCCACGTGAGAAGAGACGTAGCTGAAGTGATGAAATCAAATAGCGTCTCTTCCCTAAGGTTGTATTTGCTAATTTCCTAGCAAATATACTGAGTGTTCGCATCATACGAGTAACCTATTCAAGGCCACTTGATTTTGCACACACTACTGGATCCTTTAGTTCTTCTGCATGTAGAGGTGACAGAGAAGCGTAGGGTAAGTAAGCGGAGGCAACAATAATATTTCTCATATTGCCATTAACCTGGCATTGTAACAAGGTCCTGGGAATAGAATTGTCATAGCATGGTTGTCTTAAACAATTTTGATATCAAGACGCAGGCTCTGGGTCTCGAGGATCGCTCACCGAAGAACATTCTAGCCCACTTTACTGATCCAACACTACAGATTTTGTTACAACGAATATAAAAGGGCAGTCTGCAAATTTGTCAGCCTTGCTGTCAGCAGATAGAAAGAGGATTTGGCATGCTGCTGGTTAATTTGACATTTATGTTTGTGAGCATAAGTGTAGTCTAATGTGAAAATCGACGCTAACTGAAGAATTTGCTGCGACTAATGTAGATTTCACTGGGGTTACCAGCTTGTCCCCACCTTTCGCCGAAAGTTATCCTTTTTTTTAGAAAGCGGGAACTGTAGTTTCTGCACTCAGACCTTTAGTAGGCCCATTGTACTAACCCCTTACACAATCACAAATATCCGTGTCTACAACTGGGGTTCGAAACCGGGGCACGACCTCGAAATTGTGGAACTGACGCCCCAACAATCTCCGACATCGCACCGTCAAAAGTCTTGCTTTCTTGCGTCCAATTTCTCTGGATATTGTACACTTGGTGGTGTAGTAACACTCATACTCAACAATCTATTCTTTCACAGTACCCTCCGCTGTTGTCGACTGCAAGCCTTTCCAGGTTCACGATGCATGGATCTGTTTCCAAATACCGGTAGCTTTTCTTTCGGTTTTCTTGGTAGAGATTTCCTAAGCTATCTCTTGTCTAGGTAGCCTGCAGTTCTCGTCCTTGTGTTTGAAGGTTGATTCTGCCAAGCCTTCTGTTTTTAGGGAAATTTAAGCAGCAGTGCTACGGACAGACCGACCGTAGTCGATCTGGAATTAAGATTTTATAGCACAACTTATTGAATACTTTTGAGAGGTTGTTTTGTCAAAATTGTTCAAAAGAAAAGTCCACAATTTTATCGAATCTGGTCTTTTGGTAAATTTTATATCTATTATGGTAGAATGCTCTTGGAGAGCATAGTCATTAGACTCTAGAGGATGATCAGATTGATGCAGACAGGAGTCGGGTGCTAGGAAAACCATGGAAGTGACCCCTCAATTTTTTCCTTATAGCCAAGTTTTTTCCAGGTCTTGGAGGGTGAACTAATTTTTGGCCATAAAAATGATTGAAGCAGAAATTTTTTATTAAAATCACTCTATATTTTGACTATACAATATTCTGGTTGTGTTGAATTTTCACATTAATGTTAAAAAAATCTAAATAACTAAATATCTTGAGCAGCAGTAAACCCTCTTTAGTATAAGAACAAAATTAGAAAATTTTCATTTTAACTGAAATATAATGAATTCAAGCCCCTTTCCCCAAATTAGAAGTGTTTCAATGATATCACAGCGGTTCTGGCGTCGTTGCTGATGAGCATTTTGAAGTAATCCCGCGGTAAAATAAGTAATAGTACAAAGTACACCAACTGTTTCAGATACAGATACCTAGACTTTTCATTTGGTCGTCGGGTAGCGTGTAGATCAGTTGCCTATGATTCGACACCGCAATCTGGTAGATACGACTGTCGGTTTTTCAAGGTGTCTAGCTGCACTCTAAGAAATATCGAATAAATCACCTGAGTGCATATACAGTGATTGTAAATTATTTTAGAGCAAATACGGTTGTGTGACACCCAACGGTTTAGATAAGAAAACCTAATCCTTTCACGCCGACGCACAACCGTGAAGCTTGCGTTAATTTAGATTCAAACATCAAATGAGTCTGTGTGTTCCTTTTGTTTTATTTTACAAAGATCAGTCGTGAAAGTGCACACTGATACGGTGGTTAATCCGGAATCCGGTTAGAGATTTTCCGAAGAAAATGCACCTGAAGTGTTTAAAGGTTGTTCGCTTGGTATTAAGATGCTAACGGTACATATATCTGATGCATAGTAGGCTCGTCGTTAGTGTTCATTGAATGTGAAAAGTGAATTTATTAATTCAGTGTAGTCGACGAGGCCGCATGCTTCGCATAATTAAGTATCTACAGATTGATAGCTTAGATGCCAATCACTCGGCGAGATTGTGTGAAATAAACGATAAATTCATGCACCAAGTGCAAGTGCATCAAGAACGACTGCATTGTCATCATCCATCTACATCTGAAGAGAATCTCAGACAGTATTTGTTTCGTCGTGCAGGTGTTACTACTTCCGTATGTTGAATTTTCTAATCTCTATTTAATTTTCATTATACATAAACATGCGCTTCTGAATCGTAATTGTGTCTGAGTGAGTCTACATTTTATAATAATGGAAGGCGCTTTGATTCTTGAATAAGTAAATGCTTCTCGGATAAAACCCAGCGTAGTAAAAAACTAAGATTCTTCTGACCTTCAAGGAATTTTTTGATTATTTTTAAGATATACAAATTGATTATGGAATTTCCCAATACTTCTTGCGATTAGTGCAGATTTTTCATATCTGGTTGAGTTTTCGCCTCATTTATTCAGTATTTTTATATTAGCGGTATCCAGAGGTATCCAGAGAGAACTTCAGGCCCGGGATGAAACTGGAGCCAATATAAAAATTATGCGGGCGCCCTTATTCTCTTTCTTTCATTAAAATCATCGTCATGCACTACAGAAGGATGTAGGTACATATATAGTATAGTTCCATAGCTTCTCTCAGCTTATGTAGTCCTTCATTCAGAATGATGGCAATTTGAGTTCTTCGATGATGCATCGCTCACCGGAGTCCATGGATGCGTAGAGCCTTCAAGTAAGAGTATCACCGTCCCTGTGTTAACTGCAGGGAAGTGGCGCAGCGGAACATTCGAAATTTATTTCGAAATTTATTTCGAATGTTGTTAATTCGATTGACAGTGGCCACCATCGGTGTTCTCCGTGGCCGAGCAGGCCATGATTAATTAATTTTTGAATTGAAAAATATGAATATTAAAAAGTTGAGAAATGTCAGTTTAAGAAAATAAAAAGAAGATTATGTCCCGCCTCTCTGTAATGAGTGTATTTTTGCCTTCTGTGGATTTAAAGTAATTTGCAATTTAATTAAGCTCTCCAAAGTGTCATGTAGTGGTTAACATGTCTGAAGTTAGTGAAAAGGAAGAGTTTTCCTAGACGAAAAATGTTCTGGTATTTTAACATCACCACTCACTGAAGCACAATGTCTAGTTCTGTCCGGTATTCCGAATAAAGACGCTCAAAGTGATGTGTGACTTTACCTAACAAGGTAGCACTACAATTGGTGACCCCGAACTTCAAAACCGGTGCAGATTCCAGATACTACCAATCTGGTCGTCAGTCCTTCAGAAGAGACCACACTTCCAGAAATTAATGGCATTCCAATCGTTGCTTAAACTATATTGAATCAAGAACCAGCACCAATTTCAAACAAATGACGCTTTTCTCACCATCAAAAATTGGAAACAATATCTTTGAAAATTTTGCCACGCCGAAACTACAAATTGACATCCTATTAGCCAGATGGAAAGAACAACATTAAGTCTTCAATATTAAGTCTCTTCCCCTCAAGAACGCCTGCTCTTTCAACGCCCAGTACATCGCGCTCCACTACTTCAAGTTCCGGCCATTTTGTCCAAACAAATAACAATAGCCAGTTCAAAGTTCAGACCTTTCCACCAATCCCACCTGCCGTAGTTAGTGCAGGGCTTCGCAAAATTCGGTATCGCCGCGTCTTCGACAGAAAACTCGCGTCGGAGCATTAGCTTTATTTCGAATGCTGATAACCCCGCTGCGCCAGAAGGGCATGGATAAAATAGTGCAGGTAAATTTACCACCGGCACCTTTTCAATCACGTTTTCGAGATGCTTCTTCATGAATTCGAGTCTTAGTCTGGATACTGCTTTTGTGGCAGCTGAGCCTAATCAACATTTAAAGCGGATGGTATTCCTTCCGACTTTAATAATTATCCTCTTCTTTACGCCCTTGGGAACGATCTTAGTTTTCGAGGATTGGAATAAATGTGACATATATGCTCCAACTACAGGCAGTGTTTTCTGGTAGATTATACGAGAAACATGCCTTTACATTTTGTCCCTCTTTAATCATAGGTCTAGCTTTACTTTCACCACATCAACTTTTATCCTGTTAGAACTCCCACAATTCATTGAAAGTTCTTACTTTTCATATCGATACGTTTCTCATCAAAATTCTGCCCTAAATAATTTATGATTTTTCTATTGTCCTAAGTTTACTAAATATAAAGTAGACTTTTTCAAAGTGACCACCAGAAATGCCATCTTTGCTCTTGGTATAATCCGGGTGTTCCACATTTTGACCAAAATCTTGCAGTCAGAAGCCTATCCGAAAGTAGTTTTCCGTATCATAGAAGCGAACCCTGCGTTCCCACTAATATTATAATGTGAATGCGGGAATTTCCGTGCCCATATTATTTATTTTCAAATAAAATACTCAGCCTTCTGTAGCATTTTTTACATATCATCAGTGTTCTTGCTAATTGTCACTGCCATTTTCACTAACCTCATAACGTTTTCCGAAGCGATTTTCGTCACATTGTTCACTGACGAAACATCGTTGCTATTTGATGTTTCGCATTCCTATTTCATTCCTCATTCGCTCTATTGTGGAGTATTGGGACGTCTCTCAAAGTCTCTTTTTAAGGTTTAGTGTGAAACAAAACTTTATTAAAATCGATTAAATGTCTTTCTGCCCGTCTCTCCGTAATTTTTTGGCGTTGAAAGGTGGAAAGGTTCAAAGCCTACCACTGATTCCTACCGTATGATTATGTGAGACTTTTACGCACTAAAACCACCTCCTTCTCCTTCGCTTAGCCCAAGGAACTGCCATATCGGTATTGCGTCGTCATGTGGTTCTCGGGTGACAACCGCGCTCCGGCGTCAATGTTCGCCTCCGCGCTGTGTGCGACAAACCTTGGGCACTTAAAAGCAACAAGCTCCACACCCTCCGGAATTATCCGGTCGGCCTATCTGTCTGTCCGTCTGTCACACGAGATTTACTCTAAAACAACTGGAGCTAACGTCGCGAAATTTGGTGAAAATATAGTATGTCTGTGAACCACAACACGTGCAACAAGTTGGATCATTTGGTGGTGGGTTTAAGGGGGTCCCAGAAAATGTGGGGCCTCAATTAGTGTTTTTTGAAAATGATCCTAATTCTGATATTGGGTGAAATTCAGAGAAGTGAGGACTCAAAATGTGTACCCCAAAAAGTGAAAGAGGTCTCGCTTTCAGAATCTATCCAACCGAAAAATCTAAAAAAAATCATAGTGATGCATCTATTCAAAATTTAGGCTTCAAAATATATTTGCTCAAATAAAGTTAATAATAGCATCTTCTCCTTTTTCTTCAGACTTTGTCTCGTTCACAAGCAAGGTCGGCTCGTCTGGATGCTGATCTGGATGCAATCCCTGAGGTTTACAAATCCCTATCCAGCGTCTCAAGCCACCATTGTTTCAGCCAACCTTTGGTCGCTTACCATCGACTTCAATGTTCAGACCAATCTTGACAAGTGAATTCTCGTTAGCATGAATTACATGACCATACTATTGAAGACGTTTCTCTTGCAGTTTTTCCACGATCGGTGCAACCCCATATCGACCGCAGATATCGTCATTTCGGATATGATTAAAACGTGTTACGTCAGTAGCCAAACGCATAGTACTATATTTTAGAAATTTATCCGAAAACCCCCTTAAGTTCATTCTAGAAGTATAAAATTGGAATGAATATAAGTGACAATATAACACGCAATTAGTTATAGAAGGTCAAAGTTTTGTATTTCACGTACAAAGTGAACTCATATGAATGGCGGAGTTAGAGTTGGAGACATATTGGATAGGATTCGACCCTGGCAACGAAATCAGGAAGTTAACGCTCAAACAATTCCCTCCCCCCTCACACCACCCCGCCACATCGATGTGGATTGTCTAATATTTTGATGGGATCATCAATCTCTATGAATAATTTTATTTTCGCATTATGATTCGATAAATGGTGTTATTCATTACTTTCGCAATTCGATATGGTCCTCCCTTATGCAATTGCAGCTTTGGTAACTTTTGTTTTTTCCGTCATGGATTGTAAAGAATTACTAACTGTCCTTCAAGAAAGTATTCTGATCTTTTTTCCTTAAAGGATTGACGGGGTCCTAAGTCCGCATCCACATCCATAAGAGCAGCCTACACCTACTTTTCTTGGTCCACGGACCTCTAGTTTTGGGCATAGCACCCAAAGTTAAAAAAATCAGGGACGAAGACGGCTTATGATTTCGGTCAGGGTAGAGACAACTCATCAGGGGTCCCACAATAAGCGAACCTCTCAATCCTCAAATAAAAAATCCAGCTGCGGCCAGGCTTTGGTTATGTTTTGCGAATATATCAAATAAACGGTGAGCGTTAACATCTATTGGGTCACGTTGCTCATAGGGCAGAAGTGAAGCAGCGTCTGATGGGTTGCCTCTGCCTTGGACGAAACCGTATGTCGTCTTTGTCTCTGGCATTCTGATTCTACTCTTAAGTGATAATTTGCTTTTAATTTATGACATGTTCTTCTCAAGTATTGGTCAAATATTTTTATAGATTGCATGGACTTCCTGCCGCTTTTCTAACATGAAATCATCGTCGTGTTGGTTTCACTATGGATTAATATGCCAAAAGCAGCGGTCTTCATTAAAGATGTTCTTGAGATATTTTTCTAAAGTTTGATTAAATCTTTCCAATATCTCATTTGTCCGATAAATCATGTATTTCTTTGAAAATCTCCTACTTAAAATTTCCACCTTAGCCTTGTATCCAACATCCAACAGATCCATTTTTCTACAAATATATCCAGGCATATTTCAGTTTCCTGGTTAAGTATTGGGGATAGTTCCGGCCGGTGTTTTTGCGGATTCCTATCCTGTTTGCTCGGAACTACTGCCATCCAGCCCAGTCAAATTATGGTTTATTTTTTCAACAGTTGCAGAAATAGCCAAGTACCCATCATTTGTGTCATGGTTTTTGCCTTTGGAACGATGATCTCCATTCAAAATTCACCGCTCTACCTTTTCTAGATACAATTATGGTATCCATTTTATAGTTGGAATTTTACTTGAAATTTCTTTCTTGTGCATTTTTTGTAAAAGTATTTAACGTGACTGGTTCAGGAACATTTTTCAATAGAGCAATTTTGATGATATCCTCTCGTCCGTCGGCTCTGGTTATAGTCTTCACAGACGAATTTTACAACTTTGGAGGTTTCCAGACTAATGTGCTCATCCTCCTCGATTCTTGACTTGGGGAAGCCACCGCAATTTCACATGTCTTCAAATGGAAGGAAATGTTCTGGGAACATTTCACCGATTCAACTATTGTCAATAGCGTTGGGGTTTTACTAAAATACCTTATAACTTACTTCTACTTCGGATCTAAAAATAGACGGCCCATGAATATACCATGAATTTGAGTTAATTTTTTTCGAGGGCTTCCTCCTTTTTTTCTTTCTCCTTAATCCCACAGAACCTTAATAGGGGCATCCTCTAAATAATGGCCTGAGGATGTCAAGGATAGGAGGAAACCTCAGAGGCCGCGCCTTAATAACTATCTGAGGCAAAAAAAGCGATGATCGGGACTGTGATCCGTCGTGAATCCTCCCTCTCGATCGCGGCACTCGGCTCCGGAAACTTCCGGCTCCAGGCACGCGGTCGAGCCGTTTGTTTTTATTTTCCAGATTTAATTTGCGTTCTGGTTTCTTCCGTTAGGCCATCGCGAATTCCTTTCTTTATTGTCTATTTTTAAATCCAGTGCGGACCCACGCATCGGTATAGATACGTTAATTTTGTACTAATGACAAGTGAAGAATCAAAGCGCTCATTCCCGAGCCTGGCTAGCACAGAGGCGCGCAAGAACGTATCAACCGAGCACCTTGATGGAGTTTCTGTCTTTGCGGACGGACCTTCACGGTAAATTTCGCCAACTTTTTAAGTTTCTAGGATAACTCTTTCCTCTAGGCTACCTTCGGCCACACAGGATGGTCGTTTGTCATCCTATTTCCCTAGGTTCATTACACATCGTTGAAGAATTTTAGGATCATTCCCCGTTGAAAAGTTAGGCCGCCCCGAGAAAGGGATATTGGTTGCGCGATCATTTTTGCGATAATCAAGGAGATTAGCTGAGGAGGACCATCCCCGGTGGATATAGAAGCAAGGATCGTAACGCGCCCTTCGCCTTGCTACAATGATTGCCCTACATTAACATTATCAATGATATCAAAATAGCCGCAATTTCTTCAGGAATAACGACCGCTATGGGTTTTTAGCGAGACTAGAAAGGTGGAACCTTTTTTTATCTCTTACAAACTCTCTTTACCATCTGGCTCTTAGTGGGTGGGTTCGGCAAATACAAACAAAAACCTTGGCAATATCAGAATATTCCCCATTTGAAGCACCATCACTTCTTAAAAGGGGTGACTCCATCCTTTCCCGTTCACGGGGTAGGATTAAAAATTTAAACTTTACCATGATGATGTAAAAAAAACCATTTTGAGGAGCCCTAACTTTTTAAGGGGACCACCGCTATGAGTTTTCATCGGGTTTGAAGATGAGATACCTCTCGCTGGTCGCCTCCAGCAGTTTTAAACTGAAGTTTAAATGTGGTGAATAGGATTGTGTCTTTATAGGTTAAAATCTTGAACTGCAGTTCCATATTCTCTTTCGTTATCCTAAGAGGGCCCATATTGCTCTATTTTTGTGATTTTGTGCAGCCTTTGTTCTAGCTGACCTGTTAGCATCGATTTGACACACCTCTAGCTTTTGTATCTTAGTGTTCAGGTATTCTATTTTCAAATCAAGTTTCCTTGTATTCTTTTTGATTTTGACGCCGATGCCTTCGATATGTTGTTTGGCGTCTCCCTGTCACTTCACAGCCTCTTCACCTTTCTGCTACTTTCTATTACTCTCTTGAGGTTGTGCTACCTTTTTTGCTGTTTTTCCTCTTAAAAAATAAGTTGGTTTGCCATTTCCTTCCCATACGTTTCTATCAGGCTCAATAGTATATCCATATGTCCTGTATACTGCGCGTTCTTCAACATGGACTTCATGCGATTTCAAAGTTTCACGAAGTCTTCCTTATAATTTTATTTTTGTCCCCGTTGTAGTCTATTACAATACCGCTACCTTCCTTTTGAGCTGCCCCCTTTCAAATACTTGCATTCTGCTATTTCCCCTAAAATGATCCCACACATGTCATTAATTGGTACGTGGATACCAAGATGACTGATTCAAATGTCTCCTGTTGACTTCTTTATGGAGTAAATGGCATGCAAACAGTTTCTTTTATTGGTATTGGTACTTCTTTTCCTATGTGATTCCTATGGTTGCGACTATGCATCCGTTTCATTATCGTCAGGTGTAGACTTAGTTTAGTAAGGAACTGCATCCTGGTTTGCGCCGAGGTTGATCAGTTCGATATCCCATATATAGTTGTCTGGCGTTTTGGCCTACGTCAACGCTCCATCTCAGTTATGGCCTAAACACAACAGCGCAACAACACGAAATAAAAAAAATGTTGGGGGCGATTCTTTCCGATCAGTACCGGGCTTTTTCTCATGGCTGCATTCGCTAGTAGGTGAACTGGCTTATTTTTGTGGAGGGAAGTCGCTATTAAAGCAAAGGGTTGGTCTTTTTGTGAGGCTAGTGGGGCTCTGAGAGCTATCTGAACTATCTTGGATTTGTGGTGTGTGGGGTTCTTCCTATTCAGTTTGCTTGAGGTGTGATCGAGTTGGAACAGAAAAGAATAAAGATATTGTCCATTATTGCTCGGGCGTTAGGGAGATACAGGAATAAGACGGCAAAAATTACTTTGCAAGTTTGTTGCCGTATGGGCTATGTTTGGGTCAGGCTGGAGGAGGTTTTAAACAATGTCCATTACAGGATTCCTTTCCGAGAGGAATTCTGTGTACGCTTAACTAGTCCTTCAAGGACCTCATCAAGCGTTCCTAAAAGGGTGTGTGGTGCAAATTGCTAAGAGGAGAGATTAGAACATAGCATTAAGATATTGGGAGAATGGCAATAGGTTTGCGAATTGTTCGGTGTGCGGCGTCTGTTGTGACCTCTGTGTGTGAGTGTATATAAGGGGGTGTGATTGGGAAATGGGGAGAAGGTTAAATGGGGATGATATCCTGGGCTTAAAAGTAATTTACTCTGATGTTCTCCTAGTCAATTGAAGAACAAGGAGAAGATGTGAGTTTCACGCAGAATATTTGGGCTGTCCACTAGCTGGGCATTCAACGAAGTACACCATGCTCTAGGACAAGCCTACACTCACCTGATGATCATTAACAGGTACCCACAGAGAGAGAATTTTTGTGCAAATTGCAATCCTCAGTAAGCAGTTGTTATGAGGTAATTTGAGGTTTTTTATATTACAGTAATCAGGGTATCCCACGTCTTCCTCCAACTTGGCGGTATTCTGGTTGCTGAGCAGGCTAACAAAATACTCAACCGAATGCTCCAATATGCCCTGCCTTAAAAAAAAATTGCATACGATTGGAAATTAGATTTCCCTCTTTGTCTCGGGAGGATCAGCAAGATCAAGGATAATGTATGCGTGCCTGCTGCGGTGGCTCAATGCACTTCTTACACACCAATTGGTTCTCCTAGATTTCCTTTTCTGTCTGTGCTTATACTTATCGAAAATTCGAAGACTTCTGTAAGTCCTTACACCGATAGCTCTGACACTTCCTTAATCGGAATTTCGAAATATATTACCAAGCATTCGTTCGAACACTAGAGTGAGGATTTATATCAAGTTATTATGTATAGGTCTGAAAGTCTATTATGGATGACATTGGAATATATTTAGAATTTAGATTGCTGTATTTCTACCACAACTACTATGTAATAGTTGATAAGTATCCGGAAGACATAAAACTCACTACTGTCTTCTTTTTAAACTGAGGCATTTATTTTATTAGCGCTACTTTAAAAAAATGTACAGATATTCATGTGCACTTGACTTAATGCATAAAAATGCACTTATTCTGAATGAGTAAACCAACCACGTGCTAGATATGAATGCGGTTAATGTAAAAGTATTCTGGAAAGTTTTTCATTGTAAATCTATACATATTTGTAAACAAATTAGTCAGTTATCAGTTAAAATGAAGGTGAGAAAACAAAACAAAATGGAAAATATTCTATTACTTATAACTTTCATCATGCATGCTACAACATAGATAGACTGACAAAAAAGCCGGTACTTCCGCTGGTAGGCGGCCTTCAAATTGAGCGCTCAATTTAGAATATTTTTTCTAATAAATCAACCGGCCAGAAAGTTATTCAACCCGTGCATTACGCGTTGCTGACATTGAATTTTATTGATATATTCCTGCTATAAATACTCACACTTAATACTTCACTAGGCTACTACTCGCATAAGTGTTATTACCTTTTAGAATGATAATTTTGTCATTGATCTGCATACTCGTTTGCTTGAAACCATTAATGGTGTTTACATGCTTAAGAAAACAATTTATTCAACGAAATTCAGTACTATTTTCAAGAAAAGCCATTAAATTCAGAGCAGATGCTGGTTACGAAGGTGAGGTATGTGATCTTTTATCAACTACGGCTATGTAGCTTTCCAATTGAAAACAACATTGTTTATACTAGACTTAATATCGTTTTTATCTGGAATCGGAATGCCCATGATTATTGAAGTGTTTTTATACTTAGATATGCTCCAACTTTATAAGTTTTCTTCTGCCGAGAGTCATTGCGCGGAAAGCTCCTATTAATTTCATGCATGCAAACATGCATGCATTATATTTAAATTACGGAGTTCAAATCGAATGACCTTGAACATTCTAAATTAACTTTCTCTTAAGGGCAAAATTTATGGGGACAGGAAATTATTAATAGAACGCTGAATGTCGCGTAAAAAATCATGGGAAATATTTAGTATAGTAGAAAGAGAAATTTCAAAGCTATGAAGGGTTCTTAGAAAGGATGGGTCGGAAAAATTGGATTCTGCTAGAAAAGCAGATAGTACTTTCATGATCTCCAGAGTTGAACCAGTGCAGACTCTCTTGGATGCACTCTATCCGAGAGAACAGGTGACAGAAGTGGGAGGGACAAAGTTGGCGCTTTATACCAAACTTTTCAGCAACAAAGTTTTGCACAAGGAACTGGAATATTGCGATGTTGTGGCTACTAGTGCAACAGCAAGACCCACTATCTTCTTTGATGGCGCTACAGCCAAAATCGAGCCTTGGCCTCTCGGATGCATCGTCTCCAATTATTCCGATCCAAAGACCGTGTCCTCCAGTCATCTTAGAATTGGTTTGCAATCTGCGTCCGTTGAGCCCTCCCAACGTTTCTTTTGCTTCCTTTTGGGCCGGCTACCATCGGTTCTGCGATTCAGCACTCGTTCCGAAATCCTTTCCTCATGCATTCGTTCAATGTGACCAGCCCATTGCAATTTCCGGATTTTTGACTAGTGTCGACACTGGTGGGTCGTCAGATGGTTCATACAATTCATGATTGTATCTGATTCGTCAGGCATCCCCTTGCTTTACCGCTCCAAAAATCTTTCGGAGGACTTTTCTCTCGAAGCTATCAATCTGCTTTTTCGACATTCGCGTGTAGGTCCACCTCTCGCATCCATACAACAGCACCGGGCGAATTAAAATTTTGCAAATGCATAGTTTATTGCATCTGTGTACTTTTCTTGATCTCATTATGGGGACGACCTTATAAAATGCTTTATGAGCAGTAGTAATCCGCCTTTGGATTTCGTGCTTTTCGACTCCGTCCTACGAGACTAGGGCTCCTAGGTAGACGAATTGGGCCAACTGTTCGAAATTATTCTTATCCATTGCAATATTCTGCGTACTTGCAGTTGCCTTTCGAGTTTGGATCATGTATTTCGTTTTGGAGTCATTGACCATGAGCCCCACTTCACTCGCTGTTGACTCAAACTCCTGGAGCTCTTCCTTCGCACGAAGCATCGATTGGGCAAGAATGTCCATGTCACCTGCGTGCACTACCAGTTCCGCGGATTTTACCAGTAACGGACCTCTCGTATCGACAGAGGCCATTTTCCTGATAACGTACTCGTGCACCAAGTTAAAGAAGGTGAGGGCGAGATCATGCTGATATTATTGAAATACTTTGTGTCAGTTCATTTTGGATTTTTACCTGGCCCCAGTTGTTAATCATTGTGGCTTTCACTAGCCGGACTAACTTCGGTAAGAGTTTTAGTTCGATCACTATTCTGTACAGAGCATTACGATTAACACTATCGTATGCATGGCAAAAATTAACGAACGGTTGGTGCATATCGATGTCATATTCCAAGCACTTTCCAAGCATCTGCTTAACTGGGGATGGACGATTCCTACATAACGACAAAATCTATGAGCAATACCACGACCGTCCGGTTGTGGATAAAATCCGGTATGGATCACGTTGGTCCTGTCCGAAAAGTCAATATCCATGGTAGAAAAAGAAGACAAGGCAGACCCTGCCTGAGATGGAGCCATGGCGTGAGTCAAGACGCTAGACAGCTTTTAGGGATATCAAATTGCAGAACCGGGGTGTCTGGAGTTCCTTATTGAGGCAGGCATAGACCGGATACCGGTTGTAGCGCCGTTGATGATGATAATGATGCTTACCTGCAAATATCTGGTTGTCGATGGTCCGAATTTGTAGCCACCTTGGTATTCCCCGATGATGACTCTATACTCTCTCAGCTGTCGTTCAATTATATTGGTCAGCACCTGTCCCACGTGCACAGAAATTAGATCGCCCTTTAGTTTTCGTAACGCAACGATCACCCTTTTTGTCTACTGATTAGTTTGCAGATTCGACTGGTGAATTCTGTTCCTCCTTCTTTTTAGAGCTTGGCTAGGATGCATCGATTCCAGAGCTTGATATGATTTTAATTGAAACAAAGCTGCCTCTACTTCGTATAAAGTGGGGGTTTGGGCACTCGTTCTCCGGTTAGGTCATCCGGAATGACATTAGGAGTGGAAATGTGTCATCAGGTTCAAAAGGTTTTGAAAATACTGAGCTCATCTTCCTTTTATTTGAGTCGCGTTGCAGATGATATTGCCGTCCTGATCTCTACAGAGGGTGGTTCACGGTTTAAAATCTATCTTCATCTGTTTCACTACGCTAAATGCTACGTCGTTCTTCCATCAAATGTTAAGATTTTGTTGTGATTGAGCTTTCGTTGTTCTCTTCTTAACGTATTGCCGTAGCTCGTGATACTTCTCTTCTCTGGCTCGGGTTCGTCCTTCTATTAGTAGTTGGTAGCTTTTCTTTCTTTTGTTGTTAATCGTTTCCAGGCCATTGAACCATTAGTTACGATATCTCCGTTCTACATGCTCAAGGGTGTTTTTAGCTGCACTCTGGATACCATCCCTAATTTTTCGCCACAATTCGTCACTACTTTTCTCAACATCAATATGAGGTGCCTTGACTGTGGACATATTAAGCACTTTAACCGTGTCTTCTTTCAAATTTTCCACATTTATTTCGGAGTCCTCCTCATGTAGCTGCGGCTGCTTTTGGCTATTCGGCCACAGTATCTCCCTCTAACCAGAACACAGTACGAGTCACAGTTAGCACCTCATAGCGTCCTCATGTCCATGTTTATCGACGAGGTGGTCAATTTGACTGAATGTCTGCCCGTCTGGTGACACCCACGTCATTTTATGTATTGTTCTTATGGGGAAACAAATGGAGCTTACCACTAAATTTGTGCTGCTGGCGAAGTCGATGAGTCTTTGACCATTATCGTTGTTTTATTATGGAGGCTTTGCCATCCTTTTATGGCTCTGTGAAGTAGTTTGTTATTTACTTCGTCCCTGAGGCATTTATTTTCTTGGAACGCAAGAATCATCATCATCATTAACGGCGCAACAACCGGTATCCGCTCTAGGCCTGCCTTAATAAGGACATCCTGTTCGATATCCCTAAAAGCTGTCTGGCGTCCTGACCTACGCCCTTGCTTCATCTCAGGCAGGGTCTGCCTCATCTTCTTTTTCTACCGTAGATATTGCCCTTATAGACTTTCCGGGCTGAATTATCCTCATCCATACGGATTAAGTGACTCGCCCACCGTAATATAATGAGCCGCATTTTATCCACAACCAGACGGTCATGGTGTCGCTCACAGATTTCGTCATTATGTAGTCTACGGGAATCGTCCACCCTCATGAAGGGGGCCAAAAATTCTTCGGAGGATTCTTCTCTCGAACGCGGCCAAAAGTTCGAAAATTTTTTTTGCTAAGAACCCAGGTTTCCAAGAAATACATGAGGACTGGCAAGATCATAGTCTTGTACAGTAAGAGCTTCGACCCTATGGTGAGACGTTTCGAGCGTTGGCAGTCAGTTCTCGTTTGATCCGTGCGATTCGATGTTGTTCGTTGTTTGATTTTTGGCGCTGACGTTGCTACCATGTACTTCGTCTTGCCTTCATTTATGTGCAGCCCGAGATCCCGCACTGCCTGCTTGATCTGAATGAAAGTGGACGGTACATCTCAGGTTGTTCTTCCTATAATGTCAATATCGTCAGCGTAGGCCAGTAGTTGGGAAGACTTAAAGAGGATGGTGCCTCTCGGACAATGCGAACAGAAAGTCTTTATACCTGAAGCGCCCCTTATCCCGACTTGTTTTCCCACTACAATCACAGTTGTTTCCAGGTACAGAAATTCTTCCGGTCCCATTCCGGCTTAGCTCTCCTGAAATTACAATGCGATTAACTACAGCTTCTCTGTCGATTACACCAGAATGACCATCCGGCTTGACTATGGTCGATCACGAGGCTACTATGGAAATCAGAAAATAGGTTAAGTAAGTTCGCCGTGCAGGTTTACTTAAGTGGAGTTCCACTAAAGTGTCACGTTGATACATGCTCACATGCTTCTGTGCTACCGAGGCTAGGGAATGTTGGGGAAGGGTTTTTGTCTAGCTCTTAATTCTCCTTCCCGTAATGAAGAAAATGTCACATGTTTGGTGTCTTGGCCGATGCACTATACCTTGCAGCTTCTGTATCAATTAATTTAATTTAAAGTCCAAGGGTATGTACCTTGCTGTCCTTGCATTCAAACCCGGCGATGACCTTCAATTCTTTCTTTGATCCTTCCAAGGGAGTTCATTTCAAGATAAACCTCCAAATTTATCAACATCTCCAGTCCAGGAGGATGTTGCCCCACTAACTAATGAAAAGTACAACATTTAACTTTTCACGGGATTCACGTGCTCCTGAAACTTAACTCGTCCCATCGCAGGGGAATTTTCGGAGAAAGTTACACAAATCAGTGTTGTACCAAAGATGCCGTTCCTCTTCATCTGATATCATATTGGACAAAGGAATAGGGTCGTAGGGAGAGAATCTGAATTCAAGGGGGAAATTCTGTCCCCCCTCTTAAAATCGCAGAATCACTCTAACTATGTTAAAATCGCTATTCGGGACTCTTTCTGGGCCCGAGGAAACACTTCGTCTTCCTACAACTGGCTATCGACAATATTAGGAATCGCAGCGAAACTTTTCCAACTCACCACAATGGTAATGAAGCGATTCGGCACCCAAAGTTAGTGATGGGCTTTTTTTTTCAATCTATTAAGAGCACAAGCATCCGACAAAATGCTAGAAGCTTTCGAAAATAGTGTCCTGAGAAAAACTAGCCGAACGAAACCTTTCGAAGGTCGATGGAAAATAAGACACTACCATAGGTTGTACGAAGCGGTTGACGAGTCCTCTATGCTTTTGTTCATCTTCGTGCTCGTCCCGTTGCTATAGGCGTATCATTTATTCAATTTTAAGTGAGATGGTAATGAAACTAGGCCGCAATCTCACTGAAAATGAAATGCTAAAAAGGATATGACAACGAAAAAGAGATTGTGCCGCGAGAAGCCTTCTATATACTGGTGGATGACAGAAATTACTGACCTACGGAAGGAGTATCATAAGGTCCGCCGTCTGGCACAATGTTTACTCGCGAACGAGAAGGGCATGCCCCATAAAGGCAAAGTATAGATCAGCAATAAGGCGGAAATTTATAAGCTGGTTTTCCATCAACGGTGAGGCTTGCTGCTTGGGTCGTTTAACGCTTGCTTGAAGGAGGGCATTCAGAGAAGTGACCAGAAGAGAGACAAAAGCATAATTTCATTGAAATCGAAAATTAGGGAAGATACACATTATTATCCGAGTATCGACGGGAACAATGTATAAAGTAGTTACTTCACTTAATTTCCAATAAAAAATTATGAAGCAAACAAGGTTTCGCAACTACCACTCCCCTAAATTCACACATATTTGTATATACATATACAAAATAACTCCTTCTCTATAAGATGCTATCTTGGCGACTTGTTTTTATAACCTTATTTTCCATTCATGGAATCTAGAATCTACAAAGTTTTGTGTAAATAATTATGATCACTTGCTTTGTTTACCTACTTGTATCCGTCTATCCATCTCGAGGTGACAATTATTGTTCGACTAATTAAAAAAGCTAGATTCCGAGACCTAAAGCATGCGATCTGCTTTATTTGCAGGTAAAGCTGGGAAGTTTGTAGATAACTAGGTATGGGATGTAAATATTTGTGCAGAAATTAGTACTTGTATTAGCAGTAAAATGATTACGAGGTAGAATTTGAGACGAACAGCCAACAAGGGAGAACAATGCTTGATTTGAATGAGGATGCTTTTTCTTACTGTCATTTCGTTTAATCTTCTACGTACGCCCGGGATTATAATCATGACGACGAACATTCCACGTTACTCGTAGAGTTATTATAGTACTACCTATTTTGAGTAGACAGTTTGAATTTTATGGAATTGAAAACATAGACAAAGGGGATTTCTTGAAAATGTTATTTTCTTGAGATTTATCTTTGGTAAACACTTAAGGATAAAATTCAAATCTAACCTTATATGCACATATATGTCTTTAATGAAATGAAGACATACTATATGTGGGCATATTGTATAAGTTAGGATAACAATATTTTTATGTTGAAAGGAGCCTTAAGTTGAGACCATTATTTATTTACATGTACACATTTTCCTTTGAATTGTTTTTTCCTGTTTCTACGTAATTTCAAAATTTATTATTTAAGTCTACACAGTAAATCCTTATTTTGAAAACAATTAGTTTTGAGTAAGCAATTCTTCGCTTCTGTTTTGAACAGATTGCTTCCACTGTCAATTAAATTTTTAGATACCAACAGCAAATTCATCTTTTTCGTAAACAAACTCTGCTACTATAAAGACTGATTCACTTCCGTGTGGGGAAACTTCTTTTTTATCTCATCCAAATTATTTATCAATGATTTGTATGATTTCTTACCTTGATGAGAGTATGAATGCATTTACGCACAGAGTCTTGGACTCCCCCAAAGTTACGCCGTCGAACTACAAACTAAACACCTCCCCATTGTCAGAGAGCTAGCCCTGAACCGTTTGTCATGTTACTTCGCCTCCCACCTTCCGGAGCCTTCAAATCAGGGAATTCCTTTCTCCAATGAAAGGGGAGAGGAGGAAGGGGACTGCTAGTACAAGGAACTTCTGCCATTCTGCCCCTTCACTGGTCGAGGTCTATCTTCTCCTGGTTTAAATAGAGCTGCTAACCTATTCCATTCCACATTTTACAGGAAAAAAAGTTGTAATGGGCATCGTCTACAACTCCATTGCAAAAACACACAATGGTGCCTTTCCAATCTTATGCAGGTAAGATTAAAAAACTCCGACTCACCCTTACCATGTTTCTAATTCAGTCACGCTCCTAAGTTGTTCATGAGCCGCGCAGCCCATCTAGCTCTAGTCCCATTTTGCGAAGAGAGTTGCCACTCATCTAATGTACGTTGCCGTTCTTTAGGAACAACCACTTTCCTTGACCCTTTGCGCTTGTATATGGCTTTATGTTCCTTAGCAAGAAGCGCAATGGGGATCACTCCCGCGATCACCATCGCGGTCGGTTTAGAAACAATGCGGTAGGCAAATGCCCCCCATAAAGCTCCTCGTCTCTGTAGCTGTGCAAGATGCTTACGATATACCTCTGTGCCAAGAGCGTTAGCCCATACCTCTGTGACTTTGAGCAGAACAGACTGCAATGAACTCATTAGGAGATGGAGGACGTACAATATTTGCCATTAGTCGATTTAAGGTTGAAAATCTAGCTGCCTTGTCCGCTGCTGCTTTGATTCTATCGAAGAAGCTCATCTTTAAGTTGAGTTAGTCGAAACCGTTGGTTTTGACTCAATTATCGACTCGCCGATGGATGGATTTCTCTTTTTAGTCAGGATGACTATTTTGGTTTTTTCCAGTGCAAGGTTGAAACTATGAGGAATCATCCATCCGTTTATCCGTCGCATCAATTTGCCAAGTTTGCCTTGTACCTATTCGACAGTACGTCAACAACAAGCGCCGCGACATAATCTGCATAATCTGACCAGGCGCGATTCTTCTCAAGAAGCGGTCTGAAGTTTAGTTTTTGGTCAATCATGACTCCTAGGTATTTAAAAGTTGGCTACCAATGTATGGTGTATCTTCATCGACGTTTACTTCCTTCGCTTAGTGATCAAAACTACCTCGGTTTTATGCTCGGCGGGCGCCAGGACAACGTCTTCTAACTAAGATCTGATTTTAAAAATGGGCTGTGAAGAGCTCATTCTCCTTAATATCTTCCACCACGATAGTCACTCGGATGTCAGGCAACCAAATAGCCAATCACGGTTACTACTTTGGGAAGCTGTATCCTCATACGTTATTATCCACAAGAAAGGACCGAGGACCGATCCTTCTAGAACCCCGCAGGTTCAACGATACGTTGTGGGTCCATGTGCGAATCGTAATACAGTAGCCTTTTCCGGAGGGATTCTATGACTATGCGCACTAGGTATTTGTGGTGCTCAATTTGGCTAAAGCCGCAACTATTTTGTTCCATCTTGCAGTATTAAAGGCATTCTTCATATGGAGAGTAATTACCGTGCAAGATTTATTGGCCTTCATTGTTTCATCTACAATTTTGGTTTCCGTGTTGATCGCATTGACAGTAGATTTTGCGTGTCGAAATTCGAATTACTTATCTGAGAGACCACTTTCCGTTTCTTTGGTCGGTACAAGCCTATTGTAGATGATACGTTTAAAAATTTCGCCATGTCATTTCATAGGCACATAGGCCTATAAGACGAACCCTCGCCAAAGCCTTATTAAGCATCAGGCTTAGCATAAACTTCTGTTGTCTACACTTTTTTGGGAATATCCTTCTTTGAAGGACGTGGTAAATATTTCAGCGAACCGCTTTAGCTTTTGTCGGGTACTACCACAGCTTTATTGAGCCTGGAGCTTTGTTTTTCACAATCTTCTTCGCGGACTTCAGCACTCCTCCGGTGGTTACTTCGGGACTTTCATCAGGATCTACCTGAATAGTGGATAGGTTCGATTAATTTGAAACTTGTGGGAAGAGAAGATATATACGAGTATATCTATACGCTGAATATTCCCGGGAAATTTAACTCCAATCGGTTGAATAGTAGCTTCAATTCAACGGAGTCTAATTAGTGGCCCGTTTTGATACCACAACATACTAAATTGCTGACTGCTGTAGGAAGGACAAGATGGGCAGCCTCTAGCCAGCTCAGGTTTTCAGAGCCAGTCTATGCCGTTTTTCTAAGAACAGCATTTCCCCTGCCATACAACTAGGAACCTCTTTTAGGTCTCCAAAAAATTATTCAGGCCCTAAGGGTTTCTCCCTTGTACGTATGCCCAATCTGGCGTCATGGTCCTCTATAGGGGACAGTCCAGTAATCCTGCACTCAATAATGCACACTCGGCCTGAAAGTTCTGGCAATCTGGCTTTGCTATAGGATGGCCAGATCCTCCTTCTCTGACCGCAGGTGGTGAGCCTTCGCGATATTGAATCAGTGTCTGTTAGGTAGTACGAGTAGATTCCATCCAGGACGACAACTGCTTCTGAAGAGGGGCTCTAAAGAGCGGAGTCCTCCTGGCCAGTCCGTTGATCGGCTCATTCTTCTCTATTTATGAAATTGTTATAAATACTACAAAATTGTGCCATTTTACCGATAGGCTAGGAGAAAAATTTGTTCGTTGGAAAATTGTTTACTATGCAGAACAACGGACATGATATGCATGTTAATAGGAACTTATCATCGTATCGAAATTCCATTTAAAAACTATTAAATGCATTTCTAATGTTTTTTTTATTTTCATATGCATGTGAGTTACTGCACAAAACAGTTTATACATATGTACATTTTATTTTACCTCTGCACGGTTGAAACAGCAGTTCGCTAAGCTAACCACTAATTTGTGACTTCATCTAATGATAACGTTCCCAGCAATTGAGTGAATAACTGGCGATTTGCGATAATGGTTTATAGCCAGAATGCAGTCTTGCACGACTTTAAAACTTATGCATTTTCCACGGAAAACGATGCTACTTATGCCAGGGTTGAATAATTTCACGAAATAAAATTAAAAACTCTAAGCAGAGCATTTTCGTGAAAATTTGTAGAATGGTATAACTTACTCCATAATGATTAATTATAATCGTGGAAGATAAAATAAGCTGAAGTATATTTAGATTTTTATGAGGTTAGAAAAATATCTAAATCAATTAGGGTGAAGCCCCAGAAGGTTTTGAACGTCGCTATCTCTATAATTTCCACTTGCATAATTGAAGCCCATGTTTATCATTATTGAATGGAAAAAAGACATCCTAAAATCTAATTGTAGCCATGAATAACAAAATAGGTGTTTTCGAATTAATATTTATCGCTCTTACCTACCTTTGTGGAGATAAGATTCTGTGTGATTATTTATTTCATAATGCTGTGGTCAATCTTAGGCGGTAACAATTAATTGCGGTTAGATTCTTTCCTTATGCAACAAATTAGAAGGTACATACGAGTACACACTAATAGATTGATATATTTATTTAAATTAAAAATTTAAACCTGTAATAGAAGCACGATCTATTAGTTAACAATTATAATTTATTTTTTTCTTAGAATGGTTGATTTGCGTATACATCAAAGCTAATAATTTTTACCCTCCCTCTTGTGCAATACCATATTATGATAGATATTATCAACGTAAGATATGTTTATTAATATATGTAAAAGCATTATCATCCTCAACGGCGCAACAAACCAGTACCTGGCCTAGGCTTGCCTTAATAAGGAACTCCAAATAACCAAGTTTTGTGCGGTGGTCCACCAATTCGATATCTCTAACCCGTATTTTATCCACAGCTAGACGGTGGTAGTATCGTTCGTCAAAAAACAAATATCATCTGCTATTGTTATACCCTTTCTATTCTATAATGACCACAATTTGAACCCATAGACTAGGCCATACAATGGAACTCACTACTCCAGGATGGTTGACAAGTGGGTGGTCTAAGACCTACGCGCCGGAGAACAATAGACGAAGTAAAATTTCCTTGAAACTCTTGTTGCTTAAGAATACATTAAGGGTTATACCAACATCCCAGATTCCTCTCGGGCCCCAAATTTCCTCGGGGTCCAGAATTAAAATTTCAACGAAAAGCGGGGAGGGCAGGCATAATTTTCGCACTAGACCTGTATAATTTCCACTCCAGGCCCTCTTTTGTCGTATACTTCCATGTTATAAAATTGACTCGTATATCAGTGTATTCTGGATGAAGACATTTCGAGAAGTTGGAAAAAGGTTAAGCAAATAGAGCTGATCATTAAATCCACTATTCCACTCTTCAAGGAGATGAGCACAGAATCTAGGCAAAGGATAACACTAACCTACTCAACATCAAAAGGCGGCTACATAAACGTGGATTCCGGGTCACCTCGACCAGTAGACGATACCTACTTAGGACCCGGGTACAATCAGTCAAAGACAAAAAAGAGTGTACGGAAAAAAGCGGCATTTATAAGATCTCCTGCCCAGACTGCGACAAGATTTATGTAGGGCAAACAAAACGACTAGTCCACACCAGGGTGTTAGAACACTTAAAGGGGGCCGAATCCGATAAAAACAAGAACAGCCTACACATAAGGTCCGCGGTTGCCAGACATATAATAGAGCAGTGACACCATATGTCATTGGACAACGCCAATATCTTGAAGGAGGTGAACGACGTTAGAAGACTAGATTCCTACCAGAGTCTTCGCATCTTGAATATGTAACTTTGTAACTTTGTTAGTAATAGTATGATTTTGATTAAACTTGGGGATAATATTCTTCATATTATATTTTATACTACTACCAACTTTTATAACTCTGGGATAAACTTAAGGGAGGTTTTACTCAATTTCCCCAAAAATATGGTAATATACTATTATTAACTTAATTTGAATAGATATCGATATGGAGAGTATTTTGAGGCCTGGGCATTATATAGAGGCAGCTTCATGAATTTTCTCAGATTTTTCGGGTGGGTAGTTTCTGAGAATGGGTCCGTTAAAGAAATCATCACTTTCCCACTCCCACTCCCCGCCTTTTAAAAAAATCCCAAAACTAAGACCGGCTTCGAAAAGTACTAATCGAGATCTTTCATTAGAGACCCCACATGATAACATTCGGTGAAAAAAAAATTTTGCACCCTCCTTTTACATGTATGGGGACTCCCCTCCCCTAAATTCAACGTAGAAGGATATCATTCACTGCATGTCTGGGGGTCCACAGTTCCCACTTTCTCACCAAATTTCGTGTCAATCGGTATAGCCGTTTCTGAGAAAACTGCTTGTGACAGACAGACCGACAGAGAGGCAGACATTGAACCGATTTTAATAAGGTTTTGTTTTGCAAACAAAACCTTAAACACCAAATGGTCAAAAAAAATTTCAAAAGATAAAAACACTAAAGAAGGGGATAGTTGGTCCCCGAAATAGGTATTTGTTTAAATTAGATACTTTTAGCCAATAAAACGGATAAATATCTTTCAAGGCAATCTTTCTTCAAAAGTTATCTTAATCAAGGTAACGAGAATTCTGATCATACTAGCTTTTCACTTGATTGTCTCCAGACAGTACAGACCGCATTGGCTCTAAGGATACAATGGACAATTAGATAATTGGAGGAATTTCTGTTTGTAGGATACCACTTTAAAAGGTGTACCAAACAAGTATTGTTAAAATAGGTAAATTTGCGACACTTTTGTTCGAAGACGTAATCCTGACAAGACCATTGGCTTCGAAAAATGCTAAGCCAAGCCTTCTTCTAATGCGATTAATGTTTTCAGTCAGTTGGGGCCTATAAACTCTACTTTACTGTTTGACAAATATAATTTACAACTTTCACGCTTCTCTTCACAATGAATTTACATGTTTTTCTGTTTAGTCCTTTGTGAAGCGTAGGCACGCCTAACGAGACGGGTGGGGGAAGGGATGATTCTTCCCGGGCCTGAAGGTTTTTCAAAGGTCCGAAAAAGAGATTTTAAAACGATTAGGTTTGTTTGACAATGCAGAGGGCTTTGCATTTACTTCGGGTCCCGATTTTGGCTGTACAGTTCCTAAGCATAAAGCCCTCAAAAGACATGTGTTCACGGATGACTTCTGCTGAAAATCATTGAAGGATTTTCCTTTAGTAAAGAGGAAATCGTGGTTGTCATCAGAGTCCTGGGAGATGTGTACTATCCACAGGGATTTACGTTTCTTGAGTTGTCCGAAGGATGCATTGCAGTGAACACCTTTCTTGCATTATGGGACTGGATGTAACTTCTTTTGGTACCCAAACTTCATAAACCTCCGAGCGAGCATTATCTTACTGGCCCATATATATATAACGACAGTTCTGAGTTGTTGATGGCCTAGAAACCTTCGAGATTGGCAATTTGGTTTCTGTAAATCGATCTGACTTTCGGAATCATAAAAATGGTTACCGGTTTGGCTATAGAACTACTACTTTTACGTGGATTTGAATGCATTTAGCTAACTACATAGAATCAAATTGTGTGTTCCCTAACGACTGTGGCTATTCCCGTCTCTCGTTGGTTTTCTCGACAGATACCCTGAGGAAACACTTCTTTGATACGATACTGATGATGGACTCCAAGAGCATTTCCTCCACATGTATCCCACTATTATCATTGTATATGATGTATTTAACGAACAACAACGTAGAATTACTTGCGGTGCCAAAATGTCTTAAGGATGTCGGGTTGTGCTCAAGGAAAGATAGAAATTCGCGAGGCGAAAAGCGTAAAAGCCGAATACCGAATGCAGGCACCTACCTACAAGTAGGTTTCGCAGAAAAAGAAAAGTTTCCGATTATACTATAGATTTTTTTTAAAAAATTCGCAAACAAGTGTTTCAGACGCAAAATGTGTCCTTCATCCTTCATCATTAAAAACTCACTGATAAATTTATAAAGAATAGTATGTAGACAATATATTCACCGCACAATTTCCAGATTTTAACCAAAGTTTGCCCAAGATGTGCCTAATTAGCGCTTTGGTTCACCGCTTTGATTCCACCAACTCCTAAGATCATGAATGCTGTGGTAAGAGCAACGTGGACAGCATCCAGCTGGCTCATATTTTCTGCAGGCTAGCATTCAAGAAAGATAGTAGCTCTCTCACTCTTCACTCTTCAGGGAGGTCTGCAAAGAATGGTTTACCTAGCCTCCGTGGTCTGCCTCTAGCTAAAGCTGGGCAATTGCGAAGAAATTGCCTGAGAGTTCTCCCAACCCTTGGCAACTTCGGCAATGCGAATTGTAGAGTATGCCAAGTCCGGTCGTATGGTCACTACCAGGCGCAGACCACCGTAATCTTGCATGCATTTGCATGCGTCTGGTACAGGAGCTGTTGTGTATGATTCGGTTACGTTGTTTGTATCCGTCGAGAATGTTACTTTCGACATAGGACTTCGCTTTCCAACATCTACCAGGGCTAGGAAATACAGGAGTACATTGAGAACATATGCCGGGCAAGACTGCAGAGCCCAGTAGTACCTACACACGCAGTTTTTTTTAATCCTATTAACCTTCGTTCTATTGTACTTTTTGCTCAGGGCTTGCTTGATATGAACCATAGCTGTATACATTCAAAGACTCATCCTCAGCTCAGACCGCGCAAATTACCTCGTGAAGAGCGGTTTATGTGGATTTGGCCTTGAGATAGGAGTGCTGCGACTTCCCTCCATATTCGCCGTTAAGTTAATTCCGAGGATACGGTCTAGGGTCTTCAACACGGAAGATGTGGGGCTGATTACTGGAAAGGCCTTCGAGAAACTCATGTGCCTACCGCTTTCGGTAAGAAAATCATGCGCACGTATCTCCAAGAGTACGGTACATATCCCAGACACACGGAAATGCAACTCCGGTAAATTTCCACAAGTTACGGCACAACCGTTTCTTGTTCCTTCTACAGAATGATTGATATTATGTCATCTGGACCCGAAGATTTACATGCGGAGAAACTGTTTATAGGCCTGGCAATTTTACCCCCTGCTAATTACCGATTTGATAATCTCACACAACTGGGGCTGCAGATCCCCCAGAAATAAATGCTGCTGAACTAACAGCTTCAGGGTCTCACAAGAAAATTCCGTCTACCAACCTTCTGACTTTTTAAGAAAGGGTGAACTCTTTCTTATGTTCCTTGGTCAGAACCTTACTGAGTTTCGCAAATTTGGTGATATTTTCAATATTTTGACAATAGTCAAACCACACTTGTACATCTTTAGGCAGTCCTTATAAGGCTGCCTGTAGCAGCCTGTAATCAGCTTCCTGAGGCTGGACAAGTCTTCATTTCATCACGGTCGTCTGTTGTACCAATGTTACCAATTTGCGCATCGGCGAGTTTGCTCTTGATTACTTGACCTGAGAGGGTTGGAGACCTCTGCAGCGACATTTAGACCGAAAAGCATCGAACTGTGATCTGCGATCTCTGGTCTGACACTCTCCAGTTCGTCACCTTGAAAATCCAATTGTCAGTTAGTAAGGTGATATTAAAGACCCTTCCCAATTAGCAAAGTTTCCTGAACTGGGGAAATAGAGATTGGTGTACTCTTCCTATTACACACCGATAAGTTTGTGTTAATAATAATATTAATCGCTGGCGCAACAATCCATATTGGATCAGGGTCTTGAAGTGTGTTAGAGCACTTCGTTCAAGACCGTAACGGTACACTGTAGGAGGCAATGTGGTCAGCATTGCGCTCACCCGAGATTATCACCCTGATTTGACTCAGGTACTCATTCACAGCTGAGTCGACTGGTATCCGACGTCAAATCGCGATACAAATCCCACTACCACCAGAGAGATTTGAACCGCGACCTTCCGTATGATAGCCTTCTGCTCTAACCACTCAGCTATCCGGAGTTTGTGTTAATAATAAAATTAAAGAGAAACCCACCACTTGCTGCGATGGTAAACGTAGTAGTAGTAGTTCTTCTGACGGAGCTGATCGGTCGTGAGCCATGTAATCCGTGGAAAAATATACTCGTTCTTTGCTCCCGCCTGTTCGAGGTTGAGCAGGGTTAGGTCGCGGGAACCCAGTTCCGGACACAGAAAGCGTCCAGGCTTTTCCTGGTGGGGTTACATCCTCTAGATCTGTCCTAATCAGTGTCTCTTATGCTATGGAATAAATGATAATATTTGGTTTGGTGCCCTTTGATGGTGCGGCCTTCTCCGATCCAGGGCGCCTGTAGGTCTCGGAGGTAGATCCGCTGAGGAATATTTCGAGTGCGGCAGATTTGTCTGCGCTTGCTTCAGCATGATCTGGTTGACGGTACGCCAGTCCCCATGGGCCCGTCAATGTTCATCTCCTCCAATAGCTCGTTGACAGCGTCGACTGGTCCAGGCCATCGTCCGGTTTTGTAGGGCAAAATACTTTCATCTTTGCCTTCCTGACTCCGAACCGCCCTTTATAATTCGCCGAGCTTATTATTATTCATGCGGATCTTCGACAACCAGATGCGAGCGACCGATCTTCTGGGGGAATCATGGCATTTGAGATGACCTCAAGCCTTATTCTTAGACGGTGCTGATCTTAATGATGCGCGAACCTAGAAAGTCCCTGGAGAATTGGTCCTCGAATGCTATGACATGGAACCCACGATCACCATTTAATCACAAATCTTGCCGCAAGATAATGCAACAATGGAATATTATAATAAAATTGATAGACGTGAAATTCACACCATATACATATATACCCGTATGCAACATGTTTACGTGCTTATAGTATGTACATATATGCCATTTTCTTGTATTTACTCCACAACTTTCCATCAACTGTTTCTCAACAACACTACGTTTGAGCACCGGAGCATGGAAGTTGTTTTATCGCCTCAGATTTCAATTAAAAAGCGTTGTACCAACAGATAATTCGATACACCTTACCTCAACGTTGTTGAAATCCAGCTAGAATTTGTGCTGCCATTCAGTTGCTGAAAAACTGAGTGTGGTTTTTTGAAATTGATATAGAACTTGGTAAATGGCACAATTAAGTAATAATTTAATGTTAATTTATTATGTTATATTAAGTTTCGCCATAAATATTATTGTTTACTGAGTTCTTAGACTAAATATAAATCGGAAATGGAATATTTCAGGGGCTTTGTATGGAAAAATTTAATTGATTGTGTTTGTACGCGATGAATTATTCTTCGGAATATAATAATAGGCGGTTTTACAATAAAGTTAATAATAAGAATAACTGTAACTATATCAATCCTCACTATTTGAATGGTGCCTAATTAAAATGTTAAATAAGAGGGGACATGATTTTAAAGCATCATTAAAGGCTGAATTTTAAATCCCATCCTCGTAGAAAATGAAGAGTGTATGACCCTCAACCCTGATTACCACCCTTAAAAAAGTTATGTTCCCTTAAAATGGGTTTTTTTTATATCATTATGCTTTGCTTCCAATAAACACGAGAAAGTGGCCTTCTATAAGCAGCCAAATTTATCCTGGCGAAGATTCCTAAGAGTGACACTGCGGTCGTGATGAGCGATCTAATGCCCAAGTGCTCTGACAACACCTACATACCTGCACCACACGTGATGGAGAAACACCGTCCCACTGAACTCAACGATAACCTTTAGCGGATTTAGCAACTTCCATCGCATCGTCGTTGGTGACACATTGTCAGACCATAGAGCCTGTAAGATCATTTGGTTTCAACTGACCGGGAGCGTATAAGTAATCAGATGGGCCAAATTGCGATCAACATTAGGCTTAAGGACTGTCTTTTGCATACGCATAACAAAAGAGGTTCTCACATACGCTTCGAAAAAGATCACCACCTGATGTTCATTCGCCCTCGTCTACGTATTATGACCACTGTCTCTCGCAGGGTTGGAGCACTTCAAATTTCCAAATTTAACAGCGATGCATGACCCACTTGTTATTCAAATGTTGAAGAACTACCTTTCCGATTGTACTGTAAATGTCTTGAGTAATCCACCTGAAAATATTGATAAGCATTTGACGGCGAATAAAAATGCTGTTTTCTCAGACACTATTCGGGATATTAGCCAGACTTGACTGACTACAGAATCATGGAAGTGGTTCAATGGACGTAAGTCCTGAAAGAACGTCGCAAGACCTGGCTGACTGCAGAATCATAGAAGTGATTCAATAGACGTAAGAAATTGAAGGCTCGATTGATCTCTCTCGAGTTCCAATACCGTGAGAAACCCTGGGGCGTACCCCATGAACCGTGACAAACAAAAATTTACTATTGTATTGGGCGCAAATATTAACAATTTCAGAATTATATACCGCGTCAGGAAAAAACTTAAAAGTGGTCGTAAATCTTTCGATGGTTCTGTTAAAACCATTTCTCATTTACAATAATGGGCTACTGAAGTGATGGAAGGAACATTATGATTTTCAACCGTATGACATCCACCTCTCGAGAATAAAATGGTTAGTTACCTGGTCCTTCAAATAAAAGTGACATCCTCTTCGCCATCAATGCGCTCAGGATGAGTAGATGAGATCCTGATGGTACCCCGGCGAAATTGTTCATTGCAGTTTCTTTCCTCTACGACAATCTTCCAAACCTCTTTTTTGCTCAAAACTAGTCAGTTCATCTCCCTTTCCCTGTCCTCGAAAAGAATCATTTTCCTGGCCTGTGGAAAGAGGCTCTTATCATCTCCAGTCACAAAAGTGGCAATCGCACTCTTGCCGAGAATTACCCTCCCATTTCGCTTCTCGAATCCTGTTCCAAAATTTTCAAAAGGAATGTCAACGACTAGTTGTCCGCCCACTCATTGCGGAAGAGCAACACGGTTTTGTTAAGCGTAGGTTCTCTGCCTCCAACCTGCTCAACTTTGTGACCAAATATCTAAATTCACGACAGAAAGTGCATACTTTCTACACTGATTTTACTAAAGCCTTCGATACTATAAATCACAGGATACTTCAGTCCCAACTGTCGTCTCTAAACGTTCCCACGCCATTTGTTTCTCGGCTTGCCTCTTACCTTTCCAATCGATCCTGACGCGTCGTTTTTGATGGATGCACATCCCGTTCTTTCTCCCCCTTCTCTGTGTTCAAACAGGGATCTATTCTGGGTCTTTTATTATTTTTATTTTTTATCAACGATTGTCCTCCCACCTTACTTGACCTTGTTTGGTCAATGCCGCTTAAGCTATTTTTTGAACTGTGTCTGTGTCCGGATGGCTGAGTGATTAGAGCACAAGGCTGCCGTACGGAAGGTCAAAGTTCAAATTGCATGGGTGGCGGTGGAATTTGTATCGTGATTTGAAGTCTGCTGTAAATGAGTACCTGAGTCAAATCAGGGCAATAATCTCGGGCGAGCGCAATGCTCACCAAATTGCCTCCTATAGAATACTACAATCCTGTAGTATACCGTTAGAGTCTTGAATGAAGTGCTCTAACACACTTCAAGGCCGTTATCTAATTGGATTGTTGCGCCAACGATTATTATATTATGAACTGTGTCTCCCTTCAATCAAACCTAGACTCTCTGGTTCGCTGGTAAAAAGCCGAAAAAAATGACTGACGGCTTCGTCCAGGGCAGAGGCAACTCATCAGACGCTGCCTCACCTCTACCCTGGGAGCAGCGTGGTCGAACGTGCCAACAGGCATATCCTAAACAACTACCCAGCTTTAGTCTAGTTTAGATTAAAACAACTGGCGTTTTAGTCCAATATAATTCGCAACCTTACCGTGTTTTTGCGATGATAAAAGGGAACGTTTTTCCACCTGTTGGCACTTTCGATCACGCTGCTCCCAGGGGAGATGTGAGGCAGCGTCTGACGAGTTGCCTCTGCCCTGGACGAAACCGTTAGTCATTTTTTGGTTTTTTTAATTTTTAATGCTTGGGGTGCTATGCTCCAAACTACGGATCCATGGACTATAAAACGTGGGAGTAAGTTGCTTCTCATTTGGTCCGGTCCACCATCATGTGGATGGGGACTTAGGATCCCGCATATCCTAAACAGTTATTCTGCTAATGGTTTAGCGCTAAATGCCGGAAAGTGTACTACTGGCTTAAACTCTCACCCACTTCCTTCCCCTACTCTCTTAACGGACATTCCTTATCATATCAGAACTCCACTAAAAACCTCGGAGTTACTTTCGACAATAAGCTCCGTTTCGACTGGAGTCAAAATCACCCGTTTCCTCTACTTCACCCGTTCCCTCTACTTTAAGATAAATTCACCCGCTCCCTCTACTTTAAGATAGATTTTCTTCCTGTGGAAACCCCCCCTCCAGCCACCCTTTTTTGAACCTCACCTTTCCACAACAGCGTAGAACCTAACTATCTGAATTTGTGTACATTTTTTCAAATTTCCTCGCGTCTGATGAACGGATGGAACACGTAACACAGCCATTTTTAATATGCCTTTCGCGAAATTCGAACTGTACTTCCATTCCCCGATTCCTAGACTTTGTCGAAGTCAAAATGCACAACAGTTTGGTCCTTTAAACTTCTCTTTTTTAAATAGTTTTAAGAATAGGTTAAGGCTCTTGAACTGAAGTTAACTCTGTTTATTGTTCGTTAATAATGAATAAGTAAATAAATTATCGGTGACGCCTTTCGCGCTGCCTTGACTGCATCATCTTTTCTGAAACATCTCGACTATCCGATTGACATCTGTTTGCTCTTTCACCTAGTTATGGACTGTAGGCAAGTGGCTCTGGATGAGAAAAACGAGTAAACAGAGTCTAAAGCACTAAATTTGTTTTCGCTGCTTTGTTGAAAAGCTAGAAAACCCTTTAACATCAAGTTGAGCCTGTTCCACACCAATGTTCTTCCCGGGAGTAGTACATGGAAAGTAACCGCCACAGTTAATCGAAAGCTCCAAGTTGCTTCATGCTATTGGGTTATTCTGGCCCGAGATAATAACAGATGAATAACTTCGCTCACCAGTTACCCGTAAACGTGTTGATCTCAAAATGACAGACGAGTAGGTCGCACCAAGGACACACTCTACACGACGGTGGAGAGGAAATGCAAACTCCTCGGGGAGTCCTGGTGTGGGGCTAAAACATACTTCATCTAACCGACAACGATGGCGCGGAGGTATGGTTAATACACTATACCATACCCATTTCGGGGCCAATGGGAGTCATATGTATAACATAATATAACTATTACTAAAGCTGCAGGGTAGCCTACAATATTATACCTTTGTTAATGATAATGCAAATTCTACCAAACTTTCCAGTATAGTGCTTCATATTATAAGCTCTATTATTGCAATTTTATGCTTCTAGGGTGGAAGTTTTGCAGTAATTTTACAAAATATATAAACATACTATTACTTCATTGTAGCAGATATCGAGATGGACAGTATTTTGAGACTTAGATATCATACATATACAGGCACCAACTGTGAAAACCATAAGGAGATTTTTTTTCAGATTTTTTGGCTGAGTAGTTTCTGAATGGGTCCTAGAAATAAGTGACCACTTTCTAACCGAGGCATATTGGGGTGGGAATTTGCCTAAAGTGTTTCTAATTAGTCAGGCCCACGCCTAAACCAGAGCTGCTGGAAAATCATTTTTGAAATTTTTTTTAAGAAATTTCTTTGGTTGCAACGTAAAGTAGTGAAAGTACTAAACAAGTCAAATCATCCGACTAAAAGGTGTTAATTGCATGGTATTAAGATAGATGTCGAACTACAAACAATTTATAAATTCACTATTTATATCAACCATTCATAATCAGATGACCCATAAAACAAATGAATTAGATGGATTAATCACAACAATATGCAGATGTGTAGAAAACAATCAATGAATAACATGTGCTTTGGTTTAAACATGTTTAAAATGTTTAACTTAAAACGAACCAACATATGGAGCAATGAATGGCATTTAATGAACACCAAGTCGATAACATAAAACCAGATATGGTTCTTCACTTTAACTTTGGGTTGCCCGGCATAGTAATGAATGCAAGTGTTTTTTCAAGGTTGTATAAGGGCCCATTACTACCTTTGCTATTGCTATTGCATAACCTCCACAATCTCAGGAATCCAAAACATCTAAAAGGGCGCTAGTAAATTCAAACGCATATGCAGGAAAATTAGTACTAGCAAAGTGCCATCAACATACTTTGGTGTGAGCATAGCTTTTGGCTAGATACCAAAAAAGAAAATTCATGAATGTAAGTTTGGATCGACTGCATTAGATATCGTCTCAATTGTAGATGCTGAATCAAATGCAATGCTACTATGCTATGAGAGCTAATAAAAATTAAATAGGGAAAATAGGTAGTTAGCAGCCTCGGGTGCTTTCAATAGCTACGAATAATATGGTAAAAAATATATTAATTTGGCAAAGTAAATAAATAATGAATAATCACGAAAATAAAATGTTCACTGCATCTACAAATTTAAATTCGAGATATTTAATTTGAAAGTGAATTCGCTGTTCCTATTTGTTCAGCATAAATTATATTCGCTTGTTGTTTTAACGTACATATATTTGTATTTAAAATAGAAGCGGGGTTTTTGATAACTGTTTATCTGACGTCGACAAAGATAAAGGATAACTGCAAGAGGAAGAAATAAGAAAGTAAAATCTTAAAAACTTAATTACTAGAGTGGTTTGCTGGATGAGTAATTTATGTAGAAATAGGTTTCGTGACCTCTATTGCAGCTTGTTGGCTTGGTATACGTCATACAAGATTTCGCTAAAGTGGGTAATGCCGTCCTATCCGTATTTCACTGGATGTACTTAGTCAAGAATACCGAATAATTGTTCCAAAATACCGAGATCTCTAACGGGATTGCTACAGCGGTTGTGCCTCAATGCAAATACTAACCTGCGAGGCGGGGTCGTATGAACAAGGTACGTGGCCAAACATTACCACAAGTGTCGTGCCCGCATTAGGGACCTGCTATGAAGTGCGTATAGGATGCCATTAGGTGAGCCAATGTGTGTTATCGTGGGAACGATATTTTTGGATCTTCTAACAAATGACTTCTGAAGGCCACTAAGGTGAAACTGTATAGAAGATGGCAACCACGGTGGGATAATTCAAAAATGAGTCGAGAACTGAATTATCACAGACGCCCATTAGACGCGTGACCTAAGTATGCTGGCGTAGATCAGAGCCCTCCCAATTTTGATGCAACTAGTTGATTCCCCACATCGCTTCGTGATAAACACCGCCTCTGTGTTGCCCACGAGATGCTTCCGCATCCACGAGATGTTTTGCAACAATAATCGGTGGTCGCTTACAAAAACTGTTCCGCTCGAAACGTCTCACCATAAGGTCAAAGCTCTTACTGTACAAGACAATGATCTTGCCAGTCCTCATGTATTCCTCGGAAACTTGGGTTCTTAGCAAGAAAAATTGCAAACTCTTGGCCCCGTTCGAGAGAAGAATCCTAATTCTAGCCTACTGTAAATCTCCAGTACCTCCTTCGTCGTCACGGGGACATTGCAAGTACATCTGAAGGAGGCTATTAATGCGCCTACCCTTCTAAGAGAACAAACCTCGAATAATGTTTAGTAGGAAATCGAGATATGTGGTTTGTGGAGCTGCTTGACCTTCGAATCGCTCGTTAGGTATTCTACTGGGGAAAATATATTGTCTTGGTATCGATGTCGTATACCGTCGCAATGCACTGTGTGATCTGAAATACTCTCCCCGATGGTATAGCCACTGGTATAGCCACTTGGTCCAACTACACATCTATAAATGTTTGTTCGTTAATCGCAGCCCAACCTGCCGTTCTCCTCATTCTTAGGCGTGCAAGACCCCAACCACTTGGCTTCTTTTTTAGATCAAAGATGATTGCCTGGTGATCACTGTGGGTATGGTGTTCACTGTCGTTACAGGACATACCGGGAGCTAGTAAAGAACTAGCAAAAGTCAGGTCCACAACTGAACATTACCCGCCTTTCCATTGAATAATAACCTAACCTTCGTTAGCCAATATGATGTCTAACTGCGCGAAGGTCTCCAAGAGTCAACGTCATTGCTTTTGTTTGTGAACTCCCCCATTCCGTGGTCGCTGCCATTTCGCGTCCAAGGCCAAACTGTCCAGCATGTCCTTGAATTCAGTCAATGTCATGCTTGGAAAAGCACAGCGACTATTATCGTATATGCCGTGTATTTTTGCCCATACGTACCCAGTTACATTTCTGTACGGTGTGATCATTGAACCCCACAAAGCCACTCTACCTGGAAGATCAGCTTGTACATGCGATTGATAGGTGGTTTTTGAAAGCAGAACTTGAGCAACCCTACAGTGATTGAGTTTGATTTGAATCCCACCGCAGTTAGCGACGACCTGGCGCAGCAGGGTTTTTTTAATTTCCACATACATGCATTTCGGTGTTGGAAACCGGTAGATAGGTGCTTCAGATAAGAAAGGTTTTGTTATTTTTTTATGTAAGAATATCTGGGTATACGATGGTTCCATCTATATCTACTATATCTACATAGTTCGGGTATACGATTATTCTATCTATATATACATAGTTCCTAGTGTATATACGTTGAATATACCCGATATTCAATTCGATGTGGTACTGACATTTTATCTCTTAGAGAGTAGTAATTTGACGAAAAAGAGGCAATTTCGACCTGCTGTATTTTTGTTAACAATGGATAAATTGAAGGGTAGTTCGCAGTAAATTTTCGAAATACAATAATGTACTATTTTTAAGTTTAGTTGAACAGATATCGTAACCGAGAGTATTTAGAAGCTTAGATACCATGTGAATGGACCATCATAATTGTTTTTTGGAGTTTCGGTTGGGTGGTTTCTTAGAATAGATCCTTCACTTCTTTTGGCCTCCACACTCATCTCTTTTGCAATCAATATCAAAACTCATACCTGCTTCGATAGCCCAGGCGACTTTATTCGATGAAAAAAAAATTTGCACACCCTTTTTATGTAGGTGGGGACCCCCTTAAGTTATATGTGCAACAATATAATTCACCGCATGTCTTGGGGTTCACAGTTCCAACCTTTTTACCATATTTCGTGCCAATAGGTGTAACCGTTTCTGAGAAAAGTGCGTGTAACAGATAGACAAGCAGATGGGCAGACACACAGTCTTCTTTTTTCTTCAGCCTTTGTCCCGTTTCTAGCCGGGGTCGGCTCGTCTTGATCGGTTTCGCCATTTTGTTTTACCAAAAACCTGATCTGGGTGCAATCGCGAGGCTTTCAGATCCCCGTCTAGCGTGTCAATCGTCAATCGGTCGTCCTTTTGGGCGCTTACCATCGGCTTCCATGTTCAGACCAAGCTTGGCAAGAGAATTCTCTTTACCGCGAATTACGCGACCATACCATCAAAGACGTCTCTCTCACAGTTTTTCCACGATCAGTGCAACTCCATATCGATCGCGGATATCCTCATTTCGGATTTGGTCAAAACGTGTCACGTCACTAGTCCAAAGCAACATTTTCGCCTGCATTACCGCAAGACATCGTTCATTGTCTCTTATAGTCGACCAACACTAAGAACCATACGCTCTTTATGGACGACGACGACGACATTGCGGTAAATTCGTTCGTTGATACGTCGATCACAAAGAAGACCAGTTGTGGAACGCCACTTCATCCAGGTTGCGTTGGTGTATGAAGCAATTTCGTAGCGCAGTCCTCCATTGGCTAATAGCGTTGACGCGAGGTATTTACATGGCTCAATTCTGGGCAGGTCACTGCCGCTGACAATGATTGTGCCTGTTTCATGGGGATCGGTTGTCAAAAATTGAATTTTATTCAGATTCAATCTGAGACCGTGTTGCATGAGCCGATCATTCCATTTTTGGACAAGTTGCTCCGGATAATTTTTGCTATTAGATGCTAGGAAAACATCATCTGCATAAAGCAGTGGACGTTGGATGTGCTGTGTGATAGTGTCCATAACAACAACAAAGAGGAGTGGGGGGAGGACGCTGCCTTGATTGCCTCTGTTAGTGATGGACACTAACAGAGACACGAAGCGGTTTTGATACATCCACCACACTTGGTACTTTACTTTTTGGATCGTGGCAGAGCAATTTAATCCAGTGCACGAGTTCCTTTGGCACTAGGTGTTGTAGTAGAGTATACCAGACTAGTTCATGTGGCACACGGTCAAACGTTTTCTCCAGAAATGCAATGTATAAAGGGCGATGTTTCTCCATGAGTAACAGCGCAGCGTGTATTGCATTAGTAGTTCCGCAGTTATTTCGACGATTTCGCTTTCCAAACCCTGGACGTAATGTCGTCAGTTCCTGTCCTGATTTCATTCGTTTTATGTCTTCCTCGACTTCAATTGCGCTGACAGTTACGTCTCGATGGGCTTTGCGTGATCACCTGTAAAGTGGACTTAATCCCACGATCTTTTCAAGACGTAGATTGATGCTCCCACAAGGGGGTCAACCGCTATATCCGAACTGAACGGACATGAGACAAGAATTCTTCTGAGGCATGTGAATTCAGGGGCTACCCCGGTTCCCATGGTAAAAGTATACCCCTGGTAAGGTTTCGTGACCGAAGCCACTGTGCAGACTCGGGTCTGATCGCCCTAATTAAGCTATGGAGCATTCGCCTACTGCATCACGGTCAGCGAACCAGCGTTTCCCGGTGCCACCACAAGGAGGTTCTCCACAGCCACTTGGTTTTGATTTGGTCGACAGGGTTGCTGCCCCGCCTCCCTCCCCGCCACCTTGAGCACCAGTTGTGCTGATAGGAGGAAATGCTCCAAATGTCGGCAATGCTTGTGGATGTGGGGGATGACCAAATTCTTAAGATGAAATCTGCACGAAATATTCTGGCCATATATCCGTCGAGCCGCGACGCATAGTGGAATAACTCCTACTATACTTTATTTATCTCTTTCAATAATCTCAGCACTTTATTTTTGTTTTACTGAGGATAGTACAAACTACGTTGCCTCAAACCCTCTTCCTTTACCTGGGCTTGGGAAAAGTATGCTATTATATGTTAATATAATAGCATGGCGCAGTTAGGTAATTGATATATGTGAAGGGGAATAAGGACCCAAGTATGAACATCAAAATTTAAGAAAAGGAATTCATGTCAACGCACAGAAATTGGGTATTTGTCAAACATGCAAGATGTTCCAAACCAATGAAGAACCTGTTAAAATAGATTGACGATTGATCGCATCAGTTCCATTTTGAGTGAAAATCCCGTGATGGAACGCCTTCTTGAAAAATTGAAGAAACAAATCCAGCTGAATATGTCCAGCGTCTGTTCAAATCCATGTCACGAAGATTGAAGGCTGTATATGAAGTTAAACAATAACAATAATAAGCTCGTTTTTTAAATCTTAGATGTCACCATTATGATTTTTTAGCTTTGTATGGATTTAAATTTTGTCTATGAAAATATGATTTCTTGTATATTTCGCTCTCAGTACGTGTTTCATTTTATCCATTTTTGTTTTTTTTCTTTCACTTTCTGAACACTTTGTTGTTCGGATGGCTCAAGTGGTTAGAGCACTGGGCTGTCGTAGCTGCAGGTCGCGGTTTAAATCCCACTGGTGGCAGACGGATTTGTTATCGTGACAGGATGGCGGATACCAGTCGACTCAGCTGCGAATGAGTACCTGAGTCAAATCAGGGTAATCTCGGGCGAGCGCAATTCTGACCACATTTTTTATTTTTTTGTTTGGGGCCACAACCTGCCTTCTGCATTGTAGGCTGGTTTGACCTACGACTACCAACCTGTGACCATTTTATTCTTATCCAAGAGAAACAACAGCTGTTACTCTCTGACACGGTCCCAAATCCTACCAGTAACGGGGCCACATCGTCAACATGAACTTTTCTGCTGCCTTTTGGCTACTAGCTCATCTTATTGTAGTTAATTTTCTATGCCTTGCAGGCCGTTATAGACTAATAATAGTGATAATCTTTATATTGATGTATGTTATCGCTTCCAGATATTCTTATATAAAGTATGGCAAGTAGGTACCAATTCATCCCATCCCTCTGGCTGAAAAACCTTTGCACCAGACACTCTACATCGCCGTGTAGGCATGGAGAATTGAAGATTTGGTTCTTTAGCAGAGTGACGAAGATGCACTTGCAGGCAAGCGCATCCTCCAAACCGTGGTCAGATCCCCTCCCTCTCCTATCCTGCTTCCTACATTGTATATATTGCCGTGTATCGTTACGGTCTTGAATGAAGTGCTCTAACACACTTCAAGGCCCTGGTCGAATACAGATTGTTGCGCCAATGATTATTATTATTATTACTGAACACTTATAAATTTATGATGGTGTCCGGATTTCAATTTTGTTCACTGTATATCTATGTAGTTAATTTTCAAATCTTTATTTCGTTCTGAAACCATTAGAAACAGATAAAGCAAATAATATTTCGTATTAAAAAAAGTAATAATTGGGCAGAAAGCCCATCTAAAGCTTTTAGTGGATGCATCTGCCACTAAGTCACAGTGAAAAATTTTAGATAGCTTAGCAGCACTCCAGGGACGCAATTTCTCATGTGTGGTTTGAATTAGTAAGTGGTTAGTTAGCTAAAGTAGTAAAGATTGATTTTGAAAATAGTTTCCTTTATTTCCTATCTATATTCCAAATCAATCCTCATTTGCTTACATAAAATCAGTTAAATATTCTTGACCGAGAATTAAAAAACCTTAATTTTTATTTATTTCTCAATGAATAGGCAAATAATTTGAAAGTAATAACAGAGCCATCAATATAATTCCTATAAAGGGAGCGTTATTTTAACAATAAGAGAGTTAGAAAACGGTCTTCAGATATTACCAATTTATCGCTCTAGAATCCGCTTCTTCAAACTGCGAGTGTCGCCATCTACTATTCACCACTGGAATTCTCAAATAACTTTTCATCTCATCGATAGTTGTCATCCTCATACTTTGCTCTCGGTAGCAATGTCAACAAGTGCCTTGCACGGTTGTTTCGGTTAATTTGCTCTATCGCGACGTGTGCTCGCTTTATTGAATTTATTTCTCTGTCCTCGGTTATAGTTTATCACATTCGCGTCTACTTTAACTTGTTTCTCGTTGTGTACTTCAATTTACGCTACAAAAATGGCTTTCCTCGTAATTTCAGTTGTTTCGTTATGTCGGTGTGGACAACCAGCACGACTGGTTTAGATACAGTCCTTGCTACTCTGGGAACAACAGTGCCAACAAGCAATTCGAACCAGCACAACACGAACAATTCCAAAAATCACAGTCCGCAATATTTGCTGGTGCAAGCTCTGAATGGCAATTTGCTAACCGGCAGTGGGAGCAGCGGTGGTAGCCAGAGCCCTCAACATCACGTCGGCAATCACCAACACGGGAATCATTTACCAAACAATCATCATACGCCGAGTCAACTAAGCTACAGTCAATCGTCGCTGAATTGGAATCGCAATAATAACACCCAATCAGTCTACAATCACAAGGTAAGTTCCTTCTGTACTTTGTTTCCATTTCATTTTTATTGGTTGAGATATAGAAGCACTTGCACGCAATGGAATGCTTGAATGGGAGAAATTGCACTGTAACCGGCAAGGCCAGACTGGAAACAGATGGGAGAACAAGGTAGTTTCTCGCAGAAACAATGTTCTATTCTACAAACGTAAAATGGAATCGCTTGTTGATTTTGCCAGCGGGAAATTGTTGTTCGTTGCGACTGAGAAAGATGGTGAGGACACGTGACTCGTCGATTACCGCCTGCCATCGAATCGATACTACAGAAAATCAAAGTTCAATGTTGAACCATTTACGCCTTATCAATGTTTTTAAGAAACATTCTTAGTTATGCTTGCTACTGGGCTTGGCCAACTCAAAAATGACTGATTACTTATGAATGAATTGGAAGCTTCGAAATTACTATACAATCCATAATCCGATAATAATGTCTGATTGACCTTGGAGTTTTACTGTTATAGCCACGTTATTCAATTTAATTTTTGTAACTTTTATTAGCAGTGGCCCCACTACATCTGTGTCACTGATATTAGTTTGTGTTATCTGCCACCTTTCAGTTTCCTTTAACTTTTCGCGTAAACAATCTGCATCCTGCAATAGTTTCTACAGAAAATGGAATAGCAAACCAGATAGCAAAGCAGAGCAAAATAATTACAGCCAGAAAAGTGGCTATTTCTACGACCTTGGCCCCAGAATGAAGGTGTTTAGGAGCGAAAGTCCAGATCAATGCATTTAACGACTCATTATTATTCCGGGTCTCTGCTCCTAAACATCTGTTCAAAAATCTTCGTAGATTGGTTTGATGACTGTTTGAACTTCTTCTCGTGGTGGAAACTATCCAGTTCTCCTTTAGCTTCCGCTTTGCGCCATTTGCACCAATTGCCCTCACCTGCTGGACATTTTTGATGCTGAGGATTTTCGTCTGTAGAACATTTATGGAAGAAAGTTGCCCAAATTTCTTGCTTCATTCCTTATATCGAATTTGCGTGTCGACGAATAGCTAGTAGTGAGGTCGTTAATAACCTTATCGGTAAGTTTTCCAGCCCCTTTTCCACCAATGCCTTTGTGATTCTTCTTTGCATTTCTAAGTCGCGTTCTCATTCTTTTCTCGACATGTCCTACGCAATCCTTTTTTACTACTACGTATATTTTATTATTTGTAGAAATGAGCAGAAATACCGGAGAAAACTCCAGCAAAATCCAATATACAATATACAAAACTTGTCGCAATTGAAACATCCATGTTCATGCTTGCTAAAAGTATTTTTGCTGATGTTGATTCGAAGTCCTTTTTCTTCTCTGATAAGTATCGATTCCCATGAAATACTCGTTTTTTAGTCCGAGCATGACGTTGAACGTTAAAGCGATCTCCCTTCGTACGATCCATTTAAAAAAATTACTGAACACATAAACAGCACAATACTTACAACAAAATATAACTGAGTATAACTTGAAAGGCTTTCAGTGCTCACTCTAGACTGGATTATCCTTTTTATTCCAAACAGCAAATAAGTTTAGACAATTGATTGGTTTTCCATCTTTTTATATTTATACCTGTGTTCGAATTTATAAGGCTCAGGTAAAAAACTAACGGGTAAAAAAAGATTCGATGCTCTTTCTCATCGAGTACTCTAGCCGCGGCTGCAAACTCATTACCTGTTTAACACTGTAATTTCTGAACGACTCGGAATATCGGAAAATCCCTTTGCCTACATATTCTCCACTATATATAGATACAATTCATTCAAAAAAATTGATTTCTCCAACCCGACACACGGGATGACCCCCTTAAAGTCAATGGAAAGATGGTGCAACTAATGTCCATATTCCAATAGTTTTTCCATCCCTTGCCGAAGAGAAAAAGATCTGATCTGTTGCTAATTTGCCTGAAGTGAAGCCTCTTTGGTATGGACCAATGATGTGATACCTCTATAATTGCTGCACTGTGTGATATCCCCCTTTTTATGTATGGAGCAGATAATGCCTGGGCGCTAATCGTTAGGCATTGATTCACTGTCCCACACCTTAAGCATCAGTTGATGAACCGTTTGGTGTAATTGGTCGCCTCCATTTTTAACCAATTCAGCTGTAATTCCATCCAATCCTGGCGACTTATGATTTTTAAGCCGATGAATTGCACGGACTGTTTCTTTATATTTGGTGGTAGTATTTGCTCGTCAAAATACTCAAGCCATCCCTCCAATATGCCCGTTTTGCCGGAAATCAGATATTCCTCTTTGGCTCGGCAGGATGAGCATCGAGGTCTATAAGGCTTCATCCTGCTGACTTGTTCGTAACACTTCCGCCTTCGGGTCTGGTGCGGTTGCTTCCTGTACTTTTCGAGTTGAAACACCATTTCGTGTGACACTGCTAATTGAATAATCCGCAGTCAGTTATCATTTGTATTTTTATGTAAGCTATGTTCCGTCCCTACTATGATTTTGATATCATACCTGGGACAGGCTTCGAGGGTTTGTTCTACTGCCTCATAGTAGGTATCCTTCTACGACTCTGCAGTCTCCTCTGTAGGGGTGTGAACGTGATTGAGGCTTATACCTCTAAATTTGCCTCGCAAGCGTAGAGCGCAAACCCGATAACAGCAGGTTTCATTTTTTGGCTGACTATGAAACTTTCTTCGAACACATGATTTACTGGATGGCCATTATAATATATGATGGAGTGGCTCTCCTCCGGGAAACCGGTTCCTATCCAACGCTGTTACCTCAGCCCTACATTGGGGCAGGGTATCGGCTAGCTGCTTGGCAGCTCCATCTGTGCAGGGAGCATACGTTCAATGAGAAAATGCGCAAATCATTATTTTGTTTTTGTTGCGAGGCTCCTTTTGTTGCTTCGTAATAAGTTGTTTTCCGTGCAGGGTTGTCCGCCCTACCCAACCTCCAACCTGGAGGTTTATTAAGATCACGAGCTTCGATTTCAGATAGTAAGCAATTTAAAATCATGGTTTAATAGTAGTCATCATTGACAGATACGTTTTGTCCGGCCTATTTTTCAAGAAATTTGGACCGATGATTCCACCGGCTCATAAACCGCTATTTTTGTGGATGCAATGATCATCAGTATCCATTAAGCCACAAATGCCCAAATTTTGTGTACCAGTCTCTAAGTATACAAGAAATATCTTTAACTGAACGTGATCGTGACGTGAAATGACTTTCAAAGTCTTAGAATGAAGGAAATTTTCACAAAAGTAAGGACTTTGATCTATTATAACTTTGTTAGTAATAGTGCGATTTTCACCAAAGTGCTCATCATGCTCTTTATTATAGCCTATATTACTGCAAAAGTTAATGATTCTAGGATAAACTTATGGAGGTTCCCAGTCAATTTATGAAAAACATACTTGTAAGAAATATGGTTAATACTATTATTAACTTCATTTAAACCGGTATTGATATGGAGAGTATTTTGAAGCCTAGATACCATGTACATGGATCACGATATTTTTTTAAGATTGTTGCGTTCGTTCAACCAATGTCAAAACTAACACCGGCTTCGTAAAGTACTAATCGAGGCCTTTCATTTGACGCCCCACACGATCCGATGAAAAAAAATGTACGCCCTCCTTTCACATGTATGGGGACCCCCCTTAAACTCAACGTGGAACTGGAGATACGGGCGTTTTTCAAACGGTTCCTCCGCTTTCCGCCCATTTTCATGCAGCGCACGACAAAAGATTCAATCATTCAAAACCGGTAGTTATGCAACAGGCAATGTGATCAGCATTTCATCTAACCGTGAGTATTACCCTGATTTGTCTCGGGCATTTATACACAGTTGAGTCGAATGGTATTCGGCATCCACGATACAAATTCCACTGCCACTATAGAAATTTGAACCGCAACCTTCCATACGACAGCCTAGTGCTATAACCACTGAACCGTACAGAAACCCATTCGTGATATGGTTGCCATTTACCCTTTGGTGGGATATAACGCGTCAACCACACCTACGCACCATCGTTTGCGGTTACTTTAAATGCATTTACAGTTCCCCCCACCGACTTCCTCTACTATTCTGCGTCAAGTGTTCTTGAGATGATCCAGCCGTTATCCATCATGGGATAGTGGATTTCACTGGCTGCAATTTCGGCCCTCCTTAATGTGTGACCTGTTGTTGAATTCCTGCATTGTCAAATAACCATCCGTGATCAACCATGAGAGCAGAGGTATTCCAAAATCTAAAGGTGATTGGTGAAATTGACCGTGCAAGTCCATCAGTAATTAAGTACTGAAGTGTTCCGTTGACCCGCGCTTGCACATCTCAGTGCTATCTAGGTTTGGGAAGAGGATCTTTTTGATACTTCAACTTCTCTTATGTCATTAGCAAAATTTCACGTGTTCTTCGTCCATCGCGTGTGATCCAATCGAACCTAAAATACAAGAGGAAATAACCCGCAATCTTGTTCAACCCCTCTCATTTCATTAGCAGAATTTCACGTGTCCTTTGTCCGACGCGTGGGACAGCAAAAAAACGAAAATACAGGAGGGAATAACAGGCGAAAGTGTTCAAATTAACGCGAAGCTAAATGGTAAAATAAAAAAAGCGTCGACCGTGCAGGTGTAGTCACAAAACTCGTTACCCGAATGCTATGATTCAAAGGAAAGGTCGTGGAGGTATAACGTGAGTACTTCCACGGTCTTCTTGGGATGCGGATTCATTTGGAGACCACAATCAGAACTCCGCCATGACTGGTACAATGGTATTGATTTATACTGAGTGCAGGCTCAGCATCCATATCAATGGATGCGTGGCTTATCTAACACCTCTGCCGCAACTAAGGCAGACAGCAGCGTGCTGTGCAGTGAGAGAGAGCAGCAGAGGTGTGCAGCGCAATTCTACGCTTGATTTCTCGAAAAGCTCTGCGCGCCTTATGGATACAACCGCTGAGAGCACATTCTCCAGGGATTCTCCTGGATATGTTCCAGAGCCAGGTTCAGAGGGCCATCCCAGTTGCCATGGTACCAGATAACCTCCGGTGAGGTTTAGTAGCAAGAGCCTGTTTAGATGGGTCACTTACGGACTTTGATCTTATTTCCTCCCTTGAGATGTGATTGGCAAGTAGGATTAACTGCCGATAATAAAGTTAATCGATGTCTCTCTAAGAGATTAGATATTGTCTGCTTTTGTAGTCTAACCTAAAATTGATAGACAAGTAGCTCCCACCAAATTACAACTTTTTAGTTTTCAATGTAGATATATATTTCGGGATCAACTTACCCCCTTCATCAGCACAAAACCACTTCCGATGTCTCTCTGATCTCACCTTAAGGAGGTGCGGCTGCTCTTTCCTAATTTACCATCCTCCGGTCTATATAATAAAGGCTCTGTGATGTTTCGCAACAATTTCCGGTGACTACTTGAGCAGATTCGCCTAGGCAGCGAATGAAGGGGACTGAGGAAGTGAACTTCTTTATCATTCGCTTATATTACGAAATAAAAACGGTCTTGGCAGAAACAACATCTTAGTGTCCTTTATTGTTCTAGAGATTTGTCGAGTGCTCAATACTCGTGCGTAACTGTGCAGCGAATTGCAGAACAATATCGCTTTTTTTATTACTCCACAGGCCGTCATCAGGGCACGTATTCGACTTGAGGTAATTGCGGTCACTAGTGACTAAGGGTCAATGGGTTCAGAGGCGGCGGCATTAACAGTATCACGCCGCAATGTGGGCAACAGTTTCAGTATTCACTAAACCACTCTTCTTCACCGTCCATCTGAAGTCTCCGCTGAGGTTTGAGACGAACTCCAAAGAGCGTGTATAAAGTTTTCAGAAATGAATTCCTTGCATAAACTAGGTGTTCCTAGACTATGTATCTCTACCCACTCCAAGAATTATATTTCAAATCAATGATGAGCTTGCATCGCGATTGTGTGTTGATATATCGCTACTGTAATTACAATAACTTGTGTACTGTGCTGCAACTGCGGCTGTCATGAGATTCGCTTGTAACTTGTTTAAGGGACCGAAGAGACCGTCCATGGTAAATTCGTCTGGGGGCGTAGACGGGGCTCATCAAGGCAAGACATTGCTAGGTTGACTGAGCACTGGCAATGTCGTTTGCTGGCATTGAAAAATAAAGTGTAGAATGTTTACTGGAACTATGTCATTCCCAGTGATATACCCGTAGTTGAAATTCTGGACATACTAAAGCAGAAACTTTCCCTCGTATGTAGTCGGTTGCGATTACTCTAGAGGTTCAGCTTTCGATAACGGAAGCAAAAGAATGTTAAAGCGACTTTGGGAGATTTTTGCCGGAGGCACCCGAGATGTCACTATCCCGGGCGTGAATTTTGCGGATACTACCGTAGATGATGTTTAATGAGCTAACAGTTCGAAGTTCATAACGTCTATTGATAGTTCATAAGGTCTATTGCTAGTGGAAGGGTAAATGCGGACCTTCAGACAAATAACATTTGTCCGAGGAACAGAATGGTTTGCAAAGAGCAACTCATAATCGATTCGGTAGTTGTAGAACAGACTAAAGAAATCTATTTAGTTTTTATCTTGATCACGTAAGGCTTTTGACAGCGTCACGGACATCTGCCTAATCGATACACCTTGAGCTAAAGCTAGTAAAGTTTTTGGCCACAGTCATAGAAGGATGACTCACCACCTTGTCAGTGCGCTCATCTTAGGGTACCAACACCAGCTCATCCGCAGTCTTTGGCTTTGTATGGCACTGAATCCCCTTTCATGGCAACTTAATGATGCTACAGGACATAGTTTTACAATCAAATATTATCTACGTGCTAAGTACTTAGGTGATATCAAGTTGTATGTTGGTGCTGATAATTACCTTAGAAGTCTGTTGCGCATAGTGAATATGGTTAGTGGTTATTACGAGCCGAATGTCGGTTATAGCATTGGAGGCTGGCATATGCGGCAATGTTGTCGTGGATGAAAACCAAACGCAGGTGAACTATGACTTACTGGTTCGGGAAATCAAAAATATTTGATGTCTCGAGAGGGTGGTTGTAGTTCCCATAATATTGTATTGTGCCGGGGTCGTCCGAGCCAAGCAGTTAGACACTTAGTGCTACTGTTAAGTAAAATCCGGTATCTACCAAGATTTTGACAACTGATAAATAGACTACATGTTCAGTCGGTTTCAAGGAGGCCTACTTTGATCATGATGGATCGTAGATTCCCGAGGGGCTCCCAATATTGCGATTTGCAACTTTCAAAATTTTGTAACGCTCATCATAGGTCTAGGTCAACGGAATCTTGTTGAAACGTCCAGCCCGCATCACTGAATTACTACTGCTGGGACAAGGAAGCGCTATGGCTTCGAAATGTTATAGGGGTACTCGTGTATAAACTGTAGATATACATTTATTCTTGCGGTACCTTTTTACATTTTACCTGCGAAAGAAATATTTTGTTTCTGCTGGTGCGTAAACACATTTTGATACTGTAACGCCATTCAACGAACGAATTTAACCGACTCTTATTTAGTGACAGAATTACAGCTTTAGTTTGAATTATTGAAATTTGTGTCAGGTATAAACAGCGTTCATGCATCCTATTTAGTTTTTCAATTAGTAAAAAAGTGTGTGTAAATATTTAGTTCATTGGTCTTCTTTCTTCTTTTTAATGTGCTAAAAAGTTACTAGAATTTGAATTATGCCATTTGAGAGCCGATCCAGAGGCTAACATCTTCAGTATAATGTATGCAAAATCATTTTCCATGCTTGCCAATATTGAACTCACTAAATGTTTATTTAATATTACGAATCATTACGTTTCTTTGTCGATAGTACTATTTGCTACAACGTTCTATGCCACAATATTCTTCTAAATGTGCAGAAGCCTCTCATTGTGAAGAAATGAAACCGTGCAAATGATAATTGTGATCATAAACTTTTTATACATTTCGATTTTATAATTCTTATCTAGATAATGTAGCCAGCGAGTTCTTTTATTAGATGTACTGTAACATTAGGTTCACAAGAATAAGATACTATCACATCCTGTCAATGTAAAGTCGTCTAATGCAGTCTCAGGACTTGTATTCTGTGCTAAGCTGCCTTATGAACATAATATAAAAATACAATTTAAAATTCAATCGATTGAGGCTTGGCGAGAACAGTAAATCTCTATACCATAATATTTTATTGGGGCTTTCCGTCATTTAATTTTCATTTATAAATGCCATAAACCCAATTTTTTAAAATGGTCTATTAAAGATAAAATGATTTTATTTCAAATTTAGTAATTTATCAATCATATTTTTCATGTCAGTGACTTGCACGGAATGAATGATACAAATCGCACACGAAAATCACTTTCTTCATTTTATTTCAAATTTAAAGGTATTTAAAGATATTTTAAAATCTCAGAATTTATCTCAAGTTCTGTAAATAAAATACAAAATGAAATGCTTTTGAAATCCCCCATGTTATCGGCATTTGATTAGTCATGTTTTCGCAATTTTACAATGATTAAATGTATTTTTTTGGGTTGGGTGGGAGGTATTGATGAAGTGTTTGCGGAATAATTCTTTGGTTTGATGTCGAGCTGTTTATGGTTTAGAAATTCGACTCTTTACTTCAAGTATCATCATCTGATAGAATAGATTTTTTTAATAATAGTATAATTTTTAGAATTGATTACAAACTTCCCTTAAGTTCATCATAGAATCATGAAGTGTGGCAATATAGGTTATGATAGTAATATAGGATAGCAGTGCTGCCCGGTCTCGAACACGACTACAAATTCAGGATCAATTTCTGGAACTAAGCCAGCACAAACTCTGCCGGTCAGCTACAACGTCTGCGAGAATGCACTTGCCAACAAATTATATCCAAGACTGTGCGGAAGTCCACTCTCCTATTTCATTGAATTGGAAATGTTAAAATTAAAAGAAGTCCGAGTTGACGGAATCCGTTCGTTCGGAACAGTACAGTTCCTCCGGTTCATGATGGTACAAATTTTAATGTTCGATAGTACCATCTGTGTCAGGAAAATTGTTCCGCCTACCTTTTTCCGTTACATAGTTATAGAGTTTTTCGTGAATAGTGTCGAAAAGCGTGACCTTCCCAAAAATATCACAATTTCCCACTCCCTCAATTATTTAATTCCAGATTTGATACCATTTTTGGAAACAACATAAAATTGATATCTTTTCAATTTCAAAGGTCATCATCACTTCGAATATATAACTGTTTAATTTTTCAAGAAATTTAAAAATTGATTTTTTATTTAAGTTTCAATATGTATTATTGTAACGGTACTCTAAACTTACAAACCTGCAGTTGATAAAAGTTGCCTCATTATGCTAACTTTCAAATGAGATGTAAAAATGATGGGCTTAGGGAAAATTTTCGAATATTATGCATTAAAGGAAATGAGGGAGTGGCAAATTTTGATTTCTTTGGAAAGGTCACCCTTTTTGACACTATTCATGGAAAACGCTATAACTCTTTAACGATAAAAGTTAGAGTACCCATTCCTTGGACCAATTTTTCTCAAACAAGGGGTACTATGAAAGTATACACTGAGGAACAACATGAGGACGCAGTCCTCACGATACCAATAACGATAATGAACACTGCCTCGTTGATACGGTAGCATACACCGAGGATACCTCCTCGCGCTCCCTCCTCGGTGAAAAGATACTTCGACGATGCAACTAAAAAACCAAACTATCATAGTAAGCAGATACCAGTTAGAAAAAATATTACAATTGGTGAATATAACTTGAAGAATGTTGATAACTTTACGTAGGTTATCGAAGGACGCATACGAAGTGCGTGAAATGTAAAGGACCTTGCAGATAAATCATATTGTTCGGTACCCATAAAGTCAAAATATTATACATACACAGGAAGGCGAAGCTCAATGTCTCTAAAACAATTATCAGACCTATGTTCTGTTACGGATTCAAAACTGAGACTTTGATTCAGGCTTTTCACAAATTGCTGATTGCCTTTGAAAGGAGGGTATTAAAAAAATCCTTGAAGTTGGACAGGACGTCGAATAGCAAACTAGTTACAACAGGGTGCTGTACGATGCTTATGGCAACCCAGGTGTTCAACGAATGGACGATTCGCGAATACACGAATGAGAATTTAAGTAATTCAATTCAAATAATCTTTCAACCTAGTACGATAGCGCGGCAACGGTAACCTGACGATCGTTTCGATAATATTCCTTATTTTCTTCAAGCTTTGAAAGAGTCTAATTATGATGATGGGTTTATTTCTTGAGTCAATTTGATTTTGTAAGGATACAGGCCAAAATCTTTTCGCAAAATACGTCACAGTTTGGTTCGAAAGATGCCCACCGACGTGGAATCGACTAATTTGGCTCATTTTGAATCGATTTATTTACGGCTGCGGAATTTTCCCTGCTCCGAGGTGTGCGTCGCCTCTTTGGCGCCGCAACATCTAGTAGTGAAAGGTGAGTTTATTTGAAAACTAGGAATCAAAATATGTCCCATTCCGATATCTGCTTAAACAAAACTTACTAATAGTATACTTCCCAATTTTGGAAATTGATTGAAAAACGCCCCTTCAGTTCATCCTAGGAGTACTAAATTGCACAAGCATCGAGAACACATGCCAAGTTTCATACAAATTCGTTCAGTTTCAACGTTATAGCAGTTCAAACTTATCAATGCCATGCAAATAAGATGCTGACGTTATAATCAACGAGAATAATTGATATTCGGGTGAAATATTAAAATTCCATTCATGAAGAATCTACTTCCCCAGAGCCTTTTTTAGGTTTTGTGTGAAACACAACCTTATTAAAATCGAATCTGTCTGTCTGTCTATTACACCCGATTTATTCGGAAACGGCTGCACCCATTGTCACGAAATTTAGTGAGAACGTGTGGTCTGTGAATCCCTTTACATAAAGCAATTCGCGCTATTTTGTGTTGAGTTGAAAAGAGGGGGAGGGGGTCTCCATACATATGGAAGGGGATGCTTTTTTTTCATAGAAAAAAAAGTGTAAAAGGTCTCGTCCTCAGCTCCTATCAAACCATAAAAATCTGAATAAAATCACAGTGGCGTATCTAAACGATATCTAGGCCTCAAAACAAATTTCGTTCTGGTATCTGCACAAATAAAGTTAATAATAGTATACTAGCATATTTTAGGAATTTTGCCAGAAATCCCCTTAAATTCATGCTAGAAGTACAAAAGGTTTAAGAGATAACATAAGGCATAATTTTGGGATGTTTGAAGAAAATCCAACTATTATTAACAAAAGTTATAGGGGGTGAAACTTTGCCATTTTTTGTAAATTTCGTGCATTCTACAACCTGTATGACGTAATCATCACATATCAATTCATCAATACCACAACGAAATGAGTTCTTATGAATAGGGTCGCAAAAAATTATTTTGTTTTATTTTTTTAGTCATTTGTATATGAATATCAATTACTCTAAACAGCCATTTGTATATGTAGGTATATAGTATATGCGTGCTAATGAAGTTTGCGGAGATGTGTCTAATTCAAATAGATATATTTGTACATTAAACCAGCCGTATTTTCTGTGCACGAAGTAAATCGGAAATATGGGTACAATCCATTTATATACGTGCATATATATGTACAATATTCGGAAATAGGCAATTTGTTTGTTTAGGGTGAGTATAATATCCATGGCTGTAATATGTATGTATGTCTTGTAGTTTGGAAAAATATGAAGGAATATGTTGGATTTGTAGCTATATTCGGACAGATAAATGTGCAATGAAGTTTCTTACATAAGATGAACACAAAACCTTTATATTCGAAGCGCGAGCTTCCGTTATTGCGACTTGTTTGTATATATTGTAGGTTAAATTCTTCGCATTTACTAATAATATTAAACTCATAGTGTGGAGCGTATGAGGTTGACTATTATCAATGCAGGGCTTTCCAACAAATGATTTATTTAAATCGCTTTGTAAAAAGTAGAGTGCAATGGAGTTTTTAGCTATGTAACACGGAGATGCCAATGCACTCGTCGCTCCTCACATCTTCTTTTTCTTCAGTCTTTGTCCCGTTCACAAGCGGGGTCGGCTCGTCGTGATCGGTTTCGTCATTTTATTTTAGCAAATACCTGAACAAATTGTAATCGCGAGGCCTTTAAATTCCCATCCAGCGTGTCAAGCCACCGTTGTTTCGGCCGGCTTTTTGGTTGCTTACTATTGACTTCGATGTTCAGACCAATATTGGTATGTGAATTCTCGTTAGTGTGACCACACCATCGAAAACGCCTCTCTCGCAATTTTCCACCATCGGTGCAAAACCATATCGATCGCGGATATTCTCATTTTGCACGTGATGAAAACATGTCACGTCACCAGTGCAATGCATTATCTTCGTCTCCATTACCGCAAGACGCCGTTCATTGTCTTTTATAGTCGGCCAATACTCAGAACTATAGAGAGCGGCAGACGGGCGACATTACAGAAAATTTTATATTTGGGACGTGCGCTGATACGTCAATCACAAAGAACACCAGTTGTGGAATGCCACTTCATCCAGGTTGCGTTAATGGATGAAGCAATTTAGTAGTGCAGTTCTCCATTGGCTGATAGCATTGACTCGAGATATTTAAATCGCTGAGTTCTGGCAATGGCAGTAACCTGGCGAGAACTGAGCGATTTAAATACCTTATCAGCCAATGGAGAACTGTGTAATGCTCCTCACATGGGGAAACACAAAACCGTTTATACCTGAAGCGTCAAGCTTCCGGTTTTCCGACTTTTTTATTTTTTTAATTTGTTTACTCACTTTATCCCCACGAGTATACGGACTAGGAAGTCCGCCGTGGTTTAACCCACCGTAGCACGATAAGGTCAAACTTACTCCCTGAGGCGATCAGATATCAGTGAGGTTATGTTCAAATACCATCCGTTATTGCTGACTGTAAATTATTCAATGGGTACGGTTCGCTTGACACACCAGGTAGAGGGAGCTGTTTTTCCACTCGTCAGTCTAGATTCGTCTTGGTTGATGAGAGGTTTGGCTCCTGGAGAGCCGCATATTATTCCAAACAGCTATATTCCTGTAGTCCACTACTGGACCCCTAAAATCGGTTAAAAGTCTGCCTTTTTCTTTGTAGGCCCTTGTGTCTGTCTGGTTGTCACCTTCCATTTATTCATACAACATTGGACAAGAAATTTGGTGAAAATATAAAGTCTGGGAAACTCTTTAGTGGAGGAGCCCGAAGGTGATAGCTATGTGAACTATTAAATGGAAGGACTTAATTAGTACTTCTCGAGACTGGCTTAAATTTAAATATTAGTGAGCTTTATTATTACTGTACTTTTCTTGAAAATAAACTCTCGAGGAAACAGTAAATCACAAGCCTTCATTAGGCAAGAAGACTTAGGGCTAGAGTCATCCTGCTTCAAAGAAAATAAATCTCCTAGGTCGACATATCCGATATCTATAGAGTTATTACTATGAAGTTTAAACTATTTGGAATATTTCATCTTTTCTTCGATTTAAATACAACCAGTGAAGTTACTTCGGTTAATCAAAGCAAACACGCAATTTATCTTTTAGTATCGAATAGTCTCCTAAATTATTATCGAAATCACATGATAACACTCAAAGCCGAAATTCTAAGAGCTACAATTTGCAAAGATACTCTCATAATACAAACAAGATAGTGTTCGTACTACAACAAAAAATGACTATATTTATTGTGGACTAATATTCATTCGAAGGTGTCTACGCTTCACATATAAAATTACTTTTATTATGGCCAAGCGTGCGCATGGCTATTATCGATTCAATCATCTGTTTTGAGCTTTTTGTATGTAAACATGTACTGTGGCGTCATACCGAGGCCGGTATGTTGAATATGTAAATTTAAGTGAAACTAAATGATTTGTTCATATCCACCAAACACCAAACATTGCTTGTATACAAATCTGAATCTAATTTCGACAGTGAGACATGATTTTCACAATTGCATTGGATGGCTTGCATTGGGTCGTGAACAATAACTTCAGTCTAGATTGCCTTTAGAATTTAGAATTGTCATTTAGTTAATGAAATCATAAACTAATCAAGAAAAGAATAGGGAACTAGATGGCAAATTGGCAACTAAATACTATATAATAACTAAACCATTTGGAAATTCTTAGTCTATTTGAAAAGTCTAGTTTATTTTGGCGTTTACATAATCCAGCTATGTTAAAAATCGCATATTTGTTTGATGCAAAAAGGAAGTCCCGCAGCCACTACATTGGTATACTTTCTCCTGCATCCACTTTCAATCTAACTTTTCGCGAATTTTCCGCGTTTCATGGGAGGACAAATGGGAAAACTACTTATATTAAAAAATATCTGATTCGCATTTCTAATTTTCTCCTATTAGATTCGGATTTATAATAAATATTATGCAGTCTTTATCTTTATACTTTGCAAAGAAGATAGATACGAATATACTATATATACTCGTATTGTATGCATGTCGAAACTTTTTGTGTGGTTCTATACCAGCGGCAAATAGAATTTATATCTTGTTCTGCGCTTGTTCTGTGTTATCATATTGAAACCCTGTAGAACATGAGTGACATACAACGAACTTAGTTTGATTCATTTCGTTGCCCAAGAAGCTGTGCAAGTTTGTTTTCGGAACCGCGACCATGTATGAAATCGCGTCAAAAGGCAGAAAATCTTTATGTTCTACCTACATCCAAGGGGAATTTCCATAGTTGGCTATTAAAATGTGTAGTAAATAGTAAAGTTCTTCTCATTAGCATACAATTAAAGCTCCTCACCTCTATAGTGCTGAATGTAACTCCGGTGGTATACTGTAAAATTGTGATTACATGCAGGAGGCAGATCTTGTATAATTGAATTGAAAAAGATTGTGTGCTTGATTCTAAATGGCGTTTAAACGGAAACAATGAATTCAAATGGACTCATTAGAAATTACATATTATGCTTTATGGTTCTCCCGTGTAAAGTGATATATTGTTTACAGTGGCAGTTATCCGGTGGGAAACTCGATACAAACTAGCAGTAAAGAAACGATTTAAATTAAACAGCAAGTGGCGATTCTCTGAGTGTTTTGTCTGTATTCCCTACGGTGCCTAAATCTACAATGCAAAAGCTCTTCGTAAATACAATCGGCGATAAGGAACCTAATTTCGCCAATTAAATTTTCACTTGTGTGCGCTCAGCCTATGGCCTAGCTTAGCTTGCAATATTAGCTTAACGGGCGAGCCCAAAATACATAATAGAAAAAATGTATACAAGTCTCAGTTGCTCGCGATCTAATTTAAGTTGCAATACGCGATCGGAAAATATTGTTGCGAATAATTTGAATTCAAAACGTGCTTCGCCAGCTTCAAACTCGAAGCACTCTGGATCTGTTTCTGGTTTAGGCTTTGGCCTGGTTACAGCTACAACACCAATAATTGGTCAACTGTCGCACGATTATAAGTTCTGCGATTGTTGTCGTCCATTAGCTTTTCCATCGAACAACAGCAGCGGTATCCGTACTTATCATACAAACAATTTCCGTTTCCAGCCTTCCAGACGTTCCACTAATAACAGCATGTCACAAGCCGGAGATGATTTTCATTCGCCCAGCTATTTGTCCTGGCGGAAGCTGCAGTTGAGTCGGGCTAAATTGAAGGCATCAAGCAAGACATCGGCATTGCTATCTGGATTCGCTATGGTAAGTTTTCTTTTAATTCTATGCCACTAAATGTACGTATATTTTGAAAATAATTTTGGCACGCCAGAGTATCTTTTTAAAGAAAATTGCCGAATTGCATTTCAGCAAAACACAGATTTGGCAACGACATAGTAAATCATGATTAAGACTTATTAGTTTTATGGATGAATTAAAACATATTCGCGGTTCTTCTCTCTACTTTAATTGTATCTTAAATGAAAGGCAGTGAAAGATTGTTTGCATATTGCCGTACTCTGAATATTCTTGACAGGCACTGCTAGCAATTCTAAGAAATTTATCAACAATTCTAATCGGTGAAATTCATTACATTAAAAAATTGATTGAATGATATCAATTGAGTGCTTCAGAATGATTGTATTTGTATTGTCTCTGTGACACAAAAAATTATAGTGAAGATATATAGTGTGTTCAATCAGAAAATGTTGAGTTTGAAAAAGTAATTCTATTTTAAAAAGTAACGTATCCCTCCCCCCTTTCACAATGAATACTCTATTGACTTTCGATTGCATTTGTTTACTGAATATGGCATCGTCTCCAATTTACGATATCTGATGTGTGCAATCCCACGAACCCAATTCGTCGCGCTCTAAGTTTTTCGGTTGTGGCGGTTCCCGCAGTAGCGGGAAATCTTTTTATATGTACATATAATATATATATGATTGTCATTTACCCCTTGGCGATGTAAAGCGCATCAACCTACCCGCCATCGTTCGCGGTTGTTGGCTAAAATGCGGTTCAGCTCTCCCCAGGATTTTCAGAGATGCAAGCACTCCTCCGTTACTGTTCTGCGCCAAGTGCTCTTGGGGCGACCAACTCAACGGCCATCTAGAGAGGATGGGTTCCACTTCAATTGTCGCCCTACCTTAATATGTGACCTATCCGATTGTGTCCGGATAGCTGAGTGGTTAGAGCGCAAGGCTGTCGTACGGAAGGTCGCGGTTCAAATCTCACTGGTGGCAGTGGAATGTGTATCGTGATTTGACGTCGGATACCAGTCGACTCAGCTGTGAATGAGTACGTGAGTCAAATTAGGGTAATAATCTCGGGCGAGCGCAATGCTGACCACATTGCCTCCTAGTGTACCGTTACGGTCTTGAATGAAGTGCTCTAACACACTTCAAGGCCCTGATCCAACATGGATTGTTGCGCCAACGATTATTATTATCCACTGCGACACAGATGTTCACGAAGGCTTGAAGTTTTCGAATGACAGTGGGGATCACTTCCATGTACATGAGACTGGTTCCATAAAAACCGTACATTTAAAAATTATTCTACAACTCTGCCATCCCCTTCAAAGTAGTCCCCTTGGGCAGCTATATAGCGATTCCAGCGCGTTTTCTACTCTTCGTAAAATTTCTGAAACGCTTCGACTGGGAGGTCCGCGAGTACCCTCGTCACGGCCGTTTGGATGTCCGTAATTGAGTCAAAATGGGTTCCTGTGACTACCGATTTTGTTCTAGGGAACAAAAAAAATTCACAGGGTGACATATCGACCGAATAAGGCGGCTGTTGCAACACGCCGATCCAATTAGAGGCTAAATACTGGTACACGCTGAGGGCGGTGCCGCACGGCGCGTTGTCTTGATGAAGGATCCAGTTACGAGCGATATCTGCGCGTACTCTGTTGACTCGTTTTCGCAATCCTTCGAGTACTTGGTGATAGTAGACCTGATTTACGGTTTGCCCCGGTGGAACAAATTCGTTGTGGACGATTCCACAGGTATCAAAAAACGTAATAATCACCCTTTTTACCTTTGACTTGCTCATGCGAACTTTTTTTCGAGCGGGGGGCGTGCGGAGACAACCATTGTGAGCTTTGGCGTTTGGAAAAACCAGCTCTCATCGCCTGTAATAATTCGTGCAGTGTGGGATCGTTTTCCACTTGTTCCAATTAGTCTTCTGCGACGGTCATTCGATGCTGCTTTTGCTCCTCAGAAAGGTTCTTTGGAACCATCTTCGCGCACAACTTTTTCATCCCGAAATCGCTTGTTAAAATTTGTCTGACTGTTTCACGGTTCATGCCCAGTTCCGAGGCCAACATTCGAACTGCTAAAGGCCGATCTTCACGGATTACGGTGCGCACACGCTGCCCATTCGCGTTAGTCCGTACCTCGACTGGTCTCCCACTCCGCGCCTCGTCTTCCACACTTTCATGCCAATCCGTAAACTCTTTATGCTATCTAAATACTTGGGCACGACTAAGAGCACTATCACCATGCACATTTACAATTTTAGCGTACGATTCTGAAGCTGTTTCGCCCAATCTGGCGCAAAATTTTATTGCGACGCGTTGCTCTAGATTTCGTTTCTCAATTTTTGTGACGAGCTCCACCAACACACGTCTACTCAACACTACACAGCAGGCGAACCAAACAAGCTAGAGCGATGGTGAATATATCAATGTAGAGGGGAAGGATGCCGGGCAAGGCGAAGGTAATTTGAAGGTTGCAGGTTTACCACAAGCGCTGCAATAAAATCAGTCTCATTACTTAATTGTCTAACCTCACAGTAATACAGAACGAACAGTAGCCCACAACAGCTTCAACTTGTCCTTGGTGTTGAGATAATTGCATCTCTAGATTTTGGACAAGGTAGCAAAAGCGGATCTAGCGCGGTTAATACGTCTGGCGACATCCAGTTCGCTGCCACCGTCAGCAGAAGCTACACTTCCTAGATATATAAATTGATCGACGCTTCCGCTTTTGCTCTGCCCATTAATGCAGATAGGGAGGGTACGATGACCTATCAGACTGAGACCCTCAGTCTCAGATCTTTAATCCAATACTACTTGATTGGAAAGAGAAAACAATTCGGAGCCATTTGGCAAAGGTCCATGACCCAGTGAGAAAGCACTGTCATCGGCGTAATCAAGGTTTTTGGGGAAAAATATCATCGTCCATTGACAAAAACTTCTTCACGTCTTCCGGATAGGACAGTATGAAAAACGTCAACAATAACAAGAAGAAATAATATCGGTGACAAGATGCAACCCTGGCGGATTTTGCTTTGGACCTCAAACTCCTATGAGATTTTATTTCGATGGCATCGTGACATTATGCGCCACCATATTTCGTGTCCGGGGCTTGACCCACGCATACTGGTTAGAGCGGGTGGGCTGTCGTAGCGGAAGTTCGCGGTTCAAATCTCACTGGTGACAGAAGGATTTGTAATTGTGGCTGGATGTCGGATATTAGTTGACTCAGCTATGAATAAGTACCTGAGTCAAATCAGGGGCGAGCGCAATGCTGATCACACACTTCAAGGCCCTGATCCAATGTAGATTGTTGCGCCAATGATTATTATAATAGTTCTGATAATAGTTATTAATTTCTCCGAAATGCTACTCCTGCGTAGAACACGCCAGATACACTTCTTGTTCACGTTGTCGAAAGCTTTCTCGAAATCGATGAAGAGCAGCTGAAACGAAGATCTAAACTCCGCACACTGTTCCGAAATGATAGTAGGATATTGATGTGGCAAACGCAGGAGAATTCAGAGCAGAAACCAACCTATTCTCTGTCGATCGAACTTTCGAGATGAGGGATCAATTCATATACGCATGTTCCGGTGACTAGCCACAAGAGGTAGAATTGCAGTGAATGCGATACAGTTAAGAACCATGGTGAAGTGTTTCTTCTATCTGTTCAGTTGCTCGTTAGCTTTGCAGGACCATCTAAAGGTTTACGGCCAGATGCAAGTTCTTTCGTAATGCGGTTTACACTTCTGAAGTCATTGCATTCTGCGGTATCTGCTCTTCAACCCTGCGAGAAGTGGCGGGCGTTCCTTGCGGTAGCTGTCAAAAACAGCCTGACTGAAACTTGGCTTCCCAGAGTACAAAAGCGCATTACCGTAAGAGAGAGGGGAATACTTTCCAGAGCCCCACCATCTTACTTCCCCTAGGTCCAGAATGTCTAGCTTATATAGTTTGAATTCTCGCTCGAGTTACGGAAAGTGAACATTCTGGGGACTTCGATATCATCATCCAGAAACCAATCATAGTTCGCTTTCGATATGCAAAGGTCGTAGCCATAAGGTTTTGGTTGCTTATATATTTTATCATATCATATTATTTTAATTAAGCCTCGCAATTAATTCGGACGCTAGCGGATAATAGCTGACACACATTCCAAAGGCATGCGAAAATGACTGGAAGAGAATCAGAATGTGTTATTTTGAACATAAATGAATTGATTTTGAACAGGTGGAAAGTGTGAACGCCAAGACATTCAATGAGTCCCATCTTTCTACATTGAAATTAAGGGGCTCTCATACATGCAAAAGGGGGTGTACATTTTTTTTCACCGAAGATAGTCATGTTGGGTATCAATTGAAAGGTCTCACACATTTCTTGAAAGGCGGTGAGTGCGTGGGTTAATAATAGTATATTACTATATTTTTCGGGAAATTGACTAAAGTAAGTAGTCTGACATACCAAATGCATATACATTACGGGTTACGTGCAAATGGGATAATTCTGCTCTCAAATATTCATACAAAAGAAACAAACAAAACCCTTCATACCTGAATCGCCGAGGTTCCGGTTTCTCGACTTGTTTGTATCTGTTTTTGGTGAACTTCTTCACGTTTGCTAATAATGTTAAACTCCTAGTGTGGAGCGTATCGAATTAGCTATAATCGATAGAGTACTTTGCAGAGCAAATTATTTGTGTAAATACGAGTAGCTGCTCGCGCACTTAAATTTCCTCACATAGGGAAATATAAAACGTTTTATACCTGAAGCGTTCAGCTTCCGGTTTCCCGATTTGTTTTCTTTACTTTTGAAATTTTCGGCCATGTCATATAGAAACCATGTCCCTCTAAAATAAAATACCATGGTTTACTTTGGTCAGATTAAAGGCTACGAAGCGTATGCAGATTTAAAACTCCTGCCGACATTATGTTCCATAAACAAGACAAAAAAAAAGAGGTTAATTTAGGGAGGGAGGAAATGAACATTCTGGGGGTTTAACATGATAACTTGCTGTGCAGGCATATTCCCATAGTCCACTTCGGACACGGATTGATTTGGAGACCACAATCCCCCCGCCACAGCATTCATACTGGGGGACACAAGGCTTACTTAAAGCTTCCATCGCAACTAAGGAGTGCGACATCCAAGTTATACAGCGCAGCCTCAGGCTTGAAAACACAAGGAGCTCTGCCCGCGATGCGAGCGTAACAACAACCATCATGAAACTCTCAGAAGGGGGCCAACTGCAAATAAATAGGTCGGAAACACATCCATCAGATGGCTATCTCGGTTCTCTTTGTACCAGATAACGTCCGGTGAGGATTCTTGGCAGAGCCATTTCAGATGAGTCTCTCAGACCCCCGGTCTGGTCACCTACCTCGAGTACGTGGGGATGGAGGGAAAGAGGACATATAACTTCCCTACGAGATGCCATCACCAGCTATAGTGCTTTTCCGAAAATTCCTTAATATTACATAGTATAGCCATAAGTTCTGTCAGTCGATGCGTATAACGAGAAATGTAAGGCCGCCGAAACTGGTAATACTGCGCACGGAGAGTACCTAATCATACCCCACTTCTGTCAGACTTTCAGGTTCCGAAGGTCGGTAGCGCGTGAACGACAACAGCATGAAGTTTGATAACTACCAAAAAAGAAGCGCGATTATTGCGTGCGAATACCCCGAAAAAAGTCATAGTTTGTTAAAAAAAAAACTGTCGGTAAACGCACGATTCGTTTTTAGGACATTAGCTCGATACCGCGAAACAGCTGATGTGGTTGACATACCGCGGGGAGGCCGAATGTCGTACATGCTGTGCGCGAGCGTATTCGTCGCAATCGTCTCCGCAAGTAGAAATGAATGTCGGCGGAAATGGGCGTTTCAACCCGAAGTATGAGTCGTATTTTACGAGAAGATCTCGGTATCCATGCGTACCGGCGGTGCAATAGCCATATGTTGACGCCAAAACGGAAGGAAATACGGTGAACTCGGTGTGATGCTTTTCTGCAACGATTTCTTGGTAAAAAATATCGCAAAATTCTATTTTCTAATGAAACAATGTTTACCATCGAGGAAAAATTCAACCGACAAAATGATCAAGTATATGCTCACAATTGTTATGAAACCAAAGTAAATGCTTCGCGAGTCCAACGTCGTCACCATCCGACTTCTGTTATGATATGGTGGGGCGTCTCATATCACGGAGTAACTGATATTCATTTCTGCGAGGCTGGCGTCAAAACCAATGCGACTGTGTACGAAAAGATGTTAGAGGATGTAGTCGAGCCATTGAATGAATCTCCATTTGCTGCAAAGCCGTGGTGCTTCCAGCAGTAGTCGGCCCCCGCTCACAATGCCAAGATAATTCAGCAGTAGTTAGCGGCGCATGTTCCTGACTTCATAAGCGCGGATGAGTGGGCCTCAGGCAGCCTAGATTTCAATCCTCTGGACTACAGCCTTTGAGCTAAGTTAGAGGAGACTGCCTGCAATCTAATTTACTCCGATTTGGAGAGTTTGAAGGCCAGCATCGGGCATGCAGCTCGAGAAATGCTGCTTCATACCATGCGTGAAGCGATCGATGCATGGCCTCACAGACTTCGGCGGCGGCCATTTTGAATATTTTTTTTTCATTTGAAAGCTCTATGTTTCCCTTTTCTAATGGTGTACATTTCGGTTGATTTGGTTTACTACTTCTTGAGAAGTAGATTTGTTTGACTGACAGAACTTATGGCTATACTATGTACATTCCTCCTGTAAACATCACAGCTGTGGATATAATTATCTCATAATTATGTTAAGTGGCGTAGGCGATAATTTCAAAAAAATTGAGGAATTTTTTAATTAATTTATTAATGCTTTCTAAAATAAATCAGATTATGTTATGACGTTTTCAAAAAATGAATTTTATTCTAAAATTGATCTACAAATTGTTTCCTTTTTTCAATTTTCAGGTAGCAATGGTAGAAGTGCAGCTCAACAACGATACACATGTTCCAATTGGCATGTTAGTGGCGTTTGCTATTTGTACAACTCTCCTCGTTGCCGTTCATATGTTAGCCCTAATGATAAGCACATGTATACTTCCCAATATCGAGACAGTTTGTAATTTGCACAGTATCTCACTTGTCCACGAATCACCTCACGAACGACTCCATTGGTATATAGAAACAGCGTGGGCATTCTCCACCCTGTTAGGTCTTATCCTATTCCTACTCGAAATTGCTATATTGTGTTGGGTGAAATTTTATGATTTGAGCCAAGCAGCTGCATGGTCAGCGTGTATTGTACTTATTCCCGTACTTATAGTCTTCCTGGCGTTTGCCATTCACTTTTATAGGTCATTAATGACACATAAATACGAAGTAACCGTGTCGGGTATTCGTGAATTGGAAATTTTGAAAGAGCAAATGGAACAGGATCATATGGACCATCGTCGGAATGGAGTGAATTTCGATGGCGGTGAAATTGTTTAGGATAGTTTTGATAGAGATGTTAAAGTTTCTGATGAATACGTTGTATTGCAATGAAACATTTCATGATTTTGTTGCTGAAAATATTGTAGCCGCCTAGAACGGGGAGGAAAAATGGTCGATCAATTTTGTAGTAGGTACATTTGAGGAGAAAATGTGGGCATACAGTGAAGTTATTAATTTGAGTTAGATTTGCTTCTTTCGCTTAATGCTTTTTGAAAGTTGGTCGCGAAAGTTTATTTAATTAATTGATATAGATCTATAGAAGAAAAAATTAGTTATTTAATCCAATATCATCGCACAATGCGATCTAAGCCAATGAATCTGTTCCCCGTTATATTAAATCGATATAGCAGTAGTGAATCGACGGGTCAAATACATTATCCACATTTTCTCCTCGTTTCAAATGTGATGAAATAGTTTCTATGTAAAACTTAATTTTAAATATGTTAATAATAATTAATACACTTAGCAAAGTATCTAATATTAAGCCAAGTACAACAACTCGAATGATTTTTATATTTGGAGCAGGAATCTGTTGTTGCTATTACTTATTGTTCTGATACACGAGGTGAGAACCGGGAGCCTCAAAAAGACTTAAGTATACTCTATGAATATAACGAATATGGAAAATTTTATACAATTCATATTGTATCGATACATTTAAGTATAGTGCAATGACTACATGTCGAAAAAATAAATTATATTTATACAAAAAAGAAAACTTACTTTCTCATTTCAGATGCTAGTTCCGAACATGGACGAATCTAGAAAGAAGTGTCGTGTATTAAGTTACCCAGAAAATACATTTAAAACAGAATTTTTTGTTACCGCGAAGTTAACTTCAGCATTATTTTCTTCGGGGAAGAATTCTCTGAATAATTCGTAGATGAGTTCATCCGGTTTGTCTAACTCACTCTGAAAAATCGAAAGGCACAAATACGGTCAATAGTGGTCTTTAAACTGACAATCACTTTCGAAGCAAGCAGCCTCGAAGTAAACGAAATCTTGTCTGTAATCCAATCAAATACTTTCTGTCTTACTTTTGGCATTGGGTAAGGAGTGGGCCGATTAGCTTGATTGCGGGAACAATCCAACATAATTGATACTTGACAGTTATTGTTTTGCCAGATCCCTTTCTGTCGTTGGCCAGTACGCAAATGATAAAATATACCTTCTCCATGCTTTTGTCCCTTCGCGAAATAACCTTCGTAGCGATTTCCATTTTCTGGGAGTGTAAGGTTGTTTCGTATATTGAAATTCAAAAAGATCTGCCCTTTATTACCTTGAAATAAGACTCCTGCGCCATGCCAAAGATCGTTTTTCCATTCTCCTACGTATTGGGACCCATCACTATAAATCATCATTCCTAAGCCATCGCGTTTGTTAGCTTTCCAACGACCGAAATAAACTCCATTTTTATAATATTGTACACCCTCGCCGCACTTTTGACCATATTTCCATTGACCAACATAAATACGCTTGTAGGTATTGTCGGGCATAAGCTTTCGTAAAGCACCTTGACCATGCCTCAGACCGCGTTCCCATTGTCCATCATAAATAACTCCATTGAAGCTGTGGCGAGCTCCGAAACCGTGGGGTTTATTTGCTTTCCAATAACCAGTGTAACGAGACCGTCCAGGGTTGACAATATATGGTCGAAATCCATTGCTTTTAGCCAATTCGACTTGCATTGATGTGTATTTGGACTTTTTGCCAGTACATGAATCCTTTATTAGTTCCATTGCTTTAACTATGATTTAAGAATAAGTTAATACTAATAACGAAACGTGCGGAATTTACTCGGATTAGTGGAAAACTTTCTAAATTAAAGTTGACAGGATTCTAATTGCCATACTTTGACTTAATTCACGACACTAGATTGAAAAATTATATTTTCGTTATTAACCATACTTTGCAATTTATTTAATGACGAAGTTGATTGCATCACATCACAATATTGAATTAATGTTACTATGGGAGCAAGGAAACTTCTGTAAGCTGGATCGATAAAAGTAAAGCCAACGTACAAGGTACATCAAAATCCTGGTAAACGCGGAAATCATTAAATTAGGGAGCATGTGCCTGAAAATGTAAAAATGTTTATTATTTGTGTATTTAGTTTGACAAAAACCGTCTTAAGTTTTTAGTTTTGCAAAAGTGCCACTACATTTGTGGCCTTTTTATCAACTTTTATCATCATCATCAACGGTGCAACAACCGGTATCTGGTCTATGCCTGCCTTGGTAAGGAACTCCAGACACCCCGGTTTTGCACCGAGGTCCACCAATTTGATATCTCTAAAAGCTGTCTGGCATCCTGACCTATGTCATCGCTTCCTGCTGAGCCGGATTTTATCCACAACCAGATGATCGTAGTATTGCTCATAGATTTCGTCATTATGTAGGCTACAGAATCGCCCATCGTTATGTAGGGTGCCAAAAATTCTTCGAAGGATTCTTCACTCGAACGTGACCAAAAGTTCGCAATTTTTCTTGCTAAGAACTCAGGTCTCCAAGAAATTCGTAAGGACTAAGAGCTTTGACCGTATGGTAAGGCGTTTCGAGCGAAACAGTTTTTGTAAGCTGAAATAGGCTCTGTTGGCAGCAAACAACCGTGCGCGGATTTCATCGATATAGCTGTTATCGGTTGGAATTTTCGACCCTAGATAGGAGAAATTTTCAATGGTCTGAAAGTTGTTGTCTCCTATCTTTATGGTTTCGTTTGACCAGTGCGATTCGATGTTGTTCGTTGTTTGATTTTTGGCGCTGACGTTGCCACCATGTGCTTCGTCTTGCCTTCATTAACGCCGCCTGCTCGATTTGGATGGTCAACTGTACATCTCGGGTTGTTCTTCCCATAATGTCAATATTGTTAGCATAGGCCGGTAGTTTGGTGGTCTTGAAGAAGATGGTGCTTCTCGCATCCACATCTGCGTCGCGAAAAGAAAGTGTTCTCCAGGAACAGGTTAACGCAGACGCAACCCTTGTTGATGTTGAATGCTCTCGAGAGTGATCCTGCTGCTTTTATCTGGCCTCGTATATTGGTCAGGGTCAACCTAATCAGTCTTATCAGTTTCGCCGGGATTCTCTCAAAGTTTTTACCCTAGCTATGCTGCTATAGGTGGCTTTAAAGTCGATGAAACGATGGTGCAACTAATGTCCATATTCCAGCAGTTTTTCCATCGTTTGCCGCAAAGAGAAAACCTGACCTGTTGCTGATTTGCCTGGAGTAAAGCCTCTTTGGTATGGGCCAATTATGTTCTGGGCATATGGGGCTGTCCGGCCTAGTAAGATAGAGGAGAATATCTTATAGATGGTGCTCAAAAACATGATACCTGTATAATTGCTGCACTGTGTGATATCCCTCTTTTTATCTATGAGACAGATAATGCCTCGTTGCCAGTCGTCAGACATTGATTCGCAGTCTCACACATTGAGCATCAGTTGATGAACCGCTTGGCGTAGTTGGTCGTCTTCATATTTAATCAATTCGGCTGTAATTCCATCGGCTCTTGGGGTTTTATGCTTTTTAAGCCGGTGGATTGTACGGACTCTTTCTTCTGTTTTTGGTGGTGGCAGCATTTGTCCGTCGCCTTCATCTCAAACTCGCCCATATTTTCGTCAGTAAAAAATGCTCAACCCATCGCTCCAATATGTCCATTCTGTCGGAAATCAGATTTCCCTCTTTGTCTTGCCAGGATGAGCGTCGAAGTGTGTAAGGCTTCATCCTGCTGACTTGTTGGCAAAACTTCCGCGCCTGGTGCGGTTGCTCTCTGTACCTTCGAGTTCACAGACCTGTTGGTTCTCTCAGGCTTCCCATTTCCATCTGTGAAGTCGCTTCTCCGCTCGACGGAGTTCGTGATAAGTCTCTGCGCGTGCCCGCGTTTTTCTGCTTCATCTCCAGGATTTCTTTTGACTGCGGATATTGCGGCATCCACTTCCCCCTTATAGGTGTTCTGGAAGCCTGTGCTGTGGATAGCTTCAGTGTTAACTCTTACCTGATTATCAGAGGGGATTGTAGGTGGTGTTGTTATTCGAGCCTGGAGCCCCATGCCAACAAGGTAGTGATCCGCTTGACCTCTTTCAGCACCGTTACCTTCTCCATTCTATGGTCATTTTCTACAATATGCCGGGTGACTGCAAAATTAATATGTGTTTTTCTGCCCCATTTTATTAGCTCAGCTTCTTTTAAATGTTCCTTGATCCGAGTCTTGATCAGTTGTTTGTTTGGCCCTACATATGTACAAGGGCAATCTTCACCAGACATCCTGTAGATGCTGCTTTTTTTCTCCTCCTTCTTCGGGTCTTTTTCTTTGCCTAATTGCGTTTTGATCGCATTTTTTTAAGGTTTTGTGTAAAACAAAATCTTATTAAAATCGATATGTCTGTCTGTCACACACATTTTTCTCCAAAAGGGACAAACCGATCCGAACGAAATTTGCTGGACAGATGGGAACTATGAATTCCCACGCATACAGCGAGTGAGGTAAATTTATGTGGAGTTTAAAGGGGTGCTCCCCATACATGCAAAGGGGGATTCAAACAAAATTTTCACCGGATATAGTCGTGTGGATATCAAATGAAAGGTCTCAATTAGAACTTTCCGAATCTGATATTAGTTTTGACATGAACTGGAAAGTGCGCGAGTAAGGAGTCAAAATGTACACATTTGAAGGGAGACAGGACTCATTTTCGGAAACTACCCAACTTTTGGGGGACTTTTGAGTCCGAAAAAAATCAGAAAAATGCGCTTAAATTCATCAGCATAGAGGACAATATTTCGTATACACATGCAAAGTTTTATAATAATCTGACCATTAAGGGCAAAGTTATAGTAGTTCAAACTTTCAATTTCGAGCGAATTTACTGCTTCTGAAGCCATGCAAATAAGATGCTGACGTCATAATTAACGAAAATAATTGACATTCGAGTGAAATATTAAAATTCTATTCATGAAGAATGTAGTTCTCCCCAGCCCTTTTTAAGGTTGTTTTCTGTGAAACGAAAGCTTATTAAAATCGGTTTACTGTCTCTCTGTCCGTCATACGCATTTTTTTTTGGGAGACTAACACCAAATTTGGTGGAAAGGTGGGAACTGTGAGCGCTCACGCAAACAGTGAGTTCCATCCTTTTACGCCGAACTTAAAGGTACCCCTATACATGCAAAAGGGGGTTGAAATTTTTTTCACCAGATATAGTCATCAAATGAAAGGCCTCGGTCAGTACTTTTCAAAGTTGGTCTTAGTTTTGATATTTGTTGGAAAGGTGGGGAGTATGGGAGGCTGAAATTGGTCATTTATTTAATAGGACCATTATCAGAAACTCAGAAGGTCGCGGTTCAAATCTCACTGGCGGCAGTGGGACTTGTATCGTGATTTGCCGTCGGACATCAGTCGACTCAGCTGTGAATGAGTACCTGAGTCAAATCAGGGTAATAATCTCGGGCGGGCGCAATACTGACCACATTGCCTCTTCCATTGTACTGTAGTGTACCGTTACGCTCTTGAATGAAGTGCTCTAACACACTTCAAGGCCCTGATCCAATATGGATTGTTGCGCCAACGATTATTATTATATTCTCAGAAACTGAAGCGTCCAGCTTCCGATTTCCCGACTTTCGATTCAATGTCTGTCTGTCTGTCACGCCCGATTTACTCGGAAACGGCTAAACTAATTGTCACGAAATTTGGCGAGAACATTTGGTCTGTGCGTTCCTTTATCATTTTGTGTAACGATTAAGGGGATTAAGGGAGTCCCCTCTGTATGCAAAAGGGGGGCGTCATTTTTTCCCAAAATTCAGTCATGTGGGGTATTAAATGAAGGGCTCGATCGGTATTTTCCGAAACTGATCTTAGTTTTGATATTAAGTGAAACATAGGGTTATGAGAACTCAAAATGTGTGCCCCAAAAAGTGAAACAGGTCTCGTTCCCCGGACCTTTCCAATCGAGAAATATGAAAAAAAATCTATATGAAATCTATGCTTAAAAATACATTTCGTTCTGGTATCTACTTAAATAAATTTAATAATGGTATATGGGAGCGATATAGGCGATAATATAAAACATAATTCTGGGAAGTTTGAATACATGCAAAAGGAGGCGTACATTTTTAACCATCAAATATAACCATGTGGGGTATCAAATGAAAGGTCTCAGTTAGTTCTTTCCAAAGCCAGTTTTAGTTTTCACATTTGTTTAAAAGGTGGGGAGTGCGGGGAGTCTAAAATGATCATTCCAAGGGACCCATTTTCGGAAACTACCCAATCGAAAAATTTGAAAACAAGTAATCAGGAAGCTGCCACTGCATGGTGCCTAGGCCCCAAAATACCCTCCATACCGGTATCGGTTCAACTAAAGTTAATAATCTTATATTACTATAATTTTTAATAATTGACTAACTCCTCTAAGTTCATTCTAGCACCACGCAATTTGGCAACAATATAGGGTATAACATAGAGCATGATTCTATTCATGGAAATCGCACTATTACTAACAAAGTTATAATAGATCAGGTTTGTCGTTTCTTTGCAAATTCAAGACAATGTGGGCATTCTCGCATAATACAATATATGCATATATTACGTGCTACGTATTAATGAGACAAATACGCACTCAAATGTCTTTATTAAAGAAATACACAAAACTTTTCATACCTGAAGCGTCCAGCTTCCGGTTTCCCGACTTGTTTGTACATGCGTTTCTTAGTTGCGGAAGTGAGGTGGTTAGAAATTGCACTGTATACGATGTAATAAAGGGGTTCAGGACGCTCTATTAGCAACATAGTGTTTTATTTAACTAGTTCGTGTATTGATCTAAATATTTCAGGGAATTTTCTTGCATATTTCCGCTACAGACGCCGATTATTTTTAGTAATCGTCTTTAACTTTTCCAGTAGTTTTCTCTTAAATTGCTGACGATTTGATCATGTCCTCTAAACTACTCAGACTTTTTATTAAAAGCACGGCTTCAACTATGGCAAATGTTTTATTCGTTTCAATACTCATATAAAATTCCCAGAATATACTATTTTTAAGCAGAAATGTATAATGGCCTAAAAAGAAGACTTTTGGACAAATTTATCCATGTCTCTTTGTTATTAATTGAAATATGCGACACTACGTAACCTAAGCAGTAGAAAATAAATGGACATAAATAGTGAACAATTGCAGTAAAAGAAGGAGTCACACATAAGAAGATTATTGTGAAAATTCATGCAATTTCTTATTCTATTTCAAATAATGTTTATATGTATGACTGAATTTCTGAAATTTCGAAAATATATAACATTATTACATTTTACACATTCCTATAATGAATCAAACAAAACATTCATTAAAATAAATAAATAGAATAAAAATGGCGCTACGGCATCTGTCTCAACATTGCCTTCTCCTAGTAGTAATTTTTCTAATATTCGCAGCAGGATCCGTTTGCTCTGCAATTTTTTTCCGCCCTCTTCGTTGTGTTGTGGTTATATTGTCGATTTCGTTTTTCAATTTGCATTCCCGTCGATTGCTGCCACTTTTTGATTTCAAGCTATTGACATTGTCCACTTCAACAATTTCTACATCTTTTTCGACTTTATCGATACCATTTTTAGATGAAGACGCTGGCGGGTTTGGAAGAGGTTCTGGTGATATTGAGTCGTTGCAAACTTTTTTCCTAGCTGCTTTCCCAGTTCTAGATGTTGTTGGAACTTTAACTTCAGTCTTTGATTTTTTCTTAAAGATGGGAATATTTTCTTTGCCTTCGTTGTCCGACAAGTTCCAATCGCTTATTAAATCTGTTACGATATTTAAATCATTTCCATTGGAGGCAATATGTGATGGCATATTCTTGCGAGACAATGAAACCGTAACAATATTTAGTGGTTTGATTCTACTTTTGTTTGGTTTGGGTGTTTTCAGTTCGGTGGACGCTGGTTGCTGCTTTTGTATCATTTCTTCAGATGTTTCATGCGATCGTTGTAGGTCCAAAATGCATAATTCAGTTTCTGCTAAGATAGCTGCGTACGATTCATCCGAATCTTTCCCGTACTTTTTCAGGAATGCTCGCGCTTCTGCTATAGCTTGTAAGGTTTTATCAAACATGCTCATTTGTCGACAAGTGTTTATGTACAAAACCAGCATTCGAAATATGCTGTCGAACCACATGCATTCTAACGAAGGCTGTTTAACTTTCTTCTTCCACCAGTTAAGCGATTGCAGCAAAACTGACTCGCTATCCAAATAGTCGCCATTTATGTAATGGTCTTGTGCCAGCAGACATGCTAATTCGAATCCTATCATTTGGAATGGTGGATTCAAACAGAAGTGGCACGTACATTGATTCGGATGTTCCAGGAGATATTCTGAACTAGCGGTTTTATCAGATTGAATGTACGGTTGTCTCTGCTAGTTTAGGAAATAGAATTAAAAATAAGCCAAATTGAACACATTCAAATTAAACTCACGATATTCATGGGGGAAAGAGGTACTCTCCTAGCTGGTTCAACCGCTAAATCGTACATGTCGATTATTTCCTCAGTTAAAAAGGTGCTTTTCGGTTTTTCGCTGCAGTTTTTTCTCAAGAAGGTTCGGGGTTGTTTAGCCAGAAGGGTACTGAGAATGGTTACCTTTGCCTATAAACATCATAAAATGATAATTTATCTGAGTGTAATTACGTGGTATTTCTAGCGATTAATTATTTGAAATAATAAAAGCTTGTTCTTCCTGTTCGCTAGTGTTGATTTATATTTTGCAAATACCGATATTTCGGGAACTACCTGCCCACCTAACTATTGCCTAGATCTGAATTCAATCTAGTGTCTACCGGCTGTTTGCTAATGAATAAGCTTTCGTAGGCGTCCAGCTGGTTAATTTTCCTTACCTGTTTTAATACTTCCGGATCGTCGGCGCTTCCACCATATGCTAAGTCACCATAGATTTTGTGGGTTTTCGGCAGTACTTGATAGCCAACTCTGCCTTCTTCGTATGCTCCGTAAATCTAGTGGTTGCCAGTCTTTTTGTTTTTCCGATATACACCTTCGGACAATCAGAGCAAGCGATTTTATATACCGTTCATCTCCTCTACCGTTTTTCGGTCCTTTTCCCTAGCCAGCTGGGATTTTAGATTGTAAGGATGAAGGCGAGTCTCCCGCGCTTAAAAATGGGACAAATTGTACCAACTGGTCCTCCAGATTGGGGGTTGGGTAGGGCTAACAACCCTACACGGAAAACCGATGTTACGAAACGACAGGAGCCTCGGACAGGATGGACTTTAAAACGGCGATCCCGGCAACGACAACGGAACAACGATTTGCGCATTTTCTCATGGAACATGCGTTCCTTGCACAGATCGAATGCCATTGAGCAGCTAGCCGATACGCTGTCTCAATATAGGGCTGATGTAGAAGCATTGCAGGAGATGCGTTGGACAGGGATTGAAAGCATAAGCAAACGGTTTGTACTCTGCGCATGCAAGCCAAATTTCGAAACATAAGCCTCATTAACGTTCACGCCCCTACAGAGGAGACTGTAGAGTCGGAGAAGGATACTTTCTACGAGGCAGTAAAACGAACCGTCGAAGCCTGTCCCAGATATAATATCAACATCATACTTGGGGATTTTAACAGCCAAGTAGGGACGGAGCCCGTATTCAGGCAATATGTTGGCTTCCATAGCTTACATCAAAATACAAATGATAGCGGACTGCGGATTATTCAATTAGCAGTGTCACACGAAATGGTCGTTGGAGGTACCTGGTTTGCGCGAAAAGCGGTCCACAAACAAACGTGGGCCTCTCCAGATGGGACCACTTTCAAATAAATTGACCACGTGCTGATCGAATGCCGTCGCCTCTCAGCCTTGATGAATGTCAGAACATATAGGGGGGCCAATATAGACTCGAATCACTATCTCGTTGGCATGGTGCTCCGAGCTCGAATAACAACACCACCCACAATCCCCTCTGACAATCAGGTGAGAGTTAGCACTGAAGCCATCCACAACACAGCCCTCCGCAAAACCTATAAGAGGGAAATGGATGCCGCAATAACCGCAGTCAACAGAGATCCTGGAGATGAAGCATCACAAATGATCTTCACAATCACCTAAAGAACTTTATCATAAATACGGCCACAAACATACTTGGCCCCAGCCGCAAAGAGTCGGAACTGCTGGTTTGACAATGAATGTAAGCTAGCAACGGAACGGAAGAATGCTGCATACCGAGTAATATTACATTCTCACAGAATGCGGGCACGTGCAGAGAGTTATCATGAACTCCGACGAGCGGGGAAGCGACTTCACAGACGGAAAAAGGAAGCCTGGGAGAACCAAGAGGTCTCGAAAAGTACAGGGAGGCCTGGGCTCTATCGTTGAGCTCACATTCGTGAACACCGCATTGGCAAGGGGAACTACCTGGTATGTCAGTGAGCATTACACCCAAAGCGAGCACCACGCGATCTTTATTAAAGTGGCTGGTGGACCAAGTGGCGGGTGCTCGCAGAAAGTGAGTAGGGATGCCGGGATGAACGACGAGGACGTTCGAGCAGGATACATTCTCTGAAGCTCTGGCAAGCTCTGGGAAATGGCATCAAGAATCACGCGATGGGTGACCGAGGCATGCGACGCTGCAATGATCCGGAGGCGAAAATTTGCAAGCAAACAGCTAAACTATTAGTGGAATAGCGAAATCGCGGGGCTAAGATCATGCCATGGAGCAAGAAGGCAGTTCCAGCGATCCAGTGGAAGACCCGATCACGAAGAGTGCGAGCGGGATTATAGGGCGTTGCGTGGCAGAATAAAGGCCATTCGTAGGAGCAAAAGAGATTGTATTAGGCGACTGTGCGTGGATGCGAACATTTATCCCTGGGGCATAGCCTACAGGCTGGTTATAAAGAAGTTGCAGGACCAAAGTTCGCCTTAGGTGACCTGTCCACGGCTTCTTCAAAAAATTGTAACCACGATCTTTCCTCACCATACCGGGAGCAGGTATCAAAAACTGGTGTTGTTGCCCAAACCCGGCTGTTTGTTGGACACTATGTTCGAGCACATCGTCTACAGTAGATTGCTCCCTATCGTGGAAGACGGGAATGGTCTTGCGGATGAACAATATGGGTTACTGTTGGCGCGGTAGGAAGAGTGGTGGACTTGGCTCGAGAGGCAATACTTTCTGACAAGTGCTGTGCCGTGGTGACGGTGGATGTAAAAAATGCATTCAACCCGCCAACTGGGGCCGCATTAGAGAGTCATTGGCCAAAATTAATGCACCTGGTTACTTAGCTAAGCTAATCGGGAGTTACCTGTCGGAGAGAGCTCTCTGGTACGGGACAGACGACGGGTCCAATGAATACATCATTACAGCGGGGATATCACAAGGTTCGGGGCCCTCTGCTCTGCAACGTGATGTATAACGGGGTGCTCTTGCTTCCCGTAGCAGAGGAGGCCACATTGGTCGGTTTTGCAGATGACCTGGCCATAGTGATCGTTGCAAAACTGCCGGAGGATGTGGAGGTCTACGCCACCGGTCGGTCATGGCTTGAGGGGGCCGGACTGAGGCTTGCGGAGGAAAAAACGGAGGCAATCCTCATTATAAATCGCCGGGAAAGAAATACGATCAGTCTGCAGGTTGGAAACTATATGATCGTCTCAAAGCCGACCATAAATACGTTGCGTGACTCTCGATGCCAGGCTAAGTTTTCAAGGGCATATATCGTACACCTGTGAAAAAGCTGCATAGGCCATCACGGCCCTTGCCAGGATGATGCCAACGGTAGGTGGCCCAAAACAGTGTAGCAGGCTGCTGATAGTTGGGGTCGTGCGGTCCATGTTGTTGTACGTGTCTTTGGATAACGTACAGAACTGGAGGAAGATAAATTCTGCCTATTGTCTGATTGCACTGAGGGTATGTTGCGCATTTCGAACTAGTTCGGATGATGCGGTGTTCGTAATTGCAGGGGTGATCTCTATTGACCTATTAGCGAGAGAGATGCGATGCCTGTATGGGCGGAGGCAGATTCCCGAACTGTTACAGATGTCGTGGGATCCCAAAGGACCCGGAGCATGTGCTGTTTGAGTGCCTAAGATTCCGGGAGGAAAGAAGAAGCCTGAACGAAGCTCTGGGAGTCAGCGTGAGTCACCAAAACTTAATCCGGGAAATGCTAAGGTCGGAGGCAAACTGAACAAACCCAGTTCCTGAGAGAAGCACGCACAAGAAGAGCGCAAAGAAATGGAAAGGCTGTACCCTAAAGACAGAATGGAGCTTGTGAAGGAAGCAAAGAAGCAGAAGACTGCAGAGTTGGAAGCATGAAGGCCTACGGAAGGCAAGTCCGCCTAAATTGTGGTCCCGTGGGACAAGGGCAAGGACAGTGGAGAGCTGGGGGTGCTTTTTTAGTAGGTGAGAATCCTACACTACATCCATGCCAGCTTTGACGCTTACACGGCAGAGCGGAAATGGATGTGTCTTTCTAAGATTTTTTAACACCTGCGTGTCTTTAAAAAAGAACAAGCTAGCCCCGTTGAATTTTGAAGAAGGAAGATTCCGTACAGTTTTGCAGCTAATCAAAAGTGCATGCAAATTAGAGGGTAAAGTTAAACCTGACTTAATAGGTAGGATCGAGTCGTATCTACCAGCTGGCTAGAGAAGCGAGTGAGCGGTATATATAAAATCGCTTGCTCAGACTGTCCTAAGGTGTATATCGGACAAACAAAAAGGCTGGTAACCACTAGACTTAGAGAGCATGCGAAGGAGACAGTTGGCTATCAAGTACTGATGAAAACCCATAAAATCTGTCGTGGCTAAGCATATGGTGGAATGCGGCCATAAGCGCCGACGATCGGAAAGTGTTAAAACAGGTAAGGAAAATATCCAGCTGGACGACTACGAAAGCTTATTCATTAGCAAACAGTCGGTAGACACTAGATTGAATTCAGATCTAGGCAATTGCTATTCACCATTATTTAAAAAACTTATAAAAAGCTAATTGAAACCCTCTTCTCTCTTCAGGATATACAAATATATCTCTAAAATGTAATTTAAATAGTTATTTTTTTTTCAGGATTTATTATAGATATGTCTTTAAAGACTAATTTAGCCATATGATTAATTAGAATAGTATTATAGATTTAGATTAGTATAAATATAGCTAATAAACCCACTGACGAGCAGACTTGTTAGCACTGATGAAGGGAACAAGTGGTTCCCGAAATATCGGTATTTGCAAAATATAAAGCAACACTAGCGAATAGGAAAAACAAGTTTTTATTATTTCAAATGATAATTTATGCCGCGTATTACTTCGAAATTAAAGCTAAGCTAGGGTTGGTATAAATTAATTCAATATGATAAAAACTCCAAGTCATTCTAATTTGGAGATAGACATGTAGTCCCACGTGGAAAACATAGAAACATGCGAATCACGGATAAGCTACTTACTTGGAAGTTATCAATGCGTTCCATCTGAAGATCAACTGCTGCCAATAACAGAACAATTTGTGCCATTCGCAAGCCAAGCGTAAAATCCTCCATCCAGTTGAGAATTGAAAATAAGAGCGGTCGAATTGGAGGGGAACATAGTCGACTCAAAGTGAAGGAAGTCATGTCCACGATAAGCCGGAATAAAAATGTAGGCATATTTATTGAATCCTCTGAGGTTACGTATTTCGCATTTGCTATTGCATCCAGAATCCCATGAATGTAAGAGTAAGGAGAAGCTGAATTGGCGACTTTCTCCTCACTCAAACACGAAATCATATTGAAATTAAAAGCCAATAAATAAATGCTAATCAATTCCGAACTGTTCTCGCGATTCTTCAATTTGCTTCGTGCATCACGCACCAGTTCAGCAAGCATGTGAGCATTTTTCAAGTCCTTTTGCCGAGAGTAGTAGCTAGCTATGTTTAGTATTGCTAAGAGAATATAATTTTGTTGTCGCGGGGAATATTTATCTAATTCCTGATAGTGTGATATCAAATCCTCGGATACTGAGTTGATTACTGACGGCAAATCAATAGCGTTGTCGATATTTTCGATTACATTGGAATATTCTGCGAAAAATGATACACTACGGATCTTATTTAGGGGTAATTTATGCCTGTCCGCGATCTTGAATATAAGGATCCAACTGTTATATCCATGGTCTAAATAACCACGCAGTGTAAAGTGCCGCGCAAGCAAGGACACATCGTCGATAATATCATTCCAATCGAAGTCTGAGGGAACGAGATCCGCTTTGCTGAAAAACTGCTCAAAGCATTCTCTAGCCGTGACAAGAACTTCCAACATTGAGTTCTCAGAGTATATGTCGAACTTTTTAAGTTCTTCCAGTTCAATTTCATGGAATGTATTTTCTTTGAAGTACTTCTTGCCCGTCATTCCTTTCTTTCTTTCCAGAATAAATTTATAATGGCAAGTGAGCAGTCTGCCTAATGCAAGTTGCTTTTGATGATCGTCTTTCTCTACCAGTATTTTTCGTTTCAAACTCTCAACCGATGATTGGACTTTGGCTTCAAGCTCTGGGAAAGACAATTTACCAATGGCTTTCACGATATGCGCCAATTCTACTTCGTCGTAGGTTTCCATAATAATTTTTTTCGCTAGTGCTACTTTGAAACTTGGATCGATCCCAGCGTAAGTTGTGGTTGCTTGTAGCTGAAGACGCTTGACTAGTTTCCGGTCGTAGGCCGGCATTTCCATATCAAAATTTGCTTTATCTAGAATATCACATATGCTTGTTTCAAAACTAACTTTGGCATCTTTATAATTGGAACAGCACACCGCAATTTCATCGAGAACAGTGAGGCGTTTCGTTTCAGGATTATTCAGCAAATGTACAATATGTAAACACTGCATTTCAATGGCTTCGCGAAAACGCCCATTCAACTTCAACAAATGCTTGAAGAAATGGACAACTTGTGAAGGTTTAAGATGATCACGTATACTTTCAACTCTTCGCCATGTAACCAGTGATCTGTACGCTATATCAACGAACATTTTGCTTTGTATGCTCGATGTAATGAAGTTGCAACATTCCCACAAGGCGTGCTCCACAGTGCCTTTCAGCTCTCGGCATGTAGATTTGATCTGTGTCTGCATTGCATTTTCCAAAATCTTTTCAAATAATTTACCAAATTTATCGTTCTTCACCTCTAATTGTATCGATTTCCGAAGATTAAAGGCTGATAAATGGCACAAGCTCCATTTCAAATGAGGCACATAGTCGTCGCAGTCCAAGCAATACTTTTTACCCCAACTTGCTTCTGAATTTGCAAGTTGCACAATTTCAAACAGAGCCTCTAACATATCATGCATGGGATCTACACATTCCTTTTTCAGCTTTTTGCTAAACTCGAAACAATACCGGAATATGGTATTGCAGGCGATAACAGCGGAAAATATGCACCAAGGTGCAGTGTAGCTTTGTGTTTGAAGGATTCGTGTGAGCTTTTGCAAGACATCTATTAAATAGACCTCAAATTGTTCTAAGCTACCATCGCTGACTACTTTAATCAGAAAATAAACTAAAGTTAACAATTTGGTTATCACCCCGGCTGCATTCTGGTCGTTGGTGTTTTTGATTGCTGCCATCCATGCTTTTACATACAAAAGTGAGTACTTAGTTTTGTTCTTCACGTCCATATTGATCAGAAATAAACAGTTTGCACAGTTATTTTCATTAAATTCGTTGATGTTGTTCACATTTTTACAATTTTGAAGCATTCCTGTCAAAGATCTAATAAGGGAATCGGTGCCATCCAAATGCTTCCAAAGGAGAATGCGAAAATTCTTATTCGATCCAAGAAGGTCGTTCATTAACTCAAGGAATAAATTTGTGTTTGTTTTGTGGGCCTCGGCTAGTATCTTTGAAATTTCATTCGTGCAAAATTTAAAATTGATCTCAGGAAGCTGTTGATATGTGATAAACGCAACGTAACAGCTCGAGTAAATGGTTAGCATATCTTTGAGGTTGTTTTCAGTTGTTTTGCATCGATTAACAATTGGCAATAGTTTGATTGCTTCGCTCCAGTGACTCTGTAAACGAAAAATTGATTTTTGTACAGTTTTAGTATTGTTTCCGGTAAATTTCCAAAATATAGTAATATCGGCGGCCTGGTCTGATTATGCTTCCGGTTAAAGTTACATAACTCAGGAAGTCCTCATACGACCTCCTCGTGGTGGTCGCTGGAAACCGTCTTCGCACGGGCCAAGAGTCTGTAGGACCGTGCTGAGAGTAGGCTCATCCAACTGACGAGGATCTACTTGTCTACTGGTCATGTGCTAGGGGCAAGTAGATCTGGCGGATGGATGGACCCCGCCTGGGGATCGTCCTCTCTGCACTGGAGAAGGTACTAATAGGACCCTAAGCCAAGGTGGAACAGCACACGCCGAGGGCTGGGTGGCCAATGGGGAGCCTAGTCTTTAGTATGCGAACTCTAAATATCTTGGGCACTTTCAAATAAAACCCTTACCCTGGTGTTCAAGTTAGCCAGGGTGGACTAATCGTGGGACCAAGACATGGACTCAATTTTAAAAATAAAAAAACCGACGATAGAAAAAGGCGGGGTGATGCCAGGCACATCATCGGAGGACGAGCTGCTGGCATCCAGCCAGGAGATAGTAGCCGTCGAGATCAGCACCGCTGTGTTGAAATCAACCGCAGGGACCTCCCGGAGCGAGGCGGCAGACGGGCTAGTGGTTTCCAGCCTGGAATCTACCGCCGTCAAACTGAGTGTGGCGAGTACCAGACATAGTACTCCTAACCCGAAACCCGCGACGTCGGGGCATCTCTCAAAAGTGAAAAAGAACGTCGGTCGCCGGAAACCGACTAAGAAGCGAAGGTCCACTGGTATCCTACTCAAGAGCCAGTACCAGAAGACCAGGCATATTCTCAGCAAGACTGCTAAGAATAAGGAGGCTGATACTGTCGACGAGCGGGATGAAAAAGACCTCGTTAAATACCAAGCTATTGTTGAGCAATACAACAGCAAACACTTGGCAGACGAGCAGAAGGCGAAGCCCATCGCTCTGAAACGCAATCGATCTCAAGACGAGGTCGAGCAGGATCACAAGCGGAACAGAGTGGGCAAGAGCTCAGACGCTAAGCAACATCTAAAGAAAAGTCGAGGAGCTGGCGGATGGTAATTCCGCTAGCGGCAAAGTAGCGCCGGAGGTGTGGACCAGTGTTGAGGTCAGGCTGTCGGAAATGGACAAAGAAGGTAAACACACGGGATTCATCCCCTGCTTTGATTCCTTTCAGGTGGTCCGTGGGTTCCACGTTATAGCTTGCGAGGACCCATTCTCTAGGGACTTTCTCGGTTCGTGCGTCGCTAAGATCAGCGACGCCTGGGAGGGCTTAAAGCCCTTTCCGCATGGAAAGGGACAAGCAATCCCTGCACCTTCAAAACCTTCTTCAAGGAGGAGGAACCCCAGACAAACAGCTAACCTTTTCTACTCCGTATAAACAAAAGGTGCCTGGAGGCACTGGAAAAGGTCGACTATGAAGTGCGGTTTGGAGTCAGGAACGCAAAGGTAAAAGTGTCCCGCTTTGTAAAGCCGAACGACGACCTAGATCTAATCGACGCCGCCAACGAGCTGTTGGAGGAGGTGAGGATCGACGATCTAACGGGGACTGACGACCCTATCACGCAAGCAGGTCATGCTAAGGGTGCTGCAGATAAATCTGCAGCTGAAGTCTGTGCAGAAATCGCTGATGAGGACAGACCTAGAGCTTCCAGTGACCTAGTCATGATCAAGCTGGAGCAGGCGGGGGCAGAGAACGTGCACGTTTTCACGGCTGACATGGCTCCGCCAGAAGAACTACAACATCTGACGAACACCATAGCAACAAAGAAGGCCAACCTGTTGATAGGCTGCGATGCCATGTAAGGCATACGCGTTGGGGAGCTCGGAAATCAACAAGAGAGGTCATTCTTTGATTTTATTGATTCCAGCCTACGCGGGCATTTGGAGAAGTTAACGAGGTGAGCCAGTTGGCCCCACTTAAGGGGCGCCGCCGACTCCTTTTCGGCGTTGTCTTGTACAGTCGAACGGTTACAGTCCCCAGGGGCGTGTGGCTCCGCACATTTGACACATCTGAGGTCGTATCCGCAGTTTGAGTAAACGTGGCCAAATTGCTGGCAGTTGAGACATTTTCTGGATTTCTCCCAGCTAATCCGCTGATGAAGTAGGATATTTTGTTTAGTGACTATGTTGGCACCTGCCTCAGACCGGGCTTCTTCCAGTCTGGCTTCGTTTAGGAGAGCGAAGTTAGAGTCGGAGTCCTCGAGGAGCTTTTGGAGAGCGAAACTTTTGTCGTTAGAAATGAGCGAATTAGTGTTGGATTTGAACACCTTCATTTTGGTTGTCTAGCAATTTGAAGAGGAATTGTAAGTACGCTTCGGGCTTGCCTTCAGTGGGGTGACGGAGAGAGTTGTAATAGGAGTTAGAGATTGTGTTCCACAGAGAGGAGAATGACATATTGAATAGGGACCTGGCTTTTATGCAGAAGCCCCTGGTATTGGAAGAATGTGGGGGCGATAAAGAGCTGAGAGTCTCAGGTCTTACTCGATCCCTGGCCACTGCAGCCAGTGAAGGAGGGGCGGTCCAGTTGGCATGAGGCAGAGGGCTAGGCCGAGAGGCACGAACAGAGGCGGGCCTGTTAAGGTTTGGGAAGAACAGAGCAGATCAGGAGTGCAAGGTGCTTTTAGCTCTCTCTTTGCGCTGGATTGATTCAGCCTACGGGGGAATTTGGGGAAGTTGGCTGGGTGATCCAATTGACAGTTTGCACATTTGAGGGGCATCGCCGACTCCTTATCGGCGTTGTCTTGTACATTCGAACGGGGGTAGTCTACGTTGGCATCTGCCTCAGAGTTGAATATCACACGGAAGAGGCTCAGGTTGGTGTCGTTGGCTCTCGAAAACGGGCTGGAAAGCCTTGATACGGGATCAATGTAACCTGCGTTAACTACTTCATTTTCGAAGCCACGTCTCCGGAAGTGAATTCATGAGGGGAGATTCCTCTGAGGATACGGATTGGCTTCCGCTCCTACTTCAGGGTGAAGGAATGACCTTCTAGTTTGGTGATCTTGATTAGGTGGAGGATTTCCTTATGGGTATTGGGGCAAATGAGTCGAACTTTGAGCCTGTCGATCAGTAGGTTGATAATCTCAAATTTAGTATTTTTGTCAATGTTCTTGGAAGCAAGGCCCAGTGCCCTGGCAGTCAAGCCATACAGAAAAATCGGAGGGAGCAAGCTAATTCTATTCTTATCTTTAACAACCGGTGGGTTGGCTGCGTCGGCAGATTTCGAGGTTTCGTTGTCAGAGAGAAGTGGTTTTTGTTCGCTGGGGCTAAATAACTGAACGATGTTCGTAAACTTGCTAACAGCGCAAAAACCCGATCCGAGCACAGTCGGGAGCAAGCGGCAGAACGAACCGTTCGCTTAGGCAGACACAAGCGAACTCATTTGCATACTTTTCCATATGAATGGCAATTACAATAGGTACGTATTGCGGTAGCTCTCTTCTTTTCAGTTTACGGTTTTGACTGTTGGCCGACTATAAAAGTCAATAAACGGTGCCTCGCCATAATGGAGGCGAAGATGTTGCGTCGGACCAGTGGCATAAGACGTCGGGAACACATCGGAAATAAGGATATTCGAGATCGACATGGGGTTGCACTGATCGTGGGAAAATTTGCGAGAGAAATGGCTAGGCTTACAATTAGGTTGGCAAACAGGCTACCTGTCTGTGGGAGTGGGCGCCTTAACCACCCGTACGACGAAAAGCACACGATTTAGAGCACTTATTGGAGCGTCCGTTCAAGCTGGCTGTTAAATGTGAAATTCAAGGCATTATTTGGAATTAGGATGTGATTATCTGAACCAGAATTCTTATTGATCCTCTGCATTAGGATAAATATTCGTATACCCTTCATCCCTTAAGGCATGGGCTCAATGAGTGAACTGTTAACGTTTCTTATTCTAGAGGCGACCATTTCTGGGAAAATCCCGCCACTTTACTCTTCAAAAGCAAAGAAAACTTACCTTGCTAATTAACGCGATCATAAAATATTTCAAATTATATAAAAACGTATCCCAATATTTATCAAAAATAAATTGCGCCAACGAAGTAAACAACTCGACACCGGCTTCTGCGTTCATAACCCGACATGCTAAATTCAACACTTTACACGTAAGCGTCGCTTGGATATCACTTTTATTAACAGCAGCGATAGTTTGCTTAATTCCTTGGACACATTCTTCAACATCTTTACTATTAGAACTTTTCAGTTGTGATTCCCAACTTTTGAATTGCTGCTGCCACTTCGCCATCACCAGAACAATATACTGTGCTGAAAGAAGTTAATAATTTTATATAGCACTGTATATATTTTTTAGAAATACTTACTTTAATTCAAATATTGTACTGATATTCGTGTTCTCGATGAATTTATCTACTTTCATGGGAATGCAAAACTTCAAAACAATCGTCTCCGTTGAATTCGTTTTCAAATGCTGCCAACCACGAAAAAATAGTTGTCAGCCTGGCGGCCAACTTGTTACAGCGGTTGAGTGTGGAACGTAAGCGAAGTTAATTCTTAAGAGTGTATTCTTCTTTCGGAATAGTTTGTTATTTTTGCTCCGTAAAGTAAACTGTGATGTAACTTCTGGCATGCTGATTTCGTCACTGATAAGAAAGATGAGCACATTAACCCTCTGTCGCATATTCAATGGGCGTAACCGCTAAAATGATGACGAGATCCACATGCGTATCTGGGTCTACGACAAGTCATTGAACTATATCCAACATGTCACTTTGATATCTAATTCGAAACAAAACAAAGTCCCATAGCTGTTCTATCGGCGCTGTGTTGCTGCACGGGATGATTTTAGGGATTCACGTCTTTGGAAATCGAAAAGTTTAATTAATTAATATGAAAGGCGATCAGAGTTTGCGACCATTGAATAAAGTGCAGAAGCGGTTGTCTGGCGATGCTGCGAGTGATAGCGACTGCGAAGTGATGGAGCCGGACATTTCGGTGATAGAATTGGATGACACCGCCGAGGATCCAGACGTTACTATTACGGAGTCCAATAAGGACGAAGAAATTGTTGATTTAGACGAATGCGATACGACAGAGCAAGGGGAAATCGTTGATGATGAGGTGAATCCTAACAAAAGTCCGGAGCCCGGAGGAGAAGTCATTCTAACCGTAACGTTTGGCGACAAAAGTAAGTATGACTGCTTACGCGATCACGTAAGGAATGCACTGCAAAAGTGTATGGAAGAGAGAAGCATTCAAGCGGAGACGATCGAAGAGGACCAGGAACTGCGCCTGAAACTTGTGGAGCAACAGGATGTCGACGACGGCACCGATTTGATATTTGCAATAGACAGGACGCCGGCAAGTAAACCGGAGATAAGTGCGATACCCTCTTATAAGCGGTCAGTCCGCGAGGTTTTCAATGATGAGAAGAAGAAAGAGGTGAATGAAGACGAGTGTCCAAGTCTGAAGCGAATGTCCCTTTGTTTCAACTGCTCCGGGTCCCACGCTTTGAAAGACTGTCCCCAGCCCAAGAACCACCAACGCATCAACAAAGCAAAGAAAATGCTTTATGCTACCAAGACAGAGAGGTACCATGTAGACATTGAACAAAGGTACGCCCACATAAAGCCAGGCAGGATTAGCGACGCCCTTCGGAAAGCAATGGGACTGAAAAAACACGAAATTCCTCCTTTCATATATAAAATGCGAATCCTTGGATACCCACCGGGTTGGTTGGAAGACGCAAAAGTGTCACATTCCGGGATTACGTTATTCGACTCTGAGGTAGGCATTGTCCATATTACCCACAGTGGGAGATTGAGTAGAGTTTTTTACTTGTAGGGTCGACAAGTGCAAGAATCCGACGATGAGGAAGGCGAGCTAAGTGAGGATAAACACAAATACGACGTTCGAAAGATAATCAGTTTTCCTGGTTTCAATTGTCAGGCGGAGCCAGGTACAATAGAGGTAATGGAAAACGGCTCTACCGCCTAACCTTAAGTTTCCAGTTAGTTACCTTGTTTTTTTCTGGGAATTCTCTTATTATGCACTCGTGCGTTTGCTAAGCTCTGTTATGACCAACATTTGAAATAAATACTTTGTCAAGTCCTGTTGGAAAGGAAGAGGTCCCTGGTTTGGTTCCATAGTTCAAGTTGTGCTGTCGAATGGAGCGGACATGCGCCAGGAACGCTCTTTACCTCTGCGAAACTTAACTTTTTTTTGTTCGTACACGGAGGTGGAAAATCTTAGAAAGACACGTCCGCCCCCATCTCCGCCGCACAAACGCCGGAACCACAGTGGGCGCATGTGGGATTCGCACCCACTAAAAACCAACCCCGATCTCTCCAGCGCCAACCCCGCGGGACCATCACTTAGGTATTACTTCGCGGGGTAGGTTTGCCTTTAGGCGCTCGTTCTTCTCCTACTTGCAGCTTCCCTCCTTCTTTGTTCCTTCAGCAACTCCTCCGGTATTTATATGATTGCAGGGCAAACTATAAGCCAATTCTCCTCGAACCTCAGCTTCTCCGCAATTAAGTTCTCTGGGCTCACGCTCCTGCCCAACATTTGGTTCAGGTCCCTCCTCTCCATTGCAAATCTTGGGGAGTGAAAAATTACATGCAATTCGGAGAATCATCCAACCCAAAGCGGTGCAGATACTGCCTGTAGCAACCACTGTGTCCACTTACGGTGCAGGGGCTCGGAACCCCAGTACCGGCGGCTTTTGGGAGTGAGCAAGCGGGCTCCCGGTCGTCGATATCCCTCGACCGCATCCCCAGTTCGCAGCGAAGTACCACTCTACCAAGGACATCAGCAACAAAACCGAAGAAGGATGAATTGAAAGCAGATCGCTGGACAACAAAAACAGCAACATCGACCGCACATATTCAAGGGGAGCAGTAACAAGAGGTACTCCAGGACCAGGAAAAGTACCCATTCAGAAGAAGTTCGTCAACTTTGAGATCTCCGCCAATGCCAAACATCAAAAAAGATAAAACGGAGGGAAGGTCAATGAATGCCAAATGTGAAGGACTATTTAAATGTAGTAATCTGGTTAGGAATCATGGAGGGCAGAGCCCTGAAGCAGAGGAATTACCTTCAGACAGCTTGATGCAAAAATAGTGGAGCTATCTGAGTTCATCAAGGACAAGCACAACGTCCACCAAGCCATAAAAAATATGGTGAGAGCAATTAGAGTGCTCTACAACAAATCGCAGGAGGAGGGACGAAATTCCAAGGGCAAGTCGAAATCTGTTGCCCCAACGATGTCACAGGCGACCCAAGTGACACCTAATCGTATTGCAATCAACCTGCCACCAAACAAGAGAGTGCAGGAAGGAGATGTGGATCCTCTGGGAAGTCAACAGGCGCCGAAGAGGAAAAAAACCATACAAATAGTTCCGAAAAAGGAAACTAAAGGCACCGAAGAGAAAAAGCAGGTCCCCCAAGTGCGAGCTCCGGCAATCGACTCGACAAAATCCAAGGAGAATGAAAAAGGTGGATGGATCAAGGTAGTTAAGAAAAAGGCAAAAGTGCTAAATGCCCGGAATTTAGGAAGGCGCTGACTTCAATGAAAAAATGAGGTTTATTCAAATAAACCTCAATCATTGTAGGGTCGCTCAAGATTTACTCGAGCAGACCATCTACGAATCCGAGGTGAAAATTGCCATCGTTAGCGAACCCTATAGAAACCGTCACGGTGGCGTGTGGGTTATAGATTCGTCTGATGGAGCGGCGATATGGGCATGCGGTCGACAAGCCATACAATGTACTGGGGGTCAGACATACAGCGGCTTTGTGTGGGCGAAAATAAACGGGGTATATGTGTACGGCTGTTACGCCCCACCAAGCCTGACACTGCCCGAATTCGAGGAAATGCTTGACAGTCTTGTTCTCGACGCAAGGGGTCGTAGTTCAAGGGTGATTGCTGGTGACTTCAATACTTGGGCCCGTGAGTGGGATAGCAGAGAGACAAATGCAAGGAGCCGCAGTCTACTAGATGCTTTCGCAGAGCTGGATGTCGTTCTGGCCAACGAAGGATATGTAAACACCTTTCAGAAAAGGGGGTCTACCTCAATCGTAGACCTAACTTTTGTCAGCCCTGCACTGGCACGTGGTATGTCTTGGTGCGTCAGCAAGCACTACACCTACAGCGATCACCAGGCAATCTTCTTTGGGCTATGTTTGGAGTTAGCGGGAATAAGACTATCATGCCCGAAACCGGGAAAGATGTCAGGCTGGTCCGCTAAAGCTCTGGATGAGTAGACCTTCATGCCATCAAAATGGTTGCTGGTTTGACCGAAGATGCAATCCACGGAAGGGGCAGTACTAGCAAATATTGCATAGTATTACTTTGGTATGACACCGATGACGGACCCCAGGAGTTGGTTATCTCCGCGGGTGTCCCACAGGGCTCCGTACTGGGCCCACTGCTGTGGCACATCATGTACAACGATGTTCTTAATCTTCCCCGACCGGAGGAAGCCACGGTGGTGAGCTACGCCGATGATATAGCGCTGACTGTTGTCGCAAAGCATCTCCAAGATGCTGAGTTATACTCATGCGAAGCGATCAGTGCTGTTAAGGGTTGGCTAGAGAGTTCTGGTCTGACACTTGCGGAGGAAAAAACGGAAGCGGTCCTCATCACCAAGCGCCGTAAAAGAAATTTTGCCTGTATTCAAATTGGGAATCATATCATCACTTCTAAGCCTGCGATCAACTACTTGGGAGTGATGATAGATGGGAAGCTTAACTATGAGCCACACGTACAGTATGTCTATGACAAACCGTTCACTGCGAGTGCGGCCCTGGCAAGAATGATGCCTGGCAAATGAGATGATGAATATATATAATGCGAAGTCTATCTCTCCTTTGTCGCAGACGAAGAACGCCGAGTAAGAGATCGCTAAATAGATGGCAAGACCATTGGCAACGCTCAGGAAAGGGTCGGTGGACACACAGGCTCATCCCTGCCATCAAAGAGTGGTTGGAGAGACGACACGGTGAGATTAATTATAATCTTACTCAGTTTCTCACCGGGCATGGAGAATATCGCCAGTACCTGTTCAGGTTTAAACTAGATACCTCACCCGATTGTCCAAACTGCGATGGAGTCCCAGAGGACCCAGAGCATGTATTCTTCCACTGTTCAAGGTTTGTGGAGGAAAGGAAGAACCTAGAGGAGACTCTAGGAGAGGTGTTCCTACCAGAGAATTTGGTGCGAAGAATGCTAGCATGTCAGGAAGACAGGGATGCGATCAACTCCATGGTCATATCTATCCAGAGCAAACTGTGAAAGGCAGAGAAGACCAGAAAAGCGCGGTTATGTACGCCGCGTAGAGACAAAAGAGAACCAAGCTAAAATGAGCCGACCCTGCCCCGTGATGTAATACCGTACGGTGGTTCCACTGGGCTTGAGGGGAGTCAGGGGTAGTTCTAGTGGATAAGAATCCCACAAGCTGGCGTGTCCAGGCCAGTGTTTTTTGAAGATTTCCACCTCCTAAAAAAGAAACACCCTAATGCTGGAAATGAGCCTATGCGTCCACCGACCCTTCGTAGACTCGTCTCATCTGCGTCGCCAGAGATCATCCGACTCTGACCTTGTCGCATTTCTACGCTCTGTGTGCATGGTGCAGCACACTCATTTCTTAAGTCAGAATTTCGGTAGGGATCATGCCTGCCACCAGCAATATCCTTATCTGATGTGGTTCTAAAAGCACTGCAAACCCTCAAAGCCATCAGCCGGTAAACCGGGTTCACCTACTTCTGTCGCTGATAGTTTGCAAGCGCCTGTGCTCACAGAGGTGATGAGTAGAGCAGGATGGAACTCACCACTTGGGCTAGCACCAACCTCCGGCAGTGTTTCAGCCCACCAATATTCGGCAACATGCCGTCTGCCTTTTGGCAGTAGAATATGCACTAAAGCTCAATTTGGTGTCAATTATCACTCCCAGGTATTTGATAGCCTGCTTTGATACGACCGTATGTCCACCGAAGTCCACTTTCACAGTGCTATTTTTCCTTCGGTTCGTTATTAGGACCGCTTCCGTTTGGTGTCCGCCAAGGTCAGCGCGGCTTTTTCTAGGACTTTACCGATCTCACTATTTCTGTCGCGTAGACCTCCATATCTTCTGGGTGTTTAGCTCCAACAACCACAGTTAGGGCATCAGCAAAGCCGACAATCGTAGTCCCCTCTGGGACGGGAAGAGTAAGCATCTCATTATAAATGATATTCCACAACAGGGGACCAAGTACCAATCCCTGTGGCATCCCGGCTGTGACAATGTACTCTTTAGGGCCCTCATCCGTCCCGTACCAAAGAGTCCTCTCTGAGAGGGTGTTTTCCACTAAATCCGCTAAATACCAGGGGACACCTCTGTCAGCCAACGTCCCTTTAATTCTGTTCCAGTTGGCCGAGTTGCATGTGTTGTTGACATCTAGCGCCAACACAGCACAGCAGCCGCAGAAATCAGTGTACCTTTTGCCAGATTAACTACCATGCTAATTACGTCCATCGCAGAGCGCAGAGGGCATTTGCCTTCCCCTATTTTTATGGTAAGGCTGTTGCGCTAGAAGGGTTTTTAGTTTGGAGACTTTGGTGGCATTTGCCTCGGAATTGAAAGTTACACGAAATAGGCCCAAGTTGATATCATTGGCCTGTGACCACGGGGTGGAGGGCCTCGAGATCTTAATTAGGTGAAAGAGTCTTTTGTGTGTGTGGTAGGACAGTTAAGCCGGCAGACAGGTTAGTAATCTCGAATTGTACATTTTTACCTATGGTCCGAATATTACACCCAACGTCCTGGCAGTCAAACCGTACAAAAATATTGCCAGGAGGAAAGGTATTTGATTACTATTATTTCTATTTTTTGGCCGGTCTTACCGACTCAACTGAGTTCGGAATTCCGGGGCGTGCGTGGGCCGTTTCGTGGCCGCGTTCATTATCCGTGGGGATGTGGTATCGATTTTTGCATGTCGGTGCCTCGGTTTCCGAGATGAAAGAAGTCGTTTGTTTGCGTTTATAGACCGAATTACCTGAAGCTAGTCGGAATTCGTCTTGGAGCTCGACGTTCGTCCGTAGGATTCCCTAAAAGGGAAAGCTGATCATATTCAATGTTGATAGACGGGTAGTCTCCGGTGTTCATGCCTTCGGTAGTTACGGGCTTGTTATTAGGTATGCCCTGTTCATGAACGATTTTGGTGTCTGTTAGCTCCGCACCCTTTATACGCAGGAGTTTTGCGTTTCGTACTTGCGGCGAGAAGCCTGTTGCATAAAGGTTGTTCCTGCTGACTTATTGGTAAAATTTCTGCCTTTTGTGCCTTTTGCGGTTGTTTCCTGTATTTTTCGAGTTCGTCTTTGAACCGCTGATTTTCCAAGACTTCCTTTTTCAGTCTGTGAAGTTGATTTTCTGCATGATTTAGTTTGTGATAAGCCTCCTAGCATGCCCGCATTCTTTGAGAATACAACATTACTCGGTATGCAGCATCCTTCGGTTCCGTTGCCAGCTTACATTCATCGTCGACCCAGCCGCGACTTTTTTTGCGATTGCGGCCAAGTATGTTTGTGGCCGTATCAATTATAACGTTCTGCAGGTGGTTGCGAAGAACATTTGTCGATGCTTCATCTCCAGGATGTCTGTTAGCTCCGGTTATTACGGCATTAATTCCCCCCTATGGGTGTGGCGCAGGGCTTTGTTGTCGATGGCTTCAGCGTTTACTCTCACCTGTTATTCGAGCCCGGAGTACCATGTCAACGGGATAGTGATCCGAATTTATATTGTTTTGACATTTATCAAGGCTAAAAGGTGGCGGTGTTCAACCAACACGTGGTGCATTTGGTTGAAAGTGGTCCCATCTGGAGAGGCCCACGTATGCTTGTGGACCGCTTTCCGCGCAAACCAGGTACTTCCGCCAAACATTACCTGCGACACTGTTAATTGAATAGCCCACAGTCTTTTATCATTGGTACTCTTGCGTAAGCTATGGAAGCCAAGGTATCGCTTGAATACGAACTAATTAGCTGGTGGCTTGGGTCTCGAATGTTGAAGACTCCCAGAATAAAAGTCAACCTACTTTGAAAATTGGATGTCGGAAATTTAAAAAAAAAATCGGAAGAGTACAAGTAAAACTGGGAGAGCGATTATGTCTTATTCTCCAGAATTTCGCGAGGAAGTCCATTGATGATACCTAGTATGATCTAAAATGCGCTATAAAAACAATAGCGGGAGAAGGGCTTGGATATGAATTTCGGCACCGGAAAAATGGTTGATGATGAATGGCAGGAAGTGCTTGATAAGAGAAACGAAGCATACAAACAACATATAGAGTGAAACACAAGGACGAAGAGAGGAAATGATGAAGATCTTCAACAAGTGGTTATAATGCAAAAGATGTGAAAAACATTTTGACGAGGAATTAAAGGAAATTGACGACAACATTGCGAGCAACAAAACAAGATTCAAAGTAGTGAAGAACCTGATAGGACTCCATCTATTTCCCGAGATGCCTGGGTGTTACACGGCGAGTCAGGCTATAGTGACTTGGCCCTCCTTTCTCAAACGGGCTTGGGACTGTCCTTGGCTGAGTTGTTTTTTGACAAAATTTAATTTTCAAGTTAGCTTAGGCAATATTTTCTTTAATACTATAAAAAAAAATCATTTTTGGTCTATTTGTTTCTCACAGGATCATCGAATGCCGCCTATGCTACCTGAAGATCGGAAGGAAAAATTCATAGAATCCCTTGGTGGTAACATAATCAAGGGCTATAAACGGAAAAAACTGAAAAATCTCCAAGCAGATTCCGAGAAAATTGTAGAATCTGCCGAAACAGTTGATATGGAGATTGAAAATGAAGTTGTCCAACCACCTATTGCTGATCTCCCATTGCAGTTGCCTCTTCCATTCCCAGGAATCAATCAGCCACCTCCTCCACCTTTACCCTCGAAAGATTCTTCGCCTCCGCCGCCGCCTCCTCCTGAATGTCTTCCGCCGGGAACACCACCTCCCGAATCAGACGGACTTAGTAAACAACGTCGCCGGTCACCTACACTTGAGGATCTAGAGGCAGAACAATCGGCTATATTGAAAGCTTTAGAAACATCAGGAACATTGATGGATACAAACACAGACGATTCTCTAATTGATGAGATTTTGGAATTACGAAACGAAGAGGAGAGAACGGAAAGCCCATTAACAGCAAACGATGACACGCAGACAACGTTATCATCGATACAATCAAACGAAAATGCTGCAGAGTTAGCAACAGCTTCTCAACAATCGGAGGGAAAACCATCAGAATTCTCGCCACAGCTGCCTGATATGCCAAATCGGAAATCATTCGTTTTGGGGACACCCGTTTTGAAATTTTCATCTTACGACAAGTTACCAACTGGCGAGAAATTTTCCGTGGGCGTCAGTGATGTAATAAATTTTGAAAATCTTCCAGATTCAACGGGAAAATATGAGAATATGGTTAAAGTTATTGAGAAGGTACGAAGAGCAGTTCAGAAATCAAATGAAGAAAATTAAAGAAGAGAACAAATTTGGGGGTGATTTGTTCTTAGTCGTTTTTTTATTAAGTGTAGCGTTAGTGATTTGATATGTAAATGGAAATTGCTTTAAGACAGTTTGCTCAGTTTAACTTTTGGTAGAGTACCTTTTATTGGCAACCCCTAGATTGACCAATGTCCGCAATCGACGTAGGAATTAAATATTAACATATATGAATCATGAAAATCATTTAATGATTACGATTTTTGGAATAAATATAAAATTTTGTTAATTTTACAAACTTGGAAATTTATGGCATCAAATATTTTGCTAGCAGAACACTAACAGTATTTAGTTTTAGCAATCAAACGGTATATAGGTTGGGGGATCGAATTGGCGGGAAAATGGGCGCAAAGTGCAGGAATCTTTAGAAAAACTTTAAACGTTCATAACTCCGTTAATATTGAGAATTTCGAGAAGAGGAGCTCAATTCATGCCTCCTCTAGCTTCCAGAAGAAGAGCAGAATGGTGCTGGGGTTCTGGAGCAACTTGGTGTGCAGAATAACCTCAACACTTCCACCTGGATGCTGCTAGGCAGCAAAACAGAAGAGAGAGCCGATAGGCCGGGAACTTCTCTCACTATCGGCGTTCCCGAACACGATGTTAAGAAGGTTCGGGAAAAATCGGACTGCCGGCTCTACTACGGGCTACACGTTACAAGTGTCGGTTCCTAAAACCATTGAAGGGGACGTGCAGCAGGTTGCCGGCTCTACTACGGATTAGGGACCGTCACGTTACAAGTGTCGGCTCCTAAAACCATTGAAGGGGAAATGCAGCCCTCGGCACCTTCATCTGAAGTGTATATGAGGTGCCACATTTCTCAAATAAAATTGCAGCATTGTAAAACGGCGACTGCACATATCAGTTGTCGGATTAATAGCTGCAAGACATTTATATACCTCATACAAGAATCGTGGGTTGTTGGTGGGGTCGTAAGGGGAATAAACTTCCAACATACTGACCTGTTGTATGAAATGGAAGTGATCAACCCCGCTCCTGCATAGTAGTCTCAAAAGACTTGCAGGCTAATTTGGTTAACGACCTTTGTGATGACACCACATCGGCTAAACTAACCATAAAAAGTCAACAGGGAGATAAAGAGATACCATGGTGCTCAGCATAATTCCATTTTAACGCAGAAAACTTTCCCAGTGGAATATTCATCAGAGCAGTCCAATATGCCAAAAGTAGAGGCATTTGTCAACGCTCACCAGATATGCTGACAAGTTCCAACATCAATGCAAGAGAATCGAGACTACTGGAGCAGCTTGTAGGAACCGATTTGCAGATCCTTAATTTAATGAATCCAATTTCTTCAACGTGGTCAGGCGAGAGGTCATCGACATCACGGTGGCATCTCCTGACATCGCGGCTCTGGTCGTAGAGTGGAGAGTATCAAACGATATCACACTCTCGGATCACAGACGAATTGATTTCGTAATGGGCATCGATCCACCTCCACCCACTCCATTTCGGACTCCACGGAAGGCAGAATTGAGCGCCCGAGAAGCTTGCTGGAATTGAGAAGACGACCCAGATGATTACAACTAGCATGAGAGGAACTTTCGAAGAAAGCCGGCCACTCAAGATGCCAAGGAAGAGTAAAACACCATGGTGGAACTCGGATTCAACCATCGATCATGCTCTGAAGTGTGATTCAGGCGCTAGTTGGAATCGCTATAAAGAGGCACCGAAGGCTCTAAAGAAGAGCATAAGATCGGCTAAACGATCATCATGGAGACACTTTTGTGAAGAGACTAGCTCTCTTGAGGCAACCTCGAAGCTGAAGCGGATTCTGGTTTAAAAACGTAGCCAGAAACAGTTATTTACGTTTACAGAACGGAAGGTACACAGAAAGCGATGAAGAAACGGCAAACCATTTGCTTGAAGTGCACTTCTCAGGCAGCGTCCAAAATCTAATCTCGGGGCCAACAGGTGCATACAGCCCTCAAGCGAGAGACTGGAATCTGGCATGCAAAGTAGTATCACTGCAGCGAGTAAAATGGGCATTTAACTCGTTCCATAGATACAAGTCTGCAGGTCCGGATGACATCATTCCTGCCCTAGTAATAGTCTCACGTCTTTTCTACTAAAAGGATTAGTAGATCGGTTCATAAGGGATACACATATTCCTAAGTGGCCACTTCACCATAGGCAACACGCCTACCAGAAAGGCAAATCCACACTCTACGAACTCACGGCGAAAATTGAAAAGGCGATGTCCGAAACAGAATACGCCTTAGGCGCATTCGTGGACATTGAAGGTGCCTTTAATTATGCCTCATTCGCGGCAAGACAGCATGGAATCGAACCGTTGTTAAACAGTTGGGTCCTTCACATGCTAGAGGGGAGTAAAATCCATATATTAGTCGGCCAGAAGTTTATTGAAGCAGGATGTCTTAGGGGCTGCCCATAGGGAGGGGTTCTCTCTTGCGTGTTATGGCTCTCGGTAATGGATATCCTGCTGTGACTCCTGGAGGACAAAAAAGAATCGCGCAAGCATTTATGGACGAACTAACTGTAACAATTACCGGCAAGTTTGCGGACACAGTATGTGACCGCTTGAATGCAACACTGCATGAAATCCACAGTTGGTGCCTTCGCAATGAACTCACAGTGAACGCTATGAAGTCTGGACTAGTTATGTTCACTAGGAACTAGGTTGGGGCAGCTATACCCTACCCAGCTTAGCAGGGGCGGAAATCCAGCTGGCACAAACACTCAAGTATTTAGAAGTACATTTCGACTCCAAGTTAACGTGGAAGCACCATATCCAGGAACAATATCAGAAATCCTGCAGATTGCTTTGGTGATGTAGGAATGCGATAGATAAGACCTGTTGACTTCCACCAAAACGGATACACTGGATGTATACATCCATAATAAAACCCATTTTGATGTATGCATGCACCGTCTGGTGGCCGAGACTGAACTTTATTACAGCAGGAAGCTGCTAACACAGATTCAGAGCCTTGGTTGCCTAAGTATTACTGGAGCAATGAGTACTATCCCGATTGCGGCACTTGAAGCTATCTTAAATCTACCCCCTATTCACTTGTAGGTGAAACGGAAAGCAGCCAATGATGCATATAAACTCGATACCATTGGAACTGGCCCGACCCTTCGGAAAATTGACGACCATATTCCAGGCGGAAATATATTGATAGTCGCACCATTCGAATCTGTTCCGACAGTCGGACGGCATTATCAGCACTAAACAGTAACGACATATCAAGCCAGTTGGTGTGGAATTGTCATCAGGAGCTACTGAAACTTGGCCGACTGAACGAAACATTCCTGATGTGTGTGCCGGGGCACTCTAACATCGCTGTCAATGAGGACGCTGACAGACTGGCTCGCTGAGGGTTTGGATGCATAATGGTGGGGCCGGAATCAGCTTTTGGAATCCGCCCATTCACTGTCTAGTCTACTCTGAAGGATGAAACAGCAAGAATTCACGCAGCCGAGTGGAGAAATTTGAACTCTTGCCGGCAGGCGAAAATCCTTGTGAAAGAGCCTGGGGTCACTAGAGCGGTATTTTTGTTGTACCTGAAGAAGTGGGGCATGAAAATCCTAGTAGGGCTTTTAACGGGACACTGCTGCTTAAACTACCATATGGAAAAGATTGGGGTGGTGGTTTCGGCTATGCAGCTGCCCGGCATCCTCAGATCAAGGTTTTCTTCAATGAAGAATCTGCACACTCTCTGCCTCAGGAGAATGTTCTCAAATTCGCTAAAGCCTGCAAAACGCCGTAGTCGGGAAGCCATTGAATGGGCGATTTATGGGGTTAGTACAATGGGCCTAACAACGGCCTGAGTGCTCGGAGCTGCGGCTCCCCCAATAAACTAAACTAAGACAAAACGAGGTGCAACGAAATTCTAATTAAGCATTTATGAGTTTGTTTAGTTAGTAAGTCAACAAAAAAAAAATATTGCGATACGACAAGTTTCGTGATTGATATGAAACATAAAACAAATTTTCCTATTTTCCGCAAAGTAAACTAATTTTAAATAAAAGTCCTCCTTTGTACAGGTCTTTTTCTCCAAAAATTATTTTTGGCGCAAAATATCAATACAAAACAACCGCATATTTCCTTTTTTGATCAGCTCAATATGTTTTCTCAAAAATCAAATGTAAAATAGATATGAGCTCTTTGTCTTCAAAAAAACAAAAGTCTATACGTGAATATGAAAGAACGGCGAAAAGGTCCACTTTAAAACTCTCGAAATGAACCTTTTCCGAAATTTGTGAGTCTACTCTAAGTGGATTGAACGGCAACAGATCCCTGTATAAATTTTTCCGATTCCAAAAATCCTTTTCACATGTGCCATTGTTCAACGCAGGTAAGAATCCTTCCAACCGGTATCGATGACACGCACTTTTACTCACCATAACTTCCATTGAATCCGGTTTTAGCATTGAGTCATGGCTCTAAATTTCCATAGGATTGCAGTTCTTGAAAGACGAGGTTGTTTACCATCCAGGCGCCGCAGATTACCGAAACTATCACATGTGGACACACAATTCAAAACAGGTTCTACTCTGGAAGCCAAAACACATGCAGTGTACCCAACGATGCAGGTATACAGCATTATTCCTCGTTTAGAATGAAACCCAAAATTACATATCATCTTAGAAAAGAAGAAAGAAAAGTCTGACATGACAATTTTGTTATTTCGGTTTTAATTATTAAAACATTCTATTCAATTACTTGTGTTAATAAATTCTTCTTCAAATTTATGTGGATAAGGAAATATAATAAAAGAATAGAAAAAAAACAGTGAAAAGTACCCAATGTTTATCAAGAGCTAAAGGAAAAATACATTGATTTTCAATTCTGCTCTGAAAAGGAGAAATATTCATTTGAACTGAAATTTTCTTTTTGACCCTCGCGAGCCTTGCAAAATATCAACTTCAACTGTTTCCATTCTGTCACCGCTGGCTCTTATCTTGCAAATTGAGAATGATAGAAATAAACTGTTATCTGATTCAATGGGATACCCGTACACACTGTATATCAATTGATGGTTGGTGGTGCTCCATTGTTTGGACCCTAGACAAAAGGAATCGATAGCGCTTAGTAGACATTCATACCACAGTATTTCGTATGACTTACCTCTCCACCTGGTGGTGGCTGTTGTGGTTTCTCCGTACCATTTTGTGGCCGCATAAAAGCACTCGGTCGAATAAAGTACAATATCACAGCAATTAGAAAGAACATCGACATGAACGTGAAATTTTCACCGGCATCGTTGTTGGGCCGTGGCAATACCACTGTGTGACAAAGGCAAATATCAGTAAAATATTAAGACAAAGGGATTGAAAATGATAGAAGCTTACCATCCGTGCATTCGCTGTCAGTGCAATGTGCCTGTCCTTGACGTATCTATTTTGATATCAAGGCAAGTTTTAAACTATTGGGATAAGTCTAGAAATAGTTTATATTTACCAATGATAATAACCGCCGCATAGCGAGCTCATGGCTCCAAACGCATTCGCATCCATCGAATTCCTCCGGCATTTTAGCAAATAAATACTTATTGGAATGATTCTGTAAAGAAATGAGTAAATTTTAGTGTTAAGGCATGAAATGAATGCATAACATTCTATTATTATCCATCGAAACGCTTGCGTTGCTTAATCCGGGGCGAAGGAATCGACGCGCCTACCGGATAAATTGCAGTGACGTTACATTGTATTTCAGCGGCTCCCTTCCGAACACCTTCCCTATCTTTGCAACATTGGGGCTCTGTTGCAGGGTTGACTGATTCCCCATTACTCGTGGGAACAAAATTGGGGACTTTTGTTTAAATGCTTTAAATGGGACCCCAGGGACACGAAGACAGTACCCAACACGGTCAAGGGTCACTTAACAACACTAGAGCAGCTCCTCACCCTAGGATGTGTTGGCGGTTATGCCGTCAACCACCAAGGACGGGAGACCTAGGCGTTGTATGGATGATCCAACTTAACGAATTTATCGTCCGCCCCTATTACCGTGTCACGGATTTGGAACGGAATCCATCAGGGTACAGACACCGACTCCCTCCCCCCTCGTAACCCGCTTTCCAAAACTAAGTCATGTTCCAGTGTAGTGAAAAATAATCGAGTTGCCCTGGCAACTAGGCAACAAATTTTCCACGAAGTCTCACTTGAGCCCGATTTGGAGTCATCAACTTACCGGACTGAACAAAGGAGCAACACGAATACTCCACCTGTAAGGCACTCCATGAACCCAGTAATCAGAAGAAGTTAGACTTAGGATGTCGACCTAATTTATAATGAGGCTTTCACCGCATTTCAGGTCGCATTTATAGAATATACTCCCAGACGCTAGGTCAAAGATCCCAAAACTAAAGTTCAATTTAGCTACTGCCAATATGATTGCTGGCGTCCACAGAATTTTGTCTGATCGTTTGGCTAGCGAGATTACTACGACAGAGGTTCTTAGCCTGGTCTACGTTGCAGCTGCCATGGTTATTCGTCTCCATACTCAACAACTTGGAGCGAGTAGCAGAGGTACGCGCAGGAGGAATTTACCGTTCTAGGTATTTCGACTCAACCAAAGGGTCGAAAAGTTGAGAAGGAAGATTGGTCGTGTTACGCAAGCACTTCTAGGAAATCCATCACCAAAGGTGCACAGATGCGTTGCCAACATCATTGGATACTAACATCTGTACAATGATGTGCCAATCGAAGAAATCCTCGACGTGCTGAAGCAGAAACTTGCGGTATCCTCCAATCGCATCCGTAGGAATCAAAAAAGCTTTCAGCGAAGGACAGACAACACCTTGTTCTTCCAAAACCAACGGGGATTCTATAAAAATCTCACTAACTCAGGTCGTGAAAATAACCTCCATCTGAATCAGGCAGAAGACTTCTCGAGAAGTGTTTGGAGCGAACCTAGCTACTGCAATTTAAAAGCAGCGTGACTCCCAGACCTTATGCGTTCATAACAGACTCTCCTCGAAACGACCATGCAGTCCTTGAAAAGGCAGGTAATTGGAAGGCGACAGGAATTGACAAGATTCACAACTTCTGGCTAAAGCGGTTCAAGAGCACTCACAGGGTACTGGCAAATCATTTTAATCAGATTATTGCCAATCCTAAATTAGTTCTAGAATTTCTCACCAAGGGGATAACTTTCCTCATTCCCAAGGAACAGTACACCAGTAATTAATTAGTCCCGCAGTTCGAATAATAGTATTAGTCCCAGAGATTTTGTAGAGGAAATTAACGATTATCTTTCATTACAGAAATAAATTTTCGGAACCAACTTCCAAGCGTTTCGCTGACATAACAAAGTCTTTCTAGAGCCACTTAGAAACGAACAATTCTGTAATAGCCGATCAAGGTCTATTTATCTGGACAGATGTCAGCCCCTTCTAGACCAGGACCAACACCTACCCAGCCGAAGACCACAGCCCTCAGCGATCGGACTTCGTGCAAGGAGAGCCATTGCTTTAGTCCACTACCGGGTCCCACACTCAGGCAAAATACATTAGTAAATGAGAAGAAGGGAAGGCCATCCAGGGGAAACCAAAGGAGACCTGTACAAGTATATAAGCTAGAGAAGCTAGCGAATCTTAAACGTACTGCTGCAATTTGGGAAAGAGATCCCAAGGTGCAGGAAGCCAGTACATAACATAACACAAGCCCATCGCTGAAGAGCACATTTCCACGACCACCATCATCATTCTATTTGGAGTATTCGAATTTCTGTTCATAGGATTCGGGTTATGCAACGCCGCTCAGACGTTTCAAAAGTCCATCTTGAGCTTTGAGTTTTGAGCAATCTTGATTTCATCTGCGCTTATATAGATATCTTGATTGCACCAAAGGATCCCTAGCTCCCACCTCGAAGCCCTCAAGACCATCTTCGAGCGCCTCCAGAAGTATGGCGTCGTCGTAAATTCTTCAAAGTGCGAGCTCGCTCAAGAGGAAGTGCTCTTCCTCGGTCACATCATCTCGAGCACTGGTATCACCTCACTAACAGAGAAAGTAGCCGTAATCGAGAACTTTCCGGAATCCAAGACGGCAAAACAACTACCGCAGTTCGTCGGTATAATAATAATAATCGTTGGCGCAACAATCCATATTGGATCAGGGCCTTCAAGTGTGTTAGATTACTTCATTCAAGACCGTAACGGTAACAGCTGAGTCAACTGGTATTCGACGTTAAATTACGATGCAAATTCCACTGCCACCAGTGAGATTTGAACCGCGACCTTCCGTACGATACCCTTGTGCTTTAACCACTCAGCTATCCGAACACTTCGTCGGTATGCTGTATTTTTACAGGAAGTACACACCCCACGCAGCGAGGATCCAAGCTCCACGCTTGTTACAGGGTAACATCCAAAGTAACACGACCGCAGGCGTTTGGTAATTTATAGCGCTATCAAGCATTCCAAACATGCTTGAACCGCGTGAATTTTCAGTGTTCATCGACCAAAGGCCGCTCACATTCGCCTTCAAATGAAAGTACGAGCACGCATCACCTCGTCAAGCTCGGCATTTCGATTACACAGGCCAGCTCACAATGGATATCCAACATGCGGCTGACAGAAACAACATCGTTGCCGACGCACTGGCACGCGTAGAAATTGTTAAAGTCTCAATCGTTTATGAGGCTTCCACAGGAAGAGATAGGCCATTCATCACGCCAAATTTCGAAAGTCCGCATACATATTATATATGTATGTGCACGGATTGGCACATTCGGAAGTACGCCGCATCGCCAAGAACACGATGAAGCGGTTCTTCTAGTCTTTGGACGAAAGACTTCGTGAACATTTTGATATACGATACATGTTCAGCACACACCTAGCACAGCTAAATTAAAAGATATGAACACAACCAGGCACGTTTTTTACCGGGACGACACGGTGAAAAACACACTAAAAAAGCTTTACGACCGCCCGTACGAAGTCGTAAGTAGGACCGACAAGACGTTCACGTTAAAGATGCGTGGCCGAGAAGCCACCATGTAAGCTAGCCACCGAAGGTAGCACGAGCGAAAATACGGAGATCTACATACATCCGCCTGCGACCAAGGAACATACATCACCAGTCAGTGACAGCCAGGGCCAACAACCAGTGCCGCGTGCTGCTGCCACAGAAAACCAAAATCTCCCGCCAAATGCACCGCGCCGGTCAGGTCGACGAGTACGCTTCGTGGAAGACATCAAGTCCATTTCACGTAACGCAGACTACGGTCCTTCATTGGCAGGGTGGTACTGTAGCTATGAGCGCCATCTGTTTACACAAGTAGGTCTCACGCCACCCCTTGTCTTTTTCTCAACGCTCCCTCCTTAAGTGGTCTTTTCACCGTAATGGAAGAACCCTCGAAGAATTCTTTGAGCTATAATGGCGACCAAGCGTCCTTCTTCTCGATCCGATTAGATTAGATGTAACTAATTTTTGTTAAAGGCTTCATGGCACGAATAGGGACACGAACAGAAAACCCCCACAAATATTTAAAAGTCCTAAACGATAGTCTTCTGCCTTAACACCGCCTTTAAACAACGAATTGAAGAAAATGGAGATTCTTCCATCTTTATACAAGGCAACACAGCCTGCCATGCCGCGAAATCTGTCAAGTCGAAACAACCCCGCTGTCCCTTGGCCGCACAAGTGGAAGTTTTAACACAAAACATTTGCGAAGTATGCCTAAGAAATCCACTTATTTCACAATGCATTGAATCATGTGTCCAGAGTATGCCGGCACTGCACTGAAATAGATTGCGAATCTAGATCAGATTCCCATCACTCTTTTGATACGAAATTTACACAGACCTCAATATGGCCTAATTTGCATCGAAATTTCAGGAAAGAAATGATAAATAGCGCAATTGACTGTTTTCTCAAAAAACTATATAAACACAACCATACACGAATGTTTTTTTGTCGTGCTGGGAAAAAATATTTCTTTTCAGCCAAAAATTATCATCATTCATAAAAGTGTCGATGTGGATGTTTGTTTTCACTTCATTTTTAATACATCAACAACTTTTCCAAGGTTATATTAAACTTAGTATCTTATATGATGCAGAGCTATTGTCGGATTATCATCAGCGAAAAAAAAGAACGATTATCTGGCATTTAAGCGTTGTTTTAGTTTTTTATTTGCCGATAAAGCAAAATTATCGGAATAATGAACGTTCATGTCTGCTTGGCTTTGAAATTGCACTGTTTGATAAGTTTCAGAAGTTATATTTTTTAGACTTAATGGCAGTTTGAACTGTTACTGGCTTCCTCGTTAATAAATGTTATCAATATGCCCAATGGGTAGCATGTTCCAATTATGCTCCAGATTAAGAGTGTGCGATGGGTGCTGGAAACTGTTCTCGAATGGGCCGAGAATGTGCAGAACCGAGCCGAGAATAGATTCATCCAACCGACGAAGATCTGTTTGTCAACTATTTACGTTTCAGGGGCAAGCGAATCTTGCGGCCGAATGAATCAGAGTAACAGCCCAGGGACCGTTCTTCCTTCACTATAAAATGTGTTAATAGGACCCGAAGCCAAGGCTAAAGGGGAGCTTGGTCTCTAGTATGCGGATTCTTAATACTCGCCCTACTACATACCTTATAACGAGCAGCTAAATATTATGCACTACGTTAGCATGTCATGCTGACGGTAAAGCAGATAAATTCGCAGCACTCGACGTACCTTAATTCCAGAAACTTGTCTGGCATTAGAACATTCAAATATCTTTCTCTTCTACCGAAGTGGTTTATCCCTAAAAGTTAGCTAATTGCTATAGGCTTAAGTAGAGCAGCCACTCGGTAGAAGGCAGTCTACTCACAGTTCTCACTTTGTGAATACCACAATGAGGAGCAGGATCGAGGTAACAATCGAACATCCCTGACGAGGTTACTTTGCTAGGAAATAGGGCCTTCGATTGAGGATGGTTCTCTGATTATTCACAGCCGTGGTGCGTCCCAACCTAACGTACGGTTCTATTGTGTGGTGATAGGCGTTGAGCAATACAAAAACCAAACTTAATAGGATTCAAAGAACCGCGTGCGCAGGCATGGCACACTGAATTTCCGCGGCCACTGCACGGCATTCCACCAGCAACGCAGTGCAACATCCCGGGCCATGGCGGTCACTGAAGTAGTCTCCCCGTAGCAGCCGAGTCGACCGGTCTCGCCGTTTCATTCATATCATCAGCTTTATATTTCTTATTGCGCAATTCTTGTATTCTTTCGTCTTCATTTAAATGCAAATAAAATTCTTCTTGCCAATGTCGTACTTATTTCATAAGAGGCCGGTCGAGGTCCAAATGATACCTCGTTCCCCATCTAAAGTGGTGACCCCGTTATACCCGACGTACATTCCGTACGGTGTGACTTTCGCAACGCTGCTTAACGCAGTCCACGATCGCATCTTAAAGGTCTCCGTCGGGGCGCTCCTGCGAAATGCAACAACAAGAGCGTTCGATTTCTCACGTTTCTGTTGGTATCATTCATGCTGTTTCGGTGCTAGAACTTAGCGTTGCAGACACCCGTGTGCGTACATAGCTACCGTTGAAGTAATCCCACCATCGGAAAACTGAAAGCGCCGAAATCGCGGTTTTTACATCAGGCGCTCTCCATTACGAAAACCGCAGGTACATCACGGATCGCACCACAGGAATCAATTTCCTCAACAGCGGATCTGTCGTCTCCATTTGACCGAGGCGTCTTGTCACGGAGCGATTGGCTAGGGACGAGGACAATTTTGAAGCTGCAAGCGCGACGCCAATTGCGATTATTGGTGTTAATTCGCTTCAGCTTAACTTGGGTCTGCGAGGCCTTTTCCCATGGAGTTTCATGATTGCGGACGTAAGCAGCACTATCATTGGAGCTGACGCGCTAAAGCATCACGGTCTTCGCCACCGCCACATCCTAAACAGCGGCACTAGCCTTTTCGCAGCTTGCGCTTCTGGAGCAGGAGTTCGAAATGCCAGTGATCGAGGACCTCTTGCAGGATTGCCAGGGCACGGTTTTCTCCGTTATCTGCTTCCGTCGCGCTTTTAACCAAACACCGCGATCGACACCTTTCGACCTTTTCGAATTTGATGGTATGCCGTTGGGGTTCCGTAATTCAGCGCAAATACTGCAGCACTTTTTAAGGTCTTGGTTTTGACATTTGTTTGAAAGGTGGGGATTGCCGGAGATTGAAAGTTTTTTTACAGACCCATTCTGAGAAACTACACAACCGAAAAATCTGGAAAAAAAATCAGGAGGCTGCCACTATATGGTGCCTGGGCTCCGAAATACCCTCCATACTGATATCTATTCGAATAAAGTTAGTAATTGACTTGGGTCGGCTGGACTCTTCCCGTTGCTCTAATCACAGCAGGCATAGTCTTAGGAGTTTGTGGCAGCCAAAAAAAAATTGTCCTAAAAACCAGAGTAGAAAAACCGAAGGATGCAACTTTCGCAAAAGTAACTGGATGAAGACAAATCATTCTGTAGCCTTGGCAAAGGGGAGAGAATCACTGCCACAATCAGAAATAAATTTCGAGCGAGTACCACGTTGCATGAGATTAACCGACCAAATGAGCAAAATTTGTTTGCCTAAGATCTTTTCCAAGATGCACTCCCGTTTACGAACCCGCAAACCTACAATAATTCTGGGCTGAAAGCACTAACATTTTACTATGCACAAGTAACCATTAGGCAACCTCCAGAAACGAAATGCGTGCGACACAATTGCGTTATGTCGAGATTATGTCTTTCCATTGGCTTTCAATATTACGAGCTGGAAACTTGCCCGAAACCTTTACCATCTTTTCTCCAGTCGTTGCTTGCTCAGCTGAGCGAATGACTTACGGCTCCATAAACAGCGGCTCATCTGTTCCGCCAACACAAAACCAACAACAAAAGGAAATATCGCATTGGCTTTGAGGCGGGCGAGCACTTGTTGTGAGCATCTGCGCGGAGAACTCGTTCCGCCGCTTAAAGAATTCGAACAATCAAACCAGCCGATTTGCCATGACATAATGGGCGAATTTATGTTCACTCTCATTACTCAGATAAGAGTGTGAAGCTTCTGGAGTTCATTTTCCGCGTCCAGACGAGTTGACTACTGAACACGAAATCGTTATCAGCGAGTAACAGAGGAGCTAACTATTTAGCGCTTTAGAACGCTGATAAAGCGACGCGGATTTAAGTATCGCGACTGTAATTACTTCCTGCCCTCGACTGGGTTTCGAGCTCAAAATATAGAACACCCGACGGCGAGCGAAACGACAACAATCCGCCTACAATCGCGGCACTTCCCCGAACTCAGCGTAATGCCATTTTGTACACATAATCAAAAAAAAAAAAACGCTGAGGATGATGCGACCTAGAGATTACGAAACTCGCCAGGTATTTACAAACAATTTTTCGTAAACACGTCACCGAATAAATCATGAAGCGAATTTCTCTTTTGACGCTGATGTCGGAAGTCGTTCCGACGATCGTCGACCCTTTTCTGCCCTCCTTTGCTATGTGGCAAATTTCATGGGAATTTTCCACGAGAGGAAACCCTTGCGCGCGAGATTAACTTGGCGTGGCGATTTAATAAGAAGAAACGTGGAAGGATACTCACTTTGAAAAAGAAAACAATTTCCTAGCTCCTGTTGTTCACTCGAATTTTTCCCATACGTCCAAGACTTTGACAGATTGACACTGACTGCACCCAGCAAGTAGCAAATCGTAAATAGTACTCAGTGGAACTATGGAGCTTGGAAGGTGGAATGTAAATAAATACCAGCTTGGCCTCATATGGGACGCCGTGAGAGGAGAGAGTGCTGTTCAGTGTGTTCAATGATGCCATTTTGGTACAATGCTTACAGTGAAATATGTACATGCAGACTTTCTTCACCGGGGAAATCCCAGTTTTTGAAGTGAAATATTTTTTTAAGGATGATAAACTAAACTTTCGATTGGAAAAACTGGACTTTATGGATATATAAGCGTCATACACGTCATACGGGAAAGTCCGCGTTTAATGTTTTAATATTAACAAAACGGCAGATTTATTTTTTTTTAAATATCGTTTCACCTATGGAGTAAACAATTGATGCAACTCAACACACAAACTCATTAATTTCGCCCGAACATTTTTTAAAGCAACTACTTTTCACAAGAAGCGTACAAATCTAAGCTTTGAACTACTGAAAGACGACAAGTTTAATGGAGTCTTCGATCCGCACTTGCGCGCGTGCGACACGAAAGTTTTTCGCTCCGCCGTAACACTCCACCCCAGCTGAAACCAAAGGGCGCGAGGAACTAGATGCACAGCTCCCTCAACTCCGCTGCCGCAAAGCGAAGGACTTTAACCGAGCCAAAGAGACTCGTGTGGTCGTGCCCACGACGTTGAGGCCATAATAATCTTAGCCTAGTTCGAAAACTTTGAAGGGGCCCTCATAAGGTGGCTTTAGAGGCCCCCGAGGGGCAAATGATGTCGAGGTGCATTGTGTGGCCCAAGAATTAAAGTCCTTGTTTATGGACAGCGAGAAATACTTTGTAGTGACTAAACGATTCGTTGTCCGACTACCTGGGTGTACTAGATCGTGAACGGCGTGAAATACTTCCTTTCGGAAATTGGCCGGATATATGGCCTTGGTTTCTTGTATCAGGTCTCACAGTACATACTGGATATCGAACCGAAGATAGCAAACTTCCTGAATGTGTATTTCGAGTTGGTCCTCAAGCTCTGAAGAACTGCGTTGTCCTTCTGCGTCTCGACGGTGGCGGAGATTTTGACTTCTGCAACACGTGAAAAAGCGTCAGTAACCACGTTATTTTTTCCAGACACGTATTGAAAAATGAACTCGAGGTGCTCTAATTGTTCGGATTCAGAGAAAAGCACGACCAGAACATCATTCAAATATACAAAATAGAAGTTGAGGTTTCGTAGCACAAAGTGAATGAATCTTTGAAAAGTTTGCGCCACGTTGCACATTCCAGAAGTCATCCTAGTCAACTCCAAGAGTCCGAAAGTTATGCTTATTGCCGTTTTCGGATTGTTTTGGGAAGCTACAGGGATTTGATGGTATGCTTTGCCTAAGTCCAAGGTTGAGAAAAGTACGCCAGTTTGCGATGGAGTGCTCAATGTCATGGATGAGTGGGATAGGATAGCGGTCTGAAATGAGTGTAAACTCGATCCGGATCAGCCAGAAGACTTCTAGAGAAGTGTTTGGAGCGAACCTGAGCCAGCGCGGCTCACGCACCTTATGCGTTCATGCGATACCCTCACTGAAGTGACCACGCCTGACATAACTAAAAATTAGCTCGACAATTTTTTACCAGGGGGATAACTTTTCCCATCCCCAAGGAACAGGGCACTTCTTGCCCTTCAATATGTCGACCAATGACTTGTCTTCCTACCAATTACAAAGTTCCCACTTGCGAACATCGCAAAATATTTTGATGTTCACAAACTGATAGCTGAGAAACAAAAAAGGATATGCAAAAGGCTCCCGAGGTTGTAGAGAACAGTTTATAATTGATACGGTACCTATGAAGCAGCTTCGTCCACCAAAAATGATATATCTACATCGATTATAAATCAGCCATCGACTTCATATCACATTCGTGATTACTACAAGTGTTACGTTTGTACAAAATCAACTCGAATGTCGTTCTTCTCCTGAGAACAATGATGAATAATTGGAGCGCGAAGCTATCGGTATCCTCACAAACAGCAAGGGATATACCAATCAGACGTGGCATCTTCCGAGGCGACCCTCTAAGCCCGTTGTGATTTTAATTGCCCAAGACCAACTTCAATCCTTGCTGGACATCACCATTCAGTTCAGCAGCTGGGTTTGAAGAAATGTCGCATAAAAATAATTGTTCGGGGAAAAACATACCGATAACGAAAGGTGGATGGATTCGGACGACGTCTACAAATACCTCGGCGTGTTGCAAGTAACAACAACTGCTGTGGCAATAATTAAATCTAAGTTGCTGGGGGAATTTGAACGGCGTCTGGATCTTGTCCTGAAAAGTGAGCTGTTCGGGAAAAATAAAATCGTGATAATCAACACTTTCGCCATTCCCGTCCCTCTATATACTTTCGGTGTGATAGAAAAGAGGAAGGAAATATTGAAGATAACTATCCTACGTCACCAGGGAGTAAGGGGGGTACTTGATTTAAAAACAATGCACTACAATCAAGTGCATTCTCTTCTTGAGTTTTTCTTTGAAAACCAATCCTCTAGTCAATTACACCAGGTTACCTTAATCACAGATAATAAATTATCTCCATTGAACTTGAAAAGCAGAGAATGGGATCCCATGTCGAATATTACTTCAGTCCAACAGAAGATCGACATGTGGAGGTCATATCAAAAATTTGTTGCTGCATGCCTGACGACTGGCAAAGAGGCATTATCTGTCTCATATATAAAAAGGAAGATATCACCCAGCGCAGCAATTATAGAGGTATCACGTTGCTGAGTACCATCTATAAGATATTCTCCTCTATCTTGCTAGGCCGGATAGCCCCATACGCCCAGAACATCATTGGCTCATACCAAAGAGGCTTCACTCCAGGCAAATCAGCAACAGATAAGATTTTCTCTCTACGGCAAGCGGTGGAAAAACTGTTGGAATATGGCCTTCAGTTGCACCATTTATTCATCGACTTTAAAGCCGCCTATGATAACATTGCCAGGGCAAAACTGTACACGCCATGAGAGAATTCGGTATCCCGACGAAATTATGATAATAAGACTGACTAGGCTGACCCTGACCAATGTGCGAGACCCGATAAAAGCAGTAGGATCACTCTTAAGACCATTTGACATCAACAACGGTCTACAACAAGGGGATGCCCTATCATGCGTCCTCTTTAACCTGGCCCTCGAGAAAGTGATCCGTGATACTGAGGTAAATGCAAGAGGTACGATCCTCTTTAAGTCCACCCAACTACTGGCCTATGCTGACGATATCAACATCATGGGGAGAACGAGCCGAGATGCATAAACTGCCTTCATCCAGATCGAGCAGGCGGCAATCGGCGCGAGATCTTGGGCTGCACATCAATGAAGGCCAGATAAAATATCTGGTTGGAACGTCAGCACCGAAAACCAACCAACCAACAACATCAAACCGCACTGGTCAAACGGGAAGGATAAAGATAGGAGACTACAACTTTGAGACCGTCCTATCTAGGGTCGAAAATCACAACCGATAACAGCTACGATGATGAAATCCGCGCACGGTTGTTGGCTGTCAACAGGGCCAATAGCTCAAAAAACCGTTGCGCTCGAAACGCCTCACCATAGAGTCAAAGCTCTTACTGTACAAGACTATGATCTTTCCAGTCCTCATGTATTCGTCGGAGACTTGGGTTCTTAGCAAGAAAAATTGAGAACTCTTGGTTGCGATCGAGAGCAGAATCCTCCGAAGAATTTTTGGTCCCCTATATTATGATGGGCGGTTCCGTATGGATGCGGATGGTCCAGCCTGGAAAGTCTATAAGGGCAATATCTATGCTAGAAAAAGAAGACGAGGTAGACCCTGTCGGAGATGAAGCGATGGCGTAGCTCAGGACGTCAGACAGCTTTCAGGGATATCGAATTCGTGGACCTGGGCGAAAACTGGGATGTCTGAAATTCTTTATTAAGGCAGACCAGATACCGGTTGTTGCCCCGTTGGTGATGATGATGATGATGGGATTGACATCGAAGCCTCCAATAAATGGTTGGCTAACAGGAGTACTTTTCTATTAGACCGAAGCATTCTTAACTTCAATTCAGGATGCTTCGTTCCCAACAAAAAATTACAAACGGTATACCTTTCATGACTTCCCAATCACCAACTCCAGTTACAGGTTAAGCAACCCTGAAGAGGAGACTATCTAGTGCATAATATCTGCGTGTAGGATGTTGAGCAGTATCGAGTACACCAGTTGCCATAACTCCGTCTGCAAGATTCTCCATGAAAACCTTGTGTTGAAGTATAACTTACTGGCAACCTACCATTCTTACTATATGTATACTCCGGAGAGAATCTTGGAAAATGATCGGGCCAAACTACTGTGGGACAGACCCGATCTAGTCCTGCTTCTCAAGGAAGAACGAGCGTTCTTCATAATCGATGTAGCCGTATCGTTGGACCGGAACACTGTTGAAAAGCCGCACGAAAAAATCCGAAACTACGGCCTTTTTGCGGACGATATGAAGCAGACTTGGAGACTACAAAAGATCGAAGTAGTCCCAGTTGTGATTTCAGCGGCGGGATTTGTCCCCCAAAATTTGCACAAGGCGCTAAAAACGCTCGATCTTAGGGCTGGACTATACATGGAGATTCGAAGAGCGGTTATTCTTGCAACCTGTGCTACAGTCCGAACAGTTCTGTCCGGTAACAGTCTGTTCTAGTGGGCTCCAGTCTTGATTCGTACTGTCTTCCACTTAAGATCTATGTCTCTGCAATATAGGTAGGTATCCTTAGGTTGGTCGCCCCTCGCGGGAAGAGGGTCCGTGGGTTTTTTTAACTATATATATACATCCGCTATGCTATGCTGAAATGATGACATGCTCCTTCTGAATAGACAACTTCAGATACACTTCTTATCCAAACCGTCGAAAGCTTTCTCAAAACATATGAAAAGCAAGTGATTTCCGCACAGTACTCCACACAGAACTCCATGATAATTTTAAATAATATTTTTGCAACAGCAGGAAGGACGATGAACTTTCTTCTTCCTCCACGCACTGGAAAAGATATTAAATTCGCAGAATTTACGAATGAGTGAGAGTAGAAGTTCTGCAGAAAGTGCAGAGGCAAAGATAAATTCTACTTGAAGGGGCGGTCCGTATGTTACGATGGCTTGCCTAATCTATCCTATTTTGTTCTGTCTGCCTAAGTCGTACTGTTTTGTTCCTCAAAATTCAAAACTGTCAAACTAGCTAGTGACCATTTTATATGATTTTATTGGTGAAACGAGTGGCGGTACACTATGCAACATACGTAGATATGTATGACCAAAGATCAAGGACCATTGGGGTGGTGGCATTGAGTAGGTCCCATACGTTAAAAGTTGAATTTTCTCCCGAGAAAGATCTTAAGAAACAGAATGAAAAAGTGAAATTCATAGGATGCCTTCTGAGGACCGCTTGAAGGATTGTGCAGCAATATTCATCAAATACTGTCTTTTACATGCAACTAGTAGTGCATCATTTATTAAGGAAAACTAGGTAGTCACTGATAACACTTCAGGATTCGGTATTGAGAGCGTGTAGATAATCGTTTTATCGATCTGGTCGGGATAACACTTAATTCACTATGTTTACAAACACTTCCTGTGGTGGTGGTAATGCACAAATTAGAATAAAGGAACGCAATTTACCACCGTGTAGACCATATTTACTAAGATAGGACAAACACAGTTCATTTACCTGGTCTACTTTTGTCACCCGTAAATCGCTCGATTAGATAGAAGTGATCAGTTCCCAAATTGCAACTGAAGTTCACAGCGAACTGTATGAATGCGCTAGAATTTCCATATTCTGTTCGGTGATACTAAGCGCTGCGTCGAAATTAACCGACGACGTGCGCCAATAGTGAAAGGTAACGTGGTCATAAAAGTTTATTTCCATTAGATTGCGCTCACAATATGAGTAAAAGTTGGATGAGAAAGCGTTTTGATAGACGTATCTTTTCAACTTTATGATAATTTCAAATGAATCCATGACGTTCATGCATAATCGAAATTTAAAATCGACGAGTAAGTATAGTATGTAAGTAAAATTTGCTGGTGGAAATTTCAGGGGAAAATTAGGTGGAGTTTTCCCTTCAAGCATAAAAGTGCTTTCTATTGGGTAATAGCCGAGATTGTTATAAGGAAAATAAACTTTAACCTTGTAGGAGTATTTAATAAAACCCAGGAAAGTAGTAAGGCGGGGAATCCCCCTGGACCAAGGTTTTCTGGGGAACCGAGTACAGAACCTTTAATAAAAAAATATATATGAATATATATATAGTTGAAAAAGCCCACGGACCCTCTTCCATCCCAACCGGACCGAGAGACGACTGGGAGGCTGAAGACAACATCCAAAGGCCCGCATCACAGCGATGATGCGTTTCAACGCAAAGTGTGTGCGACCATGCGAAAATGTCGCAAACACTTCAAACAATGACGCGGTGGTTCTATACTACAGAGACATAGATCTTAAATGGAAGATAGCACGAATCAAGACTGAAGCCCACTAGGTCAGATTGTTACCGGACAGGGCTCTTCGGACTATAGCACAGGTTGCAAGGACAATCGCTTTTTCCATCTCCATGTATAGTCCAGCCCTAAGATCGAACGTTTCCAGCGCTTCATGCAAATTTTGCGAGACTAATCCCGCCGCTGAAATTAGCACTGGGACTACTTCGATCTTTTGTAGTCTCCAAGTCTGCTTCATATCGTCATATCGTCAATTCGGATGTTATTTTGGGTGTATCATTCGTTGTCGGTGTGTTTTCTCCGAACAATTGTTTTTATTCGACATTTCTCCAATCCCAACTGCATGTCGATATCCCTGCTGAACTGGATTGTGTTGCTCAGCAAGGAGCGAAGTTGATACTTGCCTTTGGCAAACAATTTGATGTCATGCTTATCTCAAAACTGTCAAGCACTGCTTGCGGCTTATATCGGTAACCTGGACAGGCTCCCGTAATCAGCCTATGCTTGGATGCAAGGTTTTGATGGATAACCTTACATACAGCATTATGCCTGATGATGTATTGCACCGGTGCCATAACAGTACAACAAGAAATGAGATGGTCCAACGTTTCTAAGGGTGGACCACACATTCTTAAGGTGGTATGCCACCCTTCCATGACTGTCGCCAAAAACTTTATTAGTTTCGGGTCAATGCGATACAGATGTAGGACATCGATTTCGCTATCGAAAGCCTTGGCATAATCGATATAGCAACTAAAGATGTTTCTTTGGCCTCCAGTTGCTTGTCCTCCAACTACCGACTCGGTAATGAGTTGTTCTTTGCAACTCCTTGACCCAACTCGGCAGTTCTTCTGCTTCTCGGACAGAATGTTGTTGGTCTCGAGGTGCGCATTGACCCTTCCACTAATAATGGACGTTATGAATTTGTAGAGGGTTGGTAGGTAAGTAATCGGTCTTGTGTCTGCGGGGTCCTGCACCGTGTCCTTCTTAGGGATAAGGTAGGTAATCCCCGCAGTGAGGAAGGGTGGAAATTCCTCTGGCCGACTCATCATCATCAACGGCGCAACAACCGGTATCCGGTCTAGGCCTGCCTTAATAAGGAACTCCAGACATCCAGGTTTTGCGCCGAGGTCCACCAATTCGATATCCCTAAAAGCTGTCTGGTGTCCTGACCTATGCCATCGCTCCATCTTAGGCAGGGTCTGCCTCGTCTTCTTTTTCTACCATAGATATCGCCCTTATTGACTTTCCGGGTGGGATCATTCTCATCCATACGGATTAAGTGACCGAGCCGGATTTTATCCACAACCGGACGGTTATGGTATCGCTCATAGATTTCGTCGTTATGTAGACTACGGAATCGTACATCCTCATGTAGGGGGCCAAAAATTCTTCGGAGGATTCTTCTCTCGAGCGCGGCCAAGAGTTCGCAATTCTTCATGCTAAGAACCTAAGTCTCCGAGGAATTCATGAGGACTGGCAAGATCATTGTCTTGCACAGTAAGAGCTTTCACCCTATGGTGAGATGTTTCGAGCGGAACAGTTTTTTTAAACTGAAATAGGCTTGGTTGGCTGACAACAACCGTGCACGGATTTCATCATCATAGCTGTTATCGGTTGTGATTTTCGACTTTAGATAGGAGAAATTATCAACGGTCTCAAAGTTGCATTCTCCTATCCTTATTCTTCTTCGTGTTTGACCAATGCGGTTTGATGTTGTTGATTGGTTGGTTTTCGGTGCAGACGTTGCCACCATATATTTTGTCTTCATTCATTGATGTACAGCCCAAGATCTCGCGCCGCCTGCTCGATCTGGATGAAGGCAGTTTGTACGTCTCGAGTGGTTCTTCCCATGATGCCGATATCGTTAGCATAGGCCAGTAGTTTGGTGGACTTAAAGAGGATGGCGCCCCTCGCATTTACCTCAGCATCACGGATCACTCTCTCGAGGGCCAGGTTAACGAGGACGCATTATAGGGCATCCCCTTGTCTTAGACCGTGGTTGATGTTGAATGGTCTTGAGAGTGATCCTGCTACTTTTATCTGGCCTCGCACATTGGTCAGGATCAGCCTAGTCAGTCTTGGGGTGCTACGCTCCAATACTAGGGATCCATGGACTAAAAAACGAGGGAGTAAGTTGCTCCTTATTTAGTCCGGTCCATCATCAAGTGGATGGGGGCTTAGGGTCCCGCAGATCCTAAACAACAACCTAGCTTTAGTCTAGCTTAGACTACAACGACTGGTGTTTCAAGTCCAATATAACTCGCAACCTTGTCGTGTTTTTGCGATGATAAAAGGGAGCGTCTTTCCACCTGTTGGCACTTTCGGTCACGCTGCTCCTAGGGCAGAGGTGAGGCAGCGTCTGATGAGTTGCCTCTGCCCTGGACGAAACCGTCAGTCAAATTTTTGATTTTTTCAGTTTTTCCGTCGCTTACCGCAGATAGAAAATCTGATCTGTTACTGATTTACCTGGAGCCTCTTTGGTATGGGCCTATGATGTTCTGGGCGTATAGGTTTATCCGGCCTAGCAAGATAGCGGAGAATATCTTATAGATGGTACTTAGCAACGTGATACCTTTATGATTGCTGCACTGCGTGATATCTTCCTTTTTAGGGATGAGACAGATAATGCCTATTTGCCAGTCGTGAGGCATTGATTCGCTGTCCCACACCTTGAGTATAAGTTGATGATCCACTCGGTGCAGGCGGTCGCCTCCAACTTGCCGATGTTCTGGTTGTTGAGCAGTTCATCAAAGTACTCAACACAACCCTTCAAAATCCGCATTCTGTCTGAAATCAGATTTCCCTATGTGTGAGATGTATAAGGCTTAATCCTGCTGACTTGTTGATAAAACTTCCGCGCCTGGTGCGGTTGCTCCCTATAATTTTCGAGTTCACAGACCTGTTGGTTCTCTGGTATGCGGCATTCTTCCATTCGCTTGCTAGGTTATATTCATTGTCGAACCAGCCGTTCCAACTTTTTTGCGACTGGGGCCAAGTATGTTTATGGCCGTATCAAGGATAACGTTCTTCAAGTGATTGTGAAGATCATTTGTTGATGCTTCATTTCTAGGATGTCTGTTGACTGCGGTTATTGCGGCACCCATTTCCCCCTTATAGGTGTTACGAAGTTCTGTGCTGTGGATGGATTCAGTATCAACTCTCACCTGATTGTCAGAGGGGATTGTAGGTGGTGTTGTTATGGGAGCACCAGAGTCAACGTGATAGTGATCCGAGTCTATATTGGCCCACGCTATATCTTCTAACATTTATTAAGGCTGAGAGTTGGTGCCATTTGATCAGCACGTGGTCAATTCGGTTGAAAGTGGTCCTGTCTGGAGAGGCCAACGTTTATTCGTGTGCCGCTTTCTGGGGTTCCAGGTTCTTCCAAAAACCATGTCGTGTCCAGTCCGTTATCATTGTTCCGTCCCCACGTACTCGAGGAGGGCGATCAGACCCGAGTCTGCAAGGGAATCATCTGAAGTGGCTTCGGCCACGAAGCCTCACCGGAGGTTATCTGGTACCATGGGAATCGGAACGGCCCTCTGAGAGTATGGTCGTTGTGGTTATGCCTACATCGCGGGCAGAGTTCCTCGGAGCTCAAGAGTGGAGTTGCGCTGTACAAATTGGGTGCCGTACCCCTTAGTTGAGGCAGAGGTGTTAGATAGGTCTCGCATTGACTGGTATGAATGCTGAGCCTGCACTCTGTGTAAACCAAGACCGCTATGCTTGCATGGCGGGGCTCTGATTGTGGTCCCAAAATCAATCCGTGTCCGAAGAGGACCGTGGGATTATGTCTACACGGCAGGTACTCACGTTAAACCCTCAGAACTTTCAGTCCATTATCGTTGACATCGTTATGAAAAGCTATGGAAGCCAAAGTATTGCCTGAACGCGGACTCCGTCCCTACTTGGCTGTTAAAATCTCCAAGTATGATTTCGACATCATACCTGGGACAGGCTTCGAGGTTTCTTTCTACTGGCTTGTAGAAGATATCTTTCTCCGACTCTGCAGTCTCCTCTGTAGGGAAGAATTTACCTTGCAAGCGCAGAGTGCATAGCCGTTCGCTTATGTTTTCAAAGTCGATAACAGCAGGTTTCATTTTTTTGGCTGACTAAGAAACCTGGTTACTAGATGGCCACTATAATATATAGTGTAATGGCGCTTCTCTAGGAAGCCGTCCCCTGTCCAACACATCTCCTGCAACGCTGTTGCATCAGCTCTATATTGGGACATGGTATCGACTAGGTGCTTGGCGATTCCTTCTCTGTACAGGGAGTGCACATTCCGTTTTCGTTGCTAGATTCGTCGTTGTGTAGTCAGTCAAGTCCGAGGCTCCTTTTGTGGCTTCGTAACATCGGTTTTTCATGTCGGGTTGTGAGCCCTACGCAACCCCCAACCAATTTGACTCGTTTTTAGTCATGGGAGATTCCTTCATCCTTCTCCGCCTGCAGTTTTTCATTAAAAAAGAATTCCCAGCGATCACCACGTAGAGGTGGAGATAAGGTTTGGTAGTAGAGCTGTTGATGTTGGTTGATCAGGCGTTTCCCAGGTTTTATGGTCCAGGGTGTGCACCAGTCCATGTTTCGCCCTGGGACCAATGCTAGCTATTGACCAGCCAAGTATCAGAATTACTAATTCTACTTAATATTGTAGTTGAGAGGGTGTGCACACGTGAATTAGACCTCAGAACTGCTATAAGGTATACATATAGTATATATGTAGGTGTGTGTATGTGCATCAACGCTAATAGAGTTGAATATTTGGGTTTTCTAACCGTATACCCACCCACAAAATGAGTGGCTTTTTCTAGTTCGGTCTAACAATTTGATATCTAAGGGGTGCATTTAGTTCTTTTGAAATTTGGTGCTAATCGTGACTTAGTTAATGCTAATATGGACGTTTTACTGGAATTCTGGTAAATTTTAAATTATTAGATATCCCAAAAAAAATGTCTACTCATGAACCAAACTGCCATCGAAAAAAAGCTACCAATTGATGTGAAACGTAGAACATTATCTTCATTAAATTGCTTAAGAATTACAAAGCGTAATATTCGATATTAGCTTCGTCTAATAAGCTCCATTCAACACGCTTTCAAGTACTATAAGAACACATTTAACACCTATAGTGGAATGGCATTTTCCTCCGCATGATTTTTCCCACACTCCAATGCCGTCCCGATGAATTATGATTGGGGATGGAAGTGACTCTAACACACAACACTCTATGCTGCTCCAAAGAAGCCAGCATAGACACTATGGGTTTTTAGTGCGTCTATCATAATGTCCTCTTAGTGAGACGCATGCGTAATCAGTCAGGCGCGATTTCCTTTTCGAAAGTTCCATCGCAAGGACCTTCTTCGAATTCGGGTAAAACTGAACCGAGCCACGGAGACTATAAAAACGTTGTAGAGCCTCAAAACTGAATGGCAGTTTCAAAGTGGCAGTTGTTCCTAAAACAACAGAAAAATTTCCTATTTCTTCCATATTTCCATAATTCAAATTTTTAAATTATATTATTTTTTTTGGAAATTGGAAATATTTTCTTGTAGCCATGAGTTCCGGTTAAAGTGTGAATTGTTCAGTTTTTTGTTGAAGTGTGAGTAGTCCGTTGAGAAGAATTCTGTTTTTTTCAGTTATTGTCCTGGAAAAAAAGTGTTTTAAGTCGCGAAGATAATTCGTTTTTAGTGTAACTCCTTTTTTGGAAAAGTGTCTCGAGTGAAATTAAATTTACTATGTTCAACGTATACTGTTTTCAGGCTTAGCAAAGGTATTTACTGCTCCTTTTTTTCGAAATATGAAAGATTCAATTATCTGGAACAAGTAGATGGTTAAGTGGGAATTTTCATGTTTAATAATGTTCAGGTAGGAAATAATCAGTCGCATATGAAGGATTAGTTGTATTCTAAATGGAGTAATATGTTTTAATTGTTCGCTCTGACGAGTAAAGTAGTTAATATTAAAAGTTGCATTAGATTGAATTCATTTATGGTGTGGTTCAAAGTAATATCACACTTATGGTTGTTAGAAGAAGTGTTTGTTAAATTTTAATTTTATTAAACTTATTACAGGAAATCACCAATGATATGCAGATCGATTTGTATAATTTTGTTCCTGATTCACATCATTTCATAGCAAAGTAGAAAGATCCATCCTCTCACCAAAGATACAACAATACAATATTTCAATTATTCTGTTAAAATTCATTATCGTCCCCAGTTCAGTTCGAAGTGGCCTGTTTTACGGTTTTTCTTCATTTTCCTCGCTTTGTAGATTCCAGGTTTATATCTTTCGGTCGTTTCCTTGGCTTGCCTGATGGACGTTAGATTTTCACACTGTTCTTCTGTTTTTTTGGTTAGCGTGTTATTCTCCAAACCTTTTACCTAAAATGCTTATCAGGACTTCAGAATTTTATTATGATTCGGGAAATTGCGGTTTCTTTATAAATCGTTGCATGTATCCATTATCCATTTTTGCATTAACTCCGTCAACTCAACTTGGCTTGTTGGGTATATAATGTCTTGAAATGTTATGTTACAATATCTTTGCTGCTTTTCTGACCGGGTTTGCTACGTGTTCTTTTTCTGCTATAGATATTGGCCTTGAGGTTCTCCGAGTTAGATCATGGTCATCTATACAGATTAGGTGACCACCTGCCCTGACCTGCCCACTGGAGGCTATTGATCTAAATTTTATCCACAAGCAAACGGTCATTTCATGATTATATAGGCTATGGAATCGTCGATTCAGCGCAAAAATATTCCCAAGAATTATCCTTTCAAACGCGGCTAAGAGTCCGCATTTTTTTCCAACCAAGCCCAAGAATATGGAAAGATCGTTGTCTTTGATTTTATGGTGATATGTTTCGATTGGAATAGCTTTCGTGAACTAAAACAAACTGGGTTGGCTGCCGACAACTAGGCCGAGATTTCAACTTCATAGCAGTTACCGGTTGTAATTTTGGACCTCAGATAGGAGAAATTTATTGTTCTTAGTTGACCAGTCGCCATTTGGCTCTATCAAATGCCTGATCTGGATGCAATCTCGAGGCTTTTAAATCCCTGTCCAGCGTATCAAGCCACCGTTGTTTCGGCCTGCCTTTTGGTCGTTTACCATCGATTTCGATGTTCAGACCAATCTTGGCAAGTGAATTTTCGTTAGCGCGAATTGCGTGACCATACCATCGAAGACGCCTCTCTCGCAATTTTTCCACGATCGATTGTGGATATCCTCATTTCGGATGTGATCAAAATGATTCACGTCACTAGTCCAACGCAACATCTTCGTCTCCATTACCGCAAGATGCCGTTAATTGTCTTTTATAGTCGGCTAACACTCAGAACCATAGAGGGCGACAGGACGGACGACATTGCGGTAAATTTTAGATTTGAGCCGTTCGTTGATAAATCGATTACAAAGAACACCAGTTGTGGACTGGCACTTGATCCAGTCTCAATACTTGTTAGCACTGATGAAGGGAACAAGTGGCTCCCGAAATATCGGTATTGCAAAAGAAAAATCACTAGTAAATAAGAAAAACAAGTTTTGTTATTTCAAATATATTAGTATATCGATACCGCAACAGTTTTTATAGAAATGTTTGGATCGATGTGTAACTTATCTTTCTACTTCAATAATTTGTTTCTTGTTGAGTGCCGCGGAATTTTCTCCGTCTATTGGTTATCAGGTTCATGTGAGTGAGTGGTCGGAAAATATAGTCGTGTAAGGTGATATTAGTTTTGGCATGAATTGCAAAGTGCGCGAGTAAAGAGTCAAAATGCACACAGTTTAAGTGAGACAGAACCCAAAAATCCGAACAAAATTAGGAAGGTGCGCTTAGATGAAATCTAGGCCTCAAAATATGTCCCATTCCGATATCTGCTCAAATAAACTTACTAAAAAACCCCCTTTAAATTCATCCTGGGACTACCAAATTTCGCATCAGCATAGAGGACACCATTTCCCAATATTTCCCATAGACATGCTATTTCATGGAAATCTGGCAATTAATGCTAAAGTCATAGCAGTTCAAACGTAAATTTACTGTTCCTAAAGCTATGCAAATAAAATGCTCACGTCATAATTCTCGTCTTCGTCTCCTTGCGTCTACCCGCGGGGTTCGTAACCGCGCCTTCCTCACTTCTTCGGATTTTCGCAGTTTATCTTGGATTACTTCGATAATGGAATTAATCGCATCCCAGTCTTCCTGATACTTCACCTAGAGTTTCCTTCCTTCCTCCTTTCTTCCACGAACCTAGGGCTTTGGAAGAATACGTGCGCTGGGTCCTCTAGGACCCCGTCGCAGTTTGGACAATTATGTGAGGTGTCCAATTTAAACCTGTACAGTTATTGACGGTATTCTCCATGACCGGTGAGAAACTGAGTGAAATTTTAATTGATCTCCACATGCTTTCTCTTTAACCACTCCCCGATGGAAGGGATCAACCATTCCGTTATCATTGGTATCTTTAGCTATGGGAGCCAACGTATCGTCTGAATACTGGCTCCGTCCCTACTTGACTGTTGAAATCTCCAAGTAAGATTTTGATATCATACTTGGGATAGGCTTTGAGGGTCCGCTCAACTGCCTCGTAGAAAGTATCCTTCTACGACTCTGCAGTCTCCTATGTAGGGAGATGAACGTTTATGAGGCTTATATTTCTAAACTTGCCTCGCAAACGCAGAGTGCATAGCCTTTCGCTTATATTTTCAAAGCCGATAACAACAGGTTTTATTTTTTGGCTGACTAAGAAACCTACTCCGAGCACATGGTTTACTGTATGACCGCTATAATATATGGTGCAGCGGCTCTTCTCTAGGGAATCGGTCCCTGTCCATCGCATCTCTTATAACGCTGTTATATCAGCCCTATATTGGGACAGGGTATCGGCTGACTGCTCAGCGGCATTCGGTCTGTATAGGGAGCGCACGTTCCATGAGAAAATGCGCAAATCGTTAATCCGTTGTCGTTGCCGGGTTCGTCGTTGTAAGATTCATCCTGTCCGAGGCTCCTTTCCTGGCTTCGTAACATCGGTTTTCCGTGTAGGGTTGTCAGCCCTACCCAACCCCAAACCTGGAGGACCAGTTGGTACATTTGGTCCCGTTTTTAGGCGCGGAAGACTCGCCTTCATCCTTTTCCGTCTGCAGTTTTTCATAAAGAAAGAACTCCCAGCGATCACCACGTGGAGGTGGAGATAGGATTTGGTAGAGCTGTTGGTGTTGGTTCAGCAGGTGCTTCCCAGGTTTTATGCTCCATCGTGGGTACCAATCCACGTTTCGCCCTGGGACCCTTACTACCCTTTGACCGCCTACAAAGTTATAGTAGGTCAAAATTGTCGCTTCTGTGCAAACTCAAGAAGTGGATATTCTCCGGATATTACGTGCTAGGTACTAATGGGCAAATATATAAGAAATACACAAAGCCTTTCATATCTGGAGCGTCCAGCTTCCGGCTTCCTGGCTTGTTTGTTTTAATTATAAACTCCCCGTAGTTTTTGATCATAGGGCAATTAGTCGCGGTCGTTTGGCATCGGCGATTCAGATATGTTCATTTTCTTTTTCAAAAAGGACTGCAATTTTTGATAAATAAATCTTTAATACTGTCCTATTATTTGCATCTAATGGAAGCTACATTCAGTTACATTATACAGAAGTTTCTCCAGGGAGTACAGCAATCTAAAACTGTTGAAAGTGATTGACTCATCCAACTTCTTAAGTTACATTTAACTAAGTTAACTTAACTTGAAAAGTTAAACTTTTCGTTAGAAGTTAATAAACTTACATTTCAGAAAGTGCCATTTGGTGATGTAAATTGTTCCAAGTCTTTAGGTGTGCGTGCTCTGTACATTTTTATTACAAGACCACATAATTTCCCCTATGATAAATACCAAGTTATTGTCACTTTGCCATACTGTCTGGTTTATCTTTCTATAGTGCATTGGTTTTATAGCTTCTTTTTTGAGAAATTTAAGTGCCCCATTAAAATTAGTCCAGCAATTCTTTATTCATACATTTTAAGTTGATGTTCGTGGGGCAGACAAGCGTTGCAGAAACGCCCTGCGATTATTTAATTAGGAACGTTATTAAACGCAACAAGTTCTTACTATTCTAGTTATAGTATAGTATCTTTCATTAACAACCATAATCAACTAGATTCTTGTGACTTGGGTGTTTAATTCAATCCATGCAAATTATTTCCAAAGGCTTAACACATCAGGTGTTAATGTATGTGTCATGAAAACTCTGGAGAACAACTATTGCAATAAAGAAATAAATCATTGCAGCCATGATATTTGAGCGTTTTGCAGGGCAGTCAATATAACTTTATTATTCATAACCATTTTTGCATATTCACGTGATAATACGTTCTGTTTTCGTTGTGGGAATACCGAGAAAAGTGCAAACTACAATCTTAGATTTCGCTTTACAATTCTCATTTCTGTACATCTGGTACATATTGGAATAAATTAACAAGAAGATTACCGTCTGCCTCATATGTAGTGGGATAAGTTAGCATTCATTCAGTTCGTACTGAAAAGTAGTGTTAACGTGCAACTTAAGTCATCGCCAACTGATAGATTTCAGACCATCTTCCACTCGCAGATTACAGCAAATTAAATCATCAGCTCTTAACAGTGAAACATCCATAAAACTAAAGTGGCTGCAGTAAAGTTCAAATCTAGAAATATAAAAAAGTTTAGCTTCAAGTGTGTATTCATGGTTTGGAAGGCAAACTCCAGAACTTAAAAACCAGCACTTCAGCTGATAACGATGTGTCGTGGATTGCGGAAAATTGCATCTTAATGGGCAAAGAAAGGGCTAATCGAATCATGGCAGGTACATAAAACTGACTCGTTACAGGTCTAGAGGAAACCCAACAGGGGTTAGCTCCAAAAGGCAAGAAAAAGTCGCTAGACTTGCCTGAAAATTGTTTCTCTCTATAATTATGTGAATTAGTTAATTGAATTAATTGCAGTTTCCGGATCAGAATACACTTTTTAATGTTATTCTGTGGTGGTAATGTTGGCTTTGTAATTTTCAATCTAATTTGCATGTGTTGGGATAGATTGACATTTTTTCTGAAAACTCCATGGTTTCAAAGGAGTAATATGAACAGCACAGAAGAAGTTTAGTTCAATTGAGTTATATTGTAATCACATTGAAAAGCGCATACAGATATTTTCTTCACACTGCAGATTTCCATTCAAAATCATTTACATAAACTAAATGTTAATCTGATGCTAATTACATGAGATATTGTAATGGTTATGCTTATATTTTACAAGCCTTGATGTTTTCCAGTCGATTCTATGAATGAGTGCGATGCTATCAATCTTTTTTAATCATTCTGATTTGTCTTTCGTTTAATACGAGTGCCTACATTGTAGAGTATTGTGGTTTAGTAGAATGCCATGGCAATGAATGTGGCAAAAACACCTTGACAATGTAAGTGTTTATGAGTGTTTTACAATATGATTTAAGGTAACATATCACCATAATCAATACAGTAAACTGAATCAATCTTTTGATAATTTCCTTAACGGATTAAAATACTTTACTTTCCAAAAGACAAATTGAGGTTGTGGAAGCGATATGGAATCGATGAACAATTCAAATATTTCCTTGGTATTCTGAATTGCAAATAGTTTATTAATAACCTGAGCGCAAAAATTTTCAGCCTTTTCGAAGCAGTAAGCTTTATCTATAGTACATAGAATCAACATAAATGCAATCCAATTGTGAAGTTAGTTTTTCGGCATGGATCATTGGAAAATTTCTCAGATTTCATCATTATCATCAACGGCGCAACAGCCGATATTCGGTCTAGCCCTGCCTTAATAAGAAACCTGGTTTTACATCGAGGGCCACCAATTCGATATCCCTAAAAGCTATCTGGCGTCCTGGCCTACGCCATCGCTTCAACTCAGATAGGGTCTGCCTCGTCTTCTTTTTCTACCATATATGGGGTGAACAGGCGCTTCGCAACAGTTAAAGTAGTGTTCAGTGAGAATGTGGAAAAACGGCGATCGAATAAAGGCGCATTGCAACGTGAGAAGCGTGCACTATTGCCAAAGAGAGCGACAAACAGAAGCGATGGGAGATCATCCCCTGAGCTGAGGGACCCAAAACACAAAAGCCTACATTGTTCTACTAGCGTTCGCTCTCAAGCTCCAGCAAGCAAAAGTGAACAAGGCAAAAGCACTGTTCCATACAGCTGGTGGGCTATCATGAGATAATGCAGTGCCTAACCTGCCTGAGGTTGGGACATATGGCCTGAAACTGTAACTTGCCGTATAGGTTGCGTTAAATGCAACGGATCTTACGCCCCGGCACAATGTCCTAAGAAAGCTGAAGAGAGTGCGAATACACACCTGTCAAGTTACTGGAACTGCCCGGTCTTTGTTCAGACACGGGCCAGACAGAACCAGCAACAATAAATCAAGCCCGCACCTATAGCAAACTCCAGATCCTTGTTACCCACACCACCCGCCCCATCCCCAATCACCTTCGCAACCACTTCATTCGCAAACATGGCGAAATGAATTCCCCAAACCTTCAACCTTGATCAAGAGATTTTGGAGTAATTTAACACCCAAACAGCAATTCTGGCAACACATTTGTCAACTTTTATCCCCACCTACCAGGCACTGGCATCACCGATGGAGAGGAGGCTTGTTCGCCTCTTTTTCCTTTGCCACGTGTCGCCGAGTAATGCCAGTTAAAGTGGTATTGCTCAATGTCAATTCGGCTGTAAGCAGACAGAGGAAACACCAGCAGGCTATCCTTTTATCCAACCACAATCCTGGCATACTCCTCCTAACCGAAACCAAGCTTAAATCTAGAAATAATCTTTGCTTCCCTGACTACAAAACCTTTCGGACGCATAGAATTGAGACCCCTGGAGGAGGCACAGAAATCTTAGTGTCGATGACGCTGAACAAATATTCCCCCCCACGAACTTATCGCCTTCTTTAGAAACAATCATAGTTGCTCTCAGCACCAGCAGTTCCATAATTTTATTTTGCAGCCTATATTGTCCCAATCAAAATCTGAACTTTTCAGATATTTCCGTCATCAGAAATTACTTCAATTGCCACCCATCCACCTCTAATAGAAGGGTGTCAGTTATGATGGGAGGCGATTTGAACGCCAAGTACGCGATGCGGAATAACCAAAGACACAATGCCAATGGTAATAAGCTCTCACGCTGGTATAGTCAACAGCGGAACTCATTACAATTGGCTTTTGTGTCCACCAGTCAACCAACCTATCACCGGCTAACCATATGTTCTTACATAGACCTGTTCCTTATTAATAATAATTTACTGACGCATTCCCACGGCATAGTTACACCTCTTGTGCTGCTATCTCTGGGTTAAGTGGCCATGCCGGTGGTCAGTCCGGAGGGGGATACCGAATCGTGCGGCTGATGTCCATATTCCAACAGTTTTTCCATCGCTTGCCGTAGATAGAAAATCTGATTTGCTGCTGATTTGCCTGAAGTGAAGCCTCTTTGGTATAGGTCAATGATGTTCTGGGCGTATGCAGTTATCTGGGCCAGCAATATAGCGGAGAATATCTTATAGATGGCACTCACTAATGTGATACCTCTATAATTGCTGTACCGCGTCATGTCTCCCTTTTTATGTATGGGACAGATAATGCCTCCTTGCCAGTCGTCAGTCTTTGAGAATGCAATATTACTCGGTATGTGGCATTCTTTCGTTCCGTTGCTAGTTTACATTCATCGTCAAATCAGCCGTTCCGACTCTTTTTGCGGCTGGGGCCAAGTATGTTTGTGGCCGTATTTATGTTAACGTTCTTCGGGCAATTGTAAAGATCATTTGTTGATGCTTCATCTCCAGGATCTCTGTTGACTGCGATTAATGCTGCATCCATTTCCGCCTTATAGGTGTCGCGGAGGGCTGCGATCTAGATGACTTCAGTGATAACTCTCATCTGATTGTCAGAGGGGGTTCTAGGTGGTGTTGTTATTTGAGTCCAGAGCACCATGCCAACGAGATAGTGATTCGAAGTCTATATTGGCTGCTCTATATGGTCTGACATTCATCAAGATTGAGAGGTAGCGGCATTCGATCAACACGTCGTCAATTTGGTTGAAAGTGGTCCCGTCTGGAGAGGCCCACGTTTGTTTGTGGACCGTTTTCCGCGCAAACCAGGTACTTCCAACGTACATTTCGTGTGACACTGCTAATAGAATAATCCGCTGTCCGTAATCATTTGTATTTTGATGCAAGCTATGGGAGCCATCGCCTGAATACGGGCTCTGTCCGTACTGTTACAATCCCCAAGTATGATTTTGATACCATATCTGGGACAGGCTTCGAAGGTTCGTTCTACTGCCTCGTAGAAGGCATCCTTCTTCGACTCTGCAGTCTCCTCTGTAGGGGCGTGAACGTTAATGAGGCTTACATTTCTAAATTTGCCCATAAGCGCAGAGTGCATAGCCGTTCGCTTATTTTTGAAAAGCCGACAACAGCAGGTTTCATTTTTTTGCTGGCTAAGAGACCTAGCATCTGTGCCGAACAGGTGGTCGTTAATCTTCCATGGCGCCTTTGATTGGGCGCCAGTGAATAATTTTGGGCTGCCCACTGGGGCTTTTGGATTTTAACATGGATGGCGGTTTCGTTGCATAATAGATACAACTCACTATTGCATCTCATTCGCCTCCCATCGTTCAACCTTACTAGTCGTAAAATCCTCCTCAGAGGTCTACGTTCGAAAGCATTGATATTTTGCTCTTCGGTCTGGTTTATTGTTTACGTCTCGCTGCCAAAACAAAGAATAGTACAAATTGAAGTTGAATATATTATGAATTTTATTACTATGTGCATGTATTATTATTTTATAAAATTGGCGGTTTGAGGTAAAATGTTTTTCTGGCAACCATGACCTGCCTGCTGATTCTCATCTATTTTGTAGCCTAAATACACTAAACCTTGAAACTTATCTTGTCCGATTTGCATCTTTCTTCTGGTTTGGGTGACGATTTTGATTTTTTCTTCATTTATCTTCAGCATAGGCCCTTCTTTGGGGTGATCTGTACAGCAACTTACAATTGACATCTTTGATCCATTGGCATCTTCGAATTGTATTCACTGTAGCGATGCTGGATAATGTTGAATTTAGCCCATTGCATTGCTTTCATCCGAAGTCTGCCCCTCCCGGATGATATCTTGCTGGATGTTTCTGGCAAAACCGAGCCTTGCAGCGGAAACTGCTTAGGAGTAATATCAAATACTCGCGCTGTATACCAACCATCTCCTTGGTCACCTGTCCAATATGCAACTGCGTCCAAATACGGGTGGCGACAGCATAACTTCCTTTTTTAAAATGCGCGCCACTCAGTTAGTTGATGTCATAGCGGAACGCTAGTGGTCTCGTTCAAGAGGGGATACCGTAAAGTTTTGTCCCGACACGGTTCAGTCGCCATCATGCGTTGGAATAGTGAGGAGCGTGCCTTTGCCGTCGAAGTTTACTTTTCAAGCGGATGTTCGGTTATTGCAACACAGCGTGCATTTCGGATTCGCTTTAATTTAGCCCCGTTGGCTCCCGTCCGCAAATCAATTGTTACATGGGTCACTACATTCAGACAAACTGCAAGTGCGACAAAAGGAAGAACTGGAGTCCCTCGGCCCGTTAGATCACCTGAGAACATTGAAGCAGTGGGAGCGTCAATGTTGCGATCGCCACGGTGTTCTGCGCGCAAACACGCATCTGCCCTTGGACTATCCGATCGTTCTGTGAGAAGAATTCTTCGTGATGATCTTCATTTTCATCCCTATAAGATGGCGATAGTACAGGAACTTTCAGAACGTGACTTCAATTCTCGGATGAACGCGTGTGAGCTTCTTCTTGATGTCTTCTTGATTTTTTTCTATGGGGTTTTTTGAAATCCCGTGGTTATGTGAACCGTCCAAGAACCCTACAAGATTTGAAGACCAACATCCAAGAAGAAATTGCCAACATAACACCTGCTATGCTAACAAGAGTCATGACAAACGCCAGAAATCGGTTTACGCAATGTATGGAGAATGGGGGACGTCACCTAACAGATTTGATCTTCAAAACAATGTAAATAAAAACTTTAGACATGCACCTACATTATAAAAAATAAATAAATATTTTCCGATGCATACAATAGTTTTTATTGAGTTTTGAAAACAGGAAGTTATGCTGCTGCACCCTGTATATACAGGGAAATCCGTAAAATTACCCCACAACTTGGAAAAACTACTAACCGCAATGGTATCCCGCCAAAAAACGTCTCCTTTTCTGCAAAAACAAATGCCTTTGTGAGCCATTTTCTCAAAGACCCCCATGCCACATGCATGACCAAGCCATTGAAGCTGAAATCAATGCATCAATCACCTTTCTTCCTTCCTTCCTCCATAACAAACTGGATTATTCCAGCACTTGTTCTTCCCAATCAGACTTCCTGGCTCGATTTCGCCAATCTTAGGCGCTCATAAATTCCATTAAAGTGAGCAAAACCCCAATCCCATCATCCTGAAGAAATGCGCTTTAAACATTAGACCCTTGCTGTCCACTGTGATTAATAATTGCTTATTGTGTGAGCTGGAAATATCCACGAAGCATACCTGTCCCAAAAGGGAAAATTCCCTAGTTCCTGACAGTAGGAGGCCTTCCTTCATCCTCTTAACCGCCAGCCAAAATCTTCGGGCGGCCTATCTATCATAGATGACCACTGCAATAGAAACAATTCTATCCAAGACTTCCAGTTCGTCAACTGGACAGGTTGCCCATCTAATCCTTAAAATCGATATTGCATTGCAAGACACCTTGATATGAGGAAAGTTCTCAATTTTGTATGACAATTCCGACTCGTTTATACGCTGAAGGCATGCTTCATTTGCACTCGCACCTCTGTAATTAAATCTTTAGCTTTCTAGACGTGCAGCAATTCCAGGCTGAAGTTCAGAAACAGCTGTTCTTGCCAGTTATTAGCCCTGTTGGAATTCTTTTCTTGCTATTTACGGCGCGACCGCGGAAGATGCTCATCTGACTTTCCAATTAAGTCGGCGGATGCAAGGCGAGTTTTTAATTAGTGTTGCATCCGCTTTTGTCTCTGGGGCATTGGTCTGGTCGTAAGCGTATTGTAAACCTGGGTTTCCGAAGCCCTGCACCATAAAATTCTTTCTAAAGCTAATTGTTATCCATGGAGGAAGTTTAGTCCCATCTATAAGGCCTGTGCATGGGTATATCCATGCGCGCACATCTCCTTATACGTACATGCGCATATTAACATAAAGGGATGCCTGATGGTAGATTTGGCAATTCCACATAGTATATATTGTGAACTGCAGATTTTCATCTTCTATGTAAAATTTTCAGTATGACGTTAAATATTTTGTTGGTAAGAATGATCAACCTATTGATTTCGCCCCCTTCGTTGTTGCCCTTTGAGAGAGTTGTACCTAGGTACAGAAAATTGTTGTAAACCTTACGGGTTTGCTCTGAAGATCTGAGTCGGTTAGATTCTACATCCCTTACCCTTTCCACAGTAGTCACAGTCTCGGGAGTTTTTGACATGCTAATGTCGCTAATTGGGCTTACAAAACTGTTGATTTGTTTAACATTTAGTGTCGTGTTTTGTTTTTTTCATTTATTTTTACGCTTTTCTTTTTTGCTACTTCGTCAAGCTTTACGAGGGCTTCCTTCGCGGTAGCAAGTCGGGCTTATATTTAAATATTAGCTTCCGCACTTTGCTGGGAACACCATCCTCGCTTTTGCCCTTCACGGACAAGACGACCTCTTCCCGTTCCTTCACAGTGAAGAGTGGGGATTCCTCAGTACTCCCTCTCTAATCGACAATATCACCTCGGCAGGCGTGAACAGGAAAAAGTAACTGCACAATTTCTTCCATATTCACTGCTTTCATCGAACAGGGTAATCGATGAGCACCGAATTTTTCCTAACCAACTTATACCCGTCTCCGGATAGCTGAGTGGTTAGGGCGCAAGGCTATCGTACGGAAGGTCGCAGTTCAAATCTCATTGGTGGCAGTGGAATTTGTATCGTGATTTGACGTCGGATACCAGTCGACTTAGCTGTGAATGAGTACCTGAGTCAAATCAGGGTAATAATCTCGGGTGAGCGCAATGCTGACCATATTGCCTCCTAGTGTACCGTTACGGTCTTGAATGAAGTGCTCTAACACACTTCAAGGCGCTGATCCAACATGGATTGTTGCGCCAACGATTATTATTATTATTAACTTATACCCGAGATCACATGGGTCCCTATTAATGTTAATGCCACTAACTCGCGGCAGCAGAGTACTGTTTGCTCGTTGATTTCGTGGAGTTGCCTCATCTTGGTCTCTTGCCCGCTGTGCGATCCTCCGATATCTGAGGCAGTTCCTCCATAGATTTGCAATTTTAGCCGTCTACCAGAATAGAGATCACTTTCTGTGACGGAGTTTCCTTTTAGACGCTGCGGCAACAAGGCTCACTATTGAGTTCACTAACGATTCATTCGCAGTCCTTCTATCCACGTCTGGGTCTCGTGGCTCATTTATCGTTTTGAGAGAGCTGCCCACGTCGATTTCCCTGAAGTTCTAACTAGTAGGTACTTCCCGGACGTCAGAACATTCGGAGGAGCCATTTGTCACTTTGAAGGAAATGTACTGGTGAACGCTGACCGTGATGCTGGCTCCATATGTTTGGGGTTTGCCGCAAACTCTAAACCCCCAAAAAAGTTTGACGAACTGAACATCGCCATTCACGTACCACGTTTTCAAGTACGATAATGTTTCCTGAGCACGACGCTCGATCGGAAGCCATGCTAAATGCTATATCTGCATGTTTGGGTTTGCAAGGGTTTGTTGAGGTTGGTTGGTTGGTTGGTTTGTTGAGTCAAACACGCTGATACTAGGGATTCCGCAGCAAAGGTCAAAGGCCCCAGCAGCCAGGGCGTTGGAGTTCAGGTCAATAAGTCTCCTTCTGGTAGGAATCCCTAAAATTTGTACGTCCCGAGAATCTGAATGAGGCATACCTCGTTCTAGGGTTCTGGCGATAAACACTCCTCCAGCTAGAGCTTTGCCTTTCGAATTTCGTTCTCCATGGAGCCGAACCTATTCCGAAAAGGGGGTAGACATTCGTTCGGTATAAGTCAAACGCTGAAAAAAGTCATATTCGCTTTTGGTTCGCTGTCTTCTCAGGGATGGTGACTTTGACCAATTTTTGTTATTTGAGTGCAGATCTGGGCTGTTTCCTCCTTTTCTCATTTAGCAGGCATCGCATTTTGCTGGGCTAGTGATTTGATTCTTTTTATCTCCTCTTTGGCGGTCTTCCAGGAGTTTCATTGGTATGTGATAAGATTCACGACTTCCTCCATTTTCATTAAACCATTTTTGACATCTATAGAAATGTTCCGTTGGATGATGGTAACAATTTTTTTTTCTCCGATGAGATGACTTGAGTTTCCCTCCGTTTGACGAGTTCGACAATCTTTTTTCTTGACAAAGCAGTGTCACGCAGCTCGGAACTTGGTCTATTTCCCCGGGCTCCTCCAACCTCGAACGAGGTGGCGTCTGTTTTTTGGGTCGCTATTACCTTTCACGGTACTACTCTCCTCTCTCAGACTGACTGGTGGTTATCCGGAGCTACTCACTGGGAGGTGTGAATTGACTGGTTCGAAAATAAAAAAGGATCATTGCCATCTCGCGACTTTGCCTTGTTTGTTCGAGCCCATTTGGCCGAGGAGCAGTGCTACTAAAGAAGAGCGTTGCGGGTTTTCTAAATTCGAAAAAGAAATATAATTTCATGCTCGGTAGCAAAGTGTAATAACGGGAAAATTCATTATGATTCGAGGAGAATAATATTTTGAAATCAAGTAAATTTCAAAGTTCATTGGAACCTAGGACGTTTTTGTCTTTGGTATCCGCGTTTTCATCTTGGTCTCGCGAAGAGTTTGATACTGTGAAATATTCTTGGGGCTGTAACTTGGCTGAAAGGCTCTGAGAACCCGACCGGGTTTCGTATGTTCTAAAGAAATCGGTAGAATTTGGTGGGAACTTTATTCACTTACCTTCATATACTATTGGGAAGGATAAACCCTAAAAATGGCCGCGTAATCGAATTCAGGATATCATCTTCGTGAACTGCTATTTCAATGTTCAACGAACTATTAAACGATTTGGAGTTAACTGAAAGGGTTTTCCAGGATATGCTGAAACACATGAGCTTCTTTCAATTAATTTCCTTTAAATAAATCCGACTAAATCTAAATCGAAACCAAACCTCTCATGATTCCGGGATTGGCAATATAATATTGTCCTCTTAGATGGGCTTCAAGGTCCTGTCGATTTTCGCAACGTAATCTGAAACTGAAAAGTTTGATATCCCCAGGAAACGATAAAAGGGAGGAATGTGTGATAAACCGTTTATTTACTTAAACGTTAAATTTCCATCTTAATTGCCTACTGCAGATATTTTTAACTTAAATAATTTCAGCATTTCTGCCTCTTGTTAACATATGAACCTCCTGATATAATCGCCAATTCAGTACCGCTTTGTATGTGTGCCGGTGATTATTGTTTGATGGAAATTTTTCGTGTAAATGACTTTAATGGGGCTTGAAGTGGATGATGGTGTTGTAGTCATAGTGTTGTTGTACAAATATAATAACGATGACGACATCCTTCTGTGCCTCTCGTCCTAGCCCGTATCGATATTGGCTCCATGAACGGTCAATTTGACGAGGGATTAATTTACCTGTTTCCATATTTTGTTATCGAATCGGTTAGGGTGTGCTCCCGTATCTTCATCTGCATATACACCTACAGTCCAATGTACGGACGCTCGAGTAAGTAGACTATCACTGCCATGGATTCTCGCATTCATATGGAATCGCTTTTAAGCCGGAAAGTCCACTTGAAGTATTTTGAATACTGACATTGGTCACAAGTGGAAAACACGCCATAAACAACGAATTTCTGTGTCCTGGAGTATTTTGGGAAGGAATAAAAATGCGGCAATTGTTCTCTTTTTTCGTGGGAGTAGCAAACCAGCATTTCACTTTGAAGAGGACGTAGGACTTCTGATTGATGATTGTCAAATCTATACAACTTTGAACCCACAGAGCTGTTGGCAGGACAAAGGTTTGAGGGAATTTAGCGCGGAATATTTCCGGAATATTTGTATAGTGAAAGTTCTGAGCTAAATTCACACGGGGTTCTTGGTGAGAAGGGTCGCCGAGGACAACTCATCTAACTTGCTATTGTTAATTGTACTAGTGATGAGTTTCACTGATTGGATTTCAAATGAACCATTCCTTGTAGAGTACAATGTCCCAACTCTTTTAACTTTCATTTCATTTCCTGGAAGAAAGGCGGTTATTATTAAATCGCTCAGAAGGAAATGAAAACTGGAAGATCCGTGAAGGTAGAATTGAATTGCGTTTTCTTGTTTGTCAGAACTACCATTACCTGTCCTAGTGGCACACTCTAAATCCGTGGGTTTGTTGAATTTGAACCCAATCCCAGAGTTTATAGACCCGATGAAGGCTGGATGCGGCCATAACCTTAAACATTTAGTGGGGCTTTTTCGATATCATCATAGTAACCCTACCCAAGGCGAGGAAGAGGGAAGGGTATATGTAAAAGAAAGCGTAAGTTCCCTTCTTTCTAGTCCCGTTGAAAAAAGTTAGGTGTATAGGAGAGTATGACGGGAACCTGAGAAATTGCGACGGCCGCCTCCCTTTAGAAAGTTATGTCGTCCCAAATGGGGAGTAAAGTTTAATTTGTCAGCTACGGCTCCCTGGCTCCTTGGGTGTTTAGTCCAAACAAGAGGAGTCCGTGGACCATAAGAGAGGAAGTAAGTTGCTTCCCAAGAGGTCCGCTCCGTCCGGATAAGGACTTAGGACTCCTAGCATTCTCAACAAAAAATTTACTTCGGCCTGGTTTCGGTCTGAAGTTACGACGGATTTAACTTCAATATAATTCCCACTCTTGTTATGTTTGCGATTATATATAAATGAAGCGATTACCACTTGTCACTAGTTTCGGTCACGCTGTTCCCAGGGCAAAGGTGAGGCAGCGTCTGATGAGTTGCCTCTACCCTGGACGAAACCGTCAGTCAACTTTTTGGTGTTGCGTTTGGGGGAATCCTGGCGTAATCTGTCAATAAGGCTTCTGAAATATTACCAAAGCCTTATTAGCTTTCCCATTACTAACTACTATTTGACTGCTGGATTCTTGGGGTGCTACGCAGGCTTAATATTAGAGTTTATTAGTCTAATTTAAACCGTTTTTTTACCTAGTTGAAAGGCAACTCGATTATTGTTCATTATCACCCAGCGTTGGTCGTCAAAGTTTTGTTAGGGAGTACGACTTAGTTCTGGGAAGCGGGTTGAAAAAAATGATATCGAGCCAGGATTTCAATTAAAAATCGATGTCACGGTAATAAATACGGGCAGCACATTCATTAATTTTGGTCGTTGGTCGTTGACGGCATCACCACCAAAAACGTGTAAGGGAGCTGCCTTTTGGCCTCTGAGGTCCCATTAAAAGTAGTTAACCTCGTTCCCATAAGAAATGAGGAAGCTGTTAGCCCAGTAACATAGCTTCAATGAATGTTGTTTTTTCCTCATAGAACAGAAATACTTCCGGACTTCAATGGTAAATCAATTCAAAAACCTTCACTGAGGACCAGGAAGAACTGTTGAATATGGACTTAGACTTCACATTTCAGCAGCCATGTCTGTCGAAGAAACAGATCGTTATGGACATTGAGGCAGACATTCAATATGACGACAATAAATTGAAAGAAGCAGCCGGAAAATGTTTCTAATATTCTCTCCTCATGCAATGAACCAGCCCTCGGAGAATTAAGAAAAGCGCAAAAATATATATTCATCAAGGAATGGCAAGCGTAAAAACCGACCAAGGGAAGGGAGTGGAAACAAATTACAATACGTTAGAAAGAAGTTTTGGCAGATTAAATTAAAAGGACAGAAAAAGTATTGAGAGAATACTGCAACATAACTGAGAAGCCAGTCAGGTTACTACTTTCAAGGATAAAAAGTCTACCTAAAATCCACGAACCCGTCCCCACAATTTTTGACATCAACAAACTCGGTCAAATAATGCCAAGTAGCTGGTGGGTAAGTTGAATGAACTAGGTGAATTAACTTTCAGATCCATTAGAAAAAACTTCTTCGAAGGATGTGGAGTTTACGAGTTTACACCGAAAGAACAATTAGTGTCATTCGACTTGGAAGCGTTGGTTTCAATCAACACGATGAAGTAGGGGCTCTTTTATCTAGAAAAGTAGTTACTAAGGAAACGTCTCACATATTCGACGTGGTCTCCGCTTCCACGTCGAATATGTGAGACCAGTATCCTCATAAAACTTGCCGAGGTATGCGTAACAGAGAGTTACTCAGAGGAAATAAAAAGTAGCTAGAAATGTGCCTATGTTCCCTTTCTTGAGTCAGCTATTTAGAATTAAGGCCGAGTCTGATCTACAGTTCAAAAAAATATTTAATAAAATCTGGAGAGATATGTAGATGTGGAAACCTGGAGAAAGGTGCGTCCTCGGAAGGAGGAAGGTAAGACCAGAGGTAATGAACACCTCTATGCGAGGTGAAAGGTTATATGCTGACTTGCTCAGGAGAGTGAAGATAGACCCAGATTGCATCAAATTGGAAGACAATGTCAACCGTATTAGATGGTTCCTGAAAGAGGCCTTATATTGGAGTTCAAGACCCGTAGACATAGAGGAAGCTAACATAAGGGCTAGTGCGTCAAAGATTTTCATATGTCTGTAAATATATAGATAAGGTCACTAAAATAGTTTGACCTTAACGGACTTCAAGAATCGCGATAAAAACACTAACCAAAGCTTATGGTGGAATACAAACTGCTATCATCAGCCAGTGGAGACAGCACTTAAACTCTTGACTACAGGGGAGTTAAGAATTGGCTGGGTTATGTGTCGACTTAAGGAACTGGTGGTATTGATGCCTTAACTACGAGCACATTGCTAAGATATGCACCAGTTCAAAAGACAAGTCGAAACAATGCAGCAGACGCGGAACGGAAAGCCATATCAGCCAGGACTATAAAGCTGACCCGAATTTCCCACTGTGCAAAGGGTGTGAACCATCGTCACATTGCCAGCCGTAGGTGCTTGAATTACACTCGAACCTTCAACGCAAACTGAAGATCAGAGTGATACAAATCAAGCTCTACTATTGCTAGGCGGCTCAGAATCTACTCTCGCAAATCATCTGCGGGGAAAATATCAATATGGCTTCAAGCTATAATGGTAATAATACACGTGAACGCTACTTTAACCAGAAAAGTTATTTGGCAAGTTAGTGAGGACTATACTCACAGTGACCACCAGGGAATTTTCATGGAAATCAAAGGCGAATCGAGCTCCGAAAAGATATCTCGCAGAAGTCTGAGTGGGTTGCCCGGTTGGGCAGCAAAATTCTTCAGGGAGACGCGTTTCTCGCGGCGGCCAAGCTCAACATATCCCTGGATGGTATTATAATAGAAGAAGTCACTTGGATCACCTAATGTGTCATGGTAGCATGAAATGCTGCTATGCAGAGAAAGCGATTGTTTGTCAGTAGGCAACCCAGCTACTGGTTGAACAACGAAATTGTAACTCCGCGAGCCGCATTTTTCCGAGCAAGGGGGTTTTATCGGTGGCTCTAGGAAATATGGTACCGACGATTCAGAGGAGGCGCACACAGACAACTACTGATCCACTTAAAAAGGGAATCCATAGGGGAGAAAAATTGCTTCAAACAGTTGTGCGAATATGCCGATATACGTTCTTGGGGTGGGGCTCAAAACGGGGAAAAAAAGTTGCAAAGATCACTTCAGGTGACCTGCCTGCGACTTCTAAAAAACTATTGCAGCTCTGCTTCCTCGCCACTGAGACAAATGGTGGTCTTGATAAACGAGTGCATGATAGCCTCAATAAGGGGGAGGAACTACGAGAAATATGTAGGAGGATGGCCGACTTAAAAAAATATCAAAGCTGGCAGTGAAGATCAGGCCCGGCCTTTTCACCATCACCTTTGAGGCGTGCCTAAAAAAGGGAATATTCCCCGGCCAGTGGAAAAAGCAAAAGTTCGTGTTGCTTTCCGAACCTTATAAGACACCTGGGGATCCAGGATCATATCGACCGATCTGCTTGTTGGATACAATGGGAAAAAGTAATTTACACTAGCCTGTTATCGTTCATCTAACGCGTAAAGGCCTTTGTCGGATCGCCAATATAAGCATGGCTGTGAATCTGGCAAAAGTTTTTACGGTTCTTATGCTGGGTTGTCATTGGATATCAATGCATTAATCTGCACCAATCTGAACTGAAGTAAAGGGGCTTGACTGATATAGGGCCCCAAAGAGAATGTCATGTATGGGTACTCGTTTTTAGGTTTTGTCGATGATCTGGCCGTAGGTTTACAGTAAAGCGCCTAGAGGATATGAAGGACTACCCAACCGAGACAGAGAGAGTGGGAAAATCCTGGTTAGAAAGAGCTCGGCTGGACCCGGTGGATCAGAAAACAGTTGCTTTCTTAATAACGAACTGTAGACAGAAGAAAACTGCCAAGGTGGAAGTGCGTGGGCATACTCTCTTCTTAACGTTTGCTATCAAATACCTAGGGGCGATGATTGATACGAAACTGATCTTTCGGGAGCACCAAAAGTATGCATGTCAAAAGGCAGTTAGTGCCACTGTGGCACTTGCAAAAAATGTCGCAGATTTTAACCGGAGAGCAACCATCCATTCTGCTTTACGCGTTACCTTGAGGAGCAACGGGAAGCGTTTGGAAACTCTCAATGAGGGAAGTGGGTGAATCCGGTTAATCGTCTGACAGCTGCAGTGCTTCTAGAATCACGTTAGATAAGGTAGTACTGGTGATGGCGGACTTAATCTCAGTCAATATTCTGGCGAAAAAAATGAGTGTCCTTTATCATGCAAAACGTATGGAGGGGCATACAGAACGCCGGAATATGGAAAAGCCAGAAAAGTATGATTTCTAGCAACGCATATGGAATGAGTCTTATCATTACCCAGTTTCTCACGGATCGCTTTGGGTTGGATAATTTGTTGAATTGTCCATTGCGGAGGATTTAGAACCTGTGAAGTTTAATTGCTTAAGATTAGCGATAGGGATAAGGAATTTGAACCAAGTCCTGGGGAGGAAGGTGAGTCTAGAGAATATAGTTGAAATGAGGAGAAGGAAGACTGAAAGGAGCGGAAACATGAGAGCTTAAAGCAAAGCCACGCTGCAAAGTAATACCTAAATGGTAGTCTTGCGGCCCCGGGGCTGGAGGGAAGTGGGGTAACTTTTAATGGGTGCGAATTCCCCACGTACCTTTAAAGGTTAGATATCGCCTTCTGTTTGTAGTTAAGTCCAAAATTAATAGACCATTAGCTTAATCCCAACTACAATTTTATTTTATTATGTATATATATTTCGGGAGCAACTTACTCCCTTCATCAGTACAAAGCTTTGTACTGATGAAGGGAGTAAGTTGCTCCCGAAATATATATACATAATAAAATAAAATTGTAGTTGGGATTAAGCTAATGGTCTATTAATTAACCTTTAAAGGTCTTTACACCTCTGTGTTCGAATAAAAAAAAGATACGTGGATGATATTTTTACTATTGTCCATAAAAATAAAGTGGAGGATGCCACGACAAAGGCGCCGTTCCATGCATTCATCCACATATGGTTCTCACTGCTCTTCAGTGCAGAAAAATTCATTGAGGAAAAAGGATATATCATCGACATCGAAGTCGAGAATGGCATACAATCATCGGTTAGTGAAAGCCCGATAAAAAATGAGCGAAACACTAAGAAGTGCGTGTTCTGACATCTCACGAACAATAATAGGATAGGAGTCATGCACTCAGCTGCTCCAAACTTCAAAAACTGACAAAAGGCGTCAAAATCGATGCCATCGAGTAGGATACACCAGATTAAAATCAGACTAGGGTCCCCCAAAAACCGAATATTCAAACGATGGTATGGAATGTAGCAGTATGAAGTAGACGTACGTAAGAGCGCAGATATCATAACGGAAAGTATTTTAAGATCTAGATGCCATGTGCATGGACCACCATCATTTTTTGCTGATTTTTGGTTGGATGGTTTCTGTAAGCGAGTCCTTGAAGTAATTGACCCCTTTCGGCCCTCCGCACTCACGCCTTTGAAACCAGTGTCAAAACTAATACCTGCTTCGGAAAGTTTTTCTTGAGGCATTTCATTTGAAAAAAAATTTACAACCCTAAATTCAACGCACTTCACCGTATATGTGGGTGTTCCTAGTTCCAACTTTCCTACCGAATTTCGTGTCAATATGGGTAAAAATGCGGTTGATGGCAAGAAACTTGTTATTCATGAGTCATCATCATCATCAAGGGCGCAGCAACCGGTATCCGGTCTAGGCCTGCCTTAATAAGGAACTCCAGACACCCCGGTTTTGCGCCGAGGTCCACCAATTCGATATCTCTAAAAGCTGTCTGGCGTTCTGACCTACGCCATCGCCCCATTTCAGGCAGGGTCTGCCTCGTCTTCTTTTTGTACCATCGATATTGCCCTTATAGACTTTCCGGGGTCGATCATCCTCAACCATACGGATTAAGTGACCCACCCACCGCAACCTGTTGAGCCCGATTTTATCCACAACCTGACGGTCATGGTATCGCTCATAGATTTCGTCGTTATGTAGGCTACGGAATCAGTGCAAGTTGGGGCTAAACTTGGCAAGCTAAAGGATAACACAAATAACTATTGCGGATAGGATTAGAACTTAGAGCAATCAATTTGAGAGACTAACGTTCAACCAAATCGACCATCGCACCGGCCATTTTGCACTGATATTGGAAAGTTTAGTAGGAATCAGCCATTATTAACAAAGTCATAGTAAAGTGAATAGTCTCACGTACTTAATGCCTATGGCTCGTGTTGATGCTCAAATTTTTCGGGCACTTCGAACTGAATTGAATCCATGCGATAGGGTAAACTGCAGGGAATCACAGTGTATTGATATCCTTGTATTACCAAAACAATAATCTTCTCTGAATATTCACCCTATCGTCTTCTACAAATTCCTTAGGAAATTGCATCCTAAATCGCCTTACCTTTAAGCAAGATAATACCAAGGACTAAAAGACTTCCTCAAGCAGCAAAAAATGAAAATTGTAATACCTGGAGTACTTGCCGTTTGAATTTAATCATTGAAAAGCTGATTAAAAAGGATTATTGTCGTTCTTTTACCATTTGGTCTCAGGACGAATTCAGTCAGTGATACAGTTCAGCACAGACAAATATGTATAGGAATATAATGCTATGAGCATTATTAGTATAAATTTTAATATTACACAATGTAATTAATTTCTTAATTTCACTTTTTCTTTTTGTGGCTTTCAGAATCAGAGCGTGGCGGCGACGACAGCGAGGGCGTCGCCTTGGCGATGTCACCAAAAGCACAAATCACGAAAACTCAAACACCAAGGAATGAATTAATTGATCCTGATCAACGTGAAACATGGGCCGGAAAAGTAGATTTTTTATTATCGGTTATTGGATTCGCAGTCGACTTAGCAAACGTTTGGCGATTTCCATATTTGTGCTACAAAAATGGCGGTGGTGAGTATAATTTCATTTGCAATTATTTTTGATATTTCAAGATGTTTCTGAACGTTTTACACAAGAAATTAGAAGCAGAGATGTGAATGATTACTATAAGCTATAGTAACGATAACAAAATTGAAGGGGATCTCCGTTCATGGCCAGATGTTTTTTTCTATTTCCAACTACTCTTTTATCTTCTGGCAGCTAGTTCCCGAAATACGGAGTTTGTGTAACTTTGATAAAAAATCAAGAACGGGAATTTTCTACATTTGGAAGGTTTTCTGTAAAACAAAACCTTATTAAAATCGGTTTACTGTCTGTCTGTCTGTCTGTTTTTTTTTGTTTATAAAGGTGGAAAGCATCGAAAATCGCAGTGTGGGATTTTATCTCACTAAAACCACCTCCCCTCACTCATTATGCCCCTCGGAAATATGTACAGACATTACATCGTGGAGGGCGTTAAATTTTGGCTTACTCCCACGGTGAGAATTGTTCGTCCCCTGCCGCCTTTTTGTAAGCTCTCTAACCTTCGAAGCTCTTCCTGAATACAGCTTATGATGCCACTAATTGCATTCCACACTTCTTGGGATTTGAGCATTAGCGGAATGATCGTTTCGACTTGGAAGCCTCTTGCCAAGAGAAGTTGAAGCTGTTCCCTCTCATTTGCAAATCTCGGGCATACGAAGAGTATGTGCTCTGGGTGCTCGTATTCGTTTATACACTCAGAACTGAAGGGAGAATCGTCATGTCCAAAATGATGTAAATACCTGCGGTATTCACCATGTCCAGCTAGAAATTGGGTCAAGTGATAGTGGATATCTGAATGGCTGTACGTCCAGCTCCCCTTATGAGAATTATCCCAACGTTCCTGCGACACCCTGATTGTGCGTGCTCTTTCTTCTCGTCGTCGGCGCTAGCGACTCTTAATGCACTCAGACGATATACTGAAGATAATTTTCTCCTATACGCCTGAAGATTAAGGACTTTTGTCGAAACTGGTGCTACATACAGTAAAATGGATGAACACACTCTGGCTAGCAGCAGCCTCCTCGGTGGTTTGGGAACTCTAATGTTGGGCATCGTGCCAGTTAACCCAGCTACAATTTTCGTTTTCTCGCCCGCAAGTGTTCCTTGAAGACCAATCGCGAGGTATTTGCATATGCGGTCCTTGGGATTTCATTAAGCTTGTTTATTAGTTCGGCGCCAGCAGCGAAACCATACTGGAATCCTACGTTAGTGTTTGACGAACCGCGGCTGTGTCCATCCAAAGAACTATGGTCTTGTGAAGGTTTTCTTGTAAGCGTACGAGGCTATGGAGGTCTTCTTAATCCTCAGCTCTTCGTTTAGTCTAAAAATAACTTAGTATGATGCATCACACGCTAATAATTTTCTTTGGGTAAAAGTGCCAATTTTTGTCCGTTTAGCCGTGGAATCCTAGTTATACTTGTTTTACTAAGCAATAGCATCAACTTCGTTTTTGTAGGTTTTAAACCAAGCCAGCATATTGCAGCCAACACACAGACCTTCCCAACGCGCCCCATTCATTTCTCATATGATGGAAGGAATCATCCCTGATACTAATATTACTAAGCTCTCGGTATACTGCAAAACCTTTGCTTCGCTACTGTCGAATATCAATAGATTTTTATCCATCGCTATTAACCTGGGCGCCTGAAAGGAGGCGCCACTTTGATATTCACAGCTCTATTTAAGGGGCTACCTCCTAGATCAGATTGAAGATCCTTGGCATGGATACTATACATTGCCTAATACATTTCCACAATCTTTTCTGTTGAGAGCTGCCTTATTCGATGCTCACGTTATTGTATGGTCGCTATACAACCAAGAAGACAGCTAAGGTGTGATGGTTGACCGCTCAACCATAGTAATTTTTTACCACATGGAGAGCGGTGTTTGTGGATTTGCCTTTGAGGCAAGCATGCTTAGATTTTTAGAAAGGCGACCACTTTATGATAGTCCTTAAGTGGATGTTCAGGACGTGCTCTAGGGTCTTCAGCGCGAAAAAATGAAGCTGATTGACCGAAAGTCCTTCGTGGGCTCATAGCCACGCCTGCCCGTTTCTGGTCACCTTCAGAAGTGCCGAATATGTCTGAACGAAATACAACTCCGATCAGCCTCTACAAACCCCGGAACTTCTGGAGCATGGCACCCATTATGAGCATGGGCTGCTATTACCCTTGGCCCGATTTTCACTGGAATTGAAAAAGAAGAGTGATGTTAGCAAGAATCTGATGCTTGTGGGCATGTTAAACAGAAATTGGAATTGATTGGGGAAAAAATTAATAAGTCGGGAAACCGGAAGCTGGACGCTTCAGGTATGAAAGGTTTTGTGTATTTCTTATATAAAGACATTTGAGTGTGCATTTGCCCCATTAGTACGTAGCACATAATGCATATATTATGCGCTACGTACTAATGGGGCAAATGCACACTCAAATGTCTTTATATATTATGTAAGAGTATCCACTTTCTGGTGATATTGACAATCATAGTCTTGAATTTGCGAAGAAGCGACAACTTATTATAACTTTGTTAGGAATAGCGCAATTTCCACCAAAGTTGGTAGGATTATGCTCTATCTTATAGTCTACATAACTACAATTGCAGAATTTTCGTGGTGCTAAGATGAACTTAATGGGGGTTTTGCAGTCACTAACTAAAAATTATAGTAATATACCGTTATTATTGTTTAAGATAAGTGAGAGATCCTAAGTCCATATCCACTTTTATTAACTTTATTTGAAGAGATATCGGTATGGAAAGTATTTCGGAGCCCAGACACCATATAGTGGCAGCTGGTTTTTTTCAGGTTTTCCGGTTGGCTAGTTCCTGAAAATGGGTCCGTGAAAGAAATTATCACTTTCAACCCTCCGCACTCGCCTCCTTTCCAAGGAATGTCAAAACTAAGACCGGTTTCGGAAAGTACTAATCGAGACCTTGCATTTGATACCCCACATGACTACATTTGGTAAAAAATATTTACACCCGCCTTTTGCATGCATGGTGACCTCCCCTTAAATTCGATGTAAAAGGAAGTAACTCACTGTATGCGTGAGCGTTCACAGTTCCTATTTTTCCATCAAATTTGGTGTCAATCGTTATAATAGTCTCCTAGAAAAATGCGTGTGACGGACAGACAGACAGTCAGAAGGAGGTGTTCAAGCGAAGTATGACCTTACCGAGAACACCGGTAACAACACCAAATAAAGATGAATTGAAGACAGATGGTTGGACCATAAAAACCGTGATAACACCTACCGCATATCTTCAAGGTGCGCGACAGCAGGTACGCCAGGACAAAGAAATGGATCTATTCAAAAGAAGCTCGCCAACTACGAGATCTCCACCAATGCCAAAGACGGTAAAAGATAAGGTACAGGCAAGGTCAATAAACACCAAAAGTGAAGGAGCGTATAAAAGGAGTAACCCTTATAGAAAGCAGAGTCCTGATCCGGAAAAATTACCCTTCGCCCCGCTTGGGGCAAAAATAATTAAGCTGTCCGAGTTTATCAAGGACAAGCACAACGTGCACGAAGCCGTAAAGAATATGGTGAGGGCTATTAGAGTCCTCTATAATAGACCGCTGATGGAGGAAAAGAGAATTAAGGATACGCCGAACCCCACTGTGCCAAAGTGTCGCAAGCGACCTAAGTGACGCCTATCCGTACTACCATCGAATCGCGGCGAAATGAAGGAGTACGTGAAAAAGAAGGGGATCCTCTAAATAATCAGCAGGCGACTAAGAGAAAAAAAGGCAGGCCGGACATTCTGAAAACCAGCACAAATAGTTCAGAAGGAGGAAAGCATATAGCGAATTTAGGAAAGTCGACCAGCATTGCGAAGTTCAAGACGAACGAAAACGATGGATGGACTAATGTCACCAGCAAAAAAGCGAAAGGAAAAGAAAAAGGGCGAACTCGTCCAGATGCGATTGTTATATTCAGTAAGGGCAATCTGTTCTACGCGGAGATACTCAGATCTTAGCGGAAATGTGAACAAAATCCGAAGAACCCAAAAGGGGATCTTAAGTTTGAGCTGAAAAGATCCTGCGTAGGCAAAACTGATGACTTTCGCACTGAAGCGAAAACTCACTTGGGGAGAATGCGGCAGTGCGTGCCCAAAAACCTGAAATCTACATACAATGTAAGGATCTCGATGAAGTGACATCAAAAGGAGAAATTTGTACTGCTCTGAAGGAGCAATTCAATTTTGAAGAACTTACCGAGGAGTCTGTTGTGGGTTTACGAAAAGCCTATAGCGGTAGTTATACGGCCACAATACGAGCACCAGCGTAGGCAGCGCAGATGTTGTTGGCGGCCAGAAAAGTTAGGATTGGATGGGTTGTCTGCCGTTTAAAAAACAAACTTCATTAAAGAGGTGCTTTAAATGCCTCATGTTTGGGCACTTCACGAAGGTATGCACCAGCAGCATTGATCTATCCGATTGATTCAGCAGGTGTGGGGAGAAAGGCCACATTGCTAGGCAGTGAAATAGGGACCCAAAATGCTTATTGTGCGAAGTAAAAGAGGGACAGGATAACCGGCATATTGCCGAAAGTGGTAAATGTCCGGAATTCAGGAAGGCGCTCACTGCACTGAGAAAATGAGGTTTATTCAAATAAACTTCATCATAGAGCCAAATGGCGAAGCCGATCACGACGAGCCGACCCCGCTTGTGAACGGGACAAAGGCTGAAGAAAAAGAAGAAGAAGTGAACCGTATAGAAGCCGTCACGGTGGCATGTGGGCCACAGATTCGACTGGTGGAGCGGCGATATGGGCTTGCGGTCGATAGGTCTAGGTCTAGGTCTAGGTTGATAGGTACTACAAGTCAGGCAGCCAGTGGCTTTTTGTGGATGAGAATGGGCGGTGTATATGTATAGAGTGGTTACGCCCCATCAAGTTTGACACTGTTTAAATTGAGCAAATACTTGATAATCTTGTTCTCGACGCAAGGGGACGAAGTCCAAAGGTGATTGCTGGCGATTTCAACGCTTGGGCCCTAGAGTGGGATAGCAGAGTATCAAACGCCAAGGGGCGTAGCTTATCAGAAGCTTTTGCGCATATGGACATAGTTTCGGCTAACGAAGGTGCTGTAAACACTTTTCAGAAAGGGGGGTCAGGTTGGGTTGTAGACCTGACTTTTGTTAGCCCTGTGCTGGCGCGTGGTATGTCTTGGTGCGTCAGCGAACCCTACACCCACAGCGGTCACCAGGCAATCTTCTTTGAGGTATGTGTCGAGCCGCAGGGCAAATACCCATCATGCCCGAAACCAAGGAAGATTTCAGGCTGGTCTGCAAAAGCTTTGGATGAGATAAAGCAGGCGCCTCTCCGGAAAGAGCCGTCCATGTGGCCCAATGCATCATCAAAGCATGTGAAGCGTCCATGTCTAACCCTCAAGCTCGCCATCCAGCAAAGCAAGAGGAAATGCTTTAAGAAGCTTTGCTTAGAAGCGGACGCAAACCCGTGGAGTAGTGCTTATAGAATCGTGATGGGACGATTCAGAGGCCGTTCATCTACGCAGATCACGTATCCTACCCTCTTGCTGAAAATCATCCAGGGTTATTCTACCAGCAAAAGGAGAGCATCGACACATTCCAGTCAGCTCTGAATGTGACGGCGATTCCACATTCCATCGGTTACCAAAGACGAGCTGTTGAGGATCTGCGGTAGAATAGGAGACAATAAAGCGCCGGGCCTGGACGGAATACCAAATAAAGCTTTAAGTTTGCCGTGAAATTCCAATGGCATAGAAGCGGCAGAAGTTGGTACATCTGCTTGGTAAACCTGCAGATGACTGGACACTGTAGGGAAAATGTTAGAGCGGGTAATCTATAAAAGATTACTCCCGGTTCTTGAGAGCCAAGGCGGCCTTTCAGATCGGCAGTATGGGTTCCGTAAAGCCAGATCAACTATTAATGCCGTCAAATTGGTTACTGGCTTGGTCTAAGATGGAATCCACGAGAGGGTAGTACCAGCAAATGTTGCGGGGTAGTAACCTTGGACGTGAAAAATGCATTCAATTCAGCCAATTGGAATCTAATATCCAAATCCCTAGCGGAGGTTGGTATTTCCGCTTATCTAGCTTCTATCGTCGATAGTTATTTAACTGAAAGGAGGCTCTGGTATGACACCGATGACGGACCAAAGGAGTACGTTGTTTCCGCGGGTGTCCCGCAAGGCTCCACATTAGGCTCATTACTGTGGAACATCATGCACAACGATGTACTTAATCTTCCCATGCCGAAGGAAGCCACAGTGGTGGGTTTCGCTGACGACATAGCACTGGTTGTTGTCGCAAAGCATCTCAAAGATGCTGAGTTATACTCAAGCGAGACAATCAGTGCTGTTAAAAGTTGAGTAGAGAGGTCTAATCTGACACTTGCGAAGGAAAATATGGAAGCGGTCCTCATCACTAAGTGCCGGAAGAGAAATTACACCTGTATTAGAATCGGGAATCATATCATCATTTCCAAGCCGACCATCAAATATTTGGTGGTGGTGATTGACAAGCTCAGCTATAAGCAACACGTGCAGTATGTTTGTGCCAAATCATCAACTACAAGTATGGTCCTGGCAAGGATGATGCTGAACGTGGGAGGGCCACGGCATACCTCTAGGTTAGTTATAGCTATGGTGATGATCTCAATCATGCTCTATGCATGGTGGGCTCAGAGGCTCATTCCTGGCATCAATTCTTAAAAAAAGGACAGACAGTAAACCGATTTTAATATGGTTTTGTTTTACACAAAACCTTATAAATGAAAGCATTTTTATCTTGGCTGTGTGATGAAGGGAAATCCACTTCCGAAGTAAGGCTCTTTTGAGGCACGATGATATTATATATAAATTGTTCCACAATGGTGCAGATTTTGTCCTTTTTTCATAAATCATAATAAATATCTTTTCCATGTTTTAATTTTACCGTCGAAATTGATCCTCTGACCGTTCATCATTTAAAACTCCATAATCCTGCTGCACTATCACCTCATTATTTCCACATTGTTAAACTTTACTATCAATGAAAACTTGATTTTCATATCGGTCGACAAAACAATGATAGTCGCCTCTCACGTCCCGCGGCCAAAGTCAGGGTATAGCTTCTTTTTCCACAATACGTTCACTGCGTTTCATTCCTGTGAAATCAAAAAAGGAAAAACTGTGGAACTCTTGGTGTAATTGAATTTACATGGACTCAAAGAGGAGTCATTGTTCAAACTGGAAAATTTGATTACGTGACGTCATTATATATTGATGGCGGCAATATTTTCGAGAAATTAGATTTGCTTCGATATTTCAACATCTAAGGCATAAGAATACATCCAACGTCGTCCTACATATATACACACACTATTCTGATATGATGTGATGATGATAATGATGCCAAGACAGGAGGAACATAGTAGCGAAGTTCAAGGAGTCAGAATTAGACTGCAGTCCTTGTAAGTGGCGGCCGGGAATTTTATGTTATTATTACTTTATCTGCGCTAAAATTATAACATTGATTGATGTTGATTCTGTTAGCTAAATGTCTTAAATTGTACAATATATACATAGATTTCCAAGTTGGCCATTGCAGTCCGGATAAAAAGGACTTGATTTGATTCTTGGTGACCTATCGTTGGCGGGGGAACTTTTCATTCGTCCTAATTGATATTTGAGGTAAAAGTCAGGAAGATGTATATGGATTGTGGTTCCGGCCGCTGAACATATACATTCAGAGCTTATATTCCTATGATTAATGGGTCCTTTATCCTCAGCTAACCTGACACCAGCAACGAACACACTTGCAACGTTCCTGAATATTGCGATATCATAAATTTTGATAGAAGTAACTGGCACTCTCCGATATTAACCCCTACTTTCCCATTGGTGAATGTCCTTATTAAGTCTATCAGTGCATTACATATATAAATCACAGAGAAATAGTCATCTGAACTTTTCTTTCAAATAAAAGCCTCACGATTAGCTCCGCTATTCACCGTTTAACTGCCTTTTATGGGACAATTGAAAGCACTCAAGATCTGAGTGATTCCGGCGCGTCTCTACTTTGTTGCTAATTTCATTGTAAGAGGGTTACCTTCAACAAGTGTAAAACGTTCGAAATGCGCGAATTTTACTCCTTTTAACCTCTATTTTTTGCTACGCTCCTTCTTGCATTCTATTATAAAAATTCAGTTCACGTGACTCCTGCTGTTCCAGTTCAATACCATTTCAGATTCATGGTACCCAATGTTCGCACAGTTTTGAACAGGATACAATCTACAGACACAATACTCGAAGGAACTCTGGTCTGCACTACAACACATTTCCTTCCCTTTTTAGAGTTGAAGATACGAACGAACCACTGTTCTGGTTCCAGGGAACATATCAAGGAAAGGAGAGAAGAAAAATTTGAAATGTAACTCAACAGGTTACGGAAAGTCCTTTTAAGCTGATAAGACGAAGAGAAATGGCGTTGAAACTTCAAATGACAATAAAAGGATAATTTTTCGGGCATATGACTTCATAAGTTGCTTGCGGGTGGAAAGTGTGGAAAAATGGATGTGGTGAGAAAGTGGAAATCTTACAACTGTGAGAGATGGTGTTTTCAGGATTCTGCACTTTGGGAAACAGTTTGTGTTTGTGATTTTGGAAATACTAGGAATTTTCCAGACATCTAAAGAGCATCAATGAATCTATGGGGTAAACAACGGACCATCCATGTACATATGCCAGTTTGACAAATTCGCAAAGATATGATTAGTTTCAATTTCTTCCTTTGATTGCTAATTATATTTTGGTTCATAACAAATTCACTACAAGATACATCTGGGAAAAAGATTCAGATACTTTTTTGATGTTGATTGTCTCATATGCAATGTCACTTTCGGTAAATCTTAATTCTTTGACATGATTTCAACATAAGGCTCAATGTTATAGAAATTTTAGTGGTCGTACATTCTGAAACTTTTTAGGGGTCGATTGAGATTTGAAAGGATCACTAAGTGGTAAAAGGGAGAATTAATGTGTGAATTTCATCAATATTCCAAAGACGCTCCACGGAAGGAAGCATTCTTTCTGCCCAACTGTACACATGTACATGCATATGTGTAAGGATAATATTATGTTGCTTCGTAGACTGACCAAACTAGACAGATTTGTATGTAAGTTTCTTTTTCCAGCGACTATTGCATTATGGCTCCAGGAGACAAACACTTGACTTATAGAGGAAAGTATAAAAGCTTGTAAGATGTCGAATATCATTCCAGTTTTCTTTCCCTATTCGGCGCTCATTCAGAAAGGGGCTTAGACGTCTTTTCTCATTCTTTGTTGAATATCACCCATAAGGCTCTTAAGCTCTGTGCATGAGAGCATTTTAAGTAAGTGTTGAATGATATAACAATAAAGAAACGGATGGCTGTGGAATGAGTGCAAAATCTTTTTACTTATGATTCAAAACGTAGGGATGAAGGGATAAGAGTTTTAGATTGAGTTAGTTAGGGAATATGGAAAGTGATTTGGTTAAGTTATGACTGATGTGGTGTAGGAAATAAAGTGTTCGACCAAAGCATATAGAGCATCCTCGATTTATAGATCCGCTTTTAAGGTATTTTTCTTTTTTGGGGGTAGGGTAGGTGAATGCATTTACGCACACAGTGTTGGACTCCCGATTCGGTACGTCGTCGAACTACCAACTAAACACCTCCCCATCGTCAGAGAGCTAGCCTGGAAACGTTTGTCACATTACTTCGGGCTAGTCCCCGAACTCTCCCGCCTTGCGGAGCCTTCAAATCAGGGAATTCCTTTCACCAACGGGAGGGGAGAGGAGGAAGGGAACTGTCAGTTCAAGGAACCCCTTGCCATCCGGCTCCTCCACCGGTCGAGTTCTATCTTCTAAGCAACGAGAAGGGCCCGAACGTAATGGGCAACACGGTTCCACCTGTCAGCAGTCCTCAGCATCTCTTCGATAATGTTGTCTGGAGAGGGATCCCCTGTGTTTAAATAGAGCTGCTGACGAACCCCATCCCACCTTCCACATAAGGTATGGGACACAAGGAAGTTACCAGGTTGAAGTTGTTTGTAATTTATTCGAAACCGGTTGCAATTATTGGAGTAGAATTCCACGTAGGTACCGTCATAGATAATTTCCCGGATGTCTTTGATAGTATGATTTTACGAGGAACTTAAATAGGTTTTCCATACATGCAAGGTGTTTACTTTTCTTTCCGAAAATGACATATAGGATATTACACTAAAAGCGCCTCAATTATCTGATTTTCCTCCTTCGTGGGTCTCCGTTAAGCTTTACTTCACAAGGAAGATTATGCCTAAACCGGGGACAGTAGAGCATGGCACATTCCAAATTTTCACAGATGCAACTTCATTTAGGGCCGTTTATTAGCCAACGTACTTCTGGCAATCACTATTTCCCATTAAGAATTGTGTCAGCTATTAGTTACTCTCACCATGTCTTCGTTGAATTCGTTCTTCAACACAGGAAATTGTGTGTAAATTTGACGACATTTTTGGAAATTTACCTAGTGCCGTTCCCACATTATGTGTCTCAAGCAATTTTGGATTTCATGGACTCTAGTGGATACTGTCCACCATCTGGCAGGCACAATTTGGATGCCCATTAAATTTGAGCCTCATTCATGGTGGTCAATCATCTCCTGTCATGTGTAATGACTTATTGGAATTGCTGGAGGACCAGAGAACCATACGTATTGACAAAGATCAACAAAGAAAGCTGAGCTATCGCAAAACCTAAAGAAAATGGCGAAATTGGCCCTGAAGGTACGCCCGCACTTGAATGCAATTCTCTTAAATTGTTCTGTCGCAAGCTCTTTTACGCTTCTGCGTATGCCTCGGGATGCTGGGGGCTGCTTTGTTTGACAGCTCATTATATCCGAGTTGTCACAATCTCCGCAGATGTCGGATTTCTCCTAATACTAGCACTAAGTATCAAATATTTACGTTCGGACAATTCCACATACTTATAAAATGTATAGGGGAACTGATGGTGGTGACCAGTGAAAAGTTAGTAGGAAAATTCATCGACAGCTGCTCGCAAGAACGAACACATTTCCAGAACGGTGTATTTCTGCAAATTTTGAATCAAACTGTGTAATTGTCTCAGGACATCTAGGGAAGTCGGCAGGGATTTAGGTACAATACCTGTTTCTGACAGTAGGGGAAGTACCACCCTCTCGCAACCCCGAATTTCCTTGATTTCCCTAGCCAGTGGCTCATAGTTCCCTTTCTTGTCCAGGTATTTCCAATCAATGGTGCTACTATGGGGGATAGTAACTTCAATAATATGCGTAGAATGACCCGTCTTGTCGAGTATTATCACTCCGGCTTGCTGTGCGGTACATATGTGGCAATCAATTAGAACTTGCTGGTCTCAATACTGCTATAAGCAGAACAATCAAGTACTGCCTGCGGTTCATATCGGTAAACCGGACATGTTCGTGTGATCAGCCCATGCTTGTATACAAGGTTTTGAGAAATTACCTTACATACAGTATTATGCCTGTCCATGTATTGCACAGGCATCATAGTAGTGCCGCCAGAAATGAGATGGTCCAACGTCTATAACGCCGGATCACATATTGTGCACTAGTCGTTCTCCACCCACTGTTTCATTTTGAACTTCTCATAAGCCTGGACAATGCATCTTGAATGTCACACCGTCTTAGCCGAAAGTTCTCCAGCACACAAATGGTTGCCAAAGGCAATTCACCTCCATTGCCTTCGATTTCTATTCATTGATCCGCTCTTGGTCTCACCTTACCCCAGGCTTGAAAGATAGGTTTTTCAAGTTAAATGGAGGGAGCCCATAATCTACCTTATAAACAGCCGCATGCAAGGGACTCGCCTACTCCTTGCTATAGAAATAAGCCGTAGCGAAACGACTTAGCGGTGATGTAATGCCATAATGTCAACTATACCGCTGCCTCCGACCTCACGAGGTAGGTTCATCCGTTGCATTGCTAAATTTGAGTGATGCATTTGGAATTTGAACATAGTAGTCCGTACCCGTCGTTGGAAGCTTCTCAGATCGGTTTTCGTCCACGGCAATATTCCGAATCGATAAGCCAGTGAAGGGCTGGTGAATACATCCAGTGCGCTTATTTTATTCTTCCCCGTGAGATGTGATTTCAGTACCAGCTTCACACGTCGCGCGAATTCAGTAAGCAGAGCATCCTTCAGATCACCAACTTGAGCATGCGTTCTTGCAGAATTCCTAGCTACTTGTAGAATGCTGTCTCGGAGATAAGCTGGTATCGATGAGTCAGGTGTGCGGGACAATGTTGAAAGCCTTTGCGCAAACTACTGAGTCGATAATAAAGTGCTCTTTGCAACTCCTTGATTCAACTCGGTACCGTTCTGCTCCGCGGACAGAATGTTGTTGGTCTCTAGATGTGCATTGACTCTTCCCTGACTTGAATCGGGTTAGTAAGCAAGCAATAGCAATCGGTCTGTGAGGAAGTTTAGAAATTTCTCCGGCCGACTAATGACTCGATTTATGTTCTCTATCATGTCGTATATGGGCAAAGCGTGTAGCTACCTACGTCCTGGGAGTCTGCCTTCAGAATAAACTTGTTATTATCAGGGCGGAAAGTAGAGGCGCATCGTCCAAATAAGAGAGATACAGGAGAAGGGTTACAACTTGCAATTCGAACCCATAAATTTAAGGTCGGAGATATGGACGCCGCTCACAGGAAGGACCTCAGAGTCTAAGTCGCATCTTCTTTTCGATTCCCTTTCCTAAAGGTTTTTGGACTAGCAGTAGCAGTGGCTGTAACGATTTAGTTTTTCGAATGTCTTTCCCCGAACAGGCCCAGCTTCCCTGTAGTGTGCGCGACTTTGCGTATGTGCAACATTTTGAACTCGTTGCAATTTCCTAATTTTTATGGTGAACATTTTTATTTTCTTCTTCATAACTTTATTTATAAAATTCTAAAATCCATTTAACTATTTCCAAATTTTAATATAGGAAATTTTTCCAATATTCCGAAAACGATAATTAACCTTTCTGCTGTTGCTTTCACATAGGTATACTCATGCTGCATATTATTAAATGCATTCCTTACGCTTGTTTCCGGTTAAGGTGCAATGTGTGCGAATACAAATTGATTATGTGGAGGTTTTTTTTTGTTATGATCAGGGCGGTTTCAGGCAGGACCGTTCAAAATAAAATTTTAAAAAAGTTCAAAGTAGGAAAGTGGGAATTTTAGGTTAAGGGCCTGGGCGTGACAATTGGCGGGGAGCCATTGGACAACGGACGAAGGTGAATCGAGACCTTGGGAAAATGAATTTGGAAAGATAGAGTCAGTGGTTGAGTTTGGCACGCGGTACAGGAAAAAAGAAAAGAAAGGAGTCGTGATCAAGAATATTTTTGTTAGTTTTTGTAATTAACTGTGCCTCAGTATAATGCTCTAGGAGTGAATTGGCTGAAGGAGAAGAGCGGAGTTTGATTACTTAAAGGAAGACAGTTTCAAGGTTGCTGACTGACGCGCTCGTAAGTGGATTTATGCCAAAGAGGGTGCGAATTGGGATAGTCTTCTATGATTCGCAGTCGTGTGGGGCAGGTGCTTGTTTGATCATCAGCTAGGCGATGGGGTTAGGATTACCAGATTCTTACCAGATGAATGGTATGCATCTATACTCAGGGCGAATCAAACAAACTGAATATCACGCTGCTCGACAAGTTCATGTCAACCTCTCATGAATATAACGTTTTAAGCCAAATGATTGACTTATCATCAGCATTCCAGCTCATTGTTAAGCCGTTGGAGTATGCGAAATGAAAACCCGGTAATAAGATCGTAGTCTAAAATACCGACCAATCCAATGTATTTTTCAATACGACAAGTAATGAATTTGATTTAGTATTATATGAACAAATCTTTATTTTAATCAGGCTGGGTATTTCTCTGAAACAGTGACTTGGGACTCAAATAACTCTTGTTTTTTCAAAGTTATCACTTTTCTGTTTCTTTTGATGAAATTCACATATTTATGTGTACAATCCTTTTTCTTTTATTTGTAGTTTGTTCTTTCATTAATTTTCTTAAAAATTATTATTTTCTTAAATTTTTCTTGTATTTTATCCTTTTGTCTGGGCATTGAAAGATAGTGTTATGATTCGGAACTAAATCTTTGATTTGAACAGTCTCTCTTCCCTTCCTTTTCTCTAATCAGCGAACCCTAAGGGGGTCATCCCGTGTGTCGGATCCGAAGAATCGATTTTTTTTGGCATCAATTCTATCTAGATATAGTGTAGAATATATGGACAAAGTGATTTTTGGATATTTGGAGTCGTTCAGAAATTACAGTGCTAGACAGGCTAAATGTCACATGCCAGGTTTACGGCGATCGGCGTAATAAAGCGCATATTTATCGGCCGAATTACGTTCGAATGACTTCGCTAAAATCATTAGAATTGAAGCCAAGGCTTTACATGTGCTTCTTCAAGAAACCTAAGGTTTATGGAATGGGTATAGCAGATTAATGGTCAGTTAAGACTTTATGGTTGAAAATCGCATTCTACTCTTTAAATGCGTTTTTCTCGAAACTGCATGTTGAAAATCGGCTGCCACCATAGCCCAAAATCAATCCAACGAAATTCTTTGAAATGTTCACGACTTATTCAGAATATGTTTCCACGGTCCGCAAACTAGGATAATTGCGATCCATTCGATAGTTTTTTATTCATTAAAGGAGTCTCGAAAAAAACATCAAAATTTACAAAAAAAGTTTAACAAGGCACCAAAAATTTGTCTTTCAATATTTTCTAATAATCCTAGTTTGCGGACTGTGGTTAAGTTCGCACGTTAAAATGCCATTTGAATTTTTTCTTTAAGATGATCACAGCGCCGCCTAGCGTGGCAGCAGAAAAACAGATGGGTGTATAAGTTGATCTACATTTCAATAACGAACTATGCTATCTAGCTAGAAAAATTACTATGCATGTTCAAGATATTAGTAAATATATGGTGAAAAATTCGCATTTGTAGCTTTGTCCAGTTCTTTACCAAAAATTCCAAAAGAAAAAACCGCCTTCACATGGGATGAGCCTCCTTAAAGGGGCATCCTCCAGTATTATGGTCTGAGGATGGCAAAGTGGGTTGGGAACCCCAAAAGCCGCCCTTCATGAACATCTGAGGTAGAAGAAAGTTAGTAGAATAAAGCAAACACGGGCAGGTAAGGATAGAGAGTATGTTATTAATAAAAAATAGAAATTGTAAGGGACCAAGTACAGAGCTTTGGGGGAAACCAGCGGAAAGAGAAAAGGAACAGGATGAGTAGCTAGAAAAAGAAACGCTACAAGAACGGTTTGATAGGTAGGAGCTTCAGTTATAGCAGGAGATCTGAATTAGGTAGCTATAATTTATGTTCTCGCTAATTTTACATAAGGTTGAGGATTTAGGTCCTGTGAAGTTACATATTAAGTTGGAATCAGTGCTCGCCTTGGTTGTAGCAGTTCTACTTGGCAGTATTGCCCAATAATGACCATCATACACTGAACAGGCTCATAGTCGATTATTACTCTGGTTTGACTCAGGTACTTATTCCAACATCCAGCCATGGTAGAATTCATTAATATTCTAACTACTAAGTCACCCGGAAATAAGTCAAGTTTGGCCATAGTTATATCTTAAAAAACTGACGGAGCTTCTCTCCTTATGCGGTAACGCAGTTGGATTTATTTAACGACGCAACTGAAAATTGGCCCAAAATTAACGAGGATAAACTAAAAGTAATAACACAAATTAGATGAAAGATTCGAAGGGATTATTTGAGACAAATATAAGGGAGAGGAAGTCTCAGAATTGAACCGTTGCGAAGAAGAAAAAGGACGTGGAGTGTGGAATAGTTCAGAGACTAGTATTTAAGCTATGGCTTGACGAAAATTTATATCGTTTTCTGAGTTACTTGTTTTCAATTCTTTAAGCTTTAGATTCCAATGGTTCGATGTAAGCTAGAGAAGCAAAATACCCAAGAAAGCTAAACGGTTTCAAAAAATGCTGAATAGACATGCACACATACTATATCTTCTAACATATCTGTTTTCTTTCATTCATCATTTCCATTCATTTCACTCATATACGTATGCCTCAATTGCAGCCAATTGTATATCAATGAAGGCCTAGACCCCACCGGAATCCTTTTGAAAACTTATAGAACTTATCCGAGGCGGATGATGGTGTGAAAACTTTTCTCGTTTCCTTTGTCTCGTTCGGGGAAGACAATTCACTTATGAATAGGAAATAGGCTTTCACCATTGTGACATTTTTGATCTTTGGTCATTTGAAAGAAATCTGTGCAGTTGACATTTGAAGGAAGATGTTCCTACAAGCGTTTTATTAAAGCATTTATTTCAGATGGTCGTGCATCAGTTAAATTCGAATAGCGAGAAAAAATGGTTCCTAGGATAATAGCCTACAGAAAGGTCATTGTAGGTGTCTACGCATAAGATATATTAAATCAAACCCCGCGGATAGAGCAAGAATTGTAAAAGAAATTTTCAAAGTGTCTAGATATTTTTTACTGAATATTGAAACCTTGAGGACGGTATTTGAAAACCGCGTGAAAACTCATACTCTATTATTACCCAATTTTTCACCGCACATGCAATAGGAAATTTGGAGGATTTCCCAAGTCCTTTGTTACAAATGACATGATACGAAGGGAAAGCATCTAGCTGCTCCATTTTTGTCTCTTGTAATTTAGTTAAGCTATTTTGTAAGAATCACTCTGTGCCAGCGGAAAATAATTATGCAGGCGCAACTGAATAGAAAATTATAGAGCCAAGGCAAGGAATTATATGTTAAATATGGATTGAATTTCTGGAATGGTTTTATCGTTGGAACTTGTATATTGTCTGTGATTATAAAAAAAACATGTGTTCCAATAGATACTATTATGCATTGAGGAATGCTTAGAAGCAAACGAGGAGTGAACTTTTTGATTAAATGGGAACTAGTGATTTCGATACATTTAGTGACAATGCCTGAAATTTAATAGCCGCGTCCGTGTTCATGAATATAATGAGCATATGTACATACAAGTAATATTTGTTTTTCAGGTTTAATTTCAGGGGAACGTTCCGAATTATTATTGGCAGGCATTGTAATTTGAAAAGTGCCCAATTGCCGATTCGACTAATCACAGACGGAACTGGGTCATTTGAATATACTTTTTGTCGCTCCACGCTGATTTTCTTAATTTCCATGGGACGAATGGCATTAATCGCCCTGGTAAAGATAGCATTTTCTGTTCCTTTCGAAACTTTTGTTGCCGCTTTATCAGCCTTTTTATTGGATGCATCTAAGGGGTTTAGTGGGTTGAATTCTTCTTTGCTCATCATCTCGCTCCCATTTTCAGAGTTCTGGCATAATCGAGGCATAAGGGTTACTCTCCTTCTTTTGTTCAGTCACTTCCATTTCGTCAAGGTCGGGATCAAAGTCCAAATTTGCATGAATGTCAAGAACTGAATCGCAACTTTTAAAATCGGGAAGACTAGGCTTCTTGTGCTCTTGATTTAGGGGCTGCGTTTTCTGATTCCACCTGTATCGGCCATACAATTCTGGTAATTATATTTAATTTCTTCATCTTGACGAATATCCCTGCACAATTCAAGCAATTCGCTTTCATGCTGCAACTGTTGTTTAGATTTTCTTCCATTCTTTTTTCCGTAGGGGGTTGAACAACTGCTCATCTGGTAAAGCATCGCGGTGCTCATCTTGCAATCGAAGTTTAGGCTGTGGCTGAGGTTATGGTTCAATCGATTCAAAACTTTTCTCCTCTTTGTTTTCTCGTTTCTCTTCCTTGTTGATAGTATCGCATTCTTTGTCTTTTTCCTTATTGCGTTTCCTCCCCCGCTGCTTCCGTTCCTTTTTGTCCTTCTTGTTCTTTTTACGATCTGCACCCTTGTCTTGCTTTTTCTTACGCTTCTTTCCTTCCTTCGTTTGTCTTCTTATCCTTCTTTTCATCGTCTGACGAATCTCGCTTCTTTTCTCGAGACATCTCTTGCTCATTCTCATGTTCACGCTTCTTTTCCTTCTTACGTTCCTTTTCGTCCCGTGATGCTCGTTTTAATTACCTTTCATGTTGCTTTCTGTCTTGCTCCCTTTCCTGATCTTCACGACCACGCTTTTCACCATGTTCGATTTTATCGCGTTCTCGATCATGAACTTGACGATCATGATTGCTGTGACAACGTTCCTTGCTTCCATGATCCCGATCCTTAGTGGGCAAATCTTCGGGAATTCTTTCCAATCGATTCGGATGTCTGTTTGGGCACTTTGCTGACTAGCTCACCAAGATCGTCTTATGATCTCGACCTTCATGATGGCATCGCCACCATCTCCTTCTCATTCCATTCTCCCCATGGAACTCCTATAAAATATTGCGTCGCGGGGCTGGATCAGCTTCTAACTACGCCTCGTTATGGTTCTCTCCCTTCCTAGTTTTCGTCGAAGCTTTTCCTGTCTAAGCTGGTGGTGAATAGCGTGTAGTTCCTTTACAACCTGGTTCAAAGCATCCGTTGACTCCACAATATTTTCGGGTGTTAAGCGTCTGTATGTAATCGCTTCCATTCTTGTTGGGTGCGCGGTAGACCTGGGTGGAATCAAATATGACATGCTCCGCATTCTCAGCCACGTTACCACATCTTGGGCAGCATGGTGACTCCTCGTTACCAAATAGATGTTAATAAGCAAGAATTGCGTTAACTCGTAGTTTAATTACCCATAGCAACGTTCAAACCATATCCGAATAGCTGGAATGATGCGGTATGTCCAACGACCAGTTTGTGACTCGTCCCATCTCTTTTGCCACTCTTCGATAGATTCCCACAATGCCAGCTGCCGTCGAAATACGCTAGACTCCCCGGCTACAGATATTTGGTTGTAAAGTCGTCGGCCTTCATTGGCCAACATGTCCATGGGGAGCATCCCTTCTAGTACATATGCTGGTTCTCCTGATTTTGTCCGATACGCACTGCACGCCCGGAGTGCGTTTAGCCGATACGTTATTCCCAATTTTCTGCAGTTTACTTTGTTATCCAGAATAGTTGCCCAAACCGGAGTTCCGTAGAGTAGCATGGAGCTGACTATTCCAGAAAGCAGAAGACGTCGACTTTGTATTGGCCCACCAATGTGCGGTAGTATCCCAGAGATCGTTGCAGCGATGGAAGACGCTTTAGTTGCGGCGCACTCAATATGTCTTTTAAAGTTGAGCCTTCTGTCAATCATTACTCCCAAATATTTGAGCGATGGTTGGGAGTAAATTGGTTGTTCGCCAACTTTGATTTTCACGGTTGTGTTCTTTCTTCACTTTGCTGATGAGAACTACTTCTGTTTTATGTTCAGCATGTGCAAGGCCGGAAATTCTCAACCAGAAATTAATCTCCCATATTGCTTCATTTGCGCGGCATTTTTCTTCTTGAATTGCAGCCTGAACCAAACCAGTCACCATGCAAGTTGCGTCGACAGTTGATTTCGCCTCACGAAATCCGAATTGGTTGTCGGATAGGCTTGCTTCCTTTTCCGCAACAGCGAGCAGTCTGTTGTATATTACTCCCTCAAATAGTTTACCACTGGTATTGACCAGACATATCGGTCTATATGAGGAGGGGTCACTCAATGGTTTACCTATCTTCGAAATCAGTATGAGCTCTTGTAGCTTCCATTGCCCGGGGAATTATCTTTCCCTAAGGCATGCCGTGGAAACTTGGGCAAACATACTTGGCGCAATCCTGGCGGCTACTTTCAGGGCTATATTAGAGGTTGTGGATAAAATCCGGCTCAATAGGTAACGGTGGGCGGGTCACTTAATCCGTATGGATGAGGATGATCCCACCCGGAAAGTCTATAAGGGCAATATCTATGGTAGAAAAAGAAGACGAGGCAGACCCTGCCTAAGATGGAGCGATGGCGTAAGTTAGGACGCCGGACAGCTTTTAGGGATATCGAATTAGTGGACCTCGGTGCAAAACCGGGATTTCTGGAGTTTGTTATTAAGACAGGCCTAGACCGGATACCGGTTGTTGCGCCACTAATGATGGTACTTAGAAATTCCATCCGGCCCTGGAGACTTTTTTTCGGTCAGTTTTTTTGCCGCGTCTATGACCTCCTCATTTACTACTACTGGAACTTTGTCGGGATTTAAATGTGTTGCTGGAAGACTTGTATAGTTCACATCCGGGTGCTCACTATATTTTGCAACAACTCTAGAGAAGTAATCGGTGGGGAGCGCTTGCCTTTTAGTGATGACATCACTAACCTGTATGCGCCACCCCATCGGTCAGAGTTAGCTTCAGTACATATCCGCTTGAAATGTCCGGATAGCTACTTGCAATTTTTCCTCACATTTTGGTATTGCAGGTCGGTTTCTTCTGCGCTGGGAGCATCCCCTATATTTGAGGCACTTTTTTCGGCATTCCTAAATTTCTGAATTCCACCAGGAGCAATGTATCTTCCAGGAGTACGTCCTTGAACATTTCTGGGTCTCTGATTAGAGTATTGCTGGCGAAGGTGAGGTTAACCGCCGATTGAAATTCTGCGCTCCGAAAAGTGCTGGCTCCCTCAGAGTTGGCAAGTACTACGTTCAAGCGCGAGAATGTCCCCAGCAATATTTGTCCTCTTGCGTTGGTTTTTCTGCTACTTCATTCTTCTGCCCATGCGTTGAAGTCGCCGGCTATTTCTTTGGGATTTTGGCGACTTGCATTAGTTAGATAGTTTCTCCAGCAATGACGTGAATTCCTCTAATATGTGGTTCGATACTGCGTAACAGTTATAGATGTATATCTCTCCTATCTTGGCACGTGGCAAACCGTCCTCTGGATGTCTGTCACACGGACTTTTCTCTAAAACAGCTAAATCGGTACGAACGAAATTGAGTGGATATATGGGAACTATGAAATCCCACGCATACATTGAGTGACATAAATTTACGTGCAGCTTAAAGGGCGACCCATACATGTAAACAGGGATGTAGATTTTTTTTCATCGAATATAGTCATGTGAGATACCAAACGAAAGGTCACAATTAGTAATTTCCGAATCTGAGATTAGCGTTGACGTGTATTGCAAAGTGCAGGAGTAAGGAGTTAACATGTACACACTTAAAGTGAGACAGGATTCATTTTCGGAAACTATCCAACCCAAAAATTAAAAAAAAAAAATCTTGAAGTTACGCTTAGATGCTAACTAGCCCTCTAAATATGTCGCATTCCGATATCTGTTCAATCATCAATCATCTTGCAATTGACGCCAAAGTTATAACAGTTCAAAATTAGCTTCTAAACCCATGCAAATAAGATGCAGACGTCATAATTAACGAGAATAATTGATATTTGCGTGAAATATTAAAGTCGCATTTATAAAGAATCTATTATACTTCTCCCCAGCCCCTTTTAAGCTGCTGCTCTTCACCGAAAAGTTAATCAAATCTGGCAGCCGTTGAGTTTCTTCTCCAAGCAGCTGAATCCCGCTCAACGGAACTATAGCACCTACGATCGTGAGTTACTCGACGTACACCTCGCAAATAAATAATTGCGGTATTCCCTTGAAGGCAGGCCGTTCACATTAGTCACGGACCATAAGCCAATTACTTTTGCTTTGAAGTAAAAGCCCGACAAAGCGTCCCCTCGCCAACTTCGGCACTTAAGTTTTATCAGCAAGTTCACTTCAGACATTCAGAGGTAAAGATCCCCGACACCGTCTCGATTTTCCGGCAATCGCCGAGGCGCAGAAGCACAACGCAGTTCTTCAAGCTTGAGGACCAATTTCAAATACACATTTAGGTAGCATCCAGTATATACTGCGAGATGCAGGCCATACATTCCGGCCGACATCCGAAAGGAAATATGTCATGCCATTCGCTATCTGGCGCACCCAGGCATTTAGATGACGAATCGGTTAGTCATCATCATCATCATCAACGGCGCAACAACCGATTATCCGGTCTAGCCCTGCCTTAATAAGGAACTCCAGACATCCCGGTTTTGCGCCGAGGTCCACTAATTCGATATCCCTAAAAGCTGTCTGGCGTCCTGACCTACGCCATCGCTCCATCTTAGGCAGGGTCTGCCTCGTCTTCTTTTTCTACCATAGATATTGCCCTTATAGACTTTCCGGGCTGGATCATCCTCATCCATACGGATTAAGTGACCCGCCCACCGTAACCTATTGAGCCGGATTTTATCCACAACCGGATTTCTTCATTGCGTAGGCTACGGAATCGTCCATCCTCATGTAGGGGGCCAAAAATTCTTCGGAGGATTCTTCTCTCGAACGGTCTCAAAGTTGTATTCTTCTATCCTTCTTCTTCCTGTTTGACCAGTGCGGTTTGATGTTGTTGGTTGGTTCGTCTCGGTTTGATGTTGTTGGTTTGTTCGTCTATCAATTAGTCACTACGAAGTATTTCTGGCCGCCCATGAATATGGACATTAATTCTTGTGACAGACAGTGCGTCGCATGCCAAAAGTGGAAAACTGCAAAGCATGCGAGGAAAGAGATAGGAGGTATCCTTCGGTCCACCAAGCGTTTCCACACAAGTCACCTCGACATCATTGGCCCTTTGAGAGACTCGCACGGTTTCAGGTATTGCCTCACAGTCATCGATAGGTGCACGCGGTGGCCTGAGGAGATAACTATGAAAGCAATTTCTGCACAATCTTGTGCAGAGGCCCTTTGTCGAGAATGGATTTCATGATTTGGTGTACAGTGTGAAATCCTCCCTTTTCTCAGAATTCGCAACCTCCTCAGTCATAACCGCCACCAGACAATCGCGTACCACTCGCAATCGAATGGGAATGGGGAATAGGACGCTGAAGGCTACTATAATGGTCCAAGACGATCCTTCTTGGTCGCAGGTAATACTACTCGTTCTTCTTGGCCAATTGCGAAGAATTTGGTGCAAGTCCCGCAGATCTGGTATATAGGGAGAACCTGAGACTCCCCAGTGACCCTGCTCTCGTCATCAGGTTGGGACTCAACGCTACCGGTCTGTTGTGGCTAATGTGCCCAGGGATATCGGATACTGTACGCATGTTCTACTAATAATTATAATTATAAGGTTATAAGATTATTTTCTGACTAAAATCAGAGTTATTTTATATGGATATGTATCTATTGTATTTTTCATGAATATTTGTCCTTTGTATATTTCAGGCGCTTTCTTGGTACCATACTGTGTAATGCTCCTAGTGGGTGGGATACCCCTTTTCTATATGGAGTTGGCCCTGGGTCAGCATAATCGAAAAGGTGCGATTACCTGTTGGGGCCGACTAGTGCCATTGTTCAAAGGTAAGAGTCCAACTTTTGTACTTTGCTTTTCCATAAATTTCCCTATTATCTCAATACAATTTTCACTTTAGGAATTGGTTATGCTGTTGTTCTTATTGCGTTCTATGTCGATTTTTATTACAATGTTATCATCGCGTGGTCACTGCGGTTCTTCTTTGCATCATTTACAAGCGTTCTGCCATGGACATCGTGCACTAACTCATGGAATACGGATGACTGCAAACCTGTAATTAGAAACCTGAAATAATTGGAAAAATCGATTTAAAATGTCTATTAAAACGATTATTATTTATTACAGTTTGGATTCCAGCATATCAATCAAAATGTAACGATTAGTAATGAAACCGGTTTGGCAGGGGTGAACTCAACAGTGACTACAACTTTATTATTAGACAACGAAACGATTTCTTCCATGAAATTTCAGTCGGCAGCTTTAGAATATTTTAAGTAATTATATTTTCATGCTTTAATTTTACACTATATAATAATCTAGGTTAATATTGGAAATTACCTACATTTACGTAGTGATTTATTCGGGAGTATTGATATTTTTTGATATGATCTGCTACGATTTATAGAATATGTATTGAGTTGACTACAGCGTTAGTGAAACTAAAGCAGTTCCCCGGATTGTTAAATTTTACTACGGTATAGAAGTTCTGCTTATAGATTACATTTGAATATCCAGTCGTTCGTTATGTCCTCCAATCGAATCCTGCCATCTATTTCATAGGTTAATCATCATCGTATTTGCAGTCTTCCTTTTGGAAGTCTTTGAGAACCTTCCTCCCGTCCATACATTTTACGTGACCGTAGTTTTTTCGACTAATATGAAGATGATAAACAACTCCATTTATAGTTTTTCCGACATTTGTCAAACTCATTGGTACTAATATCCACACAAGAACTCGTCGTTTAAAGCTTTTTACTGCCTCTATACTGACTTATTTCATAGCCTACGTCTCCCCACTAGAACACCCTAAAATTGCATGGCATAGAACAATGGAGGAGAAGGACAAGCTTCTCGGAAAATCGTAGAGGAAGCTGAAGCCTGTTTCCCAACACCGACGGCGGCAGCGACCAAGCCAATCCTCTCACGACATCTTGATATTCCCCTCAAACCGTAGATCATTCCAAACTTCAACGCAAAAATTAGCAAGGAGATGTCTCATTGCGGGTCTACATGGGGTCCTAGCTTCTGTGATGTAAAATGATGGTGATGGTGATGGTTACGAATTGATGTTCACATAATTTGCCTACAGCAGTAATTTGATAATCACATCCACATATTAAAAGCAAGTAATTTCGGGAGTAATATCCCGAATCGAGTCAAAACGGCATAACCAGCTATGTAGAACTGTCGAAGCAAAAAATCTTTTAAGCGCGAGCCTGCACGATCAAACTGTAAACAGGGACGAAAAAAATGCTGCAAAAATAATATAAACGGCAAATGAGACAAAGGTATTAAGTTAAGGAAAACCGCAGACAATATTTCGTTCCGAAAGAAAAACGGATACAACTAAACGATGAATTCCGCAAATTTAACGAATTAGAAATCAAAATTTAAGATTTGCCTATTTATGTCTTGAATTACATTCTATAAGGACGCATTAGAAAATCTCCCAGAAGACAAAGAGAACGAAAAGAGTATATGAGTTGACTACTTCTATAAGCTCCGCAGCACCCTTGCGCCCTTCCTTAATGGGTGACCTATCCGCTGCTATTTACTCTTTCTGATGAGTGATCTGAATGCCAAAGCGGGCTCTGACAACAATTTGTTAGGGCTTGTGATGGTGAAACACGGCCGTAGCCGCCATGGAAGGTTTGTGGATTTCTGCAGCCCGCTGGTGGCACATCCATTTTTATAGAACAGAGCTTGCCCTAAGGTCAGTTGAGTTTCAACTGACCGACACCATTTGAACAATCAGATCGAGCAAATTGCGGTCAGCAGTAGATTTATGAGTTGTCTCTTCGATGTGAGTAACATTGGCATCGGAACGTCATCGGCTTAGAAAGGTATCATCATCTGATGGTTGCTTACGTTCGCTTGCGTGTTGTGTCCGTCATTTCTCACAGAGTTGGAGTGCTGCGACCGCTTGTATGGTCCAGCTGTCGCTCGACAGCTATCTGGCTGATTGAATGGCAAATATACTGAGTAATTCACCTGATAATATCAATGAGCATTGGTCATCGGCCACATCTCAAAGGAACGTCTGCGAGTGATGATTGGCGTGCTCGAACTGCGATACCGAGCAAAACCCCGGAAAGTTCAGTGAAGTGTGTGCCGTGATAAAAGGAAATTTGCCATTGCGCTGGTTAGGCAAGCGAAAAATGCCGTAGATCGTAATGATTTCAAAACTGTCGCAATTCTTTCGGTGGTCCTCCGATGCTCGGATTCTGATCCACGATGACGAGCAATTGAAGAGGAAGTGGGAAGGACACTTCACCAGGATTCTTAACCGCATCACATCCGGTGAAATTTCGCCTCTTCCGGGTGAAATGGCTAGTCACCGTAACATGCGGATACGGACTACTCCGTCATATAGAAGAGAAATCTTCTCGGCTATCGATGCACTCAAATGGAGTTAAGCCGCTGGGCTTGACACTCACCCCCGCAGAGATATTCATCGCTGTTTCTGTAGTTTCTGCAGATCTACTACTTTTACTCATACGACAATCCTGGGAATCCGAGATCTTTTCCAAAGGGGCGAAGAAGGGGATGGTCGTTAAGACCTTTGGAGAGTGTTGCAATTGGAGGGATATTTGCGTGCTTTTTGCCATCGCAAAGATAATTGTTAATCCTGGAATGCATACAAAAACGCCTCGAAAGCTTGTGGTTCCTTCTGTAGTTCAAAAGTGATTGTCTGGTGGTTGCTGTACATGTGATATCACCTGCCAGGACATATCACGTGCTAGTGCAGGGCTGACAAAAGTGAGATCTACAATTGAACCAGTTCCTCCGTTCCGATAAGTGTTTACAATAATAATCTAATAAGCACCGCCCCCTTGCATTAGTTTTTTTGCTGCCCCACTCGATAGCACACGCATTAAAGTCATTGGCTATCACCATTGGACCTCGTCCCCTTGCGTCGTGAACAAGATCGTCTAACAGGTCTTCAAACTCAGGCAGTGTGAGGCTCGGTGGGGCGTAGCAGCTGTATACGAATATACCGCTTATTTTTGCCCACACAAAGCCACTAGCCGCATTACCCATGCTATATCGTATGACTTGACGACCGCACGCCCATATCGCCGCTCAACTAGTCGGATCTGTGATCCATACACCACCGGCAAGATTTCTGTACGGTTCACTAATGATAGCAATCTCCATCACGGATTGGTAAGTGGTCTGTGCAAGCAAATCTTGTGCGACCCTGCAATGATTGAGGTTTATTTGTATTAACCTCATTTTTTCACAACAGTTAATGTCTTCCTAAATTCCGGCCATTTACCACTTCCTGCTAAATGCCGGTTATCCCGTCGCTTCTTTCCTTCGCACAAAATGCATTTGGGGTCCCTATTGCACTCCTTGGCACTATATCCCATAGTCTCCACACATTAGGCGTATGAAGCGTCTCTTTAAAGGGATCTGTTTCCTTGGTTGACAAACAACCCATCCAATCCGAACCTTCCCCACAGCCAACATTTTTTGCGCTGACTCCACTGGCAGTCGCATTGTTGCCGTTTGAGTACCGCCATAAGCTTTTCTGAGGCTCACAATAGATTCTTCGCCGAATTCCTCCAACATGAATTGTTGCTTCTAGGCAGTGCAGATGTCTTCTCTGAATATTACCTCATCGCTGCTGCTGGTGTACCTCTTGATTAAATCCGATGGGTGTCGAAATCGCCTCTTCTGGCCAGCTATCTGCTTTTAGCCCATCATTCTTTGCCTTTTGCAATTGGTGTTCTTGGTAGAGTTGTGCTTCATTTGAACACCTCTTGCTCCAAATCTGAAACACTTGTAGCATTATATGCCACAGTGGCCATGTTGTCCATCACCGAGGCACTGCGGTCGAGGGATATCGACGGCCGGGAGTCCGCTTGCTCACTCCCAAAGGGTTCCGAGTCCCTGCACCCGTGCCCCTGCAATTCGTCCATGTTGGTTTTATTTTTTGAGTGTCCTTCCCATAGCCATTTTGGTCCACGCACCAGAGATAAGCAAACACTAGCCCATGCGCAGTCAGAAACGAAAATTGCATGAACACATATTTACACATCAATAGGTATGCCTCTATCGCGCCTGATGGGAGATCTGGCAACTCGTCACAAACAGTGTCCGTCTGTCTGTTTGTTTGACTGTCTGTCTGTCATACCCCATTTACTCTGAAATCGCTGAACGGAATGTCACGAAATTTGGTGAGAACATGTGGTTTGTGTGTCCCTTGTGCTGAGTTTGAAGGGAGCTCTCATGTATTTGAAAGGGAAGTGCAATTTTTTTTATCACAGGATATGGTCATGTAGGGTATGAAATGAAAACGCTCGATTAGTACTTTCCGAAACTGACCTCTTTTCTGATATTGGGTGAAACATAGGGGACATAGAGCTCCAATTGAAATCTTAAAAAAATGACGTTGATGCATATATATGAAATTTAGGCCTCAAAATACACCCCATTCCGATATCTGCACAAATAAAGTTAATAATAGTATATTATCATGTTTTCGAAACTTACAGGAAAACCCCCCTTAAGTTCATCCCAGAAATACAAAATTTGGCATCAGCATAGGCAATCTATCTATTATTAACATTTAAAGCTGTAGATGGTCATGGTATGGTTGTTTTGCATTTCAGGTAAATTTATTGCACCTTTCGACGTGTATGACGTCATCATCATATAAAGTAAACTTGTATGAACGGCGGGGTCTATTGGAAGGTTTTAGTTTTCCATTTCTGGCTTTTTAAGGTTTTGTGTAAAACAAAACCTTATTAAAATCGATTAAAATGTCTGTCTGTCTGTCTGTCACACGCATTTTTCTCCAAAACGGCTGAACCGATCCGAACGAAATTTGGTGGACAGATGGGAACTATGAAATCCCACGCATACAGCAAGTGGCATAAATTTAGGTGGAGTTTAAAGGGGGGCTCCCCATACATGCAAAGGGGCGATTCAAAAATTTTTTTCACCGGATATAGTTGTGTAGGGTATCAAATGAAAGGTCTCGATTTGTACTTTCCGAAACTGATATTAGTTTTGGCATAAATTGCAAAGTGCGTGTGTAAGGAGTCAAAATGTACGCACTTGAAGTGAGACAGGACTCATTTTCGGAAACTACCCAACCTAAAAATCCGAAAAAAATCAGGGTGGTGCGCCTAGATGAAATCTAGGCCTCAAAATATGTCCCATTCCGATATCTGCTCAAATAAACTTACTAATAGTATATTACTACTTTTTAGAAATTTACTGAAAAACCCCCTTTAAATTCATCCTAGGTCTTCCGAATTTTGTACCAGCATAGGGGACAATATTTCGTATATATGTGCTAAATTTCATGGAAATCAGGCAATTAACGCCAAAGTTATAGCAGTTCAAACTTAGCAATTTCGCCGAGTTTACTGCTTTCAAAGCCATGCAAATCAGATGCTGACGTCATAATTACCCGGAATAATTGACATTCGCGTGGAATATTAAAGTCACGTTTATGAAGAATCTATTTATCTGCAGCCCTTTTTAAGGTTTTTTGTAAAACACTTATGTGAAATCTAATCTCCGAGAGATGTCCCATTCCGGTATCTGCTCAAAAAATTTACTAATAGTATATTATCAACTTTTAGAAATTGACTAAAAAACTTCCCTTAAGTTCATCCTAAGCGTACTAAATTTTTCACCGACATAGAGGACAGCTTCGTGGATACACATGCCAAGTTTCACGAAAATCCAACTATTATTGGGAAAGTTATAGCAGTTCAAACTTATCAATTTCGTGCTAATTAACAACATCCTAAGCCATACAAATAAGATGCTTACCTCATAATTAACGAGAATAATTGAAATTCGAGTGAAATATTAAAATTCCATTCAAGAAGAACCTAATTCTCCCTAGCCCTTTTTTATATTTGATGTTGGTTAAATTGTTTTCATTCGCTAATAATATTAACCTGAGTGCGTGAAGCGTATGAGGTTGACCATTATCAACACAGGGCTTTCCATCAAATGATTTATTTAAGTCGCTTTCTAGAAAATAGAGGGCAATGGAGTTTTTAGCTATATTACACGGAGCTGTCGTGCACTCGTCGCTCCTCACATCTTTTCCTTTTTCTTCACCCTTCAGTTCAGAAGCGGGGTCGGCTCGTGGTGATCGGTTTCGTCATTTTATTTTATCAAATGCCTGATCAGAATGTAATCGCGAGACCTTTAAATCCCCATCCAGCGTATCAAGCCACCATTGTTTTGGCCGGCTTTTTGGTTGCTTACCATTGCTTTCGATGTTCTGATCAATACTGGTTGTTGAATTCTCGTTGGCGTGAATTACGTGACCACACCATCGAAAACGCCTCTCTTGCAGTTTTTCCACGATCGATGCAAACCCATATCGATCGCGGATATTCTCATTTCAGACGTAATCAAAACGTGTCACGCCACCAGTGCAATGCAACATCTTCGTCCCCATTACCGCAAGACACCATTCATTGCCATTTATAGTCGGCCAACACTCAGAACTATAGAGAGTGGCAGACGGACGACATTGCAGTAAATTTTAGATTTGGGACGTGCGCTGATACGTCGATCACAAAGAACACCAGTTGGGGAATGCCACTTCATCCAGGTTGCATTAATGCGTGAAACAATTTCATTACGCAGTTCTCCATTGGCTAATATCGTTGACTCGAGATTTTTAAATCGCTGAGTTCTGGCAATGGCAGTAACCTGCCCAGAACTGAATGATTTCAATATCTCGGGTCAATGCTATAAGCCAATGGAGAACTACGGTTTGATGGTGTACCCACGCTCTTGTCTTCCAGTGGACCTTCTGACTGTCGGACTGTTGCTTCCCTAACAACAACCGATCATTTCCAAACTGTTCGTGCAAGCAGTCATATTGATTTCTATGTAACCAGTTCTCCGCCTGTTATCTTTCGTAGACTTCAGGGGATAGATAAAAAAATCAGGGTGCGCGAGATTTTGTTTCTTCCCCCATGAGGGGTCAAGGTCTTCGAAGTGATGGTGTCAAAGTGGAGCATTAGAGCGCTAATTGTGCTTTACTTCACGGAGCCACTTTTACTTATTCATATTTTCCGATTGTACTGTTTTGGGGGTAGGCCATTAGTGGTAAAAGAAGGAGAAAGTATCCGTTTAAAGTCCACACATCGTCAAAAGGTTGAACTGACTTAACAGAGAAGTTTTTTTAATTAATAAAATAATTAATAGATAACATGGAAATAATATCAAATGAAAATAATTATAGGAAATATGTAAGAGTGTCAAATAAAACCTTTCTTGTTTTCCAGTCGATATATTTTAGAACTTAATGAAAGTAATGGAATACACGATTTAGGAGCAATTAAATGGGATATGGCTGTTTGCTTACTTATAGTCTACCTAATATGTTACTTTTCGTTATGGAAAGGAATAAGTACATCTGGAAAGGTAAATTTTACATTATTTAGTATCTTAACATTTCATTATTTGAACCTTTATTTTTTTCTTGCTTTCTTACGTTTCAGGTGGTTTGGTTTACTGCTTTATTTCCTTACGTAGTTTTGTTAATCTTACTCATACGTGGAATAACGTTGCCTGGTTCAGCAATGGGCATTCAGTATTACCTGAATCCAAACTTTGATGCCATCTACAAGCCTGAAGTTTGGGTCGATGCAGCAACTCAAGTTTTCTTTTCCCTTGGACCGGGATTTGGCGTTCTTTTGGCATACGCTTCCTATAATAAATACCATAACAATGTTTACAAGTAAGTGATGCATTTTATGGATATCTTTTCCTGAATTAAAATTTATAATTAAATTAAATTAAATTTTTCAGGGATGCTTTGCTCACCAGCTGCATTAACTCAGCAACAAGCTTTGTAGCTGGATTTGTGATATTCTCTGTGTTGGGCTACATGGCTCATTCGTCTGGACAGCATATTGAAGATGTTGCTACCGAGGGTCCAGGACTTGTTTTTGTTGTTTATCCAGCAGCTATTGCCACAATGCCGGGCAGCACATTTTGGGCGTTGATATTTTTTATGATGTTGTTAACGTTAGGTTTGGATAGTTCAGTAAGTATTAATAATTTTTTTTGATATTTACCAATTCCACTCTAAGAAAAAAGAAACTTGTCAACTCAACCCATTGGGACGGATTTTATTTATAACCAAACTCGCCAGAACTCTCATAAATTTCTTAGTTGTGTAGGCTATGAAATTGTCCACCCTCCTGTAGGGGTAGGCTCTTGAAAGGAAAGCATGAAAGATCATCCATTTTCCTGAACCATTGGTGACGGAGAAAGGTCTCGAAATGTATTATAAATCTGAATTTCAGCGAGTTCACTTGCATATGCATTTCTGTTGATATGACAGACGATTACAACCGACGGATGTCCTAATCGTTAGCTCTTCCTTTTTAAATGCGATGCACGTTAGGTGCGACGCTGCTTATCTTCGGGTAATTACTGTCTGTTTCTGAACCCTGCTTGCTCATTGCGCACAAAATTTTCAAGCTGTTCTTTCAAGGGTTGCGGTGTAATCTCTTATTCTATAAGCTTCCTTTTATTGCACTGCAGATTGTTGTCACTTTTCTGTATATTAGTTTCGCTCTTTCTCTTCCTGGAAAGACCTTAGGTACAAAGAGGACGAGAATTTCTTCCACTTGTGGTAGAGTAAGGAATTTTTTGGTTCAAGGAACTCCCTGCCATCCGATCCAGATCATCTATCATATAATGCCCAAGACAGTCCCATGTGCCACGGCTTCTCAGTATCTCTCTGACAATGTTGTCTGGAGGAAATTGCCCTGTATCTGTATCAAGTTGTTGATGAATCTCACGCTCCACCACTCTTTTCCGAAATAAACAGTCAGGGAATTAGGCCTTAGAAATTTCGTGCAATAATACTGAAAATCTCGATGCCCACTTTGAAGCTGGGTAAGTAAATAATAAATCTCGAGCAACAACCTTCCTTGCACTTGTTGATGGCCTTGCGTTCCTCAGCAATTATTGCGACGGGGATCACCCCCGATCACCAGCAAAAAAAGTCCTCATTTCTGTGCATGCACTAGGCTCTTAAAACATACCTCTACATCTAATACCTCCGCCCCGCAGAGCATAAACGACTATACTGTACTAGTGAGAATGCCTCTCCTACTAGAACTAGGACCCCTCCTCGTTTGACATTGGTCGATTTAAGGTAGAAAATCCCGCTGCTACCCCCGGTGTGATATTCGTTCTTCTCCCGAATTGCGTCTCAAAGAGCAGGGAGCGGTCTTTCAGATTATATCTCAATATCTACAAGAAGTACTCCGGCATATGGAAAGAATTTTCTTGTGTGCCTAGCATATTTTTTATGGCATTTTTGACATGAAGTATGTGTTCTTAGTAATGTTCTTCGTTGCTCATTGAAGCTCATTGAAACACATGAACAGCCTCTATGGCGGCATGCAATGAGAATTTCATTTGACTACAACCAAACTTCGTTGGAGATACACAGAGCACGACTTTATTCCTGATGAGCTTTGCGAGCAATTTTCCGTTTTGTCAAACATAGAGAGTCATTGGTATGTAGACAACAGTTTATGATGTTCCTTGCTTTTACTGACCAGCGCGAATTTTGCCGCTTTCCAGTGGCAAGGAAAAATGCCCTCGTTCAGCCAAGCTGTGGTGCGACATCAGTTTATGTGCACCTGCCGAGTTATCGTCAGATCCTGCCGCCTTCTTATTTTTCGTAGAGGCTGCTCTTCCTAGTTCTTTCATGGGCAATCGTCAGTACCTTCTGTACTGTTGGCATCAGTTTAAATGGGTTGTCTAGGGAATAATGCCTGCGCAATGCGGTCCATTCGTACGGCAATCAGTGAACAGCGTTTCCGTAACCCCCATTTTTTGGGATGAACCATGGATTCCGATTTATCTCATCGACTAGATCCTGCCAGTGTGTTTTGTTTTTATTTGTCGCATCGAGAAGTCTCCTTTTAGCTGCATTGTATACTATCGTTGTGGTGTATACCTCTCTCGGTCGTTTGAAGGCTGTGCCAAACGGCGGGATTTATGACACTCTTTCCACCATCCATTAATACATAGAAATTTTATCACAGTTACTTTCTTTTGGGGGCATGGAAATACTGTAAGCGATTTTTGTAAGGGCCATAACTGAATCTAAGACAGTATAACATGTAGCCCATCCAAACTTTGAAATGTCCTTGAGCATTTAAAGAGCTTCGACGTCCTCCAGAGATCAAGCCTGTGTAGGAGGCGGATTATGATAGCCGTGCTCTAGCCCTCTTTTTTTAGCACAGAGTGTTGGACTCCCGGAACGATATGTCGTCGGACTACCAACTAAATACCTCCCCATTGTCAGAGAGCTAGTCTGGAATCGTTTATCACATTACTTCGGGCTAGCTGGAATCATTTATCACATTACTTCGGGCTAGTCCGCGAACTCTTCCGCCTTACGGAGCATTCAAATCAGGGAATTCCTTTCACGAACGGGAGGGGAGAGGAGGGAAGGGAACTGTCAGTTCAAAGAATCCCTGCCATCCGGCATCTTCACCGGTAGAACTTTATCTTCTTTGCAACGAGAAGAATTCGAATGTAATGGGCAACATGGCTCCTGTCAGCGCTCCTCAGCATCTTCTCGACAATGTTGTCTAATCCCATCCTACTTTCCCATATATTTTACCATATATATCCTCTAGCGTTTCATAGAGCGGGGAGCGGTTTATCAGATAGTCCCTCAATATCCGTCAGAGATAGTTCGGCACGAGGAAAGTATTGCCTAGTGTGCTTTGAATGTCTTTTCATCTTACGGAATTAAAGGCGTTTCTGGCGTGAAGCGTTACGAGGAGCACCACCCGTCGAGCTCGTCGGCTATGTGTCTCCGCTCGACGAACGGCATCCGTAACTTGTATGACAGCATCAACTGTGGATCTCCATGTTCTAAAACCAAACTGGCGTGGGGATAAGCCTCCGGTAGCGCGTATCGCTTCACTGAATCTACCTCTGATGAGCTTTTCTAGCATTTTCCCAGTAGTGTCAAGCATACAAAGTGGGCGGTATTTTTTCTGATCAGTGCAAGCTTTGCCACCTTCCAATGAGAAGGGAAAATGCCCTCTTTCAGGCAAGTGTTAAATACTCCGAGCACTGGGTCCGGCCGATGTTGGAACACCAACTTTTATACCTCTGCTAGAATACCATCGGCTCCTGGCACCTCCTTGTTTTTTATAGAAAGGATTGCCTGTTCTAAATCTTTTATAGATAAAAGTGGGCAGGCGCTTTTCGCACCGAAATCATCATCCCGTGCCGGGTACGCAGGGAGTAGTGCCCGTGCAATGCGGTCCATCTGCCTTGATGTTTCGGGTTACCAGTTTTAAACCGAGTCCCCACGGGTTTGCGAGGTTTGCTCCTGTTCATTGCGTTGCGGTCTCCTTTTGGCTGATTTGTACCCTGTTATTATGGTACATGCCTCCTCCCGGTCATTTAGATTTTCTCCGGTACTCCTTCCGGTACTCTGCAATTTCCGCCGTCAACTCATACATATGTTAGAAGGTTCGCCAGTACCATCCAGTGTGGCCACACCTGTTCCAAGAGTTTAGACAAACCTCCTGGTGTTCACCTTTGCTCCATGCACAGAAAGAGCATCGGGGTGACGCACATCGGGAGTTTATGTCAACCACTTCGAAGGCAATATATTGATATAAGTCAGTCAACTCATTCTCCATTCCCAATATATCCTCGTTCGTATTGTTTGTATTCGCCATTTAAGGTTTTACCAGCGCATCGTATGGAAGGGAGCGGGCCGCAATAGTGTGGAACGGGGATTCCCTCGGTGAAAAAGTCCTTACCCCAGTTCCCTGCGGCCTGAGCTACAATTAGCTGCTGATCCCGGAACTCATGGGCGGATCAGCGCTCACTCGGGGAAACTTGGTCTACTAATACCGGTTTAATGCGTCCTGCCCGACCAGGGTCCCGAAGAGGCTGGCTTCTGATACACGCCACAACTACCACCTTTGCAGGACTAGTCTCAGATCATCCCATCGACTCCCAGTGTGTCCTAGCGAACATCGGTCATTAGCAGTTCGCTCTTCACCGAGAAACTTTCTCGAGACTGCCACCTAGGACGCAGGTATGCTAACTAGGAGGTCAGAACTACTAGCTCGGTCACCTTGGGGACGTCACTCTCTGCATCGTAAGGGACCCATTAAGGATCGTTGACGACCCTTGAGAGGTTCTAGCCCTCTTTAATTCTACCCTACAGACCAGATACGGCCAGAGTCTGCAGGATGTGCTCTTGACAGACGCGCCACGGTCCCTGCACAGAACGCAACCCTCTTTTTCGAAGTAAGCTTTGGTTTTGTGACGTGTATTCATAGCTCAAACACTTGGAGCAGTTTGTAGGGGCTACTCGTATTGGTGCTGAACATATTACTAAAAATAAATCAGATTTTGACACTGTTAAGAAATTCCCTCGCGAGAGTTTTTGACCTCGAGAATTTGCAGGAGTGATATCGATCTAGGCATTGGTTACATTTACATTTCAGTGATTTCTGAAAAAAGCCAAGATCTCACATTATCAAAGACCACATATGGCCCTGGCCAGAGTCTTTTTTCCTGGTGATCTTCTTCTGGAATGCATCCTTGTCGATTATCCTCGGACCTAATTACAAGGGTACTCAGCTGCTTTTTGTTATGCATATGGAAGGTACTTCTGCACTGTCTTTGAATTTGATCTTATAGCAGATCTCACTAAGGACTTCAACAAAGGTCTAGCCTTTCATCCTCCTTCGTTTCGTCGCTTTTTTTGTTCTTCTACCAGAAGTTGTTTCTCCTTTTGGTGCCCTGGAGTCTACCTTGATGAAGTCTCTTCCTGATCAGCCTAAAACTTTTCAGGGAATATTCTGAATATTACTTAAATAAGATTGTTTCATATTTAAAAAGATTCAACTTCAATTTAAATTATTTATTTTAATATTTGCAGTTTGGAGGATCCGAAGCAATTATTACAGCATTGAGTGATGAATTTCCCACCATCGGAAGAAATCGTGAAATTTTTGTTGCAGGACTGTTCAGTTTGTATTTCCTAGTGGGGCTTGCCAGCTGCACTCAGGGTGGTTTCTACTTTTTCCAGTTATTAGATCGATACGCTGCAGGATATTCAATATTGATTGCTGTATTCTTTGAATCCCTTGCCGTATCATGGATTTATGGTTAGTTGATTTAAAATGTTGGAAGAAATGCAAAATAGGAAGAACATTTGATTTCGTTGCAGGAACGAAGAGATTTTGTAATGACATCCGTGATATGATTGGCTTCCGTCCTGGCTTGTATTGGCGAGTCTGCTGGCGATTTGTTGCTCCTTTATTTTTATTGTTCATCATAGTTTATGGATTAGTGTTTTACGAACCTCTTAGTTATGAAGGATACGTCTACCCTGAATGGGCAAATATCCTGGGCTGGTGTATTGCGGGATCTTCGATGATGATGATTCCGGTCATGGCAATCTACCAAATTTTAACAACACCTGGCAGCCTTAAGAAGGTAGAGTAGCAAAATTTGAGATGGATGAAAAGCGTATAGTACTCATGCGTTGGTTTTTGCATTTTCCAGAGATTGCGGACACTTACAACACCTTGGCGAGACCAGCAAACAAATTTAAATGGCGTTACGACGGAGCCAACACAAGTTCGTCTAACAGCCTCCAAGGAGGGCGAAGAAGTTTGAGGACGACCATTTGCAAGATTTCAAGTGTACTATGTTTAATTTCGTAGAGTTATTCAATACAGAATGTTACGTAAAATATAATATATTACTATATACATGATTAGCAATAACAAATGACGTAAAACAAATCTAGAATTGACAAAAAGCAGTTTGTGTGTAGCAAGTAAGACCATTTTTTCGAGGGAAGGTAGCTATGAATTTAACAAGGACTTAATCCTATTCACCTACAGTTCAGGAATACTCGTTTTTTTAGTGAAACCTGTACAGTTCTCACGGACCTATTGCAGTTGATGAAGCATAGCGTGTTGTTGAGAAAATCATATTTATGTATTGTTGCAAATGTATTTTTGGTGGTTTGGAAGCTGAAAATGCATTTATTTATTATGAAAATGCTGTGTAGATAATAGTGTGATCGAATAAGAAGTTGTTTTCGCTTTGTTATTGTAAAAAACATTGTATTCACTCCACAACTCTGTGAATATTAGTGACAAAAGGTTAGAAATTCCAAGGAACTTTAATAGCATGATCTTCTGCAATGTGTACATACAACAAATGCTGAAAGCGTAATAGAAGCTTTAATGGACCAAATAGTTAAAGTAAAAACAAAATTATTTGCATAAACAATCGAAAAATATATAAATCCTGTACAATTACTTGCCTTAAGTATACCTTTTCGACAACAAGACATTTTTTTTGCCTTTACTAGTGACCGAACTCAAAAAAAAAAAAATTCGAATATTATCGATTTTGGATGATTTTACTTTTGTAATATGCTTTTGACAATGGAAGGCAGTTGAAATGCTAACAGGTCTTATATTCATATTATAATTTCAGTATTTATTACCAAGTAACCATTTGTTCAGGGTAAAGCGGAGTTTGACAGCCATAAATTTCGCTCTACCAACTAACCAAGTGCCAACTATGTATATTGATGGTTTGAATTTTCCGGGAATATGTTCGACTGCGTTAACTCCTCAACCAGCCATTTGAGAAGTTAATGACAGGTATTACCACTTTTGTACAAGTATCTTAACAGTTTACTAGAGTTGAAATAGCCAAATATACATTTTATGTTATACAACGGTAATGAGTTTTCTTTGCCCAAATTTTCATCGATTTTGATGCTTCTGGAAACCTGATGTAATCGAGCAGACCCTGCTTGTGAAAGGGACAAAGGCTGAAGAAAAAGAAGAAGAAGGAAACCTGATGTAATATTTTTCAGATTGCCTTCTAGTCTAGTATTTGTTTGTGGAAAATAAAACCTTATTTAAATCAATTTACTATCTGTTATTTTCTTGGGTGAGTAGAATCCATCATTGATGCGCTTGTATAGCGAAGCAGGTGCACGGCGGATTTTTACCGACTAAAAACGCCCAGCTTCTTCTTCTTTTAGTCGCCGATGGAATCATAACACAGTTGCAACTATCGCGTTTCATCCGATCTTACCATGTAGCTTGACAGATTTCTCATCGTGAAACGGTACTCTAGTACAGTCGCAAGGTTTCTCCTTGAACTTTCAAATATTGCGCAAGGAAAACGGGTCGGGAAACCGGAAGCTGGGCGCTTCAGGTATGAAAGGTTTTGTTTGTTTCTTCTGTGAGTATATTTGAGTGTAGAACTATCCCATTTGTAGGTATATAGAGGCATCTTCATGAATTTTTTCAGATTTTTCGGTTGAGTAGTTTCTGAGAATGGGTCCGTTAAAGAAATCATCACTTTCCACCCCTCCCACTCCCCGCCTTTCTAATAAATCTCAAAACTAAAACCGGCCTTGAAAAGTGCTAATCGAGACTTTTCATTTGACATCCCACATGACAATATTCGTTGAAAAAAATTTTACACCCCCCCCCCTTTTACATGTGTGGGGACCACCCTAAATTTCAACGTAGAAGCATATCACTCACTGCATGTCTGGGCGTTCACCGTTCCCACCTTTCTACCAAATTTCGTGTCAATTGGTATATACGGGCTATACCGTTTCTGAGAAAAGTGCATGTGACAGACAGACATTGAACCGATTTGAATAAGGTTTTCTTTTGCAAACAAAACCCTGAAAAAAAAACGGTTGCCATGCAATCAATGTCCTTGTTCGCTCAGTTTGGTTACTTTCTTAATAGTACTTTGTTTATTGCTTGACATTCAAGTAGCTCCCTCATCGGCTAAAGGATTTACCGGCATCATTCTCGCAAATGCAATATTGCCCCATATGATATCCGGTAAGCGCAGCATGTTCGGAGATTGCTTAGCTCATTTGCAGCCTGGGGTGTCTACATTTTGGCCATATGCTTTGTGTTGTTACCCACATTTGTATAGCGTATAAGAAAATAGAGTTGATGGCGACGATAGAATTAATTAACAATTATAGTTCAGGCCGTCAATTTTAGCAACCACCATTGCTAATGTTGAGCTGACAGTGAGTGCTTTCTACTCAATAAGCTTGAAATGCGCGTTAAGGCAAGTGGGATAAAGTAGATTCACAATATTGGGGAAACATTGTCGTAGCTAGCGCACGTGATAGGAGCAGACCTGGCAATATTACTGACTTGTAGGCATCTTTTGACGAGTCGGGATCTGCCTCATCATAAAGTCGCTTAAAACAATCGTTTTTACTTTTCCCTATTCTTCTTCGCTATTTCCGCATTCCAGCAGTAGCTGGAGTTGCGTTTTTGAGGGTATGCGTGTTTTGGAATGGAAGCACACGCTGCATATATTTGTTGAGACAATTGTAACGTCTAATTTGCGGCCGTTCCAGTAAACTCGGTATTCCACAACAGTACTTTTAGAAAGGTGGCCTGGTGTGATTATGCTTCAGGTTAAGGCTGCAAAATTCGGCAAGTCGCCACCCGATCGGTGGTCGCTGAAAACCGTGTTTGGGCGAGCCAAGAGTATGTAGCACCAGACTGGGAGAAGGTTCATCCAGCTGTCGAAGACCTGTTTGCCTGTTGGTCATGTTTTAGCGCCAAGCTGATCTAGCCAGGGATGAACCGAAACAACAGCTCGGGGATTGTCTTTTCTGCGCTAGAAAAGATGCTTTTGGCCAATGGGGAGCTTAGTTTATAGTATGGGGACTCTGGATACCTTGGATACCTCTAGATACAAATAAGACCCTTACCCTGGTGGCCGGGCTAACCAGGATGGACAAATTTCTTGAACAATTCTTGGGGCCAAGAAAAGGATTCCAAATTAAAAGCTAACAAACTGACGATAGGTGAAGAAGAGATGTTGATGCCAGGCATATTGCCCAACAATGAAAATGTTTCGAACTGAACAATAGCGTATGCTTATATATTTTCATCTGCTAAATTCCGAAAATCACTTTAAAAAGTTCCGATTAGTTCTACTTTTGAAGATACAAATGACATTCTATATAGTTTGTAGGAAATTTGCCTATCACCATTATTTTGGTATGAAGGTAGGGACCCACGACAAATCATGGGCTCCAAATATATGTTGCAATTCATGTTCAGTAATATTACGAGAATGGTTAAAAGGTAAAAAAAGATGAATGGCTTTTGCTGAACCAATGGTTTGGCGAGTGCCTACAAACCAAGTAGACGATTGTTATTTTTGGTTAACTTCCCCCATAAAAGCAGGATTGTGAATGAGAGAAATAGGAACAGTGAAATACTCGAATTTTCCATCCGCTATTCGACGATTCCACATTCAGACAACCACGAAAACAGTGAGCAAGAAGGGGAGCTCAACATGTCTTCAACATCCCATGATTCTGATTTTAAAGAAAAGGATGATCGACCGTACAAATTGACCCAATTGGAATCGAGTGATCTTAATCAAGATCTTGATTTGTCACAAGAGGAGGCGGAACTTGTACGTGCAAGGCTACAGCAATGGAATCATTTGCAAAATTATGCCAGAGTCTCCATGTACAGAAAACGTCAACGAGGTCTGCTTCCTTTTTTTTGGAAGAATTTGATTTGTTGTTGTGACATCAATTGTTTAATGGACAATTTGAATTTGGAGCATAATCCAACTGAATAGAAAATATTCATAGACTCCTCCAAGCTTACTTTGAAAGCGGTGTATAATGGCAACCGTCTTGCTTTCATTTCTTTTGGTAACACCATTCATATGAAGGAGACTTAGGCGAATGTGACCAAATATGCTGAAGATCTGCCGCGATCTAAAAGTGATCGCTATATTGTTAGACTAAATACTATTGCTTTTTATGTATGTGAAATAGTAGGGACAGGAATTCACATTCCATCCAAGCAGAGTGGCCTGCAAGAAATATTAATCCTTCTGATAAAAACGTCATTTCCGAGCCGCTTATGGATCCAAGGCATGTCCTTTATGGAACGGAGATATCAGGGTCGCTGGAATGAAGCAATGCTTGCGGATTACTGCTGATTTAAATGTAGGGATGCTCCAGAGGTCACTTACAAGAGAAAGGCCAAGAACAATGAACTCATGAGCCTGCCACTGATTTTTCAAGCCTTCAAGCGCAATCGATTTCAAGATAAGGTCGAGTAGCAAAAACAAGGGGAGCAGAGTGTTCGAGGACTCGGACGAACTATGCCAACAATGAAATAGTAACGGCCGCTGACGTGGCGGGAGGTGTGGTCTAGTGTTGTTGCCAGGCAGTCGGAGATGGTTATCGAGTATCTCCTGCAGGGCAAAAGGGAACAGGGGAGCACATCGCCTGCTTTGATTACCACCAGGTAATCCGTGGAATTCATGTCAGTGCGAGAACCAATTTCTCGCTTAGATTAGTGACGCCTGCGAGGACATAAAGCTCAAGGTCATCTTATACGACGCTTCCCAGGAGACTGGTGGCTCGGATCTGGTTGCTCATCCAATCGTTACGTCTTCAAAACTCCGGAATCCTTATGGACGACTGGTGATTAAGGAGGAGGAACCTCAGGCGAATAGCAAACCTACTCTGCTCCGCATAAATGAAGAATGCGTTTAGATACTGGAAAAGGGGACTATTAAGCGAGGTGCGGAGCCATAAATGCAAAGGTGACGACGCCACCAACGAACTGTTGAAGGAGAAGAAGATATTACAATTTATTCCATAGCACAAACGGCACTGATCGGGATAGATCTGGAATATGTATCATCATCATCAACGGTGTAACAACCGGTATCCGGTCTAGGCCTGTCTTAATAAGAAACTCCAGACATCCCGGTTTTGCGCCGAGGTCCACCAATTCGATATCCCTAAAAGCTGCCTCGTGTCCTGACCTACACCATCATTCCATCTCAGGCAGAGTCTGCCTCGTCTTCTTTTTCTACTATAGACATTGCCCTTATAGACTTCCCGGGCCCTTCCCCTCATCCGTACGGATTGATGACCCGCTCACCGCAACCTGTTGAGCCGGATTTTATCCACAACTAGACGGTCGTGGTATCGCTCATAGATTTCGTCGTTATGTAGGCTACGGAATTGTCCATCCTCATGTAGGGAGCCAAAAATTCTTCGGAGGATTCTTCTTTTCAACGGGCCAAGAGTACGCAATTTTTCTTGCTAAGAACTTAAGTCTCCTAGGAATACATGAGAACTGGTAAGATCACAGTCTTGTACAGTAAGAGCTTTGACCCTATGGTGAGACGTTTCGAGCGAAACAGTTTTTGTAAGCTGTTGGATGCCAACAATCATGCCCGGATTTCATCGTCATAACTGTTATCGGTTGTAATTTTTGACCCTAGATAGGAGAAATGTTTAATTGTACAAATTTGTAGTCTCCTATCTTTATTGTTTTCTTGTTTGACCAGTGCGATTCTTCGCGGTTCTTCAGGTGATTGTGCAGATCATTGTGCATCTTCAGTACCTCAGTTGACTGCGGTTATTGCGGCATCCATTTCCCTCTTATAGGTGTTGCGGAGGGCTGTTCTGTGGACGGCTTCAGTCTTAACCTGATTGGCAGAGGGGATTCTAGGTGGTGTTGTTATTCGAGCTAGGTGCACCATGCCAACGATATAGTGATCCGAGTCTATATTGGCCCTCTTATATATTCTGACAGTCATCAAGGTTGAGAGGTGGCGGCGTTCGATCAACACGTGATAAATTTGGTTGAAAGTGGTCCCGTCTGAAGAAGCCTACGTTTGTTCATGGACCGCTTTCCGCGCAAACCAGGTACTTCCAACAACCATTTTGCATGAGACTGTTAAGTGAATAATAATAATAGAAAAATCGTAATAAAAAACTCAAAAAATTACTATTTAGTACTGGTTAAGCATCGTATACAGCGTTGACGGTCCAGCAACATGGATTCGACCAATTATTGGACATATTCGGCCGGAATTTTTCTCCACTATACGAGAAGACGTTCCATTGAATATTGTTTTTGGAAGTGCGAAGTTTCGCGGAGCCTATCCATGACATAATCCCGCACGTTCTCAATAATATTGCAGCTCGAAAATTGTGGAGAGATTTTGAGTAGCTTTAGGCATTATCACATGTCTGTTTATCACGCTTTATGATTCGGGTTGCTGTCTCGGCATAACCAATTTCGCTGGCATGCAGATTTTTTTTTTAAATATCGGAAATACGAAAGACAAAGAGGTTGGAGGAACATGTGGGAGGTTTAAAGGGGGCCGTGGAATTCCCGATCAGCCGTCTCATTACTGGATAATACCAACGAAGCACATTGTATCCTGCGAAGTTTATTTGTTGCCAGCAGGTCGCTCGCATCGTGAAATTTTCAGTATTCTATAAAGAAGGCATGCGTTTTTGGTTTTTGGATGTGGAAGTTTCTTTAGCATAAATGGAATTATACGGGAGGAGACGAAATTTGATCATATTATATATACGATAATCGAAAACGGTATCATTACCGCCTTTCAGTAATTAGAAAAGGCATGCCTCAGGTGCCTGCTGCACGGAAACAAACCGTCGCAATACTAGCACGATCTTATCGATTCAGCCAGATGTAGTGTGACCGTGACTGTTTTGAAAACTCTATTTGTGGAGTAGCTATCGGAGTATATTCGTTCCCCGTCTTTTATAAGAACACAAATTTGGGCAAGCTGGCGGAGACCGCCGATCGAATTGCTGAAATACATCATCAATCATTCCAAAAAACTGGCCAGATCGAGGCCATCAAGAAGACGGGGTTTAAGTTTCTGGTAGGCACAGAAGCCGCCGCCCGTTACTCCTGCAGATAAGGACAAGAAAATATATACCAAAAACAGACTTGACTTTATTCTACACTCATTAACACGTATGGGGAAAGGCCACTGATACTAAACCTCGGTCTGCGTCGGGAATTGAGAAAGAGCTTCATCGTCACAAACATCGAACAACCGATTCTGGGTGCGAATTTTCTGAAGCACTATCGATATTATCGTCTAAGCTAACAGCGTAGATAGCGGAGAGGAGTGTTCCACTATTCCACTAAAACAGATCTATCAGTGGAAAAGCTCCAAATGGCCAAGGCAGAGTTTAAATCTATGATTACTCAAGGAATCTGTCGTCCCTCTGATATTTAGTAGGTTAGTCTACTCCACCTCGCTCCCAAGGAAACTGTATAAACTGCAGGTCTGTAGACTGTAGACAAAGTGTGATCTCACCAGTTCGTATTACCGAATACTGGTAAAAGCAGCATAAATAGATCAGCTCAGCAGATTCCTAAGGATTGTAAATTTCTATAGATGCCTTTTTCCCAGAGCAGTCCGTGTACAGGCATCTCTACATTGACTGTTAGCGGAGCCAAAGACAGGGACAGGACTCTAATTTCATGGGTTCCAGAATTGGCCATGAGAAAATTTGGTATCCCAATGAAATCGATAAGACTGACTAGGCTGACCCTGACCAATGTGTGAGACCAGATAAAAGCAGCAAGATCACTCTCTAGACCATTCGATATCAACAACGGTCTACGATAAGGGAATGCTCTATCATGCGTCCTCTTTAACCTGGCCCTGGAGAAAGTGATCCGTGATCCTGAGGTAATTGCAAGAGGTACGATCCTCTTTAAGTCCACCCAACTATTGGCCTATGCTGACGATATCGACACCATGGGAAGAACGACCCGAGACGTACAGACTGCCTTCATCCAGATCGAGCGGGCGGCAATCGGCGCGAAATCTTGAGCTGCACATCAATGAAGGCAAGACAAAGTACATGGTGGAAACGTGAGCACCAAAAATCAAAAAACGAACAACATCAAGTCCCACTGGTCACACGGGAAGAATAAAGATAGGAGACTACAAGTTTGAGACCGTTGATAATTTCCCCTATCAAAATCACAACCTAGTCAAAAATCACAACCGGTACCAGCTACGATGATGAAATCCGCGCACGGTTGTTGCCAGCCAACAGAGCTTAGCCAGCTTACAAAAACTGTTCCCCTCGAAACGACTCACCATAGGGTCAAAGCTTTTACTGTACAAGACAATGATCTTGCCAGTCCTCATGTATTCCTCGGAAAATTTCGAACTCTTGACCGCGCTCTAGAGAAGAATATTCCGCAGAATCTTTGGCCTCCTACATGAGGATGGACGATTCCGTAGCCTACATAACAACGAAATCGATGAGCGATACCACGACCGTCTGGTTGTGGATAAAATCCGACTCAACAGGTTGCGGTGTGCGGGTCACTTAATCCGTATGGATGAGGATGATCCAGCCCGAAGGGTATATATGGTAGGAAAAGAAGACGAGGCAGACACTGCCTGAGATGGAGCGATGGCGTGGGTCCGGATGGCAGACAACTTGTAGGGACATCAAATTGGTGTACTTCGGCGCAAAACCGGGATGTCTGGAGTTCCTTATTACGGTAGACCTAGAGCGGATACGGGTTGTTGGGCCGTTGATGATGATGAAGATGAGTGCTAAGAATGACGTAAGTCGAGGCATCAGGGGATTAGGGAAAGCAGATTGGATAGCAGAAGATCAAGTGTACCGTTTGAATAATTTCTGGTGAGATTAAAAAGTTGTTCATTAAGGTGTCGAGATGAGAAGGAGGAGGAAAGGAGTAATTGGGATGTGAAGGGTCAGGTGAAGGAAGGTTTAAATCATCACAAACAATAAAAGGAAGAGCGAGGAGGGAGGAGGGAGAGCGAATAACTTCAATTACGATTATTATATTTTTTTGCAGAATTCCTTGTACTTGTGGCAGAGACATGGCAAATATATGTAGTAAATAATAAACTTTCTTAAATATCACATACAAATCATGTAACCTTTTCTCCTGTCTGGAACGCCAAGCTTTTGTTTTATGTCTTACTGAAGCATCCTATAATTTACTCTGGAAGGAATTTTTAATTTGAAAAAAAAAACCTAACGTTGTCCGTCAATTGTAATCCCACCCTAAGAATTGTCGACGTCAAAGCTACTTGCAGAATGCTTTTTGCTATAAAAGTAGGCGTGCAGTTATGGCAAAGCTCTTTTGAAAGCTAAGGACGAATCGTAGGAGCTAATCACTAATATTTTGAAAGAGTGCTTGGTTGAAATTTTCGGTGAAAGCTTTGTTAAAATTTCAGTAGAGCCGAGAACGGTATGTTTATCCGATTAGGGCAGATTCAAATACAAAGCTTCCTTCATTTTTGTTCAAGGATAATTATTTTGAGATTTATGCCTATGTTGGAGGAACGACTGAAGCTGATTGAAGTGTTGGGATTGGCGGTGTCTTCCTAACTGCTCTAACGACTTTGGTCCTAAAAAAAAAACAAATATTTTTCGGTTACTTTTACCTAGACCTTATTTTCGGAATTGCCAAATTTCGGAATTTTTTAATTTTGTTTAAAACACTGAACAGGTATATGGGTTGGGGTTCAGGCGGAGGGAAAATGGGCGCAAAGTGGAGGAATCTCCTAAAAAATTTTAAACGCTCGTGGCTCCGTTAATATTAGGAATTTCGCGAAAAGCAGCTTAATTCGTGATCATTTGTATTTGGGAGAATTAGTTCTTTGAAATAGTATAAGTGATAGGTGATGTGTTTTTTCCAAACTAATAATAAAATTTTATGCGTTTTTAAAATTGTTTTGTAAAACAGGTAAAAAGGTTCAAAGAATTATGGTCCGGACACGCCAGTGGGGGGCGGATTTTTACCAACTAGAACCACTCCTGACTCCTTACCTCCCCCATAGAACCACCCAAATTTAAATTACATTAGCTCGCGAGAAATTAGGTGATATCATATTTCCACGCTTTCCCCTCAACCACTCGCCGGAGGCAGAGAATAATCTGTGTGTCTAATGACCGTTTTTGAGTGGTCCTATCGCTGTTAGTGCCACCCAAGCATTTGGTGGATGGCTTGGAAGTGATGGTACGATTCCAAATGTGAATGCGGGTGTTCCTTCGTTTTCAGCTCCTTCCTCTGTAAGTGTGATTTTGCAAGTGACTATCGACAACAGCAGCGAGGTAGGTGGGGATACATACCAAGCCGAGTTGAATGCATTCTTCACGTCCAGAGTCATAACCATTCAATATTGTCTGGTGTGACCCTTTGCATGAAGTTCATCCTTAGCCGAACAAGTAATGAATTTGATGACATCCATGATTGATCTGGCTTTACAGATTTCACTTTTTCCATCTGAAGTGCCACTTTGGCTCTCAACATTTGGGAGTAATCTTTGTAGATTACCTTCTTTAGTATTTTCTTCATGGTGTCTAGGTGACATATCAGTTTATAGGAGATTGCCTCGCCTGGAAGTTTAACAGCCTTAAACAGAAGAAACAGTTTCTGTTGCTGTAATAGTGTTGGGAATGTTTCCATTGACATACAACCCTTGAACACCTCAGCGAGTATGTCGGGTCGGGATATCATGGTCCCCGCAAGTTGTCCGTGCCCCTCTCTTGTTGGGGAATAACGTCTGGATAATTTCCATAAAGAAGTAGGTTACATAACCTGCAAAGATAAATGACACGTGAGTCGCCCCATAACAATTTTGTATGTACTCCTCCATGTGTGTACTTTCACGTCTGAGCAGAGTTCTTTCTTGCTTCGCTAGCTAGCCTGCTCAAAGCTGCTGCGGGATTCCTTAAATGCGTACTTTTTTTTTGCTTTCCTGCTTAACGCCCTGTGAGCCACTTGTCTGGCTCTGTGGCAAGTCTATCGAAGGTAAGTCGATTTACTATTCCACACTTAGGTCTTCTGCTTGGGAATGCGCATCTTCTTAGCATGGGTGCGCAACATGCCTTGACGATGCCTTGCATTATATGGAGAGCGATATCAGTGGATGTGCTTGCCTTCTTGGACTAGTCTAACCACACCTCCATGTATATTTTCCGATCTATTGCTTTTATAGACTAATCTGACATTCTTTCCAGTTTTGGTTTTGAACATATTAAGCGGACTAACAAAAGTCATATCTTCAGTCGAATTAGCTACACCCCAATCCCCTCTCATTTCATTTAGTGTTTGCATCATCTTCGTTAACCAACACTATGTATATCAAAAGCTTCTAATGAACTCCTCCTGTGGTAGTTCCTTGCCCTCTTACTAGTGGGTCCACCTATTAATATCACCAGCAAGCATTTTCGGGATGGCGTCGGGAACAACACTTAGCAATGTGTAACCTGGTGGGGCGCAGCAGCTGTACACATATGCACCACCTATTTTCGTTCACATAAAGCTAACTGACTCATGTTATATCGTATGGCTTGGCACGGGCCCAATATGTGACTCATACACCACCGCCGAGGTTTCCCTAAGGTTCACTCTAGATGACAATTTCCATCTCGGATTTGTAAATCGCTTACCCAAGCAAATCCTGAGTGATCCTGTAATGATTTTGGATTATTTGAGTAAACTTTATTTTCGCATTGTAGTTAATGATTTCCTAAAAGGTCTTAGAATTGACGAGCTTATTCCTGTATTGATGCATTCCCCCATTTTGAAGACCCTCTTGAACAGCGCTCTTCTTTTAGTCCATCATTCTTGGCTTTCATTATTGGTGTTCTTCGTAGAGCTTTGAATTTGTATCACTCAAGTTATCCATTACCGCGGAACTGTGGTCAATGAATTTCTGCCACCTGGCACCTGGCATTGAGAAACGGTTACACCTATTGAGACGAAATTTGGTGAACTGTCCATCCTCACGTAAGCAGCGAATCACATCTTTCAATGTTGAGCTCCAGGGAGTTGGGTCCATATATATTTACCTCTTTTAACATGTAAAAACTGTGTGGGTTATCAAATGAAAGGTTTCGATTAGAAGTTCTTGAAACAATTATCAGTTTTGATATCAGTTGTAAAGGGGGGAGCGACTACGGGGGTTAGAAGTTGGACACTTATTTCAAGAGACCATTTTCAGAAATTACCTAACATAAACAATCATAAGGTACCTGTGCAATTTTGTTAAATTACCGCATGAAATTTGTGTTTCGGTATTGAAGCGTTCTTTCGTAATCATAACTATGAGGCTACTTGAGTTATTCTGGTGAAATATGAATAATAACAATGATGCTGTCAAGAGAAGTTGCATTGCATCCTAGAAGAATTACTATGCCTTTTAATGGTTATAGTATATCCGTTATCAAGTCCATAACCGACAGAATTTTAAACATGTTCCCAACTTCCAAATATTTTATTAAGTATTCACTCAGGTACCTTAATCCCTTTCTGGTTCCACAGAAGTGTTCTGGGCTGTATAATGGCATCCCTGCTCTTTTCTGGCCAGGTTATCAGTTGTCTTGTCTTTCTAACCCAAAGCGGTAATCAATTTCTGATTCTTCAGTCGGTCACTGTCATACTCTCCCATTTTGCATTACGTCAACGTGTTTCAAACTTCTTCTAACAATTACCGCGGATACCGCCTAGAATGTATGTCAGTTTTCCATTGACATAGGCAACTTTCCCCTTTTTCTGATACTCCCGGTCAATCTAAAAATGCTCTCCTTGCCTGCATTTATATGCGCACATGGACTACGATGGCCTTGACTGGTTTGATTGGTAACTCCATCGACCTGCATCAAGTACGAGAAATTCTTAGTCAAGTTTGGATTGTATTCCGATAGCCTATTAGCCTCATATTTGTTTCTACAGATTAAAACAATGTTGTGAGCGCAACTCCGGACCTATATTCCAGTATTTCTTAGCTCTCCTATGAGTTTACTAACTATCGTAATCCATATAAGCGGTGATAGCACCCCGCCTTGTGAATAACCTTGATAGTGTTCATGACAATAGAATTTGCACCTTTCGGCAATACATTTTGCCTACTCTTTCACATCCTTCCAATTGAGAAGGGCAGTGTATCTTCCACCCTATTCCGGATCAGGGCATACCCTAGTTCTGTATGCGATGTGTTGTTGAACGCTCCTTCGATATCCAAAGAGTACGCAGTGATATTTGTTAAGTTTCTATGCCATCCTGTTATATATCCATTACTTGATAATAATAATAATCGTTGACGAAACAATCCAATTGGATCAGGGCCTTCAAGACCGTAACGGTACAACACAGTACACTGTAGGAGGCAATGTGGTCAGCATTGTGCTCGCCCGGGATTATTACTCAGATACTCATTCACAGCTGAGTCGACTGGTATCCGGCGTTAAATCATGATACAAATTCCACGTACGATAGCGTTGTGCTGTAACCACTCAGCTATCCGGATAACATCACTTGATACAAAGAAGTTTTGGTTGACCTTCCTGCGTGGTAAGCGTGTTGACATGTATGTAAGGGATTGCGCATAGAAACGTTTTTTCACCGTTTTAAGTACGAACGATGCCAGGCAGATCGGTCTAAAAGATTTAAGGTGAAAGGGATCATTTTTATCCGCTTTCAGAATAAAGACCTTTCTGGCCCGCCTGCATGCCCTTGGTATACACCCCAAGGCTATGCTGTCCCTTACCATTATTAGAAGAGACTTTAAGATTATGGGGCCCCTCTGGAGTAGTGATGGAAAAATGTCATCTACTCCGGGTGATTTCGATGGTTTAAAGATTCTTACCCTACCTTCCGGGCATACCTCTTTCGCTAGTTTCCAATTCTCCTCTTCCCCTTCTGTTTGCTGTTGGTATGTCAGGCAGAATGTTGTTGCCTCTGCTGTGGACTAGGACCCCGGGAAATAAGTTCTAAAATAGGTATATTTCTTTCCTCCTCATTCTCGTAATTCGCACATCTTCCTTTTTCGGAAAGACAGAAGATATTGCCCTATCTTTGGCTATAGCTTTTCATAGTCTGGACGTTTTTGTCTTTTGTTCAATCCCTTCACAGAATTCCCTGAAGCTTGCTTCTCTGACCGAATTCTTTTTTTTCTTTAGCCTTTGTCCCGTTCACAAGCGGGGTTGGCTTGTCGTGATCGATTTTGCAATTTAGCTCTATCAAATGCCTGATCTGTATGGAATCGCGAGGCTTTTAAATTCCCATTCAGCGTATCAAGCCACCGTTATTTCGGCCGGCCTTTGGTCGCTTACCATTGATACGTCGATCACAAAGAACGCCAGTTGTGCAACACCATTTCATCTAGGTTGCGTTACTGCGGGAAGCAATTTCAAAACGAAGTTCTCCGTCGGCTGATAGCGTTGACCCGAGATATTTAAATCGCTCAGTCAGGTCACTGCCGCTGACAGTGATTGTGCATATTTCGTGCATGTGTCGTCAAAACTCAGTTTTATTCAGATTCAATCTAAGACCGTGTTGCATTAGGCGATCATTCCATTTTTGGATAAGTTGCTCGAGATCAGTTTTGCTATCAGATGCCAGGAAAACATCATCTGCATAAAGCAGAGTATAGGGCACTGGACGTTGAATATCCTTTGTGAGAGTGCCATAACAAGAACAAATAGGAGTGGTGAGAGGGCGCTTCCTTGATGAACACCAACAAAGACACGAAGCGGCTTTGATACACCCGCCACACTTCGAACTTTATTTTTCGGATCGTGGTAGAACAGTTGGACCCAGCGCATAAGTTGTTCTGGCAATTGTTGTCGTAGAGCATACCAGATGCTTCTCTGACAGCATTGCTATATGTTATAAGTGTCTTTTTGTATCTGGCCATTCATAGTATTTTGTTAATAGTAGAGCCATCTCGAACTCACTAAAGTTCTTGGTAGAGTTAGGTTTGGGTCCTGTAGAGGAGATAGATATGTTGACTCTCAGAGAGCTAGGTTCCACATCAGTCTACTCTGCAATCTATTGGTTGACTCCCCGTTTGAAGGACTGTAGCTCGAGTTTCTCATACTGCTCTTCGATAAATTATTAACTTGCTAATGGAAGATATTCACGTTTCCATGTTCCATTTCTCAAATAAGATGCGGGTTTAATGTCAATAGCGCTTAAAGAATTTGATATTGCTAAAACGTATCATCGTTTAAATAGATTCACCTGATTACACAATTTTAATACTTTTTATAAAGGACGAAATTTCCTGTAACTTCACTTTCAAAGCTGTGTTCGTAAGTCTTATTATTCGTCTTAGTTATTTTACTTTTGGTAGTATTCCCTTGAAGAGCTCCTTAAATGCATGATATAACATTTTGGTATTATAGCGTTGAGGGAGGAAGGAGCCGACACCGTCTCCATTTCTGGTTCTACTGGTTAGTTTATATGCAAGTATGACCACACGCTTTCAGGTTTTTTGAGTGGTTGTGCTCCGGCAAGAATTTGAGAAATACGTAAAAAATTAAGACCAGTGCTCGAAGAGAAAGTAGACTGCGCTGGCAACAAATTAATAGCATAAGTGTGGATTAATGGGGATAAGGTTACGGTGAAAACTACTTATAAATTGCTTTCAATTTATTTGGGAGAATTTTAATTATGTATGAAATTATTGGGTTATTTTTCAAGAGAAAAAGACCAGGGACATTGATATATTTTTATTTAATATTGCACTCTGCATGATCTACAGCTACGTAATTATTAAGTTTATTTAATTCGTTAAGTATTACATGTTAATAAAAATACTTTGACAATATCACAAGCAAATTTCCCCGTGTATTTGACTTATAAAAGGGCAGGTAATTTATTAATCACCATTTGCGAAACGATTAATTTAAAAAAAATTCATTCGAAATTTATTTGGTTTCTTCTTCGTTTCCTAAGGTCCATTCATACAAATCCATAAAACATTCAAAAGCCTCGCGGAATAGTTGTTATAAATTAAGCAACTGTACAGGAATGTCGTTTTAATGTTTGTTTCGTTATACTGAATTTATTGTGAGTTTGTGATTGGGTCGAATAATTTGGCAAGGACTGCCGCCGCCTTCGCACAGCTGGACTCAAGTTGTAGTGGATATTTGACTGGACTAAGAGCTCCTTGAACACCTCGATTATACCGACATTGTCCTTTGCTGAGCATTCAACGTAGCCGCACTTCCAGTCGATCGTTGCAATACTCTCTGTAACTTCTTGTTTCAGTTTCCGTGAGGATGTGTCGACTTTATTTCCAACAATTACTATCGGTGCTTTAAAGCCTCTCGAGTCCACAATCTGGAATTGGAAAAAATATATATAAAATATTTGTTTTCATCTCAATCTATAAGGGACGGAATAGGTGGAAATGTGTGAAAAATTGTTCCAATTGGTAAGTTGAGCTATGTCACGGCGAAATTGTATGATCCTATAATGAAACTAAGGGGGGGGGGGCTTGGGGGTCAGGGAGTTTCCAGTCAGTCGAGAAAAGCCTGGAGACCATACAGTAGCCGCTTAGTGTTCTTTTGCATATTTTTGGATTGGGCGGCTTCTGAGAATGGGTCCGCAAAAGAAATGATCAATCTTCGGCCCCCACACTTCTCCCTTTTGCATCAAGCGTCAGGATTGGAAAGTACTAAGGACCTTTCATTTGATGTCCCACATGACAATATTCCAACAAATTTCATTTTAATATTAGCTGCCTCTGATAAACGTGTGTGCGACAGACAGACAGGCAGTAAACCGATTTTAATACATAACATTTATACAATACCTTAAATAGTTAGATTTATTTGCTAATCCCTGTCGCCAAAAGGTTGACTAAGCGCTCTAATGATTTGTTGAAGTAGTAATGATGAAAGGATCCCTCAGACTTCCACCATTTTATGCAGTTCCGGTTGTGTCCTTGAACTTGTCCTTCAATTTTTCTCGATTTATTTTGTGGAGGAGACGATTCAATGGGCGTGGATTAGAGAGATTTTCAGAGTGTTTGTTTTTATGCGAAATTTTGTGAGAAAGATGCAAATCGACATTGAAAACAAAGGTCGGGAAACCGGAAGCTGAACGCTTTAGGTATGAATGGTTTTGTGCATTGCTTATGTCAAGTATTATTAAAAGTAGGACCAAGACGGCTATGGTTTCTTACCAGGGCAGAAGCAACTCTTCAGACACTGGTTCACCTCTGCCTCTGGCTGTACGCTCCCTTTTGTAATTCGCAAAACACGACAAGGGTACGAATTATAATCAACGTAAATTCGCCTACAGTTCAGACCAAAGCTCGGCCAGAGCTAGACAATTTTTTTAGGGAATGGGGAGTCCTAAGTCTGCATACACTTGATGCCGGACCGGACCAAATAGAGAGCAACTTGCTCCTACTTTTGATGGTCCACGGACTCCTCTTTTTGGCTTTAACACCCAAGTTTCCAAAATTAAAAGAAGAGCAAAGATGCATCGCACTTATGAGAAGACGTCTCCTGCTAGCGATGGAACCCAGAAACTTTGCTTACTTCCATTTTTCACAGTGCACTCTTATTGTTGCGATGAGGCTCACTGACGATGATAGATTGTCTGGTAGGTCTTGCGCTGCCTCGAAATTGCTGAGGTTGATTTGTGTCAACCTCATTTCTTTACTGCATCCAAGGCTTTCCTAAACACTGGGCATCTGTTCCTGCCTTTAACGTGTTGACAGTCTATGCCCTTGCTACCTTACCGCGGAAATTTTCAGTCGTTTTACCCGGTGACTTCATTAACTCCAGCATCAAATCTCCTGTTTGGAACATCTAATTCGGCTGACGATTTCTTCAAGGTCCATTAGCTCAGGATCGGATTTAACCTTCCCGAGGATATTGGCATAAGTCATATCACATTTTTTTGAGATGATGATCAATTCGGGCCGAAAGTTTCTTTAACGTGTCCCATTTTTCTTTCTGCCAACCTTGGTCCATGCTTCCTTGGTTCCTTTTTGGCACTTTACCGCCCTTGGGTCGATTGGAGCTGGCACCTACGATTTTAGTCATTTTATTCGCCTTCTCCTTTGCCGAGGAGAGTCCTTTTCGCCTTTTGGCGTCCTGCGAGGATTCGCGGGAAATTGCGAAATCGTCGAGCTTCTCCTAAATGGATTAAACACTAATTCCTGCGGCATCTTCCGACTAAGTAAGTCACTCCACTATGGGCTAATGAATGGCCAGTTTGTGAAGCATCTTTCCGTGTTTTCGGAATACGCGTTCTCGGGAGCGATGTACCCCTTTTAAATGCCTTTTTCGCAACTACTGTATTCTACTTGTAGTGGTTGCCCGGTGGTCGCTGTACGTGAAGTCCCCAATAACTTGTGAGGATTTATTACGTGCCAGCGCAGGGCTGACAAAAGTTAGATCCACAGTGGAACCAGATCCCCCTTTCCGACAAGTGTTTACATCACCGGATGCTTCTAATAGGCACCGTCCCCTTAGGTTAGTCTCTTTGCTGCCCCACTCGATGGGCCACTTATTAAAGTCACCGGCTATCACCTTTGGATTTCGTCGTCTTGAGTCGCGAACAAAATCGTCTACCGAGTTTTCAAACTCAGGCACGTGAGGCCCGGTGGGGCGTAGCAGCTGTATACGAATATATCACTTATTTTTGTCCACACAAAGCCATTAGCCGCCTGACCCAAGCTATATTGTATGGCTTAACGGCCGCACGCCTATATCGCCGCCCATCAGTTGAATCCGTGACCCATACGCCACCGTCAAGATTTCAGTACGATTCACTAACGATGCGCAAGCAAATCCTGTACGACCCCACAATGATTGAGGTTTATTTGTATTAATCTCATTTTTTAGCTGCAGTTAACGCCTTCCTAAATTCCTGGCATTTAACACTTTCTGTAATATGACGGACTTTCCTTCGTACAAAATGCACATGGGGTCCCTGTTGCACTCCTTGTCTATATGTTGTTTCTCCCCACACCTTTGATATCGATCGGGCCGATCCATGCCGTTAATGCATGTTTTTGCGAAGTGTGCAAACGTCAGGCATTTAAAGCACTTCTTTGGAGAGATCTGTTTCCTTAGTCGACAAACAACCCATCTAATCCTTCCCCATGGCCAACAACTTCTGTGCTGCCTTCACTGGCAGTCGCATTGTGGCCGTTTCAGTACCGCCATCAGCTTTTCTTAGGCTCACGATAGATTCTTCGCTGAATTCCTCCAATTTGAATTGTTGCTTCACGGCAGTGCAGATGTCTTCTCTGGATGTTACCTCATTGAGATCCTTGCACTGTATATACGAGTATATCTCATGTTTTTGGGAACGAACCGGGACTTTCTCCCCAAGTAAGTTTATAACTTGGTTACGAAACCCGTCAGTTTTTCCCACGCCGGATTTTTTCAGCTCAAACATGAGATCCCTTTCTGAGATCTTCGGATTTTCCTGACCTTTACGCCTAGGTCTTTTAGGTTTCTATGTATGATAGGTTTCCTTTGCTGGAGATTACAAATGCCGCCGGGCGAATTCGCTCCTTTGGTTTCTTATTCCAGTTCTTGTTTACGACCTTAGTTTGTCCACAATTTTTATTTTCTTTCGTTTTCGTTTCGCTAGCGGGCATTCCCGCTTGGGGCACATGTTTTCCCCCTTCTAAACTTTTATTTCCATTTGTTGGACTGGTCAAGACGCCTTTTTAAGGTTTTGTGTAAACACAAAACCTTATTAAAATCGGTTTACTGTCTGTCTATCTGTTGTCCGTCACACGCATTTTTCTCGGAGACGGTTATAGTGATTGACACCAAATAGTGAGTTACATCCTTTTACGATGAATTTAAGGGGGGGGGGGGTCCCCATACATGAAAAAGGGGGGTGTACATTTTTTTTTCATCAAATATAGTCATGTGGGGTATCAAATTAAAGGTCTCGGTTAGTACTTTTCGGAGCTGGTCTTAGTTTTGACTTTTATTGAAAAGGTAGGGAGTGCGGGGGGTTGAAAGTGGTCATTTTTTAACGAACCCATTCTCAGGAACTACCAAACCGAAAAATCAGGAAAAAATCGGGGGGCTGCCACTATATGGTGCCTAGGCTCCGAAATACCCTCCACATCGATACCTGTTCAAATAAAGTTAATAATAGCATATTATTACAATTTTTAGTAATTGACAGGAAAACCTCCCTTAAGTTCACCCTAGATTCACACACAGCACACACAGCAATGTAGGCTATAGTATAGAGCATGATCCTGCCAGATTTGGTGAAAATCGCACTATTACTAACAAAGTTATACTAGGTCAAATCTGTCGCTCCTCTGCAAATTCAAGACTATGAATGTCAATATCACTTGAAAGTGGTTATTTCCACATAATATATGCATATTTTACGTGCTACATGCTAATGGGGCAAATGCACACCCAAATCTCTTTATAAAAGAAATACACAAAACCTTTCATACCTGAAGCGTCTAGCTTCCGGTTTCCCGACTTGTTTCCTTTGCTTGCATTCTCTTACTTGATCGAAGGTCGATGACCTTGTGGTTTGGTGTCAGTTGGGTTGCCTGTGACACTGCTGGGGCAGGGAAGTTCGGCTTTTTCTTAGGTTTTCTTTCTTCCTCCTGCGACCTATTATAAAGCACCCTGATGCTATTTTAGACCCAAGCGGCAGAAAAGGTAGTTATTCTGGGTCGGTGAATTTTGGCCAGATTAGTCCTTTTGCAGGCTCCTTCACCTTTTCTAATTGCTAAACTCTCATGAGCTTTTTCTTTTGCCGTCTTTGGCATTGGAGGAGATCGTAAAATGCATGAGCTTCTCCTGAATGGATCTATTTGCTGCTGCTGGAGTACCTCTCGATCAGATCCGATAGGCATCGAAATCGCCCTTTTTTGGCCAGCCATCTCCTTTCAGCCCATCATTCTTTGCGTTTGAAATTGGTGTTCTTGGCAGAGTTCTGCTTCGTTCGAATACCACCTTCTCTACATCTAAAACATTTGTAGCATTAGATGGCACTGCGGCACTGCGGTCGGGGAAACTCGATGGCCGGGGGCCCGCATGTGAACTCTCAAAAGCCGCCGGTACTGGGGTTCCGAGCCTCAGCACCGTAAATTTAATCCTTCCAAATTCGTCCATGTTGGTTTTATTTTCTGGGTATCCTTCCCATAGCCATTTTAGTCCACGCACCAGAGATGAGCAAACACTACCCCAAGCACGGACAGAAAAGAAAATTCCATGAACACACATTTACACGTCAATAAGTATGCCCCTATCCACCATTTGGAGTCGTGCCTGATGGCAGATCTGGTAACTCCTCGCAGGTCTGTCTATCCGTCTGCCTGTCACACGCATTTTTCTCGGAAACGGTTGCAGCGGTTGACACGACATTTGGTGGAAAGTTGGGAACTGGGAACATTGACGTATTCAGCGAGTTACATCATTCTATGTCGAATTTAAGGGGGGGGGGGCTGCCCATACATGCACAAATGGACAAACGTCCACTCAAATGTTTTTATAGAAGAACTACTCAAAGCCTTTCATACTTGAATCGTCCAGTTTCCGGTTTCCCGACTTGTAGTATAATTGAAGGAGGATTTTCATGACTCATTTCTGTTTTACGGATTCTACACCGTCTGGAGGGTACTATACCCAATAGCAGAGAACTGCACATAGCAAGCTGTAATCAATGTTGTGGAAATAAAACAGTTCTTTATTTATGAATAACTAACCTATCCGTCTGGACTTACGGCGAAAACATACTTACATAAATCTTCCTTAAAAGGACTTCTTTTCTGAATAGAGTGAGGATAAGAAATCTAATTTGCAAACGAATGGGGCTCGGACAGATATGGTTCAAGCAGTTCACTTGCAGTGGTTTCTCCTAAATGACATTTGACCCAAATACGAAGCATAGGATAAATGTATTAAAATATCCTTATTTCCATATGTCTGACGCCAATTCAAGAGAACACTTCTATCACGACAAAATTTATTGTAATTATTGTTTATCATTGCAAACGTATGCTCCTTGACACTCCGTGGAAGCTTTTATCCATGAGGACTATAGTAGTCTAGTCCTTGAATTGTGTTTCTTCTATTGTCTAGGCATACAAAGATAAGTGTGTTTATATAATATATTTCGTAGTAAATATCGAGCTGGGAAATTAATTTAAGCATTTGCCTAAAGTGTTATGTATGTACATGACACCATCCAGCTCACTGGGAGGGTTGATAAATTGAAATTTAAACGCCAGTCACGGAATAATTCCTTCTGTTTACACATCTCGTTGGTTATTACATCGACAACAACTTCTATTTTCAAGTGAAATACAATATTGCTCTCTGCGCATAAAGTTAACGTAAATAATGTTGTACCCAGCAATAACAAAACCCAAAATGGATTCTATAAATAGCCTTGAAATTGCTCTCACTTTATTTGGGGAGGTGATTACGTCCGCTTTTCCTTCATTGCTGCTGTGAAAGTTGTTGAAAGTGAGGCTTTCACTTATTTATGTATGTTCAAGTACATAAATTGTTTGTAAGGATATTCGAACTCTGTGATTATAGGTATTTCATTATCAGCTTTTCAAACGGAAATTTAAGTATACATATATATATTTTAGTAGGTACTTGCAATTTGTGACACTAAAAATTGAAACGAGAGGGGGGGGGGGGAATTGTAACCTTGAAAGATTATTAAGGGTGGTTGTTAATCTGGGTAGGCTGAGAGGAGATAATTTCCGAACAACACTGGAAAAGAAGAGGTTATTGGCAGGCTTCATATTAGATTTTCTTTGACTTTTTCACCTGAAAATTTTAATTTTCTCTTCAAAGTCAAGTCGTAGGTTCTCGGAACAAATATGTCCCAATTAGTGAAGTAGTATTTACTTTATACTACTTTTGCCTACTAATAGATATGGAAACATTCTTTTCTTTCAAGCTTTCTTCTCTTATAATATGGAAGACTTATAGACTTAAAGAGTATTTGGAATTTCTTACTGAAAGAGGGTAGTTAGCCTACCAAAAATTTTGAAAACATGATCAGAGGTTAATTATATGTACGAGTATGTCCCGATTTCCGTATCTTCAAAATGTATAGTATGTATTATAACTTGCTGATGAAGAACGAAATCTTAATGTCTCGTTGTCATTATCAACCACAACTTGATAAGGTGCAATTTCGCCGAAAACCCTCATCGCAGTAAGTAATTCCGACGACCAAAAGCAATCGGGAGTATACAGATTGAAAGACCTTCCCCGCGAATTTAAAAATGCAGGAATTTACCTTGATTTTATTGAATTTCTTTCTTTTTTAAGGTTTTGTGTAAAACAAAACCTTATTAAAATCGTTTTACTGTCCGTCTTTTTTTCATCGTTGGAAGGTGTAGAGGTTCAGAACCTACCACTGGCTCCTGCCATGCAGTTATGTGAGACTCCTACTCACTAAAACCACCTCCTTCTTCTTCCACTCTCTCCACGGGACTGCTATAAGCATTGCATCGCGGGGCACAGTTAGATACTAGACAGCTACCTCACTCCCCCTTGCCCCTCAAGGGGGGAAATCAGTGCGAGTACACACGATTTCAAATTGTTTTGCCCTTGAGCATGAGCGAGATGTACCGAAAACCCGATCAGCTGTGTTTGACATACCGCCCGGACTTGCCAACGTATTGGTGAGATTGGCAAGTTTTGGCTTATGTATAAGTGAATACGTGAAACAGCTTTTTGCTATATGCGTGAGCACGCCGTAGTACCAGAATAGCAAAAGCTCACCGATCTCTCTCTTACCAATACGATTTGACGAAGATTATGCCTTTTCCTTGTTTAGCGTCTCTGATGTGTACAGATAAGCTTCTGCAAGCACATTTGCAAGTGGGGTCATTTTTGTAAGGGTACTGCCTATAGTATATCTACTGTGTCGCGGGGCTGGATCAGTTCTTAACTGCGGCTTATTATTGTTCTCTCCTTTTCTTGCCTTCTTCGCAGTTCTTCATGCCTTAGCTGTTGATGAATTATTTTCAGCTCAATTTCAACTTGATTCCAACCCTTTGTTGACTCCAACATAAACTCCAGTATATTTTCAGGTGTTGAGCACCTGTCTGCGATCGCCTCCAGCTTAGTTCGGTGCGCTGTAAACCTTGGCCACTCAAATACAACATGCTCCGTATTCTCAGCCACGTTGCCACACCTTGGGCAGAATGGTGCTTCGTCGTGTCCTAATCAATGTAGATAAGCCCGATAACCGCCATGTCCACTTAAAAACTGTGTTGGCTCGTGGCCTAATTCCTCGTGGATCCTTTCAATCCATCTTCGAATGTGTGGAATGAAACGGTAGGTCCAGCGGCCAGTTTGTGCCTCGTTCTATCTCTCTTGCCATACTGCAATGGATTTCCGCCGTGCTAGTTGCCGTCGAAGTACAATAGACTCCCCGATTGAATACATTTTGTCGTAGAGGCGCCGACCTTCATTGGCCAGAATGTCTATGGGGATTGTCCCTGCCAGTATATATGCTGCTTCTCCTGATGTGGTTCGATAAGGACCGCATACCCGGAATGCACTTAGTCGATACGCCATTCCTAGTTTTCCGCAGTTTGATTTGTTTTCCAGAACTGCCCTTGAAATAAGACAACGTCAACTTTGTCTTGGTCCACCAATATTCCGTACTATACTCGAGATCGTTATAGCGATGGAAGACGCTTTAGTTGCAGCGCACTCAATGTGTTGAACCTTTCGTCAATCATTACTCCCAAGTATTTAAGCGACTCTTGGGAGAAAATTGTTTGTTCACCAACTTTAATTTCCACCGTTGTGTCCTTCCCTCTTTTGTTGATCAGCACTAGTTCGGTTTTATGTTCAGCAAGTGATAGACCGGACTTTTTCAAGCAGGAATTTATCTCCCACATTGCTTCATTTGCGTAGATTTCGCTCTCGTCTAAGCGCTTTGCAACTACTGTTACCCTGATATCGTCCGCAAATCCAATGGTTGTCACGCCGTTAGGAAGGCGTAGCGTCAACACTCCATCGTACATAATTAACCACAGTAAGGACCCTAAGACAGACCCCTGTGGTATGCCGCGCGTCATCGAGAATTATGTCAATCTATCGTCCGAGTCGCAGTATAATTTTTTTCCTAGATGAAATGCAATAACGACGCGTATAATGTACTTTGAAGTTTGTAGTTTGGTTAGAGCCTCTATGATTTTCGTCCATTTTACAGTGTTGAATGAATTTTTTCCATCGAGAATCACCAGTGCGCAGCATTTGTTATCTTGTATTGCAGCGCGAGCCAGGCCAGCCACCATGTCGATTTCGGCTCATCTCCCCTTACGAAACCCGAATTGCTTGTCGGATAGGCCTCTTTCCCTTCCTTTTCCGCAACAGCGAGCTAACCGGCTGCTATAATACTCATTCAAATAGTTTACCAACGGTATTGACCAAACATATTGATCGATATGAGGAGGGGTCACCCAATGGTTTACCTGGCCTCGGAATAAGCATCAGCTTTTGCAGCTTCCATTGCTCGGGGAATTCTCCTTCTCTAAGGCATGCCGTAAAGACTTGGGCAAACATACCTGTTGCTGAATTGGTGGACCTCGGCACAAAACCGGGATGTCTGGAGTTACTTATTAAGGCAGGCCTAGACCGGATACCGGTTGTTGCGCCGTTGATGATGATGATGATACCTGTTGCTGTCCTGACTGTAACTTTTATAACTCTGGGGTAAACTTAAGGGGTGTTTTACTCAATTACCCTAAAAATGTGGTAATATAGTATTATTAACTTAATTTGAACAGATATCGATATAGAGAGTATTTTGTGGCCTGGGCATCATATAGAGGCAGTTAAATGAATTTTCAAATTTTTCGGTTGGGTAGTTTGTGAGAATTGGTCCTTTAAAGAAATTATCAATTTCCACCCCTCCCGTTCTCTGCTTTTTTTAACAAATGTCAAAACTAAGACCGGCTTCGAAAAGTACTGTCCGAGGCCTTTCATTTGATACCTCAGATGACTACATTTGATACCCCACATATCCACTCCCCTTTTCAATGTATGGGGATTCCCTCCTTCACTCCCCCCTAAATTCAACGTAAAAGGATCTAACTCACTATATGCGTGAGCGTTCACAGTTCCCACCTTCCTTCCAAAGACAGACTGACTGACAGTAACCCGATTTTAATAAAACCTCAAAAATGTGCATAAATCCAAATAGGATCTACGCTGTTGTAGCAAGGGGAGGTTCAGAAAGTGGAGGCGAGAGGGGTAGTCCACACGAGTGAAGTTTTCTTAAAGAAGAGGGAATGGGTGAATTCTTCACATTTTCGAGAGCAAGAGAATCACAGTTACGGGAAGGTGACCAGATAACGAAGCAGTACTCGAGGTGACTCCTCACGAGAGAATTAAAGAGAGCTAAAAAGGGTTGGATGGAGTGAAAACCAGAGGAGGGGCGAAGTATACTACAGCCTGACGAATTTGGTGCTCGATTGGTGACTTCGAGGGGAGGGGGGGGCAATGAAGGCGTTGAGAAATCGATTGAACTCTATTTCTAGATTCACAACGACAACGACAACACGGTGAGACTACTTGGGTACCCGGTCATTGTGGAGTAGATGGAAATGAAATCTCGGATGCTCTAGCAAAAGAGGGTACAATGTCCCCATGCTCGGACTGGAACCAGCAATTGGGGTGTCAGTATCCTTGGATAATGCTGCTATCAAAAACTGAGAACAAGTTCCCATAATGACAGGTGGCTGAGCCTTAATACTGCTAAACACACCAAATTTCCTGTCAGTCCCAAATAAACATTGTGCAAAGTTTTTCCTATCGAAAGGCAGGAAGACTGCCAGAAATATTATGGGTGTCCTGAGTGACCATATTTCACTAGCTAGACATATGTTCAGAATTGGAATTCTCCAAGATGGTACGTGACCATCCCGTAATGAGGAAGCGGAATCCAAGGAATATTTTCTATGTAAGTCTCCCGTCTAAGGACGCATCAGACATCAATTTTTTGGTGCTGATGTGCTACAACTTCAGCGGTTAGCATCACATCCACTAACCGAAACCCTGCGGTATACAATCGAATCCGGGATATTCCGGTAGACGGCGGAGTCAAGTGTAATGGACCACTGGAGTCTGAGTGCTCAGAGGATTTGCCTCTCCCGCACCTCAAACACACCCACACACACACAATTTCGTATCGATAAGTGCAACTGGTTCTGAGAAAAGGATGTGTGACAGACAGGTAGCTAGCGAATCGATTTTAATAAGCTTTTGTTTACAATGAAGCTTTATAAATGAACTACACTTCTTTGGGTGGTCCTTGCTCATCAACAATTCCGGACGTCGGAAAACAGGCTGTCTAAGTATATTCTCGAACTGAGTCAAAATAAGACTTCAAAGACCATAATCGCCACCTTCTTTTCCAACCTTTGCAGCGTTCATAAGCAGAATCGATTCATTTTCGTTGGTTGCACATTTGGTTCTGTGGATATCCTCATTTCAGATGTAACCATGGCTGATCCAATGCAACATTTTCGTCTCTATTACGGCGAGGCGCCGTTCATTGTCTTTTATATTCGGCTAATATTCAGAACCATAGAGGACGACAGAGCCGACGATACTGTGGTAAATTTCAGATTTGAGACTTCCGTTGATAGGTCAATTACCAAGAATGCCAGTTGTGGAGCACGAATTCATCCCGGTTGCAGTAGTGCGTGAAGCAATATGGTAACACAGTTTACCATGCTGATAGTGTTGACCCGAGGTATTTAAATCACTCAGTTCTGTTCCGATTACTGCCACAGACAGTGATAGTGTCTGTTTCATTGGGATCGGATGTCAAAAATTCTGTTTTCTTCATATTCAATTTGAGATTGGGCTGCATGAGGTGGTTAATCTATTTAACATGTTCTTCGAGAACAGCTTTACCATGAGACGTAAGGAAAACATCATGCGCATAAACGCTATCTACCATATTTAATACAAAGCAACCTCATGTTATATTGTTTGGTTTAATTATCGGACATGCATGCTGGTCCTACTAGTTCAATCTGCAGCAAAGAATCTTGTAGGTTCTATTTCGGAAGTGGTCTAGAAATGCAAATCCCGAAGGACTCTTCAAAGTTGGGTCCAATTATTCTCCCGCTCCAGTTAACACTTACTTCAGTTCCAGGTATTAGACGATCACTGCAATGTGACTATTAAGTAAACTGTCTTCATTCAACACGGATTTAAGGTCCTGTTAGACTCCTTGCCAATTTCCTAAATCCTTCTACATTGAGCGGACCGATCAATGCCTTCTTGTATGCATTCACAGGACTTTCATTCATGGGCAAGGAGAAGATTCGGTCCCACGGTGAATAGGTAGCTCTCTAAATGACCAAAATATTTATCTAATTTTGCTAAAATCTCTATTCCAAGTCATCGAAAGATAACAGAGGAAATTATTCCGCTTCGTTCCCTCCACCCCCTCTCGTTAATCCTGGATATTGCCTAAACCCATCTTAATTTAAACTTTATAGACTCATTGAATTCGGATATAATTAGTGAGTGCCTATGATTGTGAACATATTTTGGGTTTCTACTCCTTTTTGCAAAATAATACTATAATATGTTGATTGAATTGAAGCTAATCCTAATGCTTAGATTTAATGTGATCTAAATGAAATTAATTCCACAAAGATGTGAGAAACCTCACAACTGCTCGATGTGTATCCTGACATACTTTATGTAGCAAAACGAAAGAAAGGATCCATAAATTACCATGATATGAGCAACATTCCAAGGATATTTGTATCCTTACAAGCAAAAAACATTCGGTTAGGGTTATTTTTAGATTTCCTTATAACTGCTTAATTCGTAGATCTTTGTTTCTATTTCGGGAATTTCACGACCGAATTAAAATGATTTCCTTGATGAGGAGCATATCTTCCTGGAATGGGAGCTAACATTCGTATTCGATATTATTGGGGTCGCTCGTACTATGTCACTTTAGAAGAGGTAAAGCTAATTGGCACCGTAAAGATTGTGTATCTTTTGATGTGGCTTGGGTCAAATAGTATCTGCTATTGTATATATAATAATCAAAAGAGCTTCTAAAAATCCTCGAAAGTTGATAAAGGTAACTCAAGCGAACATTCAATAGTGCAACTTACTTGTTTTCTAAGTCTCGAAACTTCGTTCCACGAGTCCTCATCATCCACTGCGAACACCAAGATAAAAGCACCGGCTGTCGATATAGAAAGCGCCCTCATAGCTGGAAATTCAAACGACCCCGACGTATCCAAGATATCTAAGGTGAGGGATGCTCCATCTGGTAACTCGTATTCTCCGCGATGCAATTCCTCTATGGTTTGCCGATATCGTGAAATATATTTGTCGTAGAGAAACTGTGAAATTATGCAGGACTTTCCAACTTTCGCTGCTCCCATCACCACCACCCTATGCTTCTCTATCCGCAAAGTACTGTAGTCTGGACGGGGTGTTCTGATAACGCTTGCCAACGAGGGCAAACGAAGCCGTTGACATGGCCCTGGCATCCTTTCAGATTTCTTCCTCGTGACTAGTCTGTCGTGTAATTATTCAACTTTTTTGCTTTCCTGTTTCGTAGGATTTTTGCACTTGAATGCTGGGACACAAAGTGACAATTTTCTGACCAAAATTTTGTTAAGAAGAATCCGCCAGGGAATTAGTATGACATCTCCAGGATAACTTGGTCGCTTATTTCCAGGAGTTGACTTTGCGTCATTCGCAGGAAGCTTCACATCTAATGGACCTCTTTTTGTTGGTCTCAATTATTCGTTCTTGCCGATGGCCCCATTTGAATAAGTCTTCAGAACTGAAAAGAGAAAATCAAAGAGCCATGAATAGGGTGGGGAATTGAAGAGTTAATAAAGGTTATTCAAAGGGATAAACACATGTCTTTTCCACGAGATTCTGGTGAATGGTTGAACGCATTTTTCTGGCTGCAAAATGGATCCAATAGAAAAATATATTATCTATCACTGTTGAATCTTCTTTTCCTTCGTTTTTGAAGGACTCCTCTCCGATAGCCTATGCTGTTGCGGAATGGTGGAACCTTTTAATATGAAGGCGCTAAAAAGTTGGATGAATAGATGTGACATTGCAAGAGTTAAATTGGTTTTGTGAGAGTGAGTGGACGGCACCCAGGAGCATGATGGAAAATATAATGGATTTTAAAAGTTAATTTCACCTTCCCTTATACCATTCGAATCCTTCTTTGTGCCATATTTCCGTCGACGTGATTTTTGATTTAACGAAATTTGATGGATTCTTGGAATAAGTGAAGTGTGAAATGGCTTTCAGTTTGCATATTCCGGAAGCTCTTGTATTTCCCTTGCAGGCAAAATAGGATGTTTTCCTCAGTGATATTTGTCATAAATATTTTGTTTGACTATTTTTAGCAAGGAGCAATTGGGAAAATACTTACGCTGGGAATTCACTTACTTTGCTGCGTACTAAATCACGGTGAAGGTTATGTGAGTAGAGGCAACTTGAAGAGCAATTGTGTACGCATTTAGGGTCAAGGTCTAGGTGGACATGTTTATTACTTTTTCACCATCAACTGTCTCCAAATATTGAAAATGGAACATGTCACCAAGGACGTAACAGGACGATAAATTGTGTGGATGCTGTTTTTTGGTAAAGAAGTAAAAAGAGCTGAGAGATTTGGTGGGTTAAAGTTAGGGAGATGTGATAGAATGGATTATGTTCTAGGTGCTTTTACACTCCACCCAATTAGTATTTTAAGGGACATGCTATTGAAATCAGATAGTCCACACGAGATGAAATTTTTTGCTGCGGCTTGCTGTGGTGAGGCTCCTAGCGGAAGAGAATTTCAGCCAAGAAGGAGGGGGACTATAAGCTAAACTCTGTTCGTCAGACCCTTCCACTACGACTCTATCAGGAAAAGCCGAAGAAAAGGAAGCTGGTGGTCTGGTCGCAACAGGTATAATACCAGATCCATGAGCACTGGAATTGAATGTGAACGTTCCGGGCAGTGTTCCGTCTTCAAGGCGGAATTGGAAAGGGCTAGGACAAGGTCACCATGATCTGTATTCTCCAAATTAACATGCACCGGGGTGCAACCGCTCACGAGTTGCTAGCACAGTTCGTTGTGGAGGTAAAAGCTGATCGAGTGTTAATCAACGAGCAATATCGCAGCAAGAGCAAACGCTCTCTTAACCGAGGGAATTTTTTGTTCCCGCTGGAAGGTGACGAGGCTCGCGCTGATCAACATAGGAAAAACAGACTCTGAACTGTCGTTTGCATACCGAGCAATGGGTATGCTTGACACAGTCGAAAAAGTGCTAAAAAAGCTCATCAGGAGTAGACTCACTGAAGCGATCTATATTAAAGCGGACTTATTCCCAAGGCAGTTCCGGTTCAGAGTATAGAGATTCACAGTGGATGTTGTTTTGGAAGTCGTGGATGCGGTTCATTGAGCCAAGGCAAGTGGTCTTTGCCTATCGCACTGTCTTTGAACCTTCCGGGATGGTAATCGTGGGAATAATCCCCGTTACACTTCTTGCTGAGTGACGTGAAGCCATCCGCAGTGGCAAGGGCGAAGACTTAAAAGTGTTGGTTGTTCGTGAAGAACGGCAATGTACACTGACCGACTGGCAAGTCTCTTGGCAAACTTGGCAAGAAGGCAGATGGACTGCGCGTCTCATCGGCAATTTAAATCCGTAGTCGCATTGAAAGCACGGCGAGATTGACTATTTCCGCACCTAACTTTTTAGTTGGCATGGAGACTTTCAGTCTTACATGCACACTATTGGAAAGGTACGATATTTTAATTGTGTGTTCTGCATTGGAGTGGCGGAAGGTGGGATAGATTTTTTCAGAAACTTTACGCTGACTCAGGGGGGCGCTCTCCAGATCACATTATCAGAGAGATTCTGACGGGCGCTGGTAGATGGAGTCGTGTTACGTATTACTTTCGGGTTCCTCTTTTTGCGTAGAAGATTAATCTCGGCCGATGGAGGATTCGGACGGCTAGTGGTTCATTGACCAAAGAACTCCTTTCTTTCTCTCCCCTCTCTTTGGTAAAAATAATTCCATGGCTTGAAAGCTACCAAGCCGGGAGAGCGGGAGGATTAGGCCGAAATTATGTGTCGAACGGTTTCAGGCTAGTTCTCTGATGACGGAGAGGTTTCTAGTTAGTAGTCCGACACCATACCGTCGCGAGAGTTTCAATAATCCGTTTCATTTATCCACGACTTTGCGCACTCTATTATGGACTGGCGTATTTTCCCGACCTTGATTTTAGTTGCGGCATTCAACCGAAAATCCAGTTTATTAGGACGACTTTTGAACTGTGCGATGTAGAGCAAATCTTCCAACCTCTGCTGCGAAACCTCCACTTCTGTTTCATCTATTTGGATGATGTTCTGACCGCCTGTTTCTCTGGGTCCGAACATTTAGAGCCCCTCCAGTGCATTTGTCAATGTCTCCATAAGGCGGTTTTAATACTTAACTTGAAAATTGAAAAATTCTTGCATCCATAGGTTAGATTCCTCGGATGCCCGATTGCCTCTGAAGGCATCCAACCAGACCCACTCAAAGCTTCCGCGCAGTTAAGCGTCTTGGATATGTTAAACTTCTACCGTAATTTCTTTCCCCAAGGCCGCCCACAATCGATCGACCCTTAACTCTTATTTGTCTGAGCTGAAGACGGAAGACTCCCGTCTGATTGTGTAGTTCCCAGAGGCTGTCCAAGTGTTTGAAACTACCAAGTAACAGCTAGTAGAAGCTATACCTCTGGTATTCCCTCTGCAAAATCCACCTCTAGCTTTACTCGTGGATGCTACAGACATTGCCGAACTTTGACAAACGTTGAGCTTCTTTTCAGAACAGTTGAACCCGCAGGAACTACAGCACTTACGTTCATAAGATATTTTCTACGTACCTCCCAATTAAATACTTCCGGTATTTCTCTATAACGACGAAATCTATGAGCAATTCCATGGCCGTCTGGTTGTGGATAAAATCCGGCTCAATCGGGTACGGTGTGCGGGTCACTTAATCCGTATGGATGAGGATGATTCAGCCCGAAAAATCTATAAGGGCAATATCTATGGTAGAAAAAGAAGACCTGGCAGATCCCGTCTGAGATGGAACGATGGTGTAGGTCAGGACGCCAGACAACTTTTAGGGATATCGAACCGGAATGTCTTTCTTATTAAGGAAGGCCTAGACCAAATACCGGCTGTTGCGCCCTTGATGGTGATGATGATATTCCCTTTAACGCTGTTCAGATTATTCACGGACCATAAGCCACTCACTTTGCTTTGAAACAGATGCCTGGCAAACGTTCCTTTTGCCAATTTCGGCGCCTGGGCACTATCATTCAGTTTACTTCCAACCTTTAGCACGTGCCTGGAAAGATAATGTAGTTCCTGACGGTTTGTCACGTGTTGCAGAGTTAAGGGTCCCGCCGATAGCACACAGCTCTAAATACATATTAGGGAGTTTCCTATCTTCGGCTCAACGTTCAATACATACTGCGACAGACAAGGGAGCAAGGACATATATTTCGGCCGATTTCCGTAAGGGAGTATTTCACGCTGCTTACGATCTACCACACCATCTGGTGTCGACAACGAATCGGTTACTCACCGTAAAGTATTTCTGGTCGTCCATGAACAAGGACATTAGTTCTTTTGGCAAACAGTGCATTGCATGCTACAGATGCAAGACTAGAAACGAGGTAGGCATGTTCCCTCGATCTACCAAGCGTTTTCACCCAATCCATCTCAATTCAATTAATCCCTTGCAAAACTCGTGCAGTTTCAAGTATTCCCTCACAATTATCGATCCATTCAGGTGGTGGCTTTACGAGATACCTCTAAAATGCATTTGTGCATAATCATGTAACCAGGTCCTCGTTCGAAAGTGGATTCTACCATTCGGTGCGCCAGCAGTTATAATGTAGATCGAATCCTTTCGTAGTTAGGCAAACTCATCGGCTTCAAACGTTAACGGATACCCGTGTTCCACCCGCGTATTCAAATGGGATACTTGAAAAATGGTGCAGGACGTTGAACGCCGCTATAATGGGCCAAGACGATGCTTCTTAATCACAAGTCCTGCCATTAGTTCTACTTGGCCTTCGGAAAACCAATCCCAAAGAATTTGCTGCTAGTCCCACGGAGCCCCAACAACACTGTAATTGACATTACATTGAAATTTAACTCCGCCGAATTGTTGCGTCTAGTAAAGGATTCAGTGCGGAAGCTGAAGTCCGCCGCCGGCGTGCGCAGGTACCGCGACCCCTCCATGCGTATCCTAATTAGGGCTACCTACAAGACATTTTAACGAGGAGGACACCATTTATGCCTTTCAACCTTTGGGTATAGAAAACAGACTATGATTGATTTCTGAAATATGCGCACACTTCTCAACAGGGTCCCCAGAATATATGTTTCCTCCAACTCGACCCAGAATTCCAACGAAATTAGCTGGACATTCTGGGTCTTAGCGAAGTAAGAAAATGGGACTTAAGAGACAGACATATGTCCGGGAAACATGGCCTGGATAACTGTGGGAGGTTTGTCGATTGCACTTCCAACGGTTCGTCATTGGTCGCGCATTGTTTGAGCGCAAAGCCTTGCGTAAGGTCAGTTGTGTTTTAACTGACCAACACCGAACAAGTAATTAAATCGACCACTTCGCGATCAGCAGTAGATTTAGGAGTCTTGTGCGCAATAAAAGAGTCGGCGACATCGGGCTCGAAATAAATCACTACTTCTTCTTCTTTCTTTTTCTTTTGCCTTTGTCCCGTTCACAAGGGGGATCGGCTCGAAAGGAATCACGACTTCTGGCAGGTTTGAAGAGCTACGATCACTCAAGTTCAAAATCCATCGATTGTATGGTGCCTATCTGCCGCTCGACAGTGCGAGAGCTATTTTGGAAATCGGACTCCTGATACATTGACTAACCCACTTGAGAATATCAACGAGCATTGCGCCGCCACCGAAGATGTTCTTTCTCGTGTGCTGCACAGGTCGTTGACCACATCCCGAAAGGGCGCCATGAGATCTGGCAGATTACCGTGAAGGCCGATCGATGAAGGAAAGGGGTTTAATGCTTTATTGACCGCGGCCAACTATGGCTACCGTGATACGCTCGAACGCCAATACCGAACGAAATCCCGAGGAGTTCAACGTAGTGTACGCCGTGCCACGAGAGAGTCTGCTATTGCGTTGGTCAGGAAAGCAGAAAATGCTTCAGAACGAAATGATTTCAGAAGAGCTTAATTGTGGTTACAAACCTTTGGATTATCCTGTGAAGGACGTCAACGGCCGGCTTCTCATCCACGATGATGAACAACTGAAGAGGTGGGTGGAAAACTACACCACGGTTCTTAACAATATCAGATCCGGTGAAGTTTCTCCTCTAGCGGATGAAGTGGCTAGTCACCTTATGATCTGTAGGGAGTTGTTAACAAACTCTAAGTAGAAGAGAAGCCACTTCGGCCATCAATGCACCCAAACGAGCAATGCCTCTAAACTTGACTGTCTCTCCACAGACTTATTTATCGCTGCAACTGCATTTACTGAGGTTTTTCTGCTTCCACTCGTATAGGAATTTTAGGAATCCGAGACTTTTCCCAGAGAGTGGAAGAAGAGGATGATGGTTAAAGTTCCAAAAAAGTCCATCCGTTTTAAGTGTGACAATAGAAGGGGTATCTGTGCACTCACCGTTATCGCAAAAATAGTAGTTAAAATAACTCTGGAACGCACTAAAGAACATCTTGAAAGCTTGATCTACAGCGTGCAGGCTGGTTTTCAATCCGGATCCTCCTGCATTCACCACATCAGTTTTCCTACGAATCTTCTTGGAACAATGCACAGAATTCAGATTTATGCTGCACCTGTTTTTCTTCTCGCTGATCAATAGTGTGAATAGGAAGTGTATCTGGCGTTCAATAGGCAGGAAGAGCATACCCGAAAAACTAACGCAAAATGTCACGTGTTTCACCGTGGTAAAGTCTCGAAGGATTTTGAGATCGAAAGTGAAGTTCGCGAGGCTTGTATCTTGTCACCTATATCATTACTTCTTATTATCGGTGACGTTCTTCATGCTGCCTTGTCCGGAGGAAGTGGAGGAATTCAATGGACCATGACATTTTTCCTGAAACACCTCGACTACGCAGAGGATATCTTATTGCTATCTCACCGAGTCTTGGAAGTTTGCTAAATGACTGTGGATGTGGAGAGAGATGTAAGTAGAATTGGATTAAAGATAAACACCTGCGTCATACTCTCCCTATTAATGGGAAAGGTATCGAAAGCATTTATCAATTTATATATCTTGGAAGCGTGGTTTCTGCTGAGGATGCTACCCAACTGGCTAGTTCTTGACGCAGTGCTAGATCCGTTTTCACTGTCTTATCTAAAATCTGGAAATGCAGTAATTCAACTTTAATATCAAGTTGTGACTGTGCTGTACTAGCGTACTGATAGGATCTACGCTGTTGTACGAAGGGAAGGTTCAGAAAGCGGAGGCGGGAGGGGTAATCCACATGAGGGAAGCTTTTCTTAAAGAAGAGGGAACGGGTGAATTTCCGTTGCATATTTTCAAGGGCAAGACAATCACAGTTACGGGAGGGTGACCAGATTACGGAGCAATAGTCGAGGGTATTCCTCACGAGGCAATTGAAGAGAGCTAAGGAGGGTTGGATGGAGTCAAAATCGGAAGAGGAGCGAAGAATAAAGCCTGACAATTTTGCTGCTCGATTGATGACATCGAGGCAATGGGTGTCAAAGCGGAGTTTATTGTCGAAAGTGACTCCGAGGTCTTGAGTGGAATTTAAGCAGGATAAGGAATGTCCATTAAGAGAGTAGGAGAAAGAAGTGGGTGAGGATTTTAGGGAGTAGCACATAGAGTAACACTTTCTGATGTTTAACGCTAAACCATTAGTCGAGCACCAACGAACCGGGGTGTCCAGGTTATACTGAAGCGAAACACAGCCTATAGGCGACGATATAGCGGAAAACTACTTAAGGTCGTCTGCATAAAGCAAATAGGGACAAGTAAGGAGGGGAGGAAGGTCGTTAATAAACAATAAAAATAGCAAAGGACCCAGAATAGACCCCTGTGGGACGTCAGAAGAGGGGGAGAAGGAGCGGGAAGTACAGCCGTCAAAAGAGACGCGGCAGGACCGGTTGGAAAGGTAAGAGGCAAGCCATAAAACAAGTGGTATGGGAACGTTTAGGGACGTGAGTTTGGATAGAAGTATCTTGTGATTTACAGTGTTGAAGGCTTCCGCGAAGTCAGTGTAAATGGTATGCACTTCTTGCCGTGAATTTAGACATTTGGCGACAAAGTTGGTAAAGTCAAGCAGGTTGGAGGCTACGTTTAACGAAGCCGTGTTGCTCTTTCACTATGTGTTGGCCAAAGTGGGCGGACAACCAGTCGCTGACATATCTTTCCAGGATTTTGAAACAGAAGGAGAGGAGGGGAATGGGACGGTAATTCTCGGCAAGCGAACGATCGCCACTTTTGTGAATGGGGATAATGATAGCCTCTTTCCACAAGCTGGGAAAAACATTCTCTTCAAGGCTTTTGTTGAAAATAAGAGATAGGGGAAGGGAGATGGACTTACCAGTTTTGAGCAAAAAGAGGTTTGGAAGACCATCGTAGCCAGGTCCGGCATTGGCATCAAGGTTGCCAATGAGGTATTCGACAAGGATAGGAGTATGAAGGGGAATGGTAGGCGATGCGGGGCAGGCTACATCTACTATCGGGAGGGATTCGGAGGAAGGGGGAGGAACATAGACTGATGAAAAGTAGCGGCAGGGTAAATCACAAGATAGTTGGGGGGAGTTAGCTGAGAAGCCAGATAATTTAATGGACGGAGGGGATAACTGGGCAGGGCAGCGGGAGTTGCGAATGTGGGACCAGAAAGGTTTCAGATTTCCGCGCTTTAGTGAGTCTTCCACGCTGGACAAATATTCGTTTCTGGACTTACGTATTAAGGATTTGACCGAGGAACGATTGGATTTGAAAAAAACTAAGTCAGCAACGTTTCTAGAAGATAGGAACTTCTTTCTCGCAGTCTGTTTTTGACGTAGTTTTTTGTGAATTTCAGTGGTGAACCAGACGGGGTAAGAGCGTAAGCACTTAGGAGAGGAGGGAACGTAACAAGGAAGAAGATCAGAAAAAATGGTATAGAAAGTGTTAAGTGCTTGGTCACACGTAAATGAAGAGAGCAGGGGGACCCAGTTGATTGACGCCAGGGCTGAGTTCAGACCTTCGAAGTTCGCCTTACGGAAGTTGAACTTGGTAGGCTTGCGAGCGACTGGAGAGTGGAGTCGGGATATCTGAACATCGAATTCGAGAGCAGGATGTTGGGCGTCAGGGGTAACGTAAGACGGAGCATGAAGGGATTCGGAAAGATAATGTACAGGAAGGTTAGAGAGGAAAAGGTCAAGAATGCGATCTAAATGGTTTCTAGAAAGGTTAAATTGGAGGGCGCCACAGGTGTAGATGAAAGTGGATAGAGGAAGGGAAGGGTGGGTCGAGTTATTAGGGAGGAAGGGAAGGCCAGGAGTAATGGGCCAGGAGAGCATAGGAAGATTAAAGTCACCACAGAGGATGAAAGGAAGTGAGGGAAACAAAACGATTAGGGCCTCTGATAATCTGTCGAAGAAATCCTCGTACAGAGAAGGCGGGCTTAGGCGGGGAAAATATACACACGATAGCATAAAGGGATATACGTTTGGCGGAAGGATACGTATGGTAACAGAATCGTAGGAGGAGGAGGAGGAGGAAAAGATGAATTCGGCACGGAGAGGGGACTTAACAGCTATTAGGGCACCTCCGCCAGTTGCCTTGCCCAGCGCAACGCAGTGTCTGTCACAACGAAAGACAGAGTAACCTTCGAGGAGCTCAGAATCTAAAATCGTGTCATCCAGCCAGGTTTCAGAAATCCAGATGACATGATGTTGGAATGCTAAGACAGAGAGTTTGAAATCCGACAGCTTGGTCCTTAGACCCCTTACATTTTGATAAAATAGCGTATAGTTATTGGAATCATTCAAGTTCGGCGAGGCAGGCGGGCGGGCCGGAAATTTTCACGAAGCTTAGACCTCTGATAAGGCTTAACGTGTGTGTTGCTATATGGGAATAGCATATAGAAAGTGGCCCTCGCTGTCATCCGAAGGCTCCTAGCCTTTGTTAACCTCCGCCTGCGTCGTATCATCAGAGTGCGATCGCCTGACATTGGGAGAAACGATGAACTTGGTCGGTGCACTGGCCTGGTACCCGCGCGCAATGTGATCCTAAGGCGGAGGTGGCAGTGAATAAGTCACACATTAAGGAGGAGGAAGAATTCCATTGTTGGCTACGCCCTGCAGTGAAATCAATTCTTCTAAGATGGCCGATGAGTGGGTCCTTCCAAGAGCACTTGACGGAGGGCAGTAGAGAAGGTGTACGGGCGTCTCGGAAAGTCGCGGCAAGAGGTTAAAGCGTTTTCCAGGCAATTGTGAGCAATGGCGCCCACGTGTGATTGACGGGCTATACCCCACCAAAAGGTAAACGGAAAGAAGGAAAAAAGGAAAAGATTTCTATATGTTATTGATAGATATTCAATATCCCCTCAAATGTACTTTTGCGAGAAAGAGGAGTGGAAATAATCCGAATTGAACTTTCAGGCCCTTGATCTATACTGAATTGTTTCTTAACTTTCGCCATTTAGAGTCTGCTACGCTGAGTGCCTAGAACACTGAATTTTACATACGTACTCTGTAGATTGTCTCCTTTTTACAATCATTTTCAATTATCTATCAAGGGGTATCCTGATGAGGGTCTAGAAAGTATTTTTCTACGCTACGTGATATTTAAACGCCGGTTAGCATCAAATCTAAATGAAAAGCGCAAAATCTTCAAATTTCGGTTTCAAATTATTCAGCATAAATCCGCGGTGCCTCGAGACGAAGAAATCCATGCTAGCATGAATACAAATGTAGTTGCATCCCTTTATCATAAAGGACGCAAAGAATGGTCGGCAAACAACCAGTGGGGCAGCATACCAATGCATGCGAAAAGTAAGAAAATGAAGGGTCTACTGGAAGCGTACCTAACTGACAGCATTCTTCGGAAAATGTTCACGTGCTCAGTCATTCAACCTTAATTGGAGTCAAATTTCATTCTAGCAAATAACTTCTGTGGGAGACGTTATGGAACTCGTATAAATTGAAATATGGAAACATAATGAATAATTTCGTTTATTTGCGCTAAAATTCGCGGAGGTCGTTGCCTCGTCTCGTCCTTTGTAAGCGAAAAGAAAGCAAACGGTTCATCATATCAACTTCACAAAAATCCCCCATGGAGTCGATAAGACTTAAAGGTAAACTGAATTGAGTCATACCGTTGAAGGCTTCATCCGAACTTTCTCACGATCTCTTGCCTTCTCCAGGTAGCTCCAGCTAGTCCCAATTATTATGTAAATTAGGATTGAATGCTTTACCTTCTCCTGATTAGTATTTCCATCATTTCCATAATAGAATCCCTAATTCTATATATAAAGTCCCAGGAAAAACGTCTGATTTTCTTCCCGATAAATTTCAAGTGAAAACGATTGATCAAGAATCTTCTGTACCAAGGACACTTATCCATAATACAAAGTATCCATAATGTGATTGGTGATTCGATCTCTAAGGCACACATTTATATGTTTATAATTCCAAGGATACTCTCTCCAGCTGGTGGTCTCACGTTTTCCAGAACGGTTTGTTTGATTGACAGTTGAAAGATTGGATCACCCGCCGTTTCCGATTATACTCTTTTTGCGAATTTATATAAATCTTTTCCAGGAGGGTCGAGAATTAATTATTACTTTACGTCACTAACACTTTTTGATTGAAAGGACTGCACAAATTGAAAGTTTCGAGTGCTTTAAAAGTCTCCCGGATTCAAGATGGACCGAGTGGACTCTAAATTGTTCCAGGGTCGAATTTGATGTTTTTACCAAACAAATATAGAAGGTTAGCCCGAAGCATACACATAAAGAGAATACCAAACCCAAGGTTACCATAAGGGTGGAATATTCTAGGCGATTACTTTTGCTGGCATATCAAGGAAAGATTTGTGTACAACAGCCTCTTCTGAGCCCATACTTCATGATTAAACCGAATTACTTACGAAATGGTTTTGTTACGTAATTCCTTGTGAGGAGCGTTGCTTGGTCATCAGTACTGATATTTGAGATGGGAAAAGGCAGAATCGTTTCGGAACCGCGGAAATTTACGACTACCATGGGGTGACTGCAAACCCAATTGTGTGAGTTCAAGAGGGTAGATTTGTTCAATTAGCTTGCGGAGGACTGGGAGGTTGGAGGATATTGAATTGAATTGCGTTGGATTTCTGGAAATTATATCGAGAATATGTCCAATAAAAAGTTAAAGAGGAATGAAGAGCGAAAAAATACATGGTACTATGAGCAAAAGTTTAATTCGTAAGATCAAGATGCCACTCATACATATTAATTGGAGTGTAATAATAATTTATTTAAATCTTATTCTGGATTCAAGGTTCCCAGACTAAATGCCAAATAAGGTGGTCATTCATTGCTAACTTTTCGATTTGCTGTCAATGCAAAGTTTGATATTGAAATGTTTTTTTTTGAGCTGGAACACATACGGACAGAGTGAATTAGGATTCTTGACAAACAGCAAAATCTATTAGATTTCATTAACTTTTCCTTAGTTTTCTCCATAAATCATAGATCAAGGCCATGTACGAGGCAATGCTAACGTGCTAACAAATGCATTTTTGCCTAGCGGTGCAGCTCAGGCAATTGCGAAACATTATAAATTTTTGTACCGCTGCGAAAGAGCTGACGCATGCAGTGCGGGATTATTTTTGTGATGGAAACTTTTTCTAGTAAAGTATCGTTGATGCTGTTCTTTGTCTTTGGTTGACAACCGAGAGAAATGGTCGAATTCAACAGAGAGTTTTTGGAGTCAGCTTTTAGTAGTCACGAAGGACGCTTGTGGTGAAAGCAACGAAGCGTGAAAAAATCAAAACATTCTTTGATATAACTGAGTCCACTTCGTATTATGATTACACCATATACGTCTTAGTTCCGATTAATTCTCATGAAATACAAAATTTTAATCTTCTATAACTTCGCTCGTGGCGGCCAAAGGGTAGCATTGGTCCCAGGGCGATACGTGGATTAGTGGATTGGCATAAAACCTGGGAAACACCTGCTGAGCCAACACCGACAACTCTACTACCAAACCCTATCTCCTCCACGTGGTGATCGCTGGGAGTTCTTTCTTCGTGAAAAATTACAGGCGGAGGAGGATGAAGGCGAGCCTCTCGCGTCAAAAAACGGACAAAATGTACCAAGAGGATGGATTTCAAAACGACGAACCCGGCAACAACAACGGATTAATGATTTGCGCATTTTCTCATGGAACGTGCACTCCCTGTACAGGCCGAATGCTGCTGAGCAGCTAGCCGAAACCCTGTCCCAATATAGGGCTGATGTAACAGCGTTACAAGAGATGCGATGGACAGGGACCGGTTTCCTTGAGAAGAGCCGCGACATCATATATTATAGTGGCCATCCAGTAAACTATGTGCTCGGAGTAAGTTTCTTTGTCAGTCAAAAAATGAAACCTGCTGTTATCGGCTTTCAAAATATAATTCAAAATATGACTCGAATCACTATATCATTGACATAATGCTCCGATCTCGAATTACGGCATCACCTACAATCCTGTCTGATAATCAGGTGAGGGTGAATACTAACGCCATTCACAACACGGCCGTAACACCAATAACTGGAAAATGGATATAGCAATAACCACAGCTAACAGATGACCTGAAGAAAAATGCTGATGCAAAGCATAAGTCGCCAGGAGCCGGTGGAATTACAACCGAATTGGTTAAACACGAAGACGAGCAATTACACCAAGTGGTTCGTCAAATTATGCTCAAGGTGTGGGATAGTGAATCAATGCCTGACGATTGGAGAAAGAAATAAATAGAGTATAGTTGGAGTTATTCCACTATGCTAAATCCTATCTGATCTCTCTTAGTGACAGGTCCCGCGACAGGCTAACCAAGAAAATGCATTCAATGTTGTTTGAAAAAAGATGATCGGATTGAGTCACAAGTCTCGGAAAAAAGCTAGGGCGTCCACCTCCGTTGACGCGGCAGGACGGGCTCCGGTCATGTGGGTTAAAGGGGTTCGGAGCACACAATGAGAGTGGCGAGCGTATAATCGATTTTGCGGACACCCATGACCTTGTACTTATAAATACATGGTTCATCAAACGATTGTCTCATCTTCCTACATTTTGTAGTGGGAACAGTAAAACGCAAATCGACTATATTATCATAAGACCGTGGTAAAACCACGGTCACTGATTGTAAAGTCGTTCCCTATGAGACCATCGCACCTCAACATCGGCCGTTGATTGCCGTCCTGTGAATTAAGCCACCCGAAAAACAGAATGAGCATCAAATGGTGGCGATTTGGTGAGAAGAAAGAAGAAACGATCTCACTCACACGATTACCGACTATTACGAATGTGGAAGAATTATGGAACCAAATGAAAGACACGATCCACAAGGAGGTCTCTGCAAACCTCGGGGTCACCAAGCGAGTAAGCGGAACATCAACCGAGATACTTGGCTTTGGAATGACGATGTTGAAATGAACGCCTTTACCACAAATTTCTCGACGAGAGAACACCGGCCAATTGGCAAATTTATGACAATGCCAACCAGAAAGCAAAGAAAGCAGCGGACTATTACCGCTCGGGTGATAGCGATCTTTACATAAACTAGGCACTCGGGATGGCGAGAAAGATCTATATCGACTTCCCAAAAGCCGTAACGAACTCAACAGGATATCGAGCACTTCTGTTGCGTTAATGACAAAAACGGTACTTTGCTTACCAACCGTCGATCCGCAACGGATAGATGGCGAGAATACTTCGAACAGATTTCAACTGAAGAATTTGCTCATCCTCGACTTCCATAATTATTGGGGACATTTAGACTAGTTCCACCTGTCAGCGCAACTCTTGGTGCTCAGAGGTGGCGGCGAGGAAGATGGGGCGGCAACCCTATCGGTCAAACCAAAACCAAGTGGTCGAGGAGAACCTCCATAGTGGTGGCACCGGGAGACGCTGTAATTACTTTGGTTTGCCGGCCGTGATTCAGTAGGCGAATGCTCCAAAGACCTAATTAGGGTGATCAGACCCGAGTCTGCACGGGGACTCATCTGAAGTGGCAAATTGGTCACGAAACCTTACCAGGGGTATACTGGTACCATGGGAACCGGGAAAGCCCCTGGACTCACATACTTCGGGTGAACTCCTGTTGTATGTGAGGACAGCTCGGTTATTTGCGGTTGGCCCCCCTAGTGGGAGTTTCATGGGGATTGTGGTTATGCGAGAAGAGACCTTCGGGCCTCGGCGTGGTGTTGCGTTTCAACACGGGTGCCGTACTCCTTAGTTCAGTAGAGATTTAGGTATGTCTTGTATATACCAGTTTGAATGCTAAGCCATGCACTGGTACCGTTGTTGCTTGTCTCAGCGGGGCTCTGATTGTGGTCACAAAATCAATCCGTGTCTTAAGAGGACCGTAGGATTAAGTCTCACGACAGGTGCCTACGTAAAACACCATGGGCTTCACATCCGCACTGAGCATATCCGCTATCGTTATGGGGTTGCATCAATCGTCGAAAAATTGCGAAAGAGGCGTCTTCGATGGTATGGTCACGCAATTCGTGCTAACGAGAATTCACTTGCCAAGATTGGTCTGAACATCGAAGTCGATGGTAAATGACCAGAAGGCAGGCCGAAACAAAGGTGGCTTGATATGTTGAATGGGAATTTAAAAGCCTCGAGATTGCACCCAGATCAGGCATTCGATAAAGCCAAATGGTGAAACTGATCACAACGAACCGACCCCACTTGTGAACAGGACAAAGGCTAAAGAAAAAAGAAGAAGAAGTCAGTGATTTATTTTATTTGCCCAGGTACGCATTTTGGTTGCTACATGCGACCTCCTTCAGTTGGCTTTCAAGGTAAAAATGCTAACTTCTCCAGTGCTACACGTCCACCAAATACACTGAGTCTTCCTCAAGTGGTTCCCGAAATATCGGCATATGCATATTAAAATAAAATACTGGGGAAAAAGAAAAACCATTCAATTCATTCGATTTCCCAAATATTTAATCATTAAATGCATTGACCGGATGGTGGTGACGCGGTGAATCGGAACAAATTCGTTGTCACAACATAGCAGAAAAGAAGTAGAGGCAAAGATGGCCAACAATGGGGCTTCGCCGTTACCGCTACGGTATCGCGGCGTTAGGCAAAATGCATCCGAAGGCATGCAATTTAGGAGAAAAATAGAAGGTAAATGATCGTTTTAGTTTGGGGGGTGAGATTTTTGAGTTGCGCGATTGGAGGCGGGGGGGGGGGGGGGGGCGGATAACGAAGTTTTTGATGAGACCTTCACAGTGGCATTTAGGCTATCATTTGAAATTGATATGTAAACAACGTTATTTGTTTTTGATTTGTAGTTGCGATGGGACACAGCAAATTGAACATGGGATAGTGAAATGAAAATAAAAACCATTTTATGGGAGCGAAGAGGAAAAGTTAAATGCCATTTAAAGGAGAAATTCTCTAAACAAATCAATACCGAAACAGACAGTTAACATGCTAACGAATACTTTAATAATATGTCACATTCCTCTGTTCCTAAATGTATTAATCGTCTTTATCTCTAAATATTTCTTATCTATTATACAAACCACTTGAGGAGAGAGAGCCGAAATAATAGAAAATTAACACAAATTGTTTTTACAATATTATCATTAAACTATAGTTTTGCCATTCATTTCTGAGATACTGTATCTCACACTTTTTCGAAAGCACAATTCCCTTTGTCCAGGATACGTTGAAACAAGAGAGCGATTAACTAGAACCGAAAAGGCTCCATTAAGTACGCGGCCTTGCAAACAAGTGACCGATTTTCCTCTTGAATCTCTCCACAAGGCACTAATAAGGATAATGGCCCCTAGTAATGTCTCTTGTTATCTAATTAATGATGTCGCTGAAGTCCTTGTGCGTGAACATGCTCCGGACATATGACTTGGAAGAATAAACAATGAAAATAGGGAAAAAAACTCTTGGGCCTGGGTATCATAAAAGTCGGTTGGATGAGGATGGAGACATACTCAATAAAGATGAGTTGAGTAGAAAAAAGGACAATCTGTGGAGGACTTATGTTTACTTATGATATTTGATGATGTGTCAATTGTTTTCTCATTTAATTAGGTAAACATTGTGATTGATTTCGACTGGAGAAGCGGGAAATGGGGACGGAAAATAGTGGAGAAAAGTTAAGGTTGTTGAGTTTTTAGACGCCCCATGTACAATACTATAAGTACTTGGTTAATGTCCTTGCGAATTGAGAGCAGCATTCATACAAAATTTATAGAATTAATCTGTTATAAAAATCCATATAGTCATTGTGCATTTAAGCATTGGTGCAGAACAGTTCGTTATTTTCGCACTTATGAGCACATGCTTCAATAATATCCTTGTTGATCATTCATAATTTTCGCCTTCTTGAGATGGAAATAATATTGCATTTAAAGTTCACAATTCATAAGATACTTTTCGTGTAAATTCCGTGATATAAATTCTTTAGAGATTATCAAGATTTTACCTAAAGAGGAACCTTTTTCGAATTTTTTATGAGAAGGAACTTCTTTGCATATTGATGTGATCCCAGCTCACACGTGTAGCATTTTGAGGTCAATAATTTGTTGAAAGTAGCACGTAATGGCAGGCACATGATATTCACATTTCGGCTATGTATATATGTACGCAGCACATTGTGATTTCTCCAAACTTCCAGCTGAATTCCATAATTGAATTTCGACCCGGTGAATGCATACATCGCACATTTCCCAGGCAAGCATTAGAAGTGAAAGTTCAGATAAAGGGAAATGATTGGAGATGAAGATGGTTAATTCCGATTTATTATCTGAGACTAATATTTAGTATAAAGTTGGTGGAAAATTCGTCGAATCAGTATTCCCCCTGAAAGAAATGTTCAAGACATTTTGATGAGGAAAAAATGCATCCTTTTCCACTTAGATTCGATTCTAATTAGCAAGGTCATGTATTATCGCATGTTTGTGGTGGGAGAGAGGCATAGCTTATGAGCACTCAGACCGTAGTGGCCCATTGTACTAGATTCCACTGTCTAGCGAAATATCCCAGAAACGTTATGTTTATGTTAGCGCTCCTGGAGCGCATCAGCATCAAAAATGTTATGTCTGTTGTGTCCATAGGCGCGGCATCCACAAACAAAAAGGACAAAAAGGAAAGAGGTCCGTGAATTTCGCTTCCTCATTACAGAAGAGACACGTATAATCTTGTACAATTTCCATTCTGAACATATGCCCAGCTAGTGAATTATAGTCAATTAGAATTCCCTCAATCCTTTTGCAAGTCTTCGTGCTTTTCGAGAGGATAAACTTTGCCTTATGGTTATTTGGTTCTGACAGGAAAAAATTGCTGTGTCAAGCAGTATTTAGGATCTGCCCCCTACAATGGCAGGGACAGCATAATGATGCTGCTTCCAGTTTTTGATGGCAGCCTTAGCCAATGTTACCGACACGATAATTGCTGGTTCCGATCCCAGTATGGTGGAAATTGAACCCTATTTTGCTAAAGGGTCTGAGATTTCATCTCTCTCTACCCCACAGTGACCAGCTACCTAGAGTGACTCCTCCGTATTTAATCAAGAAATAGATTTCAATCGTTTTGTACATTCCTGAACGATTTTAAAGGTGATTAAAGAACTACTCAACGCCCTCAGTGCAGTTTGTGATGCGCTTTCCCTTGCCGCCCTAAGGATCACATGTACTTCACCCTGAAAGAACTGTTCTGAATCATCGGTCTAGACGGATTATCCATGTCTGAAACACCAACTGTAAATCATCGATAGCACACCTCCTTGGAGGCTACCTTTCGTTGTTAGGTACGATTAAAGCCTATTTCAATGCACAACAAAGACCTCTCAAATGCCACGAGCACTCCAATCGCGTACTAACACTTTAGGACTGTATCCGTTAACTTTGAAACCAAAGAATTGAGAGCAGATTTATAGGAATTTCCACTTCAGTAAGCATCTGTATTTTCATTAGGTGAATGCCCTCCAAACATTTCAGCAGGAATGATGATAGGCTGATCTGCCTGAATTTTTTGGGTTTGAATAGACATCTCTTCCAGGTTTAACCTTCTGCCATGAAGTAAGCACGTGGCCCAAAGCAAGCCATGCTGGAAAAAATGTTTCTTAGCGATCACTCTACGTGCTCTATACCTTCCTTTAGTATTATTGGATAGGTGGCATCCATGCTAGCTGCTGTGTGTGTATTCAAAGGACAGTATAGCAGTTTCACTTGTTCATTGGTAACAAATGTTTTCGTAGTGTTCTCGTTGAAACAGTTTCGAGTTGACGGGTTTACAGGAACCGGCAATTGGCCCTCCCCCAACTTTTGTCACCTGTTGTTTCGTTATGTGTACTTCCATGAGGGTCGGTACTAAGTCAACTCTGTAGTTCGTGAAAGTATGGTTTTCCAAGAGAGTCCAATTTGGCCGACTCATCCCTCTTAATGACTATGTCAGCAGCCTTGAAATCTCTCTTTCGCTTTCCTCTCTTCCTCACAGTTCTCATTCCTATTGCTTTTACAAGTACGATTCAGAAATCGTCTGGTTGATTTCCTGAGATTCTGCAGTTCTCAATTTCACAAGGGAATCGTTTTACCGCGTTTAGCTCGGTCAATTTGACAAGCCTCTCGATAGCACTCTGAAAGTGTGCAATTCAAAGTTCTGAATTGATCTTCTAACGCGGAAGGGATCCTTCGTCGCCTAGGAATGCGAACGATGAACCTCGACCGCAATCCTGCAGTCAGAAGCCTTTCAAAAACCCTCAGAAAACCTTCAGTAGTCGTCCGAAGCAATGCGGCACCGGGTTTGTGTCTGTTATTACTTACCTTTCCAGAATATAAATGCCGGAAAAAGAAGAGGAGTACTCTTCAGAGTCCTGGGATCTAACTTTGATCTAGTTTATATCGCTGGAATTTTCACCCACTCCGGACTTTCGATATCGGTGTCGAGCGGCGTAGGTACATTCCGGGAACCAATCATTTCCCATTTTCGATAGCCAAAAGTTGTGGTCGTAGTGTCAGTTCCTATCGCAGGTGTTGTTGACGTATCGGTTGCAGTAAAGTTTCGAAATTTGGAGGTTGTTAGCCCAGAAATTGCCAACTTTTTTATGCGCCTTTTACGATAAGCAGGAAAGATTTGGAGTGTATTCTTAATCGCCAACTCCGTTCCTATCCAAGGCGTTGTTGACGTCTTAACAACGAAATTGACCTTAACCAGTCCAAACTTGGAAGGATCACCTCATGCAGCACGGATACAGAGATTGATGACTGACTGGAATGAAACCGGTATAGTCACTGTTAGCGGCAGCGACTATCCAAAACTGAGTCATTCACGTACTTCGAATCGGCAGTCTTAGCCAATTGTATATTTCGTGGTGAAATTGCTTCAAACATCAACACAACCTAGATGAAGTGGTCCTTCACATATGACCCTGTGAGAACAATCCATCAAAGAATGTTTCAAATCTAAAATCTACCGTAGCTTCGTGCGCCCTGTCACTTTATTTAAATTCAAGGGACGACAGCCTCAAAAAAAAAAAAAAAATAAAGACCACTTCGCAGTTGTTGCGACGAAAATGTTGCACTAGGTTAGTGACAAGATTTTTTACAATCGCTACCGAAGTGACAATATCCTTTTCATCTACTGTGAAAAAATAGGAGAGAAACATTCTCGATGTTAAGCCATTTGGAGCAATGATAACTCGCTATTTAGGATTGAGCTGAACAACCAAAACCATGGAAAAAGACAAAAAGCCGGGCGAAATAGTGACACTAGCATGATGGAAAAACTTTTCGAGCCTACCTGTCCAAGCTTTTGACCTAGGGGTGGTTAACCAGATTCACCCCAGTTGAGAGTTTGGTTGATAGATCATATATTAAGGACGGGCTACTTTGGTGTGAAATTCTCTTTACTAGCAAAACTGAAATATCCAAAGTTTATAAAGGAGTATCAGAAATAAAATGAAAATTTATTCTATAAGGAAGGTTGCCAGCAGCGTGTTCTGAAACCAATACTGAAGATCAGAAGCAATGGTCGATTAGCAAAGTTATTTTACCAAAAATCCTGTTGCTACTGTCTAGATGGTATCCTTAGGGGTAGATAACTTTGGTAAAGGTTGAATTTTGAACCACGCTTTCTAGGAGGGGCAAGTCCTCATTTTCAAACCCGTAGAAAAGCTGCGGCGGTAAATCACTCGGGCCAACAAAAAAAAAATTGGGAAATTTTGATATCATCAGCGTAAAATTTGAATTTTCCTGTCTATCCTCTGAGGGTGAGGCAATGAGAGGTGTTGTGGAAAAGGAGAAAATGTCCTCCTTCTTAAGTTATATTGAAGGATTGGGGCAAACACCCTGCCTTAAAAAGCGGTGGCGCGTCAAAGTGAGGTTATTTAGATATCATAACGACGGAGTTTATTTGTCAACCCACTAAGGTATAGGGAAAGAAGCAGGATTCGTTGGAAAACTCTGGGGTCACCATGCTTCCGGGAAGGCGGGAAAAAATTAATCATTACAGAAATGTTTTGTTCTCAACATACTACTGTGATAAAAATGTAAGGTGTATAAAATGTAAATTCTTTATCTATTCTTCCAAATAAATTTCATGCCCTTCAAAGTAATCGCCGTCCGATAAAACGCACTTCTCCCACGCTTTTTCCAGTCCTGGAAACAGTAGGAATAGTTTTTTTCAGTATAGCCTTCCGTATTGGCCTTTTGAGTTTGCTGAATAGCCAGAAGTCATACGGAGCCAAATCAGGTGAGTACGGTGGTTGCGGAATGATATGAGTCGAGTATTTGGCAAAAAAGTCTATAAGAACCAATGCAATATGACAATAATGCACCATTATCGTGATGAAGGAAACAAGAGTTGTTCGCCCATATTTCCGGCCGTTTCAGATGAATAGCTTCACCCAAACGACGTATAATGGTTAAATCATATTCTTTGTTGACAGTTTGGCCCGGCGGAAGGAATTCATAGTGCACCACACCACGATAATCAAAGAAAACTGTCAACATGACCTTGATTTTCAATCGACTTTGCCGTGGTCTTTTCACTATATTCGCTGGATTGGTCGGTGGTTTCAGGGTCGAATGCGTAAATCAAAGTCTCGTCTCCAGTAATGATGCATTTCAAGTAGTGTTGATAGTCAGACAGGAAAGTTTCACAGACATCAATGCCACGCTTTTTTTTCAAAATATTGAGCGATTTTGGTACCAATCGAGACTGACTCGTTTGAGACACAAAACATTCTTCACAATAGTTTGGGCTGAGCCAAATGATATTCCAACACTATCAACGAGGTCTCTAATTGTCAATGGACGATTTTCAACCACCAAATCTTTGATTTTTTGGGCGTGACCCTTGACGGTAGACATTGATGGTCGTCCAGAGTTCGGTTCGTCTTCAATGCGTTCTAGGCCCGCTTTGAACTCGTTGTACCACTTATAAACACTTTCTTGGGCCATAGTTTGATCACCAAAGGCCTTCTGCAACATTTTCAACGTATCCGCAAGAATATTCGTTCTAAAAACAAAATTTGATGCAAGTTCTTTACTCAGCAAAATCACCCATTGCAAAAACCGAAAAATTCAACTTTTGGTTGTTTAGAAAAACAGGTGACAAAGAGGCACCTGACAAGGGCTATAGACAATCCTACCAACCTAGGAAACAAATTTACTTGTCTTCCTTATGTCCGGGAGTTTTAAGGGAGTCATCCCGCGTGTCGGGTTGGAGAAATCGATTTTTTTGTTTGCATGAATTGTATCTATATATAGTGGTGAATATGTGGGCAAAAGGATTTTCCGATATTCCGAGTCGTTCAGAAATTACAGTGTTAAACAGGTAAGGAGTTTGCAGCCGCGGCTAGAGTATTCGATGAGAAAGAGCATCGAATCTTTTTTTACCTGTGAGTTTTTTACCTGGGCCTTATAAATTCGAACACAGGTATAAATATAAAAAGATGGAAAACCAATCAATTGTCTAAACTTATTTGCTGTTTGCTCATGCTCGTACTAAAAAGCGAGCATTTCATGGGAATCGATACTTATCAGAGAAGAAAAAGGACTTCGCGTAGGACATGTCGAGAAAAGAATGGGAACGCGGCTTAGAAATGCAAAGAAGAATCACAAAGGCATTGGTCGAAAAGGGGCTGGAAAACTTACTGATAAGGTTGTTAACGACCTCACTAGATTGTTTGCACTGATGAAGGGAACAAGTGGTTCCCGAAATATCGGTATTTGCAAGAATAAATACCCACACCAACGAAAAAGAAACAACAAGTTTTTATTTTATCAATTACTGATAAGGTTGTTAACGACCTCACTAGATTTTTTGGGCTAGATATTCGTCGACACGCAAATTCGATAGAAGGAATTAAGCAAGAAATTTGGGCAACTTTCTTCCATAAATATTCTACAGACGAAAATCCTCAGCATCAAAATTGTCCAGCAGGCGAGGACAGTTGGTGCAAATAGCGCAAAACGGAAGCTAAAGGAGAACTGGATAGTTTTCACCACGAGAAGGCACCTTTGACTGAAGAAGTTCAAACAGTCATCAAACCAATCTACGAAGATTTGTCACGAGATGATCTGTTGAACAGATGTTTAGGAGCAGAGACCCGGAATAACAATGAGTCGTTAAATGCATTGATCTAGACTTTCGCATCTAAACATTTTCATTCTGGGGCCAAGGTCGTAGAAATAGCCACTTTTCTGGCTGTAATTATTTTCAATGAAGGATTCAATGGCATTCTGAAAATCCTAGTAACAATGAGATGTCAAGTTGGTCACATATGTCAGGTTTATGTCGACCGCCGTAATGAAGCGCGAATTTGGCGGTCCGAACGACGATCGACTGACCTCGCTAAAAGAACCAGAATTGAAATCAGAGAGCAACAATCGGCCTTACAAGACTTTTTTGAAGAAACGGAGGGTGCTCTCTATGGACCAGGTATAGCAGATTAATGGTGAGTTAACATTTTACTGTTGATAATCACATTTAAATTTTCAAATGGGTTTTTCTCGAAATTGCATGTTGAAAATCGGTTGCCACCATAGCTCAAAATCTATCCAACCAAATTCTTTGAAATTTTCACGACTTCTTTAATACATATTTCCACGGTCCGCAAACTAGGATAATTGTTATCGGACGGGTAGTTTTTTTTTATTCATAAAAAATGCCGTAAAAAAACACCAAAATCTAAAAAATTAACTTTTAAAGCCCACCAAAAATTTACCTTTTAATATTTTCTAATTATCCTAGTTTGCGCACAGTAGAATATTGTCCACATTAAAATACCTTTTAGTTTTTTTCCTCAGATAAACACAGCGTCCTCCAGCATGGCAGCAGAAAAACCCCTTTTTTTGGAGATGGGTGCATAAATATAGTAGAGATATCAATAAATATATGGTGAAAAAATCACGTTTCTGTCTTTATCCAGTCCTCCAAAATAATTTTTCAAAAAAGGGCAAAAAAAATGGCCTTCACACGGGATGACCCCCTTAAATGACAATTCCACCTTACTTTTTGACCACAGTAGTATAGCCTGGCCTTTAGATGGACCAATTCATCATTTTCTGTCGACTCTCAGGGCACACAGGGAATTCGGTACTGTAGCCTTTATATTTATCAGATACCGTCTGACTTTGAAATGGAATTGTGATCTTAGATGTTGAAGCACTAAGGTGTCAGGTTCGTTGTTTCAATTGTAAATGAGTACCAAAGTTCAAATTAACCCATCCTTTATTATTATTTTCATCTAATTTAGCGGCAACCTAAATTTCGAAACTGATCCATTAGTCATGAGTACCACTAAAATAGTCATCCTTCAATAGGAAGTTTTGATGTCGCATCGTGTGGTTATCACCCTAAATGAATATAAAATTTCAAAAGCTTATCATAATCCATAAAATTCATGAACTTTTTATCAAAGTTTCCTCTTCACTGCTTTGTCCCAAATCAAAATATTCCCATTATATTATGGCATTGAACTATAAATACCTTTCATAAACATCAACGAACAGCCCTAACTATCTGAAAGTAATTCCTGCCAGCGCTTTCCTTGCGATATTAAATGTCGTAACGCCGTTAGGCTATCATTCAAAATTTATGCCTTTTGGTTAATCCTTTGCAGGTTTGGAAGACATCATAACAATTAAGAGAAACCAACGGGAATAGGGTGAACAGAAATAGAACTGTCAATTCGGGGAAACTTTCAAACTTGTCAGCGTAATTCCTCACGTGTATCAATCAGATGGCCTTTTCGCAGAATAACAGAATGATTTCCAAAGAAGCAATTACTTACGTCATCTAATTTCTGCGAATGGTTTACTATCAACGCATAATATGTAATGAAGCCCCATTTAGGGAACCTCCTCTTACATTCCATGCACCTTCTTATTCATCCCTGAATGATTCGACACACCAAATCGGTCCTTGGTCCCCAGATAATAACAGGTAAGTGATTATTACCTAAAGACTCCTTAATCCCATGGAATCCTTGTATATAGTATGATAAGAAAAGTTGGTAGGTGCCAAACTCATTACGGTAGTCTTTATGTGAAATCAAATTTTAGGACTCATTTTAATACATTGTATGATAATGATGTAGTTATTAACCGGGCGTTAACCTTTCCGACATTACCAAAGGCTCTTTATCAAAAATTGCCTCTGTTAAAATGTTGGAAGCCTACCCTACTTTCAACTGAAGCAACTTTAAAACGTTAATGAATGTCTGGAACAATCCAATGGGGCTACTGATTAAAAACAGGTACAACCCTTGAAGCGCGTACTTTGTACAAAACTATCATTTAAAGGCGTTTCACCATTAAATTAATGATCAAAGGATACGTTTTCTCCTCCAAGAAAATCCAATTACAGATGCTTCGTTCCTCCGTTGAACTTTCCGCAACGAAAATGTATTCGATTTGAGAAATGGTGGAAAGAAAAGTCGAAGAAAAAGTAGCAAAAGAATTTCCTTACCGACTCCCCTGGATGGAATCTGAGTAAATTTAAAGGGAGTGCTGCGATAATATTGTATTAGCGCTCTTAAAGACCGAGGGTTTAAGGAGAACTACACCAGCAAACTAAGGAAGAAAGATTCAAATTAAGGGAAACCTGATAGTTCGGTCATATTACATTTTAAGGATTGAAATATGAAATGTGTACAAAATACCCTTCCGTAAAACAGTTGGAGTTATTGTTACAGGATACGGAACTGTTGAAGAAAACTGTTACCGTCCTGATATTTTATCTGAGGTATATGAGCACTTACAATGAATGGCTTTGCTGTAAGGATATGTTATTGGGCAAGGTAAGGTGTAGAAATTGAATTATGAGGGTATCCAATGTACAGTATCTAGATAGCAGGATGTCCACCATGGCTTGTTTCGCAGCCAACGAAACTATTGGTTACATCTCTACAAGACTCTGTTCGCAAGCTTCCGAAAAGCAATTTTCAGATCAGTTTTCCGGATTTTTATTGATTTTTTTTTTCTTACTTAGGTTTTCCTGTTTTTTCATTTGAAATTCATGAGTTCAATATTCTTGGGAGGGACACAAAGAGCGTTTTGAAAGGTATTTTAAAAGTTAATGGTTTCGTTTCAAGGCCGCATGTTTCAGAAATGTAATTATCTAAAAAAGGAAGCGAGCATTCTAACAAAAAGTAAGTCTTAAATTCACTTTGAAGTGGGTGTTAAGTTAAAATCTTTAGTTATTTAGTTCCTCCTTAGAACTTAGGCCTACTTGTGTGCTACTCGAACAGAGAGAACAAATCACTGAAAATATTTAAAGATACGTTATATGAGCTGTTACAGAATTCTTGAAACTGAGGGTACGATGTGGATGGATAAATTGAATAGTTGTGACGAGGAACCTAACATCTGCAAAATATTCAATGGTAGTGGTTCCAGGAGAGCGTGCGTTGCTTTTTTAAGGTTTTGTGTGGAACAGAACCTTATTAGCATCGAATCTGCCTGTCTTCTTTTTTTGAGGAAGTGGAAATCTTCAAATGACACTGGTCTGGACACACCAGCGTGTGGGATTTTTACCCGCTAAAACCACCCCCGACTCCCTCCAAGCCCCGTGGAACCACCATAAGGTATTACATCACGGGGCGGAGTCAGATCACTTTAGCTTAATCCAATTTCTTCTATACGCGGCGCACGTGACCGCGCTTTTCTCCTTTCCTCTGCCTTTCGCAATTTATCTTGAATAGATGCGATCATGGAGTTGACTCCATCCCAATTCTCTTGGTGTGCTAGTTAGCATTTTCGGCACCAGATTTTCTGGTACCAGCACCTCTCCTAGAGTCTCTTCTAGATTCCTCCTTTCTTCCACAAATGTCGGACAGTGGAAGAATACATGCTCTGGGTCCTCTGGGACTCCATCACAATTTTGACAGTCAGGTGAAGTCTCCAAAAACCTGTGCAGGTATTGGAGATATCCTCCATGTCCCGTGAGAAACTGGGTGAGATTATAATTAATCTCACTGTGTCGTCTCTCCAACCATTCCTTAATGACAGGAATGAGCCTGTGGGTCCACCGACCCTTTCCCGAGCGTTCCCACCGCTCTGCCATCTATTTAGCGTTCTTCGTCTGCAATAAGGAAGAGAGTGGCTTCGGATGGTAGATATTCGCCATCTCATCATCATCATCGATCGGATCGAACAATGCTGCTAGTGCATGACTTCGCGAAGTGTCCAAACATGAGGCATTTAAAACACCTCTTCAGTCAAATTTGTTCTCTCAAGCAGCAGAAAATCCATCCAATCCGAACCCTTCCAGCAGCTAACAACGTCTGCGCTGCCTCCGCTGGTACGCGTATTGTAGCCGTTTGAGTACCACCATAGGCTTTTCGTAAGCCCACAACAGACTCCTCGGTAAGCTCCCTCAACTTGAATTGCTCCTTCAGAGCAGTACAAATTTCTTCTTTCGATGTCACTTCATCGAGATCCTTACATTGTATATAGATCTCATGCTTTTGGGCACGCACTGCGGCATTCTCCCCAAGCGAGTTTTTGACTTGAGTGGGAAAGTCATAAGTTTTGCCACCGCTGGATCTTTTCAGCTCGAACATGAGATCCCCTTTCTGGGTTCTTCGGATTCTGTTCACTTTTTCACGTAGATCTTTCAGGTTGGGATCAGCTTTGACCTTTTTGAGTATCTCTGCGTAGGACAGATTGCCCTTACTGGAGATAACAATTGCATCTGGATGAGATCGCACCTTCGCTTTTCGTTTCGCTTTTTTGTTGGTAACTTTAGTCCATCCATCGGTTTCGTTCGTCTCGGGCTTCGCAACGCTGGTCGAGTTTCCTAGATTCGCTGTACGCTTTCCTCCTTCTCAGCTGTTGGTGTTGGTTTTCAGAATGTCCTGTCCGCCTTTTTTTCTCTTAGGCACCTGCTGATTATTTAAAGGACTCCTCTTTTTCACGTACTCGTTTATTTCGCCGGGATTCGATGGTAGTATGGTTAGGCGTCACTTGGGTCGCTTGTGATACTATTGGCACAGCGGGATTCGGCGTATCCTTATTATTCTTTTCCTCCATTTGTGATCTATTATAGGGGACTCTAATTGTTGTGCTTGTCCTTGATAAACTCGGATAGCTCAACTATTTTTGCCACAAGCTGGGTGAAGGGTAATTCCTCCGCATCGGGACTCTGTTCCCTATAAGTCCCGACAGGGTTACCCCTTTTACATGGTCCTTCACTTTTGGCGTTTATTGACATTGCCTGTGCTTTATCCTTCATCGCCTTTGCAATTGGTGGGATCTCAAAGTTGATGAGCTTCTTTTGAATGGATCCCTTCCTTGTTCCTGGAGCACCTCCTGCTGTCGAGTATCTTGAACATGTGCGGTGGGTGTTGTCACAGTTTTTGTTGTCCAAAAATCTGCCTTTAGTTCATCTTTGTTTGCTCTTGTTATTGGTGTTCTCGGTAAGGCCGTACTTCGCTTGAACACCTCCCTCGGTGTCTGTCTGTCCGTCCGTCTGTCTGTCTGTCCGTCTGCCCTTTTTTTTTGAGGAGGTGGAAATCTTCAAAAGACGCTGGCCTGGATACGCCAGCGTTTGGGATTTTTACCCTCTAAAACCACCCCCAACTCCCTCCAAGCCCCGTGGAACCACCATACGGTATTACATCACCGGGCGGAGTCAGCTCATTTTAACTTGGTTCCCTTTCGTCTTTACGCGGCGTACGTAACGGCGCTTTTCTAGTCTCCTCTGCCTTTCGCAATTTGCTCTGGATACATGGACAGTGGACTCTGGATAGATGAACAGTGGAAGAATACATGCTCTGGGTCCTCTGGGACTCCATCGCAGTTTGGACAATCGGGTGAGGTATCTAGTTTAAACCTGAATAGGTACTTTCGATATCCTCCATGCTCCGTGAGAAACTGACTATTATTATAATTTATCTCACCGTGCCGTCTCTCGAACCACTCCTTGATTGCAGGGATGAGCCTGTGTGTCCACCAACCCATTCCTGAGCGTTCCCAACGCCCTTGCCATCTATTTAGATATTTCTCCTTTCGGCGTTCTTGGTCTGCGATAAAGGAGAGATAAACTTCGCATTATATATATTCGTCATCTCATCTGCCAAGATATCAATGGGCATCATTCCAAAGATGACAAATACTGCATCCTCTGAAACAGTCCGGAATGCTGAGAACACTCTTAGGGCTGTTCTTCTGTAGACTGAACGCAGTTTGTCAGCTTTAAATGTAACGTGCAATGCCTTTCCCCAACCTGGAGCTGCATAGAGCAGGATCGAACTTACAACCTGAAAGCATGCGATGGCTCTCCCACGTTCGGCATCATCCTTGCCAGGGCCACACTTGCAGTGGATGCTTTGTCATAAGCATACTGCACGTGCTGCTTATAGCTGTACTTCCCGTCTATCATCACTCTCAAGTATTGGATGGCAAGCTTAGAAGTGATGATATGATTCCCAATTTGGATACGGGCAAAATTTCTTTTACGGCCCTTGGTGATGTGGACTGATTCCGTTTTTTCCTCCGCATCAGACCAGAACTCTCTAGTCAACCATTGATCAGTCTGTCTCTCCTTTTTTTTATACGTTGGAAGGTGGAAAGGTTCAAAACCAACCGCTGGCTCCCGCCATATGGTTTTGTGAGACTTTTACTCACTAAAACCACCTCCTTCTCCTGCCCCGCGCTCCTGTCGTTATTTGTAACTTTCCTCCGAAGATCCTCCCTTCGCAGCAGATTGTGGATCGCCTTCATTAATTTTTCCGCCGCCCTCCATGCATGTCAACTGTGCCTCGGGGTCAATCTCCGCCTCCGCTCTGTGTGCGGCGAACCGCGGGCATGTCGGGCAATATGGGGAGTCGTCACGCCCGAAGCGATAAAGGTATGCATGGTACCCTCCGTATTCGCTTAGGAATTCAATTAGGTGATAACTAACCTCACCGTGCTTTCGTTTTATCCATTTAGAGACATCTGTGTGTACAGCGTCCTTTAGGTGAATCACCTCATCTTTTTTTGCCATTCCAAAATAGATTCACTACGTGCCAATTTCCGACGATAGGTATAGGACTCGCCGATTTCATATGATGGGTTATAGGAGCGTCGTCCCTCGTTCGCAAAGATATAGATAGGGATCATGCCTGCTATCACACACGCTGCTTCATCGGCTGCTTCAGCGGTAAGCGCATGACGTTCGCAATGCACTCAATCGGTATGTGGCTGCGATTTTTCTTCTATTTGCTTCCAACTTCAAAGACGGTGCTCAGACTGGAGTTGAATAAAGCAAGCTGACAACTCTCGAGATCAGGAGTCGACGGCTTTGCCTAGGACCATCTATATTTGGTAATATTCTTTCCAACAATGTAGCCACTCCGGAAGCCTTGGTTGCTAAATTTTCATGATGGGACTTGAATTTCGGTCTTTGGTCAATGTGGCTCCTAGGTATATAGGCGTTGGCTGTGACTGTATGATGTGTTCACCAATCCTGATGTTTATCGACATTTGCTTCTTTCGCTTGGTAATCAAGACTACCTCGAGCTCCGCGAGTGTCTGTCTGTCCGTCTGTCGCAAGCACTTTTAGACAGACGGCTGCACCAATTGACACGAAATTTGGTGAGAAGGTGGGAACTGTGAACGTTCGGACATGCAGTGAGTGATATCTTTCTACGTTGAGATTTAGGGTGACTTCCCCATATATGCAAAAGGGGGTGTAAAAGTTTTTTCACCGAATATAGTCATGTTGGATATCAAATGAAAGATCTCGATTAGTCCTCGAAGCTGGTCTTAGTTTCGAGATTTATTAGAAAGACGGGGAGTGGATGGGGTCGAAAGTGATGATTTCTTTAACGGACTCATTCTCAGAAACTACCCAACCGAAAAATTTGAAAAAAAAACATAAAACTTCCTCTATATGGTGCTCAGGCCTCAAAATAATCTCCATATCGGTATCTGCTCAAATTAAGTTATTAATAGTATATTACCATATTTTTAGGGAAATTGAGTAAAAACCCCCTTAAGTTTATCCCAGAGTTATAGAGAGAGTTGTTAGTAGTATAGAATATAATATGAAGTATATTATCGTCGTGCAGTTCATTAAAGTACTGAGTCCATCGCTCCTTTATGCCCATTCTGGCGGAAATCCGACTTTCCTCTTAGTCAGCAGGACGAGCATCGCGTTGTATAAGGCTTCATCTTGTTCACTTGTTAGTAGCACTTGTGCGCCCTGTACTCTGGAAAGCTAAGTGGTAGCAGACGCGAACCCACTTTCGGGGAGGGAGCTGATTTTCGAGATGATTCCGACTGCAGGATTCCAGTCAAGATTAAGGAGCATCACTATTTTACAGTGCTATGAACCAACGGGGACTTCTGATATAGTGAAAAAGGATGCTTTCTATGAGAAATTGTACGCAGTTCAGGAGAGGTTTTTCAAAGTGATATTGTGGTTGTGATGGATGATCTGAATGTCAAGGTGGTTTCTGACAGCGCCTTGCTTGGGCATCTGATGGAGAAACATGGTCTCGGCAACCATAACAAAAAACTTCTACAGTTTCAACCGCCCCGCCATGCTGTCTCATTGATCGAGCACAGAGCCATGATAAAGCCAGTTTGGACTTCAATCGGCTAACACCCACTTCGCGATCAGCAGTTGATTTAGGAATTATCCTTTGGGTGTGAGTAATACTTGAGGACCTGACATTGGCGTCGAAAAACAAAACCATCTGATGGTGGCTTATGTTCGCTTGTATGTTGCGTCCGTCACTTCTCGTACAGTTGGGGAACTGGTCCAAGTTCAGCATTGATCGATGGTATCGTCCAGCTGTCGCTGAGGAGTGAGAGGACTATCTTCCTGATGAGACGGAAGATACACTGAGTAACCCGTCAAAAAATCCATCACAAATGCTATTTTTGCGGGTAATACGCAGGTCCATGTCCAGAAGGGGCATCCAACGATCTGGCTAACTGTGGAATCGTGGATTCGGATCGATGAATAGAAGAGGTTGAACTCTCTATTAACAGGTGTGGCAAATCTTTCGATGGTCCTTTGAAAAACGTTAACGGTCGATTGCTGATCCATGGTGACGAACAATGGAAGAGGTGGAAAGAACACTTCGCCATGGTTCTTAGCCGTGCTACATCCGGGTGCGGTCCCTTTCTTGTGGAGCAGCCGGACACTTCGAACAATTGTGTAGAAAAGACGACTTTTGCCCAATTATGTAGAAAAGACTACTTTTGCCCAAGAGGTCGCGCTTATGAAGTGGTCATGCCATCAATTAAGGGTAATGTTCATATTATTTTCCCGCAAATTTCTGGCGGGGTCCAGCTAATCCTTTGTACAGATAAGTCCCGATAAAGTCCTCGACATAACGACCGAGGAAGTCCTTAGGGCCCGCAAGAATATTGGTGAAAATAAATTCCGCAAAAAATGCATGTCTGTAACCATTAAACAGATTTTTTCGCTAAATGGTTAAGACGTGCATAAAAGGAAGTACTAAATCCGAAGAAATACAAGGCCTTTTGCAATTCATTATCGGCAATCTATTTGAAAGGGTAATCTTTAACACACCAACTATAGGAAAGGACTGTAATCTCTGGGACAACCTGTTTGGATTGCGAAAGGGAGATCCAGAATCATCGTAACCTGTATAGTAACGAAAATAGCTAAGACCACAATGAGGCTCACAAATCCTGTGCGATGATAGTTTTCAATTTGACAGGTGACGATGTTCCCGCGGGATGTAGACAAACAAACCGAGGTTTTAAAAAAGCCTAAATGGATTGTACTAGGTTTCGAATGATAGACTAAAGACGTATTGGATAACCTGTGCAACCTATGGTATTCTACAATAATCAGTCCTCGGTCCTATTTACCGATAATAAGGTATTATCACGGCATATTGGCATTACTAAATATGGTGCTAGGCTTTATTATTATTGGGTTTTCAGAGGTCTTCGGAGTGATGAATGTGGCGCAACGTCTTAAGGAAATTGAGATCTTTAAAACCAAGGTAATCCGGAAAATTTAGATTCTGGTTGACCTATAACTTGGGGAGCATAAAACTGAAGTAAGTTGATCACCAATGAAGAAAGGGAACTCTGTACAGATTAAGATTTGTAAGCAAACCATATATGTATTCGCAACCAGCGCTCAGATACTGCAAGTCACATACCCAAACAAGAAATCAGAGGTAGGTGTCCTAGGTTAAACAGTCACCTACTCTTTTCAAGAGTTTCAAGTTCGTTATTACTATACGCACTCGATATCGGGGCGATTACTTTATTATTTTAGCCTTGGTAACCTTGAACCCTCTAGGGTTCAGAAAGGTAGGGTAACTCCTTAGAAAATGTCAAATCATTGAGTGGTTTACGTAAATCTGCATAAATCCTAAATATATCTTACCCATCTCATGTTAATTTGAAGGATTAGGATTAGGTGAGCTGAAAAGAAACACACAGGGGAATCAATCCAAGTACATATTTCAGGTATAACCTTCATCAATCTCTACATAGGCCGCATTCTTATGTATAATCAAAAGACTTCAATTTTAAAATTTTCGAAGATCCAAGGTAAAGATCTGAGAAATCTCCGAGTAAGGTCCCACGAGAAGAATCTATGACAATTTGTATCCCCAGATATGACTAAGATTTCGATCCACGTGACAACATCTACGGTAATCTAACCTTGATTTTTTAAAAATAGCACCACGTTACCTGACAAAGAAGCACCCCACCCAATTCACCTGTTTTGTGAATGGACACGTGAAATTTCTATTAACTTAATAGCTCCCATTCATACAGATAAGAATATCTATTCAAAAAACATAACAAGACTAGCTGCACAGGCGAAAAACCTTTTTACGTGCTGGGAATATATCCTTGCCCACATTACGTTCCAAGAAATTCAAGCTCTGAAAAAGGATCGTCACGTAACATTGTCATTTATATGACTTTGTTATATTGTTTCTCTTTAAATATGTGCTTCCGCATGATACATATGGTTTCTATTTGCAAGGAGGCGAACTCAAAGGATTCCTGAACAACTAAATGAATTTTCCGGTCCTTGAGAAAGTTAAGTGTGCCTTGTTTTTGTGCTGAGTGACGCCTTTTTGGTAAGGGTCAAAGCGGAAAATTCTCATTTTGAAGAAGAGTTATCTAAATCTTACACAAAAATAATAAATTAAATTCCAGACCTTTCTCGGCTGGACGAAATCTAGGTCATACAATGACTTGTAATTTTATGCAAAGACAAAGAACCTTGACCCAGATTTTGGGACGGCAACATTTTTCAGATAATTTATGGATTTTATAAAAAAAAGCCTTTACGAATTCGTCTCCGAAAAACATCTCAAGGTCAATCCTTAATAAAAAAAGGATAGTCTGGGTAATCATAAGAATGTAGATTGCCTACTTGAAAATCTGTAGCAAATAATTTTCCCATCAAAGTATTCTAAATGCAATTTTATCTGTTTAAAAAACATGGAATGCTGGAATTAGGGTTTTGTTCACAAGTATGTATCTATTTCCAAGAGGATTCAACGTAGTAGAGAAAAACTAATTTTAACAAAATTGTGATACTCGAGGGGAGAGACAGTTTAGGTATCTTCTCAAGAACGTTCGTTATCTTGCAATCTTTTAAGATGTGAGATTTCATAAATCTATTTTAAATAGGAGTATGATAACGCATTTGTCAAAAGTAAATATATTTTTTCTTTGCGAAATTTGTTAACTCAATTATAATCTTTTGCATTCTTAGATACTTAGTTCCCGAGGAGCAAAGTTTTCCTTTACTTCCATTGTATTGGACAACTGAAGTGTGATTTTAGGTCTCCACTCTCACCTTCACCTTCTGATCAGCACGTCCGGTGGTATATATCGGAACAGCTTCAACTCAATTCAGCTCAACGTCATCAAGTGGATGTGGACTCAGAACTCCCAGCATCTTCAACAATAAAATTCACTTCGGTCTGCTCTAGGTTTGAATTTATGATAGATTTCACTTCAATATAATTCGGACTAATTTTGTGTTTGCGATTATATATAAATGGAGCGATTACCACCGATGGAAGTTTGTCGGTGGCTGGAGCGTGATTCGAGCCCCAAGCGTAACATAGCCATTCTGACCGACAGCCAAGCGGCCATCAAGGCCTTGTACTCAACGACGACATCTTCCCGGCTGGTGGGGCAGTGCAGAGACGCGCTCAACCATCTGGGCGGCACGCTCAAGGTCACTCTCCTCTGGGTTCCCGGGCATAGGAACATAGAGGGGAATGGGCTGGCTGATGGATTGGCTAGGCAAGGCTCTGCTCTCTCTCTTCGGGGAATACAGTCGGTGTTCCGCTGGCGGCTGTCGGGGGCCGAGTCTACTCGCACTATCTAGCAGCCGCGGGCCTGAGATGGCGAAGGCTTACAAGCTGTGCCAAGTCAAGGAGAATTTACCCGCTTATAACATAGCCCGATCACGAGAGCTCCTGTGCCAGACGCATGCAAATGCATTCAAGATTACGGCGGTCTGCACGGGGCACTGGCCCATAGGGGACCACGCCGCTAGGCTCGGCTTACCCTACAACTCGCATTGTCGAAGCTGCGGAGAAGGAAGGGAAACCCTCATGCACTTTCTCTGCGATTGCCCAGCTCTGGCTCGAGTCAGGCTGTGGACACTGGGTAAACCATTCTTTGGGGACCTCAGTGAGATTTCTAGCTGCAGGGTCGGAAAGCTGCTTTCCTTCGTGAATGCTACGGGCTGGCTCTGAAGATCCGAGCCGGATAGACTCTGCTTCCCTGTTCCTATAACAACAGTTACGGTCTTAGGAGTTTGTGGCATCAAAACGGCGCACCAAAGCGCTAATTGGGCTCCTCGGAGCGGCCACTGATACCTACCTACCTACCTACCACCGATCGCTATTTTCGGTCTTACTGTTCCCAGGGCATTAGTGAGGCAGAGTCTGATGAGTTTCCTCTGCCCTGGACGAAACCGTCAGTTAAGATTTTTGATACATTTGGGTGTTTAATCCAAAACGAGGACCACAGTGGACCACAAGCGAGGAAATATGTTGTTTCTCAAGTGGTCTGGTCCGTCATCAAGTGGATGCGGACTCAGGACTGCCAACAGCTTCAACAAAAATAGTCTTAACTTGTTGTTAGTGTTGCGAAAGTTCGATTTTCAGATGTTGGACAAAACAGCGAAGGTGGATCGGATTTACCGCTGCTGATGCTTCAAGCGACATCTAATTTGATGACGTCGGCAAAGACAAAGCTATCAAGTTGATCAACGCCCTCAATATATTGCCTATTAATGTAAATTGCCAGCCACCAGTCAGTCAATTCGGTTTGCTCCCTTTCCAAATCCAAAGCCATTTTGGTCAAATTCCACAGCTCGCCGAAAGAGTAAGCAGCTGAGGGGCTTCAGGATATTTGTCATTGCCCATTCAACCCCTCCACATTCGAAGGGTGTTAGTCAGTGCATTAGGATTCAGAACGGAAACTAGCCTGCTAACACGCAGGTAGAAGCAGCACCTCTAAGAATTGAAACATTGAGACGATTTTTTTCTGTTCACCAGGGACTTTTTTAAGTTCGCATATACTCATATATCGGGAACAACTTGTACTTTTAATAACTTTGTTAATAATAGTACGATTTCCACCAAACTTCCTAGTATGATGTTTTTGATTAACGTCTAAATTACTACGAAATTATACTGATATGGCATGAACCTAAAGGGAGTTCGCAACACATTTTCAAAATATATATGGTTGCCATTCACCTCCTAGTCGGGTATAGCGCGTCAACCCACAAGTTCCCGAGGCCGCCGCAGACCTACTCTACTGTTCTGCGCCAAGTGCCTTTGGGGCGACTCACTCGTCGGCCATATTGGGAAAGTGGATTTCACTGCACTGAATTATCACCCTTCCTTAATATGCGACCTATGCGCCTTCCGTCTTCTGATCACAGTGCATATAAGCGCCAGACCTGTGCGCCGACCAAGTTCTTCGTTTGAGATAGTGTAGGCCAACGTACTCTGGTGACACGACGCAAACACGACGTGTTGACGAAAGTTTAGAGCTTTTAAGTAACAGTGGCGTTAACTTTTCGTGTGCTACTCCCATATAGCAACACAGAAAGAACAATAACATAAAACAGTCTCAACTTGATCTTGGTGTTGAGATAACTGCATTTCCTATATTAGACAAAGCAGCGAAAGTAGATCTAGCGCAGTTAATGCATCGTGTTGGATGCCACAGTGGCAGAAACCACGCAGATGCGATGACCCGTCAGACTGAGAATCTCGGTTTTGTTAGTATTTATCTTCAGTCCAACCCATCATCCGCTAAACAAGCGTCATCAGCGTAGTCGAGACGTTTGAGAAAATATGTCATAACTCGTTGAAATCCTCCACGTCCTCTGGACAGGGTTGCATGAGGAACGTCACCGGTAACAAGAAGAAACCGTATCGGTGACAGGATGCAATCCTGGCGGACTCTAGTTTCGAACTCAAAATCGACCGAGGTTTTAACTCGATGCAACAGATGACATTTTGCGCCATGTTATATCGCCGTAATAATAGCTATTAGTTTTTCTGGAATGATCCTCCTGCGTAGAACACTTCAGATATAGCTTCTACTCACGTTATCCAAAGTTCTTACGAAATCGATGAAAAGCAGGTGAGGCGAAGATCTAAACTCCGCGTACTGAAATGATCACTTCGGTCGTAGGGTACTAATGTGGTCAACGCAGGAGGATCTGGAACGGAAGCCAGCCGGTTTTCTGCCGATCAAGCTTTTGAGATGTTCTTTGATGCGATCCAAGATTATTTTAACTATTATCTTTGCAACGGCAGCGAGCACGCAGATACTCCTCCAATTGTCACACTCAAAATGGGTGGTATTCTTTGGGATCTTAAAGATTATTCCCTTCTTCCAATCGGTGGGACAGGGGTCGAATTTCCAAGATTTCTTTACGAGTGGAAGCAACAGATCTGCACTAACTGCAGGTACAATGATAAATAACTCTAGGGAGAGACCGTCAAGCCCAGCAGCTTTACATCATTTGAGTGCAATGATGACCGAAATGATTTCTCTTCTTCTTGGAGCAACAATCCATATCTACATTTTACGATGACTAGCCATCTCATCCACCAGAGGAGGAACCGCGACGGATGTGATTTCGTTAGGAACCGTGGTAAAGTGTCCTTTTCACCTCTTTAATTGCTCATCGTAGATGAGAAGTCAACCGTTAATGTCCTTCACAGTATCATCGAAAGATCTACGACCACATTCTTTCGTGAAGGGGTATTTGCTGGTGAAATCATTGCATTCTGCGACATCTTCCGCTTTCCTGAACAACGTAATAATTAATTCCCTTCTATCACATTACATGAAGTTTAAGAGCGCCACGTCTGCAATCACTCGCAGCGGTGAGTAGAGCCTTGAACCCCTTGCTTTTATCAATGCGCTTCCATATTTCCTCAGCCAGCCAGATCTTATAACGCCCTTTCGAGACGTGGCCGACGGCCTGTGTACTACCCGTGGAAAGAGCATTTTCGATGGTGGCCCACTGTTCATCGATATTCTCAAGCGGGTTAGTCAGTACATCCGCCGTCAAATCAGCGAGATAGAACTCCCACTCGCGCGACAGCCGTCGATGTTGAACTTACGGAGTAGTAAATCCTCAACTCTGCGAGAAGTGGCTGGCGCAACACGTAAACGAACGTTGGTGACCATCAGAAGGTGATCCCTTTCGCGGCCATGTCAGTGCCTCCCTTGTTACGTACACTCAGAAGACGACTCTTAAATCTACTGTCGCGTCGGTCAGTTGAAAAACAGCTGACCTTATGGCAGGGCCTGTGCTCGAACAATGAGTAACCATTGATGAGGCGGTGGAAGTTGCAGAAATCCACAAACCCGCCATTATGATCACCGTCGCCAGGACCGTCCTTTCCCACCACGATCACAATGTAATCTTTAGGAAGCCTCCCTCGAACTGCGTGTAGTAGCACTTAGAAAGCAGCCTTCTCCACAATATCGGAAGTCTCCGTTGGCATATAGCATTGTACGATTGTGATACTCCCTAAACTGGAACGGAATCTTGCAGTTAAAAGTTTGTCAGAAACCGGCTTCCATGTGAAGAGTGCGCGCTTTGCGGTAATCGTCAAAAGCAGCCCGACACCGAATTCATCTATGCTACCGCTTGGCTTACCAAAGTAGAAAAGCACATTGTCGCAGAGGGAGTGGAGTTCTCTCCAGGGTCCCACCATCTTACTTCGCTTTAGCGTTGAATGTCCAGTTTATATCGTTGGAACTCTTGTCCAAGTTGCGGAATCTGGGGACACCCGCTATCGTTGTCGAGGAGGGAGCGCCCATTCCGGAAACCAGCCATAATCCGTTTTCGATAGACAAAGTTAGTAGCCAATCCCTATCCGAGGCGTTGCTGACTGTCCGCTTAGATACCATATGTATGAATCAACATATTTTTTTTCAGATTTTTGGGATGAGTAGACGTTAATCCGGTTGTTGAATGCGTTGCTTATATGAATGATCTCCTCATTCTCGTTGAGGGAGACAACTGACTTGACCTTGAACAGCGGGGTCAGTGTCACGGTCTCAACGGAGAGATCCGCAGTGATGTTGCTGAAAAGCAACCTACATCGTCCGCCCGTAGTAGTATCAGACGGCGTAAATTTTAAATACTGGCAAAAAATGGAATACTTCTGAGTCACAATGGCGGAGCGCATGCGCCCGCACCTTATCGCCCTGAGGATGCGTGTGTATGTTGAGGCGTGTGATGAGATGTCAATGAGGTATCAACAGGCGACTTGTCAGATCCACATGCAAGGACTCTTCCTTGCATGTTCTACTTACAGTTCTCCCTGTTGTGCGAATTTGCGATGACGGCGCAGGGCAGGAAACTGCTTTACTCTTCTCAACAAATGGTTTCATTAGCGTTTCTTCCTGTATGGCGCACGGTTTCGACCGACGCCATTGGGTATTCCCCTCGTGATCTGGAGGTGGTCCGGCATACCATGGTTTAGAGGATCTGTAGTGGCGTACCTTTGCTGCAAACCGATTTAGTTGATGCGGCTCAGATGGAGAGGTTAGGACTGCTAACGTTGTTAGACGAGATTGTAACATCAAGCGGCAGCTTAAATGGAACGAATATGGGAGGGGTAGGGACACATATGAGTACATCAAAAGTATGTCTACCGGAGGAAGCTCTGCCGTGGACTTTGGCTTTGAGATGGGTTTCCTTCTGGCTACCAAGCTTGAATAAGTTCTTCTTCTCGCGGAACCTTGCCACTAGCCAGGTTTGTGTTCTGTGTGGGCAGTCTCCGAAGACTGGATCCAGGTTCTCTGTGTCTGTCCACCGTTCTGTGACATCCGTAATCAAGGCGATATTGGTGTTCCCATAATGATTTTAGCCAGTGCCTTGCTAGCAATGATACACTTCAATGCGTGCTGTCTTCCGACGAAGGAGATAGTTCCTCGGCGCTTTTGAATCAGTATAGTGGCCGTGGTGGACAACCACCAATTTCGTGTGTTTTATGTTAGGGTTGTCTTGCGACACTTTATGTGTTGTATTGTACGCAGACCGGTTGCTGACTTTTGAAGGTGTTTTGTTGCGCTTCTCCGCACCGATCTAATTCCAGTCAACTAATTGGGGAGTGCTGTCCCCACGTACTCGAGGAGGGCGATCAGACCTGAGTCTGCAAGGGTACCTGGCACCTTGAGAATCGGGATGGTCTTCTGAGAGAAAACCTTGTATTCACTGGTAGTAGTGCTGAGTCTGTACTCAGTATAAACCAGTAACACTGTGCCAGTCACGACAGGGTTTTGATTGTGGTCTTCAAACTAGTTCGAGTCCGAATGCCTATACGGCAGGTGTTCACGTTAAACCCAGGACCCTCATCTGTAAACTAGAGCTCCTTTACCTTCCCTGGCAGGAATCGTTACGCGTTGTTTGGGCGGAATTATAAACCTAGATAAATAGCTTGTTTAACGATTGTGAAGGGAGTTTAAATTATGTTTAGTCACGGGACCTTGATGATCGGAAAATAAGATCGTCTGCCCCAATACTTTTTATAGAGGTATAGCTGAAGAGTTCATCGGCGGATTGAAGGATCTTGATTGGAGCGTTGTTAGGGAATCTGCTGCAAATAGCAAGAAAACGGTTCCGGAAAGGACAGAGTTTTGCGGAATATATGGCGAGGACAACTGTTGCTTGACTTTAATCTGGGATTGTCGGCTATCTAGGCGGGGATTAGCTTACAGAGGTGCGGATGGAAGTCAAGGATGGTCTTCAAATTATAAACGAGTCCGTGTTGCAGTGCGGAATCGAAAGCTTTCCTTATATCAAGGAAACACTCTATGGTTGATGTTTTGAAATGAATTCCGAGAAAGATGTCGGTTTAAGGACTAGAAGGGCGTGTTAAATCAAGTAACCTGTTCGATTGACAAACTGGAAGTCTGGGATGTAGAAAATTATCTCTATCGCTGTGCTCATCAATGATAGATTTGATGGTCCGCTCGAAGTTTTTGGTAGAGTTTGAGAATGACGATAATCCTGTAAGTATCAGAAAGGAGGGGATATTTGTTTTTTTTCTGGGACAGGGGTGATTTATGCACACTGTTAGCTCGCAGGGAAGTGGAAGTTCAACAACAATAAAACAATAATTAACAATAATTAATGAGAGTGGACAGCAATGAACTAATGGTTGCAGAGCATTTCTTCAAGATGATGGTTGGGATTTTGTTAGCCCCAACCGACTCCTTATTTTTACCCTGCTTAATGGAATTTGCCACCATTTTGGACATTTTGGTTGAAATTAATTGATGAAATTGAACTTGGAAGTGTCGTTGGAAAAGGGGGTGTCGGAATAGTCCAGCTTGGCTAATAGTTTGAGAGCATGATGCTATAGGATCAAGCGAGGTGATTCATGTATTGGCTTTATCTTCAAAGTTTTGGCCATGCATGTATAGTGTGGAGTGGCATGCTTTGAGTAAGTAATTCAGTAGAGGAGATCCTTTGGGGAAGGATATGATTGCCATTGGTAGTTCTGTCAAGTCTTATGGTCCTAAAGTCAAGTGCGGTTTACGGCAACGGGCGGATTAAGGAATTGGAGTCTAAGATAATGGCATCGTGGTCACTGATTCACAGGACCGTCTTTGGATTTGGATTTACATTAATTTTGTTGCTAATTCAAGATATGAGTGGCAGTTTTTTACATTATAGCTAGGGAGTGTCAGGCTAGAATGGGAGATGTTTCCTCCTGCAGGGTTTGTTATCAGACAACGATGTAGTTGACGACTATTGTTGTTAACATAGGAGTGTCTGGTGTCAGCTCATAAAATTAGAGCCCCCGAAATAAATATCTTGAGAACAGTTCTTGTAACATATACTGATGGATGTCGGTACATACTATCTGTGATTGAGAACTGTATAGCATATTTGGTGAAATAGAAATACTCATTAAGTTAAAAATTCAGAAGCTCCTCATGGACGGCTTTGCGTACAACTTGAGAAAGGAAGCGGGAGCATGTAAACATTAAGCAGATAGAATAATGACACCAGTCCTTCAAGAGATAAAAAGACGATACAATGTAGTGGCTTCTTCTCCTCCTGCAGCTTGCTATATTGTCAAGACAATTGAAAATGGAGTATTCCGGAAGCAAAAATTCGAAGTGTGTCATTATGCAATGAAGGGGCATGTCAAGTGAAAAGCTGTATACCACGTGTTCCTTTTGTCTTTAATCTGCTCAAAAAGGAGCATTCTGCAATTTAATTAGTTGTCATGAACAAGCCATGACAAAGCAATCTCAAACTTCATGATTCTGAAGGATATGCAGGAATACTGTCGAGAAAGGGTAATTGCCATTGGTACAAACAACGACAGAGTAGAAGATGTCAATGAACTTTAAATCCTATTTGCATGTTCTGTTCCTGATTTCAAATTCATATTTTAATCTTCTTTAGCAACATCAAAAAGTTTAAGATTGTTTCGAAGGACATGCGGTTCTTTTGAAGACATGTATGCAGAAATACCAATATCAGTCAACAAATATTTTGCTATCGACAAGTTCATTTGCCCGGAGTCATGTCCCCGTGTGTACCCCCTCTCAAATGTACTCCTATGTTGAATCTTCTCCAAAATCTGAAGGCCACGATGGAAGTACTATACATGGATTCCCACGTACGTTGGAAAAGTCTACATAAATAGGGTGGAGTGGGAATCTTTTCTCAACGGTAGCGTCACATTGAAAATTAAATTTGTAATAAAGGCGGTTGAATTCTTTAATATGTTTTGATTTGAGAAATGGAAGTTCGACGCACAAGCAGCTTATTTGTTTATTATTTGTTGTGTTTAGGTTGTTGAAGAATTTTTGTAGAATGTTCCCATGGTAGGTTGGCATTGTAATTAAATCCACCCCCGCTTAATTTGAAAGTATATTTACTGTTATGGTATTCTAAGGCCGATGAAGTAAATTCATCCCGAAGAAAATTTTTTCCCAGATGTAATTCATCAGCCGAAAAATCAGTCAATTTTTCCATCTTCTAACCCAACTTTTCAATATTACACTGCTGCTCCAGTTTGCAGCATCGTCTTCTCATCCACTAAAACAATTGAATTACCACTTTGCATGCAGCGCTGCGGTTTACACCAGGACGTTTAAGTCCAGTGTCCGTCGTGTTTTCTCGGTTCGATCCAGTTCCTGCTGCCTTTCGTGTATGGCAGTTATTGGTGCATTTAAAATATTATGCTCCACTTTTCTTCCGACCTCATATCTTCTCCATGAAATTATGAGGTCCGATAGCGTGATGTTGTTTAATATATCTCTCCCACATGAGTAAGGTTTCTTCCTAGTAACTTTTCAGAAGTCCGCACTCATATCGGCCAGATTCGCCCTCCTGTTCTAATAGAGACAGTGCGCCTCATTAGCTAGAAGACCCAAGGGCATCATTCCCGCGATGATACTCACTATCTTATCCCACACTGTCCTATATGTACTGCAAAAGCCGCAGCACGTTTCGCTGGTATACCGAACTCATCCCCCTCCGGTGTGCAGCGCTCCCGTTCAGACAGGGCCGCGTATACCAGGATGCATTTCTGCAACTGGCGACTACATTTTGTCCATTCAATATTAGGCATGATCCTTACTGGAACTACCCTTTGCCGTATTTTCTCACGCATCTTTCAAGTGCCCTTTGAAGCTTAGTTTGGCATCGATCATTACCTCCACATATTTAATGATTAATTTTGAAACAACCTCGTGATTTGACAGTACTGTTTTTTCTGCGATTAGTAATACGGACCACCTTCTTCTTTTCATCCGCCCGGTCCAGTTTAGCCATTCCTGACCATGCTTTGATGGCATGAGTGGGATAATTTCCATAAAGTTCCACCTCCTCGGGGTGCGTCCAACTTCCACCAGCGACAGATTGTTTGCAAAGCCACTTAACGTTGCCTCTTTTAGCATACCAAGGCCAATCACATCGTCATATATTATATTCCACAGCAAATGACCAAATGCGGAACCTTGAGAATCACCTGTTGTCAGAACATATTCTTTCGATCCATCATCCATCTCGAAATGAAGAAGTCTCTCCGAAATGTGGATAATCCGAGCTAAATAACCAGCCAGGATGAGTTAAAAGCATTCTTGACATCCAGCGTTACTAACGCGCAGCACTTACCAATGGCCGATACCTCCCGAGCGAGATCCGGGACCGTTGCTATTACATCGACCATAGAACGCAGTCTCCGAAGCTCATACTGCTGCTTCGATAGTCCACCCGCTAGTTCGACGAACAGCTTGTTATATATCGCCCTCTCTAACACCATCCCCATGGTACCAAAAAGATAGATAGGGCTATATGCCGAGGGTGTGCTAGATGTTTTATGAAGCTCAGGTAACAGACTTGGAGTGATTTGTCAACGAATTTTGTCCCTTACACTTTTGTAGGCAGTGCTGTACTGGTTCGCAATTCCGTCTACTTTTCCGTATGGCCTTCTTAAGGCTACTTCGAAGATCGCAGTTTGATTTCACCATTTGCCGATATTCTGGCTTCCTTCATGTCCTTTTGCGAAATCTCATCGCTTTGAGTAGTGATTTCCTCCTAAAACCTCCTGCTTTCGATATACCTCACCGTCCACTCTTTCTTTCCCAATGACCAACATGCATTGTGGATCTCTAATGCAATCTTTGATGAGATTGCCCTCTTCTTCACGTTTCCTGCACGTTTTCGATTTATTTTGCTAGCTAGAGTACATGCTGCTGTAAAGTGGCCGACATGGAGGCATCGGAAGCATCTCATCAGAGATTCCTGCTCCCTAAATTGGCACACGACCCAACCTATTCTTACTTTGTTTGCGGTAATCAGTAGCTTTCTATGTACCACCGAATTCCTTCCTTATCCTATTTATCTCACTCTTATCTACTCTGAATTGTTCCCTTACCGTAAAACAGTTGTCCTCCCTTGATGTAACCTCGTCTAGGCCCTTACACTCAATTACTATCTCTTGCTTCCGAGCTTTCACTTTCACTTCTCGTTGCGTTTGTTTAGCTACAACATCAAATCCCCCCCGCATGGTTGTTGTCCGCTAACAGAGTCTATTTCAGCTTACAAAACCCGATCCGCTCGAAACGTCTCACCATAGGGTCAAATCTCTTACTGTACGAGACAATGATCTTGCCAGTCCTCATGTACTCCTCGGAGACTTGGATTCTTAGCAAGAAGAATTGCGAACTCTTGGCCGCGTTCGAGAGAAGAATCCTCCGAAGAATTTTTGGCCCCCTACATGAGGATGGGCGATTCACTTAATCCGTATGGATGACAGACAGCTTTTAGGTATATCGAATTGGTGGACCTCGGCTCCTTATTAAGGCAGGCCTAGACCGGATACCGGTTGTTGCGTCGTTGATGATGGTGATGATGATCAAATCCCCTCTCTGCATTCGCCTAATACGACTCACACTATCGCCCAAATCTGTCAATCCTGGCTCAGGTTTAACTTCCCTGTCAATAATAGTAGGATTTGCATTAAACTTTCTAGTATCATGTCCATATTATTCTCTGTGTTACTGTTTTCATAGGATAAACTTAAGAAAGAGTTTCCATAAAATTCCGAAGATAATTGAGCAGATATTAGATGGAGGGTGTTTTTTAGTTTACTGGTTTCCAACAATGAGCCCTGGATTTCAGCATACATTTCTTAAATTACTCACTCACTTTCTTCGCTGCAATTCTTAAAACTAAGACTTGCTTCGGAAAGCACCAGTCTAAACCCTTCATCTGATACCCCATATTGTACGTCCGAGGAAACCCCGTCAACTCGAAGTAGAATGAAAAGCGGCCTCTTATCGGAGAAATATGCGACTAGAGATAAAGGTGTGAAAGAAAATCCAAGTGTCACTAAGTCAAGCAATGTTGTCGAAAGGAGCAAGGGGTGTTAATCCTGTGCAAGGATTTGAATGAAATCATCATGCTATCCAGGGTCTGTGAGGCCGTGCAGTCTCAACTAGGGTTACAATCGCTGAGGGAACTTAACATGTTGCAACATAGGAAAAGTGACACATAGATTACATCAATAAGTTTTCCAGACGAAGCAGCGGAAAATACAGTCGCAACAGTAAAAATGCTTACTACATGGGTAGTCTGGCGACTACGAGAACAGAGCCTAGTACAAAAGAGCTTTAAACGTGGGTAGTTTGACAATATATCTAAAGCCTGCGCTAGCTTGTAAGAGAAATCCCATCTGTGTGGCAATTGTAGCCGAAGATCTACTCTTTCAAAGATCGGAATGTGGGAAAAGCGGCCTCAGGCTAGAAGGTCCTCTCATTGGAAACATGTGGGGAGGGGGGGGGGGGGGATTCCAGCGGATCTACAATGAAGCCGACTCTGATCATCTGATATCATCACTGAAAAATAAACGCTCACTATCGATTACTTGTCCTAAGTGGTTGCTTTGCTAGTCAGGCTCGTAAACCTGCATACCTGAGTGCCGCGACCGAAAGGATGGATCGCATCCTCAATCATTGCTTTTTCCTGCCTCAGATGTTCAAGAGCCCCCCCCCCCCTAGGTATTTTTTGGTTATTAAATTGGAGTATACCCCTCCATAGGGAACAGGGAGTCGTCATATCAATGGCCGTTGATAGCCAACAGCCGTAGTACCTTAGTTGTGGCAAATGTTACAAGCGCACGGGAAGGAATACGACTGGTTCCGTCAACATACTCATTCAGATGAGAAGATAACACAATTGAAAGTGGTATCGTCAGTATGAAGATACATCGTACTGGGTAATAAAATAATGGAACTCTGCGAATTTATTCAGGAAGGCCGGAATATTTATCAAAATATAAGCACCATAATGCATACGCCATACATCAGGTCGGTGTACAGCAAGGCCCAGGATTAGAAAGAAGTGAACGCGTCAGGCGAAAAAGTAAGTCATGCAACATAAGTGACGCCCATTCAAAACATGAAATAGACAAAACCTGGATGAGACTTCGCGCATGGTTGAATGAATTAACGGGAGACCGAGCCCTAAGAGAAAAAAGGGCTCAACTGCCAGGAAGTTAGAACTAGTGAGGAAGACGTTTAAGTAGCGGTATAATTTGCGTAACCGCAATTTCGGAGAAAGGGAATGGACCCCACAAGACGGACGTGGAAGCCTGGAAACAGGTGCACCTTAGAAAAAGGTGACCATCGTTTCCAAAAGAGGAGAAGGTATACACGCTGACATTCCCAGGCAAATGAAGGCAGACCCAGAACCCACCAATGAAGGAGACTTTATGTTAAAACCCAAGAAATCAAAGGATATAAATCGGAAAATTCTTATCAGAGGGAGCAGGTAGCAGGCCGGGGATCTCCATAGTCGGGAATGATATAACTGAGTTTATCACGAAGGAGGAGTTTCGCGAGTTCTTGGAAAAGGAAGGTCGTCTTCCGATCGAACTTCAAGAGTCGGTGGAAAGCCTACGCGAGGACACCGACATCATAAACCGTCCGGTGGCAGTAGTGGCAGCACTCAAACTGAGAACGGAGAGAGCAAGAATCCGCTGGGTTATAACTCGTCTTAGAGAGCAGATGGCACTAAAAGAGCACCATAGATGCTTAGGCTTCGATCATATTGTGAAAGAATATAGGAATGCAGATGACAGGCCAAAGAAATGCAGAAGATGCGGAGCGGAGGGCCGCGAGCTGACTCAAATAGTCCACAGTGGAAACGGGAAGAGGATGTAGATCATCAGCACATTGCAGGCAGCGGCAGATCCCCGGAATACAATGCAAATGAGGTTGTTACAAATCCTAGTCGAGAAAAATATCGACGTATTCATAATTAGTAAGCCATATCGAAATCATGCTAGTGGCATTTAGTATGAGGATCAAACGGGCTATAGCGCTAAACTCCGCCCAGTGTAATACTGACCCAGTATGAGCAGATGTTGAGTGCTCTGGTTTTAAATGCGAGATTACGTGAATCGATAACCATAGTAGGGGATTTTAACACGTGGGCTCTTGAGTGATGAAACCGGACAGCGAATAAAAGGCCTTACTCTGCTTGAACCAGTCGTTTCGACGTGGTACTCGCTAATGTTGAGACCCCATATATTTTCAGAAGAGGGGGCCTAGCGTATATAGTGGACCTGACATACACGAGCGGCTTTTTGTTCATAGTAGTTGCTTGACAAGTTGATGTGGACTACACTTACAGTGGCACCAGACAATCTGCTTGGAAATTAGCGGCGAATCAAACTCCAATAAAATCTTTCGCCGAATGCTGTGGAAAGCTTTCGAGGAGTACACATTTTCGACAGGCTCGTGTTAGATATATACCAAATGGTGCGACCAAAGAAAAGCCACCCAAATAACTCAATGGATGACGGAAGCATGCGATACTACTATTCCCAGACGGCGACTGCTCCCCAGTAGGCAACCCAACTACTAGCGGAACAACCAAATAGCAAGTTTTCGAAGCAGTTTGTTCTGAGCAAGAAGGCTTTACCAGAGACTCAGGGGAAAGCCCGGTAGTGATGATCGACAGGTGATACACAGACATCTTCGGAGACGCATAAAATATGCAATTTGCTAAAGCCAAACGGATTTTTTGAGACAGTTGTGCGAAGATGACAGATGAGATAAGTGGGGCGTATGGAGTGGTAATGAAAAGGTTGCGAAGATCATTCCAGGAAACCTTGTTGCCGCTCTTTTTTCCCACCATCAAAGCAGCAAAAGGGAAACGATGATCCAAGCCAACGAATGTGTGTACCTCCCGCAGATGAACCGTTTGAAATGTGGAAGAATTAACAATAATGGAGTCCCAGGTTTGGATTGCACCCCTAACAGAGCTTTAAATCTCTCCGTGAAGACTAGGCCCGAGTTTTTCGCCAACACCTTCGAGACGTCCTTAAAAGATGGAATATTCTCTGTCTAGTCGCATTGTCAGAAAGCCATTCAATTACTCTAACTGGAACTGAAATTAGAAGCGTATTGGCTGATATAGGTGTTTCTGGACATTTGGTACGCCTGACTTAAATATACTCTAGGAAAGAACTTTTTGGTGCAGGACGGATGAGGGCCCCAAAGACTACGTCGTCACAGTGGGGGTACCACAGGGCTCGGTACTGAAGCTCCTACTGTGGAATGGCATCTGCAATGGAGTGTTTGTTATTCCCAGAGGAGGCTAGGATTGTCACTTTTGCAGAGGATGTGAATGTCTACGCGGCCTGAATGGGGAGAGCGATAAAGACCTAGTTGGAAAATGCTGGACTATCCCTGCCGGAAGGAAAAACAGTAGCGGTCTTAATTACAAACCGTAGAAAAAATAACACAGGAACATACGATCGTCTCTATCCATCTATCAAAAACCAACGTGTGATGATTGCGCCAAATTAAACTTTAGGGAGCATCTACAGTATGCGTATCAAAAGGTAGCTATGTTAGTGCCACCGCGGCATTTGCAAAAATATTGCCGAATCCATCCGGGCCGGAACATTGTCTGAGATTGCTTATGGTTAGAGTAGTAGGATCCATTCGGCTTTACGTGTTGCCTGCGTGGTCGGAGGCACTTTTAAACTCTCAGAGAAAGTTGCAGGTGAATTCAGTTTACAGACTAATAGATCTGAGGATTTGCAGCGCTTTAAAAACCATACCAGATCAGGCAGTACTGATGATGGCGGTAATCCCAGTCGACATTCTAGAGAAAGAAAAATATTGAACCATGCAAGCTGTATAGAGAGACACACTGAACGCAGGTATGCGGCTAGATCAGAGTCAAATGATCCTTGACGACGCAGATGGGACGAGTCCTCAAAGGGTTGATGAACCCACTGCTTCATCCCCAATATTAAGGTATGGTTTGAGCGGGAACACGAGGAAACCAACATTACCCCAAAATATCGGTATTTGCAAAATATAGATCAACACTATCGAATAGGAAAAACAAGGTTTTATTATTTCAAACACTACCCAATTCCTCTCAGTACACAGTATTTGCACCACTTTGGGGTGAAGGATTCGCCAAATTGTCCAGCGTGCAGTGTCATACCGGAGAATACAGATTATGTAAGGTTTTACTCTCCAATGTTTGCCATGGAGCGAAGAGATATGAACTAAGCAGTAGGAAGAAGCGTGGACCCGGGGAGTATATTTGTGGAGAGAGAAGGACGGGCCTGCACTTTCATCATCTGAATGAGGAAATGAATACAGTAGTTGAACTCATTGCATTATTATATTATAACTCTAATCTCTTTGAAGCTAATAAGGATACTTCGACTTCATCGCAACTGGTGACAATTTGTTGCATTAGGGAAGAAAAATATTGAACAGCGTCAAAGGCAGTTCACGCGAGAAACTCAAATCACTAATAAAAATTGTTTACCTGTTTCTGGGACATTGAATATATCATATATAAAAAATACATACATACATATTACCTTCTTTTCGTATTGTGTTGGGAAGAAAGTCATATTGTAGAAACATTCTTAGCTCGTTGCAAAACTACCCCCGAGTTATCCTTGTCCAATAATGGTCTCCATGGGACGCTATTACTTCTGATAATTCTTCTGGAGTAAGTTATGACTACAGCTCTCCAACATTTCTTTTAAAAGCATTCGCTGCTATTCCTATTCTTTTTACGAGTAGCACTGAGGTACTCTGCTGTCAAATACAACCATTGCTGTAGTCTCGATTGAGTGGCCACATATGTTCATACGGGCAGGACTAATAAAACAAAAATCGATTCTTTTATTCACCACGCAATCCTCTGACTGAGTTGCCTGTGGTCCTTTTAGATTGCATGATATCGATTTTATGTTGTTTTTTTCGCTGGGCTCTTGTGTGGATCTAAAAATTACCCTAAGGTTGTGTTTTTAAAAGATGATTGTAAATTTAATAGACAAATTGCCAATATTTACGTCCTGATTCTGCCGAAGGATCGTGAACAAGTTTGTCAGCTCCTACGTAAAAATAGAGTCAACAAAGCCATCCTTGAATTCAAGCTATGTAGGTGACGAACCCTGAAAAGCATATTATATAATATGTACGCCTTTTGTAAACTTCAGAAGGTTGGTCGGTTTCTGGCCCACTCACATCGCCTCGCATTATGGTCACAACAATCCACTTCCCTGCCAGTGCCATCAACAGGACACTATATTCTACGGAAGATTCGCAAATGCATAAAACTGCGAATGAAAGCTTTTTTGTGAGGCGGTAGGGTAGGTTCGCTCCGTAATATTAAATTTACGTCCTCACCATAAAATGTGTTTATTAAATGTCAGCAGGGCACAGAATACAAAAGAAATTTGTACACTCACGGCGGTCTGCCTGCCATTCACTCTTGTATTGTCCAATTCATCTTCAGCGAATAAATATTTATCTAATGCGAAACCAAAGCTATTGGGCATGAATATGAAAAAATATTTATTATCTTTGACGGGGTTCCACGGAATTAGGTCAACCTTGGCAGACAATGTTTGACGAGGTTCGGAAGGTTTTTGAAATGGTTGATATGAATGTATTCTCTCTTTGGATGAGTAGCAATAAAGTCAGAAAACAATATTGCCCGTGGATTGGATGAAAGCCAGGACAACGGGAATATCCTGCCCACTCAAGGGGATGATTAAATTCGTATAGCTTTCTGTAAAATGGGGAATGTTGACGCGAAGTAATGTGTGTGATGTTGATGCAATTTGTAATTGAGATCCGCATAACCAGGAAGAAAAAATGTTTTATCGATGAGGGACATATTTTTTTAAGCCAGAAAAAAATATAAAATCATGTCGGCCTTCCTCAACATTTTCGAGTCATTTCTCCGAAGCAGCTATTGTAAAGCTGGAAGTATAAGGAAAGACTGAACCGGCCTTCAATTAGACCTTCCCTTTTGGCACAATTTTCACATTTATATTATACTTAGAAGAAGGGGCTACTTTCACAAATAGACTTGACCCGAAAAGATACCAAGTCTCGGACCTTGAAAAAATTCCCGCAGGTTCACACATTTCAAGGGAGAGAAAAGAATATATGTGAAACATAAAAATAGTATCTAAAGCGCTAAATGGAATCCTAAAAAAGACGGACAATGAACCCACATCAAGAAATGGTTTCTATTCAAAAAGAGTTCTGCTGGGGAACAGATTTCTTAATGAGGGTGAAAAGCATCTCATATATTCAATCAAAAATTAGCTAATCACGGCCAAAACGTTTTTCATGAGAAATTGGGCCCATTTTTGACCTTTTCTAATGGCGTAATAAAATTAAAATCAATTGAGAGATATTTATTATATTTAACATTTGATGAAGAAAGATAAATGCTCATCAGAAGAAAGGCCAACTTTAAGTAATGTAATCAAAATAAGGAAAATTACACTGTTTGGCTTGGAAATATCCCTTTCCGTGGTTCAAAGCTAATTTTTCTTCTTCAATATTTATTAAGTACTGGACAAATGTTGCTTTTGTACCAGTATTTTAGAAATTGCTTTTTATTTTGGATCTCACAGATAATTTAATGGATTGTATCATTTTTCTTTTGAATTTCCATTAATATAAAGGACCTTTTTTGATTCGAGAGCCAACAAATTTTCTCTTACTTGAATGTGTAATCCTGAGTGGCCGAAGACGAACTAGAGGGAAGAGCTATCCCAGAAACCGAAAAAGTTGCGAAATTAACCGTGAAGGTCCGCCGCAAATACTAAAACTTCATCCCAGCGCTCGGTCGACATGTGCGTGCATGCCTCTGTGCTAGTCAGGCCCAGGCATCTGGGGGGGTCCTTTGGACGTTACAGTCCCTCACGTATCATTATACAAAATTCACATATCTATTCCACTGCATGAGTCCGGATCTTGCAAATAACCGCACAAACATAGGGATTCGCGTAAACCTAACGAGTTGACCCAAAACGCGAGCTGAGACCTGGAAAATGAAAATAAAAAAAAAAAAACGACAGCTCGACCGCACGCGTGGAGCCGTAAATCTACAGACCCGAGGGCAGCGATCGAGGAGGGGTGAGCCAGATCACAGTCTTGATCCATGTTTCTTCTGCCTCCGATGGTTATTGAAGCGCCCTTGAGGTTCCCTCCCTTCCTTGACATCCTCAGGCCATTATTCGGGAGGATGTTCCTAATGTGTGAGCTTTGTAGGAGGAGGGAGGAAAGGAAAAATATAATAAAAAATTTAAAATAGAACAAGTCGGGAAACCGGAAGCTTGACGCTTGAGGTACACAAGGTTTTGTGTTTCCCTACGTGAGGAGCATAACGCAGTTCTCCATTCTCCATCCAATTACTCAGTTATTTCAATGGCAGTAACCTGCACAGAACTGAGCTATTAAAATATCGGTGCTTTCTGAGAATGAGACCGTTAAATAAATGATTTTCTTCTAACCCACCACGAAAATAACTCTGGCAAGGATGATCCCGAACGTATGAAGACCGCGGCGTACTTGCAGTCTACTCATAGCCAGGGTGATGAGTTCCATCATGCTGTATGCAGTCCCAGTTTGGAGAAAAGCGCTGCATGTTTTAGGCAATGCACATAAACTGAGTACGGTTTACAGAAGAGCAGCTTTCAGGATGTGTTCTGCCTTCAGCAGCGTCTCAGATGATGCAGCGTTCGTCATGTCAGGAATGATGCCGATTGACATCCTGGCAACCGAAATGATGAACAATTATAACATCAGGTCCATCTCTCCATTATCGCAAGTGAAAAAAGCCCAAAGGGAGAGATCCATAAACAGATGGAAACAGCGATGGGACCATTCAGAAAAGAGTCGTTGGACTTACCGATTCCTGCCATCGGGGAGTGGCTGCAGAGGAAGCATGGGGAGATCAATTATAATCTTACCTAGGTTCTCATCGGCCATTTAAGATACCGTCAATAGCTGTACAGGTTTAAATTGGACACCTCACCTAATTGTCCAAACTGCGACGGGATCCCAGAGGACCCAGCGCACGTATTCTTCAATGCGATCAATTCTATGATCGCAGTAATCCAGGAGAAGCTGCGAAAAGCAGAAGAAGTGAGAAAGATGCGGTTACGAACCTCGCGGATAGGCGGAAGGAGACCTAGCTAAAATAAGCTAACTCCGCCCCGTGATGTAATACTTAAGGTGGTTCCACGAGGTAGGGGTGGTTTTAGTGGGTAAAAATCCCACACTCTGGCCTGCCCAGGCCAGAGTCTTTTGAAGATTTCCACCTCCTTAAACAAAAAGACAGACAGACAGTAAACTGATTTTTGTTTTGTTTTACACAAAACGTTAAAAAGAATAAAAGAATTCAAGTGGAAATAGAAATAAATAGATAAAAACTAAGAAAAGTAAAAGTAAGAAAACTCCGAATGGCACACCCAGAGCTCTGTGTGACTATCGGGTACATTCCTAAAAATAAAAATGCAAAAAATTTAGTTAACATAAGAAAATTTTAAATTAAATTTTAAATTTTAAAAGGTTGGTTTTTATGCAAATCGGATAGCTGAGTGGTTAGAGCGCGAGGCTGTCGTACGGAAGGTCGCGGTTCAAATCTCAGTGGTGACAGTGGGATTTGGAGGATTCTTCTCTCGAACTCAGCCGAGATTTTGCAGTTTTTCCTGCTAAGAACCCGAGTCTCCGAGGAATATATGGAGACTTGCTAGATCATCTTGTACAGGTACAGCTTCGACCGTATGACCCTATTTGTAAGATGAAATTGGCCCTGTTAACAGCCAACAGCTGATTTCATCGTTGTAATTGTTATCGGTGTGATTTTTGACCCTAGATAAGAGAAAGTATCAACGATTTCGAAGTTGTAGTCTTTATTGTTCTTATTCGACTAGTGTCATTTAATGTTGTTGCTTGTTTGGTTTCTGGTGCTGACGTTGCCACCATATATTTCGTATTGCCTTCGTTAATGTGCATCCCAGGATCTCACACTGCTTGGTCGATCTAGATGAACATATCAAGAAAATATGGTCGGCCGAAAGGTACCTGACTACTGACGGAGAAGCATTATAGGTCCTGTAATTACTTAGGTGAATTGCGCGATGACCAAAAGACCATCCGAGTTGGCCGAAAACAACTAAGAGGGCAGAGCTATCGCAAAACCCTTACGAAATGGCTGAATTGACTGTGCAGAGTCCTTCTGGAAACGTCTCTCACGTCACTGACGAAATTTCGCATGTCCTTATAATACATAAATTTCCAAATATCCAAACATAATCATTAACCTTTTTGTTGGTGTTTTCCCTATAAATTGCATGGCCCGATCATATACATGCCCATGTTGTGCCTAGCAAATAAGTTTCGAATAGCAGAACGCTGCCCTTAGGATCTCATGCACTTCAGTCTGAAAGACGGTTGCTTATTCGTAAGATAGATGCCTGCTTCAGAGCTCTGTTCTGTTTTTGAGTTATCGGAGTAGAAGACTTCAGCATATCCAATGGCCCATTCTTCTGGTTCATTCCAGTTTTCAATACGTTTCAAGATAACTGCATATATTCTACCAAACAGATGTTTGGGGACCCGCATCGCAAAAACTTAATTTTAGTACTCCAAATATCTCTCCCAATACACTGTGCCCACCACGTCCATTGTTTCCGCATAGATCTGATCTAATTAGTCTACGAGCAGCTCTCATTGCAATGCTTTGAATAAATAAACCCAAAAAACTGAATAATGCAATTAGACAAGCGTAGGATGTTGTGCTTTTGGTACTGGCAATACATAGACACACATTTCTTTGCAGTGTGGTTATGTTACAATGGAAACCTTGACCTACCGGCCTAATTATAGCAGCATATATTCACATTACTGTCTGAGCCCAATTCCCGATGTCGAGGCTGAGGTCTGCTTGTACAGCCTATAAGCAGGAAGAGCTAGTTTCAACTTTACCACTACATGTTTGTTCCGAAGAAACTTCTTGTCTAGAATAACTCCCAGATATTTCACTTTTTCGGAGATTTGAAGGGTTGTATCCCTCATCTCTGGAAAGTAAGTGCATGCTTGAGGCATCAATTGACAATGAAATCAACGGCGCCTTGTATATTTCTACACACTGTTCGAAGATACCGACCAACAACTAGCACAGCCACGTCATCTGCATAAGTTCAATCAAGTCGATCAACATACTCTGCAAAAGCGGCGATAGCACACCTTCGTTGTTTCTTTTATTAGGTAGGGATTAACACAGAGGAACCTCTGCATTAGCAAAGCATAGATCCACTTAATTGAAGTTTCATTGACACCATCTGACACCTTCTGGCAGCATCACAGAGTTTTTGGAAAGACGCAGAGTAAAACCCCTCTTCAATGTTGACAAACACTCCCATCGCTTACTCACTTTTCGGAGTTGTGTCTTCTATCTTTGAAAACAAATAATGAAGCGTAGTCTCTCAGGATTTCTCATGTTGATAAGAGTCTTGGTTTTCATTTGGTAACCTTAATGCCTTCTCACGGATGTGATACTTAACCAGTCTTTCCAGATATTTCAGCAAAAATGATAATAATAATAATAATCGTTGGTGCAACAATCCATATTGGATCAGGGCCTTGAAGCGTGTTAGAGCGCTTCATTCAAGATTTTCGAAAAGAATTCGAAGTTCTTTGGATTTGGATAGTCTCATATGGTATGACGACTACCTTAACCTTCTGTCAACAAGTGGGGCACGTAGTCCAAACCAAGAGATGCTAGGAAAGCAGCTGTCGCTTCTTCATTTGTAACCACCGTTCTCGCAGTATCTCAATTGCGCGTGCAGCACTTCCTTCGTGTTGAAAGGTTTGTAGAAACGCTCAATTCTCTATCTCTCACTTCGGACACTTGTTCTCCCGGATAGAGCACTTCCAAGAGAGTTTATACAGACATAGTTCTGGAGTTCGTGAAAGTTCTACCACTTTTAATAAAAGAGTCCAACTTGGCCGACTCACCCTTTTATGTACTCTATATAGCCTTGAAATCTGTCTTTCGTTTTCCAGTTCCTCACAGTCTGATCTAAAGGAGTCTCATTTCGAACTTTTGCAGGCTTCTTATATTTACGTTGTAAGTTCCGTAAGTTTAACCAGTCTTCATTCTTATTGCTTTCATAAGTATGATCAAGCAGTAATGAGCATTCCGCTAAGGAGAGTTCCGCTCAGACAACATCATCAAGTTCGTCAGGCAGCTGGAGAACTGGAGTTCCCGGATAAGAAGGAGCAATGGCGGGGAGGGTTTTTAACTTCTCATAGACCGAACCGTTCACTCTATCCTTCCACTCGTCCAGCTCTCAAACCCGCCGTCAGCGAAGTCTCTAGTGATTCGGAATTTCCTCCTTCGTCTGCTTCATTGTGCTGGAATTGCCGGGAGTCTAGCCATTGTTGGGATCTGCGTCGGGCGCCCCGTAAAGTATTTTGCTACGGATGCGGCGTGCCGAAAACTTACAAACCCAATTGCACTGCGTGTGCAAAAAACGGCTAAAAGGGTAGCACACTACCACCAACGGCTTCCTATCGTCAGGCTGGCAGTAGTCCCAGAATATAGGAGAGGCTGTACCAATTAATTCACCAGGCATAGCATAGCTTCTCCCCACCACACACACACACACACCAGGCATAGTTCCTTCGCAATATGATGATTCCGGAGTTGCATTTAACGTCTGCAGTCCGTCTTAATCTGACAAGTCCTTAGTGTCTTCTAACGATAATAATAATAATAATCGTTGGCGCAACAATCCATGTTGGATCAGGGCCTTGAAGTGTGTTAGAGCACTTCATTCAAGACCGTAACGGTACACTAGGAGGCAATGTGGTCAACATTGCGCTCGCCCGAGATTATTACCCTGATTTGACTCAGGTACTCATTCACAGCTGAGTCGACTGGTATCCGACGTCAAATAACGATACAAATTCCACTGTCACCAGTGAGATTTGAACCGCGACCTTCCGTACGACAGCCTTGCGCTCTAACCACTCAGCTATCCGGACGATAACGATAACTTTACAGAAGTAACAATTTAAGTAAAGAGTCATTGATCTTATTACACCGGTTAAAACATCGATTCCTTAGCCGGATTTTTCTGGGGAGGAGACATATTAACACATGCCTAGACACTGGCTTCCTTATCATGTTCGGCTGTGGAGGTATCAGGAAGCATGAGAGTGAATCATCGGCATCTGAGAGCTGCATGACACTTACCCGTTCAAGCACTCCATTCTTTGCGTCCGTTCCTACTAAGCTACATGAAAGAAGGCACCTCAATTCCTTTCGTCGTGTATCTCCGCTGAACTGGCTGAGCAAGTCCTGCGTGAAGTAATCCCCATCCGAAAATCAGGCCTCACTTTAAAGACGGCAAATGGGACTCTTCATTCCAGGAAGGAAGGAAAGGTTTCTGCTACGGTCACGTTTAGATTTACAACTGACTTGGAGTTCTGGATCATCTCCAGCCCCAGTCAAAATTTGTATTTGAGAGTTGATTTTGTTCGTGCTTTCAATTTAGCACTTAGCATTATTGTAATAAACGGCATATCGTGTTTGTGGGATTCGAGAGTTTTGGAGACTGTCGATGACACTTGTGGCCAGTGGCATGTTCTATTGCCCCTGTAGGAGCTTCAACTGCAAGCTGTGATATCCAGTTTACCTTTTTCACCAAACAAGGACTGGGACATAAATTGTTGGTATCGCATCATATTGATGTAGGAGATGTCAAACCGATCAAGCAGGGTCACTATCTGATATTGCCAGCTGTGGAAAAGCTTCGGCTGTTGGAAGCAGATATTGTCGAGAAGTCGCAAAGCGCTTGGGCTTCTCCGGTGGCCGTTGTCGTTAAACCTGTCAATTCAGGCTCAGTGGCATCTTGAGTCGGTTGCCTAAGGCTCAGTACATTTCCGGTGTTGACCTTAAGGACGCGTTCTTGGAGATAACCCTCGATGAGGCGTCTAGGGATAAGACCGCCTTTGTCATCCCTGGTAGACCCTTGTACTAGTTACGAACAATGTCATTCGCATTGTTAAATGCTCCACAAACATTGTGTGAGTTAATGAATGATTTCAGTCCATTCGAAGAATCAAGTGTCCATCCATCTGGATGATTTGTTGGTCGTGTCTCAGACGTTCGAAAATCACACCCTCATCCTTCAATAAGCTGCTGCTCACTTGAAGAGCACGAGTTTCACTATCAATGTAGAGAAAGGCCATTTCGTACGGAAGGAGGTGAACTACTTGGGGCATATCATCGGATATGGAATAGTTCGGACTGTCCCAGACAAAATAAAGGCTATTGTGGACTTTCTGCTACCGAAATCAGTTAGACAATTCTTGGGTATCTGCCGCTGGTACCGTAGGTTCATTCGCGACTTGACAGCTGTTATAACTTCTTTGACCAATATGCTATGTACGAGTCGTCGATTCGAACGGACCGACGATATACTCCAAGCGTTTCAGCGGCTGCATTGGGCGCTTACTTCCGCTCGGGTGCTGCAAAGACAGCATAAGCGCAGTTCTCGCCCAAATAACACCTCAAGGAGACAGGGTCCCTATTGCTTTCATTTCGCAGAAACTTAACACTGCGCTTAGCAACAGCCCATGTTTAGTTGTGGAACGCTCATTTGCGCATAGTACTAACCGCCACCTATGTTCTGCTCCCTATGATTCGGGCACAATCTACGGCATGTGCTTGCCTGCAGAACAGACAGCTTGGCAATTTTCTTTAATCCATAGTGTGACCTTTTCTTCCGTTCAGCCTTTTGTCAAGCGCTTAAATTCCAAAGAACTATAGCGATTCCTTCTGTGCAAGCGAGGATAGCCCTTTTCACCACCTCAAGCATTAGACTTATCCACTCAATATGTGCGCCGGCATAGGACTTTCTTAACCATGGAATATCTGTTTCATGGCTGTATTCCTAGCTGGGATCATAAAACTTGGAAAATTTCCTCATTTATGGTAACATCGTCCGAGTCCTTAAATCCAATGACTTCCCGATTTTTACTTATCGCTACTTCTACAAAGGGACTGGTAGTTTGCCCGTCTCTCTGTTTATCTATCTGTCTTAGAACGGGTTATGTTTATTGGTGCAAAATTTGGTGAAAATGTTGGAACCCTGAATCCCCATGTATGAGGCTAAAGTCATCATGTTCCGTTGAGTTTAAGGGGGTGTTCTCAGGTAGGCGAAAATGGAGTGTGGTTTTTTTCACCGAATATAGTCTTGCAGGGTATCAAATGAAAAGTCTTGACTAGTGCTTTGCATTTTAGGCGAGGAATTTGATTGAAAAAATGTAAGAAGCTAATTTTTCGTGAAGCTGTCCTTAGACGGTATCTAGGCCATATCTGTTTATTTAAATAGGGGTAAAAAAGTGCGGTCAAAGGGTAGTATAGGTCCCAGGGCGAAACGTGGATTGGTACCCACGATGGAGCATAAAACTTGGGAAATGCCTGCTGAACCAACACCAAGAACTCTACTACCAAACCCTATCTCCACCTCCACGTGGTGACCGCTGGGACCTCTTTCTTAACGAAAAGCTGCAGACGGAGAAGGATGAAGGCGAGTCTCCCGCGCCTAAAAACGGGACAAATTGTACCAACTGGTCCTCCAGGTTGGGGGTTGGGTAGGGCTGACAACCCTATACGGAAAACAACTTGTTACGAAGCCACAACAGGAGCCTCGGATAGGACGCATTTTAAAACGACGGACCCGGCAACGAAAAAGGAACAACGATTTGCGCATTTTCTCATGGAACGTGCGCTCCCTGTACAGAGATGAAGCTGATAAGCAACTAGCCGATACCCTGTCCCAATATAGGGCTGATGTAACAGCGTTGCAAGAGATGCGATGGACAGGGACCGGTTTCCTGGAGAAGAGCCACTACACCATATATTATAGCGGTCATCCAGTAAACCATGTGCTCGGAGTAGGTTTCTTAGTCAGCCAAAAAATGAAACCTGCTGTTATCGGCTTTGAAAGCATAAGCGAACGGCTATGCACTCTGCGCTTGCGAGGCAAGTTTAGAAATATAAGCCTCATAAACGTTCACGCCCCTACAGAGGAGACTGCAGAGTCGGAGAAGGATACCTTCTACGAGGCAGTTGAACGAACCCTCGAAGCCTGTCCCAGATATGATATAAAAATCATACTTGGGGATTTTAACAGCCAAGTAGGGAAGGAGTCCGTATTCAGGCGATACGTTTGCTCCCATAGCTTACACGAAAAAGCAAATGATGATAGACTGCGGACTATTCAATTAGCAGGGTCACACGAAATGGTTGTTGGAAGTACCTGGTTTGTGCGGAAAGCGGTCCACAAACATACGTGTGCTTCTTCAGACGGGACCACTTTCAACCAAATTGACCACGTGTTGATCGAACGCCGCCACCTCTCAGCGTTGATGAATGTCAAAACATATAGGGGGCCAATATAGACTCGGATCACTATCTCGTTGGCATGGTGTTCCGAGCTCGAATAACAATACCACCTAGAATCCTCTCTGACAATCAGGTGAGAGTGAATACTGAAGCCATCCACAACACAACCCTCCGCGACACCTATAAGAGGGAAATGGATGCCGCAATAACCGCAGTCAACAGAGGACCTGGAGATGAAGCATCAACTAATGATCTTCACAACCACCTGAAGAACGTTATCATGGATACGGCCACAAATATACTTGGCCCCAGCCGCAAAAGGAGTCGGAACGGCTGGTTTGACGATGAATGTAAGCTAACAACGGAACAGAAGAATGCCGCATATCGAGTAATGTTGCATTCTCAAAGAACGCGGGCACGCGCAGAGACTTATCAGGAACTCCGTCGAGCGGAGAAGCGACTTCACAGACGGAGAAAGGAAGCTTGGGAGAACCAACAAGTCTGTGAACTAAAAAAGTACAGGGGGCAACCGTACCAGGCGCGGAAGTTTTACCAACAAGTCAGCAGGATGAAGCCTTATACACCTCGATGCTCATCCTGCCGAGACAAAGAGGGAAATCTGATTTTCGACAGAATGGGCATATTAGAGCGATGGGTTGAGTACTTTGATGAGCTACTGAACAACCAGAACATCGGCGAGTTGGAGGTCCCGCCAACTGACGACGACGGACAAATACTGCCACCACCAGGTTTAGGAGAAACAGTCCGTGTAATTCATCGGCTAAAAAATCATAAGTCGCCAGGACCTGATGGAATTACAGCCGAATTGGTTAAATATGGAGGCGACCAGTTACACCAAGTGGTTCATCAACTTGTGCTCAAGGTATGGGACAGGGAATCAATGCCTGACGATTGGCAATGAGGCATTATCTGTCTCATACATAAAAAGGGAGATATCACACAGTGCAGCAATTATAGAGGTATCACGTTGCTGAGTACCATCTATAAGATATTCTCCGCTATCTTGCTAGGCCGGATAGCCCCATACGCCCAGAACATCATTGGCCCATACCAAAGAGGCTTCACTCCAGGCAAATCAGCAACAGATCAGATTTTCTCTGTGCGGCAAGCGATGGAAAAATTGTTGGAATATGGACAACAGTTGCACCATCTATTCATCGACTTTAAAGCCGCCTATGAAAGCATAGCCAGGGTAAAACTGTACACGGCCATGAGAGAATTCGGTATCCCGACGAAATTAATAAGACTGACTAGGCTGACCCTGACCAATGTGCGAGGCCAGATAAAAGCAGCAGGATCACTCTCAAGACCATTCGACATCAACAACGGTCTACGACAAGGGGATGCCCTATCATGCGTCCTTTTTAACCTGGCCCTCGAGAAAGTGATCCGTGATGCTGAGGTAAATGGAAGAGGTACGATCCTCTTCAAGTCCACCCAACTACTGGCCTATGCTGACGATATCGACATCATGGGAAGAACCACCCGAGACGTACAAACTGCCTTCATCCAGATCGAGCAGGCGGCGCGAGATCTTGGGCTGCACATCCATGAAGACAAGACAAAATATATGGTGGCAACGTCAGCACCGAAGACGAACCAACCAACAACATCAAACCGCACTGGTCAAACAGGAAGAATAAGGATAGGGTTCTTAGCAAGAAAAATGGCGAGCTCTTGGCCGCTTTCGAGTTTCCCCCCTACATGAGGATGGACGATTCCGTAGCCTACACAATGACGAAATCTATGAGCGGTACCATGACCGTCCGGTCAATAGGTTACGGTGGGCGGGTCACTTAATCGGTATGGATGAGGATGATCCCACCCGGAAAGTCTATAAGGGCAATATCGATGGTAGAAGAAGACGAGACAGACCCTGCCTAAGATGGAGCGATGGCGTAGGTCAGGACGCCAGACAGCTTTTAGGGATATCGAATTGGTGGACCCCGGCGCAAAACCAGGATGTCTGGAGTTCCTTATTAAGGCAGGCGTAGACCGGATACCGGTTGTTGCGCCGTTGATGATGATGATGTTCTTAGACGGTATCTAGACCACATCTGTCTCTTTAAATAAGGGTAAAAAGGTAAAGGAAGAGTAGCGGTATTTACTGTAGAAATATTCTCGAGAGCTAAGGGGTAAAATATCTCGGAATAGCCTACTGCTGTTATCAAAATTCCCTGGAAAGCTATTTGCATATCATCTAAAACATAAATGAGGTCATTGCACACTTTCATTAAAACATGAAGATTTCATTTCAGTAAGAACAGCAAATACAAAGCGATTCAAACGCTATAATTCCTAAGTCTTTCATATTCAATTACGAAGCGTAGGTGGTCAGATTTCGAAACTTCTCGCAGAAATCTTCGTGTATTTTCACGCGTCAGGATTCAATTATGCAATCCATGCCGACTTTTCAATTTGAACGTCTTCGAACAAAAGTGAGAATATTAAATTTATAAGTTAATTTTCTTGTACTTGAATCTGAAATTTAGCCAACCAGTTCTAAGAAGACGAAAACATGTTCTGTAACTATTGCCCTCTGACAGGGTTGATTCATGGCCTGACCCCTAAATGCACTCCCCTTGTCTCGCTGTGGGGTGCCATGAGCGTTTAAGGTTCGTTGAAACGTGAAACTAAAGCACATCAATTTTCCCCTATTTATAACCCTCTAATTGTTTTAGCCCATTTGCGAACATTAAGAGCAGGATTCGTTCCCAGTATCTGATGTTCCTTAATTATGAAATATTGGGTAATTTAATTGTGTTGAATAAATTGTAGTGCCTTCGCCGCCAGGTTGATGGAAATGAAGTGCCGAATATATTTTTGGAACAAATTGCACGCAATAATGGAGAACCTGGCAAAATAAGTCGCTAGGAATGCTCAATAAGGAAGACAGGAATTTTTCATTTTACAAGTATCTTATGTAGCGCAGATAAAAATATCTATTCGAAGTCACACATCATTCACATTCCTTAAATATTTAATATTCGAATGTCTCTATATTAGTTATCAAATACGGTGAACTCTTGCTTCAGTGTTACACGCCAAAGGGGTGGGAGTTTTTATTTGATTGCAAAAGGAAAACGTAGAAAAGTAGAAAGTTCCTAATAACTTTTTTTAGACATACACATCCGCGGGTATCAAAAAGCGTCCTTTTACTAACTGTTTATAAATTTCAAATGCCTTGTTTGGATTTACGTTAAACTTTCCTAATTCCTGAAAACTCCTACACAGTTTACCAAAGCGAAATTTCCACACACGAATATTGTACCTATACCACTCGTTTATGGCTCGTTCAAAAGTCTGAATGGAAAAAATGAATGAAAAAGTTTGAATGAACAATTTTTACGCCTGAAAGGGAAGAGAAATTATGGCACATGCTTGTACGAATCGTTAGAGCATAATATCTTCCTACAAATGCCTCTTGGCAAAATAATTGAAAAAGAATGAGTAATAAATGTCGATGATTACAGCGGAGTAAGAATGGAGGCGTGTAATTGCTTTGATGCTATCAAAATTAATTATTTTTTTAGATAATATTTATCATAGAAGTTAAAACGTATATATGTTGATGACTACGTTCAAAATACATTTTTTTAGGGGTAGGGTCCGGTTTTTCCGAGTAGAGGAATGAGGAATAAGGAAAAAATAGAGCCGGGATGCAACTATTGAAAGAGGCTCAACTTACTCTACCACTTAGGCAAGATCCCCACAGGAAAGATAGCAATCGATATGACCAGAGTTTGGTAAGAAGCAAGGAGTAGTAAATATGTTAGACTTGAAAGCTTTAGAGAAATCAGTATAAATTCTACGACTCTCCTCGGATATTACCTCATAGAGGCGTAGTGTAATGAACCTGAAGGAAAATAGAAGGATCAGACGATCATCCTAAGTGGCCGAAGACGACCTAGAGCAAGAGCTATCTCAGAAACCTAAAAAGTTGGCGAAATTGACAGTGAAGGTTCGCCTGCCAAGACTGTGCTCCGTTGACACGTTCTTGCACGCCTGTGTGCTAGCCAGGCTCGGGAATGTGGTGGCGTCCTTTAAGCGCTTTGATCCCTCACGTGTTATTAGTACAAAATTAACGTCTCTATACCGATCTACCGATGCGTGGGTCCGCACCGGATTTAAAGAAATAGACCACAGAAATTCGCGACGGCCGATAAAAATGAGAACGTGAGCTAAAACTGGAAAATATTATAAAAAACAAGTCGGGAAACCGGAAGCTGGCCGCTTCAGGTATGAAAGGTTTTGTTTGCTTCTTGTGTAAGTATATTTGACTTTCGAACTATCCCATTTGTACGTAGCCCATTAAGAATATGCATTTAGCATGTCATGTAGCATGTACTTTGGGTTGTAAATTTACACGGTAAAGACAATTTTGAGGTACTGTAACTTTGTTACTAATAGTATGATTTTGATCGAACTCGGAGATAATATGCTTCATATTATATATTATACTACTACCAGCTTTAATAACACTGAGATAAACTTAAGGGGGGTTTTACTCAATTTTCCCAAAAATATGGTAATATACTATTATTAACTTAATATGAACAGATATCGATAAGGAGAGTATTTTGAGGCCTGGGTACCATATAGAGGCAGCTTCATGATTTTTTCAGATTTTTCGGTTGGATAGTTTCTGAGAATGGATCCGCTAAAGAAATCATCATTTCCGACCTCTCCCACTCCCTGCCTTTCTAACAAATCTGAAAACTAATACTAAACCTTTCATTTGATGGGTATCATGACATATTTGGTGAAAAAAAATATACATCCCCCTTTTACATGTCTGGCCCCCACTAAATCTCAAAGTAGAAGGACTGCATGTCTGGGGGTCCACGGGTCCCAACTTCTCACCAAATTTCGTGTCAATCCGTAAAGCCGTTTCTGACAAAAGTGCCTGTGACAGACAGACAGACAGACGTGCCCTATGCTCTTGTTGAAAATAATCCAGGGGTTATTTTCCCAGCAAGAGTGGGGTACTTACACTTGCCAGCGTGCCCTGAATGTGACGCCGATTTCAGGGACGAGCTGCTGAAGATCTGCAGTCGAATAGGCGAGAGCAAAGCCCCGGATTTTGACGGCATACCGAATAAGGCCCTCAAACTTGCCATCAAATATAGACCGAATATGTTCGCGGAGCTGTTCGAAACGTGCATGTCCGAGGGTATCTTTCCAGCACCGTGGAAGCGGCAGAAGCTGGTGCTGCTGCCTAAGACTGGCAAACCTCCAGGGGAACCGTCCTCGTATAGACTCATGTTTTCTAGACACTTTGGGGAAAATATTGGAACGGGTTATTTATAACAGACTACTCCCAGTCGTCGAGAGTCAAAGGGCCTTTCAGATAGGCGGTATGGGTTCCGTAAAGCCAGATCAACCATTGATGCCATCAAAATGGTTACTGGCTTGGCCGAAAATGTAATTCACGGAAGGGTGGATGTGAGGAATGTATTCAACTCGACCAATTGGAACTTTATACGAAAGTCTCTCGCGACCATTGGTGTACCCACCTATTATACCTCGCTATTATAGATAGCTATTCGTGAGCGAACACTCTGGTATAATAACGATGATGGACCCAAGGAGTACGTTGTCTCCGCGGGTGTCCCACAGGGCTCTGTACTGGGCCCACTGCTGTGGAATATCATGTATAATGATGTACTTAACCTTTCGGTTCCGGAGGAGGCCACGGTGGTGGGTTACGCCGATGATATAGCACTGGTTGTGGTCGCAAAGCATCTCGAGGATGCTGAGTTGTACTCAAGCGAATCAACCAGTGTTGTTAAGGCTTGGTTAGAGAGTGCTGGACTGGAGCTCGCTGAGGAAAAGAAGGAAGCGGTCCTTATCACTAAGCGAAAGAAAGAGAAAATTAAAGCAAAAAAAACTTACACTCCGAGCTCGAAGGGCGTGTATTTGTTAATTGAAGTAATAAAAACTTGTTGTTTCTTTTTCGTTGATGAACCACTTGTGGTTCCCGAAATATCGGTATTTGCAAGAATAAATATCCACACCAACGAAAAAGAAACAACAAGTTTTTATTACTTCAATTAATTAATCGTTGGAAACACCGCATAATTTCACTCAGGTGTATTTGTTGTTGTTTTGTTTCTTTCTGTTTAATACGGAGAATACTGGGGCGGACCGTCACAGTCAATTTCAACTCAACTTTTTAGGTTTCTGGGATAGCTTTCCCCTCTAGATCGTCTTCGGCCACTCAGGATGATCGTTTGATCATCCTATTTTCCATAGGTTCATTACAGTGGATTGTAACTGGCTATGATACAGACTTCGAATTCACGCGCGACTATCTATGATACAATCAAATCGCAACCGAGACAGAAATTTTGGAGGTCTCACCAGATTCATGTTCCCCCACAAAGAAACCTGTGGAGAATATGTTTCCAACGAAAGTCTTGCCGGTCAGAACCTCCTCTTCCACCTCTACCCGAAAAAAAGTAGAAAGAAGTAAGTAAGCGAAGTGAACGCAGCTATTCTAAAACCGGTATGTGGAAACCGGCCCGGACACCATGCAGCCGACTACACTGGAAGGTACTGCAACAGAAAGCAAAGCTTCTTGAGAATGAGAACATTATCGTTCCTGCACCACCAAGTGTAGTAATATCAAGAAAAATCGGACACAACCAGACGGAATTTTCGGCGTAAGTGGGGGACAAGCTTGTAACTCCGCTGAGATCCACACTGGATGCAGAAGACTTTTCAGTTAGCAGTGATTTTAGACTACATTAGACCACACTACACGAAAATAAAAGTTGGTAAAGTTAACATGCAGCATGCCACAGCTCTTCTTATCTACTGGCAGTAAATTAGCAAAGTTGCAACACTGTCGTCAATCCAGCGATGCTAGAGTAGGGTATAGAGCACCTTGAATGACATCTATAACTTTTCGAGGGTCCATCCGGCTTGGCTGAAATTTAAAATACTCTTCATACCATGATCTAATATCCGTTAAAAAAATGTCTGTCTTATGCAACTTAAAAGCTGCGTATTTTTCTTTAGTCAAATCGATTTTTACTTTCAAAAAATTTTCATAAATGAATCATTTAAAATATTGGCCATTGCTTGCTGCTGCCTTTACCCATTTACCTTCTAGCAAGCAGTGGCTACTTTAGAAAAAGGTTTGTTCATTTGAGGCTACCTTTTAATGTACCCAATTTATCGATCAAGCGTAGTGTGAGGAATTGGAAGATGAAAGGGAAACTTCCTTAATAAGGATAAGTCCATAATAAAGATGAACCGACCAAGTTGGACTCCCTTAGAAAACTGGATGGAACTTTCACAAAACTTCAAAATTAAATCTGTACAAACTCCCTTAGAGGTACACTATCCGGGAGAACAGGTATCAGAAGTGGGGCGGAGAGAATTGGAGGTTTCTGCAAACCTTTCAACATAAAGGTGTTACAAGGGGAACTCTGGCAATGCAAGAGCGGTTGTTACCAATGAAAAAGCGAGAGCTGCTATTCAATCATTTGAAAACTTCAAAGTACTTTTAAAACCAATTCGAATTTATTAACTTAAACTTTAAACTTTAACTTTAAAAACCTTTTACTTTAAAAAACCTTTTCAAATATTACAAATTACTTTAGGTGTTTACACCGCCGCGGTTGGAACAGAAGAGACCGGCTTATTTCCATGCGGTCCTTACTGTCCCAACCAACGGCATTTTTCCACCGCTAATTCTCCACTCCCTTGGTGCGTTCTAAAAATGAGTGAGTGGAGAGTTCCGCGCCATCTACCCGTCCGCATCCGCAACATTCGAAATAAATTTCGAATGCTGCAGATCCTGCCGCGCCACAGTACCTGGCATGAATGCCATTTATCCAGCCATGCTAAAGGAGGGTATAGAGCACTAAGAGCAACTTCTAAGAAATATTTTTCGAGGATGTCTTGCTCTGGGCTACGTCACTTCCTCTTGGCAGAAGCTTAACATCATTTTCACTGAAATGTCTGGAAAAACTGGTTGAAAGTCACATTCGCGAACATATGCTAAAGTAGCACCCACGAAATGAAACCAGCGTGGAAAGTCCTGTGAGCCTGCTCTTCACTCTTTGGTTTCAAAGATAGAGGACGCAACTTCGAAAGGCGAGTACGCGATGAGATTATTCGTGGAAATTCAAAGGGTGCTTGACTGTCCGCCCTTCCAAAATCTCTGTACAATCTTACATCAATGGCGGAAGTTCTCATTTGGAATATAATCCTAGCCTGTTATGCCATTGATTCAATGCAACATCTTTGTTTCCATTACCGCGAGGCCAGGTTCGGTATCTTTAATAGTCAGTTAGTACTCAGAACCGTGAATGTGCCCGGGCAGGCTACACTGCAGACAATTTTAGATTTAAAACATTGGTAAAGTTGTTGAAAGTTTTAAGATTTGATTTAGCAGCCGTTGAGAGTTAAATGCTATTTAATTTGTTGGTGGGAATACTACTGTTAAAAATAAAAGTTTCTGTTATAGGGAGACGAGGCCGTTTCATTTGATGAGAGAAGTGATATTTCATAGCTTCACTGAAAGAATGTTTCAATCTTACAATTGCACCAACTTTTTCGCCTTTCTACTCGGCGAAGTTGGTCTTTTAATTAGGGCAAGAGATAAAATATTATGTTCAAACTGATTTCAAATTTAATGAATTCTTGTGAACTTCTCCAATGAATGCTTGTGGACTTCCATAGCTTTTATGGCAGGTAGGTGTTGTAGGTATTTAACTAATTTAGGGCATGCTTTGTCCCTGACCAAGTCGTCTATGCTCCCGTATCGGATGGATTTGTGATTTTCATGTGCTTCAGTATATGTAGCAATCTTGTGCATTTTAATCATTTTTCCTGCATTGCTTGACAATGGTTAGTGAAGTAGCACAGTCCTTCACATTTTCCACATATTCTTGCTTTCCGGATGTTGTAGTGTCCGTGGCTGCGTAGCATATGCAATATTTTGTCCGCTTTGTCCGGTGACAAGCGGAAGAGGAAATGCATTTGCTAATATGCTGCATTTTTCTTTTTCAACTAAAGCGAAATACATGCGAATGTAAATTGATTTTGTTGGTGTAAGGAGGCCGGTTCGAGGCATGCAAATTATGGGAAAAATCGAGACAGCTTTGACTATTATCCCAGCTACCGAGGAATTTTCCGTTTTCTGAAATAATAGCAATCGCGTATGTGATAATTGACTTACTAGTGATTGATACATTGGTTACATTGTAGTGGCGTCTGTATAATTTATTTTCCTTGTTATTGGTCAATCTCGTGTTGTCTTCGTATTTCTATTTATTCGAACGAGAATTCTACTAATCCTGACTAGTAAGAACACATTTGTCACACATCGGTTCAGTGTCTGTCTGTCTGTCTATTACACGCACTTTTCTCGCAAACGACTGTACCGATTGACACGAAGGGGAAACTGTGAACAACCAGACATGCAGCGAGTGACATCTTTCTACGTTGCTATTGAAGGGGGGGGGGGGGGGGTTCTTATACATCCAAAGGGGATGTCAAATTTTGCCACCGAATATAGTCACGTTGGGTATCAAATGAAGGGTCTTGATTTGTACTTTTAGATGCCGAAATCTTAGTTTTGACATTTGTTGGAAAGGTGAGGAGTGGGAGGCGTCGAAAGTGATTATTCTTTAACGGACTCATGCTCAGAAACTACCCAACCAGCAAATCTGAAAAAAATCATTAAGCTGTCTCTATACGGTGTCCAGTTAATTATAGTATATTACTATATTTTTGTAAAATTGAGTAAAACTCCCCTCAAGTTTGTCCTAGTGTTATAAAATAATAGTAATATAGATTATAGTATGAAGCACGTTATCCCCAAGTTTGATCAAAGTCATGATATTACTAACAAAGTTGCAGTAGCTTAAAGTTAACTTTACCGTGTAAATTTACTGCAATTAAATATCAATATCACACTAAAGTGAGTAGGGGTGGGGGGATAGCTTTGCACGAAAATATATTCACACAAGAAACAAACAAAACCTCTCATATCTGAAGAGTCGAGCTTTCCGTTTCCCGAATTGTTTATTTTTCTTGAACCAAATTTGACGGAATTAAAATTATGGATGAATCCATAAAATGCTTTTAAGGAGCATTGAACTTAGCACAGGAACAGAGACTAAACTTTGGCGATGATATAGAATCACCATAACGGTTATCTCGGTAGAAAAAAACTGTGGTTAAAGGAGATCGGTGAACAAAATTCTTTTGTAACCACCCTTACCAATTTTTCGCTCGTTAGACTCGCAAGGCCTTCAAACGCGACGTTGAAAGCTGGTCAGCGCACCGTTTATATGCTGGTACATGTATGTAGATCATCTTTTAATGCACGTGGGAGTATTCTCGGTGGAATATTCATTTCTCTAGCCATTGTTTTCTGTCTTCCACCATTCTCTTACTATGAGCAGAACGAGGCCACAAACTTTTCGGTCGATCAAAAACATCTTCAGCCGCCTCTGTATAACTCGAGAACACAATATACGAATCATTCATTAACTTTTAACGACGCATCACATAAGTCTGAGTGTTTTATGAAGCCCCCCTCCTCCGTACTCTTTCTCCTCTGTAACACGTAAAGCCCACTTGTAGCTAAGGGGCATCCTCCAATAGAGTGCCAAGGCAGGTGGAAACCCCAAAGGATGGGCCATAAGCATCTGAAGCATCGATGGAGATTGGGATCCGGGGTGGATCTTTCCTTTCGATCGCCGCACTTGGGTCCTGGATTTTACAGTTCCACTCGAACGTGAAGTTTTGTTAAATGACACCTTAGGGACTGAATTGTTCAAAGGACCTCCGCACATCCCTGAGAAGAGCTAAAAAAGACGCAAGCAAGCGCGTATCTACGGAACACTTCGGTAGAATCTCTATATTCGTCTCCCGTCACACAGGATGGACGTTGTCATTACAATGTAATAATCAGTGTACATTTAGACGCCTGAAATCAAAAACTATCTTTTCGGAAAAATTAAGTGATGAAGGCTTTACGGTTTCTTACCAGGGCAGAGGCAAATCGTCAGACGCTGCCTCACCTCTGCCTTGGGAGCAGCGTGACCGATTTGCCTCTGCCCTGGTAAGAAACCGTAAAGCCGTCATCGCCTAATTTTTAGAAAGTTTGGGTGCTAAGCTCTAAACGAGGGGTCCGTGGATCAAAAAAAGAGGGAGTAAGTTGCTCCCCATTTGGTCAAAAAATATCTTTTCGGGCAAGTTAGATCCCTCAAAAGTGAACTTGAACGTGGTCGATGGAAGACATTTCTCAGGATTGGTCGGATTTCTTCTGGTCAACTGTTGAACTTTGATTAATTGTGGGCGTGGTATCATTAAGGATTTCGTCTCCATGAAAGAGAGTTGAATCCTATTGACGTTTTCGACTTAGTTGTCAACGAGTTCCTAAATCAAATCTGGATAATAATCCCGACGAGACTAGTAGGTCAAGCAACAAGTTTGAAATGTTGAAAACGAAAAAACTTACTTAACCAGCATGATTTCTTCAGCATCGGGAAACACAAAGCAAAAACAAAGTACCATATATGATATCTATGAGGCCCTACTTAGACTACTTATCCAGACTTTGAATATTCCCCTTTGAATATAATGAAGAATCTTTAAATGTGGCTGGATTTCAAAATTATGCACCCCAAAGGACGCTTACAACTTATAATTAATTCAAACATGCACAGCATAAAACTTCGAAATTGATGCCAACGTGGTGAGGCCCATAGACCTAGAAAGAGTTAAAGATATTCGTTTGAGAAAGATTTGCATTTCAAGCGCCAGAATAAAGTCTTTCTCACTCTGCCAGAAATCAAATATTTATTTTCGTGAGTCCTGAATTCTAATGAAATGAGGAAATCATTAGCATGTGCATTAATATTAAGCAACTCAATTCGGGATGGAACCGTTTCAAATGCAAATAGCTCCTGGTACAATACACTACACGAATTGAGGAGCGAAGGATAAGCTGAATTCATCTTTGAAGTGAAAAATGTCTTGAAACATTTCTGCGCCTTTTGATTTTCCACTGAATTTCCAGACGAAAGAAACTCCATGTGAATCATCTGTATAGGCTAAAGGTCATTGATTTTAATTTCATTTGAGCCTTAGAATCGTTGCTATTATCACTAATAAATTATGCGAGTATTCACAGAAAGAGCAGATTAAAATTTCTGGGAGCGCGTCAGGAGCACGTGGTTGTATTCTCAAGTTTTAGTGGAGATGGGGAAAACTGTCAGGTTTAGCGTAGGGGTTCTTTGAATTTGTATGTAATTTCGATAAGAGGGGGGGAGGGGGAAGCCAAAACCCTATTCGTCTATAATAATGAACAAGTAGGAAACTGAAAGTGGGCGCTACAGGTGTAACGCTTTTGTTTCTTTTGTGTGGTCGATTTAAAAAGGGAAGCATCCCCATACTATACATTTCTTGCTATATCATATCATCAATTTTAAGTGATGCTTTTACAAGAGGTTTTCCTTTTAGAAGCTTCTCATGCAAAATGTTTTCACTTAGATTTTTGTATCATATGATGTTTCAAATTTTGTGATTATCGGTTAGTTTAGTCCTTTTCCGTTGCCGAGAATTTTGGAATTATGAATTTTCTGTGCATAGTGTAAACGGCATCATTTTAAGATGAGGTTAAGCGGCGCTCCCCGCACATATAAAACGAGGGTGTACAATTTCCTTTTGTCGAATGTATAATAGCTATAAGAAGTATCAAACCATTATAAATTTACTTGAAGAAACATTTTTTTTTGGGGTTTGATCTCTCCGGAGTCTCGCAGTAAGAGATTGAAATTTCGGGTTATTCCGGGTTCCGATTGAATGGTTTACTCATTATTCGTTACTTGCGTTTTTTAATCTATTAAAAGATCATTATGGATCCAATCATCATCATCATCATCATCATCAACGGCGCAACAACCGGTATCCGGTCTAGGCCTGCCTTAATAAGGAACTCCAGACATCCCGGTTTCGCGCCGAGGTCCACCAATTCGATATCCCTAAAAGCTGTCTGGCGTCCTGGCCCACGCCATCGCTCCATCTTAGGCAGGGTCTGCCTCGTCTTCTTTTCCTACCATAGATATTGCCCTTATAGACTTTCCGGGTGGGATCTTCTTCATCCATACGGATTAATTGACCTGCCCACCGTAACCTATTGAGCCGGATTTTATCCACAACCGGACGGTCATGGTATCGCTCATAGATTTCGTCATTGTGTAGGCTACGGAATCGTCCATCCTCATGTAGGGGGCCAAAAATTCTTCGGAGGATTCTTCTCTCGAACGCGGCCAAGAGTTCGCAATTTTTCTTGCTAAGAACCCAAGTTTCCGAGGAATACATGAGGACTGGCAAGATCATAGTCTTGTACAGTAAGAGCTTTGACCCTATGGTGAGACGTTTCGAGCGGAACAGTCTTTGTAAGCTGAAATAGGCTCTGTTGGCTGACAACAACCGTGCGCGGATTTCATCATCGTAATTGTTATCGGTTGTGATTTTCGACCCTAGATAGGAGAAATTGTCAACGGTCTCAAAGTTGTATTCTCCTATCCTTATTCTTGTTCGTGTTTGTCTTTGACCAGTGCAGTTTGATGTTGTTGGTTGATTCGTCTTCGGTGCTGACGTTGCCACCATGTATTTTGTCTTGCCTTCATTGATGTGCAGCCCAAGATCTCGCGCCGCCTGCTCGATCTGGATGAAGGCAGTTTGCACGTCTCGGGTGGTTCTTCCCATGATGTCGATATCGTCAGCATAGGCCAGTAGTTGGGTGGACTTGAAGAGGATCGTACCTCTTGCATTCACCTCAGCATCACGGATCACTTTCTTTAGGCCCAGGTTAAAGAGGACGCATGATAGCGCATCCCCTTGTCGTAGACCGTTGTTGATGTCGAATGGTCTTGAGAGTGATCCTGCTGCTTTTATCTGGCCTCGCACATTGGTCAGGGTCAGCCTAGTCAGTCTTATTAATTTCGTCGGGATACCGAATTCTCTCATGACCGTGTACAGTTTTACCCTGGCTATGCTATCATAGGCGGCTTTAAAGTCGATGAAGAGATGGTGCAACTGTTGTCCATATTTCAGCAGTTTTTCCATCGCCTGCCGCAGAGAGAAAATCTGATCTGTTGCTGATTTGCCTGGAGTGAAGCCTCTTTGGTATGGGCCAATGATGTTCTGGGCGTATGGGGCTATCCGGCCTAGCAAGATAGTGGAGAATATCTTATAGATGGTACTCAGCAACGTGATACCTCTATAATTGCTGCACTGTGTGATATCTCCTTCTTTATGAATGAGACAGATTAAGCCTCGTTGCCAATCGTCAGGCATTGATTCGCTGTCCCATACCTTGAGCACAAGTTGATGAACCACTTGGTGTAACTGGTCGCCTCCATATTTAACCAATTCGGCTGTAATTCCAACGGCTCCTGGCGACTTATGATTTTTTAGCCGATGAATTGCACGGACTGTTTCTCCTAAACTTGGTGGTGGCAGTATTTGTCCGTCGTCCTCAGTTGGCGAGACCTCCAACTCGCCGATGTTCTGGTTGTTCAGTAGCTCATCAAAGTACTCAACCCATCGCTCTAATATGCCCATTCTGTCGGAAATCAGATTTTCCTCTTTGTCTCGGCAGGATGAGCATCGAGGTGTATAAGGCTTCATCCTGCTGATTTGTTGGTAAAACTTCCGCTTACTATGCCTGGTGCGGTTGCTCCCTGTACTTTTCTAGTTCACAGACTTGTTGGTTCTCCCAGGCTTCCTTTTTCCATCTGTGAAGTCGCTTCTTCGCTCGACGGAGTTCGTGTTAAGTCTCTGGGCGTGCCCGCGTTCTTTGAGAATGCAACATTACTCGGTATGCGGCATTCTTCCGTTCCGTTGCTAGCTTACATTCATCGTCAAACCAGCCGTTCCGACTCCTTTTGCGGCTGGGGCCAAGTATGTTTGTGGCCGTACCCATGATAACGTTCTTCAGGTGGTTGTGAAGATCATTAGTTGATGCTTCATCTTCAGGTCCTCTGTTGACTGCGGTTATTGCGGCATCCATTTCCCTCTTATAGGTGTCGCGGAGGGTTGTGTTGTGGATGGCTTCAGTGTTCACTCTCACCTGATTGTTAGAGGGGATTCTAGGTGGTATTGTTATTCGAGCTCGGAGCACCATGCCAACGAGATAGCGATCCGAGTCTGGAGAGGCCCACGTATGTTTGTGGACCGCTTTCCGCACAAACCAGGTACTTCCAACAACCATTTCGTGTGACCCTGCTAATTGAATAGTCCGCAGTCTATTATCATTTGCTTTTTCGTGTAAGCTACGGGAGCAAACGTATCGGCTGAATACGGGCTCCTTCCCTACTTGGCTGTTAAAATCCCCAAGTATGATTTTGATATCATATCTGGGACAGGCTTCGAGGGTTCTTTCTACTGCCTCGTAGAAGGTATCCTTCTCCGACTCCGCAGTCTCCTCTGTAGGGGCGTGAACGTTTATGAGGCTTATATTTCTAAACTTGCCTCGCAAGCGCAGAGTGCATAGCCGTTCGCTTATGCTTTCAAAGCCGATAACAGCAGGTTTCATTTTTTGGCTGACTAAGGAACCTACTCCGAGCACATGGTTTACTGGATGACCGCTATAATATATGGTGTAGTGGCTCTTCTCCAGGAAACCGGTCCCTGTCCATCGCATCTCTTGCAACGCTGTTACATCAGCCCTATATTGGGACAGGGTATCGGCTAGCTGCTTATCAGCTTCATCTCTGTACAGGGAGCGCACGTTCCATGAGAAAATGCGCAAATCGTTGTTCCTTTTTCGTTGCCGGGTCCGTCGTTTTAAAATCCGTCCTATCCGAGGCTCCTGTTGTGGCTTCGTAACAAGTTGTTTTCCGTGTAGGGTTGTCAGCCCTACCCAACCCCCAACCTGGAGGACCAGTTGGTACAATTTGTCCCGTTTTTAGGCGCGGGAGACTCGCCTTCATCCTTCTCCGTCTGCAGCTTTTCGTCAAGAAAGAGCTCCCAGCGGTCACCACGTGGAGGTGGAGATAGGGTTTGGTAGTAGAGTTCTTGGTATTGGTTCAGCAGGCATTTCCCAGGTTTTATGCTCCATCGTGGCTACCAATCCACGTTTCGCCCCGGGACCTATACTACCCTTTGACCACTTGGATCCAATCACTCTTCAATATTTTTGGGATCCAATTTGTTTCTTTCTTGGAGGTAACGGATAAGCCCACGTGAAAGATAAACACTTTCACTTTTCGCTTTAACTGCTAGTGGAACCAAGTGACACGGTTCTCTTGTAACAATGAGATGTAGTTCCACCCTTATAGACAAAGGAAACTCCAGGTGGTCCTGGACCAATACATTGTCAAACAAATTGCGTTGTGCAATTGTATTTCCCATACATTTAGTGAAATTTTCTTCAAAAATTAGTTACAAAATGGAAACGGGGGCGCGAACCTGAGCACCATCACAAATTTGTCTCTGTCGCCGCATTGAATGGCCGTGGAAACAGCTGACGGCTTGGTAGGAGTCCGAGGCAAGAGATGTCAGAATGTAGGGGAAACTCTGGAGTGACAGTCAGATACGGAGAAGAAAAATAAAGTCAATGAAAAATAAAAACAAATATTTTTATATTGCACTTGGGAAAAACAAAAACCCCAAAAAGTGGTGACCTCAGCAGAAGAATTGTATTAGCGTGATCCTGGCTACTGCATACCATCCACAGTCCAAAGGTATGCTGGAACTTTGGCACCAAAGACTGAAGGCCACCTTAATGGCTCGCGACAATCCATCGTGGTCGCGATTCTTGCCTTTCGTCTTTCTCGGCCTCCGTACAGCGTAACGAGAGGAGTTCACAGTCAGCCCCGCGGAGATTATGTAGGGAGAGAATTTGCGCGTCCCCGCCGACCCTGTGCTGGACATCAGAGCAGGGATAGGCGACTCGGGAAGACTGCGTCTGCTTAGGCACGCAGTTTCGAAGCTGCAACCAAGTCCACCTTCCCAACACGCGACGCGACAGCCGATATCAACAGCCTTAGGGACCTCGAGACGTGTTCACATTTAGAGTTCTGGGACGAGGCGAGCACTCGTTCATGCTCGATGTCCGGGGCGGGCCCAAGTGGGTGTCTTTATCGAGGCTGAAGGCTTCCGACGGGCCTTCACAAAAACGCCCGCGAAGTGTCAGACTCGCCCAGTGGCGGTGGCGGGATCGCGCGGACGGTTTGCTTCGCTGAAACCACGAGGTTTCAGCTGGGGACGGAGTGATATGGCGGCAGATTGGAGGCGCGAATCTGAACGCCACCGCAAATTCGTCTCTGCCACCGTATTAAACGGTAGCGGAAAGAGCTGACACCCTGGGGGGAGTCCGAGGCGAGAGATGTCAGAATGTAGAGGAAACTCTCGAGTGACGGTCAGATACGGAGAAGTGAGTCAGATGCGGAAAAGAAAAATAAAGTCAAAGAAAAATAAAAAAACGAATGTTTTAATTTTCCATTTGGTATAAACAAAATCCCTAAGACGGTACGAGTACATGCCATAAAAAGCTATTGCGTCTATTTGTATTGATATCGCGTGCAGCTTTAAGCCAGCCTAATTTAAGTATTACATTTATCTTCCCCACCTTATTTTGAAAATTGTTTGGGGATGGACTCAAAGACCTTCGGAGATCCTTGTCAAATCTCCGCATATATATAAACATAACAAATGACAATACTAGCAAATATTAAAAGTTGAATTTTCAACCCCATCCCCGGAGGAGTTGAGGAATTAATGGAAGGGAAGGGCACCTATAAGAAATTCAATTATCGAAAAATTGCCATTTAATTGAACGCAGAGATTGAACCTATAGAGGGGCTTTAACCAATTGTTCCCTTTATAAGTGCCTTCTCTTCGCTGCGCACTGATGCTTCGATTTAATGAGCTTTTCCCGTTTTTGGGTATCTTTATTACGCGTGCAGATACAGTACTATATTCATCCAACCACGCGACGATGCTACTGACATTCGATACACAAAAATGCTTTTTACTTTTTTCTGCAAATTTCACTTCCTCTTCTAAATATAGGACTCCCGCATTAGCGGTCTCCTTTCTTTCTTCCAATTTCCTGTGGTGATTCTCTTTCCTCTGCACCTCACACTCGACATTAGTACAAAAATATCAAATCTTATTTACTCAATTTTTCAACCCTCGCCTTCTAACCGCTTTTCTTCGCTCTTTTTCTTGTGAATCCAATACAAACTTTTGCTGGAACTAGAACGACTTCATAGTTAATTTTTCTGAACACAACGCATTTCGTCTATCTGTTTCGTTTCGCTTTAAACGACACATTTCTCGTCACTTTTTGTTATTCTAAACTCTCTTCAGTCAAATCAAAAACTCTCCCTCAACTTTACCTGTTCTTTTCCGTCATATCTCGAATCTTCCGATCCAAGCCCATAGAATTTACTAGCCGTTATAAAAAATTAAGTGGAGCTTTTTTATTTCAATCCGGGCCTTGTGAGTTGGGGCCTCGTAAGAGGCGACCAAAAGAGATAGAAGCTTTTAGGCTAGCAACCTGCAAATTTTGAAACGATTGACCTCACAGCTGCAACTGAGGCTCTGCGCTCCTCGGCAATGGTGTCGAGGGTCTTTAAATTATCCACTTTCTGAAAAATAAGATGATGGGACTCCGGAGAATTCTCCTTTCCCTCTTGAGAGAATGAGCTTCGGTACTCCGGAAAGCCAAGCGGTAGTAGACGCGAATCTGGTGTCGGATTGTTTCTAACGCCTACCGCAAAGAACGCTCTCTTGACCTGAGAGCCGGTTTCTGACAGATTTCTGACTGCAAGATTCTGGTCCAGGTGAAGGAGCATCATAATAATACAGTACCATGCATCAACGGAGACTTCCGATATACGGGAGAAGGAGTGTTTGCACGCAGTTCAGGAAGGGCTTCCTAAAGGTGGCTTTGTGATCGTGGTGGGTGATCTACATGCCAAGTTGGATCTGACAACACCTTGCTCGGACATGTGATTGGGAAATACGATCATGGTGACCGTAAGGATAATGGTGGGAAGATTGTGGATTAATGCAGTTCGAGTGTAAAGTTTATAAAGCCATAAGGTCAGTTGGGTTTCAACTAACCGACACCGTACGAGCAATTAGATCGGCCACTTGGCGATCGGTAATAGATTTAGGAGTTGCCTTCTGGATGTGCGTAACAAGAAAATCACTGACATCGGCCTCGAAAGGGGTTACCATCTGATTGGCGTTTAAGCTCGTGTGCGTGTTGCGACAACCACTTCTCGCGTGGTTAGAGAACTGCCATCCCCCCAAAATTCAATACTGACCGCTTGTATGGCCCATCTGTCGCTTGGTAGTGGGAACGGTATCTTGCCGATCAGACGGAAGATATACTGACTAACCCGCCTGAGAATATCGATGAGCATTAAACCGCCATCAAAAATGCTCTTTTCTCGGGTTCCAGAGTTATTCATTGCTGCAACTGAAGTTACTGCAGCTCTGTTACTTCCACTCGCACGAAAATCCTGGCAAGTTGAGACCTTTACCAGAGAGTGGAAGAAGGAGATGATCCTTAAGATTCCAAAAAAAGAGCAGAAATTTGACGTGTGACGATTGGAGTGGTGGTCTCTGTTGTTGTAAATATAATAGCTAAAATAATCCTGGAATGCCTTAAAGAACATCTCGAAAGTTTGATCGACAGAGAGCAGTCTAGTTCCCACCCCGGATCCGCTTACATTGACTACATCAACACCCTAACATCATTTGAAACAGCGCACGAAGTTTAGATGTTCGCTGCTCTTCCTTCCTTCCTTCGACTTCGAGACAGCCTTCAATTGCATGAAAAGAGAATGTATCTGGCGTGCTCTATGCAGGAGCGCCATTCAGAAGAAACTAACAGCAATTATCAGAGCAACATATGATATCGTTAAATGTCACCTTCTGCACCAAAGGAACATCCCAGAGGATTTTCAGGTCCAATGCAGAGCCTGTCAGGATTGCATGTTGTTACTGATGTTCTTGTTATCGGTGACTTTGTTCATGTCCGGAGGATGTGGAGGAGTTCAACAGACTATGGCATTTTTCCTAAAACACTACGACTATACTGATGATACCTGTTCGCTCTCTCACCAGGTCGTGGACCTTAGGCAAATACGTCTTTGGAAAGAGAGGTGAGTAAAATTGGACTGAAGATAAATTTCAACTGAGCTAAGTTTCTGGATCTGACGTTTCATCTCACTTTCTCTATCTGCATTAATGGAGAGAGCATAGAAGGCGTCGATTAATTTGTATATCTAGAAACTAGGTATGGGCTTCTAGCAGATTTAAATAAAACACGATAGTTATACATTCCTTGAAATATTTTGGAGATATTCTAGATTAGAAGTTTTTGTATGACAAACATGTATAGACAAAAATGAAACGAGCTCTTACAGCTTATGGGTTGTGCAAACGAAATTTTTTTTCGATATGTAGACTTAGGCCGGCGGTAATATAGATACGTATTGCTAATTTTCGCCTATACAGTGCAGTAGTATAATAGGAATTGAATCCCGCTCTTAAAATGTCTTCTGACTCTCAGATCTCTATATATTTGTTTGGTAGTAAATATAAATTTAGCCTGGGGAACAGAAAATACCAGAACCGACCAGAGGAATCCATTGCAGGGTAAACTGAAGCTTTCTACATTATCGGCTGAAAAGTAGAACAATGTTCTGCAGTAGGAGTCTCCCTGATAAAAATGAGGGGGTGGTTTTTTCCTTCGAGGCAGTTTTTCAGTAGGGGACTTTCTCACAAACTCTAAAAAACCGATCCGAGAATATCGATGAGCACTTGGCGACCATCAAAAGTACTTTTATCTCTAAAGCTCTGAAAACTTATCGGCCACGTCTCGAAAGGTCGTCACAAGAACTAACAGACAAAAAGAATGAAAGAGTATTTCATTAGTGGGGGAAACTGAAGCTGCCGCAAATAACAACGATTTCGCCATCATATGCTGCGTCACGAAAAAGCTTGAAGGAGAGACATTTCCGAGAAGTAATGGTTACTTTCAGAGTGACAAATGATAGCGCAAAATGAGACGTACTTTCTCAAGGTAAAATTTCAGAGGAATGCGAAGTTGCAGACGGAGCCCGCTGGGGTTGCGCCCTATTATCGATGCTTTTCCTTCTCGTCATCGGTGACGTTCTTTATGCTCCTTTGCCCGCAAGACGTAAAGGGGTTTAATGGATTATGATATTTTCCTCAAACACTTCAATTACGCTTGCCCTCTTACCGAGTTATCGACCTTCGGCAAATGACTCTAAATGTGAGGAAGGACACAAGTCTAGTCAATCTGAAGATAAACCCTGATCAAACCAAGGTTCCCAGTCTGACTGATCATTGCATTCCTTCTATTTGCATTAATAGGTATAAAATTGAAGGCATCGAACTATTTGAATATCTAGGTAATGTTGCACCACGGTTACTCAAAAGCTGCAAGTTTCCATCAATTTCTGTCTAGATTGAATCTTCAGAGAATTTTGGACTTAGCCAATAATAAATGAAGAACTTTGCTAGCCTACAGCGCAAGATGCCCGTGGTCATACTAACTAGGAGGCGAATATAGCAGTGGATAGGTAACACACTGAAAAAGAACGATAACTCTACTTGTAACTCTCTACCTGTAATGAAACCCACTATCCCAGGATGGGTGACAAGTGGGTCGCCATGGAGCTACGTGGTGTGGAATAATGGAAAAAGAATGCAAGTTTCTAGAAAAATCCCGAAGTGAGATGAAGCACATTTCCAGGAAGTGGCAATGATAGTATGTGTATGTGAAATTACCAGCCTATGCCTCACGTAAGGGGTTGTGGGGGCATTGAGCAGTCCTTTGATCACCTCGAAAATCGTTCAGGAATGCAGAAATCGTTTGAACTCTATGTCTAGATTCAATACGGTGGAACTACTCTGGGTACCTGGTCACTGTGGCATAGAGAGAAATGAAATTTCGGACGCTTTAGCGAAAGAGGGGTCAATCTCCCCTATGCCGGGACCGGAGGCAGCAATTGGGGTATCAGTAGCATTGGCTAAATCTGTTTTCAAAAACTGGGAACAAGTTTCCCATAATGACAGGTGGCAGAGCCTAAATGCTGCTTGACACACCAAACTTTTCCTGCCAGAACCCAACATACGTACTGCAAAGTTTATCCTGTCGAAAAGCAGGAGGACCTGCAGGTGTATTGTGGGCATTCTGAAAGACCATAATTCACTAGCTGGGCATATGTTCAGAATAGGAATTACCGCAGATGATACGTGTCCCTCCTATAATGAGGAAGCGGAATCCACGGAGCATTTCCTATGTGAATGCCCCGCCTATGGACGCATCAGGCATCAGATCTTTGGTGCCGATGTTCTCCAATTGCGACGGGTAGCATGACATCCACTAACGGAAATCCTGCGATACGTTAACGAATCCGGAATATTCCGTTAGACGGGGGTGGCGAGTACAATGGGCCAACACGGCCTGAGTGCTCAGAAGCTGTAGCTTCTCCCCCACCATACACACACACACACAAGGGTTTGTGACTATCTACAAGGAGTACAACCGAGATATGACATAGAACGTTCTGACACGTTCTCAAAGGCCATTGTAACCATAAATTGGCGATTACGGGATCTTCAAAAATGTGTTTTGACACCACATTTAACGGACGTTTGATTTCACAATATATGATTCTTCCTATGGTTTCATCGATTTTGTTATGTGAGGGCAAAATTAAAGCAAGCCTTCCTAGTTTCCAAATTAATCCGAAGTCAACCGTTAGTGAAATAACATTATCGACTGATAACTGCTACGGTCAGAATAAAGACATGGTCATATACCACAGCCAAATAAAAGTCATAAGCCAAAAACCTTTCCTAAAAGGTCACATTCACTTGAAAGCGGATTCACTCCACGCCATAATAAAAAAACAAACGAGAAAAAATACTAAAGCAACAGTTGATTCTACAAATTTCTACAAAAATAGCGTATCGAAATCCTTCTCGTACACCCTTTCATCTATAAATAAGTTGATATAAATAAAAACTCACATTTCAATTGTCTCAATGTTTTCCCCAGAGTAAAACAGGATAAAATTGGTAGCGTGTTTGTAGAGTGTAAATTTGAGGAGGAAGCTGTCAGGGAAATAATCCTGACACGGCAAACTAGAAAAAAGACATGAAAATACCAGCCTCACTTAGACCAATTTCTGATACCAGAAAGATGATTTCATCTTAAAAATATAATGACATAATATCTTTCTTGAAATTCCTGCCTAGTGAATGCCACACGTTTTATAGGAATTTACGCCAAAAGTGTACAAGAATATCCTTGAGATTATGATTTTGAGTAAATTTAGATCTTTATATCTATTCTAATATTACAAAAGTGCTACATTTTTAAAAAATGTGCCTGAATCTGTTTATGTAATAATACAAATTGGGTCTCTTCTCCTGGGAAAAAGTTATGTAATGAAATGTTTCAGTCAAGTTATTTTTTGAAAGAAAAAAAAAAGTAAAGAATTAAAATCTGAATTAATAATTTTATAATTTATGACTTGGAAATGTTTGTATTTGATAAAGAAATAAAATAAAAACCCATAGAACAGCGATTAAACTGGTTTTTCTCTGGCTTCCATCTTGTTCATGAAAAGTAATTAATAGTCTTCTTTCATTTCAGAATTGTAGGTAAGGAAAATGATTGAAAAGGATACTGTGACTAATATCTTCGAAGCTAAGTAAAAAACTAGTAACTCAATTTATGTAGATAAAGAGAAGAGTGTAGCTGGAAATTAAACGGCATATTAACCATATATGTGACCCATCGCGATTTAGTACCCTTCAAAACTTCCCGAGAAAAGTACACTTGTCGCTGACATGGTTTAGCCAGTAATGGAATAATCAAGTTTAATGGTGTTCCTGGCAGTGACAATACTATCTAGACATTCAAATTTATTTTTGTTTTCAATGTCCTACCCATTGAGGTTTTACCTAGATGCAGCACATGATATTTTGCGCCGTCATATCTCACCCTGATAATAGTTTCTAGTTGCTCCGGAAGACCCCTCCTGCCTAGAGCACTCTATATAAATTTCCTGTTGACGTTACTGGGTGCTCTTCCGAAATTAATGAAAAGGAGGTGAAACGGAGAGCTTTGTAGTTGATTGATGTGGTCGACATAAGAGGATCAAGAACAGAAACCACACTGTTCAAGTTCTTTTGCAATGTCTGTATTCCAACTAAAATATTATAAATAAGCGTTTCCCTAACTGTTACTTATTTCATAGTATGTAAAGACATCTCGCTTAAACTCAACGTAGAATAATGTCGCTCACTGCATACGTAGGGTTCACATTTCTAGCCTTTCCAACAACCTTTGTCTGGGAAAAGTGTGTGTGACAGATGGACGGGCAGGTGGATGTACACGCATTGATTATGTAAATGAAGGGGTTCATTGAAGTCACCTCGGAATAAAGACACCTGCCTCCACATCAAAAGGTACTGCGACTTCAAACGGGGTTAACCCAAGCAAGAGTGTCAATAAAAAGTCACCAGTGGTAAACTCTGTGAATGATCCATTTAGCAAAAGAACTTTAAGTAGTACGATCCCCGATAGCAAAGGCTGATAACTGTCAGAAAATTGAAATATCCTTCTGCGAAGAAGGCAACTATTCCGGCCGGGGAGAATACGAAACTTGGCACAATGATAATAAATTTTATAGAGGATGTCAAGGCTCGATATAATGTGTCTCGGAGTACAAGAAGGACTAAAACCAGAGAAATAAATAGCGCAAACTGGGAGAAACTGCAATAGTGTAATCTAAGTCAAGAACGCTCTATATCTGGCGAGGTGGAAACTCCAAAGCTGCGTGAAAGATTAGGAAAATCTATTGGGGAAGCGGAATCCACTAAAAGAAGCCGGAAACAGAAAATAGATAGAAGGGGGACAAACAAACGAGACTTCCAATTGATACTGCACATGACTGCATTCATTCCAGTCCCTATGACAAAGAATGACGAGTGTATTGAAAGTTATACTTGGGCTAAGGGGATTTCTCCTATCTAAGGTCAAAAATCACGAGCGATAACAAGATTTGACGATGTTGGAAGCCAACAGAGCCTACTTCACCTTACGAAAACTGTTCCGCTCGAAACCTGTCACCATAGGGCCAAAGCTCTTACTGTACAAGACTTTGATCTTGCCAGTCAAAACCTCACTGTACATGGCAATGGTCTTGCCAGTTCTCAAGTATTCCACGGAAACGAGAGAGAAATCCTCTGAAAAATGTTTAGACCACTACATGAAAAAGGACGATTCTATAGTCTATATAACGGCCAAAAGTCCATGAGGCCAATATCTATGGTAGAAAAAAAAAGAAGCAGACCTTACCTGAGGTGAAACGATGGTGTAGGTCAGGACGACAGACAGCTTTTAGGGACATATCGACTTGGTAGACCTCGGCGCAAAACCGGAACGTCAGGAGTTCCTTATTAAGGTAGGTCTAGACCGGATACCGGTTGTTGCGCTGTTGATGATGATGATACTATGCCGAGTATATTCCATATTCAATGAAAACGTTGTATTTATTTTGGCAGTGGCGAGCTGCCAGCCCTGAGCTACCGTTTACCATTGAAGAAATTAACGTGACACACAGGATCCAGACATCTGGGCCACCTTCTACTTTGGTCAGATTTATAACACGCATAACCCGGTATAGGTGGATAAATCAGTTCAGGTAGCAGTCATCGCCCGAAAAGGATTGGCAAATCTTAAAGGCGCACGGAAATAGAAACAACGTCCGAGAGGGAAAGGTTTCCTTGGTTTCCTCCCTCCACGAACCTTAGAAAATCTGCTAAGAATACTAGCTAAAGATTGTGGATGAGCATTTGTATGATTTCACGTTGGAAATACTGGACAAAGAAAGTTCACTCCTGTAAACTGTATCCTTCAAAGATAATAAACTGCCTCAGGGTACATAATTAAACTTCCAGAGGTTTAGTAATAGTCCTTAATTAATTCCTAGTTTTTCTGAACTAGAAGATACATTTAGTGTAAATAGCTTTAAGGCTCTTAATAGCTACATCGAAAAGTTAAACTTTTATTTCAATTACATGTACTTAAATATTAGAGGTATACGATAAAATGTAGGCGCTTTCGGCGCCAGTTTGAATAAAATAGTTAAAAATAATACATATATACTAAGAGAAGCTCATTTAAAAATTTTTAAAAAATATCAACCATTTTGATATCCGTGGATAAAAATATTTTTTGCACAAACGAATTTCCATCAAAGCGCAGCAGCCACCATCACGAATCTGCCAATTTTGATAACTCGGAAATGGGAGCAATAATTCCATAAGAAGCTGCTTTGCAGCATTACATACGTACATATATGAAAGTTTTGCAATTGTCCGAGCCGGTCCGCTAAAGAAAAACACATTTGGTAAGACATCGACATGGGCATACGTGCAATTTTTGTGCAATGTGAAGTCATGATGGGATTTAGAGATTTGAAAAGAAGATAGTGGAGGTATTGAAAGATGCTGTATAGGATGAAAAGGAAAAAATGATACCTATAAGTAGATAGATCTTTTCGTTAGTTCCATTTAGGACAAAGGAAATGATATGCATATCACGAAACGATGGATATTACTACTTCTGCGCGGAGAGTGATGACACCCTCATATATAGGTTATAATAGGACAATCTTCAGCACAAGTGGAAACTGTGCATCTAGGAGGATACTCAATATACGATGCTGGCTTAAAAGTCTTAAAAATGGAATAATTCTTGTGGCCGGGCAGCAATTCTGTCGAATGAGCCAACACCAACTGGTCGAGGAGAACCTCGGCATTGTGGCACCAGCAAACGCTCACATTGCCTTGCTGACGCAGTAGGCCTAAGGGCCTAAGGCCTTGGGCATTCAGAGCCGAGCCTGCATGGGGACTCATCTGAAGTAGCTGTGACCTCAAAGCTTCATTAGAGGTTATCTGGTAATATGGTAAATGGTAAATTCATATCGCCCAGAAATTCTCGGGAGAATTGTGAGGCATGTGTTTTTGGTTCGGTTATTTGCAGTTAGCGCGAGATTTACGAGGATTGTGATTACGTCCACATCGCGGACAAATACCTTCGGGCCGTGGAACGTGGAGTTACGCTTACAACTCGGGTGCCGTACTCCTTAGTTCAGTAGAGGTTTAGGTATGTCTTGCATCCATCAGTATGAATGCTTGACCATGCACTCAGTATAGACTAATAGCGTTCTTGCTTGTCACAGCAGGACTCTGATTGTTGTCTCAAAATCAACTCATTGGGTTAAACCTAAGCGATGGAAACTCACGTGAAACAACCCGAACGTTACTGGCGGTTATGGGATTGACCGACATACTGTAGTAAATAGGTCCACTTTTACCATCAAACAAGCCTAATCTTACTTTTTAGGAGGCCGTGCAACTTCCCAAATACCATTACTATTATTATTGACACCAGGAATGGAGGAAAAACAACACTTGAGAAAGTTTGAAGATATTACGAAATTACATCCAAACTACTTACCACTTATGAAAGTTAACTAAGTATTTATAATTAGGACCATGCCATTAGGAGCAATTCGTATAACCATATATGGTAGAAGACCTTAAAATGAATCTATAGAGCCAGTTCAAAATATACAGAAGAAATTAGTAAGCTCACTCTTTGCTGAGACTCAACTATAAAAGTTGAGAAACCTAAAACGAAGGAAATGAACACTGAAGAAAGGATCAACTGATTCTGCAAATTGAAGCTAAGAAGAGAAGATCCTTCTTTTTTTGTTTTCACATAAAATACTGGAGGATGTTAGGAGTAATTAACTTTCCCGGCACTTCACATAGTTTATACAAGCCGAGGTTTATTTATTTATTTATATATAAATTAAATAAAATCACCGTTAAACAATATGTCATCGGCACAATGCGGAAACCAGAAAAACTCAATTTTAATTAGGATTCCTAAGTTTGGAACTATATTTCCTCATAACATAAATTTTGCTAATTCCTAGTTTAGTGTATTCAGTTATAAAATAATCAATTTATAAATTTATAAAGATACAAACCATTAAAATTACCTAGGATTGAAAAATAAATAAAACATAAATTATCTATCTATTCAGCTATCTATTGTACCTTAAATCGGCGAGATACTTTCTTTGTTACCTTTATTCACTGATAACTTAAGGACTTTGTCTTACCAGGGGATTTTGTGGTGGGAAGTCTTAGAGATTTCCGACGAAAAGAGATTTTACAACAACATCTGGTTTCGTTCCCAGCCTCATAGTAATTTCATTCATCTCGGGGATAAAAATTGGACGGTAGGTTTGCCGTAAAAATACACTACATTGTTGACATTTCACTTCTATTATTAAAGCTGAGACCCCAAAAGTCGTCCTTGGTAATTCAGTTATTTTTCCAGAAGGGAGACACCTTAACAAGTACGCATTGTAACGTCTATCGAAACTAAACAATACTTACTCGTACTATACTCGTACAACCACGATAAAGCCGGTAAAATTGTCTTTTATCACATATGCAAACACCTCACAAAAGAAGCACAACACCCAGGATAACAATAACAACCACTTTGTGCTTTGTCACTTTAATCTGATCCTTACGATTTCACAGACGTGTGTATAGTACGTGAAAATTCAGTAAACCAGCTTCACTCAACAATCGCACTTCTATTCACAGGATTTGTCTTTCCTTTTGCCGAAAGTGCGCAAGAATTTAAAATTCTTTGTTAAAAGCCTCTTGGAAAACATGAACTTCAGAGATATCCTTGGAACCAAAAACACGACCGAACGGTGGTACTTCAGATGCTTCCACACTCTGAAATGTTATCGACAAATGATTCAAATCGCCGACTAACAAGCTTCTTATATACCTCGTGAATGGAGCAAACAGTGCGTGCTCCGTGCGAACTTGTGCCACGAGCACGACTATGTTTTCGTCCTTATAACATCGTCCTTGCCACCGGTTTACGTTCAACGAACGCCCCATACGACGGAGCATTACAGTTTGGTACAAAAAAGATAGAAGTAGTTGGTAAAGATTGTGGATACCTCCATGATTACACATGAATATTTGAAAATATTGGATGTTGGATAATTTGAGCCATATGACGTTATCAAGAGTTATTGCTGAAAGAATATAACAAGGATACTTTTACAAGAAAATATTATAGATCTCATATTTCAGATAGCGATCTAAGGAGATACGCTCCGGTACGCAGTGGACATACTCGCGTATCTATGCATAGATATCACCCGGCATCCACCCATTTTAAATGATTAAAAGGAAATCTACCTATTGGTTCAAGGATACCAATTTTTGAACAATTACTATATAATTACCTCATTTTTTGTGCGCTTTCTATGAACCTGTGATGGATAAGACCTCCTCAAAAGCACTTGAATTTTTTCCAATAAAACCGAAGTAATTAACATGAAAATTTCCAAATTGCATTATCAAAGTACGCTGGAGCTCCCTGGGTGGCATAATTTCAGATATATAGTATTTTTCAGGTGATTTTGAGGACTCGAAACGTTGGAATAATTGGACCTTTTAATTGCTAATTAGGGCATAACAATATGCATGCTGCCGTGCTAAGCTCTGTGGAATTTTCCATTGCTTGTTGGAGATGCTGATTTCCTCCTTAGAAGGAAAATTGAAATAAAATACACAATACGAAGGAAGATTATGCCAAACACTTGTCGGGATTATTTCAAAGGTAGGGCAGGAAACAATCACCTTCTAATCCTCTTAAGGGATTCTATGAAACACTCATTTATCCCACACCTGTGGTTAGTATTTGGTTAACATAGATCTTCCTATCACATATCAATGTCGACCAATTAGATATTCTTAACACTTTATCAATCTCTTTGCGGATATCGATATCGAGATATGCCCACATAAGTTTGAAGGTCATGATATTTCTTTCGTCCTCATCCGAAAGGTAGGGAACTCAGTTTCTCAAATTACCTGAACGTTGAGCTGTGGGCTCGGATGTTTGGTGTAATAATAGCTTTAAGGTGAGACTATTGGTGGGTCAGGAAATAATAATCAAGAATTAGAAATCGAAAGTTGAGCTCTTCAAGTGTAAAAACTTTCATAGTTCGCCTATCGTCCTTGCCATGTAGACATGTTCAGGAATTTCATGAAATCTCCTGTTGGACTGAAATCACTTCCTTCAACAAAAACATATTTGCATGATTATAATTTTTGTGTAGGATGTGTTAAGGTTGCATGGCAGCGCAAATCCTCACGCGACTTTCCTTTGGTGGTCGCTGGGAACTGTTTTCGGTCAGGCTACAAATATACTGGGCCGGACGTAAGGCTATGGTGGAGCGGACGAACACGGTTTATGAATAGCGTTGACTATAACATTGGAAATATTGTTTTTCGGTGTCAAAGGAAAAATAAAATGAGTGAGTTACTAGTCGTCACCGTGGACAAAACTCGCATAACCTAAAATCTTCCGTTTTGTGCAAAACAAGACCTTATTAAAATCTATCGATCGTCTGTCTGTCTATCTGTCTGTCACACGCTCTTTTCTTCAAAACGGCTAAACCGATCCGTACAAAATTTGGTGACACATAGGAACTGTTGTAGTGGCACATCGGAGGTGCGAACCCTGAACGCCATCGAGGATTCCCCTCTGCCGCCACATTTACCGGCCGTGGAATCAGCTGACGGCCTGAAAAGAGGCTGGAGGAAAAATATCAAGAAGGACTCTCTGGACTTCAACGTCTCCTTGAGGCCGAGTTAGTCCTAAACGTTGAAAAATGCAGATAAAGAAACAGGTAAAATTTCTGGGCCACTTAATAAGCCCTGACGGTATTCAACCTGACGCAGACAAGGCTGAGGCGATTAAGAGCTTTCTAGTATCAACCACGATGAAGGATTTGCGAAGGTTCTTGGGCATGTTAAACTTCTATCGTCGTTTCTTGCCATCACCAAGCGATCCCTAACGCCTAATTGTCTGGGCCCAAAACTGAAGACTATCGCGAGAGTAGTCTGTTGACGTCGTCCATGCGTTTGAGAGAATCAAGCAACAGCTTGTTGATACAACATTGCTGGCATTTCTTCAGCCAGATGCACCCCTAGCTGTATTCGTCGATGCATCTGATACAGCGGTAGATGCCGCTCTTCACCAACGGGTTGAATCAAATCTGGCAACCATTGGTCTTCTTTTCGAAGCAGCTCAACCAGGCTCAACGTAACTACAGCAGCTACGATCGTGAGCTACTCGCCACATACCGCGCTATGAAATACTTCCGATTCTTTCTGGAGGGAAAACCGTTCACCATGTTCACGGACTACAAGCCCCTTATATTCGCGCTCAGACAAAAGCCCTCGCCAACTTAGGCACTTGAGTTATCTGATATCCAACATGTATCTGAAAAAGACATTGTTGTGGCAGACACTTTGTCTCGAATTTCGGAGGTTACAGTCCCCGCCGCGTCGATTATACGACAATCACCGAAGCACAAAAAGATGACACTGAACTTCAAAGCCTGAAGGCAAGCTCCACATAAAAGTTCAAGGAGTTTCCTATTTCCGGCTCAAACTCTCTTTTACTCTACGAGACCTCAGATAAGGGACCTAAACCATCCATTCTTGCCGATTTTCGCAGGAAAGTATTTCAGGTAATACACGATTTAACGTACCCAGGCATCAGAACGACGAACCTGACATCATCAAGGACACAAACTCTTGGACCAGACATTGCATCGCGTGCGAGAAGCACGTACGAAAGAAAGTAGACGTATGCCTTGGGTCAACCAAGCGCTTCCACACCATATATTTCGACATCATTCGCCCTTTGCGAGACTCGTACGATTATAAGTATTGCCTCACAATCATCGACTGGTTTACGTGGTGACCTGAAGCAATACCTCTGACTGATCATGTGCCAAGGCCCTCTGTCAAGAGTGGGTCCTGCGCCTCGGAATACCAGTCGTATTCATCGCCGACCAGGGAATTCAATTTGAGTCTATTCTTTTCACGGAGCTCCTTGGGTTAAAACGGCGACTACAGCATACCATCCACAGTCCAGTGGTATGCTGGAACGTTTATACCCGAAGCTTAGGGGCGTTTTAATGGCTCGCGACGATCCGTCATAGTCGCGGTCCTTATCTTTCGTCTTGCTCGGCCTTCGCACAGCCCACCGAGAAGACTTCACGGCCAGCCCCGCAGAGATGGTGTACGGGGAGAATCTGCGCCTCCCCGCCGACACTGTGCAGGACATCAGAGCAGAGGTTAGCGAATCTGGAATGCTGCGTCTGCTAAGAGATGCGATTTCGAAGATGTGACCGATGTCAACACGCCCAGGCACCTCGAAACGTGTTCACAGGTCCTCATTCGGGTCGACGCTCTTCGGAGGCCGCTGCAACCCCCATGCGAAGGCCTCTTTAGAGTTCCAGAACGAGGTGAGCACTCGTTCAAGCTCGACGTTCGAGGCGAGCCCAAGTGGGTCTCCTTGTCGAGGCTGAAAGCGTTCGACGAAACGGCGGTCGCTTCAAAAAAGCGCTCGCAAAACGTCAGATTCGTTCAGTGAGCCCATAGGGGATCACGTGGTCGATTTGCTCCGTTGAACCCGCGCGGTTTCAGCTGCGGTGGAGTAATGTGGCGGCACATCGGAGGTGCGAACCCTGAACGCCATCGCCAATTCGCTTCAGCCGCCGCATGGAACGGCCCTGGAATCATCTGACGGCCTGACAAGAGGCAGGAGGAAAAATGTCAAGAAGGACTCTCTGGACTAGTCTACTGGCGGGACAACAACAAATTCCTTACCAAAAAGTATAATCTGAATAATTGTAACAAACCATCGTTAAGTAGGGTAAATGACATAAATGTGAATACATAATTTTGATAACGTTAATTTGGTTGGAATAAAGTGATTTAATAGGTCAATGACATATTAGTTTTAATTTTTCGGAGTCCCAATATTGTTCGAGGAAGTGGTAGCTGTTGACGGAATATAGCAAGGCTTCGCGAGTCCTCACCCAGATAAAGAGAAGGTAATGTCCGTTTTAATTTATTGGGGAAAAATATTCCCTAAACTGTGAAGTTCCACGCATACAGTGATATAAATTTACATGCAAAAGGGGGATGTAAAATTTGTTTCCTGTGTATCGCATGTCAAAAGTGTAAGAAGGATTTAGGTGTATTCCCTAAGTCAACAAAGCGCTTTCATTCGATACATATCGACATTATAGATCCTTTTCAGTATTCGCACGGCTGCAAGTATTGCTTCACGATAATTGATCCGTTTACGCGTTGGCCTGAGGCAATACCTCTGAAGGACATTACAACACAGTCATGTGCTGAAGCTGTAATCACCACATATGCAAGGTAATTCGAATCCACTCTTTTCTCGGAGCTCGGAAAGCTCCTTGGAATCAAACGCCAGCGGATAATCGCATACCATCCTCAGCCCAATGGGAGACCCTGAAGGCAACCATTATGGCGCACGTGCCAGCCTTGCTGATCTGTTGTACGGGGAGAACCTATAATTAGCCGGTGACCTCGACAATGAGACAGATTGTAGCGCCTAGCACGTGAGCCCGGTTGGAGATTGAAGTCATCTTCGCCATCTCGGCAAGCGCGGCCAGTGGTGTCCACCCCTCTTGGGGAGTTTGAAATATGTACCCATGTTCTAGTGAGTTTTAGCGCCACTCGGAAGCCGATGCAGCCACTATATGAGCGTTCCTATAAGGTCTTCGAGCGAGAGGAGCACATGTTAGTTTGGACGTCGGTGGCAAGCCCAAGACGATCTCCTTAGACGGGCTGTTCCTGATCGCCCCTCCCCAAAATTGTACAGTGAACCTAATTTTCTTAATGTATCTGCATATCCCGAGCCCTCCACTACTAGTTTCACTGATAATGCGGTTCACTAAAAGGATAATACCAGTAAATATTGCGGAACAGGAATATGTTTAAATCGGCTAATTTTGGATTATTATGGTGGTTTCTAGCCGAAATAGATATTTCCAATTATCTTGCCGCTTTCTTAATAGCTATTTAGAAGAAAAAAAATCCTAATAAGAGAATGTTGGACCGGAGGTTATTTTTCAGGAAAATTTTTCCGCACTCAGATGAACTAAACTTGTTCGGCGTGCATCTGCTTCGCTGAAAAATATTTGAAGTAACAAAAAGAATTGAAGGTCGTGTTTGCTTATCATGAGTACCATCATAATCCAACGGTCCCTCGCGGACATGGATGCTTCGTGTTTTTGATTACCTTGGACGCCAAGATTTAGGTTTATTCAGTCTTGCAGTCTTCAAACTTGGTTCACTTGGCTAATCCCCGCCATCAAGGAGTGAATTGGAGGTTTGGATGCTTAGATCCATTACCGTATTTTTCTAACACCAACTAAGAAAAGCAGTGAAAAACATCAACATTATTGTGTTTGTACGTACGATAATTGAATTCTTCTTTCAGATAGTTCAGAGGACAGTTATTATTAATGGAATACATTATTTTTAAAACTAAAATTTAAAAAAAATCTTAAATGTGCCCCTTCTAAGCAATAACTATTTTCAACAACGCTTAACTTTTAAGTTCAAAAGAAAAGCGTTTTTTCTTCAAAATACTTTTGGTGGATTAGTCGAGGATCTAGAATGATTACCATAGGACGAAGACTCTTTAATGATATAATGGTGATATCTGTGGATGCAGTAAGTTCTCACGAAAAAAATAAGGTTTTAATAGGATGTGATGGATATGAAACTAAAACACAATCTCACTGAAAATCAAATAGAGAAAAAATAATGGAAAGAAAAATGAAACTGTGCGAATGGTTTTGGTTCATAGGGTACATAGGTATATATATATATATTTACATATGGTGTTTCCCCAGAAGGCAACCAGTTCCTCTTCGCTTTTGCAAAAAAAGTTTCCCGGATGACAATTCAGTATAGTAAAGGAAACTGACATTTACGGAGGTAAGAGCTGAAATTCAAAACCAAACATGAAAAATACAACCTTATCCAAACGTTTAAATCAAAGCAATCACAATATCCTGACTTAAAAAACTGGAACGCAGTGGATATCATAAAATGTTTGAACGTCTCAATTTTCTCAAAGATTTTTCAATCGAAAAGTGTATTAAATTTCTCAACGGTAGCTTTTTCACGACCCTGACAGTTCAGCCATAATAAGAATTCAATTAACACATTCAAAGGACATCAAGAACAGCTTGAAGTCCTGTGCGACTGGAACTGCGACTATACAGGACATGAGCACCGCATCCGTGATTGAAAACAATAACAAATTTCTTCTCTAAATCTGAAAATATTTGTTGTTCCTTCAGCATGGCAATCACCTCGACCACAATGCAAAAATATGGTTTCAATTGTTTCGCCACAGGCCACAGCCATTGCCACCATCGCCAGTCACCATTGACACTTGTATCTTTCTTCAGTTGGTTGTACAGACAAACTAACTTGCAGAACATTTAGAATATGTCCTTCCTTCATTATGGTATAGCAATATCATTCTATTTGAGGGATGACGCTGGTACGAGGTAAATCTATTTGCAAACAAATCATTTTCAACTTACCCAGAAAATAAATCATCACGTCCGGTGCACGTTGGCCTGCACGAGTTCTACAAGGTCCTCAAGCAAGGATCATAGAAATGTACCAAGTGTACATAATGGTTACCGACGTTTGTGACCCTCTGCTTAAGTTTATTTGTAAAATAGAAAAAATAATTGGCTTCAGTCTACCTAAAGAGTCCTTTTCATTTAAGGGCATCGGAATTAACTAATTGTGACATTTTCAACGTAACTCCTATCTTATATCACATTTTTAATCTAATTGAAATAAGAATTTAAAATTTATCTGTTATAGAGAAAAACCCTACGTTTATTATGTATGCAGGCCACCACCAACAGTTTCTTAATTTGCTTAAGTAGGCTTTAGCGGGCCGCCTAGAAACTCTTTTTAAATATTAAGTAGAAACGGTTTGTTTACACTGCCTGAGTCAGTGAGTTATTTATTATTCCATATCCGCATTCATCAGTAGGTTATGAAGCTAAAGACTGAGCTGTTACTACAGCATCTTTCCTTGACAAGTAAGGAGGATCCTCCGGAAAACCACAGGTGACACCTGAAGCTAAGCGGTTATCAAAACCCTAAGCCAAGATGTGACTACCGTGCCGAGAGCTGAGTGGTCACAGGGGTTAAGACGAACTCTTGGAAGGCGAGCCCCAGTTTCAACTAGCCTTGTCGGAAAAAAAGCGACTCTACCGAGATCGACCCATTTTCCTCCATGGCAGCCTACTATGAAGAAACTAAAAACCAAAGAAATCAGCAAAACTTTTATCGTAACGATCCAACCCTCAGCGAAGTAGGAGCCCTGAGTTCTTCGATGAAGAACCTAAGCCTGGATTCAGATTCGCCATTTATTCAACCCTATAGGGACCTGGTCCTTAATGGACGAGCCGAAGCAGTCTTACCTATGGGCGAATTGCCTCCAAGCAAAACAATGCCTCCAAGATAAAAGCCATCGAGCAAACCGCCTCCGGCAAATCACCTTCGGGCAAATCGCCTCCAGCCAATCCGGCAACGTGACGAAAGTTAAGGAATGGGAACAATAGCAGGACGTGATGTTAACGCCCACCATATATGCTGGGGAAGTTCCAACATCAACAGAGGAACATCGAGGCTACTAGAGTATCTGGTAGGAACCGAATTGCAGTCCTTAATTTGGGTAATGAACATACTTTCTTCATCGTGATAAGGCAAGAAGTCATCGATATCACGGTGACATCCCCTGACATTGCGGCTCTTGTCGGAGAGCGGAGAGAGTATCAAGCGATATCACGCTCTCAGATCACAAGCGCATTGATTTCGTAATGGGCATGAATCCACCTTCACCCACTCTATTTCGCAATCCAAATAAGGCATTCGGGCGACGTACAAAACAAAGCTGAGCGCCCGAGTTGCTATCCCTGGGAGACGCATCAAATCCATGGCTCCATGGCATGAGAAAAGCTTGCAAAGAGAGCTGTCCACTCATGATGCCAAAGAAGGATAAAGCACCATGGTAGAACTCGGATTTGGCGAAATGGAGGAGAATGACAAGGATGCTCCTCAACCGAGCTCTAAAGTCTGATTCGGTATAAAGAGACTCTAAAGAAGAGCATAAGATCGCCGAAACGATCATCATGGAGAAGTTTTTGAGAAGAGATCAATTCTCTTGAGGTAACCTCAAAGCTAAAGCGAATCCTTGTCAAGGAACGTAGTCAGCAGTTGGGCTATCTTCGTTTACAGAGCGGGAGGTACACAGAAAGCGATGAGGAAACGACGGAACATTTGTCTTAAGTGCACTTCCCAGCCAGCATCCAAAATCTTATCTCAGGGCCGACATATACATACATCCCTCTACCGGAAAATTGGACTCTGGCATGCAAAGTAGTTTCACGGGAATGAGGGAAATGGGCATTTAACTCGTTCCATAGATACAAGCCTGCAGGTCCGGATGGCGTTATTTCTACTCTAGTAAGAGAGATAATGGATGCCCCCCCCTGGTTTTACATATTCGGAATAAATACCACACTAGCCTAGCACATGCTTATACTCCAAGCAGCTGGGGTGATATGAAGGTAATATTTGTTTCCAAACCAGGGAAACCAACCTACACAGACGCAAAATGCTTCCCACCGATGAGTCTAACTTCTTTTCTGCTAAAAGGACGAGGCCAGGCGGATCACTTAATTCGTATGGATGAGGATGATCCAGCCCGGAAAGTCTATAAGGGCAATATTTATGGTAGAAAAAGAAGGCGAGGCAGACTCTGCCTGAGATGGAGCGATGGCATAAGTCAGGACGCCAGACAGCTTTTAGGGATATCGAATTGGTGGACCTCGGCGCAAAACCGGGATGTCTGGAGTTCCTTATTAAGACAGGCCTAGACCGGATACCGGTTGTTGCGCCGTTGATGGTGATGATGATGAACATGAGTACCAGAAAGGCAATTCCACGGAGACAGCACTCTATGGCCAAACGGACAAAAATTGAGAAGACGATGTCCGATAAAGAATGCGCCTTAGGCGCATTTATGGACATCGAAGGCGCTTCAATTATGCCTCATACGCGGCGATTTTAGTGGGGGTTGTCCACAGGGATGAGTTGTCTCTCCTCTGTTATGGTTCCTGACTAAACCTCATTACCAGCACGAAGCACCGATCTTACCACACGAAGCTATTCTAAATTTATCCCCAATCCACTTATAGGTGAAACAGGAAGCAGCTAACGACGCATATAGGCTTGATACTATTGGCCCTTGGAAAGGCGGCCAATCATATGGTCATGCGTGCATCCGGAAATTTCTTGGCAAACATCAGTTGGCTCTGATGCAGCCGATCATATGGTTTCCAGATTCGTCTTCGACATATTCTATCGTAATCACCAAAAGAAAAGAATGGTCTATAAATTGCCACGAATCTGGGATGGGACTACAGACTTAATAATTTTCATCGACGGGTCAGTCATGGAAAACGGATCGGGCACAGGGGTGTTCTTGGGAAATCCAATTATGAAACTGGCTCGACTTCTCGGAAAAACGACGACCATATTCCAGGCGGAGATATATGCTATTTTATTGCCACCAGAAGAATGTTTACGACAAAAATGTAGGGATCGCACCATTCAAACCTATTCCGATAGTCGGGCAGCATTATCAACACTAAACTAAGCAACGAAATAGCGAACCAGCTGGTGTGGAGTTATCATCAGGTGTTTGCTGAAACTTGGCCGACTGAACGAAACATTCCTGATGTGAGTGACGCGGTACTCAAACATGACTGATAAGGAAACTGACAGACTGGGTCGCCAAGGTTTTGAGTCCACAATGGTGGGACCAGAACCATATTTTGGCATCCGGCCATCCACTGTCAAGTCCATTCTGAAGGGGAAAATGGTAAGGATTCAGATTGCCAAATGGCGAAATTTGAACTTCTGTGGCAGACGAAAATCTTTATGAAGGAACCCGAGGCCGATATAAGTAGTGGCAGTTTTGTTGTCCCTTACGAAGGGCATTGGCTAGTTGCTTAGCAGCTCCATCTGTGTACAGAGAGCGCACGTTCCATGAGAAAATGCTCAAATCGTTATTCCTTTGTCTTTGTCGGGTTCGTCGTTGTGTAACCCGTCCAATCCGAGGCTCCTGTTGTGGCTTCATAACAAGTTGTTTTCCGAGAGGGTTGTCAGCCCTACCCAACCCCCAACCTGGAGGACCAGTTGGTACAATTTGTCCGGTTTTTAGGCGCGGGAGACTTGCCTTTATTCTTCTCCGTCTGCAGCTTTTCGTTAAGAAAGAGCTCCCAGCGGTCACCACGTGGAGGTGGAGATAGGGTTTGGTAGTACGGCTGTTGGTATTGGGTCAGCAGGCGTTTACCAGGTTTTTACGCTCCATCGTGGGTACCAATCCACGTTTCGCCCTGGGACCTATACTACCCTTTGGCTATTATTAGTATGTAAGAACACATTGTCTGGTTGTAAGTCACAAAATAAGTAAATTGAAATTGAAAATTGTGCTACTCGTTGGATACAAAGGACTTCACAGGCCACATATGATCACATTCTGGAATCAAACGATGGACAGACAGGTGATACTGGTTACCTTTATTTTTCACAAAATCTTAACAATTTTCGATTTGAAACTGCTACACTAGCTCTTTGATGATTCGCCATTATCTTCCTCGGAAACCTGCTTTAACTTCCAAGAACAAATGCCAAGCATCTTTAATGGTTGGTCTCTATTTGATACCAATAAGTTTATCCCGCTTTCCCACATTCATTCAACCATTAACAAATTTCTGCTTATAATGCAACAAATAACTTGTTTGGATAAAAGAGCCTTTCAAAAGTGGCGAAATTACTCGGCAAAAATTTCAATTGAAAAAATAGCGAAAGTCATTAGGGTGAACATTATAGACCACAGAGCAAAGCAATGTGAGCATCATGGTTCGCATGCGTGATAGGATCTGTACGCAGACTCTTAACCATATGGCTAGTCTTTGACTTTGACCATACTAAAGAAATGGATGTCTAATAGCCGAAACACAATTCCGCTGCGTCCGGCACGCAGATGAGAGAAGCTGCGGCCGGTACGGAACTGCAATGTACAATGAAGGTTTAATGTCAGCGAAGATCGCTCCCCGTCGGCAAGGTTCGGTCTGATGGCAGATTGCAGCCCTTTGCAATATGGCGGCACTTTTCGTTTTCGGTTTTTACATTTGAATGGGATTAATTAGCACGAATTCGTTTAGAAAACTGTCGAAGGCATTAAGTGAATTGCAAGTGCCAATTAGGAATGTCACTAGCATTATTTCCGAATCTTCCGCTCAGAAAGTGAATTTAAGCTGGAGGGAGAGAAACTGGGTGAGATTATAATTGATCTCTATATGCTTTCTCTTCAGCCATTCTCCGATGGAAGGGATCAACTTGTAAGTCCAACGACACTTTTCTGACTGGTCCCATCGCTGTTGCCATCTGCTTATGGATCTCTCTCTTTCGGTTTGTTTATGTGTGATAAGGGAGAAGTGGACCTGGTGTTATAAATGTTCATCATTTCGGTAGCAGCCTGCAGCCTGCAAGTATGGCGCGGTAACCATCATCCTTGCGAGAGCCATACTCGTGGTGCATGCTTTTTCGCAAATATGCTCTATGTGCTGCTTAAAATTGCGTTTTCCGTGTATCATTACCCCCAAGTATTTGATGGCCGACTTGGAAGTGATGTTACGACTCCCGATTCTAATGCAGGCGTAATTTCTTTTGCGGCGCTTAGTGATGAGGACCGCTTCCGCCCTTTCCTCCGCGGATGCCAATCCAGCACTCTCTAACCAAGCCTTACCAACACTGATTGCTTCGCTTGAGTACAACTCAGCATCCTCGAGATACTTTGCGACCACAACCAGTGCCATATCATCGGCATACCTACTCCCCCCCCCCCTCGGGGCCTCCGCCGGAACCGGACGGTTAAGTACATCATTATAAATGATGTTTCATAGTAGTGAGCCCAGTACAGAGCCCTGTGGGACACCCGCAGAGACAACGTTCTCTTTGGGTCCATCATCGGTATTATACCAGAGTGTCCGCTCTTTCAAGTAGCTATCGATAATAGCGGCGAGGTAGGTGGGAACACCAGTCGTTGCCAGAGACTTTGGTAGAAGGTTCCAATTGGCCGAGTTAAATGCATTCCTCTCATCCAGGGTGACCACCACGCAATATTTGCTCGTACAACCCCTTCCGTGAATTGCATTTGCGGCCATGCCAGTAACCGTTTTGATGGTATCAATGGTTGATCTGGCTTTACGGAACCCATACTGCCTATCTGAAAGGTCTCCTTGGCTGTCGACGATTAGGAGTAGTCTATTATAAATAAACCGCACCAACATTTTCCCCATAGTGTCCCCACTTTCCCCATAGTGTTTCCACGGTGCAGGGAAAATACCCTCGGACATGCACGTTTCAAACAGCTCCGCGAACATTTCCGGTCAACGTTTGACGGCAAGTTTGAGGGCCTTATTCGGTGTGCCGTTAAGACCCCGGGGCTTTGCTGTCGCCTATTCGACTGCGGATCTCCATAAGCTCGTCCCTGGTGATCTGGAATCGGCGTCACATTCAGGTGGCGCCGGAAGGTGTCAGTACCTTCCTCTTGTTGGGGAAATAACCCCTGGATTATTTTCAACAAGAGTATAGGGCACATGATATGCGGAGACGATCGGCCTCTGAATCGTCCTGTCACGATTTTATAGGCGCTACCCCACGGATTTACGTCCGCTTCCAAACAGAGCTCCTTCAAACATTCCCTCTTACTCCACTGGATGGCGAGCTTGAGGTTCTTGCGAGCTTCCCTATAGGCATGCTTGTTTTCCCTTGATCGATCCTACCTATTGCCCCCTGCCCCACACTTTCATGAATGTTTGCTCATCCATCGCTTTTGCAGACCATCCTGGTGTTCTCTTTCGGCTTCCGGGGTGCGAGTCTCCTGCCTTGTGGGTTCGTCCTTAGTTCTAAGGTGATCGCCCGGTGGTCGCTGTACGTGAAGTCCTCGCTAACTTGCGAGGACATGTCACGTGCCAGCGCAGAACTGGCAAAAGTCAGATCTATAATTGAACCAGTTCCCCCTTTTCGATAAGTGTTTACATCGTCTTCGTTGGCCAGAACTATATCTAACTAGGCAAATGCTTCTAATAAGCACCACCTCCTTGCGTTAGTCTCCTTGCTGCCCCACTCGATAGCCTATACATTAAAGTCACCGGCTATCACCTTTGGACCTCGTATCCTTGCGTCGTGAACAAGATCGTCTAACAGTCTTCAAACTCAGGAAGTGTAAGGTTCGGTGGAGCGTAGTAGCTGTATATGAATATACCGCTTATTGTTACCCACACAAAACCACTAGACGCCTGACGCATGCTATATTGTATGGCTTGGCGACCGCACTCCCATATTGCCGCTCCACCAGTCGAATCTGTGACCCATACACCACCGTAGAGATTTCTGTACGGTTCACTAATGATAGTGACCTCCACTGCGGATTCGTAAGTGGTCTGCGCAAGCAAATCTTGTGCGACCCTGCAATGATTAAGGTTTATTTGTATTAGCCCCATTTTTTCACAGTAGTTAACGCCTTCCTAAATTCCGGGCATTTACCACTTCCGGCAATATGCCGGTTATCTTGTCCCTCCTTTCCTTGGCACAAAATGCATTTGGGGTCTCTATTACACTCCTCGGCAATATGTCCTTGTTCCCCACACCCTCGACATGCTACCTTCGAAATAAGGACCACACCAGTAGGAAGGTCTAACGTCAGTACTCCATTATACATAATAATTCACAGGAGTGACCCTAGGACAGATCCTTGTGGAACTCCGTACGTCGTTTGGTATGATTTCCTTCCTTCATCTGATTCGCAGCACAGAATCCTATCGATTAGGAAGTCGGCAACGATACGCACTAGGTACTTTGTCACGCATAAGTTGATTAGGGACTCAAGCATCTTGCTCCATCTAGCTGAATTGAAGGTATTCTTCACATCAAGTGTAATCACTACACAACATTTGGCCTCGTCAGGTGCGGTCTTAGCTGTGTTAACTACTAGGACAAGTGCTTCCATAGTAGACCTCCTCTTTCGAAAGCCAAACTGATTTTCGGAGAGACCGCCATCCTTTTCGGCAATTCGAATTAATCTGTTATAGATTACTCGTTCGAATAGTTTGCCAGTATTATTTAGAAGGCATATCGGCCTGAAGGACGAAGCTTCACCCAAACGTTTGCTTGGCTTGGGGACTAGAATTAATTTCTCTTCTTCCATTGTGTAGGAAATGCTCCTTCTTTAAGGCATGTGGTGAATGCCTTGGCAAACATATTCGGAGCTATTTTGACTGCTGCCTTGAGAGCTTTTTTGGAGAAGGTATCCAAACCAGGTGCTTTATTTCCAACAATTTTACCCGTAGCTTCGGGAACCTCCTTTTCACTTACCATGGGTACTTCGGCGGTGTCTATCTCGATAGTGGGAAGGTTAGCGGTACTCACATTCTGTGGGAAAAGATTCGTTACTATTTCATTAAACAGAGTAGGGCAAGAAATCCGCGGGGGTGCGGTGCCTTTGACTTTTGATATTTTTGTTTTATAAGCGTCACCCCAGGGTTTTTGAGCGTTTCGTTTCGTTTCGTTTTTCGAGCGTTTTTGTATTCTTCATGTAATTGCTCACATCCAGATCTGTTTCTATAATATTTCGCTGACTGCGCCTTCTGGCCTTAAGGCAGGCCTTGCGGCATTCTTCCATTTCAGTATTCCACCAAAAGTTCGGAACTCGCTTCTGGGATACAACATACCTGGGCATGGATGCGTCACATGCTCGCCACAAGTTTTCGCCGATCTGTAAAGCTTTATTTTCTGCGCTTCCTTCAAGCGCTGTATTTTGCTGCAGAACTTCTTCGAAAATCTCCTCGTCAAACTTATCAGCTGCCCACATTTCAGCTCTCACCCAAGACCATTTCATTCGTGTCTGTCTGTCTGTCACACCCGATTTATTCGGAAACGGCTTGACCGATTGTCACAAAAATTGGTAAGAGTGTGTGATCTGCTGTTCCCTTTACATGCAACAAGTGGAAGTGGTGTCATTTTGTGTTAAGTTTAAGGGGGGCTCCCCATATATGTGAATAGAGGGTGCAAATTTTTTTTTATAAAATGTGATCACGTGGGGTATCAAATAAAAGGTCTCAATTAGTACTTTTCAAAACTCCATATTTGATATTGGGTAAAACATAGGGGAGTGAGGGCTCAAAATATGACCCACAAAAAGTGTAACAACCGAGAAATCTCAAAAAATCACAGTAGTGCGTCTCTATGAAATCTAGGCCTCAAAATACATCCGGTTCCGTTATCTTAATAAAGTTAATAAGAGCCTATTTCGACATTTTAGAAATTTACCCGGCAACCCCCGTATTGTCCATTCTACATGTACAACATGGCATGGCATGGGTGCAAGGGATAACATAGTGCACAATTTGACCAAGTTTGAAGAAAATCCAATTATTATTAACAAAGTTATAGGGGGTGAAACTTTGCCATTTTTTTGTGAATTTCGCGGATTCTGCAATGTACATGACGTCATCATCCCATATCAACTCGTCAATACCACTACGAAGTAAGTTCATAAGAATGGGGTTGCAAAGAATTATTTTCTTTTAGGTTTTTACTCATTTACATATGATTATCAATTACTCCAAACAGACATGTGTGTATGTAGGTATAGTTTGCGGGTAGTGTCTAATTCAGATAGATATATTTGTACATTAAACCAGCCGTGTTAAATATACGTATTATACAGGGTGCGGCAGCATAACTTCCTTTTTTCAAAACTCAATAAGAACTATTGCATGCATCGGAAAATATTTATTTATTTTTTATAATGTAGGTACATGTCCAAAGTTTTTATTTACATTGTTTTGAAGATCAAATCTGTTAGGTGGCGTCCCCCATTCTCCATACATTGCGTAAACCGATTTCTGGCGTTTGTCATGACTCTTGTTAGCATAGCGGGTGTTATGTTGGCAATTTCTTCTTGGATGTTGGTCTTCAAATCTTGTAGGCTTCTTGGACGGTTCACATAAACACGGGATTTCAAAAAACCCCATAGAAAAAAATCACAAGGGGACAGATCAGGAGAGCGTGCCGGCCATTCCAAATCGCCTCTAATTGAGATAAGGCGCTCTGGAAAGTGTTCCCTCAAAACAGCCATCGATGCTCTTGAAGTGTGTGCTGTTGCATCGTCTTGTTGGAACCAAGTGTCCCCCAAATCCAAATTTTCTAGCCGTGGGAAAAAAAAAATCCTGTAGCATGTTTACATACCGGTCCGAATTCACTGTCACTGTACGAATTCACTGTCACTGTAACCTCATTTTCCTCAAAAAACCAGGGACCAATAATCCCAGCTGAGGAAATTGCACACCACACTGCGACTTTCGGTGAATGCAAAGGCTTTTGATACAATTCTCGAGGGTTGGTGTCAGCCCAGTAGCGCATGTTTTGTTTGTTAACCGACCCACACAAATGAAAATGGGCTTCATCGCTAAAAAAAAAAGAGCACCCTCGGGAACGACATCAAGAAGAAGCTCACACACGTTCATCCGAGAATTGAAGTCACGTTCTGAAAGTTCTTGCACTATCGCCATCTTATAGGGATGAAAATGAAGATCATCACGAAGAATTCTTCTCACAGAACGATTGGATAGTCCAAGGGCAGATGCGTGTTTGCGCGCAGAACGCCGTGGCGATCGCAACATTGACGCTCTCACTGCTTCAATGTTCTCAGGTGATCCAACGGGCCGAGGGATTCCAGTTCCTCCTTTTGTCGCACTTGCAGTTTGTCTGAATGTAGTGACCCATGTAACAATTGATTTGCGGTCTGGGACGGGAGCCAACAGGGCTAAATTAAAGCGATTCCGAAATGCACGCTGTGTTGCAATAACCGAACATCCACTTGAAAAGTAAACCTCAACGGCAAAGGCACACTCCTCACTATTCCAACGCATGATGGCGACTGAACCGTGCCGGGACAAAACTTTACAGTATCCCCTCTTGAACGAGACCACTAGCGCTCCGTTATGACATCAACTAACTGAGTGGCGCGCATTTTAAAAAAGGAAGTTATGCTGCCGCACCCTGTATATTGCCTCATACAAGTGCGTGTAATGAACTTCATTTGACGACTCTCTCACTGCAGACGGGCCCAGTCACTTTGCTGTTGTGTTTAGGCCATTTCAGTGTTCATACTAATTTTCATATGAAAACATGTGATCGCCGCATTTATGATAACGGGGGCCCGTCTTGCCTGTTATCTGTGTCTGTGATATTCAATGTCCGGTCGCTTGGAGAAAGATAATTCAATTCTGATTGACTACACACATGCATTTGCATAGTGTACGTATACACTATGCAAAGCCCGTATTCGTACACCATCATTTTAAGCAATAATTTGGAAAGTGCCTGTAAAATATTAGACGAAATCAAATAAAAGTGAGCAATTATTAGAAGGAATAACGTTGTTTATTGAAAACAGTAATATGCAAACATCAAAAATATTTCAAACATAAAAAAAAAACATTTCATGTTATGATCCAACCAAAATCCGTATTCGTACACTTAATTGGATTAAAAAAACGTAACATATTATAATTTTATTTTTAATATTTTATTGGGTACCCTTTCTGTTTTTTTATTGCCTTAAGCCTATTTGGCATAGATTCAACTAATTTTTTTAAATTTGGTGAAATTTTTGCCCATTCTGTACCCAAAGCGATGTTAAGGTCTTTTGTGTTCCGTCTACCCGCGCCTTCCTCACTTCTGCTTTTCGCAGTTTCTCTTGGATTACTGCGATCATGGAATTGATCGCATCCCAGTATTCCTGGCAAGCTACCATTCTCCGGACAAAATTTTTCAGTTATAGCACTTCACTTAGAGTTTCCTCTAGGTTTCTCCTTTCTTCCACGAACCTAGGACATTGGAAGAATACGTGCGCTGGGTCCTCTGGGACCCCGTCGTAGTTTGGGCAATTAGGTGAGGTGTCCAATTTAAAGCTGTACAGGTATTGGCGATATCTTCCATGGCTGGTGAGAAACTGGATGAGATTATAATGGGGACATGCTTTCTCTCCAGCCATTCCCTTTCCCTTTTCTGACTGGTTCCATCGCTATTGCTACCTGCTTATGGAATTCTCTCTTTTTTTCACCTGCGATAATGGTTAGATGGACCTGGTGTTATAAATGTTCATCATTTCGATTGCCAGGATGTCAATCGGTATTATTCCCGAGATGACGAACGCTGCATCGTCTGAGACGGCCCTGAAGGCAGAACACACCCTCAAGGCTGTTCTCCTGTAAACCGTACTTAGTTTATATGCATTACCTAAATCCTGCAGCGCGTTTCCCCAAACTCGGACTGCATACAGCATGATAGAGCTCACCACCCTGGCTATGAGCAGCCTGCAAGTATGCCGTGGGGCCTCCTACGTTCGGTATCATCCTTGCCAGAGCAATACTCGTGGTGGATGCTCTTTTACAAGTATGCTCTATATGCTGCTTAAAATTAAGTCCTCCGTCTATCATCACCCCCAAGTATTTGATGACCGGCTTGGAAGTGATGATACTATTCCCGTTTCTAATGCAGGCGTAATTTCTTTTGCGGCGCTTAGTGATGAAGATCGCTTCCGTCTTTTCCTCAGCGAGTGCCAGTCCAGCACTCCCTAACCAAGCTTTAACAACACTGATTCGCTTCGCTTGAGTACAACTCAGCATCCTCGTGGCCTCCTCCGGGACCGAAAGGTTAAGTACATCATTGTACATGATGTTCCACAGTAGAGGGGCCACTACAGAGCCCTGTGGGACACCCGCGGAGACAACGTTCTCTTTGGCTCCATCATCGGTATTATACCAGAGTGTCCGCTCTTTCAAGTAGCTATCGATAATAGCGACGAGGTAGGTGATAATACCAATCGTTGCCAGAGACTTTCGTATAAGGTTCCGATTGGCCGAGTTAAATGCATTCCTCACATCCAGGGTGACCACCACGCAATATTTGCTGGTACAACCCCTTCCGTGAATTGCATTTGCGGCCAAGCCAACAACCATTTTGATGGTATCAATGGTTGATCTGGCTTCACGGAATCCATACTGCCTATCTGAATGGCCCCCTGGCTTTCGACGACTGGAAGTAATCTATTATAAATGACCCGCTCCAACATTTTTCACATAGTGTCGAGAAGACATATGAGTCTATATGAGGACGGTTCCTCTGGAGTTTTGCTAGCCTTAGGCAATAGCACCAGCTTCTGCCGCTTCCGTGGTGCAGGAAAGATACCCTCCGATATGCGCGTACATTTTACGGCAAGTTTGAGGGCCTTATTTGGTAAGCCATCAAGACGCGGGGTTTTACTGTCGCCTATTCGACTGCGGATCTCCATAAGCTCGTCCCTGGTGACTGGTGGAATCGGCGTCACATTCAGGGGGCGCTGGAAGGTGTCAGTACCCCCCTCTTGCTGGGAAAATAACCTCTGGATTATTTTCAACAAGAGTATAGGGCACGTGATCTGCGGAGATGATCGGGCTCTGAATCGTCCTGTCACGATTTTATACCCCACGGATTTATCTTCGCTTCCAAACAGAGCTCCTTCAAACATTCCCTCTTACTCCACTGGATGGCGAGCTTGAGGTTCTTGCGAGCTTCCCTATAGGCATGCTCCTTTTGCCCTTGATCGATGCTACCTATTGCCCTCTGAGCCGATCGTCTGGCTCAGTGGCAAATCGATCGAAGGCTGGCAAGTTCACAATTCCACCAATAATTGGGTCTTTTAGTGGGAAATGAGCATCTCCTAGGCATCGACGGGAGAGCTCTATCCGCGGAGGTGCCTGCTTTGCTAGGCAACTCTAGTCACACCTCCATCAATGTCTGCTCATCCGTCGTTTTGGCAGATCATTCTGGTGTTCTTTTAGATTTCAGCTTCCGGGGTGCGGGTCTCCCGCCTTGTGGGTTCGTCCTTAGTTCAAAGGTGATTGCCTGGTGGTCGCTCTACGTGAAGTCCTCGCTAACTTGCCAGGACATGTCACGTGCTAACGCAGAGCTGACAAAAGTCAGATCTACAATTGTACCAGTTCCCCCTTTTCGATAAATGTTTATATCGCCTTCGTTGGCCAGAACCACATCCAACTGGGCGAATGCTTCTAGTAAGCACCGCCTCTTTGCGTTAGTCTCTTTGCTGTCCCACTCGATAGCTCACGCATTAAAGTCACCGGCTATCACCTTTGTACCTCGTCCCCTTCCGTCGTGAACAAGATCGTCTAGCAGGTCTTCAAACTCAGGCAGTATGAGGTTCGGGGGGGCGTAGCAGCTATATACGAAGATACCGCTTATTTTTGCCCACACAAAGCCTCTAGCCGCTTGACCCATGCTATATTGTATGGTTTGACGACCGCACGCCCACATCGCCGCTCTTCCAGTCGAATCTGTGACCCATACACCACCGTCAAGATTTCTGTACAGTTCACTAATAATAGTAATCTCCATCGCAGATTCGTAAGTGGTCTACGCAAACAAATCTTGTGCGGCCCTGCAATGATTAAGGTTTATCTATAAGATATTCTCTGCTATCTTGCTAGGCCGGATAGGCCCATACGCTCAGAACATCATTGGCCCATCATACCAAAGAGGCTTCACTCCAGGCAAATCAGCAACAGATCAGATTTTCTCTGTGCGGCAAGCGATGAAAAAACCGTTGAAATATGGACATCAGTTGCATCATCTTTTCATCGAATTTAAAGCCGCCTATGCATAGCCAGGGTAAAACTGTACACAGCCATGAGAGAATTCGGTATCCCGACGAAATTAATAAGACTGACTAGGTTGACCCTGACCAATGTGCGAGGCCAGATAAAAGCAGCAGGATCACTCTCAAGACCATTCGACATCAACAACGGTCTACGACAAGGGGATGCCCTATCATGCGTCCTCTTTAACCTGGCTCTCGAGAAAGTGCTCCGTGATGCTGAGGTAAAAGCAAGAGGTACGATCCTCTTTAAGTCCACCCAACTACCCTATGCTGCCTATGCCTATGCTGACGATATGACATCATGGGAAGAACCACCCGAGACGTACAAACTGACTTTATCTAAATCGAGCAGACGCAGATTGGCGCGAGATCTTGGGCTGAACATCAATGAAGGCAAGACAAAATATATGGTGGCAACGTCAGCACCGAAAACCAACCAACCAACATCAAACCACACTGGTCAAACGGGAAGAATAAAGATAGGAGAATGCAACTTTGAGACTGTTGATAATTTCTCCTATCTAGGGTTGAAAATCACAACCGATAACAACCACGATGATGAAATCCGCGCACAGTTGTTGTCAGCCAATAGAGCCTATTTCAGCTTACAAAAACTGTTTCACTCGAAACGTCTCACCATAGGGTCAAAGCTCTTACTGTACAAGACTATGATCTTGCCAGTCCTCATGTATTCCTCGGAAACTTGGGTTCTTAGCAAGAAAAATTGCGAACCCTTGGCCGCGTTCGAGAGAAGAATCCTCCGAAGAATTTTTGGCCCCCTACATGAGGATGAACTATTCCGTAGCCTACACAATGAAGAGATCTATGAGCGACACAATGATCGTCAGGTTGTGGATAAAATCCGGTTCAATACGTTACGGTGGGCGGGTCACTTAATCCGTATGGATGAGGATGATCCAGCACGGAAAGTCTATAACGGCAATATCTATGGTAGAAAAAGAAGACGAGGCAGACCCTGCCTAAAATGGAGCAATGGCGTAGGCCAGGACGCCAGACAGCTTTTAGGGATATCGAATTGGTGGACGTTGGCGCGAAACCGGGATGTCTGGAGTTCCCGTAGACCGGATACCGGTTGTTGCGCCGTTGATGATGATGATTTGACATATTTAGTACTAATTTCAAATAATATCCGAAAAATTCGTAAATTGTGTAGTGTACGAATACGGATTTTGCATAGTGTACATATATGTATCTACATGGCGCTTGAGTTTTATTAAGATACGCCAAATAACGCTTTGATAAGATTCACTAACGTGCCGAAAATAGACAGACATGAAAGGCTAGTGATGATCAGTGTGGAAGGAAAGTTCGAACAGTGACATTGAACTGTGATAGTGGCTAGTGTGTTCCAGTGTCAGCTCAATTCTTCCAACGATGGTATGGTACTTGTACATAAATCGTGCATAAAATCAATACCCCCTTATCTTCTAATTTATTATGGATTTATCATTACATCATTTGGAGTTCAATAAACACAGAACCCCATGTTAAATCACTGAATGCTCATCTTGAACTTCCAATATCACAAAATTCTCAATCATCCATGACGAATTAGTAATTGGATTTATAATTTCCCATTATTGCATTTGTCCGTAAAGAACTATTTCGAAGATATGCATTACAGAAGCAACTTGAAAACTCAAGCGAGTAAAAGGTAGTAATAATAATAATTGTGAAGGAAACAGTGAATCAATAGATATACACAAGATCTTTTGAAATAATCACAAATGTGAAAACAGAAAAGCGGTGTAATCATATACACAATTGTGAAATTCTGAAGTTGCCAATCTGTATCTGTATGAAAGAATCTTTTAATGAAAACTCTCTCGAGTCTATATCTCTCATTGATGAATGATAGATGGCTAAATTAATTCAAGAAAGGTTAACCTTCACAAGTTGTAACACAATTTAGATTTGTGATGAAATGTTGGTTGCTCGCAGTTTTAGATGATAAGCCTATCGTTTGTTACCAAAATTTTAAAATAAAAGTGAACTGTATAAAAACTACTAAAAAAATCGAATTTTAAATTCTGGAGAAATAGTCAACAACCTGATGAAATTCTCCTTGCAGAAAAAATATTAACAAATATTAAATGTGAAAAGAAAGTAAAGTAGCCGCTCGAAAATTAGTAAGAAACTTTTGTTAATTCTAATTTTATATAATTTCTAAATTCCAAGCGGTTTAAAAAAACTATAGGTTTAAAATAATTACTAGAATTCATCTTCTTTTTCTTCAGCCTTTGTCCCGTTCACACGCGGGGTCGGCTCGTCGTGATCGGCTTCGCCATTTGGCTCTATCGAATGCCTGATCTGGGTGCAATCTCGAGGCTTTCAAATCCCCATCTAGCGTATCACGCCACCGTTGTTTAAGTCTGCCTTTTGGTCGTTTATCATCGACTTCGATGTTCAGACCAATCTTGGCAAGTGAATTCTCATTGCCACGAATTGCGTGACCATACCATCGAAGACCCCTCTCTCGCAACTTTTCCACGATCGGTGCAACCCCAAAACGATCGCGGATATCCTCATTTCGGATGTGATCGAAACGTGTGACGCCTCTAGTCCAACGTAGCATCTTCGTCTCGATTACCGCAAGACGCCGTTCATTGTCTTTTATAGTCGGCCAACCCTCAGAACCATAGAGAGCGACTTGACGGACGACATTGCGGTAAATTTTAGATTTGAGACGTTCATTGATACGTCGATCACAAAGAACACCAGTTGTGGAACGCCACTTCATCCAGGTTGCGTTAATGCGTGAAGCAATTTCATAGCGCAGTTCTCCATTGGCTGATAGCGTTGACCCGAGGTATTTAAATCGCTCGGTTTTGGGCAGATCACTGCCGCTGACAGTGATTGTGCCTGTTTCATGGGGATCGGTCATTAAAAATTCAGTTTTGTTTAAATTCAGTCTGAGACCGTGTTGCATGAGGCGATCATTCCATTTTTGAACAAGTTGCTCGAGATCATTTTTGCTATCAGATGCTAGGAAAACATCATCTGCATAAAGCAGTGTGTAGGGCGCTGGACGTTGGATATCCCGTGTGACGGTGTCCATAATAAGGACAAAGAGGAGTGGTGAGAGGGCACTTCCTTGATGAACTCCAAAAGAGACACGAAGCGGTTTTGATACACCCGCCATACTTCGAACTTTACTTTTCGGATCGTGGTAGAGCAATTGAACCCAGCGCACGAGTTCTTCTGGCACCAAGTGTTGTCGTAAAGCATACCAGATGAGTTCGTGTGGTACACGGTCAAACGCTTTCTCTAGATCCAGAAAGGCAATGTAAAGAGGGCGATGCTTCTCACGGTGTTTCTCCATGAGTAACCGCGCAGCGTGTATTGCGTCAGTAGTTCCGCAGTTCTTGACAAATCCGGCTTGATTCACGGTTATTTCAACGATTTCGCGAATACGGTTGTCAAGAATGCGTTCAAAAATCTTCATGGTATGGGAAAGTAACCGGATTGGACGGCAATTTGAACATTCTGTTGGACTACCTTTATTTTTCCATATTAGAATTGTGGTACTTTCTTGCCAGTCAGATGGTGTTCTTCCTTCCTGAATAATTCGGTTAAAGAATTCACTGAGCCACAGTGTTGGGTCCCAGATCTTCGCTTTGCAGAGCTCAGATGCGATGTCGTCAGGTCCTGTTGCTTTCCCCGACTTCATTTGTTGCCTCCTCGACTTCAGTTGCGCTGACTGGTGGAACTGGTCCAAATGTCGGCAATGATTGTGGAACCGGGGCCCGTCCTGCCGTGTCGATTGAGGTGGACGCCCTAGCATTTCTGCGAGGCTTGTGACTCAATCCGATCATCATGTTTGTAACGACATTGTATGCATTTTCTTGGTCGACCTGTCGCGGGCCTGTCACCAAGAGAGATTGATTTCTTTTCCTGATCTCAGCATTTTATTTTTGTTTTACTGAGGATAGTACAGAGTACGTTGCCTCAAACCCTTCTCCTTTACCTGGGCTTGGGATGTATAAAATAATGAGATTATTAAATAAAGAAATTATTTGTTTTAGATTGGCTTTTGTCAGGTTTTCAGGCAAGCTTACAGCTATTCTCTATTTTTGGAATTGGTATATTTAAAACTATTGTTTTGCTTAGTCCAACTAAACAAATTATTAGCAAAATTAATTGCCCCTAGATGAAGAACCGTGTCTTCAATTCCCCGTCCTGGGAATCGTAGCTAGTCGCTGAATTAAGCTTCTGGTCAATAATGTAATTATTCTACTTTTCGACCCGAGCTCCAGTCTACCTCCTACAATTATAAGGATACCTTTAATTGTATATTGTGCCATTTGAAAAACTCATGATTTACTTGATCCAGAAGTTAGAGCAGTTCTTCCTAAGTTCCAATTTTGAGGAGATAGTGGAACCAGTAGTGTTAATGTGATGCTGCACATTGTGCTTCACTGGTTTAGAGAGACTACATTCGGTAGGGGGTCTATAAAGGACCTCTTTTGCAAGTCCACTAGCAAACCCATAGTAACACAAGAAATCTGGGGAAGCTGACATCCGCCAGGATGAATCGCCTCGGGAACGTCCTACGCAAGCCAAGACTCACGTCCACTTGTCTATACCCGTAGGTATTAATACGCAAGGAATTTGCCGCCGCAAGTTTTAAAGATTGAAGGAATAGCCAATGGTGACGAGGTACGGGAAGAAACGAAACCTCCGCACCAGTGTCTACAAGATAATTGCGCCTGCTGAGAGGATCATAAATTGTTAGGTGACGTGGCCCTGCGTTCTGGGTGGGCGTCGCCAGAACCCCCCGCGGACCTAGTTTTTTGAGGTAGGCGCGAATTTACACGGGAGCGTACATCTGGCAACTTTTTCGCCGAATCTGCGATGGTGCAAACAAATGCTTCGGTCCGTAGGTTGTCCTGACGACCTCGCAAGGGAGAAGAAACTACCAAAGCGCAAATGATCAGCAGGAAATTGCACAGAGGTAAAACTAGTCGAAGAGAGCTGCGGAAGTGTGGAAGTAAACGGAATTCCTTTCAAGAACTCTGCGAAGAGGCCGACATCAATCCGTGGGGAGGAACCTATAGAGCGGTAATGACCAAGTTGAAAGGAGGTGGGGCCCAGTTTTATTGTGAAGAATAGTCACCACTCTATTCCTACAGCAAAGAAAATGCACTATTGCGGTCGAAAGAGAGCATCCCACAACGGATACCTCACGTATAATAAAGGATGAGCTTACCATTGCCTGCGATAAGGTAGATGCTAAAAAAGCATCCGGACTGAACGGAATATCGAATTTGGCTTTGAAGGCAGCTATAAAAGCAAGACCGGAGTGGTTCGTTTTCACTTTTAATACCTGCTTGGAAGAGTGCACCTTCCCGATTCAGTGGAAAACGCAAATGTTGTTGGTGCTGTTACCAAAGAGTGGAGAGCCATCGTCATATCGTCCCATTTGTTTGCTGGACAGTATAGGAAAGTTACTAGAGCGTATTACATGTAACAGGCTGCTCCCAATTGTAGAAGAAGCAAAAGGCATGTCCACACAACAATATGGTTTTCGCGCCGGCGATCAACGGTGGCTGCTATCAATGCAGTAGTCAATCTTTTTTTTTTTTGTGCATACACGGAGGTGGAAAACAAGACACGTCCGCTGCAGCTCCGCCCTCCGAACGGCGGAACTACAGCGGGCGCGTGTGGGATTCACACCCACTAAAAACCACCCCCAGTCTCTCCAGCCCCAGCCCCAGCCCCGCGGGACTACCATTAAGGTATTACTTCGCGGGGTAGGTTTGCCCTTAGGCACTCATCCTTCTCCTATTTGCAACTTTCCTCCTTCTTTGTTCCTTCAGCAACTCCTCCTGCATTTGTATGATTGCGGAGCCAACCGCAAGCCACTTCTCCTCGGACTCCAGCATCTCACTAAACAAGCTCTCCGGGGTCCCGCTCCTGCCCAGCACCTGGTTTAAGCTCCTTCTCTCCATCGCAAATCGTGGGCAGTGAAACATCACATGCTCTGGATCCTCCGGTATGCCATCGCATCTGGGACATTTCGGAGAATCATCCAACCCAAAGCGGTGCAGATACTGCCTGTAGCAACCACCGTGTCCGGTGAGGAGCTGGGTAATGTGGTAGTTGGTCTCCCCATGTTTTCGCTCAAGCCACACCCTAATGTTGGGAATGAACCTGTGCGTCCACCGACCTTTCGTAGACTCGTCCCATCTGCGTTGCCAGAGATCAAGCGACTCTGACCTTGCCGCATTTCTACGCTGTGCATGCCCCTCCATATGTCTTGCATTGTACACGACACTCATTTCTTTGGCCAGAATGTCAACTTGGATCATGCCTGCCACCACCAATACTGCCTCATCTGATGTGGTTCTAAAAGCACTGCAAACCCTCAAAGCCATCCGCCGGTAAACCGAGTTCACCTGCTTCCGTCTCTGAGAGTTTGCAAGCGCCTCTGCCCACACAGGCGACGAGTAGAGCAGGATGGAGCGCACCACTCCGGCTAGCACCAACCTCCGGCAATGTCTCGGTCCACCGATATTTGGCAACATTTTCACAAGTGCCGTGGTGGCACCGGCTGCCTTTTGGCATGCATACTCTAGGTGTTCCCTAAAACTCAATTGGGTGTCAATTATTACCCCCAGGTATTTAATAGCCGGCTTTGATACGACCGTATGTCCACCGACCTCCACTTTCACAGTGTTATTTTTTCTGCGGTTTGTTATTAAGACCGCTTCCGTTTTCGCGTCCGCCAAGGTTAGCCCGGCCTTTTCTAGCCAGGACTTTACCGCTCTCACTGTTTCCCTTGCGTAGACCTCCACATCTTCTGGGTGTTTTGCTGCAACAACCACAGTTAGGTCATCAGCAAAGTCGATAATCGTAGTCCCCTCTGGGACGGGGCAGTAGTCAATCTGGCAGAGTAAGCGATTGCAGGTATATATGGCAGGGTGGTATCAAAAAATTACAGTGTCAACATCACCCTCAACGTGAGGAATGCTTTCAACTCAGCGCAATGGCATCATATAATAAGATCCTTAAACCAGTTGAATGTTCCCTCGTATATTCAGCTAATCATTAGGGATTATTTCGTGGATAAAAAGCTCCTCGACGACACCGACGTTGGCCCAGCTGAATATTTGATAACCGGCGGAGTGCCTCAAGGATCAGTACTGGGCCCACTACTCTGAAAAGTGATGTACCACCATGTCTGCGCATCAAACTTCGGCTATGCAGACGACATTGCAATTGTTGTAGTGGACAAACACCTGGAGGATGTTATCTGGGCATGGGAGACATCGGTTAGGCTGGATTGGTTGCAATCACTGTTGAAAAGCAGCATGAAAAAATCCGGAACTACGGCCCTTTGGCGGACGATATGAAGCAGGTTTGGTAATAATCTGACCTACTAGGTTTCAGTCTTAATTCGTACTGTCTTCGATTTAAGATCCATGTCTCTGTAGTGTAAAACCACCGCGTCATTGCTTGAAGTGTTTACGACAATCGGAATGTAGCAATACGTTTTCGCATGGTCGCTCACACTTTGCGTTAAAACGCATTATCGCTGTGATGCGGGCCTTTGGGTGTTGCCTTCAGCCCATCCTTAGGTTGGTCGCCCCTCGGTCCGGTTGGGAGGGAAAAGGATCCGTGGGTGTTTTTAAACTATATATATATATAGTAAAAAACCGCCCAACCGGACCGAGGGGCGACTAACCTAAGGATGGGCTGAAGGCACAGAACGGTAAATTCCTCCTGCACATTGTAGATGGTAGGAAGACAAGTAATTGGTGGACATTTTGAAGGACAAGAGGCACCCTGTTCTTTGGGGATGAGGAAAGTTCCCCCCTTGGTAAAAAATTCTTGAACTAATTTAGGATCGGCAATCATCTGATTAAATTGATTTGCCAATATCCTGTGAGTGCTCTTGAACCGCTTAAGCCAGAAGTTGTGAATCTTGTCAACTTCTGGCGCCTTCCAATTGCCTGCCGTGTCAAGGGTAGTTTCTACATCGATTTCAGTTATGTCAGCCATTGTCATTTCGGAGAGGGCCTCGCATGAACGCATAACGTGTAGGAGCTACGCCGCTTCTACATTGCAATGGCTGGATTCGCTCCAAACACTTCTCCAGAAGTCTTGTGTCTGATCCAGATCGAAGTTACTTTCCCCCCCTGAGTTAGTGAGATTTTTGTAGAATCCCCGTTGGTTTTGGAGGAATAAGCTGTTGTCTGTCCTTCGCTGAAAGTTTTTTTGATACCTACAGATGTGATTGGACCATACCGCAAGTTTCAGCACCTCGTGACACAAACAAATTCCTTTCTCAACTTTTCGACTCTTTTGTTGAGTCGAAATATTTCTGTTATTCGCTCTAAGATGTTGATTATGGAGGCGAATAACCGCGGCAGCTGCAACGTAGATCAGGCTGTCAACCTCTGTAGCATTAATCTCGCTAGCCAAACGATCAGCGAAAATTCTGTCAACGACAGCAATGATGTTAGTAGTTGCCGAAGCAAACTTTAGTTTTGGGATCTATGGCCTAGCGTCTGGGAGAATCTCAGCATATTCTGTGAATGCGACATGGAATGCGGACAAAGCCTCATTATAAATTGGGTCAACATCCTCAATCACTAAGCTTCTCCTGATCACTGGGTTCATGGAGTGCCTTACAAGTGGAGTATTCATGTTGCTCCTTTGTTCAGTCCGGTAAGTTGATGACTCCAAAACGACCTTAAGTGAGACTTCGTGGAAAATTTGTTACCTGGTTGGTAGGGCAACTCGATTATTTTTCACTATCATCCGGTATTGATTGACGACGTTCTGCTCCGGAATATGACTTAATTCCCGAAAGCGGGTTATGAGGGAGGAGGGAGTGTCTGTACCCTGATGGATTCCGTTCCAAATCCCTGACACGATAATAGGCGCGGGCGATAAATTCGTTAAGTTGGTGCGTCCAAACCATACGACGCCTAAGTCTCCCGTCCCTGGTGGTTGACGGCATAATCGTCAAAACATCCAAGGGCGAAGAGCCGCTCTGGTGTCGTTGAACGACCCTTAACTATGTTGGGGGTGTGCGTGTGTGCGGTGGTGGAGAAGCTACAGCTTCTGATCACTCAGGCCGTATTGGCCCATTGTATTCCCCTCCCCTGTCTAACGGAATATTCCGGATTCGTTAACGTATCGCAGGATTTCCGTTAGTGGATGTGATGCTACCCGTCACAACTGGAGAACATCGGTTCCAAACATTTGATGCCTGATGCGTCCATAGGCGGGGCATTCACATAGGAAATGCTCCATGGATTCCGCCTCCTCATTACAGGAGGGACACGTATCATCTTGAGTTATTCCCATTTGAACATATGCCCAGCTAGTGAAGTATGGCCTGTCAAAATGCCCGCAATACATCTGCAAGTCCTCTTGCTTTTAGACAGGGTAAACTTTGCGGTACGCATGTTCGGTTCTGGCAGGAAAAGTTTGGTGTGTCGAGCAGCATTTAGGCTCTGCCACCTGTCACTGTGGGAAGCTTGTTCCCAGTTTTTGAAAACAGACTTAGCCAGTGCTACTGATACTCCACATGCTGGTTCCGGTTTCTGCATTCCTGAAAGATTTTCGAGGTGATCAAAGGACTACTCAGCGCCCTTAATGCAGCTTGGCTATCACTGCAGATTGCAATATGGCTGCCCTTCATCCGCTCATCAATCATCCGGTTTGTCACCCTTAGGATCGCATAAACTTCGGCTTGAAAAACCGTTGCATATTGTCCCAAAGGAAAAGCCCACTTCTCGTTTTTATTCGAGAGGTAGACTCCTGCTCCAGAACCCTTTTCTGTTTTTGAGCCGTCGGTGTAGAATACTTTCGTACAACCCGCCACGCAGTTCTCTCTACGTTTCAGGGTAACTTCATATCTTCTACCAAATAGATGTATGGGGACACAAGAATCGGAATGCATTGTATGAACTGGATTCAATACTCCCAGTAACTCTTCCAATGCTCTGTGCCCCTCACATCTGTTTTTCCCCATAGATCTAATTGAATTAGTCTATGAGCTGCTCTCATTGCAGTGCTTTGAATAAATATATCCAGGGGCTGCAAATCGAGTAATGCATTCAGAGCTGCGCCGGGTGTCGTCTTCATTGCACACACTCAGACACACAGTTCTTTGCAGTACGGCTAGTTTACGATGAAAACATTTTTGTCTTGCCATAACCCACCACACTGCGGATGCATATACGAACATCGGCCTAATGATGGCAACGTACCGTACGAACGTACCACAAGAGACCTGAGTCCCCATGTCGAGGCAAAGGTCCGTCTGCACAACCCATAAGATGTAACAACTCATTTCATCTTTACCTCTACATGTTTGTTCCAAAGAAGTTTTTTATCTAGAGTGACTCCCAAATATTTCACTTCTTCGGAGAGTTGAAGGATAGTACCCCTCATCTCAGGGAGGCAAAGTCCATCCAGTCCATTGTGGTTTTATTTGAGGCACCAGCTGCCTATCAAATCAACGGCACGTTGTATATTCCTATACACCGTTCCAAGATCCCGATCAACAGCGAGCACAGCCACGTCATCAGCATAAGCTTGAACGTGTATTGGCAAATTTTGCAGTTCGCATAGTAGTGAATCGATCAGCATACTCCACAGAAATGGCGAACACACACCTCCTTGGGGGCGGCCCTTCGTTGCTTCTGCAGTCAGATAGCGATCGACACCCACCTCAGCGCACAGCAATCTCTGCGTCAGAATAGCATGTTGGTTTTCATGAAGTGAGTGCGACCTAAGTGCGTTTCCGCGAATGTGACGCTGCACCAGTCTCTCCAAACCTTTCAGCAAGAATGAAGTCAAGCTGATCTGTCTGAAGTTCTTTGAACTAGAATAGTCATCTTTCCAAGGCTTCGGTATGAAGACTACCTTAACCTTCTGCCAAGAGGAAGGCACGTAGCTCAGAGCAAGACATCTTCGAAAAATATTTCTTAGAGGTCGCTCTAAGTGCTCCATACCCTCCCTTAGCATTGCCGGATAGATGCCATCCATGCCACCTGGTTTGAAATGTTCAAAGGACAATATGGCAGCTCTCTCCTTTTCATGGGTAACAACCGCTTTCGCAGTGCAGCACTTGCGCGTTGAACAGATTACAAGAACCCTCAACTTTCCCCCGCCACTTCTCTAACCCGTTCTCTTGGGTGGTGTACTTCCAGGAGGGTCTGTACTGAATCCAGTCTGAAGCTCGTGAAAGTACCGTCGGGTTTTCTAAGAGAGTCCAGCTTGGCCGACTCATCCCTTTTGACGGCTCCGCACAGCCTTGAAGTCTCTCTTTCGCCTTCCAGTTCCTCACAGTACGCTTTAAAGGAGTCTCGTTCCGAACACCGAATGAGCCTCTTATATTCACGCTGTGAGTTCCTGAAATTTAAACAAAAGACACGATCCACAAAGCGGCCTCTGCAACCCTCGGGGTAACCAAGCCGGGTAAGCGGTACATCAACCGAGATACTTGGCTTTGGAATGATGATGTTGAAATGAAGGTCCGTGAAAAGAAACGCCTCTACCACAAATTTCTCGACGATAAAACGCCTGCTAATTGGCAAATTTATAAGAATGCCAACCGGGAAGCAAAGAAAGCGGTCGTTGTCACCCGAGCGAACCATTTCAAAAATCTTTACGATAAACTGGACACTCGGGATGGCGAGAGAGATCTGTATCGACTTGCTAAAAGCCGTGATGAACGCACACAGGATATCGAACACTTCTGTTGTGTTAATGACAAGAACGGTACTTTGCTTACTGATCGTCGAGCCGCGACGGATAGATGGCGAGAATACTTCGAGCAGATTTCAACTGAAGAATTTGCTCATCCTCCATTTCCACAATCATTGCCGACATTTGGAGCAGTTCCACCAGTCAGCGCAACTGAAGTCGAGGAGGCAGTAAAACAAATGAAATCGGGGAAAGCAACAGGACCTGACGACATCGCATCTGAGCTCTGGAAAGCAAAGAGCTGGGACCCAACACCGTGGCTGAGTGAATTCTTTAACCGGGTTATTCAGGAAGGAAGAACACCATCTGACTGGCAAGAAAGTACCACTGTTCCAATATGGAAAAAGAAAGGTAGTCCAGCAGAATGTTCAAATTACCGTCCGATCCGGTTACTTTCCCATACCATGAAGATTTTTGAACGCATTCTTGACAACCGTATTCGCGAAATCGTTGAAATAACCGTGAATCAAGCCGGATTTGTCAAGAACTGCGGAACTACTGACGCAATACACGCTGCGCGGTTACTCATGGAGAAACACCGTGAGAAGCATCGCCCTCTTTACATTGCCTTTCTGGATCTGGAGAAAGCGTTTGACCGTGTACCACACGAACTCATCTGATATGCTTTACGACAACACTTCGTGCCAGAAGAACTCGTGCGCTGGGTTCAATTGCTCTACCACGATCCGAAAAGTAAAGTTCGAAGTATGGCGGGTGTATCAAAACCGCTTCGTGTCTCTGTTGGATTTCATCAAGGAAGTGCCCTCTCACCACTCCTCTTTGTCCTTGTTATGGACACCGTCACACGGGATATCCAACGTCCAGCGCCCTACACACTGTTTTATGCAGATGATGTTTTCCTAGCATCTGATAGCAAAAATGATCTCGAGCAACTTGTTCAAAAATGGAATGATCGCCTCATGCAACACGGTCTCAGATTGAATTTAAACAAAACTGAATTTTTGACGACCGATCCCCATGAAACAGGCACAATCACTGTCAGCGGCAGTGATCTGCCCAGAACTGAGCGATTTAAATACCTCGGGTCAACGCTATCAGCCAATGGAGAGCTGCGTTATGAAATTGCTTCACGCATTAACGCAACCTGGATGAAGTGGCGTTCCACAACTGGTGTCCTTTGTGATCGACGTATCAACGAACGTCTCAAATCTAAAATTTACCGCAATGTTGTCCGTCCAGTCGCTCTCTATGGTTCTGAGTGTTGGCCGACCATAAATGACAATGAACGGCGTCTCGCGGTAATGGAGACGAAGATGCTACGTTGGACTAGAGGCGTCACACGTTTCGATCACATCCGAAATGAGGATATCCGCGATCGTTTTGGGGTTGCACCGATCGTGGAAAAGTTGCGAAAGAGGGGTCTTCGATGGTATGGTCACGCAATTCGTGCAAACGAGAATTCACTTGCAAAGATTGGTCTGAACATCGAAGTCGATGGTAAACGACCAAAAGGCAGACCTAAGCAACGGTGGCTTGATACGCTGGATGGGGATTTGAAAGCCTCGAGATTGCACCCAGATGAGGCATTCGATAGAGCCAAATGGCGAAGCCGATCACGACGAGCCGACCCCGTTTGTGAACGGGACAAAGGCTGAAGAAAAAGAAGAAGAAGTTCCTGAAATTTAAACAGTCTTCGTACTCATTACTTTTACAAGCCCGATTTAGAAATCGCCTGGTTGATTTCCTGAGTTTTTGCAGTTCCCGGTTCTACCAAGGAACCGTTTTATTGTTTTGGCCTCGGGAAATAAGACAAGCCCCCTGTGCAGTTCAGAGTTTTAAATTCATCTTCCAGCGCAAAGGAATCCTTAGTCGCCTAGGGAACTATACTTTATTGCCAAGAAGTTCATTGAACTTTGTCCAATCCGTTTTCCTAGGGTTCCGTCTTTGTCCTGTAGACTGTTCGCCTACAATAGTCAGATTGAATTCTAGGTATCGGTGATCTAACAGTGAGACCTTGTCTAGCACTCGCCAGTGTGTAATCAACTCTAACGGCTTTGAAGTGCAATTTGTTAGGTCAATTACTTCACTTCTTCTTGGCCTCACGAACTTAGGGACGCACCCTACATTTGCAGTCATAAGATCAGCTGAAGTGATGAAATCAAATAGCTTCTCTCCTCCTGGATTGCATTTGGGTTTGGCTCATAAAACATAGTTAACTGCGAATTTTGCCAAATATTAAATAGCAAGATGTCTTCCAAGGACCTTACCTCTCCAGATGATGTGATGTCACAGGACTAGAGCTAAAGTAGCAAAGATAAAGTGCTACGGCCTCTTATAGAATTTTTTTTTGTTAACACTGATTTAGTTTTCCCTTCTACTACCCCATGATGTCAATGACTCGCCAAATTAGGATTCTCTATTTTTTTCTTGCGTACAAACAATTAAAATTGGAAGGACAACATCATAACTCATGGGGGGAAACGTGGAGAATCCATAACCTTTAATTAATCATTTGCTTTCATTTTTATGGTCGCCTACGTTTTTGCTGGGACATTTCTAAAATAATTAGTTAGAGGCATTACAATTTACTATGCTTGCCTGACTTGATCGGCCATATTCGATTCATTTACTGATGTTATTTATAATTTTTTTGTTCTTTTGAATTAGCTGAGAAAACTCGGCATATAAACTTCTAACGAGCACATACAACATTAAACTTTATCTCCTCATTGCAGAAGCTGGCTCAAGTTATACTCGGTATTCTCCCAATCATATGCTGGCTGGCACCAACAGAAGGGGCACGAATTCTTGGCGTCTTCCCTTTTCCGGCCAAAAGTCACTACATAGTGTCAAGTGCTGTTATCGCAGAGCTTGCCAGGAGAGGCCATGAAGTAAGGATGCCATAAATCTGAGAATGAGAATTACAAATATAGTATATCTCTGGGTTCTTTTAACTCATAGGTGACTGTGATAGCTTGTCACCGGCAGGAAGAAAAACTCAATAACCTTACAGAAATCATTGTTGAGCCTCGATATGACTTTTGGTCCGACAGTAAGTATTCATTTTCAGTAAAGCGCCAAACATCCTGTAATATTATCGATTATATCTGCTTTTCCAACTTTACTTTTACACAGTCAGCAAAGCATTCAATAACCTGGATATATTCCAATTGACCGATATGTCTATTGGGGACAATATGCGAATGGCCAACATTCTCGGTGATCAGCCAACCGAATATGCCCTTAAACATCCTGAAGTTCAGAAACTTATTCATTCCACCGACTTGGAATTCGATTTGGTAATAGTTGAGCAATTCTTTCAAGAGGCCTTCCTTATGTTAGCAAAGAAGTTCAACGCCCCGATGGTTGCATTGACAACATATGGATTCGACAATACGTTATCAGGATTTATGGGACAAATCACGCCATGGTCCCACTCTCCGCATCTGTACTATCCTTTTACAGATCGAATGACATTTTTTGAGAGACTACACAACGCCTATGTATGCTTGTACACTGAGTTGAATAAACATTGGGTACATATGCCCAGACAGAATGAATTGGCTCAAAAATACTTCGCTCACTTGCCAGGTAATAAGTTTTGAAAGTAAAAAGATTATCGATAGTGTATTAAGGTAGATACAAGCAATGGATTGAAAAGGATGCCAATTTTGGCATAGTTCCTTCCTTTTCGATGATAATTCAGTAAATATGTATACAGAAAACAAATGGTTACATTTGCTATTCACAGATTTAACCTGTTTTCCCCAGGTCCACTACCCTCAGTTTGGGATTTGGAGCGAAACATATCTGTAATTTTGATGAACAACTACGTACCATTGGAGTGGCCACGCTCTCTTGTTATGGGAATGGTACCTATTGGTGGAGTACAAATCAAGCCACCGAAAACTTTGCCAAGAGACATCCGTCAATTTCTTGATGAAGCCAGAAATGGGGCTATCTATTTCAGTTTAGGTAAGTAAAATAAAAATTATGGTTTTAGTTTAATAAAAGCGCGTAAACTGAAGCCTGAATGCGTGGAACCCTCGTTTATGCTTAACAATTTTCTAAGCAAACACCTGCGATGGGTATCAAAATATGGCGAGGACGTCCACTTCATAAGGCTAACTGTCTTTCTAAGAGTTCTTCCACATAGTTTATTTTATTGGGTGTGGGTCACCAAACTCATGTTCTTCCACGGAGAAATCTGTTAGAGGCATGTTTTTCAGGTCAGTGGAATGGTTGCACTTATCACTCTCAGCGCCATTAGCCCATAAGGAGAGTACGGCAACTTCCGTTATTGCGGAGACTGGAAACGCGACTACGGTTCGCCTGTCCATGGCATGATTACCTAAATTTACCAAGAAATGGAAGAAAAAGACATAGTAGAGGAAAACTTCTAATATTAAGGAAAGGGGCCGTCGGAGCTTTTGGTACAGAAGGTGATCTGCGGATGTGGTCGAAACTGGCCTAACACCGGTATGTGAAAACGGATCCATCCGAACTGCACACCGTGAACTTTGGAAGGTTCCCAGACAGCAGCAGAGGAAGGTGAACTTCTTGGGAATTTTATTTAATTGTTCAACGAACACTACCCAGAGGAGTACATTTTTAGTTACATATTCCTCTCAGGAAAGAGCAAATAAGTGTTTAACCTACGCTTAAAACTAATGAAAGAGACAGACCAAAGGATCCAATATCTAGAGCGTTATAGGACCGGCATAATCTCGGGATCGCGGGGAGGACTTCACAACTGTTTACCCTCCGTGTACTAAGGGAGGCTTAATATCAGAGTTGGTAGAGCAGTCCATCAGGCAATTACAGAGTTTGAAAAAGGTACACATATCAATGAAGATGCAGCGTTGTAGCAAGGCAGGGATATTGAAGATACGAAGCTGGGAGGAGTTGTCCACGCGAGGAAGGTCCTAGACTAGACTGCACAACAATATTCACATGCTTCTAACAAGTGAGTTGAAATGCATTAAAGAGCGCTGGATTGAGGTAAAATAAAAGTTTTTGATAACAGAGCCAATGCTGCACTTGCTAGCAACTGGGGTGCTGCTTCCGGTCCCGGCATGGAGAAAATTGAACCCCCTTTTGCTAAAGCATCCGAGATTTCATCCCTCTACACAACAATGATCGCGTACCCAGAGTAGTTCTAGAAACAGAGTCCAATCGATTTCTACGTTCCTGAACGATTTTTGAAGTAATCAAAGAACTACACAACGCCCTCAATACTCAAGCTTAACTATCGCTACAAATTGCGATGCGCCTGCCCTTCAACCGTTCGTCAATCATCCATGTTGCCGCCTTTAGGATCGCATCCACTTCAGCCTGAAAAACCATTGTATATCGTCCCAAGGGAAAAGCCCACTTCTCGCTTTTATTCGGGAGGTAAACTCCTGCTCCAAAACCCTGCTCTATTTTCGAGCCATCGCATTCTTCCGATTCGTCTCAAGTTTCTCTTCGTTTCAAGATAACTTCATATCTTCTACCAAACAGATGTATGGGGATCCGGGAATCAGAAGGCATTGCAAAAACTAGATTCAATTCTCCCAACAACTCTTCCAATGCTCTGTGCCCCCCATATCCATTGTTACCCCGTACATCTAATCGAATTCGTCTATGAGTTGCTCTCAATGTAGTGCTTTGAATAAATATATCCAGGGGCTGTAAATTGAGTAATGCATTTAGAACTGCACCGGATGTCATATTCATGACACCGGTACAGCGAAAACTCTTTTGTTTCACTTTAAATCACCACACTACGGATGCATAAGCGAACATCGACCTAATGAATCGGCAACATATATCCACACTACTACCTTAGGCCTAAGTTCCCATGCTGAGGAAAAGGTCCGACTACACAACCCATAAGCTGTGAAAGCTCGTTTCATCTTTACCTCTACGTGTTTGTTCCAAAGAAGCTTTTTCTCTAGAATAACTCCCAGACATTTAGCTTCCTTGGAGAGTTAAAGGGTTTTATTTGGATTAATTGAAAGTCCAAACGGCGCGCTATGAATCGGTCGCATTTTGTCTTCTGAATAATGGCATCACCTCCAATTTACGATATCCGATGCGCGCAGTGTAACGAACCTGAATCCACGCGCTCTAAGTTCCTTGATTGCGACGGTTATTGCGGGCAAATCTTATCACATCAAATGCCTAAGTTTCCTGCAGTATTTTTGGAGATTCGAGCAAAGTTCGCCAACAACATATTCTATCGATGCAACACTTGCCGTGGTTCCACGCTGTCAGATGCAATATAGCTGCTTACTAAACAGTTCTCGACCTTGGCAGCCATTCAGTTCGTCGTTGAGACTTCTGCTTTGGTACCGGAGTCGATTGGAGTTCCTCTACCGGCGGCATCTACTGTATCTTCAACTGTGTTTATTTCTCCTTGTGCTAAGGATGACTTCACCAAGTCCAGCGTTTCAGCACAATCACTGAATTCCGCCGAAAACGTGGACCGTAGCACTGGTGCATTGCCAAAAATTCGACGATCCACTAAGTCGTCGTTATCTACGTGTTCCCGGCGGCTTATAAATTGAGACTTTGCCCTCTGAAAAGTTACTTACTACTCTGCTTAACAGTGTAGCCTCAACATCTTCCCAGGAGGCTATGCACTAGGCGTCTCAATCTGAGTTGATTTCGTCTGCAATGCCTTCCTACATCAGGGTTGCTTCCACTGGCTCTACACCCCTGATCCAGCGACCCCTATGTGACGAGTTACAGTCCACCGAGCCTCCGATCCTGTCTTGCTCCATCTCGTCTACAGCGGGACAATATCCGCAGCCTCCTCAGCAAGTCACGAATTGGAGCACAGCCGCTCCACTTTTTGACATCGTTCCTGTCGCCAACGAAGCTCGACTTCCCGCCGCTGCCATATATCCTGGCACTTCATCCTCCCATACCAGTGATACCAACCTGAAGGTGGCGTCCCCACCTAAACAGCTCTTTATCTTCAGGCTAGTGTTCGCAGCTTCTACGGACGATGTTCTAGAGTATACAAATAACAAAGTTGGTTTACTCTCTCCTCTGTGCTGCGTCAAACTGGCAAAAGCCAACAACACCAACCGGGTGATTGCGTCTTTCAAGGTGAATTATCCAAACGAAGTTGACATCCTCGGCAACCCTGCTTTCTGGCCTGAAGGTGTATTCATCAATCATACAAGCGCCCCAATTCGCGGGTAAATTTCAGGACAACCCGCCTGCCGCCCGAGCTTTATAGCTGGATCCATGTTTACTGTCCGTCAGTTTTATCAGAACATTAGTGGTTTAAGAACTAAGCTTGGGGCCTTCAATTTATTCGCGTTAGCTCAACAACACCATGCCATCTGTATCTGCGGAACCTGGCTGGTTGATGCCATATCAAACTCCGAGCTCTCCGAAGGGTATTCTACTTTCCGCTGTGACAGAGGCAGGGATGCATCTTATAGGTCCGGCGGTGGGGTCCTAATTGCAATAAAAGATACACTCTTCGTCCAGCTCGTCTTCTCCTCCTCTGGCTTTCGTTTTGACTGTGTTGCTCTTCGTGTCTTCCCGCCCAACTTTCTCCTGTTCATTGTATCTTGTGTATATGTCCCCTGTGCTTCCCCTTCTCACCTGCTTGAAGAATTGTTTCACAGTGTGTCTGAATTCCTTACTGTCAGGTTCCCGTGCTTCCCTTTCTTCCTTTGCGGAGATTTTAACCTTCCCATACTCTACTGGCCTAATCATCCCATCCTCCCAATTTCTTTCAACAACCTCTCCCATTCTTCCCTTCTACTTTCTTCCTTTATGAACACTTGCTCTGCCCTGAATTTCAATACCATCAAAAACTCCTTGGGCCACACTCTCGATCTCTTCCTATCCAACCTCCCCGAACGAGACCTCTCTTTATTTCCTTGCACATCCCCGTATGTCAAAACTGACGCTCACCACCTCCATTTGAATTTGAAGCGGAGCTCCCTCATTCAAAACCCAACATCAAGCGTAAATCCACTAGACTCAACTTCCGCAAAACCAATTTTTACGGTCTGAACTCAGCTTTCGCGTCTTTCAACTGGGAACTTATATTAAACAACTCATAGTGTGATCAAACTCTAAACATCTTTTATAATATCATGTCCGATCTCCTCTCCTGTTATGTCCCTTGTTCCCCGGCTTGCCTACATTCGTATCCAACTTGGTTCACTACGGAAATTCCTATTAACATTCGCCGGAAACGTACACTGCGGAGGAAGTTTCAGGCTTCTAAGAATGACGCCGACCTTGCTCACTCTAAGGCTATCCGCTCTACTGTGTAGTCAATGGCTAGAAAAGCGTGTAAAAGATACTTATCGAGCGTCGAAGCCGCCCTTGCTCGCGGTAACTTAAAGCCCTTTTGGTCTCACGCTCGCAATTCTCGTAATCCCACTCAATGTCTCCCTTCTTCTATCAGTTTTGCTGAACTTCCCACAACAATCCTGCGACCTTCTCCGCGCCTACTTTTCTTCAGTGTTTTTTCCCGCGAGTCCTCTACCCGCAACACCTCTCATAACTGCAGACTGCTACGAATCTCTGGCCATTCCTCTCCTTACGCCTTCGTTGGTTGAGTTCCTCATTGGTAATCTTGACCCCAATGTTGGACCTGGCCCGATGCGCTTCCTAACCTAAAGTCTAGAAGAATGCTGCTTGCCCCATCTCTGGAAGGAGGCCCTTATCATTTTCCTCAAGAGCGGAGACCCTCCTCTTGCTGTGAACTACCGCCCCATTTTCCTTCTCTCCTTTTGCTCTAAAATCCTCGAAATATACGTCAACGACTGGTTGATCACCCACTTCGATCACCTCATTGTGAAAGAGCAGCATGGTTTCGTTAAACATAGGTCTACGGCTTCAAACCTTCTGGTTTTTACCAACTTTGTTGCTAAATGCTTCAATTCACGACAGGAGGTACATGATATTTATACCGATTTCTCCAAAGCCTTTGATACCGTTGACAATAATAATCTCTTCTTTAAATTTTCATTACTAGACTTTCCACCCTCAGTCATCTCCCGGCTTTCCTCCTATCTCTCATACCGTTCTTGCAAAGTTTCTTTTCATGGTTACTCATCTTGTTCCTCTCTCCTTCTCCTGGTGTTCCCCAGGGCTCCATACTTGGCCAGCTACTCTTCCTGTCCCTGCCCTTATTCGCCTTACGCAGACGACCTTAAATTATTTTCCTCCGTTTCGTCTCCGTTGGACGGTGCTCTCTTACAGCCCAACCTTGATAATTTATTCCGTTGGTGTTCGATCAGCTAAGACTGAATGTCAACAAATGCCTATGCCAAATGTGCTATTTGCTTAAACCCTCCCCAACATCCTTTTCCTATTTTCTCAGTGGACAACCCCTTTCACTACGGACCTCCTTCAAAGACCTGGGTGTAATATTCGACGGCAGACTTCGTTTCAATTCCGACTTCGTTGACATCATCAATAGAGCTTCCAAAAGGTCTGATCTTATCCTACGTTACTCCTCCGAGTTTACCTCAATTAAGCCTTCTTTAACTCTCTTCTATTCCCTTGTTAGAAACATCCTTGAATATTGCTGTGTAGTCTGGTCCCCTTCCGCATTCGTGACTGCCGTGCTCTTGAAGTTGTATAACGCAAATTCACCCGGACCCTTTATTGCAAAAGGAACCTTCCACGGGTTGATTATCCGTCACGACTCTGCACCCTCAATCTCCCCTCCTTGCAGCAATGCCATATCTTCCTTGATATGTGTACTCTTTTCCGTATTGCATCGTCTTATAACGCACGTAGTGCGGACATTTTTGATGCACCCTTCGCGCAGCTCGAGATTTACTTCCACTCTCCGATCCCAAGGCTATGCCGGTCCTACAACGCCCTACAGCTTGGGCCCTTTGACTGTATTTCCTTCTTTAGTTTTAAGCGTAAAATAAGCCACCAGAAAAAAATTATGTCAGAATACTCTCAAATTTTTCCATGAACTCATTGATTTGTTAACATTTCCATCTAAAGATATTTCCGTTTGCCTAGACTTCACTTTCACCTTCTTTTAGGAACAAATGTCGATAGCTCTCGAATGCCAGCATCAAAAGTTGAAGCCTTCATAAAAGTCTTTGCAAAGTTGAAGGAACGAGTCCTTTGGAAATGGGGAGATGAAAATATTCCGAATCTGCCGAAAAATGTTATGGTGAAGAAATGGATGCCACAAAACGATATTCTCGCTCATCCCCATGTCAAACTCTTCATCTCTCATGGCGGTCTCCTAAGCGTGCAAGAAGCTGCCTACAGAAGCGTGCCAATACTTGCAATACCATTTTTTGGAGATCAGGTAATTTTCAGTTATAACACAAGCACTCTTCCAATTTTTATTGTAAGGATTGAATAACAGGATGTGGAGGAAGTATTTTTACTGATGGCTTTATGGTGGGCTGAATTATTGTCACTTTACCACTTTCATACATCGGTCCTTAAAGATTTTACTTCTTAATTTGATTTTTTTTAGGTAGTATAAGTAAGTAGGTGTAGGTTCCAGGACGAAACGTGGATTGGTACCCACGATGGAGCAGAAAAACCTAGGAAACGCCTGCTCAACCAACACCAACGGCTCTACTATCAAACCCTATCTCCACCTCCACGTGGTGATCGCTGGGAGTTCCTTCTTCCTGAAAAACTGCAGACGGAGAAGGATGAAGGCGAGTCTTCCGTGCCTAGAAACGGGACAAAATGTACCAACTGGTCTTCCAGGTTGGGGTTTGGGTAGGGCTGATAATCCCACACGGAAAACCGATGTGACGAAGCCCCGAAAGGAGCCTTGGACAGGATGAATTTTACAACGACGAACCCGGCAACAACAACGGATTAACGATTTGGGCATTTTCTCATGGAACGTGCGCTCCCTGTACAGACCGAATGCTGCTAAGCAGCTAGCCGATACCCTGTCCCAATATAAGGCTGATGTAACAGCGTTACAAGAGATGCAATGGACAGGGACCGGCTTCCTGGAGAAGATCCGCTACACGATATATTATAGCGGCCATCCCGTAAACCATGTGCTCGGAGTAGGTTTCTTCGTCAGCCTAAAAATGAAACCTGCTGTTATCGGCTTGGAAAATATAAGTGAAAGACTATGTACTCTGCGTTTGCGAGGCAAGTTTAGAAATATAAGCCTCATAAACGTTCACCCCCCTACAGAGAAGGCTGCAGAGTCGGAGAAGGATACCTTCTACGAGGCAGTTGAGTGGACCCTCGAAACCTGTCCCAAGTATTATATCAAAATCATACTTGGAGATTTCAACAGTCAAGTAGGGACGGAGCCCGTATTCAGGCGATACGTCGGCTCCCATAGCTTACATAGGGATACCAATGATAACTGACTGTGGATTATTCAATTGGCAGTGTCACACGAAATGGTTGTTGGAAGTACCTCCTTTGCGTGGAAAGTGATCCAGAAACATACATGGGCCCGTCCAGACGAAACCATTTTCAATCAAATTGACGACATGTTGATTTAACGCCGCCACCTCTCAACCATGATGAATGTCAGAACATATAGAGGGGGCCAATATAGACTCGGACCACTATCTCATTGCATGGTGCTCCGAGCTCGAATAACAACATCACCCAGAATCTCCTGTGACAATCAGGTGAGAGTTAACACTGAAGCCATCCACAACACAGCCCTCCGCAACACCTATAAGAGGGAAATGGATGACGCAATAACTGCAGGCAACAGAGATCCTGGAGATGAAGCATCAACAAATAATCTTCATAATCACCTGAAGAACGTTATCACGAATACGGCCACAAATATACTTGGCCCCAGCCGGAAAAGGAGTCGGAACGGCTGGTTTGACGATGAATGTAAGCTAGCTATGGAACGAAAGAATGCCACGTACCAAGTAATATTGCATTCTCAAAGGACGCGGGCACGCGCGGAGACTTATCACGAACTCCGTCGAGCGGAGAAGCGACTTCACAGATGGAAAAAGGAAGCCTGGGAGGACCAACAGGTCTGTGAGCTCGAAAAGTACAGGGAGCAACCGCACCAGGCACGGAAGTTTTACCACCAAGTCAGCAGGATGAAGCCTTACATACCTCGATGCTTATCCTGCCGAGACAAAGAGGGTAATCTGATTTGCGACAGAATGGGCATATTGGAGCAATGGGTTGAGTATTTCGATGAACTACTGAACAACCAGAATATCGGCGATTTGGAGGTCATTAGTCGCTTTGACATACATTTGTGAGTACCACAATATGTCTGGTTTGCTAGTGAGGCACTATCTTGCACGTAGAAAAAGGGTTCTATGGCGGTGTGCATTCCCGTGCAACACCAGCATCTGTTTCTCTTTCATCGCCATTATCCCCGTTAACTCTCTCATCCAGTTCATCGGGACGGCTTCGTCGCGTGATGTCCCCGGACAAAATATTGCACATCTTGAACTCTTGGGGCTTAAAATATGACGGCTCCGAGGGATCGCTGCCAATAGAAAAGTTCCTTTTCCGAGTCGAACTCTTAGCTCATTCGACTCTGCAGGGGAATTTTTCAATTGTATTGGAATACGCCTACACCTTGTTTACTGGAGAAGCGGCAGACTGGTACGGGGAATATCGGCAAGACACGTTGATTCTGTATTAATGACACGTGGGGGATCAAAGAGCTCACAAAGGCGTGCAAGAACGTGTCGACCGAGCACTTTGATGAAGCTTCAATCTTTGCGGGTGGACCTTCACGGTCAACTTCGCCAACTTTTTAGGTTTCTGGGATAGCTCTGCCCTCTAGGTCGTTGTCGGCCACTTAGGATGAGACGTCTGAACCTCCTACTTGTCTTAAGATCATTACAATCGCGGCCCTCACACGGGATGACTCTCTTAATGATTTTGGCTAGTTCCATTTGGTTCTAATTTTCAGGTGGTACTCCATTTCGTTTGTTTATTTTTCTAAGTCGGAGATATCCAGTGACAACATACTGCTAATATCCACTCCACTGAATTCCGGAGATTTTTCATGTGTCTTTGCTTCCTTATAAGCTTTGCTCAATTGCTTCCTTTCAATTTATCTTATTTAATAACATTCTCTTAAAGGACTTCATAATTTCTATTTCAGTTCTTACACACAAAAAAGGCGGCGAATGATGGCTACGGTATTTATTTGGATTTCAATAATATAACGGAAACATCAGTGACATGGGCTTTGCAGAAGCTCCTCTATGACCCTGAGTATATGATACGGATGCAAGAGGTGTCGAAAATATTTCGAGATAGACAATCGAGCGCTATGGAAACAGCCATTTATTGGATTGACTACACAATACGAAATAAGGGAGCACCTCACCTGAAATCCAGTGCGGCGCTATTGCCATGGTATAGTCTGTACCTAATTGACGTTATTGGTTTCGTATTCGGCGTATTGTTTGCCAGCTTACTAGGGATTTACTTGATAGGAAAGTTCATTAGGCGGTCGACTAAATCCAAAAAAGAGAAATTATATTATAAAATAAATTAGTGTCATCATTAAATTGCCTTCTTCATTGAACTTTATATATGTTTCTAAAATAGTAATGAGTGAGTTGCAAAGATTTCACTGTAGGTGGAGTTAGTCCGTAATAGGATATCACATTACCAAAATTTTCAGTTTAATTTTAACATTTTTTTGGGAATATAAATGTCGAATGTCAACATGTGCGCATTCATTCTTGATCATCTACTAAAAGTCATGTGATTTCCCTTCAATAATAATTGCCTCAAAATTCTTTACAGAGCTCGGAAAAGGCGGAAAATTTGCATAATAAAAAATAATTAAAAAAAAGTTCCCTCCAGGAATGGAGCAGGGGGAATTGCAGTTGAATGGTTGGTAAACTATCTGAACGGAGGGAAATTCAGATAGTCTACCAACCATTCAACTGCAATTCCCCTTGCTCCATTTCAAGCTTAATAGCGTATGCATTTCTTCATTAAAGATAATGGGAGCAGAGTATCCGCTGGTTCTTATTGCTCGAGTATATTGTGCCATAATACGCAATCGTACAGTAGTTTTCCATTCATCTTTCTATTGGAAACGATTTCCTTTCCTGCACTTTTACTCCTTTTGTTGTCCCCATAAGCTCTTCGAATGCTTCTTAACTTTGTGATGGCGCGTGGAGGAAAATTGCTTCAGGCGACTGGTCAATGAACCGCGGGTAATGAAAGTAGAAATGTAGAGCTTGAAAAGAAAAATGTTCCAAACAAAGAAAAGAAAGGAATCTTATGTCGGTATCAATGTTTAATTCGATTAAAAGAGGTTTGTGGCGCAGCAGGGTTAACAACATTCGAAATTTATTTCGAAAGTTGTTAATTCGATTGACAGTTGCCACCACCGGTGTTCTCCGGGGCGGAGTAGGCCTTGATTTGTCGAGAAAACTAATTGAAGTTACAAAGTTGCGGTACATTAGTATTCGAAAGTGCATTCATTAATTACCGCGTAAAGTCAATTTTTACTGAAAGAAAGCTCTAGGAATTTAAAAGGACATTTCTACTCATTGAAATTAAAATAGATTATGGTTCACTTCGGTGGCAGCATTTTCACTCCGAATCGAAAGCAGTCGCTAGCGATATCCATATAAAATATTTAGAATCAAATCCTATCAAGACTAAAGGTTTATGTATATTTTTAAAAATGTTGCCCTTAGTTGATGGTTCAATAATGCACAGAATGTAATAAATTATGGGAATGAGGCTCTAGGTTTTCTTTGCTTTTACCGCTTCGTTCTTGTCGAATATAAATACTTTCAATTGAAAAACTGAGGTCCAGAATGCTTTCATTCTTCTTTCATATTTATAAACCAATCTAAATACTAATTTTGCTTGATCTTTAACAAACAGAACCTTTAACTATGTTTAAAATGAGCATTCCAAGGCAAAACTATCCAACCAGCGAGAAAGAATGCTAAATTTGACTGTCCTGATTTTTTGTATTTTTTTAATCATTTTTTAATTTTAAGAAATAGGTAACAATAATATATAGATTGCAAAAATGAACGAAAAAAACAATCTTTTAAACTAACAAAAATAACCTCAATCGAATGGCCACTGTGGGTTCTCAAAATTGTTGGATAAGGATTTACAGACAGAGCAAATAAACAGTAACAAATAAAAATCTAATTTTACAATCAGTTGTCGGGAAATGGTCAAAAAACCCGACAGAATTCACTTGGCCTTAGTGGCAAATAAAGAAATATGAAAGTAATAATAAATGTTTAATCGGTACTTTTAACTTAAATTATTGTTCCTAATTAAAACTATCTATTATACTTTCCGGTATATATTTTTCTTTTTTTTTACAAAAACGTCCATAGGGAGAACAAGTTGGGAAACCGGAAGCTGGACGCTTCAGGTGCGAAAAGTTTTGTGTATTTCTTAGTACCTAGCACGTAATATATGCATATATTAAGTGAGAGTATCGACTTTCGGGTGATATTGACATTCATAGTCTCGAATTTTCAAAGAAGCAACAACTTTGTTTCTACCAAACTTGGTAAGATCATGTTCTATATTATAACCTACATAATTGCAAAATTTCGTGGTGCTAGGGTCAACTTCAGGGGGGGTTTGCAGCCAATTACTAAAAATTATAGTAATATATTATACTATTATTAACTTTATTTGAACAGCTATCGGTATGGAAGGTATTTCGGAGCCTAGGCACCATATAGTGGCAGCCTTTTGATTTTCTTTAGATATTTCGGTTTGGTAGTTTCTAAGAATGGGTCCGTTAAAGAAATTATCAGTATCCACTCCCCACACTACCCACCTTTCTAACAAATGCCAAAACTAAGCCCGATTTCGGAAAGTACTACCCCAGACCTTTAATTTAATACCCCACATGACTATATTTGATGAAAAAAATGTACACCCTCCTTTTACATGTATGTGGACTTCCCCTTAAATTCGACGTAGAAGGATGTAACCCACTGCATGCGTGAGCGTTCACAGTTCCCACGTTTCTACCAAATTTGGTGTCAATCGCTATAACTGTCTCCGAGAAAAATGCGTGTCACGGGTAGAGAGACAGATAGACAGACAGACATGATTGAATGTTGACGCTACGCCTAGCGGACAACGTGACAACTATTGGCTTCGCCGATGATATTGGAATAACGGTGGTTGCAAAGCACCAAGACGAGATCGAGATCTATGCAAATGAAGCGATATGGGGGATCAATTCCTGGTTGAGATATTCTGGGCTTTCACTTGCTGAACAAAAAACAGAAGTAGTTCTCATTAGTAATCGAAGAAAGATCACAACTGTGAAAATCAAAGTTAGCGAAAAAACAATTTACTGCCAACCATCGCTCAAATACTTGGGAGTAATTATTGACAAAAGACTCAACTTCAAAAGACATATTGAGTACGCTGCAACTAAAGCGTGTTCCATCGCTGCAACGATCTCGAGGATACTACCGAACATTGGTGGGCCAAGACAGAGTCGACGTCTTCTGCTTACTAGGGTAGTCAGCTCCGTGCTACTCTACGCAACTCCAGTTTAGGCAACTGTTCTGAATAACAAAGTGAACAACCGAAAACTCTACGACAAAACGTATGCAGCTGTAGAGTCTAGCGCATTTTGATGGCAGCTGGCACGGTGGGAATCTATCGAAGGGTGGCAAAAGCGATAGGACGAATCACAAACTGGTCGTTGGACATACCGCATCATTCCGGATATTCGGAGATGGTTTGAACGAAGCCATGGGGAAGTAAGCTACGAGTTAACACAATTCTTAAGTGGACATGGAGGTTATCGTGCTTATTTACATTGATTTGGTCACGAAGAGTCACCATGCTGCCCAAGATTAACGTGGCTGAGAATCCGGAGCATGTCATATTTGATTGCTTCATGTTCACCGCGCACCGAACAAGAATGGAAGCGGTCGCAGACAGGCGTTTAACACCTGAAAACATTGTGGAGTTCATGCTGGAGTCAACGGATGCCTTGAACCAGGTTGTTAAGGAACTGCAAGCTATTCACCAACAGCTTAGGCAGGAAGAACAACGACGAAAACAAGGAAGAGAGAGATCCATAATGAGCCACAGTTAAAAGCTGATCCAGCCCCGCGACGAAATACTTTATAGGAGTTCCGTGGGGAGAGTGGAATGAGAAGGAGGTGGTTTTAGAGAGTAGAAATCTGACATAACTGCGTGGCAGGAGCCAGCAGTAGGTTTTGAACCTTTCCACCTTTCAACGCCGAAAAATGAAAAAAAAAACAAAAAGACGGACAGACAGACGAACAGACAAACAGACAGTAAACCGATTTTAATAAGGTTTTTTTTACACAAAACCTTAAAAAGTAATAATAACAGTTGTAATATTTACAAAAAGACAAAGAATAATAACATATGTATGTATAAGTTACAACTGGAAGCTAAAGCAGTTCAATATGTACATATTTACAAAGCCCCACCAAGAAACAAATGGCAGAACTGAGCACGGCCGCCGTTAACTGGCATCCCGCAGCCACCAGTACCAGGATTTTTCTTTTTCATCCCGCAATTGATATTGCTCTCGCTCTGGAGTATCTCCGGTCGAATTCCGGAGCCCCCACAGTCAAGTTCGGGGGGCATTCTATCCTTTTGGTGGCCCCCCTATGTATATGATACATAACCGGACCACTGATAGAATCAAGAATTAGACCATTCCTGTCAAGATACACGGACGCTTCGGGAGGAACCAAGCCTGTCTTGAGAGTTTTCTTAAAATACCAATCATTTGGGTAGAACGGCCCGAAACCCCACTATATGATTCCAAATCAATCTGATGATAACTGTGCCGATTCTCGGCACAGCCACAGCTGCATACATCACCTCATTAGTTATATAATGCTCATAGTTTGACGGAGCAGTCCTATTAAGGCCGTGCAAGCACGCAGACATTTCTTTTCAAAGATCCTTATTTTCTCCATTTGGTCAAAGTAAGATAGCAAATAATCTTTACCTTCCGGTGGAGCATAAAAGAGTCTTCGAAGAGACATGAATGCCTTACGAGCGCTTTCTAGTGCGACTTTAACGTGCTCGTTAAATTGAACATCTTCTGAACATCAACTTTCACCTGAGTTACCTTCTTGTGTGTCGTGTAAGCTATCAGCTCGTCAGCAAAGGCAACCAACGACCTTTTAGGAGATTTATTAAACTCAAACAAGCTGAGTAATTCGCCGGCAAATACTGCGAAAAGTGTTAGCGCAGTCACTGTCCCTTGCTGTAATCCATTCAGAACATGAAATTCTCTACTAGTAATGAAATTTCCGTCCGTAATAACAAAGCAATTGCCATACAGCACCCTACGATGTAGCTAGGGAACGGTATCAAAGGCCTTCTCCATGTCTATAAGGCAAGCGCCTACGCACTCACCATTGTTAATCCGCCAGCAAATATCAGACGCTACATTCGTTATTGCATGTATTGTCGAATGTTCAGATCGAAATCCGAATTGCACATTCGACAATAATTCCTTTCTCTTGATATGCCCGTTCAAGGCTTTCAATACCAAAACATCAAACATCTTGCTGATGTTAGGCAGCAAACTGATTGGGCGATAGCTCTTAGGACTGGATGAATCCTTCCCTCTCTTTAAAATCGGGAACACTCGGGCTTTCTTCCATTGTCCTGAAAAGAAGGAATTGTTCAATAAATTATTAAATTAAAATGCAATAATTACGAATGGCAATGCCTGGTAAGTGGCTGAGGACCACGTTGGGAATGCCATCCATACCGGATGATCTCTTATTGTTTACCCTTCTAAATATGGAAGTTAACTCCACACATGAGACAAAGTAATCAAGCAGATTATCACTCGGTATGAGATCTGCCTACAACGCAGAGCTAAACTGGAGAGCTGTCGTACCGTTCAGGCTATATTTGAAATTGTGGATATCTCGTTCTACAATCGCCGAAAGCCGCTTTGGCTCTTAGTCCGTTCGGGGCTGATGCACCGCTTCAAAGCACTTCTCTATAAGTTCGAGTTTCAGAGCATCATCCATCACGTATATTAGGTTGTTGCATAGAAATGGCCGATTTGGCAATCAAGTGAAGTTAATTGCGATTTTGCTGTATCAAACCACCACCAGTTGGGGCTGTTGGTGTCGGATGATGAAGTTCAAATACTCCTACATTTAATCAACGAATCACTTCAGTTTTGGCCATCGTTATGATAACAGTGAATAAAAAGGAAAAAAGGATGGAAAAGAGCCAAGAACGTATACTTTTTCTGTATGAGTTCAAACTCAGTCATAAAGCAGCGGAGGCGACCAGGAACAATAACAGCGCATTTGGAGCTGATACGGTAGGCAAACGAACCACACGGGGGTGGTTCGAAAAATTCCGGTCAAGCGACGCAAATATTCAAAGTGAGTCACGTGGACATCCAGGATTATCGATTGACAACGACGAGCTGCGTTTGCTTGTCGAATCCGATGCACGTCAGTCTATGAGAGACATTGCAGGCGTATACTATTTGACAGTTTCCCGGCACTTGCAACAATTTGGAAAGGTGAAAAACCTCGATAAATGGGTTCCGCATGCCCTTACGGAGCAAAACATGGCGCTTCGAATGGAAATTTACAGTTCTTTACTCTTCCGCACCAGAAGCGATCTCTTTTTACACAGAATAGTGACATGTGATGAAAAGTGGATATTATGCGACACCGATCAGCATATTGGCTAGATGCTGATGAGCCACCGAAGCATATGCCGAAACTGAGCCTCCATCCGAAGAAGATAATGGTGACTGTTTGATGGTCTACAGCTTCAGTTACACACTATTCTTTTTTGGCACCTGGAGAAACGATAAATGCACAGAAATACTGTGCCCAACTCGAGGAAATGCACCAAAAATTGGCTATTCAACGCCCGAGATTAGTCAACAAAGATGGTGTGATACTCCTTCACGACAATGCACGACCTCATGTTTCCAGAACAGCTTCAAAAGTTGAAGGAATTGCACTATGAGACTTTGCCTCATCCACCATATTCACCGGACCTTTCGCCAACCGACTCCCACTTTTTTAAGCATTTGCATCATTTTTTTGGCGAAAAACAATTTAACAAACAAACAATGAAGAAGCCATCAAAATTGCCTTCAACGAGCTTATCAACCCCTGAAAATTGCATTTCTACGAAACTGGCATACATGCTTTTGTATCTCGCTGGGAGAAGTGTTTTGAATCGATTGGCACCTATTTTGATTAATTAAATAAATTTTTGTAAGCTTTACAGTCGTTTGAAATTTTAGTACCAAATCGGCCATTTCATGTGCAACAACCTAATACGATGAATCCGTGACACGGTTGGCTAGACTGTTGTCTATGTTGCCAGCATGACTACGAAAAATATGGGCTACTGGGCCTTATATTGCTTTGTAAATTTTCATTATGTTAAAGTGATTGAGTAGTAAATAAAAAGTAAAATTCTTTTTGCACATTATCGACTTGTAACCATAAATAGATAGGCTTTTACCTAGGATATATTTCAGAGCTTGCCTTTTTTCTACAAAGAGTGTTTTCAGATCGCTGTTCCACAGTGGTTTTTGAATGTCGACTCTTTAATTTTACTTTGGATTTCCGAAGTCAAACCGTTCAGATTTTCCGTGGGAAGGATGGACTGCAAGGCAGTTTTAGATGCAAGAGGCCTATTTTCAATTTCCGTTGAATTACTGTGTTACTGTGAATGGCTATTGGTTTATGCCTGCTCTTAGAAATCGGTTGTACTAGTGCAGGACCAGGATATGGTATTGGAATTAGTGAGGATGACATCTGGGGCAGATGCTCTTGTTTTGCCATTCGTTAACTGGTCCACAAAGGTTAGTGAACCGTTGTTGAGTGGTCTAAAGTCTGCTTTGCATATTATATTTGAAAGATGCCTCCCTTTACTTTTCTCTATGGAATCCCCGAGTATAAATGACCTGGCATTTAGGTCGCCCGTTATTATTGCGTTAGGAGTATTGCTAAGAAATTGAAATAGTTTGTCCAGTTCTAGTTTAAAAGTAGTCGTGGGTGTATGTGGGGGCATGTATATGGAGGCAATGGTGATGTTTGGATTAAGGTTCAGGGTCTTAGCGATAATGATGTCCATCTCGGTATCATAGATTATTGGCCTTGCATTTTTGCCTTTGCGAAAAGCAAGGGCAACTTCATCATAGCCATCCTCTCTGAATTTGTACATAAGGTTGAAACCTTTTAGGTAAAGAGAATGATGGGACGAGTTAAAAGTGAAAATTTCCTGTAGGAATAATATGTCGTAGTCGTGAGTAGACTTTGAATATTATATTGTAGGATATTGACCATTTGCAATTTCTACGAATGTTAAGTTGCTTGTGGTGTATGTATTCTGCCAAAAATGGATCTTGTATCTTTGAGGAGATGCTGTTCATGAGTTTGAGAATTTGCGACAATACTTTTTGACACTCGGATACAACCGTGTAGGTTGGGTGTTCGAAAACAGGATGGTTTGGCATCGGTGGTTCTTGATAGTCGCTTTTGGGAAAGGGTCTTCTGGTGTTCGGCCGTGGATTTAATTTGACTGCAGAACTGAATTTTTTACTCCCTCTGATAGTTCTGTTGAACTCCTCTTGAGGATTCCTCGTCCAGTTGTTCGGACTTGCTCTTTTCTCCAGCGGAGGGAAGACAACGCCACAGTCAACTTCGCTGTCTAATGAATCATAATAATTTTTTACTTCTTTGGCAGCTTCCCTCATGGAGACATTTTTTATTGCTGCCGTCTTGATGGTCGTCAAATGTTCGACCCAGATGGTGCAATTTCTGTCCCTAGCGTCATGGTCTGACTTACCGCATAGAGCACATTTTTTTTCGCAAGAGTTGCCATCACACTGATCTTTAGGACCACTGCATTTTAAAAATCTACTCAATTTCGCTTTACTGTTCGTGTCAATGTGGCCCAATCTACCACACGCAAAACATTGTCTTGATCTATTCAAGTAACGGTCAACCTCTACCCTCACGCTACCGATTGAGATATTTTCGGGGATGTCAGAAGGTTAGTTTTACTGTTCGAAATGGCAAGAAGAGATCTTTGTTTTCCTTAGATCTGAAATTCAGTCTTTGCACTTTCGCTATTTTAATTGGAGAGTTAATGTCCCAAGGAAATGTATGCTTTTAGCCCTACTATGCTCAAGCGATTATCGGATGCGCAGGACGCTGATTTACAATAAACTTTTATCCTCGTAGGTTCATCTTTCTTGATCATAATTACCTGGTCATTGAGATTAAGACGCTTCGTAAGTTTATGGAAATTGAGGGGTTTGAAAGCCTCAATTCTTTCTTGTCCATTAATTTTGTCTATGTACGTCGTGGGGTTGCTTCTCTCCACACATACTGTGTACGCTTTACATTGAGCATTGTACACTGGGGTTGTTTGCTCCATATGAACTATATTTTGCTTCTCCATTGGAGAAAAGGTTTTACTTATGACCTGAGACTGAAGACAGGGAAAGCTTGGAGTTGAGCCGTGGCTGGTAGAATTCCAGAAACCTTTTGTTGTTTGATCGTGGCAGATTGAATTGGGGACCTTGACAGGCTCCTCGAAGCCCTTCTCTCTTTCCTGGTTAGGACATAGCCCCCGATTTCTGTTGGGCTTTTGAACTGTGCCCCTACAGGTGCCTGAGGTGATGTTGGCATTTGGGAGACGGACCGGTCTAAATTTATTTTCCCCTTGTCCGGGGGTTCACATTCCCTAACCTCCATGGCCTATCTTGACTAAGGCAGAAATGCCTGTTTACAGGGGAAAACACACACCAAAGAATACAGAAACAGATTTATACTTTAAAGTTTGATTGGATGTAAGAGCGTGGTAGTGACCGCGGCTGCGCGACGGGAGCGGAATCTCATTCGGCTCTTTCTTAATTAATTTGCTTAAACAATGCATTTAATAGTGTGCAATTGCCCTAATGTTTGCCGCAGATTGCACATTATTGAATGTATTCGGGCGAGTTGATCTTGACAAGAGGCGAATGATTTGCCGCATCCGCAGGCGCATGCGCATGTTGCCGCAACATTGCCTAGCGACAGTTGAAGGCTATGTAGCGGGAAGTGAAGCGGTGCGCGAAGAAAGAACAAAGAGGAGGCGAAGCGGGACAGACAGAAGGAGTTAAGTTTTTTTTTGGCTGGTGAACGGTGGGCGAGAGAAGGAGTGGAGTTTCTTTTTGGCTAGAGAACTGTGGGCGAGACAAGAAGGAGTTGAGTTTCTTTTTGGCTGGAGAGCTGTGGGCGAGACGAGAAGGAGTTGAGTTTTCTTTTTGGCTGGTGAACGGTGGGCGAGAGAAGGAGTTGAGTTTTCTTTTTGGCTGGAGAACTGTCGGCGAGACGAGAAGGAGTTGAGTTTCTTTTTGGCTGAAGAACGGTGGGCGAGAAAAGCAAAGGAGTGATTTCGAACGTTGATAGAAATTCGGGAAAAATTGTCGTTGGTAGAGAACTAGAGTTTTGAATCAGAGAAGAAACGGGAGTGATTGCAAGTTTCGAACGTCTGATAGAAATTTCGGAAAGGTTGTCGTTCGTAGGAAACGATAGATTTTGAATAGCTAAGAAACGTGTGGATTCTAACATAACATATTAATCGTTTCTGTAAGAATTTAAGCAATACGCCTGCTTGATGCCAAGTGGTTCATATTTTGCCCGAGAAGGAATCGTCAAGTTAGAATAACATAAATATATAATAATGAATTAATTTTTCTTATAATTGTTTTTATAAAAATTTTAGAATTTGTACACCAGAATCATCCCGAGCTCGTAGTGACGACCTGGGTAAGTTTTTTTTCTATTTTTTTTAATTTCTTTTGCTTTCGATCCATATTTTTTTTTCTCCTTTAGTCTTGCATTCCATTTAACTATTTTTTTTTATTTCTATTTTTATTTTTTTTTATTATTCATGTTTATAAGTTTATTTAGATGATAATATAATTATGGTTGAGTAATTCAATTGTAATTTGAGGACTTCCTCCCTCTCTTTTCCTCCTTTCTCCCGCGGAACTTCTAGAAGGGACATCCTCAAAATGATAAACTGGCCTGAGGATGTCGAGGAAGGGTGGGAACCTCAGTGGCCGCGCCTCATACAAGATCTGAGGCGGAAGAGGCAATAATTGAGACGGTGATCCGTCGTGGATCTTCCCCTCCTTGATCGCGGCACTCGGGTCCGGAGACTTACGGCTCCACGCGCGCGGTCGAGCTGTTTTTTTTTCTTTTCTATTTTCCAATTTTAGTTCGCGTTCTGTTTATCATTCGATAGGCCGTCGCGAAGTCCCTTGTAATGTCTATTTTGGAATCCGGTGCGGGCCCACGCATCGGAATAGACACGTTGTTTTGTAGTAATGAAGCGTGAGGGATCAAAGCGCTCAAAGGACCCCCCCACATTCCCGAGCCTGGCTAGCACAGAGGCGTGCAAGAATGTGTCGACCGAGCACTTTAATGGAGCTTCAATCTTTGCGGGCGGACCTTCACGGTCAACTTAGCCAATTTGTTTAGATTTTGGGGATAGCTCTGCCCTCTAGGTCGTTGTCGGCCACTTAGGAGACTTCCACAGTGGTGTCTTTGTATCAGACAGAAGCGGCAAAGCGACAATCAACACGAGCTAAAGTAGGCGGCATTCAGCCCTCACGCTAGATTCGCACTGATGGTGGAAAAATTAGCTTCCGAAGCAAGCCGCCACAACCCAATAATAATAGCTGGCGATTTTAACGCTTGGGCGGAAAATTGGGGTTGTCGTGAAACATATACTAGAGGCCGCATAGTGCTCGAAGTATTTTTACGTCTGAACGTTGTTCTGGCAAAATAAGAGCAGAAATAAAACTTAAGCACTCATCTTTTTTTAGCAGGAACAGATTCACAGCCAAAGGAACAAAACAAAAAGAAACACGGTTTATTATACCCATGTGGATAGGCAAGAAGAGATTTAACTTGAAACTAAACAGCACTCGATACAAACACGAAGTGCGTCCAACCACGGCAGATGTCACGAAACAAGTGCACCAAATTTTGTAATAATTGTTTTTGTCGTTCTCGAATAAAGGGGTATGACAGACAGCCAAGGGACAAACAAGCTGACAGACGCAGGTTAGATTTTCTTTTTTCACAAAACCTTGACAATCTCCTACTTCGTCATTATCTTTCTCAGAAACCTGCTTCAACTTCCAACAACAACAAATGCCAAGTATCTTTGGAGATTGCTCTCTGGTCGATACTAACAAATTTATTCCGCTTGCCCACATTCATCCAAGCATGTACAGATTTCCTCTTATAATGCAACAAATAACTTGTCTGGATAAAAGAGCCTTTCAAAAGTGGCGAAATTACTAGGCAAAATTTCAATTGAAAAAACACATGATCCGAAAATCTGTAGGGTGAACATCATAGAACACAGATATGATACAATGTGAGCACCATGGTTCGCATGCGTAATAGGATCTGCAAGCAGACTCTTAACCATATGGCTAGTCTTTAACTTCGAGCATACTAAAGAAATACACATACCCACTGTAATGGATGTCTAAATCGACGCATTCGCTCACAATACAGCCGAATGCTTATAATGGTCCGAGTCGAGCATTTGACCCTTCAGAATTCTCTCGAGTTTCAGTGTTCATACTAATTTTCATATGAATTCACATGTGATCGCCATACTTGTGATAACGAAGGCCGGTTTTGCTTGTACTCTGTGATATTCAGTGTCCGGTCGCTTGGAGATAGTTTTATTTCGATTCCGACTCTGATTGATTACATGCATATGCGAGTTTACATACAAATACCTACATTAAGCTTCAGTTTCATTAAAATACAGCAAATCACGTTATCTAAGAAATCTTCAGATTCATTCAAGATTTTAAACGCTTTGATAAGATTCACTAACGTGCCGAAAGTAGATAAACATAAGAGGCTAGTGATGATCAGTGTGGAAGGAAAGTTCGAACAGTGACATCAAACTGTGATAGTGACTAGTGTTTTCCAGTGTCAGCTCAATTCTTCCAACGATGGTATGGTACTTGTAATCATTTGGAGTTCAATGCACACATAACCCCATGTTAAATCACTGAATGCTCTTCTTGATCACTTCCAATATCACAAAATTCTCAATCATCCATGACGAATTAGTAATCGAATTTATAATTCCCCACTACTGCACTTGTCTGCAAAGAACTATCTCGATGATACATATGCATTACAGAAGCAGATTGAGAACTCAAGCGAGTAAAAGGTGTTTCTGGTGCTTGAAGCAAATAATTGTGAGGGGAAGCAGTGAATCAATAGATATACACAAGATGTTTTGAAACAATCACAAATGTGAAAACAGAAAAACGGTATAACCATATACACAACTGTGAGCTAAGTTGCCAATCTGTATCTGTATGAAAGAATCTTTTAATGAAAACTCGAAAAAACGCTCCAGTCTATATCTATCATTGATGGTTGATAGGTGGCTAAATTAATTCAAGAAAGGTTGACCTTCAGAAGCTGTAAAACGATTTAGATTTGTGATGAAATGTTGCTTCCACCTCTCAAACTGCTCGTAGTTTTAGATGATAAGCCTATCGTGGATTCTCAAAATTTTAAAATATAAGTGAACTGTATAACTAGAAAAACTACTTAACAAAATCGAATTTTAAATTGTAGAGAAATAGTCACCAATCCCATGAAATTTTCCTTGCAAAAAATATTAACAATGATTAAATGCGAAAAGAAAGTAAAGTAACCGCTCGAAAATTAGAAAAAAGCTTTTGCTAATTCTAATTTTATATCATTTCTAAATTCCAAGCGATTTAAAAAAATATAGATTCAAAATAATTACTAGAATAGATAATGTATAAAATAATGAGATTAGGAAATAAAGAAATTGTCTTAGATTGCCTTTTGTCAGCTTTTGCAGACAAGCTTACAGCTATGTCTCTAACATTTTGCATGGTAACAATTTTGGAGATTGGTATATTTACCAAAAAACTATTGTTTTGCTTAGTCCAGCTAAGCAAATTATTAGCAAAATTAATTGCCCCTACATGGGGAACAGTGTTTTCAATTCCCCGTCCTCGGAATCGTAGCTAGTCGCTAAATTAAGCTTCCGGTCAATAATGTCATTATACAACTTTTCGACCTGAGCTCCAGTCTACTTCCTGCAATTATAAGGATACCTTAAATTGTGTATTGTGCCATTCGAAAACTCAAGATTTATTTGATCCAGAAGTTAGAACAATTCTTCCTTAGTTCCTACTAACGTCTATTGTCTTCCTCTTAAAAGTCACTTTGCTCGGCCATATTCATGACAGCGCTATTGGTATAATAGTCCAAAGTTTCCTCCAACTCGATTGCAGTACATTCCTGGAAATGAATACCAAGCGGACTTTAAAAATAGAATAGCTTTACGGATTGTCAATTTCTTCAATGCTGACGTTGCTAACGCAGTCTGCAGTAGTGGTGAAAGCGGATCTAGTATTAACTAGTGAGCAGCAGAGGAACAGGGACCTAGGCACATAGCGGCCGACTTATCACGATCCACTGTCGCTAGCGCATAGTGCATCGTCCAGTGAACAAACATCATAAAATCCAAATAAAGCTTGACTAGTTTTTAAGGTTTTGTGTAAAACAAAACCTTATTAAAATCTGTTTACTGTCTGTCTGTTTGTTTGTCTGACCGTTTGTCTGTCTTTTTTTGACGTTGGAAGGTGGAAAGGTTCAAAACCTACCGCCGGCTCCTGCCATGCGGTTATGTGACACTTTTATTCGCTAAAACCACCGCCTTTTCCTTCGCTTACACCGCGGGACTACCATTTCCGTATTACATTGCAGAGCAGGATCAGTTACGAACTCCGGTTCGTATCGTTTGCTACTTTCCTCTGAAGCTCCTCCTTAATGAATTTTTCCACCACTGGCTGCGTGTCCAGCGTCCTTTATGTGAATCATCCCATCTTTTTTGACATTCCAAAATAGATTCACTTCGTGCTAATTGCCGACGATAGGTATACGACTCACCGATTGCATATGATGGGTCATAGAGACGTTGACCCTCGATCGCCAAGATATCGATTGGGACCATTCCTGCTATCATACATGCTGCTTCGTCTGATATTGTACGGTAAGAGCACGACGTTCGCATGCACTCAATCGATATGGCGCTGCTATTTTCCTTTTATTTGCTTCTAGCTTTACTGCCGATGTTCAGACTGGAGCTGCATAAAACAAGATGGAGCTGACAACTCTCGAGATAAGGAGTCAACGGCTTTGCCTAGGATTACCTACATTTGGCAACATTTTTGCCAACAATATACCCACTCCGAAAGCCTTAGTTGCTAAATTCTCAAGATGAGGCTTGAATTCCAACCATTGATCAACCAAGACTCCTAGATATTTGAGCGTTGGTTGTGAATTCAATGATGCGAAGCCAAAAATTGTCACTTCTTTGGGCAGTTACAACTTTAAAATTCCATCATACATTATTATCCACAGGAGAGGACCGAGGACTGATACTTGTGGAACCTCGAATCGTAACATAATTGTCTCTCCCGGAGGAATTCCATGATTATGCGCACTAGGTATTTGGGAGCGCCCAATTTGGCTAAACCCGCAATTATTTTGCTCCATTTTGCGCCATTGAAGGTATTCTTCACGTCGAGACTCACTATGGTGCAAGATTTATTGGCGTCTATTGCTTCCTTCGCAATTTTGGTCATCGTACTGCTCGCATTGACAGTAGATCTTGTCTTTCGGAATCCGAACTCCCTATCTGAGAGGCCACGCTCCTTTTCTGCAAACGGTACAAGTCATCTAAAATAGACTCGTTCGGAGAGTTTACTGACACCGTTTAATAGGCATATAGGCCTATAAGACGAAGGATCACCTAAAGGATTATTTCGCTTCGGAATTAGGAAAAAATTCCTATGTACTTCCTCTCTGCATCTTCTGCATAATTTCCCGAAATGTGTCCAAATTCCAGGCATTTGAAACATCTCCTTGGCGATATCTGCTCTCGCAGTCGACAGCTAACCCAGCCAACGGGAATTTTACCAACAGCAACAGCTTTTTTCGCTGCTTCGAATGGCAAGACTATTCTGGCCGTCTGAGTACCACCATATACATTACGTAGCCTGATCACAATGGACTCAAGGATAGAATCTAGTTGAGTCTGCAAGGACTCGCAGATCTCCGCTTTTGTGGTGATCTCATCCAGGTCTTTGCACTTAATCAACATTGAGTCCTGACTCATTTTTACTTCCGCTGCTTTGCCCAATGATGATTCTCTCTTCTTATCGAGATCGTGAGACTAACTCTCCCCAGGTCTAAGCTCAAGGAGTAAATCACCTTTCTGCGTGCAACTTATCCTGTTCACGTGCTCAGTCCTGGAGGAAACTGTCTGCCTTAATCTTCTGCAAGATTTCCGCATATATCAGCTCGCTTGCTAGTTTTATAATCAGCGCATGTGGCCACGATCTCGCTTGGGGTGTTCCTTTTTTTCAAATTTTTTTTTTGCAAACAAATTTTTGTTAAAGGAGGAATAGGAAATCTTCAAAAGACACTTATCTGGACACACCGGTGTGTGGGATTTTTACCCACTAAAACCACTCCGACTCCCTCCCTGCCCCCGGAACCACCATAAGGTATTGCATCACAGGTCGATCATGGAGTTGATCGCATCCCAATTTTCTTGATGTGCTATCATTTTCGGCACCAGATTTTTTGGTACCTCCTTTCTTCCATAAATCTCGCACAGTGGAAGAATACATGCTCTGGGTCCTCTGGGACTCCACCGCAATTTGGACAGTCGGGTGAGGTCCCTAATTTAAGCCTGTGCAAGTAATGGTGATATCCTCCGTGCCCGTGAGAAACTGGTTGAGATTATAAATAATCTCACCGTGTCGTCTCTCCAACCATTCCATTGGCAGAAACGAGCCTGTGAGGCCACCGACGCTTTCTCAAGCGTTCCCACCGCTCTTGCCATCTATTTATGGATCTCTTCCTCTCTCTTCTTCGTCTGCGGTGAGGGAGAGATTGGCTTCGCATTGTATATGTTCGCCATCTCATCTGCCAAGTTGTCAATCGGCATCACTCCAGAGATTAAGTACATCATTAAGTACATGATGTTCCACAGTAGTGGGCCCAATACGGAACCCTGCGGAAAACCCACGGAAGCAAGGTACTCCTGGGGCACATCAATTTCAATCTGAAAAAAATCATTACGCTGTCACTTTATGGTGCCTGTGCTCCGAAATATTTTCGATACCGATATCTGTTCAAATAAATTTGATAATAGTATATTACTATAATTTTTAATAATTGGCTGCAGAACCCCCCTTAAGTTTAGCCTAGCACCACGAAATTTTGCAGTGATGTAGGCTATAATAGAGCATGATCTTACCAAGTTTGGTGGAAATCGCGCTATTACTAACAAAGTAATAATACATCAAAGCTGTTGCTTCTTTGTAAATGCAAGGCTATGAACGTCAATATCACCCGAAAGTCGGTACTCTCACATAATATATGCATATATTACGTGCTACGTACTAAGAACTATACAAAACCTTTCGTTCCTGAAACGTCCAGCTTCCGGTTTCCCGACTTGTTTGTTGGTAACTTTAGTCCATCCATCTGTTTCGTTCGTCTCGGGCTTCGCAACGCTGGTCGAATTTCCAAGATTCGCTGTACGCTTTCCTGCTTCTGAGCTGTTGGTGCTTGTTTTCAGAATGTCCTGTAAACCTTTTTTTCTCTTAGACGCCTGCTGATTATTTAGAGGATCTACCTCTTTTTCACGTACTCGTTTATTACATAGTAGTACGTTTAGTACGATTAGTCGTCACTTGGGTCGCTTGTGACACGGTTGGCACAGCGGGATTCGGCATATCCTTAGTATTCTTTTCCTCCATCTGCGATCTATTATAGAGGACTCTAATAGCCCTAACCATATTCTTTATGGCTTGGTGCACGTTGTGTTTGCCCTTGATAAACTGAAAATCTCAAAGTTGACGAGCTTCTTTTGAATGGATCCCTTTCTTGTTGCTGGAGCACCTCCCACTATCGCGCATCTTGAATATATGCGATGGGTGTTATCACGGTTTTTGTCATCCGACGATCTGCCTTCTGTTCATCTTTGTTTGGTCTTGTTACTGGTGTTCTCGGTAAGGCCGTACTTGGCTTAAACACCTCCTTCTCCAGATCCGAATCATTTGTAACATTATATTCCAAAGTGGCAAAGTTGCTCGCCACTGAGGCACTGCGGTCGATTGATATCGACGACTGGGAGCCCGCTTGCTCACTCCCAAAAGCCGCCGGTAATGGGGTTCCGGGCCCCTGCACTGTAAGTGTCCTCCTTCTCACGTCTTCCATGGTGGTTCTTTGTTCTGGGTAGTGAGAGATGAGCAAACACTAGCCCATACACAGTCAGAAAAAAAAAAGTACATGAACATGTATTTACACATCAATAGGTATGCCCCAATCCGCCAGCTGGGGTCGCGCCTGATGGGAGATCTGGCTACTGCTCACAGGTCTGTCTGTCCGTCACACTCATTTTTCTCGGAGACGGTTATAGCGATTGATATCAAATTTGGTAGAAAGATGGGAACTATAATTTTTAGTAATTGGCTGCAAAACCCCCATTAAGTTCATTCTAGCACCACGAAATTTTGCAGTGATGTAGGCTATAATACAGATACCATGAGTAGGCTATAATATAGATTACTATGATCTTTGGCGGAAATCGCACTACTAACATGGTTATAATACGCCAAAGTTGTTGCTTCTTTGAAATTTCAAGACTATAAATGTCAATATCACCCAAAAATGGATATTCTCACATAATATATGCATATATTACGTGCTACGTACTAAGAAATACATAAAACCTTTCATATCTGAAGTGTCCAGCTTCCGGTCTACCGACTTGTTTTCTGTAACATTTATTGCATAATAGTTGCATAGATTTTGCCAGGTAGGATCCTGTGTGATGTCTTCTAATGTTAAGCGTCGATCCTCGTCGAAAATTGTCGCCACAATGGAGGACGAACGTACCTCACATAAACCGTCACCGGTTGCCAAAAGAAACACAGTACCGCGTTCAAAAGACTCACGGTAACATTTTAGTATAAAAGCATGTCGTTTTGTTTCGATTACACCGCAAACGACGATTATGTGCATTACTTTCGGTACCACCCTCGTAGAATCGTTATGGGTGATTTAAAGGTCGTTCACCTCCACAAATCACGTGCCCTACCCTCTTGTTGATAATCTTCCAGGTTATTCCCCCTGAAGGAGGGGGACACCGACACCTTTCAGCGATCTCCAAATGTGATGCCCATTCCAACAGTCAGCTACTAAAGATCTGCAGTAGAATAAACGATAGTAAAGCCCACGGTCTGAACGACATAGCGAACAAGGCCCTAAAGCTTGCCGTCAAATCCAGACCACACATGTTTGCTCAGTTTTTTCAAGCGTGAATATCCCAGGTCTCTTTCTGCATCATGGAAACGGCAGAAGCTGGTACTGCTGCCTAAAGCTGGTAAATCCCCGGGTATACCATTCTTACTGGTCATAGACGGTACTGTCAGTATCCCTGCAGGTTTAGATCGGTTACTTCATATGCTTGCCCAATTTGCAATGGGGTCCCGTAGGACCTAGCTCACGTATTCTCCCAGTACTCGAGGTTTGCGGAAGATAAGGAGAAGACTCTAGGTGGAATGTTATAACCAGAAAATACTGTCCGGAGAAAGCTAGCATATCAGGAGGGTTGGGATGTCATCAATCCCATGATCGGAAGGATAGTTCGAAGTTCATTTTTCGTAAAAACAGACAAAAAAAATTAAAACGTGAAAGCAGACGAGAAATTACTAGGTTTGGCTCAGAAAAAAAATGGTTAACTGCAAACTCTATTAAATATTCAATAGCAAGATTTTTCCAAGGACTTTACCTATCCAGATGATGTTATTTCACAGGGCAAAAGCTAAAATACCTTTAATTTGCCATTCGCTTTTACTTCTATGGTCATCTAAACGTAGGTTTGCTGGGACATTTCCAGTAATAACTTGGGAAAATGTTTGGTTGCTTGTCTTGCTAGATTGGCCATATTTGACTCATTTACTCATATGATTTATAATTTTTCTATTCGTTTCTTCATATCGAATCTAATAATTGAATTAACTGAGAAAACTTGAAACTCAGCATATAAACTACTCTTCTAACGAGCACACACAATATTAAACTTTATCTCCTCATTACAGAAGCTGGTTCAAGCTATATTCGGTATTCTCCCAGTCATATGCTGGCTGGCACCAACAGAAGGAGCACGAATACTTGGCGTCTTCGCTTTCCCGGCCAAAAGCCACCACATAGTGGGAAGTGCTCTTATGGGAGAGCTTGCCAGGAGAGGCCATGAAGTAAGGAAGCAATAAATTTGGGAATGAGAATGACAAATATAATATATCTCTGGGTTCTACTTTCAACTTTACTCCTCATAGGTGACTGTGATAGCTTGTCACCGGCAGGAAGAAAAACTCAATAACTTTACAGAAATCATTGTTGAGCCTCGATATGACTTTTGGTCCGACAGTAAGTGTTCATTTTCAGTAAAGCGCCAAACATCCTGTAATATTATCGATTATATCTGCTTTTCCAACTTTCCTTTCTACACAGTCAGCAAAGCATTCAATAATCTAGATGTATTCCAATTGACCGATATATCAATTGGGGAGAATTTGCGAATGGTCAACATTCTCGGTGACCAGCCAACCGAACATGCCCTTAAACATCCTGAAGTTCAGAAACTTATTCATTCCACCGACTTGGAATTCGATTTGCTAATAGTTGAGCAATTCTTCCAAGAGGCCTTCCTTATGTTAGCAAAGAAGTTCAATGTCCCAATAGTTTCAGTGACAGCATACGGATTCGACAATGCGTTATCAGGATTTATGGGACAAATCACACCATGGGCCCACTCTCCGCACCCTTACTACCCTTTTACGGATCGAATGACATTTTTCGAGAGGCTACACAACGTCTATGTATGTTTGTACACTGAGTGGAATAAACATTGGGTACATATGCCCCGACAGAATGAATTGGCTCAAAAATACTTCGCTCACTTGCCAGGTAATAAGTTTGGAAGTAAAAATAATGTTAGTAGTGTATTAAGGTAGATGGAAGCAATTGAAAGTGAAGGGATTGAAAAGGATGTCGATTTTGGCATAGTTCTTTCCTTTTCGATGATAATTAAAAAAGCATGTGAATAGAAAACAGATGGTTACATTTCCTATTAATAGAGTTAACCAATTGTCCCTAGGTCCACTGCCGTCAATTTGGGATTTGGAGCGAAATATATCTGTAATTTTGATGAACAACCACGTACCATTGGAATGGCCACGCTCACTTGTTATGGGAATGGTACCTGTTGGTGGAATACAAATCAAGCCACCGAAAACCCTGCAAAGAGACATTCGTCAATTTCTTGATGAAGCCAGAAATGGGGCTATCTATTTCAGTTTGGGTAAGTAAAATTATAGTTTTATGTTTATAGAAGCTCGTAAGCTAGTAGATGTAAGTAAGAAAAAGATGGACATTTTCTTCTAAATGAAAAAAGCCCGAATCCGTGGAAGCCTCATTTAAGTCTAACAATTTTGGAAGCAAACACCTGTAATGGATAAGCAAATCCGTCGAGAATATCCAATTCATAAGACTAACTACCCTTCTAAGAGCTCTTCCACACAGTTTATTTTATTGGGTGTGGGTCACATGTCGTCCTACGGAGAAATCTGTTAAAGGGATACTCTCCACTTCAGTGGAAAGTTTGCACTTATTGCTCTTGGCGTGATCTACCGAAAACGAGAGTGCAGCAAGTTCCATAATATGACAAACTGGAAACCCTACTTATCCACGCCATTATTACCTAAACCTTCCCGGAAATGGAGGAGCATGGCAGAGAAAATGTCAGCCATTAAGGAGGGTGGCGGTCGGAGCTTTTCGTTCAAAGGAAAGCTGCTGATGCGGTCACAAATGGCCTAACATCGGTATACGTTTACAGATCAATCCGGACTGGACACCGTGAATGTCGAAACGCTCCCAGATGGTGGCAGAGGAAAATACTACATAAGAAGCAAACCTCCTAAGAAGTACATTTCTAGTTACATATTCCCCTCAGAAGAAGGAAGAAATAAGTGTCCCAACCTACACTTAAATCTAATGAAGAAGACAGACCAAAGAATCCAATCTCTAAGGTGTTATAGGACCGGCATAATCTCGGGATTGCGAGTAGTACTTCAAAAATGTTCACACTATGTGTACTATGGGAGGCGATACGGAATATATATAATCTCGGAGTTGGTAGAACACCCCATCAGACAATTACACAGTTTGAAAAGGGTGCACATATCAATGAAGCTGCGGCGTTGTAACAAGGCAGGGATGTTGAAGATACGAAGCTGGGAGGAGTTATTCACGCGGGGAAGGTCCTAGACTAGACTACACAGCAATATTCACATGCTTCTAGCAAGCGAGTTGAAATGCGGCAAACAGCGCTGGATTGAGGCAAAATCGGAGGATCATCGTAAAATAAAAGTAGACATTATGGAAGTACGATTGATGATGTCAACAAAGTGGAGCTCATTTTAAAAAAAATAGGAATAGTAGGGTGCCAAGCACAGAGCCTTTAGGAACAAGAGAGGAAAGAGAGAAGAAACCGGATGAGTAACCATGGAAAGAAACCCTACAGCGACGTTGTGTGTGTGCATTTGTTTGAGGGGGGGGGAGGCAAAGCGTCGTAACCCTTAGAACAGATTCCCATACGAATATGCGAATACGAATACGCCGGATTCATTTATGTATCGCCGGTTCGGTAGAGGATGTGATGCTACCTACTGGAGTTGTAACACATCAGCATAAAAAATTTGACGTCTGATGGGTCCATAGGCGGTACTCACATAGAAAATGTTCCGCTTCCTCATTACAGGATGAACATATGCCCAGTTAGAATACGTACAAAACTTTGCAGTATTTTTGTTTGGTTCTGGCAGGAAAAGTTTGATGAATTTACCAGCATTAAAGCTCAGCCACCTGCCCTTATTCCCAGTTTTTGATAGCAGCATCAGGCAAGGCTACCGACACTGTTGATTCCGGTCCGGGCATGGAGGAAATTGAACCCTCTTTTGCTGAAACATCCGAGATTTAATCCGTCTGCACCACAATGACCAGCCAGAGTATTTCCACCGTATTGTATCTAGAAACAGAGTCCAATCGATTTCGACGTTCCTGGACGATATTTGAAGTAATCAAAGTACTACTCAACGTCCTCCATGCCATTTAACTATCGCTATAGATCGCGCGATCCGCCTGCCCTGCAACCGCTAGTTAATCGTTCACGTTGCCGCCTTTAGGATCGCAATCATTTCGGCCTGAAGGACTGTTGTGTATTCTCCCAAGTGAAAAGTCCACTTAGGTAGGATAGGTAGACTCCAGCTTCAGAACCCTGTCCTGTTTTCGAGCCATTGCGTCCGTCCAATTCATCCTAGTTTCCTATTCGTTTCAAGATAACTTCATATCTTCTACCAAGCATATGGGGGGATCCGGGAATCAGAAGGCATTGTGGAAACTGGATTCAGTTCTCCCAGTAACTCCTCCAATGCTTTGCGCCCCCGTGCCCATTGTTTTCCCATAGCTCTAATCGAATTAGTCTATGAGCTACTCCCATTACAGTGCTATGAATAAACAAATCCAAAGGTTGCAAATTGAATAATGCATTCACAGCTGCCCAGGATATCGTGCTCATGGCACCGGTGATACCCAGACACACAGTGTTTTGCAGTCTGGCTAATTTACATCGAAAATTCTTTTGTTTCATCTTACCCCACCACACTACCCGTGCATAAGGGAACATCGGCATAATGATAGCAATATATCATATTACTAACTGAGGCCCCCAGCCGAGGCAAACCCCATAAGCTGTGAAAGCTCGTTTCATCTTTACCTCTACATGTTTGTTCCAAAGAAGCTTCTTGTCTAGAATAGTTCCCAGACATTTCACTTTCTTGGAGATTTGAAAGGTTTTACCCCTCATCTCTGCAAGACAAAGATCATTCAGTTTCCTCCTTTTTGTAAATAATACCACTGTGTTTTTATTTGGATTAACTTAAAGTCCATGCCTGAGGCACCAACTGTCAATCAAGTCAAAGGCGCGTTATGAATTTCTACACATCGTTTTGAGATTTTGATAAGAAATTAGCACAGCCACATCATCCGCATAAGTTTGATCGTGTATTGGCAGATTTTGTAGTTCGCCGTAGTGACTCAATCAATATACTCCCCAGAAGTGGCGATAGCACACCTCCTTCAGGGCAGCCTCTCGTCGCTTCCGTTGTTAAATAGCGGCCAACACCCACTTCAGCACATAGCAATCTCTACGACAACATTGCGTAGATCCACTTTCTTAAAGTTTCATCAATACCATGCTCTATGTCGACGTCACAAAGCTTTCGGAAGGCGCATAGTCAACCACCCCCTCAATGTCCACGAATACCCCCATCGCGTCCCCTATCTTTGCAACCAAGGAGTGAAGAGCTGACTCACAGGACTTTCCACGATTGTAAACATGTTGGTTTTCATTGATTGGGTGCGACCTTAGCGCCTCCTCGCGAATGTGATCCTCAACGAGTCTTTCAGACATTTCAACGAAAATGAAGTTCAGTTGATTTGCCTGAAGTTCTTTGGATTTGAATAGTCATCTTTCCCAGGCTTAGGTATGAAGACTACCTTAATCTTCTGCCAAGAGGAAGGCACAAGCCTAAAGCAAAACATCCCCGTATAATATTTCTTAGAAGTTGCTCTAAGTGCTCTATACCCTCCTTTAGCATGGCTGGGTAGGTACCATCCATGCCAGGTGCTTTTAAGTGTTGAAATGATAATATAGCAGCTCTCGCCTTTTCATTGGTGACCACTGCTCTCGCAGTTTCCCAATTCCTCTTGCAACATCCTCGTATTGAAAGGTTTGCAGAAATCGCCAATTCTCTTCCTCCCATTTCTGGGATCTGTTCTCCCGGGTGGTGTACCCCTCTTGGTGTACCAAGAGAGTCTATATAGGCTCAACTCTCGAGTTTGTTAAAGTCCCATTCGGTTTTCTAAGAGAATCCAACTTGGCTGACTCATTCTTATTAAGGACTCTGCATAGCATGGAAGTCATGGAAGAGATCGGTAAAGTATTGGGTGTATGAATTGATTTTATCCGTTTCTTTGTTAAAATCAAATGTTAATGCATTTTACATAGGAATGTTATGCAATGTATGCTCCATCTGTAGCTACAGCTTCCACTCTTTCTTTTACGCATTGCTTCTCTGAAGAAATCTTCTTATTTTGAGGCGATCCATTGAGCAAGCCAATGTTCGATATCTTCAAGAAAATTGAGCGGCTAGTCTGGAAGGGCTAACTGCATCGACCAGATTCAGTGGTAATCTGAAGGAGGTATGTCTAATGAATACAGCGGGTGGAGTAGGACATCCCAGCTCTGCCTTTCCCAGTAGGTTTTAACAACAGAAGTAACATGAGGCCTGACGTTAACATGTTGAAAAATTAATTTTTTGTCTGTTCACTCATTCCGGACTGTTTTCTTCTCTTCTTCTCTTTCACGCATTAGTTGTCATCTGTAGACATCGCCAGTAATAGGTTCGCCTGTTCCTAGCAACTGATAATACACCAAACCCTTTTAATCCCACCAGATATACAACGTACCCTCACCACAATGAATATCTCGCTTTCGCTGCGATGGACCTGGCTCTCCCAGCTTCATCCCGGCTTAATCCATTTTTCATATTTTGCATTATTTCTATGCAGAAAATAACCCGGGGTGAAAATTGCGCCGAAAGCAGGGCCCGGGGTGAGAATTGTATGGGTCTGAAGGGAAAGTGATGCTGGCCAGCCTATTATCCCTTTTTTTCATTGAAAATTTCTTTTTCGGGCTCCCGAGAAAACTCTAGGCAAGAGGGAATCTTTCCTTTCCTCCCCTCCCCCCTCTCATTTGACCTGGATAGAAAAAATACTTTTATACACATCAGGCCGATGTCAAATGCTCTCTTAGACAGCCTGTCAAAAATACATTCGCACACAAATGCTGCTGAAGCCTTTTTGAATGACAGGACTTCTAGTTGTTATGACATCTGTTGGAAGAGGGGTGGAATTAACTCACACACCCACTGTCGAACGGCAGCGGGATTATATAAGCGGCCGATGTTTAAATTTGGAAGTTTCAGCTCTTCAACCCTACAAGAAGTGACGGACGCAATCAGATAGTGGTCCCTTTCGAGGCCGAAGTTAGCACTTCTCTTATTACGCAGATCTGGAAGACATGTCCAAAATCTACTGCTGATGGCAAAGTTGCCAATCTGATTGCTGGTATGGTGTCGGTCAGTTGAAACTCAACTAACCTTATGGCAAGCTCTGTGCTCGAGCAATGTGTCACCATTATGAAGGCGATGGAATTTCCAGAAATCGACAAACCTCCCGCCATTATCGTTGCGATCACAAAGACCGTGTTTCTCCATCTGTTCTCCATCATGTTCGACCAACTTGTTTCCATTGAAAAGAGGGACGAAGACGGCTACGGTTTCTTACCAGGGCAGAGGCAAATCCTCAGACGCTGCCTCACCTCTGCCCTGGGAGTAGCGTTACCGAAGCGGCTCGTAGGTATTGTACGCTCCTTTTTATGATTACATTCAGCCTAAATCCGCCCATATTTCGGACCAAAACTTGCCCGGAGTTTGACAATTTCTTTTTAGGGACTGAGGAGTCTTAAGTCCGCATCCATTTAATATCGGACCGGGCGGATTTACGCTGAATATAATTCGTACCCTTGTTGCCTCTGCTCTGGTAAGAAACCGTAGCCGTCTTCGTTCCTCTTTTAGTTTTTGAACTTTGGGTATTAACTCAAAAAGAGGAGTCCGTGGACCATAAAGGGTGGGAGTAAGTTGCTCTCCATTTGGTCTGGTCCGACATTAAATGGATGCGGACTTAGGACTCCTCAATCCCTAAAAAGAAATTCTTTTCATTGCCCTCCTTGGCATCATGATCACAATGCCACCTTTAGGAAACCTGCTTTGAACTGCGTGTAATTGTTTGTACAAAGTGTCCTTCTCCACTATATCGGAAATTTTCGTTGGTACATACCACTGTACAATTATGATGCTCCTTATCCTGGACCGGAATCTTGTAGTCAGAATGAATGACGAGAAATGAAGAGAGCGTGACTTACGGTAGCTGTCATAAACAATCCGATACTAAACCAGATACGATTATGCGGAAGCGTGAAGGAGAACACGGCCCATGGTGTTTGTAGTTCGGCTAGCCGAATGTTAAAATCTATGGTTTTGGGTTTCAATTTCTAGCATCTAAAATCAGCATACCTAACATTTCGTCATGTCGGACAGCCGTCGCGCATAATAGAGCATAATTTTTGCCCTGAATCATCCTACTTCCAAGAACTTCCTCCATATAACTGCTTTACCACTTACATTGCTAAATCCAAATTTATTCTACCTTATTACCTTGATTGAAGCCTGAGTCCTCTCGGACTTTTGGAAATATACATATACACTTTAAGGTGTCACCTCTTTTTTGCGTCAACCTTTGCTTACGGCTCCAGGGTCAATTTTTGGGACTAGCTGCTTTCGTGGAACCATCCAACACTTTGTAGATTTACTTCAATCCCCCCTTAGGCTCATTCTAGATACAAACGTCAAAATATGGAACACGATACAGGAAAGTTTCATGGAAATAGGACTATTGTCAACAAAGTTATAGAATGTCAAAGTTGTCCTTTTGTGTGCAAATTTATTAGACCTTAAGAAATTGCCTAATGTCAGTATCAAATTAAATTGAATAATCTGGCATATTAAATGTACGAGCTTGTCACAGACCCAAATATTTTTACATGAGAAATTCGCAAAGCCTTTCGTACCCACAGCGTCAAGCTACTTTCTGATATATTCAGGACTAGAATTCTAGCTGCATTTTCTTATATGTATCGATGTTGGACTTTAATTCATTGCTTCTTCATAATTAGTCTGTCAGGCACATCCTTCTTTCCCTCTTTTGTAAGGGTATCACCATGATTTTGCAGGACCATAACTAATCATGACCTACTTATCATGTCACCGATATCTAAGAGTATCTAAACGCATCTGAGTAGCAAAACGGGAGTATTTCAAACATTAGAAGCTCCAGGAAAAGGAATCAAACATTTTACCTAGCAACCGAGCCTAAAATCTTTTGCTGGTTCTTGAGATCCACGTGACTTCACTTCGAGATGAAAAGCGCTTTGCCAAAATAACAAACTTCAGTTCAGTCCGATTAATTTAAAGTTGAATAAATCCGATCAGATAAATTATGAAAGTCAGAACATCTCAACGGCGTTCAATACAATCAAATTTCGGAAATTACACCAGAAAAAATGATATCAGAATACTCTCACAAACTTTTCCATGAACTCATTGATTCACATTTCCATCTAAATATCATATATTTCCATTTGCTTAGACTTCACTTTCACTTTCTTTTAGGAACAAATGTCGATAGCTCTCGAATGCCAGCATCAAAAGTTGAAGCCTTCATAAAAGTCTTCGCAAAGTTGAAGGAACGAGTCCTTTGGAAATGGGGAGATGAAAATATTCCGAATCTGCCGAAAAATGTTATGGTGAAGAAATGGATGCCACAAAATGATATTCTTGCTCATCCCCATGTCAAACTCTTCATCTCTCATGGCGGTCTCCTAAGCGTTCAAGAAGCTGTCTACAGAAGTGTGCCAATACTTGGAATACCATTTTATGGGGATCAGGTAATTCTCACTTTTAATACAAGCACTCTTTTCCAATTCTTATTGTAGGGATTGAATAACAGGATGTGGAGGAAGTATTTTTACTTATGGCTTTATGGTGAGCCGAATCACTGTGTCACTTGATGGTAGTCGAAAAATCTTTTTTCTTTGAGGAAAGATACTTTAGCAATATGTCAAAGAAACTGAACCCAACTGGCGGGCGACTCTTGAATTCTAAGTCAAACGAAAATAATGTCGAGCAAAGTCCTCGACCCAGAAATTAGTCCTTGGTATCCGAAATTATTCGAGCAGTTTGAATAAGCATTTAACCTATTCCATAGATGAAAATCTGCGGACCCAGGCGATGTCCTTTCAGAGCGAGAAGTAGACTGAAAGCGATGAGGTCAAACCATTTGAGGTGTACTTTCTAGATAGCCTTCAACCTAGGAATTGGTCCTTGAGATGTAAAATTATATCATTCAAGCAGATTAAGCTGTCCCTGATGATATTATTCCTGTTAGTTATTTGGTGATAGAAGGATTAAATAACCTGGGCTTGTGTGTTTTCTGTATCACCTATCTTTACTGCACGCTTATGTTCCAAGAACCTGGTGAGAGGAGGAGTTCGTATTTAATATAAAGCCTAAAAGGCTAAAAAAACTTTGACCAATCAGCCGAACTTCCTTTTGGATAAAACATTAAAACGATTGCCAAATGGAGTTGGATACATATGCATGTTTCCGAGACAATATCAGAAGTCCTGGCGGATGCTTAGTGCTACGGAATGGCAATAGGAAAAATTTAACCTCTCTCATCCTGACGAGATAACTGGATATATATATCCATAATAAACCAAATTTTAATATATCCACGTACCATTTGGTGTCCATGTTTATCGGAAGGAAAGAGCACGAAGCCTGTTAGTTATATGATTTTCAAGTAAAAGATACTCGCCACGATCACTGAGAAGGGAGAATAGTCGCTAGACAGCTTCAACTTTTTTAGTAATATTCACCGACGGGTTAGCCTTGGATACTGGATCAGGTTTAGATGAAATAAGTCGGGAATATTTTGGTAGTTTGAGGTCTGATTGAAAAGTTCCAGGATTGAAAAGTGCGCGTTGACAGCTGGTCTTGCGTTTGTTTTGTAGCGGAAACCTTGCTGAGTAATCTCTATTTTGCTTTGTTGCTCGAACCTTCTCCAAACCGATTCTTCAGTTGTTTTATCTGTTTTTCGTGTATTGCGTTTTTCGCCATATACGTGAAAGAGGAGCAACGTGATTGCGTTCAATGGCGCAAATCGTTCACGGAGACTTTTCAAATGCTGCAGCAAGTCTTTGGTAATGAAGTGATGAGTCGTTCACGGTATCACGAGTGGCTTAAATGGTTCAAAGAAGCCAGAACATCAACGGAAAATGACCCTCGTTCAGAAAGGCCTTCACCACAATTGACGACTTACATTTGGCCAAAGGGAATGCCCTTGTGCGTTCCAATCGTCGTTTCACGATTCGAGAGATGGCAGAGGAGTCCGATATCTCATTTGGGTCATGTCACGAGATTTTGACCCAAAAATTGAGGATGAGAAGGGTTGTAGCCAAGTTTATTCCACGACTGATGACAGGGGATCATGTTCTGTTTGAGGCTTTCGTCAAACAAGATCTGATGCTTTTAATTACTAGAAATTCACCTTCTTTCCGAAGGAATGGCTCCGGCTCAATAGTCCATCTAGCATATGTGGGACCCGTATTAGTAAGGACAATGGTTCTCCTTCAGAACCAAAATGGGCCCTACGGTGGTGGGCGTTCTCGTCAATGATGAACTGAAAATCAGGGTTGGTTTATGGAAACATTTGAGAGGATTCGTTTATAGAGTTGCTACTGGGAGGTCATGGTCTCGATGTGACGCATGTGAAACTGCCATACCTGGGCGAAAGATCCTCACCAATCATCGGTGGAACGTCGAAATTGCAGATTTGCTGCAACAGAAACAACACACAGCCAAAGATCCAGGAGAAGAACAGACTTCGGGAAAAAACAGGGAGAATACCCAAGTTTCGATGTAGCCTTAAGCGATGTATATATATATTAAGCGCAACGGAAAATACTTCAAAGAACTTTACTCGGAAACACGTTGAAATCACTGGGGAACAAGATTTTTATGAAGAACCTCAAATGCGCAAACAACACAGCTAGCCTGCCTGCATCTTCCGTTCCCAATAGGGTTCTTAAACACGCTGTTAAAACTACACATGACTGGTTTATCATCGTATTTAAGGCATGCTAGAAGGAGTTTTCCCTGCTCAGTTGAAGATAATTTCACTAACGAAGCCCAATACGGGGACGAGAGATTGATCATGGTACCGCCCGACTTGCCATACAGACATGATGGTCTGTATGGAGGTATGGAGGGTATCTCGGAGCATGGGCACCATATAGTGGCGGCTTTTTGATTTTTTTTTAACATTTTTCGGTTGGGTACTTTCTGAGAATGGGTCCGTGAACGAAATGATCAATTTTGACCCCCCGCACTCCCACCTTTCCAGTTCCAACCTTTTCACCAAATTTGATGTCAATTGTTATTTCACCTCCAAGAAAAATGCCTGTGACAGACAGACAAACCTGTTTATGTGTAAATATGTGTTCATGCACTTTTATTTTCTGACTGTGCAGAAAATAAAACCAAAATGGAAGAAGAGAGAAGGAGGAAACTTACGGGGCAGGAGCTCGGAACCCCAGTACCGGCGGCTTTTGGGAGTGAGCAAGCCAGCTCCCGGCCGTCAATATCCCTCAACCGCAGTGCCTCGGTGGTCGACACCTTGGCCACCATGGCATTTAATACTACAAGTGATTTCGAAGAACGGAACTAAAAGCACGGAAGGTAAAAAGCCTGTGCCCCAAGTACAAGCGTTAGCATTCGAAGGGAAATCTAAGGAGAACGAAAATGGTGCATGGACGAAGATCTTTAATAAAAAGGCAAAGAACAAAGCAAAATTGCGAACTCGCCCAGAGGCAATCGTTATCTCTAATAAGGGCAATTTGTCTTACGCGGGGATTCTAAAAAAGGTGAAATCTGACCCCGACCTCAAATATCTGGGTGGAGATGTCAGCAAGATTCGAGGGACCTAGAAAGGCGATCTAATGTTTGAGTTAAAAAAATCCAGCTGGGGTAAAACCAACGGCTTTCGCACCCAAGTGAAGACCTCACTTGGGGAGAATGTCACCGCTCAGGCCCATGAGATCTACATACAGTGCAAAGATCTTGACGAAGTGACATCCAGAGAAAAAATATCGTGAGTTTGAGAAAAGCTTGCGGTAATACTCAACCGGCCACAATGCGACTACCAGTGGAGGCCGCGCAGAAATTATTGTCGGCGGGAAAGGTTCGAATTTGATGGGTTGTCTGTTGTGGAAGATGTGTTTCCAGTGTTTCCAGTGTTTCATGTTTGGACACTTTGCGAAGGCATGCATAATCGACATTGGTCGATCCGATCGTTGCACAAAGGACATATTGCAAAGGAGTGTAATAAGGGCCCCAAATGCAGCCTAACGAACAGCTCAGCGGGCGGTAGTTTGCCATTCAGCGGAGCAAGAGGTAATGCTTTAAGGAGCTCAGATGTAAATCTGTGGAGGAGCGCCTATAGAATTGTGATGGGATGGTTGAGAGGCCGGTCATCAAATCAAGTGTCCTCTTCTGTTGTAAATCATCCAGGGGTCATTTGCGCAGCAAGGGAAGTGCACTGACACATTTCGGAAATCCCTGAATGTGACGGCAATTCCTGCAGTGACCACAGATGAGCTGTTGGAGATCTGGAGCAGAATAGGTGATAACAAAGCCATCTATCTCGCAACTATTGTCGATAGCTACCTGCGAGAACAGACGTTCTGATGACACCGATAATGGACCTAAGGAGTACGTTGTCTCCGCGGGTGTCCCACAGGGCTCCGAACTTGGTTTACTACTGTGAAACATCAATGATCTACTTAACCTTCTGGTTCCGCAGGAGGTCACGGTGGTGGGTTATGCCGATGATATGGCATTGCTTATAGTCGCAAATCATCTAGAGGATGCTGAGTTCTACTCTTGCGAAACAATCAGTGCTGTAAAGGCCTGGTTAGACAATGCTGGACTGGCACTTCATTACAAAACGCCAGAAGGGAAAATACGCCCGAATTAGAATCGGCAATTATACGGTGCCATGGGCAGGCCACGGTTTACTTGTAGTAAGTATATTGCCAAAGTGGTGAGCTCGATCTTGTTTTGTGCCATCCCTATTTGGGGAAAGGCATTTGGTATATCATGTAATGCTTATAATGAGCGCGGTATATAGGAGGACAGTGCTAAGGGTGTTTTTTGCCTTCAGAACCATCTCAAATGGGACTGCACTCGTCATCCCCGGAATGATGGCAATTGACATCTTGGCAGATGAGATGACGAGTGTATGCAATCAGTCTCACCTTTGTCGCAGCCAAACGACGTCTAAAGGGAGAGATCTGTAAATAGATAGCACGAGTGTTGGGACCACTCGGGAAAGGGCCAGTGGACAGTGGTTGAGGAGAAAACATAGGGAGATTAATTATAATCTCACCCAGTTTCTGACCGGGCATGGGGGATATCGCCAGCACCTCCACAGGTTCAAATTGGACAATTCGCCCAATTGTCCCAAGTGCGAGGGAGTCCCCGAAGACCCAGAGAACAAACGAGTATTCCTCCACTGTCCGAGATATTTCGGGGGTGATTTTAGTGGGTAAAAATCCCACACTCTGGTATGTCCTGTCTTTATATAGATGAAGGACGTCCATACAGAGCATGTAATATTTCTCGTATTATGCTGGAAAAGATATAATTTTTAACAATTTTGTTCAGCTCCATTTCGTTCTAATTTTCAGGTGGTCCTTTATTTAATTTTCTTCATTTTTCTAAATCGTAGATATCTAATGACAACATACTTCTAACATCCACTCCAATGAATTCCGCAAATTTTTCATGTGTCTTTGCTTCCTTATAAGCTTTGCTCGACTGCTACCTTTAAATTTATCTTATTTAAGAACATTCCCTTAAAGGACTTCATAATTTCTATTTCAGTTCTTAAACACAAAGAAGGCGGCGAATGAGGGCTACGGCGTTTATTTGGATTTCAATAATATAACGGAAACATCATTGACATGGGCTTTGCAGAAGCTCCTCTATGACCCCGAGTATATGATCCGGATCCGGGAGGTGTCGAGAATATTTCGAGATAGACAATCGAGCGCTATGGAAACAGCCATTTATTGGATTGACTACACAATACGAAATAAAGGAGCACCTTACATGAAATCCAGTGCGGCGCTATTGCCATGGTATAGTCTGTACCTAATTGACGTTATTGGTTTCGTATTCGGCGTATTGTTTGCCGGCTTACTAGGGATTTACTTGATAGGAAAATTCATCAGACGTTTGACTAAATCGAAAAAAGAGAAATTATATTATAAAATAAATTAGTGTCATCATTAAATTGCCTTCTTCATTGAACTTTATACGTGTCTCTAAGCCAGTGATGAGTGACTGTTGAAAAGGTTTGATTGTAGGTGGAGTTAGTCCGTAATAGGATATCACATTACCAAAAGTTTAATTTGAAAATTGTTTAGGTATATAAATGCCTAATGCCCACATGTGCACATTTGTCCTTGATCAGCTACTAAAAGTCATGTGAATTCCCTTCAATAATAATTGCCTCACAATTCTTTACAGGGCTCGGAAAACGTGGAAATATGCCTAATAAAAAAGGAACTCTCTTCAAGAATTGAATTTTCCCTCCGCTCAGATAGTCTACCAACCATTCAACTGCAATTCCTCCTGCTCCATTTCAAGCTTAATAGCGTATGCATTTCTCCGTTAAAAATAATGGGAGCTGAGTATCCGCTGGTTCTTAGTGCTCGACTATATTGCGCCATAATACACAATCCTACAGTAGTTTTCCATTCATCTTTCTATTGGAAACGATTTCCTTGCCTGCACTTTTACTCCTTTTGTTGTCCTCATAAGCTCTTCGAATGCTTCTTAACTTTGTGATGGAGCGTGGAGGAAAATTGCTTCAGGCGACTGGTCAATGAACCGGGGGTAATGGAAGTGGAAATGTAGAGCTTGAAAAGAAAAATGTTGTTCCGAACAAAGGAAAGAAAGGAATCTTATGTTGGTATCAATGTTTAATTCGAATAAGAGAGATTTATGTATATTTTTAAAAATTTTGCCTTTAGTTGGCAGCTTTCAAGCTTCTGTCTGGTTTAATTCAATAATGCACAAAAAGAAAATTGTTGTAAATTATGCGAATGTGGCCCTAGGTTTTCCTTGCTTTTGTTGCTTCGTTCTTGATGAAAAAGAAAATATAAATACTTTCACTTCAAACATTGAGGCCCAGCATGCTTCCATTGTTCTCTCATATTTGTGAACCAATCTACATACTAATTCTGTTTAAAAAAATCTTTAATAAAGATAATGATTAGGTATGCTTAAAAGAGCATCCCTGAGCAGAGCTATCCGACCAACGAAAAAGATTGCTTAATTTCACTCTTCCGTTCAGTCCACAATGATGTGCAGTTCCAAATCCCCCGAGACGCGAACTATGCACTACATTGACAGCAGTCGCCACGAAGCGTCAACGCCAATGCTGACGTAATCAGCTTTTAATTTGAAGAGTAATAATAATAGAAAAAGAGCTCCGCCGTAGCCGGTCCCAAACCCGGTTGTGAAAGGAGGAGGGACGCTTCAGTCTGAATGGCTGTACGCCACCGCAACGTCTCAGGGGGTAGCTGAGGCAAGTGTAGGAACTTTGCAGTCTTGCAGATTACTCACTGAGGAAGCTATCACCACACCTGACAGCTAGAGATAAAATGCACCACCAAAAATGAGAAGAAGGAGAAATTTGAGGTCCGGTACGAATAACCGGCGGGAGTCGTCTAACTTGGTAACTGAGTTGGGCTTCCATAATGGACTGCACGGCGTCGAAACCGCTAGTCGTGGGGTGATTCGACGTCTAGGCGCCACGACGACCAGGAGCATTGGTCCACCTGTTGCAGCTGTTTCGTCACAATCTGTGACGACCACTTCAGCGGGTTCGCGTAGGAAGCGGATGAAGTGGACTGAAGAAATGAACCTCTTCATCATCCGCTCCTACTACGAAATAAAGGCGGGCGGGTGCAACATTTTACCTCCCCTTGTTGCACCAGAGATTCGTCGAGCGTTTCGCGCGCGTGACTGTGCAGCGAGTCACCGCTTTATAACTCGCAGCGACACAATGCCGGCCATCATCAAGGAGCGTGTTCGACTTGGAGTCATCGCGTAGACTGGTGACCGAGAGTCGATGGGGGCAGAGACAGCGGCATCAACAACAAATACTCGCCGAAGTACTCTTCTCCATCGTCCAGTTGAAAATTCCGAGGTTCTGAGGTTCGTGACGAATTCCAAAGAGTGTGCATAGAATTCTCGGAAATGGATCTTTTGCATAGAGATATTCCCAGGCTCTATGCATCTCCAGCAACTCTGAAAATTCTATCTCAAATCAATGATGAGATTGCATCTCGACTGTATGCTGATATCGCTGCTGCAACTACATTCACTTGTGTATTGTGGTGCAGTTACGGCTGTCAGATTGCACGGTCAGAAGATTCACTTTCGCGTTATTGGTTTGAGTGGGCAAAGAGATCAACCATGGAAAATTCGCCTGGAGCGTCGGCGGGATTCACTAAGGAAAGACATTGCTAGGCTGATACAAATCAGCACTGGCAATGCCAGCAGACGGATGAGAAATAAAGTGCAGAGGGTTTAGAGAAACTATGCTATCCCCAGTGAGATACCCGTAGTTGAAATTCTGAACACACTAAAGCAACTTTGGGGATTACCGGCCCAGCATGTTGAGTGGATCACCGCCGAAGGCACCCGCCATGCCACAACGTCTGGCATGATTTTTGCGGATGTTACCGAAGAGGAGGTTCGGCGAGCCATAAACAGCTCGAAGTACTGGAGAGGCCCAGGACTGGGTCATCATTTGGCTCACCGCATAAATCAGGCCATTAGTCGGCCGGAGGAATTTCCACACTTCCATTAATAGTGGAAGGGTCAATGCGCACCTCGAGAACAAGAACATTCTGTCGGAGGAGCAGAAGGACTGCCGAGTTGGGGCAAGGGGTTGCAAAGAGCAACTCATTATCGACTCGGTAGTTGTAGGACAAGCAACTAGAGGCCAAACAAACCTCTTTAGTTGCTAGATTGATTATACCAAGGCTTTCGATAGCGTCCTACATACGTAGGTAATCGATGTCCTATATCTATATCGCTTTGATCCGAAACTAATAGAGTTTTTGGCGACAGTCATGGAAGGGTAGCATACCATCTTCTCAGTGCGTACATTTGAGGGTGCTTATACCTTAGAATCCATCCGTATACAGAGGGACATCTTCCAGGGGAATTCATTGAGTCCCCTTTGGTTTTGGCACTGAATCCCCTTTCATGGCTACTGAATGATCCTAGAGGGCTTGGTTTTGCAATAAAGTATAGTCCACCTGTTAAGTGCGAACTGACACACTTGGTGTACTTAGATGACATCAATTGTATGCTGGTACTGACGACCATCTTAGAAATCTGTTGCGAATATTAGACAGCCGTGATATTCGGATGAAATTTGGATGAGACAAATGTCGAATCCAAGCCATCCGCAAAGGTCATCACGAGCCGCATGCCGCACATATCAGTGGTGACCTCCACATCGAAGCTATGACGGAAACAGACTTCTAAAAGTACCGGGGAATTCTGAAAGGAACCCATGCTTGAGTTGGCTATCTGAAGGATGCTCTGCTGTCCGAATTCTTGCAACGTGTAAAACTGGTACTGAAAACGCTCCTTTCGGGGAAGAATAATATAAGCGCATTGAACATATTCGTTATCCCTTCACTGGCTTATGCTTCGGAATATTGCCGTGGACGAAGACTGATTTGGAAATAATCCAGCGGCGAATACGGACCACTATGTCCAAATTCCGAATGCATCATCCAATGCCTGCTGTGGAGCGGATGAACCTGCGTCGTAACATCGGAAGTAGGGGCGTGGTTGACGTGGCGACACAACATCATCGCTCGCTGCGCTCTGATTTTTACAGCAAAGAGCGGAGAAGTCGGGCCAAGAGCGGATCGATAGAAGGAAGTCGGAGGCAATGCATGATAAACACTTGAAACGTCTTTGGCAGCCATTTGTCGATTTGCATTTGTCGAACAGATGGTTGTGTGCCGGGGACCTCTTTGCGGAGACGTAGGGGTGCATGTGTACCATTCAGTGGTCACCACCCGAGCTTATAAAAAGCTCATCATGAAAGAAATGGGTGGAGGACGACCAGTGCAGAATGTGTGGTTCGGCGTTAGAGATGTTGGACCATCGCATTTCTGACTGACACATTGACAAATCCCTCTGCCACCAGTGAGATTTGAACCGCGAACTTCCGCCCAGCTCTCTAACCACTTGAACCATCCTGACACAATTAATTACACAATTTCATTTAAGATAATAATAAAGTTCGACGTGATCATAATAGTGATGACTCCGGCGGAATTTTCCTATTTTCTCGTGGACTCGCATTTTAATTATTCAAGTCCCGCCCCACCCACTATTTTTAGTGAATCCCACTACCTGAGTGGGCCACTGGAAGAATTTCCTGGCCGAAGGATAATTTCGGGACGATGAAGAGATGGTAAACGAACAGTAGTGACTGGAGGAACATCGCACCCTGCGGAGCTATTAACTTCATAGCCCAAGTCGTCGTGCTCAATCACCCTGAGATGTCCAAAGGCTACACTCCAGTGTTGGATTGCCATACCACCCGCATTGATTGCAAAATCAGGAACAAGATCGATTGTCGTTCCGACAAGACCACGGAGGAGAACCCCGACGATTGCTCCTTTCTCGGGGAAGCGTTAATTTCTGCGGCAGCGATTGTCTACGTCAGGAAGTTTTTGCAATGGAAATTCCCTTCTTATTTCGGTATTACGGCAATTTGGGCACAGATTTTTATTACCTACAACTAATGGTGACCACTTGCAGTGAAAACCGATGCAAAAATAGTGTTTAGAAGGAAATGTTCAAAACCCGTTAAATAATCGGGTCATGGCTACGTCCCAATCAAACCTTAGCGCGCCAAGTACCACCAGGAGTTCCCTCCATAAAGTCGATTCTTCATTCGTGATAAGAGGCAGACCGTCCCTATCGATGTAATTAAAACTGTCGAAAAGGCGATTCGCCAACATCTTGCTACGCGCTATACAACTAATTATTTGATCCGAAAAAGCAGTGTCTGCCCCGTCTTGTTTTTCTACCATAGATATCGGACTTATAAACTTTCCGGGCTGGATCATCCATACAGACCAGATGACCACCGATAAAAAAATCATCATAACATTGCACGCCTCCGGTCTTCCAGTTTGTCATGGTTAGAAAGTCCATAGCAAAGTTTCTCGTGAAGTTCAGCTTTCGTGTAGCATAGTCCGTGGGCAATGCCCAGATTTCTTCGAGGTACTTCGTCTAGGATGTTACTGTGGCAGTAGGACTTCGCCGCCCAACCTCCGGACTCACATAGTCTGACGGCACTGCACGCTACCACGTGTTTAATGTGGAGGTCTAGGGGAGGATAAGCAAGATCACATTGAGAGCATCATCCGGGCAGAACTTCAGAGCCCCAATAGCACCTGCATACGCAGTTCTTTGGATTCTATTAAGCTTCATCCTATTGTATTTTTTGCTCAAAGACTGCTACCATACAATAGAGCCGTACGTTAGGATTGGAGCGATGTACATCCAGAGAACCATCCTCGGCCAGAGAACCCATTTCTTTGCAAGGGTTCTCTTGAAGCCATAGAAGGATATGCAGGCCTTTTTTTCCTCAGTTTTATGTTCAATCTCCAATTTAGTTTTGGATCCAGAATTACCCTCAGATACTTTGCATTGGAGGAAAGAACCAATCTTTGTTCATTCAGCCGTGGTGGGTGGAATTCAGGTATCCTTCTCTTGGTGGTGAATAGCATCAGTTTCATTTTGGTTGGGTTTATGCCGAGTCCGCATCTTGCGTCCCACAAGTACACGGAAACATCCCTGACACTAATATCACCAAGTCGTCGGCATACGCCACCATCTTCACTCCGCTTCTGTCCAATATTCAACACCATCTGGTGCCACCCTGGGGCATGTTTCTGTTCACAAATCTGATCAAGTGGTTGCCTCCCAGATCCGACTGCATTATTCTGGTACATAACATGGATATAGACCAATGCGTAAGATACCCTTCCAATCCAATACTGACCAAGGTTTCTTTGATGGCGTTGGTATTACCGTTGTTGAAAGTTCCCTCTATATCCAAGAAGGCAGCTAGGGTATACTGCTTGTATTGCAGTGACCGCTCAATCGTGTCAATTACCTCGTGGAAAGCAGTTTCTGTAGATTTTCCTTTGAGGTAGGCATGGTGGGACTTAAAGAAAGGCGTGCTCTCGATAATCGTCCTTAAGTGGATGTCCAGTACGCGCTCTAGGGTCTTCAACACGAAAGAAAGTCCTTCGTGGACTCGTGATCGCACCTGCCCGTATGCCCGTGCGCATCTCCAGGACTGTGGTACGTATCCTAAAGAGATGCCACTCAGGTAAATCTCAACACACCAAGGCGCAACCCTTTCTTCCTTCTGCAGCATGGCTGGCATTATGCCATCTGGGCCTGGAGATTTATATGCGGAGAAGCTGTTTATAGCCCATCCGATCTTATCCTCAGTAATTAGCAATTTGATAATCTCGCACATCTGGGGTGGCCGCAAACCCTTTTGGCGGTCTTAATAGCCGACTTTTACTTCTTCAGGCAGTTCTTGTATGGCTGCCACTATTGATGCTTGCAGCAGATGTTGAAGATTTTCATGGTCAGCTTCCTGAGGCTGGAGAGCCACGGTGGCAGTATCTTTTTGCTATACTTAGTAGGGCACGAGACTTTAAGGGCGGTATCGAATGCCTTTTAAAGAGCTCGACCTTTAACTCCAGTTCGTCTGTCATGCTAATTTAACCAATCTTACCAATTTGCACACCGGAGAGTTTGTCGTTAATTACTTGATCAGATTTTCTCCAGTCGATGCTCTTGGGGTCTCTGCAAGGTTTCGAAACCTCTGCGGTGAGATCTAGACTAAAAAGTATCCAACTGTGATCTGAGGAGGGTTTCTGGTCAGACGTTCTCCACCCTAAGAATCCCATTGTCGGTTATCAGGATGATATCAAGGACTTCCTACCAACCATCACAGTTCTCCGAGCTAGGGAAATGAAGGGTGTATATGGGACTTTAATATTCCACTGAAATGCCAATTTTTATCGTTAATTATAACATCAACATCTAATTTGCAAGGCTTAAGTAAATTCGTGGGAAATTGATAAGTTTGAACTGCTACCACTTCGACATTAATTACCAGATTAGCAAATCTAATACCCCTAAGATGAACTTAAAGGGATTTTTCAGGCATTTATTTGAGCAGATATCACAATGGGACATATTTTCAAGCCTAGATTTAATATAATTGATATAAGTGCATGATCCTCAGATTTATGGGTTGGGTAGTCTCCGAAAATGAGCCCCGGCTCGCGTTAAAAGTGCACAGTTAGACTTCTTACTGGCGCCTTTCATAATTTACATCAAAACCCTTTGCATGTATGAGGAGCACCCCATTAACTTAACTTAAATTTATGTCCCTCATGCGAGGGTTTTTCTAGTTTTCGAAGTGCGACGGAGAGACAGACAATGAATCGATTTTAATAAGGTTACCCTAACCTTACAAATGTCAGATACTCCAACCCCATGTGTGTGTGTGTGTGTGTGTGGTGGGGAGAAGCTACAGCTTCTGAGCACTCAGGCCGTGTTGGCCCATTGTACTCGCGTCCCCCGTCTAACGGAATATTCCGGATTCGTTAACGTATCGTAGGATTTCCGTTAGTGGATGTGATGCTACCCGTCGTAATTGGAGAACATCGGCACCAAAGATTTGATGCCTGATGCGTCCATAGGCGGGGCATTCACATAGGAAATGCTCCGTGGATTCCGCTTCCTCATTACAGGAGGGACACGTATCATCTTCGGTAATTCCTATTCTGAACATATGCCCAGCTAGTGAATTATGGCCTGTCAGAATGCCCACAATACACCTGCAAGTCCTCCTGCTTTTCGACAGGATAAACTTTGCGGTACGTATGTTGGGTTCTGGCAGGAAAAGTTTGGTGTGTCGAGCAGCATTAAGGCTCTGCCACCTGTCATTATGGGAAACTTGTTCCCAGTTTTTGAAAACAGATTTAGCCAATGCTACTGATACCCCAATTGCTGGCTCCGGTCGCGGCATAGGGGAGATTGACCCCTCTTTCGCTAAAGCGTCCGAGATTTCATTTCCTTCTATGCCACAGTGACCAGGTACCCAGAGTAGTTCCACCGTATTGAATCTAGACATAGAATTCAAACGGTTTCTGCATTCCTGAACGATTTTCGAGGTGATCAAAGGACTGCTCAATGCCCTCAGTGCAGCTTGACTGTCACTGCAGATTGCGATGCGCCTGCCCTTCAACCGCTCGTCAATCACCCAGTTTGCCACCCTTAGGATCGCATAAACTTCGGCTTGAAAAACCGTTGCATATTGTCCCAAAGGAAAAGCCCACTTCTCGTTTTTATTCGAGAGGTAGACTCCGGCTCCAGAACCCTCTTCTGTTTTTGAGCCATCCGTGTAGAAGACTTCCGTATATCCCTCCACGCATTCCTCTGGGTCTTCCCAGTCCTCTCTACGCTTCAGGGTAACTACATATCTTCTACCAAACAGATGTATGGGGACACGAGAATCGGAAGGCATTGTAAGAACTGGATTCAGTCCTCCCAGTAACTCTTCCAATGCTCTGTGCCCCCCACATCCGTTGTTTTCCCATAGATCTAATCGAATTAGCCTATGAGCTGCTCTCATTGCAGTGCTTTGAATAAATATATCCAAAGGCTGCAAATTGAGTAGTGCATTCAGAGCTGCGCCGGATGTCGTGCTCATGGCACCAGTGATACCCAGACAAACAGTTCTTTGCAGTGCAGCTAGTTTACGGTGAAAACCTTTTTGTCTCACTTTAACCCACCACACTACGGATGCATATACGAACATCGGCCTAATGATGGCAACGTATATTCACATTACCACATGAGGTCTGAGTCCCCATGTCGAGGCAAAGGTCCGTCTGCACAGCCCATAAGCTGTGAGAGCTCGTTTCATCTTTACCTCTACATGTTTGTTCCAAAGAAGTTTTTTATCTAGAGTAACCCCCAGGTATTTCACTTCTTCGGAGAGTTGAAGGGTAGTACCCCTCATCTCAGGGAGGCAAAGTCCATCCAGTTTTCTCCTTTTTGTGAATAAAACCATTGTGGTTTTATTTGGATTAACTGACAAACCATGTCTAAGGCACCAGCTGTCTATCAAATCAACGGCACGCTGTATATCCCTACACACCGTTCCAAGATCCCGATCAACAGCAAGTACAGCCACGTCATCAGCATAAGCTTGAGCGTGTATTGGCGAATTTTGCAGTTCACATAGCAGTGAGTCGATCAGCATACTCCACAGAAGCGGCGAAAGCACACCTCCTTGGGGGCAGCCCTTCGTTGCCTCCGTAGTCAGGTAGCGATCGACCCCTACCTCAGCGCACAGCAATCTTTGCGTTAGCATAGCATGGATCCACTTAATTAAAGCATCATCAACACCATGCGCTCTGGCGGCATCACAAAGTTTTTGAAAAGGCGCACAGTCAAAAGCCCCTTCAATGTCCACAAACACCCCCATCGCGTACTCACCATTCAAAGTTGCATCCTCTATCTTTGTGACCAAAGAATGAAGAGCAGACTCACAGGACTTTCCACGTTGGTAAGCATGTTGGTTTTCACTAAGTGTGTGTGACCTAAGTGCCTTTCCACGAATGTGACGCTCCACCAGTCTCTCCAAACCTTTCAGCAAGAATGAAGTCAAGCTGATCTGTCTGAAGTTCTTTGGATTAGAATAGTCATCTTTCCCAGGTTTCGGTATGAAAACTACTTTAACCTGTTGCCAAGAAGAAGGCATGTAGCCCAGAGCAAGACATCCTCGAAAAATATTTGTTAGTGGTCGCTCTAAATGCTCCATACACTCCTTTAGCATTGCCAATCCAACTTGGCCGACTCATCCCTTTTGAGGACTCTGCACAGCCTTGAAGTCTCCCTTTCGCCTTCCAGTTCCTCACAGTACGCTCTAAAGGAGTCTCGTTTCGAGCACCTCACGAGCCTCTTATATTCACGTTGCGAGTTCCTGAAATTTAACCAGTCTTCGTTCTTGTTACTTTTGCAAGCACGATTTAGAAGTCGCCTGGTTGATTTCCTGAGTTTTTGCAGTTCTTGGTTCCACCAAGGAACTGTTTTACCGCTTTGGCCTCGGGAAATAGGACAAGCCTCTTCATAACACTCTAAAAGTGTGTAGTTCAGAGTTTTCAATTCATCTTCCAACACCAAAGGAGTCCTTAGTCGCCTAGGGAACTGTACTTTATTGCCAAGAAGTTCATTGAACTTTGCCCAATCCGTTTTCCTAGGGTTCCGTCTTTGTACTGCAGACTGTTCGCCCGCAATAGTCAGATTGAATTCTAGATATCGGTGATCTGACAGTGAGACCTCGTCTAGCACTCGCCAGTGTGTAATCAACTCTAACAATTTTGGGGTACAGATTGTTAGGTCAATTACTTCGCTTCTTCTCGGTCCCACGAACGTAGGGGCGCACCCCACGTTTGCAGTCATAAGACCAGCTGAAGTGATGAAATCAAATAGCTTCTCTCCTCTTGGATTGCATTTGCTACTGCCCCAACAAATATGTTGAGCATTCGCATCGCAACCTATTAAGAGTTCGAGACCACTTGATTCTGCATACGCCACCAGATCCCTAAGTTCTTGCGTCGGTGGAGGATACAAAGAATCATAGGGTAAATAAGCGGAGGCAACTATGATGTTTTTCCTCTCGCCATTTATCTGGTATTGTATGATGACCGTAGCTAAGTCCTGGGAACAGTATTGTCTCAGCATAGTTGCCTCTAACCGTCTTGACATCAGGACGCAAGCTCTCGGTCTTATGGATCTTTCGTCGTAGAAGATCCTAGCCCCCTTTACTGATCCAATACCACAGATTCTGTTAAATCGAACCCACGGTTCTTGCACCAGAAAGATATAGGGGAAATCCTGTAGCTTTGTCATTCTCGCTGCCAACAGGTAGGAGGGAGCTTTGGCATGCTGCAGGTTGATTTGACCAATCTTTATGTTTTTCGACATAAACTTAGTCTATTGTCTTATAGAAAACAGTTAGAAGCGTATGCGGCAGTCCGCGTATGACGGGGTTTCCCCCACACCGTACCGCCAGAGACTCGATCCCCTCGTGATTGATTTCTCTGAGAAAAGCCGTACTTGGGAGTACCGCAATTCCCATGTTCTCATCCACGAAAGATCTCACCTCATCCCGCAGAGCATTCGTCTGTTTTCTACTTAGCACCTTACTTGGTTTGTGGTGTCCGGGTTGCATAGATTTGATCACTCGAACTGGCAGTCAGTTTCGTTCACGTCTCTGGCTTCCCTTCCTTCCGCCTGTTCCTTGGAAGGTGTAGGAGAAGTTACTAGCAGGTAGGATTCACTCTGTAGTCCCTTCCCCAGTGCGAGCCCCCATACGGGGGTTCCGCCCCTGTATGCACTATCCTCCGCGCACGTCTCCATTGTGGGAGAGCGCACCGAAGATGCTGCAATTTGCTCTCTGTTGTGTAAGTCGAAGACCATCATTGTTCTTCGCTCTCAAAATGGAGATGATGCCCTACAGTCTCCTGATATGACTGAATTTCAGTCTATATAGGAAAAAGTGGAGCACCATATGGTGACTTCCCCTGAGCACATTTAGACTCTGTTGGTCCAGTTCGAATACCAAGTTGAAGCCCTCCACGTTTGTAGATTGGTCCTTCCTGGCATTCATGAACTTTACCCTCCAGTGTCCAAAGTCCATGCCCGGGTTCTGTTCACCCAGCAAGCGGATGATGTCCTCTGCCTTCCTTCGAGGGCCCGGTAGCCAACATCCGACATGTTCTGTCCTGCGTAGCTCAGTGTTCACAATAGTGAACTTGGGCCGACCGCCGGAACTCAAAGTTGGGATTACCTGCTGGAGCCACTTTAAGGCAGCCTCGTCAGCGCACTCCAAATGTAGAAGCCCATCACGAAAACCTTGATCGTTAAATCGTGGCTTCGTTCCAGGCTCCATCATTTTCTTCCACAGGCATTCCTGGAGGATGGTAAATTGTCCCTCTGACATTTTGCCATCCTTGGAGGAAACTCCCACGGCAGCAGTCAGAACAGAGGCCGCAGCTTGCGCATACGTCCTCTTCCTTCCCGCCTTCGTGTTCGTATTCCTGTGGGAGGGACCAGCTTCATTGAGATCTCTCTCGCTGATTTGATCACCTCCCGGCACACCGGTCCTAATCCCCGCGAGACGCGTGGATGTAAGCCCTGGTGCGGAGCACAATAAAGCGTCGGCCACAGCAGATGTGTTGGCCTTACGTTTCTTGCGCGCATTACCGCTGACTGAAGAGTCTGGTGCGTCCAGTGTGGATCTTACCGGGGTTTCCAGTTTATCCCCACCTTCCGGCGGAGATTCCGCTACCTTGCGTCCGATTTCTCTGGGTGTTACCGCGCCTAGTGGTACAGCCACGTCCATGTCCTCATTCCCAAGGTGCTTCATCTTCCTTCGCAGTGCTCTCTTCTGCCGTCGGCTTAGGGCCTTTCCAGGTTCACGGTGTTCGGACCGCTTGGATCCATTTCCACATACTAGCGTTGAACCAGTAGCGTCCACGTCACCAGCTTCCCGTTCTTCCGCTCTTCCCAGTAAGGATGGCGGAGAAGGTTCTGACAGGCAGGATTCAGCCTGTAGTCCCCCCTCCTTAGTGGCCGAAGTTCCCTTCTGCCAGGCCTTTCTCTTCCGCTTGCGGGTAGATTTGGGCTGTAGTACCGCGGACGGGCCGGCCGTAGTCGGATTTCCAGTTTCTCCCAATTTGAGAGTTTCCGTACTTTCCTTTCTGGCTAACTTCGCCGTAGGCACTAAATGCAAACTTTCCACTGAGTCGGAAAGCATGCCTTCTACAGATTGCTCTATAGGCAAATATGAACGTGGTGAGGCCTCCAAAATCCGCGCCTCGGCCGCGACATGATTGCTCATGGTCGCGGGTGGATTCGAAGTCTGTGACTTCTTACCACTTGGAGAGTTTATATCCATTGTTTCCATATTCATATTTTGGACACCCTTAGTGTAGCAGTAAACTACTACAGGCTCCCCCACCACGACAAGGTGGTGTCCGAGGGGGAGCTCCAACCCCATAATGCAATCTTAAGAGGCTTATACTCAAATGCAAAGTTTAATAGGAAGAATAGGAAAATTTCGAATCGATAATTAGTGCATCTTTGCAGTCACAAAGGGATTTTAATGCTTTCAAGTCCTTTAGTGACTCTATGGCCTGTGTTGCAAACACAGAACGAAGGATGTGTTTCTTATTATCCAAGTAAGGGAAGTACTTTGCGAAAAATATACCTAGAGAGGGCTGCATGTAAGCAAAGTCTTACACAATAGAACAAGAAGCACCTCATTACCAATAAAAGGTAAGCGTGAATTTTTAGGGACATTGTTTAAGGTAGATCCGGGCATATCTTAAGATGGAATGTTCAGATGAGTAGCTTCGTGTGAAGACTTCATATTACAGCTGAGTCTCAAGTTTGAAAATTACGTTTAACGTTACAATGGGGCAATTAGTGAATTATTCTACGGATAAGGTTCGCAAATATTATACATATTTACGAAATATTGTTCCATAAGAGAAGTTCCATAGAAAACAGAATGATAACCACAAGGTTTATGGCCAACATTAATTCAAACGACATCATTTATCTGACTACAGCCTTCGCTATCTGCACCATTAAAGCTCATTTTCATTTCGCATGTTCTAATGGTTTCTTATTCCCGTCCTGATACTAAAAGTTGCAGGAGTACATAGATCACCTTTGCCGGTATTGAATATCAAACCGTTTAGTATCTTTGGCTTTTAATTCGAAAGTGATTTCAATCACTGGACAGCAAACTGAGTATCTTTGAAACGGAATCATTTTCCACTTTTATTCGCAAGAATAAGGGATTCACGAGATTTTATTATACTTTCGAATGTCAATGCACAGATTGCAGCCCTCGTGACTACTTTGTCTATGAAAGTCATTGTACTATTTATTGCAAATTGCTTTTATCCTGACAAAGGATCCCTCGGACTTTTGCGAGAATAGCAGAGTAACTGCAGCAAATACATTAGAGTTTGTAGAATTAATCATTAGTTCCGGATTTTCCAATCAAAAGGATACTATTCAATACTAAAGCAATACATGCGGATGTGTATATAAATCCCCCTTTATTTGCAGGACTCACGTGTGCGAACAATACTTCAGGCTTTTCTACACATGCAATGAATAATAATCATGGAATATAATAGGAAATAATATAATAGATGGCGGTGACATTCACAGGATAAACATCCGAACATGTGTTAGCATAGAGTGGACGATGCGACTCGTGTAAAAGACATATGGTTTGAAAATCCGCCAACATCCACGTGGTTTAATCCACCCACATGCTAGTGTCCACGAACATACGGGAATAAAAGCATAGGAACCTGCTATGCACATTACTGAAATGCGAACAGTGGACTTTGGGTACTTATGCCATGCACGTGAACATCCACGAACATATTTATCTGCATATCGAATTGGGGTGCATCCACCCATTTGGGAATTATCAAGGTGCTTGGCCTTCACCATTCAAACGTGTTGTTTGATCACAATCGCGTGTGGAATCAAAACTTTTCAGCAAATTCGATGCCAATCATTGTCCCAGTTTCAGCGTATTTTCTAATGACCTGCTCCTAATGAAAAGGAAAATATCAGCTCAGGAACATGAAGCGCATTTCACCCACTCGTAAAAAGGAATTGAAAACGATAAGAATTTTATGGGACAAGAGCCTGCCTACTGCAAAATCTGCGTATCTTAAATTCAAAGCAAACGTTCCAGCTTTAAGAGGTAGGCGTTCTGTTAATCTTGAAAGACAAAGTTGCTGCGAAACAACTTTAATTTATTGCTGGTGATGAAATTATTGTCTCTCAATTTAGAATTACGTTTGATTGAATTATTTAGTTCGGTGGCACAAACAGTAGCGTATTAGCGTGAATATTGTCAATAGACCAATAGAAATTATTAAGAAGCTTTCTTGGACAAGGAAGAAGTCAAAAAAATCTTCTTCATTGACCAGCGAAAGAAGTAGAAATTTTCAAAAGGGTAGGTAAGTAGCACACAAACTCATCAGACCGTGGCTGCTGTTATGAGAACAGGGAGGCAAAGTCCAGCTGGCTCAGATCTTCAAAACCAGCGCGTAACATTCACGAAGGAAAGCAGCTCTCCCACCCTGCAGCTAGAAGTCTCTTTGAGCTCCCCAAAGACCGTCCGTAGCCTGACTTTAAATAGAGCTGGGCAATCGCAGGAGAAGTGACTGACTTCTCCCCAGCTTCGACAATGCGAATGGTAGGGCATGTCGAATCTGGCGGCATCTGCGACTGCACCTGCCGAAGGACTGTCAAGAGCAGAGCCCTGTCATCCCCCCCCCCGCTTATTTCCTTTTATTTTTCTATGACCGGAAACCCAGAAGAAGATGACCTTAAGCGTGTCGTCCAAACTATCCAGCGCGTTTCTGCACTGCCTCACCAGCCAGGAGAACGTCGTCCTTGAGTACAAGGTACTCTGTGTGTATTCAAGAAAACACCCACACCGACTCCACAGACTATCTTTGATCCATCGCTAAAGAATACTGTGTCATAACCTTACAACACGCCACCGGTCTTCTGCTCTGCCCCCGTTGGAAAGCCAACAACAAAATTTCTCGTCAATTTCAGCTTGCGTGTAGCTTAGTCCCTGATTTCCCGTAGTATTTCGTCTAGGATGTTACTGTGGGCGTAGGGCTTCACTGTCCCGCATCCGCACTCACGTAGTCTGACGGCACTACACGCTTCAACGTATTTAATGTGGAGGTCTATGGGAAGGAGATGCAAGAGTACATTGAGAGCATCTGCCGACCAGGATTGAAGAGCCCCAATAACACCTGCACACGCGATTCATTGAATCCTATTAAGCTTCGTTCTATTGTCATTTTTGCTCTAAGCCTGCCAGCATTCAATAGAGTCGCACGCTAGGATTGGACGCACCACAGCGATGTACATCCAGAATACCACCCATTTCTTTGCAAAGGTTTGCTTGCAGGCATATAAGGCAAGACATACCTTCTTTTCCCTCAGTTCTATGTTCAATTTCCAATTTAGCTTTGGATCCAGGATTACACAAAGATACTTTACATTAGAGGAAAGAACCAATCTTTGTTCATTCAGCTGTGGTAGCATCAGTTCCGTTCTGGTTGGGTTTATGCCGGGGTCCACAGGCACACCGTTCGCAACGCTCCTTAAACGATGCCGCTCATAATGGATGAAAACATCCCTGACACTAATATCACCAAATCGTCGGCATACGCCACTACTTTCACCACGTCCAATACTCGCAAAATTTCGTCCATCACTGTTAACCAGAGCACCGGGTGCCACCTGAGAGAATGCCTCTGCTTACAGCTCTGGTGAAGTGGCTGGCTCCCAGATCCGATTGGATTATCCTGGTACTATTTAATGTATATAATCCAATGCACAAGATACCCTTCCAACCCAATACTGGTCAAGGCTTCCTCCATGGCGTTGGTACTAACGTTGCTGAATTCCCCTCTAGATCCAAGAGGGTATATTGCTTATACTGTCGTGATCGCTCAACCGTACCAATTACCTCGTGAAGAGCGGTTTCTGTGAATTTGCCTTTGAGGTAACTATGGTGGGACTTAAAGAAAAGAGTTCTCTCTATAATCGCCCTTAAGTGGACGTCCAAGATGCGTTCCAGGATCTTCAACACGAAAGAAGTCAGGTTGATTGGTCGAAAGTCCATCGTGAACTCATGGCCGCGCCTGCCTTTCGGCATGAAAACCACTCTTACGCGTCTCCAGGGATGTGGTATGTATCCTAAAGAGATACTGCTCCAATAAATCTCAACAAGCCACGGCATAACCCTTTTCTGCTGCTTCTGTAGGATGACTGGTATTATGCCATCCGGGGCCGCAAATTTATATGAGGAAAAGCTGTTTATGGAGGTCTTCTTATCTTCGTTAATTACCGATTTGGTAGTCTCGCACAGCTGTGGTGGCCGCAAATCCTCCAAGCAAAGCTCTGACTCACCGTCCTCCTCGCTGGTGGGAAAGTACGTCTGAATCAGCAGCTCCAAGGTTTCACCAGAAGATTCTGTCCAGAAGCCTTCCGACTTTTTAAGAAAGGATGGGTGCCAATGTTCGTTGAACAGAATCTTACCGCCTTTTGGCGATCTTGATGACCGACTTGTACCTTTTCAGGTAGTCCTTGTATGGCCGCCAATATTGATGCCTGTAGAACATATTGACGATTTCCCTGGTCAGCTTCATGAGGCTGGAGACTTCTTCATTCCATCACGGTGGCAGTGCCTTCTTGCTGCATTTAGCAGGGCACGAGACTTTAAAGGCGATGTTAAATCCCTTTTTTAGAGTCTTATTTCAAACTGAAGGTGCCCAAGGTATTCAAAGTACGCATACTAAAGACCAAGTTCTACATTGGCCACGCAGCTCTCGGCGTATGCTGTTCCACCTTGGCTTGGGGTCCTACCTTCTCCAGTGCAGGGAGGACGATCCCGGGGCTGTTGCTTCGGCTCTTCCCTCTGCCAGATCCATTTGCTCTTAACACATGACCAGCCGACAAACAGATCCTCGTGAGTTGGATGAACCTACTCTCAGCCCGCCCTACATACTCTTGGCCCATCCGAAAACGGTTCGCAGCGGCCACCGCGAGAAGGTCGTGTGAGAACTTGCCGAATTACGCAACTTTAACCTGAAGCATAATCAGACCTGGCCAACATTTTCAAAAGACTTCGGCCTGGACACCCTCACTCCGACTCCTCTCGCCCCATGGAACTACCGTTAAGTTAGTGAGTCAGCTCATTTTAGCTAGATTTCCTTGCCTCCATCTGCGTCGTTTATAACCGCGTCTTAACCCATTATTGACTTCTTCCACACCCCAGTCCTCCTGGCATGTTAACATTCTCCGGATAATATTTTCCGGTGATAGCATTTCAGCTGGGGTTTCTGGCAGTTTTCCTTTTCCTTTCTTACACGAATCTTGGATACTGGAAAAATACGTGTACTGGGTCCTCCGGGACACCATCGCAGTTTGGACATTCAGGTGAGGTGGACAATTTAAAGCTATAGAGGCACTCACGATAGCCGTTATGATCTCTGAGAAACTGGATGAGATTATAAATGATCTCCCCATTCTTTCTCTCCAACCACGTTCCGATGGTAGGGATTAACATGCAAATCGAACGACCATTTTCTAGCTGGTCCTAAAGCTATTGTCATCTGCTTATGAATCTACTTCTTTAGGCATTTTTGATAGAGGAGAGGAAGTCCTGGCGTTATATATGCTCATCATCTCGGCTGGCAAGATGTCAGCCGGCATCATATCAGAGATGGCATCATCTGCGACGGTGCTGAAAGCAGAATACATCCTAAAGACTGTTCTCTCAGTTAATGTGCGTTACGTAAAACATACAGGGCAGTTCCCCAAACTGAGACTGCTTACAATAACATGAAACTCGCCACCCAGGCTATGAGCAGCCTGCAAGTATTCCGTGGCCTTCCAACATTCGACATCATTTTTGCGAAAGCCGTGTGCAGCTTAAAACTTAATTTAGCATCTATCATCACTTCCAAGTATTTGAAGACCGCCTTGGAAGTGATTATATTATTATTATTATATTTCTTCGATTGAGTATAACTCAGTATCTTGGAGATGTTTTGCAGCTATAACCAGTACAATGTCGTCAGCGTAATCCACCACCGTAGTTCCCTCCTGAAACAGAAGGTTAAGCACATCTTGTACATGATGTTTCACAGCAGTGGGCCAAGTACGGAGTCGTGTGGGGCACCCGCGAAGACAACGTGCTCCTGGCTTCCAACATCGGTCTCATACGACAATAGCACCGTGATAGATGGGAAGACCAATGTTTGCTAGGGATTTCCGTATTAGGTTCTATTTGACTGAATTGAATGCGTTTCTCACTCACAATCATGCAATATTTGCTGGTACTTCCTTTTTCTCTGAACTTTAAATTCAGCAAAGCCAGTAGCCAATTTGATGACATCATTGGTTGATCTGGCTGTACGGAACCCATACTGTCAATCTGAAATGCCTTCCTGGCTCTCGGCAACCGGTAGTAGTCTTTTGTATATAACCCATTCTAGCATTTTTTTCACAGTGTCCAGAAAATATATGAGTATGTAGGAGAACGACTCACTCTGGGGTTCACGCTTCGAAATATTCAACGAACAATGCGGGTCTCGATTTCAAGGCAAGTTTAAGGGCCTTACTCGGTACTCCGTCTAGACCCGGAGCTTTACTGTCGCCTCTTCTACCGCAGATCTCCAATAGCTCCTCTCTGGTGACTTCTGGAATCACCGTCACATTCAGAGGTCGCTGGAAGCTACCGCAGCCCCCTTTTGCAAGATCTCCGGAGATGAACGCCCTCTGAATTTTTCCATCACGATTCTATATGCGCTACCACACGGATTTAAGTACGCCTTAGAGCAGCGCACCTTAAAACATTCCCTCTTTCTCCGCTGGATGACGGGCTTGAGAGTTTTGCGGGCCTGTACCTACTGCGCTTTGAGCCGTTCATCTGGCTTGGTGGCAGGCTGATCGAAGGCTGGCCAGGTTACTATCCCACCAGCCTTCTACCGGTGAATATGCAGCTCCTATATATGGATGTATCACATGCTTTGGCGATACATTGTGCAAGATGGAAAGCTTTTTCTATAGAGGCCCCCACTTTATTAGGTTTGTCTAATTACAACTCTATGAAAATTTGCTCATTCAAGGCTTTTGCAGACCAGCTTCACATTATCCCCCCTAGTTTAGTGAAAATTGTCTGACGATCGCTGCGGGTGTAGCTCTTGCTGACTAATCAGACCATACCACGCGCCAGTTCAAGGCTGAAAAAGGTCAGGTCTATGATTGAGGCAAACCCTCCTTTCCGATAAGTGTTTACATTACCTTCGTTGGCCAGCACTATCTCCAGATACCCAAAAACTTCTAATAGACTGCACTCCTTGCTTTTGCCTCTTTGGTACCCCACTCAAGCGCCCAGACTTTGAAGGCATTGGCAATCACCTTTGGACTTTGTCCTCTTGGATCGAGAACAAGATTATCATATTTTCACCCACACAAAACGACTGACAGCCAAATTCATAGTACATTGTACGGGATGTTTAGAGGTGGCGGTGAGGAAGACGGGGCGACAACCCTGTCGACCGAATCAAAACCAAGTGACCGAGGAGAACCTTCACAGTGGTGGCACTAGGAGACCCTGTATCACATTGGTTTACCGGTCATGATGCAGTAGCCGAATGCTCAAAAGGCTTAATTAGGGCGATCGGTCTGCACGGGGACTCATCTGAAGTGACAATAAGTTACGAAACCTTACCAGGGGTATACTGGTATTATGGAACCGGGATAGCCCCTGAATTCACATACTTCAGGAGAACTCTCCCTAGGGGGCTTCAAGAATTATGCCTCTTCATCTGCACACACAGATGCAAGCAAGGGGGGCGATCTTCGGAATGGCCGGGAGTATCAGTGAGGAGTGGCCTTAATCGAGAGGATATTGATATTCTTTCTAAACGCTACCCCGTATTACTGATATCAAGGGATAACATGACAACGAGGTCTCATTTCTATAAGAAGTTTGAAATATGCTGGAGGAGCAGGGCAAACGAGGAATCCTTCACAGCAGAGGGAACAAGCGCAGGGGTCATTGATTCAAGGAAAGCGTATTTTGAACCAATGGATAAGCATACTAGCATATTTCAGGTGGAAATATACGCCATAGACAGATGTGTCTCCTTCAACCCCAAAGGCACTTAAATTCATCCAGGTGAACTCCAAACTGATATGGAAATACCTTACGAGACTGAACACACTCGGTTCGCACAATAAGGTCTAAATACTCTGCGTTCTAGGCGATATTTGGTTAAAAGGTAATGAGGCGGTGGACAAACTGGCCAGGAAGAGTGCAGAGTTTGGATAAAGAAATCGGTGGAGTCAGGAAAGATGGAATAAACTGAGTGAGAATATATATATATGTCAAAGGACGAAGCTTAAAAAACGGTAAAATTCAGTTAGTGTGTAGTTCTTACCTTGTACTTCCAGGCTACTATTCAGGAGTCCAGCGAATTACTTCGCTTGAATGATGCAGGTGGTTACCAATCCAAATTCTACATAGTTGACTTTAAAAACTTGAAATTTAGGGGTAAATGCAAACAATATTTAAATGGAATAGAATCTCTTATTGCAATTACCAGCATATGCTTAACTATAATTTATCTAACTACACATCAGTCTTGATTTATTCGATTATTAATTTCACATTCTTGGCATCTTGAATGTACTTATGTTTATGCGTTTCAAAGAGATCGATGAGAGCCTCAATGAATTTAGCATGAACTTCATTGATCTCATCCCATGTAGGGTTTGTATTATGCGGAACTTCAAGTGGTGCTCCAACTAGAAAGGAAGCGAAAGTATCATAAATATCACTTTCATAAATTCTCTATGGAAAAAATATATTTGTTAATATAATACTTACTAACTGTTGTTATACGTCTTCGTCTAGGTATCATCCCGAATGAGTACTGGAAGAAACCCCGCCCAATGAACATAATCGGGGCCATACCAGTAATACTCTTAAACCATTCCTGATATCGTCTTAGAAGTGATCCGGGAGGGTTCGCAGGTTGGTCGAAGACGTCTACTTCTCCAAATGAAAATACTGGTACGATTGGAGCACTATAATTGTTCAAGAGGATATGTTATTAGTTGAGTTTATTAGCCATTTACGTTAGTAATGTTTCATACCCTGTAACCAAGGCCATTTTTATGAATCCTTTTCGCTTTTTCACGACTACCTGGTAGTTGTTCGGACGACAATATAAGGATTCTTGCGCTCCACCAACAACAACCGTGGCAGCATTAGCTGTGTAACCATCGCGATTTATTGGATCTTTCGGATCATTTGAGGCCGTTAGCAGAGCCTTCAAGCTGTTTGACGAAGCCGAAGCTAGTCCCCATGAGAAGGGAAATATACGGAAGAATGGAATTTGAAAGTGGAAATTTAAAGTAACCAACTTTGATCGAATTCCAGGAAAGAGTTCTTTCCAGTTTGAAGCTGAAGTTGCAAAGTTGGCGAAAGCCCCCGTACTGGAAATGGTGGTGAATTAATAGTAATACAATGTGTGAATGTCAACGGTCAAACCTTAATATGCCATGAGGAAAAGATGCAAACAGATAATTACGATCTGGACTCAAGTCAACAGTTTTCACCAAATCAACAGGAAAATAATTTTTGAAATACACCCAGAATTTACTTTCACGCATCCATCGATAGCCTTGTCCTTTGCCTCCAGTGTCGCCTGCCTTTCGATCCCGGTATATATGAATGCAATATATAACCAACAACGCTCTTATATAGATATTTCCCTTCACCTGGAAAGATACAAAAAAAATGCAAGCACATGAATAAACAAGTCCCGTATCGTGTCGATAAAAAATATAAATATGAAATATTGTATCGGTTGCCATGTAAAAGGACGTTACAATGTATCTATCTTAAATTGTGGAAGGCGAACGTTCTCAAAAAAGACCATATTTCAAGGTGCATGTCAGTGGTACACTGCTCTTTTGAAAATACATTTAGGACACAATAGGATTTTTTTCGAAGAAACTATCTGGTAACTACGGAATGCGACGGGAAATTGGAGAAATCAATGGCTATTTCTACCATGGGTAATAGTACAAAATCAACGCAAATCAATAATGTTCCTGCAACTTTTTTGAAGCGTCCATTGCAGTAAAGGGGATAGGGCGCGCCCTGGTCCTGTGGAGAAATGAATAAGTGTGGCCTGCCGGTATGGTCGGTGGCACTTAACGCAATGATATCAGAACATAAGTTAACTAGTCCAACAAATTAGAGCCCGGAACGTCATAAGCAAGAAAGAAGAAGTCGATTAGAGGGTATAATATAAATCTAACATAATTTTTAATAGCCATCCAGAAAAAAAGTTCTTAAAGAGTAGATAAAGAACACCAGAGCAAATATAATTCTCACCTTCGCAGAGTCAGTTGAAGATTACGCGAATGGCACCATTCATGGCCCCCTTAACTGGAAGAACGATGTCAATCCACTGAAAAACTGACCCCACGGATATCATATCTAAGCTAACCATGAAGCTAGCTTAATTAAAATTGCCCTTAGTCGCAGATTTTACGACCAGATAAGGCAAGGTTTCCTATGGAGCCACCCGCGGATGTGTTGCGCTGCTGCATCTGCTGTTAAAGCGTACATTCCGCCAATTACCACAAATGCGCAGTCTATGAAAAAGTCGTACTTAGAAGCAACCTTACCAAAACTAGCAAAGCCAAAAAACTGAAGCTGGATGGAAGCTACTTCCTTGAATCATAGCCCAACCTATCTCCATTCTAATATTTTGACGCGTGTTAGCGTATCCAAGCGGCTAGGAAGGTATTTCCGTAAACCACGGCCCATCCGGTCTCCATTTCAATATCTAATGAGTTTAATCAGTTCATCATCATTAACAGCGCAACAACCGGTATCCAGTCTAGGCCTGTCTTAGTAAGAATCTCCAGGCATTCCAGTTTTCCGCCGAGCTCCACCTATTTGATGTACCTAAAAGGTGTCTGGCACCCTGGTCTACGCCATCGCTCCATCTGAGGCCGGGTCTGCGTGTCTTCCTTTTCTGCCATAGATATTGCCCTTGTAGACTTTCCGAGTTGGATCATCCTCATCCATATGGATTAATTGATCCATGATCCATCACAAACTATTGAGCCGGATTTTATCCATAATAAGACGGTCATGGTATTGCTCATAAATTCCATCGTTATAAAGGCTACGTAATGGTTTACTCTCAAGTAGGGGCCCGAAAAATCTTCGAAAGATGCTTGTTCCCAATGCTGCTAAGTGTTCCTAATTTTATCCTGCAAAGAATTCAAGTCTCCGGGAAATACGTGATGACTGGCAAAATCATTGTTTTGCACGTTAAGAGCCTTTGTAAGCTGAAATTTCGTCGTACAGCTGTTATCGATTACAATTTTCGACCCTAGATAGAAAAGTTATCAACGGTCTCAGAATTGTGTTCTCCTATCTTTATTGTCCCCATTTGACTAATAGTTGCAGTGGATAGAGAAATGCAGCTCATCACTTAAGCAACTGGTCCATAAGTAACCTCCAGTTAAATCTAAATATGTCATTTTCGGTGGCGATTCTGACTTATAAGGGTCAATATCATCAGACTGGGCATACCCTGGAATTCATATTGCAAAGTGGCGAAGAGAAGGGAGAGACCCTCAAGTACTACCTTTGCAATTGCCCAACTCTAACTAGAACCAGGTTACGAAAACTGGGTGGACAATTATTTGGAGTCCCTAATGAGACCTCTGATTATAGTGTGAAGTAACTGCTATTCTTTTGGCCTGAAGAGTTTGTGGCGTCAAAACAGGGCACTATAGCACTTATTGGGCTCTTCGGAGCGGCCACTGACATTTATCTACCTACCATTAAATTTGGAGTCAATCATGGTTTGCGGCACAATTTCTGCCAGAGGTGAGGCAGCGTCAACTGAATCTGGAGAAACCAAAAAGGAAGTCATACTGTAGCTGAAAAATATACTTGGCGAGTGTGCGTGCTCAAAAGCATGAAATCGTTATCCAACACAAGAACCTAGATCAGGTGCTTCTAAAACAAAAGTCAGCCCTGCCTTAGCAGAGCAGGAGGAGTATATTGTCAGCCTGAGAAAGCGTATGGAGGTACACAGCCATGCGACTACCTGTAGAACCAGTGTATATAAGCTCCTGGACGTTCGGAAGGTGTGACAAGCAGGATGTCGCCTTAGAGAGAAGTACTCTCTGAAGAGATGCTTTAAGTGCCTCTTCTGCGGACACTTAGCGAGGGCAGGTACAAGTGCTGTGTAATGATCTCAACCTCAATCACTGTAGAGTCGCTCAATACTTACTCTCATAGACCACCTATGACTCGGAAGCGACAATAATAAGCAAACTCCATAGCATAATATTTGGGTAGTTGATCTAGCAGGTAGGGCGACTTTGTATACCTGTGGTGAACAAGTTAATTAAGAATGTAACCACATGGGGCAAAATAGACGGCATATTGCACAAGCATTTGCGGACGACCTAGGCGTAATAATTACCGGCAAGTTTGCGGACACAGTATGTGACTGCTTGGATGCAACTTTGCATGAAATCCACAATTGGTTCCTCCGCAATGGACTCACGGGGAACGCTAGGAAGACTGGACTGGATTTTATGTTCACTAGAAACGTCAGGTGGGGCGGAAATCCAGCTGGCACAAACAGTCAAGTATTTAGGAATGCATTTCGACTGTAAGTTAACGTGTAAGCATCATATCCAGAAACAATATCAGAAATCCTGCAGATTGCTCTGATGTTGTAGGAATATGATAGGTAAGACCTGGAGACTTTCACCAAAACGGATACATTGGATGCATACATCCATAATAAAAGCCATTTTGATGTATACATGGATCCTCTGGTGACCGAGACTTAACTTTGCTAACAGCGGGAAGCTGCTAATGCAGATTCAAAGATTTGGTTGCCTAAGTATTACTGGAGCAATGAGTACTACGCGGACTGCGGCACTTGAAGCTATCTTAAATCTACCCTCCATTCAGGTGAAATGTAAAGCAGCCAATGACGCATATAGATTCGATACCATTGAAGCGTGGAAAGGCGGCCAATAACACGGTAATGCGTCCATCTGGAAATACCTTGATAAACATCCGCTAGCTCTGATGCCGACCGATCATATGGTTTCCAGATTCGTCTTTGAAAAGGCAAACACTGTCGTAATCATCAAAAGAGAAGAATGGTCTACAAATAGCAATGAGTCTTTTCAGATTACAGACTTAATAATCTTCATCGACGGGTCAGGAGGGCGGATGAGGCTCGGGGGTATTCCGGGGAACCTTACTATGGAAGTGGCCCGACCCCCTTGGAAAAATGACGATTGGCAGCAGAATGTCTGCGACAAAAATGGAGGGGTCGCACCATTCGAATCTGTTCCGACAGTCACGCGGCATTATCAGCGCTAAACAGCAACGACATATTAAGTCAGCTGGTGTGGAGTTGTCATCAGGTGCTGCTGAAACTTGGCCACCCGAACGAAACATTCCTTATGTGTGTACCGGGGCACTCTAACATCACTGGTAATGAAGAGGCTGACAGACTGGCTCGCCGAGGGTCTGGATCCACAATGGTGGGACTAGAACCAACTTTTCGAATCCGGCCATCCACCGTCAAGTCTACTCTGAAGGGTGAAATTGCAAGGATTCACACAGACGAGTGGAGAAATGTGAATTCTTGCCGGCAGGCGAAAATCCACGTGAAAGAACCTGGGGTCTCTAGAGTGGATTTTTTGTTGTCCCTTAAGAAGTGGGACATGAGAACCCTGGTAGGGGTTTTAACGGGACATTGCTCCTTAAGCTACCATATGGAAAAGATTGGGGCGGTGGTTTCGGCTATGTGCAGCCAATGTGGGGAAGAAGAGGAGACGGTCCTGAACTTCTGATGCAGCTGCCCGGCCTCCTCAAATCTTAGAAGAAGACACCTTGGTAAGATTTTCTTCAATGAAGAATCTGCACAATCTCTGCCTCTGGAGAATATTCTTAGATTCGCTAACGCCTGCGAACGCCGTAGGCGGAAAGCCATTGAATGGGCGATTTACGGAGATAGTACAATGGATCTAACAATGGCCTGAGTGTTCAGAGCTGCGGCTCCCCCAGTAGACTAAACTGAATTATCTAACTAATGTGTCAAACGGTTCCAGGCTAGTTCTCTGATGACAGCCAGGTGTTTAGTTAGTAGTCCGACGGCATACTGTTGAGGGAGTCCAACACTTTTTGCGTAAACGCATTCACCTACCCTACCCCCCCAAAAAATAGTCATCCACCAAAGTAGAGTTAAGCTAAAATACTTTGTGTGTAAGTGCCATTTTAGAAGCAAGACACCGTTGGAAAATAAAAGCAAATTCATATCACTGTACGCATTCATGCGTCCAAGCCTCCCATCAAATTTCGTGCCAATAGGTCAAACCGTTTTCGAGTCAATTGCATGTGATAAGCACGCAGATTGACAATAAATTGATTGTCAAAAGGATTTGTATTGCATCTGCCGAGAATTTCGACCAGTCAAATGGGGTCGAAAAAGTCGAAATGATTTGGTGATACGTTGGGTCTATCATGTCCGCCGCTAACCTTGTGCAATGCAGTTCATGTTGATAAGGAGCATCTACTCTCCTGGTATATATTGAAAAAGTACATATTCACTGATAAGACTCAGGCAATGAAAGATCAACCGGTCACCGCTCATCATTAACCGGGAATAGTCAAAACGTAGCCGTTGTTCTCACTAACAGCGGACTTCACGCAATAAAAACATGATAACAAAAAACGCTGCATTGCAAGTTACAACTGTAGCCCTAGGTCTAGAATTTTCTTTTACATAAAATCGTTCTGATAACGCAAAATGCATCTAACTTGGTTCATTTATTTCAATTATTTTAATAAATGTATGAATACTATCGCATTCAAAGCCGCTATTACGTACGCTCTCGTCCTCATTGAGCGTTTTAAATTTCAAAACAAAATATAATTGAATTCCTGAACTATACACATTTTCCCAGATAGCTCAGAAAGAACTCTCCAAATTTATCCTTAAAAGCGAACCATATGTGAAGGCAGCAGTTATGCAATGAATTGCAGGAAATCACGCCACATACATAAACGAATGATCACATGAGAACATCCCACCGGAATTTTCCACTTTGGGAAATGCATAATGTCCTTTAGAAGATAATACGAATTATATTATGAAATAAATGCAGTTGTAACAGTTGCGGAGGAGTGCATACATGTAATAACCTTAGTCACATAACGTTCGTATGGAGACACTGCATTCCAGAGTAGCATTAGATTTATGGAAAATTTCACTGCAAATAATCGGCTTATGAAACAAGAAACAAAAACTATAAAATAAATATATTGCTTGCAGGAAATATAGTTGCCATTTAATCTGTTCAGCCTGTCATTGTTATGCAATGTTTTTCTAGATAGTCTATTGCAGTTTTTATTGTTTTGAATGTTTTCAAAGGCCTGGGATTGGGGGTATCCAACTCATCCCACTTGAATCTTTCACTGACGAAAGTTGAAAGTCACCAGTGTTCTTTCATATTTTTTCAAAAAAACGAATGGTTTTCCACGGAAACTTACCACCAACGCGCAAAATATGAAAACACAAATGAATTCACCAAAGAGGAGCCAAAATATCCAAATGGCAGCGGTAAGCGTTTCTAGGCGTCGATGCAAAGGTACATTTAGCGGGGCCCATTCTATGTTGAAAAGACTCATTTTCCCGTAAAACACTCACTAGCGGCACTGATTAGAATACACTGAACCTGATCAAATTTTTAAAAATTTCGCGACTCTTTCAATTCATATATTTCCACGTAACCAACGCGAAACGCCGGTCGAGAGATCCGATTACAAGGCAACTCAGCAGAATACTATACTCGGAAGAGTGCATACTAATCGAAAAATTTTGTGGACTTCTGAACGGTTTAAGACCCCTAAAGGGATCGAATACTCAATGTAATGTGTAACTGATAAATGACAACTGATAGTCTTATCTTGAGTTATAGAATGTCGAGTAAGCCGGAGCGAACTTTAGTCATACGCCTTTGCCTTCACTAGTTACTTGTTATTCCGTGTACAGATTAAAATCTTTATGATAACTCATAAACTACTCTGAAAATGGGAAAGTGAATAAACGTCATCCAATATGTATTACAGAATGATGTATTATTCTTACAAAATGGAAAATAAACCATTTTATTTGAAATAGAACTTTTAACGAGTCTCGCAATGAGTTATAAGATCGAGAAAAGATTCTTGCTCAAATAAGGGAAAGTTTTATATAGTATGTGACATTTTGTTCTCTCCAAACCACATGATAAAATTACGTGATTGCGCCCAACCCCGGGTTAAGCAGAAAAACTCGAGCTTAGACTAAAATTTATATTGTCTCCTTATCTCTAATTATTTCATGGCATGTGTTAATTTCGGGTCTCAAGAGAATTCCAGACCTGAGCGAAAACATCCCCACCTTCCAACTTCTCCTTGCAAACCTGTAACTCTACATATAACGCACCTCCTACATTAGGTGTCACCCTTGCTTGAGCCATTAGTTTAGTTTACTGGTGGGGCCGCAGCTCCGAGCACTCGGGCCATTGTTAGGTCCATTGTACTATCGCCGTAAATCGCCTATTCGCAGGCTTTAGCGAATATGAGAACATTCTCCAGAAGCAGAGAGTGTGCAGATTCTTCATTGCAGAAAACCTTACCAAGGCGTCTTCGTTCGAGATCTGAGGAGACCGGGCAGCTGCATAAAAAGTGCAGGGCCGTCTACCCCTCCTCTTCATATTGGCTGCACTTAGCCGAAACCATAAACCCAATCTTTTCCATATGGTAGTTTAAGGAGCAGTGTCCTGTTAAAAACCCTATTAGGGTTTTCATGTCCCACTTCTTAAGGAACATCAAAAATTCCGCTCTGGCAACCCCAGGTTCTTTCACAAGGATTTTCTTCTGGGGCAAGAGTTCAAATTTCTTTACTTGACTGACGTGAATCCTTGCAATTTCACCATTGGGAGTAAAGTTGACAGTGGATGGCCGGATTCCAAAAATTGGTTCTGGCCACCACCATTGTGGATCCTGCCCCTTGACGAGCCAGTCTGCCAGCTCCATCATTACCAGCGATATTTAAGTACCCCGGGGCCCACATCAAGGATGTTTCATTCAGTCGACCAAGTTTCACCAGCACCTGATGACAACTCTACACCAACTGGCTTGATATGTCGTTGTTGTTTTGTACTGATAATACCGCCTGACTGAAGTGGCCAAAGGGTAGTATAGGTCCCAGGGCGAAACATGGATCGGTACCCACGATGGAGCATAAAACCTGGGAAATGCCTACTGAATCAACACCAACAGCTCTACTACCAAACCCTAGCTCCACCTCCACGTGGTGACCGCTGGGAACTCTCTCTTAACGAAAAGCTGGAGACGGAGCAGGATGAAGGCGAGTCTCCCTCGCCTCAAAATAGGAAAAATTGTACCAACTGGTCCTCCAGGTTGGGGGTTGGGTAGGGCTGACAACCCTACACGGAAAACAACTTGTTACGAAGCCACAACAGGAGCCTCGGACTGGACGGATTATACAACGACGAACTCGGCAACGACAACGACAACAATATAGGGCTGATGTAACAGCGTTACAGGAGATGCGTTGGACAGGCACCGGTTTCCTGGAGAAGAGCCACTACACCATATATTATAGCGGCCATTCAGTAAACCATATGGCCGGAGTAGGTTTCTTAGTCAGCCAAAAAATGAAACCTGCTGTTATCGGCTTTGAAAACATAAGCGAACGGCTATGCACCCTGCGCTTGCGAGGCAAGTTTAGAAATATAACGTCCACGCACCTGCAGAGGAGACTGCAGCGTCGTAGAAGGATACCTTCTACGAGGCAGTAGAACGAACCCTCGAAGCCTGTCCCAGATATGATATCAAAATCATACTTGGGGATTTTAACAGCCAAGTAGGGAAGGAGCCCGTATTCAGGCGATACGCTGGCTCCCATAGCTTACACCAAAATATAAATGATAACGGACTGCGGATTATTAAATTAGCAGCGCCACACGAAATGGTTGTTGGAAGTACCTGGTTTGCGCGGAAAGCGGTCCACAAACATACGTCGATCTCTCCAGATGGGGCCACTTTCAACCAAATTGACCACGTGTTGATCGAACGCCGCTACCTCTCAGCCTTAATGAATGTCAGAACATATAGGGGGGCCAATATAGACTCGGATCACTATCTCGTTGGCATGGTGTTCCGAGCTCGAATAACAACAACACCTAGAATCCCCTCTGACAATCAGGTGGGAGCTAACACTGAAGCCATCCATAACACAGCTCTCTGCGACACCTATAAGAGGGAAATGGATGCCGCAATAACTGCAGTCAACAGAGGACCTGGAGATGAAGCATCAACAAATGATCTTCACAACCACCTGAAGAACGTTATCATTGATACGGCCACAAACATACTTGGCCCCAACCGCAAAAGGAGTCGGAACGGCTGGTTTGACGATGAATGTAAGCCAGCAACGGAACGAAAGAATGCCGTATACTGAGTAATGTTGCATTCTCATAGAACGCGGATACGCGCAGAGACTAATCACGAACTCCGTCGAGCGGAGAAGCGACTTCACAGACGGAAAAGAAAACCTGGGAGAACCAACAAGTCTGTGAACTAGAAAAGTACAGGGAGCAACCGCACCAGGCGCGCAAGTTTTACCAATAAGTCAGCAGGATGAAGCCTTATACACCTCGATGCTCATCCTGTCGAGACAAAGAGGGAAATCTGATTTCCGACAGAATGGGCATATTGGAGCGATGGGTTGAGTACTTTGATGAGCTACTAGACAACCAGAACATCGACGAGTTGGAGGTCCCGCCAACTGAAGACGACCGACAAAAACCGCCACCACTTAGTTTAGGAGAAACAGTCTATGCAATTCATCGGCTAAAAAATCATAAGTCGCCAGAAGCCGATGGAATTGCAGCCGAATCAGTTAAATATAGAGGCGATCAATTACACCAAGTGGTTCATCAACTGATGCTCAAGGTTTGGGACGGCGAGTTTATGCCTATGACTGGCAAAGAGGCGTTATCTGTCTCATACATAAAAAGGGAGATATCACACAGTGCAGCAATTATAGAGGTATCACGTTGCTGAGTACCATCTATAAGATATTCACCGCTATCTTGCAAGGCCGGATAGCCATCCCAGCCAACCCAGAACGTCATTGGCCCATACAAAAGAGGCTTCACTCCAGGCAAATCAGCAACAGATCAGATTTTCTCTCTGCGGCAAACGATGGAAAAACTGTTGGAATATGGACAACAGTTGCACCATCTATTCATCGACTTTAAAGCCGCTTATGTTAGCGTAACCAGGGTAAAACTGTACACGGCCATGAGAGAATTCGGTATGCCGACGAAATTAATAAGACTGACTAGGCTGTCCCTGACTAATGTGCGAGGCCAGATAAAAGCAGCAGGATCATTCTCAAGACCATTCGACATCAACAACGGTCTACGACAAGGGGATGTCCTATCATGCGTCCTCTTTAACCTGGCCCTCGAGAAAGTGATCCGCGATGTTGAGGTAAATGCAAGAGGTACGATCCTCTTTAAGTCCACTCAACTACTGGCCTATGCTGACGATATCGATATCATGAGAAGAACCACCCGAGACGTACAAACTGCCTTCATCCAGATCGAGCAGGCGGCAATCGGCGCGAGATCTTCGACTGCACATTAATTAAGGCAAGACAAAAGATATGGTGGCAACGTCATCACCGAAAACCAACCAACCAACAACATCAAACCGCACTGGTCAAACGGGAAGAACAAGGATAGGAGAATACAACTTTGAGACCGTTAATAATTTCTCCTATCTAGGGTCGAAAATCACAACCGATAACAGCTATGAATCCTCGGAAGAATTTTTGGCCCCCTACAGGAGGATGGACGATTCCGTAGCCTACACAATGACGGAATCTATGAGCGATACCATGACCGTCAGGTTGTGGATAAAATCCGGCTTAATAGGTTACGGTGGGTTTGTCACTTAATTCGTATGGAGCAATATCTCTGGTAGGAAAAGAAGACGAGGCAGACCCTGCCTAAGATGGAGTGATGGCGTAAGTCAGGACGCCAGACAGGCTTTAGGGATATCGAATTGATGGACCTCGGCGCAAAACCGGGATGTCTGGAGTTCCTTATTAAGGCAAGCCTAGACCGGATACTGGTTATTGACGATGAAACTTGGAATGTCCTATTCACATCTGATTTTTGAGTGAACGAGCTTCTTGAGACCGCCGATGTCATTATCGAGGAGCATGCACACTTTCTGCAGTAATTATAGGAGGCGGTGTGTAGATCGCAACCCATATTTCCGAATGAATCCTGAATGTAATCCAGATCTTATAATTTAAAAGTTGTCTATAGATAGACCTAAAAAATATTTGGTTCATCTATGGCTAACATATATGATAGCTGCCAGCTCGAATTAAGTGATTTGAGCTATGAATTCCAAATAAATAACAGGCAGTCTCGCCCCATAACTAACTCAACAGCTTGAGCAAGCATTGTTATCGTGAAATAGTAGTAAAAAGCAAATAAAAATGCAAAACCCAGCGATAATTATTAACAATTTTCTGATAGTTTGTTGAAGTTAGCCTTGGTGACTGCCAAAGTTCTTCAACGATCACGAATAGTCTGTCTGTAATCTTAATTTCGTCTAGCCTTATTCGCTTATCGCCTTATTTGTTGTGATTGTGGGAGTTTCGTCTTGGAGACTGCTTTCAGTGAAATAAGCCAAAAAATGGAATATAAGAATATGGTCAAATCAGTCGGAAGATTAAGGTCAATGTAACATTTGATTTTTTTTATGTTATTAACTGATAATTATGTATAATAATACATAAAATTTTTAATTAAAATTCAAATTGAGAGAAATCAAATGAATCACTAGTCACATGTAGAACTCAAGTCGTTGGTGTTGAATATGTCACAAACTAGAGGAACACAAAAAATTTGTCCATTGGGCGGTTGAAAAACTTCAAGCGCTTTTCCTTGAACTTGATCTTGGTGTTCAGATAACTGCAGTTCAAAATTTAAGACAGGCCTGCGAAAGCGGATTAAGCACTGTTTATGTGTCAGGCAACATCCAGTTCGGTGTCATCGTCGGCAGACACCACGCTTCCTAAATATACAAATTCATCGCCGCCTTCAATGCTCTGCTCATTAATGCATATAGGGCGAGGGCGATCACCCGCCAAACTGAAACCGTTTTGATGTTTACCTTGAGTCCAACTCTACTTGCCCCTCTTTTCAAATACTGACACTTTTGGCCATGATCCATGACCAGACGAAAAATCAAACGGATTTCATCAGCGTGTTTGAGAAAATATGTCATCGTCCATCGAATTCCACCAAGTCTTCCTCCGAGGCAGCGTAAAGAACATCACCGATAAGGAAAAATAATTTCGGTGGCAAGATGCAATCCTGATGGAATCCGTGTTCGACCTCAAATTCCTCTGAGATTTTACCTCAGTGGAGCACATGACATTTGCGCCATCATATGTCGCTTTGATAATTGCTATTAGTTTCTAACTCCAGATATACCACCCGTTCATCCTGTAGAAATCTTTCTCGAAATATATGAAGAGCAGATAAAGCGAAGATCTAAACTCCGCACACTGATTCAAAATGTTGTTGTGGACAATACAGGAGGATTCAGAGTCGAAACCGGTCTGCTCTTTGTCCATTAAGCGTAATGTGTTCCTTTATGCCTTCCAGGATTATTTTAGCTATTGTCTTTGCGATGGCTTGGGGTACGCAGATAGACCTCCAATTGTCACACTCACGGGTGCCCTTCTTTGGAATCTTAACGATCAATTTTACCTAGAAAAACTCTATGAATTTTTCTTGCTAACAACCCAAGTTTCCGAGGAATACATGAGGACTGGCAAGATCATAAGTCTTGTATAGTAAGAGCTTTGAACCTATGGTGAGACGTTTCGAGTGGAACAGTTTTTGTAAGCTAAAATAGGTTCTGTTGGCTGACAACAACCGTGTGCGAATTTCATCATTTTAGCTGTTATCGGTTGTGATTTTCGACCCTAGATAGGAGAAATTATCAACGGTCTCAAAGTTGTATTCTCCTATCTTTATTCTTCCCGTTTGATCAGTGCGGTTTGATGTTATTGGTTTGTTGGTTTTCGGTACTGACGTCGCCTTCATTGATGTGCAGCCCAAGATCTCGCACCCATGGCCGCCTGCTCGATCTGGATGAAGGGAGTTTGTACGTCTCGGGTGGTTCTTCCCATGATGTCGATATCGTCAGCATAGGCTAGTAGTCGAGTGGACCTGAAGAGGATCGTACCTCTTGCATTTACGTCAACATCACGGATCACTTTCTCGAGGGCAATGTTGAAGAGGGGTATTACCACATTTTGAAAATTTACCGGAAAATCCCCCTTAAGTTCTCCTTAGAATTTGCACAAGAAACAATATAAGGTATAATTTTGGAGACAAAATGCAACCATTATTAACCATGTTATATATGGTCACAGTTTTGCATTTCACGTGAATTTATTGCACTCTCATACGTGTCCCCTCTTCAGCCACGATGAAAGCCCGTGGCGCTTATGGCAGTTATGGCGCCTGGAAGTGTTTTTTCGATATCATCAGTTTGAATTTTCAACTCTACTCCACGAAGAAGAGAGGATAGAAAGGGTTTACCGGAAAAAGAGAAAGGTCCCTCCTTACTACACTCGAGGCGAAATTGCCGCCATTTTCCTCCTTAAAAAGTTATAGCGTCTCAAAAAAGACCTATTTTAACGTAAAAACAGTGGGGCACAATTTTGAACTCAACCCTAGAAGAAGCAGAAAGGATATGAAAGAATAAACTGGTGGTCCTCACTTTTCAACCTCACTACAAAATTGCTGCGGTCACCCCTCCCCCTTAAAAAGTAACGGCTTTTAAAAAGAGGGTTTTTATTACCATCATGAATTTTTATTATCAACTTCATCCCCGGAAGGAAGGAGGTAGAAAAAAATATGCAAGGGAAAGAGAAAGAACTCCAAGTGTTCGCCTCCTCTTAGAAAGTTGTGACCTATTGCAATTGCAAGGAGAGTTGGAAAAGTGAAGTCACCCGTTCCCCTCCACTCCCTCATAACCATTAAGCCGAACTTTCCTCTCCCTCCTACTTACCTTTTTATACCCTTTCCCTCCCAGAGTTGGATTAAATCAAACTCTACCATAATAATATGAAGATATCCCCTTTTGAAACTCCACCACTGTTTAAGGGGCTGAGCGCTGTAATTTTCTAACAGTAGGAGAGAACATGTCAAGCTTCTCCCACTTCTCTTCTCTCTAGACCCTCCCATTTCCCTTCGGGGGTAGAAGTCAAAATTGAACGAAATTAAGATTGGCGTCGACCATTATGCTTGGGCAGAGTACGTATTGGCGTGGCAAAGCGACCTGTGACTAACTGCTCCACCTTCCCAGTCGAATAGACGGTTACCATTTTTGCGGGCTGGCCACGTTCAACGTATAGACAACACTCTACAAGGGTATTCCAAAGAAAAATAGAAGAACCAGGATCAGTGGGGAAACCTCGAAAGCGCAGGGCGGATTCTGCTGACGAAGACAGCGCAACACTACACGGATTTCAAAATTAAAGAGCACGCTCAATGGGTCGAGGAAGGACATCCCAAAAGCCAAGGCCCGAGATGAGGTGTTGCGAAAATTTGTTCTTGCGGAAGAAGTTTTCCTCGCCGACTTCAATTCCCATACGGGGTTATGGTATGACAGACATCTTTCCAGGAATTTCACTGTGTATCTAGCCATGACAGCAGCAGAAAATTTTGACCTTTTGCGAGATAGGCTTTTTAAGTCGGATAAGAAGTTGTAGTGGCCGAAAGGATCCGTTTACACGAATTAATACCGCGGGTGGGATATTGGTTGGGGTTAAGAAGACTGCATGCTAGAGGAGCAAATTAAGTTTCTAGGAAGCACGGAATGCCAATCCATATTCACCGGGTAGGTACGAAAAAGCTAACTGGCTCATAATCACGTGGACCCACACCAATGCACTGCATCACATACACGACACTATCCCTAAAGTCAATACATGAAACTTTTCACACACAAATGATCGAAGAACATCGAACATGGGCAATCCTTTTCTCTCTCCATAAAAATTCAAGCAGCGCGCTGGGAGACAAATCTCCTGTGTGTAGTCTTCTTGGTTGGATTTGATTGCTAGACAAACAGTTCGTTTAACGACCGTGATGGGACTTCAAATGATACTAAATGATAGGTTCTTCATGTTGGACGTCATTTTTGGAATCCCTCCACTCTATTCCCGTAAAAGGCGATCGTTTGACACTTTAGGGGAGTGAGGACAATTTTCCATTTAGTAAAGTACCGGAGAAGTTCGTCCAAACATGAATTCAGACGAGCCTGACCGAATACAATATCTTTCATGGAGGTGCACACAATGACGTCATCGGCGTATTGGAGGATATTGATTGGAACGTGGTTGGAAGTGTTCTTAGAAATGTCCACAATAAATGGCGTTGGATTTTGCAAAGTGGGAACCTTCCGGGATTTTAGCAGGGCTGATATGTGGCAAGGATAACTGTTGCTGAACGAGAACCTGGTATTGCCATCCATCTAAGAAGCTAAGGATTAGCTTACAGAGATGCGAGTGGAAGTCAAGGATGTTCTTATGCTTATAGATGAGTCTGTATTATTTTACGATTTTAATTGAAAACTTTCTTTATATATATCGAGCAAGGTATGAGTTTAAGATAACAAAGGCGTGTTCAACCGAATGGCCTGTTTGATTGGCGAAATGGCAGTCTGGGATAAGCTTATACTATCAGGAAGGAGAAGATTTTTTTTGGGAAAGGTGTAATTTGAACACATTTCTAGCTCGCAGGGAGGTGGGCGTTCAACAGATAAAGGTGACTGAAAGTGCACAGGAAGGAACAAATGGTTGCAGTACATTTTATCTGGATGATAGTTTGGCTGCTAATTAGAAAGTGGTCGAGGTACAAACAAGGAGACATTTCGTGCAGCGGGACTTGTTGTCAACCAGCGATTCGTCTGACGATCATTGCTGTGGACGTAGAAGTCTAACTAAAAGGTGTGTCTGGCGTTTAAGTCCTCTAAGATTAGGAATCACAGTTTGCCATCTGGATGGGTTTGAGATGAAGCGCCTGATAATGGAGCGGTCGTTTGGATCAAAGAATTGTTTGTGGTGATATAAGCAGACAGTTTATAATGAGCTGGACATGATGTTTACAGAGACGATGGTCATCTCAGGGGATTGGAGGGCATTATCAGGTAGGAAGCGGTGTGTATAGAGTGAAGAGTTTGTCGGAGACTAATATTGCGGCAGCCCCATCAAGGAAATGGGGCATTTGGTGCAGATGGTGCCTCTCGGCTCGGAAGGGGTTGAAGTTGGATAACGTAAGCCTGCTTGCCTGACTGGCTACGGATTCAATGTTCAATTCGATGATCCTAACATCCATATTTGGAAGCTAGTATGCCAATCACCATATTGAACATCCACATAAATCGTTATGATTGCTCGCCAAACTGGCGCTAATCTGGTTGGGTTGATCGGTATTTGAACAGTCGGTATAATTTGACTGCCGCTGCGAAGCGAGAAGGATATAGATGACCGAGTAAAGAACCTGTATTTTGACGTTCCTTCGACTTATAACTTTTTCAAATGTTAAAAATTTGCGTTAATTGGCGGGATGGTCGCTTACCCGGCAGTTTATATGCTTGAGACTTTTGTCCGACGTCGTGTAGCACCAACGGTTAATCCTAGAAGAAACATCAAATTCGATAAGCCACACACTACGGTTTTCTAGCATTGCCTTTGTTGTGACGAAGGGCTTAATGGAAAAGTACACTGGAGCTACCTTAGGCCTTTAGGTCCTCAGCGGTTTACTGCGCGGAGTAAATGTGGCTCAAACAACAAATTTTCAGCGATGTCGTTATCTCCGAGGGTTGAGTATAGGAGAAGATGTTCACGTGGTTCTTCGCGAGAAGCCTGTTGGCGCTGTTGATAAGGCTGCGGCATCAGGGAGTCAACCGTTAATTTTGGATCGGACCCTCTGAAAGTTCAGTGGATCGTTGTTTCCAAGGAAACAATCGTTGCTTTTGATCCCCGGACCAGTTCCTCCTGGGAGTTGTTTTTATCCAGCGTGCTTTTTAGCATAGGAAGAAGGATAGCATTTTATTTCCTTGAGTGGTCTCAGCGACGCTGATTTCCGACGAATGACCGTTATGGTGTAAGGCTTTGACACTTTATATCGAACGTCGGACAAAAACAGGCGGCCATATAACACTGATGAAGCAAAGATAAAGGAGGACTTTCAGAGGACCTTGGAAAAATAAATTGCAATCGAGGGATTTAAGAAAGCCTGCAAAGGCATAAAAAGGTAACCATCAATTTTACGGCATAAGGAGCGCTCAAACTACTGTTAGTTGATAATGAATGATGAAGTCACATATGCAAGGAAGGTCACGACAACCCTGAATGTATGCTTTGTAAGGGCAAGCATGGTGTCGACTGTCGCCATTCCACAAGCACAAACGTATATCCAGTATTTAGAAGAGCCTGGAACTATAAGGAGGAATGAAGTTGATACAAATCAACCATAGCCACTGCCCAGGAGTTGTTCTCAGAAACAGTCTATGTGAATGGTTATAATCCAGCCATAAAAATGGTGAAATTTCCGGAAAAATGAAATGACCTTTGCATTTACATGTGCTCCGCATTACGGTGCAACAACAAAGATATGCTTGGTATGCTGGTTTAGGATGCAATAAATCTAGGTTCAAAGATATGAATACGCTATTAGCAAGGAAAAAAATTGTCTTTTTTAATATATATTATATATATTCTATAGTATTTCTCTAGAAATTCGGATTGGTCCTTGGGAAATTTGAAGAGGATGCGTTCGTAGAGATGCTATTGCGAGGAAGTGGCGCTGAAGGTGCGGCTTCAAAAAAGGTAACATAAGTAACTAGACCCAAAAGGAAGATTATGGCGCTTCCATGCTGGATAGGCGAATTATCACTAAATTATTGATGAAACGATAACGTCGTGGAGTGCACGATTTCAAGCAAAAAGTCAAAATAAATTTGTACAATAAAAAATTTAAATTGAAGATGAATATTTATTAATTCAATTTATTTTCACTTGGTATAGCATATCATAGCTTCTAATGTATAACTCATTATTAGTTTAAGAATTTATTATTTCAACACACTCAGTTTTCACATGAATTTATTTTTTATTTATTCCATTGCATTTCATATTTCATACACATACATACATACGCTCAATATTTTTGAGAATTTAACAAATATTATAAAAGAATGGAACTTGATTTTAGTTATTTTTAGAAGGAATAGCAATACTAGTTTAGTCATTCAAAATATTGTTTCGCTTCTTTACCCTTTCTTCTTCTTCTTCTTTTGTATCTAGATACTTAGTGAATATAATTAAGCTATAAAATCAGCGAAATGCAGAGAAGTATAAAGAGACAAAAAGACTTTTCTAAAATGCTTTCAAATTCCACTCCATAACGACATTCTAAAAAATTGCGATCTAGGTGGACTAAGTATTGTTATAGTAGTTTGATGTTACTATTATAGTACGACTAATCAAATATTTTTTCATTTGTATTGTAACGTTGTTAGTAGTTTAAATATTCTGTTCTCTAAACATTTAGTAGCTTTTATTATCCTTGAATCGGTGTGACTAGTTTCTCGAAAGGTGAACTATCCTGGGTTCTGTGAGTTATCCATCGCGTATGTAAATAAGCACTTTTCTGCCAGTTGTTCGAACTTAATAATATCTATTCTAATTAGTTTAGTTTTTAATCTTGGCACTTTCATATACCGTAGTTTAGGCTAACTGTTTATAAAAAAAAAGTTGTTTTTACAAGCCTCTTTTTGTTGTTGTATACATATGTATATGTAACTTGAATTCGCTTTCACTCATTTCAGATTGTTCTTTTTTATTTTCAATTTGCCGCTTTAGCGTTCTTTTTAAGTTAATATTATATTGTAACAATTGACTAAATTTCGAGAAATTCAACAACTTATTACTATCAAATGCTTTTAGTTCTCCATTTCGATTTTATTCTTCGACAATGACAATCTGAGTTTTTTGCGGCAAAACCATTATACTCTAACAGTATGGAATATATGATAGTACAGGCCATTTACAGATGTAACCAACAAATTATTAAAATGTAGCTTATATGATTCGAATGCTAACAATTTTATCGTCGTTTTTAAAATGATATGTGCATTTGGTCTACATTTTTTTTGCATAAACTGCTATCATGAAACCTTTGTTGGGAAAATACGTAAATATTTTGCGAGAAAAGGCTGACGAAATGAATCTTCGCATTTAGTACCTACAGTGAGTTTGCTAACGTTTTCTTTAACAGGAAATAATAAAAAGATGCTTCACTAATACTACATAGTGTACCTACCCCCCAAATAATCAACACCGTCCTAATTAGACTTCAGTATTTAGCTAGCCTAGCTAATCAACTTCTATCTTCGTACCCTATCCCCACAGCCATATGAGTGCCCGATAATAACTTGAAACAGAGTGTATCCTGGAAACTGTTTCAATAACTGATGATCTGGTGACATACTAACTGCTGCATTAAATCTATCACTGAGCATTTCTAGACTTCTCATTTATGAAATTACTAAATATGACCTAGGGCAAACGACTTAAAACTAACTTCCGACTCCAATAGTCCATGTTGCCTATAATGACATACAAACTCGCTCCCAAACTCATCACAGTTGGATGTCATATGTAACAAACGTGAAAGTTTGCTTAGAGTATGGTGGCAAAGTGAGGATTGTAATAGAGATGCTGGGGCAATCTCTGTAGGTACTCACTAAACTATGGCACTCTCCAAACATCAAGGCCAACTAAGATGTCGAAAAGACCCGGCCTACCCAAATGCAGATGACACTTCGCAGGAGATTTATCGTCCGGTCATTTCTAGTCTTCAATTAGGCAATGTGTCCGTTAACAGACCGTCAGTGAACATAGCCTATTCGAACAAAAAGAAAAAAGGTAAAAACGTCACTCAACTCTCAGGCGCTCCAAAGAATCATTCCCATCCCACCTTGTAGACAAGAGTTTTCCTTGCTCTTCCTTTGTTAGAATAAATTTGTGAACGCCTTAACTTCTAGAAGTCTCCGGAAATACGACCTTTGTGGTTATATAAAGGAGCTAATAGTGGCTTCCTATCAGAACACCTTTCCCTACCTTTATATAAAATGACAATCCTTTCTTTCAACCATATACACCTTTTCTTTTCCGTTGGGAGGAGACTAGTGAGTTTGTACTATTGATGGAAATACGAAGACAGTCAGTATATGCTTTGGCTATTCTGTCCTCAACAGTTCATCCAATGATGGATTTTTTTTCTTTTTCTTTCGAAATTGCACTTTCAGCAAATTTTCTGCTGCAGGTTATAGATGAGTATATTTTTGGAATCAGAGTGACACTTAACCATCCTTTAGTTTTACGGGTAGTATAAGGAGTTGAAAATTTAAAAAAAGAAAGAGTCCTCAAAGTATTAGTAACCGTTCTTAGAACCAATCTGAATTTACACGTATAATGTTAACCTATCTACATCTTGACCAAATTAAATCTTATATAATTTTTACCCTTCTAAAGTAGTGGTGACTAGTTAATCAGGGTTCGATGGTAAGAGCCAGGAAGCGCTAGTGAGGCTGAGTGCAATGAGAATATTGCAACCGTCCTCGTAGGCGTCCTTCAAACTAGGGTGCGTTTCAAACACTAATCCCAAGTGCGGTCTTAAGAAAACTTAACCTAACCGGGCACAGATGACACCTTATGCCTGCAGCCAGCAACATGTTGCACAATTACGATAATTACAATTGCTATAAAATATTTTGGCACTTTAAAGCGACAAATCTTATAGAAAAACCAATATGAAAATCTGTTAATATTAACGCAGTTTGTGTTCTTGGGGTACTGACGTGGAAAATAAACCGAATATCATTTAATATCGGACCAGACCAAATGGAGAACAACTTGCTCCCACTCTTTATGGTCATGCTGCTCCCAGGGCAGAGGTGGGGCAGCGTCTAATGAGTTACCTCTACCCTGGTACGAAACCGTGGCCGTCTTCGTCCCTCTTTTTATGTTTGAACTTTGGGTGTTAACCCAAAAAGAGGAGTGCATGGACCATAAAGAGTGGGAACAAGTTACTCTCCATTTGGTCCGGGTCGCCATTAAATGGATGCGGACTTAAGACTCCTCAATCGCTAAAAAGAAATTGTCTAGCTTCGACCAAGCATTGGTCCAAACTATGGGTGGGTTTACGCAGAATATAATTTGCACCCTTGTGGTGTTTGACGAATTATAAAAAGGAGCGTACAACACCTGCGAACCGCTTCGGTCACGCTGCTCCCAGGGCAGAGGTGATGCCGCGTCTGATGAGTTGCCTTTGTCCTGGTACGAAACGTCTTCGTTCCTCTTTTCAGACATGTATGCCTTCTACTGTCTTATGTGTAAAGTGTAAATTATGCTCAAAAGTAATAAACTAATAAAGCTAATAAGCAGCTCAACTAGACATACAAATACCCTTGCGAATTCCTTACTAGGCCCGTCACGTGAGGGACTAGGCGGAGCGATTTTCCCCCAGGCAAGGGCGCGTGGAAAAAGAGTTTTTAACAAAATTAAATTCACTGAACAATTTCTAAGTGGAGCGCATGATTTTCACTCCAGGTCAAGATTTTTCTGCCTACCTCTTTGGTTCCTATAGCTGAAGAGGCCTTGCCCTTGCGAAAGATATTATTTTCGCATATTCTATACCCAAGACACCTTCCTCTCACGGGGCGATATATTTTATGACTTGATCTGTTAGACGATTGATAGAGATAGGGAAGCCAGCAAACGAATTAAATGTTAGCAAAAACAAGACTTACTTCCAAGGAGCGGTTGGAAGATACTATTTATGTGGACAACAAGTCGGTGTTAAACAGTTTCACCGGAGTTATATTTATACAGGTTGAAATACAATAATTTGAAATTGTATGCCACGTTCGAGTATTCAAAGCACCCAAGCACTAAAATAATAAAAACCCTTTCAGTAAAGATAAAACCTTTAAATAACCTTAACTCTATTTAGTAGTCAGTCAGGTATTTTCCGCTGCTATTAACATTCCTTCATAGGGAATATTTTGCTGCCTTATATCCTATTCCCTTTTTACGTTCGGGAGCCCAACCGGCATTTCAAACTAGCTGGAGGCATTTATGGATAGAACGAACGGAGCGATTTCGAAAAATATTTATCATGGTACGTGGTGGGAGGTATCACGTTGCTGAGTACCATCTATAAGATATTCTCCACTATCTTGCTAGGCCGGATAGCCCCATACGCCCAGGACATCATTGGCCCATACCAAAGAGGCTTCACTCCAGGCAAATCAGCAACAGATCAGATTTTCTCTGTGCGGCAAGCGATGGAAAAACTGGTGGAATATGGACAACAGTTGCACCCTCTGTTCATCGACTTTAAAGCCGACTATGATAGCATAGCCAGGGTAAAACTGTACACGGCCATGAGAGAATTCGGTATCCCGACGAAATTAATAAGTCCACCCAACTACTGGCCCATGCTGACGATATCGACATGGGAAGAACCACCCGAGACGTACAAACTGCCTTCATCCAGATCGAGCAGGCGACAATCGGCGCGAGATCTTCGGCTGCACATCAATCAAGGCAAGACAAAATATATGGTTGCAACGTCAGCACTGAAGACGAATCAACCAACAACATCGAACCGCACTAGTCAAACAGGAAGAATAAGGATAGGAGAATACAACTTTGAGGCTGTTGACAATTTCTCCTATCTAGGGCCGAAAATCATAACCGATAACAGCTACGATGATGAAATCCTCGCACGGTTGTTGTCACCCAACAGAGCCTATTTCAGCTTACAAAGACTGTTCCGCTCGAAACGTCTCACCATAGGGTCAAAGCTCTTACTGCACAAGACAATGATCTTGCCAGTCCTCATGTATTCCTCGGAAACTTGGGTTCTTAGCAAGAAAAATTGCGAACTCTTGACCGCGTTCGAGAGAACAATCCTCCGAAGAATTTTTGGCCCCTTACGTTAGGATGGACGATTCCGTAGTCTACACAATGATGAAATCTATGAGCGATACCTTAACCGTCCGGTTGTGGATAAAATCTGGCTCAATAGGTTACAGCGGGGGGGTCACTTAATCCGTATGGATGAGGCAATATCTATGGTAGAAAAAGAAGACAAGGCAGACCCTGCCTAAGATGGAGCGATGGCGTAGGTCAGGACGCCAGACAGCTTTTAGGGATATCGAACTGGTGGACCTCGGCGCAAAACCGGGATGTCTGGAGTTCCTTATTAAGGCAGGCCTAGACCGGATACCGGTTGTTGCGGCGTTGATGATGATGACGTGGTGGGAGCAGATAGATAACCATTTGGCAAGTGCTTTCGCCGTACAGCAATAACCAAAGTTCTGAGAGGAGGAGCTTGCCGAACAAAAAGCAGATGATTCTGATGATATGGACATGGAGTAGCTGCGACTAAGATTAGAACGGAATCAAGTGGACTTAGTCAGTATTGTTGCAATGGCTGCTCAGAATAACGACGAAAATAGTAGGAACAGCAACCGGACCAATCCCATCGACTGGTAAAGATAGCAATGTCAATCATGAAATGAATGAAAACTTAAAGTCAGGGAAAAAAATCTGGCAATAACCCTTGCAACAGAGTTGAGAGAGTAACTACTCTGATTTTCATACTGTTTGAACGAAAGGAATAAGGACAAGGCAGTCATCATCAGGATCAGGCCAGTATTATCATATAAAGACGTTCAACACCTTAGAGGTGACAACAGGGAAAATATACACCGATAGCCAATAACTTGCGCCAGATGCTCATAAACGCCTATACTCAAACCGCCGTGTAAGGGGTTCCTCGAAATTGGTTGCCACTTTTTACTACAGTCTAGGGATTGAGGATATCCCTGCTTACGAGGTTTGCTGAGCACTAAACAAAGGGTGAGGGTAGATACACTAGACTCATCTAGTCCATTAAAAACAAAACAAGTCAAAACAGTGAATTAACTAACTAGTCAAACAGCGTTGTCCGACAAACAGCGTTGTGGACGGGAGCCAGAACAAATTTGTACATACCTTCGGAGAAATTGGTTTATCCGATATCCGAACTTCAAGAAGCTTTATCGCGGACGTAGAGATAGACAGGTTCATCTGCGCCTTTGAAATCGATATTATCTAGAGGAGCATCTAAGTCAAGATCTGCTTACCACAGGAGAACTATCATATCAAGCAAGTCACGCACCACAAAGATCAACAGAGAGTAGTCGGTTTCCGCTCTGAATCTTCATGCACTGGCCATATTAAGACCCTACCGATCATTGTGGAACAGTCTCAGCAGTTTAGATCAACACTCCATAAGCTTTTCATCGATTTCGAGAAGGTCGTTAATAGCGCCAACAAGCAGTGTAACTAAAATATCCTCCCCAGGAGCGCAAAGTGATATAAGAAGGCGTAAACCGAAACTTCGAAGTCGCAAAACGGAGTTCGTTAGGATTACATCTATTACATTTTGGATCAGGGCTTTTAAGTGTGTTAGCGCACTTCATTCAAGACCTTAACGGTACACTGCAATACTCTGTCGGAGGCAATGTGGTCAGCATTGCGCTCGCCCCCAGATACCCATCCAGAGCTGAGTCGACTGGTATACGACATCCAGTCACGATAGTAGATCCCACCAGTGAGATATGAACCGCGATCTTCTGCTACGAAACCTCCCCGCTCTAACCACTTGAACCATCCGGACACACACTTGATACATTACCAGCCCAAAATCCGCCCTCTTATGCCCAAAATCTAGAAATGCAACTACGTATCGGAACACTGACATCAAATTCAGGCTGTTTCGGTAATAAATGTGAGTAATAACAACTAATGAAGAACTGAGTCAGTGTACGTCCCAGAAACTCATTGACGTCCGAAAACATTGCCAAAAACCGACAATGATGGCACGTAAGATTCCCGTGATGAAAGTGGTGTGTCGTAGATGTACCTAGAAGATACAAAAATACAGAATAGAGTCTGCTTGTGCTAGGGTCCTAGTGGAAAAGCAAACAGTGCATTGACAACTAGATTTTCAATACAATATCAAAGGATCATGACACACCGTCTTTGATAGTGCACCACTTGGACGAGCTATACCTCGGCGGCCTTCCATGGCTGATACGTCGGTGAAGATTATTATGTCTGTAATCTAGTCATGGCCATTTATCGTCCCTTCTTCTCTTGTGGTGATTACGACAGTGTATGTATTTTCACAGACGAATCTAGCAACCACATGATCGGCCGGCATCAGAGCTACCAGATATTTGTGAAGGAATTTCCAGATAGACGCATGACCGTATGATTGGCCACCTTTCCACGCTACAGTAGCATCGAGTCTATATACGTCATTTGATGCTTTCCGTAATACTTAGACAACCGATTTTCTGAATTTGCGTTAGCAGTTTCCTGCTGTTAGCAAAGTTCAGTCTCAACCACCGGACGATACATGCATACGTCAAAATGGGTTTCGGTGAAAGTCCCCAGGTCTTATCTATCGCAGTCCTACAGCACCAAAGCAATCTGAAGGATTTCTAATATTGTTCCTGGATGTGGTGCTTCCATGTTTTATTTATTTATTTATTTATTTATTTATTTATTTAATTAACGGACAACAAACAGAGAGAATTCCAATTAATTATTGTCCTCAGGAGGAGGAGAAAGCAAAAAACTTATCCTACGTTTAAAGCTACTTAAAGTAGGGAAGTTAAAAGGACCAAGCTGTTTTGCATTATAATTTCGGCAAAGCCTGGGAATCGGGGAATGAAAATAGACTTCGAGCTCCGCGAAGGGCACGTTGAAAATATCTGCGTTACGTGTGTTATAAGACGCAGGACGGCAGGTGATCTCGTCAGCGGCGGAGCAGTCCATCAGGCCCGAGGAAAGTTTAAAGAATGTGCATAGATCCAGATAGGATCTACGCTGTTGTAGGAAGGGAAGGTTTAGAAAGCGGAGGCGGGAGGGGTAATCCACACGAGGGAAGCTTTTCTTAAAGAAGAGAGAACGGGTGAATTTACGTTGCACATTTTCAAGGGCAAGACAATCACAGTTACGAGTGGGTGACCAGATCACGGAGCAATACTCGAGGGTATTCCTCACAAGGGAATTGAAAAGAGCTAAGGAGGGTTGGATGGAGTCAAAATCAGAGGAGGAGCGAAGAATGAAGCCTGACAATTTTGCTGCTCGATTGATAACATCGAGGCAATGGGTGTCAAAGCGCAGCTTATTGTCGAAAGTGACTCCGAGGTCTTGAGTGGAATTTAAGCAGGATAAGGAATGTCCGTTAAGCGAGTAGGAGAAAGAAGTCGGTGAGGATTTTAGGGAGTAGCACATAGAGTGACACTTTCTGACGTTTAGCGCTAAACCATTAGTCGAGCACCAACGAACCAGAGTGTCCAGGTTATTCTGAAGGGAAACACAGTCCATAGGCGACGATATAGCGGAAAACAGCTTAAGGTCGTCTGCATAGAGCAAACAGGGACAAGTAAGGAGGGGAGGAAGGTCGTTAATAAAAAATAAAAATAGCAAAGGACCCAGAATAGACCCCTGTGGGACGCCAGAAGAGGGGGAGAAGGAGCGGGAAGTACAGCCGTCAAAAGAGACGCGGCAGGATCGGTTGGAAAGGTAAGAGGCAAGCCATAAAACCAGTGGTATGGGAACATTTAGGGACGAGAGTTTGGATAGAAGTATCTTGTGATTTACAGTGTCGAAGGCTTTCGCGAAGTCAGTGTAAATGGTATGCACTTCTTGCCGTGAATTTAGACATTTGGCGACAAAGTTGGTAAAGTCGAGCAGGTTGGAGGCAGTGGACCTACGTTTAACGAAGCCGTGTTGTTCTTTCACTATGTGTTGGCCAAAGTGGGCGGACAACCAGTCGCTGACATATCTTTCCAGGATTTTGGAACAGGAGGAGAGGAGGGAAATGGGACGGTAATTCTCGGCAAGCGAACGATCGCCACTTTTGTGAATGGGGATAATGAGAGCCTCTTTCCACAAGCTGGGAAAATGATTCTCTTCAAGGCTTTTGTTGAAAATATGAGATAGGGGAAGGGAAATGGACTTACCAGTTTTGATCAAAAAGAGGTTTGGAAGACCATCGTAGCCAGGTCCGACGTTGGCATCAAGTTCGCCAATGAGGTATTCGACAAGGACAGGGGTAAGAAGGGGAATGGTAGGCGATGCGGGGCAGGCTACATCTACTATCGGGAGGGATTCGGAGGAAGGAGGAGGGACATAGACTGACGAAAAGTAGCGGCAGAGTAAATCACAAGATCGTTGGGGGGAGTTAGCTGAGAAGCCAGAGAATTTAATGGACGGAGGGGATAACTGGGCGGGGCAGCGGGAGTTGCGAATGTGGGACCAGAAAGGTTTCAGATTTCCGCGCTTTAGTGAGTCTTCCACGCTGGACAAATATTCCTGTTTGGACTTACGTATTAAAGATTTGACCGAGGAACGAAGGGATTTGAAAAAAACTAAGTCAGCAACATTTCTAGAAGACAGGAACTTCTTTCTCGCAGTCTGTTTTTGACGTAGCTTTTTGTGAATTTCAGTGGTGAACCAGACGGGGTAAGAGCGTAAGCACTTAGGAGAGGAGGGAACGTAACAAGGAAGAAGATCAGATAAAATGGTATAGAAAGTGTTGAGTGCTTGGTCACATGTAAATGGAGAGAGCAGGGGGACCCAGTTGATTGACGCCAGGGCTGAGTTCAGACCTTCGAAGTTCGCCTTACGAAAGTTGAACTTGGTAGGCTTGCGAGCGACAGGAGAGTGGAGTCGGGATATCTGAACATCGAACTCGAGAGCAGGATGATGTGCGTCAGGGGCAACGTAAGACGGAGCATGAAGGGATTGGGAAAGGTAATGTACAGGAAGGTTAGAGAGGACAAGGTCAAGAGTGCGATCTAGGTGGTTTCTAGAAAGGTTAAATTGGAGGGCCCCACAGGTGTACATGAAAGTGGATAGAGGAAGGGAAGGGTGGGTCGAGTTATTAGGGAGGGAGGGAAGGCCAGGTGTAACGGGCCAGGAGAGCATAGGAAGATTAAAGTCACCACAGAGGATGAAAGGAAGTGAGGGAAACAAAACGGTTAGGGCCTCTGATAATCTGTCGAAGAAATCCTCGTACAGAGAAGGCGGGCTTAGGCAGGGAAAATATACACACGATATGATAAAGGGACATACGTTTGGCGGAAGGACACGTATGGTAACAGAATCGTAGGAGGAGGAGGAGGAGGAAAAGATGATTTCGGCACGGAGAGGGGATTTAACAGCTATTAGGGCACCTCCGCCAGTTGTCTTGCCAAGCGCAACGCAGTCTCTGTCACAACGAAAGACAGAGTAACCTTCGAAGAGCTCAGAATCTAAAATCCTGTCATCCAGCCAGGTTTCAGAAATGCAGATGACATGATGTTGGAATGCTAAGGCAGACAGTTTGAAATCCGACAGCTTGGTCCTTAGACCCCTTACATTTTGATAAAATAGCGTAAAGTTATTGGAATCATTCAAGTTCGGCGAGGCAGGCGGGCGGGCCGGAAATTTTGACGAATCTTAGACCTCTGATAAGGCTTAACGAAGACCCCCTGTGGCCAAAAGGAGGATTGGACGATAGCATCGAAGTCATGGGGATATGTCACTTTGAAGGAAGCTATCACTCGGTCAGGAGAGCCATCCTTCGTCAGCTTCACACAGGAAAGAGGTGACAAAGTTGAGTTGCTTTTGCTTCTGATATAGGTCAGAATTTCGTCGGGCGTAGTGGAGTACGCTAGCCTTGACACGAACAGCTGTTAACTGGGAGTCGAAACGTATTCTTAAATACTTGACTGTTTGTGTCAGTTGGATTTCCGCCCCTGCTAAGGTGGGTAGCGTACAGCTGCGCCACCTGGCGATCCTAGTGAACATGACTAGTCCAGCCTTCCTAGCGGTCACCATGAGTCCATTGCGGACGCACTAACTGTGGATTTTCATGCACATATTGTGTCCGCTAACTTGCCGGTAATTATTACAGCTAGATCGTCCGCAAATGCGTGCTCGAAGACTTTTTGTCCTCCAGGAGCCATAGCAGGGTATCCATTACCAGGAGCCATAATAGAGGAGAGATAATCCCTTCCTGTGGGCAGCCCTTAATACACCCTGCCTCAACAGACTTCTGGTCGACCAATATGTGGATTTTTCTCTACTCTAGCATGTGAAGGATCCAACTGATTAACAGTGGTTGGGTTCTATGCCGTCTTGCCGCATCACAAATTGCCGCGAATAAGGCATAATTGAAGGCAATTTCGATGCCTATAAATGCGCCTAAGGTGTATTCTTTTTCGGACATCGCCTTCATGGACCGATCAACTAGCTTTTCTAGTATAATAGTTTTGGTAGAAAGGACGTTAAGCTGATTGGTCGAAGTTTTTTTGCGCCCATGTTGGTAGGTGGGTGGCCCAAGTTTGGGAATGAATATCACCTTCACATCACGCCAATTAAATGGAATATAAGTGTGTGCTATTCATGCACGATATATCCGAATTTCGATATTCTGAATATGTAGTATCCGGCCATCCATTCCCTCTATTACTAGCGCAGGAATGATGCTGATGATGATGATGATGATCCAGTCCTGCAGACTTGTATCTATGGAACGAGTTAAATACTCATTTTAATCGCTCCAATGATACTACTTTGCATTCCAGATTTCTGTCTCTGGGTTGATAGCTGTATACACCTGTCGACCACGAGAAGAGATTTTGGATGCTGCCTGGGAAATGGCTTCAAGCAAACGGTTATACCATTCCTTCATCGCTTTCTGTGTACCTCCCTTTCTGTAAACATAACCCAGTTTCTGTCGAGAATCCGCTTCAGCTTTGAGGTTGCCTCAAGGTTAGCCGATCTTATGCTCTTTTTTAGAGCCTTATGTGCCTCTTTTAGCGATTGCAGCCAGCGACTGAATCACACTTCCGAGAACGATTGAGAAGTTTCCTTGCGGTTCTCCTCTATTTTGCCAAATCCGAGTTACACCCATGATGTTTTACCCTTGTTTGGAGTCTTGAGTGGACAGTTTTCTTCGAAAACTTCTCTCATGATAGTTGTGATCATCTGGGTTGCCTTTTCAATTCCAGCAATGAATTTGATGCTCCTCCAAGCGATCGCGACTCGAGCGCTCAGTTGTATTTTATGCCAATGGAAGGGATCGGCCCCGCTCCTGCACGGTAGTCTCAAAAGACTAATTTGGTTAACGACCTATGTGATGGCAGCACCACATCGGTTAAACTAACCATATCTATGGTGCTCTGCATATTTCCCCTATGACGTAGAAGAAGTTCCCGGTGGAACATTCATCAGAGCTGTCCAATATGGCAAAAGTAAAGACATGAGGGTAGTAGCAGGATGTTATGTTAACGTTCACCACATATGCTGGGGAAGTTCGAACATCAATGCAAGAGGCTCGAGACAACTGGAGTATCTAGTAGGAATTGATCTGCAGATCCTTAATTTGGTAATGAACCCACTTTCTTTAACGTGGTTAGACGAGAGGTCATCTACATCTAGTCGGGAGGAGAATATACTCCGACTACCAAACAACATCGGCAACATGAAGCAATACTCGCAAACCTGCGCAAACCAAACTAAACTTTCTATCCATAGGTTTGCACTCGCGACGGCTTATTAAAGTTTGGCAAACATGTGGATCTGGAATTAGGTGCGGAAGGAAAAACGTTGAGACTAAGCTAGGATGCTGTTTAACGGTGGACAATGTGGTAAGCTATATAGTGGAACCGGATGCAAAGTGGAGTGCGGTAGTTGCAATGCGATGCAGCTGAAGGAAGCACAAGCTGAACGGGGGCAGAGAAAGAATGCAGGAGCAATTAATTCATCTAGGGTGATCAGTTATCAATTGAACAGCCTCACGATGCAATAGCGGACGCGTGGTTCTGCGATGAGAGTGTGGAGAAATTGGAGGTTTTAGTCGGTAAGAGCTCTGTATGCGCATTCCCAATTACAGATGCGTATCTTTGATGGATTTCCCCAGTCACAAATTAACTAAATACAAACAGTGGGACAGACAATGGACTGATTTTAATAAGGTTTAGTTTTCCACCAAACCTTAGAAAGGAGATCTAGTGGCGAACGAAGGCACGCAATTTGACCTGGACTAAAAGTACACAAGTCTTACTTGGTGCCAACGCGAGTCACAAGAATAAATGTGGAATCAACGTTACTTAATGGCGAAAGCAGGAGAGGGGGTTATCACAGGAAGTTGTGCAAAACGAATTTAAACTGATTTCTGGCTGTGCCTACGTATCTGTGAAAAGTAAATCAGGGCGTGACTTTCAAGGACGATGCCAGAGGCCAGGATAGAGGAATGGGTAGATACAAATCAAAACAGGTATTGCTTATTCAAAATTGTCTGCGATGTTCGGGCGCCTAAGGGCATAAAGGGCTAAAATGATGAAGAAGCTTACAGTTCAAATGAAAGCTCGAGGTAGAAACCCCTAAATTGAAAAAACCAAAGAAAATAATAGAAAAATTCGGGAATCCACAAAGAGGGAAGCTCGCTCATCCAAGGATTAGTTGAAGTAAGGTCGTGATGAACAATACTTCAATTTGACCGGTATTTTTCTCTGTAATTAATACCGCTCACTGGACTCATGAATATCTTTCTACATGTATCATCCTAAACATATCTTGATTATGCAGAAGCTAAAATAACTACCTATAGTTATAATAACGTTGTTGATTAACATTAGGAACCATTATTTACTGCCTTAATAGAACTCTTTTCGATTACCGTCTCTAATTTTTGTTGCCCCTTCTGTATTTGCTGCCTACATTATACTATCCTTCGGAAGCCATTTCGTTTTATCTTCTGATTTCTGTCTTCAAACACAGAGCACCGATATCTCCTTAGAATCTCGACGCAACCTAGAAAAGTTTAGATAAAATTATTCTTTACGGTCATAAGGATCATCTTCATCATCTATGACTTCTCAAATCAGCTTCAAATCCAAAGTAAGTTAAATTAGAAATATGTCCTCAAAAGGATGCGATATTTTTCTTTTCTGGTCGAGGTGCTAAGCGGAATTTTTCGGAATTCGAATAGTTTATCTAAATTTATATAATATGTAAGGCATGCTCAACTACAATACCATATGCTTGTGTGGAAACTCCTTAAGCTTTCGCATTAAACAGAATATAGTTTAGATAATAAATATGATACTTAGCATTTGAACTAAATTTTAAATTTAATTACAGTTGGAAGGAATTGTTTAGAAAGGATTTTTTGGGACCGTTTATTTGGATTGTAAATTCTTTTTTCTAGTTAAGTCGCTAGCAAAATTTAGCTTTTAAGTGTGGGGACAACCAAACATTAATAAAAATTCAGATTGCCTTGTGTTTCAGTTCATAATCATGGAGCGTTAGCAATTATAAACAATAAACCTCTATAAACAGCAACTTCTATTTGAGTTTGCCTAACTACCGATTTAAAAATTATTGGATGCTACTCTTGTTAATTCTCAAATTCATTTAACTTAAATTAACACCTCCATCACTACTCATGTATGTTAATAGTGTTAACATCATCGTTATCTTTCAACTGGTCATTTAGTTGTTATTTATATATTAAATTAGCGTATTGTTTAGTTTTGGAAAATAGACCTCTTTATTTTCATTAAAACAGTTCTTTGTGTTCTTTATTTTTGTTAGGAAAATAGAAATTTTCTTTTTGATAAAAATATGTATTTTTTTACGTTTACTTTTTAGCGCATTTGAAGTTGTTAATAGAAAAAGAATCCCTGAGTTGGAACACTATTTCCTTCATATTTGATTGATTGTTGAATGCATTAAAGTTTTCCTTCAAGTTGGGAAATGAAACTAAGAGAATTCGTTCGTAATATTTCAAAAGGTGTTGTTTCGATTAATGTCTGTTTCGAGGATTGTAAAATATAATTAGATAACAAAAATTGTGAACTATGATAATAGTAGTAATATACATCCGTAGGATCAATCTATGACAATGTGGGATATCATCCCATTATAAGTTTTTCTTTAAATTGTTACTGCAAACTAATTAATATCTTCGATAAAATCTGACAAATAAATGATCGCGTTGTTTCTCATCTTTTCAGAATAAAATGTTGATTAACTTTCCCAATAAAGATAAAATTATACATTAGGCGTGCCAAAATATGGTCATGAGGCGAAATTCAAAACCTAATAATCAATCGGGCACCAGTTCAAATTCATTATTGGCCACCAAGCGTGTTAGGACTCTTTATGTCTTGATCGTAATGGTGCACTAGGCTTGTTGGTAGTCAACATTGTCTTCTTCCAAAATTATTATCCTAATATATCCGACGTACTTATTCGCATTTGATCATACTAGTATTCAACATTCATCCTACGATACAAACCGCTCCGCACCAGCTAAACTGCGACTTCCGGTTAGGATAGTTATTTCATTCGGACACAGAATACTCAAATTTTGGGAACTATGATGACCGCGAAAAAGGATCTAATCAATGCTAAAATAGAATTTCAGTGTAATAACCTTGCTGAGAACAGGGTGGCGAAGTAGTGATTTCACCAGGGCTCGTAGATATCTCAGGGAGCCTAACAAAAGAGTCTTCACATAAATTAGATTTATTGTGCAATTCCGAGCGATTTTCATCCCAGGCCCAAATTTTCTCCTTACGATGATTGTCCTTGTTTAGATTATTGATCTTAATAAGCCATTTGATCCTAAGAAGTGCTGGGTTAGAGACTTTCAGTTTGTTATTTCCAGAGATTGGCTGGCATTCCTTGATAACTTTTACCATTCATTCAAAATTCACTTGCCCAGGTTGGCCTGAACATCGAATTCGGTAGGCAACGATCGAAAGGCTGGCCGAAGCAGCAGTGCCATGATACGCCCCGCTATTGCATCCAGAGCAGCCTGTTGTGAGAACAAAATGGCGCAATCGATCAAAATAAGCCAACTCTCTTTAAGTACGGGGCGAAGGTTAAAGAAGGAAATAGCGAAAGGATTGGACGTTGTTAAAGCTCCAACAATCGGTCTAATCGGAAGTATACAAGGTTCCCTGCAGCTATTGAAAAAAAAATGTATATCAAACAATCTAGAAAGAATGTTGAACGAGTCCTTGATGAGTATCTAAAGAAGACGGATTTTGCATGAAAAAGGGTTCGACTGACACCGCTTTGGCAAAGCACACCATTTTCAAAGAAGATGTGAAATCAGTAAAACACACAGAAATATAAGGAAATGGAACGAAGCCGAAAGTATGGAAACTTATAAATTCCATAAAGACTCACTTCTTCAAAACCAAGGAAACAGATATTCTTATTACTCCAAATTTATTAGAAAACAGGCTCGAGACAGCGATTGCATCATTGCATCATCAACAACATTCGAGATGAAATTCACAATTTTCCATACGAAATTCACGATTTTTGAAATGAAATTACATTTTAAGGTTTTATTTGCAAAACAAAACTTTATTAATATCGGTTCATTGTCTGCCTGTCTATCTGCCACACGTACTTTTCTCAGAAACGTCTATACCGAATTATACGAAATTTGGTGAGAAGGTGGAAACAATGAACGCCCAGAGATGCATTGAGTTACATCTTTCTATGTTCAGATTAAGAGGGAGGGGGTGAGGGTCCTCGTATATGAAAAAGGAGGGTGTACTTTTTTTTCACTGAATATAGTCAATGAAAGGTCTCGATCGGTACTTTTCAATGCCAATCCTAGTTTTGACATATGTTGGAAAGTGACGATTTCTTTAACGGACCCATTCTCAGAAACTACCCAACCGAAAATCTGAAAAAATCATGAACCCTCTATACGCTGTCCAGACCTCAAAATACTCCATATCGATATCAGACCACGTTTTTTTGGTCCACGGATCCCTCGTTCGGGGCATGGCACCCAAGCATTTAAAAATAGGGACTAACGGTTTCGTCCAGGGCAGAGGCAACTCATCAGACGTTGCCCCACCTCTGCCCTGGGAGAAGCGTGACCGTAAGTGGCAACAGGTGGTGTGTGCGTGGTGCTTTATATATTTGCGCAAAACACGCCAAGGACCAAATGGTCCGGTCGAACATCAAGTGGATGTGGACTTAGGATTCCTCACTATCCTAAACAATAATCGGATAACAGTCTCCTAGAAAAATGCATGTAACGGACAGACAGGCAGACAGACAGACAGTAAACTGATTTTAATAAGGTCTTGTTTTACACAAAATCTTAAAAACAAATACAGTTTCCACTTTATTACAGAATTACAAACCTTCCACAGGGAATGGCCTATATACCGCAATTGCAAAATATATTAAGGAGACTCCTTTAATAGAGATGTAGATGTAGCTCTGAAATTTCCCATCTTGAAACACAAGTTTACGTTGAATATGAGAATTCCGCATTTTCAAACCGTTGGTCACAGGCAAGGATTCTAAAACGATGCGTCCTAGGACCACCACTATACCTTGCCTTCCATCTTCGAACGACGGCTACCTAGCCCTGAGTCTAGAATCTGATTCCCCGCATATTTAATTGAGGATCAACCCAACTGGGACCCAATCCTGAATGTAGTAATCCAAGTGTACCATCCGTCTCCTTAAACGGCAGAAAAGAAGACTTGGCCGGTATTAGCTTCATTTATAGCGATAGCTATCAAAGCCAGTTAATATAGGTCTTATAAGATGACTCTCATTCATCAGGTTACGAGAGCAAGTGATGTGAAGTATGATACTTAAGAAGAACATCTTCTTTGTTGTGAGAAGGTAGCGTAAAATGCTGCTGCTAAATTTGGTTGAATATTTCTCAGAAAAAAACATTGCAACACTGTAAAAAGATCACTGTCGTGAGACTTAATCCTACGGTCCTCTTCAGACACGGATTGATTTTGTCACCACAATCAGAGCCCCGCTGAGACAAGCAACAACGGTACCAGTCTATACCAAGTGCATGGCTTAGCATTCATACTGGTGGATGCAAGAATTACCTAAATCTCTGCCGAACTATGGAGTACGGCACCCGTGTTGATACGCAACACCACGTCGAGGCCCTAAGGTCTCTTCTAGCTTAAACATAACCACAACCACCATGAAACTCCCACTAGGGGGCCAACCGCAAATAATCGAGCTGTCCTCACATACAACAGGAGTCCACCCAAAGTATGTGAGTCCAGGGGCTACCTCGGTTCCCATGGTACCAGTATACCCCTGGTAAGGTTTCGTGACCGAAGCCACTTGAGATGAGTCCCCGTGCAGACTCGGGTCTGATCGCCCTTGCTAGGCCTTGGAGCATTCGCCTACTGTATCACGGCCGGCAAGCCAATGCGATACAGCGTTTCCCGGTGCCACCACTTGGAGGTTCTCCTCGGCCGCTAAGAGGCACAGGCTATTTTGGGGAAATTAGGATATTGTTGTATGTCAACGAAAGCGCTTAACATCTTTCTTTTATCATGATTTCCTAGGTAATGGCCTTTATGATAGGAACGCCACAACGGAACAGATTAACTACAAGAAGTTAACAGGGAGATAAGGAGATTCTTTAATGATCTGCTTATTCTCCCTACGACGTGGCATATACTTTGTGGAACATTCATGTCTGAAGTGAAGGAGTAACAATAATAGCATACTGCGTTGTTAACACCTACTTTCCGGTTTAGAATATCTGTGTAGTAGAAACAGAAATGCAGATTCTCAATTTGAACAATGAAACCATTTTCCTTAATGCCGCCGGATATATCGCGAAATTGATGATTAAATGCTTAGATAAATGACTAGTTTCAAGGGACACTTAGATTATGCCTAAGAGAAGGCAACCAAGGCTACCTCATGGTTGGTAAGATTGACTTCTAATATCGGGAAACCATGATACAGTTGCAGACTATTATCTATTTAAAAGACGCACATGAAGTTCATTAGATTTGACTGCGAGCTCAATTCTTAAAAAGCCACGGACAAGGTAATAGGCCTCTCGATCCATACACTGATTTTACATATTGAGAAATATATTGCAAGAAAGTAATGGTAAGGGAATGACCAACTGACTAATTTTACGGGACGAGATGGTTATATGAAGCACTTCCATCGCTTCAAATAAATGTCACAATAGTGACGATACAAAAAAAGTGCTTTAAGCCGCAGATCGGGAAGCCAACGTTGATGGCTAATGTACACACGCTTGTCTAAATCTGAGCGTTCTTTCAAAATAATTTTACATAATGGTCCCATGGGGATAAGACCATGAAGTCAGTGAAACAAACTGCTGAAATCTGAGATGACAAAACTTTTATATAGCAAGAGCCGCCATTTTGTGTTGAGTCTGAGAAGGGGGCTTCCCATACGTGCGAAAGAGACGTGTACATTTTTTTCATAGAATATAGCCTTGTGGTGAAAAGAAAGAGTTCGATTGGTACTTTTCGAAACTGACCCTATTTAGATTATTACGTGAAACATAGGGAAGTGAGGGCTCAAAATGTGTGCCCCAAAAAGTGAAACATGTCTCGTTCTCAGAACCTATCCAGCAAAAACATTTGAAAAAGCTCACAATGATGCATCTATACGGAATCTAGGCCTCAAAATTCAATACTCATTCCGATACCTGCTCAAATAAAGTAAATAATAGCATGTTACTATTTTTGACCCGAAAACCCTCCTTAAGTTCGTCCTAGAAATACAAAATTTGGTATTGTTATAAGGGATAATATAAGGCATAACTTTGGGAAGTTTGAATGAAATCCAGCTACTATTAACAAAGTTATAGCAGTTCAAAATTTTGGATTTCACGTAAATTTATTGCACTCTATCTATCTATGTTGTATGTTCTAATTGCACGTTAGGACTGGCGGGATTTACTGTAAGTACGTATATGTATATTTTCGTCCACGTGGTAAAGTGAAAATGCGTGATGATGCGATCAATTTAGGTGGGAGTGTGTTTCTTTAGGATGAGCCCAATATTAATGTTTTTGATATGTATGTACATATACATATCTTGGAGTTTAGCGATACTGGCCCCCTGAGGTGGCGAGGAGGTAGACGAGGTAGTATCCCTGTCATCTGAATCTACTCCAAGTGGCCAAGAAGAATCTCCACGTGGTAGCAGCGGGAAACACCACAAAGATTCATCAGAGGGGGGGGGGGGGGGGGGGGGGGGTTAGCGGGGGGGTACTGGAATAGCCCTCTGAATTCATATGCCTCAGGGGAATTCCTGTGGGATGTGGTTATAATACATCCAGATCGAGAACATCTCATTTTCATAGGAAAATTATAGATTTTTTTATATTTGCTGTGGGTATGGGTTTTCGAGGTATTCGTTCTAGAGTGATTTTTGTATTGAGTAGATTTTTATTAGCATTGACTTTGAAGGAGCGCCGTAGATAGTCAGTCTGCTTTAAATATTTCTGTGCCACCAAGTTTGAATTAAAGGACGGTATATAAACTGGATAACATTTTAAACGAGGCTACTGTAGGCCCATTCATTAATATAAAATCTATAAACAATATTCGGCGAACAACTGATTCAAACCAAGGACAAGGAAGCAGGGAGATCACTTGACAAAAAGTAGCTATATGTGGGCAAACAACTTACAGATTTTTCACCACAATAACACACTGTCGTCCAATGTCATCATTATCCGGGAATTTTTAACCAAACACTCAATAAATACAACCGAGTCAAAAAACCATGCGTTTCAGCAGCCGAAAAGAGGTAATGAAAAAGCCGAAAATGACCCTGCTGAACATGCCAAAAACAGAATATAAACAAGTCGGGATACCGCAAGTCGGGCGCTTGGGGTATAAAGGTTTTGTGTTCATCTTATGTGAGAAACTCGCTGTGCACAATTTCCCATTCGTACATAGCTAAAAATGCAAAATATTCCGTCATATTTTGCCAAACCCTAAGATTTTCATATGTACATACAAATCAACGACATAAACATTGTGTTCACCCTAAATAAAAAAACATTGTCTATTGTCGCATAACGACGCATGCATATATATATGCGCATCTAAATTGATGTAACGCGCCTTCACGCATTTCCACTTTACTCCGTGCACAAGCTTTATTAGCATATACATATACATACATATGTCTACCTGGAGTAATTGGCACTGCATGGAAAAAACTGAAAACAAGTCAAACAAGTCGGGGAACCGGAAACTGGATGCTAGGTGCGAATTATATCCAATTGAAAGCGCCAATAGTTTGAGCCTAAGCTAGGCTGTGATGCTAGGAGGAACGTAAGGGGGGTTTTGCAGCCAATTAATAAACATTATAGTAATATACTATTATTAACTTTATTTAAGCAGGTAATGGTATGGAGGGTATTTCGGAGCCTAGGTACCATATGGTGACAGACTTCTAATTTTTTTTCAGATTTTTCGGTTGGGTATTTTCGGAGAATGGGTCCGTTAAAGAAATGATAATTTTCGACTCCCCGCACTCCCCATCTTTCCAACAAATGTCAAAACTAAGACCGGCTTCAGAAACAACTAACCTTTCATTTAATACCCCATATGACTATATTTGATGAAAAAAAATTACACCCCCCCCTTTCAAGTCACTGTATAATTATATAACACACTGAATGCGTGAGCGTTCCAGTTTCAGGGGGGGGGGGATATTTTGAGGCCTAGATTTCATATAGTTTTATTTACATTTTGCGTCCTACCTCCCCTAGGTTTCACCCGCATTCAGAAAAAAGATCAGTTTCGAAAAGTATTAATTGAGTCCTTTCATTTGATACTCCACATGACCATGTTCTGTGAAGAAAAATGTATCTCCTCCTTTCGCATGGGGCATGTGAAAGGACACACAGACCACATATTCTCACCAAATTTCGTAATAAACGGCTTCGGCGTTCGGTAAAATCTAGGCAAAAGGGGCTGAAAACTCTGTTTGGGCGACAATTAGGCAGCGGATGGACTTTCCAAGTAACGCCACTCCATCGTCCAGAACCCTTCTCTGGATTCAGAAAGGAATCAATGGCCATGGGGATAACGAACGAAGAAGAATTGTTGGGGAAACTATACCGCGTGAACTTAACAGAAATGGAATAGTCCAAGATGAGCTCATCGCGGCACAAACACCGAAATACATACTGAATATAATCTTCGATTACTTCCGTCATCGGAAGCTACTTTATAAGGACGAAGGGTCAAAAATGTATGTAAAAACGGCAGTAGTTCCGCAGGGGTCTGTTCTGGACCCTCTGCTATGGAACTTAATGTATAATAGCGTTTTTCGGTTTCCAGTAGCTAAACAAGCCGTTGTCGTCGGATTCGCAGATGACGTTGGAGTGATCATAACATCCAATCACCCCGACGAAGTACCGATATATGCGAACGAGACTATACGGACGATCAAGTCTTGGCTGAAAAACCATGGGCTGGAACTTGCCGAACACAAAACGGAGTTGGTGTTCTTTACAAATCGGCGGAAACAGAGAACTGTTGAAATTCGCAACGGGGCGTATGTTGTTAGCTCTCAGTCATCGCTGAAATACCTGGGAGTAATATTCGACTCCAAGCTGAGCTTTAAACCCCACTTAAAGCTTACTGGAGAGAAAGCGGCGACTATCAGCTCAACACTGATAAGGATGCTTCCAAATGTAGGCGGCCCGAAGCACAGTTGACGGCTACTTTTATCGCGAGTCATCAGCTCTGTACTTTTATACGCGGCACCACTGTGGGTGTCGGCGATAAAAATCGGAGAAAATCGAAGACAGCTTCAAGTTGCATATCGATTAAATGCTCTGCGAACATGTTGCGCCTATCGAACATCTTATGAGGCAGCATGCGTGATTGCGGGGATGATCCCCGTAGATATTCTAACCGATTAAGCAAGTCGTCTGTACGAAAATCAGTAAGCGAGCCTAAACAAGCAAAGTGAGCGTTTGCGTTCACTGGATGCGTGGCAAACAGCATGGGACCAGGCGGAGAATGGCCGGCGGACACACAGGCTTATCCCAGACATAAGCATGTGGACTATGCGGAACCACGGTGAGACGAGTTACGATCTGACTCAGTTCTTAACCGTACACGGTGGATGCAGGAGTTACCTCTATAGGTTCGGTCTAGATGAATCGCCCGATTGTCCAACGTGTGAAGGTACAGCCGAAAATGCAGAACACGTTTTCTGCGAATGCCCAAATTTCAAAGCTCAAGAAGAAAGCTTGAAACAGAGCTAAATCCACGTTTAACGGTAGAAAATCTTATAAGGTATATGGTGTAATCAAATACAGCATGGGACGCGGTAGTTGCACTGGTGAAATGCATCCACCAGCAACTAAAAGCAGCAGAAGTACAGCGGAGACATAGAAGGGAGGTTTTAGTCGGTAAGACTCCGGCATGCGTGTCCTAGATTCCAGATGCGTATCCATGATGGATTTACCCCAGCTAAAAAAAAGACGGACAGACAAACAGACAGTCAGACAGTAAACCGATTTTAATAAAGTTTTTGTTTTACACAAAACCTTAAAAAGTAAGATTAGAGTTTAGATTAGAGTTAGTAGGAGTCAAAAGCACTTTTTACGGAGAAATCGAAATTGAACAGTTCGATTGTGGCGTTAACACACACGTTACAGTCTTCCTTGAGAGAAATTCAAAGTACGCTATCTGGAAGCTGAAAAGGATGAGGTGGCTCGGTCATGGTCTAGGCTGTTAATAAGTCGTAATGGTCCTGGTCCTAGTTGACATCATGGATGTAGATATATTGAAAGAAGTGGAGTATTATTTACATATCGATTCGCTTTTTCAGACAAAGTGGTTAAGGCCTTCTTGCGTGATAATACTCTCAATTGTATGGTGTGCCCCGCGCAGTCTTCAGACATAAATCCGATTGGAAGGGTGTTGAAAGCGCTGTGAAAGTGAAAACATTAATGTTTTTGAACTGGACCGTATTATAGAAGAAGGTTGGCTGAATATTCCAGAGGACCAAAACTGACCGGATGCCTCACGCATGTTTGAAATACCAAGTGTGTAAAACAAAACCTTATTAAAAGGGGAAGGAAGTTATAGTAGGTCAAAGCTGTCGCTTCAGTGTAAATTTTACGAAATACACAAAAACTTTCACGTTCAGTTTCTGATTTCCCGACTTGTTTTTTTTTGCTTTTTAAATACTTATTTTCGTGTGTTTATTATACAGGGTGCGGCAGCATAACTTGCTTTTTTAAAATGCGCGCCACTCAGTTAGTTGATGTCATAGCGGAGCGCTAGTGGTCTCGTTCAAGAGGGGATACTGTAAAGTTTTGTCCCGGCACGGTTCAGTCGCCATCATGCGTTGGAATAGTGAGGAGCGTGCCTTTGCCGTTGAGGTTTACTTCTTAAGCGGATGTTCGGTTATTGCAACACAGCGTGCATTTCGGAATCGCTTTAATTTAGCCCCGTTGGCTCCCGTCCCAGACCGCAAATCAATTGATACATGGGTCACTACATTCAAACAAACTGCAAGTGCGACAAAAGGAAGAACTGGAGTTCGTTGGCCCGTTAGATCACCTGAGAACATTGAAGTAGTGAGAGCGTCAATGTTGCGATCGCCACGGCGTTCTGCGCGCAAACACGCATCTGCCCTTGGACTATCCGATCGTTCTGTGAGAAGAATTTTTCGTGATGATCTTCATTTTCATCCCTATAAGATGGCGATAGTGCAGGAACTTTCAGAACGTGACTTCAATTCTCGGATGAACGCGTGTGAGCTTCTTCTTGATGTCGTTCCCGAGGGTGCTATTGTTTTTTTTAGCGATGAAGCCCATTTTCATTTGTGTGGGTCGGTTAACAAACAAAACATGCGCTACTGGGCTGACACCAACCCTCGAGAATTGCATCAAAAGCCTTTGCATTCACCCAAAGTCACAGTGTGGTGTGCAATTTCCTCAGCTGGAATTATTGGTCCCTGTTTTTTTGAGGAAAATGAGGTTACAGTGACAGTGAATTCGGACCGGTATGTAAACATGCTACAGAATTTTTTTTCCCACGGCTAGAAAATTTGGATTTGGGGGACACTTGGTTCCAACAAGACGAACATGTGAACCCTGGTTTCGACAATTCAAAAATGAAGATATCGACCTGAACGACGCCGCACGCTCCGACAAGCGAAAATCGTTTGATGACGCCGAATTGCAGGCATTATTGGATGAAGACAAAGACACGCAACGACAGCTTGCAGATATGTTGGGGTTCAACAGCAAGTAATTTCGAAACGTCTGCGAGTCATGGAGAGACAAATGGAAAACCGAAAAGTGATGTGTGAAATGCTACCTCAACGGTAAAAAAGAAAGTCAAGTGGGAGGTGCTTAACCATGCGGCTTACTCACCAGACCTGCCCCCATTGGATTACCATCTCTTTGCCTCGTTGGGCCACGCACTTTCTGAGAAGCGCTTCGACTCGTACGAAAATTTGCGGAAATGGCTCACTGAGTGCTTCATCTTCAAAGACAATCAATGCTACTGGCGTGGTATTCACTAATTACCAGAAAGGTGGAAAAAATGTGTAGAAAGCGATGGAAAATATTTCGAATAAAATAACTATTACGGTTACGTTGGAATTATGTGTTTTTTTCACAAAAAAAAAAACGGAAATTAATTATGAGTACACCTGGTAATTAGAGTCGTAGGTTTTTTATTCCGTATGTCAATTCACACTCTCCCACCGAATGCTCACCTTCATTCCTGATCACTCATTTATATGCTCGTCATATATACGGGACTGTTTGCGGCGCTATATGAGTACTAGTTGCAATTTTTTCGTCGCATTATAAGAATTTGCGTAATATTGTCTAACGATAACGTTAAATATATAGTTATTTAGGAAGTGTGCCCATGTAACAGAGAAATCATTTCAGGCTTGTCATATGAGGAAAATTATACACATTCCTCAGAATAGGGATTGGTCAACGGGAAAATTTGAGCGACAAAATTCGTGTTGCCTAGGGGCGATAAATTTTCAAATCCACCTCTAGATCAGGCCTAAATGGTTGCATTTGGATTTGAATGCTCGAGATTAATCTCCGAAATTCGATAATAGTTTTTCAGAGAAAGGAAACACTAAAGAGTTATCTCATGAAAAAAAAAATTGTTCAATCATCGGGTCATTACTTAACACAAAGTTCGTGTATATTTATTCCTCCTTATTTTTGTTGGAAAGGATCATTGGCGGAAAGAAGAAGAGAAATATACAGTGTAGGAAGTATTTTTGTAAATAAAACTTGTAGCATAGAATAGCGTTCTTTTACGTTAACATCTGAAAAACAGGAGGTTACATCAGAAAAGGGGAGGATTGACTGTGTCAAATTATTATAATTTATATATGATAGATCATACAAATTAAGAAAAGAAGCATACTATATATTTTCAAAGTGATCAAGCCTTTCCAATATATCTCGAAAGCCGACGAAAATTTAGATTGCTTTTACATGTAACGTTAAAGCAGTAAAAATTTCATTATGATGTACCATTATTATTGCTATTTGCCAATATTTAGCCACGCAGTCATCGCCAATGAATGTTGAAATTGACGATTCTTTTCTTGTCCGTAATCAACGCCAAAAGAAAAAGCAGAATCCAATATAGACCGAAATGTTACCGACAATTTCATAACATAATTTTGATATGAAACCTTGTCTTAACAAAGAGCCAATTAGCAGTCACAGCTATTATTTATATGGGCATTTTCTATGATACATGTGGTGAAGAATGTAATATCTTTTATAGCTCTTAAACGTTCATTGCATTGCGTTGCAATATATAGATTGAGTAGTTGAGACAAAAAAACTCGAATTGTCTGTTCAGCACAAATTTGGTTACCTTTAGTTTCAACTTAAAACAACCAAACTTAACAAAACCAATCGACCAATGCCTTATAGAAAATGAAATCAAATGAAAATCGATTGAAGTACTTTTATTAGATAAATTTTTCGATAGTTAAAACTGCTTAAAATCAACATAAATCTTTTGGAACAAAAATAAGAAGCGTACTGAACTAGATTAGATGATCAAATCGTTTCTTAAGTAAATTCAGATTTCTATTAAGTATAGCTTTGTAAGGAAGACTTAGAACTAAAAACTAAGTGTAAACAAAAATTCTTCGCGTGAATTAACATCATTTAGCTTTGATTCTATCATAGATTGAACATACGATGTTATGTAGCACCATCAGCACGTTATCAATACATTTAAGTAGTAGAATTAAGCAAAATGAATTATCTTATTCTCAATTAAACTTACAAATACAGTGGAGAGTATGCTGAATAATAAAATGAAAAACTATTGGAAAATAAAGGTAAAAAACGAATTGCTCGCAGTTTCTGTTTTTAAATCTATCCAAGTATGGCTGCCGGGATTACAGGAACAGATGCCGTTGAACAAAACAGTTGTTCAAAATCGTCGACAACTGATACCGTAATTAGTGACTTTCGAAATCTTAGTGACTTACTATGGTATGGATAAGTACTGAATCTTATGAGCATTATGCCTTTATGAATATTGTTCCAAAACTAAACGTAACAATCGCATCGAACCTAGTCGACTCTAAAGTGTTTATGCCAAGCATATTTTCATAATTTTATAATATTTCATAGAGTCTCCGAACCATTAACAATTTATATAATTTTAGCTTCATAATAATCGCCTAAGTAGTCCTGTATTACATCAGTGGTTTGTTAACATTCATCAAAATACACCTTCTATTACCAAATGTACATTAAGCATTGCTGTCCGCTATGAGTTATAAATTTGTTTCTTCTTAGTTTCTTTCCTTTTAATTGTTTTGAATTGATCTAGTGACAGCATTTTTCGAATTTACGTAAAAACCAATAAGTCGCAGTAACAATATACTTAAAAACGTAATTATTACAATGTCATCATAAGAATTAGATTTATATCACTCTAAAACTAATTAATAATTATTTATTGATATTATATTACAATTATGTTTTTATTTATATATAGTAATGCATTTACCTCTGTTCTTCCAATATATAAAAAAACAATACTCGATATTATGTGAATGCCTACGTTCTAATAACGTTTAGATAAAAATCATATAACAAACAGTTAAGTATTTATAATAATTACTTCTATTAAAACAATACTATGTTTTCTAACTCTACGAAGATGTATTTTGAGTAATCGGTTGGAAATAGTGCAGGCCATTCGTCTACAAAAAGACAAGAAAATCAGAAATAATACCATCGCATATAAAATGTCGCTAGGTTGGATTTATGCCAAGAATATTGAATATTGATACAACCAACTTACCGCCATATCGTATTCTGTGATATATGCAGGAATCTCTAACTGTTCTTTGGAAATGGCAGAGTAAAGATGTTCAACACCGGGAAGTGAATGGACTTTAGCTTTGATTGCGGGTGCCATAAATGTTGTGAACCACCAAGTCATCATCTATAAGCAAATAAATTTAAGGGTCGGCATGAATGGAATTAGGCAACCAAAGGACGAATTATTTTTATCCTATTGAATGCTCTATGAAACCTTTCAAGAGCCAAAGTGAAGACCAGGCTTCTAGCGTGAAAAATTGAAGCCTTAAGGGCAGGTAAGAAGTGAAAGCCGATTCATTTGATAAGTCGACATTCAAATTCCTTTCTTAGATACAATTAATAAAATAAAACTTTGCTAATTGGATTTGTTCCATAACACAAATATCAACATTTGGCTACACATACATAGATGATTCAAATTTAGAATTTCCGAGAAAAAAGGTGTTTGCAAACGAAATGACTTTTGCGTATTCCGTTCAATGATTTTACTGTTCGGAATCTTTGAATCTTTTAAGTAAATATTTTCGTATTCAATGAACAAGATGCATGCATCTAAACTTTGGAATGAAACCGTATGAAAACCAAATGTTTTTAGAAAATTATAGCATTTAAATTACCTTTGTCCAGAATGTAGGATGCACGATATAGAAGGCCTTCAAATTCTTCTTGTATCTGAAATAGAAGTTATGAGATCATATACTCTATAAGTGGCAATCCGAAGCTTACTTGTATGGAAGTATGCTGTAAACTTCTCGCAACCATTGCAGTGATGGGTAATTGTTGGTGCTAGTTAGGGTGTGGAAGTAGGCAATCACATAGTCTCCTCGAACGATGGGGTCCAATAAATGAATGAGATATAACAAAGCCTGGTTGATAAAAGAGAAAAATATATATGTTAATTTCCAGTGAACAGTTTAAGTTTATATATTTTATTTTCCTGTTTCGGGAATCTTAGGATAATGATCAGTTTTGAATTACTTTTTTACTCGAATATGTAGTTTACCCTTGTACCAGTTAAGGTCGCTATTCTTTCGACCGGAATGTTCACTGTCTTATCAATAATTTTATATCAAAAATTAACAATTGGCGACGCTTAGAAGGGATATACATATCTGATGTCCTACGTTTCCTTACAATTAATTCTAATTCTAATTAATTTCAATAACTTTATCCAAGCTGTATTGTTAATAGAAGGCACTATCAAAATCCCTCGATGGTTACCTACTTTGTCATGATGAGGAAGCCCAGTAAGGAAGATGCTCCAGAGAAGTAGAGGGCACTTGAATCTAAGCGGCAATCAAAACCCTAAGCCAAGGTGTGACCACCTGCCGAAGGCTCCCAAGGTTAAGATGTGGCTGGGAAGGGGGAAATCTGGATACCAGGCAACCTTAGTTTCAACCAGTCTCGTTTGGTAAAACAAAGGCTATGGTAACCAAATATGAAAAATCTAAAAACATAAAGTAAAAACCCAAATCTAATTCTGATGGGAACGATCCAACACTGAATGAAGGGGCAATCCTGAGCTCATTTATAGAGAGTCTGAGTTTAGACTCATATTTTCCATTCATTTAATTGGGACCCAGTCCCAAACAGACGAATCGGAGGAGGCGACTTTTGCCAGCACTACCGACCTCGGACTCTAGTCGGTATCACCTGCTGAGGCTAAAGTCAGATTGTACTACAGTTGAGGGAAAAGGATCGTCCGGGGTATATGCGTCTAAGGGCATATCGAAGCGGCAACTGTCGCCTGAAGATCCAGAGAGTATAGTACTTGCGGTTAATCGCGTAGGCGGCCAGATGCTTTTTGATTTTATTATGTAATTGCGCATACTTATACACACTGCGCCGAAACAAAATTTCAAATGCGGCAGTTGAACTGCGGTTAGCCGCGAATTTGACTACACGCAGTAGTTGTTTGTAATGAGCAGCTTCACAAGCGGGGTTGGCTCGTCGTGATCGGTTGCCCCATTTTATTTTAGCAAAGTCCTGATCTGAATGTAATCGTGAGGCCTTCAAATCACCATCCAACGTATCAAGCCACTGTTGTTTTGACCAGCCTTTTGGTCGCTTATCATCGACTTTGATGTTTAAACCAATCTTGGCACGTGAATTCTCTTTAGCACGAATTACATGACCATACCATCGGAGACACCTCTCTCGCAGTTTTTCCACGATCGGTACAACCATATACCGAATGTGGATATCCTCATTTTGGATGTGATCAAGGCGTGTCACGCCACTTGTCCAATGCAACGTCTTCGTCTCCATTACTGCAAGACTCCGTTCATTGTCGTTTATAGTAATTTTAGATTTGAGACTTTCGGCGATACGTCGATCACAAAGGACGCCATAATCGAAAAATGTATTTTCGTGTTTTCTCAGTTCCTTAAGGCAAATTGAAAATTGACCAGATTCGTGACAAACTTGGAGTAAAGGGTGAATCCAATATTCCTTCCTTTCCTTCCGTCCTGTTAAATGGGAGTTAAAATATATATCACTAGCTAACTCAATGACGTCCATTTCGTTTGTGAACAGAAAGTCCCCTGTTCGGCAGCTCAATCGCTCCATTTACGCGGTTGGACAACCGCTGATCATTTTAATTGAATAAAGGAAGAAGCGGGAGATACCCCCTCCGAAGCGCTGGAAAATCGCAGTGATCAGGCCCCTTTAAAAAGTTATGTCGTCTAAACTGTGGATAGGGCAGCCAACCGCATTTAGCGGTTCGTCGCGGCGGTTAACCGCAAGTGCGAATGAACTCCTAACTTTTCGTTTCAAAGCTTCAAAGGAAACTTCTCCTAGCTAAAGGCACTGCATCTTCACAAGGCATTAATCTGCGGTAGGTGTACACCGTAAAATGTTGCGGATAAACGCCAAAGATAGCATGAACAATTGGTTCAAGTCAAACAGCGCAATGATGTGTCGTATGGTGTGTGACTAACCCTAAAGAGGATTTCTGAGCTGCTATCTCTAAAAAATGCCTTCTCTCCATTAAATAGTGCCTTCTCTCCTTTAAAATGTGCCTTCTATCCTTCTAGAGAAGGAACGCAATGATGCTGGAACTTCTCTAACCTCAACATGTCCTCCTGGATGCTGCTATGCAGCAAAGTAGGAGAGAGCCAATAGGTCGGGAACTTTTACTTTACTACAGGATATTAAAAAGGTTCGGGAACAAATAGACTTCAAGCTCTTCTACAGGCTTGGAATCGTCATGCTACAAGTGTCGGCTAATGAAATGAAAGAAATGTATAGCCCACGGAATCTTCATCTGAAACCTGCATGATGCGCTATATTTCCCAAATAAATTTCCAGCACTGTACAGCAGACCCTGCACTCGTTGGATCAATTGCTGAAAGATGTTCATATACCTCATGATGATGGGAAGAGACAATTTTGAGCTTCTGTAACTTTGTCAGTAGTACGATTTTGACCAGTTAGGAATATCATACTTCATACTATATTTCATATTATTTTACTGTATATTTTATGACTCTAGTCAATTTTCCGAAAGCATAGTAAAATGTTCAATCAAGATTATGCCTTTATGGTTCCAAAACACGAATGATATGATTCTTTCAGTTCAAATTGTGTTTTTGAATTTTTTGGCGAAGGGTGAAAGGATGTCACACCACAGTCGAACCTGATGATGCGTGGATTTTGCACTTGGTAGGAGATTGGATTGACATTTTCCTCAAGAGCTGATTCTACTAACTCATTTTGAAAGGGAAATGCCAGGCTACCCGCCATTGTTGTCAACCTGTCGGAAACCATTCCCTATGGCCCCAGTACATTTATTTTCTGGACGATCCTTGTACACCGAAATTTCAGGAACAATTGTTGGCTTTATCGGTACGGTTGGTTAGTATATGCAAATCTAAATACTAGCAAATAAAAGCCAGACATTTTAACATACACCACAGTTTTGAGTTCAATTAGGCTTTCATAATTTCAAAAAATTTAGTCCTTAATTTCAGATTTCACCTCCGTTTCCTTGACCTTTTACTTATAGAAATTGCGGAAAGGGATATCCTAAAATGGAGCTTAAGATATAACATGGAGAGAGGAGCCTCAAATTGTCATGTACAACTGGTCCACCAATCTTTTCAGTTTCAGTATTGTTCATGAACTGCTGTGGATATAAAGTGTATCTTGCAGTGCTCTTCTCCTTTTTAGCAGCTAGAGAGCTCACAGAGAAATATAATCCTTCAAAACTGTTATCAAACGCGACAACAAAATGTACAAATAAACTAATGAAATTATTTACGGTGTTATTCCTTCTTACCTTGTCTAAATTGACATTACTTGCTGGGAACCACTTCCCACAAAATACAACAACTGGCCGTCCTAAACGATCTACGCCACTTTGATAAAGGCATCCGATTCCAGATATTTCAGATAAATCTTCCGTGCGAGCACGACGTAGTAATCGTTCGTATCTGAAAAAAATAAAAATATTCGCACATTAGTACTACAAATTTTAAAACAGTTAAAAATCTATGAATATAATCTAATTTCCTAGTTTTGGGGATGTCATTCTTCCGTTTTCCACTTTTTCCCAGCCCTCCTAAACTTGCTCGCATATTTCATTCAACTTTGCGTATGCGAACTTACGTACGTAATTCAGTGAAGGCATTGGATTTAATTATAGACACGAACTCTTTTTACGTGTGCCATGTTGTTTTTTTGGCTATTGCGTGCATTGATGGTATTTATAGGCTGGGAGTATGAATTGTCATTTTAATTTGATTTGCACAGATAATTGTTGTGAATTAAGACTTGTTTTATTTGCGTCTGTTACGCTACGTTTTCATTAATTGTCAGAAAGGTTACATTTGGGTTTTGTGGGACATAACAAGAGTTTATCCGAAGAATTGGTGTCTATTTTTTTCAAACAGAACTAGGCGGGGGGACAATTTCATAAATGGACCAAATATTTGGTTAATAGGAAAAAGATGGAGTTTTTTTGCTTAGAGATTGAGGAATCCTAAGTCCGCATCCACTTGATGTCGGACCGGACCAGGTGGAGAGCAACTTACTCCCACTCTTTATGGTCCCCGGACTCTTCTTTTTGGGTTTAACACCCAACGTTCAAAATTCAAAAGAGGGACGAAGACGGCTATGGGCTCGCGCCTCTGTCCTGGTGCGAAACCGTAGTCGCCTTCGCCCTTCTTTGGATTTTTGAACTTTGGGTATAAAATCCAAAAAGAGGAGTCCGTGGACCATAAAGAGTGGGAGAAGGTTGCTCTTCATTTGGTCCGGTCCATCAAGTGGACGCGGACTTAGAACTGCTCAATCTCTAAACAAGAATTGTCTAGTTCTAGCCAAGCTTTGCCCCGAACTGTGGGCGGATTTACATTGGATATAATTCGCACCCTTGTCGTGTTTTGCGAACTAAAAAAGGGAGAACATAACACCTGCGAGCCGCTTCGGTCACGCTGCTCACAGGGCAGAAGTGAGGCAGCGTCTGATGGGCCCTGGTATGAAACCGTAGCTGCCTTCGTCCCTCTTTTGATGGAGAAGTATCATATTTAGGCATGACGAGAAATATTCCCGAATTTAAGTTGATGCTAATTTATTGTGATTTTAATATATTTACCCAGCACTATAATATCCGACAAGCCATGTTAGCATTTCTTCTCTCTGAATTCACCACGCATAGTCCTTTGTCAACGAGTACATTAATATTCTTCTAACCAGAAAATATTAGCCTATGTTATGGCATTAAATTACAACGAAAGCTAATTAACAAAGCGTTTATTTACCCTTATTTCCTCTCATATAACCTACGCCGCTTCCAAGCGTAATGTCTTATTTTTATTAAACACCCTCAAATTACGAAATCGTTAGTACACAAATATCCATTTCATTAATTATCCTCACACGAATTATATCCTGTGAGCATTAAACGCTTGCAAACAACCATTTATCAGAGGCACGCCTCTGACGGTTGCGATGTATTCAAGCTTTCACTATGACTTTATATTAAGCAAACAGGACGGAGTGCGATGGGCACGGCCCAGGAGAAATGTACCCCCAAATGCGAACGTGCCTCACCTGACAACCCGCAATGGTTCTGACATACTTTACAAAGTAGAAATTTATGTTTATTGCGTGAAGATTCATTATGGGAGCCAGAAAGGAAAATGAAGTATGGCAGGCATAGCAGGCAAGTTGAAATGAATCAATGAGTCAGCAATGATAACTCGATTTCCGGTTCTTAAAATACCCCCACACTAATAGTATTTTTAGCATTTGATTCGAAAGGATAGCAAGTGTCAGGGTAGAGCTAAATATAGTCGGGCAGTGATATTTACGTGCCAGCTCCGTGACGGCAGTTCATGTCGAACATGTCGTCATCAGGACTAGAAATGTTCGAATCAAGACTTCAAATATAGAAAACTCAAATTCCATTAAATCGAAAATGATATCAAATGAGCTAACTTCTGCCTTTTGATTCAATCATAAAATCAACCAAAGCCAACCATTAATTTTTATCATACACTTTTTTGTTGCCCTCTGTTTTCAGTAGGAATTCTGTAGCGATTCATTGTGCCAGTCACAAGTTCAACCCCCCAGAATGGCTAGACGTTCGCGTAAAAATTTTGGAATCATCTAAAAAAAGAAATCGATGAGAGGCTTAAATCCATATTAAATGGAATTAGAAAAAATGCCTCGTAACCATTCAAGGAGCTCCATTACTTATGACATTGATACAAACTGTTCAAGGATCATTGGTTCTTTATCTCCTTTCATTGACTTGGAAGGCTTGCACAGGCATCGTGAAATATTCAATAATCTGAAGAGAGCTCGAAATCCTTGAGATACTAACCTTTGTAAACATAGACATTATTCCTCCTTGTCATTGGGAATTCTCATGTAAACCTAGTTCTCGCTCAACTTTTGTACTTTACAATTCTTCCACAAGCTTACATCGAGTCATCATAGTTGGCGTATGGAGTAGTCAATTGACTAACAAAAAATTTCCAAGTTTGATTACAATCGCACTATTTTGATTTTTCAGAAAATGAAGAAAGCTTCGTACGGGTAATAATGGGGTGGAGATTATTCTTGGAAAAAGATCATGGGGAAATAAAAATGATTTGGAGTATAAATGTCGCAAAAAGAACTCATTACTCAAATTACTAATATTTATGATATATTATATCATGACTTGTGTCAAAGAAAAGTATAGCTCCCAAGCCGAAAGTTCGGATTGGCAGTCAGGATATAAGACAAAATCTAGGAAATGCCTGCTCAACCAATGCCAACAGCCCTGCTACCAAATTCTATACCTCTACGTGGTGATGCTGAGAGCACTTTCTTAACAAAAAATTGTAGTCAGAGAAGGATAAAGGCGAGTCTTCTGGGAATAAAAACGGGATAAAATGTACCAAGTAGTCCTTCAAGTTGAGGGTTAGTACAGTACTGGTAACCCTATCCAGAAACAAAATGAGCTTCGGGCTAGATTGACTATACAGAGACGAAACCGGCAAAGAAAAATGGCAAACGATTTGCGCATTTTCTCGTGGATCGTGCGTTCACTGAACAGACCAAAAGCACTTCAGCAGATACTGCCTCAGATAAGGCTATAGCATAGGTACGAGCAGGTCCTACGATACTATTCTGCGCTTTTGGGACCAGAATTATCGAAAACGAATATAATACATCGAATAAAATGACTAGATGCGCTAGAGAGTGATTTCAGAGCTCCTCGAATACGCCCGAAGGAAGCTTACGACAGAGAAAAATAACGAGCAAAATCCTCGCTAACCACCGTAGCTTTCGAACAATAAGCTGAAGAAGAAAAATGATTTTTCAAGAGTCTTATCTAACTTACAAAAAAACTAATCTGTTTCGAAATAACGCCCAGTATAACGTAGTTAAGTTAGATCTTTTGTTTTGAAAAAAAATCCCATTTTTCATTTACACCCATTCTTCTTCCTTATCTTTAGTCTATGTCCCGTTCAGAAGCGTAGTCGGCTCGACTTAATTTTCCTTGATCATAGGCCTGATCTGGGAAGGAGTCAAGAAGCTCTCAAATCACCATCCAAGTGATCAACCCATCGTTGTTTCGGTCGGGTTTTCCCGGGTCGATTCTCATCCACTTCGATGCTGAGACTAATTTTAGAAAATGAGTTCCAGTCAACGCGAATTACATGTCTGAATCTATGCAGGCACCTGTCTCACAAGTTTTCCCAGATGGATGCAACCAGATATGAATCGCGGATGTCCTCATTTTGAATAGGGTCATAGCGTATTACGACACTGGTTCAACGCAAAATCTTTGTCTCCATTACCGTGAAATGCCGTTCATTGTCCTGGATAGTCGGTCAGAACCACGGAGGGCGTCATTGTGAAATATTACTTCATTCAAGCTGGGCGTAAGGGTAGGGTAACTTCATAGCATTGATCCGAAATATCTAAGTCACTCATTTCTCAGCAGGTCGATGCCAGTGACAGTAATAGCGCCTGTTTCATATTGGTCGGTCGTCAAAAATTCTGCTCTGTTCAGATTGAGTGCCAAACTGTGCTGGCCAAGCTCCTCAAGATCAGCTTTGTTATAAGACACTGGGAAAACATCATCTGCAAGGTATTCTCTACTTGTCGTAAAAGGCGGCTAGAAGGGATAGAATTTTGTTGGCTAGTAACTTGCAAATTTCAAATCTGTGACAATGTGCTCTTGTATTTTGAAAAACCCTAGTGGTAGATACGCTCTCTTGCGCTGGGATCCGGATTCTAATAGGATCCTGGCTGCAAAATTCCGGTCTATGTTAATCATCATCACAATTGTGCAGTGTTACGCACCAACGGAAATTTCTGAAATAATGGAGAAAAATGTTTTCCATTGGTAATTACGCATTAAAAATTTGAATGCCAAGGTGGGCTGTGACAACGAAAGGCATGATTTTAGTTACTGTAACAGCAGCAGTGAAGGGTTCGCATATTCCTGCTGTTCTCACCGCCTCGTCATGGGCGGCACAATGTTCGAGAACAGGGCCTGGTACAAGACCAAAACAACTTCAAAAGGAACCATCATCTGATTGTCGCTTAATTTCGTTTGCGTTTTTAATCTGCAACTGACCGCAGGCAAACAGTGCATCAGCCATTCAAATCTAATATCGGCTGCATCCGCAATTCGGGCTGTTGGTGATCAGCCGTGGAAAAACTTTGAACAACCCGAGTCAGAATATTAATGACCACTGAGCCGTATTCAAAAGTTAGTTCACATCTGGCGCGAGTCAAAAGAACATCACAGAACCTGGCTGATTACGTAAACATAGAGGCGGATAGATGAACATGAAAGGACTGAGAATTTTGGTTAATGGTTGCGAGCTGGGAGGAGCGCGATACACTAGAGTTCCGCTATTGTGAAAAAGGATGAGATTTATAGTGTACAATTTCGTAGTTGAAGCTGCTCAAACCAGCAACCATTTGAGCATCATGTGCTATACGAAAAGCTTGCAGGTGGTCGTAACTCTTTCAATGGTCCTGTGAGAGGCGTAAACAGTAAGCTCTTCAAACACAATGATAAGCAGTTGAAGCGATGGGAAGGTACACTACAACCAAATTCTGAATTGTATAACATCTAGTGAGGTTGCAGCTCTTTCGGATATGGCGAGCTACCGTAACACGCGGATACCAACTGATCTTAAGGTAACATATAACAGCAAAACATGCCATTTGCTACATCCAGGTAAAATCTCAGAAAAATTTGAAATTCACCAGGATTGCATTCTGTTGTCGATATAATTTTTTCCTGTTATCGGTAACGTCCTCAATGATGCCTTACTTGTTAAGAGATTCAATGCACTCTGACATCTTTCCTCAAGAACCTCGACCATGCTGAAAACATTTGATTGGTTTCCCATCGAGTCATAGGGTTTGTCCAAATGTCTTACAAATCAACATCACTGGAGTGCAACCGCTCACGAATTGCTAGCGGAATCTACTGTGAAGGAAAAAGCGGACCTAGTGCTAATCAGCGTTCCGACTTACATATTATGAACCGCTGTCATTGGCTTTGGGACAGTGTCATTAGTTTTGCCGTTTGACATAATACTTTCAATTAAAGAAAGACTTCGTAGCCTGATAAACAAAAGCAAAACTCGTTGCTGGGCACAAGCTAATCGAAGGGGTGGGTGGGGAACGGGGGAGATTCGATTATAAACTGATCACTAGGAAGATCGAGGTTGGGCTGAAACTCTGTTCACTTGATGCCGAACAGATGGACCCGTTGCAGTTGACGACAATAGCGTGGAAAAGGTCAAGGATTTTGAACTCTTTACCATGAAAGACTTGGAAGAGACAATCAAAAATAAGAAGGCGCCGGGTTCTAACGCTAACCCGGTAAAAGTACTAAGCTGGTGTTCCAACATCCGCCGCACCTATTCCTCGGTGTATTGTGGAGTTCCAGAGGAGAATGAAGAAGAAGGTAACACAGGGATGCATCCAAGAGCTCGACGTCTCGAACACTTTTTACGAAATGCTGCTAAGACTCGACATGCCACAAAAGTTGTACATACTGTTGACGGTTGAACAATGCAGACTTGGCGATGGCGGCTCATGGTTTCAGCCTTGCGCTAAAAAAACCGAAGTAGTCATCTTGACTAAGAAGAAAATCTCTACCCTGCGTCCCGTATCGATCGGCGGGGTGATTAAAGAGCCAAAACCGAAGGTTAAGTACTTTGGATTTACGCTCGACTAGGAGATGAACTTTTTTGAGTAAATCAAAGCACCAACGAGCAAAGCCACGACTAGAGTTTCAGTCTTAAATAGGCTGATAACAAACGTTGGGGGGTCTACCTACAAGAGATGTATAACGCAACATAGTCCATTTTGCTCTATGATGCACAGGTTTGGGGTGATACGCTTGCCTAGGTGTTTCATAATTGCCTCGTGCAATTACAGAGCTTTGGGTATGATATCTGCCTACCGAGCTGTCTCACAATCAGTTGTGATGGTGGTCGCGGGAAAGACTCCCGTTACCCTTATTGCAGAAGAACGCAAAACTATTTACAAGTGCAAGGGAAGAGACTCAAGGGAGGTGGTTGCTCGTGAAGAACGACATCATATACTCAGGAAGCAAATAGATTGTGCGGCGTATCAGCAACAAAGATCCGTGGTTGGTGAAATTGATTAGTTTTCTATGCAGCTTCTAAACAGGCTTGGAAGTTTTCAGTGCTACCTCCACAAGATTGGGAGGGTGGACGACATATTTTTTCTTGTGAAAGTTGAGACGGAACAACAGTTATTAGAAAGATGCTGAGGAGCGCTGACAGATGGACCCGTTTCGGGCATTATGTTCAGGCTCCTCTTGCGAAGAAGATAGGGCTCGACCAGAGAGGAGCTGGATGACAAAGGGTTTTTTGAACTAACTATTGACTTCCCCCTTGCCCTCCCTTTGGTGAAAGGATTTCCCTGACTTGCAGGCATTCTAAGATGAGAATAGCCCAAAGTAATGTGTCGAACGGAGATATTCCATTGGTAGGCCAACGATTTATCATTAGGGAAGTCTAACACTTAGTGCATAAACATATTCACCTACTTAACTTAAAAAATAAGAATATTGGAAGAATGGGAAATAAAACATAAGAAAATGCCTTGTAAACAGAAAACGAAATTCTAAGCTCGGAAAGTAGAAAGACTTTTTCTAATTTCAGAACAGCACATATAAAGAAACAGTTTATTCTAATTTAAAAGTTTTTCTAATTTTTGCGAGTTCTAATTCTTGACCGGCTACTTCAATATACTATTATTACTTTTATTTCAGCCGACTTCGTAGCGGGGAGCATTTTGAGCCCTAGATATCTGGACGGAGTCCATGATTTTTTTCAGAATTTTCGGATGAGTAGTTTCTGAAAATGGGCGCTTGAAATAGTTAACTCGCTTCGAACCCTCGCACTCCTTTCCCTCGTAACCAATTTCAAAACTAATACCGGCTTCAGAGAGTACTAATCGAAACCTCTCATTTGATACCCCACATGGGTATTCGGTGGAAAAAATGTACACCCGCTTTGCTTTCAACAAAACCTTAAAAACTGCCATTTTGGATGAGTGCATTAAATTTGGTTATTATCCAATTGAATGGAAATTCACGAAAATCATTCGAATCCTTAACCCGTGGAAATTCTCTGGAGTATAATGGGCTACTACAATCTCAGTGCTCAGAGGCTATGCTCCTTGCCCACCACACAAAGCCTAAGAAAGCTTCACATGTTTATTACAGTTATAAACCTATAAGTCTCCCCGGCAATATGGCGACAATATTCGAAAAAAGATCCAACAGATTACGTGAGAAATGAAAAATTAACAATTTGAATTTCGGGGAAAGATATTCAACAATCCACTATTTACTGAGAATTCAAAATGGACTGAAAGCTTTCAGTGCGAAACAATCTCTGGCTTCGATATCTCTGGACATTGAAAGGGCCTTCGATGGGCTTTGGAACAGAAATTGCTTTACAAACTTATAAAAGAGAATTTTCTGTCATATTTTAGTGAGCTCCCTTAGAGAGAGATCATTTAAGGTCTGAATTTATAACACCTTTTCGGAGATTGAGTCTAGCATCCCATAGGGATCAGTTCTCGCTCCTCTGCTATACTTAAGTTAATATATACTTATGACTTCCCCCGGTTCGAAAATATGGAACTTTTAATATTTGCAGATAATACTGCTAATATTTATGGAATGGACACTCTTTATTCAAAGATCCAAAGATTGTTACAGAGTACGATATTCACTATTTCAGAGCATCTAAACAACAACATATATTCTGCGCTGGGCAAGGAATTAAATGGTTCCCGAAATACAGTGTTTATAAAATAAAAATTGTAACCTTCAACGGAAAAGTCTTCCAATTGTTTTATTCAAAAGATTGACTAAAAAATATACTCCAGACTCTACAATGACTATTATCACAATCATATGATTCAACACTCATTTTCAAAGACATGCTAACATCGTTTAAATTGATATCTTTTCTCACTTTATCAACAAATAAAATTCATTGCCAATTGGCATCAATGTGATATTTTTCGCAAATATTGACGAAAGTAAATTTGGGATTGAGGTAAGCCTCCGCTTAGTTCACTACCGTCTACGTCGTTAACCATTCATGAATATATGCATATGCAAAGTAATACCAACTGCATCACATTCATATACTGATAATGCGACCATTGTTGTGTTAATTTTTTTCTAAACTCGTCACTTTTTTGAGGTAAATAAAAGTTCAGTGGCATTCACCTTTTACGAGGTGCAATCACTGGGAACGAATCTAGGTGAACAAGTTGGTTGACATGTTTATAATTTATAAAATGCTATTGTGCACTTGTGAACATGCTACAAATGGAAACAGTTGTAATGTTTTCCTAGTTTTGTTTGTTATTCGAAATAATTAAATATTTACCGGAATTTCTTTGCAAATAATAAAACGTAAATTCTAACACGTTTCGAATAAGATGCAATGTAGATATTTTTATAGTATTCAGGTATAAAAACCACCGACACCGAATGCATTCCATCAATTCTTTCTGCATTTTGATTGAAATTTCTCCATATGTCTCCTGTTCACTCCTTTTTATGGAGCAGGTACTATTTTTCCAACTATTTCATTCTCTAATGAGATTATACTTCAATGTTACTATCATCATACTTAATGGTATGCAAACGATAAATCTACAGGAGCGCATTATACACAAAGCCAAACACAAACATCCATGACGTAATCAGGATTTGAAATTCGAGTGCGAAAGACTGACCCTCACACAACTAGTTCATCGCACCGTACATTTTAGTTTAGATTGAGACTATATCAAGAATATGGAAGTGAAATCAATTGAAATGTTTGGAACGAAACTAGAAACAAGATCCTGTATCGCTCGGCATTACTATCGGATTACAAATGCTTTCAACATAAATGGGGTTGTACCTTTCCTATTTTCGAAAATTATAATATCCTGCCAAGCATTAGCTCTTCAATTATTTAAAACTGTTTTCAGCTTGTTCACCACATTCAGCCTCCGTCTTACCCCGTTCCTATTATCTTTTATTCATTCACTTGTCAGCCTGCCTTCATCGAATTACTTATCTAATGGAAACAGGAATCAGCTTAATTGCCACGAAGGAATAGTAATACCCGGCGAGAATTCAGTAGGATAACTCTATCGATTAAGGAACTTAATTATATTGTCTTCTTATGTAGGTCAGGGATAAAAGCCCCCTCCCCACCATCGCCGCTCATCAGACCTTGCATAACTGAAAGTTTTATTTATTCGTAACAGGTTGCAATCAATGGGGGGCTCGAAGATGATATCTTAAGTGAAATACTCAACCCAGTTACGCGCACAAATATCGATTCAGATTATCGACGTCATGAATTTTTGATTTACCTTTTCTACCGACATTTTATGGAGCAATGGCAACTTCACACAATTTCCTCGTTTTAAAAGCAGCTTCATGTCGAGAAGGAAGCTATGAATAGGTTATAAGGTTTAATGTTAACAACGCGTGAGCGTTTGCATCATATATGGGCGGATATCCATGTGCAGTTTAAAGAATTCAGAGAAAAGGCAGATATATTGTTCAATATTTTAATTAGGAGACTGAATTATTTATTATTTTATTATTAAGTCCGTACTTTTGTTAAATGGATCAGTGTTGGGCAAACGAGCCTCATTAAAATCGATTCCCTTTTTGTGCCTACCTACACGCAAACTATTCGCAATCAGTTGGATCTATTGGCCAGAGAATGGCCCTGAATGTATCGGTTGAGTTTAAAAGGAATTCAATGTAAACATGTGGAGTATCAACTGAAAGATATTGATTAATACTTCGGAAACTTTAGATGGAAAAGAGAGATAAATTGAGCAACAGCAAAATTAACAAAAACATGATTCGGCTCTCAGAAGAAGTCTAAACTAAATCGGCTGCTATAAGCCCCTATGTAAAGCATAGCGTGCGCCATCGTTGTCGGTTTCTGGCAATGTGCTTCATTACGTATTAAGAAATGAAAACTCAACACCGTCTCCGTGGCTAGAAGTAAATTTTATTCAGCATGTATTGATATTTCGGGAACCATTTGTTCCCTTCTTCAGTGCCGGAGGTATCACTACGTAGTTGTATTGCACCCTACTCGCCGGCCAGGTAATAACAGGACCTGCAATGGAGTGTTCGCCCTTTCTCAATATGTGACCTCTCCACTGCCACTTATGTTTTTTCATAAACACATCTGTGGAAATTTGGGCCGTATGCGGATAAAGTTTTCATCAGCCCAGAGTACCCAGATGACACGATGTAGACATGAATTAATGGAATCTTAATGGCTGTGTGTAACAGTAGGACAGAGAGAATATCACTGCGCTGTCTACTGTGGTGGCTTGGGCAAACAATGTTCACTTGATATCATTAAGCCGCTTGTATCCTACTTTCTTGTGATATGATAATACCTTCCAAGGTAATTTATCTTTAAAACAACCCAGAGCAGCTCTTTCATAGGAGAAAACCACGGTCAATGTGAAACTCCAGAGAGAGTGAATATAAATAACTTGAGGTGGGATTATTTTCGTATCATTAATAAACTAATTGGTAGGGCAATCATGTCCGATCGATGTGCAAGGGAGGTTACAGAGGGCTTCCCTGCTCCTTCTACCCCCTTCCGCACCCGCGCCAAAACAGTCCTTTTCAGGGGCACTGTAATTTTTTAAGGAGCAGTGACCACTATGGGTTTATAGCATGGGTTACTCCTACATGCTCTCTTTACAGTTTCCTCTTCCGGGATTGGGGTTGGCAAACCAGAATTTACCATCATGATATCAAAATACCCTCCCAGTTCAAGTGCCACAGCTTCTTAAGGGGAGTGAATGGCACGATTTTTCAATGGAGTTTGAAAGAAGCCTGTCGTTTTTTCCTTGATATCCTCCTTGTCAACGAGAATAGGGTTCAAAATTTAATCCCACCGTTTTCACATGAAAATAATCCCATTTTGAGAGGGACGATCGACGCAATTCTTGAATGTAATTACAAAGGAGGTACCTTTCTCTTACTTCCACATATCCTCCTCATCCTCTCCTCCCTACCAGACAATTCTGAAAAATCAAACTTTTCCATGATGATATCGAAAAAAATTCACTTTGAGGGGCCATAGCTTTTTAAGGGGTAGGTACATTGCACATGAAAAAAAACTCACTACCACCTCATTCTGACCAATCCATAATCATTATTAGGGAGGAGCTATTATATTTTCGAGTTTTCTGGGACGAACCTATTGACTGGATTACATTTTTGAATAAAAGTCTGAAGTATGAAGTGAAGTGCTCCTATTACAGTTAGCTGAGTAGATTGACTGCATTTTGATGTGATGTTCATCTAGGTTGTTTTCATCCGAAATCTAACAGGAGGTGATTGGTGGAGAGGAAGCTTAACCAAGAAAATAAAATCTTTTGTATGCTCTGAACCACTGGAGTGGACGGACCGTGATCTGAGTGAGCACGTGTTTTGTCGCCACAGCGGAAACTCTGGACAGTGATAATGCAACGATTTTCGGAGCATTAAATTTTGTGCGAAACTCAACAGAAGTGCGGCGAAGAATCATGGTATGATGGTATGATTCAAGGGGTTTATAAACAACAAGCTGTATGTCACGGGGTTTTGAATGGTACAAACAGTTGAAAGATGACCGCGAAGAGGTTGAAGTTGAAGACCGCAGAGGACGACCTCCAATGAGCAGAAGTGATGATAATATGCAGAAACTTCGCTGTGATCTCTGACTGACGCCTGAGTATGAAATTAGTGACTGATAAACCGAATTTAGGTAAAAATTTAATTTTTCGCATCGTGACACAAGAGCGTGGAGAAGTGTGAACAAAATTGGCGACACATCAAGTAGCCTCCAATGCCAAAAAAGGCGTACATCAGCAGGTCATGTGTCAAAAGGATGTTTATTCTAATTCTCAATGCGAAAGGTTGTCTATCTAGCGGATAGACTGTTACCGGACAGTTCTATACGGGAGTGCTTCACCGCATCTTGCAGTCCTGATGTGGCTTTTCGGGAAGAAAAGACACATGAAAGGGAAGGGTTGCGGAGGCTCAGGTTGCTTTGACACGAGTCTTGATGAGCCTATAAAACTTGGAAAACCCGGCCACAGTGGTGTATTGATGCACTGGAGTGCTACTTTGAAGAATATGTAGATAAAATCCCGCTCATCAGGTTGCAGTGGGCGGGTCACTTAATCCGTATGGATCATAACAAAAAATAATCATAAATCATATAAGAGCAATATCTATGGTAGAAAAAGAAAATGAGGCAGACCATGCCTGAGATGGAGCGATGGCGTAGGCCAGGACGCCAGGCAGTTTTTAGGGATATCGAATTAATGGACCTCAGTGCAAAATTAGGATGTTTGGAATTCTTTATTAGGGCAGACCTAGACCAGATACCGGTTGTTGCGGTGTTGATCATGATGATGATAATAAAACCCCTGCCAACACTTTTTCAGAAAATATTATTGATAGAATATCGATAAGATTGAAAACTTGACGGTTCCATAGCTATATGACCACTTGTGATCTTTTGACCTGACAAAATGTTTACAGAGATAATATGTTTACGGAAAATACTTTTGACACAGTAACGGCAGGAAAATAATCATTGGACATTCGATAGTTTCACAACTAAATAAGTAAGTTCTTCTGGTATTATTCAATCATGGCTCGTGATAAATATTCATCAGAGGAACAAAGAAGTAAAAATTTACGGAAACAGAATACGATATTCAAGAAATTGTAGTCAATTTTTGGGATAATATTGTTTTCTACGGTATAAAGAAGACTCCTGGAGGAAGGAATTATCCTACGATGTAAAGAAAATCGGCAGACCACGGAAGAAATTATCAGTCGAATCATCAATGCAGCATCTAAAAGCCCCCTCAACTATAATCAGATTAAAGCAGATTTGCACATCCAACTGTTTTGCGTGTTATTGACGTTGGTCCTATTATCGTTAGAGCCAAAATGCAATCAGCTCTTCGATTTCTACGCCACCATATCGTCAAACACTTGGAGTTTGGGCAGTAAGACACGGCCTGTAACTGGAATCAGATACCTTTTCTGAAGTTTAACTTAGACGAGCCCGATGGCTTTTCGGGTATTGCCGTGATTTTTGGAATGATATGAAGTTTTTTTCAAAAGAAAGTTACGTGGAGGATTAGCAATGGCCTGGGCAAGGGTTTAGTGTCATGGCGCAGCTGCAATTTGTGTGTTTATACTCTCAAAAAGACTTTGAGGCCGTACAATAGCCGTTTTTGACAAAAGATACGTACCCTCTGGAATTCTCCCTTAATAAATTGGTTGTATGGAATGTGGTCCTATAGTTATGAAACTGTCGAATTTTCGATATTTATTACCCAGTCGTTATCTTAATGATAAAATTCTTCCTCCTTTTGCCAAGAATAGATAATTTCATTTCATTTAAATTACGGCAAAAGGCTAAACCTGCCAAATTAGTGGTGGTATTATAATTACGCACTATATATGGTATTAATGGCAACTAAAAGACGCTATGCTTCTAGATTAAATTTAAAAGGTTTGCAGCTAATTTTTAAAATGTCGTAAAGTAATATTAGTAATATTGTTTCAGTAGATATCGAGATGGAGGATATTTTGGGGTCTACCTATCATACGGGGACATCATCATAATTTTTTTTTCTTGGTTGGATAACTTTTGAGAATGGGTCCCTGAATTAACTATAACTTGACCTGAGAAATATTTGTAGGGCATTTGAAACAGAGCGCTCATGCACTACGACCCTTCAAAGTGAACCACGTGGACAACCTGAACCACCGATCGACAACGAAAAGCTGCGTTTGCTAGTAGCATCTGGCACACATGCATCTGTAAGAGGCATTGCAGCCAAATTAGGCGTACACTAGGTAAACACAAAATCTTATTAAAACCGGTTTACTGTCTGTCTGTCCGTCACATGCATTTTTCTCGGAGCCGATTATAGCGATTGACACCAAATTTGGTACAAAGGTGGGAACTGTGAACCCTCACACATACAGTGAGTTACATCCTTTTACGTTGAATTTAAGGAGGGGTCCCCATACATGCAAAAAGGGGGTGTAAAATTTTTTTTCATCAAATATTGTCATGTGGGGTATGAAATTAAAGGTCTTAAAAGTCTCAGTTAGTACTTTTCAAAGCTAGTCTTAGTTTTGACGTTAGTCGGAAAGGTGGGAAGTGCGGGGGATTGAAAGTGATCATTTATTTAAGGGGGCCATTCACAGAAACTACCAAACCGAAAAATCTGAAAAAAATCAGGAGGCTGCCACTACCGATATCTGTTCAAATAAAGTTAATAACAGTATGTTACTATAATTTTTTGTAAGTGGCTGGAAACCCCTCTTAAGTTCATCCTAGCACCACAATGTAGTGCTGTAGTGATGTAGACCACAATGTAGAGCATAATCTTACCAGGTTTGGTGGAAATCGCACTATTAATGTCAATATCACCCGAAAGTGGATACGCTCACATAATATATGGATATATTACGTGCTACGTACTAAGAAATACCCAAAACCTTTCGTGCCTGAAGCGTCTAGCTTCATGTTTTCCGACTTGTTTGAACATTTGGATCACTTTCTAGGGATAACACGTTATTTAGTAATGAAGCACTAGTAAAATTGCCTTCGAAGAATTTCTTCACAATAGAAAGTTGGATTTTCACGAAACTGACAGAAGCGCTTTTGTATTTCGTTTGGAGAGGTGTCACCAATCTGCTGGTTCTTCTTTTGACTAATAAAAGTATAATAATTTTCATAAAGAGTTATCATTGTTTGAAATTTCACTAACTTAGCAGACATTTCATCTGCAACAAACTAATAATTATAGGGGCTTTTGTGTTATTATTATTTTGTGCCTGCCAACTAAGGTCTTTTTAACCCAACACAGAGCATCTATATCTCAAGTGGTTTCAGATGCATGAAGAGGCCGCCATAATTTCATAATTGCCAAAACGACATCTAGGTGTTTTGTTACAATGAATGAGGACTCGAAAATCGATTTCAAAATCGTTTCTCATTGCGTGTTTTGAACAAATTGCCATGTGTTATCACAAGTCTCTAGAAAGGATAAGTGACAAGCAGGTTTGTCAAGAAAAACCGATTAGTTCAATGATTAAATTAGATGGAGCTACCACGATAACAGTGCTTAAGCGGATGATTATAAGAAGGCATAATGGAGGACTAGTAAAGATAAAATGGCTTTTATAACCGTCACAAGCCACATTTTGTTTATGCAACTGCATAGAGTGAGGATTGCAAAACATTGAAGAAATATTTCCAAATAAGTGCAAATTCTAATTTGTTTACCATTTGTGCCAAATACAAGTATAACGACATTGAAGCTAACCCAGTTCGATTGGGAATGGTAAAAACCTTTTGCTTTTTTAACAAAAAAAAATTGAAAATTCGAAACTCAGCTAGTGTCATAAACAACTTAAAACTGTGTGCATATTTCTATAGGTCAACACGAGTATCTTCTTTTTATTAAAATCTTCCGTAATTTTTGAAAAGTATATCTCTGAAAATAATCTGCTTAATAGATCAAACGTCTTTATAAACATCTTCATTGGTATGCAAATATATACTTGTATCTATTATGAAAACAAGTGTCTTAAATTGAAATTGCCAAAACGCGTCAGAAGACATACTTAAATATAGGAATGATATTTACTGCATGCCACACACATTGCAATTTCAAACTAATCCATTCATGCCCCATCTAATTTTAAATTAGATATTTAAAGTGAACGTGATTCATTTATAAGATCGAAGGATCCCATGTGAGAGTTGACTTAGAACGCAAAACAATTATCGAGCAAGTCATCTTTTGCATTTCAATGAAATTCGGTGCGAATGTTGTTCGAAATTCGATTGGGTGAATCTATATCTTTGCGTGATAGTTAATCACTTAGCATTTTGGTGACAGATAATGGTGCTATTGTTTGCATGCACAACAATCACGGTGGTTTATTTTGGCAATAAAGGTTGTTTGCAGAAGGTCTGGTGCTTCTATTGATTGTATAGTTGTTGTCACGTTACCTACCGACAATAATAATAATAAAACTTTGTCCTTGAAGGAGGAGGTAGTTTCTATTTGGACAGTAAATCCCCATATTAGACCACAGAGTTCTAGAGAAGAATGCTAGCCGCAGATATTAAAGAATTCAGAGGAGCACAGCATTATAATCTTTTACTGGGAAATCTATTAATTTTCACCTGCAAAATGTTACGAAATACGTTACGAGTAGGTGGGAATGATCTTCAAAAATTGAGCATTTTACGGAACAATTTCTTTTAGTTGAATGCGAATCGCGAATATGGAATTCTAGCTCTGTCTTTCTTCAATGTGCGCTCTCAGAAACAATTCAGGCATTGTAGAAGTACGGTTTTCATCAAACTTTCCAATACTGTTCTCTATATTGCTGAGAAAATCTATACTTCTAGAATGAAATACAGGCGGTTTTCTGAGCACAGCGTCAACGATTTCAGGGACGTCGATTAAGGAAACTAAAAATTATTTTCCCTTTTGCATATTTTCTTGCTTGGACTCAATAGAGAAAATTTCCAGCATAAGGTCCGGTGTTAGCGCCGTGTATGTGATGTAGCATATTACATTGCACGGCTATTTATGGCTTGTTACACGAGATGGAGAAACACATCAAGAAAACCATCGAGGAGATATCGACAGACCAACACATTAACTACATGGGTCACGGGCCAGTTAGTTACCTCGTCCCTGCCCCAAAGACACACAATGACATTCAGTGCCTCTTTGCCACTGGATTTGTGAATCCCAAGAAAATTGCAGCCTTGAACACAAGGAAGAAAACTCTATGTTAATTTTGATGCGGTCGGTGTGAGCGCAGAAATTAAATATGCCAAGATGGATTGCAGCTGATGCTCCAACAATTTCTGCAAGCTGTTTCTTCTCCAAACGGGCATCTCCCAATATGAAGTTCTTAACTTTTTTAGGCCTCCACGAGACACCCAGGCCAGAGATCATTTTGGCTTGGAAAGATAGTGGCACTTGTAAGCCATCTTTTCGCCTATTTCAGAGATTTATTCTAGCTTGGTAAGCAGGTTATGGCGCGAAATTCGATTTACTTGTCTGATTGGCGATCGGTCACTGAATGAATACATAATTTGCACAATTAATGTTTGCACTCGTAATGAGTCTTTTCATTATTGCAAGCAAAACAGAGCGAGCCTACATGTCACCATGTTTTCCATTCTGCGAATTTATTGCGTTTGTAGACGGGGGATCGTTATAACTTTTTGACATAGGGTTTTGTTTTACCCATAACTTAAAGTTCCACCATATGTCAGGTCGACTTTCGTTTCAATTGATTTATAAATACCCACGGCATTCCTAGGATACATACAAGTTCGCGGAACCGAACTACTGAGGATTTCAAGTTTCAAACTTTCTCCCCGCGTCGTGATAGTGCCCTAATTAATTATAAATCAACTTGAGTGAAAGTCGACTTACTCAGTTCTTTCTTGTTACTGCCAATACATGTCAGATAGATAGGGTGTTTCAAATTTAAGATGTGGAGAAACCACGCAAGATACAAGGGCGATTTGATTTAATTTGAAGGGCACTTAACGCAGAACAGTGGAGAACGATTCGATAAGTTCTATTTATAAAAGTTCATACATTCTGAGTGTAATTATGCGGTGTTTCCAGCGATTAATTATCTGAAATAATAAAAAACTTGTTGTTTCTATTTTGTTGGTGTAGATATTTATTCTTGCAAATACCGATATTTCGGGAACCACTTACTCCATTCATCAGTGCTATCAAGTCCAACGAAATAGAAATAACAAGTTTTTTATTATTTCATTTCATACATTGTATTCAATCATTATATCTTATTAATCGAAGAAAAAACTCCAAAACCGATTATCTCTTTTTGAGTGTTGTACCCCATCATAGAGAGCATTTAATTAGGAAGCTCAAAAAATATACCCAAAATTTAAAAAAAAATTACATCCATGGAAATTTTCACTTGTAAACTAGGAAATGAATATTAAATGAGGTTTTTTCTAAAACAAATTTAATGAATATATGTTTCATAAAAAAAAATTAATGACATCATTGCCTTCATTTTAGATATTTTTAGAAATGGATTTCTAATTAAAAAGTTTCACCATTTGACAAATTTTCCAAGAAAACATTTTTGTTGTCATTTCCTATGTTTTTAGCATCATTTTGTTTTTCTATTAGAGTAAATATATTCCCTTCGAACGATGCAACAATTAGAAAAATTCCATTTATCTCCCCTACGCAATATCTCGAGAAATACTAGAAACAGATTTTCTAATTTTCCATGGGTATTTATAGACTAGATTCCATTTCCAAGTCGGGGTATTTACTACAGGTTTTCCAATGTTTTGAACGATGAGTAATGTTTAATGTTTTAGTCTGAATTATCGACTAATTGCGTTACTGCTAATTGTATTACGCACCTAGAACAAACCAAGAAAGAAACATTCTAAATAACTTGTACTGATTTTGCAATGTCAATGCTTGCATTTTTAATCTTGCTTGTTAGTAAATACCTATCCAAAATCAGAAAGAGTATGAGTAAATTTGGGCCCAGGGTGAAAATGATGCAGCACTCCCAAATTGCACAGTCAACTTAATATAGCTTAGCTCCTTCCCTATATCTCTTTCGACAGAACTCAGAAAAGATGTGATTATCAATTTTATTTGAAGAGATTTGGGATTATATTTATTATTTTATATTTTAAAACGTAAACGTAAAACGTCATAGAATTAATTTCAGAAGGTGACTTGAAAAAAAAATGAAGAGAAGGAAGAAGAAGGTATTTTCTAGGTAGACTAAGCCTGTGTTATTCTGTTGGTGTTACATATACAAAATATATCTTTTAATGGATAAAGTCCTAACTTGAAAACGCTAATTCCCATTGTCGAGTACTGGAAGTCGCTCGAATCATTCGAAATGTTTATGGAGAAGGTTCAATAGGAGAGAGAAACCGAGAAAAATGGTTTTCTCAATTAAAAGATGGACATTTTAAGATCATTGTCGCCAATCAACTAGATTGAGAAGCAGAGTTCAAGGAAGATCTTTACAGAGTTTACACGACAAACAATGTGAGATCTGCATCTAAGCCAGAAAAAATAGAGACAGAGGAGGGGGGGGGGGGGGGAAGGAAGCATGGGTTTTGGAACCTAGGAGGAACAGCATAATCTTCATCCTGGTCCCGATTTTTGTGTACCATTTTAGAGAACATATCATCACTACTACGAAGCAGGTCTCCGATTGCAATGACGTGGTTGCAGAATAGAACCGTAGAAGTATTGAAAAATTCGCTTTTTGGCTTTACAAAGATCTTTGCTTCAATTTTTAATAAATTTCCAGACGTTTAAAATAGAATTTACAGTAAGTAAAAAAGTCCACTTTCGATATATGCTTTAACTACGAAAATGATCAGAGGCATTCGCAACGTTTGTGGGCTGAGTGCTGCTGACTGATACAGAAGATTCAAAGCTATCAATTTTGGAAGACACCTTTTGAACCCATCGACCTTTCGACTTTGTTGAAAATTATTTCAAAGAACTGCTAAACGAAAATGGTCGTTCAGCAATACGATAGTTGACGGAAGAGGTGAGTTGCACCTTCCGGTGGGCTTTATTCAAGAACTTGCAATTTGCGTGCCACTCAAATTGAGTGACATTGGCACGAGTTCTGAAAAGACAGTTCAAAATCTTGATCTTGAAATAGACAAAAGCCGCGGAGACACAAAAGACAACGTCGAATGGGAAGTTTTGCCACACGAGGAAGTAGTAGGACTTGCGTCAGCACTCGACGTCAAACCAAATTAGAGATGTAAACTTTGCCAATGATAATAACAATAATCTTCCAGGTCTAAGAACTACTTTTTTGAGATGTTTTTTTCCTTTATTTGAGTTTTTTGGAGATAGTTGTACAATTTTTAAAGACCAATTTTTGCGTAAAAAAGTAATGATTTTTAAGCCAATGTGCGAAAAAAAACCCCATTGCGCCGTCTCCAAAATTACTCGGCACTATATCATGTAAAATATAAACCAGTGGAAAAAAAGATTATTTTGGAAATAAATCTGGATCGCAACGATCTTCTTTAATTTTTTGTTTGTTTGCTGTTTTACAGGTATGTGCTGTAAACCGAAAGCAAACTAAAAGAAGACCGTTGTGGCCTAACCGAATATGTATTCCATAATTAAGTTCAACATGAAGGTCATTTGTACGAAAGCCAAAAGAGTAGTTTCGAGAAAAAAGCTCCATCGTTTACTGGTCGGAGTTCACACTCTTATATCTTGGTGGGTTTTACTCCAAGTAACCTCAGGGTTTGGGAAAATATTTTTCAGATGCACTTTCTTGGAAAATTTTCGAAAAAAACTGATTTTTTGAAGTTGCAAGACTATAGTCCTTCCTTAAGGAGTTCACCACTGTATGAATATGTACCATTTCAACCATGTTGTACTTAAGTCGACTAGCGCTCATAGCTCAGACTTTGGCTCTATGATCCGGATCGCAGAAACTTATGGAAAATGCGGTTAGGTTTTTAAAATTTTGAATTGTATTGATGGAGAATCTATATTTACCAAACAAGCTAGACTTAAAATGTCTCCATTTTTGTCAAATTTAATTTGGAAGATTCTTTATAAAGCTTTTATTTTCTTTTAAAAACGATGTTGGTTTCATAAATAAGTGCCAAATTACATTTTTTCAACAAGGTGGCAACGCCACGGTTAGGATTGCTGGCTAAGTTTTGACAGCTAATTTTACCACCCTAAGGCAAATAGTGGAAACTTATAAGATGCCGTAAGTCCAACATAGTTAGGGCTAATAATATAAAACCAACCCGTATGACCGTGATACTTTAAAGACCTCTCTTGCATAGGCTCAATCACTTGAAAACAACGTTCAAATTTTGATTTTGCACATACTTGTCCTGGCGGCATCTTAATAGCATATTGTTCACTTCGTTTTGAACTTGGTCTACATCAAATTGACATCCTTGATTTGGTTAGCCTATTTTCTAACCACAAAATTGTTCTGGCTAACAAAATTTGTCAGATATGTAATCAAAAACTGCTCTCAGGATTCTGAGTGTTCCAAATGAAAAGTTTAGTTAACAGCTCGAAATTTAGTTCACGAAATCCATACCCTTTCTAGAATTAAATTGAGCAATAGAAGTTGCAACTTGCACAACTGAACTAAACTTCGGAACGTGCCTTGAATTCTATTTCATTCTTATTGAATTCAAATGTTGTACAATGTAACAGAATAGCTAAAGATATATTTCATTTTAAGAGTGTCTAGCTATGCACACTATCTTCAGTAATTTATACATGCATATGCGATAAGACTGCCTATTAAGAAGTTGAAAAAGAATTTCAAGTGCTGGTAATAAATCAATTTAAATGAGATTTTTTAACATATCTTAATCCCACGTAGAGATGAACTACATTCAGCTGATTTAAAAATCCAAGATATTACATCATTAACTTCAGAGAATTAGATCAAACACTTTCGAATTTGTAGGACCAAATAACACAGGTCGTGGTTGCACTAATAATCATAGTATATTACATTAGGTAAATATTTATGTTAATTTGAAATTATAAGGTGTGTCACCGATTAATTTGGAACAGCAAGTTTACCACGTTCTCTAAGCTGAGCTTTCTCGTCTTTCTTCAAAATGCTATTAGTCACTTTTTGACGTACATAAACAATTATGGAATGATTAACAAGATTTATAAGTCATCCTCCATCATCTTTTCAAGTTATCACATGATGTGAAATAGTGCATGCACACACAAAGTGAATGTCGTCTACTTTGTAATATTAGATTGGTAAACATCTTTAGAAATTGCGAAATAGGTTGCATGGATTCGTTGAAGAATAGCATTTAATTTATCCAAATATCACCACTATATTACCCGAAGAAAAATAAATCCTTTTTCCCCTTTCCCTATTTTCTTAATCGATTAATAATGATGCTAAATGAAGCCTAAGGCTATAAATGATCAGATTTACTCGGACTATACAACCATGACGATACGTGGGATTGAAATAGTAAACACCGAATATACCGGCGGTCGTAGGGAAGGTCGCGGTTCAAATCTCACTGATGTCAGTGGCATTCGGTGGAATTTGACGAAAATCTGGTAGCATGGGTTTTTAGATCAGTTCTCAATATCTTACCCGCCACCGAGTTACCCGCGCATAAAAGCAGCATTTCTTGGACCAAATTGTAACGGGGGATGAAAAATGATGTCTATACATCAATATGAGGCAAAGAAAAGAGTGGCTCGCTCCAGGAGAAACGCCGAAGTTGAGAGTCAGACAGTACCTCCTCCCAAAGAAGACTGTGATTTGCGCTTGGTGGATAGGATTGGAAGGGTGTACTGGGGATGCTGGAAAGAAACATTACCCTCAACAAGAAGCCCTATATTGCTCAGAAGCACCACATGATTCAGTTGGAGAAACTCCATAAGCATGGTCAAACCATACTGCTTCAAAGCGCTAAGCCCCATGTTGCATAAGTCATCAAAACCGCACTCTAAGAGCTCAAATGGGAGGTCTTATAGCATTCGCTATACTCCCCAGACCCTTTCAACAGTTCCATCTTTTCCGCTTTCTTTTGAACCAAATGAGAGGTGTTACTTGCCAACGACGAAGAAAACCGCAAAAACTGGCCTCGCCGACAGATCGGACGGAACAGGATCAACAAATAATCGAGAAGGGGAACAGCTCGTAAGCAGTAACGGGGAATATATCATCAATTAATTTATTGTTATAATTATTATTTTTGCTAAAATAAAACTCTAAAAAATCGGTAGGAACATACTGACCAACCCAATATATTATTTTTTTCAGTTTAAGAATTTACTTGAAGCTTATAATATATGGTAGTTAGTCAAACCAAAAAATGTAAATGATATTATTTCTTACTGCCCCCTCCCTCTCTAATTCTCAACTGATGTCAAAAGTAAAAACTACTTCAAAAAGGGCCTATAGGACGCCACCAAAATCTGGACAAAACTAAATTTGAATTTCCCGCGACAGTATGCTTCCAGAAGAAATCGCTTTTGTCGTGTGAGTAGTCAGTTGATTACAATAAATTACGTTAACCTTGAATTTGCGGCAATGTCCAACGGAAATGAAGCTTTCGCGCTGGGCGAATTGCAACGGAAATAATTCGGTTTTTTGGATACACAAGATCGACCATTGTATCAACGTACAAGAGTCAAGAACAGTGCGAAGAAGGTTCATGTTCCCTGGCGAGGGAGCTATGCAGAATTGTCAAAGAAGCTCTCCGATACTGATGGCTCACCGCCACCTGCTTATCTCTTGTTTGAGAAATGAAGCAGCGGGACGAATCAGGTTTTCGACGAAAAAAATGTTCACTGTTGATGCGAATATTAATCGCAGAAATGATCGGTGACCCCGAGGATGCTCCTGTTGTAGCTAGAATAAAATTTCTGGCTAGTGTCCACGTATCGCATGGTTCTTTCCAGCGAGGGTTATGTCATTGCACCGCGTTTTTTTTAAAATGGAGAAACTTTGAGCAAAGAAGTTTATTTCAGAGTTCTAGAAAATATCAAGCTGTATATAGAAGATATTGCACCCGGAATGTCATATGCTTTCCAACAAGACGGTGCTCCGGCCCACACGAGCCATTTGGTCCAGAATTGGGTTTCAGATAACGTGAACATGTATTGGCCCAAGGAATTTTGGCGTCCTTTGGACTCTTACGTTTGGAGCATCTCAGTATCCCAACGTCAACTCATTGATAGTCGCTTTTAAAGCAACATTCGTGGAAATGGACAGAGATACCATGAAGACAGCATGTGAGCGTTTCAGACCAAGGCTGTCATTGCAGCTGATGGCGGTTACATCGAATAAAAGCCATCAAGGGGCTCCCAGGGCAGAGGTGCGGCAGCGTCTGATGAGTTGCCTCTGACCTGGATGATGCCGTCAGTCAACTTTTTTTTTATACATAGAAGAGTCGGGGAACTGGTGTTTGCAGCCAGAATAGCAGAAATTGAATAAGTATCGACTGTTGGGCATCACCGATAAAAAAAATAGTTGTAAGTTTTGTTGCAAATTTACCGACAGTAAGTTTATGAGGAGGCTCGGAATAGATATCTTCATTACTAATCCATATTGAGAAAGCCTTCAAGCATATATGCTTCCCGAGACTGGAAATAGAGGACTATGTATATTCTTTAACGTCAGTGTAATTTCTACTATACTATTTCGAGTATACGATTATTTATTTCAAACGGTAACCTGTAAACGGTAACCGAAACTCAGTTATGTCAGAAATATATCTTACCTTTTCAACAACTTTGGAATTTAGGATCTTGAATAACCCTGTCATAGAACATGTGGTGTCCCCAGCACCCACGCCCATCGGAACATTAGACCGAAAAAGTATAATTTTGGTTTTGCCAACAGTTCCCCAATTCGTAAAGAGTTTTCAAAATTTTCTGTATGGAGGGATTTTAGATAGCCAAAATAAGCTATTAGCCTTAAAAACCTTTGCGGCGATTGGAGAAATAAGAAACGTCCTTATTTTCAGAATTCAGACGCATTCCACAAGTACAAATAGGGGCAAATTTCAGGATGCTCCTAAGATCAGATCTCTTTAGTGAATTGGAGTGAATCTGCTTCAACGTATTTAACTTTCAGATTGCGAGATAATTGAGGATGTAATTTGTTTAGTTTACACTAAACCATTCTGTGGAAAATCGACTATGGAATGGATAAAAAATAAAATTTGGATAATTTTTTTAATTGTCGGTAAATACGATGAAAGGCTTCAAAAGGCTTTTTTATAGACCATAAGCCCCTAAAATACAATCTACAGAAAATGGAGGCAGTTGAAAATGTAGTAAGCATCTTGGCTAATTATTCAAAAACACATTCATCTTTTATACGCTTGGTTGGCCTAGAAAAAACTACAGTTCATCAAATTCAATTATTGAATTATTCTAATGAATGACTAACTCTCAACGAGCTCCCACATAGAGTATCGCCCATTCTCCGAATTTGTAACATAGACGGGCAGAAAATTTTATCTGACCTCTGAGAAGAATACAATTGTATAATTTCTATCTAAAGACTTTTCTCATAATTTAAAAATAACAATTGTGCCATAAAATAATGATATAACAAACTGTAAATCTACTCTTAAAAAATTCAATGTTTTCTAATGCATTCTTTTTAATGTCTGAATCAAAGTAACCATGAATGAATATTTACTGAGATATATGTTTAGACTAACATTTATATTGCACAGATGAGGCGAATGATAATAGTTTATTTAAGTAATCACTTATAAACTAATTACTGTCACAAACAATGGGATAATTAATGTTGGATGGATTTAATCCGTATATCTATATGTATAGCATTAAGTTAGAATGATTAAAATTTTATTGTTCAGTGATAAATGTTCGTAAATTATTTTGATGGGTTTTGTTTCTTATTTGCAATATATAAATGTATCTAACTTGCTTGGAGCATAAAATGTCCCTGAAATCTATTTTTGTTTTCTACAACAATTGGATGTTCTCAGTAATTGCCCTTTTGTGAGGTTCACGGTATCTTTTCTTAAGCTTCCTATAATAAGGAAAATCACCCATATTATTTAGATGTCAAGATTGATTTTTATCTATCTTCTAAAAAAAAATCTCATTAAAAGTTTTTTTGCTTTGTGGAAGAAATGAACTCTGACTAAAGTGCTTGTTGTACATCATGTGAACTATAGACTTTCGAGTTCGAGGAGTTCATTTCAAAAGCAAATTTCTTTCTGCTTTAATGAATATATCTTGTGACGACTTGTTAACAGTAAAATTACATAAGATAATCCTAAAGTTTGACACCTCGAAGTAAAATTTTTGAGTTGGACATTATCTGCCATTCGATGGTGACCTGGCGTTCGAATTCCGCTTGGTCATGTATGTTTACCGCTTGCTTTTAGCCAAGGCCTTCGTACACTGCAGATCTACTAAATTCTTTTTTGCTTACTCCAGCCGACCGGTGTCCTTCGGTCGAATTATTTTCTTATCCTTTTGCAGCTTGAAAAACATCCCGAAGATAGTGAATGCCATCGATCCGTCACCATTGTCCCTATGATGCATGCTGCAACTACAATCAACACTGATCATGGTAGCAATACTTCGGTCATCATATGCGAGAAAGAAACTGAGCTACTCAGCAATACATCTGAGTACCTGAAAGCGTTCCCTAGCAACTTTATCCTCAAAAAGAGCGATAAATAGGAAGGTGACCCTCAATTGAATTGTTGAGTTTCAGGATATCAGAAAATATTTCAGGGGGAAGAACTTTTCCTCTTATACACGAAACTGCATGAAGCCTGTAAATATGGTCAATCGTGGTCCTTAATAAGAGGACAATAGTATCGCATCCATCAATTGACAGTTGGGTATTTTCGATCAAGATATGCGGACCGAACGGGATAAGAAATAAAGAAGAAGGAGAAGTGGACAATTTTGGTATTTAAAAGAAGACCGCTTTTGGTGGAACCAGCGAGCTCTAGGACAAGTTAAAGACGGAAAAAAGTGGAACGTCACATGTGCTACCATCGGCTGATAAGAAAAAAAATCAGAATTCTACTCAAGCATAAACTTAGAATCAATCAATCCTCAACTCGTTATCCGTATATGGTAAATTTGAAGTTGATACCATTGGTGGAAATTGTATTGTTAATGGCGAGTGCTACCGAAACAAAATATTACCGATCTATGGGAAGTGCCTCAATAACCGATACCAATATCCAAAAGGAATATCTGTCGTTTTTTTGTAAGATGGAGCTCGCTGTCATACCGTTGGTGAACGGGTTGACTAGGCAATACAACCGAAGGAGGCAGTGATCAAACAACCTACACCAATCAATCGTCAATATCTAACTGAACGAGTACGCACTGAGTGAGACCAACTTATTAACGACAATATTTTGAATGTTATGAAATAAAAAGACACTAAATATTAATGCGTATTACTTAGTGTGTAATCTTAACAAATAAATTTTTACCATCATAATTAATGCTGTAAGTGTAAACTAATTAACCACGACCGGAACCAACGTCTGAACCCATAGCAAAAGATCGAGAAGGGGATATTGAATCACCCCGGTTCCATACCGTCAAAACTTCTGTTTATATGAAGTTCAAATTTAACTAGTGTTTTATTGTTTGTTAACTCATCCTTAATCAAATAAATTTTCTTTTTATTTTCAGCTCAGATTCCAAGATAAATAAAATGTTACTTACTCATATTCGGTAAAATCCCCCAAAAAAATTAACTGATGCCTCTATAAGATCACGCTATGACAAACTTCCCCCTGGATACATATTATTAAGCAAGCAAGACTTGACGACAGCGCGACTGTGCTATGAAAAGCCAGAAGCTGAGAGGTGCAGTGAATTCTCTAATCTAGTTATTAAGGAGGTTAGAACTCCATCTGACTGATAAAGGCAGAACAGTAGAATGTTCAAATTTCCGTCAGATTCAATTGTTATCCCAAACTATGAAAATTTTTGAAGCATTTTTGACAATCGCTTTCGCGACATCGTTTAAATGACCGTGAACCAAGACGCGTTTATCAAAGACTGCGGAACTAGTAACCTGATACACACTGCGCGGTTACTCATGGAGAAACACTGGGAGAAGCATCGCCCTCTTTATATTGCATTTCTAGATCTAGGGAAGACTTTTGACCGTGTGCCACGCAAACTTATCTGGTATCCATTGGGATTGCACCTAGTGCCAAAGTAACTCGTGCGCTGAATTGAATTCCTCGACCATAATCTGAGAGGTTAAGTTCAAAGTGTGGTAAATATATCAGAACCAAAGGAGAGATCTTTCGCCACGCTTCTTTGTTATTGTTATGGATATTGTCACACGGGACATCCAACATTCAGCTCCCTATATATTGGTCTATGCAGACAATATTTAACTGGCGTCTCACAATAAAGCTGATCTCCAACAATTTGCCCAAAAGTCTAATGATCTGCCGTTTTTAATGGCTCTGAGTGCTTGGCGATTATCAAACGCAATTAACCACGCCTCGCGGTAATAGAGATCTCTGTCTTTTCCGATCAATGATATCGTATTGAATGTGAAACCTTCATTCTACTTTACTAAATAAAAACCTGCATCAACTAACGTTTGACAGTTTAATGATACAAAAAAATAGCATTATGAAGCTCAGATAAAAGAACAGTCCGAAAAGAGTTTAACGAAAATAATTAAATGAAAGCAATTGCATAAAAATTCAACCAGAGGCTATATTTATATTAAGCCCAACACCCAATTAGCAATTGGTTTGATAAAAATATGGAGCCGATAGTCATTTTACTCATCTTATTCACCAACTACATTTGTAAGTTCTATGGATATGAATACCCCTTTTCTTGTCTTGGATATTTAAATTCACTTGAGTCGGAAAAACCATATCCTTTCAAACAAAACCCACTTCAGACCATACAATTGACATTCGGCATAGAAACGATTCTTACTTCGGAAATTAAACACATTGCATCATCAATACTATTAATATCAGATGATTCATCATGCCATCATTATCAACAAGGGAAATAACCCAGGCGACAGGACTATAAAAAGATGTCATCTAAAAGTATGTATGTACCATATACATAGGAGAGGAAGATGGAATATATTTTAACCTAATCTCAGGAGAAGTGACTAGACGAAAAGCTCTCCTTGGAGGAATATAACAAGCCACAAGACAAGAGTAATCTGTATTCAAAGTATGTTAAAGGCGCCAATGATAAATAGTTTTCGGTATCAGGAGTGCGTATACTCGTATATCCTTCGTCAAACGGGCGGAACTGATGTGCGTGTTTAATATTGATTAAAAAGGATGTAGAAGGGATTTTAGTTATTGAGATGAAAGATGTAGAATTAACTGACTAGAAAATTGGGGATAAAATTTAGAGTTGATTGAATTCCTGCTGTTACTATTCTCTACCATAACTAACCATTTATAACAGTAACCAGACTCACTCTTATTAACATAATTACTGATTATATGTGGAAATAATCAATTCATAAACATATATTCACAAGGGCCGAATGATAGAACTGTACAGAAAAGCAATATTCATGGAATATGAATCACCAATATTAAATCAATACAATACAATCAATGTATGTACGCATTATTACTTTAATTGGTGAATTAATATGTAGAAATATCAGATTTCATGTTCTTGCTGAGATAATTTTTTTCCAATAACTAACAAAACTAACAGAAAATGATGTAAATGTATCTAAGAGAGAGAAAAATCAGAAACAAACATTAAATTACTTGTAAGTTAATTTTCTTTTCAAACAAAATTGAATTTATCGTGTACGTTCATTTAGTCATGCATGTGAGTTTAGATACAAATCACAATCTAATTTCATCATAATTTCACTAAGAAATTAGAGAAAATGAAAGTGCAAATAATGAAAAAATGAGAGATGTTATTGGAAGGTATTTTGGTCGCAATCAAATCCATTTGTAATTTGTTCATTGTTACCACCGCACTGGACCCAGAAAACACAAACGAAAAGATAGACTAAGAGCAACAATAATTGCACGGTTCGTAGTGGAAATGCATCTACTATCGAATGTGTCTGGTAATACATATGTTAACCAGTACGCTGTATCGAATAAAAGAAGGCTAGGTAAAACCTTCTAGATGTGATGTCCAAGTTGGTTGAGTGTCAGCCTTCCGACATCATTACTTCCAATTCGAATCCAAGTTCGTCATGGATGTTTGCGTTCATCTTTGTGTTATCCTGCTATTGTAAGTTCATCACTTGCACAGCATTGAATGTGATGACAATGAGCCTGAAGCAGTCTTAATAGAAATCACAAATGCAAAGGAATGAACAGGGACCATATAAAGCTGGTCAACTCGTCCAATACTAATTCCATAAGAAGGGTCACAGGACTCCACTTTACAGATAAAGTCAACCACCGTAGTAGACACCCCTATTACACGAAGAAAAGGTCTCATACTGTGCCTTATAAAATCGACTAATCGGGGTTCAATTTATATTGATCGCACTTTTGCCTAAGTGGAGGCTATGTGACAGAAAGTAAGGTGCTATCCGGCGAAAGCAAAGGAGAAGTATCAGTAGATAAAAGGGATTAGCAGCAATATCAAATCCCATGTTGTGTGAGAAAATTATACACAAATGGAAGGTAATGATGGAAGAAATATTAGCCAGTTTAGTAAAATACAGCTGGTTTGAACTGAAAGAAGTTTTCGACAAACTGATTGACTTTCTTCTGTAGGTTTTTCCATAAAAAACAGTTTTGCAAGGAACAGAATAGGTGTGAGTCCGTCGGGACAAGATGTGGAGAGTAAGATGAGGGAGGATGTGGTAAAAAAGACCAAACTTAAACTTAAAACAGAGTGATGGCCTTGTTCGCATACTTTTTAATTCGCGGTTTGCGTTCGCCATCAGAATAAGGAAGAAAAATAACAATAGTGCATGAGTCATCAAATCCGCTGAGTTGGTGACATATGCATATACTATTGGCTTCAAGGGTTGATTAATAACTGATGAAGAAAAACTATTTCTCGACCAGGAATTAGAAGCAATATAAGTCGTTTTGAGACTTAATGCATATGAAACGAAATCCATAACTCAAACAGGACGGAATACACATTCGTGAACTTTGAAGCTCAACTGACGAAAGATGGCAAATAAGGCCATTCCTTCATCCTTCCTTCCTTTAAATCAAGAAAGGTACATAGGAAAACATTTGGCAAATACAAAAAACTGATAACGTCTGTGCTACTGTACGGATGCGATCCGTGGAGATCTTGACGACCTGTGCAAATATAATGACCTGTCTGGGATGAGATTTTATGGGATTTATCGGGTTGAATAAAAAGTCGTTGGGTTCTTGTGTATGTTTTTGAAAATCATCCAGTTTTATAAGGAACACAGGTCAAACAATGACATGTTTTCCATTTTGTTCAATGATCTTTTGCCATCTTTCGGTAAGCTTCATAATTGCCCATAGAAGGGCCTGTGTTTGTTGGTGAAAAACTGAAGAAGTTATTGATTTACCGCTTCATCCGAATTTAATGTTGCCCCATTCAAGGAATTTTGAAGAGAGCGAAACAAGCCTATGTCGAACATCGCAAAGTCAGGCGAGTATGATTGGTGAAGCGGCATATTCCATCCAACCTTCAATATTTTTTGAACCATTAAAAGTGTATAGTTACGCATCCTCGAGACGAAACACAACTCAATTGCGATCGGTGAGCTTCAGGGGCACTTTCCGACAATACTCTTTCGAATTGATCCTTCGGTTCCTTTGAAGAGACTCAAAAAACCCATACCCTTTCAATCTAACCACACTGCGAGCATAATCTTCCTTTGATGGACTCCTGTTTTTGAAGCCGTTTGAAGCGCAGGCCGTTTGCATTGCATATTCTTGTAAACGACTTACGTTCGCCAGTTAATATTCTTTTAAAAAAAGAATGCTTTCTTGAAGTTTCAGCAGGATATCATAGATGTCAATATGCGACGTCAAATGAACTTCTTTGAGTTCATGAGAAATCCAAATATCGAGCCTGTATCCAAACTTTCTTAGATTCCAGTGAACTTTTTTGACTAACCTTTAATATTTTTACAATGTTTAGCGTTGTATAATGTGATTTTTGTCATTATGAATCTCAGTGGACCAGCCTGACCGAAATGGATATTCGGAGTCGTTCGAAAATTACAGTGTAAAAAGGTAAAATGTCACATGCCAGGTTTATGTCGATCGCCGTAATAATGCTCGTATTAATCGGTCCGAATGACTCATAAGAATTGAAGCCAAGGTTTCACATCTGCTTCTTCAAGAAATCTAAGGTTTATGGGCTAGCAGAATAATGGTCAGTTAAGATTTTATGGCTAAAAATCGCATTCTACTTTTTAAATGGGTTTTTCTTGAACCTGCATGTAGAAAATCTGCTGCCGTCATAGCCGAAAATCTATCTAACGAAATTCTTTGAAATTTTCACAACTTATTCAGAACATATTTCTACGGTCCGCAAACAAGGAGAATTGCGATTCATTCGGTAGTTTTTTTATTCATTAAAATTCATTTATTAATTAAAAAAACACCAAAATTTACAAAAAAAAGTTTAACAAGAAACCAAAAATTTAGCTTTCAATATTTTTTAACAATCCTAATCTGCAGACTGTGGTTAAGTCCGCACGTTAAAATGCCGTTTAAATTTTTTCTTTAAGATTATCACAGCGCCTTCTAGCGTGGTAGCAGATAAACACCTTTTTCTGAAGATGGGTGTATGTGTTGCTCTATATTTCGATAATGAGCAATGTTATCGGGGTGGAAAAATTACTACGCATGCTCAAGATATGATCTTGCCAGTCCTTATGTATTCCTCGGAGACTTGGGTTCTTAGCAAAAATAAACAACTGCGAACCCTTGGCCGCGTTCGAGAGAAGAATCCTGCGAAGAATGTTTAGCCCCTTACATGAGGATGGACGATTCCGTAGCCTACATAACGACGAAATCTATGAGCATATTGCTATCTTCTTTTTTTTACCTCTCCTTAACTATTTGCTTGGCCATCTTTACCCATTCAGTTCAGCAGAGAGGACCGTTATTGCTTGCATTCTGTAGGTAGCTTTTACCCGAGGGTGGTCAGAGACTACCGCACAGCTGGAGGCCATAGCTGACGTTGCACCATCAGTTCCATATAGGGCAAAACCCCTGTTTCTGAGTTCGGTTATCTCATTTTGAATTTTAACAGCAGAGAGGACCGTTATTGCTTGCATTCTGTAGGTAGCTTTTACCCGAGGGTGGTCAGAGACTACCGCACAGCTGGAGGCCATAGCTGACGTTGCACCATCAGTTCCATATAGGGCAAAACCCCTGTTTCTGAGTTCGGTTATCTTATTTTGAATTTTAACTACCCAGCAATTTCTGTTCCTATTCCTTCGCTGCCCTGACCCACTCCAGACCAGCAGGTTTTCCACCCTTCTTTCCTCCTCATAGATATTGAAATTATTGATGGGTTGCTTGAAATCCTTATAAGTTTCCGGTAGACCATTTTTGGCCATGGGATTGTGTGTGATCAAACTATAGGAGAAGGAAGCAGATCTTGAGCCATACCAGCTGCTTAGAGGCCAATAGCTCCTTTTTGAATTTATAATTTTTTTAATTTATTCCTCGCTGCCCTGACCCACTCCAGACCAGCAGGTTTCCCACCCTTTTTTCCTCCTTATAGATATTGAAATTATTTAAGGGTTCCTTGAAGTCCTTATAATTTTCCGGTAGACCATTTTTGGCCATAGAATTGTGTGTGACCAGACTATAGGAGGATGAAGCAGATTTTTTGAGCCATACCAGCTGCCTGGAGACCAATAGCACGTTTTTGAATGGACCACATGATGCGGTAAAGACTTTGTTAAACTCAAGCATCTCTACTTGGGCATCAAAAGCGTGGAGGAAGTACCATAATCCAGCACTGGTCTCACAATAGTCCTGAACAATTTTACGGCTCTATCAAGTTTTCATCCCCATGAGAAACCTGTGGGAAAATTTACTGCCCCCGAAGCCTGTTTCGCCTTCATGATTGTATTATTGGTGTGATTTTTCAGGGATAGGGATTTCGTAATTATCCTGCTCAGAAATGTTATCTCCGGTATCTATTTTTGATAGGACTGATGTACTAAAATTTTACATGATTTTCCCATTATTTCTCCTAAATACAATGACGCTAGACTTATCTCTATTCACTGGGAAGTTTCTGTGTGTTACATTTGTTCACAAAAAGGTCAACCTGCTTTTGCAGTAGCCTATCCACGTGTTCATTTTTTGTAGCTATTGGTATAGTTGAGTTATTGAGATTGGAGTGAAGTGAGGTTGTGTACAGATTGAAAAGTACCGTGCTTAAAACACCTCCTTGGGGTGAGCCACTATTTACCAAGCACGACCACTCATCCAGCTTCAGATCCCTGTATTCCAGAAAGCGCAGGGCGCAAGAGTATATGAAAGATGGCACGTTTTTTTCTTTCAGAAGTTGCAGCAAGAAGGGGTAGGTCTACTCTTTCGTACGTTTTGTTGATGTCAAAAGACACAGCATTCACAACTCTGCCTTTACTCTTGGCTACAATCTAGTCAGACAATAGACAGTCTTTCCTTCACCATACCCTTAACAATTTTGGCGAAGATGTTTATTAGGGAGATAGGTCTGAAGTTTATGATGTTGTTCAGGTTAATGTGGTTTTTAGGTATAGCAGAGCAGATCTTCAATCTGGAAACTGAAGGCCCGATCGTTGGATCGAGATAATTAAAGACAGGATATGTTGCCAAGGCTTAACCGTCATTGAATAAGAAGGAATGAGGAAGAAGGATGATGACCATGGTTGATTGCCTGTAAATTTCCGATACACTACGAATGATGGCACCTCTATGTTTGTATCTACCAGACAGCAGAAAAGTAATGCCGGTGTTAAATGAACTGGTTTTGTCAAAGATTTCCCTGTATAGAAAATTAATAAGTTGGAGGGAAGACTGTCCCTCCAAATTGAACTAAACACGTTTCACTACGATGTTTCTAATTCACACCAAGTTTAACTGGGTAAAGATAATCACTTATTTAGCAAAGAAGGATTACAATCTCGATTTCAAATGATTTATTATTTTTATGATTTGCTAGAGTTGACATTGGTAAGAGAGATGGTTTATATTTAATTTATCAAACAAATCGCAAAATGCTATATAGACTTTTGTATAAGCTTTCTAATTGGGATATAAAGTGGGAGTATCCTTTTTTATGACTCTTTCTGAACTGCATTGTTTTGCAACGGTACGGATGTCTCATCCATGAGACCTTACAAAAAGGACTACAAAATTGACTGATAAGCTCTAAAGTATATGCGAAATATTTAGGGCACAAATATTCCGGCGATATCAAGTTTTAGAGATAAGGTCAGGAAATGAAATCCACGAATGATATTATTGTGCATACACACTTTGTCACAAATCCTTGTCCTTGACCATTGTAGTCATTCCAGATCATGAACATATGTATGTCGCGACATTAGCGTGTTTATACCATTTTCGGAGTTGATGAGTTTATCGCGATTAATTTATATGCTTAGGTAACGAGTGCATTTTGTATTGTAGACCCCGCGTGAATCATAATCAAGCTTGGTTTTTACTACTCTGATCGTAACGATTAATGGTGTGCAGTCGATGAGTCTCTAGCCCTATATTGTGAGCATTATAGTCACTACATTTGCAAGCATGAATGTCAGTCACACTATGTTATAAATCAATGTTTTATCACAAAGAGTAATGATGATTTGCTTATGGAGAATTAGATTGGATCAATTCATGTATAAAAAAAAATTTACAATTTAATAAACTTAAATTGTATGGTATTCCTAGGCTTTTCATCATACGATGAAACTTTAAAATTCCTCTCAATTTATTGAAAAATAGTAAAAAATGTGTGAAAATTCTTAAATATTTTGGCAATCAATTTTTCAAGCTATATCAATCCGGTTTTTCTCAGCTCAAAACTTTACAACCCTTGCCAATACTAATTACTCTATCAGAAACCAATCTCGTTTGAAACAATGAAGCCATACAATATTCTCCTCAAAGAGGATTTACGAATGGCGAGAAATCCATTTTATAGGTATGCATGCAGTTTATTGTTTCTCTTTGTTTCTGAAGGGAACAACTATACTGGTGCCTAGCAATAAATTCCTATTTGAGTTCACGAACTACAAAGTATGGAACGTAAGTTAGCTGGCACTCTTCGAATAGTGGTGGTTGGTTGTAGTAATAACCTTCATGAAAAAATTCGATAACAAGCATAAGAAGAATACAATATATGGCACATATGGTGTAGTTGAGTGAATGACACTTCCGAGGAGTGCCTTTTGGTAATTGCGTTAAGGTTCGTACCTATCACGGAAATGTAAGATTGATGAGGGGACTGGAAGAAAAATAGGAACCAAATTGTTGTTTTTCGGTTTTCTCTTGACTATCGTTATCCCCTCAAACATCTTTATAGTCCTAGTTTAACAACATTGGAGTTCATAGAAGTCTTTTTCCTCAAAAAAATGAGAGATGTTCTTGCTGTTTAGGCTAACTAATGATTACATACAGAACTGCCGTAATATTTATCTAAACGGTGAAATTCAGTTCCCTTTTAAGGTAAAACAAATATCTTTGATTTGTATGAATTATTTATCTCCAATAACTACTGGGAGAATATTTGAAGATAAGTTATTTTTCAGAAGAACTATTCAACTATGAAACGAGATTTTATGCAGAAATCTATATTATTATCTCACTTTTATATACACTAATATATTCCTAATAAATGCTATTAATTGGATCGAATAAATGGAAATTATATAGAGTTAATAATTTGGAAAAAAGGAAAATCCAATCACTTAGTGGAATATCCTAAATCATAGTATGATAATTCAAACCTTTCTTCTGGTGTTTCGATATGTTCTTGAGCTTCAGTAGCAACATTGTCTGTAGAATTCGGCATGGGACAAGTCCCTAAGTCAATAGTTGTTGTTGCTTCCATCATTGTCATCATTCTTGTAGCCTTCTACACGTATTTCGTGTCACTAATCAATTAACGAATCGATTTAGGCACCACCACCTTGCAAATGCATAAACTATAAGGGGCTATTCAAATTGATCCCGTTTACACGTATCGGCACAAAGGACAATAAGGATCCACTACTATAGGGCAGTGCACACAATTCGTTTGAAATCAGTTTGATATCAATCCGCCAAAATGATACACTATTGATTTTCTAGAGCCCAAAAATATTGCAGAGTATTATTCCGAAACGTTGAAGATATTTATGACTCTAGTCACACTAAATATAATTTGCCATGAAATTTTCTTTCGCAAATAAATCTTCCTCAAGAATCACACGACACTTTATTTACAAAATATAAATCATCTGACGTGTTGGTAACGAACAATTTTCTGCGAAAAGATAAACTTCAAATAATTGGTCTTAATTTTCGGTGACTACGGATAATAGCTGGTGAAAAGTCCGGTAACAACAAGTAGAATTTCTCAACTGACGTTCAATTCGAAACGTTATTCTGATTTTGTTCGTAGCTTTAGCGGAATGAAAGACGAAGCATGTCGCGTACTATGTATCTCACTATGTCTGAAGACAGCTTTGGTCGTCAGATATATTAGACAGAGAACGTACACATGAAAATGAAAATAGCATGGAACAACAATACAATTTCGATCCACTATAGGAAGGAGTTCCGAGAGCATGCAGGAAAATTTATAGAGTGCTCGTTGGAAATATTGAGACGTGGAAGAGTTATATATTTGAATATAGAGCAGTCAATCTGAATTGAGAAATTAGTTCATAAAATACTGAACCTTAACCTTCAGATTTTATGCTCATGATCTCTATTTAGTGCTTCATCCTTAGTCAACGAAAACCACCCTCACCAGTTAATCATAAGGAATACAAAAGAGATTCTTTTTTTCAAATTATTATCAAAAGATTTATGCAGATCCCGGAAAATAGCTCCGGATGTACTCCAAGACCACTCATATTTCCCAGTATCCTTTATTATTTTAGGGATACAACTATTCGAGCGCGCTGATGTGCTCAAAAATTGTAAGTGAAAAAAGAATCTGCCTTGCAAAAAAAAAACAGATTTTCCCGCACTTTGATCTAATTAAACCAAGGAACCATTGGCCTTAACATTTCCTCCTAATTGTTTGTCATAAAAAAAAATCCTGTTAAAAAACTTTCAACCAATACTATTGAAATAAAACATAATTTTGCGCAAACTCGTCATTTGTATACTCGGCCGGCACCTACCCGAAGTCAATTCCATCAGCCACAGATACAGATGCAACCAACTTTACGTTCAGAGAGGAGAATTCCTCTTGAAATTATAGCCGAGCTTATGGTAGATTTAATGAGACTTCCAATTGAAAGATGTTAACAGTCAAGCTTTTTATTATATTAAAATTCCAGTGAAGCTTTTCTTTTTCGTCATCTTTTAGATGCATACATATGCGCTTTAGATACTCGTATATGGTAATTTTGTTGTTATTTAGAGCAGTATCTTTTGTACATATATGAAGCACATTTGCTCGTGAATTTTGCATACGTGATGTATCTTTGTTATGAATCATCTCGACTAACACTATCAGATAATTTTTCGGTTTACTTCGTTTAATTTAAAAGAAAGTGATTTTTTCTGATCTCATATTTGATATTAGCGCTGAAAGTTCAGGGTTTCAACATGACTAAAATACTCTTAATGCAAAGAAGTACAAAGTTTATTACTTGACAGAATTATATTATTTTGTGGGATGTTTTTTTCAGAATTTCCGAGGCCTTAGGAGAATTTATTTTTAGGAATACTAACAAAATCTATAGTGAGCACTTAAGTGAATTATTATCAATTAAAATAATTTTTTTCCTTCTTCTGCAAATATGCTATTTCGACGACTACTTGTCTTCCACAATACTTGAAAGATGGAGATAAAAAAGGAAGGACAACTATTATTGAGGAAAAAACAGATGGCATTAGACCTTGAAATCTACAGGAAAATGACGAGTGCCAAACAAGTCACTCCAACACCTCGGACCACAACCATCAGCACAAGGTCATTTCTTTAAACCGCATCCATAGGGTGCTAACCCTTCCTCTGAGGGAATGTGGTGATAAAGAAGACCAAATACATTATGGAAGTGGCCACTCTTAAAGAATTCAATGAATGGACTATCAGTAATTTTATGAAGACATGTAAGAGCACTCTTTAAGGGCCCGCGCTCTACAGGCTTACTCCATCTGATCAACTGTCCAATTAGAGGATAGTGAATCTGCCATTTATTAAAGTAAAAATTGGGAAAATATTTGAAATAATAAAAAACTTGTTTTTCTTTTTCGCTCGTGTTTCGCTCGTTTTCTTGCAAAAAACGATATTTCGGGAGCCACTTGTTCCCTTCGTCAGTGCTAACAAGTCCTGATGAAGGGAACAAGTGGTTCCCGAAATATCGGAATTTGCAAGAATAAATATCTACACCATCGAGAAAGAAAAAACAAGTTTTTTATTATTTCAAATAATTAATCGCTGGAAACACCGCATAATTACACTCAGATGGGAAAATATGGTTTGAAGGTCGTCTTCAGTAGAAGAAGCAGAGTCAACTTCAAACTCTTTTGGAATCAACCAAAGGACGCAATCGGCCAAATAGTTAAATCTGAAATATAGAAAATATCAACAAAATGTACATTGAGCAGACAAGAAAGAAAGGGGAAACACGTTTCGGAAAGCACCTTAAGGAGGCCGAGTTAGCCCAAAAAAAATCAATAGATCATCAAGTTATCATTTCCAAGGAGGGTGTAAGATTAGTCAGAAACTTAAAGGATGAAAAGAAATTAGACGTCGCCGAAACAAAGAGATTTGAAGAACACAGAGCGGTGCCCTTTTTAACAAGAACCAAGGCAACGAATATTCCTGGCTATTCAAACTTATCAAAAGACATGAGATTTGCTCCTGTGAGTTAGAGTTTAAGAATACACTCAAAGTCCTCCTTACTTGTCGTAAGAGGCGATTAAAAGGGATAGCTAGCAAATACGCACATTTTTGAACTTTTTTTTGCTCCCGAAACTTCAACAACGTGAAGTAAGATGCTTGGACTCTGGAGAGTACTCGTCCTCTTCTTGTACACTGATAACAATGTGGTTTTGCGTTCTAGAAAGCCAAGTGGTAGCAGACGGTTGTTTCTGGCGGCTATTACAGAGCGCGCTCTCTTGACCTGGGGGCCGGTTTCTGACAGACTTCCAACTGCATGATTCCGGTGCAGATTAAGGAGATCACAGTTGTAAAATGCTATGCACTTACGGAGACCGATATAGTGGAGAAGAATGCTTCGTACAAGCAATTATAAGCAGTTCAGGAGAGGCTTCCTAAAGGTGACATTGTGATCAGGAGATCTGAATGTCAAGGTGGGCTCTGACAACACCTTACTCGGGACATGTGATGGGGAGACACGGTCTTGGCGATCGTAACGATAATGATGAAAGGTTAGTGGATTCTGCAACTTTTACCATCTCGTCATTGGTGGCACACCGTTCGAACACAGAGCCTGCCATAAGGTCAGTTGGGTTTCAATTGACCGACGTCGTAGGAATAATCAGATCGACCACTTCACGGTCAGCAATAGATTTAGGAATTGTCTCATGGATGTGTGTAGCATGAGAGGCGTTCACATCGGCCTGGAAAGGGATCACCATCTGAAGGTCGCTTACGTTCGCTTGCTTGTTGCGTTCGTCACTTCTCGCAGGAGTGGGGAGTTGCGACCCCCTAAATTCAGCATCGACCATTTGCATGACTCAGCCATCGTTCGACAGTGAGAGAGCTATCTTGTTGATCGGACGGCAGATATACTGAATAACCTTGAGAATGCCTGAGGATATTGATGAGAATTAGGCCGCCATCAAAAATGCTCTTTTTTCGCGTGCTGCACAAGTCGTCGGCCACGTCGCAAAGGGCGTCATAAGATCTGGTTAACTGTGGAATCGTGGAAGCGGATCGATGAACGAAAGGGATTGAAGGTTCTACTGACCGTCGCGAGTGGTGGCGGGTGTGGCGCGCTCGAACTTCGATAGCGAGCGAAATCCCGTAACATGAGAGCATTTGCTATTGCACTGGTCATTCCCTGCACTCTGGAAGACAGTCCGTGTTGTAGATTTTAAAGGCGCATTCGATTAACTGTGCTGTCGAAACTAAGTGTGCCTTGTACGAGGCGCGGCCTCTAAGGACTTCCTCCCCTTAGTTCCTCCTTACTCCCGCGGAATTCTTATTAAAGGGACATCCTCTAATCGAATAACTGGCCGGAGGATGTCGAGGAAGGGTGGGAACCTTAGAGGCCGCGCCTCGTACAAGATCTGAGGTGGAAGGGACGGCAATCGGGACGGTGATCCGTCGTGGATCTTCCCCTACTTGATCGCGGCACTCGGGTCCGGAGACAAACGGCTCCACGCGCGCGGTCGAGCCGGTTTTTTTTTATTTTCCAGTTTAGCTCGCGTTCTGGTTTTCATTCGATAGGCCGTCGCGAATTCCTACTTAAAATCGATTTTAAAATCCGGTGCGGACCCACGCATCGGAAAAGGCACGTTGTTTTTAGTAATGAAGCGTGAGGGATCAAAGCGCTCAAAGGACCCCCCCACATTCCCGAGCCTGGCTAGCACAGAGGCGTGCAAGAACGTGTCGACCGAGAGCTTTGATAGAGCTGCAATCTTTGTGGGCGGACCTTCACGGTCAAATTTTGCCAATTTGTTTAGCTTTTCGTCGTGTCGACCGAGAGCTTTGATAGAGCTGCAATCTTTGTGGGCGGACCTTCACGGTCAAATTTTGCCAATTTGTTTAGCTTTTTGGGATAGCTCTGCCCTCTAGGTCGTTATCGGCCACTCAAGGGATCGACTTGATCTCCTATCTTTAAACAATCATTACAAGCTTTCAACCGTTGCTGAATGTGTTGCCTATGCGGATGATCTACTCATTCTTGTTGAGAGGAACAGTCGACTTGAGCTCGAGCAGCAGGGCACTGAGTACATGCGCATCGTTAACGCGTGGTCTCTTAAAGTCGGTGTCGCGGTATCAACGGAAAAAACCGTCGCGATGATGCTGAAAGGCTGCCTACGTCATTCGCCCTTGGTTAAACTGAATGGAGTTTCATTGAAATACCGGCAGAAGAGCGACATACTTGGGAGTCACGATCGTGGAACGCATGTCCTTGGATCCGCACCTGCGCGAACTCAAGCCACGGTTGACTAAATTGGTGTATCTGTTGAGGCGTGTGATGAGGTGTGAATGGGGTGTAAGCACGACAGCTGCTAGATTCATTTATGTGGGACTCTTTCTTGCATGTTCTACGTACGGGTCCGCAATGTTAAGTGATTTTGCGATGATGGCACAGGGCAGGAAACTGACCTAGGCGTGTCAGCGAGTGGCGTTGTTAGCGTGTCTTCCTGTACGTCGTACGGTCTCGACCGATGCCACTGGAGGTAGTCCGGCGACAAACAGACTTAGTAAGTGGAGATCAAGTGAAGGGTCTAGGACCGCTTGCGGTCAAAAGGGTGTTAGATGTGAGTGTAACATCTAAGTGGCAACTTAGATGGAACGAATATGGGAAAGGTCGGGTCACGTATGAGTACGTCAGATATGTGTCTGATAGAGGAAGTCTTTCAATGGTCCTGTGAAGGTCGTCAACGGTAAAACTCATTCACGATGATGAACAACTGACGAGGTGGAAAGAACACTTCACCGCGGTGCTTAACTGTATCACATCCGATGAGGTTCCTTCTCTTATGGATGAAATGGCTAGTCACTTTAACATGCGGATATGGACTGTTCCCTCAAACAGAATAGAAATCATTTCGGCCATCAATGTACTCAAACGGAGTAAAGCCGCTAAAGTTGACGGTCTTCCCGCAGAGTTATTTATCGCTGCACCTGCAGTTACTACAGATCTGCTGCTTCCAATAGTACTGAAATCTTGGAAATCCGAGACCTTTCTCAGAAAGTGGAGGAAGGAGATGATCGTTAAAATCGCAGAGGGGACCCGTTTTGATTGTAACAAATAGAGGAGTATAAAAATAATAAATAAAAATAATCCTGGAACGCTTTAAAGAACATCTCGAAAGTTTCATGGACAGAGAACAGGCTGGTTTCCGGTCCGGTACCTCCTGCATTGGCCACGGATCATTCTGGGCCAGTGCACGGAGCTTAGATCTTCGCTACACCTGCTCTTTGTCGATTTCAAAAAAGCTTTCGATAGCGTGAACAGGAAGTGTATCAGGAGTGCTCTATGCAGGAGAGATATTCCGGAGAAATTAATAGCTATTACCGGAACGACATTCTATATGATGGCACAAAATGTTACGAGCGGAGTCCGCTAGTATTGTATTCTGTCATCGATATTACTTCTTCGTATTACGTGGAGGAATTCAATGCACGATGACATCTTTCCTCAGAAACCTCGATTACGATGATGACAACAGTTTGCTCTCTCAATGGGTCATTGATTTTGACTAAATGGCTCTGGATTTGAAAACAGAGGCAAGTAGAGTGGGACTGAAGATAAATACCAAGAAAACCAAAGAAAAACCAAGAAAAGTCTGATGGCTCGGCGCAGCTTTCCCTATCTGGATTAAAGGGTAGCAATTTGTATATCTAGGAAGCGTGATTTCTGCCGATGGTGGGACGAAACTAGATGTTGCCCGACGCATTAACATCACTAGATCTGTTTTCGCTGTCCTCTTTAAAGTCTGGGAATACAGTTATTTCAACACCAAGATCAAGTTAAGATTGTTTTGTGCTAGTGTTCTTCCTGTGTTACTATATGGGAGTAGTACATGGAAAGTGAACTCCACTATTATCCAAAAGCTCCAACTTGTTTGTGTCGTATCATCCGAGTATGTTGGCCTGACACTATCTTAAATGAAGAGCTTCGTCGGCGTATAGGCCTGGCACTCGTACGCACTGTGACTACGCCATGCAGTGGAATGCACTCTACCAAGATGACCGATGAATAGGCCGCCCCAAGGGCACTTGGGGCAGAAAGATAGAGGAGCGCTAGTGTTTCGGAAAGTTGTGGGGGTAGCTGCAGGATATTTCAGGTAACCGGGAGCGATGGCACGTAGGCTTGCTTGACGGGCTATACCCCACCAAGGGGTGAATTGTAACCATTTATAAGAGGAATATTGGATGATAAACTAACCATTTCCTATGTGCTGCACTACGATGACGTGGTGTCATTAGTGGTTTGTAGCAACTTTAGTTCATGATTAGAACCAAATTACATGATGTACTTCGCATTTTGTCGCTCAGTGGATTCCCGAAAAAAAAATATTGTAACTGCTCATCTACCTGACCATGTAGAAAAGAACATTCTGCCTCCACACCATGAAGTACTAATTTTTCTTAAAAAATAATAATATATAAAACAAATTGCCAGCTAAGTAATCTAGAGGGTAATATGTCGTTTATTGAAAAAAACAAGTCTTCGCCAACATCGACAACCAATCTTTTCCGAAAAAAGAAAAAGTGGCTCTTGCTACATTGATTCAATGGGAAAACACTCAGAACACGTCATGGGGGATATGCGTATGTGTAATTTAGGGGTTATTTATGACTCTTATGAAGCTGAGAATGGTTTATCAAACTAGCTGAATAATTTTTCGATTCGATGCTGAGTAGTAACCCTTTTGCCGTGCAGAATTTGCGACGTACTCCAACTATAAACTTAATAGATTTAAAATGTTCATGTTTGCTCTGATTCTCAGATGAAATGATACTCCAGAAACGTGTAAAAAAATGTTCAAGTTGAAATCCATGAGATGAAATTCATATGTCATTTTTCAGATGAACATAAACTGTGACTGTACTACGGTTTTTAAAACCGAAAGATACAATTACACAATCCAATCAGACTCGCAAACGTTCTGCAGTTTTGAACAAAATAACGTGATCTAATATCATATAGTCAACTAGGTATTTTATTCACTATCCATGTCGACGCAATTTAATTCTACCCCCAAGGTAAAAACGAACATATGTTCTATGCTTCAAGAACATCATAACTTTAATATAAGTAATTTGTCTGCGGTTGAAATGACAGAAAGTGTACTCGCATAAGGGTATTATACTATCTCAGATTACCTCAGTAAATATTCATATTGGGTGTATAGTTCCCATTTAAAAATAAAAATAATTGCACGCCTAGTGGAGATGAATAAAAATAGCAAAGTTAAAGTGAATGCATTTCAGTGCCAGGTACGCAATGATAAATCAACTTAAAACGAAATCTAAAAAATTGCGCACTTGAAATTACTTTAAATTTATATTCTTGTATATTTGGATATTTCAGATAAATCATTAGATGACGTTGATGAAACAACAAACTTGTCTTCGGTGTTAAATTTAAGATACGATAATACTTTGAATTCCATTCTAGCAAAGATTTTCCGCAGCTTTTGTTAATATCGGAACAAACATTACTCACAACTACTCCGTATAAAAGATGTTACATATTCGTATTTGCTTTACTTCTTCCGTTGTTGGCACATGGGAGAATCATCATATACATATATATTTGTTTGCATTTTGAACACATATATATATAGAAACAGATAATGCAGTAGAAAACACGTGCTGGAGAATGTTTCTGAATAATACGTGGAGTCTACTAAAGATAAATCTTATGATGGTTTACTCACTCAGTTTCCATCAACAAAGGTAAACTGATCAAGACAACAAAAATATTATTAAAATTAGTTCGTGTAAAGTTGTAAACAAGAAATATACTTTTTAAGTATCTTTTTACGCCTTTGCGCTACTTACAAAGCAATTTATTTGTGCGCAAACGCTTGTGTGCATATTTTTAGAAGATGCTGCTGATATACTTTCCTACTATTTTATGCAATATTTTGAAAAGGTATTTACAATATAAACAACAAAAATTGAGTTTTCCAGTGAACTTTTTCAAGTTGAGATACAATTCAAACAACAAAAACATATAAAAGCAAAAAGATACAATATCAACGAGGTAAACTACTCAAATGTAATTTGACCTCCACGGTAAATTTCGGCACTTTCTTTACGTTTCGAAATAGCTCAGCTCTCGTGGTCGATCTTGGATAACCCGGATGATTATTCGGCCAACATGTAACTCCATTAGTCTTTACAAATGACGTCAACGTGAGGTTACAACATTCGCTGGGTTTGGGACCCAACATTCATTAGGTGGTCAAAGGGTAGTATAGGCCCCAGGGCAAAATATGGATTGGTACCCACGATGGAGCATAAAACCTGGAAAACGCCTGCTCAACCAACACCAACAGCTCTACTGCCAAACCCTATCTTCACCTCCACGTAGTGACCGCTGGGAGCTCTTTCTGAACGAAAAGCTGCAGACGGAGAAGGATGAAGGCGAGTCTCCCGCGCCTGAAAACGGAACAAATTGTACCAACTGATACTCCAGGTTGGGAGTTGGGTAGGGCTGAGAACCCTACACGGAGCCTCGGACTGGATGGATTTTACAACGACGAACCCGGCAATGACAACGGAATAATAATTTGCACATTTTCTAATGAAACGTGCGTTCCCTGTACAGAGATGGAGCTGCCAAGCAGGTAGCCGATACCCTGTCCCAATATAGGGATAATGTAACAGCGTTGCAGGTTCCTGAAGAAGAGTCACTACACCAGATATTATAGTGGCCATCCAATAAACCATGTGCTCGGAGTAGGTTTCTTAGTTAGCCAAAAAATGAAACCTACTGTTATCGGCTTTGAAAACATAAGCAAACGGCTATGCACTCTGTGTTTGCGAGGCAAATTTGGAAATATAAGCCACATAAACGTTCCCGCCCCTACAGAGGAGACTGCAGAGTCGGAGGAGGATACCTTCTACGAGGCAGTAGAATGAACCGTCGAAGACTGTCCCAGATATGATATCGAAATCATACTTGGTGATTTTAACAGCCAAGTAGGGACGGAATCCATCTTCAGGCGATACGTTGGCTCTCACAGCTTACATCAAGAATTGGAGATTTATCACGAACTCCGGTGAGCGGAGAAGCAACTTCACAGATGGAAAAAGGAAGCCTAAGAGAACCAACAGGTCTGTGAACTCGAAAAGTACAGGGAGGAACCGCACCAGGCGCGGAAGTTTTACCAACAAGTCAGCAGGATGAAGCCTTATACACCTCGATGCTCATCATGCCGAGGCAAGAAGGCAAATCTGATTTTACACACAATGGGCACATTGGAGCTATACGTTGAATATTTTGATGAACTGTTCAACAACCAAAATATCGGCGAGATGGAGGTCCCGCCAACAGCAGACGACGGACAAATACTGCCATCACCAAGTATTGAAGAAAGAGTCCGTGCAATTCATCAACTTAAAAATCATAAGTCGCCAGGAGCGGATGGAATTACAGCCGAAGTGGTTAAATATGGAGGCCGCCTATGGTAGCATAGCCAGCGTAAAACTGTACACAGCCATGGGAAAATTCGGTATTCGGATGAAATTGATAAGACTGATGAGGTTGACCCTGGCCAATGTGCGAGGCCAGATAAAAGCAGCAGGATCACTCTCAAAACCATTCGACATTAATAACGGTCTAAGGCAAGGAGATGCCCTATCATGCGTCCTCTTTAACCTGGCTCTGGAGAAAGATATCCGTGATGCTGAGGTAAATGTGAGACGTACGATCCCCTATAAGTCCATCCAACTACTGGCCTATGCTGACGATATCGACATCATGGGAAGAACGATCCAAGACGTACAAATTGCCTTCATCCAGATCGAGCAGGCACTGATCGGCACAAGATTTTGGGCTGCACATCAATGAAGGCAAGACAAAATATATGGTGGCAACGTCAGTCCCAAAAACCAATGAATCAACAACATCAAACCGCACTGGTCAAACGGGAAAAATAAAGATAAGAGACTACAACTTTGAGATCCTTGATAATTTCTCCTCTCTAGGGTCAGAAATCATAACCAATAACAGCTACGACGATGAAATCTGCGCACGGTTGTTGGCAATTAACAGAGCTTATTTCAGCTTACAAAAACTGTTTCGCTCGAAATGTCTCACCATAGGGTCAAAGTTCTTACTGTACAAGATAATGATCTTACCAACCCTCATGTATTCCTCGGGAGACTTGGGTTCTTAGCAAGAAAAATTGCGAACTTTTGGCCGCATTCGAGAGAAGAATCCTCCGAAGAATTCTTGGTCCCTACATGAGGATGGACAATTCCGTAGCCTACATAACGACGAAATCTATGAGCGATACCATGACCGCCAGATTGTGGATAAAATTCCGACTCAATAGATTGCGGTGGGGGGGGGGGGGGTCACTTAATTCGTATGGATGAGGATGATCCCACCCGGAAAGTCTATAAGGGCAATATCTATGGTAGAAAAAGAAGACAAGGCAGACCTTGCCTGAGATGGAGTGATGGCGTACGTCAGGACGCCAAACAGCTTTTAGGGCTATCGAATTGGTGGAAAACGGCGCAAAACTGGGAGGTCTGGAGTTCCTTAATAAGCTAGGCCTAGATCGAAGACCGGTTGTTGCGCCGTTGATGATGATGAGGATTGGTTTTGGGCGGAGGGAATGAGTTTGTGATTCATTATCAGAGGCAAGATTAGCGATGACCTGTTCGATGCAAGGGAAATCTTTTAGAGAGCTGAGAAAATAATATGGCTCATCGAATATATGGCCTTGAGTCTTTTTGTTGGCAGAGAGTGAAGATTTTCAACGAAACAAAGCGCCTCAGTCTACGATTTTTTCTCGTAGTACGCTTGTAGATCTTTGGATATTAGAAAATTTCTTCAGGTGATAATATTGTACGAAAGAAAGACGGGAATTAGTTTCGCTCACCTGGGTGGTCTCGACTTGCCAAGAATGTGAAAAAGACGAAATTGAATTAAGTATCGTAGAAAGTTTCAAGGTGCAGAGAAGGACCAAGAAGATCAGACGACGCTGTTAACATTCGGGTGTGGATAACCCACAACGCCGTTAGAGATGAATATTGATGTTCTTGCAAAATTTTAGTGTTTTTCGAAACGCAAGCTTCACTTCCTCAATGTGAAAATTAAAAAGCGAATGATCAGAAGTCTCTTTTTTGAGAAATATTGGATTTTTAATTATCAACCAACTTTGTCCACGGAACATACTTAATTTGAAAACAACAAATTCCTTGGCGTTAAGCTCTAAGTCATCTGTAAGTTTCTTGCAGCATTTTGTATTAATTTTTTTTTTGTGTTAATTTTGAGTTAAAGTTATGTTCAGTTCCCTTTCAGTCTGTTTAAATTGTCATTGTTTCAGAAAGGAGCGAAGAATAAGAGTAAATCAGATAAATTCACCCAAAACTCACAGAGAAAGCAATGACGATGCCTACAGTTCCTTTTCTTTGCTACTGATTTATTTTTGGTTTCGTCCTTTTTAAGTTTTTTGTGTAAAACAATAACTTATAAACAACAGTTTACTTTCTGTCTGTCTGCCAGACACACATAGTGAATTATTATATTTACTAAAAAATTAACTAAATTGACTAAATTCATCCTAGAATCATAAAATGCAATAATATAGAGCATGATGCTACCAAGTTTGGTGGAAATCGCACTATTAATAACAAAGTTACAATTTGCCATTTGTGCAAATTTACTGCAATCTACGACCTCAAATTTCAACGTCACACTAAGTGAATATTCTGACATAAGATATGCATATAAATCACGAGCTAGGTACAAATGGAACAAATCTCCACTCAAATGTTCTTACGTCCGTGTTCGTGCCTTGGAAGATGCGCCCCTCACAATTCGTCTACGGTCGGTGCAACCCCATGGTTTTTAGTCCTGACCGACTATAAAAGACAATGAACAGCATCTCGCGCTAACGGAGATGAAGATGTTGTGTTGGACTAGTGGCGTAATTGATCATGATCACATTTGAAATGAGGATATCTGCGATTCAATGGGGTTATACCAATCAAGCAGAAACTACGAGAGAGGCGTCTCCGATGGTATGGAAATGTAATTCGCGCTGGCGAGAACTCACTTGCTCAGATTGTTCTAAACATCGAAGTGAATGGGAAACGATTAAAAAATTGGTCAATACGATGACTTGATAAGCTGGATGGTGAGTTGAAAGCCTCGCAATTCCTTCCAGATCAGGACTTTTATCCGACAAAATGATGCAACCGATAAAGACGAGCCAACCCCGATTCTGAACCAAATTTTTTTTTTTTTTTAATTACTGACGAGCGGATTTCTATTTTGGTGGACGGTTTTCGAGAAGGACATTTATTAGTATTTTTTAAGTTGGTATTTATATCGCATTTCATGAACTTTGTAAGTTGGGGGCGGGGGGGCAATACTGTCGTGTCTTGTAAAGGTAGAACCTGATGAACTGTAGTATGGAAAGAAACTGTGTCAGTTTTCCTTTTCCAAACTATGTAGATTGAAAGAAGAATTCCATTAAGATGTTCCGTAAGCACGTAGTTCAAAAGAGAAACCGAGCACCAAAGGAAAGGAAGTAACTTGCTTTCCAATTAGTTCGTTCCAACATCAAGTGGATGTGTATTCAGAGCCCCTCAATCGTTTAATAAAAGAAATAGCTTCGAATCCGCTTAGGCCTCAATGCGGTTTCTGCACTCTTTATAATTCGTATTTATAATATATTGTGTTTGCGGATGCATGTAAGGAAGCGTTTACTATCTGAGAACCAATTCCTGCTCCCAAGGCAAAGGAGAGACAGCGTCTGATGACTTTTCCTCTGCCTTGAACGAAACTGCAAGTTTTCTCTTCCATTTTTGTCCCGAGATTATTGAAGTGAGCACGAGTTGGGAAAAATCCATCTAATCAACCTGACTTTGCTATTGCCAACGACTAACCTCACATCTGAAAAATTGGCGACCGTTCATGTTCGGCAGTTTCGTCGAAATGCCTGTTGACACGTGCAACCCACTTGATCATTTGATCATCAATAGAATTGTATATAGAGGAACGGACGATTAGGGGATTGAAATCCTTCCATTGGGGTGCCTGCAATGGCCACTTCAATAAAATATTAAATACTATAAACAGAATTTCCTTCGTATATATAATAGGTAAATTCGAACTCCCCTGCGTAGATTCTTGAACACGTGTCCGTCATCCTCCAACCTTCTTGTTCCTTACACAATCTGATAATACAGTGGTGATAATTAATTACCAAGGAAGTAGGTGTGCCGTTGTTATCACCCAGTAGTGATTTACGAAAGAATATTCTGTGGGGTAGTATGGAACGCAAATATGAGATATTTCGGTCAGTGTCAAGATAAATTTGATATATATATTCAGATTAAGAAATCCTTTTCTGGAAAGTTCAACCATACGATGGTATGAATTTTAGAACAATGGTAGGTAAATAAATAAATAATAATGTTCTCTAAAGACGTCATATCTTACGTTGTTATTTCGTGAAAATCGCAATTACAGTACAATCTTTAAGGTTACCACGTAAATTCACAGTATGATTACGTTACTCAAGTTTGTTTGCTGAATAATATACGACTATATGGGGACGTCACTAAAAATACAACAAAATTCAAGATTATATCCAGGCTTTTTCCCCCAATGTAAAATTTAAAGAGAAATCAAAGGAAAAAAACTATTGTGGATGTGATAAGCTCCACGAAAACAATATGAGCAAAGTCGAAAATGGCCCACAATTATGACTGCGGAATTGCGGAACTGATAAAATGTTGTATCCTCTCTCATGAAATTTGACCTTAGATACTGTCAGTTTAACGAAGCTGTGATATTTTTTTAAGTCAAATTATTAAAATCAAAACATAATCAACATATCACTACATTACCATCATATAAATGTTGCAATAAATTAATAAACGAAAATAATCTTGACACAAATTACATGAAATGATGAATTTGGAGCAATTTTCAGGCACAAGTAAATATAGTCTAGCATTCTTTACGACTATTATTCGGAAATTATGCTGGTGACAATAATAGTAGCCACAAGTATTCAAAAATCCCGAGCATGTCCTCCCACCATCGATGACGAAATTATTGTAAGCTATAAAAATCGCTCCATTTGCTGACATCATCACCCCTTTGACGTCATCGTTATGATGAGCCCGAACAAAACTTTCCATTCAATGTCGTTATCGCTATTGGAATCGGTTTTCGTCGTATTGGTTTTCTAATAATGGAGGCTATATAAATTGATGGAATGTAAACGCCGGTGATGACGAAATGAGTTACTAAGGGCAGAAGGCTGACTATAAAATTGATTAGTTGGCTACCTGAAAGCGAGGCTACAAGCAATAGTGTCAACTACAAAAGAGCTGATTCAGGCAGCACCTTACATAGGGTAGAATGCCATTGCCACAGGCAGCGATATACTTCTGAACAAGTGGCTGGCCCTTCAACGAAAACATGAAAAAGACATTGAAGGACATTAGTTGTTGAGTTCAGGGTAAGTGGAAGCAAGATTAATAAAAATAATGTTGATTTCTTCCGGAAAGTCGTTGCCGAATTTGTTATTGATGTTGAAGACTGATTAGAATTGGATATTACTGAATCCTCAGAGAACGCATTATTCAGAATTAAAACAAGTATTTCACAATTCTGGATCTAGGTGGAAAAAGCCAGTACACTTCTTGTGCCATCAGACTTCAGCATATATTGTATATACATGGTGCCCTTATTGAACACAGCCATGGAGATATTCGGTCAATAACAGGGTCAATGGGTTCATGGCGCTCGAGATTTCCAGGCGCATTCAATATGGTTTTACGATGAGTTTTCTGTCTGAAATCCAATATTGAAAATAAATACACAATAAAATTCCTTATCCAATAACAGAATTTAATAAGTAGCAAATCGGAAGCTCTGCGCTTCCGATTTGGAAAATTTGGTAAATTTTTTTAGGTAAGAATATTTGGGAACACGATGGTTCCATAGCACATGGCTCGTGGTGTATATGCGTCGAATGCAGCCAATATCCAATTCGATGTGATCATCATCATTAACGGCGCAACAACCGTTCTAGGCCTGCCCTAGTAAGGAACCAATTCGACATCCCTAAACCTTTCTGGCGTCCTGGCCTAGACCATCGTTCCATCTCAGGCAGGGTCGGCCTGGTCTTCTTTTTCTACCATATTGCCCTTATAGACTTCCCGGGCGGACTAAGTGACCCGCCCACCGCAACCTATTGAGCCCGTTTTTATCTGCAATCGGGTCATGGTATGGGTAGATTTAGTTGTTATGTAGGCTACGGAATCGTCCATCCTTATGTAGGGGGCCAGAAATTCTTCGCAAGATTCTTCTCTCGAATGCGGCCGGTGGGGGTTCCACAGTTCCAACGTTTCTACCAAATTTTGTGTCAATAGCTATAACCATTTCTGAGAAAAGTGCGTGTCATACACAGACATTTCATCAATTACTCCTTAACTACTCTATGACAAGTACCAAGTCTATCCTCCGCATTAATAGTAGCAACTCAACACAAAATCAAACCATCGTGGTACAAATTTCCACTAAATTCCGATCAATAGCTTTAGCAGTTTTCGTGTCAATGATGGCTATGCGTGAAGTTACCGAATCTCCTTTTGGGCCAAACACGGAAGAGGAAACAGCATTTCTTTGTGGTGCAGAACTTTGGAAATCCAGTACTAGCCGTCTTTGGAAGTGGGCAAAGGAAGTCTCAGCTGTTGATATCCTGTGCCTTGGTTAATTCTAACATAGATAGAAATGAAACAGAAGTTATATCCACACCGGATCCTTTTAGGAAGAGCTCCAAGCATGGGAGGGCACCACTGGGGACAACAACGGTCTTGGGTAATAGAGATTTAATGCAGGATTCAGAAAGGAATACCCCAATCCCTGCATCGACACAATCGTTTTTAATGCATAGCGTGAAATTAGAAGGGACGAAACCTGAGAAGCGTTGCATTCACTAGTAAACAAACTGACTGAGTTCATTGAGAAGAGGCGGAATAGCCACCAAAACATCCCGATTAAAGTCCGGATGTTTTGGTGGCTACTCCGCCTCTTCTCAATGAACTCAGTCAGCGTTAACTTATCGTATATCTCAGGACACTCGAAGAGGACGAGAAAGCGAGCAGATGAGGTAGGGACGATGTCGGTGAGCTCCCAAATATCAGTCGCTTGCAAATAAGTAAAAGGTTTCCTCCCTAAAGTCGGCGAAAATACCCACGAAAATAGGTTATGATCGACCGCGGTCTCAGTTCCTAAAATAACGGAAGAAATCAACCCTCGGAAGTCCGATGGAAAAGGGTTAGCAGTAAAAAGAGGAAAAGGAATAGGAAGAAAATCAGACCGGAAATAATATCCATTTCCCAGAAGGTTCTACGCAAATATCCTTCGAAAAAAAGTGGATCCGAAACCCAGCGCTTTGGGTGATAGTGTGAGCCGCATCAGGCAAATTCAGAAAAGAGATCTGATGTTGATGAAGAGTTCCAAGCTTGGGGAGTCACCAGTGTGGACAACAATGGTCTTAGTTAATCGAGATTCAAGGTACTATTCAGAAAGGAATGCCTCAATCCCTGCATCAATACAATTACTTTTCATGTAAAGCATGAAAGTAGAAGGGCCGACACTGAGTGAATTTATAGAGGAGAGGCGGAATAGCCACCAAAACATTCGGGCTTTATTCGGGGTCTTATATTAGGGCACTCGACGAGAAAAATAGCAAAGCATTAAGGGGCAAAGTCACGCAGGTGACACACAGCCAGCGAACAGATGAAATAGGGTGTGCCGGTGAGCTCCCAAATCTCAGCAACTTGAAAATAATTAAAAGGTAGTTTTCTCGAACGAGGTATCAGTACCTACAATAATAGAAGAAACCAACCTCGGTAGCCCGATGGAAAAGGGTTAGCAGCAAAAAGAGGAAAAAGAATAGGAAGAAAATCTGACCGGAAATAATCTAAGAAGATTCATCGCAAAATATCCTTCGAAAAGTAAAGCTGGATCCGAAACTTACCGACTTGGGTGATAGCGTGAGCTGCATCTGGCGAATACAGAAAGGAGATCTGATGTTGGAATTGAATTAATTCAACGAGAAATGTATAGATCATTTCTGCGGGAAGTGAAAAACGACGTAAACGAGACCACTTCGCGAGAAGGTATGTGGACTGCGTTGAAATAGGAGTTCATTTTTAGAATTTTTATTTTTTATTTTTTGTTATTTTTATAGAACAGAGTGTTATAAAAAGGATCAGAAAGGCATACGGAGATACGTAGAACGCCATTATAAGTTCGTCGGCTAGAAGCAGTAATTTGGATCATGAGCAGGTAGAGAGGTTGGACAAACTTGTCTAGATATCATGCGGTGCAGTACAGTTGCAGCATGTTGGCGCCATTCCTTCCCGTTAGGGCAAAAATCAACGGCATTCATACCTACAGCGGATACGCTTCTCCTAGTGAGAAGATGTTAGGCATTTTTATGTTGGACGCTAGAGACCATAGCCCTAAAATAAATGATGGCGATTTCCACATGGGAGCCTTAGAGTGGGGAAGCTTAATGACGAGCAAAAATAATCAATATTTTTATCGAAGCTATTGTGGAACTAGACACTGTGTTAGCCAACAAAGGATGTGTACCGACCATCCGAAGTAGAGGGTTAGCCTCCATTGTCGACCTAGCATATTTTCTCCACCACGATGGTGAGAGGGATGATCTGGGGGATAAGGGAGCACTAAACCCTCAGCTACCTCCAGGGCATCTTCCTTGACATTGGAAATGGAAAATGAGCGCACTGCTAGTACAAACGGCATTGGCCGGGACTTTAGATGAAAATTTATTTGTTGCGCCTGAAGGAAGGAGGTCACGAGCCAAAGGGAGCGATGGAAATGATGATTAAGATGTAGCAGTGTATAATAGAGGTATGCCACGTTACAATGCCTCGACGACATTTGTACTGCGACATAAACCCGAATAACTGATGGAACCAGGGCACTTCGATGTTGAGATCTTTGAGACACGATTGGACAAGAGAGAAACCGGAATTTCAGGAGCTCTAGAGGAATACTGAAATCTCCCAAGTAACCCCAAGAAAGATACACCGGAGAAACAATTTGAATTGCTTCAGGCAGCTGTGTCTCGATGCTGATATGGTTGGAATGAGCAACATAGTGACGTGCCCGTCGATTTTGTTGAAAATAATTACAATCCTTTTTCCGCAGCACAATACGTTTTCTCAGTTCCTGTGGTTAACGACGATTTGCGGATAAAATAGATAGATAGATAAGAAGGCACCGGGACTGGGCGGGACTCCGAACAAGGTTGTTAAGCTCGCTACTACCGCCAGGCCAAGTATGATTTTTGTGAATGATGAAAAGATTGTTTCAAGTCTGATGGGAGACGCTAGAATTATTTCTGCTACCGAAGCCCCAAAGACCACTTGCCTGCCTTCCTCATATTGCCATATCTGCCGTTTAGATGGGAAAGAAGTTGGAAAGGGTGTTATACAATAAGCTGCTCCTGTTCATCGAGCTTACGGGTGGTGTATCACAGTCGCAATATTGATTTCGGTGAGCCCGTTCTACGGTGATTGGGCTAGATGTTAAAAATGCCTTTGAATTTACCAACTGGGATTGGATTAAGGCTACTTCGGTTAAGGTAGGTGTTTTTGGCTTCTTATCTCGGTTAATCGAGAGTTACCTCTAGGAGAGGCTCCCGTGCTACCAGGCAGACGAAAGAGCACATTGTGAAGGTAGGTGTTCTTTATTAGGTCCCTTGAATCGAAACGTCGCATATGATGGAATGAGTGAGGTAACGTGGATTGGTATTGTGGGCGATCTAATGATGAATATGGTTGCGGAACACTCGGAGGACGTGAAACTTTTTTATATTGAGTTAAAAACATTTATGCCATCAGATCATGGTTACAATTGGTTAAATTGGACTCGCGGACGATAAAACGGAGGGCGTTCTCATTACCACTCGCATGGAAAAACAGCACATTGTGCAGGAGTGATGGAGAAGAGAAATTTGGACGACGTTCCCATAAGTGATGCTCTCGCAGGGGAGACCCTGAGGTTAAAGCGAGCTGAATTGCAGCAGAAGAAATTCCAAGAATTAAAACCCGCTCGAAAAGCTCGCCGGAGGAAGTGACATGGTAGTATAGACCAGAACCCTTCGATGCGAAGTAATACTTCGCAATGGTTCTACGAGGTTATAAACGAAAAGGTAAGGGGTGGGGTGATTTTAGTAGGTGCGAATCCCACACATTGCTGAGTCTGGCCCAGCAGCATTGTTTTAATATTTCCGCCTCCCGTCATGTGATGACAAATGGGAGCTTTCGATGGTCAATAGACCATCCACTAAAAAAGTATGACGGACAAACTACAACTTTTCTATAATCAGGCTTAGATGGATATCTAGGAAACTTTTACTTTGAAATAGATCTCCTGTTCTCATTAATGATAAGCTAGACACATAATGCACCAATGGCATATTTTGCATGTTCATTTTCGCACGGTTTTTTAAGGTTTTGTGTAAACACAAAACCTTATTAAAATCGGTTTACCGTCTGTCTGTCTGTCCGTCACACGTATCTTTCTCGGAGACGGTTATAGCGATTGACACAAAATTTGGTAGAAAGATGGGAACTGTGAACGCTCGCACATACAGTGAGTTATATCCTCTTACGTTGAATTTAAGGGGGGGTCCCCATACATGCAAAAGGGAGGTGTAAAATTTTTTTTCATCAAATATGGTCATGTGGGGTATCAAATTAAAGGTCTCGATTAGTACTTTTCGAAGCCGGTCTTAGTTTTGACATTTCTGGGAAACGTGGGAAGTGCGGGGGGTTGAAAGTGATCATTTCTTTAAGGGGGCCATTCTCAGAAACTACCCAACCGAAAAATCTGAAAAAAATCAGGAGGCTGCCACTATATGGCGCTTTGGCTCCGAAATACCTTTCATACCGATATCTGTTCAAAGAAAGTTAATAATAGTATATTACTATATTTTTTTGTAATTGGCTGGAAACCCCCCTTAAATTAATCCTAGCGGCACGAAATGCCTGCAGTGATGTAGGCTATAATGTAGGGCATGATTATACCAAGTTTGATGGAAATCACGCTATTACTAACAAATTTATAATACGTCGAAATTGTTGCTTCTTTGAAAATTGAAGACAATCAATGTCAATATCACCCGAAAGTGGACATATGTATATATTACGTGCTACGTACTAAGAAATACACAAAACCTTTCGTATCTGAAGCGTCCAGCTTCCGGTTTCCCGACTTGTTTCTATATATGATGTAAGATTAACATCCAGTGTTCACTGGGTTTTCCAGTTGAAGAATGTTGAATCATAGCATTCTTACAATTCGTTGGTATGACACTAGTTTTAATCGCATTTTTGCAGTCTAGTAATTCACTATATAATCTCTCTTAACATTTCTTTGCCATAGTGCAATTGTATGGACTGTGAGCGGCGAACACTTTCAATCCAACAGATAATAAATAATTTGATTAAGTAAAACTAAAGAGTTTGGTAAGCACTTTCTTCTATTGTGAATCAATCACATTGATCTTGGCATTTAAGATATTAGTTATTAGTTTTTATATACAGATTCAGAATTAAGCCAGATAAAGCTAAGGTGTATTAATAAGAACCGTAAAATATGTCATTATTATGGACAGAACAAGGGAAAAGCTTAAAGCAACAAATAAGAATAAAGAAAATTGAGCTTAATTAAATGCGCTGGAATTTTCTTTGTTAGATACGAGACAGATAGCTTGTTCATCCAACCTGGTTTCATAGGTCAAAGTACTTAAATTGAAAATCATTCGAAAATATATTGCATATACCTAACACTGAAGAGATAGAGAAAAGGAAATTCTTTAACATTTTATACGACGAATATTGTAGTCTGTAAATATCTATAAAAGAAATTTGCTGCATTGCAGAAGATTTTAATGTTTGTTTGGTCCATATCTTTGTTTTTCTAGCTTTTGCTGTGATAAGATGGAAGAATAATGTTGAAAAATATAATATCTTCTGTTTAATACTTTCAAGACGTCATTGCGAAACGTTAAGCTCATAGTATTTAGAGGCGCTGCTGATTGTACATTTCCCATCTGTGATTGAATCACTGCACTTTGGTGGTTCTGAATTATATACATTTATATTTTGATACTACTCTTATCATATTAAGCAGTTAACAATGCAGAACCTTGCGAGGATATTAACAACCGAAGAAAGAATGTATCCCTGGTTACATACAGTACACTTTTATACTCGTATTTATTCGGGTAAACAATAGATAATTGTGATGATAAAATATTAAATTTAGGGTTTTAGCATATCAGTGCATTATGCGTTTCATTGTCAAACATATTGTGGAACTTCAAATGTAACTCAAACCCAAAAGGATTTAAAATTTACATGTTGAAAAGCTACACTAGTATGAATTCGGTAATTCTTGGATAAAGCAATTTGACTTTTCAATGGTTACATATGTTTATATGAAGCATTTGCGCATGAATCATGTGCCTTGGCTTTTAAGGGCTGAATGTGAGATCTTGCGTTCAGCTACGAATAGAAATAGGCGCTAGATTTTCTAAGCGTTTTATATTTTATATTCAGAAGTAAAAGCAACGCCAACCAAACTACGTATCAGTGAGAGTAATTCGCTTGACTTATTTTAATTCCTCAATTTACCATAGTCTACAGCGTTACAAGTGCTATGCTGACTTTATACATATAAGACTGCCGGAACACAAAAAAAAATAAATAAATTTAAAATGTCAGACTAGGCTTATCTAGTAGTTTCCACTAAACAAATTTTACAAGACATATGAATGTACAAAATTACACCATATGAGTATTTTAAAACTCCAAATCGACTCACCTTTCTTGGTGTTCTATTCCTTCGACACCGGTCTCAATTACGCTTTCATAAATACCGACGCGTGGACGATCGCCTAATAAACGTTGCCGATCTAAATCACCCTGGAAGTGAAAAAAAAAATGAAAAATCAAAATAAGCCGGTGTATAAAGAAAGTAGTTATTTGGGCGTGTGTTAATTATAATTTAGTTAACAGACATTAATAGGATTAGTTAAAGGGTACTATAGTGACGATGCTGTCTCTATAGGAAACCCTCAATTAGATTGAAAGTACGGCATTTAGCATGTATTGTTTAATTTTCGACATGCAGCTGAACACTATTAACAAGCACTCCCAATCCACTCTTTCGAATGTGTTCTTCACATGTAAGGCGTCTCAAAATATCGCGCTTCCTAAAGAACGATGCTAGGCATCTCGCCCGTTGCAGCTCAGTTATAGGGTCCCATGTAAATTAATATTTGGAGTTGATGATATGAACAATAAGTGAGAAAACAGAAAGCACAAGACTTACTTAAGAGGAGATTGTGGCCACAGCTGACAAGCGTATAGTCTAGAGCAAAATTATTCTGAGGATTGAATCATGGTTAAATGACCCTTCAGTTTTCTGCTTGGTGTAGGACTGACGACCTTTCCTCAAAAACTACCTATCAAGGAGCTCCAAACTGGACTGGAGTCGCAACGTTTTCTCATAGTGTATCCGTCCCCCTGTACACAGCGAAAGCTACTTAGCACCTAGTCGATACCATGTCCCAATATAATGCGTTACAAAGAATGAGTTGATCAGGCACAAATTTCCTGGAGAAGAGCAACTATATCAAATATTATAGCAATCATCCAGTAAACTATGTGCTCAGAGTAGCATTCCTAGTCAGCCAGAAAATGAAATCTACTGTTATCGACTTTGACAACATAAACGAACGACTACGCACCCCGCGCTTGCGGGGCAAATTTCAAAACAACCGCCCCATTAATCTTCATGCCCCTGCAGAGGAGAATGATATCTTTTACGAGACAGTGAAATGGATCCTGGAAGCCTGCCTGACATGAAAATTTTAACAGTTAAGTAGGCAGCGAGCCTATACTCAGGTATTGCATCCACAGTTATAAGTTGCATAAATACACCAATGACAACGGTCTGCGTGTAAAGAGATCCACAAACAAACGTAAGTCTATCCAGACGGGAACAGTTTCAACCAAATTGACTAAGTGTTTATCAGGTAATGCAGTCATCTTAAAGAACTTCGCTAAGTGGAGAAGCAATCACTCGCAGCGGGCAATAGAGCCTGCAATCCCTTCCGTTCACGATTTCGGAGTCAGTCAGATCTTGTAATGCCTCTGCCCCATTTGGGACATGGTCGACGGCTTGTGTAGCAGCCGAGAAAAAAGAATTTTTGATGGCAGTGACCCGTCTGAGAATATCAATGCACGCAGTATATCTGTCGTTCGATCAGCAAGATAGCTCTTCCGCTGTCTAGCGACGGGCGTCAATTTTGAACTTAGGGGTTGCAGCTCCCCAACCCTGTGAGAAGTGGCGGATGCAACACGCAAGCGAACGTAGGTGACCATCAATCGGTGATCCCTTCGAGGCCGATGTGAGAGTCTCTCTTGCTACGTACATCCAGGATGCAACTCCTATCTCTCCAAATCTACTACTGACCGTGACGGAGTCAATCTGATTGCTTGCACAGTGTCGGTCAGTTGAAACCGGAACTGACCTTATGGGAGATTCTGTCCTCAAACAATCTGTTACGAGGACGAGGCGATGGAAGCTGCAGAAACCCACAAACTTCCACCATGATCGCTACGGTCGCGAAGATCGATTTTCCCTATCACATGTACGCGCAAGGTGTTGTCAGAGCCTACCTTGGCATTCAGATCACCCATCACGATTACAACGTCACCTTTAGAAAGCCTCTCCAGAACTGCATGCAATTGCTCGCAGAAAGATTCCTTCTTCACTATATTGGATGTTTCCAATGATGCATAGCATTATACAATTGTAATGCTTCTTAACCTGGACCGGAACCTTGCAGTGAGAAATCTATTAGAAACCGGCTCCCAGCTCAAGAGAGCGCACCTTCTGGTAGCCGTCAGAAACAATTCGACACCGTATTCGCGTCTCTCGGCTTTCTAGAGTAGAAAAGTACATTTTGAATCATGGCAAGAGGGAGAGCAGTATTCCGCAGAGCCCCACTATCTCACATCGTTTAGGCTCAGAATGTGCAGCTTACATGATTGAATTTCACGCTCGAGTTGCAGAAAGCGAGCATTCTAAGGCTCCTCGATACTGTTGTCGAGGAGCGCCCGCACATTCCAGAAACCAATCATAGTCCGTTTTTGATAACTAAAGCCTTTGGCATGACGGCATCCGTTGTTGTGGTTTCGCTACCAGTAAAGTTTAAAAATTTGCAGGTTGCTAGACCACATATTCTATCCCTTTTAGTCGTCTCTAACGACAAGCCGGAAAACTTCGAGAGTATTTTTAAATCACAAAAAGTGAAGCCCCATAAACATTTATGCTCCTGCAGTAGACTGCCTAGTCGGAGAAGGACGCCTTCTAGGAGGCAGTGGAATGAACCCTCGAAGCTTGCCCAAGTATGACATGAGAATCATTGTGTTCTGTTGTGTCGAGGGCAGCATCGAATAACTACACCACCTCAAAGCTCCTCTGACAATCAACTAAAGGGAGCAAAAACTGAAGTGATCCACAATGAAACGCCCCGTAATAGCTACAAGAGAGGAAATGACTTCAATTACAAAAAATCTTGGAGCGAACGAAGAATGGCACATATCGAGTGAAATAGTAATGTTAAAGAAGAGGGGCATGCGCTGAGACTTACCACGAGCTTGGCGAGCGGAGAAGCGACTTTACGGCCAGAAAAAGGGAGGTTGGAAAAGTTAATGAAGCTATCAACTCATTTTACCAACTAGTCAGCATGATAAAACTGTGCAAAAATGCTTATACAGACGAAGTGAAAGGTGGAATCTGACCAAAAAAAGTAAAAGTATTTCCTGTTTATCGTAAAAGCCGGTGAAAAATGATAAATATTTGTGGGCTAGTAGCTCATAAGTTTTGAATATTTTCTAGAGTTCTTCCTCTTCAGCCTTTGTCCCGGTCAGAAGCAGGATCAGTTCACTTGGACCGATGACGCCATTTTGCTCGGTTAAAAGCCTAATCTGGATGGAGTTGCGATGCTCTCAAATAACCATCTAGCGTACCACGGCATCGGTGTTTCAGACGACCTTTTAGTCGTTTCGCATCAATTTCGATGTTCAATCAATCAATCTTGGAAAGTTTTCATCAGCATGAATTATATATCTATACCATCAAAAACGTCTTTGTCGCAATTTTTCCATCCGTGCTATGCCACTGATCCAATGCAAGATTACCGCAAGGCGCCATTCGTTATCTTCTGTAGACGGTCAACACGCAGAATCATAGAGGGCGCCCTGTCACAGAATGACACTACGATAAATTTTGGATTAAAAACGTTCATTGATGCGCGATGACGAAGAACGCGAATTTCATTCAAGTTGCAGAGATACATGAAGCAATTTTATAACGTAGTTCAGTTCTCGACAGGTCATTGCCACTGAGGTGATGATGCCGGCCTCATTGGGGTGAGCCGTCCAGAATTTTGTTTCAGTGTCAGAGCGTGTTGCATGAGGCATTCATTCCACTTTTGGGTTAGTTGCTCATGGTTAGCTTTGCTATGAGACATCGGGGAAACAAGCAAACGCTGAACACTAGGAGCTTCGGGTGACAGTCTCCATAACAACAACAAAGAAAGATGACGAGAGGACGCTTCCTTGATCATTACTTTTTTGATATACCTAGCATACTTCAAACTTTACTCTTAAGATTGTAATAGATCGATTCAACCCAACGCATGAGCTTCTCTGCCACTAGGTGTTTAGTTTTTGTAGCACACGGTCAAACGCCTTCTTTAAATCTATAAATCAATGTAGAGATGGCGATGCTTCTCTCGGAGTTCCTTCATGATTACCTGTGCAGCATTATTAGCCGATCCACACTTCTTAAGAAAGCCGACTTGGCGACTTACGTGCGTTGCCGCGAGTATGGTTTTCGAGAATTCGTTAAAAAGCCTTGATGACATGGAGCAGCAATCGAACCAGATGGTGTTCAAATATCCTCAATAAACCGAAAGAGTTCACTAGGCCGCTGAGATGTCGTCAGGTCCTATTGTTTTCCCCGATTTCATTCGTTTGATTGCTTCCTAGACTGCAAATACAGGTAGAGCTCGTGGAAGTGGATGATGAGTAAATGTTTTCATTGAAATCTGAGGTGGTTGTTCGTGAAGATCGACAATGCGCCCTAGATGAGTGGCAACTCTCTTGACAAAATGAAACTAGAGGCAGATGGACTGCGCGGCTCATTGGCAACTTAGGTGCGTGGCTGAATCGTTCAGTTCTTAAGTGGGCACGGATGCTTTCAGTCTTACCTGCACAAGAAAGGCGCGATCTCCGGATTGTGTGTTTTGCAATAGAGTTATGGACGACGCCCATCACCTCGTTTTTTCTTGTGGAAGTTGGGATGGGATTCGTCAGCAGCTCTTTTTGAACACAGGGCATCTCTCTCCAGCCAACATTGTCGAGGAGATGCAGAGGAGCATCGACAGGTGGAGCCGTGTTATCAATTACGTTCGGGTCCTTCTCGTTGCAAAGAAGATAGAGCTCGAACGGTGGAGGAGTCGGATGGTAGGGGGTTTCTTGATTTGACAGTTCTTTCCTCGTCTCCCCTCCCGTTAGTGAAAGGAATTCCCAGATTTAGAGCCTCCGTAAGGCGGGATAGTTCGGGCGCTAGCCCGAAGTAATGTGACAAACAGACTAGTTTTCTGACGAAGGGGAAGTATTTAGTTGGTAGTCCGACGACGTACCGTTGCGTTAGTCCAACACTGTGCGTAAATGCATTCACCTTGGCTAGCAAGACTCTCCGATCCTTAGCAAAGCGTCGCTTCTTCCCAGAGTTTTGTATACCCGAAATCACAGCCCACTCAAAAGAAGGTGAACATGGGCACCACCAATTAGAGAAAACTTGATAGTGTAAGCCAAGTCGGCTGAAAAAACTGCTTCTCAAAAACTAAAAATAGACTTAGGCAGCTCTTAATTATTACTGATCTTGCAGTTATGGTTTTTTCGTGTCTATCCGGGCGTGTTTCACATTTTCACAGAAACTCAGCTTATGATTGTTTTATATAGCAGAAAAATATATCTGGTGTGCAGGTAGCGTCTATACTAGACAGAACCGCCAGTTGCCCCGTTAAAAAAAAAAAAACAAACAGAGGTGGTTAGCCCAGCTCCCTTCTAGTGGTTCGGTTCGTCATCAAATGGATGTGAACTCAGGACTCCCTCAATTCTTAAACAACAAACAAAGTATCTTACGGAAGAAAATCGATGCGCAATCGTACGATGATACCTGAGGAAAATTTTGATTACCAAGGACGGAACTGTTAGTCTAAGTAAGGATTATAGATACTAAGGACATATAATATATCCACAGTTAATGCGTCAATTTTAATAAATGTATAGACTTTTTTGGGGTTTCGGAGCACAAGCGGTTTCTTACATGTTTTAGAGTAGTTTTCAAAAACAGAAGAAAAACCAAATTGGAGCGTAAACTTTGGAATTTATAACAATTGCCATTGCAATGAATATTTAGAGGTAGCTTTCTAATTACATGTTACGCTCGCCTAAAAATAGGCAGCATATGGGAAACTGATGTAGCTGCACATTATTTTCTTTAGTACAAACTTCGTTATCTTTACTACAAATTTAGAAAGGTGATTTGAAATTTACATAGAAAGAACAACAACTGGGGGTATTAACCCACATTATGAAGAACTTAAAAAACTTACCTGCATTTGTGAAAATGCATGTTGACCAATGTTCAGGTGTGGGCTTAAATTTAAACCACTGTTTATGTCGACGGTTCCGTATTCTAAGTCGGAATTACCCCCTTCCAGGTCATGAGGACTGGTGTCGGAGTCGTCGTCAGCTGTAAACAACAAGAATACACATTAATTCCATTATATGCGATAAAATACACACACAATTCGTTGAATAGGGAACTAAACTGCGTACACGAGAATTGAAACGAATCGTTGATCATTTTGACCCAATTCAGCTATTCAAAACCTTAAAAATCAATTCAGCAATTGCAACTAAATAGCGATTAACCAATAAAGTAAAAAAGATGAAACGAAAAAAATATTCTTTCACTCTTTTCGCTCTTGTTTTCACAATATCACTATGTCAGACAGAACGGTATGAACAAGACAAGATATTACTTGTATTTCACTATGAAACATTTTAAATATTCATAGAAGCTGTAATGTTGATAGGGTGTCTAAATCTCAAGTTTCGTATAGATAAGACTTGAAATGCGAATATGTATGAATATGAGAGCGGAAAACAGAGGCGGATTTTTATCAACAGCAACAAGAACAGAACAGCATCATCTTCGCTGGCATCGCGAATGCCATTGTCGTCACGATATACAAAGTAACTCAACTTCTAAAGGTTTTGTTCGTATGAATTCACTGTGAAAGAGCCAGCTTCATAATTTTATTCTTTGACAAACCTGCGGACTACATCATAGTTATAAGATACATGGAAGGTGGTTAATTCTGAATGATTTGCTTTTGAAGGAATATATTATTATCGGAGTAATTTTCGTATATTAACCATTACATGAAGCTACTTGTGGAGCTTCTTCCTTGAGAATATGTCTACCTTTATTTTACACAGTTTTTTTTTCACAAAACATAGAAAGCAAGTTATTGACTTTGTGGAGTGTGCGTAAATATTCAGTGCTAATCTTAAAAACCTGAAAACGTGCAAATCTAGACATGATGATAACTATAACGATGTTTGCTTCACCATCAGGTTTTCACTTAGAGAGTTAGTATTTCGAAGAAAAATGTAATCGTTCAGAATTCAAGGTTGTGGAAAAGCATACGAAAGGAATTGCAATATTTGCACGCATTTTAATTTATTAGTTTTCGCTTCCAAATCTATGGAAGGAAAAATAAAACACAAGACCGAAGGCTTCTTACACTAAATAATAATTATCAAAAACTATTCAGTAATACTTACGATATCTTCCACCAATCATTGTGATTGAATGATGTGGATTATGAATAATACGTATTTGCCGATCAGGATACTGTGGCTCACCGTTAGGTCCACCAATATCTTTGGGCAAATGCCAAAGTGCACTACTCTCTTCTAAGCGATTTCTAGGAAAATAGAGTGGTGCTAGCACCTCATAAATACCCCGTTGATGTGGCTCTATGCACAATATCACAATTTCCGATTTTGATTGCTCTAGGAATCTTCGTAAAGTACCTAAAATGATAAAATCAAACATTAGATTGAATTCGTAGATAATTGTAGCAAATTAATATTTTGATTTACATTCAGTGATGTAGAACTTACGTAATGCTATGTGCGCTTCTAAATCCGGTGGAAAGTTTCGTTGAGTTGCACTTATAATACATAAAGCGATTGTTTTTAAGTTTAAATCTTTTGCTTTGCACAGCACGTTTCTGGAAAAGGAAAATAAAGAATGATTTCATTAGAACATTTATTAAAAAGTAAATCAATCAAGCTATTCTTCAATCTCTAAAATTATATTTATAAAATACCAGCCCAAACAACAGAAGGCTTGAAAAGCCTAACGCTGGCGGTTTTTGGGAACGAACGAACCGGCTCCCGACCGACGATGACCGATGTCCAGGAGGGGACACCTAACTGGATCCTCGCAGATGGAGTTGCTTCCTCCTTAGGTCGCCACCTACTCGAGCGCGATCGCTAGAGGGGCGAGGAGTTTGTCAGACAATGCCGGAAAAATTTAAGGAAGCCAAACCCAGCGATGTGATTCTGGGGGGAAGCAACTTATGCTGACATTCTTAAGCAAGTTAAGTCGGACACAGAACTTAGGGATCTAGGAAACAGTGTCAACCAAATTAGGCAGTCGCGGAGGAAGACGTCATGCTGGAGCTAAAGAAGTCGAATGATAAAACAGTTGAGAAATTCCTCGGTCAGGTGGAAAAATCCCTTGACCAGCAGGCTGAAGTAACGGCCAGATGGCAGAGGGTAACTCTCAAGTGCAAGGACATCAATTAGGTCACCACGAAGAAGGATGTCCGCGCAGCACCGGAAAAGGTGTTCGAGCTTCCGGGACTACAGGAATCGGCAGTCAAATCGATGCAAAAGGCTTATGGGGGACGCAGACTGTAGTTATCAGCCAGCCAGCAGAGACAGCATTCAAAATACTAGCGCCACCATTTGGCGCTGGACGCAAGGAGTCATACTCCGAAAATCATAGCGGGTGACTTCAATGCTTTGGGCTGTGATTGGGGTAGCCGAAAGACAAACGGGAAAGGACGTTTCCTGCTCGAGGTATTTACCGAGTTAGATGTTGTACTTGCCAATGTTGGGAACTCATTTATGTTCAGAAGGAGAGGCCAGGGCTCTATTGTCGACCTCACGTACGTGAGCACCGCGCAAGGGGAACTACCTGGTATGTCAGTGAGTATTGCACCCACAGCGACCACCAGGCGATCTTTATTATAGTCGCTGGTGGGCCAAGTGGCGGGTTGAATGCTCGCAGAAAGCGAGTAGGGATGTCGGGCTGGACGACGAGGGCGTTCGAGCAAGATACGTTTTCTGAAGGAGGAGGAGCGCGAATGGGATTATAGGACGTTGCGTGGCAGAATATAGGAGGCCATTCGTATAAGCCGGAGGATGTGGAGGTTACGCCACCGAGTCGGTCATGGCTGTAAGTTCCTGGCTTGAGGGGGCCGGATTGACCCTGGCGGAGGAAAAGACAGATGCAATCCTCATTACAAATCGCCGGAAAATAAATACGATCAGTCCGTAGGTTGGAAACCATATGACCGTCTCAAAGTCAACCATCAAATACTTTGACGTGACTCTCGATGCCAGGCTGAGTTTCAAAGGGCATATATTGTAGGCCTGTGAAAAAGCTGCAAAGGTCACCACGGCCCTTGCCAGGATGATGTCGAACGTAGGTGGACCAAAACAGTGTAGCAGGCTTATGATAGCTGGGGTCGTACGGTCCATGTTGTTGTACGCGTCGCCTGTGTAGCCGGAGGCTTTGGATAACGTACAGAACTGGAGGAAGATAAATTCTGCCTATCGTCTGATTGCACTGAGGGTATGCAGCGCATTTCGAACTAGTTCAGCTGTGAATGAGTACCTGAGTCAAATCAGAGTAATAATCTCGGGCGAGCACAATGCTGACCACATTGCCTCCTACAGTGTACTGTAGTGTACCGTAACGGTATTGAATGAAGTGCTCAACACACTTCAAGGCCCTGATCCAATATGGATTGCTGTGCCAACGATTATTATTATTTTATATTTGCGACTACGACGTGTAAGTTCGATAACGATAATGTTTGTTTTCTATTTTTCTATCTAAGTCCGTTTTTTCAATCTATCTAATTTTTTTATTCCCAATCTAAAAGTGCTCTGAGATGGCGGCGAGGAAGAGCAGCAACCCTGTTGGCTAAAACAAAACCAACCTCTACGCGGTGGCACCGGGAAAAGCTGTACTCATTTTGGCTTCCTGGCCGTGATGCGATAGGCGAATGCTCCAATGCTTAATTAGAGCCATCAGATCCGATTCTGCATGGTGGCTTATTTGAAGTAACTTCGGCTACGAAACCTTACCAGGGGTATACTGAGACCATGGTAACCGGGATAGCCCTCTGAATTTATATGTCCAAGGAGAATTCCTGGTTCATTTACTTTCACCTCAGTTGTAGCAGTTGGCCCCCTAGAAGGAAATTCCATGGGGGTTGTGATTATGATCAGGCGGTCAAAGAGACCTTCGAGTCTCAACAGTGGAGTTGCGTTTCAACTCGGATGCCGTACTCCTTAGTTCAGTAGAGATAGATAAGTAGGTCTTGCATCCACCAGTATGAGTGCTGAACCATGTACTCAGTATCTATGGGTACCGTTGCTACTTGTCACAGTTCTGGTTGTTGTCACAAAATCAATCGGTGTCTTAAGAATACCGTGGGGTTCAGTCTACGTGACAGATACTCACGTAAAATCACCAAGGGCGTAATACCCAATCTAACCGGCAGTAATGATGAGAAAAATGATTCAAATATTCTAGAGCATTTGGTTACTCTCACTCATGACGTCTAAGTTCGATGATGACAATGCTCATCATTATCCTCTTCGATTTCTTCACTTAAATCCGTCCTTTCCCTATTTTCACTCTAAATTTAACCGACAGTAACGATAAGAAAATTCGTTCAATTATTATAATAAATAGACGACTATTACTAACAGATACTATAGTAATCGTGTTTTCACTTTCAAAATAGCGTCACCGATTACTGTTCGCAGTTATTATTCCACTGGATGAGAAAATAATTGTTTGGCATGTGGACGATAAATTCTGATTACACTCCACTAACAATAATTATTCCGATGATATGGCAGTATATGATTTCTTTGCAAACATGGAAATGCAGTTAAACCAATTTATTGTATGGGCATTGTGCAATAACAATGCTTTTTCCTTGTTACCATTGTAGATACAATATAAAGAATATATGACATTATCACTTGAAAATTCCAAATTTTGCACATCGTCCGATCCGTCAGAATGATGAAGCAAGGTCGCATATAGATTAGATATAGACATACTGACTAAATTATCTAAAATTGCTGCGTCCTTACGAAAAATAACACAAAACACAAAAGGAAAGGAAAACACTGTGGTATATGTCGTCATCGTGTTTTGCAAATGGCTACCAAGGTGCTTTCCTACTTAATCACCGCGATCGGCTAAGGCTGAACCCCGCCTGAAATTGATTGGCGAACTGACATAATATTTTAAAATGAACTGCGGATTGAGATAAAGATATTGACTCGCCATGCTTCTTAATCTCAAAAACGAACACGTTATCCGTAAAATGACTTTAGACACTAGGAAAACGTTATTCCACAATGCGGAATATGGACAATTTTGTTTACCAAAGGGTAAACATAGCCAAAGAAGTTAACGAAAAAAACGAAATTAAGTGAGGAATAATGACGGCTAGTAAATTCTGCTACTCAGCCCTAATAAAGTATCCAAAAAAGTAAGCTTCAAGTGCGCATTTGTCCGTGAACGTTGGGCATATTCTAACAGAAGATTCTAAGCCAACCGAAAAAGAATGACGCTTTAGCGATGATCCATCAACATCGATTGAAGAACGACGACCAGTGGGAAAGGGCGAGGCCAGTAAAAATTTGTTGAAATTTCCCAAATGAGGGACATAAGTGGGGAGGGATTCAAATCCCTGGAGCGAATGTAGTTATGTGAAATTATGAAAATAAAATCACTCTACAAAACAAAGGACACACTTTCATGCCGCTCTGTATTTTAAATCACTCATCTATTGAATAATTGCGATTGCGCTGCTCGCAGTGTCAAGGATACTTTTTTGTAAATAATGGACACTATGATTACAAGAATGTGTCCGGATGGCTCAAGTGGTTAGAGCACTGGGCTGTCGTAGCGGAGTTCGTAGTTCAAATCTCACTGGTCGCAGAGTGATTTGTTATCGTGACTGGATGTCGGATACCAGTCGACTCAGCTGTGAATGAATACCTGAGTCAAATCAGGGTAGTAATCTTGGGTTAGCGCAATACTGACCATATTGCCCTCTACAGTGTACTCTAGGGTACCGCGTTACGGTCTTGAATGAAGTGCTCTAACACACTTCAAGGCCCTGATCCCATATGGATTGTTGCGCCAACGATTATTATTATGATTACAAGAGGATTTCACAAATATGTATTATCAATCTAAGAGAAAACGATATGATAATTTTCCATAAGAGTAGATTTTCCGTTTTTTCCAAGAGTAAAACAATGACGTCCTTCCCTTGGCTTATTCTCCACATTCTGCAGACGACTAGCACTGCAAAAGAGAATTGCTCCCGAAATATAAGTATTTATGAAAAAATAGACATTTTTTCCTCTCAGTTTTAGCTTGTATGAGACTCAATTTCCTCGCTTTAGCATGTACCATACACCCCCAGCGATTTCGAATTGTTTCGAAACAACTTGTTGAGTAACATCCTAGGTTTTTGCCAGCTCTTTTTGCGGCATGCATCTTGATTTATTGCGCTCGTCCGAGATTATTACCTTGATTTGACTCAGGTACTCATTCACAGCCAAGTGGAAGGGTATCCGACGTCAAATCCCACTGCCACCAGTGAAATTTGAACCACGATTTTCCGTACGACAGCTTTGTGTTCTAACCACTCAGCTCTCCGTCGTCATTGCTTTTTCAGACGTGTGAGTTGATGCAGTAACCTGTCCAGAACTGACCGATTTCAATATCTCGGGTCAATGCTATCAGCCAACTGAAAACTGGGTTATGGAATTGTTTCAAGCATATTCAAGCATTGTTTCAGCGTATGGATGAAGATGATCCCACCCGGAAAGTCTATAAGGGCAATATCTATGGTAGGAAAAGAAGACGAGGCAGACCCTGCCTAAGATGGAGCGATGGCGTGGGCCAGGACGCCAGACAGCTGTTAGGGATATCGAATTGGTGGACCTCGGCGCAAAACCGGGATGTCTGGAGTTCCTTATTAAGGCAGGCCTAGACCGGATACTGGTTGTTGCGCCGTTGATGATGATGATGATGATGATTAACGCAACCTGGATGAAGAGGTGTTCCACAACTGGTGTTCTTTGTGATCGACTTATCAACGAACGTTTCAAATCTAAAGTTTACCGTCTGTCCTAAAGTTTATCGCAATGTCGTCTGTCCTGTCGCTTTCTATGGTTCTGAGTGTTAGTCGGCTATAAAAGACAATGAACGACGTCTTACGGAAATGGAGACAAAGATGTTACGTTGGACTAATGGCGTGGAACGTTTTGATCACAATCAGGATATCCGCAATCGATATGGGGTTGAAGCGATGGTGTAGAAATTGCGAGGGTCATTTTCGATGGTATGGTTACGTAATTCGTGCTAACGTGAATTCACTAGCCAAGATTAGTCTGAACATCGAAGTCGTTGGTAAGCCAGCAAAAGGCCGGCCGAAACAACGATGGCTTAATACGCTGGATGGGGATTTGAAAACCTGGCGATTGTATCCAGATAAGGCATTTGATAGAAACAAATGGCGAAACGGATCACGGCGAAACGGATCACGACGAGCCGACCCCGCTTGTGAACTGGACAAAGGCTGAAAAAAAACAAGATTGCGCTCATAGATCACTCTTCTTCATATGGGGTCATTTTTGATCTCATCAATTCATCGGCTCCAATATGCAACGTAGTATTGTGCAAAATCGTAAAATATTTTAAAAAATAATTTACAAAAATAATTTTATGAGCATCCCAAAAATGACGTCACCTATTTCACACACTTTCACTTTTCAGCTATTTCAAACGATGCGTGAATTTCGTTGATGTTTTTTGAAATCGTAGCCTTTTTTTGTCCTTTCACAACCTTCAAAATCTTTGGTGTACGTATTACTATGTTTAAAGTTACTGAACCACTTACAGACCCTTGTTTTTCAGGAAGCAGATTCGCCATAAAAAACCGCAAACTCTTGGCCATGTTCCTTCGAAGAATTTTTAGCCCCTACATGAGGATGGACGTTTCTGTAGCCTACATAACGACGAAATCTATGAGCGATTGCGGTGGGCGGGACACTTAATCCGTATGGATGAGGATAATCCAGCTCGGAAAGTCTATACGGGCAATATCTATGGTAGAAAAAGAAAACTGGGCAGACCCTGCCTGAGATGGAGCGATGGCGTAGGTCAGGGAGCCAGACAGCTTTTAGGGATATCAAATTGGTCTGGAGATCCTTATTAAGGCAGACCTAGTGTTGCGCCGTTGATGATGATGAGTCTCGCCATGACACTTTTCAAGCCATTTTTTGGCTTCAACAGTATCTTTCCCCATAAAAAAATTATGTTTGATTGGCACACGAAGCTCCTTGTTGGCCATACTTTCCATATTAATATCAATGAGTCAACACATTCTTTTCAAACTTTACAACGAAACTTCTAAAGGTTGACGCTATTGCAATATCATATTGAACTTGCAATTACATTTATATACCAGTCCGTGCATTTATCACTCATGTAGTAGTTCCGGATTTTCTATATATATGTAATTTAAAGATAGTTCAAACGAGGAGAATATTAGAGCTTCTTATATTCCAAATAAATATCAGCACAAGGATCTGCGAACTGCAACTACAAGTGAAATACGCGTACACATACCCAAGAAATCTAGAAGTCTGAAAAGACTAGAACCATGGATTTAATGTAGTAAAATGAAGTCAATATTTGTAGAATTTTGAGTCAAGTGATAAGGGACAAAAACGATGCATATCAAAAATTATTGTATCGGTTGCTAGGTCATGGCAACAAACACCATCTACTAAAAGAAACGCAATTATCATATAGTATATTAGATTTTAGATTAGTATCAGTTACAGTATCGCGTGAGTTATTTTACGAGTAGTGAGCAATAATTCCAGATTTACTGCAGCCACCTGTAGATTTCACTTCGTTAAAAAATGAAATTGCTTACAAGAGTAATGGCCAAATTCAGGAAAAAAGATCGATGAGATATAATCAATTTAGTCGCATGAAAAGGATTCTAGTCTGCACAGATTTAAGAATATTCAAATTTACCAATATCTGTCCATAGGATTCGCAAAATATTCAGTGGACGAAATGAAGCTAAAACCAGAATATTTGGGTGCATAATTGTTTCGTTCATAAGTATTTCGTAATGTATTGTATCTATATGCATATAGGATGCCAGACTATTCACTTTAGTGTGATATTGATGTTCAATGGCTTGGAATGTAGAAAGTCTATAGAAAGGCGCCAATTTGGACGTATAATACTCTAATATAACTTCGTCAATAATACACTTTCCATCAGCCTATATTGCCGGAAAGGATGATTCTAGGATGGGCTTAAAAGTCAATTTTCAGAAAATATGGTAAAACACTTTTATTAACTTTATTTGAACAGATATCAGTCTGAAGGATATTTTTAGGCTTAGGGGTCATATGGGAGCATTATCATGATTTTTGTGGATTTTTCGTTTGGGTAGTTGAAGCCCTCGAAATAAATGACTTCTTTCTAACCCTATTTACACATCTTATGCCAAAAATAAGATCTGCATCCGAAAGTGTCGGAAGTGGAAAAAATATGGTATTAAAGAATCCGTTTATGTTGTAAAAAACCGAATAAGACAGGACTAATACAAAGAAATTCGTCAAAATCGACTGCTGTCGCGAATCAAATGATAATTTTCTGATGGGGAACCGTTCCTTTTTATGCAAAATAAAGCTCTTTGCCAAACAGCCCAGTCTGTAAAATTATGTTATTTATAGGAAAAAATGTGTCTTTCTTGGATTAGTCACGTAAAAGTCCTGACATGAAGAGGAAAGCGGCTAAAGATGTTATCACAACGGAAGCACGGCTTTTGGTAAAAAATTATCCAAATGTGGAATCATAAATACTTAGTATTCCCACAAATATTGTTACAAACATACAATGATGTAGAAACAAAACGACATAATATTTTAAAACTATAGTAATAGTATGTATTGCCAATATACTATGGAATAAGAAAATTAAGGAGATTACACAAAGTGATCACCTTCAGCCTTGCTACAACCTTTGACGCGATTGGGCCAGTCATCTATCGCGGTACACACTATGTCCATAGAACAATTTTCCACTACTCGTTTTAATCCTGTCTTAAGCGAATCGATATTTGGGGCGTCTTTTTGAGTACACCGTCTTTATAGTCCGAGGGATAAGGATCTGGACTACCAGAAGGCCAATTGTCTGCAGAAATGAAACTGGGGACGCTGTTTTCGAGACAAGTTTGAGTTGAGCGACTCTTATGCGTCAACACGGAATCCTGTTGAAACGCTCAATGCTGGTTTTTGAAGAGGGATTGAATGAGAGTTTTAACCATAACTTCCAAAATATCTGCATGGTATACTGCTGCCGATGTTTTTACCCCTTTTTCGCAGAAATAGATGCTAGTGGCACCATCGCAGGTAACACCCGACTAAATCGTCACTGAGGCAGGGTGGTTATTTTAAAACGCTCGAATGGCAAAAATCCTAAGCAGATTTTAATATCGCTTTCACAGTAGTTTCTGCAACTGCAAAGCGGTAAATTGAGTACACATTTCCTATAGACGCAATTGTTGTAAACACATATGGTGAGTGAATTTTATTTTTTTCTGTTCATCGTAAGTCTGGTGTGTTTTCTTTATTTCCTTTAGAATAGTCGCATGACTGCTGCGCTTTGAAGATCTGAACGAATCCAGACTTGAATCCAATTGAGAACTTCTAGGAGATACTAGCAAGGCGATTTTACGCAAACAATCGACAGTGTCCGAGTTCAAACAGAAAATCTTCACAAATTGGATGGAAATCGAGATGAAAGAGGCCCGCAATTTAGTTTCATTAATGCCAGAGCGAATTTTTAATATGATTTAGAATAATTGTGAAGCAATCAAAAATCATTAAAAGCAAAAAGAATTTCTTTTAAAGTTAGAAAGTGCGCCTATAGGAAATGCACTTTCAATTTGGAACTTTTCTTGAACAAACCTGTCGCTAGAGTGACTAACCAAGGTAAACTGCGCAATCGATATAGTAAACAATGAAATACAATTGTAAGAAGATACTGTGAAAGTGGCATTAAGATTTGTTTAGGATTATTGGATCATTCCGGTTGACTTTGGTTACGAAAATTTCGCAGTGCTTTCGCGCAAAAACCGGCTAGAGACATTTTCTTGGGAGTTATAACAGCGGAGCCTTTTGATTTCTGTTCGATTTCGAAGGCAGAGCGGGCTTAATTGTGTACTGACGCGAAAATCGACAAGAAGTCCGTGGCAGCGAGCAACGAGATCTCACCCATGAACGGGAGATGAAAAAGCAGGGGAGTGCTTCTGGCATGCTGAAGTCGCGGTTTATGGCCGTGGAGGTTCCCTCCATCGAGCGGCAGTCAACATCTTTGTATTTCTCGTCGGTTAGTCATTTGCTCTTGTTGAGTTTTGTTGCTTTGTCGGGCGCCACCAGTGTTAGCTTTAGCGCATTGCTGCTTGGAGTCATCCACGTAGGACGTAACTATTTGATGGAACAATTATGAACCAACAGCCTCAAAATGCAGCTTTAACGTCGATTAGTTACTTGGGGAACAATCTAACGAAGAAAAGCTTTGTTTCGGCCAACAGATTGGAAGTGGATGCTCCGAAAACGAAAACAAGAAGATCGAAAGCGGACACAGTGCTCGCGAAGCCCGGCGAATAAAGGTGAAGGATAAAATGTTGATATTGCTTTATTGGGGTGAATATTTTTTTTTATTGCACTTTGAAGTTTCTATGGAAAGGAATGGTGGTCAAAGGGTAGTATAGGTCCCGGGGCGAAACGTGGATTGGTACCCACGATGGAGCATAAAACCTGGGAAATGCCTGCTAAACCAACACCAACAGCTCTGCTACCAAACCCTATCTCCACCTCCACGTGGTGACCGCTGGGAGCTCTTTCTCGACGAAAAGCTGCAGACGGAGAAGGATGAAGGCGAGTCTCCCGCGCCTAAAAACGGGACAAATTGTACCAACTGGTCCTCCAGGTTGGGGGTTGGGTAGGGCTGACAACCCTACACGGAAAACAACCGTTACGAAGCCACAACAGGAGCCTCGGATAGGATGGATATTAAAACGACGGACCCGGCAACGACAAAGGAACAACGATTTGCGCATTTTCTCATGGAACGTGCGCTCCCTGTACAGAGATGAAGCTGATAAGCAGCTAGCCGATACCCTGTCCCAATATAGGGCTGATGTAACAGCGTTGCAAGAGATGCGATGGACAGGGACCGGTTTCCTGGAGAAGAGCCACTACACCATATATTATAGCGGCCATCCAGTAAACCATGTGCTCGGAGTAGGTTTCTTAGTCAGCCAAAAAATGAAACCTGCTGTTATCGGCTTTGAAAGTATAAGCGAACGGCTATGCACTCTGCGCTTGCGAGGCAAGTTTAGAAATATAAGCCTCATAAACGTTCACGCCCCTACAGAGGAGACTGCAGAGTCGGAGAAGGATACCTTCTACGAGGCAGTAGAAAGAACCCTCGAAGCCTGTCCCAGATATGATATCAAAATCATACTTGGGGATTTTAACAGCCAAGTAGGGAAGGAGCCCGTATTCAGGCGATACGTTGGCTCCCATAGCTTACACGAAAAAACAAATGATAACGGACTGCGGACTATTCAATTAGCAGGATCACACGAAATGGTTGTTGGAAGTACCTGGTTTGCGCGGAAAGCGGTCCACAAACATACGTGGGCCTCTCCAGACGGGACCACTTTCAACCAAATTGACCACGTGTTGATCGAACGCCGCCACCTCTCAGCCTTGATGAATGTCAGAACATATAGGGGGGCCAATATAGACTCGGATCACTATCTCGTTGGCATGGTGCTCCGAGCGCGAATAACAATACCACCTAGAATCCCCTCTGACAATCAGGTGAGAGTGAACACTGAAGCCATCCACAACACAACCCTCCGCGACACCTATAAGAGGGAAATGGATGCCGCAATAACCGCAGTAAATAGAGGACCTGGAGATGAAGCATCAACTAATGATCTTCACAACCACCTGAAGAACGTTATCATGGATACGGCCACAAATATACTTGGCCCCAGCCGCAAAAGGAGTCGGAACGGCTGGTTTGACGATGAATGTAAGCTAGCAACGGAACGTAAGAATGCCGCATACCGAGTAATGTTGCATTCTCAAAGAACGCGGGCACGCGCAGAGACTTATCACGAACTCCGTCGAGCGGAGAAGTGACTTCACAGACGGAAAAAGGAGGCCTGGGAGAACCAACAAGTCTGTGAACTAGAAAAGTACAGGGAGCAACCGCACCAGGCGCGGAAGTTTTACCAACAAGTCAGCAGGATGAAGCCTTATACACCTCGATGCTCATCCTGCCGAGACAAAGAGGGAAATCTGATTTCCGACAGAACGGGCATATTAGAGCGATGGGTTGAGTACTTTGATGAGCTACTGAACAACCAGAACATCGGCGAGTTGGAGGTCCCGCCAACTGAAGACGACGGACAAATACTGCCACCACCAAGTTTAGGAGAAACAGTCCGTGCAATTCATCGGCTAAAAAATCATAAGTCGCCAGGAGCCGATGGAATTACAGCCGAATTGGTTAAATATGGAGGCGACCAGTTACACCAAGTGGTTCATCAACTTGTGCTCAAGGTATGGGACAGCGAATCAATGCCTGACGATTGGCAGCGAGGCATAATCTGTCTCATACATAAAAAGGGAGATATCACACAGTGCAGCAATTATAGAGGTATCACGTTGCTGAGTACCATCTATAAGATATTCTCCACTATCTTGCTAGGCCGGATAGCCCCATACGCTCAGAACATCATTGGCCCATACCAAAGAGGCTTCACTCCAGGCAAATCAGCAACAGATCAGATTTTCTCTCTGCGGCAGGCGATGGAAAAACTGTTGGAATATGGACAACAGTTGCACCATCTGTTCATCGACTTTAAAGCCGCCTATGATAGCATAGCCAGGGTAAAACTGTACACGGCCATGAGGGAATTCGGTATCCCGACGAAATTAATAAGACTGACTAGGCTGACCCTGACCAATGTGCGAGGCCAGATAAAAGCAGCAGGATCACTCTCAAGACCATTTGACATCAACAACGGTCTACGACAAGGGGATGCGCTATCATGCGTCCTCTTTAACCTGGCCCTCGAGAAGGTGATCCGTGATGCTGAGGTGAATGCAAGAGGTACGATCCTCTTCAAGTCCACCCAACTACTGGCCTATGCTGACGATATCGACATCATGGGAAGAACCACCCGAGACGTTCAAACTGCCTTCATCCAGATCGAGCAGGCGGCGCGAGATCTTGGGCTGCACATCAATGAAGGCAAGACAAAATATATGGTGGCAACGTCAGCACCGAAGACGAATCAACCAACAACATCAAACCGCACTGGTCAAACACAAGCACGAACAAGAATAAGGATAGGGGAATACAACTTTGAGACCGTTGACAATTTCTCCTATCTAGGGTCGAAAATCACAACCGATAACAACTACGATGATGAAATCCGCGCACGGTTGTTGTCAGCCAACAGAGCCTACTTCAGCTTACAAAGACTGTTCCGCTCGAAACGTCTCACCATAGGGTCAAAGCTCTTACTGTACAAGACTATGATCTTGCCAGTCCTCATGTATTCCTCGGAAACTTGGGTTCTTAGCAAGAAAAATTGCGAACTCTTGGCCGCGTTCGAGAGAAGAATCCTCCGAAGAATTTTTGGCCCCCTACATGAGGATGGACGATTCCGTAGCCTACACAATGACGAAATCTATGAGCGATACCATGACCGTCCGGTTGTGGATAAAATCCGGCTCAATAGGTTACGGTGGGCGGGTCACTTAATCCGTATGGATGAAGATGATCCCACCCGGAAAGTCTATAAGGGCAATATCTATGGTAGGAAAAGAAGACGAGGCAGACCCTGCCTAAGATGGAGCGATGGCGTGGGCCAGGACGCCAGACAGCTTTTAGGGATATCGAATTGGTGGACCTCGGCGCAAAACCGGGATGTCTGGAGTTCCTTATTAAGGCAGGCCTAGACCGGATACCGGTTGTTGCGCCGTTGATGATGATGATGGAAAGGAGAGAATCATTATTATGCATATCAATTGGAAGCTTCTATTTCATATTGTTTAATTAAGACTCAAACTCCCCGAAATGCACTGTAAAAAAAATAATGCCAATCGTTTATATTTAAATTGGGAGACTGGAAAAACAAACGTGAAAAAAATATTTGAGTGATGCCTGCTTATCTATGTATATGTTAAGATCAATTTAAGTTTTTCTGGTAGGTTTTAGAAAATATTATAGAAGCCATATATTTAATAGAGAATCTGTATCTGTCTCTGCTTAGGTAATAGTTCCCAGTGGGTTTGTCGAGATAAGTTAATACTGTTCATTATCATATTAATGATGAAAAATTTTTTTTTGAAAAATTGAAGACTATATTTGAACGTAACCTAAGTACTAGTTTAGATAATTTTAAAATAATATACAAACGAAAACATTTTCCCCCATCCACCCCGCGTGCGTTAGGTTTTTGAGATAAGGGAGGGGAGTATCCCTTATTAGGCCGTTTGGCATTTTAGCCACTTTCGGACTGAAATTATCACTCCGCCTCGAGACTTTACGTCTCAATTAGAGTAGTTTACCCCGGGTGGGTTTAGTGTTGTTGACTCCTGAGTCAAGGCACGTGATAAAATCTCTGTATCCTGACAGGGAGATAATATTTGAGAACCAAGAACTTCGCCCACATGTCGCCGAACTGCTAGCATTCAGATTAGCTCCAGCACGTGCTGTCCGCGTCCATATATTACCTCGGGCAATCGGTGCTCACAACTGCCAAACCTGTTAGGGGACTTTGGTTGGTTGACAGCTTTGGTGACCATGTTGATGCCAAGGTGATGCAACGTTGGGGCCCAACGTGGGGCGACAGTTATTGCGAACGTAACGGATTGCACATAAACTCTTCTCATTCTGCTTATTAAATAAGTCCTTTTCTTGTTAGCTGTGTACGCTTGCAAAAGCCTTTTGATTAAGCCCTCTCTCAAAAAAATGTCTTATACCTCTTTTGTAAGCTGATTTTTTGTTTACGCTTCTGTTTCGTCAGATTCGACTAACGATTGCTTTTAGGACCTGCTCTGCCCTTATATTGGGCGGTCTTCCCAAACTTTGACGATCTTTCGCATTACCAGTGTACTCAGCTTATAACAATAAACAAACAGACGACTTAAACCAAGTGGATTTAGTGTTTCGAATCTCGCACTTTTCTCCATCCTGCACGCAAATAGCGCTATTACTGTGAATTTACTTCTTTATTGGCCCAGTCCATTGCAAATATTACTAGATGTGACTGACATAAGTTTAAGGGGTTATATCTGTTTGGAACTTTCTTTTTCGTTTTTTTTATTGGCTTAAAATACGATAAAAGATTCATAAATTTATAATCAATAGTATAAAAAAATATATAAAAAAAAAGAATATTTCTAAAATTAGTTCCTCTGGAGTAACTCCTAAGAAGAAAATCGCATTTAAGCCACAAAACACTCACTTTTCAATATGGCAAAGAGGCTGGGTGCGACATTACAACACCCAGAAAAGATCCTCAGAGTGTAGATACGCAGTATTTCTAGCGTTTAAATTATTTGTAATAATAAAACTTGTTTCTGTCTGGACTTGTTAGCACCAATGAAGGGAACAAGTGGTTCCCGAAATATCGGTATTTACAACACCAATAAACTAATACTAGTGGATAGGAAAAATAAATTTTATTATTTCATACCAAGAAAAGAGCTGTAAAAAAGCTGTAAAAAGACAATTGTATGATGCTAGAATAGCAGAGTCAAGTTAAAGAAAAAAAATTATGAACCATATTTTTGAAATCGGCGAAGAAGTAAAGCTCGAAGAGTTTTTACCCGATTGACGTGAAAATTTAATTGAAATTTCTCCATTTGATTACCTAGTGAAGTAAACAGGATTTTAATAATTGATGAAGTGATTTATTTTAAATAATTTTTTGAAGTCGAAAAAAATTTCGTCGAAAAATCGATTTTTCGTCCAAGCCTCGCCATTTTGCGAAAAAAAATTCTAAAACTATAATTGTTTATACTTTGGTAGCCACACTCATGTTGTTCATGGAAAATTTTATTATACTTCAAGATGGTGATCCAAAGGACTTCTACTGCTCGGCACGGAGGCCTTCAAAAAATCCTATAGCCGCTACTTTGTAAAAAATTGTCAATAATGATTTCTTTTACTCCTGAAGAGTTGCTTAATCGATTGGTATATTACTTGTGGACTACAATTTAAAAACGGGCTCACAGAAAAATCTTGAAAGTTGTTGTTGTCGTTGTAGGTTTTTTACAATTTAAAAACGGGCTCACAGAAAAATCTTGAAAGTTGTTGTTGTTGTTGTAGGTTTTGTTGTCCCACAACATCCCGACAAGCTAACAGAGAGGTAAGTTCCCTGGTCCGGCCCACAATGGTTGTACATGGGGACGAGAATTGGCCAATTGTGCCAGTTGTTACTCGGTTTTTGAGCACTGGACCCTGCGCTGCCAGACTCGTTGTTGGTTAGATAACCCATGTTTCAATACGTTTTATACCAATACTTGAACACTTGCCCTGACCCACTCCAGACCAGTACGTTTGCCACTCTTCTTTCCTCCTCATAGATTTTGAAGCTTACTGGAAATTCTTATAAGTACCGATAGAGCATTTTTAGCCATGAGATTGTCTAGGACCAAACTATAAGAGGAAGGAGCAGATCTTTTGGACCTTATCAGCTCCTTAGGGGCCAATATCGCCTTTCTGAACTTATGGGGGTTCGCCCGCCAGAGCATGAACATCTTTTCAGCTGAGACGCCACAATCGTGGCTATTCTGTTGTCCAGTTATTTACCCATCAAAGACGTGGAATCAGCAGCATAATCAAGCACTGGTCACAAAAGAAATTTGTTTGGGAGCTCCAAACAGATATAACCCCTCAACTGTCAAAATCTGACAGCTATAAAATTTCATCGAATTTGAAGGAATTGTAGCAATATTCCGAATTCCGGCTCTTATAACAGCAAAAAGAAGCTCAACGAAATTTTAAAAAAATATATCAGTCTACTCTGTGTTTTTTTGACAATATACCATAAACAATATTTTTTAAAGAATTGGAACTTTCTATTTATGATAAAATCTTTTTAAAAAAATGTAATTCAACATTCAATCTATTCAAAATAAATATTCGGAAAGTCAATTTCTGTAGTATTGAATCGCGAATTGATATAAAATTCATGGTGTGTCTAATAATTTGGCCAAGGACTATATATTATGAACACAAAATAGCCTTCAAATTTCGGTAAAATGAAACCGATGGAGAACATCTCTTGTCCCCTATTTGGAAAATATCTTCATATACAATCAGTTCCAATAGAAATGGCCATGAGTTTACTTTGGAAATACGAAGAAAACTGATCACTGTTCGAACAACGTCAACGTATTTTGAATAATTTTGATCACAACACACACATTATATTTCCAGAAAGTTTTATACCACACTTGATGCGTATAATCTTTGTTCCAAGTTTGACAAAATGCATATTTCTGTTTGTTATTCCCAATTGATAAATATCAACCGTCGCATCTTGCAAATATTGCACTAAACACCGAGAAAATGAATTTTATAAAATGCTATAATCCACACAATATAATAGAATCCAAATTAACTATGATCTCACTTACTAAGAACAAAATTGTATCTTTTGTTGATATCTGAAGAAATCAAACGCGGATTTCACAAAACATCCGTTGTCAATCACACTGATACATTTCCAAATATTATCAATTCACCAAACTGATAAAAAAATATCTTTTCTATTTCAGACAAAGAAATGCACCAAAACCAAATTTTATGAAACTCGGAAACTACTTGACACAACTGAGATAGCTTAAACAAAGTCACACTTTACTAACCCAAAAGGTACTTTTGTAATTGGAATCTGATAACAAAATAACCACCGAAGGCAACAAGTACAGGCGGGTTTTGTCCAGATAGTGAATATGCTTTGAGGACGCAAGTAGATAGTAGCCTCAACCACTGAGTAGTACTTATTTTCAATTAGTTATATTGTGTTTTTAGGGTTAAATAAAATAACATACCTATAGCAGGAATATAATGTGTTTTCGGCAGCTGTTTTATATCTCTCACTAAATCTAGGTCCTACAGTATGCAAAATAAATTCGGCTGGTAAATCATAACCCTTCGTTACGCGTACTTCACCTGTTCTGCATTCTACAATAGACCGAATAGATGAGAATTGTAAGATGCATTTGATAATTAAACATAACCAAATTCGTGAATATAATTACCTCGTATGTCGCTTGAAATTTCCTCTTTCAGTCGTGAACCGGCACGTCCAAATATACCATCCGATATAAAATTCCGTTCTGTCAACGTTTCATTTGTTGTATTCGTAATGGCATCAACTTGCAATAGCGTTATATCACCGTCCCTGCGGTAAATATACTTACACGTTATCAATTGTGATTATCGATTTTTGCTTTATTTTCATTTTGCTCGCCTTCTGCTATATTGCTAAGAATATTCGTAATCTAATGTTGATTTTTTCATGTTTTAAGTATAGAGTGAGCACAAAAAAATCGTGGTCGGCAAATTTTAAATATTCATTATGAAGTAGAACTTTTAGCACTGAAATTATTCATATGTGATTAATTTTTTTCAACAAAGAGAAGACAGCAAGACGATTGCAACTATGTATTTTCATTGGTAAATAATGAATTTAAAAATTTAATTTCCTTTATCGCAATTCACAAAATCCTTACAAAATTTACTAGTGTAAACAATTTCCATTGATTCATAATTTCCATCTCTTTACTTATGATTGTCACTATACTTCATTTAATACTGCAAAATACAGCAGTACTATCTGCATTGAAAATTAAGATAATGCACTAATCGATATAGTTACCAAATGATAAACCGATTGTTGATTTCTTTCGATAACGGGAACGGATTAATCCGATGACGAGGACCGTCGAAGATCGATGAATAATCAGTGAGTTGTGATTTAAACGTATTATCAATCGAGCCCCAGGTCGGTAGCGAGTCTACTTTAACAGACTGCTGGAAATACAAAAGTTAAAAAATCCGCGTTATTATCGTCTACGCAATAAGGAACATGAGATTGTGTGAATAAACGCAATAAATACTGCGATAAGATACTTTATTGTCTGACTCACCTGAAATGTTACGCCTATTGAATCGAAGTTCTCATTTGTGTTTAAGACAAGTCGCATTTCTCTAAAATTAATAAAAGAGATATCATTATTTGAAGTAATTTTAATGCAGTGGTAAAAACCTCTAAGGAATCATTTGAGTTTATTAATTTATTATGAATATCTGTTCAATGTTAAAATGGAGGGAGATGAACCTTATCCTAGCAAACATGAATCTTTTTATCACCAAGGCGTTCCTTGAATGTTGAGCTGCACAGCATGAACAGCTATCATAACATAATGAAACTTCGGAGTTCATTCATGCTTTGTTAATAAATTGGAGCAATTTACTCAAAAACATATTAGTAGTAATTAAAATGATCATTCTGATAAGCATAGACAGATGCAGAATATGATTATATCACAGAATTATATTTTAATTTCCTTGGGAGCGAGAAATATAGCGTATTATACATAGAGGATGGACGATAAGGGGATGTCACAAAACGTATAAAAACGCACAGTGAATGAACCACGGCAGCCTTGCAACAGTTAAGAAAAATTTGAGTCCAAGTTGGAACTGGTTAAAGTAGGAAGGATTGAAGTGTGATAGAAAAAAAGGAAAAGCAATATCTACGGAAGAGATAAAGGGAAACTAGAAAAGGTTGCATGTGCACTGAACATTGGACTCTGGAACAGAACTAATCAATTCATTGCAAATGAAGTATTTAATCGCGAAATAATGCGTCAAAATTATTGGGAAAATTAAATGTATTGTTAAGCTATTTGGAATCGTGTTAGTTTATCTTATTATCTTTCCACATTATAATATTGTGGAAATGATAAGAAATCGATAGTCAGGTAAATATGAGGTAAATCATTATTTGGTGCGAATTTACCCTGGATTTAAATATATCGCTGTAAACTACGAGAAGGAGTTTCAAAGAAAAAAATTAGGACTATTCAGGCAAGGGAAGAATTGATATTAATTTAATTTTGAATGGCTTAGGCTTCAAGGCATAGATTCTAAATGACAGCATCCCAAAGGGAAATGTGTTATACTTAGACATACTCTCCCATTTTGAATCAATGTCGAAAAGAACCCCATTTTCAAAAAGTAATAGTTGTACAGCCCCTGCTCATTGAATTAAGACCACTCATTTTTAAGGTTTTGTGTAAACACAAAACCTTATTAAAATCGGTTTACTGTCTGTCTGTCCGTCTGTCCGTCACACGCATTTTTCTTGGAGACGGTTGTAGCGATTCGCACCAAATTTGGAAAAAAGGTGAAAACTGTGAACGCTCACGCATATAGTGAGTTACATCCTTTTACGTCGAATTTAAAGGGGGTCCCCATACATGCAAAAGGGGGGGGGGGGGCGTACATTTTTTTTTCATCAAATATAGTCATGTGGGGTATCAAAAAGATCTCGGTTAGTACTTTTCGAAGCCGGTCTTATTTTTGACGTCTGTTGAAAAGGTATGGAGTGCGGGGGGCTGAAAATGATCATTTCTTTAATAAACCCATTCTCAGAAACTACCCAACCGAAAAATCGGAAAAAAATCAGGGGGTGACAGTATATGGTATCTAGGCTCCGAAATACCCTACATACCGATACCTGTTCAAATAAAGTTAATATTAGTACATTACTATAATTTTTAGTAATTGAAAGGAAAACCCCCTTAAAATCCCAAAATTTTGCAGCAATGTAGATTCCAGCATAGAGCATGATCCTACCAAATTTGGTGAAAATCGCACTATTACTAACAAAGTTATACTAGGTCAAAACTGTCGCTCCTCTGCAAATTCAAGACTATGAATGTCAATATCACTTGAAAGTGAATATTTTCACATAATATATGCATATTTTACGGGCTACATGCTAATGGGACAAATACACACTCAAATCTCTTTATAAAAGAAATGCACAAAACCTTTCGTACCTGACACGTCTAGCTTCCGGTTTCCCGACTTGTTTAAGGTTTTGTTTGCAAAACAAAGCTTTATTACAATCGGATCAATGTCTGCCTTTCTGTCTGTCTGTCACACGCTGTTTTCTCAGAAACGCCTATGCCGATTGACTTGAAATTCGATGGAAAGGTGTGAACACTTAACGCCCAGATATACACTGAGTTACTACTTTTTACGCTGAGATTAAGGGGAGGGGGTCCTCATACGTACAAAAGGAACGAGCAAAAAAAGACAAAAGTGTTCAATTTGCAAAAGTGAAATTTTTTCTGTAACTCAGTACGACTTCAGGATGGCAAGGTGTCCTGAAAAAAAGAGAACGGTGCTAGCTTTATTAAGGACCAACAAGTTTTGCTTTCGAGATATCGCAAGAAGGAAAAAAGTTTCTCATCAAACAGTGAGAAGACCCAGCAGGATGGACATCAATAATGAAGGACAAGTCCGCAAAAAACGGGTAAGTTGTCGCACTAAAAGAAGAAGGACTCGTCGAATTAATCGTAGAATCATTGAATAGGCTTGTGAGCTAGGTTTTCCTACTTTAAGGACATTGCATCAGAACTTCAAGAAAAGGGAATATACATTTCGAAAGTAACATTAAGGAGAAAGCGTTACGAAGGAAATTTAAGACCGGAAAAGCCAAGACGAAGAAAGCCAGCCTGGAGTTTCCAAGGGACGATCGGCATTATACCGTTAAAGAATGCAAAACTGTCATTATCATTTGATTTGCATATTTAAGAAAAAAAGCTTTTTTTTTGTTTCATTTAGGTAGCATTTAGTGACGAATGTAAGATGCAAGCAGTTAAGGATAGACTACAGTGTATATAAAAAGGGATCATCAGAGCGGTACAATGGAGGTTGCGTTGCGGCAACGATAAACAATCCACCAGCAACAATACTGTGGTCACTTATGTCTGCCGATGGATCCGGACCCGTATATTTCGTGGAAGGAACAATGGACGCCCGCTAGTACCAGACGGTTACTGCCGACATCTTCACTCCCTAATTACCTGAAGCACTGCGGATTTTCTACTCTGTATATATGCATGATGAAATTTGTCAAATGCTTGGGATATCCCGATTTTTCCTTGGCAATTCCCCTGGTCTTAACACCAAAGAAAGTGTTTAGAGCTTATTAAAATCGAAAGTTTACTCCTATTCTAATCTCAATAGAGACGTGTTCAATGCAAAAATTGTCGATATCTGGGAAGATAACGACGACATCAAGGATATGATTAACCGCTTCTATTAAAGCATACCAAATAGAAAAAGGGTTGGCTCCACAAAATGTCGTTTTAAAATACTAGAGAATGCAAAGACAGTAGTTTTTTTATATCTCACCTCGATAGAAAAATCTAAAAAAACTGAATTTGAGGAAAAAGTTAATTTGATGAACAAGGGCTATATATTTACATTTGTTAATAGAATAATATTCATAAACTCCTTTGTGAGCCATAGCGCGTTAATCGCATCCCCGTGCCATCGCTGTCGATTCCTAGCAATGTTCTGCAATTCCCTCTATATAGTTCTAGAGCGACCCACTTGTCGGCATCTTAGGATGGTTGGTTCCATTGGAATCACTAACCCGCGGTGGATTTGTCGTCCTTTCTTAATGTATGACCTATTCACTGCCACATTCGTGTTTCTATCAACACGTCCGCGAGCATCTGACCCGTTCACAACGTGACGCAGACATGTATTGATGAAAGCTTGGAGCTTCCGAGTAATAGTGGCGGTCACTTCCCATGTACTACTACCATATAATAGCATAAGGAGAACACTGACTTGCAACAGTCTCAATTTCATGATGGTGTTAACATAGTAGAACTTCGAGATTTTCCAGTAAATAGCGCAAGCAGATTTAGCACTGCTAATGTGTCGAACGATATTAAGTTCGTTGCAATCGTCGACAGAAAGAACGCTGCCTAGACATACACATTTCTTCCATGCACACTATATTCTGCTTATTAATGCAAATAGGAAGAGGACAATGACCAATCAGACTGATAACTTCGACTCTGTTTGCCTTCTCCTCCAAATACAGAGCCATTTCGCCAAGGACTTGGAAAAAAAGTAAGTAGATTGCATAGTCCATTGATTCTCTCCACATGCTGCAACCAATGCAGCGTAAAGAACACCACCAATAATGGGAAAGAAACGTATTGGTGACAAGATGCAACCCAGCTGAATTCCACTTTTGATTTTATAGTCCTTCTCAGATGTAACCTCGATGCAACATGTAGCATTTTGCATTGTCATATGTTGCTCAGGAAAACTACCTAGAGCATTTCAAATACACTCCCCAGTTCACGCTGTCCAAAGTTTTTTGAAATCGAGGAAGAACAAATGGAATGCTGATCTAAACACTCCACAGTGCCCAAAGGATGTTAATATGGTCAGTGTTAGAGGAGCCAGCAAGGTTTCGAAGTATTGATGAGTTCCAGAATGATTTCAGTTAATATCTTTACAGCAGCAGGAGACACATCTCCATCTCCACTGATTGGGAAATATCTCAGACTCCCAGGATTTACGAATAGGTGGAAGTATAAGCTCCGCAAAGACTATATGAAAAAGTTCGGCAGGGAGACCATCTTGGCCGGCGACCTTACTCGGTTTGCGGGCGTTCGATAGTAAAGGTAATTCCATCTCTGTTTTGAGGAGCGGTCCGCATCTGCAAGTTGCGGTGGTTGTGAATGATTTTACAAGAGGCGAAGTTTCACGGGATGTTATACGATCAGAACCATGGTGAAGTGCTCCTTATGCCTCTTTAATCGCTCAGGCTTATGAAAATTTGCAAGCTAATTCGCGATGCAATATAGGGTGGCGAAATCGCTGCTATCTGCGGATAGGTGTGCTTTTGATGGAACTCCGTCATATTATGTGAACAATATGCTTATCCTAAGCCAAAGTGAAAGAGGAGGGTTTGGGGCAAACTATGTATTACTATTGTCAGTAAAACTCGTGGTCGAGGAAAGTAGGAATAAAGTACAGGTAGACGTCCAGCTTAGTTGGGATAACTCCACCATATTACATCCTACATGATTACACTACGTCATCAAAAGGGTCTAAAGCAAGTCACCCAGTTCTCCAGATTGGCGATCCGGAACGATGGGCTATAACCCACCATCCATCACGAGAACCAACCAACATGTATAGAGACAGGATGAGCAGACACGATCAACACCACAGAAACGACCGGTAAAATAAGTTAACGGCCATGCTCTTAGATCTTGGAATGTCCTCGAACAGGCCAGCAAGTAAAATCTCAGGGTTCTAGCAGTCCAGAAAACGAATTGGAATGATCGCAAGATAACCCATGTCCGTTATCTTGCAATATCGTATACAAACTTTGAGAGTGCAAAGTTATCAGGGAAACGTAAGTGTGGAGTTTCTTTCATTGTGGAAAGGGGCTTTAAATCAAATGTTATCGGCTTCAAATCTGTATACGGAAGATTGGGTGCGTTTCACATTAAATCGGTTTCACAGCTACTTTCGCCAACTTTTTAGGTTTTGGGATAGCTCTTCCCTCTAAGTCGTTCTCGTCCAACTAGGATGATCGCCTGGCCTTCCTATTTCCCATAAGTTCATTACAGAGTACTTCATACTTATTTACAATCAATGTAAAATCGAAAAGACCCATGAATAATACTAATTATTGTCCAATGTTCACGAATTGCTTCTTTTCTTATTTCTAGCAAATTATTAGAAAATTCTTCTTTTAAAAATTTACTACATCCCATTGCAAGTAATTCAATTACAAAATGAGGATCACACTTCCTAAAATATTATCCAAGGAGGATGTATCGCTTTTTGGAAACAACCTTGTCAAATATTCCCGCATCTGCACGGTGATTGAAGGAAAAGTGATTGCAATTGTACCCCTCCAACTATAACAACTACTGCTGTTATAACTAGACAGTTACTGCTAGTTGTCTGATCGATATTACTCTATTCAACTATAGTGGCCGCAACTTCAACTACAACTACAACAATTAGAATAAAGTAGTTACTCTTCGCAACTATCAACTACTAATTGCAATTGGAGATGGATTTCTCATAGATGTAGTTGTGTTTATGATCAATTATTCAACTACACTTCTGCTCTTCTGTTCTGTTTCTATAAAACTATCCAGTTTTATAGTCTATACAATACTTTATGTACGAAGATTGAAATCCCAAAATGAAATTGACAACTTTTATTAACTAGATTTGATTTTCTTTAGGTTTATACTAGGATAGTCAAAATCGAAGACTATAATCTCTTAATTGACTGGAATTAATTGTTAATATTAACTGTTATACAGATATACCAGAATGGAAAATAGATAAAGTTAATCATCTGAGATAATACCGAAATGCCCTTTAAATTTTACATGGGATCATTTCTATGATATTATTCAAATAAGTACTCATCAATAGGTTCAACCATTTACGAATAAATGGCCTATAATAATAAAATAAACAAACAAATATACAACAGACAGACGTATCATCAATAGTTTCTTTCTACACAAAACCTTAATATAGTCAACGTACATTCGAGTCTATGAATATTTCTTAATCGCCAGAAAATATGCTTTCTACTTGGCTTTATAGTTAGATAACATTCTTCGTCTTATCTTTGCGGAATTGAGAGACATCGCCTTCCATATTTGTTATTTAGATGCACTGATACCTTGAGCAAATGACAGAATTGTTCACACCTGGTTTACATGGCATGAAAAACAAATATTGTTTAATTAAATGAATGACAATTGAAGGAGCGTGTAACCATAAAATATCTTTTTAAATAAATGGAATGCAATTATGATTTCGAAAGATGTTGAGTAGATGGTGAGGTGATTGCATTCCCTTTATCAAAAGTCTGAATTTTAAAGAGCAGTGGTATGGATAAGCTACTAAAACTGATTCAACATACTATTGATGTAAAGGTCTATCACAATAGACTGTAATCGTTTTGTCAGTGCAATCAAGATGCAACGGGTACCACATATGTTCATAAATATGTATACGGAATTAGAAAATAGTCTATCCATATTACGAAAAGTGTAGATTAATTGTATGGTAAAGAACGGCAGTTGACTACAACTATCCAGCCTATTGATATTTCCCATAAATAAATAGGTTTTGAGGATTTATCGATCGAATTACTAAAATTACTACAAACTAGATAAGAATTGTAAATTGTATATAGAAAATTGTTAAAATTGACATTAAAAAAACTGAAAGTAATCAAGAAGTTTGTGATTCAGACCAGAAGAGGACCGATCGGAAAACCGCCAGAAACCCTCTAAAAACGAGGGGTAAGAGGCTTGCATCACCTAATGCTAACACTAGGTGAACTACAATCAATAAGTTAAGGTATACCGGCATACAAACACTTGAGTTCTACAATCTTTAGAATAGAATTGTAAGTTGAAATCATTCAATGAATAAACTCGCAATATAAGGCAAAATTATTAGCTTTAATATATTATAATTTTTTAATTCTCCTAGTTTTAATTAGAGAGACATATTTTATTTACATAAATTAATGCCTGCTCTAGTGCAGTGATGTTGTAATCATCAGGCATATAATTTGAGTGTTCCATAATAAAAATCTAATTTCAGAAATTTCACCAAAGCCAATTATGTAAATTACTTACTAGTATCTCTAGTATGTTAAGCACTTTATGTTTATTAATATTCGTCGACGGGCACTAATAAATTAACTAATCATAACGTCTCCAGTCAAGTATGCGACATAGGCATATACATATGTATTATACATAAATTGTATATGAAAACATTGTGTTAACAATTGAGCAATCGGGAATTTATCGGAAAGCTGTCTCTGTTTTACTTTCTTGATATTTGGGCGTGATCGCTCGATTCCTAATCGATATCTAACAATTGCCACTACAGTTTTCATGTTAAAGAAAACTAACATATTCTGACCAAATGTCATTGTCAAATGGAAAAGTTAGAAGCACCAAACGCCAGAAGGTCTTGCATTCCCTAAACTTCTAGTAGCCATACAACAGCCGAAACAGGATTACCTGAAATTCTAATAGCGTTGAATTTGACCCGTTAAATTTGGGGGTGGATACACAAAGGAATTAATGTAGTAGTGGGTTATGGGAATTCCAATTGAAACCACAAGAAATACGCATATGTTTTCAGATTGGCATTTTATTGCCAAATTTAAGGAAGATTAATATTAATACATTTGTAAAATTCCAGCTCTTCCCATGAAATCCATCGTATGACACGTTGGTCATACGAGATGGGGAATCCTCCCCAAACCAGAAGTGTACAACATTATCCAGGAGTTCAGTTCATCGTATGGAATCTAACATACTTAATCGCTATATTCTAATAATTCAGCTTTTAGCGAAGCTAATGTACCTCATCAAACACGTCGACAGGTGTTGAATTCGCTTTGTACCCGTTATAGTTTAGGAATAAAATTTAGTTCGTGGAATACCTCACACGTGCGTTTGACTAGCCCGATTGGCTTTCATACACCAAACTAGTAGCGCTTCAATAAATGCATGACAGCTTTTTTATAGACTTGTTCTTTCCTGCCCTATCTATGGTTCTCTTCTTCGCTCACGTACTAACGAATATAAGTTCCACAGCTGAACCAGATCCGCGTTTTCAATACAGTCACCATCGATGGCCAGCACAACGTTCAATTGCGCAAAACCTAACAAAGAGTTGAGCTTTCTTGAGTTTTTGGTGCTCATCAGCATCGGAAAGTTACCCACTATCGAATCATGTTTTCAAATTCCGTCAAAATAAGGCTATGAGAAACGTAACAGGTATATATTTCCCACCATACTAACACAACGCCGATCATTATACTCCGACATGTTTTGGCCACCGGACGCGACCTACCAGTTTAATCCAAGATTCACATATTATTGAAAAGATTCCTGTAGGGTTCACTTCGGAACTGACCTGAAAATGCTAATCCTATTTTCCCTTCTATTTAACATCTAATTCTGTTATGGATGTTTGACGCTAGCAGCAATGTGACTTTCATATAAACCCTCCCTTCCTAGACATCTCATAGATCGTGACAGAGTCGCAATTCCTGGCAACGTGTCCTTTATCCCCAAAACTTTTGCATTAAACGGACGCCTCGTAGAAAGAAAATCTGGACGTTGTTAAAGTCCCTATTCCAGGCCACCGAGAAAACTCTGGGTTCATGAGAAATCACCCCCTTTTCTTCTCCCCCTTCTCGAATAAGACATCTGAATTATACCATACTTCAGGAAACCAATTTACATTGTGATAAGAGGTGCAACTATTTAAGTAGAATTAGTTCAGGAGAGGCTGTCTGAGGATGACATTGTAATGGTGTTGGGTGATCTGAATGGCAAGATGGGCTCTGACAACACCTTGCACGGCCCAATGGTGGGGAAGTGGGGTCTTGGCGATCGTACAAATAATGGTGGCAAGTTTGTGGATTTCTGCAACATCCACCGCTTCGTCATTGATAGCACACTGTACGAACACAGAGCTTCCCATAAAGTCAATTGCGTTTCATCTGATCAACACCGTACAACCAATCACATTGACCAATTTGCGATCTGCAGTAGATTTAGATTGTCCGGATAGCTGAGTGGTTAGAGCACAAGGCTGTCGTACGGAAGGTCGCGGTTCAAATCTCGCTGGTGGTAGAGGGATTTGTATCGTAATTTGACGTCGGATACCAGTCGACTCAGCTGTGAATGAGTACCTGAGTCAAATCAGGGTAATAATCTCGGGCGAGCGCAATGCTGACCACATTGTCTCCTACAGTCTACTGTAGTGTACCGTTACGGTCTTGAATGAAGTGCTCTAACACACTTCAAGGCCCTGATCCAATATGGATTGTTGTGCCAACGATTATTATTATTAGTAGATTTAGGAGTTGTTTCCTGTATGTGACTAACAAGAAAGCCGCTGATGTCGGACTCAAACGGGATGGTCGCTTAGGTTTGCTTGCGTCCGCCACTGGATTGGAGAGTTCACTGCTATGCTTATGTTATCAGTAACGTTTTTCATGATGCCTTATCCGGAGGACGTGGAGGGGTTTAATGGACGATGACATCTTGCCTCAGACATCTTGCTACTACTATGCTACTGACATCTGTTTATTCTCTAGATTTGGAAAAAGATCAAATAGAGCGGAACTAGAGATAAGCGCCAACAAAACCAAGTGTCTCAATCTGACGGATCATCACAGTCTATCTACCTCAATAGGTAGAGCATTGAAGGCGTTGGCCAATTTGTATATCCAAGAAGCATCTGGTTTCTGCTGACGATTGCACTGAACTGGACGTTATCCGACGGATTAGCAGCACTAGATCCGCTTTCACTACCTTATCTAAAATCTAAGCTGGGATTGTTCCGTGCTAAAGTTCTTTCTGTATTGCTATATAGCAGTAGAACATGAAAAGAGGTCACTAGTGTCACTCGAAGCCTCTAAGTCTCCGTCAACACCTGTGTGCGATGTATAATCAGAGACGCTGGCCTGATACCATAAAACGAAGAACTAGGTCGGCGCACAGGTCTGAATCCCGTACACAAGGTGATCGGTAGTGGATAGGTCACACATTGGGGAGGACCGACTTTGCATTGCTTCCAGTGGAATTCACTCTCCCAAGATGGCCGACGAGTGGGTGGCCCCAAGGGGACTCGGCGCAGAACAATGGAGAAATAGTGCGGGCGCCTCGGGTAGTCCTGGAGGAGCTGAAGCGTATTTCAGCTAACCGCGAATGTGTGGTTGACGGGTTATGTCCCACCAAGGTTTTAAAATAATCGAAACTTACATTGCAAGGAATGCAGCAAGCAATACAGGGAAAGACCGCGTTGATAGACCGATTTGTGTGATGAATTTTGTACGGGCTGTCTGGAGTTCCCTATTAAGGCAGGCCCACACTGGATACCGATTGTTGCACTGTTGATGATGATGATTCATAAGATATTCAATTACCAGTAGAATCCTGTTACCACTATTTTGCTTTAATGGCGTCCCAACAATTCAGAAAGATGTGTTGCATAGTTTCATCACAAATTGTTGCTCAATTAAGATTCCCCAATATGGTTTTACTAAAAACGCGAAAGGCAAAAAATTTCCAAGCAATCTACTGTAATTTCTAATGCCACTTAATCTTAAACCTAACAAACTATAGACATTGTGTGCTAATTGCACGTATTTCAACAACGTAAGTTGCAATGATCAAACCACAATTCTATTGACCGAAAAGCAACAATGTGGCACCTTCTAAGGAATTTGTCGGTTTTCAAAAATCGATTAATTCCAATAAGGCATCTAATATGCACAGCAACGATAATATCCACCAGCAAATTGGAAATAAATTAAAAACTTGGCAGCAGGTGAGTGATGGAACATTCCTGGTGCATTATATTATGTATCCTAATTAATCACTCAGATAGTTCTCGTAAAGGGCGTCCAACTTGAACAAAAATTAATCTAATGCTACATAAAAAGGATGTGTCTGTTTATGTATTACACTTGGGAAATTTACATAAATAAATAGAGTACCAGCCACTTTAAGGTAACGACTTACGAGGGAAAAATAATGGTCGCGACGTGAGTTGGATCCAGTCAAGCAGCAACAATTCTATCAGTGAGTATTGACCTACTTTCATTGCCACGACAATAGTTTAGGCCATACAGTATCCAACGCATTAATTACAAATTAATTCTGTTCCACCGTCTCTTTGTAGTAGTTATACATGCCTTGGTGGAACAGTTGGTGAGTGTGAATAAAATAAAGTGTTTAGCAGAGATTTTTGAACTAATCCTTAACAGGTTTTTGGTGATATGACTTAGTTGGATGTTATATGCCGCAAAAAAGTCGTTACGTTCCTTTGCTTTGCTCTTTTAACGATTATTCAAATTCATTCCTGATGAATGTAACACTAATATAATTCCGGTTATAAAGGAAGGTCTGTCAGAAGTCTCACAATTTCACAACAATCTTTTCAACTTTAACTTTAGTGATTTCATCCAACTAGTCAATGTATTTTGAACTATCTAAAGATTCAATTACAGCGAAGTGCCACAGTGTCATGATGCGGTTGCGGACGGTGAGCATATAAGTGCATCAATAATAGCTGAAATGCTGTTAATAGAATACTAATGTAACGCTTATCCCATGACGACTTGTCGAAAGGAGGTTTGGGCGTGTAGCTGCTCACTTGCACATAATCTAGACTCGTTTCGGCTAGTCATGCCCACCTTTCTTTGATACCGACGCTGTTTAATGATCAATCGATACTATGCGCCTGTGTTTGACATGAAGGCTTGGAGGAATTCCCCGAAAATAGGAATCAACTAGCCATTAGCGGATGCCTGATGGGAGATAATATTTGCTAGTTATAAATGACAAAATACCACAGTTGAATGGAAGTATCGGGAACTTATCGAGTTATTTTTTCACCATCGACGACAGTACAATGGACGAGTTATTAAGTTTCAGCTTGTTGACCTGTTTTCCCGGGAACTGGAATTCGGTTAGTCATTTGCTTGTCCTGCTGAATGTTTCCCAGTAAAATTAGTCTTGAGTGGGGTAGTAATGGACCCGATGCCAATGTAGTTTATGCTTAACTGAATAAATCCCACGAAGGACACAGCAGAACCTTCCATTTTTGGTCACCAGTCACCGTCCTCTTCAAAAATGGGTCATTTCCATTACTCTAAACCAAAGATTTGCATTTGATGTCCGGATGACTGAGTGGTTAGAGTACTAGGCTGTCAAAGCGAAAGGTCGTGGTTCAAATCTCAATGGTGGGAGAGTTGTTTGTATGGTGACTGGATGTCGACTAACAATCGACGCAGCTGTGAATGAGTACTTGGATTAAATCAGGCTAATAATGACGGGCGAACACAATGCTGGACACATTATCTAATACAGTGTACCATAATCCTGTAGTGTACCATTACGGTCTTGAATGAAGTGATCAAACACGCCTCATGGCCCTGATCCAATTGGATTGCCGCACTAACAATTACTATTATAAGGGTTTGCGGGATATATAGGGTTTCCTTGTGAAGCCAGAGCCAGCCTCTTGCATTACTAGGAACCTCTACCGTCACAGATCTTTATTGTCATTGAAGAAGTTAGAACACTGGGTGTCAAAGTCTGGAAGGACGCTATAAGAATTATTTTCAAAAATAAGCTTACAGTTATTTGGAACTAAAAGACTTGAGTAACTTCGATATTCTAACCTCGACGATTACCTACCTTGTCGTGGTGGGGGAGCTCAATAAGGAAGATCTTCTAGGAAACGAGAGGCGACACTTGAAGCCAAGGGGTAATTAAAATCCCAAGCCGTGGGCTGTCGAAGGCTGAATGGGGATAAGATGTGGCCGTAAACGGTGAACTCTGGGTACCAGGCGACCCCAGTTTCAACTAGCCTTGTCTCGGCAAAAAGGGGCTCTACCGAGATCGACTTATTCTACCCGATAATGCGGAGGACATGGCAGACAAATATGAGAAACCAAAAAACAGAAACCTATTATAAAACTAAAATTAAACCTAGATCGTGCCGATCTAACCCCGTGTGAAGAGGCAAACCTAAGCTCATTGATAGAGAACCTGAGTCTAGACTTACATTCTCCACTAACTCAAGCGGAAACCAACCTAATTGGTACCGATCATTAACAGACGAGCCGAAGCAAGTCCTTTTTGTAAGCACTTTTGACCCCGGACTCCAATCAGCGTGCTGGGTCTTCCCCATAGGTGCCCTGAAAAGGGTCTTTGAGCTGCCATCATTCAAAAAGTGTTTCCTCTGGCTCCCAGAAGAAGAGTATAATGGTGCTGAGCTTCTGGAACAACTCGGTGTCCAGAATAACCACAACACCTCCAGCGGGATCCTGCTAGGCACCAAAACAGGAGAGAGAACCGATAGGCCGGGAACTTTCCTTACTATCGGCGTTCCGGAACCCGATGCTAAGAGGGTTCGGGAACAATTGGCCTACCGGTTCTACTACGGGCTCACGACCGTCACGTTACAAGTGTCGGCTCCCAAAACCATTGAAGGGGACGCGGAACCCTCGCGCGGCTGCACTTATCAGTTGTCGGATCAATAGCTGCAAGACATTTATATACCCCATACAAGAACAAGAATATCTGGTAGGAACCGATCTGTAGATCCTTAATTTGGATAATAAACACACTTTCTTCAACGTGGTCAGGCGAGAGGTCATCGACATCACTGTGGTTTCCACTGACATTACGGCTCTGGTCAGAGAATGGAGAGTATTAAACGATATCACCCTCTCAGATCACAAAACGCACTGATTTCCTAATGGGCATCGATCCACCTCCAACCACTCAATTGCGGAATCCGCAGACAAATTGAGCGACATATAAAATAGAACTGAGCGCCCGAGTGACGATCCGTGGGATCTGCATCAAATCCATTGCTGGAATTGAGAAGACAACCCAGATGACCACAACTAGCGTGAGAGAAGTTTTCTGAGAAAGCTGTCCACTCAGGGCGCCAAAGAAGGGTAAAACACCATGGTGGAACTCGGATTTGGTAAAACAGAGGAGAACGACAAGGATGTTCCTCAAACGTGCTCTGAAGTGTGATTCAGCCGCTGGCTGAAATTGGTATAAAGAGGCACAGAAAGCTCTGAAGAAAAGCATGATGTGAAGGTGATATTTATTCCCAGACTAGAGAAACCAACCTACACGGATGTAAAATCTTCCGACCGACCTGTCTAACTTCCTTTCTACTTAAAGGACTAGAAAGACTAGTAGATCGGTTCATAAGGGGTAAACACATTCCGAAGTGGCCACTTCATTATAGGCTACACGCCTAGCAGAAAGGCAAATCCACGAAGACAGCACTTCATTAACGCACGGCAAAAATTGAAAAGGCTGTGTCCGAAAAAAAATATGCCTTAGGCGCATTTAGGATATCGAAGTCGCCTTCAATTATGCCTCATTCACGACAATTTGTGATGCGGCAAGATTGAATGGAATCGATCCACTCTTAATCGGTTGAATCCTTCACATGCTAGGGTGGAGAAAAATTTATATATTGGTCGGCCAATAGTCTATTGAGGGAGGATGTCTTAGGTGTTGCCCACAGGGAGCGGTTCTCTCCTCTGTTATGGCTTCTGGCTTCTTCGCGCGAGCATTTGCGGACGATCTAGCCGTAATAATTACCGGCAAGTTTGCGGACACAGTATGTGACCGCTCGAATGCAACTCTGAATAAAATCCACATTTAGTGCCTCCACAATGGACTCACGGTGGACGCTAGGAAAACTGGACTAGTTACGTTCACTAGGAACGTCAGGTGTGGCAACTATACGCTTCCCACCTTAGCAGCAGGGTGGAAATCCAGCTGGCACAGTCAAGTATTTAGGAGTACATTTCGACACAAAGTTAAACTGGAAGCACCATATCTAGGAACAATATCAGAAATCCTGCAGATTGCTCTGGTAGGACTGCAATAGGTAATACCTGGGGACTTTCACCAAAACGGATATATTGAATGTATACATCTATAATAAAACCCATTTCGATCGAATTCGGGTGCAGCGGGAAACCCGTCCAATTCTAAGCGATGCAAATTCTCTCTGTAACCACTGCGTCCCGTAAGGAATTGCGTCAGATGGTAATTCAAATTTCCGTATCATATATTAACCTACCTCTCAACAGACGGGATCAATGTTCCGGAATTATCCCGTCGTTGTTGCATTTCCTGTGCAACTCGTTCTTGCTGGCTTTTCAACAGTCCGCATTTACCTCGGATGAATTCCCCCTTCATCTCTAGTGGCGGCAGTGAGCCTCATTCGCTAAAAGATCCAAATGGATCAATGACACACATTTCTTCATAGCCTCATCCGATGCTGTCATATAAGTACTGCATTCTCAGCGCAATTGGCTGATATACCAACCTCACTGTGCTGTCCAAGGTTTCCGCCCAGAATTTCACTATCCCTGCGACTATTATAGCATCAGCCTTGCTAGAGATGAACTAGCTTTTGTCGGATTCTCTCAGACATAATCCAAGTGCCCCTTTACGGTCAACTAGACATTTGAGGTTACCCCCAGGTATCTAATAACCGATGAAACGGCCTAGCAGTTGAGAACCAGGATTTTTACAGTATTGTGTTCCTACGATTGGTACTGAGGACTGCCTTCGCCTTTTCGTCTGGCAGGTTCAGTTTAACACCGAGTTGCCTGGCAGAGAATACTTTGCAACGTCGCGTGTTATTTCCATGTAGTAAAGTCAATGAACTGTTATGATTTTATCAATTTTAGTTTGTATCCGACAGTTAAAATGTCAAAACAAACAGTTGTTTGAAGTTGACAGCTAAACTAGTGAAATTGCGCTGAATGTAGGGCCGCGCCGTAAAGCGCAGATGCGGTCGTACCTTAAGGGACATAAGAAGAGATGGTGGCCATGCTTCATGGAATCCTAACCACTATTTAGGCTGACGAAACTATACTGAAACTATGTGAGAACTATAGAGAACAACGTTGTTGTTACAATGTTTTGTTAAAAATAATATAGTTGATGAATCCCAAGGAGGATTTCAAAATCAAAAGACAATGATTGACCAGATATTCTCAATAGAGAGAATATAAAGCCGATATTCATCAAATTTTCATTGATTTCAAACTAAACAAGCATACAAAGAAAGACGCCAATCAGATAAAACACCACAGTAAACAAGCAAATTGACAGCTTTATGCTTCCAGGCGCAACCCTCACAAAGTAAGAGAAATAAGCAAGGGGATCTTGTTCGGAAACAAAAAATTTAACCTCTTATTGACAATTCAAAAAAATATAAATGTACAAAGGAAAACAAAATGCGCAACATATAGAACTATAATTCGGCTGGTCTTGTGACAGATGTAATTGGTGATTTAAGAGCAAAGAATCAATGTTTTTGCACGTCCAGTCCTCTGGAGAATTTTAGGCCGACTTTAGATCGAACAATAAGTTGTACTTATTATACGACGAACCATCTATATCAATCTATATCAAGCTTCAGTGGGCAGATCATGTAGAGCGTATGGATTGCAGAAGAATTCTCAAGTGTTTACTCAAAGGCAAGGTAGAAGGTAAGCGACCGCCTAGAAAAGCACGAAACAGATAGGAAAACTCAAACTCCACAATGCTATAAGCATGGCATGCTGGCCCCAAACCCAGATAAAGGACGAGGGTTTGAGACAACGTACTTTGTACTATCCTCGGTAAAACAAAAAGGAAATGCTGAGATCGGGGAAAGAGATAAATAAAGTATAATTGGAGTTGGTTTCCACTATGCTAAATCCTATCTGATCTCTTTTGTTAACAGATCCCACGACAGGCCGACCAAGAAACTGCATTTAATGTCGTTAGAAACGACATGATCGAATTCAGTAACAAGCCTCGGAAAAATGGTAGGGCGTCCACCTTAATCAATACCGCAGGACGGGGCTGGTCCTGTCGAGAAGTGGGCACGGATTCTTGGAGCGTGAACAGCGTCAGGACGTGAGTAAGTTAGTCCGAGCAAAACAAATACGTGTTTGAACGCTAAATATTGGCACCCTAACTGGAAAGGCCAATGAAGTCGCAAGAGCCCTTCGGAAAAGGCGTATTGATATTAGGGCTCTGCAAGAAACCTGATGATCTGGTGCCAGAAGCTGCAACTTAGAACGTAAACGTTGTAAAAATGGCTATAAACTTCTCCATTTTGGTAGCCCACACACTCAATACTCTTTAAAGTCGAACGATTTAATGAGCGGCTGATGAAGTTTACTATAGGGTCTACAAATAAGTTCTGTCGGTTTTCACAATAGATGGCGTAGCTTGTTTTTTATTCCAGTGAACCACATTTCCAAACATTCATCGGAAAGCTACTGTCAATAGGCACAAACGTCAGTATAAATTATTTAACTGAAGTGTAAACAACAATAGTTTTTTCATCAACGAAAATGGCCAATTTTGTACCAAATAATGTGTTTTTGCGGGGAGTTCTACTTCATTATTTCAATATGAAGAAAAAAGCAACCGAAAGTCATCGCATTTTGGTGGAAGTTTATGGTGACCATGCTCTATCTGAACGAACGTGTCAGAGGTGGTTTGGACGGTTTAAAAGTGGCAATTTTGACTTGGAAGACGAAGAGCGCGCCGGACGGCCAACAATTTTTGAAGATGAAGAATTAGAGACATTGCTCGACCAAGATCCATCGCAAACGGAAGAAGAACTTGGAAAAACACTTGGAGTCACTCAGCAAGCCATTTCCAACTGTTTAAAAGCAACGGGAATGATCCGAAAGGTCGGAAGTTGGGTTCCGTATGAACTGAAGCCAAGAGACGTCGAACGCCGTTTTTTCACGTTCGAACATCTGCTCCAACGGTAAGAAAGGAAGGGTTTTCTGCATCGAATAGTTACTGGCGATGAAAAGTGGATCCATTACGATAATCCCAAGCGTCGGGCAACGTGGGGATACCCCGACCATGCCTCATCATCGACGGCCAAAGCGAATATTCATGGTGAGAAGATCATGCCGTGTATATGGTGGGACCAGCTGGGTGTGGCATACTATGAGCTATTAAAACCGAACGAAACGGTCACGGGCAAACTCTACCGACGTCAAATGATGCGTTTGAGCCGCGAACTCAAGAAAAAACGGCCGCAATACCAGCAAAGGCATGATAAAGTTATTTTTCAACATGACAATGCTCGTTCACATGTTGCACAGTCTGTTAAAACATATCTAGAAACGTTGAAATGGGAAGTCCTACCCCACCCGCTGTACTCTTCAGACATTGCTCCTTCTGATTAGCATGGCTTGGCTGACCAGCACTTCTCCAATTACGACGAACTCAAAAAATGGCTCGATGAGTGGATAGCGGCCAAGCAGGCCAATTTTTGGCGCGATGGTATCTATGAATTGTCTGAAAGATGGAAGAAAGTTGTGGCTAGCGATGGGCAATACTTTGAACAATGAATGTATAACCAATTTTTCACAATAAAGCTTCAAATTTAAAGAAAAAACCGACAGAACTTATTTGTAGGCCCTATATTATCATATATCAGCTGATCGCACTATTCACTTCTTCACCGGGTACGCACCACAAACAGGTCGACCTCATGCTGAGAAAGATGCCTGGTGTTCCTCTGGTGTTCTTTGTACTCAGCGTATCCATGAACGTCTCAACTCTAAAATTTAACGCAATATCGTCCGTCCTGTCACTCTCTGTGGTTCTGAGTGCTGGCCGACTATAAAAGACAATGAACGGCGTCTTGCGGTAATGGAGATGAAGATGTTGTGTTGGACTAGTGGCGTGACACGTTTCCATCACAGTCGAAGTGAGGATATCCGCAATCGATATGGGTTTGTACAGATCGTGGAAAAATTCCGAGAGAGGCGTTTTCGATGGTATAGTCACGCAATTTGCGCTAACGAGAATTCACTTGTCAAGATTGGTCCAAGTCGACCAGACTGTAACACCATAGAAGAATCATCTAGTATAGGTAACGTGTTAGGTGCTAAGAATATATGAGATAATGTTTAATATATTGTTAGTTAGTTATTAACCTTCTCGAAAAGGCACACTGGCCATCCAAACAGGATTTAGTGAATAATTTATTTTAATTATCTATTATCATTCACTGTCTATGCACCGCAAATTTCTAATTGATTGAAAACTAATTACCTGAACACATTATTTAGATGCACTCTTTGTTTTTGTCGGTAAACTCGCTAAAGATACAACATACGGCGTTTCTATTATCGAAACACACTGTACTGAAATTGGTAAATGTACGCTTTTGGATTAGATGTGGTCGTTAACACAATTTCAGATCAATGCCCAGTAGGGGGCAAAAGCATCAAAGAAAAATTACTTCCTTTTCAGATATTTTGCTTGTCGTAATCGGTAAGACGAACTTTCTGGTCAGACCAGTATGTTTACAAAGTAAATTCCGATCTCCTACACTTTTTATAAAAGCTGTATCTTTGTAGATTAAAAATTCACCACAAATCGACTACAATTCATCGAACGTGTATATATGCTTCCTCTGTTTATATCGTTATTGGAGATGTTTTGAAAGCACCAGACATTCATTACCTTTCAGATATAAATTTATCCAAAACATTTATTTCACAATTCAACTTGAGTCACGACTGCTCACCACTACACTATCGAATCACGGACCGACGACGCTTAATATGGAAAGCACTAATGTCTCACGAAACCACTGTGATTTCATCCAGAAACGTTCTCAACCGCTCTAGAAGTTAGTATTGCTGGTCATTTGTACAATGAACTCACATCCATGACGAGCATTGAATACTTTCTCGGAAAAATTTGAAAAATGATTAGCATTCAGGTAATTACACACCATAATGCGGATATGACGAAACCAAAGGCTACTGGCAAGTGCGCGTACTTCTCTATTCTGGCGATACCTCGGTAACTTTTTAGCTCTAGTCGCAACCGACTGGAGATGAATGGAATGAGAGTTATGAACATATACTCGTGCATACCTACATTCACGCATGTATTTATTCAAAAAGGTAAACAAGTTGATATGTCATGTTTTGTTGCCGTCTCATACATATGTATTAAGGGGGTTATAAGGTTTGTCACTATTTTGCGAAAATTTTTAAGCTCTTCAAATATTATGGTGTTTTCTTGGAAAAGATAGCAGGGAATGACTACTAGCACTTTCCTATTCAACAGGTGGCTCATATTATACGAGCCAAGTTAATCTATGACTGGAACCAAGAAAATAGGATGCATTCCAAAAAATCTAAATGGTTTTCGTCAACATTTTCATAAACAACTGGAGTTCACATTGGAGCGCATACAGTTTTCTAAATGATGCAGAAGTTTTAACACCCAGTGTCATATGGAAGAGCGCTTAAAATTACACATGTAGAAATATCTAAGGTGAACCGATCACGATACAAAGCTTACAGACACGCGTTTGGATCAAGACGCTGAGATCCAAGATGCCTTTTCTTGTAAATTTGGCAATTTGCAATTCTAGTTGATTTTGTGAATGCGCAATAAATGGATCTTTTTGTTAATAAGTGCAGATTAGATCAACTTAATCATGACTCAAGTACGTACCACGAAATTTCCCAAGTTGAAGACAATGAATTCCTCAAATATCTAATATAAAAGATTCTTCACCGTGATCCCTATTTCCTTCTTATTCTGTCAGCTGGTTAGTGTTTGTTTATCAAATATTTCGAGAGTTTAAGAGCTGTTTATTCAAGACTTTTAAGCATTACTCAAAACAAACAGAAGCTGGTATGAGCATTTTCAGCTTCAAAGCATGTTTGATACTTTTAGACTTTTCGACTTTTAGCAATTTGATATCCAGGAGGCATGATTCAAAAATTTGCATCACAAAAAAAAATTATTCTCTTGAAAGTGCTGAAATTAAAAAAATATGAATCAACTGCTTAATCAAAAGTAATTCTACTGTTTCTGCTCATAAAGATGAGGAATATTGTTTGTAATAGTATGACGTCAATGGTTACGATCATTAGAACGGATTTAGTTCTGCAATTAAACAAGTCGGGAACCTTAAGCTAACCACCTCAGAAATGGAATGTTTTTGCTTTTCTTATGTGAAGAACTTTGGGTGCATGACTGTATGGAATTAAGAATTCAATTGTTTACTATTCTTCAAGATCTATTTACACGATACGTTCGATCTAAAGAGTACTGTATTTTATAACTAATAACGTTAGTATCTTCTCTCACAATAAAAGTTAAGCATTGTCCATCTATCAAAACAAGTAAAAGTTCACGGTAAGAATAGATACAAAAAAAGTAGATATCCAAAGATTGAAGTTTTGAAAAATTCGCTAGTTTTCAATAGATAGACAAATCGGGTAACCGGAAGCTGGACAATTCAGGTGTGCAAGATTTTGTGTAGTGTGTGCTTGTCTCAATAGTACGTAGCACGTAACACGTAACGGTTGAGTAGTTTCCGAAAATGGACCCGTTAAAAAATTATCACTTTCAACCCCCACACTCCCCACCCTTCCAACAAATGTCAAAACTAAGACCGAATTCGAAAAGTAAAGTACTAACCGAGACCTTTCATTTGATACCCCACATGACTATATTTGATAAAAAAAATGTACACCGCCCTTTGGCACATATGGGGACCCCCCTAAATTCGAAGTAGAATGATGTAAGTCACTGTATGCGTGAGTGTTCAAAGTTTCTTCCTTTCCACCGAATTTTGTGTCGATCACTATAACCGTCTCCGAGTACAGTTCGCTTCGAGATCTCGTAGTGAACGGACGTGTTGCGGAGCAATTCAAGTGTTCTAGGAACGAAAATTAAAAAGTGACAAAAGTGACGGAAGTGTTAAGTGGAGTGCTCTGTAGAGCAATTAAACAAAGGAAGTATCGTTCTGTTAACAATATACAGTGGATCTCAATATTATTGAGACGCCGTATATTAAAGTATAATTTACATGCGATTGTTTTTTTCTGTTTTCTTTTAGTGAACCGAATTCCTGACATCCACGCAGGACGGGCTTGGGGACAAAATGTCCGCCAAGAGGGCAAAGACAGGGGGCCCCTCTGACGAAGAGGGGGGCCCGAGCCCCGGAGACGAGAATCGAGCAAATCTGCTCGAGATAATAAAAATGCTGAAGGAGGAGATCGCGGAGCTCCGGGCAGAGCTCAGAGCAGAACGGGAAAAACGGCAGGAGAAGGAAAACCTGCAAGCCGGACAGCCCATTGAAGTGGACGACATCGTGGGATGTGCGTCTGCTTTCGCCGGAGATGTCTCGGGAGAGCCGACCAACTTAGAAGCCAGCAACATCGTAGCCGGCAACATTGAAGCGAACAACGTTGGAGCCAACAAAACCGTAACGAACAACATCACCGTTGCAACATCGGAGGACGAAGACCCATTCAACTTCGTCACAAGACGTAAGTCAAAAAGGAGTAAGGTTAGTGCCAAAAGTGTTAAGATTAGTGAAAGCACTCCCCAGGCAAATATTATCCCAACCCCCGCTCAGAAACCAAAGAAGCAGAAGATACCGGTGATTACCGGATATTCATTAAATGTTCCTGTTCTGCTAAAGTCCCTTAAGGCAAAAGGGATAAAGGCAACGTTCAAGAACACGAGGGCGGATAAGACCCTCATTTTCGCCGAATCCATCGAGGATCACGGCAAAATCTTCGCTCTCATCAAAGAGCAAGGCTTAAACGCCACAACTAGCACCCCTCAATCTCTGAGGACGCAGTCCCTCATTATTCGAGGATTACATCGGGAAACCGATGCTGTAGAAATTCTGGCGGAGCTCAAAGCTGAGCATCCGCAGCTCAAAATCCGGTCTGTAGCCAACTTCCTGACAAATCAGGACAAAGCTCTACATAAGGAGAATCCTTCTCTTCCAATGAAGTCTCAATCGGGACTTTTTATAGTGACCTTCGAGCCCTCTCAAGAGCTCAACGACGCCTTCAAGGTGAAATACATTCTACACCAGAAGGTTTCCTTAGAAAAAATAAGACCGTTGGGACAGATTCAATGTTTCAATTGTCAAAATTTTGGGCACGTTGCTCAAAATTGTACAATTGTACATCGGTGCGTTAAATGCACCACAAAACATCCGCGTGGCGACTGCCCACGCCCCTCAACGGAGGTGCCGCAATGCTGCAACTGCGGCAAAGTCGGACATCCCGCCAGCTTCCGCGGTTGCCCAGCATATAAAGATATGCTGGCCCGAAAAGAAGCTGCCAAAGTCCGCAAATCTAAAGAAGCACAGCAGGCCAAACAGGCAGTAGCAAATCTGTCGCAAAGTTTGGCCAAACCAGGCATATCTTACGCTGAAGCCATGAAACAATCACTGCCCCGCGTGGCTCCTGCACCTCCACCTCCAACAAAGTCTCTCCCAAACCAGCCGGCTGCATTCCGTGAATTGGTTGGAGCCCTCACCTCAGCCAGCACGAATGAACAACGGCAATTCGCTGCCATTAAACTTATTCTTAATTTATGGAGTTAAGTATCGTTACTTTTAACTCCGCGTCCCTTGTATCTCACGCCAAACGTGCCACTGCCCAGGTGTTGATCGACTCTCTGAAAGCAGACATTTATTGCGTTTCGGAGACCCATCTTAAAAGCAGGCATAACGTGAACTTCACCGGATATAATACCATCCGGGACGATAACAACACCGGCTCTGCCCTATTAATCAAAAAAGATTATGAATTCGAGGAAGTCGCCATAGACAACCTGCTAACCTGTTCCGCCGCGGCGGCTTTCATTAAAACGGCTGGCAATAAACGGATTCTCATTGTCTCCGTTTATATTAAGTGCCAATCTAGAAATGAGGAACTGGGCCATGACTTAAAAGTCTTGAGCGATCTCCAGTTGAAATCTAATTACCTTGTCTTTGGAGGCGACTTCAACTCCAGGCACACTCACTGGGGCGACACGGCCATTAACTGTAATGGGAAAACCCTGCTCAAATGGATCCACGACCCTTTCTCGCCTACCAATCTCGTGATGATCTTGCCGAATTCTCCGTCAAGGCCCAGTAGTCAATCTATATTAGACTACTTCCTTCTGTCTATGGAAATGAAGCAAAGCTTTCAGGTAATATCATGTGATACCTTACCAGGCATGTCCGACCATTTCGCGGTCAATCTCAAACTGTCCTCACCTTTTTCTCTGCAAAAGAGAGTAATGACCACAATTAGGTCTTTCGCCCACACTGACTGGGATAAATTCAGGGCTGAGTTAGCACCAAAACTCAACTTGAAAAAGCTCTCAAATAATCGCAATCTGTCGGACAAAGAAATCGACGAGGCTATTAACTTGGCGTCTGACGTTATTGACACTGCTACACGCAGAAACTCTAAGCTGATAAAAGTCGATGAGTTTGAATTCAATTCTCTTCCACATGAGATAATGCTTCACTTGAAAGTTAGGCAGATTTGGAGGCGTAATCTTAAGCGCAAATTTCACGAGTACGGGAATAAAATAAATGCGGAATATAAAGCATTACTCTCCCGGATTAACTGTCTCAGTACGCTAATCCGTGGTATGGTGGCGACCTTCCGTAGCAAGGAATTGACCCGCAAACTTGCAGACATTAAGCCTGGAGCTAATATGTTCCAAAATATCAACAGGCTAACCGGGAAATACAAAGCCCGCAACTTTGTTCTAACCCAAAACAAAGTGCGAGTCTGCAGTGATGCTGAGAAAGCAAAAACACTTGGGGAATTCTTCGAGCGACAGCTCAACGCAACACCTCCGAGCAACAGAACGGCTCTCACTAAGACTGTTGATTCAACAGTCAAAGATTTCACTTCTAGGAACTGCTACAGAATCACGTCTTTTTCTGCCCAGAACCCTTCCAACAAGCCTACTGATTCGAGCAAATTTCTGAGTTTATCACAACTCACTGCTATTACCCATAACCTTAACGGTAAAAAGTCAGCAGGCCCAGATGGAATTACGAATTTTGTCTTAAAAAATCTTCCAGTAGCCTCCATTAAGTTCCTGCTTGCGGTTTTTAATAACTGCATTAATAATGGCTACTTCCCATCCACCTGGAAAATAGCCAAAATTATAGCCATTCGCAAAGGAGGTGTCTCTTGTGAACCTGGTAATTTCAGACCCGTTTCACTTCTATCTAACCTGGGGAAGCTTTTTGAGAGAGCATGGACCGTAGGGCTGGTCCAACACTGCAATCTTAACAACATTATTCCAGACCATCAGTTCGGTTTCCGTGCTAAACACGGAACACAGCACGCCCTGAGCTACCTCCACGATACTGTGGCCAGCAGACTTAACGTCAATAACAAACCCACGGTAGCTTGCGCTCTGGATTTAGAAAAGGCCTTTGATTCCGTCTGGATAAACGGGCTAATCTATAAACTGATCAAATACGAATTCCCAATCCCGACTATCAGACTTGCCATCAGTTTCTTCGAGGATAGACATTTTTACGTCAGTGTCGGAAATGAGATTTCCGATCTCTTGCCGGTCACTTCTGGGGTGCCGCAGGGATCCATTTCTGGTCCTACTTTATACAATATTTTCACTGCTGATGTTCCCTCCCCTGAGGTCGGTACAGAGCTTATTCAGTATGCCGACGACACACTCGTCTACTCCTCTAATTTTCGCCCAGACAAGGCAGTTAGCGACATAGAGGATTACTTGGTTGACCTCTGCTACTACCACCAGAGCTGGGGTATTAAAATTAACTCAACCAAGACACAAGTCTGTATCTTCAGGAGGAAATCTACATACTCGGGATCTAGATCTATCCACAGGAAGGCTAAACGCCTGAAACTGGAAATCGGGAATACAATAGTAAGAGGGTCGAAATCGATCAAATATCTAGGAATCAATTTCAACGAATTCCTAAGATTTAACGACCATGTTAAACTCGCCATTGGAAAAGCAAATGGTGCATTGCGCAAGATCTACTTTCTTCTTCGCAAAAAAGTGGGTCTAAGCACCAAAACTAAGCTGATCCTATATAAGACTCTCATCAGGCCCATCATATGCTACGGAGCCCCCTCGTGGATCACTTGCTCTTCGAAAGCCATGGATAAATGCATGTCTTTCGAACGCCGTGTATTAAGATATTGCACTGGATTGTCTTACAATTGGAAGACTAAGAAGTGCGGCAGGAACGCCATAGTATACCGGCGAGCAAATATAGACCCCATTAGAGAATATATTCTCAACATTACGGAGCGGTTTTTCAATAAACTTGAAAACCATCCAAACCCAAAAATTAGAAGACTGCATGAGCAGGGCAAAACAATCCCACTAGCGACTTTCCTTAGGCCGTGCCAGATACTGAACCCTGACCTAAAATCAATAATCCTGTCCCTCTTCGATACACCTTGCCTGGTAGGAGTGCAAAGAGGCTAAGCACTATATGAATATTAAGTGCTATTGTATATAGTAGAATTAAGTATTTATGTAAGTAAATGTAAGTAGTAATAAGGTAGATGTAAGTAAGTAAAACAAAACCTTCTCGCGTCATTAGTGCGGACGCAGTTTTGAAAATAGGTTAAGTAATGTTTTAATTAAATACAAAGCCAAGGAACGTTGTAAATTACAGTTTGTTTTTACACAATAAAGTTAATTACAGAGAAGGTCGGGTAGGCCAAACAATGTATAGCCACCCATTGTAATAATTCTAAGCTAGCTAAGCTAATTCTAAGCTACTTTTAAGCAAAATGTATCAGATGTAAGACACTAATTAGAAATAAATAAAATGAAAATGAAAAAATGTCTCCGAGTAAAATGCGTGTGACACACAGACAAATAAACAGACAAACGGACGAAACCCCCAAGATCATAGCGGATGATTTCAACAAGTGGGCCGTAGATTGAGGCAGTCGCACTACGAACACGAGAGACTTTTGCGGAGCTAGACTTGGTGCTTGTAAATACGGGAAAGGTGTCCACTTTTCGTGGGGCGGAGTCGGGTTCAATAGTCGATCTGACATATGTGAGTACCACATTGGCGAGGAGAATGGCATGATTTCTCAGTGAGCAAATGATGGGACGCATAACGAGATGACGTTGGACGTCAAAAATGCATTCAATTCTACTAGCTAGGAGTGGTTAAAAAGTTGACTGGCTAAAAGGGGTGTCCCTAGTTATTTGACGGTATAAGGAATTCCAGACAATGCAGTCTTGCGCCGAGGTTCACCAATTCGATACGCCATTGTTCCATCTGAGGTAGGGTCCGCCTCGCCTTCTTTTTCTACCATAGATATTGCCCTTATAGACTTTTCGGGCTGGATCATTCTTATCCATACGGATTAAGTGACCCACCCACCGTAACCTATTGAACTCGAGAGATTTCGTCGTTATGTAGGCTACGGAATCGTCCATTCTCGTGTAGGGAGCAAAAAATTCTTCGTAGGATTCTTCTCTCGAACGCGGTCAAGAGTTCGCAATTTTTCTTGTTAAGAACCCAAGTCTCCGAAGAATACATAAGGACTGGCAAGATCATTTTCTTGTACAGTAAGAGCTTTGACCGTATGGTGAGACGTTTCGAGTGTAACAGTTTTGTAAGCTGAAATATTCTCTGTTGGCTGCCAATAACCATGCGCGGATTTCATCGTCGTAGTTGTTATCAGTTGTGATTTTTGACCCTAAATAGGAAAAATTATCAACGTTCTTAAAGTTGTATTCTCCTATCTTTATTCTTTCCGTTTGACCAGTGCGATTCGATGTTGTTGATTCGTTGGTTTTCGATGCTGACGTTGCCACCATATACTTTGTTTTCCCTTCATTGATGTGCAGCCCAAGATCTCGCGCCGATATCCGCCTGCTCGATCTGGATGAAGGCAGTTTGTAGATCTCGGGTCGTTCTTCCCATGATGTCGATATCGTCAGCATAGGCCAGTAGTTGGGTGGACTTAAAGAGGATCCTACCTCTTGCATTTACCTCCGCATCACGGAACACTTTCTCGAGGGCCAGGTTAAAGAAAATGCATGATAGGGCATCCCCTTGTTGTAGACCGTTGTTGATGTCGAATGGTCTTGAAATGATCTTGCTGCTCTTATCTGACCTCGCACTTTGGTCAGGGTCAGTCTAGTCAGCTTTATAGATTTCATCGGGGTACCGAATTCTCTCATGGCCGTGTACAGTTTTACCCTGGCTATGATATCATAGGTGGCTTTGAAGTCGATGAATAGATGGTGCAACTGTTGTCCATATTTCAAGAGTTTTTCCATCGCTTGCCGCACAAAGATTGTTGCTGATTTGCCTGGAGTGAAGCCTCTTTGGTATGGGCCAATGATGTTCTGGGCGTATGGGGCTATCCGGCCTAGCAAGATAGCGAAGAATGCCTTATAGATAATACTCGGCAACGTGACACCTCTACAATTGCTGCATTGTATGATATCTCCCTTTTTATGTATGAGACAGATGCCTCATTGCCAATCGTCAGGCATTGATTCGCTGTCCCATACCTGGAGCGCAAGTTGATGAACCAGTTGGTGTAATTGGTTGCCTCCATATTCAATCAATTCGGCTGTAATTCCATCGGCTCCTGGCGACTTATGATTTTTTGGCCTATGAATTGCGCGGACTGTCTCTCCTAAACTTGGTGGTAGCAGTATTTGTCCGTCGTCTTCAGTTGGCGGGACCTCCAACTCGCCGATGTTCTGGTTGTTCAATAGCTCATCAAAGTACTCAACCCATTGCTCCAATATGCCCATTCTGTCGGAAATCAGATTTCCCTCTTTGTCTCGGCAGGATGAGCATCGAGGTGTATAAGGCTTCATCCTGCTGACTTGTTTGTAAAACTTCCGGGCCTGGTGCGGTTGCTCCCTGTACTTTTCTAATTCACAGACTTGTTGGTTCTCCCAGGCTTCCTTTTTTCGTCTGTGAAGTCGCTTCTCCGCTCGACGTAGTTCGTGATAAGTCTCTGCGCTTGCCCGCGTTTTTTGAGAATGCAATACTCGGTATGCGGCATTCTCCCGTTCCGTTGCTAGCTTACATTCATCGTCAAACCAGCCGTTCCGACTCCTTTTGCGGCTGGGGCCAAGTATGTTCAATTGTTCATTCAATTCAATTGTTTACTATTTACACGATGCGTTCGATCTAAAGAGTACTGTATTTTATAACTAATAACGTTAGTGTCTTCTCTCACGATAAAAGATGAGCATTGTCCATCTATCTAACCAAGGAGAAGTTCACAGTTAAAGTATTATAGATATAAAAATAAGATTGGAAGAAGTAGACATTCGATGATTGAAGTTTGGAGAATATTGTCAGCTAGTTTTCATTAAATTGACAAATCGGGGAACCGGAAGATGGACGCTTCCGGCATAAAGGTTTTGTGTTCATCTAGGTTGAAAAACTTTCTATACAAGTTTCTATGCACTCAAACACAGCTTAAATATTCCTTGATATATCTCCGAACTCCAACTTCTTCATATGAGTTCACTTTATATGATGATGACGTCATACACGTAAACAACTTTGACCACCTATAACTTTGTTAATAATAGTTGGATTCCCTTCAAATTTTTCAAAATTATCATTTTGTACTTCTAGAATGAAATTAAAGGTCGTTATACTAATATGCTATTATCAACACTTCGTCTCTAAACCGGGGTCTTTCGTGCCCGGGCAAAATAGATATTGGTTACTACTAGTTACAGGTTATTACACGAAAAGTTTAGTGTGCGAAAAAAGTATTCGTCTGATTACCTTTACCGTGATTAAGTTAGGATTTTCCTAACTAAATAAACAAGTCGGAACACCGGAAGTTCGGCGCTTCAGGTATAGAGGTTTTGTGTCCATCTTATGTGAGCAACTCTCTATGCACGTTTGACTTTGTCGGCATTGCGCTGACGTCTATGCAAAAGGTAGTACATTTAAAGAAGTAAGTGAAAGTGCTAACATTATAGGCTGTGCAGACAGACGTTTGCCTCGACATGGAGCCTCAGGACTCATGTGATAATGTGAATATACGTTGTCATCATTAGGCCGATGTTTGTTTATGCATCCGAAGCAGGGTGGGTTAAGATGAGACAAAAAGGTTGTCACCGTAAACTAGCTTCACTGCAAAGAACTGTGTCTTTGGGTATCACTGGTGCCATGAGCACGACATCCGGCGCAGCTCTTAATGCACTACTCACCCTAGATATACATCTTCGTCTCCATTACCGCAAGACGCCGTTCATTGTCTTTTATGGTCGGCCAACACTCAGAACCATAGAGCGCGACAGAACAGACGACATTACGGTAAATTTTAAATTTGAAACGTTCGTTGATACGTCGATCACAAAGAACACCAGTTGTGGAACACAACTTCATCCAGGTTGCGTTAATAAGTGAAGTAATTTCAGAACGCAGTTCTCCGTTGGTTGATAGCGTTGATCGGTGGTATTCAAATCGCTCAGTTCTGGGCAAATCACCGCCGCTGCCAGTGATTGTGCCTGTTTCATGGAGATCGGTCGTCAAAAATTCAGTTTAGATTCAATCTAAAACCGTGTTGCATGAGGACTAAGCAAATTCAACACTTGCGGTTTGAAGACCAGTCCCTGTCAGTCTCTCACGTGTATAGTGCTATAATTGAAGAAACCGATATACCCGGCTGTGGCCTGTTCATCATTGAATCATTAACTCCGCATCATGTAAGTAGCTATGTAAGATGAGGGTTAATAATTTGTCTGTTGGCCACAGCGTTATTTAGTGAAGAAGAGCTAAACCTTGATTTCAGGACTCCTTCTCCCCCTTTTTCTGCCTCACTCCCGCGAATTTACACTAATTTAGGGGCATTCTCTATTTTAATACGATGAAATTGTCCAAAAAGGGAGGGACCCCCAAAGACCGTGTCTCATATCGGGAGCAAGAAAGTATCGAGTGAAGATGTGATTCCCCATGGATCTCGATCACAGCCCCCGGGTGTCTAGTTTTATGGCTGCGTGGTTGCGCCGATATTTTTTTTGGTTTTCCAATTTTAGCTTCGCGTGTATTTTCCGCTAGGTTGCTGCCATATATTTCTTTTTTGTTTTTCAGGTTCCCATGCGGTCCCACAACAAAAGGACTACTTCCTCCCCATTCCCATGCCTGGCTAAGGCCCGCCATTCACATTCAGTTCGGCCTGTCGATTACGACCGCAACGTAGGCGGTCATCAATTGAACTGAAAGTACCATCCACATACCGGCAAGCCGCAACATCATTAGTTCAACTTTGGACGTGGAAAGCCTTAAGATTTATCAGAAATGTTCACCAGCAAGAAAAATGCCCATGAAATTCTCGTTCACATTCTAAACAAACAAGAAATTCTCGCTTACAGCCTATGCAAACATGTCTGGCCGGTGGGTCGAATCGATTTTCATTCGATCACTGGCCGCTTGAAGAATCCAAACTGACAGGCCGGAGCCTCCCATCCACGTTCAAATGCGGACTATTCTGACGTAACTAACAGGCCGAACTGAACGTGGATGGCGAACTTAACTCAGACGTGTGCAAGGGCATACCGTCGGGGCACTTCAATATTGGCGGATAGTTCTTTACGATCAACTTCGCCAATTTTTTAAATGTTTGGCATGGCCCTATTCTCTCCGTCGTCTCCGATAATTTATGTGTCAGCCGAATTTTAAACTCAACGGAATTAATTCGAAACAAGTCGGAATACCGGAAGCTCGCGCTTCGGGTATAAAGGCTTTGTGTTCATATTATGTAAGAAATTTCAACGCACATTTTTCTATCCGTATAATAGCTACAAATCCAACATAATCCTTCATATTTTTCCAAACTACGAGACATATGTACATATTACAACTATAGATATTACGCTCACCCTAAACAAACAAACTGCCTATTTCCGAATACTGTACACATATAGGCATGTATATAAATTGATCGTATCCATATTTTCGATTTACTTCTTATATCTATCTGAATTAGGCCCTACCCGCAAAATTTGAAGCTTCACTCCCTATAACTTTGTTAATAATAATTCGATTTTTTCCAAACTTGACCAACTTGTGCATTATGTTCTTCTTTATACGCATGCCAAATTTTGTAATTCAGGGGGGGTGCCGGATGAATTTCTAAAATGTGGAAATACACTATTATTAACTTTATTTGTGCAGATATCGGAACCGGATATATTTTGAGGCCTAGATTTCATAGAGATGTGATTTTTTTCAGATTTTTCGGTTGGATAGGTTCTGAGAACGAGACCTGTTACACTTTTTGGGGGTCCTATTTTGAGCCCTCACTCCCCTATGTTTCACTCAACATCAAATATTGAACCAGTTTCGAAAAGTACTAATTGAGACCTTTCATTTGATATCCCACATGGCTACATTCTGTGAAAAAAAAATTTGCAGCGTGGGGAAAATGTTAGAGCGGGTAATCTATAATAAATTACTCCCGGTTGTTGAGAGCCAAGGCGGCCTTTCAGATCGGCAGTATGGGTTCCGAAAAGCCAGATCAACCATTGATGCCATCAAATTGGTTCCTGGCTTGGCCGAAGATGCAATTCACGGAAACGGTAGTACCAGCAAATATTGCGTGGTAGTAACCTTGGACGTGAAAAATGCATTCAATTCGGCCAATTGGAATCTAATACGAAAATCTTTAGCGAAGATTGGTATTCCTGCCTATCTCGCTGCTATTGTCGATAGTTACTGAAGTGAAAGGAGGCTCTGGTATGACACTGATGACGGACCGCAGGAGTACGTTGTTTCCGCGGGTGTCCCACAGGGCTGCGTATTGGGCCCACTACTGTGGAACATCATGTACTTAATGTACTTAATTTTCCCCTTCCGGAGGAAGCCACAGTGGGGGGTTACGCTGACGACATAGCACTGGTTGTTGTCGCAAAGCATCTTGAAGAGGCTGAGTTATACTCAAGCGAGGCAATCAGTGCTGTCAAATGTTGGTTGGAGAGCTCTGGTTTGACGCTTGCGGAGGAAAAAACCGAAGCGGTCCTCATCACGAAGCGCCGGAAGAGAAATCACGCCTGTGTTAGAATCGGGATTCATATCATCACTTCCAAGCCGACCATCAAATACTTGGCGGTGGTGATAGACAGGAAGCTCAGCTATAAGCAACACGTACAGTATGTTTGTGATAAATCATCCACTGCCAGTATGGCCCTGGCGAGGAAGATGCCGAACGTGGGAGGGCCACGGCATACCTCTAGGTTGCTTATAGCCAGGGTGGTGACCTCAATCATGCTCTATGCGACCCCAGTTTGGAGCGAGGCATCGCGGATGCCAGTTAATACTAGCAAACTGAATGCAGTCTACAGGAGGACAGCTCTGAGGGTATGCTCTGCCTTCAGGACTGTCTCAGATGATGCAGCATTCGTCATCTCTGGAATGATGCCGATTGACATCTTGGCAGATGAGATGGCGAATATATATCATGCGAAGCCAATCTCTCCCCTATCGCAGACGAAGAACGCTGAGAGGGAGATATCCATAAATAGATGGCAAGAGCGGTGGGAACGCTCGGGAAAGGGTCGGTGGACTCACAGGCTCATTCCTGCCATCAAGGAGTGGTTGGAGAGACGACACGGTGAGATTAATTATAATCTCACCCAGTTTCTCACGGGACATGGAGGATATCTCCAATACCTTCACAGGTTTAAATTGGAGACCTCACCCGACTGTCCAAATTGTGAGGGAGTACCAGAGGACCCAGAGCATGTATTCTTCCACTGTCCGAGATTTGTGGAAGAAAGGAGGAATCTAGAGGAGACTCTAGGAGAGGTGCTGGTACCAGAAAATCTGGTGCCGAAAATGCTAGCACATCAAGAAAATTGGGATGCGGTCAACTCCATGATCGCATCTATTCAAGATAAATTGCGAAAGGCAGAGGAAAGGAGAAAAGCGCGGTCACGTGCGCCGCGTATAGAAGAAATGGGATTAAGCTAGAGTGAGCTGACTCCGCCCCGTGATGTAATACCTTATGGTGGTTCCGCGGGGCAGGGAGGGAGTCGGGGGGTTTTAGTGGGTAAAAATCCCACACGCTAATGTGCCCAGACCAGTGTCTTTTGAAGATTTCCACCTCATCAAAAAAAAAAAAAAAGACAGACACCGTCTCGATTCTAATAAGGTTTTGTTTCCCACAAAACCTTAAAAACAGGCCAAGTATGAATAGTGTAAAAAAAGCTAAATACTCGAAAGACTACATCAGCAGAGAAAAAAATCAACGAAATCCTTTCCATTTACATTAAAATCCTTCGACGACATCGCCATTATTACAGTTTTGCATGTTTGCATATTTCCATGACAGGAAAATCGCGTTCCTTGATGAGAATTCAGTACGCGTGTATGTGACATTTAAGAAGTTATATGCTGTTTTATGTAGTCCTTTCATGCTGTGACAGTCTGGAAGATAGGTTGATAGGCGGCTATAATTTATGCGATAGTGAATTATTGATGCGTTATTGATTTAGCAAACATGTTAAAGTTCATACTGTCTAATTTACGATACCACAGGAATTATTCTGGGCCATTGGAATTGCTTCAGTTCTAATATAGTAATTGAACTTTTGCTTTTGTAAACATAACTTTTTGTTTACTTCAATCATCGGCTCCACTAATTGATTTTTGACAATATTATTTCTCCCGAATTCAGTTCCAAAAATAAAAAATTATGAATCCAAATATTTAACCGTTTTTCAATATACTCGTCAAACTGCAAATGAATATGTGACTGAGTTCTGTCGACTTAGCAGTGAAATGAATACTGGTTAGACCAAGCCTCGGTAATCATTCAAAATTAAATTAACACATGCCTGAGAATTGGTTTGTCATAGTGTGCAAATGAAGGTGTGAATTCTGGTACAGCTTAATCTCAGCTTATGGAGTAATTACGATTTCCCAAGTTCCGAGTCATATGTGAGTTTCGATGTATAAGCTGTAGTTGAAGCCACACTTGCATTGCTGTTCATGTACTCTGATAGATATCTTTATTGTATACAAAGACGTTTAATATCTGCTTATTCGCTTTTTTTTTATATCAAAATTACTCGTCGGTTTGCCATAATGTGTTTATGGATTCATAAAACCATTTTGAAAGCAACAATGCCAAAGTCAAGATCATAGCGAGAGTGTTACATATGTTTATTTTCGTGTGATTAGATAATACAGCCAAAAAGAGGCTAATTTGAACTCGATCATGGTTTGATGAGTAATTTCAAGAGTGAATTACACAGTCTCGAATAGTCTGAAACTCATATTCGTCATGAAATTGCGCATATGAAGAGATAATGCGGCGACTTAAATAATGCAAGATACTAAATACCCAGCTTGAATTCATATTTTGTTCAAGATTATGCTCATAATAGTGGTAATAAATGTGTAAATACAGAGATAATCTGGGAGGTTTCTTATTATTGCAAATAAACTTGTTCAGATAATTTTTCTTGTAAATATTGCATATGCTGTTTGCCTCTCAAACTCAAGGTGAATCTGTTGTGGACCATTGTTCTTGTTAGTCGGTTAAAGTATAGCGAAGAACACGGGTAGGATTCTCGGATTAGATGCAATAAAGCAGCAAATATTTGATGTTTCTTATCCGTAAATGTCAGCAGCTTGTATTCGGATTAATTGTGTAGGAAAAATACTGCAAGAATAATAAGAATTACGTAGCATTATGGGTCGGATTAATCATCAGATATTTTAGAGTGATTTTTGCTAAGCTCATGAAAATATTTTTCACAGAAAAATAATAGATTCTACGATAGAAAATTCCTTTAAGGGGGTCATCCCGTGTGAAGGCCGTTTTTTTTTTGCCTTTTTTTGAAAAATTATTTTGGAGGACTGGATAAAGATAGAAACGTGATTTTTTCACCATATGTTTATTGATATCTCTAGTATATGTGATAAATTTCAGCATGATGTCGTAGCTAGTTTTCGGAATATGTGTCAATTTATGCACCCATCTCCAAAACAAGTCAGGAAACCGGAAGCTCAGCGCTTCAGGTATGAAAGGTTTTGTGTATTTCCTTTATAAAGAGATTTGAGTATGCGTTTGTCCCATTAGCATGTAGCACGTAAAATATGCATATATTATGTGAAAATTTTCACTTTCAAGTAATATTTACATTCATAACCTTGAATTTGCAGAGAAGCGACAGTTTTGACCTAGTATAACTTTGTTGGTAATAGTGTGATTTTAATCAAATTTGGCAGGATCATGCTCTATGCTGTAGCGTACATTGTTGAAATTTTGTGATTCTAACGTGCACTTAAGGGGAGTTCTCCTGTCAATTACTGAAAATTATAGTAATGTACTATTATTAACTTTATTTCAACAGGTATCGGCATGAAGGCTATTTCGGAGCCTAGGTACCATATAGTGGCAGCCCCCTGATTTTTTCAGATTTTTCGGTTTGGTAGCTTCTGAGAATGGGTTCATTAAAAAATGACCACTTTCAACCCCCCGCACTCCCCACCTTTTCAACAAATGTCAAAACTAAGACCGGTTTCGAAAAGTACTAACCGAGACCATTAATTTGTTACCCCACATGACTATATTTGATGAAAAAAAAATTTACACCCCCCTTAAATTCGACGTAAACGGATGTAACTCACTATATGCGTGAGCGTTCACAGTTCCCACCTTTCTACCAAATTTGGTGCCAATCGCTGTAACCGTCTCCGAGAAAAATGCGTGTGACGGACAGACAGACAGACGGACAGACAGACAGACAGACAGTAAACCGATTTTAATAAGGTTTTGTGTTTACACAAAACCTTAAAAAGGTGTTTTTCTGCTGCCACGCTGGAGGGCGCTGTGTTCATCTGAGAAAAAAAAACTAAACGGCATTTTAATGTGGACAATATTCCACGGTCCGCAAACTAGGATAATTAGAAAATATTAAAAGATAAATTTTTGGTGGGCTTTTAAACTTTACTTTTTTGGACTTTGGTGTTTTTTTACGGCTTTTTTTATGAATAAAAAAAACGGCCCGTCCGATTGAAATTATCCTAGTTTGCGGACCGTAGAAATATGTATTAAAGAAGTCGTGAAAATTTCAAAGAATTTGGTTGGATAGATTTTGAGCTATGGTGGCAGCCGATTTTCAAGATGCAGTTTCGAAAAAAAACGCATTTGAAAATTTAAATGTGATTATCAACAGTAAAATTTTAACTCACCATTAATCTGCTATACCTGGTCCATAGAGAGCACCCTCCGTTTCTTCAAAAAAGTCTTGTAAGGCCGATTGTTGCTGTCTGGTTTCAATTCTGGCTCTTTTACCAAGGTCAGTCGATCGTCGTTCGAACCGCCACATTCGCGCTTCATTACGGCGGTCGACATAAACCTGACATATGTGACCAACTTGACATCCCATTGTCACTAGGATTTTGAGAATGCCATTAAATTCTTCGTTGAAGATAATTACAGCCAGAAAAGTGGCTATTTCTACGACCTTGGCCCCAGAATGAAGGTGTTTAGGAGCGAAAGTCCAGATCAATGCATTTAACGACTCATTGTTTCTCCGGGTCTCTGCTCCTAAACATCTGTTCAAGAGATCATCTCGTGACAAATCTTCGTAGATTGGTTTGATGACTGTTTGAACTTCTTCAGTCGAAGGTGCCTTCTCGTGGTGGAAAAATCCAGTTCTCCTTTAGCTTCCGCTTTGCGCCATTTGCACCAACTGTCCTCGCCTGCTGGACAATTTTGATGCTGTGGATTTTCGTCTGTAGAACATTTATGGAAGAAAGTTCCCCAAATTTCTTGCTTCATTCCTTCTATCGAATTTGCGTGTCGACGAATAGCTAACCCAAAAAATATAGTGAAGTCGTTAATAACCTTATCGGTAAGTTTTCCAGCCCCTTTTCCACCAATGCCTTTGTGATTCTTCTTTGCATTTCTAAGCCGCGTTTCCATTCTTTTCTCGACATGTCCTATGCATTCCTTTTTTACTACTACATGTATTTTATTATTTGCAGAAATTTGTAGAAATACCGGAGAAAACTCCAGCAAAATCCAATATACAATATACAAAACTTGTCGGAATTGGAACATCCATGCTCGTGCTTGCTAAAAGTTTCTTTGCTGATGTTGATGCGAAGTCCTTTTTGTTCTCTGATAAGTATCGATTCCCATGGAATATTCGTTTTTTAGTGCGAGCATGACGTTGAACGTTAAAGCGATCTCCCTTCGTACGATCCATTTAAAAAAATCACTGAAGACACAAAAAGCACAATACTTACAACAAAATATACGAGTATAGCTTGAAAGCCTTTCAGTGCTCACTCTAAACTGGATTATCCTTTTTATTCCAAACAGCAAATAAGTTTAGACAATTGATTGGTTTTCCATCTTTTTATATTTACACCTGTGTTCGAATTTATAAGGCTCAGGTAAAAAACTAACAGATAAAAAAAGATTCGATGCTCTTTCTCATCGAGTACTCTAGCCGCGGCTGCAAACTCCTTACTTATTTAATACTGTAATTTCTGAACGACTCGGAATATCGGAAAATCCCTTTGCCCACATATTCTCCAATATATATAGATACAATTCATGCAAAAAAAATCGATTTCTCCAACCCGACACACGGGATGACTCCCTTAACTCGGGTATGCTTTTGTTCACGTTGCTCTATTACAACTTCACCAAGCGCCATGTTAATTTCTTTCTTTCCTGTAATCTATTAATTTCACAAACTACCACCGTCTTCAAGGTCAAATAAAATTTGCTAATACTACTTTTCAACTTAGCGATGTGATGAGATTTATGTTAGTCCCAAGCCCAGGTAGAAGAGAAGGGTTTGAGATACAAAAGGAGATGGCATTACCTACAACCAGATAGACCAGGTTCTCATCACCGAAAGATGGTTATCCAGCGTCCTCGATATGAGATCAACTACATAGTAACAAGTCGGGAAACCGGAAGCTTGACGCTTCAGGTATAAAAGGTTTTGTGTTTCCCTGTGTGAGAAGCATAACGCAGTTCTCCATTGGCTGACAGCATTGACTCCAGATATTTAAATTGCTCAGTGCTGTCAGCTTCAATAATCTGCCCAGAACTGAGCGATTTAAATATCTCAGGTCAATGTTATCAGCCAATGGAGAACTGCGTTTTGAAATTTCTTCATGCATTAATGCGACCTGGATGAAGTGGCATTCCACAATTGGTGTTCTTTGAAATCGACGTATTAGCGAACGTCTCAAATCTAAAATTTGCCGCAATATCGTCCGTCTGCCCCTCTCTATAGTTTTGAGTGTTGGCCGACTATAAAAGACAACGAAAGGCGTCTTACGGTAATGGAGACAAGATATTGCATTGCACTGGTGGCTTTGATCACGTCCGAAATGAGGATATCCGCGATCGATATGATTTTGCACCGATCGTGGAAAAACAACTCGTGAGGCGTTTTCGATGGTGTGGTCACGTAATTCGCGCTAACGAGAATTCACTTGCCAATATTGGTCTGAACATCGAAGTCAACGAGGAGCGACCAAAAATCCGGTCGAAACAACCGTGGCTTGATACGCTGGATGGGGGTTTAAAAGCCTCGCGATTACATCCAGATTAGGAGTTTGATAAAATAACGAAACCGCTCACGACGAGTCGACTCCGTTTGTCAATGGGACAAAGGCTGAAGAAAAGGAAGAAAATGTGAGGAGCGATGAATGCATGACAACTCCATGTCACATGGCTAACAATGTCGTTGCCCTCTAGTTTTTAGAAAGCGATTTAAATAAATCATTTGATGGAAAGCCCTGCAAATGCGAAGAATTTAACCTTCAACAGATATAAACAAGTCGGGAAGTCGGAAGCTAGACGCTCTAGGTATGAAAGGTTTTGTGTATTTCTTTTATAAAGAGATTTGAGTGTGCATTTGTCCCATTAGTATGTCAAAACATGACTATATTTGACAAAACAAATTTACACCCCCCCTTTTGCATGTATGGGGACTCCCCCCCACGCCCTTTAAATTCGACGTAAAAGGATGTAACTCACTGTATGCGTGAGCGTTCACAGTTCCCACCTTTCTACCAAATTTGGTGTCAATCGCTACAACCGTTTCTGAAAAAATACGTGTGACGGACAGACAGATAGTAAACCCATTTTAATAAGGTTTTGTGTTTACACCAAACCTTAAAAAGAGCTGGGGAGAAGTACATTCTTCCTCAATAGAATTTTGATATTTCGTTCGAATGTCAATTATTCTCGTTAATTATGACGTCAGCATCTTATTTGTATGGCTTAGGATGCAGTAAATTCGCACGAAATTGATAAGTTTGAACTGCTATAACTTTGACACTAACAGTCGGATTTTCATGAAACTTGGCATGTGAATGCACGAGACTGTCTTCTATGTACTCCTAGGATGAACTTAAGGGAGTTTTTCAGTCAATTTCTAAAAGCTGGTAATATACTATTAGTAAGTATATTTGAGCTGATATCGGAACGGGACATCTCTCGAGGCTTAGATTTCACATAAATGTTTTACACAGAACCGTAAAAAGGGCTGGAGAGAAGTAGATTCTTCATAAATGTGACTTTAATATTTCACACAAATGTCAATTATTCCCGTTAATTGTGACGTCAGCATCTTATTTGCATGGCTCTGGAAGTAGTTAATTCGCGCGAAATTTGGTATGTGTATGCGAAATGTGGTCCTCTATGTTTTAGAGCTCCTAGGATGAATTTAAGGGGGGATTTTAGTCAATTTCTAAAAGTTGGTAATATAGTATTAGTAAGTTTATTTGAGCAGATATCGGAATGGGACATATTTTGAGGCCTAGATTTCATCTAAGCGCACCACCCTGATTTTTTTTGTATTTTTAGGTTGAGTATTTCCCGAAAATGAGACCTGTCTCACTTTAAGTGCGCACATTTTGACCCCTCGCCCGCGAACTTTGCAATTAACGACAAAACTAATATCAGTTGTGGAAAGTACTAATCGATACCTTTCATTTGATACCCTACACGATTATATCCGGGGAAAAAATTTTTTTGAATCCCTCCTTTCCATGTATGGGGGCCTCTCCTTAAACTCCACCTAAATTTATATCAGTCGCTGTATGCGTGGGATTTCATAGTTCCCATCTGTCCGCCAAATTTCGTTCGGATCGGTTAAACCGTTTTGGAGAAAAGTGCGTGTGACAGACAGACAGACAGTGGATCGATTTTAATAAGGTTTTTTTTTTATTCGAAACGTTAAAAAACATTTACAGATGCCGAAATTCAAAGATTCACGGGATTCACTTCCATGACATCTTATTTCAGAAAACTCCCATCCAACCAAACATTCCAATCACCAGAACTCACAAGAATTATGATCGAGCATAATTGGAACATTAGAAGAAATGGGGGGAGCAATCAAATATCCGAAAAATGAACAAAGCACCGGGATTCGATGACATCTCAGCAGAATTCATCAATTCAAGCGGTCCATGGACCATCAAAGCTATCCATAATTTCGTTGTCTCCATTTGGAACTCCGAACAGGTCCCGCAAGAGTGATCTAAAAGTGTGATATGCCCTATTTACACGAAAGATGAAAAGTTGATATGTGGTAATTTCAGATGCCTCTACTTTGTACGTCCTATTCACAAAAATTGTAGAGAGAAGAATTAGACTGTACGTCGATAAGACAATTGGTGAAAACCAAGGAGGTTTTCGGACTGGGAGATCGATCATTGATCAGCTTCTTGCAGCCAAACAGATACTAGAAAAATACTGAGAATTCAACATAGATGCCCACCTAATATTCGTGGACTTGAAGCAGGCATATGACAGTATTGATCGAAATGTACTGTTTTAGTTTAGTTTAGTTTACTGGGAGTAGCCGCAGTTCCGAGCATACAGGCCATTGTTAGTTCCATTGTACTATCCCCGTAAATCGCCTATTCAATGTCTGCCCGCCTACGGCGTTCGCAGGCCTTAGCCAATCTGAGAACATTCTTCAGATGCAGAGAGTGTGCAGATTCTTCATTGAAGAAACGTTACCAAGATGTCATCGTCTAAGATCTGAGGAGGCCGGACAGCTGCATATAAAGTGCAGGGCCATCTCCACCTCATTGGCCACACATAGCCGAAAACACCACCCAAATCTTTTCCATAGTAGTTCAAGGAGCAGTGTCCCTTTAAAAGCCCTACTAGGGTTTTCATGTTCCACTTCTCAAAGGACAACAAAAATGCCGCTCTGGTGATCCCAGGTTCTTTCACAAGGCTTTTCGCCTGCCGACAAGAGTTCAAATTTCTCCACTGGGCTGCCTGAATTCTTGCAATTTCACCCTTCATAGTAGCCAAAAGCTGGTTCTGCCGCTGCCACTGGACCATTCGGAAGATCAGGCAAGCCAGATAGATCCTGTTGATTGCTCGGATTTTTAAAGTTAGAGGACGCGGTCGATGGATCGAGAGCAGGTGTTAGCTTTCGCGATTTTTTTTCAAATTTTTCTGTTGCATACTTTCTGAGAATAATCTCGTAAAAGAAATGATCATTTCCTACCCTCCACACTCCCTCCCTTTACAGTTAATTCCAAAGCTAAGAAAACCCAGGGCACGTATTCTTACACTGTTCAAGATTCATAGAAGAAAGGAGAAACTTAGAGGAGACTCCAGGTGACATCCTATTACTGGAAAATTTTGTCCGGAGAATGCTAGCATGCGCTACGATCAACTCTATGGTCGTAGTGATCGAAAATAAACTGCGCGGTTACAAACTTCGCTCATAGGGAAAGAAAGATTAGCTAAGGTGAGCTAGCTAACGCCGCGTGCTGTAATTGGTGTTAATTGGTAAATCTCATACACTGACGTATCCAGGTTAGTGTCTATTCATCTCCTAAAAAAGACAGACAAGCAATTAACTGATTTGAATTTTTACACAAAATCTTAAAAATTAATTCACCCAGGGATTTTGAAAAATAATCCCATTTCACATGCTTTTTCAACAAGATAATAATGATTGTTTAGGGATTGAGGGATCCTAAATCCGAATTCACTTGATGCCAGAACGGACTAAATAGAGAGCAACTTACGAACACTTTTTTGGTTCACAGAACCTTCAATTGGGCTAAACAAAACGCAATCAGGCCGGAGTGTCAGTAACGCTTGAACAGTCCACAGCTAACCGGCGGCCGGATCGTGTGTGGAATCCAACTGGTCTATCAATTTGGACCATTGAGACGGCCGATGATCGACTGAAAAACGATTCGACCATCCGACCAGTCGGAAGGAGATCAGGCAAGCCGGTAAGTGTGTGGGATAAGGCCGACACTCGCCGGACAGGCCATTCAACGCCATTCACGGTCAAAGCGGAACTGATGGTGCCGTCCGGCTTGCCGTTATGCTTATGATTGGACAGAAAGTCCAACAGGCGGCCGGATGGACTGCGGACTATGACTTTTGCGTAAATTTCTATCATAGAAAAGAATATATGAGTCCAATCAGCACGCAAAATCTCATGCTAAACAAGATCTTCATGCAAGGGAGATGATATTATCCGCAACTTGGGATCAACTAAGTGTTATTTACAATGAAGCACTTCCAAGAAATCAGACAATTACTGCCAAAATTCAGTGTCAACGACTTCGCCGATTTGCAGAGATTCGAGTCTCAAGCGTAACATAATTTTGGCCGCCAATTGGGAGTGCATTAAGGCTTTGTACTCAGTGTCAACACCCTGCAGTCTGTTGGAAATGAGCAGGAATGCGCTTCGTTATCTAAGCGGCAAGTTGAAAGTCATTCTCCTCTGGGTTCTCAGTGCTAGAAACATAAGACCTAAAATGAGCGAACGGAAGAATTACCCAGCTAGGGTTCTTGAGGCAGGCAGACGCAAATGTGCATAGGATTTCGACGGGGGCATTTATTTCCTTTCACGTTTAGCTCAAGCTAGGATTAGGCTGCGGATACTAGGCAAACAATTCTTTGGAGATCTCGAAAAAATCTCTGGTTGCAAACGTTACGGACTGGCTCTGAAAATCTGAGCCAGCTGGATTCTGCTTTCCCCTTCCATTACCATAGCAGTCATAGTATTAGGAGTTTGTGTCATCAAAGCAGCGCACCGTAGTGCTGATTAAACTACGCAGATTGAACAAATTTTTGATGTATAGCGACCATGCTTTTTGCAACCGGTTCCTCGGCGCTTCACATTGTTTGAGGAAAATTTTTACCCCCAATAACCAGATAGTAAGGAAAACCTTCCGATTTTTTCTACTCAGGTACAAAATACAAGTTCTCGGGCGGTTTCCCCGTATTCCTTTGAAGGACAACCCGTGCAGGGAATCGAACTTCACAAAATAACCCACCCCTTGAGGACGTCGCAGTTCGAAATCTGAAACTAGCGATCAACTACTCCCACCTTAGTGGTCTCTTTCAATAAGGATCTTCCCGCCCTTGGTCCCATGGGGCTAGCAAGTAACAAAGGATCGCCTCCCAAAGGGTGGACGCATCGACTTATAAAAAAAATTATGCACACACTGAATATACATATATGCTCGACGACCAAGCTCTCAAAGCGTTCTTTGATGCGTATTATTTTAGCTAATATCTTTACTGCTACAGGATTCCTCTTCAATTGTTGCAATCAAAGCAGTTCCCCTTTTGCGAATTTACGAATAATTGAAAGCAGCAATTCAACAAACATTATAGGGGCATCGGAACATCTTCACGGATAGTATCATGATAACCGAGTTCCAATGCGTTCCACTCATCCCAGCGCAAAGTCATTAAAAGAGCTTTCAGCTTCTCACGTTTGCCCCCACATTTCGGTGAATAGTTAAGTGTTGATGCCCTGTTGGAACGTGGCTAAACATTTTATTCACACCAGAGATAAAGGCATGCTTAATGTTGACACATTGCTCATCACTGAGGGAGTGGCAGTTTGTTAGAAATGTTTGCCACAACAACAAAGTTTTCCCACCGCTAGATGACAGTTGGACTGCGGAAACGGTCTTGGGTTTGCGCTCTGTGATGATGGTCCTTTTTGTATAAGACACGGATCGTGTTACAGACATTCATGCTGATCAGGACGTAATCAATCAATTATTCATTATTATTGTATGTATGACCATCAATACCATAACTCCCTATCACATGCCCGAGCAAAGTGTTGTCACCTTCAGGAATCTGTTCTCCTCTCTATCAGAAATGTCTATTGACGTTTAGCTTAAGTGTGATACTCCTTAACCTGGAGGGGAATCTCGTGATCAATGTCTTATCAGAAACCGGTTTCCAGGTCATAAAAGTGTGTCTCGCTGTAGTTTTCAACGTCAGTCCGACCCCCATTTCACTTCGCTTATTCCCCCAAATGTCCAGCCAATAGTGTCGGAATTGAACCGAAGGGGCCTTGATACTTTTGCCGAGAGCCAAAAATATTCGCCGTGAAACCAGCTTCTATCCGAAGCTTAATGTTTCGATGGGAAAATAGTCTCGAAATGAACAGCTTGCAGGACCACAAATCTCTATCCATTTTAGTCGCCTTCGCCAACAAACAGAAAATACTTTGCGTGTATTTTTCGACCGCCGGTTATGCTTACCAGAAAAAGACATACTTGAAAAAGATGAATTCCTCTCAAAACATTGTAACTATGGAGTTCGTTTAAAAAAAACTCTTCAGCCTTTTAGTTCATCATCTCTCTCCATTTATCTAGCAAAATTGTATGAAGTTAATGGAACGTCATGGTAAATGAAAGCGGAAGCAAGTTTCCTGTTTGACTATCTTTGGCTCTCTGTCAAAGGTCACATTTACTACGACTCTGATACAGAGACTGCAAAAGATACAACGATGTGATTGCTCTAACTAAGAGTTCCTTGTTAGCGAGTTCGAATATAGAAGTGTTTAGTGGCTTAATTTCCTAATTTTCTGTATTTATGAATGTATCCTTGCATTGTACTGTTGCAGTGACATGAAATTCTGAGGATAGATAGTTTTATGTGTGTGAATATCTCTCCAGATGGAGGAGTGAACTAATTATTGCTAAACGCTTAATTGCATCATTTGCTCAGTCATGCACTCAAAGAGAAATAACGTCAGATCAGTTCAGGGATTGAGTGGAAGTCAGTGAAGCACAATATCTGTCCCGAAATAATCTCCACTTTGTACTGCATCCTGTACCTGTGGCATTTCCGTTCACGTGCATGCATATGAGTGCACATGCAAGTGCAGCATGCAGCCATTAATTCATGTTAGTAGGCGGAACTCGATGTAATTATCCAGTTTTAAAATCGTTTATTCCTTTTCCTTTGTACCATCATATTCATATGAACACATGAACTGTGATTGTGGCAGCACGGCACAGTGAACTCTATAAAGGATTCAAGTAATGTTGACCTACATACAGGATATTTACATGGCGGCGCTTTGATACTCATTGTTTTCCACCCACGTCACTCGCCAGCTTTCCACTTTGTATTCTTGCTCCTTTCACCGAGGTCTGATGTCAAAACTACATTCATAGTGTGAGTGCTTCAGTGAATTGGAGCACATCGCGGAGTATGAATGGTGGAGCACATGCATAATGCACAGTTCACATTTAGAGCATATTGATTGGAAAAGTGTAACTATGACCGATTGTTGACCGGCCAGGGACACTTAGGATAACCGAAGAGACAACATTACCTACTTTTTTCCGGCTCATATTCGTTTATTGTAGAGGACTGTGTTCGTGGGCACAAATGAAATGTTATTGCTATTGATCTAATGACAAGAAATCATGGCATTCGAAGGTGGCAATTGGAACAATTTATATTAGGACAGGCGATGTTGCAGGGAGGTTGTCCCACTGCCTGATTATAAAGTGTGCTGGCCAGAGCTCCATGGTTGAAATGGAGAGTAAGTCATATGAAGTATGGCGTGAAGTTGAATTACAAAATGTTTCGAAAGGTCACAAATGTATCTTTGATTCGACATAATGGTGCGTCCATTATGCTGGTGTATGCAGGACGAAATCACCTCTACTTTTAACCTAGAAACTCGCATTATTTCTTCAATCCTACAGATATTTTCCAACTTGAAAATGATCATTAACCTTTTTTCCCCATAAATTGCATGTCTAGATCATATACTTGCCTATGCTGACATGCAAGCAAATACATTCTTGCCTAGCGGATCAGCGCAGGAAATGGAGAAACATTTATTTGTTTAGGTATTGCGGCAAGCAATTGAATTCATGCTGCAGTTTAGGATTATTGTTGTTATGCGTGCAATTGAAAATTATCATTCGAGGAAATGGAGTGCAGCATGCAAGAGCGAGTTGGCAGTTTTTCTTTGAGTTTATCGTGTGCCGCTCAATTTACTTGGTCCGAATCATGACATCTGCAAATATTTTCAATTTTGAAATGGCATCGGGCATTTAACGAACGAAAAATTCGTCTATTGAACTGATGATGGTTGTGGAAGGAGGCAAGCCAATCGTTAATATTATAGATACAATGGAAAATAGCTCATAGATTGAGACTGAGGAAATCCGATAAAAAGTAAAAGAGTTCCTCTTAAAAGATACAGCAACAGAGAAAACTCGACGTGCTGGACTCATCTGTTTCTACTATACGAGCAATCCAGACGACAATGTGTATATAGATACTGGAACACTGATATGATCTAGCACGCAGCAGTATGCTTTAGTTGAGTATTGCAGAGCCCAACTCCAACCATGGTCAAGAGGTTTGCCGGAAAAGAGGAGATAACAATATCTACCTGTATATTGTCCTTCAAAATACAAAAAATTATTGGAACAATTACCAAAAAAAAATCATCTGAGCAGTTCTAGGTTTTTTTTTAAAGTCGATGTTGAGAGCCTATGTTCTAAAAGAAATTGGGAGACATGCATGGTGGCTCTGTTTGCGACCACATTGCGGTTTAAAGCTTCTTTGGATTATGTGTGGAGTTACGACTTACAATTCAAGGTAATTCACTACAACTAAACACCTCCCCATCGTCAGAGAGCTAGCCTGGAACCTTTGTCACATTATTTCAGGCTAGTCCCCGAACTCTCGCGCCTTGCGGAGCCTTCAAATCAGGGAATTCCGTTCACCAACTTTAGGGGAGAGGACAGGAACTGTGAGTTCAAGGAACCTCCTGCCATCCGGCTCCTCTACCGGCCAATCTCTATCTTCTTAGCAACGAGAAGGGCCCGAACGTAATGGGCGACACGATATCCCGAACTCCAGACATCCCGGTTTTGCGCCGCGGTCCACAAATTCGATATCTCTCAAAGCTGCCTGACGTCCTGGCCTACGCCATCGTTCCATCTCAAGCAGAGTCTGTCTCGTCTTCTGGAGAGAGATGCTCTGTGTTTAAATACAGCTGCGAACGAATCCCATTCCACCTTCCATAAGAGAAGAAAGTGTGATGGGCGTCGTCCAAAACGTCGTCGTGCAAAACACACAATCCGGAGATCGCGCCTTTCCAATCTTGTGCAGGTAAGACTGAAAACCTCCACGCCCACTTAAAAATTGGCTAAGGAAATAGTCAGCCTCATCATGCTTCCATCCAGCCGTGCACCTAAGTTGCCGATAGGCCGCGCAGTCCGTCTGCCTCTAGTTTCATTTTGCCACGACAGCTGCCACATTTTTAGAGTGCGTTGCCGTTCTTCATGAGCAAGAACCTCCCTTGGAGCATCTCCATTGCGCTGGTAAAGGGCTCCACGCTCCTTAGCAAGAAGGGCAACGGGGATCACCCCGCGATGACCATCACGGCCGGTTCAGAGACAGAGCGGTACGCACACGCTACCCGCAAAGCTCACCGTCTCTGTACTTGCACGAGACGCTTATGCGCCGTAGAGTAGGACAGACTGCGTTGAACTGATCAGGAGACGTTGCCTACTAGACGTAGGACTCCCAATTTTTGCCATTAGCCTACTTAACGCCGAAATTCCAGCAGCAGCCTTGTTCGCTGCTGCTTTGATTTGCTCAAAAAAGATCATCTTTGAATAAAGAGTCAGCCCGAGCTACTCTACCTCTGATTTTGACTCGATTATCGACTCGCCGAACGATATGGGACGCACGGTTAGAATTCTCTTTTCAATCAGGATGACTGCTTCGGTTTTTTCCGGTGCAAGGTTGAATCTCTGAGTAGTCATCCATCCGCTTACCCGTCACATCAATATGCCAAGTCTGTTTGCGCCTGTTCGACAGTGCTTCCAGCAACATGCGCCGCGAATGCATCTGCATAGCTGCGGGTTAGCCCTTGGAGTGTGCAAACCCGTTGTATTCGACGAAAGCGACCAAACCCTAATCGTTGAGGGATTCACCTAAAATTGCATTTATCACGAAGCCCATTCGACCCGATTCTTTGAAGCTTTACAACTCTGTGGCCGTAACCGCAGGGGTTCGCGTTCACTGATATGAATGAGTGTAGGTTTTAATTTTTTGATACGAAAAGGACCCTGGGTCTACGCCTACATGGCTGAAAGGCACGTTAAATCTCCTCATACTATAGGTAATAACGTTTACTCTACTGTACATAGAATAATAATAGTAATCGTCGGCACAACAATCCATATTGAATCAGGGCCTTGAAGTGTCTTAGAGCACTTCATTCAAGGCCAAGGCCACACTACAGTAACACTGTAGGAGGCAATGTAGTCAGCTGTGCACCGACTCGAGATTATTACCCTGCTTAGACTCAGGCCCTCATTCACAGCTGAGTCGACTGGTATCCGACGTCCAGTGGCGATAACAAATCCCTCTGCCACCAGTGAGATTTGAACCGCGACCTTCCGCTAGGACAACCCAGCGCTCTAACTACTTGAGAAATCCGGACATACTACATAGAATGTTTGCAATAAATCGATACAAAAGCCTCGACTATGTTTCAATGGGTATTAGGCGAAATAACAAGCAGAAAATATCAGAATTGATCAACTTCGGGATCGTCGGAAATTTCAAACTTCAAGCTTTCTATGGATTAACCTGCTGTTCTTCTTCTTGAACTCAAGTTTAGCCCAATTCTGTGCAACTCATCACCACTGTGGTTGTTTAATTAATTATGGTTGCCCTTCGCCCGTCGGTGGAGTATAGCGCGCTAAACACACCTATGCGCCACCGTTCGCGGTTATCTGGAATGTACTTCAGCCTTCCAACTCCTACTTCCCGAGGCGATCGCACTCCTTCTCTACTGTTTTGCGCGAAATGGCCTTGAAGCGACTCCACTGTATGGCGTAGCCAGCAATGAAATTGTGCTAGGCCAAGTTTTTGGTTTGAGATAGTTTCAACCCAGCATGCTCCGATGATATGACGCAGATAGGTATTGACGAAAGTTTCTAGCTTTTGGGTAACAGTGGAGTTCACTTTTCATGTGCTGCTCTCATATAGGAATACAGAAAGATCCTACCACAGAGCAGTCACAATTTGCTCTTAATGTTGGGATAACTCCATTTCTAGATTTTAGAAAAGGCAGCGAAAGGAAATCTAGTACTGTTAATGCGTTGAGCAACATTCATCCATCGATGTTCCGCCCATTAATGCAGACAGGGAGACTTCGATGACCCGTCAGACTGCGAACCTTGGTTTTCTGGTGTTTATCTTCAGTCCAACTGTATTTGCCTCTCTTTCCAAATTCAGAGCCATTTGTCCAAGATCCATTACCCGATGAGGGAGGAAACATATGTCATCAGCGCAGTCGAGTTGTTTGAGTGAAGATGGCATAGCCCATCAAATTCTTCTTCCGGACAAAGCAGCGTGAAGAGCATCACCGATAAATTCTCCAAGATTTTACCTCGACGCAGCACGTGAAATTTTACACCATAATATATCGCCCTGATAACAGCTATTAGTTTCTCTGGAATGCCCCTCCTGCGTAGAGCGCACCAGATACACTCCGTGTTCACGCTTCCTCGAAATCGATGAAGAGCAAATGCAGCGAAATTTGAACTCCGCGGACTGGTCCAAAACGATCCGTAGGGTACTGAATGTGATCAAAGCAGGACTATCCCGAGTCTTAATCAGACTGCTCTCTACTGATCAAGCGTTCGAAATATTCTTTGATGCGTTTCAGTATTATTTTAGCTATCATTTTTGCAACGGCAGAGCGCACGCTGATTCCCCTCCAATTGTCATACTCAAAACGGGTCCCCTTCTTTGGATCTTGACTAATCCCCTACTTCCATCTCCTCGCCGGATGTGAAACGGTTAAGAAGCATGGTGGGGTGTTCTTTCCACCTCCACAGTTGTGCATTATCTTGGATAACAAGTCGACCGTTCACGTCCTTCATAGGACCATCGAAAGATTTGCGGCCACGTGCAAGCTCGTGCAGGATTCGAAAGTCAGCTAGATCTTGTGTTGCTCCTTCGGGACGTGGCCGACGACCTGCGCAGCACCCAAGAAAGGAGCATTTTTGATGGCGGGCTAATCCTCATCGATATTCTCAAGCGAGCCACCCAGTATATCTGCAGTCCCATCAACAAGATAGCTCTCCCACTGTGGAGCGGACGAAGCACGCAAGCGAACGTAAGCAACAATCAGATGGTGATCTCTTTCAAAGCCGATGTCAGCGCTTCTCTTGTCTAAATCTATTGGCAGGCTCTGTGTTCGAACAATGTGCCACAAATGACGGGGCGATGGAAGTTGTAGAAATCCACGAACCTCCCACCATTACCGTTGCGGTCGCCAAGACCATGTTCGAGCAAGATGTTGTCAGATTCCACCTTGACATTCGGATCACATATCGCGACCACAATGTCACCTTTAGGAAGCGTCTCTTGCACCGCGTTTAATTCAAGCAATTAGCAGCGAATCGAAATTCTGAAGCAGTGGAAAAAGAAAGCTTGTGAAGATGTAGCGTTGTTGAATACAAGTAAGTTATTCTGAGACACCATGATTCGTGCGGGGGTCATATGTTCGCACTGAAGATGATACCAACTGAAGGGATCACTAGACCAGACACCGAAATCCTAACCAGCTATTAGTATAAAATTTGATAGATAATCCATAATCTATGGAAAAGCTTAATCGAGTTTCCAAGTATTTGCTATAAATTAAAAAGAGGATATTTCAGAACGGACTGTCCTCTTCATCAATGTGCACACTAATGAAGGGGACAGTTGGTTCCCGAAACACAGTACTTGTGACTCGAAATTTCAACCATTTGTAATTAAAATGATGAAAATCTGTAATCCATCCACCAAAGAAGGAAGGACAAAATATTCCCTGCTATACTAAAAATGTGACGACACTATTATCTGCTAAAATTGCTTTCTAATCTAAAACACAAATATTTTATCCACTCCATGAAATTCGCTAATTATTCTAACCGAACCGCTAATAATCGAGCGCGATAAGCTTCACTATGTACAGTCAATGTAGAGCTAAGCAAATATGTAAACTTCGTTTATAAACTATTGTCAACTGACGTATGTATCTGAACATCATATATAGTACGTAGATCGCAGATACAAATAAAGTCCTACAAGGTGGGTTTCATGTTACATGAAGCATAACAAAGTTGTCAAGAATTTGCCAAATACAATTGCAATTGTAGTTCCAATCAATGAACCGGGAAATTTACGGAAAAATGAACGAGTAATGAAAAACTGGACGCTGCACCTTATTTTTCGCTTTGTTATGCATGGGCGATAGGAGGGCGCATGCCGTAGATATTTGCATGTTGGACTGCAATGCATTGGTGGTTAGTTACATGAAAAGTCGTAAACGATTTCAATTACCCGAAGTAGGAGATTATTTGAGCGTAACTGGTGATTAGATATCGTGCACCATCTTGGCGATACTTACTAAAATACCATATTTTGTCGTGTATCAGTGATTTTGTACTTTTTATAGCGCAGTAGGTTAGTTGGTTTGGCGAGGGGTTAGGCAGTATAAAGGTAATAAAAAATAAACTTAAACTGTTTCTCGAACAATATACAGCTTGACTCCCATAACTTTCCAAAGGAAAAATTCCCAAGACTGAAAACATATTCGATTTTTCTTTTCTTTAATTGTGGTCAAGTTATTTATTGGGGGAAAGGCAGCGGCAGGAAAATAGAGCCGGTTGCGAATATCTAGCTGGCCTGTATCTTTATTGTTCTAAGTTGGACTGGTGGAGAGATGGTGAGAGAGAACATTTCCATTCCTTTTACTATATAGCAACTTTTCGTAAATCGTATCCCGCTCCATATTAATCAAAATTAACATCTCTGAAGTACTCATTTCAAATAATCACCTTCAGTTTATACCCTAAACCCACTAATCGTAAATCAAATCCGATTTAGTAACTCTACAATTATATACTTTTGAAAATTATAATTATCGTTGACTTTTCTTTCTTGTAAGTAGCATTGCAATGCTATATACTTTTGCATACAAACGCCCAATTAAATGCATTTTTAGCTAACAACACTTCTGAACATTTGGATTTGAAACTACCGAGTATATTTTGTACTATATTCGCATGCCGGCAAGTGCAGCAGGGTTGTCCTTGGGCACGGGAATCAACATTTTTGATCATCGCTCCAAAAAAGGAACAGATTTTTCAGTATCGGGTGACAAGTTTATGACAAGAGTAGCGTGTTTTTGCTGCGAAGAGACGTTCTGGCTACATTCTTACCACAGTAATGAAGCTCTAACATGTAGCGTTCAACCTTGCTCGCAGCCATCAACAGAGCTCTTAGCACCTTATGTTCATCGACCACGATTTCACAATAAGAAAGTTCTTTTGAGACATGGTCGACAATTTCTGCTTTCGTAACGATGGACGACAGCCAGATCGCGTAGATGGTCTTATGGAATTGGGGGTCGACGCTCTGTTTTCCTACCAGCAGACACAATAGTAGTAGTAGCTCTCGGCAAATGACTTCTAGAAAGCCTTTCATAACTGGCAAATATGTTGTACCCTTGTGTTGTACCTGGAAGCGCAAGGGTCCTGATTTGAAAACTATTAAGGATTTGTGTTGATATGGGCAATAAATTATTGTTTACAAAATCAGTCATGAGCGCCCTGATCATCTGATATTTGGACGAACTTAACATCTTCTTTTTATCTGCCCCTAAGCCTACACTGACTTTTTTTACACTTGCACCAAGGAAGCAAAGATGCAGCTGAATATATCAGCACATCCTTAGTGGGAATGGTTGCTTGCTTGCTTGAATGATAAGGGAACCTCACTGGTAACCTTCAAAACGATCAGTAGATCCGCAGCAACTCTCATCTGGTCTCCCAATTTGCGTAGCACAAAATAAACGAGCATATAAGAAGGGAAACTTTCGCGATGGTGGCTGGAAACTGTCTTCAGGGGAGCCAAGAGTACGTAAGGCCGAGCTGGGAGTAGGGTCACCCAACTAACGAATATCTGATTCCCTGCTGGCTATGTCTTAGGAGCAAGCAGATCTGCAGGCGGGGTGAAAATGATCTCGAGCCACTTGACCAAAAATGGAATGATCGTCTCATGCAACACACTCTGAGCCGGAATCTGTGCTGTGTTATGAAATTGCTTCAAATATCAGCGCATCTTGGTGAAGGGGCATTCCACAACTAGTGTTTTTTTATAATCGACGCATTAACGAAAGTCTCAAATGCAAAATTTGCCAGTTTCATTCGCCCTATCGCGCTCTATGGTTTTCATCCGATACCGAGCCGACTATGCACGACAATGAACAACACCTCGCTGCGACAAAGATGTTTAGTTGGAACAGTGGCCTAACACATCCGAAATGAGGACATTCGCGATCGACATGGGGTTGCATCAAACATGAGAAATTATGAGAGGCGCCTCTGATGGTATAGACATGTAATTCACGCTGAGGAGAACTCACTTGACTGGCCTGAGCATAGAAAGCGATGGGAAACAACCATAACAATGACAGCGACGGAGTGTCGGGGTAGTTAACGCTTTTCTTCCATTTAGAAGTTAATGGCACAACCTCTCAAAGCCGTATATCGCTCGAGAATCGGACGATCAAATGTATCACTCATTATTTGGCTCGCGAACAGTTTTTTACGAAGTATAAATATACTAACTATAAGCTTCATAGAGTCAAAAAGAATGTCTACCTAAAGAGACTTCAGCCAAACCGATGAAATAATATATGCAACATATAAGTTCTAATCAACGGATATCTCGACAAATTTAACATTTTCTTCGGCACCAGGGATTTGAAACAATTTACTCCTAAGTCAACAAAGACCTTTTTCACTATTTGGACCAAGGAAGTAAAGATACAGCTAAATATATCAGTATACGCTTAGCCTAATGCTTTTTTGCTGTTATCCACTGTTCTGAAGGAATAGTAAGGAGCCTCTTTTGGTAACCCCAAAGCAATCGGTAGATTTGCAGCAGTTGTATACCTCCAATCTGGTCTACTAACTTAAGTTACACACAATGAACGAACATATAACAAGCGAACCTTTCACTAATAACTGCAATCCAAGCCCAACATTTTAACGTTCTCCGCTAGGAGGTGAACTGTGGATGCTGTTTACGAATGTGAAAAGTTGAAGTAAGCTTGAATAGCTTCCAAAAGTGTAGATATTATTGACGAGAGGATGCAGACATGAAGTAAGGTATTCGCGAAAGTAGATCACCTTCGTGCCTCCCATTCTTTCCCCGCTTGCCTAAAATCCTGCTTCAATATGAGTTAACCCGGATGAGTGTGCATGTATACTACACTAACGTAGTCCCCAGACATTATAACAGTGCCATTTATAAAATGTGGTCACGTCTGATAATACCTCAGGTTAAAGTTACATAATTTAGGAAATATTCACATGGATCTGGTAGGGGTTGAACCGAAGCAACAGGCGGGGATCACCTTCTTTGCATACACTTTCAGGTAAATTTCTAGAATACAGTAATATGTTTTAATGAAACTTATGGAGAATGGGAAGATCAATCGACCATCCTGAGTGGCCGAAGACGACCTAGATGGAAGAGCTATCCCATAAATACTGAAACTCCATCTGTGCTAACCAGGCTCGTGAATGTGGGGGGTTGCCCAGAGATGCGAGGTTGCCACCAAAAACCAGATCCCAGGATGCCAAGATGGGTGTAGAAACGATCCGCTGAGAACGTATTAAGCGGTCGTGCCTGGAATCCAAGCGGCGAATCGTCATCGTCCGAGTCGTTAAGATCGTTCATATAGTCGAATCTCGGATCCGAACCTGTCATCACGTTCGTAAAAATTACGGTTATGTCTATCGTTATGTCTGTAAAAATTGTCTCTATTCAATCCATCGTCAAGTCTGTCCTCTAAATGAGATGAAGCGCTGATGTTGAGCTGCTTGATGCACTGAGTGCGTATTCGGGTCCGAGTCTTGAAGCACAGAAAATTGCCCTCGAACCAATCTTTGGACACGTGAAGCGACATATGCGTCCGTTGCTCTAGCATCCCGCGTGAGAGATCAAAGTGCTCAAAGGACCCCCACATTCCCGAGCCTGGCTAGCACAGAGGCGTGCAAAAACGTGTCAACCGAACACTCTGATGGAGCTTCAATATTTGCAGTCATGCCTCCATCCCCCCTAAAAACTACACCTACATCGTTTGTTTTACACAAAAACTTAAAAACGGACAACACCAGGCAAAAAAGAAGTGTTGAAGCTAGCTACATCAATGGAGGACGAGCTGTTTGCCACAAACTCGATCCGGAATTGTTAACCAGGGTTGAGGTCAGGGGGAACGCATTCTCTACCTTGATTTCTCCTGGTTGATCCTTAGATCCCATGGGATAGCATGCGAGGACCAGCTCTTCAGGAACTTTAGCGGTGCGTGCTTCACGATTAGCGACGTTTCAGAACGAAGACGTAAGGTTGCCTCATACGACGAGATTCTCAGGAGACCGGTGGCTTGCATGTGGTTGCCGAAGGCCCGCATGCATAAGAACAAGCTCGTCCAACCTTTGCCTCCTTAAAACCTCAGAATTCCCACGGATAACTGGGTAGTGATTAAGGAGGAAATGAAAAAGTGAAATCTATGAGCGATAATACGGCCATCTGATTGTGGATCAAATCCGACTCAACAGGTTGCGGTGGGCGGGTCACCTAATCCGTATGGATGAGGATAATTCAGTCCGGAAAGTCTATACCATATCTATGTTAGAAAAAGAAGACGAGGCGCACCCTGCCTGAGATGGAGCGATGGCGTAGGTCAGGACGTCAAACAGCTTTTAGCGATATCGAATTGATGGACCTCGGCGCAAAACCGGTGTGTCTGGAGTTTCTTATTAAGGCAAGCCTATACCGAAAACGAGTTGTTGCGCCGTTGATGATGATGACTGAAAAGGCGAACTATAAAGTGCGATCCGGAATTAGGAACGCAAAGTTGAAACCAGACAACGGCCTGGACCCAGGGCGCGCCGTCAACGAGCTTTTAGAGGAGACGAACATCGACGTTCCCCTTATGCAAGCAAATAATACTGACGGTGGCATAGATAAATCTGCAGCGCTCGAGGTCTGGTTCAGTTAACCTGCTGGCATTGTTTCCAAGAAGGGCGAACCATTGAAGGGCTCCAAAGTAAATATTACAATTTACGCCTCAGCATAAGGGACTCTGATCGGGACAGACGTAGACCATATATCCTCGACAAAAGGAGCCTGCGCACTTTTCTGTGTCCGAACCTGAGTCCCATCGAACTAACAGTCGTTAAGCTGGAACAGTTGGGAGCCGAGAGCATGCGTATCTCCTCGGCTTACATGGCTCATTACCACCAGAAGAACTACAATATTTTGCGTCCACTATCGCAACGAAAAAAGCCAACCCGCTCGAGCAGCTCGGATATCAACGAAGGAGGTGAGTGTCTCTTTGACATTATTAATAATCCATACCTATCGACGGGTGACAAGAGGTGTGCACCAACCTTCCACTTCCTTAGCTGGGAGAAATGGTACAATTGGCACGATAGACGACCTAGAGTCAATGATTGGGACTCAAAGTTTCGTTTCATCCAAAATACAGCTAAAAGACATTGCCACCGTGGTGAAATGAAGATCTGTCCAACCCGAGGAAGCTTATCAAGGAGGTCTCAACATCTGCTACAGCCAGAAACACAAGGACTGGCTGAAGAGGTACAAATCGACAATCAAGAATGGCTCCAAGCAGCCCTTACTAGTCCTTATCAGAACATTGAAAGCAGCAGCGAGTATGTGAAACTCAGTAAGATTCTGCCCAAGGAACGGAAGAGCCCATCGCAGCCAGGAGGCTCCTAAACAAAATCTTCTGATAAGTTTCTGGAGCTGTTAGTTCATACGCACTTCCCCGCCAACGAGACGGACTGTGAATCAGTGCCTTGCTTGGAGCCCCAGTCTTGTGAGGTTATCAAGTCGGTAATTACCGAAGATACAATCAGCTGGCACCAAAACGGCAAAATAGCTCACCAAAGCGCTACTTGGACTCCCCGAGTGGCCACCAATATCTACATTCGATGGACCTTTATAGAGTTCGCACTTTGCGCAATAATATTTAAAAAAAAAACAACTTGAATGCGAATATGTTCGAAATGGAGAGCATTTTCAGATAGCGTAGACATTTACGGTAACAAAAACTAGCAAGGCCGGTCCGCATACAGAAAACAAAATTATTATTAACGCTAGCTCCCCCGAATACTTTTTTTCAACTAATCTCGTAGACATGTGTTCTCGGAACACGATCTATGTTTGCACTTGACACCAACTGAAGCATATATGGTGTACGGAACCCCCTCAAAATTTCGACTGCGTCACAACATTGCTTCGTCGACAACAATTCCATTTCTGAGTGCAACTTCGGAAATAATAACAAAATTGTCGGTGAATATTGAGCGGCATCGAGTTGTGAAGCAAGACGAGGTGCATACGAGACCAACTCAACCCCCCAATGGGCCCAGGTATGCTTTTTACGGAGCTCCCAATCGAACGACAGCGTGGTGCTACCTGTGTAATTAAATAAGAGGAACTTCCATACGCCTCGGACGTTGGCGGTTGAAGTTCGCTTCCACTAGAGAAGACTCCAATTACACAGAGAACGTTGGAGCCAACCACAACACAATAGGGAGCGTAAGTCTAGGTTACGCGGAGTGTCACTCAGGAGGTTAATCTGCTCAAAGTTGACCTTACCAATTACCTGCTACCCGCTAGCGCCCTACTAGGGAAGCCGCAATGGTTCGAGGTCGCATATGCATTGGCAGTGACTCTTGTTTCACCTTATCCGCTACCGTTTGGGTAAAACAATAGTCGCAACTTCCCGATCAGGTGACTGTGGGGGATGATGATGGCGGGCTGCATCCAATGCCACCAGGAACTGCCTGGAACGTGGTTGTTCCCTTCTCCTCCTGGTCGCCTGCAGTCAATCATTCACGTTTTCGTCATTAAGGACTTGCTCGAAATATTGAGAAAATGTGCCTGCCAGCGACAGGTACAGCACACAGTTCCCTCGCGTTCGAGTCTATCACCGCAAGGACGTTACTGACGCGACGTAACCACTTACTCCTGTCAGAGCAAAGGCACCAAGGTCGTAAGACACCCGTACGTCCTTCGCCCTTTTGAAGGCCTTTCAGAGTGTTTTTAGACAGCATGTGACGTAGGGCCGTCCTTCACATCCCTGCTGAGCAGACCCGAGTAGTGGTTATATATTTTTTACGCCAACTTCGCCAACGATGGAGTCAAGTGGCGACGCCGGGGAGGTGCTGCTTTTACGTAAGTCGTGGCTAGACAGGAACCCATGAAAATCTTAGTATGGCCTGAACGAAGTTCAGCTGAATGGAGAACGTGCGAGAGCAGAACATCTCCGGACTCCATTCAAAAATGGTGACAAACATGTTATCGTCATCAGTGGGCATTCGAGTGGAAAAGGCATCGAACCCACCTGCCCGACTAATGACCACCCGAAGACAGAAACTCCTTAGACCAGGACGCAGACGACATGGCCAACGCGATAGACATTTCGGAAACATTTTTATAATTCCTGATTTCTACTTACACTTCACAAATTACAAAATCTTGCGGGCCCTTCTTGTGGGAGGTTCAAGCGGAACGCGACCACCTCAACTTTAGCACTTGCACCTGCGAACAACACCAGGTCGCGGTCACTGATTCGAACGTTGACCGTTTTCCTCGCAATCTCATCAATTTTCCTCGAGGGAAAATTCGAAATTCTTTAAGGACACACACAGAAAACAACAAAGAACTCTTACACGATAAGCGCCCGAACAAAAACCACCAACCGACGGCAACGGCTTAACAATCACAGACTTCTCAGCTGTCAAACGCGACGACAAACTGGCAAAAAAACACTGCAAAAGGTACACCACGACTGTCCGATTGGAAACGGAATTGGAAATGGGAGTCTGATTGGAATGTTGACGTCAAACTGCCCGAAAACCATCATAGCGCAGACTCAGCGCATATTTCAGGTAGAGGGCCTCGCTGGGTATTCCTGCGGTTCGAGTATTTGGAGAATACATAAATTCTACTTTAAAACTCCATTTCCTAATGCATATGAATCATTTCCCATCGGATTAGAATTGATAATCAAACTCGTGTCCTTTTTAATCAAAGCGTTTGCCTCGTCTACAGAAATTCAAGAAAAGAATTTAGAATCCCAAATTTACACAACCCTATTTTCTAGTCCCTAATCGAACCACAGATGAATTCAATGTTAGACCTGAAAACTAGAGGGCACTGGAAACATCCGAAAAATTGACAGACAACATTTCATACTAGAACCAGTTTTCATCATTTCCGCAGCATATAAACCAACCATTCTCGACATTATCGTTATATGTGTCTAGAGAAGTGTCGGAAGAAATTCTTTGTCGTACTGACTGGCGACGGATGTAACTAAATCGCGAGCAATTATGATAGATACAGATTCGTAAGAATTTATTCTAGAACCTTTTCAAAATATATTTTGAAGCTTACGGAACTCTGCCATGCTAGTATGCTAGTCCCAAACCCAGGTAAAGGAGAAGAGTTTGGGGTAACGTTCTCAGTAAAACAAAAATAATATGCTGAGATCAGGGAAAGAGATAAATAGAGTATAGTTGGAGTTATTCCACTATGGTAAATCCTACCTGATCTCTCTTGGTGACAGGCCCCGCGACAGGTCGACCAAGAAAATGCATACAATGTCGTTACAAACATGATGATCGGATTGAGTCACAAGCCTCGGAGAATTGCTAGGGCGTCCACCTCAGTCGACGCGGCAGGACGGGCCTCGGTCCTGTCGAGAAACGGGCAGGACGTAAGGAAGTTAGTGCCCTAACTGAAAAGACCGAGGAACTCACAAGAGCCCTTCGGAAAAGACGCATTGATGTCTACGCTCTGCAAGAAACCCGATGGTCTGGTGCCAAAAGCTGCGACATTCAACACGAACGCGGTAAAAATGACTATAAACTTCTCCATTTTGGTAATCCACACACTCAATATGGTGTTGGCATTGCCATCTCAGAGGGTTTTCGCGATGCCATTAAAGAAGTCGAGCGATTTGATGATCGGCTGACGACGCTCACCACTATATCAGCCGAAAGCACTATTCACTTCTTCACCGCATACGCACCACAGACAGGTCGACCTGATGCCGAGAAATATGCCTTCTGGCAATTTCTGTATGAAAAGACTTGTCACGTGCCTGGTGTAGACTAGTTCGGCCCACAAGACCGTTACGGCCGAAGAAATGATTAGTAACGACTGCCTTGCCATAACCGTCAACGACTACTCGGATCGATGAAGCAAATTACTGTGTCAATTACATCCAAGGATTCCAAGACGAATTTAAACTTGCTTCAGGTAAGTCTGTCTTCAAACGAAAATAAACGGATTCGGGCATCTTGGACAATGAGGCCCCAGCAAACAAAAACCGCTTTTAGCTTCTCTCTGACAACGAACATCGCCCCGAAGCAATTAGCTTTTTCTCAACCCCCCCCCCCCCCCCCCCCCCCCCATTTTTTTGTATGGACTGACACCCAGGGCACTGGACCTTGTAATCAAGAACATAGACAAAAATGCCAAATTTGAAATTACGAACCTACTGGTTGACAGGCTCAAAGTTCGGCTCACTTGTCCCAATATCCATAAGAAACTAATACATCTAATTAAGATCACCAAACTGGAAGGCCATTCCTTCACGCTGAAAGAGGAAAGCCAACCATCATCCCCAAAGGAATCTCCCCCCATGAGTTCACTCCCGAAGACGTGGCTTCGAAAATTAAGGAGCTAACGCAGATTACGTCTGTCCGCGTAACTAAGCTTTCCACCTCGTGGTCACGAGCCAATGACACCAATCTGAGCCTCTTCCGTGTTACTTTCAACTCTGAGGCAGAGGCCAATATAGTCACAAAAAAATACCGTACTTTATCAACGGATTAGCTGGGAGAAACCCCGAAGAGGGGACGTCACCCAATATTTCAATTGCCAACAATTTGGCCACGTATCCTCAAACTGTGGATACGACCCCAGATGCGTGAAGTGCGCAGGCCCACACGCCTCCAGGGACTGCCCCCGTTCGAATGTAGAAGATAACGCCGAAAAGGAGTCGGCGGCGCCTCTCAAATGTGCGAACTGTGGCCAACTGGGTCCCCAGCCAACTTCTCCAAATACCCCCGTAGGCTGGAATCAATCCAGCGTAAAGAGAGGGCTAAAAGAATCCCGCACTCACGATCTGCTCCGTTCTTCCCCAACTATGATAGACCCTCCTCTGGACCGCCCCTCCCTCACTGACCTCGTCTTTCGCCGCAGTGGCCAGGAGTCGAGTAAGACTCGAAACCCTCAGCCCTTTATCGGCTTCACATTCTTCCATTCCCGGAGGCTTCTTCATGAAAGCCAGTTTCCTATTCAATATGTCATTCTCCTCTCCGTGATACACAATATCTGACTTTTACCACAACTATCTCTGTCACCCTCTTGAAGACAAACCCGAAGCGTACTTACAATTCCTCTTCAAATTGCTAGACAACCAAAATGAAGGTGCTCACACTCAATACATCCGTTCATTCTCTGTGGCGACTTTAATCTTCCTATGCTCTCCTGGCCCTTCCCTCCCTAATAACTCGACCCACCCTTCCCTTCCTCCATCCACTTTCATGTACACCTATGGCGCCCTCCAGCTTAACTTTTCTAGAAACCACTTAGATTGCACTCTTGACCTTGTCCTCTCTAACCTTTCTGTGCGTTGTTTTTCCCAATCGATGTTCAGCTATCCCGACTCCACTCCCCCGCCGCTCACAAGCCTACCAAGTTCAACTTTCGTAAGGCGAACTTCGAAGGTCTGAACTCAGCCTTGGCGTTAATCAACTGGGTTCCCCTCCTCTATCCATTTACGTGTGATCAAACACTCAACACTTTCTATACCATTTTATCTGATATTCTTCCTTGTTACGTTTCCTCCTCTCCTAAGTGGTTTACGCTCTTACTCCGTCTGGTTCACCACTGAAGTTCACAAAAAACTACGTCAAAAACAGACTATGAGAAAGAAGTTCCTGTCTTCTAGAAACGATGCTGACTTAGGTAGGTAGGTAGGTATCAGTGGCCGCTCCGAGGAGCCCAATTAGCGCTTTCGTGCGCCGTTTTGATGCCACAAACTCCTAAGACCGTGACTGTTGTTATGGGAACAGGGAAGCAGAGTCCAGCCGGCTCGGATCTTCAGAGCCAGCCCGTAGCATTCACGAAGGAAAGCAGCTCTCCCACCCTGCAGCTAGAAATCTCGCTGAGGTTGCCAAAGAATGGTTTACCCAGTGCCCGCAGCCTGACTTGAGCCAGAGCTGGGCAATCGCAGAGAAAGCGCATGAGGGTTTTCCTTCCTTCTCCGCAGCTTCGGCAATGCGAGTTGTAGGGTAAGCCGAGCCTAGCACCATGGTCCCCTATGGGCCAGTGCCCCGTGCAGACCGCCGTAATCTTGAATGCATTTGCACGCGTCTGGCACAGGAGCTCTCGTGATCGGGCTATGGTATAAGCGGGCCAAATTCTCCTTGACTTAGCACAGCTTGTAAGCCTTCGCTATCTCAGGCCCGCGGTTGCTAGGTAGTGCGAGTAGACTCGGCCCCCGACAGCCGCCAGCGGAACGCCGATTGTATTCGCCGAGGGACTGCCAAGAGCAAAGCCTCCGTCAGCCCGCTCATTCCCCTCTATGTTCCTATGCCCGGGAAACCAGAGGAGAGTGACCTTGAGCGTGCCGCCCAGATGGTTAAGCGCGTCTCTGCACTGCCCCACCAGCCGGGAAGATGTCGTCTTTGAGTACAAGCCTTGATGGCCGCTTGGCTGTCGGTCAGAATGGCTATGTTACGCTTGGGGCTCGAATCATGCTCCAGCCATCGACAGACTTCCAATATCGCCAGTACTTCCGCCTGGAATACACTGGCGAAACCTGAGAGACCATACGACTTGGATACACCGTGTGTATTCGAGAAAACCCCCGCGCCGACTCCATAGGCCATCTTTGATCCGTCCGTAAGGAATACCGTGTCATAGTCTTGCAACACGCCGCCGGTCGTCCTCTTTGCCGTGGTTGGAAGGTCCACAGCAAAGTTTCTCGTGAAATTCAGCTTGCGTGTGACATAGTCCGTGGGGGATGCCAAAATTTCTCGAGGTATTTCATCTAGGATGTTGCTGTGGCCGTAGGACTTTGCTGTCCAGCATCCGGACTCACGTAGTCTGACGGCACTGCACGCTGCAACATATTTGATGTGGAGGTCTAGGGGGAGGAGATGCAGGAGTACATTGAGGGCATCTGCCGGGCAGGACTGCAGAGCCCCCGTAGCACCTGCCCACGCGGTTCTTTGAATCCTATTAAGCTTCGTTCTATTGTATTTCTTCTTCAAAGCCTGCCACCATACAATAGAGCCGTACGTCAGGATCGGACGCACTACAGCGGTGTACATCCAGAGAACCATCGTCGGCCGGAGACCCCATTTCTTTGCAAAGGTTCTCTTACAGGCATAGAAGGCTATACAGGCCTTCTTAACCCTCAGTTCAACCTCCAATTTGGCTTAGGATCCAGGATTACACCCAGATACTTTACATTAGAGGAAAGAACCAATCTTTGTTCATTCAGCCGTGGTAGATGGAATTCAGGTATCCTTGTCTTGGTAGTGAATAGCATCAGTTGCGTTTTGGTTGCGTTTATGCTGAGTCCGCATCTTGTGGCCCACAGGCACACCTTTCGCAACGCTCCTTCCATGATGTCGCTCATAATGGACGGAAACATTCCTGACACTAACATCACCAAGTCGTTGGCATACGCCGTAACCTTCACCCCGCTGCTGTCCAATGTTCGTAAAATTCCGTCCATTACTATTAACCAGAGCACCAGATAGATGGCGCCTCGCTGGGGCGTGCTTCTGTTCACAGCTCAGGTCAAGCCTCCTAGATCCGACTGGATTATCCTGGTACTTAGCATGGCTTTAATCCAATGCGTAGGACACTCCTCCAGTCCAATACTAGTCAAGGCTTCCTTGATGGCGTTGATACTAGCCTTTTTGAAAGCTACCTCTATATCCAAGAAGGCAGCTAGGGTATACAGCTTGTATTGCAGCGACCGCTCAACTGTGCCAATTACCTCGTGGAGGGTAGTTTCGATAGACTTTCCGTTGAGGTAGGCATGCTGGGAGAAAGGCGATCTCTCTATAATCGGCCTTAAATGTATAACCAGGACCTGCTCTAGGGTCTTCAGCATGAAAGAGGTCTGGATGCTTGGTCGAAAGTCCTTTGCGGACTCACGACCGCGCCTGCCCGCTTTAGATATGAAAACCACGCGTGCGCGTCTCCAGGACTGTGGTACGTATCCCAAAGGGACGCAGCTCCGGTAAATCTTAACAAGCCACGGCATAACCCTTTCCTGCTGCATCTGAAGCATGACTGGCATCTGGGCCTGGAGATTTACATGCGGAGAAGCTGTTTATAGCCCAGCCAATTTTATCCTCGGTAATTACCGATTTGATAGTCAGGTCCTCACTCATAGTCCTCTACGCTGGCGGAAAAGTGCATCTGAACCAGGAGCTCCAAGGTTTCACTAGAAGATTCCGCCCAGGAACCTTCCGACTTTCTAAGAATGTATGGGCTCTTATGCTCCTTGGATAGAATCTTACTGAGCCTCGCGGATTCACTGGTGTTTTCGATATTCTGGCAATAGTCCAACCAAGACCGCCTCTTGGCGGTTCTGATGGCCGACTTGTACTTCTTTAGGCAGTCCTTGTATAGCTGCCAATATTTATGCTTGTAGCAGATGTTGAAGATTTCTCTTGTCAGCTTCCTGAGACTGGAGAGATCTTCATACCACCACGGTGGCAGTGTCTTTTTCGTGTATTTAGTAGGGCACGAGACTTTAAAAGCGGTATCGAATGCCTTTTCCAGATCTTTGACTCTAGTTCCTCTGTCATGCCAATCTTACCAATTTGCACACCGGAGAGATGTCCATGTTCCGACAGTTTATCCATCGCTTGCCGCAGAGAAAAAATCTGATCTGTTGCTGATTTGCTGGAGTGAAGCTTCTTTGGTATGGGCCTAGCAAGATAGCGGAGAATATCTTATAGGTGATGCTCAGTAACGTGATATCTCTATAATTGCTGCACTGTGTGATATCTCCCTTTTTATGTATGAGACAAATAATATCTATTTTCCAGTCGTCGGGCATTGATTCGCTGTCCCACACCTTGAGCACAAGTTGATGAACCACTTGGCGTAATTGGTGGCCTCTATATTTAACCAATTCAGCTGCAATTCTATTGGCTCCTGGCGACTTATGATTTTTAAGCCAGTGAATTGCACGGATTGTTTCTTCTATACTGAGGATCTGGGTACACGTCTCGGGGTTCCTTGCGGTTTTGACCTCCGCTAGCGCGTGCTAGGATGGTGGAGTTAGCCGCAGCTTCTAAATCGCGTCTCTGAGCACACGCAGCATTCTAGAGTCGCTTAACACTGCTCTGATGTCCAGCACAGAGTCGGCGGGGAGACATAGATTCTCCCCATACACCATTTCCGCGGGGCTAGCCGTGAACTCCTCTCGTTGGGCTGCGTGGAGGCCGAGGAGGACGAAAGGACTGCGAACACGACGGATCGTCGCGTGCCATTTAGGTGGTCTTCAGCGTCGGGTGCCTCCGTTCCAGCATACCATCGGACTTTGGTATGGTATGCAGTAGTCCTGTCTCGGTTAAAGCCAACCATCTGGTTCCAACAAGGAACCGTTTTACCGCTTTGACCTTCCCCTTCACAGCACTCTATAACTGTGCAATTTAGAGTTTCCAATTCATCTTGAAGCACCAAAGGAGTCCTTAGTCGCCTAAGGAACTGCAATTTATTGTGGAGAAGTTCATTAAATTTTGACCAATCCGTTTCTCTAGGGTTTCGTCTTTGTATTACAGACTGTTCGCCCACAATAGTCAGATTGAATTCTTGGTATCGGTGATCTGATCTGACTTCGTCTAGCACCCGCAAGTTGATAGGGCAATTACCTCACCTCTCCCATGAAAAGAGGGGCGCACCCTTCGTTTGCAGTAATGAGACCAGCTGAACTGATGAAATTTGCATTTGCATTTGCTGCTGCGCCAACTTAATATATTGAGCGTCCGCATCGCGGGCTATTAAGGGTTCGAGACCACTTGATTGTGCATACGCTACCAAATCCTTTAGTTCTTGCGTCGATTGAGGGCACAAAGAATAATCGTGAAAGTAAGCAAAGACAACTATGATGTTTACCCTCGCGCCATTAATCTGTTGTAAGATGACCATAACTAGGTCCTGGGGACAGAACTGTCTCAGCATGATTGCCTCTAACCGTCTTGACATTAGGACAGAAGCTCTCGGTCTTATGGATCTTTCATCGTATCAGATCCTACATCCTTCATCGTATAAGATCCTACCCCCTTTACTGATCCAATGCCACAGATTCGATTTAATCGTACCCATGGCCCGTTCCTGCACCAGAAAAATGTAGGGACAGTCGTGCGGCTTAGTCAGCCTCGTTGCCAGCAGATAAGAGGAGGCTTTGGCAGGTTAATTTGACCAATCTTTATGTTTTTCAACATAAACTTAGCCTAGCGTATAATGGAAAATAGTTAGAGGCGTATGCGTTGTTTCCCCCACACCGTGCCTTCTATCTAGGAAAAAGTGGAGCACCATATGGTGACTTTCCCTAAGGACATTCAGACTCTTTTGGTCCAGTTCGAATACCAAGCTAAACCCTCCACGTTTGTAGATTTGTCCTTCCTGGCATTCATGAACTTTACTCTCCAGTGTCTTAAGTGCATGCCCGGATGCGGATGATGTCCCCTGCCTTCCTTCGAGGGCCCGGTAACCAACATCTGATATGTTCTGTCCCGCGCAGCTCAGTATTCACAATTGCGAACTTGGGCCGACCGCTAGAACTCAAAGCCGTGATTACATGCTGGAACTACTTTAAGGCAGCAGCAGTGCATTCCAAATGGAGAAACCATCGCGAAAACTTTGATTGTTAAATCTTGGCTTCGTTTCAGGCTTTAGCACGTTTTTCCACAGGCATTCCCGATGGTAAATTGTCCCTCTTACATTTTGCCATCCTTGGAAGAATTCCCACGGCGGAAGTCAGAAATCAGGCTGTAGCTTACGCATACGTCCTATTCCTTCCCACTTTCGTGTCCGTATTCGTTGAGATCTCTGTCGTTGATTTGATCACGTCCCGGAACCCCGGTGCTAATCCCCGTGGGACACGCGGATATAGACGCTGGTCCGGAGCACGATAAAGTCCACCACGGGTGCGTTGGTCTTATGCTTCTTGTGCACATTGCCACTGACAGAAGCATCCGGTGCATCCAGTGTGGGTCTCGCCGAAGATATCGCTTCTTTGCGTCCGATTTCTCTGGACATTATCGCAACTAGTGGTGCAGCAACTCCATGTCCTCATTCCCAAGGTGCTTCATCTTTCTTCCACAGTGCCATCTTCTGCTGCCGGTTTGAAGCCTTCTTAGGTGCAGATGCCCGAACCGCTTGGGTCCATTTCCACATAATAATAATAATAATCGTTGGCGCAACAATCCATACTGGATCAGGGCCTTGAAGTGTGTTAGACCATTTCAGTTAAGACCGAAACGGTACACTACAGTACACCCTAGGAGGCAATGTGGTCAGCATTGCGCTCGCCCGAGATTATTACCCTGATTTCACTCATTCACAGCTGACTGGTATCCGACGTCAAATCACGATACAAATCCCATTGCCACCAATGAGATTTGAACTGCGACCTTCCGTAAGACAGTCTTGTGTTCTAACCACTCAGCTATCCGGACATCCATTTCCACATACCGGCGTTAAACTAGTAGCGTCCACGTCACCAGCTTCTCTTTCTTCCCCTCTTCCCGGTAAGAATTATGCAGAAGGTTCTGACAGGCAGGATTCGGTCTGTAGTCCCCCCTCCTTAATGGCTGAAGTTCCCTTTTGCCGAGCCTTCCTCCATTCCAGTTTCTGCCAAGTTGAATATTTCTGGCTGGCTTCGTCGTAGACAATAAATACAAGGAGGACATGAATGTGGTGAGGCCTCCAAAATCCGCGCCTCGCCCGCGATATGATTGCTCATGATCGCGGGTGGATTTGAAGTCTATAACTTCTTACCCCCGTGAAGAGTTCAAATCCCTAGTTTCCATATTCATGTTTGAAGGCCCTGATTGTAGTAGAAAACTACTACAGGTGGGGACCATGACAAGGTAGTGTCCGAGGGAGAGGGAACTCGTTTTTGGGCTTCATGGAAGTAGGTCATGACTGGAAGCGATTCTGATCCTTTGCTAATAGCCGAGAATCTAGCGTCTCCCACTCCCTCCTACCATCGTTAGCGTTGTTCAGGACTTAGTTGCAGGGAATCAAACTGATGATTTTAGGCCTAAGTTCAAGTAATAGCGATTCGCCCTCCATGAAGCCGTGCAGGAATCAGTGAATAACTTCTATGACTTCGAGGTTCATTAACTTTAATTAATCCACAAAGAACCTCTTTCAAGAAATGAAAGCAACTGTCAGGGCAAATATTGCTGGTTAAGCAAATTAAGATTTCAAAAACAAACTTCACATAGTGTACACATCATAAACATCCACAAGCTTCGTGTCTCCTTTCCTAACTCCACAGGAAAGCCCACTCAGTTAGCAAGGATTAATTTTGCTAATCTGTTTCATTGCCTTGTTCCCGAACTAGAAGCGAACATCCACCGCCATTTTACACCACGTAACCGACTGAATTTTAAAGTTATCCAACCTGGACACGATTTAATTATAGTAAAAGTATGAACTGTGCTAAGGTCGTTGCGGCTATTTCCGGGGAAAGAGAATGAAAGTGAAGTGGATTAAATTTGCATAACTAATTCACTTGAAATCGCTGGGGTGCGTGTACATTCCAGAAGGGCTGCAGTGGGAAACGGACTGTATGGAGTCACGAACTGTTCACTTGCGAGGATTCCAGTAAATTGGGTGATGCAATGAAGTCAGGAAGCATTTACATAACTTCGTTTATGGCTGCCGAAAACAATCACAATGAAGGCGAACTATTATCGATTCCGGTGATATGAAGGTGTGGAACTATTCAACAATTCGTCCAGATTTACAATAATATTGTTTGGAATTCGACTTTTCATTTTCATCTGTAGAAAGTAAAGGGGTGGGTAGGTATCAGTGGCTACTCCAAGGAGCCCAATTAGCGCTTTGGTGCGCCGTTTTGATGCCCCAAACTCCTAAGAGGAGGGAGGCAGAGTCCAGCCGGCTCGGATCTTCAGAGCCAGCCCGTAGCATTGACGAAGGAAAGCAGCTCTCCCACCCTGTAGCTAGAAATCTCTCTGAGGTCCCCGAAGAATTGTTTACCCAGTGTGTGCAGCCTGACTCTAGCCAGAGCTGGGCAATCGCAAAGAAAATGCATGAGGGTTTCCCTTCCTTCTCCGCAGCTTCGGCAATGCGAGTTGTAGGGTATGCCGAGCCTAGCGGCATGGTCCCCTATGGGCCAGTGCCCCGTGCAGACCGCCGTAATCTTGAATGCATTTGTAGAAAGTAAAACATCTATTAATTTGCTAAAGAATGCGAATCACTGAATGCTAGATACTACCTATCTCTGCAGATTAAGGTCATTTCCAATACATTCCGGTTTGTATGGTAGAGCAGTACCGCATATTTTTTGCAATCTTTTCGATGAAAATGGGATGGCCAAAAATTTATAGAAAAATCTAAATCATGGAGTTGGAACCCCTGGTGGACCTTTCTCCTTCCCTATAAATGGAAATTACTTGGAAGCAATCGAAAAGGCGGCTAGAAAGTGTGGTCCGGTCCCAGTGATGTGAAGGTCAAGGTATTCTACTCCGTGAAACTGGATGAGGACAGGGACCCCGTCGACATCGCCAATGAGCTTTTGGAGGAAATGTAAATCTTTCGATCTTTCTACTCAAGCAGACCATGCTAAGGTTCTCTGAGTTGCCGGTGACACTGTTCAAGCAGCAAGTGGAAGATCTTTCCTTATCCAGCAGCGTGTTACAAAGTACTCCAAAGGCTTTCACCATATTTGTTATGGGTGGGCGCTTGCTCTTAATGAACTCGGGCATCTCATTTATTTTTCCATCATGCCGTGTGATGGGCACCACCTTCAGATGAGGGCTCAGTTTACCAGATTACTCTGTTTATATATTTTCAGTTTTAGCATCAATTGAGCCCTATCAACCGTCCTCTTTAACCTGGCCCTGCTGTGGTAAATGGGACAGGCACCATTCTCTTTAAGTCCACCCAACTACTGGCCAATGCTGATGAGAATGATCCGAGACGTACATACTGCCTTCATCCAGATAGGCATTGCGAGATCTTGAGCTGCACATTAAGGAAGACAAGACGAAATATAATCAACCAACGAGGTTAAAGGAGAATAATAAATATAAAAGTCTGCAAATTTAAGACTGTTGATAACTTCTTCTATCTAGGGACGAAAATCACAACCGATAACAGCTACGATGATGAAATTCGCGCGCGGTTGTTGGCAGCCAACAGAGCCTATTTCAGTTTACAAAAACTGTTCCGCTCGAAACGTCTCACCATAGGGTCAAAACTCTTCCTGTACAAGATAATGATCTTGCCAGGCCCTCATGTAGTCCTCGGTGACCTGGGTTCTTAGCAAGAGAAATTACGAACTCTTGGTCGCGTTCGAGAGGAGAATCCTCAGAAGAATTTTTGGCCCCCTACATGAGGATGGACGTTTCCGTAGCCTACATAACGACGAAATCTATGAGCGATACCACCAGCATCCTGTTGTAGATAAATTCCGGCTCAATAGGTTGCGGTGAGCGAGTCACTTAATTCATATGGATGACCCAACCCGGAAAGTCTATAAGGGCAATATCTATGGTTGAAAAAGAGGACGAGGCAGACCCTGCATGAGATGGAGATGGCGTAGACCAGGACGCCAGACAGCTTTTAGGGATTTCGAATTGGTGACCTCGGCACAAAACCGGGATACCTGGAGTTCCTTATGAAGGTAGGCCTAGACCGGATACCGGTTGTTGCGCCGATGATGATGGCCTGGAGTACTTCTTGAGGTACCCACCCGAGCCAGATACTGTGGTCGATTTTTGACGCAACGATGTCCCTTCAACTCATCGTTCTCGGTCTTTATTATGGATATTTCTGGTAAGGTCGTTCTCAGTTTGAACACCGCTTTCTCAAAAGTCACTTGCAGCATTAGATGCCACTATGGCCAACTTATCCGCCACGTACACCAAAATTCCTTCACTTAAGAAAAACACAAAACTCTTCAATCTTCCTTTCCGATTTGTTGGGGCTTACCTCAAAACATGTGTTTTCCAAAAACGGTTATTACTATTGTTATACAATATCAATTTATTTATTATCTGCTGCATTATATCACAGAAAAATAAGTCTTTTCCAGAATTCTTATCAACTTCGGCTTAATATGTGAGGAGTCAACAACATTGCGAGTGCAGGTGAGAAATTCAGTTAGCAATCAAACCCCTTTATCATTTAAAATTCAAATGAGGATTCCGAAACAATTGGAACAGTGAAATTGAATGAAAGTGATTGAAATGATTTGATATATGTATGTTAACCTCTCATTCAAACGTAAGTACATGCACATATTTTTTCCACTCAGTGATTTTTTTGAGGAATGGCTGTTGACATTGGCCTTAACATTGCGCTTATTCTGTTTTGTATCCATCCCATCTATTCAATATGTTCGAATTTTGCATAACATACATATGTACTTACTATATAATAGGAGAGTGGAAGGTGTTGTCATTGAAGCATGCAAATAATAAAAAATTTCAGCATAGTTGAACCTTTGGAATGCCTGGCTTTCAAGGAAATCGAGATACTACTTGCGGCCTAAAGGTTATAACGACCGTAATAGGATGCAAGAAAATTGGAACCCTGACAATTTTACCAACAGCTTCTGAATACAAATACTCACTTCTCCTGCAATTTGAAATGTCAATAAAAGAATTCATGATTAACTTCGCATTCCATTGCATTTTGAGCCCAAACTCCTCCATTTTCCAACGGATGTTAAAAGTAGGATCAGTCCATTTAGCCCTTTCCACAGGAGTGTCCTCTGGGAAAAAAATCCACCCTTTTTTCTGTGTACGGTCAGCCCCTTTTAAACCCAGAGCAAAATCATACTAAAAACTGCATATAAAGGTGCTTTTTTAAAATCCCGTAGGAAATAGACGAGGTTATTTACATAAAAAAATATTGGACTAGAATCTATTGTTTACCCGGTCCTGTCGAAAGGAAATAGGGGGTCACGTCCGGAGGATAGACACCTAGAATAACCTGCCTAAGAGAATTGATAGGCGGCTAATAAAATTCCTTTTTTCTCGGCCGCTATGCAGATTTGGCTGACTGCAGATCCATGGAAGTACATCGAAAAACGGAAGCGATTAAAGGTTCTATTGTTTACTGAAAGTATGTGAGTTAAGTTCAGCTCCTTGTGATTGAAATGGTTAGTTAATCTTCATCGATTTCGAGGAAGCTTTCGACTAAGTGAATTGGGAGTGTATTCTGCAGAAAAATGCTATTACCAGAGCGACATGTTACCTACCTATCACCGATGTTATTTCTTGTCGTTATCGGTGACGTTCTTCTTGCTGCCTTGTTTGAAGGACCCGTAGGAGTTTAATGGATTATGATGCCTGCTCAGTCACCAAGTCATGAATCTTGGTCAAATAGCTCTGGATTTGGAAGGAGGGGCAGGTATAATCGGACTGAAGATAAACAAAAACAAAACCAAGTTTCTCAGCTTGTCTGTTCATCGCTCTTTTCCTATCTGCATTAATGGTTTCGATGCTGTTGGTGACTCTGGAACCGTGAATGTAGCTCGATGCATTAGCAGCGCTAGATCCGCTTTCGCTAACTTGTCTAAAATCTGCGAATGTAGTTATCCCAATATTAAGATGAAGTTGGGACTATTCTATGCAAATGCTCTTTCTGTGCTGCTATATGGAAACTAACCCCACTGTTTCTCAAAAGCTCCAACCCTTCATCAACACTTTTCAATGTTGAACGAAAAAATTCGTCGGCGTGGACATGTTGGTCAAAAAGTGGTAAAAAATAGTCGACATACATGTTTTAAGAAGAGGCGACAATATCATTACTGGCTACGTCACAAAGTGGAATCTACTATCCTAAGAAGGGCGTCGAGTGGGCCACCTCAAGAGCACATAGCGCAGAACAGTGAAGGAGGGATTTCTGCAAATCGAGATCGATGGCGGGTAGGCATGGTTGACGCGCAATTACAGTCAACTATATTTTTTCTGAATTTAATAAGATTTAGTATAATTTGCTGTGATAGTTAAATAAAGCTTTAGACCGTACTCAAACACACTTCAAGGCCCTGATCCAATTGGATTAATAGCCCAACGATTATTATTATTATTAAACCATTTTTATGGAAAATAGACAAAAAAGGAAGGAATAACTCTAATGTTTATCTTTCCTTGCCTTTAGTGAATTCTCCTTAATCATTTCTATATTCAAAACAAGACGGTCAAATGATGGTATAAGTCCCAGGGCGGTACGTGGATAGATACCCACGATGGACCATAAAACCTGGGAAACACCTGCTGAACCAACATCAACAGTTCTTACCAAAGCCTATCACCACCTCCATGTGGTGATCGCCAGGTGTTCTTTCTTAATGAAAAACTGCGGACGGGGAAGGATGAAGGCGAGTCTCCCCCGCCTAAAAACGGGTCAAATTGTGCCAACTGGTCCACCAGGCTGGGGGTTGTGTAGGGCTGACAACCCTACATGGAAAACAACTTATTACGAAGCTACAGTAGGAGTCTCTGGCAGCATGGATTTTACAGCGACGAACCCGGCAAGAAAAGCGGAACAACGATTTGTGCATTTTCTCACGGAACGTGCGCTACCTGTAAAGACCGAATTCTGCTCAGCAGCTCGCCGATACCCTGTCTCAATATAAGACCGGTGTAATAGCGTTGCAAAAAATGCTGGAGAGGGACCGGTCCCTTCCTGGAGTAGAGTCACAACACCATATATTATAGTGGCTATGTGCTCGCAATAGGTTTCTTAGTGAGCCAAAAAATTAAACCTGCTGTTAGCAGCTTTGGAAACAGAACCGAAAGATTTAAGAAGAAATTTAGAAATATAAGCCTCATTAACGTTCACGTCCCTACAGAGGAGACTGCAGAGTCGGAGAAAGATATTTTCTACGAGGCAGTTGAGTGGACCTTTGAAGCCTGTCCCAAGTATGATATCCAAATTATACTTGGAGATTTCAACAGTCAAGTAGGGACGGACCCCGTATTCAGGTGATAAGTTGGCTCCCATAGCTTACATAAGGATACCAATGATAACGGACTGCGGATTATTCAGTTCGCAGTATCGCATGAAATGGTTGTTGGAAGTACCTGGTTTACGCGGAATGCGGTCCACAAACATACGTGGGCCTCTCCACCCGGCCTATCTTCAACCAAATTGACCACGTGCTTAATGAATGTCAGAACATATAGGAGGAAAAATGTAGGCTCGAACCACTATCACGTTGGCGTAGTGTTTCGGGCTCGAATTACAACACGACGTACAATCCCCTCTGACATCAACAAATGATCTTCACAATTACCTGAAGAGCGTCATCGTTGATGCGGCTACAAACATACTTGATCCCAGCCTCAAGAAAAGTTGGTACGATGATGAATTTAAGCTAGCAAAGGAACGGAGGAATGCCGCATACAGAGTAATGTTGCATTCTAAAAGAATGCAAGCACGCGCGAAGACTTATCATGAACTCCGTCGAAGGGAGAAGTGACTTCACAGACGGAACAAGGAAGCCTGGGTGAACTAACAGGCCAATGAACTCGAAAAGTACAGGGAGCAATCGCACTTGCTGCGAAAGTTTTATCAACAAGTCAGCAGAATGAAGCCTTATACACCTCGATGCTCATCTTGCCGAGACAAAGACTGAAATCTGTTTTCCGACAGAATGGGCATATTGAAGCGATGGGTTGAGCATTTTGATGAACTCTTCACCAACCAGAGCATCGGGAAGTTGAAGACCACGGACAAATACTACCATCACCAAGTATAAAAGAAACAGTGCGTGCAAACCAGCAGAGGCGACCAATTACACCAAGTGATTCATCAACTTGTGCTCAAGGTATGGGGCAGCGAATCAGTGCCTGATGACTGGCAAAGAGGCATTATCTGTCTCATATATAAAAAGAGAGATATCACACAGTACAGTAATTATAGAGGTATCACGTTGTTGTTTACCATCTATAAGAGATTCTCGGCTATCTTGTCAGGTTGGATAGCCCCATACGCCTAGAACATCATTGGACCATACCAAAGAGGCTTCACTCCAAGCAAATCAGCAACAGATCAATTTTTTTTTCTGCGGTAAGCGATGGAAAAACTTTTGGAATATGGACATCAGTTGCACTATTTTTTCATGGACTTCAAAGCCACCTATGATAGCATGGCCAGGGGCATAAGAGAATTCGGCATCACGACAAGATTCATAAGGCTGACTAAGCTAACCGCAACCAATGTGCGAGGCCAGATAGAAGCAGCAGGGTCACTCTCGAGACCATCAACAACGGTCTAAGGCAGGGGGATGCCCTATCATGCCTTCTCTTTAAATTGGCCCTAGAAAAAATGATCCATAATGTAAATATGACAAGCGTAATCCTCTTTAATAATAATCGTTGGCGCAACAATCCATATTGGATCAGGGCCTTGAAGTGTGTTAGAGCACTTCATTTAAGACCGTAACGATACACTACAGTATACTGTAGGAGGCAATGTGGTCGGCATTGCGCTCGACCGAGATTACTACCCTGATTTGACTCAGGTATTCATTCACAGCTGAGTCGACTGGTATCTGACGGCAAAGCACGATACAAATCTGACTGCCACCAGTAAGATTCGAACCGCGACTTTCCGTATGCCTTGTGCTCTAACCACGTAGCTCTCCGGACACTCTCCTCTTTAAGTCCACTAAAACTAAAGACTACAGCTTTGGCATCGTTGAAAACTGCTCCTATCTAAGGTCGAAAATGGCAACAGATAACAGCTATGACGATGAAATCCACGTACGATTGTTGGCTGTCAACAGAGCGTATTTCAGCTTACAAAAACTGTTCCACTCGAAACCTCTCACCAAAGTGTCAAAGCTCTTACTGTACAAGATAATCATCTTGCCAGTCCTGATGTATTCTTCGGAGGAACTCTTGGCCGTCTTCGAGGGAAGAATTCTTCGAGGAATTTTTGGCCCCGTACATGAAGATGAATGATTCCGCAGCCTCTAGTCGAAATCGGTCTTGCGGTGAGCGGGTCACTTAATCCGTTTAGATGAGGATGATCCAGCCTGAAAAGTCTATAGTAGAAACAGAAGACTAGGCAAACCCTGCCTGAGATGAAGCGATGGCGTAGGTCAGAACGCCAGGCAGCTTTTGGGAATATCGAATTGGTGGACCCTGACGCAAAACCGGGATGTCTGAGGCAGGCCTAGACCGGATACCGGTTGTTGTGCCGCTAATGATGATGATGATGTTGAAATAACATTCATATATATTGCTGGAGCATCTCAACCACTCCCTTGAGTATTTCAGTTGTCTCCAGGATATCCTTCTTCTTTTAGGTTTTTATGGGAAAAGGACTCTTCATCGATTGCTTTTATAAGTTAGGTGAAATACTGAATATTTCCCCATCTTAGTATTTTGTCTTGTGGTAGTTTCTAATAACTAGGTTATGCTATCATCAAACATATTTGGTGTATACCCAAAGTAAATTAATGAAGCCACTTTTAGAGTACTACATGAACAAATTTGTTGGTTTCCGATTGTGGGTAGTGGTTCCTAGAATCTTTTATGGTGAGGAATCTGTAGTATCAGTAGTGTGGTTCTTCCACAATTAATGCGTGAAACATGATGTGTACATTTCTGGTTAATCATGCTAAAAGGCAGGACCGACATTCGCCAGTTTCTAAGAGCTTTCCAATGGCTTGGTTCATTTCCACGATAAATTACGTATGTCAAAATGCTAACTGCATCTTAATTGGCAGCTCGGATTCCAACTCACCAAAATACTGCATCTACATACTTTGGATAGTAAAGTACAATATGTTTTTCCCGGGACTATCAGAAACTTTATCGAAGATTGCATTAGTGCTTTCAAAGAAAGGGCAAGAGCTTCTCTGAGTCTGTCTGAGCTTGGAGATATAATTTTATATAAATCGATTCAATCTTTTTTGTTTCTGAATACCGAGCCTTCCGATCAAATTCAGACCCAGATCTCAAGCCAAAAAAAGGTTGTATTTCTACTTCTATGACATCATAATCTAAACCCGTGGAATCAATGAATGAAAAATCAGCTGAAAATGTCAACTTTGACGCGTATCTCACCTACACATCATCATCAGTGTCTGGTAGAGAGTTGGAAAAATTCGAAAATTATATGTGGGTGGTGAGCGGGTTACATGTATGACTACGACTTCAAAGTTCACCAATTGATCATGTTCCCATTGTTCTAAGTTCAGTTCCGTCACAGTTCTGGTTTCAGACTTTTACTGTCGAACATAATTTTGCGGAGGTTTCGGATTATATTCTTGCCATTTTTTTGTGCTCTATACCGGATTGGATCTTATTTAAAAAAATATGTCTCTATATATAAAATACTAGAGTTGGAAGTATTCAATTTCGTGGAAATTATATGGCTTATGTTTACCAAACAATACCATTGAGCATTTTTTCCCTGTTCCACAGGAAAACAGAAAGTTGTTTGTATCTGTGGAACAGATGTTTCTTAAAATAATTATAAACTGATCAGAAATATGAAATATGGATTGGTTTCATGTGATATTTTAGATTATTGAGTCTTTAGCAGATATTCCTTTATATTTTTTTGTAACAGTTCCTCGCTGTAGACACTAAAAACATCGATGCCAATGACAAGAAATAAGAGTATAAAATACTTCACTTGAGATAATCAACTAATTTAATTCCTATTTATTTAACAAAAATAAATATTTAATTTTGAATGGTTTTTTTATTGGGGCAATTATTATAATTACGACTAATGAGATTTCAATTAAGCGTCAGATGATGGGTTCTTGGAAAATGAAATACAGCTGTAAAGTATATACTCGAAACCATTCCCTCATTTCCCGCTTCTCGCTGAGGCTAATAGGTAGAGTGACATATAACGGCGCAACCGGTCATCAAGTTGAAATTTCAGAGGTTTTTCAAGTACAAGGCAGAGTCCAAAAGGGCTCCACTCTAATACCGACACTGTTCCTCTTCATCATCGGTATGAATTTTCCTGCTGCCTTGTCCGGAGAACATAAAAGGCTAAAACTTAACAACTTTCCGTAAAAACGTTTCCTCCGTGCTTCTGATTGGAGCAGTGCATGGAAAGTGACTTCCACTGTATTCGAAAGCTTCAAGGCTTGATTAACAATTTGCTTCGCCATTTCATCGGGTTACTCTGGACAAGCACATTCTCAAACTATAATAAATCGGCTTATGGCCCAGGTACGGGCAAACATGTTGGCTTGAAGGCGGAGATGACAGTGGGTAGGTCACACATTAATAGGTTTTTCTATTGTTTGACGCGTACAAAACAGGTATCATTTTAAAAGTGTTATAAAAAAGCTATAAAAGCTTCAAAATCCACGTTTCCTTACTGAGTCTTCAAAATTGAAATTTCATAGTTACAGAAAATAAAAAAGCAAAATGGCGTATGCAGGATATAGATGTTGCAGCGCAGGAACCCAAGAAGAGCCAATTGCGCGGGGTAGTACTCCGGTTTTCCAAGTGACCTGTAACTAGTTCAGCAAATATATTTCTTTAGTTTTTACCTAAATCTACTGTAGACATCTTAATTTGGTTGTAAATTTGTAGTTTTGATAATTTGGCAAGCCTTTGAACCTACCATATTCGGTTTTTGTAGCATTTCCTGTTGGAAAAACTCCTCAAAAATTTAGGAAAATGTAATATTTTTGTGCATTTTTAGTTGTGAGGAGTTACCAGAAACTGTTAAGAAAAATTTAACTAAATCCCTTAATTAAATTTTTCTCTGTGCTACTCGACGCACAAAACTAAACATGCTTCGAGAAAAAGCTTTTATTGCTGATTTTTACTGTATGGGGGCTGTTCGACGCGAATGAAACAAAACAAGACAATTTTTCCTAAAGTGATTTTCGTCATACTGTCCACCGCCTAAGCTTGTTCGCCTGAACAAAAATCATTGCTATCCGCTTGGTGTTCTGAATTGTGTCCATCTCCCCAGGTACTTCAATTCCATGTTGGTCCTGCTTTAGCAGGCTAATTTAGTTAACAGCGTCATTAAATTCCTTAACTTCCTAACGAAGTCCTTCCAATTTCGATTGCGACTTTCGTTTATCTGGCTTCTTGGGCTGTAAACTCTGGTACAATACTAGTTAGTCTCCGAAGGAGCCTACAGAACATTCGGCTTAGTTTCAATTATAAAATCCGGTTCGAATGTAGTTCAAAGCTCACATACGATGTTAGACAATTAAGTAATGAGACTAATTCCATAAAAACCGTATATTTAAAAATTATTCTACAACTCTGCCATCCCCTTCCCCTTGGACAGCTATACTGCGATTGCAGCGCGTTTTTCACACTTCGTAACATTTCTGGAACGCTTCGACTCGGATGTCCGCGAGTACCCTCGTCAAGGCCGCTTCGATGTCCGCAATGACTCAAAATGGGTTCCTTTGACCACCAATTTTGTTCTAGGGACCAAAAAAAAGTCACAGGGTGACACATCGGGCGGATCAGGAAGCCGTTGCAACACAGCGATCCGTTTAGAGGCTAAATACTGGGACACGCTGAGGGCGGTGTGGCACGGTGCGCTGTCGCGATGAAGGATCCAGTTACGAGGGAAGTCTGGGCGCACCCTTTTGACTCGTTTTCCATATCTTTCGAGTACTTGACTAAAGTAGACTTGATTTCCGGTTCGCCCCGGTGTAACAAATTCTTTGTGGACGATTCCATGGCTATCAAAAAAGGTAATAATCATCGTTTTCACCTTCGAGTTGATCATGCAAGCTTGTTTCGGGCGGGGGGTGTGCGGAGACAACCATTGTGAGCTTTGGCGTTTGGTTTCCGGATCGTATTGAAAAAAACAGCTCTCATCACCAGTAATAACTCGATCAAGCAGTTCCACTTGTTCCAAACAGTCTTCTGCGACGGTCAATCGATGCTGCTTTTGCTCCTCAGAAAGGTTCTTTGGAACCATCTTCGCGCACAACTTTTTCACCCCGAAATCGCCTGTTAAAATTTGTCCAACTGTTTCACGGTTCATACTCAGTTCCTAGGCCGACATTCGAACTGCTAAACGCCGATCTTCAGGGATTAGGGCGCGCACATGCTGCACATTCGCGTCAGCCCGCACCTCGACTGGTCTCCCACTCCGCGCCTCGTCTTCCACGCTTGCACGCCCCCCCCCCCTTAAAACTCTTTATGCCATTGAAACACCTGGGCACTTTTACAATTTTAGCGTACGTTTCCGAAGCTGTTTCGCCCAATCTGGCGCAAAATTTTATCGCTATGTGTTGCTCTAGATTTCGTTTCTCCATTTTCGTGATGAGCATCACCAACACACGGCTACTCAACACGACACAGCAGGCCAACTAAACAAGCTAGAGCGATGGTGAATATATCAATGGAGAGGGGAAGGATGCCGGGGAAGGAGAAGGAAGTTTCAAGGTTGCAAGTTCACTAGAAGCACGGCAATAAAATCAGTTTCATTACTTAATTGTCTGACCTCGTATCAGCATGTCCCTTCGTCTTCGTATTTTCAGGCTTCTTGAAAACTCAGGTTGATCAAATAATCTTGTTGTGAACAAACTTGTTAGCACTGATGAAGGGAACAAGTGGTTCCCGAAATATCGCTATTTGCAAGAATAAATATTCACACCAACGAAAAAGAAACAACAATTTTTTATTATTTCATGTAGACATCATGTAGACAAGATGGTGTACATCTTTTCATCGATTTTCAGGCCGTCCACAATAGCATAGCCAGGGTAAAACTGTGCACGACCATGAGAGAATTCGGTATCGACATTCGAACTGCTAAACGCCGATCTTCAGGGATTAGGGCGCGCACATGCTGCATATTCGCGTCAGCCCGTACCTCGACTGGTCTCCCACTCCGCGCCTCGTCTTCCACGCTTTCACGCCCCCTCCCCCTTAAAACTTTTTATGCCATCGAAACACCTGGGCACTCTTACAATTTTAGCGTACGTTTCTGAAGCTGTTTCGCCCAATCTGGCGCAAAATTTTATCGCTATGCGTTGCTCTAGATTTCGTTTCTCCATTTTCGTGACGAGCATCACCAACACACGTCTACTCAACACGACACAGTAGGCCAACTAAACAAGCTAGAGCGATGGTGAATATATCAATGGAGAGGGGAAGGATGCCGGGGAAGGAGAAGGGAATTTTAAGGTTGCAAGTTCACTTGAAGCGCGGCAATAAAATCAGTTCCATTACTTAATTGTCTGACCTCGTATCAGCATGTCCCTTCGTCTTCGTATTTTCAGGCTTCTTGAAAACTCAGGTTGATCAAATAATCTTGTTGTGAACAAACTTGTTAGCACTGATGAAGGGAACAAGTGGTTCCCGAAATATCGCTATTTGCAAGAATAAATATTCACACCAACGAAAAAGAAACAACAGTTACACCATCTTTTCATCGATTTTCAGGCCGTCTACAATATCATAGCCAGGGTAAAACTGTACACGACCATGAGAGAATTCGGTATCTCAACCAAATTGATAATACTGACTAGGCTGACCCTGATCAATATGCGAGGTCAGACAAAAGCAGCAGGATCACATTCGACATCAAAAACGGTCTAAGACAAGGGGATGCCCTATCAAGCGTACTTTTAACCTGGTCCTGGCAAGGCAAAATATATGGTGCCAACGTCAGCACCCAAAATAAACCAAGAAAAATTACGAACTTGGAGAGAAGAATCCTCCGGAGAATTTTTGGCTCCCTATATGAGGATGAGCGATTTCATAGCCTACATAGCAACGAAATCTATAAGCGATACCATGATCGTCTGGTTGTGGATAAAATCCGGCTGAATAAGATGCGGTGGGCAGGACACGTAATTCGTATGGATGAGGATGCTCCAGCCTGAAAGGTCTGTAAGGGCAATATCTATGGTAGAAAAAGAAGATGGGGCAGACCCTGCCTGAGATGACGCCAGACAGCTTTTAGGGACATCGAATAGATGGACCTCGGCGGAAAACCGGGATGTCTGGAGTTCTTTATTAAGACAAGCCTAGACGGGATACTGGTTGTTTCGTCGTTGATGATGAATCTGATCCTAAGCATCCAATCCAATAAAACCGCCATTTGCCTTTCGTTGTAGTTTCGATGGCATCCAAATTCTCACTGCTTCCTTCGGAATATGGTTATTCTGCAAAAAAAAAACCTTGCACTTCCTGTCACATTTATGTGGAGTCCCCACATTTCCGAATAAATCGGGTGTGACAGACAGGCAGACATTGAATTGATTCTAATAAGGCTTTGTTTTAGACAAAAATTATACGAAAACCCGTAAACAAATTTGTTTAAAATAACCTCTTCAGAAAGGACGATTGATTTCGTTGCCATGCAATAGATTGCACTATACTAGGGTTGTCGACGGGCGGTCGCTATAGAGCCTCGTGAAACAGAACCGTGAAGGAAGAGTGTAGGCTTCTTGGCTAGATGTGGATGGAGCTAAGGCCCATATTAGTAGCTTGAAAGCGGCGATCTGCAGGGGCGGTTGTGACGACATGTCCTTTTTAGGTGATTTATGTATATACCTTAGCAGAAAGAAGTTCCTACCAATTGCTCCAACCGGATTTTTTTTTTTCATTTTAATCCGAACTTTGCAATGGAAAATAATTATATTCTCCATTAGTTGGCTAACAATTTTAACCAGCTAACAGCGCACTTGTCTTGAGACCAGCTTTCTAATATTCACTCATGCCTGACCCTGCGAAACTTTTTCAGGAAATTCTTTGATTAAAATTCAAAATGCCAAGGTTCTAGGAAATTGAAATTATTTCCGATAAAATCATTCCACAATTTTTCTTACTAATAATAATTAAATACAGTCAGGTTTTTAAAACGACGATCAAAGGATGATTCAATCACGAGAACCATATTTCAGCAGAAGTGTTCGATTTATCTGTTAGCAAGATAAATCTAGAGGAATGGGGCCAATGTCAAATTCTGTAAATTCGCAGAAATGAATTCGATTTATTTTTGAAAGCAATCACACATGATCGAATATTTACATTTTGAAAAAAATATAACTTTTATATCTGATTTGATTCCCCACATTTAGTGGTTTTGTTAAAATTTACCTGCAAAACCGTCGTTAAATAAGATCAAGGCAATCATGAGCAAATTAGATTCGCTTCTATCATAACGGCAGTGATTTGTCTTAGCGAAATTAATTTAAATGAATTTTCCTGAATAGATGACAACAACTAAGCGTTGTGTCAGTCATTCAATTATTATTCAAATTTGTAAATAAATGCAATTGACTACTGCAGCTAAAGTGATCTTTTACATGTACTAACATATACGATAGTAGTTCACCTTTTCTGGGGCAAAAGAACTAAGCCCCTATATTAAAGTAAACCCTTAGCAACGCATCTACGTCCATGAGGTCGAATTCTTTTTACAAAGCCTCACGAACCTCCTTCTTCGTGGTGACCTCATCTATATCCTTCCGTCATTTAGGCTTCCTCTCACAAGGACTTTTCACTTTGGCTCAAGAATTTATCCGCTGTTATATCCTTGGTCTTCTTGAGCTCCAGGTCTCCTTTCTGAGACCGTCTAATGCGGCGTACATTATCTCTCAAAGTGGTAAGTTTGGGGTCTGCCTTCATTTTTTTGAGAATGTCAGCATATGATCCTTCACCATGCTTGGAGATGACGATAACCTTCGGTCGTATCCTCCTCCAATCTCTCCTTTTCCGAGCAACCACTTTTCCCCAAGCTCCCACATCCTTTAGGGGGCTCGAACCCTCTGCCCGAAATTCCGGCTACACGCCTTTTCGCCGGTAGCCCCTTTCCCGAGTTTTTTGTGGGCGTCACTTGTGTTGACTGGCTAATTTTTTCAACCGATGTCTCCATTCCTCTTTCATTCTGGGCCTTACCGTACGCCAACCTAATGCCTCGAATCATGGCCGTTATACTTTGATAAATTCGCAAAGCTCTAGGATTTTATTACCTAGTGCCGTGAAGGCAGCTCCCGATTTGTCGCTCAAGTAGTTATCCGGCATTGCTTCCTCCTTCACTGTCCCCCTTGGGAGTAGCATTTTCATTCGCGGGGGCTTGTGCCTGTAAGGGTGGGGACCTACGAAGAGGTTCCCACTACTGTGGCACTGCGGTCGTTTGATATCGACGGCCGAGATCCCGCTTGTCCGCTCCTTAATATCATTTTTAAATGCATTTTGTCATTTCGATTTTTAAATGCATTATTTCTCTGTTGAAAACCGGATCCTATCATCGCTCAAAATCTATCCAACTAAATTCCTTGAAATTTTCACGACTTATTTAGAACAACACCACAAATTAACCTTTTAATATTTTCTAATAATCCTAGTTTGCGAACCGTGGTATACTCTGCAGATGTGGCAGACGAAAAACACTTTTTGGAGATGGGTGCATAAGTTGCCGCGTGTTCCCGAAACAAGCGACGGTATCCAGCTGAAAAAATGGTTACATATATGCAAGATGTTAATAAATATATGGTGAAAGATAACGTTTTTATCTTCATTCAGTCATTCAAAAAAAATCTCAAAAAAGCGAAAAAAGGCCTTTACACGGCATGACCCCCCCAAAAAGGATTGCGGGAAAAAACTTGCTTCAACAGGGGGCTAAAATTTGGTACTCTCGAGATGAACTTAAAGGGGGTTTTCTGGTCAATTTCGAAAAGTTGTTAACACACTATTATTGAGTTTATTTAAGAAGATATGGAATGATATGTATTTTAAGGCCTGAAACCTAAATATCTTAAGTTTTGGTTGTTTCCGAAAATGGATCCTATCTCCCTACAAGTTGGCACATTTTTACCCTTAACTTCCCTATTTTGTACGTTATGTTGAAACTGCTTATGAAAGTATTAATTGGACCTTTCCTTGGATACCCCACACTAGTATTATAGATACATATGAGGTGTGTTCTAAAAGTAAGGTGAATTTTTATTTTTATAAAAAGATATTAGTTTATTAAGCAATATTTATATATAATACACTTGTGCAAGCGTTTTCCAGCCCTTAAAGCATTCCTGATAAGCAATTTTTGGTATAGCCGTCCAGCGATGAAGTCTTTATCTCGTCAATCATTGCAAATCTCCGTCTTTTCATAGGTCTCATCTTTTGGTACAAATTTCGCTGCCACACGTCTTATGCAAAAAAAAAACCGAAAAAATTTTTTGACCCGAAGTGACTGGTATGCTATGATAAAATCCTCAGTAACTTTTCTTATGGTAATTTGACGATTTTCCAAAACAATTTTCTTCACAGCTTCGACGTTATTATCTGTTGTTGATGTGCTGGGGCGTACTATTTGCAAACATATTTTGTACTTAGAGCTTTCATCTTTTAACTTCTCCCAAACATTAAAATCCATTTTAATATTTTAAAAGTTAATATATGTGAAAATATTCTAACATTTTTAAAAGATTTTGTTGTTTTCTTTATGTAGACCTGATCATGTTGAATATTATTAAATATATCTCTAACGCTTGTTTCTGGTTAAGAGGAAATATTACGTATCGGGATTGATAGATGCGGGTTTGTGAAAGACGGCTTGGTCGGTGCTTTGTGCCAGTTGAGTTTGGAGTGACAATGAGTGCACAGAGAAGTTGAGCTAAGGAAAATGTGAAGAACTCTATTCCCCGTATGCAAGAGTGGTAATAAGAACTATATTTCAGGTGAAAATCGTAGAAGCGGAGCTGATGAAGAACCCTAAGAACTCGATAGCTCGTGTGCAGAAGTGGTGATAAGAACCATCTTTTGTTGGAAGACAGGTGATTAGGTTAAACAATGACAAGTCTGAAATCTGCGGCAGTCGTATGAAAATTGTTTGAAGCAGCAAAATGAACGACTCCGCGCCCTTTGCAGGTGCAGTGTCCATTCAGTGTAGATTTTAGTGGACATTGTCTGTTGAGGACACGTCGTGCAAAATTTCCGGGCGGAAGCGTAAAAGTCGTCCAGAAAATGATGTCCTAATTCGAACTTATCGTTTTTCTTGTATGCTTACACATATTCCTTTACTATTTCTAATTTTTTGTTTACTGCCTGGTCGTGTTGTTAGTGACAAACTATTTTCCTAAGAATTTTTGTTTGAAATATGAAGGATTCCTAAATCCACATCTAGTTGATGCATAACCGGACCAGATGGGGAGCAAATTACTTTCACTTTTTTGGTCCACGAACCCCTCGTTTTGGGCATAGCTTCGTCCAGAGCAGATGTTACCCATTAGGCGCCGCTTCACCTCTGCCCTGGGAACAGCGTGATCGAAAGTGGTAACAGATGGAAATTGCTTTTGTGTAAAACAAAACCTTATTATTGTGTGTTTGCCTGTCATACGCATTTTTCTCGGAGACGCTTTCTCACCTTGCAAAGTGTTCAAATCAGGGAATAACTATCACCAAAGGGAGTGGAGGAATTGTTATTTCAAGAAACCCCTACCAGCCGGCTCATCCACTGGTCGAGCTCTATTCTCTTTGCAACGATAAGAATTCGAACGTAATACGGTTCTTATCATCAAAACTTACATCTTTACAAAACATGCATTCAGGATCTTTATCTCAATTACGTGCCAGGCGTCCCTTTTTCGTCACACCACCGGTCAGACCTATCGTGCTTGGTTGTGTACTCCAGATCGTACTCCAAACATTTAAAACGTATAATAGCAGATATTTTCTCCCGAATCCCGGAAACAACCCCTCCGATATAGACTTGGCCAGCTTCTAGCAACTTGTTTGCCCAAACAGCTGGCCAGCTAATGATTGCCAAACGGGTGTCACCGTATGCTTTCCGCAAATTCTTTATTGCGTCGACATTGCCGTCTGGAATTTGAAATTGCCGCACCAGTTCTCTTCATATGTCCTCCTTCGTCGTGATCTCGTCAAGGCCCCTGCACTTTTATCTCTTGGGTTAACTGTTCCAAGTTCTGGACGTTGAGGTTCCTTTCGTCCTGCGTCTTCCGAAACTCCAGGAGTAGTTCTCTCTTCTATCCATGCCAAAATGCCTGCCAGGCCGCGTAGCATCGGACCTCCCTTGACCTTCCGCAGAATTTCATCGTGAGAGAGGTCACCTCTGCTTTCAATAACAATTGCTTCATTGGCTTTACGGTCTTCATTCATTTGCGAATCCGATTTGGTCCAAATGTTGCACTCCCTCCGTTACTGGTTGTTTGGGCCCTCGGCTTTCCTTTGGTGTTGGGAGCTTTACGCAAGTATCCTCCATTGTTTCTCTGTTTCTCTTTACGGCTTTTACAACGTTCTACTTTGGCCTTGTTTGAGTGGCTCGTTCCATTCTTTAGCAATATGTAGCAATAGGTACCTGTCGCAATGAGGTCACCGCAGGAGTTGGTTACTGTCCTCCATTTCCTGAGTATTAGTCCGTTGAACCTAACTCACCCATGGCCTTTTCGCAGGTGTCTATAGGGTTTCGAACAACCACCTTAATATAGCGACGAAAATTATGTTTCGGCCCGACGAATTCGTAGAGCGTGTCCAGGCAATTTTCCACCCTGAGTACTTTTGCCAGGCCAGCATCAATTCTCTTGTCTTAGGAATGCATCCCTTCTTCTTTGCTGGGTCCGATACAGCCTTTGCCATGTTCGTCCATCCGTCTTCACGGACCTGGGTGGAAAGTCCAGCATTTTACCGCTTCGCTCAAAGGGATCCAGGTTCGTTACCTTCTCCTTATCACTCTTAGCAGTATCTACTTCGATGGTCCCATAATCAACAAGAATGGAGTCAATATCCTCTTTTCCTTCAATATTAACGGTATTTTGTTTCCTTCATCTATATTTTTGTTCAGGTATATGCCCCAAATTCAGGCATAGGCACGCGTTCATGAACCACAGCCGTGGCAATCGCCAACTTTTCGCCTCTCGCTACCCCCAGCCGACTTTTCCTCTCTTTGAGTTGCCCGCTTACCAAACAGTAGACAGTAAAGTTTCGTAGGCTTTCAGTAAAAGTTCCTCCTGCACATCTCCTGAGTTTGCTGGACTAACACGACGGTTTCCCCTAGTTTAGGACGTGCTACCTCTAGTAAACGGTGGTTTACCCATCTCTGGATTGTGAGAAAGTAGGGTATTGGATTCCGACACCCGCAGGAAACTTTCGCCTCAACCGACTAGGCACAACAAGGAACATGGACATCCTACTGACACGTGCGGGTCGAAATTCCGCTTACAAGGCGATATAGATGGTTACGGTACCAGCTTGCATCAGTAACTGATGGGGGGGGGGGGGGGGAATTTCCTTATCTGCATGAAGGGACACACCTGATGGGATATCTGGCAACTCCTCACAAGTGTCTGCTTTTTTTTTTTATACATTGTAAGGTGGAAAGGTTCAAAACCTACCGCTGGCTCCTGTCATACGGTTATGTGAAAATTTTACTCACTAAAACCACCTCCTTCTCCTTCGCTTACCCCGCGGGACTGTGTGTGTGTGTTCTGGCTTTAATGCAAACTTTACGAAGTTCTTCGATTTCGGCATTCCACCAGAAGTTGGGCATTCGTTTTTTGAGTAACGTGCGGCGAGGCATGGAAGCGTCACAAGCTTTTTGTAACTTTTCAAGAATCTGCGCCACCTTTTCTCGTGCATTTCCCACCGGCATCGCTTCATGCAAATTTCCTCGAACATTTCTTCATCAAATTTTTTGGATGTCCAACCCGACACTGCAGTGTTCTTGATTCGCTTTCCTCCTGTCGTACGCTCCATTTGGAAGATGATAGCCAGATGGTAACTGTGCGTATATTCCTCGCTCACCTGCCATTGGAGATCCTTGGATAATGAATCGCTAACAAAGGTGAGGTCTATGACCGATCCCATATCCCGTATCCGAAAAGTATTGACGCCGCCAGTATTTGCCAGGACAACGTTCAAACGTGAAAATACTTCGAGCAATATGCGGCCTCTAGCATTTGTTTCGCGACTACCCCAATCTTCGGCCGAAGCGTTAAAAGCGTCAGCTATTATTATTGGGTTGTGGCGGCTTGCTTCGGAAAGCTAATTTTTCCAACATCAATGCAAATTCATCTAGCGTGAGGCTCGGCGCAGCATAGCAGCTGAATACGTGAATGCCGCCTACCTTATGTTAGCTCGTGTGAATCCGTCTTCTATCCTATTGCTCGGTTTCCGCAAGTCCAGATTGCCGCTTTGCCGCTTCTGTTTGATACAAAGACACCACTGTGGAAGTCTTCAGGTGTCAGTAACAGGTGTCTGTCTGTCCGTCCGTGTGTCTCTCTGTCTGTCTGCCTATCACACCTTATATCTCGGAAACGGTTACTCCTATTGACATGAAGTGGAAGTAACATAGGTCCATACATGGAAAAGGGTGGTGGACAATTTTTTTGGCCGAGCATAGTGTAGTGGGGTATCAAATGAAAGGTCTGAAAGGTCTCGATTGGCACTTTACGAAGCTCATATTAGTTTTGACATTGGTTGCAAAGGGAGTGCGGTGGTCCGAAAAGGGTTAGTTACTTCAATGACCCATTCTCCGAAAGTACAGAACCCAACTATGTGAAAAAAATATAGCGGTCCATGCATATGGTATCTAGGCCTCAAAATACTATCCATATCGATACCAGTTTAAATAAAGTTAATAGTAGTATATTACTATATTTATTATAAGTATATTTTTTAGAAATTGCAAGGAAACCCACTGTTGAATATGATGGTAGCAGTTTGGTGGAAATAGCGCTATTACTAACAGAGATATAATAGGTCAAAGTTGTCAACCGTATTTTATAACCGATCTATATTCCTATTTTTTATCCCAGTTGCAGTGTAGAGGTTTTACAAAGGAGTCGTACCAAGTTCTCGGTTTGAAGTTCAGTTGTAATTTCAATAATTCAATAAGTATAATTCACCTGTTTATTATTGCGAAAGCTATCAGCCTGATCGGTACAAGCTGACCAAACTGCCTAACGAATGAAGTGTACAATATTGCGATAAGAGTAAAGCATTTAGTCCACCTTAACCAAAGTTTTTAAATTAAGTTTTAATTTACTTGTTTATGGAGTAGAGCTTATTGTAGAGTATTATATCATTGGGAAATCTTTGTAATTCCTTAATGTAATCTCATTTATCAAGTTCCACTGGAATTTCCTAAAGTCATAGAACAGTTCTAACGTTTAACAAATATTTCATTCAATTAACACGTTGGATAGTGCTGAACATTTCAAGTGCTAAAAATTGAAAATGAAGAACTCTTTTAGGACTTCCTGTTTTGAATCACTCAAATGAATGACTACGTAATACGCGCTTATTAATACGTAATATACACTCACTGAATGTTTTACTTTTATATCTAAAATAAGTAGCTTCGTGGCCAATGAGGTATTATCATTATATTTAAAATTTAAGCAACTGAGTATCGGAACTGAAGTGGCTCTTATGGATTTCAAGTTGATATTGACTAACTATATGTTAAGTTTCAATAATGGATAAATATCAAAAGAAAAAGACGCTTCTTGAGCCAGAAATTTGCAGACATCACTTTCAGGTAACTGAGTGCAATGGAATGGAAGTTTTTAAGTTTTTTTGTTTCTTGGTCCTACGGTTTATTCCTACGTCACGTTTTAATTCTACGTCAAACGTATATTAATATAAAATCATTCCGTGTGATTATTTTTGCACATTCGATTTTATGTTGAGTATTTCAAGGAGGAACGATAAATGATTAACAACTATTTATTTTAACGGGTATATCTCTTCCGGGAAAAAAGGCTAAAATGGATTTTCCAGCATGAAATGTTTCCATGTTGAGCTTTTTTGTGGAAAAAAGTAGTATGTGGGTTGAAGAATGTTCTACATTACTCAATATAAGCGGTTCACGTTCGAGTGCTTTACAACACAAGCATCACTCGTTCTCGTGGGTGGGTCTTTAGTACCGATACTAAGTGAAGTATTATTTTCAAGGTTTTGTGGAAAGTCGATTTACTGACAGATAGGTGTCTATCACGTGCACTTATACCAGAAATGCTTACAGCTACTGAGATTCAATTTGGTAGAAAAATTGAAATCCCCACGCATATCGTCATATTACCGTTCCAAGCTGAATTGAAGGGAGAGCTCTATACATGGAAAAGGGGGATATGAAATTTTATTTCACCGAATATAGTCATATGGAAAATTTGGCGAAAATCCGATTATTATTAACAAACTTCTGATAGTTAAAAGCAGTCTCTTTTATGTAAATTTACTGGTCCCTGAAATGACACAAAAGTGGAGTACAGATTTAGAATAATTGACAACAGGTCAGGTCGGATTGAAGTTACGCTGTCAAAGTAGTTTTCTACCCGGATACCCATGCACCTTTCCGGAAACCCTCAGAGTTAACTCAGTTTCAGATTTCTAAAATATGGAAATGTACTATTATTAATTTCATTTGAGCAGGTATCGCAATGGGGCGTATTTTCAGGCCAAGATCTTGTTTGGGTGCACCATTTTGATATTTTTTAAGATTTCTTCAGTTTGATAGGTTCTGAGAACGAGACCTGTTACACTTTCTCGGGCATACATTTTCAACCTTCACTCCCCCACTTTTCCCCTAATATCAGAAATAAGATCAATTTCGCAAAGTACTAATCTGATAACCCACATGATTATATTCTTGGAAAAAGAATTGTACGCGACTCTTTACATGTATGGGTAGCCCTCCTTAAACTCAACACTGTGCTGTGTGTGCTGTATGTAAAAGGATTCGTAGGTCTAGTTTTTAGGTTTAGTCACTTTTGAATAAATTGGGTGTGACAGGCCGACAGACATACAGACTCGATGAAGAAATATCTTCGTGGTTCAAATCTCACTGGAGGCAGTGGGATGCATACCTTGATTCGACGTCGGAAACCAATCGACTCAGCTGTGAATGGGTACTTGAGCCAAATTAGGGTGTTAATCTCGGGCGAGTGCAATGCTGACCCCACTGCCTCCTTTAGGGTACTCTAATCCTGTAGTGCACCGATACGATCGCGAGTGAAGTGTTTTAACAGATTTCAAGGCCCTAATCTAATTGGATTGTTGCGACAAATGTTATCATTATTATTGTTGCCGCAAGAAGTGTTAATTTGTCAATGCACTTGGATATAGCTGCATAGAAATGCTGCGGCGGCTAAAGGCATCCTTGAAGCGAAGACCAAATTTAATGTGAAATGTTGAAATCAATGAATATCACAAACACTGCTTAAATGGGAAGAGGCGTTATTAACGACGCAGAAACATGCCAGAATATGAGGAACTACACCAACTATACAAGGTTACCAGAAAAAACTCTAAAGCGCTATCAGAAAGAGTAGAACTATGCATTTCGAGTAGCTCTGTTTCATTGAAAATTTGGATCAACTGAAACCCCCGAAAGTCCTAAAAATTTAGAAAAATAAGATCCAACTCTCTCGTTTTTGCCTTCAGCTCAAATGAGAATGTATTTAAAACCGTTCAGATTCTCATGCACTTTCTCCAACAGTTATCAGTTATCAGATTTTATGTTTTATTTGTCTTTCAAAAAAATTCAATTTCCACGAAATCTGTTTCGAATATGAAAGTCTAAAATATCAGCATTTCAAATCTATTAAGTGGAAGGCAGAAAGAAAAGGTAATAGCTGGATATTAGGATAATCCTTTCAAATCTTTTCTCTACGTTGCGATGGAATCTTACCGTCCTAGTCACGGTAGGGGTGAATCACATTGTTGATGCAATTGTTAATTCCCAATTCCGCTGAATGCATAGACAGTCACTTAGTAACATGTTGACACAATTTACTTTTTCTCACGATATTCGAAGGTAAACTTGAAATTTGTGAAGCACACACATATTCGAACACAGTGTCACCAAATAATTGAATTTACAAAGTTGGACTGTTGTATCACTTGTAATTTCAAAATCTTGCACTTATTTCTGAAGTAAAGCAACAACTAAGGGATTAGGGTGTAATAAATAACATATCCTTGAAGGAATTTGACTGCGAATCCGGCTAGGACGGCGTCGATGCGTGGTATTTTAGAAGTCTCGTAGAAAATCTAGTTAGATATATGCTTCGTACCATCGTCCTTATTAAATACGTCGGTACAGTGGAGCAGGATCTACCTTTCCTTGAGGCGCAGGCTCTCCGCCTGATAAATAGTGTCAACCCAGCAGGTTAAACCAAAAGTGATAACATATCGGATTAATTGCTTATAACACAATATTTTGGCTTTTGGTGGATTAGGCTTATAAGCGTCATTATTTTTAAATCCCATCTAACATAAGAAGCTAAGTTTTTCTATGAGTTTAAAGAAAACCCTCGATTGTTATACCTCGTTGGATAGTTGATAAAACGTAGATATTTTTCGGCACATCCGCAAAGCATTGACTTTTTCCAGATTTTGCGGTTGGATAGGTTCTGCGAACGAGACCTGTTACACTTTTTGAAGGTCATATTTTGAGCCCCTACTCCCCTATGTTTCACCCAATATCAAATATGGTTTCTAAAAGTACTAATTGAGTCCTTTCATTTGATACCCCACATGGCTACATTTTATGGGAAAAATGTTGAATCCTCCATTCAAATGTACGGTGAGCCCCCTTAAACTTAACCGAAAATGGCGCCACTTGCCGTATGTAAAAGGAACAACATGTCGTGACAATCGGCTCAGCCGTTTCGGGATAAATCGGGTGTGACAGGCAGACAGACGGGCAGACAGACACCGAATCAATTCTAATAAGGTTTTATTTCACAAAAAAACCTTAAAAAAGCCGGACAGTTGTTCAGAAGGAGGATAACATACAGTGAATGTGGGAAAGGCGACCAGCGTTGCGAACCCTAAGATGAACGAAAACGATGGATGGACTAAAGTTACCAGCAAAAAAGCGAAAGGAAAAGCAAAAGTGCGAAATCGTCCAGATGCGATTGTTATCTCCAGTAAGGGCAACTTGTCCTACGCGGAGATACTCAGAAAGGTCAAAGCTGATCCCAACCTAAAAGATCTGAGCGGAAATATGAGCAGAATCCGAAGAAACCAGAAAGGAGATCTTCTCTTCGAGCTCAAAAGATCCAGAGTAGGCAAAACTAATGACTTTCGCACGCAAGTGAAAAACTCCCTTGGGAAGAAAGCCGCAGTACGTGACATGAGATTAAGAATCTCGTTGAAGTCACATCGAGAGGAGAAATTTGTACTGCTCTCAAGGAGCAATTCAAGTTGGAAGGGCTTACCGAGGAGTCTTTTGTGGGTTTACGAAAAGCTTATGGCGGTACTCAAACGGCCAAAATACGAGTACCAGCGGAGGCAACGCAGAAGCTGTTGGCCACCGGATAAGTTCGGATCGGATGGATTGTCTGGCGAACAAGAGAAAAGAACAAACTTCACTAAAGAGGTGCTCTAAAAGCCTCATGTTTGGGCAGTTCGCGAAGGTGTGCACCACGAGCATTGGTCGATCCGATCGATGCGGAAGGTGTGGGGAGAAGGGCCTTATTTCCAGGGAGTACAATATGGACCCCAAATGCATATTGTGCGAGGCGAAGGGGGGACAGGATAACCGGCATATCGCCGGAAGTCGTAAATGTCCGGAATTTAGGATGGCATTCACTGCAATGAGAAAATGAGGTTTATTCAAAAAGACCTCAATCGAGCAGACCACATTCGAATTTAAGATGGAATGTCATCATAAGTGAACCGTATAGAAACCGTCACGGTGGCATATGGGCCACAGATTCGACTGGTGAAGCGGCGATATGGACTTGTGGCCGACAAGCCATACAATGTCAGGCAGCAAGTGGCTGCCACGCCCTACCAAGTCTGACACTGTCTGAATTCGAGGAAATGCTTGATAATCTTGTTCTCGATGCAAGGGGACGAAGTCCAAAGGTGATTGCTGGTGATTTCAACGCTTAGGCCTTGAGTGAGGTAACAGAGAATCAAATGCCAGGGGGGGGGGGGGGGGCAGTTTATAAGAAGCTTTTGCGCAGATGGTGGGTGCTCTAAACACTTTTCAGAAAGAAGGCTCAGGTTTGGTTGTAGACCTGAGTTTTGTTAACCCTGCGCTGTTGCGCGCTATGTTCTGGATCATCAGGCAATCTTCTCTGAGATATGTATCCAAACCTATCATGCCCCAAACCGAGAAAGATTTCAGGCTGGCCTGCAAAAGCTTTGGATTTGGGTTAGATCAACTTCATAAAGCAAGATTAGATTAACCTCATAAAGCAGGCGCCTCTACAGAAAGAGCCGTCCATGTGGCCTAATACATGTGACTTGTCCATGCCAAGGAGGTGTTCATTCCCAGTAGAGGACCAAACTACTGGTGGAATCGTGAACTGGCCGGCCTTCGATCAGCCTGCCACCGAGCCAGAAGAGCGGCTCAGAGGGTGGTAGATAGGGTCGATTAGGGGCAAAAAGAGTGCGTCTATAAGATCGCCTGCAAAACCCTCAGGCTCGCCATCCAGCGAAGCAAGAGAAAATGCTTTAAGGAGCTCTGTTCAGAAGCGGACGTAAACCCGTAATGGAGTGCCTACAGAATTATGATGGGACGATTCAAAGGCTGTTCATCTCCGCAAATCACCTGTCCTACTCTCTTGCTGAAAATCATCCAAGGGTTATTCACCCAGCAAAAGGAGGGCGCCGACACATTCCAACCTCTGAATGTGACGGCAATTCCATTAGTCACCAGAGACGAGCTGCTGGAGATCTGCAGTAGAATAGGGGACAATAAAGCGCCGGGCCTGGACGGAGTACCGAATAAGGCCTTTAAGCTTACCTTGAAATCCAGTACGGACATGTTCGCTGAGTTGTTCGAAGCGTGCATGTCCAAGGGGATATTTCCAGCGGCATGGAGGCGGCAGAAGTTGGTACTTCTGCCCAAGACTGGTAAACCTCCAGGTGAACCATCCTCATACAGATCCATATGTCTTTTGGATACTGTAGAGAAAATGTTAGAGTGGGAAACCTATAACAGGTTAATCCCGGTTGTTGAGAGCCAAGGCGGCCTTTCAGATCGGCAGTATGGGTTCCGTAAAGCCAGATCAACCGCTGATCCCATCAAATTGGTTACTGGTTTGGCCGAAGATGCAATTCACGGAAAGGGTAGTACCAGCAAATATTATGTGGTAGTAACCTTGGACGTGCAAAATGCATTCAATTCGGCCAATTGGAATCAAATGCGCAAATCCGTGGCGGAGGTTGGTATTCCCGCCTATCTCGCTGCTATCGTCGATAGTTATTTGACTGAAAGGAGGCTCTGGTATGACGACATGTTGTCGCAAAGCATCTCGAAGATGCTAAGGTATATTCAAGCGACGCAATCAGTAGACTAAGTTCCTTATAACAAGGGTGGTGATATCAATCATGCTCTATGTGACCCCAGTTTGAAGGGAGGCGTTGCGGATGTCAACCAACACTTACAAACTTGGTACAGTCTACAGGAGGACAGTCCTGAGGGTATGCTTTGCCTTCAGGACTGTCTCAGATGATGCAGCATTTGTCATCTCTAGAATGATGCCAATTGACATCTTGGCAAATGAGATGGTGAACAAATACAATGCGAAGCGAATCTCTCCTTCATCGCAGGCGAAGAACGCTGAGAGGAGGAGATCCATAAATAGATGTCAAGATCGGTGGGAACGTTCGGGAAAGGGTCGGTAGATTCACAGTCTCATTCCTGCGGAGTGCTTGGAGAGATGACACGGTGAGATTAATTATAATCTCACCCAATTTCTCACTGGGCACGAAGGATATCACCAATACTTGCACAGGTTTAAATTAGAGGCCTCACCTGACTGGCCAAATTGCGATGCAGTCCCAGAGGACCCAGAGCACGCTTCACAATGCATCTGAGGTAAGAGAAGCATCGATTAAGGATATGACCCGTCCCGGATGTTTCCTTTCGATCGCAACATTCGGATCGGAGTTTTACGGCTCCACGCGCGAGACGTTTTTTTTTATTTTTATCCTTCAGTTTTAGCACGCGTACATTTGAGGAACCCATGCATCGGTTATAAAAACACGTAAATTTTTATTATGATGACACTTGAGTAATCAAAGTATTCGAAGGACCCCCTCCCACATTCTTGTGCCCAGCTATTATAGAGGAATGCAAGCACGTGTCGATGGAACATTTAGGGTTTTTGGGGTAGCTCCCTCCTTTTGATTGTATCCGGTCACTTACGATGGCCATTTAACCATCGGCCATTCCCATTATGTCATAACATTCAGACTTTTCAGAACGGCGTTTTTCGTGGAATGACAGGTTGTCCCTTGATGCCATTTTGGAACTACTTTCATTAGGACGAATCCATAGAGACTGCTACCTTCCTTGGTCTTGGCATGGAGAAAGCTGATGCGGACGACCAAATTGAAAACCATGAAAATGCAACCAATATTGAATTCCAAAACATCTTGTTAATTAGTACAGTTATTTTGGTGAAATTAAAGCGGAGGTATTTTTGTCATATATTGGTATGTAATTAAGATGACATTTTCTGAGATAAGAAAAATTAATATCAATCTAAACCTGAAACCAAGAGATTAACTCAGGACAGGTCTGCACTTTACTGACGCGGAGATCATTACCAGAGCTCAAAGTTGGTTTAATCCTTCCTTCAAGTTGATCAGAAGGGCACCCACAAAACTCTTATTTCTTTTTTATGAGGCTTTACTTCGATCATATCGTAAAGTATTATATTTACGCCATGAATACTGTTCATGTGACATGCTCACTGTTGCAGGGTCACAATTTTGCATAAAAACTAAACCCGTAAAAATGGTCGTTCATGCAAATTGAAAGATGGACTATCTACGCGTAAGGTCACCACCTCGTCAATTAATTGAGTTAAGGTGCAATTTATGAATGATACCTTCACATCCCAAATGGATACGCATTAAAATGAAATCACCTAAAGCTCCTACATGGAGTAACAAGGACACAATTGCGTCACTGTTTACAGCGCCGTACAGAATCCAGTTAAGGAAGGGCCTTGAAAGTTACACGTTGCTCCAAATAGCAATCACCTACCTTTCCTGTTGCCTTCACAATTATAGATCGTCGCTTCATGCTTTTCATGAAGATGTAGGTACTTTACTAGTTCATACCGTTTTGCCATTGCAAATTGCCACTGGCGAACTCCGCATAAGCGTTTCCCAGGATTCTGTTCATCCCACACACATGTCAAGTTCACAAAGGCAGAATTGGGAAAAAACAGGGATCGGATTTATTAACATTTTAATAAACGCCGGGAAGGTGTACGTGAGGAAATTGATGGTGTTGAATATTTCAACTTTGCTCCTGGTATATTTGCGGACTGAAGAAGGCAAATACTGATGGAGCCCCATTTGGAAATATAATCCAATAAAACCCAATGGCAGGTGAAACGATGTTGAAACGTTAGGTGAAGTGACGCGTGACCTTGGGAGGAATTTGCGTATTCGATGAATTTACTTGAATGGAATTTGGTTCAGTTCGGTCGGGATAATTTCACCCAGTGTTCTACATAACCGCAAACCTTATTCAGCTTTTGGTAATGAATTAAAGCCCTTTAAAGGGGAAACCATTTTGAGAAATGGAATTTCTAAGAATATTTGATTGAGGCTTCCTGCTCATTGTAATAAATTTAACGAGCGATTTGGAATGCTTTTGTACAATGAATAATTTTCAACCGAACTCATACTAATTAAATTATAATTAGAAGTTTGTAACCTGAAAAGAGAATCATAAATGCCAAAAAAGATGATAAATAAATCTGAAGCCAAAAGATAGGTGTTTCTCTAGTATGAAAGGTTTTTTTTTGTTTATCCATGTCTGTGGAAATGCGTTTTATTTCCCGATAAGTGGAAGTGCCTTTGTTTTTGTATTAAACGCGGTAGATACTAAATAACAAGGCGGGAAACCGGTACCTAAACGCTTTAGGTATGAAAGGTTTCATGTATTGCTTATGTAAGCGTATTTGAGTGGGCTTTTGTCCCATTTGTATCTAGCTAGTAATTTTCATGGATTTAGTTAGTTAGACCGTTCACTTTAGTATGACACATTCATAGTCTTAGAATGTAATAAATTTGCACAAAAAGGACAACTCCGTTAGTAATAGCGCGATGTGTAACATACTTGGTAGTATCCTGCTCTATAGCATAACCTTTATTATTACGTGATGCCTCTAAGCTAAACTAAAGGGGGGTTCCCAGCCAATTTCTTAAAAATATACATATAGTGAATATGATATATATACTATTACCAACTTGATTTAAACAGATGTTGGTATTTAGAGCATTTTGAGGCCTAAATGTCATGTGCATCTACCATCATATCATCACCATCAACGGCGCAACAACCGGGATCCGATTTGGCCTGCCTTAATAAGAAACTTTAGATACCCTGGCCTTGCGCCGTGGTCCACCAATCCGATATCCCTGAAAGTTGTCTGGCGTCTTGACCTACGCCATCACTCCACCTCCGGCAGGGTCTGCCTCGTCTTCTTTTTCTACCATAGATATTGCTCTTATTGACTTTCCGGACTAGATCATCCTCATCCATCAGATTAGTGATCCGCCCACCGCAACTTCTTGAGTCGGACTTGATCCACAATCAGATCCACAATAGTATCGCTCATAGATTTCGTCGTTATGTAAATTACGGAATTGTCCATCCTCATGTAGGGGGCCAAAATTCTTCGGAGGATTCTTCTCTCGAAAGAGGCCAAGAATTCGCAATTTTTCTTGTTAAGAACCCAAGTCTCCAAGGAATACATAAAGACTGGCAAGATCACTGTCTCGTACAGTAAGAGTTTCGACCCTATGGTGAAAGGTTTCGGGCGGAACAGTTTTTGTAAGCTGAAATAGGCTCTGTTGGCTGCCAATAACTGTGCGCGGATTTCATCTTCGCAGCTGTTATCAAAGTTGTAGTCTACTATCTTTATTCTTCCCGTTTGACCAGGGCGGTTTGGTGTTGTTGGTTCTTTGGTTTTCGGTGCTGACGTTGCCGCCATATTTCTTGTCCTTGACCTGGATGAAGGCAGTTTGATATCGATATCGCCAGCATAGGCCAGAAGTTGCCTGGACTTAAAGAGGATCATACCCCTCGCATTAACTTCAGCATTACGGATCACTTTCTCCAGGGCCAAATTAAAGTGGGCGCATGATAGGGCATCCCCTTCTCGTAGACCGTTGTTTATGTGGCCTCGCACATTGGTCATTGGTCAGGGTCAGCCTAGTCAGTTTTGTCAATTTCGTCGGGATACCGAATTCTCTCATGGCGGTGTACAGTTTTACCTTGGCTATGCTGTCATAGGCGAATTTAAAGTCGATGAAAAGATGGTGGAACTGATGTCCATATTCCAACAGTTATTCCATCGCTGGTCGCAGAGAGAAAATCTGATCTGAGCTAATTTGCCTGGAGTGAAGTCTCTTTGGTATGGGCCAATGATGTTCTGAGCGTATGGCGCTATCCGTTCTAGGAAGATAGCGGAGAATATCTTATAGATGGTACTCAGCAACGTGATACCTCTATAATTGCTGCACTGCGTGATATCTCCCTTTTCATGTATGAGACAGATAATGCCTCTTTGCCAGTCGTCATTCGTTGATTCGCTGTCCCACACCTTGAGTACAAGTTGATGAACCACTTGGTGTAACTGGGTGCCTCCATATTTAACCAATTCGGCAGTAATTCCAACGGTTCATGGCGACTTATGATTTCTAAACCGATGAATCATCACTGTTTTTTCCATACTTGGTGGTGGCAGTATTTGTCCGTCATATTCAGTTGGCGGGACCTCCAACTCGCCGATATTCTGGTTGTTCAGTAGTTCATCAAAGTGCTCAACCCACGGCTTCGTATGTCCATTCTGTCGGAAATCAGATTTCCCTCTTTGTTTCGGCAGGATGAGCATCGAGGTGTATAAGGCTTCATCCTGCTTACTTGTTGGTAAAACTTCTGCGCCTGGTGCGGTTGCTTCCTGTACTTTTCTAGTTCACAGACTTGTTGGTTCTCCCAGGCTTCCTTTTTTCGTCTATGGAGTCGCGTGGTCAATTTGGTTGAAAGTAGTCCTGTCTGGCGAGGCCCACGTATGTTTGTGGACCGCATGCCACACAAACCAGGTACTTCCATCAACCATTTCGTGTGACACTACTAATTGAATAATCCGCAGTCCGTTATCATCTGTATTTTGATCTAAGCTATGGGAGCCACTGTATCGCCTGAATACGAGCGTCGTCGCTATTTGGCTGTTAAAATCCTCAAGTATGATTTTGATATCATATCTGGGACAGGCTTCGAGGGTTCGTTCTACTGCTTCGTAGAAGGAATCCTTCTTCAACTCTGCAGTTTCCTCTGTAGGGGTGTGAAAGTTAATGAGGTTTATATTTCTTAATTTGCCTCGGAAGCGCAGAGTGCATAGTCGTTAGCTTACATATGTTTTCAAAGCCGATAACAGCAGGTTATATTTTTTTGGCCGATTAAGGAACCTACTCCGAGCATATGGTTTACTGGATGGCCGCTATAACATATGGCGTAGTGCCTCTTCTCCAGGAAACCGGTCCCTCTCCAACGCATCTCCTGCAACGCTGTTACATCAGCCCTATATTGGGACATGGTATCGGCTAGTTACTTGGTAGCTCCATCTCTGTACAGGGAGCGCATCTTCCCTGAGAAAATGCTCAAATCGTTATTCCATTGTCGTTACCAGGTTCGTCGTAGTGTTATCCGTCCAGTCCGAGGCTCCTGTTGTGGCTTCGCCATACTCAACCCTCAACCTGGAGGACCAGTTGGTACATTTTGTGTCGTTTGCGGGCTCTGGAGGCTCGCCTTCATCCTTCTCCGTCAGCAGCTTTTTGTCAAGAAAGAGCTCCCAGCGATCACCACGTGAAGGTGGAGATAGGGTTTGGTAGTAGAGCTGTTGGTGTTGGTTGAGCAGGCGTTTCCCAGGTTTTATGCTCCATCGCGGGTACCAATCCATGTTTTCCCTGGGACCTATACTACCCTTTGACCATCCTTTGATCTTACTTCACGAACACTATTATAAGATCAACGTTCCCTTCAACATCTCTTATGATGCTATGTACACATCCTGGAGATAGACCCAGAGATTAGTCAGCAATTCTAATTAAACATCAGCTCAAACATTATCCACTGAAAGTAACCAGTAAGAATTGCATTCAAGCAACCTAGCTATGGCCGCAGACGTAGCCAGGTGATCTTGGCATATCATTGGTTTATTGCTCCGAAGCAGTTCACTCAGTTCTTTCAAACTTTAGGGAACAAATTTATCAGAGATTTGAATGAGAAGGATACCCACTGGAATTCAAGGTTAGTTTCTCCTCGAGGAAAGGACTGTAGAAGGTAGTATTGGACAGAAAACTTGAAAACATATCATCAAAACTTTGGAAATTCACCGATGAAGTGAAGTTCATTTATTAAGCAGTTTTGGAACTACCAATTGTATGCAGACATGACGAAACAGCGCATCGCACAATATTCATTATATTATTAATTACTCAAATGATCCAATTGACTGACGATTGGCTGGATAGACAAATGGTGGTCACCCAATTAGTAAGGTTAGGCGTAACTCTGAATGGTTGGTTCATAGGTGGGGGACCAAAGGGGACTCCTATTTTTACTTTTTCCCTTTGAGTTAAGTTTAAAGTAGATTCATATATAATACGAAACTGCAATATTTTGGGAAACGTCACTCTATTAAAAATGTTATAGTAACTGAAAGTTTTCTTTTTCGTATGAATTTAAAAGAAAGTCACGATGAAAATAGAACAGTTGTACATGTGGAGTTCTTACAAAACTAAACTAAAATCTTTCACATCTAAAGTATCGAATGTATTTAATATAATTTAAATACCTTACAAAAAAATATAGATTTTATTAGGTGGATTTAGGAATGATTTTCAAATAGTTTGACATAAATATATAAAAATAAAATTTTTTTTCTTTCAATTTTTATTCTTTAAAATTTATACGAATTTATTCTTAATTTATAGTCTGGATGTCCCTAAAATTTAAGTTTAATCGGTGAATAATTTCTGGATTTATGTTTTAAAAATGAGTATGAATTATAATTTTGGAGCACACCAATTTGTCACCGTTTACAATCCTGACAGTTAAAACAATCTTTATAATATTAAAATAGCAGAAAACTGATGTGTAAGCAAAATCTAGGAAAAGTCTATTGAGAAAAGAATATCACATTCATCATGATTCGCAAAAAGCGAAGTAGTTAAACCATGAAATATCAGAGCTTCCAATGGCTAATGACTTTATACTTTTCGGCAATAATACAGATTCAGAATTTATTAAAATTTATGCCAAAATCATGGTCAAACAGCTTTTTTATTTGTTATTATTGTACTATTCACTTAGTCAGGAAATCATTTTGACTTGTATTATGCGCTCTCATTGTGCTGGGAACTTTTGTTTTCACTTTAATTATAAATATTCAGCCGCCATAGATCCTCCGATAAAAGCAATAAAGAACGAAGTTCAATTTTCCGCCAACTTGACATACGATTAACATTTATTACGGGTCTATTGTGGTGGGCCGTCCTATTTGTTGTCCAAATATTTACATATGCATGTGTCTACGTTAATCCATTAATTAGCAGTTCGTACTTTATAGAATCAGAGAACTTTCATGATTGCATTGCAGTATCATTCGTTAATCCTTCAAATTCATGAACAAACTTTCGGTTTGTCATTTAGTGGTAAGAGATAATTGGGACTTTCATTATCAATTGAAATGGAGAGCATCGCTTTAGGTCATAACATGATTTCCTCCATATAAATTCTTGATTTTCAAACCTAAGGAAATGATCAGGAAAAAAGTGTTCTAGGGTTAATTTTTTAGGTCTGTAATTTTCCGGTAGTGCAATGCCCAAAAACCAGGAACGTTTTTTCGTGGAACATGCAGCGGGGGTCATTTACGTATAGTCTAAGAGTTTTCTGAGTCTAGAGTTCACTGCCACCTTGGGAATACCGAACGAATACCGATATGGTTAAAATTTCCACCTTTTTAACAATTAGGGGAAATTTTCATTATGCAAGGCCACTCCGCAATTTTTAGAACCCAAGTTCTTACCCTACGGAGTTGCTTTTGCTTCAAGGGAGATTGCTCAACTACCGGGCTCTGTCTAGATGCACCTGACTAGGCCCTCTTCTTCCAGTTCACTGATTTCAATTGTAAAGATTTGGATAGGAATTCCGATAATGGGAAGTTTGGTCTACATTTAAGATGACTCTGTGGAGTTTCTGCAATGTGTTATTGGCGGGTAAGGTTTGAACAAAGGTAATAATACCGAAAACTAGCACTGAAGTAGGAGTAAATGAGTGCAGGGTTTGAATCTTCTTTTTCAGGTCACTTGGGAGTAATTAGTACAAACATTCGAAGTTACATTAAGGAAATTTATAGTCACATGCAGAACCGGGGTCCTAGGAAATTGGGGTCAAGTAGTGACTGCAGGATATACTGATGCGGAATATAGCCCTCTGGGAGTCCATTTATAGCCCGCTTTGGTGTTAATATGGGGCTCTCCAGAAGGCAAGCCTATTATCTACCAAGACCGGCAGTGTGTGGCAATAGCCACATCCTGTACAAGGTGACCATACTAATAACAAACACTACACACCTAAATTGGCGAGTCGAAAAATGCCTCCCCCATCCAGGTTGTCATTCGAACTGTACCCATTGGATAATTAGTAGTCGGGGATACGATACAAACGATACCTTACTGAAAAGATTGATTTTATGACACGGCGGACCACTTAAACCTCATATTCGTGGAACTCAGAAAAGTAAGTTGAATATGAACAAAAACAGCATCAACAACAAATATACCGGACCACATCATCACCATCATCAACGGCGCAACAACCGGTATCCGGTCTAGGCCTGCCTTAATAAGAAACTCCAGACACCCCGGTTTTACGTCGAGGTCCACCAATTTGATCTCCCTCAAAGCTGTCTGGCTTCCTCACCTACGCCATCACTCCATCTCAGGCAAGGTTTGCTCGTCTTCTTTTTCTATCTCCATTCCTTCAAAAGCCAAACTATCTTATTGTTTCTTTACCAGCACCTCCTAGAGTCTCCTCTAGATTCCTCCTTTCTTCCACAAATCTCGGAGAGTGGAATAATACATACTCTGGGTCCTCTGGGACTGAGGACTGAGGTGTCCAATTTAAACCTGTGCAGGTATTGGAGATATCCTCCATGTCTCGTGAGAAACTGGGTGAGATTATATAGTAATTAATCTCACTGTGTCGTCTCCCCAACCACTCCTTGATGGCGGGAATGAGCCTGTGAGTCCACCGACCCTTTCCCGAGCGTTCCCACCGCTCTTGCCATCTCTCCCTCTCAGTCTTCTTCGTCCGCGATGATAGATTGACTTCGCATTGTATATGTTCGCCATCTCATCTGCCAAGATGTCAATCGGAATCATTCCAGAGATGACGAATGCTGCATCATCTGAGACAGTCCTGAAGGCAGAGCATATCCTCAGGGCTGTCCCCCTGTAGACTGCTCTCAGTTTGTTAGTGTTAACTGACAGCCCCAACGCCTCCCTCCAAACTGGGGTCGCATAGAGCATGATTGAGGTCACCACCCTGGCTACAAGCAACCTAGAGGTATGCCGTGGCCTTCCCATGTTCGACGTCACCCTCGCCAAGGCTATACAATCAGTTGATGATTTTTCGCAAACATACTGCACATGTTGCTTATAACTGAGCTTCCTGTCTATCACCATTCCCAAGTATTTGATGGTCGGCTTGCAAGTGATGATATGATTCCCTATTCTACAGGCCTAATTTCTCTTCCTGCGCTTAGTGATGAGGACCGCTTCTGTTTTTTTCCTCCGCAAGTGTCAGACCAGAGCTCTTTAGCCAACTTTTAGCAACACCGATTGCCTTGCTTGAGTATAACTCAGCATCTTCGAGATGCTTTGGGACAACAACCAGCACTACATATATCGTCAGCGTAACCCAGCACTGTGGCCTCCCTCGGAAGGGCAAGATTAAGTAGATTATTGTACATGATGTTCCACAGTTCAGTTAAATAACTATCGACGATAGCAGCGAGATGAGCGGGAATACCAATCTTCGCTAGAGATTTCCGTATTAGATTCCAATTGGCGGAATTTAATCTATTTTTCATATCCAGAGTTACTACCACGCAATATTTAGTGGAACTACCCTTTCCGTGAATTGCATCTTCGGCCAAGCCAGTAAAAAATTTGATGGCATCAATGGTTGATCTGGCTTTACGGAACCCATACGGCCGATCTGAAAGGCCGCCTTGGCTTTCAACAGCCGGGAGTATCTATTATAGATTACCCACTCTAACATTTTCCCCACAGTATCCAAAAGACACATGGGTCGGTATGAGGATGGTTCACCAGGAGGCTTACCAGGCTTAGGAAGAGGTACCAACTTCTGCCACTTTCATGCCGTTCGAAAAAGCCCCTCGGACATGCACGCTTCGAACAATTTCACGGCAAGCTTAAGGGCCTTATTCGGTACTCCGTCCAATCCCGGCGCTTTATTGTTTTCTATTCAACCGCAGATATCCAGCAGCTCGTCTCTAGTGACTGGCGGAATTGCTATCACATTCAGAGATGGTTGGAATGTTTTGGTGCTCTCCTCTTATTTGGGGAATAACCCCTGGATGATTTTCCGCAAGAGGGTGGACGCGTGATCTACGGAGATGACCCTTCCACGGGTTTACGACCGCTTCTGAACAGAGCTCTTTAAAGCATTTCCTCTGGTTTCGTTGGATGGTGAGCTTGAGGGTTTTTCGGACTGCCTTATAAGCGCACTCTTTTTGCCCCTCTTCTGGCTCGGTGGCAGGCTGATCGAAGACCGGTCAGTTCATGATTCCAGCAGTAGTTTGGTCTACTACAGAGGAATGAGCACCTCCTAGGCATGGACGCGTCACATGATTTTGCGATACATTGAGCCAGATGAACATATACATATATTACGTGCGGATATACATATATTACGTACTACGTACAAAGAAATACACAAAGCCTTTCGTACCTGAAGCGTCCAGCTTCTGGTTTCGCGACTTGTTGCCTAATCTCTAATTTTTTCTTCTGTGTTGAGTTTGAAAGGAATTCCTCGCTCAAAAATTAATTGTGGAGTGGAGTGTACCATTACTTCTGAGCCAAGGAGTTAGACACTAGACACTGGATGCTCTTGAACAGTTTCATTTATTTTTACAGATGTTATAGGCGTGCTTCAACCTGAGATGTGATGAAGTTTACGTTAGTTTTCTGTTCCGCTTTTAGTGGTTCCAGAATCAGTCGTAATTATGAGAAGTAGAAATCTAAATTCGTCGTCTTTAACCAATTCAGGAATTATGTAATGAACTTATGTCAATATACACCTTCAATTACCGAAGCCTCATCTCCTTCCCAGACTACATTCAGCAAGATATACACTATAAAAACACCCGACGGCGACAATTTTTTAGAAGTAAATATCCTTCGCTGTATTCTGAGGTATTCTGAAGGAGGAAGGATTATGTTTCAGGGTAAAGCTGCATAATTCGGCAAGTCCTCACACGACCTCCTCGCGGTGGCCGCTGGAAACCGTCTTCGGACGGACCAAAAGTGTGTAGGGCCGGGCTGGGAGTATGCTCATCCAACTGGCGAGGATATGCTTGTCTGTTGGTCATGTGTTAGGGGCAAGTAGATCTGCGGGGGGGGGGGGGGGGGGGGGGGGCGAGGGTGAGCCGAGGCAACAGGCCGGGGGATCATCTTGCCTGCAGTGGAGAAGGTTCTAATAGGACCTCAAGCCAAGGTGGAACAGCTTACGCCGAGGGTTGCATGGCCAATGGGGAGCTTGGTCTTTAGTATGCGAACTCTGAATACTTTGGGCACTTTCAATTTCAAATAAGACGCTTAACTGGGGCTAGCCAGGATGGACATTTCTCCCAGACTATTCATAGGACCAAGACATGAACTCAATTTTAAAAGAAATAAACCGACGGTAGAAGAAGAAGGGGTGTTGCCAGGTGCACCATCAGAGGACAAGCTTCTGGCATCCAGCCAGGAGACTGTAGCCGTCGAGAGCAGTTCACCTGGTGTCAGCCGTAGCACCGCTATTCCGAAACCAACGCAAGGGACCTCCCGAAGCGAGGCGGCAGACAGACTAGTGGTTTCCAGCCTGGATTCCACTGCCGTCAACCTGGGTGTAGCGAATATCAGACAGTACTCCCAACCCGAAACCCTCGACGTCGGGGGATCTCTCAAAAGTTAAGTCCAGCGCGTAAGGAAATGCATTTCGTTTATTCTAATGGACTGAATACAACAGACATCAACTCCTTTTTATATCACAACAATGTTGTTGCTTCGACTTCTTAAAATCGGGTGCAACTTGGCGATAATATTCATATACCACACATACAGACAGCAGGAACATCCCACTATGATGAAATCGAGAAGGAAATCAGTTCCATCTAGTTCATAATTTGGAATATATAGTATGCATGACGGTACAGATGATCCTCTCAAATTTATTTGAACATGGACACCTCGAGAGGAAATCCAAGGAGGGACAGAAGAACCTAATAAAATATATTTATACCTTGGCAAGCTGTAATTAAAATATCATATTTATGATGACTGACAACAGTACAGTCACATATCCATACGTGGAATATCTGCATGGTATTAGGACTTATTTAGTTCCAATTTTCATCGGTCCCTCGACGACGTCAAGAAATCCAAGTTTGAACGTGAGCAAATGCAGCAACAGCTCCTAAAGTGCGGGTCGATGCTGTTGGCTGCACAGCAAGATGTCATAACTCCGCTGAGTGCATGCTGCATTTTGGTGCCATTCACTTTTCAGCTCGTTTTTGCAGTGGGTTATCTCTCGTTCGATTGCATTGCCGACTGGTGCCTTGGTGCATGCATGTTAAAAGGTAGATGGTGTTATTATACTCACATATATGGAATATGTTATATTTGTGAACAAGAAACGAATAAAATAGGTGAAAAGGTAGCAAAGATCCGACTCGTTGCGGATGTTACAGAATAAAGATGTGACAAGTTCTATTTATAGCAAACAGGGAGAATTCAACGAAATTAATAAACCGAAACATTATATTCACATTGGAATGTAGGGTGAATAATATGAAGTAAGATTCTCTTATTTCTAATTCTCCAACTCCAGCAACAGTCCTTAATTTACTTGCGAAAATCTAAACAAGCAACCCCAATTTCTACTATGGCGAACACATTTACGGAGTCATGGTGACCACTAAATAATTAACCGATAATTCACTATGCCCGATATCTGATAGGAAGGCCAAGCCTGCAACTTAGAAAGCGAAGATACATTGCAAACAAAGTAAATCCATGTTGTTGGGTACCTACAATCAAAGTATGAATCTTCGTCAGTGTTCAATAAGTTTAATCCACCATTGGAAAGGAGGAAGCTGTTATGTTATGGGATGGCGAAAACGCCAAAGCAGATGTTTAATTTCATCACGTAACTGAATCGATTGTTCAACCTGTTGCTACCATTTCGATAGTCTTAGATCACAGTTTGGTAATAAGGAGGCAATGCGGTAGCGTATCTGGAATTACATACAATGTTTCGGAAAAAATAAGAATTCCTTAATACCAAAGAGTAACATGGAAAAGTTAGTTGTGAACTGTACTGTTAGTTGCACCTATTAAAAAGGCATGCAAAAAGGGATAAATACATGAATTACCAATGCAAATCACTTAACACTATAGTTGATTTTTAGGTAACCTGTAACCATTTTTAAGGTTTTGTTTGCAAAACAAAACCTTATTAAAATCGGTTTAATGTCTGTCTTTCTGTCCGTCTGTTTGTCTTTTTTTTGGGGATGTGGAAATCTTCAAAAGACACTGACCTGGCCAGCGCCAGCGTGTGGGATTATCACCCACTAAAATCACCCCCGACTCCGCCCAAGCTCCGTGGAACCACCGTACGGTATTATATCACAGCGCGGAGTCAGCTTATTTTAGCTTGGTCCCCTTTCGTCTCTACGCGGCATACGTAACCGCGCTTTTCTAGTCTCCTCTGCCTTTCGCGTTTGCTCTGGATAGATACGACCATGGAGTTGATCGCATCCCAGTCTTCCACACATACTAACATTCTTCGCACCAGATTCTCTGGTACGAGCACCTCTCCTAGAGTCTCCTCTAGGCTCTTCGTTTCCTCCACAAACCTTGAAAAGTGGAAGAATACATGCTCTGGGTCCTCAGGAACTCCATCGCAGTTTGGACAATCGGGTGAGGTATCTACTTGAAACCTGAACAGGTACTGGGGATATCCTCCATGCCCCGTGTTAAACTGAGTAAGATTATAATTAATCTCACCGTGCCGTCTCTCCAACCACTCCTTGATGGCAGGGATGAGCCTGTGTGTCCATCGACGCTTTCCCGAGCGTTTCCAACGCTCTTACCATCTATTTAGCGATCTCTCTATATTCGCTATCTCATCTGCCAAGATGTCAATGGGCATCATTCCAGAAATGACGAATGCTGCATCATCTGAGACAGTCCTGAATGCCGAGCACACCCTTAGGGCTGTTCTTCTGTAGACTGAACTCAGTTTGTTAGCCTGGAATCTAACCTGCAATGCCTTTCCCCAAACTGGAGCTGTATAGAGCAGGATCGAACTCACTACCCTAGCTATAAGCAACCTGGAAGCAAGCCGTGGCCTTCCCACGTTCGGCATCAGTCTTGCCAGGGCCACACTCGCAGTGGATGCTTTGTCATAAACATATTGCACGTGTTACTTATAGCTAAGCTTGCCGTCTATCTTCACTCCCAAGTATTTGATCGCAGGCTTAGAAGTGATGATATGATTCCCAATTTGAATACGGGCAAAATTTCTTTTACGGCGCTTGGTGATGAGGACCGCTTCCGTTTCTTCCTCCGCAAGTGTCAGACCAGAACTCTCTAGCCAACCCTTAACAGCACTGATCGCTTCGCATGAGTATAACTCAGCATCTTCGAGATGCTTTGCGACCACAACCAACGCTATATCATCGGCGTAGCCCACCACCGTGGTTTCCTCCGAAAGGGGAAGATTAAGAACATCATTGTGCATGATGTTCCACAGCAGTGGGTCCAGTACGGAGCCCAGTGGGACACCCGCGGAGGTAACGAACTCCTGGGGTCCGTCATTGGTGTCATACAAAAGTCTCCGTTCTTCTTAATAGCTGTTGACAATAGCTGCAAGATAAGCGGGAATACCAATCTTCACCAGAGATTCCCGTATTAGGTTCCAATTGGCCGAATTGAACGCATTTCTCATATCCAGGGTCAATACTATGCAATATTTGCTAGTACTGCCCCCTCCGTGGATTGCATTTTCGGCTAAGCCAGTAACCATTTTGATGGCATTAATGGTTGATCTGGCTTTACGGAACGCATACTGCCGATCTGAGAGACCTCCCTGGCTCTCAACAAACGGGAGTAATCTATTATAGATTACTCGCCCGAGCATTTTGCCCACAGTGTCCAAAAGGCAAATAGGTCTGTAGGAGGTTGGCTCACCTGGGGGTTTGCCAGCCTTAGACAGTAGCACCAACTTCTGTCGTTTCCATGATGCAGGAAATATCCCTTCGGACATGCACGCTTCGAACAACTCAGCGAACATGTCCGGTCTGGATTTCACGGCAAGCTTAAAGGCCTTATTCGGCACGTGATCCAGACCCGGAGCTTAGTTATCTGCTATCCTAGCGCAGATCTCCAGCAGCTCGTCACTGGTGACTGGCGGTATTACCGTGTCGTTCTGAGGTCGCTAGAAGCTGTCTATGCCCTCCTCTTGCTGAAGGAATAACCCCCGGATAATCTTTAGCAAGAATAAAGGACACGTGATCTGCGGAGGTGATCGGCCTCTGAATCGCCCCATCACAATTCTATAGGCGCTCCCCCACACAGGAATGGGAGGTCACGCACGCAAGTCGAGGTTACAAACAAACTACAACTGATCTGATAAAAGATTAGCCGCCGTCACGTGAGTTTCAAATCAGGCGTACCAACACAAGAGTACAAATTTTACCCGCATGGGGTGAAGCATCACTCCAGTTACCAGCGGATGGTTAATAAGCTTGAAGATCGCGCCTGATCTTCGGCCCTCGTATTTTTAAGGTTGCTTTCAACCCTTTTTCCTCTAAAATTCAGAGGAACTGAGGAACATCAATTTTGGACCCAGTGATCGGGGAATTTTTCCCTTCTTTTGGGCGAGTAGTTGGAGAGAAGAGTGCCTTTGAGTTTGAGGGAGGGGCACACTTACACGCCTAACACTGACCTTGACTTTTTGCGTCCTTCTCTTTTTCCACAGCATGAAGTTGAATTCGTTGCATTCCTCTTCTTCGATAAGTACTTCCAAGCATACCCTTTCTCCATCTTGGGGTTGTTGTTGTTCTTGTTGCTGCGCCTGTTGTTGCTGACGTTGATGTTGTTGCTGCTGCTGCTCCGACGTTGTTACCGGCATTCTCCCTAGGAGAGATGCCAAAGGCTGTTCCAATTGTTCAATAATTCCCTGCTGGCAATCCAGTTCCAAAGGGCTTCTGTTTTCTTCTTCTGATGACGATTTCTCCTCCGGGAGTATCATCTTACACATCTTGGTGGACATCCTGTTCGCAAGCCCGTGCTTGGTATTGTACACAGATCTGAAATTGTAAGAAAAATTTTTCTTTAATTGGTTCCTTTCTTTTAATTACCTTGTTGGATGAAACAGTGTCCAATCATTATTGGTGCCACTGTCTAGGAGAAATACTTCCTTATATTCTCCGCTTATCAGGTCTCGAGAGGCTTCTGCTGACATTTGTTCGCTACGAGAACTCAGAACAAACTGCGGACATGAATATGCCCAACGCTGAAATACGCTACGAATTTTGTACATATGTATAAATGGGACCATCGTGTTTCAAAATATTCTTACATAAAAGATCAACAAAACCTCTCATACTTGAAGCCCCAAACCAACACTTACTCGTTATACAGGGTACGGCAGCATAACTTCCTTTTTTCAAAAGTCAATGAAAACTATTGTATGCATCGGAAAATATTTATTTATTTTTTATAATGTGGGTACATGTCTAAAGTTTTTATTTACATTGTTTTGAAGATCAAATCTGTTAGGTGACGTCCCCCATTCTCCATACATTGCGTAAACCGATTTCTGGCGTTTGTCATGACTCTTGTTAACATAGCAGGTGTTATGTTGGCAATTTCTTCTTGGATGTTGGTCTTCAAATCTTGTAGGCTTCTTGGACGGTTCAGATAAACACGGGATTTCAAAAAACCCCATAGAGGGGGGAGAGGGGGGGGGGGGACGACATCAAGAAGAAGCTCACACGCGTTCATCCGAGAATTGAAGTCACGTTCTGAAAGTTCCTGCACTATCGCCATCTTATAGGCATGAAATTGAAGATCATCACGAAGAATTCTTCTCACAGAACGATCGGATAGTCCAAGGGCAGATGCGTGTTTGCGCGCAGAACGCCATCGCAACATTGACGCTCTCACTGCTTCAATGTTCTCAGATGATCTAACGGGCCGTGGGACTCCAGTTCTTCCTTTTGTCACACTTGCACTTTGTCTGAATGTAGCGACCCATGTAACAATTGATTTGCGGTCTGGGACGGGAGCCAACGGGGCTAAATTAAAGCGATTCCGAAATGCACGCTGTGTTGCAATAACCGAACATCCGCTTGAAAAGTAAACCTCAACGGCAAAGGCACGCTCCTCACTATTCCAACGCATGATGGCGACTGAACGATATCGGGACAAAACTTTGTAGTATCCCCTCTTGAACGAGACCACTAGCGCTCCGCTATGACATCAACTAACTGAGTGGCGCGCATTTTAAAAAAGGAAGCTATGCTGCCGCACCCTGTAGATCAACAGAACAGATTTCTGTTGCTGTTGATCTATTTGTGAAGAAATTCGAGAGACGAGAAGGACTAAAAGAGAGAGAAGTTATTTGAAAATTCTTAAGTAAAATGTGGCAGCATAATTCAAAGTTTTGTCCACAGTGAGACAGGACACTCTAAGATGTATATGTATTAACATTCAATGGAAAACGTGTGTGTACATGTATCTTGTAGTTGATTTGCTCGTTTACTTCAAAGAAATCAAATGTCTGATTATTCAAGGAAGGGTGCATCCAAACAGAATTCAAATCACAAAAATGCTCAGAATCGAACGTGTACAAGCATTTCTTGTCCAACAACATATGTTTAGATACATATATTTGCATGTTTAAATATAATCCGCGACATACGCATACCTAAAATTTTTATGGACTATTTTTTCCAGTGATGTCCGGTTTTCAGAAAAAAACTTTAAAATGTTCTGCACCAATGGCACAATTATTGTTTTTTTGCATATCTTTTTTTTGTTGAATTGGGTTTGGTTTTACCAGTGTAATAAAAAACCGCGCTGATAGGATGCTCAGGTGAGAACATGTTACCGCATGTCTGTCGTCACTTATCCACGCATTGGAACATGATTGTTGTACGTCAACAAATTTTTTTTGTATCTCAGATCAACGTTTGCACAGGTATCACTGAAACAAAGAAGTGGCGAACTTGTTTACGGTTGATTTGCATAGGTAAACATTTCGCGAATAGAAACTTTGACTTTTTTATGAACCAATCTTATAATGAGGGTACTAGGTGTATTAATATCCCGTAAAGGAATGACTGTTTCTATTTTTATTTATTTTTTAATTTTATTATTTTTTTTTATTATCTTAATCTTAGTTTGTGTGTATTCATCAAAAACATGCTTTTGTCACTTGACAACTTCAGTAGATTTCCTGATTTTGAACTCAGATTTGAAGTTCCATTGATTTAACTTTACTGACAAAAACATTTAACCAGTCACAGAATATATTATTCATTTTACACTGATTTAATATAAACCAATTTTATTGTGTACGTAGATAAGTACCCACATATAGCGCCCAAAATTAGTTTTAATCCTTTACAATCAAGAAACAAAATATTTCTAGCAGTTGATACAGTAAAAGTGCATTCACACCTTTCTATCTGAAAAATTGCGGAAGAACAATGAAAACCCAGAAGAAAAACCAGTCGGAAGCCAGAAGCTCGGCGCTATAGACATTTGGTTGCAGGATGGTTGCGTTTGTACTTAACTCGCGGTATATGCGCATTGAGTATGTCCTATTCTTTACTTCCATGTGGCACTGACATTTTATTTCTTATATATTTCACGGATAAGAAGAGGTAGCTTTAACCATTCGTAATTTTGTTAGTAATAATAGTATTTCCACCAGACTTGCCAATGTGATGTTCCGCGCATCTGATATAAATGCATTTGTTTCACTATTTCAGTGTAGTAATTTTACAAAATGTAGTAATCATTTCAACAGATATCGGTGTGAAAGACATTTTGAAGTCTTAATGTCGTATAGAGGAAAAACCAACATTTTTTCAGAAGTTTCGGTTGAGTATTTCCCATGAATAGTTCCATGAAATAAGTAAACAATTTCTAGACTTCCTATTCTCTCGTTTTTGCAACTAATGTTTAAACTGTTTAAACTAACACCGAATCATCATGCATGCGTTGCGGTTTGCAGTACCACCTTTTCAATGAACTGATTATAATTTGGTTTCGTTTCCCACAAAACCTTTAAATTACTCATTTTATCTCTACAAAAACTTTGGTGATTTGCACATGTAGTTTCTTCCAAGCTCGTGGTGGCAGAATTTGTCGTCCTAATTACTTAGTTTAAGTTTTCAAAGCCAGTAATGGGAGGTTTAATTTTGTTTTGTTTAAGAAACCTTCTTCACTGGCAGGTAGCTATAAAAATGGTATAGCTGCCCTCCTTTAGGAAGCAGTCCCTGTTTGATTGATACTTTAAAGGCGCAACCGTTGGGTCCGATCAAGGTCTGCCTTAGTAAGGAATTCTAGACTCCCGGTTTTGCTCCGAGGTCTACAAATTCGATATCCCTAGAAGCGGTGTCCTAGCCCAGGCTATAATATCTTTTTTTACACCAAAAAAATCTCCTTTATAGACTTTCCGGGCTGGATCATCCTCCTCCTTCATACGGTGTGTCACACCGCAACCTACAGAGCTGGTCGTGGTATCGTTGTATAGGCTACGGAATCGTCCATTATCATGTCGGGGGCCGAAAATGGTTCGAAGGATTCTTCTCTCAAATCCAAGTTTGCGAGGAATACAAGAAGGCTGGCAAGATCATTGTTCCCATTTAACTAGTTCCATTTGATGTTGTTGTTTCTTTGTTTTTTGGTGCTAACATTCCCACCATGTACTGTACATCGCGCCGTGCCCTTTCCATAATATCAATATCGTCAACACAAGCTAGTAGTTGGTAGGGCTCAAAGAGTACGGTGCCTCTTGCACTTACATTAACACCAGGGATCACTTCTTCCAGGGCCAGGTTAAGAAGAATGCATGATAGGGTATCCTCTTGTATTAGGCCGTTTTTGATGGTGAATGGCCTCGAGGGTGATTCTGCTGCTTTTATGTGGCCTCGCACATTGGTCAGGGTCAGTCTAATTAGTCTTATTAATTTGGCCGGGATACCAAATTCTCTTATGGTCGTGTACTGGCCTAGCAAGATGGCCGAGAATATCTTCTAGATGATACTCAGCAACATAATACCCCTATAGGACAGATAATGCCTCATTGCTAATGGTCAGACTTTGATTCGTTTTTCCCAACCTTGCCCGTTAGTTGATGAACCGTTTGATGTAGTTGCTCGTTTCGATATTCAATCAGTTCAGCTGTAATTCCATCAGCTTCTGGCGACTAATGATTTTTAAGCCGGATTGCACGGATTTTTTCTGCTACCACCAAGTGGCAGTATTTCTCCGTCGTCCCCAGTTGGGGGGATTTCCAACTCACCAATATTTTGATTGTTGAGCAGTTCAGCTGATCAGCTCCAGTCTTATATAGGGGGTGCACGTTCCATGGTGTCCTTTTTCTTTACCGGGTCACCGATATGTGTCCAATTTCAGGTTTCTTCTGTGACTTGTTAGTATTATAGCCCTACTCCAACTGTAGAAGTTGATACGATTTCTCCCGTTTTCAGATACGGAAGACTCACCTTCATTCTTCTACGTCTGCAGATTTTCATTAAGAACTAGCAGGAATCGCCACGTAGAGGTTGAGATAGTACTTTGAAAAAAAATTGTTTAAATGCTCAGGACTATTGCCAATTTGCATGCTGGAAAAACTTCGAAAATTAGAGGAGTTGCGTAAAGATCCATCTTGTGTTCTGATCTTTTCAAAAGTCGCCTATGAGGAAGTTCTAAAATCTTCTGCTAAGTTTCATCTGTGGTAAGGGTGTTTACTTATTACGACGAAAGTTAGCGGAAGAACCTAGGTGCTAGTCCTCATAGCACCTGCTCTAATTCAGAGGTAGTGTAGTTATCAAAGCTGAATGTACTTCTCTTTGGTGGAAGCATTTCTGTTGAATGTCCTGATCACTCAAGTGGTTAGAGCGCTGGACTGTCGTAGGGGAAGGTCACGGTTCAAATCTCAGTGGTGGCGGAAAGATTTGTTATAGTGATTGGATCTCGGACTCAGTTGTGAATGAATACCTAAATCAAATCAGGGTAATAATCTCGGGCGAGCGCAACGTTACGGTCTTGAATGAAGTGCTCTGACATACTTTAAGACCCTGATTCTGCGTGGGTTGTGGCGTACATAAACGATTATTATTGAAATATTGGCGCTAATTTGAAAATAGAGCACCAAACAAATAAATAAATAGAAACAATTTAAAACCAAACACGATAACGGATGCCATAAAATCATGAAGAAAATGACGACACATTTGCAAGAACGGAGTTCCGGACGCGGACTAAAATTGGAGCCAGGAAGGTACATAGATATTTGCCTTCTTGTCGATTTGAAAGGTAAGCGGTTTGAGATCTTCTTAATTATTGGTTGGACTAATCGGTTAAGAAAAACGCATAAGGAAACCTACAATAAAGAGAACCGATCTGAGCAACGTGTTGAGGTAAAATGAAGCAGCTTACTACTACATAGAGAGTGCTCAAAAATTAACGTGGAAGCCTCCACAAATGGTAAGAAATCATGGACTTGTAACCCTGTCACCACTTCGAGTAATCAAGTCGGAGCGGAACTTTACTACTTTATATATATTTAGATTTAATACGGGGGAATTACTCTGGGTACTTCGTCCATGTAGCTTGGAAGGAAATGAAATTTCAGATCATCATCAACGGCGCAACAACCGGTATACGGTTTAGGCCTGCCTTCATAAGGAAGAAGGAAGACATCCCGGTTTTGCGCCGAGGTCACATTGTCTAGGGCCAGGTTAAAGATGACGCATGCTAGGGCATCCCCTGGTCGTAGACCGTTGTTAATATTGAATGGTCTTGAGAGTGATCGTGTTGCTTTTATCTGGCCTCGCACATTGGTCAGAGTCAGCCTAATCAGTCTTATCAATTTCGTCGGGATACCAAATTCTCTCATGACCGTGATTTGTTGATTTGCCTGGAGTGAAGCCTCTTTGGTATGGGCCAATGATTTTCTGGGCATATGGGGCTACCCGGCCTAGCAAGATAGAGGAGAATATCTTATAGATGGTACTCAGCAACGTGATGCCTCTATAATTGCTGCACTGTGTGATATCTCCCTTTTTATGTATGAGACCGATAATGCCTCGTTGCCAATCGTCAGGCATTGATTCTCTGTCCCATACCTTGAGCACAAGTTGATGAATCACTTGGTGTGGCTGGTTGCCTCCATATTTAACCAATTCGGCTGTAATTCCATCGGCTCCTGCCGACTTATGATTTTTCAGCCGATACATTGCACGGACTGTTTCTCCAATACTTGGTGGTGGCAGTATTTGTCTGTCGTCTTCAGTTGGCGGGATCTCTAACTCGCCGATGTTCTGGTTGTTCAGCAGTTCATCAAAGTACTCAATCCATCGTCCCAATATGCCTATTCTGTCGGAAATCAGATTTCCCTCTTTGCCTCGCCAGGATGAACATCGAGATGTGTAAGGTTTCATCCTGTTGACTTGTTGGTAAAACTTGCGCGCTCGGTGCGGGGGCTCCCTTTACTTTTCGAGTTCATAGGCCTGTTGGTTCTCCCAGGCTCTTTCTTTTTTCCGTCTGTGAAGTCGCTTCTCGGTTCGCGGAGTTCGTGATAAGTCTCCGCGCGAGCACGCGTCCGTTGACAATGCAACATTACTCGCTATGTAGCATTCTTCCGTTTCGTTGCTAGCTTACATTCATCATCAAAACAACCGTTCTGACTCTTTTTGCGGCTGGGGCAAGTATGTTTGTGATCGTATTTGTGATAATGTTCATCTCTAGGATCTCTGTTGACTCCGGTTATTGCGGCATCCATTTCCCTCTTATAAGTGTTGCGGAGGCAGTGTTGTGAATGGCTTCAGTGAGAGTTAACTCGCCTGATTGTCAGAGGGGATTCTGGGTGGTGTTGTTATTCAAGTTCGGAGCACCATGCCAAAGAGGTAGTGATCCGAGTCTATATTGGCCCCCTTAAATGTTCTGACATTTATCAAGGCTGAGAGGTGGCGGCGTTCGATCAACACGTGGTCAATTTGGTTGAAAGTGGTCCCGTCTGGAGAGGTGCACGTTTGTTTGTGGACCGCTTTCCGTGCAGACCAGGTACTTCCAACAACCCTTTCGTGTGACACTGCTGACTGAATAATCCGCAGTCCGTTGTCATATGCATTTTGATGTAAGCTCTAGGAGCCAAGGTATCGCCCCAAGTATGATTTTGATATCATATCTGGGACAGGCTTCGAAGGTTCGTTCTACTGCCTCGTAGTAGATATCCTTCTCCGACTCTGCAGTCTATAGGGGCGTGAACGTTAATGAGGCTTATATTTATAAATTTGTCTCGCAAGTGCAGAGTTCCTGGCCGTTTGCTTATGTTTTCAAAGCCGATAACAGCAGGTTTTATTTTTTGGCTGACTAAGAAACCTACTCTGAGCACATGGTTTATTGGATGGCCACTATAATATATGGTGTAGTGACTTTTCTCCAGGAAACCGGTCCCTGTGCGACGCATCTCCTGCAACGCTGTTACATCAGCCCTATATTGGGACAGGGTATCGACTAGCTGCTCGGCAGCTCCATCTCTGTATAGGGAGCACAGGTTCCATGAGAAAATGCGCAAATCGTTACTCCGTTGTCGTTGCCGGGTTCTTCGTTGTATTATCAGTCCAGTCCGAGGCTCCTGTTGTGGTTTCGTAACAAGGTGTTTTCCGTGTTTCCCCACCCCCAACCTGGAACACCAGTTGGTAAAATTTGTCCCGGTTTTAGGCGCAGGAGATTTGCCTTAATCCTTCTCTGTCCGCAGGTTTATCTAACCGAATGGTAGGAAGATATGCAGAAATTTAGTGGGCATTCTAACTGATCATAACTCATTGGCGGCTAACACATATGGTCAGAATAGAATGAGAATCCTCTAAACAGTTCTTATGTGAGTTCCTCTCCTACTTGCACAGCAGACATCAGATTTCCGGTGCTGATGTACTCCAGTTGTAGGGGGTGGGTATATAAACCCGAAAGGATTTCATCATATTTTGGAAGAGTTAGAAACTAGACTTGGTGGCAGCTGAATCGTTTTTCTTGGTGACTACTTTGATCGAATGCAATTTACAAAAAGACAATTTGTAGATTGTCTTAAGCGTGGAAGCTTGGAATTTGGGTATTTTCTACTTAGTAGTGTATTGTACCTGCAACCCTACTGTTGCTTTAGAGAGTGATGCAATCTGTACTTCCTGTTGGGAATTTCCTAACACAAATAGTCGACTCCAAGAGAAAAACATTTTCATATTCTTCTTACTCAATTTATTTAACTTAAGACCATATTTTCTACCATTCATGAAAACAGTATTTATATGAATTCAATCAACAACTCCAGAAGCTATTTTACTCACCTGTTTCACCTGTAAGCATCATGATGGTGTGTGATGGGTTTTTATCATGCTTTTACTGTTCTCTTGATTTTTATTCAAAAAGAATTGAAAAGAAAACAATGAATGCAAATTATTTCTAAGCACGTTTTCTTGGATTACAAGAAATTTCCAAATGACGAAGAATACATTTTAAAGTCTCATTTATTTGTGGAAAATACAATATAAATGTATTTTAAGGTAGCAGCTGCAGTGATGTACATATATATGGACATACATATATAAAATACCTTAATAAAATTCTCGTGTATTTTTCAAAATGAGCAAATATTAGGTTTCGAAAAGGATGTACTTTCCGATGTAGTTATTGAAGTATATTTAGGTTTCAACCAAACATCTTCCACGAAACAATTAAATGGGCGACTTGTTCCCGGATACGTAGCGTTAAAACTGTTAAATATTGTAATTTTAATTTTATAGTCAATTCACCTCTACATTTCATATTTGCATAAATGGAATCCTCCAAGTGTCTTTTAAGAGAATGTTCACTCATTTCGAGTTAACGGATATCACATATACTCGTCGAATAGCTTCGGCGTCATAATGTCGTTCTCGTTATCCGGGCTCGAATCCCCGATACGTTGTGAATGTCCCTGTCTATGCGTATTTCGCTGCCCTAGGCTTGCTTCTGATTTACGTTATATCCCTAGGGTACGCTTGCATCAATCGCATAGGTGACATATTCAGAAAGGGTAACAACTCCATTGTGTGTTATATACGCAATGGAATGTGCTATTGAAGGATGGCCGACAAATGGGCCGCCCAGGAACTACGTGGCGTAAAATTATTTTAGGGATGAAAATAACCTGATGCAGGGATGGTTTTCCCAGTTTATCCCTGCATCAGGCGATTTTCGCCAATAAAACCCAACTAACTTTATGGCAGGTTCTGTGCTCGAACAATGTGCCACCAATGATGAGGCGATGGTAGTTACAGAAAACCACGAAGCTTCCACCATTACCGTTACCGTCGCCAAGGCCGTGCTTCTCCATCACATGCCCGAGCAAGATGTCAGATCCCACCTTGGCATTCAGATCACCCATCACGATCATAATGTCACCTGTAGGAAACTTCCTCTTCCGTTTAATTGCTCCTAGAAAGCATCCTTCTCCACTACATTAGAAGTCTCCGTTGGTGCGTAGCATTGTACAATTGTGATGTTCCTTAACATGGACCGAAATCTTGTAGTTAGCAATCTGTCAGTAACCGGCTCCAAGGTCAAGGGAGCGCACTAGCGGTAGCCGTCAGAAGCAACTCGTCGCCGCATTCGCGTCTGCTACCACTTGCTCTTCCAGAGTACAAAACCACATTGCCATTAGTGTGGCAAAAGGGGAAGGAGATTAGGCCCTGAACATCCAGCTTAGAGAGGACGGAGGATGCTAACTACGGTTATCGAGGAGCACATTCTAGAAACCAAGCCGGATGTATGTGCACTCTTAGTGGCATTTAATTGTCTGAATTTCATAACATAAAATATAGGAAGATGCATACGCTAATTATAGAAACTTGAAGATTATGAGCAGTGCCGGGATTTTGTCCAAGTGCGTGCATATTTTACGTTATGGAAATAATACAATTAAATGCCACTAAGAGTGCACATACCTCCGGCTTAAACTCAATTTTTATGAATGCAAGCGATGGGACTAATGCAAGTGGACGTGGACTTTGCCGACCTGAAATCTTCATTGTACAGGGTGCGGCAGCATAACTTCCTTTTTTCAAAACTCAATAAAAACTATTGTATGCATCGGAAAATATTTATTTATTTTTTATAATGTAGGTACATGTCTAAAGTTTTTATTTACATTGTTTTGAAGATCAAATCTGTTAGGTGACGTCCCCCATTCTCCATACATTGCGTAAACCGATTTCTGGCGTTTGTCATAACTCTTGTTAGCATAGCAGGTGTTATGTTGGCAATTTCTTGTTGGATGTTGGTCTTCAAATCTTGTAGGGTTCTTGGACGGTTCACATAAACACAGGATTTCAAAAAACCCCATAGAAAAAAATCACAAGGGGACAGATCGGGAGAGCGTGCCGGCCATTCCAAATCGCCTCTAATTGAGATAAGGCGCTCTGGAAAGTGTTCCCTCAAAACAGCCATCGATGCTCTTGAAGTGTGTGCTGTTGCACCGTCTTGTTGGAACCAAGTGTCCTCCAAATCCAAATTTTCTAGCCGTGGGAAAAAAAATTCTGTAGCATGTTTACATACCGGTCCGAATTCACTGTTACTGTAACCTCATTTTCCTCAAAAAACCAGGGACCAATAATTCCAGCTGAGGAAATTGCACACCACACTGTGACTTTGGGTGAATGCAAAGGCTTTTAATGCAATTCTCGAGGGTTGGTGTCAGCCCAGTAGCGCATGTTTTGTTTGTTAACCGACCCACACAAATGAAAATGGGCTTCATCGTTAAAAAAAAAATAGCACGCTCGGGAACGACATCAAGAAGAAGCTCACACGCGTTCATCCGAGAATTGAAGTCACGTTCTGAAAGTTTCTGCATTATCGCCATCTTATAGGAATGCAAATGAAGATCATCACGAAGAATTCTTCTCACAGAACGATCGGATAGTCCAAGGGCAGATGCGTGTTTGCGCGCAGAACGCCGTGGCGATCGCAACATTGACGCTCTCACTGCTTCAATGTTCTCAGGTGATCTAACGGGCCGAGGGACTCCAGTTCTTCCTTTCGTCGCACTTGCAGTTTGTCTGAATGTAGTGACCCATGTAACAATTGATATGCGGTTTGGGACGGGAGCCAACGGGGCTAAATTAAAGTGATTCCGAAATGCACGCTGTGTTGCAATAACCGAACATCCGTTTCCTCAACGGCAAAGGCACGCTCCTCACTATTCCAATGCCTGATGACGACTGAACCGTGTCGGAACAAAACTTTACAGTATCCCCTCTTGAACGAGACCACTAGCGCTCCGCTATGACATCAACTAACTGAGTGGCGCGCATTTTAAAAAAGGAAGTTATGCTGCCGCACCCTGTATATTGAAACTCCGTGCGGTCCGCAACTTTTCTCGCCCGGAATCCGCACGCATCGTAATTGTGTTTAGGCCGTTATTGGTTTATCAAATCAACACTGCTCCCAAGAGATACTCTTGGGTCAAGAATTTCCAAAAGTATGAGTAAAAGTGAAAATCAGAGATTTGCACACTGTTCCACAATGCATCCTCTTCTTTCACTCAGTGGAAAAATGTCAGAATCTCAAAATTTATGAATATGAGGAAATAGCGACTCTTCAGCACTAAGGAGGCATTCTGCGAATCGACCGTCAGGGTCGGCGATTTTGCTAGGGAGTTAGCATATTGTTGAAAGAGACGATTTCGCTACCCTAACGCTAATGCTTTTTGCATCTCTTATCGTGAATATGGATTTAATGTTCTTGACTTGGGCGGCTAGTAGGATCCTCTGGGATGGAATATATGGTCTTCCTTCCTTGATCAGCGCAATTCTGAATTTTCTCCTGTCATGGCGTATGGATTTCACGTTGTTTGGTACGTTGTCAGGAGCTAGCTTGCTGCGAGCTGTTCTACCGTCGAATGGCGACCGGACCATGTAAGCGTTCGATATCGAACTTGTAGGATTGAATCTCTCCGAACCCGTGAGTAGCCGCGGGTAAGAAACCACTAATTAATGACTTGCTTTTCGGTGCCGATTAGCTGGTATTCAACTGACCTTACCTCAACCACTGAATAATGATACTTCCAACGATGGGGCTGTGTAAGTAGCATAAATTTATTTTTTATGGTCAACAAGATCATGTTTCCGGATAGCTGAGTGGTTAGAGCGCAAGGCTGTCGTAGCGGAAGGTCGCGGTTCAAATCTCACTGGTGGCAGTGGAATTTGTATCGTGATTTGACGTCGGATACCAGTCGACTCAGCTGTGAATGAGTACCTGAGTCAAATCAGGGTAATAATCTCGGGCGAGCGCAATGCTGACCACATTGCCTCCTAGTGTACCGTTACGGTCTTGAATGAAGTGCTCTAACACACTTCAAGGCCCTGATCCAACATGGATTGTTGCGCCAACGATTATTATTATTATAAGATCATGTTTCTCCAACACGTGTCCAAAGAAGATGTTATCACAGTATAACTTAGCATTCTGAACAATCATTATGATCGCAGTGTCACTTTTGGTTGCTCGTTTTTAAGGTTTTATTTAAAACAAAACCTTTGTTTTGTTGTTCTTTTGTGTCCGTATAGCTGTGCGGTTAGAGCACAAGGCTGTCGTACGGAAGGTGGCGGTTCAAATCTCACTGGTGGCAGTGGGATTTGTATCGTGATTTGGCGTAGGATACCAGCCGACTCAGCTGTGAATGAGTACCTGAGTCAAATCAGGGTAATAATCTCGGGCGAGCCCAATGCTGACCACATTGCTTCCTACAGTATACTGTAGTGCACCGTTACGGTCTTGAATGAAGTGCTCTAACACACTTCAAGGCCCTGATCCAATATGGATTGTTGCACCAACGATTAAAATTTTAAAATTTTTTTCACCAAATGTATCAAATGAAAGGTCTCGGTAAGTACTTTCCGCGGAAGCGCGGCAGGTCGAAAGTGATTATTTATCTAACGGGCCCATTCTCAGAAACAGCCCAACTGAAAAATCTGAAAAAAAAAATCAAGAAGCCACTATATGATGGCTAGGCTCCGAAATACCTTCCATATCGATATCCCTACAAATGAGGTTAAGAATAGTATATTACTTTAATTTTGATTAATTGGCTGCAGAACCCCCCTTAAGATCATCCTAGCAACACGGCAGCAATATAGATTATAATATAGAGCTTGATCCTACCAAGTTTGCTGGAAATCGCCCTATTTCTAACGAAGTTATAATGGGTCAAAGCTGTCACTTCTTTGGAAATTCAAGATTTTGAATGTCAATATCACCCGAAAGTGGATATTCTCACATAATATGTGCGTATATTACGTGTTACGTACTAATGGGACAAATTCACACTCAAATGTCTTTATAAAAAAATACACAAAACCTTTCATACCTGAGGCGTCCGGTTTCCCGACTTGTTTGTCACTTTTTTTCTGGAATTTCGCAGTCAATACCCTGTTCAATATCGTTTTCCAGGATATGAAGGGACGCCTTGCAGACCTAGCAGAGCCACAATAGTGAAAATAGTTTACCCTCCTCCTCACTCTACCTATATCCGTTAACCGCAGAACCTGTAGTCTGTTATAGAGAGCGAGCAATCTGGGGGCTCAATGCTATCATCGAGAGGCGTGCACATGCTCTAGAATGCCAATCCGGGGGAAAAGCAAAAAGGTCAAAGTTAAAAATCAGTCCACCTCCGAAACATGTTTCCCATTTCCTTAACATACAGTCATTCGAAATCTGTTGGTTGCCACATCATAAATAATGTTTGGATGGCTCAAGTGGTTAGAGCACGAGGCTGTCGTAACGGAAGGTCGCGCTTCAAATCTCACGGATAGTAGAGGAATTTGTTATCGTGACTGGATGTCGGATACCAATTTACTTAACTGTAAATGAGTACCTGAGTCAAATCAAGGTAATAATCTTAGCCGATCACAATGCTAACCACATTACCTCCTACAGTGTACTGAAGTAGCACTGAAGTGTACTGAAGGAAGAGGACTATGGAGTATTTCGCAGGTATTCGTACATGCTTAAAATAGATAGTTTGTATAAAATCGATGAACGGGAATAAGAGTTTAGAAGATGCACTTTTTAGAACAGTGGGTCGTGGGTAAAATTTTGTAGATGTATGTAACATTTGGGCTGAAAAGTTTTTAGGCTAACACACAGATGGCGCTACCAGTGCAAAATCCACCTGATTTTTAGGTAACCGTAACTTTCAGAAGACACGTGCACAAATTGGCCAACTCTCGGACTGTTAATTTGTGGGATGGAGCATTTTGAGTGAATTTACTTTTATTCAAGTGATAAAGCATTGCATTCTGGAATTTGAATGAGCGCAAAGTGAAGTGGATCGAGATAGCTGAGGTCTTAAAGATATCAAAGGAACACCTTGGACATATCGTTCCAGAATATTTGGACATATCGTTCCAGAACTTACAATCCATCAAAAACAACAACGAGTTAACCATTTGGAGCAGTGTTTGAAGCTTACTCCATAAAAAATATGAATTTATGCGTCGAAATGTAATAATGGACGAAACATGGCCCCATTATTTCACACGAGAATCAAAACTATCGTTATCTGAGTGGGCTGCACATAGTGAACTGACTCCAGAACTATCTTGAGAAAGGAAAAACCATCAACATCGACTATTACATAGCATTATTGGAGCATTTGAATGATGACATTGTGTACACATTTGCGGGGCCATAAACGGCAAATGGGGGGAAAAGGCGAATCGAACTTCAATCTGAGAGGCTATCATGCAAGGATCATCTCCTTTGCAATGATGCACAACTCAGCGAACTTGACCCTTCTTGACTTTACCACGAGCTTGATTTCCTCATTAACTTTGACAGAAGACGGACTCTGAAAATTTGTTTTCTCATATCCTACTTCAAATTTCAAAAAGGTCTTTTATCTCCGAAATTTGTTTATGGCAGTCACAATCTCTACTTTGTTGAGGGAAGCTTCCCAGAAAGACTTTTAGCAGAGGTTAATGCTAGTGATCCCCATACCTTCTGCATAGAATGGAAATATTTAACACATTCAGAAACTTTTGTGAAGTACATAATTCTACAAGAGCAAGACCGTAGAAAGATAATCCAGACCCGCGGTAAACATAAAAAAAGTTTTGTAAATTTTCTAAGGCTATATTGCGGGCAGATTTAGATATGGAGTGAAATTTGAAATCTTTTTCTCTATCCCAATGATTTTATAGTTTTGGCCCTGATTTAATCATTCAATTGGTTTCGATTTAAAAGAATCTACTAACCTCTAATTGATAAATACTGGAATCTTAGAATTTCACTTACAGAATCTTAAAGCGGGCCATATACAATACAATATTTTGGTTTGTGCGATATAATTGATCGTATGTGGGGAATATTGAAAGATTGTGCAATATATTGTGTGGTTTCAAAATCTTGAAAATATATTATGCAAACCGGAAAATGTTGTGCCATCTGTTAGCAACATTACTTAATATCGCTAGTATTTACTGTCTAGGGGCAGCCGTCAAAATTTTGGGCAACTAACATTGCACAATAATATTGAGCTGGTATGGACTGCTTAAGGTTTCAACAATCTTACTATAGAACTTTGTTTTCGCAGGTTGTCTCCTATGGCACAGATTAAGTTACGTATATATTTTTGTAGAAAATATTTCCGAATATGGTCTACCATATCTATGTCAGCACTTGTGGATGAGGACTAAGCATTTCAATGGAGTCAAATGCCGGTTTGTTTTGACTGTTTCTCGGGGAACCCCGTCCTTAATTTTCATTGTATACCGGATATGTATACGTACGTCTTTTTACATGGGAAATGTCCGCTATTTGAAAAAGTCTTCAAATACAATTGGACAAATAGTCCAAATCAAATTAAGAAATATTATCTCATAGCTGAATTTATAGGCTCGATTACGCTAACTGAAATATAACTTGCATTATAAGGAAACCTAGTGAGAGAAACTCTGAGGCAATGAATGTCGAAGGAAGAAGAATGATTATGTAATGTTTATCAACACAGAAAACCAAAGAAAATCTTTGCATCAAGCTCCTTTTCTGAATATGACAAGAAAGATTTTTTCGATCAGAAGATCTTACGAATGAAGGGTTGAAGCGGTTCAATTCAAGAAAGCGTGGTAAAGTTGACAAACGTTATCTAATTTTCCTACCTTATCTACTTAATTCAAAATCGCATTGCAGTTACACCTCGTTTAAAAAACATTGCTTCGTCGATTTGATTCAAACTCTTGTGGCAATTTTCAATTCAATTTCAATTTCAAATTGGGTTTTATAAGATAACGTAAAATATCGTAAGCACTCCCGATGCCATTTAACCGTTGCTTTTTGGAAGGTCCTGGATTCGTTTCACACCACCATTGATTATTTATTGATCGGTTTCCAACTATTCGACTCTACTGGCAAAGTCCGAATCGAGGAGTGCAAGTTTCATTAGTAGAATCAATGAAGTGGTTTCGGAGTTTTCTCACTGGTCCATAATTTTTCCATCGAATATCTTTTTAGGTATTTCATTTTTGCCTATTAGTTATACGAGGCCTGCCGTTTGTAAACTCCAAGTCTCAAAATGGTGGAGATTCCCGACTAGATGAATGATTCTTATAGATCATCCTTCATACGCTATTGATTTCCTTCTTACTCTACTCCAACACTCTAGGTAATGACCCACCTTCCAAAGGCGTTCAATAATTTCTTGTCTTACAGGTGCTCAGAAGTGGTGGTAAGGAGGATGCGTCAGCAACCCTGTCGGCCAAACTTAAACCAACTGGCCAAGGAGAACCTCCCCTGTGGTGGCACCGGGAGACGCTACATTTGGTAATATCGATTTGCATTCCTTCAGTGTCTTTTGCACTCGTTTAATCGACGTATGATACTATGATGTTACCAGCCCAATGATAGTTCCTAAGGGTCGTATTTGCGCCCTCTCTGATCCTCGCCTTCTCTTTTTCTCGCCTTCTCTCTATACAGGTCTACGGAAAGTCGGAGCAGCAAAAGTGCCGAACTCCAGGCCAACCAATTTTGGGAGCAGCAATTGCCTTGACTTCACAAGATACAAAACGCGTCTGTTCAGCCAGATGCAATCGTGATCTCGGGAGTTACTCCGATCGCTCTCCATGCTTCCATCGGAGGCTTATATACCTCAGGAAAGGCGGGGGAAATAAGGAAGCTGTCGCTTGTGAAGGAAGACCCCGTATTCCCTGCGCATGGCAGTAATCTTGGGAAAGAGAATCGAGAGGTAGAGGCGTGCGGCCATGGTTCAACGGAAAGCACGATGAGGTTGATTATTACTCAACCCAGCTGTTGAGAGGAGATGGGTATTTTCAATCTTACCAGCACACAATTGGAAAATCACGGTTGGCCGACCGCATTTATTGCAAGGACGTGGTGGATGATATCTGCCACACCTTTTTCTTCTGCAGAAGTTGGGAGTGTCATCGCCATCACCTTTCGATGGAAGAGTGCCTTGAGGCTCCGGACAACGTAATTGTGACCAGAGTGAGAACACGTGAACCCGAGTGGCGCATTTTGGAGCTGAAAAGAGGGAGATGGATTGGAGCGATGACAGGGTAGCCGAGGTTCCCTGCACCCATGGGGTTTTGTTCCTATACTGAACAGGCCTGGCCTGAGGTTATGTATTAAATGGTCTTATACGCTCCATGGAGTGTTTTTGCCGGTGTTGTGTCTGAGACAGGAGTCTGGTACGTAAATCCATTTTAAATACGTGAAAAAAGGCCTTCCAATGTGATTTTCCCCCTTAATTTGCAATGAAAATATTAAAAGGGTATTATAATTCTTCTTTTTCTTCGGCGTTTGTCCCGTTCACAAGCGGGGTCGGCTCGTCGGGATCGGTTTCGCCATTTGACTCTATCAAATGCCTGATCTGGATGTAATCCAAGTGCAGTGTATCAACCTGCTGTTGTTTCGGCCGGCCTTTTGGTCATTTGCCATTGACTTCGATGTTCAGACCAATCTTGTCAAGTGAATTCTCGTTAGTCCGAATTACGTGGCCATACCATTGAAGACGCCTCTCTCGCAGTGTTTCCACGATCGACCCCATATCGATCGCGGATATCCTTATTTAGAATGTGATCAAAACGAGTCACGCCACTTGTCCAATGCAACATATTCGTTTCCATTCCCACAAGACGCCGTTCATTCTCTTTTATAGTTAGCCAACAATCAGAACCATAGAGAGTGATGGGACGAATGACATTGCGGTAAATTTTTGTTTTGAGTCGTTCGTTGATACGTAGATCACAAAGAACACCAGTTGTGGAATGCCACTTCATCTAGGTTGCGTTAATGCGTGAAGCAATTTCATAACGCAGTTCTCCATTAGCTGATAGCATTGATTCGAGACATTTAAATCGCTCAGTTTTGGGCAGGTCACTGCCGTTGACAGTGATTGTTACTGTTTCATGGGGATCGGTCGTCAAAAACTCAGTTTTATTCAGATTCAATCTGAGACTGTGTTACATGAGGCGATTATTCCATTTTTGGACAAGTAGCCCGAGATCATTTTTGCTGTTAGATGCTGGGAAAACATCATCTGCATAAAGCAGTGTATAGGGCACTGGGTGGTTAAATGCAGTTCTTTGATGAACAAAGACGCGAAGCGGTTTTGAGACACCCGCCATACTTCGAACTTTACTTTTTGGATTGTGGTAGAGCAATTCAACCCAGCGCACGAGTTCTTCTGGCACTAAGTGCGGTCGTAGAGCATACCAGATGAGTTCGTTTGGAACACGATCAAACACTTTTTCTAGATCCAGAAGTGCAATGTAAAGAGGGCGATGCTTTTCATGGTGTTTCTCCATGAGTACTCGCGCAGTGTACATTGCGTCAGTAGTTCCACAGTTTTTGGAAAATCCGACTTGATTCACGGTTATTTCAACGATTTCGCAAATACGGTACTCAAGAATGCATTCAAAAATCTTCATGGTATGGGAAAGTAATCGGATCGGACGATAATTTGAACATTCTGCTCGACTATCTTCTTTTTCCATATTGGAACAGTGGTACTTTCTTGCCAGTCAGATTGTGTTCTACCTTCCTGAATAATCCGATTAAAAAATTCACTGAGTCACAGTGTTGGGTCCCAGCTCTTCGTTTTCCAGAGCTCAGATGCGATGTAGTCAGGTCCTGTGGCTTTTGCCGATTTTATTTATTGCCTCTCGACTTCAGTTGCGCTGACAGTTGGAACTGGTTAAAAAGGTCGCAATGGTCGTGGAAGTGGAGGATGAGCAAGTTCTTCAGTTGAGATCTGCTCGAAGTATTCTCGCCATCTATCCCTCGCGGCTCGACGGTTGGTAAGTATAGTACCGTTCTTATCATTAACACAACAGAAGTGTTCAATAACCTGTGTGCGTTAGTTTGGGCTTCTGGCAAGTCGATACAGATCTCTCTCACCATTCCGAGTGTCCACTATATTGTAAAGATTTTCGTAATGGGACGCTCGGGTGACAGCGATCGCTTTCTTTACTTCCCGGTTGGCATTCTTATAAATTTGCCAATTGGCCAGCGTTTTCTTTTCATGGATCGACATTTCAACATCGTCATCCCAAAGCCAAGTATCTCGCTTAATGTATCGCTTACCCGGCTTGGTGACCCCGAGGGTTGCAGATGCCGCTTTGTGGACTGTGTATTTCATATGGTTCCACGATTCTTCCACATTCGTAATGGTCGGTAATCGTGTGCGTGGGATCGTTTCTTCTTTCTTCTCACGAAATCGCCACCATTTAATGCGTTGCGGGCCAGTGCGTTCCCCACGTTTTTTATCGGCGACTTAATTCGCAGGACCGCAATCAATGGCCGATGTTGACGTGCGATGGTCTCCTAAGAAAAGGCTTTGCAATCAGTGACAGTGGTAAAATGTTGGCGTCTTATGAGAATGTAGTCGATTTGCGTTTACTGTTTTCACTATAAAATGTAGGAAGGTGAGACAATCGTTTGATGAACCATGTATTCATAAGTACAAGGTCATGGGTGTCCGCAAAATCGATTATACGCTCGCCACCCTCATTGCGCTCTCCGAACCCCTTTCCCGATGGCACCTGTTACCGTCTGCCTTTTGATTAAAATCATCGGCAATGATGATATAGTCGTCAGCAGACACGTGACAAGTCTTTTCATCGAGAAGTTGCCAGAAGGCATCTTTCTCGGCATCAGGTCGACCTGTCTGTGGTGCGTACGCGGCGAAGAAGTGAACAGTGCGATCAGCTGATATAATGGTAAGTTTCATCAGCCGATCATCAAATCGTTCGACTTCTTTAATGGCATCACGGAAACCTTCTGAGATGGCAATGCCAACACCATATTGAGTGTATGGGTTACCAAAATAGAGAAGTTTCTAGCCATTTTTACCGCGTTCGCGTTCAATGTCGCAGCTTTTGGCACTAGACCATCGGGATTCTTGAAGAGCGCATATATCAATGCGCCTTTTCCGAAGGGCTCTTGCGAGTTCCTCGATCTTTCCAGTTAGGGTACCAACATTTAGAGTGCAGACATGTATTTGGTTTGTTCGTTTTGTTTTAGGACTAACTTGCTTACGTCCTGACGTCGTCCATTGGTCAAGACCCCTTGCCCATTTTGTGGCAGGACCGGGGTCCGTCCCGCCGCGTCAACTGAGGTGGACGTCCTAGCATTTCTCCGAGGCTTCTGACTCAGCCCGATCATCATGTTTGTAACGACATTGTATGCATTTTCTTGGTCGGCATGTCGCGGGACCTGTCAACAAGAGAGATCAGGTAGGATTTAGCATAGTGGAACAACTCCAACTATACTCTATTTATTTCTTTCCCTGATCTCAGCATTTTATTTTTGTTTTACTGAGGATAGTACAAAGTACGTTGCCTTAAACCCTGGGCTTGGGACCAGCATACTATTCCAAAGCCAAGAATCTCGGTTGCAGAGACCGCTTTGTCGATCGTATCTTGAATTTGTAAATTTAAAATACGGTACCGATTTTGTGCAATATGGATGGGATGTGATGAAAATTAGGAATTTGACAGGATAATGGAGTACATGGATCTTCTCGTCAGCTCAGTCCGAAAAAAAAAATTATCGGCATGCTGCGATAACTTATCACTAGCCACAACCATTCCAGCCCATCTTTTCTTTTTAAGAAGGTAGGATCCTCTGAATCTTACCGTTTGGAGTTAGCGCTAAATAATATCCGAGAACAGCCGAAATTGTGACAATTCGTGGGTATAAAAGCTGGAATTCTCCTTATCGTATAACCAAAGTTAAGAATTTAAATGAAACACAAGATGTTATATTTTTATGTTTTTGAAATTTTTTTTGTGGGATTTCCATTCCATTTTCACAAAAAATTTCATTAAGTTTTATTTATTTTTCTTTGATTTTTTATTACAAATCTCATATTTTTATATTTAATATTAATTTATAACAATATCAAAAAAAGAAATAAAATAATAATTATAATATTGATAATAGAATAATTAAAATTACAGTAAAATCAAGATAAAAGAAAACTTATAAATAACCGTATTATCAGATGCAAGTAGAAATAATAAAAAAAATCAATTCAAACAATAACTGAATCAAAATATTTTGCGAACTGTTTTTAAAATACCAATATGTTATCGCCGAATATATTTTTATTAAATTTTTGGTGGTTTATTTATTTTTTGTAAACACTTTTTGGTAAATTTTGGGTAATTTTTTTTTTGTTATTTCGAAATGAACATTTTCATTTAAAAGTACTTTTACTTAACAGCCTTGAGCTTATGTTGTCAACTTTTTCTCTACTCTACTCTATTTAATTTGTATTCACATATTTTTCAAATATAATTAAATATACAGTAACGTGTAAAACACAATCTTACTCTCGAAATTAATTCACAAAACTTCTGTTTTCTTACGAACATTCTCTTTCTCTCAGTTTTTCATGCTTGTTTCCCACTCTTTCGTTCTCGCTCACTCTTTCCAATCAACTAAACTTTAACAAAAATGAAAAATAAAAGAATAAAACTTACCTGTTAAGCATTAAAGTGAACAATGGTAATCATTTTAAACGGAAATAAACAAATACGGAAAAATATAACTACGCCTATGCAATAATATTGAAAATAATAGAGAAAACAAAGAAAATATCATTTTAAAAATATTCGTTTGTGTGTACTTCAATTAAATGATATTAACCGTATTTTAAATTAATGTTAATATTGTTGCTGAATGGAAGTAAATCTGCGTTTATATATAAGTTTAAACTCTGAATATAGTTGATATCAGGGAAAAACTACATCAGATTCTATATATATAAAATTGCGACTAATTTCGGAAAATTAGTTTTGGACGAAAAACGGAAGCAGCACTTTTACATTTACAACAACTTTTCACAGTGGCTCTCACGGTATGAACGGCATCATTTTCTTTATTATGTTTTCTTGTTTCTCCTGAAAACTAACATTGAAGAGAAAAAACAAATCAAAGGAAATTCTCTAGACGTTTGCATTTGTATAAGATAACGTTTAATATTAAGTTTTCCACTAAAGTTCATTCTTTTGTTTTTTATCACTTTGCTTTACGCATAGGTTCATTGTATTTTTCCTTCACATTATATTTAGTATTTAATTTACTTCTCTAAAATATATTTAATATTTAGGTTTCTTTCCATTTAATTTGTATCGTAATGATTTCGTAAATACATGTTTTTTTCAATATTTTTACAGCATGTGTATATGGAGATACAATTTCTTACAGAGCTTTACAAATATAACACATTTTTCTTGTTGTTTTGTTTCACATTTTTCACATTTTGTATTTTTGTTTTGACTTTTGGAGATTAAGAAAATTAGAATTGGTGATTCCTCGTGTCCTCTTCATCATGTGGCCTACGGCCGTATGTCATAAATTCTACGAATTCTATGAACTCTTAAGAAACTATCTTTAATTTAAATTACGTTTAAATCGTCTCTTCACTTTCTACTTTACTCATTCAGATAAAAATGAATAAAAGGAATTCACACTTGACTTTTTTTTTGTAATTTTGTTTTTTGTGATAAGTATACGATTTGCAAATGATTGTTTTCTTTCCCAGAAAAGTAGAATGCGAAAGATAGGAATTCGCTGAAACGTCAGCGAACCGAAGGAGGCAGAGGGTAATGAGCTTAACACTTAAACATGTTTGGATTTTTATGATAAAATGCGTCAGTTCTTTTCTTTTCTTTTAAAATCGAATATGTTCTTGGCGATTTTAGATAATTTGAATGTTTTCCACGATGAATAAGTTCCCGGTGTACATCTGATTTACATATAAAATATGTTGATATTTCCAAAAGAAGGGGTTAAAACGAAAGCGAGGGGCGATAAAAGTTGATACATTTAGTTTTTTGTATATTTTTTGTTTGTATTAAAAATGTCTTGATAATTAAGCTTCTGGAGAGAATATTCACGGAGTTATTGGCATGCATGGGGGGGCTTAAATGTATCAACTTGTATAGTTTATCAGAATTTCCGGAATGGAATCTGCTGAGGTGACGTGATGGGGGATGATACTCACAGGGGTTGCTGTCGTTAGTTGTGTCGACGGTTCCGGCGTGGATTGTTGAGGGTATGGTGAGATGCATGGAGAAGCGATGACTGATGAGACGGGTGATGCCACCACTGATGAGGAGCTTGACGCGGATGGTGAAGCGGCCGATGAGCATGCTGTCAGGATTGTTGTCTGTTGCTGTTGCTGTGATTGATGATGCGGTTGTGGTGCTGGTGATAGTATTGTTGCAGTCGCTGTTATAGTAAAAATTATAATATTTGAATAAGATATCTGGCACTAAACTCGCTCGTTAAAAAGGGAAACAGAAAAGATCCAGCTGGCTGAATTATAGAAAAATATTTATTGTTTTAAATTGGTCAATATAGCTGGAAGCTCTGCATCAACATTTTGAAATGTGAGAAAAGCGTTATTTCCTTACAATAATTTGAGGTGATTACTTACCTAACCATGGTGAATTGCAAGTGCAAATGGTTGTGGGTATCACAGGCGCGTAGTAGACTCCATTTGCGTACAAAAGACCTGGTGGAGCCTGTATCTGAATCTGTTGCTGCGATTGTGTGAGCGTTGTTTGTTGGGGTTGTTGCAATGATTGTGGACTATTTGCCTGCACCGTCTGTGACGTTGACTGTGATTGTGATTGAAGATGATGCGATGACTGAATGTTATTTTGTTGTTGTGTTTGTTGCTGTTGTGCTACTTGCTGCTGCTGTCTCTCTTGTTCTCTGTACAATACTTGTAAGGCCAAAGTTTGTATCAATAACAATGTCTGCCGTCGCTCATGGCCCATCAGACAAACTGTTGACGAACCAACGACTTCACGTAAATGCATCAGGTACTGATATTGAAGAGGCTCCTCGTCGGCACCCCAAAAGTGGTTTCTTAGGTAGGCTTCCAATTTGACACGTTGCGATGACATATCAGGGAAATCTATGAAAAATCTGGAACACATATAACGTTCCAACGTCTTGATTTTCTCCAAATCAACTGGTTGGTAGTTTCTGACTAACAGGTTGCAATATTTAAGGAGACCACCACCGCGAATCTCTTCGGGTTGCCTTGTTGAGATCAATTTGTTTTGTAGATGATAGAGGGCTTCCTGGAAGTCTCCATACACAGATTCCCCGACAACAGTTGGATAGAAGTTCTCAGAAATAGGCAATTGGGAGCAGTCGTAGAATAGCAACAAGGAATCCAAAACTATTTGAAATGAGTCAACACTGAATTCAAATTGTCGACGCATTGTATCGACAAATTTCAGTTCGACATTCTTGTGACCGGGTGAGTTTCCCAAAGAAATCAGACTCCATCGATCGCCGTCGTTGTTATTATTAACTTTCACCATTTTGCCTACATAAGCCTCCTTAAGTGAGCATGGAGAAATACGCCTCCTAGAGACGCCTTCCGGGAGCAAATCAAATAGTGTATTCAGAACGGCTGACTTGACTCTATCGAAATGCCTATTTGAACTTAGCTCTACTGCAAAAATCAAATCCAAATCATTGTATGGTTGATCCTCTGAAGCCAACACATGACTAGCTGCGCCACCATTCAGTCTAATATCCTTTACATGCATTCCAGCCCCACCGGAGGGCACATCCATTTCCAGTTTCTTCCTCACTAGTGTCACTAAGTCTTTCAGTGGTACTTCAAGCGTGGGGAAATTCCCTCTGCCGTGTATGGCAACTGTTTCATTCATAACATCGTTCAATTTTCGAACTTGCTCAAATGAGAGCACTGCCAAACGTTGAGCACTTCCCGTATCGACATTCTCCAAGGATCCATGATCCGATGTTGATGCAATGGAACTTCCAGAACTGGGACTTGGTGGTGGAGTTTCTGTGCCGTCCGAGTGAAAACCATCGTCTTCGACATGAAATGCGTCCATTCTATTACTAAATGTTCGCTGGGCGAATGAATCGGGTATTTCTAATGTCCCGCACTGGAATAGAAGGAGAAAAAATCAATTAAAATTTTGAATATATTTGAAAATTGAAAAATGTAGAGGGATGGAAAGATACGAAGGAAATGTACTGAAAACCATATTTTTTCAATAAATACAAACATGTCCCATGTAATACATAATAATGAAAACTGACATATTTGCGATAGGACCAAATTTGGTTTTCTTATCATTTTTTGATTTACATAGCTTAGTTTACTAATGACCATTCTCTTCTGTATCTTTTATGTAGCAGCAGTATCACCTTTGGCGAATCTACGTAACCCACTATTGAGAAAGTATTTTTTTCTGCGGTACCTTTTCAACTAGGACATGGATAGGATATAGGAAGTTTCCCAAACGCATGCGCATTACATTTAAAGGACAGTTGAGGTTATCTTAGTTCGAACAATATGCATGGTAGGACAGAAACTTGGCTGGCTTAATTTGAGCGAATTTGAGAGAAAATTGTTCGATTATGATGGTGAAAAATAGATTCAAGGTCGAGGTGTGTAAAGTGTTCGTCCTGTGTGTTTAATCACTATCGTGGAGTCGGGGAAAGTGGGGTGAGTCGAAATTTTCTAACTGTATGTAAGTAACTCCCCTTTAAATACCTGGTCTTTTTCTTGAGAGCACAAGCAAATTTTCCACGATACCTCACTTCTGCCCTGGGAGCTAGATGATTGTTTCACGCAAATATAATTATATCAAGGAGCGATCACTACCTGTAGGCTTTTAGTTACCTAGCGTTCAGGGCAGAGATGATGAGTTGTCCCTGCCCTGAACGAAACTGTCCATGGGTATTTAGTTTAGTTAGTGTTTTACACAAAACCTTCAAAAGGGGTAACAGGCCTGTACAATTTTTATTTTGAACGCAGTTTTCGGTACAACATTCACTCCAGGGTCGGACTTTCTCTCTACGCCTTGACAATGAGTTGTAGCATTGTTTTCAGTGTTTTAGGTACCAAGGACTAGGAAATCAGACGATGAGGATAATATGAGCGGTGAATGTTTTTTTGAATGGGTGCATTTATATGGTAATCTCTATTTCAAATTGCGGACGAAGAAAAAGGGGAGGGGATATCCGTTCGCCCGATCTTGGACATTTTCGGAACATCGAGTCTTTGCCAAGACCAGTGTTTGGTACGCAAGCTTTATAAATTTCTAAACGAAGTATTTGTTCAGATTATAGAGGAAAGGAAACCAAGGACGTTGTAGGACCGGCATAGCCTCAGGATTGGGGAGTGGAAGTATTTGTTGAGCTCCTCGAATAGCACTCCAAAAATACGAGAGGCGATGACGAAAATAATTTCGGAATTGGCGGTGTAGTCCATCAGGCAATTACAGAGTTTGAAAAGGGTATATATATCAAGGAAGATGCGGCATAGCTGCAGGGAAGGAAGATTGAAGGCGCGAAGCCGTGACGGATAGTCCACCAAGAGAAAGTTCTTTTTGAAAAGGGGCCGGGTGAAAGTACGTTGCAAAGCTTCAAGAACGTAAGAGTCACGGTTGCGGAGGGGGAACCAGACAACACAGCAATATTCAAGGATGTTTCTGACAAAAGTGTTAAGGAGGGTTGAATTGGAATAAAGTCGGAGGAGGAACGGAGGATAAAACCAGACATGTTGAAAGCTTGATTTAAGATGTCAATGAAGTGGGAAATGAAACGGAGTTTTTACCGAAGATTACACCCAGCTCTTAAAAAAAGGTCAGTAGTGAAAGCTAAGTTGTCCGCCAAGAAAGTAGGGAGCGGATGTTTGGGAGGGTTGAAGTAAATAGCGCATCTCGTGGCAATTGCTGACTGTCGGCGTCAACTTGTTAAGCGGGCATGTAGATGACGATCCAATCAGCAAAAGTTTACGGTTGGTTATGATTAGTTGGTTATACGTGTTGTTAGTTCGTATGGAATGTTCCGGCAAGCAATTTGCTTACACGAATTTTCGCAATAGACGTCTTGCCGGTTTTTTGTTAAAATGAATAAATTTAAATATCTTGAGCTCATAAAATTTTTCGTCTTGGATAGATTAACTCCTAAGGAAATTAATCCGAAGTTGATAAAAGGCTCTACTCTTTCAACGTTAACTATAAAAAAGTAGATTGGTGAATGTGAACTTGGCCGCACGTCTCTCGAAGGTGTCCGGAAGAAAGAATGCGAAATATTTTGAATAAAAAATTAGGGATGCAGAAGCTCTTTACAAGATGGAAACGTAACAGCAGTCGAAACAGTAACAGGGTCAAAAAAAAGTGAAGTTGATCAAATCTACGGGACTGGTTATGACTTATAAGCAGTGTGCTTTGCGATGTGATAGGGATAATGGGTTACCTTAGAAAAGCTAAAATAATTACAGGCGAACCGAACTAAACTAAAATTCACAAGAAGTAGCCTAACGATGGAAATTGGAAATTGGTGGAAATTGGGGTACGAGTTCTTCAGCCATCCTCCTTATTCTTGTCATTTGGCATGTTGAAACTGCTTACATCTGCTTCCAAACTTGAAAGTATTTGTTTCTGGGAAGTGCTTTATCCCCAAGGAAACTAAGTGGGCCGTAAATGGAAAGTCTATCAGAGTTGCACTGATGTTGGAGGAATACTGGACCAGGTGTGTTGCAGTTAAGTGACAAAGTAATTGTTTAGCTGAAAATGGCAGTCGTTAGTTTTCTGAATCGGGAGTCTTCCACTTAACACCAGTGAACTGCAACTTTTGAAGTGAAACACTGAACAGGAGCTTTTATGTATTTTACTTCTTAAAGGTCTGTGTAAATCACAATTTTATATATTCAAGTTAGCTTACTGTCTGCCCGCCTAATCGCCTGTCTGAATATTTGCCACACGTATTTTATTCAGAAGTAGTTTGACCTATTGACACCAAGTTTGGTATGATAGAGCATGCAAATCTAAAATGTCACTTTTGAATATAGTTCCGCTGGATATGAGTATGGGTTACCAAAAACAGGTCTAAAGTCTTTAAAAGTACGAGCTGAAGGTGAAAGAGGACTAATTCTTAACAAATACCCAACGGAAAAGTAGGAAAACAAAGTCACAATGGTGGACTTATATGAAATCTGTACCTCACAAAATATCTTATCTCTATATCTTTTCAAATAAAGTTATTAATATGTGTTGGTTCAAGAAGCTGGGGATGGTCGTAATCACAATCCATTGCGGCTTGATTAGCGTGAACCATAAGGACAAAATGGTAGCAAAATTAGATGATAAAAACTTTGTGGGTGAAACCTAAGTGGAGGTTAACTGTCGACATGCGCTTGCTAGTCAGTGTCAGCTCTCCACCGGTATTTACAAAATTTTTCACGAGTCTAGTTTTTGAGATGCATTTAGGACTTAGCTCAAAGCCCCTTTCCTTGCCATGCCTTTAGGAAGACCCAATTTTTGAATATCACTAACTCTCGTTTCTTTCCTTACACGTTTTATTTAAGGTTTTCTTTTCATCTCTCCAAGTATCTAGGCTTGCTTCCGGTTCCTCATTTCGATATCGCCCTCGGTTTTTGGTAATTTCCTTCCTTCCCATGTATAAATACTCAGTTAATTGCCTTTCCTTCCGAAATGCCAACTAAACATTTGCTGAACACAATTAATGCAAAAATACTTCATCTTCAGGCTGAGTTCATGGCTTTGTGTTCGTTGGTGGTGCAATTTTATAGAAATTAGATTATAAATGGCCAACCGATTGAGGCCGTTTTGGCCTATATGAAAGGATTTACTAAAGATTGGTTAACTGTGGTGCTCACAGCGAGTTGACCTGATCTTAGGAATTTTAAACCGCCACATTTTATACTCCCGTGTGTTGCTTGTCACTGTTGTTTATAAGAAGTGTGTAGAAATTCAATCTCAACTGTTGACAAACATGGCTCTCTATTTGGGAGGCGATATGTCTACTGTAATCGCAACCTCGAAGTTAATCATAACAAACCTCAGGTGGAAAACAACCTCCTGTATTTTCGCTTGAAGTTAATTCGGATAGTGCATGTTTAAAGGTCATTTCGCACGTATACGGTTCCATTCGGTTCAGTTTATTTTAGGTTCAGATAAGAAAAGGTGTTTAGGTTTCAACTCGGCATCTATCCTGCACCTAATTGAAACCGTATAGAACCGAATCCGCCACGACACGAATAAGTTTTATCAGGTTTCCGCACAGTTCGAATTCGTGTGCAGATAACAAAAGGCAATCAAGGATTTGACACAAGCAAGGTTTAGTTTTGGTTTTGACCTCCCAGTTAATGATGAGTTGTTAAAAGTTGTCGGATTTTATTTGGGTAAAATGAGCAGTTTGCCGAATGGAACCATGTATGCGCGAAAGGGTTTCATTAGTTCCTTTTACGTTGTTCAGAAAACAAACTGAACCAAATGGAACGGTATGTGTGTAAAACAAGCCTGAGGAAGCTATTCGACATAAATTACTTTGGAGTATAGGTGTAGACAAAAAATTGTTTACGTCTCGTGATTACATTTTGATTCGGTTCAGGGAGGAAAAGATCTTTTTAAATCCGAACAAGTGAATATTCATCATGTAAACTGTTTATGTCTTGTGCTTATACTCCGATTCGGTTAAGAGGAAAGAAGATCGCATGAAATTCATGCGACTATTCATGATCTTCAAGAAATTTTTTCGCAGTTAATTCTTCCTTTCTGTCACATTAGGACCAACTGCCTATCACTGAGCTATAACAACTGGTAAATTACTACTTTTTGAAAATTTTCTAGAAAACCACTAATAATTTTGGCTTAAGAATTTATAGTTTCACAACCAGACAAATCAGGATTAGGTGCACGGTAGTAGAAAGTCTGGTGTAAATCGTTCCATTATTAGCAGTTAAAGTAAGTTAAATTCTTGGTTTTGCATAAATTTACTACACAGGTATGCATGGTAGGATACCATTATTACACTAAAGTGAATAAATGAATATATTACACGCTTTTCCGCTTTTCGTCCTGAAACCACCTAGATATCTCTGACGTTTCTCAGATAGTGAGTTCAGTGAAGCGGGTTTTGAAGTCACGGTGAAGGAATGCTGATACCAATAGCATTCTATTTAATGATTTTGTTGATATCGTTATCGTTATTAATTCACTTTATCAATGGTAGAAGTAGAAGTAGTTTAAAGGCTGAATATTTTGTTATTGTAGAATGTTTTTTAATCAACTAAATTTAGATTTTTTCTCCAATGCTTTCTTTGCTACTATGTTAGGCCACAACTGTCACTTAAGTTGCTGACGAATTGATTTAATGATATGCCTCATTATATATCAAACTATCAGGGAACTATATCATTCTTTTTTTGAAGTCACAATCCGATAAGGTGCTATTCGATATTAATTTCGTTTTAAAAGTAAATAGAAATTACTAGCGGTTTTGTAAGGGACGAAGCGATGTCCTCCTCTATTCTCAACCATGAAGTTAGTGCATATTATATTGGAACATTTAGTTCAGGATTGAGCTGGCTGAAGCAAAGATTATGTTGTTTTGGATTGAAGGAGTTCTGAGTTCGCATCCACTTGTAAACGGTCTTGGTACGATTGAGAGGACCGTAGATACTGTCAGTCGTTGTTTTGTTCAAAAATGGATGCTATGCCAAAAATGAGGGGTCTAGGGCCAAAAAAAATATGGGGCACATTTCCCTCAAGTAGATGTAGATTCAGGATCTTCAAAAGCAAATCACTGCTGTCGCTGTAGATCCAGATTTCAAGCCATAAAAACAATGTCACTTATCTAACTTCACTTATACACAAAACCGAGTCTTATCTAAAAAGGAAAAGCGGCTAACATCACATAATCAAAATGAATTCAATTTGAGACACCGTTTCCGTCGCATCTGTATTCATCAAATAATCGTAATTTTCACTTTAAATAGATAACTCCAATACCGCAATTATCTTTATTCGAAATGACAATATATTTTCTTCGCAAGCAATCACCTTTGAACCCGATAAATTTGATGTTTCTAATTGTAGGGAATATTGTTATCATACTAGATATTTTCAACGGCAAATTACTACTTCAATTCTAGCACCCCACAAACAAATATACATACTTTGTTCGAACCTATCCGAAGGTTCTAGGCGTATGAATAATCTAACAATTAACTTTCCATTATTGTGCACGGATAATATTATCAATGAAAACGAATTGTAATGCACGTTAGCAATCGCACGTTTTCTATTTCATTCGTGTGGAACATAGTTTGATTCGTATCGATGGAGCAAGGGAATTCACCAAATACAATTAACTATTTCGATTTGTTACACCAAAAATTAATCTAAAAAATTTGTGTTGTTTTTCAACTACGGGTGTAATTATTTCAAAATTTCAAAGGACGTCGAGAATTTTATGCTCTTATATCATCACAGTCATATCTCGAGTTTTGCACCGGACGTTTTTGCACTTAATTTCAGGTTCAAATGCAATAAAAAAATCTTTTGGTCATTTATTAAGTCGGGCTGTTATCTATTAATAGAAGTAATATGGAGAAACAAGGATATTGTCGTAGATCACTATTTAATTGTGTATCGATTCTGACGCAAATATTAATTTACTTCAAGAAATTTTGCGTCAGAGAGGAAAACAGGTTTCGGTTCACCACTAAATCAACTTATATTTAATCACATACAAATCCGTGTCATAATTATATTGTTAGCGAGGAGCTCTATTCGCTAAAATCTATCTTTTAATTTGTTGATAAAAGTCAGACAACTTTATGATATTTCCAGGAACTGTCCAGCCACTATTACTTTGATAACTAATGGAGACTCGGGCTGAATTGAACGAAGCAATTGGATCTATGCCAAGTTCGTACGACCAAGCAAACATTCACTTTCACTTAGCAACACATTATTTCTAGCCAAGAAATCTGAAAAATCGCTAAGCATAGCACTTAATCAAGGGTTCAGGAGTACAGACAGTTGCATGAAATGCACAATTGCATTTAACAGAGCAATCAACTCGTCCAGAAATCCTTTTCAAAATCGGCGCCCAATGTGGGATATTATTCTTTCCAGTTCAACATATTGTGAAATGATTTCAATATTGTTGATTAAACCAAGATCCTTGGAATAGGATCAGAAAATTTTAGGTTTTGTATTCAGGCCAATAGAACTTTTTATCGTTTCTAAGATAGCAGAACCACTGAGCGTGAACTGAATGCCCATCGCGAGGGCCGAAGTAAGCCCCGGACAGTTCGGAAATGCACTATGACTGGGTATGAATCTCACAACACTTTTTTTTTCTAATGTATATTTTGTAGAAAAATTCCACAGAATTGTCGTCTTATTAAAGATTCTTACAATTTACGTTCACAAAACAATTCAGGGATGGAACATTAGAGAATTTAATCCACGACCAATTGTACACCACACTAACATGTTACACATCACATTTGCACAATTCTAGCCTCCCAACCACAAAACGGATAACATAAATCAATTTCACTCTTAAATTTGAATTTTTTTGTAAATACACAATTATTATTACCAAACCATCTATGAAATTTAATTTCGAATTCGATTCCACTCCCAATGATTCCGATCTCAGGGGCTCGAACGTCTCCAGCATAACGACAGCGTCAATAAGGCAACCACCAACGCTTACAAAAACTAAGTAACCACAGCGCGACTAACAACGATAACGCACAATCAACCTTGAACTTGGGCTCGCGAGATATTACCAAAGCTTTCGATTTTTGAATCTCTCCTAATATACACACAATAGATTGAATCTGAAAACACCAAGTTTCTCAGCCCCGCACTCTACGTATGCTGGTTTGCTACTAACGTCGATTAGGCAGCTGTAATTGTTGTTGATTTGGACTAGACGGGAGACTATCGCGCAAACGACCACGCCAACAACAAAAACGCGACTAAATTCATTTCCATGGAGAACTGATATTCATATAGTAGAAGTAGAATGCGAATTCTATTTCAATTCAGATTCTATATCAGTCCACTCGGAATGTTGATGTTGGTAGGGGATAGTACCCAGCTCTCAGTGGACTAGCAACAAAACGAGTCAGAGCTTTCGGGTGGAGCTTTTTCGCCTACCCACTGCTGACTGGGGCTCGAATAAAACATGGAGACCCGGTTAGTATGCACTAATTAATCACTCATTGACCATCCGATTTTCTTGGCCGTATACATACGGCAAAAGGTCAGATAACTACGTTAATATCAACAATTCCCGACGCTATTTACTTGCCAAAGAGTTTTCTCGCTTGAATAAGAAAGCCTGGCCTACAAGTTACCTAGGCTAGGCACCATTGGCTGATACCGACCTAGCAACTTTATTACCATATTCGTCGCTCACGTTTCCGTTTCACTTTCCAAAGTATGTCTGTGCGCTATTCGAATCACTTCCAGTGCTCTATCGGTGTAACAGGAATTCCCTCGGATTTCACAAATTCCCTAGATGGTTCCGGAATCTGATGCCCGAATATGATATACGATGATCTAATGTAGGCACAAGATTTGGCAGGGGACCGTTCTTATAGTGAGTTTTGAACATACCCAAGCAATTATAGTACATATTCAAAGGAATTCCTATTGGCGGCGGCATTCCCCTACATAAGTAGAGTAAATATGTTTTCCCTCATTTTATAAATGCTGTAGAAGCTTCTACAACAAAAAAACACAAAATAGAGAGACGCGAATAACATCGCTAACAATTGACTAGAGCAAACAGAATCGTACATAAACAGAAAAAGATATTAGATATTTCGATAATAAACTAGCATTCTCCGCTCAAAGTAATCTTGAGAAAGTATTTTGTTTTTTGGAGTCTTAAAAACACTTGCATGAGTGTACACGATTAAAAAAGCAAGTGGTTAATGGTGACATTATTTGAATAACATTAAAATAAACGACGAAACCAACAATCAATTCATTCACGTATGAACAGTAAATTTTTAAATCAGAATGACTTGCAGCACGGATAGTAAATTACAATATCTACAGTAAAATATTGACCGTGATCATGGGCAGTCTGGCGTGAGTTTTGTATTGTGTATGAAAACTAATAGATGTGGGTATAATTGTCTATCACAATGATGGCATTCCAAGATAAAAAGAAATGATGTTAGTCAGAAGACATTAAGATGTTTGCATATAAGACAGTGAGTTGCAGAACATGATACCCCCATTATATTCTTGATTTTAGTGTTCAGATTAAAACAAGTTGAAAGCCGGAAGCCGGATGTTTAGGTATGAAAAGTTTTCGGGATTTTCTTTTTGTAGGAATATTTAAGTGCTGTATGGTTTCATTTGTACAAAGCATGTAGCGTTATGTCCACAAAGGCTCTCAAACCACAGAGAATAGTTATCACCACTGTCGCTTAGCCTGACTCTTCACAAGCGGGGTCGGCTCATTGTGATCGGTTTCGCCATTTGGCTTTATCGAATGCCTGGTATGGGTTGCACCCAGATCTCGAGGCTTTCAAATCCCCATCCAGAGTATCAAGCCAGTGTTGTTTTGGCCGGCCTTTTGGTCGCTTATCATCAACTTCGATGATCAGATCAATCCTGGCAAGTGAATTCTCGTTAGCACGAATCGCGTGACCATACCATTGAAAACGCCTCTCTCGTAATTTTTCCACGATCGGTGCAACCCCATAACGACCGCGGATACCTTCATTTCGAATGTGATCAAAACGTATCACGTACTAATCCAACGTAACATCTTCGTCTCCATTACCGCAAGGCGCCATTCATTGTCTTTTATAGTCGGCCAACACTCAGAACCATAGAGGGCGACAGAACGGACGATATTGCGGTAAATTTTAGATTTGAGACGTTCGTTGATACGTTGATCACAAAGAACACCAGTTGCGCAATGCTACTTGATCAAAGGTATTTAGATCACTCAGTTCTGGTCAAATCACTGCCACTGATAGTGATTTTGCCTGTTTTATGGGGATCCGTCGTCAAAAATTCAGTTTTGTTTAGATTCAATCTGAGACCGTGTTGCATGGGGCGATCATTCCATTTTTGGACAAGTTGCTCGAGATCATTTTTGCTATTAGATGCTAGGAAAACATAATCTGCATAAAGCACACGGGCGCTGGACGTTCGATGAGCGTAAGGGTAATTTGTTGAAAAGTGTTGACTCAGGATCGACTCTTGTCGTGAACATTCCAGTAGAGATTTTCAATCAGGTTAAAACTGTTGATAGGATGGTTTGGATAAGGAGGTAGTTTGTTAGATGAAGTCTTAAAATGAAAAATTGCCTTGGAGCAATTGGAGGAATTGTCCCGAGCCTGGCTAGCACAGAGGCGTGCAAGAACGTGTCGACCGAGCACTTTGATGGAGCTTCAATCTTTGCGGGTGGACTTTCACGGTCAACTTAGCCAATTTTTTTAGGTTTCTGGGATAGCTCTGCCCTCTAGGTCGTTGTCGGCCACTTGGGATGATCGACCTGATCTTCCTACCCACACTTTAACCATTACAAATATCTAATTTAAACAAATACGTATTTGGGAGACCAACTGTCCTCTTCTTCAGAAGATAATAACACCAAAGAAGAGGACAGTTGGTCCCCGAAATACTTATCTGTTTAAATTAGAAACTTATAGCCAATAAAACGGAAAAATATCTTGCAAGGCAATCTTTCATGTTCATAGGAGTTACCCACTAAGCGCCTGAAACCAAAGAACGGTCTCAACGGTGCCGTCACATCTATTTACCCTCCCCAAGAAAATTAACACGACAATTCCTGTCAAAAAATCATGGCAGCCATATTTTGAGATCATAAAAGCTTAATTTTGATTGAATATCTGGCTCAGAAGGACACTATTTATCCGACAAGATACTATGATACTTTGAATAGGGGGATTCAAAACGGAAAGGGGGCCGTCAATTGCAGGCCTCTACCTGTTAACGGCAGACTCTTTTGGGTGGGACGTTTTGAATCATTCCAGAATTCCCCTGACTTCAGTTTACCGTGTGGTTACTACCCTGATAGGTGGAAAAGGGACGAACGGGGAGGTGAAGGGGAAGGGAGGAGTGTGGTTGAACGAGCTAACGTCTCACTACCTGCATCGAAATAGATGGCGAATGTATTGAAAAACAACTTAATTTAAAGATGTATTTGTTTTCAAATATTTTTTTATGGACCCTACAAAAATTGGGTAAGTTAACTTTCTGGGCGTTCCTTGTATTAATTAAATCAATCAGAGAAAAAGGATTCGCAACTATTTACAATCTCAGTTGATATATCTCCTGTCTCATATTTTCAGGAGGCAAGACTTTTGGGGTTTCTACCTTTCGTTGACATCCTTAAAGTCATAAAAATGGGAAATGTTTTTGTGAGCCAACCCTCAGCTCATCAGACTCCGGCCGTCGCAGATAATATTTGCATCGTTTTTCAATATTCCAATATTTATGAACAATAATTTGGAAAGATAGAAGTCCGATAGCTAGAAATTCCTACGATGCTGTAATATTATGGCTAATTGAATTTCAAATCCAAAAACACTCACGTGCTTCCTGCATAAAGTGCATTGACAAATGAAGACGCATCACCCAAGTTGCTCCCCGTCGAAGAGTACAAGATAACGAATCAAGACTTTCGTTTGAGAACCGAAGGATTCTTAAGTCCGCCATCTATTTCATGGCGGACTAAACTAGTTGGGAAGCAAAATACTTTTACGGTTCTTGGACAAGCAACCAAGTGGCAAAAAATGTATGGCTTGCGGTTACGTCCAGGACAGAGGCAACTCATAAGACACTACCTCACCTCTGCCCTGGGAGCATTGCGAAGTGGTTACAAGGAGGCATTTGCCCCCTTATCATCATCAACGGCGCAACAACCGGTATCCCGTCTAGGCCTCTGCTCTGAGAGTAGTGCGACAGAAATGGTTACAAAGTGCATTTGCTCCCTTATATCAACTCAAAAACAACTTGGGTGCTTGCGCAAGAATGAGAGGACCGTGGACCACAATGGTAGAAGTATATGCTTTGCAACTGTTTAGTTTAGCTTCGGCCTGCTTAGGTCTGAATTTTACAAGGCGGTTTTTGTCCTCGTTATGATTCGAACACATGTCGTGTTTTTGAATTGATAAAAGGGAACGAATTCCACCTTTCAACCTCTTCGGTCACGCTGCTCCCGGGTCAGAGGTGAGGCAGTGTCTGATGAGTTACCCTGAGTTGTCCTGAACGAAATTGGAAGTCATATAACCAATCAAATCAAAAGGGAATCGTAAAAACTCGTGAACAAAGAGGATGGAATAGGCACTGGTTTGACCAGCTACCTCCGTATTTAATCAAAGTTGCATCGCACCTTTTGCTTCATACCGACAAATAAGAAAGAATATGCAGCACTTTAAATGATTGAAAGAAGCAATTGCCATTTCACACAAAGGTAAGGAGTGCTCCTTAGAAGCACTGGCGGGATACCTTTTAGAATATTGGTAAAAAAACTCCTTAAAGCAAGATAATTTTGGAAATTAATCATCTGCGAGACGAAAATTCTTTGACAAAATAGGGAACGACTAGGCTTTTGAGGTAGACTATCGAAGAAAGTGGTAGGAAAATCTAGTCTACAAAATGACAGGGAAATAAGGGTTAGGAACACGGGAAAATGCTTGTAACTCAAAGTTTGAAAAGTGAAGTCAAATGCATGCAAAGCCTAGCCAGGAACAAAAGTGAGAAAATAATGCATCTCTATTCGGCCCATCATAACGAAGTTTGGAACCGGAAAAGAGAATTTTCCACCCGTTTATGGGAACGAAAAAAACGAACACTGGGACCCACGTTGGGCGCCGAGTTGACAAAGGTCAACTAAGATGATTTTCTATTGCCATTATCCAACAGCGATGATTAATATGTCAAAAAAGTAGGATGAACGCTTGGATTAGCGAGTAGTACATCTGGTGACACTTGCTGAAGTTTAACAGCAGAACACCGTGGATAGGTTGGATTATAGAAATACACAGTCTATAGGTGAAAATATAGCGGAACACAGCTTCAGGTCATCAGCATAAATCAAGCAGTGATAAGAAAGGAGGAGAGAAGTTCGTTAATAAATTAGCAAAAATAGTAGGGTAAGGGTAAGTTGCAAGCAGTGGATCTACGTTTAACAAAACCTTGCTGAGGGGCGAAGATGGACGAACAACCAGTCGCTGACATACTTACTTTTCCAAGATTTTGAAACAGGAGGAGATGAGGAAAAGATGGCGATAATTCTCAATTAGAGCGTGGTCACTACTTTTGTGAATGGAAATGGTGAGAACTTTTCTTCGCAGACTAAGAAAACCATTTTGTTCGAGGCTCTTGTTGAATTATGGAAATAGATTGATCAGGTTTAGTCAAAAAGAGTTAAATTAGGTACTCGACTAGCCAAAGAATAAGGAGGGAGATAGAAGTAGATAGAAGGCAGACTGCATCCGTTCGTAGGAGAGAAGAAACGGGAGGGGATGGAATATAGATTGAGGCGGGATTGCGAGAGTTGCGAATGTGAAACCAGACTGGTTTCCGCGCTCTAGTGAGGCTTCAACACTGGCCACGTCCGAGATTTCGGCGATGAACGCCGAGCTTTAAAAAAACGAAGTCAGTATGGTTTCTAGAATATAGGAACTTTTTCGTGGGAGCAACGTAAGTCACTGATTGGGAACAAGCAAGCAACGCACAGAAAGTTTCGGAAGGACAAGAATGCGATTGAAGTGAGTTATGGAAAGGTTAAAATGGGGGGGCGGCACAAGTTCGGGGTTGATAATCAAGCGGTCGTTAGAAAAGTGCGACTCGACAGAAAAAGCGAGTAATGCATTTGCTATCCTCATGAAAGTGATTAAACTATTTAAAAAGAAAAATGTATACACCGCACTCGCGAATCTGCTTTTCCTCGTTACTTCCGGAGTAACCTTCCCCCATAGCGTCTAATTGAAGTCTGCAAGTTTAATTGCCTCCCTCAGTGTATGCCAATTTTTAGGCAACGCATTTAAAAAGATACTAAGTTACAAGCAAAGACCGTAGTAGTATACTTACTCTGAGGGGAAACATAACGAGCAATAATATATGCTAAAGTAATAATGATTCAGTAATGACATCAGTGCAATCCCTGGACTAATGCGGGCAGCGGAGGAACTGCTGATTATTACTGTTGGGGGTCTGTTAAGGTTGACACGGACCGTTTTCCTTCGACAGTGATCTGTATTTTGCATGAAAAGACGGTTACCACTATTATATGGCATACGAATTTCAGGAAATCGGCTCACGTGGATAAATTCTCATCGGTGATCGCAATCAATGGGTAAGGATACAACAAGGAATTGGGGTGTGAATAACCCCTTTCAAGGAACTTCAGCCTTATAGTGAATTTCTTTGGGCGGCATCATCATTATTTTTAAATATATCGAAAAAAGGGGGAACATCTGTCTTTTCGTGGGGTGTGCTCGCTTCAGCTGTGAACGATAGTTATCAGTGCAAAAGATTAAATCGGAAGCGCTTGATGGTCTAGTAACTTGTCTAATAGCAGTAATAGCTCTTGCTCTAGTGTCAAATACCAAAGCAGGTGGTTTGAAATCGCCACTAGTTGCCGCTAAAAATTGCCCGATTGAACGAAACATCCTTGATGTGAGTCCCAGGTTACTTGAAGTTACTTAGCGCCACCCGTAGCAGGCCATTGAATAGACGATAGGGGATAGTACATTTTGCTGGGAATATAGGAGCAAAGACTTCCCTCTTTAAACTAAAGGGAGCAGAATGAATGAATTGAATACACTTGATACACAGATAAGCAAAAAACACTCCTCAGAAACTCGGATGGCCATGAGTAAAGCTGCAGAAGCCCGTGAATCCAAAAACTTATCGGGGGCAATGACCAAGAAGGTTGTAAGCTTCATGATGAACTTAAAAATAGCAAAGTTAAAGAAGAAAGGGAAACTCCAGTATACAAGAGAGGGGTTGGAATGAGGCTTGCGAATAATCAATGAGGAAAAAGGGTTGCAACCCGAAGTATAAATGATGGAGGCAAGTCCATACGGTGAGTAGTCGGAAAAAGTTGAGAAACTGATCTATCCCCATCTGACATACCAAAGATTAAATTGGAGCCGGAAAAGGCTATCTTGCACAGGCTTACTTGGTTGGAACCTTACGAACATTTGGCCCCAAGTTGGGCAACAATTTCGACGACGACGAATGTCCAACCCCTACATCTACCCACGTTGGGCGCCATTTTATAATGTTCGTAAAGGTTGGAGCGCCCTCAAGGTACTAGCTTCCGGACATACAAAAATGTGTGTATGGCGTGAGAAGGACTGAAGCGTTCTAAAAGACCATTCCTGGGCCGCATATTCAAATTTTTAGATTGATTGATTCCCCACCCCTAGATATAAACTTCATATAAGAACTTGGTACAGATTAATCTAAAGATGCAATAGCTCTGGCGGACGCCTCCAGATTTCAAATAACATATGCTCAATGAATTTTGCTCTGCAATGAAAGCCCTGCATCGGAAGTGTGATATTATGACGCAAACAATAATTTTAAATTGCAGCTGCTTTTACTGGCACTTATGCACTCGGACGGAAAACAATGTTATCGCAAGGGAAAAACCCCTTAAGCATCAGAATAATGGATAAAATTGTGGTGACTTTAGATGTTTCACGTAAATTGTTTTATAACCGTAAATACATACGTCATTTTTTATCGCGAAACTAATTGGATGAATGAATAAGATATGGAAGGGATTTGCGACTGCTCGCCAGCAAGAAAGAAAAATTATGCCCCACTTACATACATATATGCATTCGAACTTAGAATGATTACGTTTCGTGCCTAAATTTAATTTATTCCCGACATTACTAGAAAAAGGTTTTCCAGATTACTAACAGCTGCTACATTTTCCTGTGTGCAATAATTAGCAGGAAATCTACCCAGTATATGTACTAAAGGGATTTATTATCCATTACATGAGATTAAAATCAAATAATTATTACTAACAAATTGAAGATAATGAAACAAAATAGTGACATTGCGTGTTAGGTGAAAATAATAAAATTGTAGACAAACGACATTTACGATGTTTTAAAAACAAATTTAAGCATCAAATATCACAATAGATATCTTTAATGCAAGTAGTGAATCTTTTTGTAATAGCAACCCCTGATCAATATTATCTTTATATCTTGAAGCCGTGATGGAGCTTTATTGTTTGTAGCCAGTGTTCTTCAGTAATTATTTGGTCGTTTCAGCCCACAGATCCTTCTTCCAATTCAGAAAGGCTGGGACAAGTTTGTCTACTTTGACCTTTCCAAGGTACCAGGTACACTTTAAATACCAGCGCACTAAGTGATCCCGAAAAGTAATGTTCTGATGGTCGCTCGCTCTTTTGATAGCTCTTTTCGCCTCTACCTGACTACCATTAGCAGCTATCATTCGACGTTTCGCAGTAAACACTGCATGGGCATACTTGCCATCTATGAAAATTATACGGTGGAATTTGGAGCTTTATATTTTCGTCTTGTAACGAAGATGCGCCCTTCCCTATTTCAAATTTCATTTTCCAGCCCACCCTACTTTTTTTAACTTTACATCCCTTTGGATAATATCTTTCCCTTGTTTCCGCTGGCTTAGCCATGGAAATCAAACTGGTGCATATTTCGTTGGGGTGTGTGAATAGGCTCATTCGACGGCCGTATCCGCTAGAAAACGTTTTTCTGACAAACCTGAAGTTATTTTCCTGGCCATGGCATCACATTAGTATATTGAAGCAAATCATGAATTACATTGCTCCCATCAATAGATCAGCTGGTTTTCTTCTTTTTCTTCAGCTTTTGTCCCGTTCACAAGCGACGTCGGCTCGTCGTGATCAGCTGTGTCATTTTGTTTTATTAAAAGTCTCATTTGGATGCAATCGCAAGGTTTTCAAATCCTTATCCTGCGTATAAAGATGCTGTTGTTTCGGCCGGTAGATCAGCTGGTAAGGGTATCATATCGATCAGCTTCATATGTTCCATTAGCTTGTCGAAGTGATGTGCCTCCATCAACCTCGAAGAGAAGTATAGGGGGCAGAACATTGCTATTCTATTCAAAGCCAAGCGGCTATTAATGCACTTAGGTCCAACCAAGTAATTTCCAAACTGGTGTGAGAATGCCTTAACACGCTCCCTCAATAAGGTTTGGATACTCTGAGTTCCAGGCCACATTGGGTTAGAACGCAATGAGCAACGGATGAGCTAGTCAGGAAGGAGCATAGACCATTCTGTGGAGTCAAAATGGGTTCGCGACTATAACAATGAAAAATGAAGAGGAATGACCGAGTGAACTTCATTGAGTGAACCTATCAGGAAAGGAACGGTCAAGACAAGGTGTTCATGGAGGGATGCAAACCCAAGCACTCGAAAGATTGTTGAAATCTCACCAAGAGGAACCTCCGGATTAGAGTGGGAATACTCACTGGTCAATGCAGGTTTAACCACCACCTGGGAAAGTTAGGAATCTCTACGAACAATGTCTATTGATTTTGTAAGGAGGGTGGTTTTTATTACCTTACCTTACCTCCTTATTACCAATTGCAGGAAAAACAACACTGTCAAAATCTGCGTTGGTAATCACAAGGTCGTTTCAAAATCGATCACTAGATACGTGGGGGTAATGATCGATGCCAACTTGAGTCTCAAGGGACACCTGGACAATGCTCGAGAAAAGGCAGCAAGGGCTAATTCATCTCTAGCAAGGATGATGCCAAATATTGGAGGGCCAAAATCTAGTCGCCGGCTGCTTATCCCAGGGTTGGTGAAATCCATCTTGCCATACCCGGCTCCTGTCTGGACGGGCGCACTGGATGACACAGCCAACTAGAGAAGGGTAAATTCGGGATACCGGCCAATCGCGCTGAGGGTGGGCAGTGCATATAGAACTGTATTAGGTGAGGCAGTGTGTATCATCGCGGGAATGATTCCCTTGGATCCTTTGACGAATGAGGCACACTGTCTCTACCGTCGAAGGAGGGTGAATCCGGTCGAAGTGACCGCTGGTTTCCTAAAACCACTAGCAAGGAGCTGTACAGAAGATGGCAGCAACGGTGCGATATTTCCGAAAAGGGCCGCTGGACCCGTACACTGATCCCGTGTATTGAGAGTTGGGTCGAGCGCAATCATGGAGAATTAAATTACCACTTAACGCAGTTCTTTGCCGGTCACGGTGAATACAGGAAGTACTTGCACCGCTTCGGATTGGATAAGACCGTGCCGAATGCGCCGCTATACCCGAGGAGTCGGAACATGTTATGTTTCACTGTCCGAGATTTGCAAATGAAAGAAGGAGCTCAAACGATGTCCTCTACGCAGTTATCGGACCCCATAATTTCGTGGAAGAGATGCTTAGGTCCGCAGCAAACTGGAGTGCGATAAGCGGAACAGTAACTGCGATACAGCAGAAGCGAGCTCGGAAAGCGTGACTTAGTTGCACTGGTGTAAACCAGAGCCCTCCTCGTGAAGTAATACTTCACGGTGGTCCCGCGAGGATACGGGCGGAGAATTGGGGGTGGTTTGAAGGAGTAAGAATCCCATACACAGCTGCAATCTGGCGCAGCAGTGCCTTTTTAGGATTTCCACCTCCACCTTTAAAAAAACGTCTGGAAGTAGGGAACATAATAAAGTGCCTGTCGGTTATATGTTTAAATATCATACTATAGTTTATAAGCATACTACAGCCAGTAAGGGGATACAATAGTTTTTTTAGGATATAGTGTGATGCCTCTTGACATTATTATTACTATTGCGGAACTAAGATTCCTCTTCATGTTCGCCGGCGTGGTAGAAATGCATTAGTCTATGCCTCAAATATCGCAGTTTTCACATTCAAAGTGCTTCCTTGCAAAAGCAGGTCCGTTAAGAGGAGCAATAGCGGGTAATCTCCTGGATCCAAAAGTTTGCCGAGGACTCGATTTTATTGAATAAATTAATAATAGGGAAGCGTACTAATTTCTCCAGGGTTTTTTCTCTACTGTTCTGGGTCCTGGCCATTGATGAGCAAAAAATATTTGTATGTCGGGCTATATCCAAGAAATGCCTCCCACTTACTAATGACTACAACCTTAGAGCATAACAAATAAAAAAGCAGAAAAGAGTCCCAATTTTTTTTCCGCCAAATAATCAGCGTAAACCTCAAAAAGCACGGTCTACCGGATTGTCAGCTTATTGACATGAAGTCGAGAGCCCCGAAGAGAACGATAGTCAGCCCCTAAGCAGAGCAAAGAGCATATCTAGCATCAGAAGCTTCAGAAAAAAAAACAAGCATAAGAAGTTTTATTATTGACATAACTATCTTATTTGTTGTCCAAATCTCGTAATTTGAAATAATTTCAGACCAACAGGAATAAATTTTAGCTAAGATGGAACTTTTGACTTTTGGCAAAAAAATGATATTTTTTTTAACGTTTTAGACGGGCCGAAATTTGACAAAATTTTCTCCGAAATTCGTGTAGAGTCCCGCGGACCATAAAGGGATTGGGATCTGTATTTTAGTCTTTAATACGTCTACTCATACGTCCATCGACTAATTACGGATACCACGCGGCGTTAAATCTGGTGTTTGACAGGTGACCCTTGTTGACATACATGAAGGCTTGCCCAAGCATTTTGAAATTAGTTGCTCAGTTTACACCATCAAAAGAAGGTGCTTAAACAGGAAAACTTTGGTTGATATGGCGTGACGAAAGTGCTCACTTTCATAAAGAGCAAAGTAGGCCGAAGAAAATAGCTGGCAACCATCAATCATGGTCCATTGAAGATTCATTAAGGGTGGTCCTAAGCGATGAATGAAAGTCTGAATTGAATTGACAGCTTTGTTTGGGCAAGACATCATAAAATCCAGGGAAAACCTCTATTAAAGATCGACGAGTTGGTTGGACTTAAGAAACCAGCGGACAACAGGTTGACAAACGAAAAAATATCCAACTTGGTTTGCCGTGAGTCAATCTACTTCAGCGGAACATATACATCGCTTTTTAAGGGATGGTTTGATTTTTGAAGTCCCATCAATAATATGGGGAAGGAAAAGAAACTGCTTCAGTGCAAGTAAATTATTTGATCTCATCCAAAAAATATTGACTTCTGGAGTCTGGTACTCAGGACTCAAATATTGATGTCTGGAGTCTGGTACACAGGACTAAGACAAAAGAGTGTCTTATTGGTACTTTTTCATATTTTTCACTTCAGTTGGAGTTCGAAATTTTGAAACGATTTTAATCAACTTGTTGACACCCACAGTTTTGAAGATTACCAGTTCAGATAGTGAGTCGCGGGTTAATTTGACTAGAAAACATTGAGAATTAAGGTCGTTCGTTAGATGAAAGACAGATGTAAAAATGTTGTCTCCTAATCGCTCCCATATTTAGAATTGTTTTTCAATTTGAAAGCAATAATACACATCTATACATAACTGTTATGTATAATATGCATAAGATTTCTTACTTTTGTATGGTAAATTGGTTTTACTCTAGGTTTGGTGCTTCCTTATCTAAAATCTTGCAATTCAAGGATTTCGGCCATATTAGATACAAATTGCTCTAACGGAGTAGGACTTAAATCGAAGTAACTTTAAAATTATTCAAAAGTTTTACAGATTTCCGTAGAAATTCTTGTTTCTCATTGCAAAATAAATGTGAACTAGTTTATTGTCTATCAAACTATTTAATTAAAATGATAATTTATTTCATGTAGGAGTCAATATGACTGGTTTGACTGTAAACTTTTTTTTTCATGAAATGATGATGTGATCATTGTTTAATGGCTGATATCTGGTTTGTGATATTGAGACTCACACAAACTAGATCCGCATTTTATCAGGCACGAAAAAAATACATGGCTAAGTGATGATACAAGACAACAACATTCGTAATAAACGAAATGCTGGTTTGTTTATTAGTTGGCAAGGTTCGGTCGCCCCTTGATATACTTAATTATTATTTAGAAAAAATAAAGATTTTAAGTAAATATTTGATAACGTTTTTTTTGTTTATTGATCAAGTTCGGTGTGAATATGTTTTTGTTATTGACCTTCAAACTGTTATAAAGTGATGAGGTCAGTGTGGTAATCACGATTTTGATTTATATACACTAAAATTGGGGCTTTGACCAGTGAAAGTTGAAGAAGATATGGTATTGATGCTTCACATCGTTCTTCCAACTCTTATCGCGAAATTTTCAAATTTGAACTTTCGCAATGATAACAAAGGTATAAACCTATTTATGTAACAAATTATAAAAATCGAATTTAACAACTCGATAATGGCTTCCTTCTTGATATTTATATTTTCGTAAACAATATTTATCAGCCATCAGCTACCAGGTATTTATTTCATCCAATATTACTTTGGGTAATTTTCGAAAAAGTGGAATTTCAAGCGGTTGTATTGATGCTACTAAATTATTAAATGATAAAGTTATATTTTAAAAATGGAATAGATCCCGAGAAGATCTTGGCTATTAAATAAATATCGTAGATTGAAGATATCGCTCGTAATTGTAATTGCGACTCGATTTGTTTGGAGTGCAATTATTTTGACTTGAATTATCTCGTATGGGGGGTGATAAGATTATTTGTGAACAACGATTTTCGTCATTCACCCCCACTGGTGTGCAGATATTATCATGGGAAATTCTAGGTTTAAATTGGGTGCTAAAGATTAGCTTATTCAAGAAAATCGGACTGTGATTATCGAATTTATTTTTGCATTGGGTAAAGTTCAAGTCGTTAAGGTCCAGTTGAAAAATGTTTTTTTTTACCCTCATTTTTTTAATGGATATATTTATTTTATTGTATCTTTCTGAAGTTGAAACAATAATATCAATACATGCTTCTATTTTCAGCATCACTTACAATGCTGTCACTTCCCTAGGGAAGTGACGTGACAATATTTAGCTTTGCGCACGCATATTTTTTATTCTGTTGGCCTTAAGCAGATTTGCACATTTTTAGATGCAAGCTGAGGAAGAAATTACAGGTTAAAATGGTAGTGTTATCTGTAAATGTTTAGGTTGGCATGTTATTATGGCTACTGTTGATTATCGCATGTAGGCACCATGACGCTACTTCGGAGAACTCAACCTTGGATGTCATAATCATTCCACTGTGAGAAATGATACCAAAATCCCTTATAATCGTTCTGGAATTAATTTCTTTATGTTGAAAATTAAACCTCCTTCCGACATCTTGGCCTAAAGTTGCGCCAAATCCAAGAAGATATTTTTTGGTAATATTTCCTGCCGTGCAGTACCCTTCTTATTTCAGAGATTATTTCATGAATTTGTCCGTACTTGTGGTTCTTTCTTTAAAAAGCCATACTAGTGCTGATTAGCTAATTTGTTTTCCACAATATATAATGTGATTTTCGAAAACATTTATTACTCTGCAGGACGTCACGTGGGACCGATCTTTTCCGCATTTAGCAATCATAGTCACAAAATCATGTATAATAAATTAATGCAATTTTCGGTACTTCTTGTAAGATTTTTCCAGTGATGTGGTTTGGCCTTTGAATTTTTATTTGATCCCCCAGATCTTCAACTGCTCCAAGATTTTTTCAGTGTGCCACGAAAAGTTCCTTTGAGGCCCCACCGAAAATACTTTTGAAAATCTTATCTCTACCTGTGGTGAATGGGGGGGAATACCTTTCTTAGGTATTTGTAAAGCAATTTTTCGGCATTAATTTTTGCCAAATTTTTCAGCTTGGAAAATATTTTTACACAATTCAGTGAAAAACAAACCTCAATTTCTAAAATGCTCACCCCCTTTGTTGGTACTCAGAGGTGGCAAGGAGACAGATGGGGCAACAACCCTGTCGACTGAGTCCAACTCCTAATGGTCAAAGGGGAAACTCCAAGTGGCACACCAAAAAGCGCTTTATGCACATTTACTTACTTGTTGTGAATGCAGTAGGCGAACGCTTTGAGTCTTAAAGCGCTCAGAGTCTGAATGGGACCCATCTGAAGTAGCTCTTGCCATGAAGCGGCACCAGAGGTTATCGCAGGAGAATTTCAGGAGGATGTGCCCTCGGCCCGGTTATTTGCGGTTGGCCTTCTTATAGGAGTTTCATAGTGGTTGTACCTACATCGCGGGTGGAGCTCTTAGTGGACTTAAGCGTAAAGTTTCGCCGTACAACTTGGGTGCGTCCCATGTAATTGCGATAGAGGGGGTAGAAATTAGGAGGCTTATTTTGACGTACTTTTTTCCCACTTAGTGGCGGTAGAGAGGGTGAGAATTAGGAGGCTTATTTTCGAGTTTTTTTCTGATATTTAATTGGAATTCAGGGACATTAGGACATAACGACATTAAGCTACTACCTCCTGGGCGCTCGAGCTTGAAACTAAGTTAATAATTTATGCAATCAAAAAAATCAATTCTGAAAACTTTCTAGTATCGTTTCCATCCTGAAGTACACTTTGCGTCAACTGGAATGAATTCTCATCCTGGACTCAGTATAAAGAAGTACAACTGTGTTAGTAACGATGAGATTCTAAATGTGATCTACAAATCAATGCGTGTCCAAAGAGGATCCAGGGATTATGCTGACATGCCAAGTATTCACGTAAAATCACCAGGACTCAACTCCGTTTGTTAAAGTGGACATCAGAACGTCAGAGTTAAAAATATTATTCGCATCATCAGAGAACTCAGTAGTGGAAAAGCAAGTCGCCACGACAAAATTATCGGCAAAATTGTTAAAGAACTCCCTTTCCATGCTATCAAGCATATAAGTAAGAAGGCTCCGACTCAAATACTTCCTTGGATTATAGGCCATTCGCACAGTCCTTCATAGAGTTTGAACCAGGGACAATGGTATTAAGAGATTTTAGAAGTCAACTCAATCTTTGGAGGGTTAGGGTTAAGAAAGTCATTAGATGTTTACTATCAAACGGATCTTGAGATCAGTCTATAATCAGCTACCCAGATCGTTGATCCTTAATGTAGGGAGCTAACAGGTAATCTAATAATAGATATTACCTTAAATTTATAATATATGCAGGCGTGATATCTCCCAAATATATCCCACGGGAGTGACAGATCTTACTCCACTGATAATCCTCAACCTTCGGCCTTTGATTTCATGTGAATAATTTATAAATGATAAATAATTTATTCAGTGGAAATGACTGGAGCTTAGGATAACAGAATATTTATCACTAAATGCGAAAGGTGCCACAATAAATCTACCAAACGAATAAAGGAAGGAAGACACGGCCGTTTGCGTCTGTCCCGTCTTCCTACCGCTGTTCCAACACGACACGGTACGTATAATTCTTTGGCTGAAAACTACCATCAGTCCTTTGATCTATATCTAAAATTCCCGAGAAGCTTGTCAAAGACAGCCTCTCCTCTTGCGTTGGACATCCCAAAGTGAAGGAGCAACATAGGTTGCCAAATTAGTCACTAAATCCCTGAATGAAAAAGGGACACAGAATTGATTCTGACTTCTTCAAAGCTTTTGACCCCATTAACCATATCATATGCTCCAAGAAGCTCGTTTCGTATGGCTCTCCACCATCTATTCCCTCTTGGTTGAGGTCTTACCTAAGTAGTAAAGAAGTAGGATCTCCTTCAACAATTCCGCTTCAACTCCTATTTTTGCCTCGTTTAGGGTTCCCCAAGATTCGATCCTTCTTTGAAACGATTTGAAACTTTTCTGTTTTTCACTTCACTGTAGAACTTAATTACCTACAATCAAACCTGAATACTCTGCTTCGGTAGTGTGAACAGAATAAGTTGGCATTTATCCGCAAATATTTCTCGTTAATTTCTTTCACTGAAAAAGAAGGGAATGGGTGGTCAGCCTCTTCCAGTTATTCCGGCCTATAAGGATCTAGGGTTAATAATCGCCCACGAGCTCCGGTTTACTTATCGCTATGTTAACATCTTCAGCCGAGCTTACAGAATGTTTGCTTCGTTGTTCGCTCCTCTTACCAGTTCAAAAATATTTATTCATCACGCATTCTGTATAACTCCTTTACCCGTAATATTCTTAAGTGTCCTTTAGTGGAGTTCAATCTGTTCAGAGGAAGTTTACCTATTCTCTGGCTTTTAAAAAGAAAATTCCCCATTCATGTTATCTTGATCGCCTTATTTTTTTAGCATGCCATCTCTTCAATAACATACCCATATCTGACTGATGAATTTGTCCTTCATAAACGATGCTATGGTCCGATAGACAGTTTTCAACCTCTGAGATTCAGAACCCAGACTCCTCAAATGACATCTGCACTGCTAATGTTTTCAAGGTGACTTCCCACACAGCTCTTATGCTAATTTTACTCTTCCGTGTTTATGATGTTAGAGAAATCGTATGCAACTTGGTCCTTATTCTTTATTCTTCAATATAAGAAAGCAGGACAATTAATCACCAAAAATTAAAAACTTTATCAGAGTTTCATTACCAGTACTCCCTAGAAACGTCTACCTATAAGCTAAACCGTTCGACAAAGGGTAAAAACCGGAATAGGACTAATTCATTCTTGTTTCTTTCATATTATTGTATGTATCTTGGTTTAATTGGAAACTTTATGTAAATTTTGAGTTCTAAATTCTCTACTAGATCTTACTAACAAAGCACTACGTATGTGTGGCTTTTATCCTTTTGGGAATTGGTCATTCGATTAGGCGAGCGTTGAAGTTTCCATACTTTTGTCAGAAATTCGTTGGTAGTTTTAAAAGTGTTTGCTTGAGGACTGAGTGTTCTGTAATCCTCCATTCACCTAATGTCGAATTAACTAAGTTTTGAGGAACTATTGCATCCAGTTTTGAATTAATTTTGAATTTATGGTAAAGATTTTGCCTTCGTTACTCACTCACACTTTGGCAAATCCATTATTTTGTTGTTCAAAATTATTTATTGCATAAAAAAATGAATTGAAAAGCGTTAAGCAAAAACTGCCCAGGGGGACGTTTAATGCCTTAAAAGGCTTGGATTGCACCGATTTCGAAGGTAATCTCCTAGACAGTATTATAATGACCGCTAGCGCAGGGCATCAACTTCAATTTGTTTTCCACATGAAACTTTTTCCCAGGCTGTTTCAGATATAATTTCATTTAGCATTTTTACGGTTTCAAGACTTCTCTGATAGAAACTTATTTTGAGCAAGGAAAAACGCAAGTTCTTTGTCAACTCCTACATATTACCATTTCTAGAACCCATCTTAAGGTACTGTCTATTCACCCACCAATATTAGCCTTGCCCAATTATCTGTAGCAAAAAAAAAATTACGAAGTTATTTCATACGGAGTACCACTAACTATATACAAGCTAGTAAAGCTGAACTACAGTTTCGACCAAATGAACTTCACCTAGGTGATATCACATCACTTCTCGAGAAAAGAGATATTGCGAAGTAATATAATATTTCGTTATCCTAATCATACATGCGATATTAACTCAACATCACACAGTACGCTTGGCAGGCGTTATAACTAGGGTGAAATTTGCCTAGCAATTATCACACTCATAGCGTGAAATGCACGGCGTCGTCAACTTAGTAATGTATGAAGGCTAAAGTTTCTTTCATATCAGGTAAGAAAAAAGCAAAAAATTGGAACACATTTTCACATGCAAGGAGCACGTATCATGATTCTTGGGAATGAGCAGCTGCGTATGTTCTTCTGCACTACGTTGTGATATATGGATGTATATGTTACAATATTACTCGGTGATGTTTGGTGTGATATCACATTGCCACAGGCGTTCCAAAAAATTGCGTATCACAAGAGCAATATCATCGTCGCTTCTCTACTGGGTAATAAGGTAATATTCTGATGTTAAATGATGTAGTGATGTTTGGTGACTTTTAAACTTGGGGATGGTGATGTGATATTACACTTTAAGGTGATATAATATATGTATGTCTCTGCCGGTATGGCACTATGCCAAAATATTCAGTCCCTCTGGATTTATTCTTCACAGTATAAATAAAATAATAATCTTTACGTCAATTTTATGGTAATTCACTATTTAGATCACAGCGATATCTTCATCACTTTCACTTTCTTTAATTTATCACTTTGCTTTTTGTTCAGCACTCACTAAGAACTAATAGGAATCTATTCAACGTTCTACCAATGATATCCCCAAAATTACATATATCCACCATGCATTTATTATCCAGTATCTCAGAGTTCACAGTCGGGGTTCACTTATCGTTAATGATTTAATGATGCTGATGATGATTAGATGGGAAAAAGTGTTTATATTTTTTTCATATACTCATGCTGACAATGCAACTAATGTAGAACAAATCGAGAACTAGAACGATGTCATTCGCTACGTGTGTGTGGATCCACAGTTTCTACCTTTCCACTAAATTTCATGTCAATAGTCATTTTTGTCATGTCATTTTTTTTTGAGAAAAAATTGCCTGATTTTATGAAGATTTGTCTTCCGCAATACTTTAAAACAGGTCCAGAATAGTCGTGCTATGCAGAAGAATTTGACAGAAAAGTCCTGAGGAACCCTGTATCAAAATCCACCCCTTGTGGGCTTTTATATAATATATTGACTGGCCAGCGGCTCCTAAGCCATGAAGCTAGAAAAGCAGCCCTACCTCGACCGGCAAGAGAACTGATAATATGCCCATGAATGCTTTGATTGACTCACCAAATCTAGGGATCCAAAATTCAAAGCTCATTTGCTAAAAACAATGAGTCGTTATTATTAACTTTTGATGAAAAGACTGGTTGAACCCCGTGAAGACCAAAAGTGCAAAAGTCTTGAATACAATCGTTGGTCTGATAAAATTGGATATTTTCACTTCCCACTTGCTTTCAGTCGACAAAAAAAAAGTAGTGAATAACATTCTACCTACATACATACGTGTGAATACGTATTCACGTCACGCTAGATTCTAAAGCTATTTTGCATCACAATCATAAAAAGCAATTTCCGTTTTCGCCAGAAGATTTCGTCGCTATCTGTTCGAGCAAATTTGCTCTTTCCATCTATACCTCCTGTCGTCCATTCGTACCTACGTATATATATATATATATAAGTATGGACATGTGTGTACGGATATTTGCGTAAATTACCGACGATATCAAAACCATCTCATATGTCTATCTATCCATACTTTTCAGATAGCAGTAGAACGATAAGGGGGTGTTATCACGTTTTTCAAGTTTGATATGAAAACGTGTGGGTGGTATGTACATATGTATATATTTTTCGATAAGACTATCAATATGTTTGGATGTGTTGGCAACGTATATATGTATGAGACGGCTTTCTTTGATCTAGTGCAGTATGTATATGCTCGTATGATGTAGCACAATTCGGTATGTTTGACAAGGACGAATGCAATTCCGGAAAAAGGGGGTTGCAAAGCGATAAAACGAATTTCATCAAATGGTGTAATGCCAAATGTCATAATCGATTGATTGAATTGATGATGATTCGCTAGTGAATGTAAGAAATGTCGTATCGGAAACACAATAATTACAATTCATCACGTTTGATAGATATCTTTATGAGAAGAGTTTAGAATGATACGGATTGACACCTTTATTGCATGATTTAAACAAATGGATTCATATTATCTAAAATGGAAGAATTTGTTCAAATAGATGTTTGATATTGTAAAATTGAAAAATTTTCGATTATAGTGAAAACAGGGAGGAGGTTGGAAGAAAAGACATGACAGTTTGGCGTTATGGACGATCATCAGACGAAAGGAGAGAAAGCATCGTGACGCCACATATAACGTACCAATTAACTGTCATTTTTTTCGCATTTACAATAGAATCACAGCATCATACCGATGTCCTTACTTCGATAGAATACTGCAGATTTGACAATACAAAGGTGGACTAAAAATTGGCGGGACTACTTTTGTAGAAATTTATTGTTAATAGTTAAACATTACCAAAATATATCCTCTTCAAGGTACTCTCCTTAGATGGCAATACACTTTCCCCTCTGACGCTTCCACAGTAGGTAAGGCCTCTGCAAGTCTTCTTCCAGAATGCTGTTTAGCTTTTCCAGATTTCTTTTTATTGGCCCTAACATGGCCAAATCTTTTTCCTTTTGATGTGCCTTCTTATTTTTGGGAACGGAAAAAAGGATGCATGGGTCAAATTTGTTGAGAAATGTCACGGAGGAATCACATTTCATCACATTTTTCGTCCAAAACTCGCAAATGAGGAACGAAGAATGGTCAGGACCGTTGGTTTGGTGCAGCACCCACTCCCCGATTATCTACATCTATGGTCGCTTTTTACTCAGAGCTGCACGGAAATGTTCCAAGGAAACTATTAATTGGCTTACCATTAGAAAAAAGTGTGCGAAAGACAGTGCTTTTCAAGTCAAAGGAGGTCACAACCATGACCTTGGTATGGTGTACTTCATTTTTGAGCTTCTGTCACGTCAACCAGGACAAACTGTACCGCCACTTGATGTATGTTTAGTGTTTTCGTTGGAATTTCTTGGTAGAACCAAATGAAATGTATCTCTCTACCATTTCCCGAAAGGTTAGGTGACGATTCGTGCCTACGAGGTTATCCACTTTGATAATATGGTCTTAGTTAGTGGAGACAGCTGGTTGTCCTGAAAAAGGGAAGGGAAGGGGAAGAGAAAGGGGAGCAACACTTTGGTCGATTCAAAGATTCATCCTCAGAAGCTGTTTGCAACTTGTGGAAATTTGATGCAAATGTGTTGCTCCTCTTCCCCTTTATTATTGGTAAGGCTCAAAATTGCCAAACACAAAAAACTCGAATTCAACGTAGAAAAAATGTGTGAGGGTTCATAGTTGTCAATGCTCCCACCAAATTTCGGGTCTATTAATAAATTACATATTAAAAACGGATATTGATAGACACACCCATGAAAAGTGGCTTGGTATCTCATCAGGCACGCCTCCAAGTGACGAATGAGCGAACGTATAGAGGGTTGCACGTACATGCATTCGTGCGAGAGAATGCAGGGTGGGCTTGCGAACATCTCTGGTTAATGGATTGAAACTGCTATGGCTAAGAAATCGAGGACAGCAAACTGTAAATTTGTTTTTGCGTTAGAAATACTCGTCTCTACATCAGATATTGTCGTTACTTCCATTCGCATGTGTCAGTGGGTTGTCTATGTTCCTCTTCGCATGAACGACATCATGCCGTTTTTTACGGATTACGGATTACGATACCAAACGAGCCGTACTAATGCAATCCCGAAACTAATCAACTGCAGTTTAGTAGAAGTAACATGCCTTAAATTAGGCAAAGAGTTTGAGTTATGGGGGCGAGGGGACGAACTCCGAAAGCTTACGGAAATTCGGAGCTAGATAGACAGTCTAAACAGGAGTAGGGTGCACCTAGGGCATAAGACGTCTACACAATAAAGCGGGAGGGGGAAAAGCTGGCGATTGCTACCGCTGCGATTGGTGCACGCAAATTGCCTGAATTTAGGTTGAATATCGAGACAAAAATATTGACGAATGACAGAAATTATTTTTCGAGCCATTGGAAGTAGATTGTAGATAATGATACAAGTAAGAAGAAGGAAAGTGATAAAATATTGCGCTCCTCCACTAGGTCCGTGCAGGTGAGGAGGAGTGATATTTTCCGAAAAAGTGACTGCTACTAATGAGAAAAGTCGGAGATTACATCAACACAACAATCCTAAGACTCTCTATTGGAAAAAGAAAGGGCGAGCTGAGTTCGACTCCGAAATGCACAGCAAATGCATGCTTGTCGGAAATTCTCTTGGCAACCTAATTGCAGCCGATGCCTATTTTTAATTAAAGTAAGCATAAAGAGAAGTGTCGAAGATATTGGAGCAAGACTTTCAAGAGCAAAAAATGGCAAGAGCTCTAAAATAGCTAAATTGCATGATTGTCCAAGTCTGATACGCAAAGCGAATTGCAGAAATGAATGTTTCAGTACAACTCCAAAGATCGTAACAAATTTTTCAAATGAAAGGAAGGCGAGCTCACGTTTTCAGTCCGAAATTCGGCGGAAAGGAAGCTCTAGCGTTAAGGGACCTGAGTGGCAACGTCCCAAAACTCAGGAGAATGTAAAATGAAGTGCTATTCCTGGAATTTCGGAAGATGCGCGATGAAAGGATGTCTAACTAAAAAAAATCTGGTAGGCAAATCCTTAGAGGGAACCATTGTAAGACAACTGATCCGTTGGGCAGTTTTTACCTACAGGGACATCGATAAGATTACGACGAAGGAGCACACATGACCAAATTTGAAAGGTTACTTCAAATTGCAGATGGTAATGCCAATGCAATAAAGAACTTTCGGAAATCATAAGGTCGACGAGAACGGTAATCATCACCTCGCCCAGCTGTATGGGCAAATAATTAGCTCAAAGTTTGCGTTTCAATTGTACTGAGTATCTAAGTTTGTGTGAATTGAGTATCTGTCGTCTATAGAATTGAAATTAGGGTAGGTAGAAGGAAGGAATAAGGAAGTGTGATCAATGCATACTCTGTAGCCGAAAAAAGCATTTTGCAAGCAATTATCAAGAAGAAACTAAGCAAGAATGTAGGGTTTGGTGATACGCTAGAAGACGTGGAAAGTGTCCGTTGCCTCACAGATATCTAGACGTAAGGAGGAAATGAAGTTTATTCAGATAAACCTCATTTGTTGCGAGGCCAGCATCTCCTGAGCTATTTCGACTAAAATCGTGATTCGATGCATAGAAAAGGAACACCATGTTGTTCGCCGGCAAAAGTGAAAGACACGCAGGCTGGATGAATGAAAGCTGTCCATTCTTTAAGGTGTTCCTCACAGGTTCGTAAGAGTCAAAAAAGGGTTTATGTCCATAGTGGCCATATCCAATCAAACGAGGAATGTGATCAATTATTACATCAGCTGGTGCTGGATTCAATTGCACAATAAACCATTGCGGGGAAGTTTTCAATAAAAGAGGCTGATATTTCTGGAAGCCTTTCAATCGTTGGATATTGTCCTTGCTAATATCCTATAGTGGTTGATCTTACAATAGTATGCAGTATGTTGATAAGTAGAATAAGCTGGTTAGCTAGTGAGGACTGTATACATATTAATTACGAAGTGCAACTATTTAATGTAATGAAGTGAAGAAGAATGGTGTACCCAAAGAACGTAAGGTTATGTTATACCAAGCATTGATGTTCGAAGATTTTTGACGTGGAAATATTCAGTGGCCAATTTAAGGAAAGTTCTGCACCTGTTCGCAGCATGTGATTACTTGATGTCAGGATATAGAAGTAATACTGACCGATTTTCAAAACCCTGTTGGAATTTGCGCAAGGTAGGAGGACAGGTATGGAATTTACGAATGGAGATCGTCAAGAGCAAAAAAAATTTAGCTAAGGAGCTTTGCGTCGAAGCCGAATACTCAAGCAGCATACACTACAAAAAAATCATCAGAAGCAATTTCGCGGATATGATGCTTGCCTAAGATACTGACGTAGGCCCAATTGAATATTTGATAAGTGACGGAATTTTTCAACAATCGGTAAAGTGCAAGCCGCATCAAATACAACAATGTGTAAAGGTATATCATCGATTGAACTTCAAAATATTGTAGCCGCACAAACTGTTGTCCAACATTGGAAGAGCAAAACCAGTATGTACTTCATTCCACTATACGTAGCATCAATTTAGAAGAACGTCCTTGAGGTGAAGACCTATGAGAAAACTGACAACAATATTTGATTTGAGCACGTTAAGAATAGCACTTGCCACCGCAGAAAAGATATCCGTTGAAATTCCAAGTGAGGGAATGCGAAGGCTGTACGTTTGTGACACACGGGGTGACGATAATGCCGGGGAGAAGCATCCGGTTATTACCTAAAAAACGCAGCTATGGAGATGTCCACCACTATTTGACGCAGTTTGTACCAAGCCCTGGCTGACACCGCCGGGATTTCAAACACGGTTGTTCCCCCAATTTGTCTCAAATGCCTAATTGAATATGAACACTTGGCACACTTAATCACTGTGTGTCAAGGATTTGTTGGCGGAAGAAACCACTCCAATTATATCCAAGGAGACCTGTGAAAATACGAAATTCAGTAAGCGCGTAAGAAGCATTCTGGAAGGATGAAGGGACAGGAGGGCGGGGACTAATTCCCACCATAAGAGCTAACCAAAGGGGCGGTAACCTCTCCCCCCCCTTCCATTAGATTTCTGTAAGATAGTTGTATGGGTTACAACGAGGTCTCGTCCCACATTGTGGCTTCGAATCCTTTTCCTTTCTATAAAAAGAACAGACAGAAAATTCGTTGGCATCTTAAAAAATATAATGAAAAAGGTTAGGATTAAAAATGTGTCTCTAGATCGATTGATCAACTTAGGTGGGTTGGAAGTACCTCATCAATTTAAAGAGTTTTATAGTTCTAAATATGAACTCGAGTGCATATGAACTTGCGTGCATTTCCGGTATCTCGTCGAAGGTTCTCCAAATCATAATGCCAAAGTACATAAAGATACGAATGAATTGGAAACGCATGGGTCTAATGAATTAGGAAAATGAAATACAATATCTTTTTTTCATCATCCATCCATAGACTTAATTGCAGGATGTTTACTATAGCTTCGTCAACATGATTTTTATTTTATTCCACTTTTCGCCATTTCCGCTATAAACTCTTGAGGATACAAGGTTCTCACAAAATGCTGAAATTCATTTAATTCCACAAAATATATTTTATTAATTTATCTCCTACATTTGGGAGTATTTCGGCAGAAGTATCTTTGTAAATTTTAAGTTCCTATGCATAATATCAAACCATCTCGTGTGCCCCGATTAAACTTAATAGGACCCCTCAATCGCGTACTGATTACATTTAAATTCTCCCCCTTAGTGAATACAGTAAATATTCCATCTCCGGAATTCTTCTCTTCGTATCTAAGTTTAATTTGAAATGCACGACAATTTGTTGACACACATAGCTATTACCAAATGAATTAAATTGTAACGCAAAGCAGGTTTTTGCATAATTCCGCCGCCTATAAATAATATACTGAAATAGTGCAATTTTGAAGACATTTTGTATCTATCGACAAACGTCATGGTACGTGCTGAAATTTAAACTGGTACTAATGAGTACTCGGTTTTACCGTATTCCACTGAATCAACTAATATAAAATATTTTCTAGTGGATCGAGTCGCTGAATTAATAGTTCATTTATGAGAACCTCACTGGCTGGTATCCTTGACAGGTTTTCGGAGCACGTTCGCGTCAATTCATTCAGCAGACAGAGTTTATTCTATAGCAACAAATGTGAATAAATATTTGGAGATTATACTTTCGATTTCGATGTTTGTGTGATGCAAGGTAGGAATGTAGGCGTTATGGAATATATTTATTAGCATTTGATTTTATACAGTTTAATAATATTAAATGGATATTTTCCATTTGATTAATTTATCCTCAAACTGGAAATGATGGAAGAAACAATTTTTCCTTTCCGAATTTTGATTACAGAATTTAAATTCATGAACTAGTTTTCGTGTTGAATCACTTCAGAGTTTTTTTTGTTCATTGATATAGTTCTTTGTTATAATTCATTCATTCTTTTAACCAATTCCCATTTGATGCACTTTACAACCACCCCCCTATACTTGCTTATTTAATTGACAAACGAATTCATCTAGATTGAATCAATTGAGAAAGCTTTCAGTTGCAGACAGTCTTTGTTGCATTCAACTCGGAATGCAGAAGATACGTTGATACCATCTGAAAACCATTATATAATAATCGTATACCATTTACCGCTAAGACAAATGCAGAACTGAGGAGATATTGTCAATAAATGCTCAAATCGCTAGATAAGTATGAATGCAGCTTCTGGAATTATGAGTTTAACATGCAGATAGATGTCAGAAACATTAGCTGCATACCCGAGCTATAACGCTTCAAATACTCCAATACATCTATGTTGTATTGTCATATGGAACACTGTTTTCAATTACATAATCCATTCAAAAAAGAATCATAAACATGAAGAATGTTAAGATACTTTTAATATTAGATAAATGGTGTTTGCCGATTATTTATAGTAGAAGTATAATATATGTATCCTTTTCTTGGGTCCCTTAAAAAAAACTACAATTAAAGGATTATAATAATCTCCGTTCCTCTTTAGATATATGTTTGCATATGATATGATTTACTATCATAAATTGATTTCCCAAGGCTAAAACTGAAATGCGACAAACTTTGATTCTCGCTTGTTTGCTTATCTATTTCGAAAGGTTGGAACCTTTCGAAAATTGGTCTTGACCATCCTTGAAAATGTCGGCAGACAACACATGAGCAAATAATAGAATAGAAGACAAAAAAAGATAGCTGTCCTTTCGATCCCTACCCCCTAAAAAATATTTACATGGAAAAATAGTTTCCTTTCTCGTACCAACTACTTACATACTGCCTAGCTAGACGATTGGACAGCAATTTAAAAATTGGTTAAATATAATAGAACCAACTTTTTGCCTTAGGTGGTATGTCTTTTATGGTAGATAATATGTAAGAGAATGCAACTTTGTCCGTTCACTTTCATAGTGTTCAACTTATCCGATCGATAATATAAAAACTATTGCAATTTTGCAACATCTGTATGCACTCGTTTCTATAGATAAATTACACGTATTTATCTATTTAATTCTTGGATAATTGTTGCCATCCAATTTGTTGCTTGATCGGAATCTAATAATAGCTCTAACAACATACATTTAGTAGCATTTAATCAAGGAATCCACCATGTTCGCTGCACAGATTGTATGATTATCAACTGATCAATCGATATCAGATAAACAAAAGCTTTTTTGTACTCATTCCATTCACTGAATATAAGTGTGTTGATATATTATAGACATAGTAACCACGTAAAAGCGGGCAGTTATTAAATGTCTACTAGCAAATTTTCGGATGAGAAATAATAAAGAATTTGAACCGAAAAATCAAATAACAAAGTGAACCAAAACAAAAAAATTTATAGTTGTTTTTTTATTTACTCATTCATTCTCATGATATAGATTTAAAAAAAATTTCGCCTCAGAATTAAAACGGATTACTACTGATTTTTTAAAGTTTTAAGTAAAATAAAATCTTCTTAAAATCGATTCACTGTCTGTCTGTCCATCTGTCAGTCTGTCACACCCAATTTAGTTGGAAACCTATGCTAACCTATTTTCACGAAATTTGGGAAGAATTCCTTTCCTTTAGATACACTGAATGGTTCGATTTTGTGCTCCTCTTACTGCTCACTTTGTATCGGGTGAAAGCTAGAGAAGCTAAACTTCAGAATGTGCGCAACCTGAAGGATAAGACGCCTCCTTCTCAAAAACTAGAAAAAATGTGCATGGTGCGCCTATAGCACTCAAATCAAATCCTGCCTTAATATCTCCCCACATAAAATTAACAATGGTATATTATCATACTTTAGAAACTAGCAGGAAACCCGCCTTATTTTGATTAGCCGAACGCGGAACACGACAAAATAGAATTAGGGTTAAGCACTGTAGAATGGCTGCTGTTATCGACTTTCAAAACATAAGCGAACAGCTATGCACTGCAAATTTAGAATTATAAGCCTCATTAACGTTCACGCCCCTACAGAGGAGACTACAGAGTCGGAGAAGGATACCTTCTACGGGGCAGCAGAACGACCGCTCGAAGTCTGTCCCAGGTATGATATCAAAATCATACTTAGGGATTTTAACACCCAAGTAGGGAAGGAGCCCCCATTCAGGCGATACGTTGGCTCCCATAGCTTACACGAAAAAACAAATGATAACGGACTCCGGATTATTCAATTAGCAGTGTAACATGAAATGATTGTTGGTAGTACCTCGTTTGCGCGGAAAGCGGTCCACAAACATATGTGGGCTTCTCCTGACGGGACCACTTTCAACCAAATTGACCACGTGTTGATCGAACGCCGCCATCTCTCAGCCTTGATGAATGTCAGAACATATAGGGGGGCCAATATAGACGCGGATCATTATTTCGTTGGCATAGTGCCCCGAACTTGAATTACGACATCACGTACAGTCCCCTCTGCCAATCAGGTGAGAGTGAATATCGATGCCATCCACAACACAGCCCTCCGTAACATCTATAGGGGGACTAACCACCACTAGCAAATGTCCAGGAGCTGAATCAGCAACAAATGATCTTCACAACCACCAGGGGAGCATTATCATCGACCAGAAACATACTTGGCCCCAGTCGCAAGATAAGCCGGAACGGCTGGTTCGACGATAAATGTAAGCTAGCTACAGAACGGAAGAATGCCGCATGCCGAGTAATGTTGCATTCTCAAAGAACGCGGGCACGCGCAAAAATTTATCACGAATTCCGTCCAGCGGAGTAGCAACCTCACAAACGGAAAAAGGAATCCTGGGGGAACCAATAGGTCTGTGAACTTGAAAAGTACAGCAAGAAACCGCACCAGGCGCGCAAGTTTTACCAACAAGTCAGCAGGATGAACCTTATACACCTCGGTGTTCATCCTGCTGAGACAAAGTGAGAAATCTGATCTGAATGGGCATATTGGAGTGATGGGTTGACTATTTTGATGAACTGTTCAACAACCAAAATATCGGCGAGTTGGAGGTCCCGCCAACTGAAGACGACGGATAAATACTGCCACCACCAAGTATAGAAGAAACAGTCCGTGTAATTTATCGGCTTAAAAATCATAAGTGGCCAGGAGCCGACGGAATTACAGCCGAATTGGTTAAACATGTAGGCGACCAATTATACCAAGTGGTTCATCAACTTGTGCTCAAGGTGTTGGACAGCGAATCAATGCCTGACGATTGGCAACGAGGCATTATCTGTCTTATACATATAAAGGGAGATATCACTCAGTGCATAGAGGTATCACGTTGTTGAGTACCATCTATAAGATATCCTCGCTATCTTGCTAGGCCCGGACAGCACCATACGCTCAGAACACCATTGGCCCATACCAAAGAGGCATACTCCAGGCAAATCAGCAACAGATCACATTTGCTCTCTGCGGTAAGCGATGGAAAAACTGTTGGAATGTGAACATCAGTTGCACCATCCATTCATCGACTTTAAAGCCGCCTATAATAGCATAGCCAGGGTAAAATTGTACACGGCCATGAGAGAATTCGGTATCTCGACGAAATTGATAAGACTGACTAAGCTGACCCTAACCAATGTGCGAGGCCAGATAAAAGCAGCAGGATCACTCTCAAGATCATTCGACATCAACAACGGTCTACGACAAGGGGATGCCCTATCTCTTCAACCTGGCCCTAGAGAAAGTGATTCGTGAAGGAGATGTAAATGCGAGAAGCACCATCCTCTTTAAGTTCATTCAACTACTGGCCTACGCTAACGATATCGACATCTTGGGAAGAACCACCCGAGACGTACAAACTGCCTTCATCCAGACCAAGCAGGCGGCGCGAGATCTTGTGCTACACATTAATGAAGCCAAGACGAAATACATGGTGGCAACGTCAGCACCAAAAACGAACCAACCAACAACATCAAATCGCACTGGTCAATGAAGATGGGGGACTGCAACTTTGACACCGTTGAAAATTTCTCCTATCTAGGGTCCAAAATCACAACCGATAACAGCTATGACGATGAAATCCGCACACTGTTGTTGGCAGCCAACAGAGCCTATTTCAGCTTACAAAAACTATTCCGCTCGAAACGTCTCACCTTGCCAGCCCTAATGCATTCCTCAAAGAGTTGGGTTCTTAGCAAAAAAAACCTGCGAATACTTGGCGCGTTCGAGAGAAGAATCCTTCGAAGAATTTTTGGCCCCTAATATGATGATGGACGATTCCCTAGCCTACACAATGGCGAAATCTATGAGCGATGCCATGACCGTCAGGTTGTGGATAAAATCCGGCTCAATAGGTTACGGTGGGCGGATTAGGTGACCCATCCGTATGAATGAGGATGATCCAGCCCGGAAAGTCTATAAGGGCAATATCTATGGAAGAAAAAAAGAAGACGAGGCAGACCCTGCCTAAGATGGAGCGATGGCGTAGGCCAGGACGTCAGACAGCTTTTAGATATATCGAATTGGTGGACCTCGGCAGGCCTAGACCGGATACCGGTTATTGCGCCGTTGATGATGATGATATGGTGAATTCTAATCACTTATATATTCCGCAGCCACATCATATCCCTTGAATTATATATACGAGTTACGATTCATCTATTGACAGCTAGTATATAGCTCACACTGTGGGGGAAGCAGCACCTGAAGAGTTCTATGATACTAGACAAAAACTCATGTAGAGAAATTTGTTTTATTCCATCAATGGATTGTTACCAAATAATTCTGTGTCCTCTTTCGAATCAAATTTGACATAAAATTTTGATGTGTATTTTGACTTTTATAGATCACTTTATTCAGAACAATTTTCCATCGATCGAGGAAAAATATCTGTAGTATCCCATTGACTTCTTTAAAAGCGATACAACGATTATTTTCTCTCAAAGTATAATATGTGGTATGTACTAACGAGAGTTAGATCAACTCACCACAATACATTGATTAATATATTTGGTTCCTCACCTAGAAAGAGAAAAAAGGAAAATTGAATATTAGTTGTGATTTATATATTGAATAATTACTAATTTAATAAATTATGATATGATTTTTTCCTTTTTTGGGGTTTTATATAATATTTTGGTCTCACTTTATTGTGTAGCACTCACTGCGACTGACTTCTTCTAAATTTCAAATCAAATCAGAATTAGTTTCGCCGCCATTGAGGAAAGCCTTTGTTGTTTGTACCGAAACTGTTTTTAAATTTAGTAGTCACAAAGCGACAGGATGAGAAACTTGTTGCACCTAATCAACTTCTAACTACACATCCTTATACATGTATGCTCATTGAGAGTTCCTAAATTTATATCCATTTTCCGATCGAAAAGTTTTTGATTACCTTTTGGGAACCTGTCAATCACATTATGTATACACCTTAAATCAAAATTCGAGATGTTAAAATTTCATTCGACTATCAAATGACAAAAGATAAATCAGGTTGACTGAATTTAGTTAGAAGACGGGGACATGGTAGATTTTAATTTGCGATTTTCGCAATTTTCATTCACGATGCACTTCGTAAATTTGTCAATTTTAACATGTCAAATCTATCAATTTGAGCATAGATAGATGTTAACAATATCCGATTCTCTAGGTATCCTTAGATATTGCCCTATAATTAGGTCTTCCTTTCGTCATTATAATGGCGTCTCCTTTTCAGTGTGAACTATCCTTTCAAGCTTCGTACTCTTAATCTCCCTTACCAGTCAGCGGCTAATTTATTGTTCATGGATACCGAAAGCAAGCTAGTTGGTTACAGCCTAGGAAGCATCCAGGCCCAGCATACTTACTTTTAGAACCGAAGCCTCTCTACACTTCAAAGCGCTTTGCAGTATATGGCATCCCTATTGACAAACGCAAACGCATTTTTCTACTTAGATGCCAAATATAGCATCTCCACCAAGAAGGCAGGAGGGGTAACACCATTAGCAAAGAGGCACGAAATCTCATTGGACACTTCGAGTTGGGACGAGGTAAGCAAGTGGCACGAGACCTATGTATTATAGTTAATGTATTGGTGTGTCGATGTTGCCTAGATGGTTTTCTTGTGTGCGTTTCCTCATCTTATCCAAATAAGAAACAAATGCGTCCAAAAGATTGATTTTGGATGCATCTACTTATTTGCTCCTCACTTCTTAGGAGAGCAAACACGGATCAAGTGCTGAGAATATTGAGAGTGTTTAGTATTTCTTGTTCACTCCTTGGTGGCGTATAGGACATCCACACAGTCAGATTGTGCTTCAGCTTCACTATCAGCACATTTACCGCCGTGCAAGTGATAAGCTCACAGCAGGGAGACAATCACAAGACGAACACAGATACCCATGGGAATTGGAATTCGAACCCAGGGCAGCGAGACTGGAAGGCTAACGCTTACCCTTCACCCATCGCGCCCAACTCTAAGACAAACCTAGGAGGGGCTTCTCCTCAGTTTTCCCAAAAATATAGTAATATATTATTATTCGCTTAAATTGAGTAAATATCGATATGGAGAGTATTTTGAAGCATGGACACCGTATAGAGGCAGCCTAATGACTTTTTTCAGATTTTTAGGTTGGATAGTTTCTGAGAAGGGGCTCGTTAAAAAAATCATCACTTTCGACCCCTCCGACTCCCCGCCTTTCCCACAAATGTCAAAACTAAGACAGGCAGTCCTAATCAAGACCTTCCACTTGATATCGAACATGATTTGTTGAGAAAAAATTTTACAAGCCCCTTTTGCATGTGTGATAATCTCGCCGCCCCCTTAATCTCAACGTAGAGAAATGTTACTCACTGTATGTCTAGGCGTTGACTGTTCCCATCTTCTCTCATTTCCTGTCAAAGTGCGTGTGGCAGACAAGCAGACAAACAGTCAGAAACCGATGTTGCTATTGGCTGCGAACAATACACAAGCCCCCATCAAGGCGTTTGGGAAACAGACATAGGTGGAACGGCTGCGATGTGGGCTTGTGATAACCGAGCCTTCAGTAAGCAATGAAGCATCGCGAGCACAATTTTGTGAGGGTTAAGATCGATGATCTCTACATTTACAGCTGTTATGCCGCTCCAAGTATTGCAACATGCTAGATAGACTAGCGAGAGATGCCAAAGAACGCAACCCCAAAATTATTGCTGGCGACTCCTCGAATATAAATAGGCACGCACAGTGAGCAATCACAGAAAGTAAAAATTATTGCTTCAAGTGATTCCGTGATGAGGTAGACTCCGATCCATGGGGAGGAGCGTATAAGCCGGTTATGTCGGCAATAAAAGGCTAACGGTCTCTTAATATTATGTGCCTTAGATTATTGTGAAAGAGAGTTTCGACATTGATCCGGAAACAATTTTCCCAGTGATACCAATGAGCGTCAAAGACATTCCTCCAGCAACCATAGACGAAGCCTTAGACGCAGTAAAAAGGGTCTGGGATACCGCAGCCCCCGGCATTGATCGAATCCATAACAAGGCAATGAGAATGGCATCAATGATGTTCGCATGGGTATTTTCAGAATGCCTAACAGAGGGGTCCTTCTCCGCAGAGTAGAAAATACAAAAGCTTGTATCGATTCCGAAGATAGATAAGCCAATAGATAAACGAACATCCTACAGGCTTATTTGCCTTCTGGATACAATAGGCAAGGTCCTCGGGCGGGTAACCTATAAACGGCTATCCAATAATTGATAGTGGCGGCTATTTATCAAATAGGCAATTACGCTTCCGGAAGGCCCAGTCAGTGGGTGATGCCACCAAACTTGTTTCGGAGCTAGTCAGAAAAGTCTACGACGAAGAGAAATACTGTGCACTGGTGACTCTCGACATCAAGAACGCGTTCAATTCTACCAGATGGACCCATATCATAGAAGCGCTCATTGCGGCACAAACGCCAAAATATATATTTAATATAATCTTCGACTACTTCCGACAGCTGAAGCTACTTTATGATACGGACGAAGGATCGAAGATGTATGTAATAACGGCAGGAGTTCCGCGGCGATCTGTTCTGCTTCGTCTGCTAAGGAACTTAATGTATGATGAAGCTTTACGGCTCCCAGTAGCTAAGCAAGCCGTTGTCGTCGTATTCGCAGATGCCGTTGGAGCAGCATAACTTCAAGTTGCGCACTAAACCCCACTTAAAGTTTACTGGGCAGAAAGGGGCGACTATCAGCTCAACAACGGCGACAAAAATCGGAGAAAATCATAGACAGCTTTAAGCTGCACATCGGCTAAGCGCTCTCCGAATATGTTGTGCCTACAACATTTTATGAGGCAGCATGCGTGATTGCGCGGATGATCCCAAGGTATATTCTATTCGATGAGGCAAGTCGTATGTATGGCAAATAGCATGGGACCAGGCGGAGCAATACCAGAACGCTGGTCCAGCGGGGAGAGTTTTAAGAAAATATGAGAGATTTTTGAGTCAATTCCGGCATGCGTGTACTAGATTCGAGATGCGTATCCATGATGGATTTCTCCCAGTCCCCCCACAGGCGGACAGAGATTGAACCGATTTTAATAAGATTTTGTTGTGCAAACAGAACCTTAAAAATCCCTACTTTGAGGGCCAATTATAAAGGCGACAAGTTTTCATCGGGTTTGAAGAGAGGGCACCTTTCCCCTCCATAAAGTTTCCACCTCTCCCGGGGCCTGGGTTGAGAATTTAACCTTTATTTATTTATTATGTAGAAATTATGAGGGCGATGACCTCTTCTAAATAATTATCAAAGGTGATATCTAGTGCACATTCAAGCAAATGTAGCTGACTTAACCATGATTGTGGGCTGATTATGTGCTATTATGATAACTATTTTCTTTTGATTTCAATTTGTAAGAAAATCTATTCCTCCGAATATGTGAGATGAGGGAAAATAAGATCTGAAACACAAACGATAACTGATTCCACGCCATCATTTAAAATTATCTACTCAATTTTCTCAATTTTTCCGTAAATGAGAAAGCATCTGCGTTTATGTAGCTCAAATATTCCATCTCCCGTCATGCCCCCAAGTTCATTTAGTTAATACATGTACAATCATTATTATAAAAAACAGGTTGATGAGAATTTTAAATGAACAATTTATTATCATGAGCATGGTCGGCTTAATTATTGCAAATTTACACAGAAAACTGCACTTAGCAAATAAGAGAGAAAAAAAAATAAGAAGAAATGAGCAACCATCAATAATATGATCGACATCATACTTAGTAAAATTAATGATACAGACAACGGTAAGTAAATATAAAAAAATAATACAATGCATTTCTGTGGCCTCGATATTATAATTTTAAGTCATGGACTCATAGTCAGCGAATAAATATACGAGAATGTGATACACTTTTATTTTCATTGTATCACTCTCATGCGGTGTTTCATTTTTGTGGTAAAATTAATTTCGAATGGAATTCCAGATAAATTATTCAATTGTCTTACTTTTTACTTTACTATTTGTATTCACTTTTAACTTCTGATAAATATAAAATTTTGGCAATAGTAACAAAAAAGATACCAATTTGAATGCTAAAAATTTATATTGTTTTTGTAAAAAATGCAAATGTACTTTTGTTTCTTATTTTGTTAGGAATCCATAAAAAGGTGCATTGCATAACATAACATTTATTGTACATAAATTCGTATAGATTACGGACTTGGGAGATGCATTCAATTGGATTTAGTAAGTATCTCTATTCCACTCAGATAATCATTCATATTTCATCGTCCAAGCTGTGCCGCATTTTCTCAAGCTGTTTTTAATTAAAATCGACATTCCGTACTAATTTTGATTATCCAATATGAATACAAAAGTAACTTTCATGTTTGAACTTGTATAAAATTGCTACTATTGTAAATCATTAGTAAAAAAAATGCTCCAATGCTGTTAACCAGGCAACTTATCAAGTTCAGTATGACGTAGTGGACACTGCTTGAATTACTAATTTTAAGCTTTTTTCCTGCCGAGGAGACAATAGTAGATACAATAGATATACTATAGACATACGTATATACCTACATATGTGATGCTTCTTGCGCTGTTGATTGATGATAATGATTTTCATTGGGAATATGGTGAAATCATAGAAAATGCTTGATTTACTTGATTTCACACGTACAAGATTGTATTGAATTATACATTTTCCTCACATATTTGTTATCGTTAAGCCAAAGCTAAGTGCCACTGGCTAACTGCTCGTTAAATACAGCATTTAATCCGTTAAGCTAACAGGCAGACTTTAATAGTGCTGAAATGTGTAAATATTTCTAAAAAGAGTATTTAGCGATTAACGAAATTTAGAGGTACGCGTCCTTGATAAAACTGAAAAAAGATTGCTAAATTTAAAAGTATTTCGCGTTTAACATTGAATCAAAGAGAATTTGGCAATAAACGATTTTAGGTGAGCATTCCATCTAATTTTTATACTTTTGTGTTTGATATTGCAGTTTGATGCGCATAAGAGTATGATATACAGAACGACATTAAATTTTGATTACAACATGTTGTTTAGTTCTCCCATTTAGGTGAAACATTGCCTTGGAGCGATAGTGCAAGCCGTAGGATTGTGGTCTAGAAATTAAGGTCAAAGCACATATCTTTGTTTTCGATAGATAAACCAATGACCAATTTGATTTACATGCTGTTGTGCATGCATTCGTGTGAACTTGTTCCACGAAATTTAATCTATATTGAGCTTCATTGCTCCATCCTTTTTCCATGAATGGTCATGACAACATTTTCTCATTAGCCCCAAAAATGGAAATTCTTCAAAGAAACGCCTTTACTTGGAACAAAGTAAATGTATACAGGAATAATTAAATCTATCGTGAGGGAGCAGCTCATTGACCTCGGAATGGAGTACGTTATATTTTTAGGAAGGAAACTTCCTTTCTTGAACTTCATGTCGTTGACTGGTTAATTGGTTCTGTTCGATTCTCTGAGTGAAACTGAAAGTATCGTGGAAGAAAACGGACAAAAATTTGCAATTCAAATTATTACCCTTCCATTTAGGCACACAATAAGTTGTATAACGCTTTAGGTGCTATATCTATATGTTTAGGTAGGATATTTAGCTCCGGATGGGTTACTCTTTGAATAAACAAGGCTAGATATTATGAGTCGGACTCCCCATTACATGGACATAATACAAAGTTTACTACTTCTTCTATTATTTAATCGACATCCATCATGTGAAATTATTTTCCTATCAATTCAGATAGCTATTTTCCTTCAAAAACAATTTCCAAGCGCGATACATTGATAACATTACCATAACGCTGGCGGAATGTTCAATATCTTCAATAGTGACAGTTTCCTTGGAAAATAGATATGGTTACACGGCATTTACCACTTAAAATTCCATTAGTTTCACAACGTGTGTTTCTAATAAAGGTATGATCGCAGTTATGAATGGCATGTTTTTCATGAAGATATCATGGATGAAATCATTTTTAAAAAAATTAGTTTCATGAACCTGAATGTTTGTATATCTACGTCAAATGTAAAATACAGCTCTTTAAGAGATTTCATGTCTCTCATTTCCCTATATAACATCGTCTTTTTCATTTCATTCTCTTTTGCCTAATTCTGTATACACCCATAATGCAGAATTGTTAAAACTCAATTTAAATGTTTGACATTATTATCAAAAACTAGGCAATCCTAAAATCTCCCTCTAAAATTCCATTTATTAATTAACTCATTACATAAATTGCGAACGAAAATGATCACTGATCTTGCAGTTTCCTCTTGATTGCATACCATCCCATGCATTTTGCCTAACGGTTCAATACCGGCAATAGAGTAATTTTCGAGCAGTTCGATACGCCCTCACTTGACCGGTACTGAAATGGGTTGCAATCTTTTAGATTTGAAAATCCAGCGTGTATTCAATAAATTAAATTAGTTCTTTGCGGTTGTTGTCCAGGTTTTTCGAGAAAGTTTTGAAAAATTTTACTTTTAGAATTTATGCGATTGCGAAAATATAATAAAGTCTCTGAAATAACGAAGGCGTTTTGTGTTTTTTCGAAATTATAGCGTCTTTCGGCATTTGAGTTTAACTTTTCAGTATGAAAATGACCAGGATCTAGACTGTCTGTCTCAAAGCAAACAGGACTTTTTCAAAATAAGAATTGTTTTATTTGATTCAAAATAGTCTCCTTTCGCTTCGATATATTGACTTGCGCGATTTGACAACTTTTCGAATGACGATTTTAGTTCGTTTACCTACATGGCTTGAAGTATGTCGGTACACGCCTTTTGAATGGCTGGAATGTCAGCATAGCACATACCTTTCATCGGAAAATGAAGTTTTCCGAATAGATAAAAGTCACAGGGTGTCAGATCGGGCGAATACAGGGAATCGTTGATCGATAAAATGCTAAGATTGGTCTGAACATCAAAGTCGATGGTAAACGACCAAAAGGCAGACCGAAGCAACGGCGGCTTGATACGGTGGATAGGGATTTAAAAGCCTCGAGATTGCACCCAGATCAGGCATTCGTTAGAGTCAAATGGCGAAACCGATCACGACGAGCCGACCCCGCGTGTGAACGGGACAAAGGCTGAAGAAAAAGAAGAAGAAGAAGAAGATAAAATGCGATTTTTGCTCAAAAAATCGGTGATAAGCGTCGATCGATGAGACGGTGCATTATCGTGAAACAAACGCCAACTCCCTTCCTCATGATATTCTGGCCGAACGCGACGAATACGATGCAACAATCGCCTTAAGACAACAAGATAATATGACGCAGTAACCGTTTGACCCGGTGAAAGGAACTCATGATGAACAATACCCATTTAATCGTAAAAACAAATGAGCATTGTTTTCATTTTTTACTTCTGATAACGGGATTTTCAAGATGGTGGTTCGTTTTATGCCCTTCATTCAGCAATTTGACGGTTTGTTTCCGGATCGAATTGGAAACACCATGTTTCGCCACCAGTAAAAATGTTGTAAAGGAAGTTTCTGTCCTTTTTCGACTCTTTAACGATATGCTTTCAATGTTGGACTCTGAACAATTTTTAGTCGTCAGTGAGTTTGTGCGGCACAAAGCGAGAACATTCCGATAGTCCAATTTTCCGGTCACAATGATGAATCGAATTTTTGGACAATTTCATTTCCATAAAACGCAACAACGATTAGACTGAATTTTGAGAAAATCACGCACTTCTTCGATGCTCTCTGATGTAATCACAAAATTTCGCCCTGCCAACATGAGGGTCGCCATTGACGTCTTCACGACCTTTTTTAAAACGCATATACCACTAATGAACTCTTCCACAGGATAGACAATCATCACCAGGAATTTGTTGCATCAATTGAAACGTTTCGATAAGTTCATTTAAAGTTGTTGGATTATGCGTTGCTAATCGTCCGCCGTGCGGGCCACCTGTCAATAATTCTCAGGCTCTAATTTCGTTCTATCCTCGACATTATCTCGTCAGGATTGAGAAGTGAGTAATGAGAACGTGGTATGTAAAATCAATTGTAGACCCACTTTTCTAGGCTAGGAGAGTTTATACGCAAAAACTACTTTTTCTGGAACAACTTGTAACTTCCTTCAGTGCAAGGTGTACACGACAGAAACAACAAATTTCAGAATAAAGTTGCAGCGACAAACACAAAAAATAACAAAATCCTCAAGCGAAGTGGTTAAAATTGAACATTGGAAAGAGTTCAACGAAGCTATCCAAAGACTGAACAATGTTGACAGGTTACAAGGTGATTTTAACTATCATAATTGTTTTTCGAAGTCATGGTCGACGCTTTCGTCACGCAAGTTGCTCAAATCAAGCTAACCATAACTTGTTAAAAATAGCGCGGTTCGCGAAAAACTTTCCAATGTAGTGGTTTTTGTTATAGTTTGAATTAGTATCTATGATGAATTTCAGAGGAGCTTTTCACTTTATTTCAAACATCTGATAGTCACCGTTATCAACTTTGCCTGAGCAGTTATTGGAATGAGATATATTTTGAGGACTACAGAGCTCATATAGAGACGTCATCACGTTTTTAATCTCAATGTTTTTGAGCACGAAGCCTCTATGACCAATCTGAACTTTTCGATCCCTCACTTTCTTGTCTTTGAACTCATTTCAAGTCTTAGACCTAAATACCAAACTACATGAACTCTATCTAAATTCCTAGATAATCATATTTATGACGAAAAAACTGGCTAGAAAAATCCTAGCGATATTTTGGCCGAAGGTCATGGGCATATAATCCTAAATAGAAGAAGGCGTTCACTTTTTGAATAAAACAAGGTAATCTGAAAAAGTAATCTGGAGGAAACGACTACTCTCATAAAGACAGGTACAAAAATTACCATAAAAAAGTTTACTCTCAGTGAAATGGATACAAAATGAATGAAATCCAAACAAATGTTGATTGCAACTGAACCAAAGTTGTTGTCACCAATGAATTGTTTTTTGATCTTTCACGGTGGTGAAATGGTTAAAAAAACCGGTAAACCAAACTGAAGGTTTTCAAGAGTAGACCTAAGTTGAAAAAATCTCCACACTCATAAATGCCTCGAGGACGATAATCCGTGGCATCGAAATTATGCAGAAGGAGAGAATAACTGGTACCAAAAATGCAACACCAAAGCTCATAGATGCATCCATACCTTCATTATAATAAACGGCCTTTGATCGTTAGAACTTACTTACTTACTTACAACAACGAATTAACCAGCTCATCAGTCTGAATCGTTGGTCTCAGTAACGTAAGTCTTTATCTTGATGCAAACATTTTGATAATTGTCATCCTCTGGATTATCACTTCACAATGAAGGAATTCAAGTAATTGTGAAGGCAATGAATCTTTTTGTAAAAGAAACGGCTGAGCTAAACCAGAATAAGGCCGTATCGAAGGTAGGGGGAAGATAAATACCGTATCGAAGGTAGAGGAAGATAAAAACCGTATCAAGGGTAGGGGGAAGATAAAGACCCTAATAAAGCCGCATCGAAGAAAGAGGAAGATAAAGGCCCTAATAAGTCTTCCCCGAAAAAACTGTCAAATCCAAAAAAGCAACTGTCAAAAAAAGAAATGGGAAAAATGGGCCGATAACTGCATGGAATTGATATTAAAAGCCTTTATTATTGTATTACGAATTTATATCACAAGAATATATTGATCCTTTGGTAACAATGACAGAACTCGGTTCTTGGCAACACGAGACGAGAATCGACTAACGTTCAACCTGTCTTTATTGACTGAAATGTGGTATCTCATATTACCAGCAGAAAAGCTAAGTCTGGAGCACTGCCGAAAACACAAGTGTTCCACTCAGGTTTTGGTGATATTAAAGAGGCAATTCAAAAGCACTAAAAGAAATATAAATTTGATTAATAATAGTTAAATAATATCAGCTCAATATGAGCCAACGAAAATTCACCTAATTTACGAACATTTGAGTAAACAGCAATTGACATATGGAATCTTCCAGTTGGAACATCGACAAGTCAACATTTTCTTTTAAAATCTATATAAAGTGCTCCTTCGGTGAACACCCATACAAAATGGAGGTATGTGATGAGCGATGTGGGTCAACAGCTCGTCGAAGCTGGTCGAAAGATTAATCAATAAGCTTCTAGAGGGTTACTTCTTATCATGTGCTTGACGATTGAAGAAATAAATAAAGAAAGACGTTTGAAGCATTAACGGATGGGAGAAGAATTCCTATTTGCCCCTTGACACCTAGTACAGGACTATCATAGGTCGATCGACGACCTGCAATGGCAATTGAGACAACTATCTATGAAATGGCATGAAATCGTGAAGCAGATAAGTCTGTTCAGTAACTAGTCAATTTCATTGATATAGTAAATCATTTATTGTGCCATAATTATAGTAAAACGTATTTTTCAACCGTTTAATACTGGTATACTTAAACGAAGAAGAGACCCACTGTTTTGCAGTCAACGGGATTGGAATAGATAATGTAGGTATATTGGACCAGTTGCTAGGTTCTCACCGAACACGACTGAATTTAATTTTTTTTTTTTAAAGAAATTCCGGAAAATGAGTAAACCAGAAAGAATCAGATCCAAATTTTCAGATAATTTGTAGGAGAGTAACACACCAGGTATTAAGGGGCTACAAACATCTAGGAATCATTCCGGCCATGTTGCACCCAGGGCAGTGGCGAGACGGCGTCTGGTAAGTTGCCTCTATTTTTGTTCGCATGTCTTAAGTTAATCATATTCTTTCCGGCAGGTCGGTCAATTAGGCCTTAGTAGTATACAGGTAACTGACAGCAGGAATGTTTCAGGGGTCCATCTAGCCTGTCAGTTTCGACTGTACAGGCGGTCAATAGTCGATTGAAAAATGATTCGACCAATCGGCTGAACGGAAGGAAATTCAGGCAAATCAGTACATGAATTGGGTGAAGTGCCAAGCAGAGGGTCGCAGGGGACCGTTCTGTTTATCATATGAATCTTACGACAAACGCTTTTCACGGTGAAGGTTTAGTGGTCCGACATGTGCGTCCTCGATTCTAAATGCGTATAGATGATGGATTTCTCCCAGTCAAAAAAACGACAGACGGACAGACAGACGGTAAATCGATTTTAATAAGGTTTTGTTTTACACAAAACCTTAAAAACGGCTAACTTCTGCATTTCAGACAGTAATATATCATCATTTGAGTTATTATATTACCTGAAACGGAATGAATGCTTTAGGAGGAATTCTACTCAACACCATGGCTAAGACCATGAAGTTTCGTGCCCAACCACTCCTAAGGTTTTGCTAAGAAAAAACAAAACTTGCAAGTACGAGTAATAACCATTGGCTTACCTTTGCTATTGGCGCTTCATACATTAACATTGAACAAAGCAAATATCAAATTTCTTCGACGACATCGTCTACTTCTCAGCAATTTTCTCATAAGGTTGCCTGCATTGTTGTTAATACGTGGCTGGGATTGGAGCATTATTGCATACCTCAAAGTCTTCACGTATCAAATCTTAAGACGTCGCTCACAATATTGTGGTTCACGATAGTGTACCATTATGTCGTGTAATGTAGCATAGTGCACTCCAGTCGCTAGTCAGGTGCCAGGCCACATCTCATATAGTGTACGCTTTATTATAAAGTACTTTGCTCTCAGTAAGTCTAGTATTGCCGAGTGAGTATGGTTTTAGGTCATGGCCACCTTCTATTTTAATATCACAGCCTCTTGTAGGTACAGCGTGGAGATTGTAACTATACCTTTAACCTTCCCGTGATAGATATGAACCGGGTTCTATTTTTAGACTCATTCGCCTCTGATGGATTATGTTAACGTAACTCGGTGGAATAATGTTGGTATTAAATTGTAACGCTACAAAAGATCCCATGGGAGACATTTTTCAATGGAGCTCCTATCAAATCATAAATTTCCATTAGATTAAAGGAAATCCCTTTCCAGTTGGCAAGTATCAATTTCAAGGCATTTTTCAACTCCTTTGAGTTTCATGCGTTTACATGAGTGAATTTAGAACCAAACGCTAACCAGATATAAGGAGTGTAACTACTTCGAACCAACTTCTCGGGGTTCACGTCGGCCATCAAAAGATACAAGCAGATATCCGCTCGCTTGTTAACTGCAGACATTTCTATGTAACATGCACCTCAGTAACCGCATAATTACCTCTCTAGTAGACATGATAAACACTGGGCTGGTCTATTACTAGTGCTATTATGTATCTAGGTAAACATATGTATCTACAATCATTTCAAAAAATTTTACAGTAATTTCAGATATATTTTAGGTCTGAACCTGCTTACTGGATACCATTACGGCGGCATATTACTTGTTGTTTTGTTGTTCTTGCACCTGCGGTAAAAAGCGAAAGGTATCCCAGCATCAAGGTCTGTTACTTGCCGTTGACTTGGTTCAACTTCAGCCATATGAAGTTAAAGACCAGATTTAATAGAGATTATCGATGTTTCTAGGCGGCGCGGCGTTTTGTTGAGGTCTAAGGAAAAAGCCAAGAGATTAAGAAATGAGAAGTTGTACTTATTCAGCTTGTTTGACCAAACCCAGTTAATGCCATTTGGATTGAAATTGGATCATTACACACTTACTTAAGGAATTTTACCCGAACATTTAGGTTGAAAATTTAAGATTGAAGATACATGGGAAAAATTGATTGGAGGTAACAAATATAGTTTGAAATATTAAAAAACATTCAAATATCTTCCTAGGAAATTCGCATTCAGGTTTGTGATAAGGTCGATTTGTTTTTCACGAATGTTGTTTATGTTGATTGTTAACAAATCAAAACAAAAGTTTATATATTTAGTATTATCTCTAGTTTATGATTCACATTTCCAAAAACGGGAGCATCAAAATCACAAATCAATTCTTTATACAAACAATCTGCAACTTTTCAAGATTATTATCGATTCTGTTTGGGTGATTCATTGCGCGTAGGGTAAACACGCATGGCTAGAGTGGCGAAATTTTAACAAATCAAAGATAAACGAATGAAAGCTGTTTCCTATTCTGCGAGAAACAATAGGAAATTTGGTTGTTTCTAAGCCCCCAATACAAGGCATCATAAATGTACAAACCCAAGACAATTTACCTGTAGTTGATAACATAATACAATTAACATTATATATTGGTATATTTGTATGTACATATATAAGTTTGGTTAATCATGCCATAAACTGCACAATTAGTGTGATTCATAAGGCAGAATTTCGGAGATAAAATTTTTTTTCCTGCATGTCTGCGCTGAGTAAATACCATTCGTGAAGGTTCTGTTTCAGAGTAATTACCTTCATCCTATGAAAATCGAATAGATTGCAGGCATTCCTACTTCTTTTTCTAACTTTTTAAAATGCAATTGTTTATGTTAGTTATATGCAGTTCTTTGAATCAACCCACGTGACAAACTAAGCGTAATTACCATTTCCCATGTGACTAGTTCGGTTGTGAACTTGATTTTAAAGAGAAAAGCGCTTTCTTGGAAAATTTAAAGCGACTCGTAAACAAGTGGTCTTCACGTGATACGTGTATATTGTGCTGGTCGATAGCTTGCACTTTAAATTCATCTATTGTGGCTTAAAAAAAAATATTCTGTAATTATTCTTGAATGTACAATTTTCAAGAAGTGCAACGTGAAATTTTCTTGAAAATTGTTTCTAATATAGACAGCATTTCAAATAAAATTTTAAAAAAAAATGGCACTCGTAAAGGCGTATATTGCCAAAAGGATCACAAGAAAACTCCACCAGTACCGCTCAATTTTGGGATACACCCGTGAATGTTAAGATCCTCCCACCATACTACCACTTTAAGATTTTTGAGGCTTCTGTAAATTTACATGAAAAATACCATTACGATTTTCTGTAGCTTGACCGATAATAAATAGTTTGTGTAAACACGAAACCTTATTAAAATCGGTTTACTATCTGTCTGTCCATCACACGCATTTTTCTCGGAGATGGCTCCAGAGATTAACACCAAATTTGGTGGAAAGATGGAAACTGTGAACGCACGTTCATACAGTAAGTTACATCGTTCTACGTCGAAAATAAAGAGGGGGGGGGGGGTCCCCATACATGCAAGAGGGGGGTGTACATTTTTTTCACCAAATATTGTCATGTGGGGTATCAAATGAAAGGTATGGGTTAGTATTTTCCGAAGCAGATCTTAGTTTTGACATTTGTTGCAAAAGGGAGGAGTGCGGGGGGTCGATATACCTTCTATACCGATACCTGTTCAACTAAAGTTAATAATAGTATATTACTATTACTTTTTGTAATTGGCTGCGAAACCCCCCTTAGGTTCATCCTAAAATCACGAATATTGCAGAAATATAGTGTATAGTATGGACCATGATTCTGCCAAGTTTGGTAAAAATCGTACTATTACTAACAAAGTTATAACAGGTCAAATTTGCCGTTTCTGTGCAAATTGAAGACTCAATGTAAATATCACGCGAAAGTGGATATCCTCACATAAGATATGCATATATTATGTGCTAGGTTCTAATGCGACAAATGCACACTCAAATCGTTTTATAACAGAAACACGCAAAACCTTTCATACCTGAAGCGTCCAGCTTCCGGTTTTCCGACTTGTTTTCTTTTTCGAGCAGATGGAAATCTCTAAAAGACCGCGTTACCGCGCCTTCTTCAACTTTTCCGCTTCTCGCAGTTTCCTTTAGGTCGCTACGATCATGAAGTTAATCGCATCCCAATCCGCCTGGTAAGCTACCATTCTCCGGACAAAATTTTCCTGTGATAACGTTTCACAAAGAATGTCCTCTAAGTTCCTCCTTTCTTTCACGAACCTCGAACATTGGAACAATACGTACGCTGGGTTCTCCGGGACCCCATCGCAGTTTGGACAATCAGGTGAAGTGTCCTATTTTAACTTATTCAGGTATTGTCGGTATCTACCGTGACCGGCGAGATTATAATTGATCTCTTTGCAACCATAACTTGTGTAATGTCGTTGGCGTAGCCCACCACCGTGGCCGCCTCCGGAACCCTAAGATTAAAAACATCGTTGTACATGATGTTCCACAGTAGTGTGCCCAGTACGGAGCCTTGTGGGACACCCGCACTCCTGGGGTCCGTTATCGATGTTACACCAGAGCGTCCGTTCTCGCAAGTAACGGTCCACCATGGCAGCGAGATAGATGGAAACAACAATCGTCACCAGGAACTTCTGAATACGGCTCCAATTGGCCGAATTGAATACATTTTGCACGTCCAGGATTACTATCATGCAAAATTTGCTCTGTTCTCTGAATGGTGTTAACGCCCCTCTTCTGCTGGGATTTCCAACAAGAGAGTAGGACAGGTAATTTGCGAAAATGGCCGACCTCTGAATCGTCCCACTACAACTCTGTAGGCGCCCCCCCCCTTCCCCCCTGGGGTTTACATCCGGCTCAGAGTAGAGCTCCTTAAAATATTCCCTTTTGCTCCGCTGGATAGTCAGCTTGAGATTTTTACGAGTTTCCTTGTATGCATACTCCTTTTGCACTTGATCGCCCATTCGTCTGCCTCGGTGGCAGGCTGATCGAACGCCGGCTAGTTCACTATTCCACCAGTAATTGGGTCTTCTACTGGGAATGTACACCTCCTTGGCATGGATGAGTTACATGCTTAGAAATGCATTGTGTGATAATTTTTCGCCACCAGCCTTAGTAGGTTGGTCCAGCCACACTTCCATGAAGGTCTGTTCATCGAGTGTATTTGCCTACCGTTCGGCTGTCTCCTTAGTTCGAAGATAGCCGTCTGGTGATCACTGTGGATGTAGTTCTCACTGACACGCTAGGTCATACAACGCATCAGTGCAGGGCTAACAAAGGTCAGGTCTACGATTGAAGTAAACCCTCGTTTCCAAAAGGTATTTACGTTACCTTAGTTGGCCAGGACAATATCTAAATTGACAAAAGTGTCTAATCGACTTCGGCTCCTTGCGGTATTCTCTCTACTTCCCCATTCCAGGACCCACGCATTCAAATCACCGGCAATCAACCTTCGGACTTCGTCCCTTTGCATCATGAACAAGGCTGTCCAATATATTCTCAAACTCAGACAATATGAGACTGGGTGAGGCGTAGCAGCTGTACACGTACACGCCGCTTATTTTTGTCCACACAAAACCACTGGCCGACTAATTCGTATGCATTTTATAGCCTGCCTACCGCAAGCCCATATTGCTGCTCCACCAGTCGAATCTGAGACCCATACGCCCCGCAACGGTTCCTGTATGGTTCACTCACGATGGCAACATACATCCCGAATTCGTGGCTGATCTGTTCAAGTAAATCCTAAGCGACCCTGCAATGATTTAGGTTTATTTGAATAAACATCATTTTTTCATTGCAGGCAACGCCTTCCTGAATTCTGGGCATTTACCACCCGTCCATTCTTTCCTTCACGCAATAGGCAATTGGGGTCCCTATTGCATTCCTTGGGAATACGAACTTTCTCCCCGCACCATCTGCATCGTTCGGACCGATTGATGCCGTTGGAGCATGCCTTCGCAAAATGAAATTTGCGCTCTCAGATGGCAAACAACCTATCTGATATGAACTTTTCCTGCTAATGGCTTCTGCGTCGCCTCCACCGGTAGTCGCATTGTGGCGGTTTGAGTACTACCATAGGATTCCCTCAGACTCACAATGGAATTTTCACCCAGATCCTCCAATTGAAATTGCTCTAGCACTATCGATAGATCTCATTTTTTTTGTTCTCGTACCGTGACATTTTCCTCAATTGAGTTTTTAGCTTGGTTAAGAAAGCTATCACTTTTGCCCAAACTGGATTTTTTTCAGCTCAAACATGAGTTCCCCTTTTTTGCTGACATTTGCGCCTAGATTTTTCTAGTCGGGCGAAAGACTGACCTTGCTGGAGATATCAATTTCCTCTGGGCAAATTCGCACCTTCGATTTCCTCTTCGCCTTTTTGTGAGTGACCTTGGTCCATCCACCATTTTTGGTTCCCTTAGCTTTCGCTTCGATGGACGACGATCGCTCTAAGGCCTCAGGCTGTCTCCTTTCCATACTTTTTGGTATGTCCTGGGGAACTACTTATGCGCCACTCTTCCTCTTAAGCGCATGTTGGTTCCAAGGGAACTAACATCTTTTTGCAGCACTCTTTTATTTGGTGGCAGGTCGGTCGAACTACGGTTAGGTGTCACTTGGGTTGCCTGTAAAATTGTTTGGACGCCGGTTTCAGCTTCTGCTTGGGTGCTTTTTTATGTTCTAAAAGTGACCTATTATAAAGGACCCTAATAGCTCTAACCATGTTTTTGATAGCTTGGTGTACATTGTGCTTGTCCTTGATGAACCCGAACAGGTCGACTATTTCTTCTCCAAGCTCCATGAAGGGTAGGCCCTCCATGTCAAGGTTCTGTTCTCTATGAGTTCTGTTCGCATCACCCTTTTTAAACACTCGGTCACCCTTAGCATTTAATATGCTTTCCAGACTTTTTGCCATCTTTGGATTGATAGTGAATAATTCTGCCTTTTTAATGTTTTGTGTAAAACCAAACCTTCTTAACATCGGTTTACTGTCTGCCTGACTGTCTGTCTGTCTGTCATGCGCATTTTTCTCAGAAACAGTTATACTTATTGACACCAAATTCAATGATGTGGCGTTTCTCATTGTTTAAGCGTTCCTCTGATAAAGGCATGGTTAGTATGCGATGAGCATTGCGTTGTACGGTGCCATTTTTTGTGAGAAGGAGTGTTGTGAGGTTGCTGTTGGTACTCTGCGTGGATGTTCGTTTTCGGTAAATGTCGAATTCGATTTTTCCTCTGTTGTTGATGATGATTAAGTCCAAAAAGGGTAGTTGGTGGTTGTATTCGACTTCTGTGGTTCATGTGATACTCTCTGTTGAGTATGGTTTCAAGCTTTGTTTTCAAATTGCAAAAATGTCGTCAACATATCTGGCCCAGAATTTTGATAAAATACCAAGTTGTTATATACGTTCCTCTATTCGCTTCATAAAGATGTCGCTCATAAATGGTTATAGCGGATCACCCATGTTAACGCCTCCTATTGTTTTGAAGTATCGATTCCTGAACATTAAGGTTCTTTCACTCATACAAAAGGTAGCTAACTTCACATATTGTCGCATTTTCCTTCTCCATCCTACAATGATTCGTCGATATTAATTAGTTTTTCCTCAAGTATGCCAGTGCTTCCTTTACTTTTAATATCGACGAATCAAATAGCACCAGGTGACAATCTGTAAGATGGTCAAGATTTTTGGGGGTGTTCACGGAATAACCAGCATTTATTATTTGAACAAACGAAAAACTGTCACAGGCAACTACAAAGTTGATCTACTGGGCCGTTTTACTGTGTTCAATCGTTTAATGTCGGCATACGGCGAGGAATAAAATACTTACTCTAAAAACACAAATTCGCAGGTTCCTTAGAGTCAATAAATATTTATTTTTATGTTGGTGTGTAGTTACTAAAGTTAAGCGGTTGAAGATGGGAGACTTGAAGAAGTTTATCGAACATATTATTTTATTCCGTTCATCTTTCAAGGTTATAAGGATATTGACATTTCAAACTGTTTGATTAACAAACATTAACGTTCTTGCCCCAAAATTACTCAACCAGATCTAAAAGGAAAGGTTTGAAGTTGATTACGAAAAGGAAGGAAATGCTGGTTAGCAACAGAACTGTTAATGGTAAACTGAACTAAGAAACTCTTCTCGAGTACAATCAACCATTAAGGCTTTGTCTCTCCCCACCCACCCACCATCAGCAAAAGAAAAAAGAAGAAAGATAGAAGAAAATAGGAAGGCGACGAAATCAGAGCTTTTTGTAAACAAAACCAGATGCAATTACTCTGCATGTATGGAAACCAAATGGTAATATATATACATATACTGGATGGAGCTTATTAACCAAATTGGTAAGAAATTAAAGAAAAACTAGCTGTTTTGCGTTTTTGTTTTCTTCACAGATCATTAGTGAGATTTCCATATTAAATTTCCCATATTATTTTTCCATCAAATTGTTCTATATAAAATATAAATAAAATAGATTAGTTTTGTCACCGCAATTGCACGCATTTACCTACTTTTATCACAAAAAGAAACATAAAAAAGTCTCATTTCCGGGCTTTCTTTTTTATCTCTGAAATCTTGCCAACACGAACTATCAATGTTGACTTTGTTGTTCGGCTTGCTTTACGCGAAAACACAATAATGTGATCTTGATTATGTCATATAAACAATGAATGTGTAAAAAACTTGAAAGTGACAAAAATGTGGTATTATTAGAACAATTTTAAATTCAAATAAATACAATGCAGACTCCGGAAAACGGTCACTTGAGAAAAAAAAGTCGAAAGCATATGACCTTGTGTTTTTTTGTTGACTTATTGACGGTGAACGGGCTAATAAATTTTACCTGTCTCGTTAGTGCTTACTTGCTACCAGATATTTACAAAAGTATGAAGATAGGGTTTTTTTATCAGAGTAGATATGTCTGCTATGCTTGAGGAAAAAAGATGTAATAATTTGGATTGATTGCAAACGATTATAGAATCTCTGATATTCTGACTTGATCGGACGAAATTAGAGTTGCTTTTTTTTTCAAATTGACTCCTTCCGTTAGATAGTTAAGAAAAAACTTAATTTTAGCCTCGAATTTGATCGAGTTTTCCTTCAAAGTATTTAAACTTTTTTGCCCATTTGAAGATATTTGTAAAAATAGGAGATTTTTACAGGAAGCATTAACACAGGAATATTAAAATAAGAATATATTTAGATAAGAATAGCGCATAATAAAGTCAATAATAGATAAAATATCGTTCAACACAATCTCAGAAGTTGGTTTTTTTTAATAATTCGAAATATGTGCCAAGGTCCTTGTTATGGATGGGAAAGATATACCTCTCATTTGCTTAGGAAACAGGTGCGTTTCATAGCTGGATTTCTGACTACTTCAATGCTATGTTTTGAAAGTTTTGAATATTCATCAGTTTTGTCGAATCGGAACATAAAAGTATCATGAAAACTATATACATAGATACATATCATGAAAACTATATAGATCTAGCTTAATTACACCCCATTTTAAATTGTCTACGCACTTCTGTTAAAGTTTGTCATTTGCTGATAAATTCAAATGGAATTATTCAAAAAGGTGACATAAATCTGCTAAGATAATTACAAAGTTTATACCTATATAAAATAGATACGTTTTATGCCTTTTTACGTTCACAGTATGCGATACTGTATAGGTTGCATTCAATAACCATAGTTTATGAGCCGATTAGAGCAGGTTTGTGGAAATAAATCCAAATACACTATATGTTAGATATCCATATTAAATGTCAAATATCTATGAAAATGTGTAATCATCTACTGTAGCTGGTGTGGGGGAAGGCAACATCTCGGGAAAATTTGAGTATATCATGTTCTTTTGCAGGAAAAATTCAGTCTATTTGGAAAGTGTGCTGAGTAAATAAGTAGAAAGATGAGAACCGAAAACACTCCGGTATGAACAATAACCAATAGTTCTCAAAATATCCCTCGACTACCACTAAATAACCGGCTCCAGACTAGTATCACCCCCTTCTACCCCCAAACAAAAGTCAACTTCATTTGCGAAAAAGATTTTCTACAGGAAATGGGCACATTAAATGCTAATAGTAATGTATCTTCTATATTAAATGTTATTATGAATTCGCAATACTATAGGAAAACCACATAAAATGTACAACTGCAAAACCAGATTTTCTATGAATTTTATTATTATTACAGCAGAATAGATAGCAACAATAACAAGTTTATACGATTTGATGAATGTCTTGCGAAAAGTGGGTTGTATTCAATATAAATAATAATGATAATAATGTTGCTTAACATTTTAAGATGGCTACATTGCTCTTTTCGGTTTAATGTCATGGCAACCGTCTACATAGAATATATTGAATATGTGCTGATGAATGTGTACAATGTACACTGGTATTTATTTATGGATTTTCGAAGAACATGTGCATTAACTTGGGTGATTGCTCGATTATTATGTTTTGTGCTATACTCCCTAAAATTAAGGGAACATTATAATACTGACACATAATGAGAAGATAAATTTCATTTGAATAATGGAATAACTCGATTTAGATTTAATAAATTTAATAAATGGAATGTTAGAATACCACCCTTACTCCGGAATTCATCTATCAATGTCCAAGACGTGTATTCTGTTCTGATGATGATGAGGGCTAAGAAGGCCTGTATACCCTTCTACTCTGGCAAGAAGTCCTTAGTAAGGAAATGAGGTCCCCGGCCAAGGATAATTTTTTGGACGTTCAAAGCCATTGTTCGCCCAATCCTAACGTGAGCTTGCACTGTGTGTTAACCTGCAACAAGAATAACCAAACTATAATGTGGCATCTCGGAATGCGCAACCTTTAGCTCTCTTTGTTTAGTGACGAGCGGATGAGAGATTTATTTCCTTGTTCCTTCCGTTTTGTTTACCGGGCCCCTTTCAAAACCTCTATTTCCTTCCTTATAACTATTTATTTATCATCGCGAAATTCACTCGTTTTAAAATAGTTATTCAAATATTTACAAAAACCTATCAAATTTTTAATCTCCCACAAAGTCCTAAAATTGATTTAAACACTTCAAGGTTAATACAGAAAATTTAAAATGCCTCGAAAAGAACATTTATTCACCTTTGTTGTTGTTGTTCGCACCTAATTCTAAATCATGTCGCATATTGCGGAATGCAATCCTAACGCTTGTTTCTGCCTGAAATGAAAGATTGCGCCGGAGTGTGCCGATATCTAGTTGGATCGCTGTCCAAATGAAAACAGCTATTAGATGGCGACAGCAGACGGGGGTGCGTATGAGAGACGCATTAGATGAGGAGTGAATGGGACATTCATGCGGTGATTAGGATTCAAGAAGCTGGCCGGTGGAAATGATTAGATTGCACGCTGCCAGCGACGAAGAGTTTGCTTGAAAATTGTTAATTGATTATATAGGAAATGGTTTTTAGTACACCGAAGGGAATTTATGCATCCTCGTTTCCGTCCTCTAGAGTTCGAGTCTTCGAAAGGCTTTTTGAATGCATATCGCAGAATTACCTGATACTTAGGTCTGCTTTTGAATTTTTGTTTTCGGTGGTAAGACTGAATTCGTTTATATAGCATGTTCAGAATTTATTTGCTAATAATTCAATTTAATGTAACCTTCGAGTCGGAGTCACTGGTGTCGCTGATGGGGTTGCGAAAGTAAACACTGGGAGGTTTGTCGAAACTCTTGGATCAGGTGGACCGCGCTGGAAGGTACTCCTGGGGGTGATGGCGCTGGAACAGCACTGATAATGACGGCCTACGGCGCCTCCACTATCCATCCAGGAGGGCATCGAGGCGTGGCAAACCTTCTATATATTGGGGGACTATGGAAATTGCAGAGCTGTGGAAGGAGTGTCACAGCCTCCGCAGCTTAACACAACGACAAGAGAAGGCACGTACCATAATGACGGAGTACAAATCAGCCAAAAGGAGACTACGCAGCGCAATAAACGGTAGCAAAGCTCGCTGTTGGCAGGACGACGAGATGAATGGAGGCCCGTGAGGACTCGGTTGCAAACTGGTAATCTGAAAATTCGGGGCTCTGCAGAAACCCAGTTCACTTAAAGGCGAGCAGATAGACCAAATACGCGATGATGACGTCGCGCGGAAAGTGGCGAGGACTGCCCACTTTTGTTTATAAAAGAGTTGGGACATGCAGACCTCTCTCTGAAAAGCAAGAAGGCACGAGGTTTCAATGGTACTCAAGCAGAGATATTCCAACAATGACCAGACCTGCTACTCGGCGCATTCAACGCTTGCCTGGAAGAGTGCATTTTCCTTGCTCATTAGAAGGAGGCGAGGCTTGCGCTGATCAGCAAAAGGAAAGGCGATGCCGAGTTGCCGTCTTCATACCGTCCACTTTGTATGATTGAAACTGCTGGAAAAGTGCTCGAAAAGCTCATCAGAAGTAGACTCGCTCAAGCGATACGCGCAGCCGGAGACTTATCTCCACGGCAGTTTGGTTTTAGAGCCAGGAAATCCACAGTTGATGGTGTCATGGAAGTCGTGGATGCTATTCGACGAGCGGAGGCACATAGCCGCTGAAGCCGACGGGTGGTGCTCCTCGTAACACTTGACGTTAGAAACGCCTTTAATTCCATGAGATGGAAAGACATTCTAGGCATACTAGGCAATACTTTCCACGTGCCGAACTATCTCTAACGGGTATTGAGGGAATATCTGAGGAACCGCCCCTGGGATCCATCCTAGGACCGGACCTCTGGAACGCTACCTATGATAGTCTACTTAAACTCGATATGCCAGAAAAGTGTCACTTGCTTGACGCACTGTCGAAGAGCCGCAAAGCAGACTCGGCATATTGTTGCGACGGGTAAGCGGATGGATGACTACTACTGCCGAAGCAGTTATCCTGCCTGCATCTCATATCGTTCAGCCAGTCGATAGTCGAGACAAAACCAGCGGTAAAATAAAGTAAAGTAGACTCTTGACGCAAATCAAAGCAGTAGTGAACAAGGCTGCAGCAGGAGTTTCGGCGTTAATTAGGTTAATGGCAAATATTGGGGGTCCTACATCTAACAGGCGACGTCTCCTGATGAGTTCAACGCACTCTGTCCTGTTCAACGGTGCAGAGGTATATCGTAAGCCTCTCGCGTAAGTACAGAGACGGGGAGATATGCGGGTGACGTCTGCGCAACACACTGCCTCTGAACCGGTCGTGATTACAATCGCCAGAGTGATTCCCGTTGTCCTCCTTGCTAAGGAGCGTCAAGCGAGGTGGTTGCCCGCGACAATCCACCCTAGGCGAGTGGCAACTCTCTTGGCAAAATGAAACTAGAGGCAGATGGACTGCGTAGCTCATTGGCGGCTGGTGCTAGGTGCATGGCTGAATAGGAAGCTGATTATTTCCTCCTCCGGATTGTATACTTTGCAATGGAGTTGTGGACGACGCCCATCACCCTTTTTTTTTGTGAAAGGTGGGATGGGTTCGACAGCAGCTCTATTTAAACACAGGGGATCTCTCTCCAGACAACATTGCCGAGGAGGTGCTGTGCAATGCTAACAGGTGGAGCTGTGTTGACCATTACGTTCGCGTCCTTCTCGTTGTAAAGAAGATAGAGCTTGATCGGTGGAGGACCCGGATGGCAGGGGGTTCCTTGAGCTGACAGTTCCCTATCTCCTCTCCCATCCCGTGGGTGAAAGGAATTCCATGATGTGCAGGCTCCGCAAGGCGGGAGAGTTCGGAGACTAGCCCGAAGTAATATGACAAGCGGGTCTAGGCTAGTTCTCTGTCAATGGCATGGACTTTAGTTGGTAGTCCGATGACGTGCCGTTGCGGGAGCCCAACACTCTGTGCATAAATGGATTCATCCACCCTTATCTAGTTGATGATTCTAGGATGAACTTAACGGGGCTTATACAGCCAGTTTTACTAAAAAGTATAGTAATATGCTATTGTTAACTGTATTTGAACAAGTTTCGGTATGGGATGTATTTCGGAGAATAGATACCGTATAGTGGCAGCTTCGTGACTCCCCGCTCTCCTCCCTTTTGAATCAAATGTCTGACCTGAAAGAGCCTTGAAAAGTACTAATCGAGACCTTTCATTGGATACTCCATATGGTTATATACGGTAAAAGAAATGTACACGCCCTTCTTTTGCAATAGTGGAGACCTCCCTTAAATTCCACACACAACTTTCTACGTGGAATTTACTTTCATTGTATGCGTAGGCTTTCACAGTTCCTACCTTCCTACCAACTTTGATGTCAATCAGTATAACTGTTTCTGAGAAAAATGTGTGGCGGAAAGGACTGACAAAAGGACAACCAGACAGCAAACACAAAGTTTTGTTTTGCACGAAAAGTTACCAAAATCGATTCATTGAAATGTTTAATGTAGACTTGTACATTAAATTATAACAGAATTAATATTAGCTGCCATTTTCATTCCGAGCACTTGGTTTCAAGTGCAGAGAGTGTCTTTATTAGTCTCCTCTACTTTGTAAATGGGCCTTACATTCAACATTTCCAATGTCTTGATTTTCTTCCAATCATAAACGGAAAACTTTACTGAAGACTTCAAGATTACAAATGAGAGAAAAATTGGGAACTTTCCCTAAATTTTGTATAATAGATAGTTCGGACCTCAATGATATGACTTTTCTGATAAAAAATATTATATGTGGAGCTTTAACCTGCGAATACTGAATAAAGAAAGTTTTTTTTACGTTGTCTCCCCATTCGGATTTTTTATTGAAGCTATCATCAAATTAATGTATTGAACAAATACAAACATGAGTCCTTTATTTGTTTGCACAAAAAGTAAAGAAAGAGATTGGCATTAACCTTTAAGTTCCATTTGCCTAGCCTTTGCCGCTTCAGGCAGATAGTTATGTGGCTGGAAAGTTTGTCTAGGAGTAACTTGATTTGGATTGGTCAGGTACCGGATGAATATAAAGTATTTGAAGTTTGTCTTTTTAGAAATGATGCTCCTTATTTGTGATGCTTAAGATAAATTTATTTGAGATAACAAAACAGATGGATAAACTTCATAACACCCGAAAAATAGAGAAAGAAAGATATTATATTTCTTTTGTAGATGAAAGTTCATTAGAAACATTCGAAAGTTAGGAATTAAGTTAGGACTTCAATTAGAACCTGTAAGAATTGATTATATCTTTTTATCGTTTTAGCATCATTCAGTAGAGTTTAGATTAATATATGTAAATATATACAATATGTATAAAAATGCTTAACAAATCCAATTAGCAAGCTTTCATTTTATCTCAGCAATTTATTTAGGAATAAGGTTTTTGTAGGTTGGATAAGGACCTTCGGTTTAATGATTTTTATTTTGGCTACATTCTCAGCTTAACGCATACTCTAATACTTAATTTTCTGGCTTTGTTTTCGCTATTTTCCTTTACTTCACCTCTTGGTTGATCCGAAGAACACAAAATGTGTACTCAGGGGAGAATTTTATCCTATAATATTGTACATAAGGAGCGGTCATGCTCTTATAACCGAATCTCTTGTGGACTAATGGTATATGTACATCACTCTTGAAGGTATTAGCTATTAAAGGTCAAAATGATTTTTAGAGGGAAAGGTTTATATAAGTTCGGGCCGGTAACTATATAAGAGAGGTTGCATTGCTTGCAGTACCACGAGGATAAGATACCGTGATCCTGTGTCCTTCTACCAATGAGCTGATGCCAAAACATTTTTGTTCCAATATTGGCGTTTCTTTCAGTAACCCTAAAGAAGTCTTATAGAATCAACTATAATAAAACATACCAAGCCCGTAGAGGAAAAATCGGGGCCGTCGGTGAAAATTATGCAGAAAAACGGGACTCGGGGTGAAAATAATATGGATCTAAAATGAAAGTTTTTGAGTCCTCTATTACTCCTTTTTCATTTAAACTTTTATCACCCGTAAGCAAATCCGGACCTCTCCATCCTACCCCCTGACGAGACTAATGCATACCTCACTAAAGCTCTCCCTTCTCAGCACATTTGCTAATATAATAGAAGATTCTGAATATTTGAAAGGACAACATAAAATACCATGGTTGGTCGTATTAAATTAGGAGAACACAGTCGAAATCTAAATATCACATTCCAAACTAGGCAAAATATAGGGTAATTATTTTGCCACGTTGAAATGTTAACCTAAGTTTGGACATGAAAAGTGTGTAGTTTGTCACAAACACGACAAGTCTTAAAGGCAATAAAATACGAATAATAGAACAAAACACCTATTCAAAGTAAATGGAGTAAAAATTGTTTTGTTTGGTAATTTAATGGAATAAATGCAATATTTCAAGGACTCAAGTAGAGAATATTTGCAAGCCAAAGGACTTGAATGAATTTTTATATTAATGGTTTGAAAAGAACAGATTATGATAGAATAAACTCCTACATCACATATGCACTTAAATTTAAACCAAGATATTTTATGCACGTGTTAATACATTCATGATAGGTTCAGCTGGTAGATTTTATAATTTCCAGAAAGACGCCATGCTAAGTATTATTTAAGAATTTCCAGGAAATGGAGTTCACAATCAAAACCCAACAATTGAAGGCTATTCGCAATGAAGCATTAAACGTGACGGAAAGAATAATTTTAGATACATTTTTACAATAATTGTGAAGTTTTCCTTGACCATTTTTTTTATTTTTAAAAATCATTTGTTACGTTTGTTTTATATATTATTCTAGACTGGTTTACCTTGGGAGTTTTAGCACATAAGGGCTTTTGGAACATCCCCTGAAGTTCCATCAGGGGCTAGTATTTCTTTCCATTTCCCAAGAAGAATGCTTATTTTAAGTCTAGACGGACATTTGACAATAAGGTCTAATGATGATTGTGCACGGAAGTAACCTATCCAGAACTAGCCGTCTTGGCGAGAGATACAACATTTGTAGTCTCAAAAAATTGAAGTGTTATTTGAATTAATTAAACAGTTTCTGCTTCTACACTAGTATTTTTATTCGCATAAACCAATATTTCGGGAACCACTTGTTCGCTTCATCACGTCTAACTTGTAGCACTGATGAAGGGAAGAAATGAAGGGTCAAGTTCCAAAAGTCGCATATTTTAAAAACCTTTTTTTCTCAGGAAACGTGAAAAACTGATTTCCAATACATATGACTACCGAATCTACGTAAAGTCCATTTTGAAGGCTAATTTCGCTCCGAAGGAGAGCCATACGGGAAACGGAAATGAACAATCCAGTATCACGCTTACCTCAATTTCAACAATTTTGGAATATGTGACCTTGGGAACTGGACCCCTCAATCATCATCATCTAATTGCTTCAAACAAAGTAATCGCTAGAAACACCGCCAGAACACACTTGGATTGTTACTTGTTTGCCAGACTTCCAAGAAATTCAAACTACGTTCACGAGATGTACATAAATGAAATTGAAGATAATTCCAGAAAATATCCGCTGAGAAGGTGCCATATCTCATTGAATAAACGCTTTTTTCTTTGAATATCTGTCTTTTAAATATGAAAGATATTGAAGAGAAAATGATATACAATAGTCTGCTCTAATTTATTGATGAAATTGGTTGTCTCAAGCTTATCCTACGGGTCAAGGCGTCAGTTTTTCCGTTCAATAACATTGGTCGTTGATCTAGTATGGAAGGCCTTTAGCAAAGATGAAAAAGAGTTCATTGTTACGATAGACGCTCCCCAGAGTTCAATACTAAGACCTCTTTTCTGGAATGATGTCTACGGTGCAGTGCCAAGCTTGTGGGTTCTGGAGAAGAAAGCGGTAATCGATTTGGCAAACGACCTTGTAGTGGCCATAATTTAGAAGCATATTGAAGATAATAAGTAAAACTATTTATTTCCTTAAATCATTGTTACAAATCCCAATTGGACCTAGCAGAGAAAAGTGTGGAGGCAGTTCTTATCACCGGCCTCAAGAAAACAATATTATCTATGTATATTCGCGTTGGTGGCAACAAGGCCGTTGTGAAACCAATGACTAACTCTTTAGTGGTGATAATCGATGTGTAGTTGAATATCAATGGGCACTTAGATTATGCTCGAAGACTGTTAATTCATTTTTAGCCAAAATGAGACCTAACGTCGTGAGGCTGATGCAATTGCAGGCTGCTGGTAAGAGAATACTGGGATTAATAACTCTATATGTTTCCATCTGGACAGGAAGGCAAACCAACGTAGTTCAGCAGAGAAGTATGATTTCAGCATTTCATCTAATTGCGTTGAAATTGCGAAATATCAAGAAATACTGCATAGTAAATACAAATGATATTCCTTTGAATAGGTCATAAACTAGTACCGCGGGGTGCAAATGACATCCCTTTGAGCAGCACAGATATCCCCGCACTTATGAACAGTATTAAAACATACTTGTAGATTGATATCATGCAGATATTGCTGAATTTTGCCCTAAAATTCGAATATCCAATCAGCTCGTGGTGCTTTTCCTTTTTCAAATTGTTTCATGACGTCAATCGCCATGAACTCCTAACATTATTGTAAGTCGTCATTTGTTTTAGGGACGCAGTCTCATTTATAAATTATCATGAGATTTAGATTTTAAATTTGTGTTTTAGTAAATTTTTGATATGTCATTCAAATTCCAGGCAGAGTGGGGAATTGACAGTAGTCATCTTCCACCAGGGCCTGGTAGGATGAACAGAATTGGGTTTACTTTTTATTACCTTAACTCTACCTTATTTAGAGTAGTTCCGTCATATGCACATGAAACCGGGTTGCCTTCGAAGTGACATATATCCTTTTCAGACCCGTAATGCTTGTCGGCAATGCTGTACACTTGTAAATACCGATTTTTTTGGGAGGGAATTGCTCCATCCCACTTAGTGACAGACAGGCCTGACAAAAGGGGGTGGAAAGGAGAGGTTTCCCTCGGGCCTAGAGTTATCTCTGAGACCCGGAATAGAAATTTCAATGGAAAAAAGCGATAACCATTGGGACGTAATTGTTCTATCCCGGGCCCAATTCTTCACATAATTTTCACCCCGGGCCCGGATTTTCTTCCAACGGTCCTTGTGACGGATCTCTTTTTGAAAAAGTCTACAAACCGTAATCTGGACGCTTTAGAAATGAAAGGTTTTTGTGCATATTTTATATTAGGGATTTTGCTTTCAATTATATTGTTCGTATCGTTTGGCCATCAATAACTTCGTTAATAATAGTAGGATTTCTAGAAAAGTTTTTAGAATCGCGTGCATTAACTAGAAAGAAGTGAAAATGAACCTTTTCGCTGCCCACCATGCCGTTTAAACTATTCTCTAGTTGCTCTATTTTGTTTCCCTCTGTTGTTGAGGATGTCAGACAGAATCTTAGTGTTCTTCACTGTGGAATATGACAAGTGGGAAATAAATTTAAGAAAGTTTGTGTATATTGTCTTCGTTATTCTCTGAACCATTTTCTTTAGTGAGGCAGATATAGGAAATTGTTCTGACCGCGGCAACATCCTTGCAGGATGTTTTCCACAGGATTTCTTGAATTTATTTCGGTTTTCACCCCTGATCGCGTTGTACCTAAATCAGCCAACCGGTTTTTTTAGCCCGGTTGAAGTTTTAGGACCTTTGTTCACATCCTAGTTAGGTTCCTGTTCCAACAGAGTACGCCCCTTGCTGAAGTTTCTATCTTAATAGTGTAGCTATAGTTGATATCATCCACGCCAATTATGACTATGTTAATTTCTTCGATCATTGTCTTCAGTTCAAGTTCAACCTAGCCTAGAAGTATTGTTCAGATGTCTGTATTACTAAACCTATTACTTTGGGTTAGATATTGCTAAATTAAATAAATAAAATGGTAATTGGATCGAATGGGAATCAAAAGGTTACACCATACATGGCACCCATATATGGAGAATTAACCTTCATATTTAGGAGGGTATACAATAAAAGGCCATCCGGTATGGATGACATTTCCAACGCCGTCCTTAGGCATTTACCGGATGTTATCATCCGCAATTATTGCATTCTGTTCAATAATCCATTGAACAATTCCTTCTTTTCAGGATAGTGGAAGAAAGTCTGAATCTTTCCGATTCATCCAGTCCCAAGAGCTACCGACTAATCACTTTTTTACCTAATACCTAACTAAAGTGCTTGAGGTTTTAATATTGAGAGTCTCAAACGGGCATATCAAGAAAAAGAAATTATTGTCGAATGCGCAATTCGGATTTCGATCTGGACATTCGACAATACATGTAATAACAAAGGTAACGTCGGTTAGTGGGAAGGCCCTTAGAGAAGATCTTTGATACCGTCTGGTTGGATGAGCTGATCTTCAAACTCTTGCAAAACGAGTTTCCAGCTGTTTCGTAACGATAATGTGCAGCATGCTGGATGACAAATGTTTTCAAAAATAATAACTGACAACGGTTTTATGGTTTCGTTCAAAGCGCATGAAGTATATTGAACCCATTCGGCGAAACTGACCTCCTGAAAAACATTGGCTATTGGCGTTGCATCCAAAGATGGGCCTTCAGAGTTTCACTTTTGCAGGCGGAATAATCTATGTTTTGAGTAGGATTTTATTTGTGATGATGAACCGCTTCCGAATTGTCCGATCAGAGTCTTATAGGCGCTCTACCAAGGATTTGTCTCCAAGCAGAGTTCATTCAGCTCTTCCCCAGCACGCAGATACCCCCCCCCCCCCCCCCCTCCAATAGTCACACTCAAAACATGGGCCTTTTTTTGGAATCTTAACCACTCCCTGAGAACGGTCTCGGATTCGCGTACGTGTTGAAGTAGCAGATCTGCAGTAACTCCAGGCGCAGCGATAAATAACTCTGCGGGGAGACGGTCAATCCAGTGGGTTTACTCCGTTTGGGTGTATTGATGACCGAAATAATTTCTCTTCTGCTTGGAGGAACAGGCCGTCTCCGCATGTTATGGTGACCAGCCATCTGATCCATATGAAGAGGAACCTCACCGGATGTAGTACGGTTAAGGATCCTGGTTAAGTGTTTTTTCCACCAACGTCCTTCACAGGACCATGCAATTTGTGATGGCATACAAGCTGTTTTGTGATCCAGTATACCGTTCTGAAATTATTCCGATCTGCGGCATCTTCCGATTCCCTGATCAGCGCAATAGCAAATTTTCTTTTGTCACGGTGTACATTACGCTAAACTTCTTGGGATTTCGCTCGGTATCAGAGTTCGAGCGCGTCACGCCCGCTATCACTTGCAGTGATCAGAAGAGTTTTCTACCCCTTTCGTTAATCGATCCGCGTCTACGACTTCGCAGTCAGTCAGATCTTATGACGCCCTTTCGGGACTTGGAGAAAAGAGCATTTTTGATGGCTTCCCAATGCTTATTGATATTCTCAGGAGCATTACACAGTAGATCTGCCATTCGACCAGCAAGATAGCTCTCCCACTGTCAAGCAACACCTGGGTCGTACAAGTGGTCGACGTTGAACTTAGGGCAAAACTCCCGAACACTGCGGGAAGTGGCGGACGCAACATGCAATCGAGAGTAAGCGACCATCAGACGGTGATCTCTTTCAAGGCCGGTGTGAGTGCCTCTCTTCTTACGCTCATCCAGAAGACAACACTTAAATCTACTGCTGACCGCGTTTGCCCATCACATGTCCGAGCAAGTTTTTGGCAGATATTACCTTGGCATTCATATCCCCATCATGATCACAATGTCACCTTTGCCAAGTTGCAGAAATCTACGAATATGGCACCATTACCGTTACGGTCGCCAAGACAGTGCTTCTCCAGCATATGTCCGAGCAAGGTGTTGGCAGATGCCACCTTGGCATTCAGATCACCCATTATGATCGCACTTTCAGTTTTAGGAAGCTTCCCTTGAACCGTGTTTAATTGCTCATAGAAAGCATCCTTCTCTACTAAATCGGAGATCTCCGTTGGTGCATAGCATTGTACAATTGTAATGCTCCTTAACCTGTATTGAAATCTAGCAGTTAGAAGTCTCTCAGATATCGGCTGCTAAGTCGGTGGCATTGTCGCCTAATTCTTCTAGAAAACGGGGGGGGGGGGAGGCTCGGCAGAAGGAAACTTCAGATGTGCTGGAGAGGAAACTATGTAATAAATTTTGCCAGTTTGAACCTCGTATTTGACGTTTATCAGCAAAAGCGGAAGAAAGTGAAGCTGATGATGTGAACGCAATTGGTTTAATGCCGCTATATGGAAACGGGTCGTTGCAATCCGGACACCGTGAATCTGGCAGACGCCAGCGGATGGTGCTGCCAAAGAAAGTGAAATTTCTGGTGAATGAGCATATGGGCGTTGCTGAACCACCCAGTGTGATAATATCCAACAATCGGACCCGAGTAAGCGGAATTTTCAGCTGAAAGTGGGGACAAGCGAATTTACTAGCAACATGTCAAAGCCTCTTCCAAAGTACTGGCAGCAAACTTGGTAAAATTGGGAAGCCATGGGTTCGGTTTAATAATCTCTGGGGGCTAGAATCTTCTTCGGTCAGAGATCCTCAAGATTGATAATCTGCGTCCCGATGTCAACATTTTTAAAGGCAACCATTCTGAGGCAATTCTGTTCCAAGGACCTAGTTGCGGTCATCTTACAATACCAGGTTAATGTCAAGGGAAGAAACGTCATAGTTACCTCTGCTTATTTACTCCATGATTCTTGTCGATCCGATGTCGAGAAAACTAAGGGATGTGCTAGTGTATGCAGCATCGAGTGACCTTGAACTAGTAATATATTGTGATGCTAATGCTCAACTTATTTCTTGAAGCAGTAGCAAACACAATCCTAAAGGGGAAAGGCTATTTGATTTTAACATTTCAGCTGCTCTGATGACCGCGAACGTGGAGTGCGCCCCTACGTTCGATGGGTCAAGAATCTGCGAGAATTTCGTGTTGTGAATGAGTTGCAACAAGAAACACTGACTGCGACAACAATTTTGCATTTGCAGGCGAATTACTTGTTTGAGTCTAATAAATCTCCGAAAAGATATTTGGTTGGCGATCTGATAGCGAATATGATACACAAGAAGATAACTGAGGGGCAAGTTGAACTTCAGAAGATGTTCAATGACAGTAAATTCATCACGACCATCTGGTGAGTTCGAGGGTTTCGCAGCCGTTCTACACAAATTACGGGTGTTTCGAGAAAACTCTCACGACAAGCTTCATTCCTCCGGAACCGTCCATGTATCTGGACGAGTACGGTTTTGTTCTCGATTCTGCCGGTGGTCCCGTCATAAATATTATATATATAGGCAATTTTCTGCAAGAAGGTAGAATATCCCCGGAACTTACACTGCAGGGGTTCCGGGATTTGACTGGAGACATTTCAAAGGTAGCAAAATTGATATTAAATGGGAAGAAAAGGCAAAAAGAATCCTGGTACTGGTGGCTGCAGGATGCCGATTAATAGTAGTAGCTCAGTTCTGCTATTTATTTCTTCGTGGTGCTATGTTTGCACAGGTGTTGCTTTCAACGGTTGTTAGATATAGATTAATTATTCGATTATATTGTTGTTAGTTTCGTTGCTATGGTTCATGCACCAAAAATCATATATCTTTAGATGTTCATATTATTAGCTTTAAAAATAAATAGATTTTATATATAATTAGCTTAAAGAATAAATTTAAGACTTAATAAGTTGATAAGAAAATAATATTTTTGAATTAGAGTTAAATTTGTATTTATATATTAGACGCATAGTTCTAAGAAATATCATCAAATTAGATGTAAATTAAAACCTAGTTTTCTTAAGATAATTTTCGTTAACCGTACGCTGTTAACTTTGTTGGGTTTTTGACGATTTCATGACAATTGACATATTATTTTTCAATCTAGAATATTGTTGTTATATTAATTATAGTTAGTTATTTATTTACAAAAAAACTGAGTACCCGGAGAGGCCACAAAGTTTAGTCCATTTTTCTGTTAGATTATAAGATTGTTTTCGTTATTTTTTTCAATCTGCGTGTTACTGTTCATCATTTATTGTTAATAAAATGATTTTGAAAGCAAAATAACACTCTAAGTGTAGCAAATGCAAAATGTATCTATGCTGTAATCCACAGAAAGATTGTTTCATGTAATATCACACGCAAATTTACAGAATATGTATAAAAACTCATAATTTTCAAATTTGGATACATTTGGGAAACATTCCATAACTCATAGACAAGGATACGTAGGACGGTGGGATTAATGACAGTTCACATTGGGATCCAGACTAACAAGTTTTAAGCTTTCTCCGTTTTATTCGGGCAGGCAAGGAATATTCTTTATTCTTTACATATTGCAACTTTGTAGTACAAGTTTGTTTTCTGATGTGTGTTTTTATATCGCTTATGGAATATTTAGATACTTAGAATAACTGAAAACATCAGCGGTATTGTAGAACAATCTGCTACTTTAAGTAGGCGTGCAATAGGATCGAGATTCAATAAGAACAGAAAAAGATCCACTTACTGTAATAACGCTCACAGGGCGTACAATGATTCCACTAATTCAAACTTAATATCGAAAGTGCTGTTTATTATACATATATAAGATTCTTTTCATCCCCGTTAGATATATTAGTCACTACATTTAAAAAAACACATTATATGTGAATTAGCCTTAGTGATCACTTATTCGCCCAATAGATACTATATATATTAACAAATGCCTGAAGAATTCTTGTATGAAATTCAGTTGATTTTATTCCACTATGCTAGCCGGATATCATGTTTTTTTGGGCGGTTAGTAAGCAACTATGATATCTTGCACTTATAAAAAATGCTCAAAACTGGTCGTAAAGTGATAAAATGTGGTGCGCCATCGGTTGCTTAAATGAGATAATTCGCTTTATTAATTTTGTTTTAATAGATTTATAGCTGTCAATGGTTATTATATTAAGTGGATTGTATGGAGCGCATATTCCAGTTATTGAAGGATATCTGGCATGAAAAAGATAGCGTTTTTATTGAAAGTAAAAGTGGCTTTGACCTTGATTCGATTGTATATTGGCTCCAAATAGTCATGTATCTATGTATCATTGTATTGATAGAAGTATTGCGGTAGGTAATTTTGGGAAATAATTTTTGGTGTAGGTAGACGACAATCACGTTTGTGCAAGGAAGATTGAGGTAGAAAGAGTCTTGAGGGCCAACATTCAGAAACAGGTCTTTGTTATATTTTCCACGAAATATAGCTCAAGGTTTTCAGCAGAATATGTATGAATGATATATAAACAACTGGATTAAATTACTAAAAGTGTTGGTTCCCTAGATCAGAGGACAATCGAAGTTACAAATTATTAAATAACCCTTTTTCAAACGTTCCATAATGCAAATGCAAATATCTCATAAAAACTGCATTCTTTCCGTCGTCAATTGATTCCTATTCCGATCTACCGTCGCTGTGTTTACCTTACATCATCATGACACCATTTTCAAGCTCCTCATTAAATTTTAAATTTAAATGAAAGCAAGGTGATTTTATTGTACGATTGGTGAATCTTACGATGCAACTTTTAATCAGGGCCATCCTACACACACCTCAACTATTCACTTGTGCAAAGAAATTCACACAGTGTTAAAAAAAATTCAACTGAGCGAGTACGTAAGAATAAATGCATAGTATTTAGCTACTTAACCCGTAGGCTGCCAATCGGCTACTAGGCAATATGCAAAGCTCACACGGAGTAGCGAAAAAAAACAGTGGATCGATGGCAAAAAAAACATGTGTACTACCGCAAATATGTATATTCGTACGTGTCCCTGCATATTGTGTTCGTCATAGGCATGTGGGTACCTCTACCTATTGATTTGAATTCTATTTTTCTATGTCACTTTTTGTGCTTTCGTCAATGTTTCTTTGGATTTTTTCGCGTCAATTGCCTGCTTGTTTGGGCACATGTGCCTAAGGTTGATGCGTTCTACTTTCGAAAAAATGCAAACATCAAACTTTTTTTTTGTCAATTTAATCGAATATGTAATCATGATTTGGTGTATAATTCAGTTGATCTTCCAAATACTATGCATATACGGATATGTGTATGGTATGTACTTTATTAAGCACTCGTTCGGCATTGAAATAACTTTTATTTGAATTGCCTTCTTTTAGATTTCATCTACTCCCTTTAAGATTAAGCTGTTTTCCATTATTCTCGATTTGTTCTTAAATATGTACGTTATAGTTCAATATAAAAGAATTGTAATGAACCTAAGGAAAATACGATGATTAAACGACCATCCTGAGTGATCGAAGAACCTATAGGGAAGAGCTATCTCAAAAAACTAAGAAGTTGGGGAAATTGGTCGTGAAGGTCTGCCCGCAAATATTGAAGCTCCATCAAAGTGTTCGATTGACACGTTCTTGCACGGCTCTGTGCTAGCCAGGCTCGAGGGGGAGGGATCTTCCCTCTCGATCGCGACACTCCGGTCCGGAGCCTAGCGGCTCCACACGCGCTGTCGGGCTCTTTTCTAAGGTTTTGTGTAGAACAAAACCTTATTAAAATCGGTCTGTCTGTGTGTCCGTCTCACGCATTTTTTTCGGAGACTGTAGCAGCGATTGGCACCACATTGGTGGAAAGGTGGGAACTGTGAATATTCACGCATACAGTGGTGATCGAAATATAGAAACATTATGAAATTGAGCACCACTGCCTGATGTTACCTATAGCAAACATTCCTAACTTGATTGGCTGGTATTTTCAGGACTTAAAAGTACATTTATCTACTCACGTGTGGACGTGTGTGTTTAGCGCTATTTCGATGAACTCACCTAGAAAAGAAAGAAGAATATTTATTAGAAATCGAAACAATAGAAGAATTTCTTTGGTTTAAATTATTATCTAGGGTGGGAGCAGAATATTTACTTTTCCGCAAAAAATATATATTCTCCCCATTCGGACGAAAATCACTTCGATACAGACTAGGCATTCTGGCTTTGACGTCTATAATATGCTAGGACGTTCGAAAGCATCTTTCATCCCCTAGCTACACTTTATTGCGGCTTCCTTCCACGCGGGGATATGGATCCAGGCAACGACAAAAATAAATAATAATACATGCCTCCTTCCTATTTCTTTGCGTAGTATAGGACACCCAAATAGTTTTGGTTTTCAAAGAGATAGTGCTTCACTTCCATTATCACAACACTTACTGTTGTGCAAGTGATAAGCCTACAACAGCGGGACAGAGGTCTATGACGACCAGGATTTGAAATGAGGCAACGAAATTAAGACATAAATCGCGTTTTATAAATACCTGAACCCCATGCAAAGTCTCTCATAGCTAAGTTGATCTCCAGCAATTTGTCCAAAAGAGGAATGATCGCCTCATATAACACGATCTCAAATTAAATTCGAATAGAACAGAATTTTTAACCACTCCTAATGGAATAGACACTATCACTTTCAGGGGCAGCAGCCTACTGAGAACTGAGCGATTTAAATATAGCCGAACAATGCCATTAGGAAATGGTAAACGGCATTATGAAATTTTGATTTACGCATCAGCGCAATTCGGAATCAATGATTGTCTCAACTCCAACATGTAACGTAGTTTCGACCGCGCTGTCGCTCTCTATGATTCTGAGTGTTGACTGACAATAAAAAACAATGTACGGCGCTTCGCGGCGATGGAGATGAAGAACATGACATGATGACATCCGAAATAAAGACATCCGATCATAGAGAAATTGTGAGTGACGAAAACTCACTCGTCAAGATTTGTCTGAACATTGAAGTCGAGTGGTAGCGACCAAAAGGCCGCCGGAAACAACGTTGGCTTGATACACGGGATGGTAATTTGAGAACATCTGGACAACATCCATATCAGATATATGACAGAGTAAAATGGCGCAACCGATCAAAGCGAGAGAACCATGTTACTGAATGGGACAAAAGCCGGAGAAGAAGAAAAGGATCACCTGAAAAAATGCATGTTCGAGCAGTTCATATTAAAAATAGATACGGGATCTCTATAAGTGAATTTAAAGAAAATCCATAATGGTAGTAGAGTCCAATTAAGGCGAAAAGTTTTCTTTTTTTTGGAAAGAGATCGAGCGGTATTGAGGTAAAATTGGCATCCTTGGCGATCTTACATTGAATGTAGAACACTTCGCAATCACTGAAGGTTCCCGAATCAACTTTCTCAACAACTTGCTGCATCTTCGTTTATTTCTTGATTTTTTAAAAAGTACTTCACTTATATGAATTGCGAGATTGTAACGTATTTTGTAAATAAAGGTATTAGTTTTAGTTTTGGAGAAATAGGCCACCATGTTAAAATAGGAGTATTTAGATTCCTTCTTCGAATTACAATTTCCTGCATATTGTGTGAAGATGCCTTATCAATTCTATGAGTGCCACGCTTATGCAGCCCAAAGCACAGGTGGTATATCGTCAGAATGGTAACTACCGCGTCGTAAAGATCTTTTATTGAAAGCAAAACTAAATCACTCGAATTCTGAGAAACGAAATGCGTTGCGTACAAAGAACTGGTAACGTTCTGGCAGAAAGGCAGAAATGAATGCAACCAAGTTCAGGAAAAGATGTCTACCATCTTCTTGTCAACCATCTTCTTTTCAACAAAACTTACCACACGACAAATCGAATTCTTGTCAAGATGGTCGTTCGCCTGATGGTCTCGAAATCGCATCCCACCCTTGGTCAGTTAATGTTGTAATATAATCAACAAAAAATTCTCTATTGCTTAAGTTGAGCCGTTAGGCAAAATGCATCCAATAACATGTAGCTAGGAGAATAACCAAGTCAATGCTCATTTTAATTTAAAATTCATTCAATTTAACCAGTCCCAGCTTTATGATTCTTACGTTGATTGACCCGGCCCGTATCCAAACACTGAATCGATCAATACCCAAAACGAATCAATCACTGCAGGGTAAACAGAAAAGAACCGCCTCCACTTCCAATAACGAAAAATATACAACGCACAAGATTCCCAATCGCAGACGGAAAATTCAAGCCTATTCTCGCGGAAGATACTCGTTTGACTCTTTTGAGAAGACCAATCTTCTGTAAAGGATGAAGTAAATAATCAAACTGCAGACGATTATAATCGCGAAGTATTTAAGGCAAAAGAGAATGAAAGTAACACAAGAGCTCGGTGAAAAACACCTTAAAAAGACTAAGGGTTTGAACGTTATAACATTATTCACGAGAATGTATCTCCAAGGCTGTAGAACAGCACATCTGGCCAGTATCTACAAAAGCTCATGCTTATCGGTGGTGTAGAGATGCCACATTAAGGAAAACTAGATGATGAGGATAAGTTTAGAAGAGAAAACAAGTAAATTTCCTTTGAACAGACTCTATTTTATGGCAGTCACAATCCTGATGCTATGTCGCGGGAGGCATAATCGAGAATATTGGAGGCAAAGGAACTGAAAAGGACGACCCCTGAATAGATACCTATGAACTAACGGGAAGCACGACTGAGGATGTCGACATAATCAAGGTTAAAATGAAACTTCCTATCAAACGTCACCCTGGGATCCTTGTGAGATTCGATCGCTGTTAAATGTGGACCATTAAACTAATAAATGGGTGGCGTAGGGGATGTTTTCAATAAATAACATGATGCATGACATTCGCTCAGATTCAGTCCAACCAATTTCTTAGGGCAACCACAGCGATAGGGCGTCGAGAATTGATTGAAGGCAACTTTGTTTAGTAGGGTAATCAACAATCAGAGGAGCCTAGACAGGAGCATTGGAGGAGACTATATATAACCTGCGTTCGTAAATACTAAAAGAGTTAAATATAAGGAAGCAATGTGCTTAAGGTGAACTGGAAGAGCTAGGCTCTAAGCCATTCAATGAAGAGAAGATTGAAGTCCACACATAGAATGAAAGGTACATCAGGATATTTGCGCAGTAGAACATCGGACACTGTATCGAAAAACTCTTTGACAAGGAAACCTGGGCAAGAAGTCTACACAAGCTGTTATGCAAGGGTGGCAGTTCGCAAGAGTAATATGGACAATACGATAGGACACCACTCCCGATAGTTTACCTGCCGTACGGGTTTTCATTTGTCATATTTTGGAGGATGGGAGGATGGGAGATAGGGTTATGGTGGTTGAGGGTGCTGGTTGTCTTAAGTTTGTTGCATAATTCCAGAAGTGCTTCACTGTACTGATAGACAGTGTTAGTAGTGATATTTTAAGGAAAGGATAGTTTAGACCTACGGGATTGGTAAATGATGCAGCCAATGCGCCTAAAGTGCTGTTGCAAGCGGTGGCTGCATTACTTTATCGTGAATATCAAGGGCAATATCATCTCGATCACTGATGTCAGAAAAGGTTTCCAAGAATAGGAATGTATTCGGGTTCGAATCTATGTTGAAGTTTCTGCTAACCGGGGGTGGTCAATCTAAGAGCGCTAGTGGCTCACGTTGCAAGTAGGGAGCGTCTTGCTAAAATGAGGATATGTCATGCAGTAAGACTTGATAACAACCAGCGGTGTAACTGACAAACATTGCTGTTTACATAGATGATTTTCCAAATTGGTGGAGTTGCTTTCTGTAGATAATTGATTCATCAATGGAAGTAACCAATTACCAAAAAGTGCAAAGTTTGAGCGCATTTGTTTAGAGAACTTAGAATTCTCTGAAGATATTTTTACATGTGGTGACAAAGCATTGCTTCAAAGCGGCTGAGAAACTATTTCTGCGAGGTATCCTCTTGCGCCTCTTTTATTGCTCAATTACCAATATATATCGGACGTTGCCTGGGAATACCAGCCATACAGAAATATCACTTATTGTTCAACCATCTGTTGTCTGTTTCATCATCCTCATATTTGATGTCTTGCGAATAAGTAGCTTTGGAGAGCAGTACAAACACAAAGAAAAACACAAAATTTACGCGGGGGAATTAATATTTTAAAGAATAAGTTGATAAGGGTAAATTATCAGCCTGGAAGGGGTACTGCTGATAGGTTTTAGGCAGTATTTGGGCTTATTCAAACGGTATCCCGAGAGTTTTTATATCGGGTCATTCGGTGAAATTTTAATCGGGACCAAACTTTGACCATATGGTGCAAATAAGCACGTCCGCTTCCAGAGTAGCGTCAAAGGGTGTAAACCCTTCCCCAACAGCATTTCATCACCGTAATTATTTTTCTATTAAAACTGTGATTCTATCAAAGTAAATCAATTACTTGAAGTAAAGTGTGCATACCATAACGAAAGAAGAATAGCAGAAAATTATAAAATGCATATCAGTAAAATTTCCCGAAATAAATCAATCAGTTGTAACGATTAATTAATTGCATGCGAAATTAATTACTACCAGAGTAACCGTCGGTAATAAAACTGATGATAAAATCATTGCAAATATTTCTTTACTGCGTTGCTCTAGGAATATCAAGAATCAACATTAATATTATACATATATCCCCCGAACATTTATCGATAGTACGTCTGGTCTTAATTACACTCTGGGAGCTTTTTGTTAAATTTTTATTGCGTACGGTCCAAGATTACTTCATCTCATCTGACATCTGCAACTCTCCTAGCAGCATAAATGGTTTAATGATGGTTAATTTATGATTTATTATAGTAATCACCGTCTACAACATATGGAAGCAAATCCTATAGACTTAAATGGGAATTTATCGTGAAATATCTAGACTTTACACATATATGGTAGCGTTTTGTCATTATTTGGCTTGGGGTCAATGCCTGAGCAAAAGTTTTGGAAAACGTATCCATGGTAGATAAAAAAAATCAATCCAAGAAAAATGAGTGGGTATTTCTGAGAGAAGAGCAAAAAAGGAGTAAATATTAAGCAAAAATAATATAGGCTCTCACTATCTTCAAATTGTCAAATTTTTTCATTTCAAACTAAATCTTAAATGGAGATATTATGATAACAAATAAATAATAAAAAAATCCCGGAAGGCTCCCCTTCCTTTTCCTTACCAATTGCCCTTTCATTTTTAATTTAAATTAAAACGGGAAATGTGACGTCTTTAAACTTTGGCATTTTATCAAGATAAAAAGATAAATGAAATGCCGAACAAACTTCAGGCCATGAAAATTTGATTATATTGATTGATTGGTGGTATGAACTTTTTGACACTTTATGGCATTAAATCTTTATGGAAACGCTAAGTACTTTAAGCAATTACCCCCCGTAAAAGTTTGCGTTTAGCTTGAATTCAAATTAGGCTCAATTGGGAATACCGGGAAATAAAGGTAGTTATCGCGAAATTTACTGTTCGGTTTAGAAGATAATGACGACTTCTAAGGTGTGGGGAATGTTTATTAAAGTGGACAATGCGGAATATGTCATTAATTATTTTTAAACATATTTGTTTACGTTTATCTTTGAACGGAAATTATACTGTTTGAAAAACCTACTTTTGCGATTTGATGCCAGGGTCAAATTTACTCAATTGGAGAAAGTTATATTTAGACAGTCAGGTGATATTTATTCAAGTTATTAAACAACTTAGTCGTATCGCGAAAATCTCCAATATTAAAAAAGAATATCCAATAAACGCATGTATATTTGTACATTTATACATATTTATTTGAAAATTATTGAAGAAATGTTAACCTAAATATGCGGATGAAATATCGGCAATTGTTGTGTGACCAAGGGATGTCTGGCCACTTGTTTGCGATGACTTTACCAGGGGGGATGTTTTCTCCGAGCTTATCCAAGGGATCAGTAGATAAAGTCAAAATAAACAAGAGAAAAAATTAAGAAAACCGGCAATAGCAGAAGAGACAATGCCGGGAAGATTATCAAACGAGGAATTCATATTTCAAACCAGAATTCATTCAGATTCGGTAACTAATCAGGACCAGAATTCATTCAGATCCGATAGCTAATCAGGCGTATGGAGTGCTATCCATAGCGCATTAGTGTCTATACCCAGAATATCCAGACTAGAAATTAGAAAAAGCAACCAAAATTCGGCCCCGGAGAATCGAAGGGATGGTTTGCAGGTTTTAAGAGAAAACAAATTAGGCCAGCTTTTGTGCCCAAAAACTGAAGACTAAATGAAGATCTGATATCTGATAAAGAATCAGTACCAAAAACTCATGTCCACATCCTTGGTGAGATTGCAAAGGAAGTTAACAAGGACAAGTACTCATGAATACGGCAGGCGCATACTAGAATGAGAGCGACGGGCTGAGGACAACCGATTGTGTAAAAAAAGGTAGAAATGCAAGTAGAAAGGACAAGATCTGGAAGAAATATGAGACTCAACTATTCGTGCCACACAGTAACCGACAAAATAAATTCATGACATCTTTTAATGAGGTAGTCACGAACCTAGATGAGTTGTGGTTTTCACGTTGTCAGCAGTGAAGACCAATTTTTGTGGGATTTGCTGGTGTCATGTGGCACTAAGACGAGCGCTACTTGGGATGGCCTAAAGCTTGAACTAATCCCGCTTAACGAAATTCCCAGAGGAGCTATTGGCTAAATTTATCTAGAGAGAGAGATTAAAGCTGATGCAATATCTGCCTTCAAAATACTCTTATCGCCACAATAGACTAAACTAAACAATAAAGAGAGAACTAAACAGTATAGTTTATTTTCCTTCTTTCGTACAGGGAAGCAAGGCTATAAGCTAAGGTTCAGCATTATGCATGCAAAAGTTAAGGTATTCCGATCCGCAAAAAAAAAGTTTATCTGGTCGACGACGTAAAATGCTTGCCAACAGAGATATCGATTGGATAGGATATTCTAGAGAGAGGAGGTTCCTTGCCGGAACGTCTATCCTGGCTGCCGGAACTAGTGCTGCTAAAGTGCAGTTTAACTTTCAGCAGTGGACCTGTGTTTCAGCTAACCTATAAACTTTTGATGCGCAGAAGAATATCGAGATAGCTCTCATTCGGCTGCCCTAGGTCAGGGATTCAATTGTTAAAGGCTTCAGTAGGAATATTTTGATCTATCTTTAATCAACACAGTGTAGACGACTCTAGGATATACATTGTAGCGAAGAAGACGCAAAACGTTTTCTTGTGTTCCGATCTGTGCAAGGACGACAAAACTCGCCTGATAATATCGTCGTTTTTCAAGAGCAAAAACAGAGTGGCGTTGCAAGAAGTATTTCCCCAATTATTATCCTCGGCCTGTACCAGAAGAACCAATCTTCTAGTGTGTGAGGGGTTCCGAAAACAAGGAAGAGGGTGAATCCTTTTTAAAAAATATTACTACTAGTCTTCCTGTCTGTAACAGAAAATAATTTTTGGGATGTAAAACTGAAGAGATGCTAATTTCAAGATGGAGAGGCCAGAGTCTTTCACGAACCCCAGGAGAATCGATTGGACCATTTTTTTCAGATTTAAGGGGGTCATCCCGTGTGAAGGCCGTTTCTTTTCGTTTTTTTTTTTGGGGAATTTTTTGTTGTGAAGAATTGAACAAAGATACAAATATGAATTTTTTACCATGTATACAATAACATCTTGAGCATCGTGAAAATTTGTCAGACCGATATCGTTGTATATACACCCACCTAAAAAAAGTGTTATTCGGCTGCCATCTTAGAGGAAAAAAATAAACGGTATTTTAACTTGTGGACAATACCACGGTTCTCAATTGAAAAATATTGGAAGGTACATTTTTGGTGCGCTGTTTAACATTTTTTTTCCATATATTGCTATTTTTCTGCCTTCTTTAATATATAAAAAAAGGTTCAATGAATCACAAGTAACCTAGTTTGTGAATCGTATAAAAATGTTCTGAATAAGTGGTAAAAATTCCAAACAACCACGAACCACGAAAAATCACTTTGCCCAAATATTCTACACTATATCCGGATACGATTACTTCGAACTGACACACGGGATGACCCCCTTAAATTATCAAATTATTTAAATAAATATAATAAATATTTAGATTTTCCAGGAAATTTAAATTCAAAAGTAGAAACTCAAGTGAAGGTCATGGAGATTGCTTACAGTACCTTCGACCCAAGTAATAGAATGAGAAAACTTTAAACCTGTCGTGCAATAAATGGTTTTATAATCTTAAAAAAACTGTCTAGGGAAATCTTTAACACCTGCTACAAGCACAAATTCTGACAGCCTGATAAGTACTACTTTAAAAACCTAATAAATCCTAGTGTGAGTATTTGGGCGTAATAGTGAATACTAAATTTAGTTAGAACTAGTTTCAAAGGGAGAGCAGAAAATGAACGTTCTGAAGAGCTTTATAAGATAGAGTTTAGTGAGGCCAAATATGATTCTTGGTCATGTTAAAACTCAGTTAAGAAGAATTCAATTTCCTATTATTTCTTTATCGCGGTGACAGATACGACATCGTTCCATCCCTTATTGTCCCGAAGATTTGTCGAGTGTCTTCCGCAATACGTGCACGCAAGCGGGTTACTGAACAGGTGCGTTACTTCCCTCCTTTTCAGTTGTCTTTCCTTTCGTCTCATTATATGCTTCACAGTATTTTCCTTGTAGCTGTTCATTCTAGCGGTGCTGAGGATGTATTCTTTCTGCTTCTCAAAGTGTTCCTCACTTAGCGGGACCGTGTACATTCGATAGACCATTAAGTTGGGGCCATTTTTTAACCCCATGAATGGTTAAAGGTTATCGGGATGGTTCGTTGGATGTGGGTGGTGTTTCTGTAGATGTCGAGTTCCACCTTCCCCTCCCTGTTTATTATTTTAACATCCAAAAATGCAGGATGTGGTCCACTTCCGTCTCCATTATGCAGGTAATCTTTTTGTGGATGTTATTGAGGCTTACTAACACGGAAGTTGCGTCTTATCTCTTGATTGCGGCAAGGACATCATCCCCATATCTTACCCAAAAAGGTTGAACTATTTCCTCCTCTCTTCCATTTTTTGCACGAAGATTTCGTTGAGTTGAGTAATGATGAGAGGAAGTTTCCCCTTGCAACTCCTGAGGTTGTCTTGAAGAATCTACCAGTGAAGGTCAAATAGGTTTGGCTCATACATAGGGTATGTAGGTTTTATGTATCGGCGAACTTCTTTCCCCCACTCAGTGAAACCTTCTCTCTTACGAAGGTTTTCTTCCAGATAGCAGAGCGCCTCCTTTTCAGGGATACTACGGAACAAGGCTTTCACATCGAATCAAACTAGCATTTCATCGTTTGTTATTTTCTTTAGGTTTTCTCAGATCCGCTCGATGAGCTCTTTCCTGGCATTGACCGCGTATTTGCTTTTGAGATCCAACTGCTTAGCTTCGAAACCAGCCATTTCGCTAGTTTCCAAGTTCCCGAGTTGCCCATGCCCTTGTTTAGTTTTTTTTCGGGGGAATTTTCAAGATACCAAGGCTCTCATAGGAGTCTAGTTTTCTAACGTCGTTCACTTCCTTCAAAACATTGGCGTTGTCCAACTACAAATGGTGTCCCTGCTCTATTATATGTTTGGTAACCGCGGACTTTATGTGTGGGTTATTCTCACTTTTGGATTCGGCCTCCTTTTTATGTTCTAACACCCTCCTGTGGAAATCTTATAAATGCCGCTTTTTTCAGTAAACTCTTTTTTGTCCTTAGTAGTAGTATTCTTTTGATGTTCTGCGTCCAACCTGAGTAGGTTAATGTTATCCATTGCCTAGGTTCTGTGTTCGCCTCTTGGAGAAATATTGAAAGTTGCTGTCTTGACACCTCTCGTAATTTCTTTTTGATGCGGTTTTTGATGAGGTTCCTATTGTATCCGTTTCTCTTCGCTGTTTCCGGGATGTAGTTCATTTCTTTATTTCTTCTCTCCATTTGTGTCTGGGTCGGTTTCTTGTAGATGTTGAGTTCAAAATCCACACTTTATCGGATTATTTTTAAGTCCAGGAACGGTATCTCCCCTTCCTTTTCGATTTCCATGGTGATCTCGGTGTTCATGTCGGGTTTCCCGAGGATGGCTCCTGCTTCTTTCCTTTTGATGATTGCTAATCCATCGTCCACGTATCTGATCCAGAATCTCGGGAGTGCCCCAGCCTTCAGTTCTCCATAAATACCTGAAATTGATTCCTGAATGCGAAATAGGGTTCACTCATGCATGCTAAAGCCAGTTCCTTATACAGTTTAGCCTTCTTCCTGCATTCGGATGACTTTTGGTGTGTCGTGATCCATTCTTTCAACAAGTAGAGGGCTTCCTTGATCGGTATGCTGGAGAACAGCGCTTCTACGTCGAAGGATATTAGTATTTCATCACTTTATAAAACCTCCCCTCCCGCCTTGTTGAGTATGGCAATGACTTCTCTTCTGTTTTTCACTGCCCGTTTTCCTATTTAAAGGCCTAACCTTTTGACTTCTTCCAAGTGCCAGTTTGCAATATTTTGGGCTGGCAAATTTCTTGCTGCTATTATCTCTCTGACCTCGTTGCCTTCTTTATGTATTTTGGACCGCTTTCTTCTTGATTCAGCCAGAGCCTTTTCCACTCTTTTAACGGAGGCTGATATTTGAAACAATAACAGTGATAACAAGTCTTCTTAGCACTGATGAAGGGAACAAGTGGTTCTTGAAATATCGGTATTTGCAAGACCAACACTAGCGAATAGAAGAAGCAAGTTTTTATTATTTCAAATAATTTAGTCGCTAGAAATACCGCGTAATTACACTCAGGGAGACTGATATCTTATTTTATTGAGGAAACTTAATTAGAGTATAAATTTTGAAAAGTTCTCTGCAACGAAGGAAATCATTTTAATAACAGGATGCACAACCAAGAAAACAGATAAGTTTTTCAAACCTAAAATATCCGCTGTAATTTAATATTTTTCCAAATTCAAATTTCTTTGGATCGTTGAACATTTAAAAAATACATAAGAGCAGACACGCAGCCTTGAAGGTTTTCCTTCATGTAAAAAAGGAACCGTCTAGCTGTAAACTTCATTAAAAATTAACTGATCGACATTCGAAACCATCATTGGAAATTAAACTACTTCAAAGCCATAAAATTTCCAATTAAGTATAGGTTTACATATAGCATATATAGGTAGTTACTAGATAAGTCTTCACAATTTATAATTCATTAATATCCGCCTATTCGAAGGTCCACAACTCTAAGTATCCGCTAATATAGTACAAATGTATCTTTTTGCATACATACATATCTGATGTATAGCTGAATTTTTGAATAGAGGAAATAGAAAATGACAAAAAAAGATAGATAAATAAAAAATGATGAATCGCAGGTAGATTTTTATCCAACTAATATGACACATGTTTTGATGAAACCGTTAAATTTTCTACTCATATGGCTAAATTACTAATTGTTAATAAGTTGCTGGAGTTCTTTTATGACCTTATGTGTATATCAACTTAACGAAAAAGGTTAACACCAATTTAATTTGACTAAATTCAAAAGAAATGAATGAAAGAAACCTTGTTTTAATAAACAATCAAAGATATCAATCCTATATTAAAACTAGCGGTACTTATAAGACAACCTTCATGGAGGCCAACCAAATATAATTTTATCTGAGAATTTGCATGCGTCTAGCTCTTATGAAATGATGGGGAGTCGAATGAGATAGTTATCATTCATAATGAATGTGCACGTTGGTGTGGACTACTCGATAGATTGGCGATGCATGAAGCATCTTATCAACATTATTTTAAATAATTTTTATCTTTGTTGAGGAAAAATTAACAATAGCTGCTGAAATCTCGTAAATGAGGAGAATATGTATCTTTTTACATTATATGTATTGCCACTGTATTGAATTACTATTTATTGAATCGATTAAGCTTGTAAAAGATTTAATATTGTTTAGTCGTAAGTAATTTATTCTCGTGAACCAAGAAGCAGCGAAGATTATACGTCAAATCATTCACTAGATTTATTGAAGGATCCCTTATCAAATCTTCTGGAAATCACAATTCAATAAGAATCTTCTAAATATGAATTCTCACGTAACATTCACGTGCCGCTTGTAGAAAATTCAATTTTCCCAGTACATTGAATGTTCACGAGCACTTGCTATTGATATATCAGTGGAAAATCTAATGTATCTTATCGCCAACCTATAACCTAAGAGGTGTGCCGCCAAAAAAGTAACATTCAAGTGGCTAAATATACATTTATAGTAAAAATTGGAAAAATTATAAAGGTTCCTATTTCCGTTATCGAAGATAACAAATGTCGTTTTGTTCCATTGATTCAATTATCTCTGACCTTTCTTCAATGATTTAAAATTGGAAAAAAAACAAACACATGTAAAATCGGTGATAATGTGCAACGTCGATTAGATAAGTTTTCCGGAATATTTCACAAATTAAGTAATATTGCATTTTATTGATACGATGGCGTTCTACTTTCGCATTAATAATCTGTTTCCATGTAAGTCAATCACGTAACGCTTATTCAGAGGTTCGTGAACTTACTTCCATATTGTGCCGTTTGTTCAGTCATTTTCACTTTCCAACATTGTCGAACTTGTGAAAGTTCTTAAACGGTTTTATGGCAATTTCCTCTATTTCGCGTGTAATAAAATAGGTTTATTCCCTTTACGTATGTAAAGTTCGGGAAAGTAGAACCCATTGACGCTCTTAAAGTTCAACAAGCGCCCTTAGCTGCAGTTTATCTGGCGATTGAATTACGGTGGCTATAAAAGCTTTTACTGCTGACAGTTTTTGACCTCGAACAGATGCAAACAAGAGCCATGAAGTGTGCCTCAGGAGCAACGTTTTATGTGATCCTGATAATGATCCAATCACATATTCGAGTGTAAAAGGATGTCAAATGGGTGGATAAGAGAATAGAGTGTAACAGTGAATGAAAACGAATGTTAAGGATCTGAATATAAATTGGTTATACTGGGGAGGAGATACAGAGTCCTGTTAAAAAGTTACCGATGTACAAATAGTTGGCTAGGATGATATGACATTTTCTGGATATGATGTGGAGTGTGATTTGATGGCTGTATATATTTATAGCTTTCTAAAGACATGGAAAAATCGTCGACTCCCAACTTTTTACAAGCGCTTATAACTTTGCAGTAGTGGTTTGGATGATTGAGGATTAAAACTAGTTTAAGAAGCAAAGAGAGGCATCCTGAGTGCCTCAATTGAAGGGATCTTTGGGTATTCCTCGCTATCCCAAAAAAAATATTCGCTAGTGGAACATTAGGCCAAGCTTTAAATGGGCTGAACTCTTGAAAGCCTGATCGACAATTTGCAGGATGTTTCGCCTCTAGCTTCCCCTGTATTAATTATATTATAATAATACTCTTCCGATAATTTTTGAACAGTGGGCGGACTTCATATTCCCATTGCGGCTGCTGTTCAGATGTTAAAAATAAAGCTCACAACGCTGCATTCTTTTGCGAATAGTATTTCTGCCTGTCATCAATGAAGCCAATGCTGCTTTCATCCAAGGACTGAAGGAGTTCAATCAATGAAATCTTTTTCAAAAAATGTTGTCTACGCTCATGATATCTACTTGTTCACTTTCATAACCATGGATGGGCACCGAATGTCCCTAAATACAGGGATAGAGGAAATACAACTGGACTGAATGCTCATAGCAACAAAATCAAGGATGTCATTCTGATAGGTTTTCATAATCTTGTTATCTGCATTAATGGGCCGAGCATTTCCGAAGGTGAACAATTTATCCGTTTTAGTAGCACTGTTCCTACTGACGATGAAATCGAACTCGGTGATGACTACTGTCTTTGCTATTTTGCCAAAAATCTGGGAATGAGCTATCTATTTCAACACCTGTATCAAGTGACTTGAAAATTCGTGGTATCGAGGAACTCTTGTCTGAAATAATATTGAAGGAAGAATTACGTTGAAATATAGTCCAGATATTCAGAAAATAATCCAGATCTCCTTCAATTTATACGCGCTGGCTTAGCAACATCATGCCATCTGTATCTCCGAAAACTGGCTGGACGATGCCATATCAAACTCCAAGCTCCCCCCAGAGTACCCCACTTTCTACTGCGACAGGGACCGGGATGCATCTCATAAGCCCAGGGGCGGTGGGGTCCTAATCGCAATAAAAGATACACTCCCTACCGAACTCATCTTCTCGTCCCCTGGTTTTCTTTTCGACTGTGTTGCTCTTCGTATCTCCCTGTCCAACTTCCTCACGTTCATTGTATCTTGTATATATGCCTTCTGTGCTTGCCCTTCTAATCCGTGTGAAGAATTGTTTGACAGTTTGCCTGAACTCCTTACTGTCAGATTCCCTTCCCTCCCTTTCTTCCTTTGCGGAGATTTTAACCTGCCCATGCTCCACTGGCCTAACCATCCTAGTCTCCCAATTCCTTCCAGCAACCTCTCCCATTCTTCTCTTCTATTTTCTTCCTTTATGGACACTTGCTCTGCGTAAATCTAGTAAGTTCAACTTCCGCAAAGCCAATTTTGACGATCTGACCTCAGCTTTAGCGTCATTCAACTGGGTACATATATTAAGCAACTCATCGTGTGATCAAGCCCTAAACACCTTTTAGAATATCTTGCCCGATCTCCTCTCCTGTTATGTCCCTTCTTCCCCTGCCTACCTTCGCACTCAACTTGGTTTACAACGGAAATTCTTATTAACATTCGCCTGAAGCATACACTACGCAAGAAGTTTTGGGCTTCTAAGAATGACGCCGACCTTGCTCACTTTAAGGCTATACGCTCTACAGTGAAGCCAATGGTTAGAAAAGCGCGTAAAAGGCCCTTGCCCGCGGTAGCTTAAAACTCGTTTGGTCTCAATTTTCCTCTTATCTTTCACGCCGCTCCTGCAAAGTTTCTTTTCATGATTACTCATCTCGTTCCTTCTCTCCTTCCTCTGGTGTTCCCAAAGGTTCTATTCTTGGTCTGCTACTCTTCTTGTTTTTTATCAATGACCTCGCCTCAATCCTCACCTGCCCGTATTTGCTTTACGCAGACAACCTTAAATGATTTGCTTCTGTCTCGTTTCCTCTGGACTGTGCTATCCTACAGTCCAACCTTGATAATTTAGTCCGTTGCCACTGGATGTTCAATTCGCTTAAACCCTCTCCAACATCCTTTTCCTATTTTCTCAGTGGACAACCCCTTTCACTACTGACCTCCTTCAAAGACCTGGGTGTAATATCCGACGACAAATTTCGCTTCAATTCCCGCTTCGTTGACATCATTAACAGAGGTTCCAAAATGTCTGGTTTTATCCTACGTTCCTCCTCTGACTTTACCTCAATTCAGCCCTCCTTAACACTCTCCTATTCCCTTGTCACACACACATCCAACATCCTTGAATATTGCTGTGTAGTCGCTTGGTCTGGTCTTCCGCATTCGTGATTGCCGCGCTCTTGAAGCTGTACAACGCAAATTCATCCGGACCCTCTTTTACAAAAAGAATCTTCCTTCAATTTCCCCTCCTTGTAGCAACGCCGTATCTTCCTTGATATGTGTACTCTTTTCAAAATCTGCAATTGTCTGATGGACTGCTCCGCCAACTCGGATATTACTTTCTGTTCGTTTCATAACACACGTAATGCCGACATTTTTGATGTACCTTTCGCGGAACTCCAGATTTACCTCCACTCTCCGTTACAACGCCCTACAGCTTGGGTCCTTTGACTCTATTTCCTTCTCTAGTTTTAAGCTCCTCCCTCTGAAGACAATAAGTAATAAAGACTCTGTTTTCTGTGTAATGTCCTCATTAAATAAATAAATAAATAAATGGATAAACAAGTTGAAGAAAAGTTGTGAACAAGTGAACAAGTTACACAATGGGGAAAGCAGCATTTTCATTGCTACCACCACCAATGTCCAACAATGAAACGTTTAATTTTTTTTTACTGTAACTCCTTAACTGCATTTATTCCCGATTTTTGGAATTTGCGGTTGAAGGTTGGAATAATACAAGGCTTGTCATATTTGTACTTAGTTTATCTGGAAATTGAAAAGTCTTAAAAGTAGGAATTCCAGTTTCGACTATAACTAGCTAATGACCTACAAGACAAGGGGAACCACTGACGAAAAAGGTCGTATCTAGACTTTTGTAGAATCATAATAATGAAGAAGTAGGAAGAGGGATTAAATGCTCAAAAGTATGGGAAACCCTAACTGTCCTTGAGCCCCTAAACTGGTGGATAAAATGCTCCCTGTGACTCAGTGGATTATATATAGTACGATGGCATTACAGGCATACATCCATATATAAGTTACTTACAAATTGATACGTTAACAAGATATATCATCTTGTATTCAGTTTTCCGAACCATAGCTGCCGTTTGGAAGTTCACATTTCCATCTTAGTGGGCTTCTGTTTCCTGCAGAAACTCTCCACCTCAGCTGGACAGCTACAAGTTTGCCTGGGTGTGATGACCCCAGGCAAACTTGTAGCTGTCCAGCTGAGGTGGAGAGTTTCTGCAGGAAACAGAAGCCTACATTCATCCACGTGTGGATGAGGATCTTTTCTATGGATACATTTCTATGGATACAACAAGAACTAACACCATTACTGCAAGTCCCCAAGTCTAGGCCTGGGGGTTTTTGGGAGTAGACTGTCGCCATCCAGCAACCGCAGTATTACAATAGTCGGAAAGGACCACAGCATTCAATTTTCTCTCTCTCTAAACAAATTGTTAGTAGAGATCCAAGCGAAGCACGTATTTAACACATTTGAGCCTTTCAGAAGGGGCTGAGTGATGCTGAGATCACCAAGTATTAAAGCGGCCTTCACGGAACCACATAACCGACTTCAGTTATCAGCGCAAAATATGTAATAAACCAAGGAGCCTGCATTCTTTTATGATGTGAAAGGAGTAAGCCATGGAGTCAGCACTTCTTTAATTAGTGGAATAATTAGTACAAAGCAAGGTGATAAGTCAGCACTCCTATACCCAGCAGAATATCAATCCAAAGCAACTCAACCATCTGCTGCACTCAATATATCGGCAAACAAGATCATTGAACTCCACAAATTTATCAAGGAAAGAAAAAAGTACATTAAAATATACGAAGTGTGATAAGAGAAATAAGGTTGGTATACGGCATAACCAAGAAATAAGTGAACAGAAGCAAGATAAAGGAAAAAAGTTTAACATAAATAACACCAGTGAAGTCACTGGAAAACAGAGAGAAATGGGATAGGGAGATGATGAATGAGTTAGCGAGATTTCTACTAAATACGAAAATGAAAAAGAGTTGTTCGTCGAAAAAAAAAGATCATAATGTCGGAAATAAAGAGCGAAGATGGCTTCACGGTTTCGTACGAGTGCAGAGGCAACTCGTCAGACAGTGCCTTACCTCTGTAGCAGCGTGACTGAAGCGGTTTGCAGATGTAAAATGCACACTTTATATAATTTTCAGAACATGACATGACTAAGAATTACATTGAGCGTAAATCCGTCAATATTCGGGCCAAAGCAAGTAGATGCGGCTTTAGCATCCCTCAACCGTCAAACAAAAAGAGATCATAATGTGAAGATCGGCGAACCTGGTACTCCACTTTCGAAGTGGTTGGATAAGCGTAAGTCCAAAAAGCAAGATGCAAAACACAATGCAAAATTCGAGGTAAATGAATAGCGTCGAGAAGAAGAGGATCAGATTGGAGGTAATTACTGTTGTCAAAAAGGGAAAATCAATCCAAGCTCATATCTTGCCGAAGTTTAAAGTCGATTAATAGTTGAATAGACTTGGAGAGAGAGAATGAGTCATTAGAGATGCTAAAAAGGATGGTCTTCTACAAGAGCTAAGAAAGAGTCGAGATAAATCAACGAATGACTTCTGCCACCAAGTGAAAAAGTCCCTAAGGGCCATGCGAAAATGAGATTAATTCAAGTCAACGTCAATCTCAGAGCAACAACGCAACACCTGCCCTCAAACTAGACACGCGGAAAATTTCAGCTTGCGCTAGACGGGCATATTGGAGACAGTGGAAGAAACACAATTGAAAAACAAGTGGATAATGACCGATTTGTTGATTAAAGCAAGTTGTTTGTGACTAGCCCAAAATGCCTTTGATGGGGATTTGTTAGTCGGGAATCGGCGTGCTTGACGCAATTTTCTGGAGAGAAAGGTACAGATAATAGAATGGGTACTTGAAGCATCCGATACCTCTATTCCACGGATATACTCTAGCAGACAAATTACTGAAGGAATGCAGAAATCGCTCAATTACAACCAGGGATAAGATTAAGGTCACAAACAAGCACCTATAAAGACGCATTACTTTTCTGGTAATATTTCCCCCTGTCATCAATGACTTTCTTGCTCCCTCGGCCTAAGAAGTGCAACTGATAATAACAACTTTTCTCAAAAATCTTGACTACGTAGAAGATATCTGTTTCCTCCAAGTAATGGATCATGATAAACTGGTTTTCTTAAGAAGGGGCGAAGAATTATTAGACTGAAGACAAAAACCACCACAACCAAGGATGTCATTCTATCTACCTCAACAGGGAGAGCATTGATGGTGGCGTACAATTTGTCTATCTTTGTAGCGTTGTTTCTGCTAATGGTAGTACTGGACTCGATGTCAACCACGTTTCTTTGCTGTCTTACGAAAAACCTGGCAATGCAGTTATCTCAACACCAGTATCAAGTGATTTGAAAAATCGTGGTATCGAGGTACTCTTCCCTGAGACAATTTCAAGAAAGAATTATGTTGATATATATTCTAGTCAGATACCCCTGAACAACTTGGATAGAAGGAGAAAGTGGTAGTGAGCTACACAGCTATAATTTCTTGGGGTAGAATAGTGAAGAAGGGATGCAAGCTTTTCGAAAAGTTCTATCGGGAGTTGTAGTATATCGTCATGAATCAACACACGGTGGCGCATAACCGAATCAGAGTTTGGCCACTTCAGATATTTATTTCTGTGAGAATTTCTGGGTACACCACTGCTAATATTAGAATGTAGTAAATCTTCCCCAAAAAAGGAAATTTTCTACAAGAAGAAGAAAAAGAAGCATCAATCCAACGAATTATCAAGGTACTATGTGCGACAATGAGATATTTAATGTTTTATTATGATACCTCCTTAATAACATTTGGGCGGATTTTTCAAAATTGAGAATAATAAAAGACTTCTAATATTTTTATTTAACAGTTAATTGTGGCTCGTGCCAGCCTAGTTCTGGCTTGGGCTAATGACACGTACTTGCGCAACTACATTAAGTTCCAAAATTTAAAATTGATAACAATAGGCTAAAGGCTCAGATCACCAATTTAAACCCACAAGCAGATATCCCACTTTAACTAACAGAATGAAACGTGAAATAGCTGTCTCAACCAAACCTATTCCAAATAAAAACAATCAGTTCAAGTCTTGGGGGCCCCCAGAGCTCAAGTTTTTCTTCAATAGGAAGCAAATCGCGTATAAGTGTTTCAGGGCCAGATTAAACACTACAGATTTTCCCCTTTGTGAAGAGGCTAAAAGATTATGGAACAAGACTGCCGTGGATGAAGAGAGGAAGCGATGGCGTGAGATTTTAACCGACCTGACTGTGACAAAGGATGTAAAGTCTATCTGGAAATCCATGAAGGGGTTCCGTAACTACCTTAGTGACAAATCCCAGTGCTGGGACCCAAGGAGAAACCTTTGAATATCTTCAATTTCTGGCGGGGAAGTTCTACTCCCATTCCCTTTCCTGCCTGGCTAGCTTATGATGATGTCTTATTGCACATTTCGATCGCCAAAAGTAAAGGTCAACAGGTTTTGGCTGTGGCGATTGATGTGAAAAACGCCTATGAGAAGGTTGATCTGGCGACGGTGAGTGACACTATGTCAAAATTCCTTTTTCCTGCTGAGATTGTTCTATGGGTGACAAGGATATTGTCCAATAGACGCCTTCAGCAAGATGTGGACTGTGCGCAAGTAGGCAATGACATTCCCTAAGGATGCGTGTTAAGTCCAATGTGCTTTAACTATGTACATCCCTTCAGAATAAATGCTCTGACAGTATTAAAATCTTCCATTATAAGGACGACTTTCTCATATTGGCCACCGGAAGTGATTGGAATTCGACCTCTATATGCTTTCAAATACAGGTGGATGCGTTCGTGGCTGAATCCCACCGCTTAATTTAGCCAAATCCAACTCGATCTCTTTCAAAAGAAGCAGGGTAACACCCCTGCTTATTAAAATTAGTGACCAAACCCTCACCCATTACCTTCGAGGACGTGCTCTGCCAAGGACTATTTAAATTCTATCATTCCTAAAACCCTGAAGTCTGGTAGGTTGACTAATTTTTCAATCGGTTTTTCTTGGGGTCTCCCACTCCAAAAGGCTATTAATTTCTATAGATCTTTGGTAGGACCCATTATAGAATATGCTGCCACTTCCACTCCTAAGTACTTTGAAAACAAACTCAACTCAATATTTACTTGAATCTTGGTAAGATACCCGGGGATGAATAGAACCACCCCTTTATACCAGGTCTTTGCGCTGGCTAAAGAGCCACGACTCTCTTCTTAAATTAAAGGAAAGGAATCCTAAAACCTAGCAATTGGTGGTGCAAAATACAGATACTGTTCTCGATTTATAAGTCTTTCTAAAGCTTAATCGGTACTATGATTCCCAATGTTATCCCCACAACCTCTATTAAGTTTGAGGTTATCCTGTCCAATGACTTGGGTGGCACTTGTGGCAGAGTCCGTATGGCGGCTGCCCTGTACGGGTTAATATCAATAGTGAAGAAAGCGCCGAGGGTTGCCCCCTTTACACAATAAGAAGGCGCCAAGTCCTGATTGCATCCTGGCGGAAGTTTACAAACTGGTGTTCGGCCAACGGCCAGGCTCTCCAGCCAACATTATCAGAGAGATGCTGAAGAGGGCTGGCAGCTGAAGTCATGTTGTGCATTATATGCGGGCTTTCATTATTGCGCAGAAGATTGATTGAACTCGATCGGCAAAGGGATCGGATGGCAAGGGGTTCTCTGAACTAACAACTTCCTTCCTCCCCGCCCCCCTCGTATGGTGAAAGGAACTCCTTGACTTGAAGGCTTATAAAGCCGAAAGAGTGGGAGGGTTAGCCTGAAGTAATGTGTCAAACGGTTCCAGGCTAGTTCCCTGATAACAGGGAGATGTGTAGTTGGTAGTCCGACAGCGTGCTGCTGTGGGAGTCCAACACGCTATGCGTAAACGCATTCACCTACCCTACCCCAAAAAAAAACGGTTGGGTTCTGTGGCAACTCTGCCTGGATATAATTATAAATTTCACTTGAATGTAAAATTCTATCTATACCCATAAACTGATAAACTCAGGTGACTCCAAGAATAGATAAATTGAAAAGTAAAATCAAATTCTTGCCGGAAACTAATTTTTTTGTGGTGGTAAAAGTATCTAAACAAAGTCGCCTGTTTTTATCTACACTGATATACTTATGTTCAATTCCAAAACATGCTAAAATATTTGTGACATTATCTCTTCACAAAAAACTCCAATTTGGACATTTCCAGCACAAATAGAATGCCTAGCAGGCAACAAAGTTTATCCTTCAATATTCCATGAAAAAACGAAAGCAGGCCAGACATCTAATCACTACCATGAACAATGAAACTTCTTATCTAATTCACTTTTCCCCACATTCTTTTGCATATTCGTTTCCATTTATCATAATGTCGAATTTTCCACACACAAAAAAAATGACAATAACATGTAGCGGTCGTCAAACCACTAAAGCGAAAAAGTGACATGGATTTCACAACACAAATAAAATGTACACGATAAACATTTGAAATTTATTTCCGTTTGTAATTAAAATTGAGTGTGCACTATCCGAAAAAACTCGTTTGAAAAAGGAACAATATAAACTTAGTGGAAAGACTTCTTATCGCACTTTGTTTGGAGATAGGGGGCTATGACAAAAAAACCGCAAATATGGGGCTACTTTTTAATTGCATTCTATTTAGCAGACAATTTGGTCTAATTAATGCAAAACCGTTTCCTTGGTGCATTACCATATTTTCAGGTCAAGGCGCTGGAAAAGTCTACCAACTTGCAGTGTAGTTCGAAATGGGTTTGTCAATAAATGGATTCAGCGTTTTTGAACGATTAACAATGCCCTCCGAAATCTTTCCCAGCATCGTTTTCCGTACTTCCGTACTTCCAAATTATTGAAATATATTCGCGAATTTATTTTGAGAATGACAATAACTAGCCATAACCTGTCAATGGTTCCGTTGGTCGATTTCCACGGAGTGCTTTCGCATACCTCGATTTGAGTGATGATGAATGAATATTAATTCAATTGGCTGCACCGCCACAACCCGTTGACGAATTTCGTGAACGTACTCGTGCAAATAGCAAAAATGGATAGGTTTCCACTCAAGCACCAACGTATCCAAGTCACCTTGAACATACGGTATATCTAGATTCAGTCAGGTGAATTTAAGTTTTGCATCCAAGGCTTATAGATGGATTCTGTCGATTCCATGGCGGAAAGCCCGCATTTGGGTATGGCGAAAAATCAACCATATAAATATAGGCATATGCAAGCGTACTTAAGTCGATCGAAATATGTTAAATTCATTCCAGCTGACTTGAAATGCACAAAACCCGCCCGTACTCTGCTGCTTTTAACGTAAGCCTGTGGGTACCAAAAGTGTCCTATGTTTCCAAAGTGCACACGAAAGTGACAACTTTGACTTACTTTCGCACTACGTGCTATAAATAATTCAGTAGGCAGCATTTTTATTAGCGGATAATAGTTTATGGCGAATAGACTTAGCCGTGCACTAAGTGGCTGCTTCAGAGGCAAGTGGAAAACCAAAGACCAACGCGGTAGCAACCAAAAGACCTACTGGTCACAACGTCAGAAGTTAATAGCTGGCAGCCGTAAATGGACAGCAATCTTGACGTTTTAGATGAATGACTCGCAAGGTGTTTGCCATCTTCAAATCAAACTGAGACTTCTATGTCAAGAAAACGCAATTTATGGGCCCCTCTTCAGGGAAACTTGTTCAGGATAGACTTGAAATCATTGGAATGTATCTACAGCATCCAACTTTCTTCCTTTTAGATGTTTTTGGTTGAACTGTCAAATGAACCAAGAATTTCCCAAGAACTGCATAGTTGATTTGATTTGCAGACGTTTGGCAAGGTTGGACACCACTACTCTTCAGCAGAATTCATACTAACTACTGGGCTGATTATATTCAACTTTCGATTATTGCATGTTTTCATGACTCCATGCCTTTAATTACGGTCTTAGTGAGTTTGGCTAATGCCAGTACAAGCGGTTGGTTCTGGCCACCATTATCCAAATTTAAGTAGCCGGTTCATATCACCAAACTCAATATGTGAGCGCTTTTTCGGTGGAATGGTTTGGCGGCCCAAACGTGCCATTAGTCTTGCACTATTTCACCTAACACGATATCGAGCTCTAGACATTATAATTGATGCCGTGTTTGGTGACAATTTCAATTAAAATCGAGCCCGGCCGCCTTGGTCAAAAAGGTGAAATGCCGCATTCGGTCGCAATTATTTATAAACAGATCTGCAGTTTATGGCGTTGCAAATTTCAGATCAAATATTTAGATAAAGTATGCGCTACAGTTATTGCAAACATTCTACTTTTATTGGGAAGGAAACGTCAGCGTTTCTCGTTAATTCGATTTTTTTTGGGAATTCGAAATACAATGTTGCCACGGTTTGGACAACGGAAAATTGATGGACAGCCCAGATTTTTTTCAAAGAAGCCCAGTTCCATCCTTATTCAATGGTAAAAGGAAAGTATAAAACTATTGAAAACATTCTGAATTAGAAATGGAAAAGTCTGAACTTGAAATGGAACACTCTGAAATTCGCTTGGAAAAGTTTAGAAATTTCTGAAATTGGTTTGGAAAATTCTGAATTTGATTTGAAAAACCTATGTACGTAGCATAAAAGGGTTCTTAAATCCTGAGACTAACACATACATTCCGCCATGATTACCATACTACCATGTTTTTCGATAGAACCAAGTATTAGAGGATACATGCCAAAATTTCATGGCATTCGGTCTAATAGTTCTTGAAATATTGAAGGTTAAGTGCCGATAGCTTTCTGTTTGTTTAAACAATGGAAAAAAACGAATTTCGCGTGTAAATTAAACACTGATTGAAATAATAAAACTTGTTGTTTCTTTTTCGTTGGTGTGGGTATTTATTCTTGCAAATACCGATATTTCGGGAACCACTTGTTCCCTTCATCAGTGCAAACAAGTTTTTTTTTTTTGTTTGCACTGATGAAGGGAACAAGTGGTTCCCGAAATATCGGTATTTGCAAGAATAAATACCCACACCAACGAAAAAGAAACAACAAGTTTTATTATTTCAATTAATTAATCGTTGGAAACACCGCATAATTTCACTCTAATTAAACACTGTTTTTTAATGGAAAAAATACCGTCCAGGGGTTGGAAAAGTGCCCATAGAAAGCAACTATTTGCGATAGTATGCGAATTTTAAACGTGATCAAACATTTACCGAAGACGCAGTGTGCGCAGGACGGACGCTCAATCGAGCTGGCTGCGCCGAAAACATCAAAAGTCATAAAAATCGTTATATCCGATCGTAGAGCGAGGTTGGGGGACATAGGCAGGATCCTGAAGATACCAAAGGGACCTGGGTTCAAAATTGTGCATGACAATTTGGATATGGAAAATGTTGTTCCTAGTGGGTGCCGCGTTAGCTTACAGTGGAGCAAAACCAACAACGAATTGATGATTTAGAACGCTGTTTGCAGCTGTTTACGCGGTATAGAAAGGATTCTTTGCGCCGGTGTATAACAACGAAGGAAACGTGTATGTATCATTATACTCCAGAGTCAAAAAGAGCGTCAGTGAACGGAGAAGAAAAGGCGAAAGCTGGCCAAAGCATCCGAGGACATAACAGTCAGTAGGCAAGGTCATGGCCTCCGTGTTTTGGGACATTCATGGAATTTAGCTTTTGGACTTTCTTCCGAAGGGCCAGACGATCAACAGCGACTACTACATTGAATTATTGGATCGATTGGTTGACGCAAGCAGGAAAGGCCTCACATGGAGAAGAAAAATCCGGTGTCTTACCAGGATAATGCGTCGATTCACAAATCGATGAAAACGGTGAGGAAATTGCACGATTTGCGTTTCAAATTGCTCCTACGCCCCCCATATTCACCAGATCGGAACCCATCTGGCTTCTACTTGTTGACAGATTCCAAAAGGGAGCTCCAGGGAGAGAGAAGCTTATTTGCCGGCTAAAGACACAGTGTTTTTCAAGAAAGGCATCGAAAGTTTAGAATAATACTGGGATGATTGTGTCACTAAGGAAAGCGAATTTTGCAAAAGAATGCGTTTTTATTGGTTAGTCTCGGGGCTTAATGACCCATGTGTTATATTGCGGGAAAGACTGATTCCCTTAATCAATGAATTTGCTAGCTTTTTGAAGTTGTTGCCGTTTGATAGTTAAATGATTTTTTTAAAAAAGAGATTGAGGTTAAAATGGAAAATTCCTGCTAAAGCTAACTCAACCCGAAATTGATAAACTCCTCACACAACTGGTGAAGTCCATAAATTGAAAAAAATTGTGAAAGGTCAGGAAGTTTCTGAGAATATTCGTCGGATTGTGACACGAGTGCAGGGCCCAAGAAGCCGAGCTGTGCCAATGTAGAAAAGGGAAAAAATCAGAGTAGAGTCAGACGAAATGTCCGAAGGTAGGTAGATAGTTGGAAAATTTGGCGGCCTTCTGCAGAAGAGTGATGCTTGACCAGAGGTGATTGGTGCAGTTACCGAGAAAGTTATTTTGCAGTACACCGGTTTTCTAAGCAGAATAGCTTAGCAGTTTGCCATGCTTAGTGGCTAGGTGGAGCGACTAGCTGTTGCCAAGAGCGGCCATATGAGCCCTCCCGTGGCTTTCAGGCTGTAGTCGGGGGAAGGGAATGAGGTAAGTAGCCAGTGTTCCGCGGGTGATGCCGAAACCTGTGGAAACGAGGTTTGAACAGCCGAAACAAGGAGGTCCCAACGAAAAAAGTGGCGCAGGTAGTAATGTGCCAAGTGGCGCCTGCGATGGGAGTTAGGATTCGCACAGTGAATCCGAAGAAGTCGGGGGGGGGGGGGGGGGGGCCCTTCGAGAAAAAGAGAAAATCACGGGCTGGAGGTGGCAGTGGCCTAGAAGTTAGCGCCGTCATATATGATGTGCATTGTTGCATTAGGGAGGATAAGGCATGAATCACTTGGTGGACTAGATGTCCTTTGATCGATTCAAAAACGAGGCTCAGAACGTTAGTCGCCCAATACGATTGGGAGACAACCCTGTTATCGTGGGTGCATCTGCTATCGTTGACAATTGACGTCCATCATGGTGTGTACATCAAGTGGTTTAACTACCGAGTCAGGTCGTATGAATTCCTCCCTGCTTGCCTTAGATGTTTAGGGAACTACCACAGGGTGTAGTTTGAATTGCGCTAGCGAAATAGCATTGGTATTGCGATGTTGTGAAACCCTAGCCAGTTAGTAGCACGCGAATGTTCCCTGACAGAGGGTCTGCCAAGGTAGTCATTGTCATAAATGATACGCGTCTAGATTGCGCCTGCGGTGAGAGTCTTACTAATGAGTGTTGGCATATTGTCTCGACCACGGTGCATTTGGGAAGGTGGCTTTGCCCAAGCATGTACTATCCGCCTACAGATAACTTGGAGCTATATATATCGCGTACTTGGATGAGATCTCCTGGGCATGCACGCGAATGCGGTCCCACTTCGAGATATTGAGATATTGTTCGAAATGCTGTGGAGACACGATCTGCTCTGTTTGAATGTTACTTCAAATGTTTATATGTTTGAGAGATCCAGAGGCATCAATGATATTGGCATTACGTGTGTGAATGTTGTAGCAAAGCCATGGACACGGTTGGATGGATGTAATGTCAATGCCATATTCTTATAGATTATGCTGGTGTGACTCTGAGTGCCAGTCCCCCATTTACACCAATACTCCTCCTCATTCCTCTTGAATTGAATAATTTCATGGGCATAGATGACTTCTCGTTGCCACCAGGTACCTCTAATATGGTTCTGAAGGATATTTACCACCTGGATTCTCCACCGGTAGAAACTGTGTTAGCTTCTCTCCACATCTTTGCAAGCATGCCTTCCAAATATATAGATGCCGGCGAACCTGAACGGTCAAATTATGCCAGTCTTTCTAGTTTTCTTTTTGGCAGTGCCATTGACAAACATTGCAACTATCTCCCAAGTGCAAGAGCTAGATAGAAAATGAATAGCAAAATACATCTACTGAAATACCATATGTTTCCCCCCCCCCTCTGATTTCTGGTAATAAGATTCACTGTTCTATGCATATTCACTGTTCCTCCACTATTCTAGGTCGGCCCAATCAACGCCCACCTTGAGGTAGCCAGTTCCATTTCCTGGCATAATCCGCAAATGAGTTGTCGCCTTTTGTTAAAATACCAACTGTTATCTCCGTTTTCTGATTAACACGCCCTTGTGCATCTGATCATTAAAATTCGTTTGTCCACCCAATGTAGCATAAGGCAGTCCTATTAAAAATAATATATAACTTTTGTGAAATCTTCTGAAACCTGATTTCCGCTCCGAGGGTACAAAGTGTGCAAACTCCTCCCAGAATAATATCTTTTAAGCCCGTCCCGTTCGTCAGAGGAGGGTGTTTTATAACTGAAAATCCCTAATTAATCCTTAACAGAAAACTTCGACCAATCTGCATACTTCAGTCTTTCCAATACTTCGTATCGCATGACAGTGGGCTGTTCTTCCAAAACTACAAGAGAGCACTAGAGCCTATGTGGCAGCTTAAGAGTTACCAGGAATTTTTGTAACTTTCTAATTGGCTTAGGATGACACGTTTTCGATCCAGTGAAGAATACCTCTATTGCCATGCATGCACCGAATATGGTGACTAAAAAATTCAATGAATCAAATCCACCATCACAGCTACATTGACGAATAGGGGGGGGGGGGGGGAGTCTTCTCCACTGGATTTCGACAAAGAGAGGGCAATATTCCATTTGTTCCTTCCCATCGATGACGCGGACTCGGATGGAATGGACAGCAGGAGCGTTTGAGATGTTCCCTCTGTTGTTGTGGCTCCCATTGAACGGGATGATTGGAGCCCAGCAAACGACTAGATAAACAATTTAGCATTAGCAGATGTAGATTTCTTTTTGCGTCTTCATAGTCCTCCAACTCAAAAATTTTTTGATTGACGAGATTTTCCAAAATCTACGGTAATTCTTATGTAGATCGGCTGGCAGCGTAATAAGAAGAGACCCCGGACTCATGGTGAAAATTATGCAGAGTCCCTTCAAGTCCAAAATAAACGTAATTTGAATAAAATCGGTATTCCCAAGTCTCCTGAGAAAATTCTAGATCTGGCGGAAATCATCCCCCTTCTTATCTATCTTTCAAGGGGTTTGCTAGCAGCTTTACGTATATATCTGTATGCAGCAGTTTTTGACTTTGGCTTTTTATCTGTATCCGAGCTTTACCTGCATACTTGGACCTTTTTCATCTTCCTTCCACAGATAGATTTACCAAGAGAGGGAGCCTACATTGAAGAGTACATGTATAATTAAGAAAAATAAAATCGTTAAAAATCAATGGAGAAATAGTTCAGTAGACCCTGAAGTTATGAACGATATTAAGAGGTTCCAAAGGTGTCTATTAAATCTGTATTGAATAACCCACTTGCTGCTTTTTACTGGCACTATAATTGGTTAAAGCTATATTCCATTCGGCTGCATACAAATAAATTCATATCGAAACTAAACATGACGTGGTAATGCTAATATAAACATTTATTTTGCGTTACAGCACCTGTAATCCCCATAAATCCCTGTAAATACCGGCAACTGTTCTCAACCCCCACTAAACTTGTTTTTCTTCAACGCCTTGGAAAAGTCTTGGGACCATACCTTAACAGCTTTAAGTCTAGATAACTCTATCTGTAGCCTCGGAATGTAGATACTCCTAATCAATCAGTAAAAGTAAATTTCACAATCAAATCAGTACTCATTTAAGGAGTACTAAAGGTTATATAATCTTTTCGAATGACCTCCTTCCCGGCGAACCTCTTAAGCAAAATAATTAAACACCGCCCTAACCGTGATGCACACTCATTACCAACACACACATATGTAGTAGACAACACCATCTTCCAAGGTGTAATAATTTTCTTCATTTCATCTTATAATTTTTTTCTGATAATATTCCATTGCAAAGAAATTTTTATTATTTCTATTTTTCTAGAGAAGGCCACCAATATCAGATTATTAATCTTTGATTTTTTTTTCTTGGTTGAGTGCTGAAATAGCTTGCATAATACACTTAAAATTACACAAATGTATTTTGTTAGTAGTTGTTATTTCGCTGCTTAACTGCAAAGAGACTTGACCGACATTTTTGGGTTTTTTTCTGCTTCTCTTCTGCTATTGCATGAAATTGAATATGGAATGTTGTTAATTAGGGAATTTGATAATTTCTGTTTTTGCTGTTATGCGGGCAAAAACTTTTTTGATGAGTTCAAGTGCATTGGAGAATCGGCAAATTGCAATGACTACTTTAGATTATGTTCGGTTTTGAAAGATTAGACCAGGGTCTGCGCAGGGATGCTCCATGGAAATTGATTGGGTAATGTATTGGATATGTACCTCAAAGTGCAAGTAACGATATTAGATTTTTATTACTTTTGTTATGAATATAGCCTATGGCGAAATTAGTAGAAACTTTCCTTTTTTGGGAGAATAATTAATAATGATTTCCATTTATCATCCAAACATCAAATGCTGCACAGAGGTAACATCTCGGAGAAATTTCAGGTCCAAATTGGAGTCTACCAAAGCTGCATTTCCTCGCCGATATTATTTCTTGTTGTTATTAGTGACGTTCTTCATGCTCCCTTATTCGAAAGATGCGGAGGGTTTCAACGGACCATGAAATCTCAAACACCTTGACTACCATCATGGCATCTGCTTGCTCTCTCACTGGGTTATGGCGTTTTCCCAAGTGGCTTTGAATTTGGAGAAAGGGGCAACTAGAAGCGGATCGAGAACAAATACCACCAAAACTCAAGTTCTCAACCTGACGGGTCAACGCCCTCTCCCCATCGGTTTTGGCAAACGTAGCACAAACGGCGAAAATTTTTCTTCATTTGCTTACTTTTCCTTGCTAGTCTGTGGCGCAGCAGGGTTAACATGTTGTTAATTCGATTGATAGTTGCCACCACCGGTGTTCTTCGTGGCGGAGTAGGCCTTGATTTGTGGAGAAAAATAATTGAAGTTCAAAAGTTGATTTTGACATTTGAATTTCAAGAAAGCAGTTCTAATGTTGATGCAATGTTAATTTCTACTCATTGAAATTAAAGTAGATTATGGTTCACTTCGGTGGCAGCATTTTGATTCCGAATCGAAAGCAGTTGCTAGCGATATTCGTATCCAATATCTAGAAGAAAATTACAATCAAGTCTTGTCAAAACTAAAGTGGTGACCCCGACCTTGCTTAGCATACCAAGCGTATACAAGTAAGGTGGGCAGAAAGGTTAAGAACACACCTCAATATTCCCAAGTATCATTCGCACGTTTCCAGGATAAGCATCTAGACATTGTGGTATCGTTTCCTTCATTACACGGATCCATCTGCACGCTCACGATCATAGACCAGAGGTCATATTATTGATTGATGCAATAGAAACGATATCCGCGGAGTATCATATATACTGGATTAACTGACTTGAAGCCCCGGTCACCATCACTACAGATCAAGGATCATAGCTGGAATCAGTGCTATTGAAATTCTTACTGCTATTTATCGATTACTACCACAAATGATCGCTTACTATCTGGCAGAAAATAATACGGTAGAACATCTACACCCAAGACTTGAAGTGGGCCTCTGGGTACTGCTCGGCTCCGGGCAACAGCCAACGGGGACTTCAAATGCTCAGTAACTGAGCTAGTTTATGGTGTTACTCTGCGCATACCGGGCGAATTCTTTGTCATCGTTGACATCCTAATCCCCATCCCCACATAGTCGTCGGGCAACTTACAGAAAACAAAGTAAAAACCCAGACCAGTAATCGTCGATCACTACCGTACGGGTGTATCATTCGTTTACATGTATACATGCTTTTGCATGTCAGGACGGAACTAAAAAGTCCTTAAAACGTCCCTACTCCGGCAAAATCTAACCATAGTTTGCATCAACGTGGGGTAAAGGAAAGCAATGATCCCGACCGAAAATCTTAAGCCAACGCACATCCTCAACCGAGAGTTTCCTGGATCATTAGACTTGCAAAATATTCAGAAAACAAGGTTCAAATCCTTCAACACCTGGAGGAATCATCAAGATATACTGAATGAAGACAGCTTCCCAGGAATCAGTGTAATTCGACAGGACGAGCGGCGCATCCTGGGGAGTACTGTAGACCACAAACCTCTTCAAACATCTTTAAAGTTAAAATTTTGTTTAAGAATCGAGGGATTCCTAAGTCGCCATCCACTTAATGACGCACCGGACCAGTTGGATAGCAACATGCTTTCTCGGTTGTGGTCCACGGAACCTTCATCCTTAGGGAAACGATCAAAATTTTGGAAAAATACGTCGAAACATCAACGAGGTTGACAGTTTTACGGTCGCCAAAATTTCCAAACGGAGAGGAGAGGATTAAGTTCTACATCGTCCTAGGGGATTTTTACCGAGGACTTGCAAATGCCACTAAATTTAAATGCAGCCAATGGAAATGCGATTGTGATCGTGAACAAGGAGGAAAACAACAAAGCAGTCATGGACAAGTTGACTAATGGAAACTTACATAAATTGGAAGAGAGAGTCGATGAAACGAGTTAAAAGGACGATCAAGGAAAACATGGAAACCCATCAACGGTGTAAATGTCCAATACGTTTGCAACCCTTCTGAGGATGATGAGGGGATGGGGCTTTTAGTGCTGCCTCTTGAGCCTAGTTAAAAAATAATTAATTAACCATCAATTTAATCAAAGATTCAGGAGTGAGTGGCCAACTAATTACTTCGCCATTTAAATATTCAGCCAATTTGTCAAATAAAAATAGTGGCCAAGACTTTTTTGATTTAGGTTGTAAGCACTAAGAAAGGAACAAATGGTTCCCAAAATATCGATCGTCAAACTAGTGGAAGACGGGCGACTCACCAGGACCCAAGCAAAGCAAATAAGGTCAAATGTAAAAACGGTTGTCATTGTCACTTTTTGTATTTGTAGAATTGTGCACTGGGAATTTGTTCTAAAAAGTTAGACCATTAACCAACAATCTTATTTGGAAGATTTAAGAAGCCTGCGAGAAGTTATATGGTGGAAACCATGAGAACTTTGGGGATGATTTGATAGGTTCGTTCCTCTCAACAGCGGCCCCGTAGACAAGGCGTTATGAGTGAATTCTTATTTGGCTCCTTAGGAGGTTCTTTCGTTCCACACCCTCTGTATTCGGCGGACCCAACTCTACGCGGACATAAAACTGTTATTAGATAGACGTTTTGATTTCGTGGAGGCGGTCGAAAAGGCTGCGGAACGGAGACTGGATATCAAAGTTTGAGAGTTGCAAAGGTGCAAAAGAAGACTTGACAAGTGCATAGTATCTAATGGATGGTACTTCGAAGTTCGCTAAGGGAAATATTCTTCTTCGTATGAGAGATCTCGTCACAAAAAAGAATAACAATTATTCTGGTAAATTTTTGGATCCAGTGTTCAATTCATTTGCAGTGGCGATATGCAGGCGACATGCGGGGTTTCACGAGCTTTTTCAAGAAATGGGAAAAAGTAGTTGGCCTAATTCTTCTTCTCCCAGAATATTCTCCAGCGGAAATTAAATAATTATTGAGCATTTTTATTGTATTATTAACCTTAATGACATAACTTTGTATGTAATTGTTGCTAATATCCCTACTCCGCCTATTTATGTCTGAAGAAAGTCTATCTGAGGTTCATTATCCGGGGATACGAGAAGTGAATTTCATTGAAACTAACAATAATTAATAGAGCAATATAGTATTTTAAATGGGATCACACATCACGTGATCCTGAAAATGTTTGATTAATGAAAACAGTTTCCACAAGGGTCCTTAATGACATGGATGACATTAACTTACCCTGCCATTCGTAATCATACTCTCTTGCCTGCATTATTTCATAAAATAGCAATGAGGTGCCAAGGTACATGTCCATTAAGGAAGTGTTGTTTTTGCTGGCGGTGGTGTTGAGTTTGATTCCATACAGCACATGAGTGCCATTAAATTTGCCCATGGTGTATTGTCTAAAATCTGAAATTACCAGCACCTCAACACCAACATCAGATTAATATTATCCTTCATTAGCATTTCGACTGCACTGTAGTGCGAAAGGAGGATTATCACTTAAAATCACAGGGAGTTAAATTTTACGACGGTGTTCAGGTGGCATACTCCAAATAAACCGGGATCCTTCGAAAGCCCTAGCAGAATCCTAGGGGTAACTATTAATAATTACGATATATAGCAGCATAATTATCTTCGGAACAATAAAGACAAAATATTGCCCTTTCAGATCCATTTGCGCTCCTGTGCAATTTCAGGGAGGTAACAGTAAGATTGTTAGCAATTCCATGCCACTTCGCGAGTTAATTTAGGAAGGAGACGAGATTTTTGTCACACATGTCTTCTTAATGTTCCGTTTATTAAATTTCCGGTTAGACCGTGCAGAACATCGATATAGGACTATAGACAAAAATGAGAACCACTTAATCAAATGTTACAAAATCTTAAGGTCATAATTAATAGGATAGTGGAGCTTTTTTTATTTTAATATAAAATGCTGTAAAAAAATTAAAAGGGAACATTTTTTAATGAAACGAAATATCACGGTCCTTTAACTATTAATTAAGACTTATCCTACGAGTGCTTTGTCTGTATTACCATAAACATTCAAGGAATACATAAGTCAGTTTTAGCAGGCAGATAGATATTCAATCCGTTTAAAAGATATTATTTCTTTGTAAATCCTCAAAAATGAAATAAAAAGCATAATTTAAGTATTTGCATCATCTGAGGAGCGGAGTCCTTAAAGGCAAGTTGCTTGTTAAGTCAAGCTGGATTAGTAATCTGTATCTTCTGTCTCTTTTTCAATAAAGAACCGAAAATCTAGGATGGCAGATTTACAATATATTCATGAATTTTCTAAGAATGGAACTGGCCTTGTTCCATCTTGATCTTATTATCTAATTGTGGTTACTTAAAGCCTAAAGAGAAAGGAAAATTAAATCTGGTTCCGTTTCAGAGAATTCATTATTCAAGATCTACGAATATAACGCAAATTAACTTGGTCTACTGATATGAAAGAGCAAATTAATGGCCGGGTTTTTCACCATTTAGGGGAAATAACTTTAGCGTCATAAGATTGTATGAGTCGTAAATTAGTATGTTGTATAAATTGTATTGAGATGGTAAAATAGATTAATTAGATTTGAATGCAGCTTGGTAGTATATAAAATTGCTGCGCTTCCTTGTAGTTATAGCATGGTGGTATATAAAATTTGGTCTTTAAGACTATGCATGCAGTTTGTTTAAAAGAAGTCGGACACCGGAAACTCAGCGCATCAGGTATAGAAGGTTGTGCGTTTTGATAGACATTTAGGTGCACCACGCATAACCGCAAGAATTATTTGATGAAAATAGAAGTCGAAATTTAGAAGATTTATCTGAACAGTTAAATGTTGGCAAATCACGGCTCAAAAACAAGCAACGGGGTATTATATCAACTGAAGAGGAGTGATATCGGCAGACGGTGAGTAACCTGCGTGATGCTCTTGAATGACACAAAAAAAAAATTTATGTTAGATTGTCAATGGCACTGAAAAATGGACATACTACAATAACTCTAAACAGCGGAAAAACATACAAAATATCATGTCTCATCGTTCAATATTTTCGCCTTCCGCTTTCCTCCAGCCGCCAACAATTTGATCAAACAAAGGATTCAGTAGTGTATAATAGTCTCCTTATCCTCACATTTTTTTATCGCTTTAGTTTTCCCAATTATATTATATTATATATATTATATAAATACAATACTTAATGCTTCAACTAATTATTTGTTTTTTATTTTGTAGACAATCCAACAACTGGTCCCTTTCCCTTAAATTTCATATTCAAATTTCAATTAAACCGTTTCAATTTATTTTCATAAATTTGTTCATATTACACGTTATTGAGTGCAAGCAAGCGATTGTTCCTGGCTGAGGTGAATGAACTGCCGCACACTTCAGCATCCGTGTATGTTACCGCTGACTCTGAGCCGACATGAACTTTTAAGTCGGAGCCCATAGACTGGGGACGAAATTAGCGGGACCAAGACCGGATGACCGAGGAGCAGCTGATGGGCTGGATCGGATCAGTTCAGTTGTGATTTGAGAGAAAGAGCGTACGTTGTTTGAAAATCGATAATTTTGTGCAAATAAATCTGAGTCAAAGAAGAAGTGAAATCGTTCATATTCAGCCGTTAATGCGGAAACCAGATTGGAGCCAAGTTCTGGGAAATCATCTACTCCTATCATAGTGATATGGAACGTAACAATGTCAACTATATCCGTGTTAGGTGCCGTATTGGTAGAGGACCGTTCCGTCACATTTTCTAATCAGATAATTTGGTTTCGGACAATCCGGTGCAGGTAATAACTGGGCCAAAGGACCTTACACAAAAGGGCTGAATTAGCTGATTCAGTATTGGAGGTTGTACAACAAGGAAATCACAGATTACAGAAACGTGAGTTTTGAAAAGTAATTTTTAGTTCGCTGGCTTGCACTTTGGTTTCAGTTTTATTGTGGCGATTAGTGATTTCGAAGGAGGTCTATCAAAGGGCATTGCGTGCGCTGCGAGTTGATGTGTCCATATTGACTTTTTCCATATAACGAAAAGAGCTCCGCGCACGAAATTTAACTGAAAGTAAAAGTACAATTTCGCTTAATTTTCCACACTTGAAGGTATGCAGCGGGAAAAGTTGGGCTTTTGCCTGCTTATACTCATTATACCCCACTGTTAGCTGTGCTGTTTCGTGCCCAGGACAATCCGTCTTCGGTTCTGTCCAGGACAAGAACAGGTACGTGCTCGGCGGAAACGTATCTTCAATTTATTCATAAATAATCCAAATGTGTGTATTGACTTTTTACAGCCCCATGTAGTCGGACTACCAACTAAACACCTCCCCATCGTCAGTGAGCTAGCCTGGAACCGTTTGTCACATTACTTCGGGCTAGTCCCCGAACTCTCCCGCCTTGCGGAGCCTTCAAATCAGAGAATTCCTTTCACCAACGGGAGGGGAGAGGAGGAAGGGAACTGTCAGTTCAAGGAACCCCCTGCCATCCGACTCTTCCACCGGTCGAATTCTATCTTCGTAGTAACGAGAAGGACCTTCACGTAATGGGCAACACGGTTCCATCTGTCAGTAGTCCTCAGCATCTCTTCGACAATGTTGTCGGGAGAGAGATGGAAGCGCTCAAAGAATCCCCCCGCCCCCTCCCCCCGAGGAAAAAATGGAAGCATTAAATTCGCGCTTTCTAAATATTTGAGTTTGTGGATATTCCCGCTTTATCGCAGCATTAGGGTCTTGAGTATTTCCGGCTCCACGCTCGAAGTTGACCCGGTATCCGTTTCTGATCTAACTTTACGGGATATCCTACTTTTAGTTTCCTGTGCGCATCCATTAAAAGACACGTGCGATTTGGATTAACTACGCGGGGGGGGACTGCAATGTCTAAGGTGTTGCTAGTACAGCGAAAAGCATCTGTCAACGAGGCTGTTGAATAGAGCTACCGTATTTGTTGACAGACGTTCACGCTCAATTTTGCAATTTTTTTTAGGTTTTGAGATAACTCTACTCTTCAAGTCCAATTTGGCCATCTCAGTTAGTCTAAAAGGGAGGGGGGGGGGGTGGTTGAAAAGGAGTAATTCTCTTCTTGGCCTGCTTCGTCACAACTGCTGATCCATCTTTTTACAATGTCTTCTTCTTACACCAAAATACTTTTTGCCTTTGTGATCCTCTGTTTGGGATACTTTACCATTGCATGGAATAAATTAGAAGCAATTAATTTCCTTACGTACTTTGTTAGTAATGAGCTCAAGGCAAAGGGCGAAACCCAAAAACTCTTGAGTTTAATTCTTAAGTATTTTCCTGACTGGCAACTAAACAATGCAGCTTCCGATATTAAGCTCCCAGCTTCTTTGCTAACAGCTCTAAATCAACTGAATCTATATTGTTTCCGAAAAGTACAGATTTCTACTTTGAGTTCACTGATTTCTGTACCTCAACTACGTTAATAGTCGCCAACAACCACAAAATAGCTTTCAACCGCTTAGCCAGTTTGTGGAAACTAAGGCTCTAAAAGAAGATAAGCGTGTCACATCATGTCAGCTAAATTGGTCGCCGTCGAAATAGGAACGTAAGCCGGAAGGGATTGTAAAAAATATTCATGAACTGAATCCCTGCGGTACTCCTGAATTGACTGGCAAGAGATTGGCGCATTTATCTTTGACTGCTCTCACGGTTCTAGGATAACCAACCTATCAATTCGTAGCGATGCCATTTGGTCTTTGTAACGTACCCCAAATTATGTAGAGACTAATGAATAAAGACAGCCTGCACATCTGTGGCATTAGCAATTTGTGTATCTATATAAGGGTAATCATTAAAGAGACCTTATATCAGTATTTTTTGCTGAGGGTATCTCTGTAAGAGATATGTTGATTTGAGAGCGAATATGTGGAAAAACAAATTTATCCTGAAGGTGGCCCAATTTTTGGAGTATATCATCGACATTGAGCACAAATGTAACTATCACTGGTAATGACTTCGAGAATATTTTACATATGTAAATCCCCACACTGCAAGACTGGACTGCACAAAGGACCAACTTTGACAGCTTTTCCCTCAAAAATTTATATCTCGATTTAGGGACATTTCATGGCCTTAGTGATCATCAGGTCTGACCCCTACTTTTTGCCGTGGAGGTAGTTTAGCACTCCGGGGAACATCGTAAAGCAAGCATGAACAGTTTCTTGTGAAGTGAGCGAAGTAGCCCCTGTTATGCTCCAGCATACAACACAAAATGCGATGAACAAGGTACACGGAAAACAATGTAGCGTCACTTCAGACTTGAGATGAATTGTTGCTCAGCTACAGAATCCCTTATCCATTTGCCTCAGGGGTGAAAGGTTGTCTTAGGCTGAAACAAAATTGCCTATAAAGATACAATATGATAAGTGAGGACCCACTCAAAGTTAAATAAAGTAATTACAGGATAACAACCCACACACTTCACAGTTACCTCCATTATAATAAGTGGATCTACATTCAAAACTCATTTCGGTGAGGAAGAATTTCTCTCTATACATATTTCTTACAACCCCAAGAATCTTAGATGCTATCATCAACACATAAAGCTTCTCTATGGAAACTCCTAAAAGACTAAAGACAGGTAGCTGATCCAATATAAAGCTCTCAATTTGCTAACCTATAATTTGTTTGTAGGAAAAAAAATTAATTATACGGAACACAGCTCACATCCACCTCCAATGGCTGTTATGCAACCATCAGTCTTCATCTTTCGTCTTTACAGGTGACCATTCAGCCAACCACATGCTTGCTTGCGAGAATTTCCTAGAAACGAGATTTACCTGATGATATCGTAGTAATTAGAAAATATTTGTTGTGCTTAAACGATTTACAGCGGACGCGCTATTACTTCTTATTTTCTCTAATCATTTTGCTTTGTGATTTTCTGTAATTGTTGTCTGGTTTTATAAGTTATTTTGTTTCTATCTGAATAGGTAAAATCGATATTATTGTGGGGGTTTGTTATATAACTGTATGTGAACCGGATAAATAATAAACGTTTTGAATGGTTGCAATGTGATACTTTTAACGGCAATGAGGCTTTAATTGGCATAAGTGTGTATTGGCATGAATTGGTAAAATTTGTTCTGTATTTGCGGTTATAATTTCTAGCAAGAAAGTATCTTTAGTTTACAGCAAGATGAGCTTAGAGTAAAGCATAACCACAAAAGCAACCATCAGCCTTCGAGGCCTTTATATTAATTCTGCTATTGGGTTTGCTTCCCTTTAAGGTTTTGTATCAAGGAGTGGGTTGTTAAATCTTACTTTGATCATAAAGTCCATTATATTCATCTATATAAAGGGGGCTGAAATGTGCGCTACAAGTAAAATGGACAGAATGACCATCCGGGCTGACTAAAGACAGACACCAGAGCAGAACTATCCCAAAATATGAAAAAATTGCGAAAAGCGAATGTGGGGGCTTATCAGCACCTAACTGCAATTCAACTGCAGTGGCCCGTTGGTCACCCGCTAGCTTGAGTCAATGCCAGTTAGGGGTTGGGGGGACACGTTTATTGGGTCTGATTTAAAAAACAAGAATTGCGCGTCGGTTTATAAACTGCGATTGATAATGGCCCAAAGATGAGAGAATATGAAAGGAAAAGTGGGGGAAGCGATATGGTGAATGTCTCACCATATGCATTAACATGACTCGATACAGGCGATTGGCAATAGCAACATCGAATTTTACGCGCTGATGGGGCATCAACTAGAGGTGCTAATGTTGCTTTACAAAATTAAGTTTTTCCTCCATTAGGTCAATTTCAAATAAGCACGTCGGTGAGAACTTCTAAGTGACACTCATTGTAATTTGGTACCTAAGTAAATCAGGTCAAGACTCAACGAGAGAACCTTTTGAAGTCAATCGGCAAATTGTAGAGCAGGGCTTCGTATTACAGCTAGATTATACTTGGAGGGAAGTCGTAGAGTCAAACTTTAGGGAATTCAAATAGGTTATCAAAATTGAACCATAAAAATGGCAAAGTCAATTCAAACGACCTTAATTGCTAAGTCATGTAATATCGGCCAACGTAGGTGCTATAAATATGTATCGAAAAAGAGTGTCTGGATGTCTTAACATTTTATTGAGGATTGTTCCAGCAGCAACCACTAAAATGACGATGGTCAGCACATTACCCCAATTAGAAGGCGTTAATATTGCTGACAGTCATTTTAGCAGGACCGCACCACTGTACCACGCAGCGGGCAATACAATTAATTTGTTTAAGGAAACATTTGACGGCCAATTAATTCCACCTTCGAATGGTACATCCCCGTGGGTGGAACGAACTGAGGATACCTACATGATTTCTAACAGGAAGAATGCAAATAGGACGTCGAGCACCTAGAAGGTCGTGGAACATATGGGACAATTCGATTGGTAAAGCTAGCCAAGAGCTGCTAAGTTCTTCTATTTGAAATATGGAGTCCTACGACAGGGGAGAAGCTTTCGAAGGCCCAAGGACCGAAAACGGTCTTTAGCGGAAAATTATCACTGGTTTAAGCACTGTTATTCTTAATTAGCGACATCAACATTAATGGTATTACTCAGAGGAAATATAAGTAGTGAATACAAAAATATGTGAGGTCGTATTTATTTTTTCAAAGAATTATTTTTGAAAAAAAGAGAGTTTGTAAACTTATTTAAAATCGTTGTTTCCTCAATGTGAGGCTCCTCTTGAATCTCGCTCTGTAGAATACAACAGCAGTCTGCCATCATTGTTATGTTTCAATTTTCTTAATATCTTTTTTCCATTTTCTTGATGCCTTTATAGAAACATTCTTCTTGTTCAGCACACACGGCCCCTGAATTCTCAGGAAAATAGTCCAGGTGAGATTGGAGAAAATGTACCCCTAGGCTCATGGGAGCTAAATCCTGAGAAAACTTTAGCATTCTTCTGACTATATTTTTGTAATCTGGGTTTTTATTTTTAAAGAAAAATGTGTAATCACCGCGGCTTCGCGAAGGGAGCGGAATCTCATTCGCCTCTCTTTATTGAATGCATTCGGACGAATTAATCTTGACAGAAGGGAATGATTTGCCGAATCCGTAGGTGCACGCGCATGTTGTTGCAACATGAACTCTCTGAGTTCAACAGAGTTCAAGGCGAGCGTAGCGGCATGGGGACCGGTTCGTGGGTGAACAGCTGTGCAACGGCCGTTGAGATGTGGAGAAAGGTTTGGATTGGCACCGGGAAGAGCGATGAAAGCAAAACGGTGGGGAACGATCGAGGAATTTCGCTGGAGCGAGAAGAGGGCTGAAGCGTTTTTGATCTGTGCCCGTTCCGCGGAACAGCGAGGGATTTTGGGAGCGGATTTGTGTTGGTTTTGGAGAGTTACGGGTTTGGTAGTACAAGAAGCGTGGACGAGAGAATGAAAATTAAAATAAATTTGTGGAATTTGAGTTTGTCGTTACCGAATGAGTTTTTATGATTCGAAGTGCAAAGCGACCACAATTTTAGATCGCCAGATTTCTCGAAGAAAGGACTGTAACAAATTAACAATACCACTATATTAGGTACGAGTGCAGTCGAAGGGTTCGTGAGAAGATTTTCTATTAAAGCTGAGTTGTGTAAGTCGCAAATAAAAGCGCAGTACGTGGTCTAACTCCAATGTTGAAAGAGTTGACGCTGATCGTTAGAGTCGCTAGTGCTTAATCATCATCCCCTTGCAATTGAAGTGATCGCTTCTTCTTGGGTATTGGACAGACGAAATCCACTTTCATTTGAGCGACAGACAACAAACACTATCCTTCAGTCTAGTGGATTCTATTCGACTAGGTTCTGTCGTACGGCGCTTTACTCAGTCCATTTCGGGATACCCACGAGCCCATCCACTAAATAATGGCCTGAGGATGTCAAGGATGGGAGGGAACCTCAGAGGTCGCGCCTCAATAAATATCTGAGACAGAAGAAACCATGATCGGAACTGTGGAGCCGCGCGTTGTGGAGCTGCGCGCGGTGGAGCCGTTTTTTTTATTTTCCAGTTTTAGCTTGCGTTCTGGTTTTCATGGTTAGGCCGTCGCGAATTTCTTTGTTTGTAGTCTATTTTGAAATCCGGTGCGGACGCACGCATCGGTATAGACACGTTAATTTTGTATTAATGACACGAGAGGGATCAAAGCGCTCAAAGGACCCCCCCCCCCACATTCCCGAGCCTGGCTAGCGCAGAGACGTGCAAGAACGTGTCAACCGAGCACTTTGATGGAGCTTCAGTCTTTGCGGTCGCACCTTCTCGGTCAATTTCGCCAACTTTTTAGGTTTCTGAGATAGCTCTTCCTCTAGGTCGTTCTCGGCTAATTAGGATGATCTTCTGGTCCTCCTATTTGCCCTAATTTCATTACAAACCTCTCCACAACACCCTTAAATGTGAACCATCCTTGCGTCAGAAGATCTGCCATGATGTTGGCAAACTCTTGATCCGGTAGAAGTCTTCCAATATCTGGCCCAATATATATAAATATCTTTCTTCAATTTCGCCTCCAAGAAACCTTGAAACTTTTTAGCCAAATTTTAAAACATCCTCCATCTTTTGCGATGGTGGTGCCAAGTTTTCTCACAGTACAATATTTTGTTCAACTGTAAACAGCCTTGGTTCCTAGCTCTCCATTAACCAATGATTTTTTCGGTCTCGGCTGTCCCATAGACATAAGAAATAAGCACATTTGGTGTAACCAGTTAGTTGCCCAAGCAGCATACATGATCTTTAAATCACCCCAGGTTTGCCTTCATATTTGAGTTTTTGAAGAATCATTTCCGCGTTCTCATTAGTCTCTTTTAAGACCACAGAATGTCCAATAGGAATGGAAATATAGAAACCACCGTTTTAGAGGAAAACAGCTTTTAAGTTGCGCTTCGATGATTCTATAAAGAAACGCCATTGAGTGGATTCATACAGAATTTTCAATTGAACCATCAAACCTGTAATAGTACTAGAATAAACGAGATTTTCTTCTTCGATAAAGTACGGGATAAAATTATTTTCACGATATCTAAACTAACAAAAATACTCTTCAAATAGTAATGAAGTTATCCAAGTAACTCAGCAGGATCTCTGGTGTCATTTTCAGAAGTCAGAGCTTCAGCCCTAATCGTCCTGAGGTTGTACTTCAGTTTTATCTGAATATGGTATCTCTTCTAACAAAGCAAGAAGGTTTGGCATCCGTGTTTCTGCATCATGAGGAAGAGGACGATTAGTTAAGGGGCGGTTTGGCACAAAATGTAGTAAGCAGCTTACATGGGTACGCTATGTGTACATAAAAACTCACATTTTCACCAAATAATAATCATAATATTAAGTTACAAAATTAGTTGACTAGTATTTATCCTTTCTTATTTACTTATGATTAGATCTTATCCACAAAATGCATTTTAAATGATGAAAAACTACACTATCTGTCAACATCTTATGGCTTAGATAAGGGAAATTGGGCTAAATCTGGAATAGCATTTTGTGAAAAGTTCTGACGTCTTAGACATTTTCTGATGTCATTTTTGTTTTCAGTGCAACAAAATACAAAAGAATCAATTGAAGTTATTCTATTAGCTTCTTGGTTGCAGACCTATGTAACTTTTATACCACTGAACTACCACGGATCGTCCTTACACTATCGTTGTGCTGGTCCCTGGCTTTCAATTGCACCCCTACATCGTTGCCTGCCAACGAATTCCCTTGCATTGTCTAAGACGTAACATACAGTACAAATACAGTTCCCATGTAGAATGGTCAGAAGATGGATAGGTGGGGAAGTATCCTAAAAGTCGCACCTCATTGACATCTGAGAAAGAAAAGATATCGGATAAGGATTTGATCGTCGTGGATTTTCCCTCTTAATCGTGGCACCTGGAGCATAAGTTTTCCGGTTCCACAATGCAGTCCCAACGTACCATATATAAAATATGTGGAGTTTTGTTATGAGAGGGTCTGAAGAATCTAAAAGGACCCGCCACCCCCCACATTCCTGACCCTGGTGAGAGTAGAGGTGTGCAAGCCCTTGCCGGTGGGATACTGCACTTAGCTCCTGGCGGAACCGCACAGTCAACTTTCGCCACTTTTCCTATTCTAGGGGTAGGTCTATCCACTTTATTGGTTATTCTGGCCATCTGTCATCTCTGCGTCTCGCTACAAACTTGTAATTGATTTTCCACATTGTTTTCTCGCCCATAAGCAACTCATTGACCGGAAATAGATCAATTTTATTCTCATTAGTCAGATTTCCAGCGTCACAGAAAGTTGACCTAATTCTTTTGGTAAATATAGTCAATTCCATGTTAATACCAATACTTACTCTACGCAATCGGATACATTACTTGATCAGATAACACAGGAATACAATAAAACAGTCTAAATTATATCATAATAATTGAGGATATTTTGATACGATTTGCGGGTGTGTACAAATGTAATTATTAGTGTTGATCCATGCTTTATTCATGGAAGAGAAAGTGTAAGGGAAACAGTCCATGAAAAATGTAGTTAAAATGTGATTCAGTTATTTTGTAGCCACGATGATTTCTGAATGAATTCGAAATAGTGAATGAGAAATGATTGAATTTATATTTGTAGTAAGGAAGGGAAAGTAATTTTGTAAACGAGCAGTTTAGGTAGTTATGAACATCTAGTCCGGGTGGATTGGTTTCAAGTGGCACCCATCAAGATATCTTCGGCATAATATAGGAGTACATGTAGATTCATCAAGAAAACCGATAAGTAGAGCTGGAGGTAATTTATTAATTAGTCTCCATTCGGGAAGTGCTCTCTATATTAATTAATGATATAATTATGAAGCAAGTCCAATTTGGATACGTTGCATCTACTAATAAAGTTGCTGGATACTTTCAGTCAAGTGCTTGAGATCTGGCGGCATTCTTCATCATATAGTCCTGATTCTCATATATACTATATGTTTCGGAGGGATTACATTCCAATGAGGGAATTATCAAAGTATATTCTACGATATGTTGTCTTCATTTGTATTCAAAGATTTCCAATAATTTTTCTTGATATAAAATCGTGTCCCCTAGTCTAGCTGCATTTTCGTATCTCCGTAATTGCGCAAATGTGCCGGTATTTGCACCACCGCAGCAATCAGCTGTGAAATATCTGTGGTTTTCAATAACCAGTGAGAAAACCTTAAATCACTTGAATATTTTTGGATATTTTTATATGGCGTCATCAACGATAACGGGTCACTTACGATACGGGGAGTGGCGTTCCCGAGGTGCTGGAGCAAGTAGTTCTGACCGCCTAACTGGCATAATTCCTGCGTCCTAGGTAGTAGCTTTGAGAAAGTTTCTCTGTGAAGAGCGAACTGCTAATAGCCGGTACACGCCGGGACACGCTGGGAGGCCCCGAAGCCATCGAAAATTTCTTGTCGACGTCGATGGGGTGATGTGAGCCTAGCTCCGCCAAGGTGGTAGTTGCGGTGGGCCCTGGAACCGGTATTAGTAGACCGCGTTGCCCCGAGCGAGCGCTGATCAGTCCATGGGTTCCGGGATCAGCTCATCAGGGAACTGGGGTAGGCACTTTGTCCCTTAGAGTATAACGGTCCCTGACACTCGCACCAGCGCCCAGCGAAGAACGTAGTAAGGGCTGAAATATCCGACGAGACATCGGGATGCATTAACCGGAAAGAAGACTCGCAAAGTAATGTGGCACCTGCAATGGAGACGGCAACCCAGACAGTACCACGCAGTCCTATAGTTGCGGAAAGAGGCACAATGGCAACTGCTGAAACTCACCAGATGGTTTCGAATATAAACTAATTGCGAGCGCTCTCGACTACTCTGGCGAAAGCTGAAGAGTGAGGGCTTATTAAGAAATGCTCGGCAGATGTGAAGCGCATGCGATCTGCGACGTTCCTCCAGAAATATGTTAGCAAAGGGGTGAAAAACAGGCTGATGGAGCTGGAGGACAGAATTTCGTATTATAGACGGATATGGAGAGTAAGACAAAATCCGTAGGAAGCCGAAACAACCGCGCCTTCTGATGAGGACACCGTGAGAACCAAAAGAAGGAAAGGGCATCTGAAGTTGATATCACACAGGTATTCTTCACTGCTCAAAAGAAGGAACCGAAGAGAGGCAAGAGACAGCAATAAGCCGCGTCATCAGAAAAACCTCTACTTCAAATTAATGCGGACACGAATGACGAAGCTCCAAAAGAAAAGGTGGGAAGACTAGACCGTCAGCTCTGTTTTTTAAGCCAACGGAAGACAAGAATTTTGCGGAAGTCCTCAGTGGAATCCGTTACAAGATCAAACTCGAAGATAACGGATAATGTCTTCTATTCGAAAAATGAAGGATGGTGGAGTCCTAGTCGAATTAGGCCCGAGGACAACAAATAAAGTTGCGTTCTGTGAAGTCGTCAAGGGACTTCTGGGAGAAAACTTTGGTTTCCAGCCTGGAACCCACGCGCTCTCTGGAAATCTGAGACCTTGACTGTCTCACAGAAAAGAACGAGGTAGAAGAGGCCATCAAACGCGAATGTCCGGAGGTAAGTAATGTCCGGATTGGTATCACCTCAGCAAACTCTGAGGTCAAAAACTCGCTGTGGGGGAGTTCCGGAGCAGTACGCGAGGAAGCTTCTAAACAGTGGGAAAATCAGAATTGGTTTGGTTGTGTGTAGGGTATAAATCCGGGCCACCCCAACCAAATGTTGCAGATGCTTGGATTATGAACACACGTCTGCAACCTGTCGGGGACCTGGCAGAAGGGCGACATACGGCAGCACAGTTCGCTGCAGGGACAAAAACTGATTCAGTGCTCATCAGTGAGCAGTACCCAAATAGGGACCCAGCTTCATGGCACCCTGACATATCAGGTACCGGTACCACCTGGGTTCAGGACGGCACCCTCCTTAGGGTTCTTGCCCAAGGCCGAGGGGAAAACTTTGATTCGGAGCTTATGGATAATGTTTTCTAGTCTCTATTTAAAGTCGAATGAGACGATACCGGACTTTCGATGCAGGTTTGATGCTCTGGAGGACGCTATCTTAGGCACAGAGGGGCGGATCCTGGTCGGGGTAACTTGAAGTTACTCGCTGGTAGGATCTGGTCGACGAAGTGGATGGGAACTCGTGGGGACTCGATTACAAACTGGTAACCCGAAAAATCGGGCTCTGCGGAAACCCTGTTCACTTAAGGCCGAGCAGATGGATCACATTGTACGGACACTATTCCCTGCGCACCCCGTACGGGATGGTGACGCCGGCGCGGAAAGCCCCGAGGACTACGCACTTTTCTCTATGAAAGAGATGGAACTAGCAGACCTGTCTTTGAAAAGCAAGAGGGCGCCAGGACCCGATGGTATTCAACCAGAGGTATACACACTGGTATTCCAATATCGGCCAGATTTACTGCTCGGCGCAACATTTGCCTGAAAGAGGCCATTTTCCCTTCTTGTTGGATGGTGGCAAGGGTTGCGCTGATCAGCAAAGGGAAAGGCAACCCTGAGTTGCCGTCTTCTTACCGGCCGCTTTGTATGTTTGACACTGCTGGAAAAGTGCTCATCAGAATTAGATTCGCGGAAGCGATACGCGCTACCAGAGACAAGTCGCAGGCAAGCCGGGGATGTTATTCGTCGAGTGGAGGCACATACCCGCCGAGCTCGACGGGTAGTGCTCCTCGTAACGCTTGACGTCAGAAACGCCTTGAATTCCGTAAGATAGAACGATATTCTAGGCACACTAGACAATAATTTCCACGTGCGAACTATCTTTTACGAATATTAAGGGACTATCTGAAGAACCGCTCCCTGCTCTATGAAACGCTAAAGCGCCAGAGGTGGATGGCGGTCACGTCGGGGTTAGCGCAGGAATCCATCCTAGGGGGCCTAACCTAGCCTAGCCGGGGCTCTGAAACACAACCTTACGATAATCTATTTAAACTCAACATGCCATGCGCTTGTTGCTTGACGTACTGTCGAACAGGCGTAAAGCGGACTTGGCATATTGTGCGACGGGTAAGCAGATGGATAACTGCTCATGGTTTCAATTTTGCTCTGGAAAAACCGAAGTAGTCATCTTGACTAAAAAGCGAATTTCGACCCTGCATCCCATATCGTTCGGCGAGTCGATAATTGAGTCAAAACCAGCGGTAAAGTACTTTGGACCGACTATTGAATGAAAGATGAGCGTTTTTGAACAATTCAAAGCAGCGATGAACAAGGTTGCTGGAGTTTCGGCGTTAAGTAGGCTAATGGAAAATATTTTGGGTACTGCGTCTAGCAGGCAACATCTTCTTATGAACTAAACGCATTCTATTCTGATCTACGGCACAAAGTTATGAGTCGATGCTCTTGGCCAAGAGATATATCGTAAGCGTCTCGCGTGATGGTGATCGTGGGAGTTGCCCTTCTTGCTAAGGAGCTTCAAGCCATGTGCAATAGTCAAGGGAGATGATTCCTCGTCAAGAAGGGCAACGCACCCTAGATGAGTAGCAACTCTCTTAGTGAAATGAGACTAGAGGCACATGGACTGCGTGGCTCATTTGCAATTTAGGTGTAAAAGCATAGTCTCACCATTTCCTTACCCAGGTCTTAAGTGGGCACGGTGGTCTTCAGTCTTACTTGCACAGGATTGGAAAGGCACGATCTCCGGATTGTGTTTTGCAATGAAGTTGTGGACGACGCCCGGCACACCTTTCTTTCTTGTGGAGGATGGGATAAGATTCGTCAGCAGCTCTTTTTAAACACAGGGGATCTTTCTCCAGACACGTTTGTCGAGGAGATGCCGAGGAGTGCTGACAGGTGGAGCTGTGTTGGCCATTACGTTCGGGTTCTTCTCGTTGCAAAGAAAATCGAGCTGGACCGGTACGCCTAATTGGTAATCCGACGACGTACCGTTGCGAGGGTTCAACACTCTGTGCGTAATTGCATTCACCTAACCCACCTCAAAAAAAAAAAAAACAAAAATCATGTGGCCCTGATTTTCATATATATGAAAAGGAGGGATTACATTCCAATGAGGGAATTATCAAAGTATATTCTGCGACATGTTACCTTTATTTACATCCAACATTTTCTAATATTTTTTCTTAACATAAAATCGTCTCTGCCTACCCCAGTCTAGCAGCATTTTGGAATCTGGGTAATTGCGTAAATGAGCCGGTATTTGCACCACCGCAGCAATCAGCTGTGAAATATCTGTGGTTTTCAATAAACAGTGAAAAAACCTACAAAGAGCTAGTGATCCCTTGATTATTTTTATACGGAACAACATTCCACACTCATCACTAATTACAATGTCAGCGTGTCTGCGGCTTCACCATCAAGCAATACAATGATGGAAATTACATCAGAAAAGTGATGCTAGTAACTCTCCTTATTATCATTACGCCGATGATGATTTCTAACAGGCAATTAACTATTACGTGCCTGGCCTGGTAAGACAAGGTACCCACAGACTTTTAAGTACCCTCGAAGCCAAACTGACGAGCGAGCACCTTCATAATTGCATTCCTCCGCAGAGAGTGAAAAAAGCCACGCTTTGCACGTGATGCGATTGATGAAGCATTCAACAGTCACCAATCAGCGTACATGCTCCATCTACTTCGGCGCTCGTCTGGTGAATTACTTTCTAATAACGGTGTGCCCGTCTGTTCGTCTATCCGTTTGCGTCAAGTGCTTTTCATTCGCATGCAATGCTGAACACGAAGACTGGCCTTTTCAAAGAAAAAACCAACATCATTGGTCAAACACCAACCGTTTTGGCTTATTTTCAAATTTTATTCATTGTTTTAAATATTTACAATGCGTTGCGTAGATACTTCAATGCATCTACCGCAATATTCACTGGCTTCGCCTCGAGACTATGAAAAACTACTTCTTCGTTAGCATTGTAGTAAGATGGCGGTATCAGGTGTTTTGCGTATTTCTCCATATTCAAGTGAGAGGTGCACGAGTGAACCAAGACGTAAGCGCGTATATCGTGTGCCCCGGCAATGCCAAAAATAAAAAAATAAATTTATTTCACGTTTTGCACTTATTTTGGTCATACCAGAGGTGAGTGAACTTTTTCGGAAAAAATGAAAAGTGTGCATACTTCTGCTACTTTTCTTCGGGCTGAATATTGGAAACCCAATATCGTTGCTTTCAGAGTTCACCGCGCTGGTTTCTATCACTTCAAGTTGAGGAATTTATTAGTTCAAACCAAGAAAATAGTTTCCGTTTGAAAAAAAGCCTAACGAGTATGTCCCCCTTTTTCAGCAAAAACTGGTCCCAAGAAAAATTCGCATATATACATATGTAAATGCATTGATTTGTCAATTGGTGGATGTCCTGCTTTAACACAGTAACCCTTTCTTGCAAAATCACCTCTTTCAATTGAAATGCACCTTCAGGTGAAACATTTTGTATCTTTTTTTCATGCGGTCATAGCTCCTCAGTAATCGGCATATTAGTTAAGCTTTTGGCACGGCCACTTAACATATTTTTGCCTGAGGCCATTGCTTAACAATGAACTCATTTGCTTGTGATGAAAGTGCACTGTAGATTTTTTAATAAAATTCGTAATGCACAGATACGTATCTAGACGCAGGCAAGGTAACTGTGTGCTCTTCCTTCTCTAGATTACATGAGAAATATATTTCGATAATGACCACTCATGGCGTGATTTCTTTTAGCATTCCTCGACCGCTAGTAATGGACCCCAGAGAAAAATTTAATATTTTAATATTTTCTGATGCCAAGAAGTACTTGGAGACTTCGTCCCCAGGCGCCTGTGGGAAATTAAGTAGCCTAGGCCTAATTGATGTTCAAAATAGATGGAAAATGTTGCGTGCGTTCCGTGATTACTTGGCTGATGTTTATAATACAGACGAATAGTGCAACGTTGTTTTTTGATGGATATTACGTATTAGATGAATGACTAATGGGAATTCTGTTGGGAGTATAAGAAGATGATATTGCGAAATTGTGATTTGTAAATAGGTTAGATTGATTGTGGACCCAAAAGTGATAGATTGCTTTGTTGTTCACGGAAGACGAGTTTTGTACTGCGATTGTCTGGACTCCTAATTGTGTCAGAGCCGTTTACGGGGGATCACTCACATAGACATGAGTGACAAGCAGAAAACAATGAAAAACGTGAAACTAATACCACAGATTAGAAACTACTCGCCTAAAGAGAGTTTCATGGAAAGTCATTAAATTAACGCTGAACGATGATGATTTGGGAAATGTGAACAACTAAAGTACTTTCTCAAACCCCCCGTATTTTTTTCTATTTTATTAGCTAAAAGTTTATCTGATTTTTGTTTAATGTTGTGGCCAAGACAGAAAACTGGAAAAAAGAGTTGAATTAAAATTAACCAGATTTTGTGGGGAGTACCTTTTCCGACAAGAAAAGAGCGTGATATTTGCATAGAAAACAATAAAAGTGCGCAAGAATGCCATTTCCGGTATAAGCTACAAAATATAAATCTGAAATATTCAGGAATCTTTTCCGACAACTACTAATGAAGTTAATTGATTGTTCGCATTTCATTTTCGTGCTTCAGGTTCAAACCTTGGCATCTTTCTTTACCGAGGATGTCTATGTCATTATGTCTTTGCATATTATAAAGGGTGTCCCATCTATGATGGTATAAATTTTAATGGTGGATAGTACCACTTGTATGAGGAAAATTGATCCATAGATTGGGTACTCTATCCTTTACCGTTACACAGTTACAGCGTTTTTCGCGAATAGTGTCAAAAAACTGAACCTTCCCAAAAAAATCACAATTTACTCTTCCCTCAATTATTTAATTCCAAATTTGATAACATTTTTGGAAACTACATAAAATTTCTTAGAAAATGGATATCTTTTCAATTGCAAAGATCATCATCATTTTGAAGATATAACAGTTTAAATTTTGAAGAAATTTCAAAATCGATTTTTTTATCTACATTTCAATATGCATTATTGTAACTGTACTTTAAACTTACAAACTTGCAAAGTTGATAAAAGTTCCCCCATTATGTTAGCTTTTAAATGACATGTAAAAATATGAGCTTAATTATGAAAAATTTAGGAATATTAGGCATTAAATGGGAGAAAACGTGGTCTTGATCCAGATGATCTCACCTCGAGGCGATCTACAATGGACAAATTGCTGGTTATCTAACATGAATCTGCATCAATCATTCATTGACTGTACATAGTATTGATCCTTATACACTATACGCAGAGGTATGGGCTGGCGCCCTTAAAAAGGAGGTATATCGTAAACGCCTCGCGCAAGTACAGAGACGGGGAGCTTTGCGGGTGGGGTCTGCGTACCGCACTGTCTCTGAATCGGCCGTGATGGTGATCGCGGGAGTGATCCTCGTTGCCCTTCTTGCTAAGGAGCATCAGGCCATATACAAGCGCAAGGGAGATTAGCCAAGGAAGGTGGTTGCTAGCGAAGAACGGTAACGAACTCTAGACGAGTGGCAGCTCTCGTGGCAAAATGAAACTAGAGACAGATGGACTGCGCGGCTCATCGACAACTTAGGTGCGTGGCTGAACCGGAAGCATGGTGAGACTGACTATTTCCTTACCCAATTTTTAAGTGAGCATGGACGTTTTCAGTCTTACTTGCACAACATTGGAAAGGCGCGTTCTCCGGATTGTGTGTTTTGCAATGGAGTTGTGGACGACGCCAACCACACTTTTTTTTTCTTGTAGAAGGTGGGATGGGGTTCGTCAGCAGCTCTATTTAAACACAGGGGAACTCTCTCCAGACAACATTGTCGAAGAGATGCTGAGGACTGCTGGCAGGTGGAACCGATGGAGGAGCCGGATGGCAGGGGGTTCCTTGAACTGACAGTTCCCTTCCTCCTCTCCCCTCCCGTTGGTGAAAGGAGTTCCCTGATTTGAAGGCTCCAAGGGAGTCAAACACTATGTGCGTAAATGCATTCACTTACTCTACCCAAAAAAAAAGAAATACACTATACGAAATGATGATCGAGCAAGGAATCCCGCCAAAACTAGCCTCATTAGTAAAAGTTACAAAAGATAACAATGAATGTCAGATAGAAATAGATAATGAACTGACACAAAACTTCTCAATAGAATGAGGACTTCAAAGCGAAGGGATGATTGTCCTCTGAATACGTTGTCCGGAAGGAGACTTCAGTTGGGAGAAAAATACGCTATTGGCAGAAATCGTATTATTGGTAGAGGGTGCAACCGACGTATAAATTCTGGCTCGATCGATACTCCTGCGAAGGGGTTATACCCAAAATTGCAGTCAGTAGCGAGTGAAGTGGGATTCAAGATCACCGATTCCAGAATATTAGAACGGGGAAGAAAAGCTAGAATAATTCGGCTTCTTGGTTGCTTTGCTCCTTCCCATAATGAAGTCGAAGAAAGCGCACCAATATAATAGTCTACACATATATAAAACATAATCCATCACGTGTTGCTATCCACCTTGTGTGGATACGGGGCAGATGCATATGAGCGGACAGTCTTCACAGAAATATGTAAATTCAACGAAGAAGAAAATCCCTAGGGAATGTGATAAATCATGAATTGAATCAGTTTATTTGAAGACCTACCAGGATCGAATATAGTTAAACTCTGGAAGCTGCAATGACCAGGCGATATCGAGCTAATGTACGAAGGGAAGGTACAAAAACAAGTGCTAAAGGCGGAGTCTATGGCAAGCGACCAAAAAAGAAACCAGAGAAACATTAGCTTCCTTTGGATTTCACTAATGGAGATTGCATATCGCTTCTAAGATTTTCTAACTGGAGGAACCAGGAAGTGCAATATTGGACTTGAGACTGATGGGCTTGACAAAGCGGAGAGGAAGAAGTAATTCAGGAGGCCAGGAATAGAAATTTTAACTAAGTTAGATTTATTTGATAGGATAGACTGGGCCGTATTTCCTTCGGGCGTGGTGGGTGGGTTGGGCGCATCAAATGAGCGAATGGAGGCCTTGCGGAGATTACAGTTCAGTTCCTGATCGACACCTTATTCGACTCATCCATAATTTCGCGCATTAGCTGCAGTGTTTTCTCGACTTTGGATCTAACCAAGGTGTACCATCAAATCCTGGTAGCTCCTGAAGATATTCCAAAAACGGCTATTTTCACACCTTTCGAACTCTTCCGGTTCACTCGGGCGTCTTTCGGTATATGTAATGCAGCGCAAACTTTTCAGCAGTTCATCAACTCTGTTTTACGAAACTTAAACTTCTGCTTCGTCTACATTGCTGATGTTTTAGTCGCTTTTTCCTTAGCGTCTGCGCACTTGGATCATATCGAGTGCATTTTTCAACGTTGATAAGGGCAAGTTTCTAAGAAAGCAGGTGTAATTCCTTGGCTACTCTACCACCCTTGATGAAATCCACCAAGACCCACACAAGGAACAAGCAATTTCAAGCTTCCCACTCCTCAAAACCGTAAAGGATCTGCGAAGGTTTCTGGACACGTTAAACCTCTATCGCCATTTCTAGCCAAAGCCGCTCACCATCAGGATCCTCAACGCTTACTTGTCTGGAACCAAAACAGAAGACTCTCGCGTGATTTCATGATCTACAGAGGCTGTTCAGAGGTTTGAAGCCGTCAAACAACAGCTGGTTAACGCTGCACTTTTGGCATTTCAGAGTCAATTACCCCTAGCCATGTTCGTCGATGCCTCAGACACAGTGGTAGGCGCTTTTTCTCCAAGCAGCCTACGAGTTGTGAGTTACTCGCCGCGTACGTCGCCATTAAATACTTCCATTTCTTCCTCGAGGGCAGGCCGCTAACAGTGTTCATGAACCATAAATCCCTCACGTTCGCTCTCAAACAGAAGCCCGACAAAGTATCCCCTAGCCAACTTCGGTAACTGAGCTTCATCAGCCAGTTCACTTCTGATGTTCAACACGTATCTGGTGAGCGTAATGTGGTTGTAGATGCTTTGTCACGTTTTTTCGAAGTCACAGTCCCTGTCACGGTCGATTTTATGGCAATAGCCGAAGTACAAAAAGAAGACGCGTTAGAGCCTCAGAACAGATTTCAAAGAGTTTCCTAAACTATCACGTATTATGCGAGACCTTGGAAAAGGCTCAGTCGATCAAACGCTTTCACACCATTCACCTAGACATGATTGTTCCTTTGCGTAAATCGCACGGATTCAAGTATAGCCTCAGTATTATCGACAGGTTTACGCGAATACACCTGACTGATATTACTGCATAATCATGTGCTGAGGCCCTTTGTCGAAAGTAGATATCGCGCTTTGGTGCAATTATAACAGACCAGGAAATGCAGTTCGAGTCTGCAGTTTTCTCGGATTTAGGCAGGCTTTTTGGTTTCAGACGCCATAGGACAATTGCATGCCACCTGCAACCCAATAAATTTTGGACTGCCTTTCGTGCTACTCGGCCTCCGAACAGCGGTTTCAACTAGGGGCAGAGTGATGTGGGGACACACGTCCTACAGTGGGCGCATCGAATCTGCGAACACTCATCGGGCAATACATTTAACTGCCTAACCACGAGCCCTGGCTGGAACAGAATTTCTTTTAGTCGCAGTCACCGGGCCGACATGACGCGTCTATTCTATGTACCTCCTGGAATCGTTGTTTATATCGCCCAAAATTAAGTGTAATCCATTCTAGAATTTTAGTGACCATAGTGCTAAAGATTATATTGTCGCAGAATCCAAAAAGACATACAATTCATGTTGCGCAAAAAAGAGTTACATAATATGCAGCCGATTTGCAGAAATTTAAATGGTATTAAGTTGAATAGGAAAAGTGAGTTAACTCTAATTCAACCTTTGAAGGGTCGCTCACGATTCGCAATCTAAGACTGTCTCCAAAATTAACTTTATAGAAACCTGCATGGGCCACAGATGAGACTGAGATGCAAAAAAATTGAACTACTGCGTTACCTTCACTAGGTTCGACATCCATGTAAATGACTCTTCAAAAGGTGTCTTTCAAAGTAAGGGGAATGCTTGGCAGGATCTAGAGACGAACATAAGTTAAGCAGATTTTAGAAAAGGTCTACTGGAAAATTCGCACTAGGATATGGAGAAGCAAAGCAGCTGTGGGACCGTGTATGGTTCATTTATTGCAGAAGAAATCTTATCTGCACCATGCGAGTGACAGAATGTTGATACCTAAAGCGAACTAATCTGCAGACGAACATTGCTCCATTCATGGTGAGATGGATAATGACTGCTTTAGATTCTTGATGATCTGGAAGCTTTTCAAATTGAGTTTCGTTTCCGTAAAGCGACCTCACTTCCGAAACTATCATATCATATTCGACTTACTGGAATCGCATTGGTTGGTCTCTAATTAATTCCCAGCTATGTCATTGGAGGAAAACACCTAAAAAAATTAAAGTCCTAGTGTGAAACTGACAATGAACTCCAAAAGTATATTGTCTCCCCGGGTATCTCACATGGCTCTGTACTGCACTTACTATTATGGAACATCATGTACAATGATGGACAATATCAACTTTAACACTAATTATGGTTACAAGGCATTTTAAGGAAGTGGATTTATACTCATGGAAAGACAAAAACTCACTGGGAAGAGAATAGAAACATCATCACCACAAGTCGCTTTGACGGAGGAATTACGACATCACTTTTACGCCACCCTATGTGTGGGAATTGAATGATTCGCTCTACATTAAATTTTAAACGGCTCCTGCAGTGCACGGGTAACAAAATGTCTTGCGAGAGCATAGTCTGGGTGAGAAAGATGCGAAAAGCAGTAAATGTGTAGTATACTTGCAGATAACTTATCCTTGCCTAAGGAGAGGAGAAAGGAAGGTGATCACCCTCTGGCTCCGAATAGAGATAACTAATGTTAAAGAGATAATAGAGAGGCCGGACAATATTTACTCCGGGGATTTAATCTACACGGTCTTGAATCTATGTACTGCAGTGTCCGCTGTTTTGCTTTGTCCTGTGATGGGCTGACTAAAGGTTCACTTTTTGTATATAGCGTAGTTTCTTCTCCTCATTTTCGGCACCACGATTATCTATCCTTCAAATTCGTACTCTCCATCATCCCAGCATCATATTGCACCCAAACTATTTACTAATTTTAAAATTTCGAAAATTGTTAACCTCGAAAACCCTTCCACCTTTTTAATTTCCCGAAACCTTAGATTCGTACAAATACTTCCAATTTTAATATAGAGACTTTCTAATATTCCAAAATGATCATTAACTTTTTTTGTTGTTGCTTTCACCATGCTTTGCATGCTTCGGTCATAGACCTATTTATGCTGTACATTGGAAATACATCTCCAGCGTTTATTTCCGGACATGACGAAATGTTAAGCATGCAAATAAAGCTAGACGAAACTGATCTCGCGGGATGTTTGTTGTTGGATAGAAGCCGGTTTCATGAAGGGCGGTTGAGCCAGTTGTTTGTTCGAGTAGTTAGAGGAATACGGTTATGTGGTTGAAAAAGCGGATGGCGAGCGGCGAATGGAAGGTTTGCGGAAATGTGGCTCAGTGATTATTCGTTCGATTTTAACTTTCTTGGACTAATTTTTAGCGACATATCGGAAAGAAAACCGAAACATATAAAAGCTAGTGGATCGTTGAATGAGGTATCGTCCAAATCAGAGAAAAGTTGTTCGAATAGGAAAGAAACTAAATCGGTCCGATCGGATAGATTGATGGAATCAAACAGCAATCAGAGTGAATATCCTTAATTGGTGCTGTTTTGACGTTGCCGACGGAAAGGTAGAAGCAGCAAAGGACTGTCGGAAAATGACGGGGCTGCCTATATACAGGATTACGACATATTTTTTGCTTTTTCTCCGCTTACAATACTTGGGTGCATACGCGTTTTCGCCGAAGAGGTAGAGAAGATATATATTCGAGTGATAGCACCGCAATTCTTATTCATCGTATAAGTTTATGACTGGGTCCATTTAAAAACCACGGATTATGCCTCCAGACAGTATGTCAAGTGGCATCTTTGGAGCAGAGAATACAGGAACTCTCCGCACAGTACGCAACTACACACTTGGCATGAATCAGACTCCACATAAACCGGGCGAACAATGCAGATTGTATATCCCGCTGCATGTAAAAAGAAACCGTGGCCTGTTCAGCATTGACTCTACGCCAGTTAGGCTATAGGCATATTAATTTATGGAATCATCTGGATGATTTTTAAACCTTATTAAAATCGATTCACTGTCTGTCAATCAGTCTGTCTGCCATACGCACTTTTCTCCAAAACGACTAAACCGATCCGAACGAAATTTGGTAGACATATGGGAACTATGAGATCCCACGCATGCAGTAAGTGACATAAATTTGCATGCAGTTTAAAGGGGGCTCCCCATACATGTAAAGAGTAGTAAGATGTAACATTTTTTTCATCGAATATAGTCATGCGGGGTGTGGGGTATCAAATGAAAGGTCTCAATTAGTACAAATCTTATATTAGTTTTGAAGTGGATTGTAAAGTGCGCGAGTAAGGAGTCAGAATGTACACACCTAAAGTGAATTCTCCTTAGCGTGAATTACGTGATCATACCATCGAAGTTTTCCCACGATTGGTGCAGCCCCATATCGATCGCGGATATCCCTCATTTCGGATGTGATCAAAACGTGTCACGTCACTAATCCAACGCAACATCTTCGCCTCCGTTACCGCAAGACACCGTTCATTGTCTTTTATAGTGGGTCAGCACTCAGAACCATAAAGGGCAACAGGGCGGACGAAATTGCGGTAAATTTTATATTTGCGTCGATCACCAGTTGTGGAATGACACTTCATCCGGGTTGCGTTAATACGTGAAGTAATTTCATAATGCAGTTCTCCATTGGTTGATAGCATTGACCCGAGATATTTAAATCGCTTAATCCTGGGCAGGTCACCGCCGCTGGCAAAACTGAGCGAGTTAAATATCTCGATTGAATGCTATCAGCCAATGGAGAACTGCGTTATGCTTCTCACATAATGGAAACGCAAAAAATGGAAGAGTCAAGGTTCCGGTTTCTCGATTTGTTTATTTTCCTTGGTGGCAAGAAAGGAATTGTATTCGAGCTTCTGAAATATTTCTGGTTGCCAATTCGTTTACATGTCGGTAGGTTGCTTTATTTAATTTCGGGACTATACTTTTAGCCTTTTTAAGATTTTCTTGTTATTTTTTGATTGAATTATGTATTATGGCGCTATGAATTCGGGATAAGCGTTTTGTTTGAGGACTCTCCATTCCCTTTCTCCTCTCTAACTCGTAAAAATTACATTAATATAAGGGTCATCCACCATTTTTATGGCCTGAAGATGATAAGGGATGGAAGGAACCCAAAAGTTTTGATTGAGGATGTGATCCGAATAATATGTGTTCCGAATTTAACGGCACCAATCGCCTTGGAGTCATTTTTTTATTTTTGAGTTTTAGCTCCTGGGCTTTCCTATTCATGCATTAGTTAAAAGAAACGTGAAATTTTGGTAAGTATTAGAAAGTGGACCTTCACGGTCAATTTCGTCAACTTTTCAGGTTTTTGGGATAGCTCTCCCTTTAGGTCGACTCCGGCCAACTAAGATGGTTTTCTAACCACCGTGTAATCCACTGTAGTCATTACACTATGTTTATTTATTTCGATAATAGTTTAAAAACGTTTCTCTCTTTGAACCAGTAATGAGTAAGGATTGAAGCTTTCAAACCAAATTTATATGACATTTCTTCCTGTCTTCATAAAGTGGCCCAATCATCAATAGTCATTAGATTGTAATATAATAATCGTTGTCGCATCAATTCATATTGGATCAGGACCTTAGTCTTAGTCTTTAGATTACTTAATGATAATAATGCGCAAATATTATAATAATTATATAAAAAAGTGAGATCCTCTCTATTCCTGATGGCTTTTTCAACGGGTAGATCCCCTAGTTCCTTAAACCTATTCAACAGCAGCAGGGAGATATTTTGTGTAGACGAGTTTGTGGCTGTTATAATTTCCCGAAATTCGTTGCCAGGTTTGTGGATCTTTGGTAGATCCTTTATTCTTGACAGTACGGGGATGGGCATCTGAAGTTTGCTTGGATTCTCAATAATGGGGTGACATTTCTTTAATACTTTTATGAATAGGGTGTCAAACATTCAATATATCTCTCGCGAAAATTTATTAATATTCGAATTTCTTTCTACCATGCTACAATAGATCCTACCGGTTCCATGACCAATCAGTTTTAATTTCTTTCTCGACTTTTGGGACACCTTGCCCTTGTAGTTTTAACTTATTGGAGCTTCCTGACATCTGCTACATTTTGCGAAACTCAAAAGAAAAGACAACAAAGAGCAAACATTTTCTATTCGTTGAAATAAAATGAAAAGGACATAGGTTAATCGGTAACGTGGTGTTCGAAACGGACCGACTCCAAGCGTTCGTTTTGAAATTTTAATAAATCCTGTATATAGCAGAACAGCAGAAAATATATCTTTAAACAGCTACGACACGAGGGCGTGAAAAAAGCATTCAATAAATTTATACGAGTATTCCAGTAACTTACTATTTCTTGGAACTCATTCGAATCTATGATATAATGTTGAAGATCTTGTTTTCATTCATCCTTTCGAGGAGTAGTCTTACCTGAAAAAGAAAAAAAAATGTCAGAATATTTTCTGGAAGAGTTACTTTAGGACAGAGGAAAAACCAATTTTCGATGAAATTTCCCAATACTTAAAATACCTTCTGTAATGTGCTAAGGTAGCAAATTACATAAAATACTAAAGCTACCGAAACATCTAGCGATTCACCGAAACCCAGGATTCTTTTTTTTTTTTCAGAGAGAAAATGACAATTCCAAACGACAGTTCCACCAAGCTTTTATGTCATGGGCTGCCTTCGTCAACCTTTGCCATTTATTACCCAGAAAAATAAGGATAAAGGCAGAACAATGGTCTAATTGAATCGGAATATTTTATTACCGACTATCTGTCAGGATTATATCTTCTCTCCATTTCTCTTGGTCCATCGTCTTTATGGAGCTTTTTTACAGTTCTCCAGAATCAAATTTGCTTCAATTACGTATTTCCAAGAAACGTATTTTCAACGGGTCAAAGACTCCTTTGTTCTCTGTCAATGCAAGCAGCAGATGAGAAACAATTATTCAGCTTGGAAGGATAACCACCACCCATCATTCGGCATATAGTACCTTGAAAGCAATGGTTAGTATGGTTGTGTAAGTTTATTTGATTATGAATTAGCGTGACCAATGATTCAGCAAACAACGTCATCAGCCCTGTACTTTGTATCCTTGTTCATACCTTGACCGCATAGCGTCTTTCTCTAGGTCAAATACCCAATTACTCGTGTTTTGTTCTAGTTTTCCAGCCTTCCGACCGGTAAGGTTCAGCACTTACCCTATTCCTCAGAATTTTCCTTTAGCTGATTACTTTTCTAATTTCTTTCATCCTCTTTCCTCCTAGTTGACTGAAGATTGTATTATGTGATATTTTCCTTCGATCGGGCTGTTCTTTGTTGTCACGGAAAAGAGCGTGGGTCAAATTTCCGTCCATACATTAAAAGAACATTCGCCAAAGTTTAATTTGAACTTTTTACCATAAGACCGAGACGGAAATTTCGTACGTAGGCTTTGTTTAGCTGATGGAATGAAGTTAATGAGTTTTTTTAGGATGCCATAGAAATTTATGTTGAAGGAATCAATTGGAAAAACTAAGCGGAGGAGGGTTTATAAAGGAAAATTCTGAGTAAAATTTCAGTTTTCCTGCGTCTTATGGTCATCGCGTTCAATTATGAGAGGAACAGAAGCCAATTTTCAATTTTGGAATCTTGATATGAATTTCAAACCTGTCATTCCTGGAATAAGGAACATGAAGAAGGGAGTCTATATTCGATTTGATTAAATGACCAAATTTATTGGAAAAATAGGAAGGTTCATGGCGGGCCTTCTATGAATAGCAATATTATGCCTTTCGAAGCTTTTAATAATATCTGAATCCCATGCCATGAGGTTTATCTAAAATCTGCAATTACATATTCTATCTCTTAATTACGCTGAGGAAAAGTAATATTAAATATATAATCACCTATCTGATTTTACGACCCAACGGTCTGATAGCTCACTAGCAACACCCTGTTCAACGGTGGCTGCTACTCCTGCATGTACTAAACCCCTATCTCTTCTGCAACAATATTTGGAAAGTATAATATTAAAATGCGCAGCGGTTTATCTTCCAATTAAATACAAAAGGTTTCCTAACAGCTTGGTATTTTCCAAGGTTCTCTGTCCAGTGGGTTGCTTTTTCATTAAACTGTTAAGCAAAGTTTTATATATGTTTATGTCTTAAAAGTCATTGTCATGCAATGAAATGCAGAAATTTTGACCTCTACCTGTGAAGTCAACATGTTCATGTGTTCATTTTGTTTTCTTATTTCTTTGCCAGCATATTTTATACTTTCTTACTCACTTTGTCTTCATTCCATTCCATTACTGAACTTTGAAGACAGGAAAATTTCAAAGTAGACTCAAAAGCATGCACACGGCATAATAATGATTTGGTTTATGGAATCGCGTTACTTTATTCATTTATAATGTGAAAACGCACATACAAACAAATAAGTAAATAGAGACGTTTTTCAAAGCTACAATATATTGCGTTGTTTTAGGTAGTGAGGAGTATTATTTCTCTTGATTAAAAAAATTTCCTCACACGATAAAATTTTCTCATATGTTTATATGTCAAGTTACTTTCAAGATTACCTTTATAAAATTTTAAATTTCTGTTGCATGATTGCGACCTACGGTGACTTACCTGTGTTTATGTTGGAGATTTTACTCATTGGCCTGCCCTGTTTAAAATTTATGGGTTTTTCTTTTATATGCGTGTTGATAAATTAGTTTGAACCACACTCAACTGGAGATTTATTACTTTGTAGGATGGCTCGGTTACCGACAAGGTTAAGCGTTCGCCTCTAGACCCGTGCCTTGAGTTCAAATCCTGGTATCGACTCCAGAAGTGTGTTGTAGATTCATCACTCCCTAGCTAGTGGTTAGAGCGTAGGGCTGCAGTAGCCTGCCCCAAGCCATGGTTGAGAATGGAGGAGGTAGGGGTAGCTGAGTTACGCCTAAGTGTCTCAGATGAGTGAGGTGCCACGAACTACGTAGTCAAGCCTGCAACAAAGTTATGTGAACTCTGGCATGTTTCAAACCAACTGAAGCCTGAAGGGCCGACAATACATCCATGTAAAAACTTCTCCGTGTCCTCGAAAATTTGCCTCCGACTGGACGGATAAACGACGACGGCCAAGCAAACCTCTAACGGACTATTTTTTCGGATCCTGGAGTGTACACTCCCTGAACAAACCAGGGTCCGTAAAGGTCCTCCTTCAACAAGTCGAGATTTGAAAATTGAGCATGATTGCAGTCCAGGAAACCAATTCGCACACGATTTTCAAAAGTGGCAAACCACCGCGTCACAAGGAGTTTGGAGTTGCGTTTATAGTTGGTCTTTTAGTTTGTCCTATGTAGCACTTCTCATAATCTGGAAAGTCACTTTATATATCCTACTGAATTCATATTTTAATTTGCGGTCCTTGGGAGATCCCAGCCTGCTTTTGAGCTGGTGAATCCTACTCGATGGTACCATGTCGATGTTTAGCCCTTTCATCGTTCCTATCCTTCTTTTCCTTGCATTAACGAGGGATGTTATTGTTCTTATTTCTTGCCGTTTCGCCTTTTTCCTTACGAGCTTTTCAATAATCTACCGTTGGTAGCCGTTCTTCACTCCGGTGTCGATTATGGTCTGTTCCTTTCAAAAGTCTTTCAGCATTGAAGGTGCAAGGTGACCAATCTGTGGATCATGGCACGGAAAGTTGCCATTTTATGAGGATGAGGGTGGTTCGAATCGTTTGGTATCGTTCACTGCGTGTGTGTAGGCTTCCTGTAGATATCAAAATCAAGAAAATGGGAGTTCTCCATTGACCTGTACCTCCATTGTAAATATAAGGTTTCGATGTACCTTATTCAGGACCTCCAGCATCTCCTCCACTTTGTCTTCATGGACAATGGTGAAAATGTCATCTATATACCATGACCAGATCTTTGGGAGCAGGCCTTTGGAATGTAGGTCATTCTCAATCTTGCCCATGAATACGTCTCTCAAAGTTGGTGAAAGGGGGTCCTTATTGCCACCCCTCTGGTTCCTTTTTAGAACGTCCCTCTGAATGTCAGGTAGCACACCGACATGCATACGCCCGCAAGTTTCATGAGCATCCCTGTTTCTCTTTTCCACGCCAGAGATGTTGAATTTATACTCAGTAACCGCTCCTCTAGATACAAAAGCACTCCCTTCATTAGGATTGTTAGGAGCTAGGCTCCCACGCCAAATCACACTAGTCGTTCATCCGGTGTCATAAATTCCATATCTTTTAGTTTCCTGATGAGGTCCATTCTATTCCTGATGGCTTTTCCACCGGGTATTTCCCCTAGTTCCTTAAATCTATTCAACCTTCCAGTGGCGATATTTTGTGTGGGCAAGTTGGGCTGCCATGATTTCCAGGAATTCGTCGCCAGGTTTGTGGATATTGGGTAGACCCTTTATTCTTGGCATTACGGAGTTGGCCATCCCAAGTTTGGCTGGATACTGAATAATGCTCATTTGTCTGCTTTTAAATAAAATACCGGGGCCGGGGAAAAACCAATTGAATTTTATTTTATTTATACTCTCCTGAAAGATGCTACGGCGCAGGCATATACAGTCGCCTTAAAGGGAAAACCATCCCCTATGCTACACAATATCAGCAACTCAGATATACTTGGGTTCTGGGGAGAACTTAAAGGCACCATCTAAGAAGCCATAGAGAATATCGTGGGATACAAATCCCGGCGAAAGCGAATTGACTGGTTTGACAATGAATGCAGAATATCATTCGACGTAAAAAACGAAGCCTACAGACAATATATCCTACTTCGAACCAGTGCCAAAAAAGAAAATTATGACGAACTACGGGGAATTTAGAATAGAATAATTAGACAAAAGAAACGGAAATATTTTGAAGAGCAGCATATAGGCTAGTAAATACAATTGAGAATGGCTATGAACCCAGGGCTAGCCTCTGCAAGGACAAAGATGGAACCATCATTAGCGATGCCGAGAGCATCAATAAACGCTGCGTTTTCTAGTTTGGAGGGTATCTGAATCCGAAATCTGGCGCCCCCATACAAATAGTCCAATCGATGGCGGTATTGGTGATCTTGGTACCACATCCTCCAAGAGCAGAAGAAATTGATTTCACCGTGCGGGAGAGATTCCAGCCAAACTGTTACAATCCGGTGGAACGGATCTACTAAATGCAAAACATCAATTACTTCTGCCAAATTGAAGCTGATTCAAATCAATGTCATCAGAGGTTAACTGGCTGGTCATAGAGCTTTTATCGCTCGTTCGTTGCTAAGAGCGAATCCTCAGGCCAATCCATAGCCAACGTTTCCGTTTAGCGTAAAATTCAGTTTCGCCTGCGAACAAAACAATCGTGGTGGTGCGGGCTGAAATATTCAACGGACTCTTCCATATTCCTGACCTGGCTAGCAATTGAACCACAACTATTCGGTAAATATAATGATTTTTTTGTTTTTCAAAATATACGAGGGCGGCCCGATTGGTACTTAGCTTCACCATCCATTGGCGCCACTATTGCAAGCGAAATTCACTACACCTAGTACTCCTAGACGGCTACTATCATCCGAATCGGACTCGTAATTTTACTTTGCTCGCGTGTAGAAACGGATGTATCCGGCAATTTTCAGAAAAATGGAGGAAGAGCAATATCCGTCGGTGAATCGGGCAGCGAAATCAAAGAGGGCTTGGATGCTGTTTACGGTGAATCTGCTCCTGCGATGGCGACCGAAAAAATTGGTTTAACGAGTTTCAACGTGGTTAGAAGTCGGTTTTTGATGAGCCACGCCCAGGTGGCCCCATGGAGGATAACGTGGCATCCACGACCTGGTTTTAGTAGAACACCAACTGAAGGTTTACAAGATAGCTGAGAGAGCGGCGTGTGTTATAACTTGAATGACATTTTGGGCATGAGAAAGCTGTCGGCGCGATAGGTGCCGCGTTTGCTCACTCCAGAAAACAAGCGCAAGGATAAGACCAGTTCAGGGCAGTGTTTGATGCTATTTAAGCGCAACCTGCAGGAGTGTTTGTTTTCGTGACCGTTGACGAAACGTGGGTCCGCTGGTATAACCAGAGAATAAGGAACAGGCGAAACGGTGCGCCTCACCTGGCGAACGTGCTCTGAAGAAGCGAAATATTGTCCTATCGGTCAGAAAAGTGTTGGCCACCGTTTTCAGGAATTCACAAAGTGTGGTCTACAACGACTACTTGGAAAAAGCGCAAAATTATCGTAGGACTCTACTATACAAAGACTCTATTTGGCGTGGTCTTCAGATTTGGCCCCGTGCGGCTTTTCTTGTTTCCAAATTTTAAAAAGTCACTCGCCTGGCAATAATTTGCGTCAAATGAGGAAATCATCGCCGCCAATTTTTTGATAAGGAGAAAAAAGCCGAGGGACACATCGTGCTGAAATCTTTGACAGTCGGGGGAGGAGCAGATCCTAGACGACTGGCGCATGAGCATCGTCTGTCCCATCCACAAAAAATAAGATAGATTGGATTGTGAAAAATGCAGAGGCATTTCACTAGTCTGTTCGTCCTATAAAATACTAACGAAAATTCTGGAGAATAGAATAAGGCCAAACGCTGTACGACTCATTGGCGAGTACCAAGGCGGTGGTCTCGCTGAACAACCGACCAGCTTTTACCTGTAAAAAGTGCCGGGAGTATAACTTTCATGTGTACCAAATCTTTGTCGACTTCAAGCAGGTATACGCCAGTATATTAGCTAAACTAGTACGACTGACGAAGATGACTATGACCGACTCCATCTCACAGATCAGGATCCAGAACAGACTGACTGATCCTTTTCAAACATGTACTGGTTTGAAGCAGGGCGACGGGCTGTCGCCGAAGTTCTTCAACTACTACTATAATACTACTACTAGCTACTGATTAAGTCGACACATTTATAGGAGACGCAGAGGACATTAACACCATGTCCCGAAAGTTGACCGAGCAGAGGAACTTCTATATACTTTTGACACTCCTGCGAAAGAAGTTGAACTACGCATCAATGAGGACAACACGAAAATATTGCGCCGAACAACTACAAAATCGGAGGATGCGGTCTCGTGACCCAGATAATTGGAGGACAACGATCCAGGCGGCCGGGGTCCAACGTTCGTGGGCACATTGTGGTTTCAGTGTTTCAAACTATTATTTCACCTTCAGGCTTTCCCTATCTAGTCTACCTACCTATCTAATCTAATATTCTCATCAGGTCAGATAGTGCATATTTGGATTGGCCGAGGGAATTTATCATTGTGAAATTGAAGGCAATTCGGCTTCAGTGCCTATAAAGGACTATAGTTCTGCTTAGAGTTTCTGAGTTCCAAAAGCGACTATTTATGTAATAATTTCCCTGTTTCCAGGAGAAGTAGGTTCTTTCACTTTTAGTTTAAGTTTGTTTTCCAGTACTGATTTTTGCAGCCCATATCTTTCATTCCCGTTAAAATTATAAAGAAGCAAACTATTTGACTTTCAAACAGGGGATAGCACAGGCCTCTCCAAATGGCTAGCCTGAGTTTTTAAGTTCGAACTTAATCTTGTGAAAAAGTACATAATTTTCATTGCCCCCTTTCGACTAATTTTTTATGATTTATCTAATCGATTTCTTGATCATTAATGTTAATCAATGAACATGAACTGACTGGAAATAGTGATTATATATAATTTTCTGCAAACACTGGGGGACTCATAGGGATTATGCGCTAGACGAATATCTGTTAATGGAAAGGATCATGTTGTTGGAACGTGTGCGGATTGAATTATCTGGCGAAATCACTGTTTGATACCACGTGCTACTAGAACACCCTAGAGTCATGTGTAATGGAGTAAGAGGAGAAGAAATGCAAGCTTCCTTTAAAATCTTGAGTACCATAAACCTTAAATGGGAAGGAAGTTCTATATCTCTAATATTCCTTGATGGCCCCTACCTAATAAATATGTTCATATATATGTATAAACAACAGTCAAATCATAAAGAACATTATCTGTTACTTTCTACCACTCTAATACTCTAATATACAATATATACATACATATGATACGGGCCTTCAATTGAACATTTCTGGAAATCCATTTTTTCTCCTGATTTAAAAGTGCTTTAATGTTATATCAGACGATATCCACTTATTTGATCCATTCTCGACAACAAATTTTTAATTGATTTTCAAAGAACGTGAGGAACGAAATCTATTTTCTAAAATCAGCAAATTATTCTAGTCCCGATTATCATCACAATAAGTAGGTTAGTGAAAAACGTGGAGTTGCCCCAGATAAATAATTGCATAGATAAGAATTAACTGCATCTATACTATATCCACAAGTTGATCTACTGCAATAAAAGTGTGTAGATTGCGCAACAGGTGCCGGAACTCTACATACATTCTTTATTACACTTGAAACACCACAAAAGTGAAAGCCGCCACGACATATGAATGCGTACAAATATAAACTTCAACAATGTTAGCCCAAGAGTTTCTCATTTCATATTCAAAGCTTCATATTTATATGCTGCAGTAAAAATTTCCGATAAAAGAGATATACATATATAAAAGAATGTTTACGGAAATTGAAGGGATGCTTTGATTGCTTATATCGCCATATTGTATCTATAATAATAACATTAAAGCAGACAATGTGGATTCTTAAAAGTGTAGTAGTTAGAATAAAATGCTCAGCATAAAGAATGATAGAATCAACAAACGGGGATACTTTGTGGACTGGATTGAAAATATTAATTCACTAAATTATAGAATTTGCATTCATATCTTTTTATATGCGAATAACGTGCAGTTTAAAGATATAATCTCAAGAAAATAGATCCACAGTTAAAGAGAACATCATCGCGTATTAGCGGGGATATTTTTCATATTATTTTTGTTTTTCTTTATCGACAACTTCCTATTATGATGGATCAGAAAAAATATTGAGGAATACACATTTTCCTACTTGTTCTATTAATGGTCCTGACTTTGCCACACCGTAGTCATCATATCCTCTTAGGTTTCATATCATGAGCATTGCTCATGTTTGCCATCTGAACAGCATCGATCGATTTGATGAAGTGTGGGCGATTCGCCAATGTATTCCCAATCATTTCCCTGTTTAAATTCTAGGGCTTTTGAAACCTACCTTTTTACGCTTATAATTTCAAATAATTTTTTTTTCCAGCTTTGAAATCGATGGTTCATAATTAATAAAAACATGTGCATTTTACCTGTGATTTCCTAGCTATCTACTGAACATTAGATTTGATTTTCTTCTGATTCCATGGATCATATTTTTTAGAGCTCATATAATAATCAGTTTGCTTTTACAGTATACTTCAGCGCTAATCTCAGGGAGGCTTGCATAGATATTTTTCATAAGGGAGAAATTCATGTTCCATTCCGAAATATCACTTCCCAGTTTCAGCTCCTTTTGATAATCCATCGGCTTATTGACGTGTTCTATAGTGTTATTCAGAATTCGATAGCACTCTTTAGATAATTTTTACGATACCAACAGGCAGTCTATGGTATTCTAAGTAGAAGAAGAATCAACCCTGTTTAAAATGTTACTGTGCTGCTATTTTCAACCAACCAACCACAAACATGCGCTTTCCTTCATTCCTTCATTTCCTTGTTCATTCCCTCTCGCATCAATGACAAACGTTAAGTATTATCAAAAATCGTTGACCAACATCCAATAATTGTGCAAATTCTTTCACCGTACATCCAGTTTACCAATAAAGCCAGCAATGGCATTCACATAATAAGAAATAAAATTCATTCAAATTCCTTTTCTCTAAATTGAGGAGTAACAGTAACATTAGCCTGACATTAATCCACCCGCAATCAATCATTAGTTTATCGGCCTTTATGTTTAGACGACCCTCTCGTCAATCTTCCTTATGGAAGACTAATGCGGGACTGACCGTGTTGCAGTTTAAAAATTGTATTGCAAAGTTATGTGTAATATGCGCTCCATACATACATACAATCTCTTGTTGATGTTCAAACGAAACAGGCTACGACAAATATGGCGCTAAGTTCATAACCTAATTGATAGAATTAACAAATACAGTCACAAGCGCAAATTCAAAGATGGACAATTGCTTCTTGGCTTGATAGCAATATTGCAAGTGGCCGGAGGGAGGGATGTCATACCCACACATGCAAAAGGGGGGTATACATTTTTATTATCAAATATAGCCATGTGGGGTATCAAATGAAAGGTCTCAGTTGGTACTTTCCGCAGCCGGTCTTAGTTTTGGCATTTGTTGGGCGGTACGAAGGGACGAAATTGACCATTTCTTTAAAAGACCCATTCTCAGAAACTACCCAACTAGGCTCCCAAATACCCTCCATATCGATATCTGTTCAAACAGAGTTAATAATAGTGTGGTATATTACTATTCTTTTTAGTAATTGGTTGCAAGTTAAGTTCTTCCTAGTACCACAAAATGCAATAATATAGAGTATAACATAGATTGTGATCCTACCAAGTTTGATGGAAGTCGCACTATTATTAATGTTTTCCCCTGGTGTATCTGCGAACAATGACATCCGAAAATGAATTTAGTTTCGAACTACTGCTGCATTGTTGATAATGATAGCACTTGAACCAAAGAATTTTCAAGAATTTTTGCTTTCCAGTAGGTACTCTAGAAATTTTTACAAAGTTTTTGGGGGACTTTGATTATTTTTTGAAATACTATGATTGGTTTTATGTAGGGGAATAATCCACATGAATCCCCCCAGAATTTTTAATAACACAATATCTGAACTGGTGTCCTCACTGCTGAAACACCATTTACCAATATTAAGCAACTTAACAGGGAGCCTAAAAGGTATTCAATTTATATTCTTTCCTCGGCGACAGACTTTGTCCTTTCGAAAACTACTCAAATGATAAATCCCTTACAAAGGATGGTTTTTGTTCAAGAGGAAATATCGAAAAGGAAGTGGCATTTCGTAATTTTTTGAAACCGGGGAACAGGAACCCCTTCTTCCCAGATTTTGTCCTAGGATTGGCAGATCTGACCAATTAGAGGGGTACTTTCTAACTTTTCCGCCCATAAGTTTTTTTGCCGATAAGCCCCTCCTTTTTCATTTACAAGCTTCTCTTTTTGGGGTAGTACCCAATTTTTCCTGGAAGTAACATGATCAAAGTGGTTTGGTTAGCTTACGCCTGAACTATCAGGCGGGGTGTCACCGCAAATAATTCGCACCTATTTCATGCTTGTAAATCTATATAATCTGTAGAAAGGAGCTAATAACACTTAGTAACCACTTCGAGCATTCTGTCCCCAGACAGTGGTCATACAGCGTCAATTAGTTGCCACTGCCTTGTACCAAACCGCAAGCTTCGTATCTTTTTAGGGTAATTAAACAGATTATAGACAACATCGATAAATATGTTAATTCGAATAAAGCTACAAAAAAAGTGCTTATTCGAGCACGAAGTTTGAAGAATTATCAAATATAGCAATAATAATCTTGTGGACTCTACAGCCAATACGCCAATACTTCTCCTGTGTTTTCAGGCGGATATTAGAATTTATTTTTGGCGAAGATATTGTTGTATATATGTCACTGTATATATTATCCCCATCAGTTTTGGTTGCGACCCTGGCTAGCAGAGAGGCGTGCAAACACGTGCCGACGATGGATCTTGGGTATAAGCGGGCGGACTTTCATGGTTAATTTCGCCATCTTCCTCGGTTTCTTGGATAGCTCTCCCACCTTGATCGTCTTCGACCACTCAGGATGGTTCTTTTGGCCATGGCCAATCCATTTTTGTCATTACATAGTCCTCGTTAATTCCTTCAGGATTCGGATTTTCAGTAGGTACAGTTGTGAGCTCTTATTGATGCTCAAGAGGAGAACTCTTCGCCATTTTTTGGATTAATTCGGTCAAATAATACATTCTATAGTGTGCAATTACTTTTAATTTCGCCGCATGTTACATATTATTGAATGCATTTGGGCGATCGTGACAGAGAGGAATAATCTTCCACATCTGTCAACGCTACTGCGCATGTTGCTTGCAACATCAACTCGAGAAGTTCAAGGCCAGGTTAAGTGGGACCGGTTGATCGAGAAACGGCTGATGGGCAGGGGAGAACAAATGAACAAGGAGAACGTGGCAACGGAGTCAGATCGAACGGGAGGAGTGCTTTTGTTTTCCGCGATTTTCCTTTTCAATAAAGGAGAATTTATCTAAAGACATTGAAGCTCGTCGGATTTTCAGTAGTTCATTGTTTCATGCAGTTTTTTCTGAATTTTTTGGATTTGATAACCAGAAAACTTGCAAAGTTAGCCACCGAGCGTGGTGAAAGTACAAAATTTTGCCTTTGTCGAGTGGAAAATTTGAATCGCAAAAAGGTCACTTACAGGGTTGAGTTCCCTTCCTACGTCAGTTTCGCTTGAAAAAGTTTCGTCAGACAAGGAGCCGGGAGGTTGTAAAAGTTTTTTCTTACAATTTGCTTTCGAAGATATAGAATATTTTCTTTTTCAGTGAGAAAAAGGGGAAAAAGAAGAGTTGGTTTTGGAGCGTGGAAGATTATGAGGAGATGCGAAAGGTCGGATGGTGTCGAGTTGGCTGGGAAAATGGAAGGCACGAGTTGTGAATTGTTGGGTGTTGATAAAGATACTGGGAGAACCTTGATGATTTTTCTTGGAAGTGCACGCTGATGTCCGCTTGACAAGAAAACTGATTGCGGTGATTCAATTTTTCTCATAGGAAAAGTTTTGTGTTGAAAATGCCTACCAAAAATGGGAGAGGAGACGCAAAAGGACTGAGAGGATGGAATAGAAGCGACTCGATGCAATGAGTGAAACTCACGTGAGAGCAACAATGTTTAGGTCAATTCTATGCTATTAGAGACAAGCGTAGCGAGCTAATTTTAAACAGTTCAAGTTTTGTTACAACACAGAGACTTTGAAAAATCAGTCAGTCAGGTCTTTGTCGTGTATAAGTCTTCGAGAGCACAAAAGATGATAATTTTGACATTGCATCCGACAGAAGGCAATTTTTGCGACTTCAAAAGTCATCTCTGCTCTTATCAGTTTTGACTTTGAAGTTTTCTTGCTGAGTTGCTCCGAATCTTCCTACTATACATACATATTGAATCGAACCGCCAAATACTTCAAGTTGTGCCAAATTGTAACGTTCAATTAGCCGCTAAGAATTGTCGCGAATTACGGCCGAAAGCAAAGGAGAGGTGATGATCGATGACTGTGGTTCGGCGAAGGCATACCAGACCATACCAAGAGTAACATTTAAAGCAGTTTCAGTTTTCTCCTCCTCCTTAGCTCCGCGAAACTTTAAAAATTTAGGGACATCCTCCAGAAGGGTATCAAGGAAGGGAGGGAACCCCAGAGGCCGTGCCTCAATAACCATCTGAGGCAGAAGGAACGGGTATCGAGACTGTGAACCGCCGTGGATCTCCTCTCCTCGATCATGGCATTCGGGTCTGGAGATTTATGGCTCCACGTGCGCGGTGGAGCGGTCGTTTTTTTCTATTTTCATTTGTCAGGTTTTTACTCGCATTTTGGTTTAAATCGTTAGGCTTACCCTATGTTTGCATACTTATTTTCAAGATCCGATGCGGACTCACGCACTGGTACAGACACGTTAATTTTGAGTAATGATACGCGAGGGATCGACGCACTCGAAGGACCCCCCCCCCACATTCCCGAGCCTGGTGAGCACAGAGACGTGGAAGTACGCATCGACCGAGCGCTCCAATGGAGCTTCAGTATTTGCGGGCGGACCTACACGGTCAATTTCGCCAACTTTTTAAGTTTTTGGGTTAGTTCTTCCCTCTAGGTCGTTTTCGGCCACTCAGGATGATCGCTTGATCATCGCATTTCTTTAAGTTTCATTACACACTACTAAGGGATAGACGAATCTACAACCTACATAGTGACATAATCTAGGAGCGATATCGATACGACTCCATTGTAGATATCTGACTCAATAGGCAGCGGTGATTTAATCTCAATAGGCGGCATTATCAGCACTAAATGGCAACAACATATCAAGCCAGTTGGTGTCGAGTTGTCATCAAGTGCTGCTGAAACTTGTCCGACTGAACGAAACATTCCTGTGGGGTGCCGGGGCACTCTAACATCGCCGGTAATGAGGAGGCTGACAGACTGGCTCGCCGAGGGTCTGGATCCACAATGGTTGGGCCAGAACCAGCGCTTGGAATCCGACCATCTACTGTCAAGTCTACTCTGAAGGGTGAAATTGAAAGGATTCACGCAACCGAGTGGAGAAATTTGGACTCTTGCCGGCAAGCGAAAATCCTTGTGAAAGAGCCTAGGGCCACTAGAGCGGCATTTTTGTTGTCCTTTAAGAAATGAGACATGAAAACCCTAGTAGGGCTTTTGACAGGACACTACCCCTTAAACTACTATATGGAAAAGATTGGGATAGTGGTTTCGGCTATGTGCAGCCAATGTGAGGAGGAGGAGGAGGAGACGGCCCTGCACTCTTTATGAAGCTGCCTGGCATTCTCAGATCTCAGGCAAAGAAAGCTTGGCAAGGTTTTCTTCAATGAAGAATCTGCAGACTCCCTGCCTCTGGAGAATGTTAGAAGATTCTTTAAAGCCTGCGAGCACCGTAGGCGGGAAGCCATTGAATCGGCAACTTATGGGGATAGTACAATGGGCCTAACAATGGCCTGAGTGCTCGGAGCTGCGGCTCCCCCCAGTTAACTAAACTAAACTAACTATCTATGGTAGAAAGAGGTGTTATCAGTATAGGTGCGAATGTCAGTCAGCTAGTAGGGATTTCGAATTGGTCGATCTTGGCGTAATGTATGGAGTTCTTTACTAAGGTCTAGATCATCTACTTCGGAACTTGATGATAACGAAGGAGAGAGTTCTTTACTTAAAAAATTAGAAATGTTTATTTTGTCATGGGTAATTAGATAGGTATCAGTGGTCGCTCCGAGGAGCCTAATTAACGGTGTGGTGGGCCGGCTGCTGTTATGAGAGCCGGGAGGCAAAGTCCAGACAGTTTGGATATTCAGAGCCAGCCTATAGCATTCACGAAGGAAAGCAGCTCTTCCACCCTGCAGCTAGAAATCTCTCTGAGGTTGCCAAAAAATGATTTACTCAGTGTCCGTAGTCTTACTCTAGCTAGAGCTGGGCAATCGCAGAGAAAGTGCACCAGGGTTTCCTCTCCTTCTCCGCAGTTTCGGCAATGCGAATTGGAAGGTGTGCTGAGCCTGGCGGTATGGTCCCCTATGGGCCAGTGCCCCGTGCAGACCACCATAATTTTGAATGCATTTGCACGCGTCTGGCACAGGAGCTCTCGTGTTAGGACTATGTTGGCATATTTGGTTTAAAAATTTTCTTTGCTTTAAGCTATTGTATTGTACTAAAAAGACTAACACTTTCTTTAGTACTCGAGATATATATAGTATGTTCACATGTGCGATATACGTCTGAAAATGCAGCAAATTCAATTAAGATATTCGCAAGTAATCTATGTAACGTCATTCCAATGAAAGATACAAATATACACATATGTATATATCGTTTTAATACCGCTTACATACGTGCTAATGCGTACTATTTGCAAAGACTGAGTATTTTTCTAAGCAAATCCAATTGATTCATAACAATTACTAATTCTTGGCTGGCGTCTTGCAAAAATAAGTATGTGATGGAAGACACGTTTCTTTAGAACTCAGCAACCGTAATTTAATTCTTTAATGTCTGAAAGTCACACAGCAGCCAGACAGCTAATAGTACACTTTTCCATCTTGGGCCATATGCAAATTGCGCCCTAAGCACTTCTCCAGCCATGTAGCGACCACATTATGTTGGGCATTACAATGTATCTAGCTTAACGTAAAAGAAAGTAGCCAAGCGAAAAAAATTGATTTCCAGCTGTGAAGCACTCCTGATGGAACATGGCGCTGAGGACATTAAACCGAATGTTATATAAAGGCCAAGGCACACGTTTTAGGCCATCACCCGAAAAGCAGGAAAGGTGGGAGGTCGCAATAATCGTTAACCCTTGGTATATATAATCAAATGTTGTTCGGTGTAACCATTTTATTATCGACTAGGCGTTAGTTTTCTCTTTAGCAAATGGTTCTTGAATATGGGTTTCAGATTCATCCCTCTCAATTGGGAGTGTTCACAGCTCTTTTGAACCATCTGGAAAGTATAACTGAACTCTAAAATCTAAGAATAGATTAAAATCAAGGTGAAGTGCACAAAACCCAGTTTTATTGTTTGTAAAAGCAGCGAAATCTTCGAATTTGAGATTACTCTTTTCCCTTGAGGTGGAAATGGAGCAAAAGGAAACGGATGGTCAGGTTTTCCCTTTGTTCTCAATAGAAAATACACACGGGTTAACAGATCAGAAGCACACAACAAAACAAACTTTTTTAAAATCACAATAGATAACTACTTTGGGTTGGTTGGGTTGATTGTTTGAATCTCTAATTGCATGTTGTTAGTAGATTTTCGCGAAATGTTTTCCGATTTTTTTACCGAAACCGCAGCCAACTTCGTGCACACTACTTGCATACGTACTACAGGTTTTTACCCTTCTGTGTTTTTGTTTAACTTTTTGCGAAGAGGTCACGATAATTGCACCATTTTTCGGTGTAATTACAAATTGTAATTTCAGATACAGCTTTTTTCTCTGGTATGAATTCAACACACCGCTGACTACAATGAAGTCAATTCTGCATGTGTTTTTCTTTGGAGCTCGGTAATGCGGTCAATGAACGAAATGCGCGTGCTGAATTACTCTCAAGAAAGAATGATTCAATGTTTTGTTAAAATGTTGTAGTTTTTTTCGGTGAAAGTACAAGAACTGAGGGAATTACACAAGTTTGGAATTGAAGGTCGAGGTAGGTTTTGGAAAAGATATTTTTACTTCGCTACACGCGAGCCATATTTAATCACAGAGAATAAGTCCTCCGGTTTGCGAGATTTTTTGCATAATCCGGCAAAGTACGATATTTGCGGAAAGTTGTGTTTTATGATTGATGAGTTCACACTCTGCTGAATGATTTGATTTATTATAATTCACCTTGAAAAATTCGCTAATGTCACTATCGTTGACACTGAAATCTGGTTTCCAAATAAAATGGCTCACTTTTGTTGTGTATAAACAGCAATCCTAAATTGCAATGACACAAATTGAACAGAAATTTACTCCCAACCGAAAGAGTAGAATTAGATAATATGAAGATAGATATGTATCCCAATTTAGTGACTACATATATGTAGCAATATAGTTAAGGTATTTTTGTAGTTTAGAATTAATTGCCCTCTTATGTGCATATGATTGCAATCATTAGCATTAAGTGAATATGAAGCGATTAAAATATGATTAATTTAACAGAAATCATCTCTAGGGAATCCGAAAAATGAAATGAAGGTACCAGCGAATAGATAAATCTCATGACGGTGCAAAGATACGTTCCAAATAGCCAGATATCTTCTTTGCTCTTATCTCAATATATTCGTCCCGCAAACAGCATCGTAGTAAATAACAGAAGGATCGACGCTAATGAGGCGAAAATTGTAATCCTTCTAAAGATCTTAACCGTTGAAACTCGTATCGACTAACAAGTGTGCATGCTTCTAACCGACAGAATAATCCCACTATATACAGACGATTTTTACGGTCAAATTGATCACTTTACAATTAAATTGCCCAAAAAAGGTTGAAATATTTCTTTGGGAGCTTAACTCTAAAATGGTAGATATGTAATAAGGTTCTTTGGGAACGATAGGATTATATGCATAAATAGGCTTTTAAAAAGAAAGCAACGATCACTGTAAGAAAAAAAGCCCTTTATTCTCCTATGTCACTGCATCCACAAGAGAATTTGAATGTCTGCAAATGATGTTTCAAATTTTATCAGATTGATAACCCGAACAGCAAAAGTTTCTAACGTTTTTATATATTCTCAATCTCATTTTGCTATCATGCCGTATACGTAAGTTCATTCCGAAAAAGAATCCGCAAACATCGAATTACCTTACCACGGGCTGGAGCTAAAAAGGCGGAATCTTACTATCTTTTGAAAATAGCAAGCTTTTATTCCAATTTCTTGGAAGGGTCACTATTGTAGGAAAAAAAAAATTATGAGTGCTCAAATTAAAAAGGACTCAAGGGACGTTTCCTGGCTAAACATAACAAAGGCGCCAGTAGATATAAGGATGGAGGTAACATCAATTAAGATTCAGGAGGGGTGGGGGAGTCAAAAGTGAAAGGTTACGAAATGGCCAGAGGTTGACAGCTAAGCTGCTTTTGAAAAATATGTAGACTGTAGGTGGTGCAGCAAACCAGAGATTTTCTGTTTAGGCTTCCTGTGGAAGTAGCGTTGAATACAAAACGGGTCAAAGTAGTCTTCTGAGGAAGCCTGTACCTTCAAAGAAATAAATAAATAAATATCCGCGGAGCCTCCTTCAGAACTCTAGAACAAAATCAATTCCTACGCAAAAAATACTGATGATGATGATAGTCAATACACCAACACGAACGGTAGTTCTGGAGAAATATAATTCAGGGTGGGCGATCAGAACATATTCAAAGGTCGTAAACAAGTTTATAGGAATGACAATTGTGGCGTAACCTACAAGAATTATTGTTTAATTTTAATGGGCAACAAATGGACCACTTCTTAAATAGGTCTAAAGCAGAGAGGTAAGTTGATTTTGTCACGCATCCCAAAACGAATGGAAGGCTGACAAATACATCAGTTACATGTATTACCTCCGCTAACAAAACAGCCCTTTTTTGGATATTTTGGGTGAATGCGTTTACGCAGTTGGTATTGAACTTACACAAAGTTAAACCGTCAGTCTACCAAGTAAACACCACCTCGTAATAAAAAAAAAACTAGCCTAGCCTCGTTATTTCAGGTGGCCCCTCCCCTTTTCGGCACCATAGAATTCTTTTCATCAACGGAAGGGAAGAGGATTAAGGGAGTTTGTTAGTTCAAAGAACCCCCTACCATCTAATCTGTCCATTGGTTGAGCTCAATATTCTTTGCCAGAACAAGAGCCCGAGGGTAATACACTCTTCTCGTCTGTGCAAAGCTGCTACGAAATCCCACTCCACCTTCTCAAAAAAAAAAAAAGAAGATGAACAGGGTCATCCATCACCTCATCAAAAAACGCACAGTAAAGGGATCGTGTCTTCACACTCTTCAGCAGGTAACATTGATACTTCCATATTCGCTAGGAGGCTGTATAAGGAAATAATCAATTCCATCATACTTTGAGTTCAACCACAGGCTTGAGTTGTCGATGAACCACGCAGTTCATCTGTCTGACTTGATTCTCCAGGAAAGTTACCACTCATTTAGTTTATGCTGCCGTTCTAAACGAGTAAAACAAAAAAGCCTTTAGCCTCGAGTGGTATTACCACCCCAGATATTCGTTGCACGAGAAAGAACGTTAAAGTTATTTATATAATATTTAAGTACATATTAAAATTCATTTTTCTAATGTTTAAAAAAACATCATTGACACTAAGAAATGGTGCATGTTGTGCAGAAATAATAAACGCCAGATTAGGTGTAAAACTTTTAAACAATAAAAGAATAGTGAATTCGCTTGTCTAAAACGTCTTTGACGTGCAGACCGTCTTGCTCCCCCTTTCACTCCTCTAAGGACTCAACACAGACAAGAGACACCGCACTTTAAATTGGTCGCGAGAGAAAGGAACATATAGGGTGCGCTTGCGTTAAACCTAAGGCTGAAAGATACTATTTGACGAAGAATTTATGCGTATAAAATTGACAGTCCCACGCATCATGCTCGAAGATCGGCGAATCATGACCCAGCAGGATTTTTAAAGAAAAGAGTGGCTACTACAAGGTGTGCCGCACAGGCTTTCAGAAATCCTCGAGAGTTTTTGAGTGAATGCGACGAAAATACCGAAGATTTTTTAGACTCCATTTCTACGGGGCATGAAACGTGGTGTGATTACGTTATTTCGGAAACAAAACAACAATCTGGCCAATGGAAGCATACTGAGTCGCCCGAACCAAAGAAGTTTAAGCAGAAGCTGTCAGCAGAAAAAAATATGGGAACGGTGTTTTGGGACCGGCGTGGTGTGCTGTTTATCGAATTTATGCCTAGACGGACCATAATATACTCGACAAGTTATAGCGAAACCTTGAAAAATCTCAGACGGGTAATTCAGAACCTTCAATAATCACAGTTCACTAGGTGACACATTGGACTGATGGAGTGAATTCTTTACTTTGTGGCTTCCAGCATACTTCACAATTACTTAAATAGATGCTGGGAAAAGGTAGTTTTACTTGAAATGAATAGAAATCAGCGGATTAGAAGAGTTCCACGAGCTTTTGTTAAGTAGTGGTCACGGTCTCTGTATCTCAACCCTTCTCAAACAAATGACGCCAAACGTGGGAAGCACAATATTGAATGGCATATAAAGTTTTGATTTACAAAGTTTTGAAGATCAAATCAACTTGGCAACGTCCCTCCTTCTCAATACAATCAGTAAACCGATAGGCGTCATATTGACAATTTTTTCACGAATTTGGCCTTTAAATTTTGTAGGATCCTTGGATGATTCACGGGATTTTAATAACCCAACAGAAAAAAATTACAAGAGGTCAAACCGGGAGAGCGGGCCGGCCACTTCAAATTGCCCCTGATTAAGATGAGGCGCTCTAGGAAGTGTTCCCTCAAAACAGCCATCAATGCTCTTAAAGTGTGTGCCGTTGCACCCTCTCCTTAGAACCAATTGTCCTTTAAGTCCAACTTATTTAGCTGGAGCACCTTGGACGCAATTTTCGAGGATTGATGTCAGCCCAGTAGCGCATGCTCTGTTTGTTGAAAAAACAATAGCGTCCTAAGGAACGTGAAAAACACATACGTTTATTCGACAATTAAAGTCACATTCAGAAAGTTCGTGCACAATCACCATCCTGTAAGGAAGGAAATGAAGACCATCATAAAGGGACGGGCAGATCCATTTGGTGATCGCAACAATAAAGCTCTCACTGCCTCAATGTTCTCAAATGATCTAATGGGGCGACGGACTCCAGTTCTTCGTCCTGTAATACCTGCAGTTTGTCTGAACGTAGTGATGCGGGTAACAATTGATTGCCGGTCCGATGTAGGGGTTAATGGAGTTAAATTAAAGCAATTCCGAAAGATGCGTTGGGTAGCGATCACAAAACATCTGCTCGAAAAGTAGGCCTCATACGCTCCTTGCTGTTCCAACGCATGATAGCGACACGAATAAAGTTAATAATAATATGTTACCATATTTTGGAAATTTATCGGAAAGTCCCCCTTAAGTTCATCCCAGTACATCAGACGATAATATAGGAAATAATCCTAAAAAGTTTGAAGGCAATCCGACTATTATTAACAAAGTTATAGGGGATCAAAAGTTTTGCATTTCAGTAAATTTATAGCACCCAAGACATATATGACGTCATCATCATATGAAGTGAACTTACATGGACAGCGGGTTGGTGAGAACGTTTTAGTTTTCCTTTTTTGACTTTTTTTTAGTTATTTGCATTTCAGTGTCAATTACCCCAAAAATATTGCCCTCAATATTGGTGGAGCACAGAAAGAGTATCACTATTCCAAATCCATCCAGCAAACTTTTGGCGGCAGGTGCATAAAGTCCTGAAAATACATTGATTTTCTATCGAATTAACTATTTATCAATTTACTGAGGATGGACCAGAGTTCATTAGGAGTCAGGGAATTGAGAATTTCAAGTTCCTTTTTTAAAAACTTCTCGTTTTCTAGGAGGAATGCATTTCATTCATATACTTATTACAAATGGCGCCCAATGTGGGCCAAGATCTAAATTGTGCCATTTTGTAATTTTGATTAATGACGTGAGAATTGCCGAAGCAGCGAGAAGCCAATTCACTTTTCTGAACTATCTAGGTAGGTTGATATCAGTGGCCGATATGAGGAGCCCAATTAACACTGTGGTGCGCCGTTTTAATGCCACAAACTCCTAGTCCCGTGGCTGCTGTTATGAGAGCAGGGTAGCAAAGTCTAGCCGGCTCAGATCTTCAGAGCCAGCCCGTAGCATTCACGAAGGAAATCAGCTCTGCCACCGTGCAGCTAGAAATCTCTCTGAGTTCTCCAAAGAATGGTTTACCCAGTATCCGTTGCCTGACTCTGCATGAGGATTTCTCTTCCTTCTCCGCAGCTTCAGCAATGCGAATTGTAGGGTATGCCTGACGGCATGGTCCCCTATGGGCCAGTGCCCCGTGCAGACCGCCGTAATCTTGAATGCATTTGCACGCGTCTGGCACAGGAGCTCTCGTGATCGAGCTATGTTATAAGCGGACCAAATTCTTCTTGACTTGGCACAGCTGGTAACCCCTCGTTATCTAAGGGCTGCGGCTGCTATATAGTGTGAGTATATACCGCCGCTGACAGTGTTGGCCCGCTCATTCCCTTATATGTTCCTATACCCAGGAACCCAGAGAAGGGGGACCTTGAGCGTGTCGCCCAGACGGTTTAGCGCATCTCTGCACTGCTCCATCAGCCTGGAAGATATTGTCGCCGTGGTGGCTGCTTGGCTGTCGGCCGGAATGGCTATGTTACGCTTGAGGCTCGAATCTCGGTCCAGCCATCGACAGAATTCTAATATCGCCAGAACTTCCGCTTGTAATACACTGGCGAAACCTGGGAGACCATACGACTTGGATACACTGTGTGTAATCGAGAAAATTCCCGCACAAACTCCACAGGCCATATTTGATCAGTCGGTAAAGAATACTGAGACATAACCTTGCAACACGCCGTCGGTCTTCCACTTTGCCTTGTTTGGAAAGTCCACAGCAAAGTTTCTCGTAAAGTTCATTTTGCGTGTAGCATAGTATTCCGTGGGGAATGCCCAAATTTCCCGAGGACCTTCGTCTAGGATGTTACTATGGCCGTAGGACTTCGCTGATCAGCATCCGCATTCACGTAGCCAGGCGGCACTGCACGCTGCAACGTATTTAATGTGGAGGTCTAGGGGGAGGAGATGCAGAAGTACATTAAGAGCAACAAAACGAAGAGGAGCTTCGATTGAGTTGTATGTAAGTAGACTATGCAATCTGTTGAATTTTCAGATTTCTGTGAAGTTGAGCGCTCATATGCAATTCGGAATAATCAAGCATCACCACGCTCATGTATATTAAAACATGGGTTTTTGGGACCTATGCTCGTGATTAGCTTTATAAATTAAGTTAGGCATTTCATTGGTAGTTAATCTAAGAAACGCTTCTGAGACAAGCTTCCATTTTTTGCGAATTGATACTATTTTGATAAAGTGGAATCACATTGCTACTACGATTAATTTTTTAAGATATTTGGGTCCATTCCTATCTTTACATTGACGCTGGTTCGTTGGATTGATTTTCTCCAAAAGATCGGTGGCGATAGTATAAGTCCTGCATATGCGATAGGTAAAAAAAAATCGTTAGTCAAAGAAGGAATCTAAGCACAAAGGTAGTGTCCTTAGGGTGCATCGTTGAATCATAATATAATCAATCATAATAATAATAATCGTTGGCGCAACAATCCATATTGGATCAGGGCCTTGAAGTGTGTTAGAGCACTTCATTCAAGACCGTAACGGTACACTAGGAGGCAATGTGGTCAGCATTGCGCAATCATACACCCTTAAAACAGGAGTTCAATATTTTGGGGACGTGCATTAAATCTCTCATTGTTCTGTTCTGTTTCGTCTCACATATGGTACTTTAAGATCATCGAAGATGACATTTAGTTCTTTGAAAGATATGATGTAATGCTAAACCCCCCCCCCCCATACGATACAATTTTAACTAAAACTTCCACCAGAAAAATATGAGGGTCCTTCCTGCGGGATGTGGCCGTCATCTGAGAGAAAGTTGTTGAAGGACTCCGAAATACGCCCTCAGAGAACAATTTTTGATCATTTAATTGTATAGTTCATTAGACGATAATGTGTCTTCCAGCTGAAACTGTCCCCAGATACAATCGCATACTTGTTCATTCGTACTGGATATGCTCGTAAGCTTCCACTCATTGTGGAAATAGTGTATTCGTAGTATTCGTAGTATTCAAACAAAAAGTAAACACGTTGCCCAAGAGGAAGCATTCATATTATTCAATTAATTCTTAATTGCGAAAATAAATTTAACACCTTGTTCGAGTAATTGTACAAAATAGTCACTAATATGTACGACATTCGTGAATGTATTATATTATATCTTTCTAAGCGCCGTAGTATTGTGAAGAGTATCTGCTGTTTGTTGGAAAACAAATTCCATGTTACGTGCTTCGAAGAAATCGCATGATGCCAAGTAATGTAAACAAAATTGTCTGATGAATGGTCTTCATAATTGAAGTTTATTACGGGCACTTGTGAGTCCTCCACTAGGTGGTATGCGTGAAGAATGATCTATACCCGCTTCGAGTATATTATAAAACGAAGGGTACTCAGATTCAGCTGTCTGAAGAAGAGAATTAATAAAACAAATCCAATCCAAAACATCCATTAGCCGAATTTTTCAATGTTTACAAATAGACCATCTTCTGAACAACAAAGATACGTATGCGGCCAGGAGCTTCAAGGCAAAATCTTACACATGGTCGATTACTCATAGAGCCAACCCACGATTACGACTAAAACACAATAGACATGTGTACATATATACAATACATATTTTCATTTTGGACATTATTCAAATGTACGGTTCGCAACATATCGACCGATTGTCTACGCAAGTTAACGAAACACAACAATAACAATGTTTCGCGGATGAGCATAATTGGCAGCTTAATTTGAATAATACATTGTGAGAGCGTGTCAATCAAGCGAACTGCAAGTATACAGATGTATCTAAGTATCTTTCTTTGTGCACATGCTGGATATGTGCGTATGCATATATGTATAGATGCGTATAGACTGCGAACACACTCATGCTTCTGGAATGTGCTTTTTATCGTACATATGCGCATAGAAGAAAGATCTTGAATCTAAATTTTGCTTACTAATAGAAATTATGAAAACAAATTGACATAATTAAGGAAGATAAAGTTGTTACCGAAATTTTAAAAACATGTGGGTGTATTTTCGAGGGTTTTCGAGACAAAATCAACATTTTTAGAATATAGTATTGAGCACGGTGTTCACTAGCAATAAGAAATTGAAATGAAAGATACATTCTATGTATATTTCAGTAGTTTGCTTCTTATTATTTCGTGTTTTGAGGAATTTCTGAAACATGACTGAAATGTCGAAGCTTACTTTTTTGAATTCCATTAAAACCTTCATCAAACGATTCATTGATTACTTACTGCTATTAAAATTGATGGGATATAAATATATAAATCAACATAATTCTTACTACCCCGTCACAACCTTTCGTGGTTTTCCAAATCAACGAACCTGAAAAGGAAAAAATAACACATTATAGCTTTTATATGTATTTGCTCATCTTTTAAAAATTAAATGCCTCCAATAAATATTTTAAATATATTTTCCTAAATTGCTCGTAATTCGGTGGAAGTTATAAAAATTAATGTTCCTTCCAAGAAATTTCTGAATCCAAATTAACTTCTTGGAAGATTTAAAAGGAAATCGGAAAGTTTCGAAAGGAACAACGGAGTAGAAAAACAGGTTAGTAAGCCGGAAGCTGTTTCAAATTTGAAAGGTTGGTAATTCGAATATAATATGGGAAACACCTTGAAAAACAAGATTGAATGGTTAGAGGAAGATGACGAAATGGTCGTAGGAAACGAGTCGCCAGAAGATGAGAAAGAGAAAAGTTGAGACAACCCTAAGATGCTGGATGTATACGAGACAGAGATTCCGAAGGAAGTACGGTTGATTCTTAGAGATTGCCATGATTTAAGGGGGTCATCCCGTGTGTCGGATCCGCGGAATCGATTTTTTTTTGGCATCAATTGCATCTAGATATAGTGTAGAATATATGGGTAAAGTGATTTTTTGATATTTGGAATCATTTGGAAATTATAGTGTTGAACACGCCAAATTTATGTCGACCGCCGTAATAAAGCTCGTATTTGTCGGTCCGAATGACGTTCGAATGCCCTCGCTAAAAGGACAAGAATTCAAGCCAAGGCTATACATGGGTTTCTTCAATAAACCTAAGGTTTATGGATTAGGTATAGCAGATCAATGGTTAAGGTTTTATGGCTAAAAATTGCATTCTACTTTTTAAATGCGATTTTCTCAAAACCACATGTTGAAAATCGGCTGCCATCATAGCCCAAAATCTATCTAACGAAATTCTTTGAAATTTTCAGGACTTGTTCAGAACATATTTCTACAGTCCGCAAACTAGGATAATTGTGATTTATTCAGTAGTTTTTTTTTATTCATTAAAGAAGCCTTAAAAAACACGAAAATTCAGAAAAAAAAGTTTAACATGGTACCAAAAATTTACCTTTTAATATTTTTTAATAACCCTAGTTTGCGGACTGTAGTTAAGTCTTAACATTAAAATGCCGTTTACTTTTTTTCTTTAAGATGATCGTAGCGCCTCTAGCGGGGCAGTAGAAAAACATCTTTTTTTGGAGATGGGTATATAAATTGCTCTGTATTTCAATAACCGACTATGCGATCGGGCTGGGAAAATTACTACGTATGCTCAAGATATTATTTAATATATGGTGAATTCGTATTTGTATCTTCATCCAGTTCTTCACAAAAAATTTCTAAGAAAAACCAAAAAAACGGCCTTCACACGGGATGATTCCTTAAGGTTTGGAGATCACTTTGGCACTGGCAAAATTTTTGCCAGAGTAAAGAGGTTCTTGAAGTGGAACGAGATGAAAAAGATATACAGTTATATGTGGCCAAGTGTTTAAAATGTCGGATGAACAAGGAATTCCATCAATCGAAAATGAAATTGGTGGTTACTATAGTGTCGTATTGGTCGTTTGATAACGTCTACATATATCGATTCGGTAGGATTGCTACTTGAGACCTCATTCCTTTTGCGGTAGATAATTCGACAAGGCTTGTGGATTTTGTCGCGATCCTTGACCAGGAAGTTAGTACTATGGCCATGACCTTGTTTGATCGGATCAGAGAGCGAACTTTACAGGCGAGATTTTGAAATATTATTGTAGTACAAGCAATTGAATGCTTACATTGCGGAACAGGGCTGTGCCCGATGAAGATTCCCTTCGGAATTATGTCAGACATACTTAGTAATTTCTGGCAAGCCCCTGAGCTGAAAGAGAATTTATTGCTAAGAGGAGGTATCATAAGAAAATGAATCTTATTCAGGTACAAATTGTTGATAGTGTCCTACTGAGGGATGCTGAAGATCAGGTAATCTTGATTCTAGCTTCAGTTACTATGTACAGTCATCCACATCCATTCCCCTGTTAATATAAATATATATTCCTATGAATGGAAGTTACCAAACGTTCACGTGGACAGAGTGAACATTTTTACAACATAAAGTGGAAATAAGGTAGGGTAATATAAGGAGATTTAATTGATTTATTGTGTAGAGATGAACCCTGAAAGATGTAGGCGAACATCTCTATTGATATGGGTAAATGTGTGCGCAGATGAATGACGTGGATGCGAAATGTTGAGTCATAACTACACCTAAATAGGGTAAAGGGTGACAGTAGGCAACTTTTCCATGCAGTAGCGGAATCCGTTCAGGGTGCAGACAATCGTTTTTAGCCTGCGTTGGTACATTTTACAAGACTCTTTCCATTGGTGGAAAAGTGAGAGGAAAGGATCGTGTCGCTTCATGCGTCTCTACTATCGGTTTTAAATTATACTGTTAATGAAGTGAACTTTTGTCATTACAACAGCGATGCTAGTACCCGAAGACCTCAGATGGCGTGGCGCACCTCCTGTGCCAAGTCGACTATAACGAAACTCGATCGCAGGAGCTCTAATGTCAAACGCGAACAAATGCATACAAAATTACGGGGCACTTCCATAGGGGACCATGTCACCGGACTCGCATACCGTATAGGAGGAATAGGAGGGACCCCTCAGACACTTCCTTTGCGGTTGTCCAGCTTTTGCTAGCGCCAGGATACGGATACTAGGTAAACGATTCTTTGAGGAACCCAGAGAGATCTCTAGCTAAAAGGTATAAGAGATACTTTCCATCATAAATGCTACGTACTGGCTCTGAAGATCTGAGCTGGCTGCATTTTGCCTCCTGGTTCTTACCATAGCAGTTATGGCCTTATGAGGTCACGGCATTAAAACGGTGCATGAGAGCGCTAACTGGGTTCCTTGGAGCGGACACTGATATCTACCTACCTACATAACGATGCTAATACCAGAAGGAAAAGTGTGGAAGAACCAGAGCACCCTATAGAAGTATTCAGCGACCGCAAGCAGTCAAATCCGGAAGTGTCCCCTGCTAATATTAAGCAACTCAAATATGAGTATATAACAGCAAAAGAGGCGCCATTTCCAAAAACTATCATATTATATATGAAAAAGACCCGACCCTACCTTTGTAGTTAGTCACACCCGCTATACAACGAGAGGAAATAGCATCGCCTACGAGGTGAGCCGTATAAGCTGCGCAAAGGGTCGAAAATCAACGACATCCATGACTCAATTTAATATTGAGGAACTGCGGAAAGGATTTGAGGAATTTGAATGGTATTAGAAACCAGAAACCAGAGTTACATCTGAGGGTAATACCCCAATGAATTAAAGAAGGTTTTGATAGTGGAACAAATCAAAATATTGAATTATGGTATGAAGGATGGGACTAGAAAATGTCGATTATTAGTGAAGTCAAACGTCCCAAAATTTTCTGGCAGGGATGACGTGAAACTTTAAAGGGAACGGGAGACAAAGAGATACCTCTTAGAAATTAGACCAGAGAATGAGTGAATGAGTTGAGAAATCGAACTAAGATATTGAATGCGATGGCTCAAGCTCCAAGAAACTCTGCAAGAATTCTAAAGTGAAGGAAAAACTGGCCGGAATTAGTGCAGCAAGAAATATTTTACGCATTATAAGATTGAACATAAAAATACGGTCCCCATTTCTTAATAATAAAATGATACCCTAGAAGAAAAAAATATGATATAAACAAAACTTGTAAACATTTCGAGGAAGAATCCAAAAATATCGAATTATTATGAAAAGAAGAGGATTTACGTTCCGTGGAAATTAAGCTCATTTGAAAAGAGCTACTAAAATAGTGACACATTTCTAAGAAACCAATCTCCTCATAATCTTGGCAGTTTCCGTAAATAAACAACCCAAAAACCAGAAGCGGAATTAGTGAGTTTCTTGTATAAGGAACATTAGGCACGCAGATTTCTGAGGTACCGCCGATTAGAAATAAATGCATACTATTATATATGTAGTACCTTAATTTCTCAGGACATTCACTTGGATGTGATGGTGTCATTCTGTGATATATTCATACAGAAAATTTCATTTTCATGAAATGTAATATTGCTAATGATAGTAGATTGTGCACCAAATTTCTCATTATGGCTAATATTAAGGGTATATGTAATTCTGCATTGGTTCTACTGTTTGTTACATGCGTACTTAACTCGGCAAAAACAATCGATAAGCTGACTCTATGGACGTGGATTGTAACAAAAAATCAACCGAATATTCTGAGGTTTATAAGCACTTTCAAGAAGACAATGAGAGACTTATAGCTGTCACTGCATTAACAGTTTTGAATCGAAAATCTTGGAATATCAATACCAACATCAGACCAGAAGGTTGAAATGGTAATGGATAGGTCACACGCTTAAAAAGAGCGACAGCTCCATTTTGGGTTATGCCATACTATGGGACAACGATGGGCTATGAACAGGTTACCATTGGAAAACCCTGTGGTACCAGGCAGCGATGAAGCGGATATGTGGCATTTCCCACATAGGGGCGTATGACAGCTAAGTGAAAAGAATTGTAACTTAAGCAAGTTGTCATTAAGCACGGCCTTCTCTCACTCTTCTTATGTGATGTGCGCAAATGCTTCAGATGCACCAAGACACTTCTTACTCAATTATCCGAGATTTGCGGGAGTGGAAGAAGAATTGCGCTTGGTGTTAGATGCTACAATAAGGGATGAAACATTAATCCAAGAGGCGGTGAGCCAAAGAAAGTTTGAAACGCGGGGCGTATCCATAATGAGAACTGAGAAAAACTAAATCGAGTGTAGGAATGGGGTTCCGCAAAGCGATATCCACTGAAGGGCTTCTTGTGTTCTTAGTTGACTTGTGAGCAACTTCTGACAACGGTTTCTCCTGGATATCGAGTGGAGTTGTTGTCTTCGGCACTGTCACTTTCAATGCTTTCCATTTAAAAAAAAAACATGACAGATAGATAAACGGGCATACCGATACCGAGACTGCTTTAATGAGGTTTTATTTTTTAGATATAGTATACTTTAGACCCTAAAAGGAAGACTACCCCAAATGAAAACAAATGAAGCTGTTGGTTGAAGAGAAGGAAAGGCAGTTCTTAAAAACCCCTACCCTTTGTGAGGGAATTCAGTGCATGTCTATGATAAGAACAGTAGCTGTTGAATGAAAAAGATGAGTTGTGAATTACTTTTTTGAGGAAAGCATTGGACTTTTAAACGCAGATTACATGCGAGAACGATTCGCCAGGCACGACCGCTTAATTCCATCTAAGTCAATGTCGTTTATATGATCATCGCGTCTCATAATCTGGATTATGATGGTACACCGGCATGGTTACGCATCGACCAATTCCACACCCTTTTCAGAGGTTAAGCAACAGTTTGGTATTAAAGCTACCGCGAGTCTTTCGAATCCAGACAAATCCCAGAATGTCACGTTCAGAGCTCAGTCGCTCAGAGTGTTCTTGTTTCGAACGCAAGTGACTCTAAGAATGACGCAGTGTTATATTTCCACTTCAACAAACACTGTTTTGACTCCACCAGAGATAGTATCAAGGAAACCGACTGTTTCGTTTTTGATGTTATTGATCGTAAGAATACTAAAGGGACCGTAAGTTGTTTAGTTTGGCGTTTTTCGCTGAAAATAATTAGCAACGGTGGGTACAAATATGCGAGATCGCGCATTGTTCTCAACACAGCTGTCAGACTGGACTTACACGGTCAATTTGGCCATTTTCCTTTTGATCTAGCTCTACCCTCGGAGATGACCATGGTCAACCTAGACGGTCATTCTGGCCATCCCCAAACTCATTGCAAATAGTAGATTCTAATTTGAGTTTAAGCCTTGAAATATGATATCGCAGTCAATTTTGAAACTAGTCCACCATCCAGGAGGCGATTTAGTTAGCATTATATTTGCTACCAATGATACTTGGGCCTCAATCTACCCTTTTGAAAGCCTAACACTCTAGCTTATAAGTCATCTGGATATCCTCCTATTTTGAACATGGTTACTTTCCTGCTCAAATAATATAGATGTCCAAAAATGGGAAAACAATTTTTCCCCTCTACTTCTATGGATGACTCATTTGCTAAAGTATTGATGGTTCGGCACTTACACCTCGTTTGTTGTTTTGCAGGGAGATTGCATCGCCCAGTAACTCGGTGGTTTGACTATTCTATTCTGCCTACTTTTCGGATCTATTTGCAATAAGAAATGCCGGTCAACTCGCTTTCTCAGAACGAGGGCCTTAAGTTTTCCGGTTTCTAATCTACAAAATTTATCTCTGTTTTCTCACATCTCTAGTAAGACGAATTCGCCTTGTTAAAGCTTATTGATACATGACAGGAGGAAGGTCGCAAAATATTTCTCCAGTTGTTTCACTTAAAGTGGGTGCCGTTCTTCGGAATCTTGACGATCGTCCCCTTATATTCATTAAGAATGATCTCGGATTCTCAGGATTTATAATACGAATGAGTAGAAAAAAAGATCTCTGGAAAAACAACAGAAAAGTTTCACAAGGAGATGGTCAAGGCCTGCGATTTTACTCCCTTTGAACCCGTTGATGGCAAATTTCATTTCGTTTTTGTTTGGAGGGAGGAACACATGCACATGTTACGGTGACAAGGCAAAAGCTGTATCGGATGTTATTTGATTGAGAAACGTGGTGAATTGCTCCTTCCTTCTTTTCAACGGCTCATCATCGTGGTTGAGGCGCCTGCTATTAGTTTAGCGCTTGTAGTTGCACATAGAAAGCATTCTCCTCCACCATATTGGATTGCGCGATTGTGATCCTCTCAGAAGTAGGATCCCAAGTCAAGAGAATGGACCTTGTGGTAGTCGTTAGCAATAGTCCAACACCGAGTTGGTGTTTGTGCCACTAGACTTTCCAGAGTACAAATACCCAGCGCACAGAGGGAGAGAATGGAGTTCTCTCCAGGGTCCTATCATTTCACTTCGCGTATGCCCAGAATGTCAAATTGAAGAAGCGATCCTTCTGGGGGTCTTTGATACTGTTGTTAAAGTGAATGCGTACATTCTAGAGACCAATCATAAGGAATATCACAGAGCGTGGTTCATAAGGGGGTGATCAAAAATGAAACGAGGAAAAGCCAAAAGCGAAATGGTTAACGTTAACGTTCGTTCATTAATCTACTAATCCAGTATATCTTGCCACTTTCCCGATAATTACAGTGCATTTATATTATATATTCTTATGCAATTAGTTCGAGTCTTCCAGAGCATTACCTATATGAGAACGGGTGATATTTCACTTTCATCATACACAGTCGAACTAGTGTTTGTACAATAAAGGATTCCCATAAAATTTATGATGATGGCCTATGACTACAAAGCTTTCTATATACATTAATCAACTTTTGGATTTGATTTTTAAAGGGCACTTGTGGAAGACCATCACGCATCGGCATAAGGGCTCGAAACTACTTCCTTTTACTTCTCAATTATGGAAATCTATTTATGACTCCAATATCGCTAGTGCTCAATTATCAACACTAAAGAAAATAATCTCTGTTCGGAGTTGTTTATCTAACCAAATTCGGTTCGAGATACGTTTGACGAAGTAGAAATACCAAAAAAATGGAAGCATACAACCATAGAAGGAAGCGAAACTTGTCATCAATGTTTGTTTTGCCACCTTCAATTAAGCTTATCCATCCATTTCTTTCCTCACTTTGCACTAGGTAAAAGTAGACATTTCTATATTCGCGATACAGCGCTTATCTTGAGCATCATTTTAGTAAATTGCTGGCCGATCAGAGTTTTATAGTTGCATCTCAATTGAGCGTCTTTTCCACTGTAGTTATCAACAGCATCTTTTATTCTGTCGTTTCCATGATTAAAACGCGGGGAAAAATGGCAACAAAGATCGAAAATTACTTGAGTGGAATGAACATCAGCAAACATCAGTGAAAGGAAATAGCATTTTCATACCCATAATCAGGAATGAAGAAGCAATATCGTGGCAAAGGAATGAGTTGAAGCCAATATGCCAGTGGATTATTTGCTGTTTCCAACGTACCAATCGGGCATGAATGCAAATATATAGAGAGCTTGGCTTGTACACATTGAAGCATCATGTGACGGTGTAAAACCATAGGAAAAGATGGGAGATGGGAGTAAAAGTACCCGAAGTATCTACTATCTACAGACTTGAGCAATTCACTACCACAGTGGATAGGCTAAATTACGCTCAACTGGGTCTTGAATCAACTCCACAGGCATTTACGGTTTTATAATAATGCCTAGAGATGTCTGCTGGAATTGTTTTTTACATTGTTCGATTCTGTTGGACATGTTTGCAAGAAGAAAATTTCCGAGGCGATGAGGTGAATGTTACTTTATCACGTTTACATAACAAATGTACGGAGCAGTTTATGATTGACATTATCGGCGGATGATAAAATGTTACACAATTGAAAAAGTAGTGAGCAGTCAGCACTAGCCGATCATTACCGCATTGTGAATATTTCCTCAGAATTCCAGTAGCAAATAGGCAAGTAATTTATTAACAATTTTAATTAATTAGTTTGCTTGTATCTTTTCTTGAGTTAGTCATGACTAGAAAGTTTAATTGATTTATTATTAGACATTCTGATCTCCACTTTGATCGCAACCTCGATAAAACGATGAAAATTCAATTGGGGGAGGGTATGAACCCTCTAAAGAGGATGTGGAAGCCTGGAGAGATGTGGCTTGTCGGAAAAAGAGAGATAGGAGGAGGATGCGACCGGAGGTTATGACCATCTCCATGCGTGGCGAAGGGCCAAACGCTGACAATGTCAGGACAGTGAAGGCAGACCACGCACTTACCACTTTGGGAGATAATGATAGCCGCATTAGATGGTCTCAGAAAGGAAACCTTAAGCTAGATCTCAAAAAGTCGAAGGATATAATGGCGGAATTCTTGAGCCAAATTGGAAAGTCCTTGGGACAGGAAGCCGAAATCAAAGCTAGCAGACCAGAGATCTCTATGGTCTGCAAGGATATAGTTCGACCTCATTGGACTTGAAGAACCAGCAGTAAAGACGCTAAGAAAAGCCTACGATGGGACACAAACCGCCATCATGGAGGCAGCACTCAAACTATTGGCAGCAGGGAGAGTAAAAATAGGACAGGCTATGTGTCGCCTTAAAGAGCTGGTAACGCTGAAGCGATGCTTTAACTTTCTTGGCTTCGGTCATATGGTGAAGGTATGCGCCAGTGCAGATGACAGGTCGAAGCCTTGCTGGAGATGCGGAAGGGAGGGCTACATCAGCAAGGACGGTGGAGGAGTCCCAGACTGCCTACGGCATATTGCAGGCAGCAGCATATGCCCGGAATACACGAGAGCCTTCAACACAAGTCGCAGAGGAGGTTGATACAAATCTACCTCAACTACCGGGAGGCGCGCCATATCGAAACCACGGCATTTGGATCAAAGACCAAACGAGCCAAGCAGCATTATAGGCTTCGAGGAAATAATGAAGCACCTGGGGGAGGGCTTCATCAGAGGGAAGGTGAAAAGCATCCACATCTACAGCTGCTATGCTCCACCCAGCACTTCACTTGTCGAGTATGACGCTTTGGCTTTGGATTCAAGAGGACGTGGCCCGACCATAATTGCAGGCGACTTTAATGTCTGGGCTCTTGAGTAGGGAAGCCGCACAACTAATATGAGGGGACGTGTTTTTTTTGAAGCATTCGCAAAATTAGACGTGATACTGGCGAATATTAGGGTTTCGTACACTTTCTGGGAAAGGAGCCTGGGGTCAGTAGTGGACCTGACATATGTGAGTGCCGCTTTTGCTAGTAGAGTCGCTTGGCATGTCAGTCAGGACTATACTCACAGCGACCACCAGGCAATCTGCATGGAAATCAAGGGCGGATCGAGCTCGAAAAATAGTTCTCGCAAAATTCCGGGTGGTATGCTCCGCTGGACAGCGAAAGCTTTTTAGGCGGACTGATTTTCTTTCAGCGGCGCTCAAACAGGACATATCCCTGAATGGTACGGCGCGAAAAAAAAGCTAGCCAAATCACCCGATGAGTAACGGGCCGAACTACTGGTGGAACAACGAAATCGCAAGTTTCCGAGCCGCATGTTTCCGGACGAGGAGGCTTTGGCAGAGGCTAAGGGAAAATCCCAGTGGCGACAGTCGAAAGGAAGCATAGAGGCGTGCGTGGTCGCCTAAAAAACCATTCGAAGAAGCAAAAGGAACTGCTTCAAACAACTGTGTGACCACGCGGGTATAAACCTTTGGGGCGAGACATAAAGAGTGGTAATGAAAAGGCTGCTGAGATCACACCATGTGGCCTGTCTGCGCCTCCTGAAATAGATTGTTACCACTCTGTTCCCTCACTAGGAAAATAGAGGAAGGCAAACGGTGAGTAAGGTTGTCCAGTAGCGTTAAAGGAGCTGCGAAAAATATATGGTCAGATCGATGACAACAAGGCCCCCGGTTTGGATCCAGTGGAAAAAGCAAAAGTTTATGTTACTTCCGAAACCTGGCAAGCCACCTGGAAACCCAGCATCATATCGTCCTATTTGCGTACTGGACACAATGGGAAAGATGATGGAGGGAGTCGTATACATCAGACTCCTACCCATCGTCGAAGCCATCAATGGTTTGTCGGAACGCAGTTTGGGTTCCGACATGCCGACTCTACGGTGGAAGCGATTAGCATGGCAGTAAACCCGGGGATGGGTGCACTGGTTTCTATCGGCTGCTTTGCTGTGTTGAGGTTGGGTGCTTGCTCTTCCCGTCCCAGAGGGGACAGTGATTGTGGACTTTGCCGATGACCTAGCTGTGGTTGTTACAACAAAAGACCCAGCAGATATGGAGGGCTACGCGACGAAAACTGTAAGAACGGTGAAATCCTGACTAGAAACAGCCATGCTGGCCTTGGCGGACGCGAAAACGGAAGCAGTCTTATTAACCAACCGGCGGAAATAAAACACTGTGAAAGTGGTGGATATGCGGTCGTATCAAAGCCGACTACCAAATACCTAGGGGTGATAATTGACACCAAATTGAGCTTTAGGGAACACCTAGAATATGTATGCTAAAAGCAGCCAGTGCCACCGCGGCACTTGTAAAAATGTTGTCGAATATTGATAGGCCGAAAAACTGTCGGAGTTTGCTTGTTGCCGGAGTGGTGCATTCCGTCCTGCTTTACTCGTCGCTTGTGTGGGCAGAGGTGCTTACGAACACTCAGAGGTGGAAGCAAGTGAACTCGGCTTACCGACTGGTGGCTTTGAAGGTTTGGAGTACTTTTAGACCCAAATCAGAAGAGATATTATTGGTGGTGGCATGCATAAACCTGTCGACATTTTAGCGTAAGAAATGAGAAATGATATAGCATGCAAGACATATGGAGAAACACACATAGCGTAGAAATGCGACATCGTCAGAGTCGCATGATCTCTACAACGCAGACGAGCCTACCAAACGTCGGTGCACATTCCCAATATTAGGGTGTGGCTTGAACGGAACTACCACGTTACCCAGTTCCTCATGGTACACGGTAGTTGCTACAGGCAGTATTTGCACCGCTTTGGGTTGGATGATTCTTCAAATTGTCCTAGATGCGTTGACATATCGGAGCATCCAGAGCATGTGATGTTTCACTGCTCAAGATTTACAATGGTAAGGAGGAACTAAAACCAAGTGGTGGGTAGGAGCGTGAGTCCGGAGAACTTAGTTGTGGAGATGTTGCGGCCCAAGGAGAACTAGCTTACGGTTTGCTCCGCAATCGCTCAAATTCAAGAGGTGTTGCTGAAGGAGCAAAGAAGAGAGAACACCGAAAGGAGGAGCAGGACGAGTGCCTAAGGGCAAACCCACCCCGCGAAGTAATGGTGGTCACACAGGGCTGGGGCTGGAGAGTCCGGGGGTGGCTTTTAGTGGGTGCGAATTCCACACGCGCCCGCTGAAGGTCTGGCGTTTGTGCGGCGGACGTGCCTTTCTAAAATTTTCCTCTAGGTACGAACAAAAAAATACTAAACTGCAGTATATATACTATATTATATACCGTACTATTATTCGCTTTATCTGAACAGATATCAGTACGGATTCATCTTGACTTTTTTCAGATTTTTCGGTTGAGTAGTTTCTGAGCCCGTGAAATAAATTATCACTTTCTGTGCTGCGAATTAGATGAAGAAATGAAATTATATCAAACGGCATGTGGAGCTCCACAGGTGTCCGTCCTAGGCCCACTCTTGTGGGTTATTAGATTTAACGGAGTACTGACGCTGAACCTTTCTGCGGGTGTGGCCCCCATTGCTTTCGCGGATAACATTGGTGCGACATTTGTCGAGTGGCTTCGAGGCATGAATGGTGGGTGGGATTTCTGCTGACGTTTGCAAACGCCAAAGGTTAGTATTGTTGCTTAAAGTTGGTACACCTCCTGGTGAACCATCCTCATACAGATCTATATGCGTATTGGACGCCATGGGGAAAATTATCGATTGAATGATCTGTAAACGACTGTTTCCTGGTATAGAGAGGTTTATCAGGCCGACAATTCTACTTCTATATCAACAATCACCGTCATTAAATGGCTTCGCCGAAAATACAATACAAGAAAAGAGTAGAGCTAGCTAGTATCGGCGGAGATTACCCGTGATGTGTAGAATTTATTCAACTTAGCCAATTGGAAGTTAATAAGGTAGTCTCTGGCGACGGTTGACGAACTGTTTTATTTGGTTGCGCTTAAGGATAGCTCTTTATCAGGAAGAAGACTTTGGTACGACATGGACGATGAACTGCGCTGGTGTTCCACAAGGTTCTGCGCGGAAACCACTATGTGTAACATCAGCTATAATAATATGTTAGAAGTTCTAGTAACTAGAGAGGCCACGATGTTGGATTGCGACGATGATTAGGAGCTGTATTGATCTAAAGTACCAGGAATGTCTGAAAAATTCAGGTTTTGAGCTCACAAAGATAAAAAAAGGGAAGGTGCCTATTACGAAGCGTTATAAGGAAACAAACAAGATTACTATGCTTTACAAGACTATCGCCTTAATAGTATGCTGTTGATCCAGAACAGTCTCCGACGTTACACTTTAGGCAATAGATAGGCGACATTCTGGCCGATAAGATGAGGCACATTTATTATGGGCCCGGTTCTTACTCTAGTGAAAAACATATAAAAAAGTAAGTTGTTGGCAATGACGATGGGAACGGCCGGAAAATAGTCGATTGACATGGAGGTCCATCGATTCGTGACATCAAGGTCTGCACGCAATCTCACGCACTTTCGCGAGGCATGGCTGATACTGCAAATACTTGTAAAGGCTTTAATTGGACAACTGAAGTAACTATCCTAGTGTCGATAATATTTCGGATGATCCTATCCACTATCCTAGATACACCAAGGAAGAGAGTTTGGAAGAGACATGGGGAGGAAGGTAGCTCCGGATAATCTAATTGAAAAAATGCTTGCAAGTCAGGAGAAATGGAAGGTAGTTGATCATATGGTAAGGTGGAATCAGTGGTGGTTAGGAAAGGCACAACAGACGGATGTGTGAAGGTATAGGCATCTAGATCTATGCCCACTCTGTGATGCAATACAACCGATACCTTACGAAGACAAACGCTTGCAGTTGGAAATTAACCAACGAACAATGAATAAGAATTGGCACTTACCTTGCTTGGCAACTGAAGTGATCTTTTTTATGAAAGCAAAAGGTTTCTTGAGAGCTAATTATAAACATATAATCTCTCAAATAAGATCAATTGTAATCAGAAATAGATCGTTTTCTCGAATTAATTTAGAAAGGTCTTTGTTTTTTGTTTTGTTTTATTTTCAGGTAATGCACTGACTTCCTATCCAAACCTCATCATTAAAACTAACGTACACAGTTGGAACATCGATTTACCAACATGCGAATCGCGGTAAAATCAATAGTTCAATATGACAATGCTAGGTATTTACGAGTGTCAAGGTTCAAGCAGGTGTTGAAAAGTTCTTTTTTTTGAGGGGATGTCCCAAGCTCGTCCTTGGCAGTTGCGTTTTTGTTTCAATGTGAACTTTTCTATCGGCTATTTTACACATTGTGTTATTGAATTATCTTAATTAATACATACATGTAACAGTGCAAATGTGCGATACATAAAACGTAAACAAGTGACATAAGGGCAATATTTTGCACAACATTCCAAACTTCTGTGAAATGTTATGTGAAGATTTTCTATGGCTTCCTCAGTGGATTGCTCGATATTATCTAACATTACAAAATAAGAACAATTCATAAACATTGTATCTAATTTTTAAAAGTCATCTAAACTCATTATTAAACCTGGATGGGAGTAGAAGGCATTTGTTGAAACTCAGTTTTGGACACTACATATCCTGTACAGGTCGAAATCATAGACTTCCTTCCCCAACAGCTTGTTCTATTCGTAATTCATTTCTATATACACATCATTGTGCGGCTTCAATTTAATTTAATTCATTGCAGAATGTTAATTTTATTTTTAGATTTATGTATATAGACGGTATAAGTTCGACAAAAAACACAGTGCACGGTAAAGAAGGAGAAACAACTTTAAAAATGAGGTTCCCACTGTGAGACACAAAAACATGGTGGTGGCGGTGGTGGCGTTGGATGATATTGTTGATACATACCCCTGAATGAATAGCTAGGTATCTTAGCTTGAACAATATCTAATAATAGACTGTGCGTTGCAAATAAATGCAAATCTATTTTAAGAGAAGAAGCACGTTTTCCCCATGCAAAGGTGGCCAGGAATGTGACTTCAATGAGATATGACGAAAAATGGTTATCAAGTGTCACAGACATTTGTCTTATGGTTTCAAAATTATTCAATGCATGAGAAAAAGATTTTGGTAATTCAATAACATTTCAAGATAATTAGTTGGGAATGGACGGTGCGTTTGAGAGATAAAGGAATTTACTTAATTTTGGTATTGACTAAAATATGGTTGAAAGCATCATATTGAAAGCCAAACCAAAATTTGAAAGTTTAGCGTGCGAGTGGTCAAGTTTGTTTAAGTATAAATAAATATAATAAATAATCTTAGATTAACAAATGTTGGAGATACTTTTCAATGAACCCCAAAGACTTTAAGCCTTTTAACCTTCTACTTTTATGTACATTAACTCGGTCAGCTCTATATTGAAACCCCCTTTCCCCATGTTGGTTTTCCAACTCCCGTCAATGCCAAGGTACTCTAAGGGGCCGTTGTCACCACCTAAACTTTGTTGTGCAGTTACGTCTTTTGGAAGTTATTGAGGTAACTACAATATATCGAAAAATCTTATTATCATCTATTGACTCATCTGGAATCGCTCTCTCTGAGAGAGAAGAATTCTTGGAGTCTTCGGTTCGTTTATTTGCGGTTAGCTCCCTTGAGAGAATTTCATGGTGGTTGTATTACGCCTATATCGCACACAGAACCGCTTGTAGGCTCAATGCATGGAGTTACCTTTTACAGTTCTTAATTGCAACACAGATGCTATCTAGCGCTCACACCCACTGGTGTTAATACTGAGTAAAAAAGCACGTTTTTCCTATTCACGGTGGAGATCTAATTGTGGTCCCCAAATCAATCGGTGGGTGTCCGAAGAGGACCGTAGAATTATACCAACACGACAGGTATAGGACAGGTAAAGGACCTTCGTTAAGTATCTTCGTTAATGTTTTTCCAATAAAGATCGAGTGTCCTATTACTCACATCACAACGTTTTAATTCACTTGACTGAGATTACGTAGTGCCTGGAAGCAGTTGCATACAAATGGTGAGGCTACGATAGTTTTACTGCAGGCATTTTTCAACCGCTAATAGAACGGCATGGAATGTCATAACGCTACTAATATAGTAATATCTGGATGCTTTCACCCTTCTTGAATTTTGGCCTAAAAAATCAGAGTTGCATTGGGACTCGTAACAGACAGTTAGTTTGTTTGGAGAAAGCTACCCCTTATCTATTAATTTTAGGCTAGACTACAAATAGCAGACGAAAACCTAATCTCTTAGTACTTTCCCTATGACGGCAACTACAAGTACTGAGATAGATTCAGTAGGTTTTATCTTTTGAGAAATTAAATGGTCACGGGTAATTACGGCATTATATTGAACCAGCAAAAAAAGAACATATAGTTGCGGTGGGTGTGGGCTCCATTTTCCGAATGTGTGTAGTCATATGGGCCGATTTGCTCGGGTCGAAGACCATGATACCATACTTTACTTCACAGTTCTTTCGTATGCAGGTAATTCAATTCAAGTTGTAGGATCATATAGGGACTGTTCCTCGGCACTGTCAGACACTTTTGTTGCAGTTCAAACCACGACCGGAACTACTGCAAATCAGTAGATCTATTTATGTTGACGATAATGAACTTTACCCTCTAGCGTCCTAGTTTTATATAATATTATAATTATAATCGTTGGTGCAACAATCCATATTGCATCAAGTCCTTGAAGTGTGTTAGAGAACTTCATTCCAGATTGTAACGGTACACTACAATACACTGTAGGAGGCAATGTGGTTAGCATTGCGCTCGCCCGGGATTATTACCGTCTTTCGACTTAGGTATTCATTCACAGCTGAGTTGGCTGGTTCCGAAATCCAGCCACGATAAAAACCTTCTGCTACGACAGCCCAGCGCTCAAACCACTTGAGTCATCCGGACCTAGTTCTATACTGGGCTTTTATTCATCAAGTACATAAATGAATCCCTCTACCAAGCGTAAGTCAAAGGTTCAAGATCCAGCTCGATATTTATGATGATGAACTAAGGCATCCACCAGAACTTAAGCTGGAATTGTTTACTGGAGTAATCTCGAGACACATCAGTGTATTTCTAAAGGAGGAGTCCATCGTGAGACCTTGTTTGTCAATTGTCCTCTTTGGTCCAGGCTGATATTTCCTCAGGATAGTAAATTGAACCTGTGACAAATCTACATAGCAGTTATCAGAAACGAGTTTATGCACTATGTTACTGTCACTGTCCAATTCAAAGAAATAATTTCCATTGTTTGCAACCGAACCTTAAAAAACAGTACCCGTTAACATCAAAAGACACTCCGGTTTCCATTTGGAAGCTTTTACACACAAATAAAAATTGGGCATATATTTGGAACGAGTGAACCAACATAAAAAAAAATCCAAATAGATTGAAAGTATTCCGCCAAATTCAAAAAGTTACCGTAATTTTTGGGGACTCCACGTACATGCTAATGCTGACTTATTAGTAAATGTATGTTTGCCTAGCGGGTCGGCTTAGGCATTTGCTAAACATCAACTGCGCCTAGAGTTTGCGAACGCAATACATATTTCCGGCTATTATTCTAGGATAATGGCTGGTTTGCGGTGTTGGCAGGCGACCAGGAGAAATCACCGAGTCAAAAGATTTGATATCTGATGATTTCATAGTGCGTTTTGGCATGAACGATTTTTTTGAAATTGCACGAAGATAGCTGGTAGTGAGACTAAAAGATTGTAAGATAATGAAGAAAACAAAAAAATTAAGTAACTGAATTCTTGAAAAAACGAGTGAAGTTTGTAAGAAAACTTAATTGAAATCGTATTGGACGAGACTGCGACTAAGACATTTTTTTCGCGAAACAAGGAGCGAAGGACGTGTGTGGAGGAGCTGTTTGGGACCGTTTTAGTGGTATTTTCCAAAAAAAGACATAAAAATTTAAAAACCTCGACTCTTTTGAGAGCACGCAGAAAAGCTTGGTGTTGAAGATTTTTGAAATTACGAACGCGCCTTGATTTTCCTGGAGTTGAGCAAGGAATTTACATTTGAAGGCAATGATTACCTTTTTAGTAACTGAGAGGGAATTTTTATTCTCCGAATCGACTGTTAAAACTTTTGCTATTTGACTAGGATCTCAAAAAATGTTTTCGGAGTTTAAGGCGCAAAAAGTATTTGTAACGCACGCGAATCAAAAGATAAGACCAAATTGCCCAGCATATCTTTTTCTATGCCCAGTGGCTACTGTGATTTAACCGTATCTGAAAAGCTATTGTTCAGAACAACAGCCAAAGGGAATTGCTAGTTAAATTGGCTTTAACCCAAGGTTTTCTCTTGAGGCTAAGTATGGGAAAGTTTCAATTAATCGGAAAATTATTTTGTTTTGAAAATGACCCCCCTATGCACCCATAATAAACCTATAAACAGCTGTTACTAATATGCAAAGTTTAGTTCATTTTCTTCTGTTTCTCTTTATGTTTCTTCCCCTTATTTTTATAATTGTTCTTGTTCTTTTGTTTTTGATTTTATTTAAAAACTTTTTTTTTATTTATAAACAAAACCTAAACACCGTGCCGAAAACTTGTGATTCTCTTTTCACAGGGCATGGAAAAGAACATTTTTCTTCGAGTTAACTTCTCATGGTCACCAAATCCTGAAACAAGGACATACCGCAAACAAATTTTAGGAGACTATAGGGGTCCCTTACTCCAATGAACTGAGAAAATTTTTAAGGATGTGGAATTAAGTATTAACCAACTGTAACCCAATACACTGGATCGAGGCCACGCGAAAATTTGGTTAATGATGGTTTGGTTAAAAAAGAACTGAAACGTCAAGAGGAGTCGCTCTATGTTCTTAAACTTGGCTAGGACAGAGATGCGATGAAAGTTTAGATTATTCACAGAGATTATTATTGATAAACCTTTATTTCAATTTTATAGCTTTTACTATGGTATCATTGTGCAGCAGCCATATGACCCGTAGAGAAAAACCCATGCAATGCCAGTCCCTTTCTCTGGTCCTTTCAGTTCATTTTTTGACAGGTTGTTCATTATGAATTAAGGGTCTATTAAGATTGAAAAATATATTACAATATGTTTCAAATACTTACATGCAACCTTTAAGTTTAAACCAGTTAGCAAACAAAAAAGATTCTTTTGTCAATAACTAACAAATCTCGGGTAATGACTGTCATCATGAAGACAGTAAATCCCAGCTTTTGCAAATTGTAAAAAACACATGACTGATTAGATCAATGTCTATTTTTACTTATTCGCTTTCCAACTTAGTTTGAAGGCAAGAATCCATAGTTCGTTAATCAAATCGTGAAAAATACAAAAGTTATCACTCGTTTGCGGTTTATTATTCCCAGTAATCACTATAATACAGAAAACCCACCTTTATTTAAGAATAAAAGTGAGGAGGGCATTCCACCCAACAATTCAGATATAAATGCTTGAAATCTATTTTTTTGTTTAAAAATTTTATTAAGAGCCAACTTGTTTCACTGTAAATTGATACAAGCCTTATAATTTGTATCTTTAACTCGTATTTCAGAATTTATGTTGTTCTCGACAGATGCATATTACCTAGAGGTCACCGCAAGTTCATTTTGCAGGTTTTTGCATATGACAATCACTTGAACATGTACGCAAATGCCCCCGGCTGAGAGTTACACAATAGGATGAGGCGATGGCGCTTTTGGAAAAGTATTGAAGAAATAAAATGCAATTTGCTAAAAGCAGGTTTTGTTTATCTGATATTTTTATTTCAAGGGATATATAATGTAGTTCTTATTGAGTTGTAAGGTTTGCTTGCGTCAGAAGTTCCTTTTAATTTATATTTGTTTCTGAGGATGGAAAAAAACATCGAATATCCATTTGAAATTCAATGAACTTCTACCCAAGAAGAGATCTGCTTTATAAGCTACTTATATCCGTTCTAAGGGTATCTGAATATCCCATATTGGTTGCTATAATATTGGAATGGAAAAGTGAGAAATCATAACTAGTTATCAATTGAGTCATGAGGCACCTCAGTATCTCATGTGTTTTGCGGTGTTGAATCCTGGAAGATAAGACAGAAGGTAGGAGAAGATAATGGTAAAATAAGAGTTGACTAGTTATCTGAAATCTTTGAAAAGCCAAGTCTTCACCTTTGAGAGACTCCACATGTCATGCATCATGATCTAAGGCGGAACGGATATCGCCTTAAGATGCGATACACCTTAGATCTCCATCGCAACATTCCTGTCACGAGTTTTTCGTCTTCAGGCGGACGACGAACCATTTTTAAGGTTATGTGTAAAACAAAACTTTATTAAAGTCCGTTTACTGTTTACTGTCTTTCCGTCTGTCTGTCTGTCTGTCTGTCTCTCACACGCATTTTTCTCGGGGACGTTGTAGGGGTTTACACCAAAGTTGGTAGAAATGTGGGAACTATGAACGTTCACGCATACAGTGAGTTACACATATCCACATTGATTTTAAAGGGGGGTCCCCATACATGCAAAAGGGGGGCGCACATTTACTTTTCACCAAATATAATCATGTAGTGTATCAAATGAAAGGTCTCGGTTAGTACTTTCCGAGGCCGGTGTTAGTTTTGACATTAACATTTGAAAGGGTGGAGAATGGGGGGGGGGGGGGGTGGTCGAAAGTGATAATTTCTTTACCGGACCCATTCTCAGAAACTACCCAACCGAAAAATCTGAAAAAATCAGGAGGCTACTGCTAAAATGCACACTGTTCGCTTAAAATTTTCAAAATAATATTAATTTTGGACACGGGTGGATTGGAGGAGAGTAATATTTACGGATGAATCAAAAAAAACTTCTGCTAGCCCAACAGAGTGCCGTATTTCGCCCAAAAGTGAATAAGGAGTTGCATCCGAGCCCTGTGGTCAAGGGGGAGTCTCATATTATGATTCCAGTAATTTGGCTTCAATTAAAGGTTAATTCAGTGCAGATGTCTATATAAGGATAATAAGAAATTATTTGAAGCAATTTATCGGCGAGCTGATAATATGCTTTGTTTAAGGATTGTTAGGGTTTGGCACCCAAACTTAAAAAACAAATATAGTAGGCGAACACGGCTTTACGGTTTCTTACCAGGGCAGAGGCAACTCGTCAGACGCTGCCTCACCTCTGCCCTGGGAGCGGCCTGACCGAAGCGGCTTGCAGGTGTTAAATGCTCCTTTATATGATTCGCAGAACATGACATAGCGACGAATTATATTGAGCGTAAATTCGCTAGTAAGGTAAGGGTTGAGAGGTCTTAAGTCCCCATCCACTTCATTTGGGCCGGACCAAATGGGAAGCAACTTAGATAGTATATTTGTCTTCCTTTACAAGCGATACAGTTCGTGCTCTCCACTATAGGTGCAAGCATATAATGGGGAGTTCTACTTTGATTCCAGCTGAATCTTTATGTGGGAATCTAAGGGATATGTGGAGCCCTTTCGGTAGTTTCTTCATTGAATTATATTACACGCAAAGAATTCTTCTGGATCTTTCTTTTGCTCTGAAGAGGAAATAGAAAAATCATTTTCCAACCAAGCACAACCGAATTCTTCTCTCTTTTGAGAAACAGAAATATTTTTCTTTCTTTTGTTGTTAACTATGGTTTCGAGAATCTCCAACTTAAAGTACATTCTTGTTAAATTTATTCTATTACACTGAATTTCGTTTGCTTCTAATCAGGATTTATTTCGGCACTTCGGTTTACGTCTTATTTTAACGGCTACCGCAGTGTTCATATCTACCTTCTTAAGAGACAATAGAAATGCCTCTCTAGCCCCCTTAGGTTGTTTTAATAAAGATGCCCGACTGCCATTTGTCCGCCCTTTTCAAGCCTTGATCAATAGCGGGTGAGATGAGCCTATAAGCCAGTCAACCATTGATCAGTTACTCATTCATCCTCATTAAAGGCACCAGGACCTATCCACATCCTCACATATAATTTTGTCGGCACTATTAATACCATAATTTGGAGCTTCTCCGGGAATAGACACTGACGTAACAAAAATAGCTGCACTTTGATGATTTACCTTAATAGTTGTTTAATGAATCATGTCGTATGTAGCATGGCAATACAACAAGAACTTAGCACCGTCGGTAAACAGATGGCTTAGGAATGCTTATCGCAGATATAGTACCGAGAACAACAAAAAGGATGGAACTCTGTACTGTAACTTATGAAAGGTGATGGAAGTGGTAAAGTTGCCACCCACGAAAATATTGCCTCCAGGGTTTAGCAGCAATTTCGTGAGAGTATGATCCAAGAGATAGATTAATACCAAATTCTCTAATAGCAATCTTACACATTCTTGATAAGAGGGTAAGCTTCCTCTAAAGTTATTTGTGGAGGAGGATATATTATGTGGTTCTATACGACAGATAGATGGATGGTACCCAAGCCGTAGTCGAAAAAGATAAATAAATAAGTGAAAATATAGGACAGCCATCTTTTCTAAATTGCCTTGTGCACGATTTCTGGGAAATCTAAAAGTATATAATGTATCAAATCTGTCTAAAGGTATAACTACAAATTGCATTTACTAATCGGGAAGAGCCTCAATTTCATTGTTAAATCCATAGCGCATGCTGGAAAAATTTTCCATTTTGAAGGTTTTTGGCACACTACTTTCAGGATCACACCATTTAGGTCTTACTTCTCCAAAAGAATGTCCATGCAATCCCTAAATGACAGAAGATATACCCATGCAAACATTCAAATCAGCACAAATCAGCAGGTTGGCGGTATTATCCTCCTGAAAAGCAGTATTCTAACAATTCTATTTGATACGCTATTGCTAAAGTGATCAAATTTCCGGGATGGCATTCAGGAATAGCTTCTACGAGATGCTTAACTGCCATTTGAATAAATTTCCAATTTTTTTTTTCAATTATGATTTGGAAGACATAATAAATAAAGTAATTAAAGCTGAGTTTAACACATCAGAACACCTTGAAATTCGAACCCTTTCACCACAGCTGCCGTATAACAGATAAAAATTTATCTGTCAAAAATGTCTATCGCAGGTAAATTTGCATGACACGTGGAGTTGGAAGGCCGTTTGAGGCCATAGGATTGAACTAGGTATGTATATTTTTTTTAAGTATTTAATTCATAGAAAATGTTGAACGTTCTTAGCTCCAGAAAGGACACTTTTACGGAGAGTCAAAAATGTTCGAGTCTAAGTACCATAATTTACAGTCGACTTTTCGGTAGTTAGTTCCAAAATGTTTAAAAAAACAGCAGCATTTTGGAAGGTTTATCCTTTGAGGGAGTACTCTAAGAAATCGTGTTCAAAAGACTAACAATAAGGATACTAAACCACAAGACCCATATTTGATGAAAAAAATATTAATTTCATTTCTTCACAAAATATTTTTATATCTAAAATTATTAAGAAAATCTCTAATCAACTTCTGAGTTTCTGCCAAACAATACCACTCAAGCGCGACAATCTTCTGCGACACTCCAAGAAGCACAACAGTATGAACGGTCTATTGCAACAATCACGATGCATTTGATGAATGATGTGCTGTTTTCTTACGTGTTCAAGATTTATATTTCAGATACTCCACAAAAATGACTATTTGAATCCACATTCACGACAGATCAGCACTGATCCCTTGTTTCTGTTCTTATTTTGATGAAAGATATCTTAATTTTATTGTGAGCGGCCTGCATCTCTGAACTACAATATATTCAAAATAAGGTATTGTTGCTGGTGTTAAGTATGAATGCGTAATGCATCTAATTATGCGGAGTTGACCTTTACTTGAATTTGATTAGATTCTTGAATTTATTGTATTGGCGCCACGTCTTGGCAACAGAAGCTGCCCTAAAACTGTATTATAGAATTCATGTCAGAAATTTCCATTACTTTTCTAATATTTTTTTTTTAGAATCACTCATTCAAATGCGGCGACTTTAAACACGATAGGAAGCTCTGAGTGAAATGGGATTAAGATCAGCGTACGGTGCCTTCAGATTCACGGTCTAAAAATATGAGTCTGCTCTGTGATGTGCATAGGATATCTTTGTTGTAAATAGATAAACTTGATTGAGAAAGGCATTTTGTATTCAAACTGGAGACTGGAAGCTGCGTTCTTTAGACAAAAAATAAACTTTAGGTCTTCTATGCACCAAGCCTGGTAGGATTAGATTTTTATGTTCCGCAGAAATGGTGACTGTTTTGGACATTTCGCGAAGGCGTGATGAAGTGGCATTGATCAACCTGAGCGATAAGAACGATAGTAGAAAAAAGAATAAATTGTAAATGGAAAACTAAGTAGCATGTACATAGTTGGGAACGGTACTCATGATCTTCACTCGAAGGTGATATGTCAGTCAGAGGACCAATTTCGAATCTTAAGCAAGTCAACGTTTGGCTTTAATTTTAGATCTAAATAGTTAGCCGTCGTTAGCACTGCGGCGACACGTGATATGCCAGAGATGCCAGATATACTAGTCAAACTCAAGGAAAGAACGTTTGTAATTACGAATTGATGGGTTTGTATGTAGGTTATCAAAACGGGATACCCATTTTCCAGCTGGAGATCCATAGGCATATTACTGAACCAAACAAGTGGCTTCAACGCAAAAGGTGCAAGCGATAAAGAATAAATAAGGCCTGTGAGAAAGCTTGCTTTGATTTTGTTGCCAAAAAATTCGAAAGTCATATATCTTGGCGCATTACTCTCTAAAATTACTCTCAGAATTGGGCTAAGTTGGTTACTATTTTTACAACCCTTTTATGGCCATTAGAAATACTGTAATGTATGCCCTTATACAAATCGAATCAGAGAGGAATTATGGCGTAAAACCAACGATTACAAAATTTCAAGGGAAATTTCACTATATCCACCAAAAGATTGATTACACGCCAAGAGAAAAATTGTGGAATGAGTAATTTGAAATAGGTTCTCCCGTTGTCCATCAATAGATAAACAGTTGGTGCTTTGAATTTTTTTGCCGGTTCGAACTAAAGTGCAATTTACCAAAGGCACGCAATAGATATGAGAAGTCATAAAATTTTCTCTAGGTTACCTATCAGCTATCTGCATGTTAAGATAGACCTGAAGCTATATAAAAAATGATATCTAAAATGGTATTGGAACGCATCAAAGAACACATCAAAAGCTTGGTCGACAGGGGATAACTTGATATTCGACGTGGATACTCCTATACTGACCATATTAAAATCTTACGGATCACTGTAAAGCAGCGTTATATGTAGAACCTCACTCCACCTTTTGATAGGTTTCGAGAATGCTTTCTACAGCGTAAACAAGGAGTGTCTCAGGAATGCCTCACGCATAATGTAGTGGTATTCGAGGGAAACTGATATATCCCATTGCAGCTCTCTGGACCTCCGGCCAAAGGATCATGGGGAACGTCATTGATAACGGGAAAAAGTAATATCGATAACAGGATGCTACAATAGCGGATTTCACTTTAAACTCCGAACTCCGTCAAGATTTTATATTGATGAAACCAGGTCACATTCGGGCCATGGTATATCGCTGTCCAGGAGCTATTAGTTCCTCCGAAAGACCGTTCTTACGGGGTGTATTCTGTTGACGCTGACGAAGCTATCCCGAAATCGATGAAGAACAAGTAACGAGGAGATCTGCATTTCCAGAACTGTTCCATAAAGTTCTGAAACGTGTTAATGCATTCAGTAAAGAAGAATCTAAGGCAGAAGCCACGTTGTTCTGCGCCGCTACGGTGCATTTTACGGGGTTTTTCACAATATCTAAGTTGAGTAATCATAGATACATGTACAATTTTTTTCGTGATTCCAAATATTTATACACAAAAACCTACAAAATCATATCTGAAAAACCGAGTCTCCAGTTTCCGACTTGTGTGTGGTTGTGTTTGGTTCTCGACCGTTTCTGTGAAGGAAAACTTTACTACAATCGTTTGGATGTCTGTCTGTTCATCTATCTACCTGTCTGTCTGCCACATTCGGAGACAGCTAAACCAATGCTCACGAAATTTGGTGAGAACGTGTGGTCTGTGAATCCCTTTACATGCAACGTGTCGCATCAGTTTTCGCTATGGAGGGGGGGGACAAATTTCTTTTTCACAAAATATGGTCATGTAGGGTATCACTGATGATATTTTTGACGACTTGACAAAAATCCAACTGTTATTAACAAAATTATAGAAGGTTAATTGTATAATCACATCCATTTATCGCACTCTAAGACGTATATGACGTAATCATCATATAAAGTGAACTCATATAAACGACGGATTTGGAGTTTGGCAATGCATATGTCAAATAGCAATCAGACCTCATGCCCCAGGTTCGATTTCAGGTTCTGATATAACACATTCCTATAATAGGTTCCCCGTACACATTGAAATGACACCGTAGATGAAGAAAGTGTTGGCCAAGTAAGTAAAAGGAATTATAGCGTCTGCGCATGTGCGACATGTGCAGTCCTTCCTTCGTCTTTTTCAGTGACAATCGATTCCGTAGCCTACATGACCGTCAGGTTATGAAGAAAATTCGGTTCAATAGGTTCGGTGGGCGGGTCACTTAATCCGTATAGGCGAGGATGCTCCAGCTCGAAAAGTCTATAAAGGCAATATATATTGTAAAAGGAGAAGACCCTGCCCGAGATGAAACGATGGCGTAGGCCAGGACGCCAGAGAGCCTTTAGGGATATCGAGTTGGTGGACCTCGTCGCAAAACCGGGATGTCTGGAGTAAAGGCAGACCTAGACGGGATACCAGTTGGGGCACCGTTGATGATGAATCAAAAAGGGAATGCATCCGTTAATGTGCACTTTTTTGCATTTTTAACACCCTTTACCTTTTCTAATACTCGACATGGAACTGTGGACCGGCTGATGAGCTTGGTCGGCAACCTTCTATTGTTAAAAGAGTTTTGGAAATTGCAGCAGTGTACTTTTTTATATCCCAGCGATCAATAAATTGGAGCCAGTGTCATCTACGGTGGATATACATCCGGCAGTGAATAAGTGATACGTGCCCTATTGACTGATTTAGAACCCAGCACTATGACCAAATCGGTCGGCTATGTACTGCCGACCGATTTAGTCATAGTTTATTTCTGTCAGATTACTTCTTATTCGGGGAATACTGTGCAACGATAACTAGGTCTAAGGACACTAAACGGAAGAGCTGAATTAGGTACTTTCTTACAAAAGATTGTACGAGAAGAAAAGCACAAGTTCCAAAAACTGTGGAAGACTTATTGAAAGAGATTGCGGACGCTATGCCTTGATGTGCTTATATCAATTCTCCATGATTTTTCTGAAAACGGAAAGTGAAAGTATAGTTTCAGGTAGTTTTCCCCACTCCAGTGATGCAGCGGGAAAAGTCGTGCCATCGCCTGCTTATACTTGAATTGTGGTTGCTGTGCTGTTCAATGCAAGGACAATCCACTCTCGGCTCCGTCCAGGGCCAAGACAGGGCAGCCATAGGTAGTACGAACTGGATGCTTGCGCGTTGATCGCGGAGGAAGTCGCCTCCACCGAAGGACTTGCGAGGAAAAGTTTAGTCCCGCTAACCTCATACTAGGGTGGTGTTTCGCATCCACCAAGACTCGGGATTACACCCCATTTTGCCTTTGAATGCTTCGTGCGAATACACCTTTTAAAGGAATTTCATAAGGAAATGGCATCAATCCGAAATAAAATATCGGAGGTGAAAAAATTAACACATGTAAGTACTCTCATGTGATATTTATTGTAGTCAACAGAAAAGACTAAATGAGACCACCGGAAAATTCTGAGAGCTTTAGATTTCTTTGGTCGCGTGTGAATGCGATTGTCCCAAGACCTCAACGTTTCTTCATAATTTTTTTTTCAAAACCTCGTGTGATGTGAAGTTGACAATTAATTAATTAATTTTTTTTTAATTTAATTAAATAACTTTAACGCATAGTTAATCATACAGAGCTCTCCTTTTTCGAATTTTTAATTCCAGGTTTAGCTCGCCTGTGTTTATTTCGTTAGACTCGCACGAACCCCCGTGTTCGATTTGTTTTTTTAGGAGCCGGTGCGGACCCATGCACCGGCAAAGACATGTAAAATTTTGTATAATGGCAGGTGCGGGATCGAAGTCCTCAAAAGATCCCCACCCCCAGATTCCCGAGCCTGGCTAGTACAGAGGGGTGCAAGCACATATCGACGGAGCACTTCACGGTCAATTTAACCAAATTTTTTAGGTGATTAGGATAGCTCCGGCCTCAGTGTCGTCTCTGGTCGTTCAGGATGGTCATATGACCACCGATGAGATCTGGTAAGGATAATTGAAGAATTGATTAGAATATAGAAAATCAGGGTAGATATACTAAACAACCAAGGGAATAAAGCCTAACCTTCAATTAACTTTTCGATGGACCCACTTACCTTGTAGGTACTGAGGAAAGGAGCAACTGGCTTTCCAAATATCGATATATGTTAGCAATATATGGTTGTGCCAAATTAAAAAGCAGCTGCTTGTTAGGACACCAGCTCCAAAAAAGGCAAAAGATTATCTCATAAGTCATATTCTCACGTTTTATTATCCAATTTGAATTCTAGATTACTGAATGATTAGATACATTATAGAACCTGCGCCATGCATAAAGATAATTTATCAACAATCACATAAAAGTATACAAGCATTCATAAATCGCAAATCAGTCCAGAACAAGGAAATCGCTTCCATTCTATGCTAAATAAGAGCTATCTTCCCGTCCGCAAAATGTTATTTGTCATATCAAAAACACCAACATTCTACGCAACATTATTTGCATACAAAAGTGATGAGAACACATCATGACGTGAATAATAATTAATGATATCAAGCATCATAATTATGACAAATTCCACCGGGTACCTCTTGTAGTCACTAAGCTTGTTAGCCATTCGGCTCTATATTTGCCAACAAGGGATAACATGCAATTTTGCATTAGATCTTAATCACAACATTCAACCCCCGACATGTGATTATCATTCAAAGCAATTTGTGCTGTGGATTGCGGGTGCAATAACGCAGCATGATGACGATGCACTTAGGTACAAAATGCAGTATTTAAATTGCATATTTTTGCTTATCAGGAAGAAAATATCTTTTTATCGGAATCTAGAATAACGTTCTACGATCTAAATTCTTCCAATTAGAGAGTGTGGATTTTATTTCCATGTTCTAAATGGAATAGTTTGTCTGCATGCTTGTCAGCATTTGATATTTGCTATGGAATTTGCACAAGGACCCATTTCCGCCTGTAAACTAAAAGCAATGCTTATCATGTCATAGTTGTAAAGGTAATATTCAATGTGGCCATGGTAGATAACGGGAATTAATTATAATAGTGCAAGTCGTTTACGCACATATGGGTAATGTGGATGTGTTTAGTATCATATGTTACATATTATGGCAAGTGCGACTAGTTCAGTTGAGTAACGCCCTAATGGTGCTTCGTAAAATGAATTAAAATGTTTCCGGAGCGCGATATACTAGTATGAGGCAAAACGCTTGTAATGTTCAGAACTCCATAAATATCCTCTTTAATAATTATATATGTCGTTTGACACGCTTAAAGTGATGAAATATTGAAATAGATTTTCTAACCATGATTGGCGCTAAGGGGCCTTATACACGAACTGTGGCAAGAATAGATAGGATAGCTAAGTGTAATCAGCATGGAACTACGGCATGATCAAATGATTACCCAAGTCGACTTTTGTCAATCATGAGAATATAAGCTAATTATAAATCAAAAAAAGATGCAAAATTTGGTTGTGTAGATCGCCTAGCGACTGGATGAAGTTCCAGCGAAGTCCCGTCAATAAACTTTTACATAGTCAACTTCTTAGTCTGTCTAGAAAGGTCAATATTCGTCAATCTTCCAGATTATTCTATATTGGTAGTCTACGCGGTTGACAACAATAGTCCACTTGGATTGTCATCTGAACTCCCACTTCATTCAAATAGCGCCCAACGTGGGGTTCCATACCATAAAATTTCATAGAAATGGAAATGTAGACAGTGTAAGCCTCTTAACTTTTGTACCCCGGATTCGAATCCCGTTTCGTCATGGATACTTGTGCCCGTCTCCGTGTTGATTTGGTGCCGTAGGATTATCACTTTCAGAACAATAAGTCCGATGATAGTGAAACTCCAGCTCAACCTCAGTTCTATATGTATACATTTGTTTTACCCTCATAACATCTTTAGTTTCATGTCTTATCTTTATGAAGCAAGAGATGCTTCACCACATTCCTATGCAAACTTGTAAAAAAAGTTCCGTGATCATTTTCTTTGGAAATTTGTCATTTACATTGGGTTGTAATTTTGGTATTTGCCTTAAGGGTTTTTGTCTCGCAAGTTTCTTTGGAAGTAGGCACTTTCAAGGCTGAAAGCTGAATGTTATTTTTGGTCCCAAACTTCTTGGAATTGGCTTTTCGTATCATTCGTTTAAATGGTAATTTAAAAATATTGACATTTAATTGTATTTCCTAACTTATCGAAAAAAAATGGTTGGATATGGAAGTTAAGAAGATCAATTTCGTCTCTTATTTTCATTCATTATAATTTTTTAAATCTTTGTTAATATATGGTGATGAGGACGAATGCGCGATGCTCTTTCTTCAATTTTTTTGAACACTTTTTCTAATATTCGGATTCTGATTGTGAACCAATTTTTGAAGCGCAAACAAGAAGGCTCTTTGGGCTTCGCTGATATTGACTAAATCTAAGGTTTTACGATGTTCATTAAGTAAATAAGAAAGTAAACTTTCAAGTAAGAAGCTTTCGGTTTTCGAGGGTAATGAGGTGCGAAGATTAAAAGAAAACCTGGTGAAAATTCGGCAGGCCAAATGTGTTCCTGGGCGAAAATAAATAGTCGTTCCACTTGTTGAGAAATTATATGGAGTCACTTCACCTAGGTAATAATCAAATAAAAACAGGCGCAGCTACTAAACACTACCATTGGGCTATTTTGCTTCTTTAACGAATGAAATAAAATACGTTGGTACAGATACACTCTGTCTATGATTTGGATCCTTTCATTTTCCTCGAGGACCTTTTTTCAGATAAGTCTTCTTTCTCCAACTCCGATATAATTCCCTGAAAGCCTATAACTCACGAAAGCATCATCTTAGCTCTTGTAGGCTGTAAAACGGATAGATTATAGGGTACACACCACTCTCAAAGGAGGCAGAAAGCGGGTAAGGACCCAGCTTCAGATGGACTTCCAGATTTTGCGGCTCCACACATTCGGTCAAGCCATCGGTTTTTACTCCCTACATTATTTCTCCGTTATTCAAGCGCCTTAAGCCTGGCGCATCCACATAACGTTTGGTAAAAATCTAAGTACATGTAATAAGAGTGCGATAAGCATCAAGGATTCCCCCCGGCCGCTCAAAAAAGTGCCCACGTAGTGTCAGATTCGCATAGTGACTCTCATTGGCGGGATCACGTGGTCGATTTACTTCGCTGAATCTACGAGGTTTCAGCTGGAGGCGGAGAGATGTGGCGGCACATCGGAGGCACGAACCTGAGCGCCATTGTAAAGTCGCCTTTGTTGCTGTATTCAATGGCCGCAGAAACGGCTGGGCCTGACATGGGATTGGGCTGGTAAATGTCAAAAATGGCATTTGTCATCACTCGAGTTCTGTCCTTCAAGATTGAGGTTCAATCAGTAAAGTGTATATATATTAAATTTACAAGAAAATTTGATTATTATTTACTTAGATAAATTAAGTGTGAAATTGTATTAAAACGCAATCACTTCGTTTGTAATAGCGTCACGACTTTTGTTCCAAGCAAGCATATGATTGGAGAAAACATCATCATCATCATCAACGGCGCAACAACCGGTATCTGGTCTAGGCCTGCCTTAATACTCCAGATATCTCGGTTTTGCGCCGAGGTCTACCAATTCGATATCTCTAAAAGCTGTCTGGCGCCCTGACCTACGCCATCGCTCCATCTCAGGCAGGGTCTGCCTCGTCTTCTTTTTCTACCATAGATATTACCCTTTCTGACTTTTCGGGTGGGGTCATCCTCATCCATACGGATTAAGTAACCCGCCCACCGTAACCTATTGAGCCGGATTTTATCCACAACCGGACGGTTATTGTGTAAGCTTTGGAATCGTCCATCCTCATGTAGGGGGCCAAAAATTCTTCGAAGGATTCTTCTCTCGAACCCGGCCAAGAGTTCGCAATTCTTCTTGCTATGAACCCAAGTCTCCGAGGAACACATGAGGACTGGCACGATCATTGTCTTGTACAGTAGATACCTGTATGTGATATGGGAACACTCTACAAAACCTAATCCACGGCTATTTTCTCAAAATGGATCTTTAAATGTATTATACAAGGCCGGGGAGAAACAATCCCGCGTGAAAATTATGGGTGCCACTTATCCCTTTAACATTAGTTACTTCATTGTGTATTTCTATTCCGATCCCCTCCGCCGCCTTTTCCCCCTCAGCCCCCCCCCCCCCAAATCCGCTCCAAAAGGAAGTCACCTCCTCCGAGTTTCTTCTGGGACCTCCTGAGAATACAGCATATTTCTTTCTTTCATTCCCGCTTAATTTTTTGTGATAAGGATTCTGCTTAAAATTTTAAGTTGTGCCTATCACGCCTACATATTAGTCGGCTTGAAAGGAGTGATGTGGTTCTCAATCTTAATGAAAACATACTTTCTCTTGCAGTGAATTATGATGATGATTATTGCTCTGATTTTGTGGTTCGCGAGTTTCTGCCTCCACATGGTCAAAACTCAGTATGCTTCGTAACCACGAAAAGTGCTACATTCCTGTAGGTTTCTGAAGGTTAGCCAAGTATATCAATATAAATAATGTTTCATAAGAGTGGGTGCAGTGGAGAGCCCTATGTTTTTTTTAGTCCGCCATCGGTGTTATATTAGAGCCATTTTTCCTTGTGTTAAATTTCGGAAAAAGTGAAATAGCTAGAAATATCAATCAACGCCAAGGACTATCCAATTGCTACTAACCGGTGGAATTTCGTGTATTGCTTACATCCACACATTTTCATCCAAGTCGGGAGCTAATTTTATAGTTTCAATAGTGAGACTGTTTTATGGAAATCAGACTAACGTTCTGAAAGGCTTCTAGGTCATCGACAGCTTGGATCAATCATTTCTCCTTCTGCGCTATTTCCTGTAGTACTTGTAGTCGCATAGTAAGAGATGTGTAAGACAATAAGAGGATGGCTTATGAGGAAGTTCACTTGCAGAAGCAATATGAGGTCTCTCCATAATTACACACCACAATGCAGGGAATATCACCACTGTGTCACATCCTCCGCGTTACTCAGTAAACGTGTCTGCCTTATCTTTACGGCGAGGCTGAAGATCTTATTATGTTTGCCTTCGAGGACTTTGGACCTTTGGAACTTTGTTTCCCCACAACCTGCTGCCAATTTCCCGAAAACTTTTTTCTGATCATCGTGAATATTTCTTGGCAGACACGTCTTATGGCATTCATAATTTCTCCCTTGCTGAAGAAGTAATCCCGAAATAACACTTTCGGTAAGAGATTAATACATGTGATCCATGGTATCATAGGCTTTCTGAGCGGCCCATCACAACCATCAGGAGACCCATCACAAATTTATGTTCGCCTCTGAATAGAGTCCCTTCAAGTAAATTCCTTATTTTGCAACATTGCTTACTTTTCTTCCTTTCTTAATCATTCTTTTACTTTTCGTCTTCTGGATAACCCTTTGGCTCCATAGAAGATTAGGCGGTTCACTTGTCCATCAATAATAAAGGCTTTAAACTCGGCAATGTGGACCAATTTTGGCATCTTGAAAATCGCATTTTATTCTGTATTCTCTCTTTTTTTTCGGTAACTTAAATCCGTGACAGTTACACCTCCTCAAATGTTTAGACGGGTAGTGCTAGGATAGCCAACTTGACACTCTGATATTTTTTGGGTCTGTACATTTCCTACAGACTTCCTCTCGAGCTTGAACAAAATTTTCTGGTGGTCGTTGTGGAAATAATTCTTATTAAAATATTAAGATACTTTATGATCCAAGCAACGCTAATCGTGTCAAATTTGATTTAAGTCCCCTTTTTTGCTGCTTCGTTTTCTGGTATCATCTAAAATTGGGTAAAAGCTGACATTAAACTGTGTTTCCTTAGATACTTGCTAATCATCAACAATCACTTAAACAAGGAGGGGACTTGCACGAACAGTATGCCCTGCTTCAGAGATAATAGGTCCACGGCAGGAAAACTATATACAGGAGATTCGACTCGCAGCGTATTGTTCCAAATTTTATAGTAGGGAAAAATCAATGCGTATCTTCGACCGGTGACGGTAATTGCAGGAGAAAAGTTCCGCGTATAAGGCCTGGTATTAGTATCGTGTGTGTCATGGAGTGCGTTGGTGTAGACAAGGGGTAGTTTCCTCCGAACTACAACTTTCACCCCCTTCATCAGTACAAAGCTACTTAGCAGCTCCTGATGATGGAGGTAAGTGGCTTCCGAAATATATATTTACACTTAAAACTGAAAATTGTAGTTTGGAAGAAGCTACCACTTGTCTATCTATTTTAGGCTAGATTATAAGTAGCAGATAAAAATCTAATCTCTGCGTTGATGTGCTCCCAAGTTGTAGCGGACATGTTCATAGCTTGCTACATGTTATGCGGAAACAACACAAGAAGACCATCTAGGCGTCATCGGAACATCGATACATTAACCACATGGGTCATGGGCCAATTAGGTTTCTCGTCCCTACTCAAAAGATGCACAATGACATTTCGTGCGCTTTTGCCACTGGATTGGCTCCTCATTTATACTTGGCCCACAGTTATTTCCACAGTTGAGACGACTAGTAGAAGTGAAAGGCACAGCTAAAGTGCCATTAGTTTGCAGCAAGAAATTTTAAATAATCGCTCGTCCTAGAAAATAGGACCTGACTTCTGAGAATTCCATGCGTGATGGCTTTATTTCAGAATCGCTCAGTTTATCTCTCGCATAATAACTTCATCTGAGACTCTTCCGCTTCGTTTAATATTTGAATGCATGTGACTTTCTAATGTTCCTGGGTTAACCACCTCGAGTTATAATATATATGCAAAAAGGGAGTGATAGTTGTTTCCCAAAAATTCCGCTTTCAAGTAACTTCCAATTACAAATTTATGAATGAATATTTAACTAAAAACACCATTATCCTTTCCCCGGTTGAAATGTTTATCTACATCTAATCCGGCTGATTTACATATCTTCTTCACTTCAGCGATTTCTAAGAACTTTTAGCACCTAGGATTCTTCAACGACGGCGCCTTGTTGCTTTCGTCTCATCTTTAAATTTTCCCTATACGAAAAATTGCAAGTAATTTGTTGAATATATGCCAAATGGCGACATATAGTCGGAACAAAAATGTCACATTGCGGCGAATATGCGCCCTATAAGCTAGCAACAAGTATCGAAGTCCCGACAGCTATAGATTCATCTAGATAATAATAATCCGTATACAGTGTATGTGAAAATAAATCTTAAATTAAATTTAGATACTTCTGTTCGAAATTAGATTCTGAAAGTAAAAATGAGACTAAGAGCATGCATGCATATCTATATCGGGCGTTGCAATTTTAGAAGAATCAATTCATGAAATCAGCCTGATGTACATAAGACTATCTTTTAACTATAGTTCTAATAGGTTTGTGTAAATCAGATGTAATTCACCTGCACCGATACATACATATGCGTACAGTTGGATGTAGCAAGTGTGCATACAATTTGCAAGCGTCTATTATCGAAGAATTTTCCTTGCTTTTACTTTTAACTTCAATGAGCAAATATAATTCCACATTTCTCTGAAATTTGTGGAAAAATATCATGCGTATCCTTGAAACACCCACTTTATCCTCATTCAGAGCTACTACGTGGCTGCAGACTTTCCACGAGGATCATAATCATATCTGCTATCGATTAACAAGAAATCTTCCCCAAAGAAAATAAGCTTGTGGTACATTTGTGCACGGAGTACGACACCATTGTATACATATATATGTATATAACGTTATTCATACAAGTATTATCAAGAACCCATTTTCTCTGCAGTCATTATGGTCTAGATATAACTCTTCGCTAGCGACGGATACAGAGCACCATGACTTAATAAATTCAAAGTGGGTTACACTTTTACAGTATAAAATCACATTATAATAAGTAAATAAGTTTCGAGCGTCAGGCGATGAAGATAAAAGCTTTCCGATTTATCTTTTCACTTTCGCCCCCACTAATAAAGACTATAAAGGATAAATGGATGGTTCTCCGTTCAAAGTGAGCTAAAGAGAAAGAATATCTGCCCATCCCCCACTTGAAACGAGGTCAAGGTTTCTCTTTCCAAGTTTTCACCACGTTTACGTATAAAACGTTAATATCTGTATCTTTTTGACCATTTCACTTGGCTTGTTTTCTTTCTCGCTGATGCGTCATTTCACAACGCAACTGAAGAAAAAAATTTGTTGATGAAAATAGAATGAGATAATATATTCTGAACACGAAGAAAAATGCTGAGATTGTCGTTAATGAACCGAATATGCTAGAATAGAGAATCTTATGTTTATAACGAGATACAGACGCAAGGTATTGTTGGGAGAGAAAAAAGAGGATTTATTTTTAGGATTCGCTTGGCTAAATTAAAATTCGAAACAGATTATCGGCGCAGGTAGCGTGAAGTGCGTTTCTGTGAAGGGAGGCCAAACAGCTTCATATTTTCCAATATCAGATATGACCGCAAAGGAGGACATTGCATGATTACGTCTTATAATGAGTCTTTCAATAAAATATAAGAAACACGATGGTAGCCTTGATGTGATAGAGGCAATTGTCCTTTTTTAAAGTTCGTCATTCCAAATTCGTTTTCCTAGCTCTTATTGAAGATGTTTCAATTGAGTTCCGAGTACTTACATCCATGTAGTTGTATAATATGTTATGAATTGACATACTTTATTCAAAATGTTAGAGGTAAGGGTGCGCGCGTGCCAAGCTCATGTATAATTATCTTGTAATACTCTCTAAATTTTTAACAATACTTTGCCTTACTGGTGACATCTGCTGCGAGGAATTTTCACCCAAAATAGCATTCTTTAAAGCAGGAACAAGCATATGTATTTCCCTGAATTGACATGAAGTTCTACAATGCGTTAATTGATTTAGCATGTATTCTTCTTTGATAGTGAAACTACATATATATTTGCGGTGCTGTTAAGAGCAAACAAACAAAGACAAACTATGCAGATTCGAAATTTGATAGTATATGCCCATATTAGGTGTCCAGGTATTTTCGAACAGGAGGTATTTGGAGGAAGTTAATTGCGGTAACCACATTTCAGAGTCTTTTACTTTTGCCTCTTGATGTGTCATATTTCTGTTAACGGGTCACTGGAAAGACTATCCTTCCTTAACCTGCCATATCGATTCTAAAATCAAAGAAATACGTCTATATTCTATGATGTTCCGTTATGGATTTTTAAGATACGACACCTTTAAATTTAAATGCTCAGAAACATGGTTAGTTAGTCATGTTCTGGAAGAGAAATTCATGGCAGTTCCTCTAACTATTATGGTCCCTCAAAGTGGGTTTTTTAGATCCTCATGGTATGGGGAGAAATATTCTTCCTGTCCAGCTCCGTTGCAGCGAAGAATTTCGTTTAAAAAGTTATGGTACTTTAAAATGGGGTTATTTTTATGTCTTAACAGTAGGCAGAGCTTAACTTCCAATCCTACCCCAAAAGGAGAAAGTAAGGGTGTCCATGGAGGAGCAGGACGACCTTTCTTTCCAATCCAATTGTTCAAATCAACCTTCTTTAGAAAGTTATAGAGCGCTTTAATACCTCCTTTAATAGTGAAGCTTGATTTGCTAACCTCAGGGATAGCGTAAGGATGGTATAGAGGACTAAAGGGAAACTGCCCATTCTCCTGCCTTGTTGGAAACGCTCGGTAATCATGTTGCAAGATTAAATAGTTGCCTGTCAACTGAAGAAGGGTTAGAAGCCTGCAAAGGTACCAATCATCATTAAACCAAGTAGAATGAAGTTCATAGACGAATATAAAACGTAAACATTTTTTTCATTTTTCAGAGAACTACTAGGAAATTATTCTTTTGAATATGACTAGAACAAAGTAAGGAACTCTGATTGTTGCAGAAGAAGGAAATGAAAATTATGTGGAAAATGGTGTTCTTGGTGAAAATTATACGGATCTGGAGTAAAAATTCTGCGGGTCCCCTATTATCCGTTTTTTCCATGTCAATTGCAACTCCGAGGCCGGAGCAATCCCCCTCTTTCCACCCCCATCGTCAGCTCTGCTTCAGGCCCCCAAGAAAACTCCGGCTCCAGGCAGACTCTTCCGATTCCTACCTCTCTCGTCAAAGGGTTGGACCGAAAAAATCTGGACTCACGCTGAAAATCATTCTCTTCATTAATATTTCTTTCCCAGTTTCCCAAGAAAACCTCGGGCCCGGAGAGAACTCCCCTTTCCGTTCTTCTTCATTAGACCAGACACTGCATTGAAAATTGGAAGAACGTCTAGAATCTGAGAATATGGTGCTGCTTTGTTGTAAGTAAAGAAAACTTTGGGAACATCAAAGTTTTCAAACCAATTAATACAAGGATACTGATTATTATTCAGATCTTTCCTCATAAAGACATCCACAAGAGAACGGGGGTCGTCCCTTTAGATATGAGGACAAACAAGAAAATAAACCACATTTTCAATAAAGAAAAGGTACATCTAGCATCCTCAATATAAGCTTACATTACACACTCCGAATAATTCTTTGTTAGAGTCCATTCTCGCTGTCAAGTTGGATATCGAAAATCGCCAGGATAAAGAAACGACCTTTGAATATGCCAACGATTAGAACAGACATCCAACAGGACAGGAGGTGGAAACAGCTGAAATGCGTGACAGAAAGAGCTGGGTAAAAAATCAACGAAACAAATGGTTTGATGGAAACTGCCAAAAAGCATTGAAGGAGAAAAAAGAAAAGAAAAATCCAAAGCAAAACGATTAATCCAAAAGATGCCAAGGAATATTGAGGGAACATAGCTGTACCAACAATTGGGGAAAATTAATGTGAATGGTATGCATGCATGCTCCAAGTAAGCGCTGAAGAAGCCGTAATTAAATTTGATAAGGCAGCAAAAAAAGTTGGGCTAAAAATAAGCAAGGATAAGACTAGGACCATGATACAAACTAAAAACAAGTCGTAAAAAGGACACGCGACGCTTCAGGGTTTTGTTGATTTTTCATGTAAGAATATTTGGCTAGACGATAGTTCTAACTATGTATAGATTGTAGTGAATATAACCGATATTCAATTCGTCGTATTTAATCTCTTAGGGAGTAGCAATTTGACTCAAAGGAGGCAAATTTTACCTACTATAGCTCGGTTAGTAATAGTCAGGTTTCCACCAAATTTTTCAGTATAATGCTTCCTGTTAAGATCTATCTTATTCCAAAGTTATATGAAGTTAGGTAGGATGAATTTAAGGGGGGGGGGGGTTCGCAATAAATTTTCGAAATATAATAATATACCGCTAATAACTTTATATGAGTAGATAGCAAAAGAAACAGTATTTTGAGGCTAGATACCATGTGCACGGACCACCACGGTTTTTTTAGATTTTCTGTTTGGGTATTTTCTGAGAATGGGTCCTTGAAGTAATTGACTTTTGATACCAATGTCAAAATTAATATTCGCTTCGAAAAGTACTTATCGTGGGCTTATATTTCACTTGGACCTAAAAAAGATGCTAATTAGATAAAATGCAATGTCAAAAGGAATCTCTTATCAAACATTTATGTTTTACATGATTTTTAATGTTATGAAAAGGTTATCGCAAGCATTATCTAAGGTTGAATCTGGAGCACTGACAGGTAAGCATTTCTAAGTATCTCACAGAAATATTAGTTAACCTAAATGAAATCCTTCCTCTGAGAAGGAGTCTTGGGGAAAGCTGAGGCGCATTTTAGGCAATCACGAGCGGTGGCGCGTATGCGCGGTAGGTGATGTAGATTGAGGCGAAATGGAGCTAAAAGTCTGAATAGAGTGCGCATATCACGTAAGGTTTACTTAGTTTGAGGGAATGGCATTAAAACAGCAGTAGGATAATTCATGCGGGGAAGGGAAGTTCCTTTTAAAGTAGAGGATTTTGTGAAATCATGTTGAACTTTTCCAAGGATAGGACAACCACTGTTCCGAAAAGCGGCCCCATAATTATGGGGCAATACTCAAGGATACCTCAAATTAGCAAGTTGGAGAGCATTAACCAAGTTTTTCTCCTATTCACTCCTTTGCAGAGTAAAAAGTACCCACGCATTCTTTTTGTGGTTTTTGATTTTCCTTCTCCATTTTCAGCGAGGCTTTGTTTTAGTTTCATTATAATTACATGAAATGCTTTGCAAGTGATAAACTCACAGCCGTGAGACTAACACAAACTTCCATGCCGACTGGGATTTGGGCTCAGTGCGATAAGATCGAGAAGCTGCCCACTCAACCAGCACCGGCGTTTTTTGAGAGTGGGGAAGCGGACTTCCGGCCATCGATATCCAACTACTGCAGTGTCTCAGTAGTGGGAACCTTGGCTACTGTGGCATCTATGTTATAAGGCTACGTGAGATACTGAAACTTGTTCCATCGACGGACCCATTCAAAACAAGCTCGATTCTTCGTAGATACCTTCCTATACGGGCACAGGCCCCTGCGATCGGTATCCCCAGTAGGAAGTGGTTAACGAGAGCCTTCGATGAGGAAAAATTCTTGGTGCCGAATCACATGAGTGATGTTTTAGACAACGAACAATCAGGAGGGACTACCACTGCCCTGGATAAAAAGATCATAGAGCTGTGTCAATTCATATAGGAGCACAGAAACATTCACCAAAATATAAGGGCAATGATAAGAGGCAATGGTCTGGCGTACGACAAGGCCCAGGACGAAAGAGGGGGAAAGCCGCCGAACAAGTGAATCAGGTAACTCAAGTAACAGCTGTTCAAAATACGACGGGAGGGTGGGCGAGGAAGGGGCTGCGCGAAGACTGAACGACTCAACAGGCCAGCATACCACGAAAAGAAGAAAGGACTCAATTCGCAAAAAGGTGGAGCACGTGAGGACTACGACTGAAGCTATCGGCGAAATGGTTGCAGTGGCGACCTCGGGAAAAGGGAGCGGATCTTCAAAAGCGAATGCGGAAGCCTGGAGAAAAGTAGAGTCCCGGGAAAGAAACGATCGGAGGAAGATAAAGCCAGAGGTGATTATCCTTTCCAAACGAGGTGAAGGGTCATATGCTGATATTCTCAGGAGAAGGCAGACGCCGACCTCACTAACTTGGGAGATAATGTCAGCGGAGTTAGACGGTCCCAGGAAGGAAATCTTGTGTTGGAGTTCACGAAGTCCAACCATGTAACCGCAGAAAAATTCTCGAACAAATTGGAAGGCGGTTAGAACAGAAAGTCGACGTAAGGGCTAGCAGGCCGGGTGTCACTATAATCTGCAAAAATATAGATGAAACCACCACCAAGGAGTAGGTGCGCGACGCCTGGGAGAAGCAGTTCGATCTTGTCGGACTATAGGAGTCAGTGGTGTAAACGCTTAGGAAAGCCCACGGGGAATACAAACCGCTATCATCAGCCTACCAGTCTTGCACTCAAATTGTTAGTAGCAGCGAGAATAAAAATATCCTGGGTTATGTGTCGGCTTAGAGAGCAGGTGGCACTAAAGCGATGCTTTAGATGCCTTAGATTCGGTCATATTGCAAAGACATGCGCCAGTCCAAATGACATGTCGAAGCAATGTGGGAGATGCGAAGTGGAAGGCCATATCAGCAAGGACTGCGGAGCCGACTTCAACTACTTACTGTGCAAAGGGAAGGAAGGTGTGAACCATCGGCAGATTGCAGGCAGCAACAGGTGCCCAGAATACAAAAGAGTCCTTAACACAAATCACGGATGAAATTGATACAAGCCAATCTCAAATACTGCCAGGCGGCGCAAGACCTACCCTCGCAAACCATCGATGTGACCGTAATTAGTGACCCATATCGTGAGTGAGCCATTCAGGTCAAAGACCAAACGGGTCATGCCGGACTATCGACTTGTGGAGAACAAACCTTCGAGGAAACAATGGAGCACTCGGAGGAATGCTTTATCAGAGTGAATATGAAAGGAGTCCACATCTACAGCTTCTAAGCTCCAGCCAGCGCTACACTTCCTGAGTATGCGCAGATGCTGAGCGCTCTGGTTTCGGATGCACGAGGACGTTCACCGACCATAATTGCAGGCGATTTTAATGCGTGGGCTCTTGAATGGGGCAGCCGGACAACGAACGTGAGGGGACGTGTTCTTCTCGAAGCATCCGCAGAGCTAAACGTGGTACCCGTAAATGTTGGGGCCCCGTACACCTTCAGTGGAAGAGGCCTGGACATACGTGAGTGCCGCTTTAGCCAGTAGTCTTTATGAACTGTACTCACAGCGACCACCAGGCAATCTGCATGAAAATCAAGGGCGGATCAAGCTCAAAAAGAAGTTCTTTCAGAATGCCGGGTGGTTTGCTCAGCTGGACTGGAAATTCCACATATACGGCTAAAAAAAAGTCACCCAAATCATCCGATGGGTGATGGCTCCAATAGGCAACCCAACTGCTGGTAGAGCAACGAAATCGCAAGTTTGCGAGCCGCACGTTTCCGGACAAGAATGCTCTGCCAGAAGCTCAAGGGAAATCTCAATGGCAACGGTCGAGAGGATACACAGAAGCAACTGCGTAGCCGCCTAAAAGAAGCCACTAGGAGAAGCAAAGAGAACTGCTCCAAACTGCTCCAAACAGGGCCCTGGGGGAGGTCTACAGGGTGGTTATGAAAAGACTGCTGAGATCACCCCAAGTGAACTGTCCGCGCCTGCTGAAACAAATTGTTACCATTCTGTTCGCTTACCACTAAAATAGAGGAAGGCAAACTGTTGTCCAGTTAATTGACAGCATAAAACCTCCAGCAACTGTCGAGGAGCTGCGGAAAATGTGTGATAGGATTGTTGACAACAAGACCCCAGATTTAGATGGCATCCCTAATCGACCTTAGAAACTGGCAGTGAAGACTAGGCCCGACCTTTTGGCCAACAGCTTCGAGGCGTACGTACTGTTATAAAATTTTGGTGCCCTGGCTAATTGTCATTACTATGACTTATATTAACGTCACGCAAATACTTTTTCTGTCTGATTGAGACAATTGAAGGTATCTGGTTTGTTTTTCTTTTATTTTTCCTCATGTATTTTCTTCTTCAGCCTTTGTTCCACTCTGAAACGGATTAGACGATCGTTTCTTTGGTCATTTTTTTGGCCGTTTTTGTTCAGTAAAGTGGAAGTCAGGTACGGCGACCCCATTTGGTCATACAGAAGTAGCTTCCCCAAAATTTTCAAGTTTTGTTCATTAAGGATGCTGATATGCCTGGACCATTTAGCTATAGAATCTAGAATTAGAATTTTGTCTCACTAATCGTCATTGTGATGAAAGGAGCTTTGTCCATTAAGGTTTCATTTGGGTGCAATATGGCCAAGGGTCTGACAAGCACATTTGAAACGAAGATGTACTCTTATACATATTTGGTAAACTTATTTGAAATCCATACATTCCACTGAATTCAACTCAGTTCATATCGAAGGTATGTATAACAGTTATAGCACAATAGTTTTACTAATTCATCCTGGCGAAATGTTGAGAAATTCATTTTCTTGTGGTACATTATGTGTGGCATTATCTAGATATCCTCATTCAATACCTATCGTGACATATTTTATCTTTACTACCAAAGAATACTCCGAAAATAAATGGCTAAATATAGCCGTTTCCAAATCTTAGTGAAAATATTCCAAAACCCCCTTAAGTTCAATCCCTCTTCCAATTTCGTTAATTACTGTCATCTTGAACATTGCATATGAGCAATCAATACATGCATACATATGTAGTCGAATCAATTACACTCTTCAATTTTCAAAAGGCACAAACCGAAACACAACCCCAACTGGCAACAAAAAATGCAACAACCTAGAATCTGTAAACTGATAAGTGGAATCGATCTAGGTGTTGTAGAGTTAAGTAATTTTCTAAGAAACATTGAAATCACAGCATGTTTCCTTTTCAGTTAAGATTGGCTACGATTCAATGCACAATATCAAACCACATGTGTCCTACACATGCACACCTCGCCTACGAAAAGATACTTATGACAAATGAGTATGCGTGATCAATTCACATGATGAAAATGAACTTTGTACGTAATTGGAAAAATTGGAAAAGTGATCTTCTGTACAGTTTGTAATAGAATGAGTACACTCGAATAATGAGTATAGTTACATACGTTTTAGTATCACCTTTTGCGGTTTAATACAAGGCTGGATGGAAGCGCAGCTCAGTGGGAAAAAAGAGGAAGAAAGTGGTTCATGAAATATTCAATAATTATATCTGCACACATATAAATAAATAAATTTGAGATGATAATGTTGCTGCAATAGCAGTACGAGCAATTAATTAATGAGACCTGACTCAGTGTATGTATGCACGTATGCATGCAAACACGAATGGGGCAGGGCTTGCCACTTAGTTCCGGACAATCTTAATTGAATATCACGAGATGCTAGCTGAATTTAGTATATGTAGATAGCGAATTTATTGATAACAGTAACGTAATTGACGGTCATAGCAGTATTGCAATGAAGCTGCAAGAAGACCAATGAAGCGTTCGCTGGTATAATAATGCAATTTTGAGGGCTCTGCAGCACAGCAATATTCAACTTCAACTTCAACGACAGAGCGATTGCCTTGACACGCTTGACACATCCTACTCGAACAGCTATTACACATCTGTTTTGGTACAGAGACTAGATTTCAAGTGCAAAGATGTCTTCAGAGAAGCTAACATCAAACTTAGGAAATTGGTCCAGAACCCACAACCCCAAGATGACCTGACAAAGTTAGGAGAACCACGAGGCCCAAGACCTGGTGGAATAAGGACCTAGGATCCCATCTAAAAGAGAAAATAGAAGCGATGACAGCTTTCGGACAAACTCCAAACTTCGAGAATTTCCTCAGGACCAAACAGGCAACTAAACGATGGAAGGAGGAAATCAGAAGGGCAAAAAAGCTTTTGGGATAACTTATGGGAAGAAACATCAAACAGTTCTGGCTTAACAACAAAGGTTTTAAAAACTTTCTGGAAAAATCCAGTGAACATCATGGGACAAAGACAAGAAACAAAATTTTCTCACAGAAATAGAATGTAGACTTTAACACAGATGATCTCAGCAAACTTCTTGCTAAGCACAAGATATAGTCCGCTCCAGGGAGTGATAAGATACTTTACTCTTATGTAAACTGGCTGAAAGATGAAACCAAATTACACTTTCTGAGCGCACCACAAGAATGGAGGACAATCAAGATTATTCCAATACTCAAAAACCAGATTGATCTGAACAATACCATGAACTTCAGATCTACCTCCCTAATAAAGACATTCGCTTGCGGAGCATTGCTACGAGAAGGAAAATCGACCAGGACATGCTTAAAGGACCTGTTGCTGAAAATTTCTATAGTCAAGAGTAAGAACAGAGTCGTGAAAGCTGTGTCTTTTGACACAAAGGAAACAAAAGGGTGGACCTACCCCTGCTTGTCGAAAACTAGAAAGAAAAAGCATGCCATCTGACATATACACTTGGGCCTTGCATTTTCAGCAATACAAGGAGCTGAGCTGAATAGCGGTAGGTAAATAGCGCCCTACTCCCCGCTTCACACCAAACGGAATGACCCAACTGACATCTACCAATGCACAGATGACTTCATCATTTTTGCTATGAGGAGAGCAGATTATCAAGTGGATGGGTTTCTACAAAAACAGGGTGACAAATGTAACACCCTGAAACTCCCAGTTAACAGAGATAAGTCTAGCGTTGTTACTTTTAAGAGAAGTAATCGCAAACCATGTGAAAATTTGGTACATCACTTCCCTCTGTAATAAGTACCGGAGAAAACTTTTTTGGGCAGGACAATTACGAAATCCCTATCCTTGAAAGATCATATAAATAATACAATCAGGTTTCTCATGGGGATTAAAACCTGAGAGAGTCTTCAAACTGTTTAGGACCATTATGAGACCAGTGCTTGATTATGCTGCTGCCTCCACGCCTTTGATTTCCAAGTACCTAGTCAACTGGATAGACGTAATTGTAACGCTTCAGTTGAAAAGATGCTTAGGTTTCGCATCATGTGGCTCATGCTCTTTCAGGCGAACCCTCGTTCCCCCCTCATAAGTTCAGAAAGGCGCTATTGACCTCAAAAGATCTGTTCCCTCCTCCTATATTTTGGTCATAGACAATCCCATGGCTAAAAATGGTCTATCTGTAACTGATAAAAATTGTCAGCAAGCCTTTAATAATTTCAAGATCTATGAGTCTAGAATGGGTTATGGCGAATGGGCAAAAGCGGTTGGGTAGTTAAAATCCAAAATAAAGAACCGAACAAGGGTTTTGCCCTATATGGAACTGATGCAGCAACATCGGCGGCGCCTCCAGCTGTGCTGACCCATTTTCAGCTTCTGCTCTCTGCCCTTGTAATTCACAATGTTAAAACTGAGATGAGCTTTGAAAAGTACTAATGGAGACATTTCATTTGATACCTCACATGACTATAATTGGTTCAAAAATGTTACACCCCTCTTTTGTATGTATGGGGACTCCCTCCCTTAATTCCACGTAGAACAATGTAGTTCACTCATCTTTCCGAGAAAAAAAAGAAGGATCTTCTTTTTCCGATACAATTTGCTTTATTTAGATAAATAGTATCGAATTTCGGGAATCAGTTACTCGCTTCCTCGATATTTTTTTCCTGCTACATGAAAATATTTGTCCTAATAGAGCAGATTACACCCCAAAAAATATCCTACCTTTTTTACTCGAAATAATTAATTTCTAGTACACAGTTTGAAGGATCAGAATCGCTCCCTGATACTCTGGCGAGTACCGAGTGTATATATATTTACGCATACATTGGTATATATGGATCAATTCAGGGTTTGAAATTTCATCCGAAATAGTAATTGAAAGCAGAAAGTTCTGATAGATTGGACAGAACCGAAGCGAAAGAATGTATCTATGATACGTGGTATATCATCAACGAGATGGAAGCTAATTAATCACCTTTCTTAGGAAACGTTTGTGGAAAATTAGGGAAAATGAATATTCACATGTACAACAATGCTCTAGAAGGTAATTTTCCATTCCTTCCATCATCAACTTCCTTCCCACTTAGATAATTTTTTGCTCCATGGCAATATCTGTACGTCCCAAGATACATAGTCACATGGTCACAGCAAATATGTGGAACATAAATTCACAAAAAGTTGCGAAATCTTTCTCATTTATCTTATTTCGTCCTACAATGCTCTGTGCTTAACGTAAGTTAAGTTAGGCAGGCAGCCTAACATAAAATCATCATGGGTTGGGTGCTAAGCGCCTCTTTTTGATAATAATTTATGTGGTTACAAGGGGGCTTGGCGGTTTTATCGTCGCTGGACTTAGCGTCATGTCGGAATAGCAATGGTTCAAGTGATATCAAATTTCTGAAGCAATTGGTCACAAATGCTTGACCACATTTAGATTCGAGAATGTCCACATATGCATATTATGTAAGCTTAGAAGTGTAGATACATATTTGCATGGAAAAGAACCAATTGATAGTGTTTAAGGAGGATAGTGGAGAAAAATTGGAAATTAGAGTAATTTTTCGCGTTGTGCTTTAAGTTTTGGTAGATTTTCATGTTGGTCTTATACTTTATATTTCATATACGGAACTCCATTTGGAAATGGCAATAATCCAATGTAGAGTTCTTGTACATATGTTTTTCATTCACTGATGTGTGAAGTCTAGCCCATTCTCGCTGTTGTAAGTATGCGTCTATTGGGGCAAATGCGTAAGGATAGTACTCGATTCGATGCACCATTGCGCTTCCTCTAATCATTGAAGGCACTCTGGAAGTCTACAACTGAAATCTCCTTCAGTATTCTTATCGTAGCTACTTTTACCGCCTCCAGGGACCCATATCGAAACCTTTTAAAGTTGCTTTAATCCTTAGGAACGAAAAAAAGTTTCAAAGCTTTTTTAATTCTTAATCTGGAGTCCGATTGGGGCAGCCTAGCCAACCCTATTTGATTGATGTAAATTTCATATCGGACGGGTCGAACTTGGTTGTGCCACCTTTTGGGTCCTTGTAGTAAAAATCTTTATTGACTATTTGTCCTTGTGGCACAAACTCATTTTGAACCACACCTGTGGCGGAACGAGCAACTTGCGTGTTGGAAGCAAGTGTGGATCGCGGCGGTCATGACATCGAAACACAATTTTTGGCAACGAAAATTGTTTTTCGGTATCAGTTCGAGACAGAACGAACTGAAGAGGCAAAGAACTCCTCACCAATTTTGCTGACACTTTATCACGTGATGCAGAGGAAGATCACCATCACCGTGAATTTTCCGGCAATGCCGAGGCGCAGAAGGACGACACAGTTCTTCAGAGCTTGAGGACCAATTCCAAGTACATATTTAGGGAGTTTCCTATCTTCGGCTTAACATCCAGTATATACTGCGAGACTTCAGACAAGGGACCAATGCCGATTTCCGAAAGTAAGTATTTCACGCCGTTCACGATCTGACGCACACAGACATTTGGACAAAGAATAGGTTAGTGACCACAAAGTATTCCTGGCCGTCCATCAACAAAAACATTAATTCTTGGGTCAAACAGTGCATCGTATGCCAGAAGTGCAAAACTAAAAAGCATGTGAGGAAAGAGGAAGTAGTGTCTAATCGGTCCATTAAACCTTTCCACACAATCCAAGTCGACATCATTGGCTCTTTGCTATTCACGCACGGTTTCAGGTGTTGCCTCCAGAATCATCGATAGGTTCACGCGGTGGCCTGAGGCAACACCTCTAAAAGATATTACTACACAATCTTGTGCAGAGTTCTTCTGTCAAGAATGGATTCCACGCTTTGGTGTGCCAGTAGATATAATCACCGAGCAGTGAGTGCAGATTGAGTCCTAGCTTTTCGCAGAATTGGCCGAACCCTTCGGCTTTAAATGCCGCCGGACAACCGACTACTACCCGCAATCCAATGGGATACTCAAAAGGTGGCACAGGACACTGAAGGCCGCTATAAATGCATAGGACGATCCTTCTTGGTCGCAGGTCTCGGAACTCGTTCTACATAGCCTTCCGACAGCCAATCGAGAAGAATTTGGTGCAAGTACCGCGGAGCTGGTATGCTGGAGAACCTGGGACACCCCAGCGACCCTGTTCTCAATATCAGCTCGGCACTCAACGCTATCATTGTGTTTCGCCTGCTTAAGAACGCAATGCCAGCGCTGAACCCACCAACCGTGCGATAACCATCGCCGACGTGCCCAGAGATCTCAAATCCCGTACGCGTGTTCTAATTAGGACGAGCACTCCTTGGAAACCCCTGCAGTCACCTCATAAGGGCCTCTTCGAAGTTCTCGAGTGAGGCAGTCATCATTATAGTTTTAACGTCGGCGACACGGTCAAATGGGTCTACTTGTCGTTCGTCCAGTAAGAAAACGCGACCAACTACAAAAAAATCATTGCGAGCACTTTTGGAACGAATCCTCTATGAAACACGTTCATAAATCGTCCAGTATGTGTACTATAAAGTCAATATGCATTATATAAGGCCCCTCCAACCAAAACACAACAACAAGGACGTTTTGACTCGGAAAAATAATTGATCTTATTGTTGATCCTATAAAGCATGGAAACTGATATTACTGATATCATTGTTGTGGCCCGGGTTTAAATCGTGGTTCTGTTTATATAGTTTGTTACGATTTCCTGCAATATCTACTGATCTGACTTCTCCCAGATAAACCACGAATTTCTTTCGACCTGCACCGTTGTTTCGTGGAAATTTTCCTCATCCTCTTCTTATGGTGAAGGGTTTTAGTGATTGCATTTACCTCAAATGTCCAACTACTCTGTCCCATATATTAAGAATAAACAAGTGAAACCAATAATTGCAACGTAAGATTTTTCTAAATTAATTTCAAATTTTTTTTTTGCTGATTCATTACCCCTAATCCTCAATTCTTCATAATAAATATTTTAATTTGCTTACTTTTGTCACGGCGCTACTACTGTCATTATGGACAACTAGATGAACAGCGGAGAAAAATTCTGAGAAAAAAATTGTGAGGTCATCGTAGCGGCACATAATCACCCTGCGTGAGTGGATATTCTCATGTGGTCAGTTGAAAGGGCCTTATGTTTCCAGGAGCTGACTAGACTAACAATGAGAGAACAAAAAAAAAACAAAGCGAGCACACTCTATTCTTCTTAAAGGAAACAATAGTCGGCATATATGCATATCATTAGTTTTCATATGAGCTTGCAAGTTTGTGATTTTTATTTGTGTAATCCTTCCAGACACTTATATAAAAACAATCTTCGAAATATACTAAAGAATTGGTGGACCAAGTTTTTCATGTCAACAAAGAGCTTGCAGACAAATCACTCAATATTTCATATCAAATATAGACAATTCTTTACGGAACTACTTTCAGGATCTTTTTAAGTAGTTGTAGTTGACTTAAGAATTCCTTGCCACCAGGATCCACGAACGCAGAGAGGAACGGGCTATTCTTCCGGCAGATAGTTTTTTTGGGGGTCTTAAATAGAAAAACTTGACAAAAATTACATAGATGAAATGTGTGATATCGGGCGGGCCTGCATCATTTACACCCCGGCCCGGATTTTCATGTTTGAAAGGCTGTCAGCTCCAATCAAAAAACTATTGAACTGCAGTGTTGAAGCGTAATTACTTCACTTCAGCCGGTTCATAGGCGCCACTTTAGTACGAGTCCCACTATGGTAATGAACTTTCCATATCGTTTTTGATTTAAGCGCCGGTCCTTTCCCATGTTTCAAGGATCTGATTTTTCGCGGAGCCCTAAAATATAAAAACTTGTTACTAACAAGCCACAAAATAAGCAGCTGTAACCCCTGAATTTAATATATGGTTGCCGGTATCCTCAACAAATTGCTCTGGAAGACACATGTCGGAAACACTTATCGAAAAGCCACGAGGGCTCTGATGACTTGCAGATCCATAGCAGGAAAAAAATGGGGTTGCAGCCCGAAGATACTACTTTGGATATATACTGCAATAGTAAGGCCCATAATTACCTATGGAGCGGTAATCTGGGCAGAAAGAGCCCAACTCAGCACACAAGCCAGGGAATTACATAAGCTCCAAAGGCTGGCTTGCAAGTGCATCAGTGGGGCAATGAGGACATGCCCAGCGGCATCTCTGGAGGTCCTTCTGGAATTAACCCCTCTCCATCTGCACATACAGATGCAGGCAAGGAGATCAATATTCAAGATGGCCGGTAGTATGAGTGAGGCGGGGAGCTGCCTAAATCGAAGGAAGATTGATATCCTTTCTAGGCTGTATCCCGAATTACTGATACCAAGGGACAACATGACAACGAGGTTTCACTTCGATAAAAAGCAAACTGAGAGAGCGTGGCTGCGACATACGGCTTAAACCAGCAACTGATTACTTGGTACACTGACGAATCCCTCACAGCAGAGGGAGCGGGTGCCGGTGTCATTGGTCCAAGGAAAATGTACTTTGAGCCAATGGGCAGGTACACTAGCATATTCCAGGCGGAAATTTACGCCATAGACAAATGTGCCTCCTTTAATCTGCAAAGGAACTACAGGGGGCAGAACATAGCTAGTCTCACCGATAGCCAAGCTGCATTCAAGGCACTTAGGTCCAACCAGGTGAACTCTAAACTGGTATGGGAATGCCTTGAGAGACTGAATACACTCGGCTCGACCAACAAGGTCTGGATACTTTGGGTTCCAGGCCATGCTGGGTTGGAAGGCAATGAGGCAGCGGATGAACTAGCCAAGAAGGGAGCAGGGACGCCTTTACATGGGCCAGAACCCTTCTGTGGAATCGGAAACGGTTTCATGGCTATGAATCTAAGAAACGAAGAGAAACGGTTGAGGGAACTATATTGGGCGGGCCTATCAGGGATGGAGCAGTCCAGGGTGCTTATTGGGGGATACGAACCCATGCGTACGAGCGATTGGTTAAACCTTACCAAAAAGAACCTCCGAATCATAGTGGGAATTTGCACTGGTCATTGTCGGCTGAACTATCACCTAGGGAAGCTGGGGATATCTACGGACACTGCCTGCAGGAAGACGAAGACTCTATGCACGTCCTAGGACTGTGTCCGGCACTTGTGCAAAGTAGGTCGATACATCTGGGAGAACACTTAATACCAGATGCAAAGCTGAAACTTCTGGAAGTGGGGAACATACTAAAGTTCCTAACGGTTACAGGCCTGCTTGAGATACTATGATCAACAGGTACACTATGACCAGTAAAAGGGGCACAATAGTTCTTCAAGGACGCAGTGTGACTTTCCCTTAACAGAATAATAATAATAATCCTCAACAAAGGTTATCTCAATTTAAATTCTGGAATTTAGTTAAAAGTCACATAATCTGTTCCTATACATACACTATACCATTTTAATGAAATTTATCCTAGGATGCACCGCATCTATGTTCAACATGACTTCAATTCAAATTTACAGCCTGTGAAAATCTTCAAATACCAAACTAAATGAGGATGGACAACCACCATATAGGGCTCTGTACATCTGTTAATTAATCCGATTACTTGAATCTTGACAAAATGATACATTGCCGACAAGAGTGATGTCATTGCGGGTACATAGTTTGCATTGTGGATTACGACTGAGCCAGTAACGATTTGTAATTGCTGTGGATTAATATATGGTTTGGGATCTATTATTAAACGTGCGAGAGGTGATTATAAAGGCTTTACGATATTTTGTGGAAAATCAATCATGTATTAACTACCTAAACTACTGGCTGGGAAACCTTTGATGGGAGGTGAAATCAAATTTTACTTTTGAATGCCTAATGACATAATTGGTACACGTGATTTTCTATAGTTAATCGTGATTACACTTGGATGCTGCTATTATTGTGCAGCGTTCATTGCTTATTACTACTACCATCAATGCAGTGGAAATGAGTGATTGACGGTTTTGTTCAGGATAGAGGCAACTCATCCGACACTACTCTACCTCTGCCCTGGGAGAAATGTGACCGAAAGTGATTGTCAAGTGTTGATTATATCCATTTGAAAACAGGAAATCGTAGCTAATAATATTGGAGGAACACTAAGCGGTTCAGGCCTAAATTTTACTGAAACCAGACCAGCCAGGAAAACAACAGTGGAACCTCTTTTGTCGACCAAATGTACCCGAATGTTCGGCAGAAGTCATACTGGTGAAATATCCTATTGAAAAACAAAAGAACCTAAAAAATTCTGCTTCCTACTGTGCTCGAAAATACGATTTTTGTGCACTGGTAGATTCAACGGATGAGTTTGATATTAGGCCATCGAGAAGCATGGTTTCCACCCTGGCTGCGGATTTTCTCTCTCTAGCCCTGCTCGGAGCACACAAATGGTCAGCGAAGTGGTTTCATCGGCTTTGTAAGGTGGGTTAAGGCTTAGGAGAAGGTAAAGTTCAATGTACAAAAATACAGGCTCATGCTAAAAGATATTTCAAAGAATAAGCCCCGAACGAGACATACCTTAACCGAACCTCATAACAGTCAAGTAAGTATGGAACCTTTAGAACATACCAACATTTTCAAAATCAAGTTGCAGTGGATTAGTGATAATCACATCATGGCAACAGAATAACCAGTGGCCAGCAGCGACCCTCCGGTGTTAAATGTTGGGTGTATAAACTAGTTGGTAGGTCCGTCAAGAGGGAAAAAAGAGCTATGTAATTCTCAGAGAGCCTTGGAATAAAATTGATTTATTTCGAAACTGGAAGAGGCCAGCATAATTTTCATTTCTAGTCCAGAGTTTCTCACTATGACCCTGGATGCCGGCCTACTTAAGATTTATATTTGATTCCGGCAAACCCCACTGATCATGAAATTCCAAAACGGAATAAATTGGTAGAGCTAGTGGAATATGAAGACGCGAGAGGATGCCTTCACCTTATATTCAACCAAGGCAAAGAACTTTGCTGGTATAAACTGATTCCCACAGAGACTTAATAATAACCTGATTATCCAGACGTCGGTGCGTTCCGATCATCCCCTTTAATGAACTCTTTGATAACACACACACTTTGATATCTCGAACATTGCTTCTAACCCATCCATTCCGAGTCGATGTTATCGCTGAAGAGAAACTAATAGAGGGTTATTCACTTTTTGTCGTAATCATGTAGAGAGCACTCATTCATGAAAGACAAAACACTCCACCCCATAAAGCAACGTGTACTGAATGAGGATAATACACAGAATCTAAACTTCAGCATACTCAATGGGTATATTACTTTGTTGCTGGAAGATGTCGAGTAGACAGTTACACAAATCCTTGGGAACTTATAAGGCACTGTGCAGAATCAATCGGTTCCTTTCATTACATTATTGAATCAATTTCCAGGCAGAGGTACGTCCAGGTATTTACAGTTGTAGAACTCCCCTCTTTCAAGAATTTGGAAGAAGTTATTTTGGAAAGTTTTACAGGCATTATACCCTCGAAGGTTGCAAGGATTTGATAGTTCACGTCCTACATAACGTAGAAAAATGGATCTTAATGGGTGGGAACAGTAAACAGCGTAATACCAGGGCTGTGGGCAGAAAACCTGCCCTCTGGTGAAAAATGTGCAAAATTTTGGGGACCAAAGGAATCACTCTTTTTCGTTCCTTTCTTGTCAGGTCTGCAGGTTTATGGTTTGGTGGCAATGGAGCCACCGTAATTTCTATTTTGATCCTTTTTCGAAACTCAATTGAATGCTTGACATAGATGCAGTTACTACTTTGAGTCGATAGACAAATCTGCTTTCGTTTGTAACAATTGACATATTCAAATCACCTTGACTAAGGCTCCTTGCAGTTTCACAAATTCTGGATATTTCATCGCGTACTGTAAGCACATAGAACGGCTTAAAGGAGGAAAACAAGAAACGAGCTCAGGCGAATAGCAAACCGAATTGGCAGGAATAAACAGCGAAAGTACAATAATGATAGAATAGTTACTTGACAACGGCTGAAAAATAAAAATGTACGAGCCGCATACGGCGCTGTGAAAGATTTCGTACGAGGCTATAGGTCGCAGACAAGTCTCTGTAAGGATGACCAAAGAAACGTCCTAGATAACCCCGACATATCAAGATAAGACGGACAGAATTTTTTAAGAAGCTGCTCAACTGAATGGAAGCACCAGTTAGAAGTACAGCTTTGACCAACCCGGAATTTATAAGCAAAAAAGGAGACAATCTTACCTACGGCTACTACAGAGGCATTTCATTGTTGTCTATGTCCTAGCAGATCCTGACGAAAATCATTTTGTAGGTTCCAGCCATATGCAGACTAAATAATTGATAAATACCAATGTGGCTTTCAAAAAGGACGATCCACGATGGATCAAATTTCCACGGTGATAGAGTTACTAGAAAAGTGCTTTGAGTTCAATATCGATGTGCATTAGCTCTTCATCGACTTCCTTCAAGCGAATGACAGCATCAAATAAGAAATAATATATCGGGGCAGGTTCTGCTTACCTGAAAAACTGGTACGAATGACCAAACTGCCGATCGCTAAGACTGAATCCTATGTAAAGGTGCTTGGCGAGTTAACGCAATGTTTCAAAACAAATTGTGGAGGGGGTCGCCCCATGCTTCTTAACCTATCTCTCGAATAAGTTATCAGCAAACTAAAGTTAGGTGCCATAAGAACAATGCTCCTCCTGCATCCATTCCTCCAACTAAATGAAGCAGCGCATTCGACTTGAGAATTGAAAAAAAAAACAAAATCCATGACCAAGTAAAGAAAATGGAGGGGGCAACCGAAGAATCGAGATAGCTTGAGGAAGTCTATCCTGGAGGCCAAGGGCCGATTTAGCCTGTCACGCACGCAACATTGACACAATTGCTACTTTGAGTGGATCGATGAATCTGCTTTCATTACCAACAACCGATTTTTCAGTGCCACACTCGGACAGGCGGGGGATAAAGAAGGTATGAAGAAGAAGTTCCTACCTTTCTAGCACTGTTGAAGTATCGTGGCGACCCTACTCGTTGATAGGTTACGACGTACCGAAAATGGACTATTTTCGTATCATTAGTAAGTTTGGGGGGCGGCCTCCCTAAGTAACCCCCTCGCACATCGCAACGCTGATTGCCCTACCAATAAATGTATTAATGATATGAAAATGGCCACTTTTTGGAGCGCCGTAATATTTTAAGAAGGACGGAACTTTTTCCTAACTCCTATACGTCTTCTCCTCCCGAAAAGTTTACCATGATGATATCGAGATTCTCTTCATTTGCAGCACTATCCTTAAAAAGTTTAGAGAGGGGTGACCGAAGTAATTTTTTAAAGGGGATAAAATTAAGGGAGCTTCCTCCCCCCTCCCCCCACAAGGGCTGATTAAACTTTCAAACTTTACCATAATGATATTAAAAGAAGACTTTGATGATCCACAACTTTTTAGAGGGATGACCGCCACGAGTTTATTTATTTATTTAATGAGGACAATACACAGTAAACAGATTCTTTATTACATATTGTCGTCAGAGGGAGGAGGAAGTAAATAGCTTATTTTACGCTTAAAACCAGAGAACGAGACGAGAGTCAAGGACCCAAGATGTACGGTGTTGTAGGACCGACATAGCCTCGGGATCGGAGAGTGGAAGTAAATCTGTTATGAAAGACGATGCGGAAAGTAATATCCGAGTTGGCAGAGCACTCCATCAGGCAATTGCAGAGTTTGAAAAGAGTACACATATTAAGGAAAATACGGCGTTGCTGCAGGGAGGAAAAACTGAGGGTGCGGAGTCGCGACGGATAGTCAACTCGTTGAAGGTTCTTTTTATAAAAGAGCGTCTGGGTGAATTTGCGTTGTACAACTTCAAGAGCGCGACAGTCACGAATGCGGAAGGGGGACCAGACTACACAGCAATATTTAAGGATCTGGCAAGGGAATTGAAGAGTGTTAAGGAGGGCTGAATTGAGGTAAAGCCCGAGGAGAAACGTAAATCAGATATTTTGGAAGCGTTCTTGGTTATGCCAACGAAATGGGAATTGAAACAAAGTTTGTCGTCAAATATTACACCTAGGTCATTGAAAGAGCTCAGTACTGGAAGGGGTTTTCCACTAAGATAATTGGACCAAACACCGATGGACTAAATTAGCAAGAAACCATAGTCCAACGGAGACAAAACAGGTAAATAATTTAAGGTCGACTGCGTAAAGCAAACACGGGCAAGAATTAAACCTTTATGTAACGAAGTTGATGAAGACCAGAAGGTTCGAAGCCGTAGATCTATGTTTCACGAAACCATGCTGCTCTTTGATAATAAGGTGGCAGAAGTGGGCGGTCAACCAGTCGTTGATGTAGATTTCCAGGATTTTTGAGCAAGAGGAGAGAAGAGAAATGAGGCAGTAGTTCACAGCAAGAGAAGAGTCTCCACTATTGAGGGTAGGGATGATAAGAGCCACTTTCCAGAGATGGTGAAAGTAGCATCCTTCTAGACTTTTGTTGTAGGTTATACTGAGGGGGATGGAAATATGTTTACTACAGTTGAGAATGAAGAGGTTAGGAAGCCCATCGGGGCCAGGTCCAAAATTGTGATCAAAATTAACAAAGAGGAACTCAACCAAGGAAGGCGTAATGAGAAGAATGGCCAGAGATTCGAAGCAGTCAACAGTTAGAAGAGGCGTAGAGAGTGGATGAGTTAGGGAGAGAAAACTGAAAAGAAGAAGGTGCAGAGAAGGTCGCAGGATTGTTGTGGGGCGTTGGCAGTGGAGTCCGCAAAACTGATAGAAGAAGGGAGAGATTGAGTCGGATTGCGAGCGTAATACCAAAAGAGTTTCAAGTTACCGCTGGTAAGAGAGGCTTCTACCCTCAATAACTACTTTTTATGCGCCTTTTTAACCATTGACTTAACAGTAGAGCGCATAGCCTTAAAGTGAGCAGGGTCTGCGTCATTCTTAGAAGCCCGAAACTTGTTCCGCAGTGCAGTTGTCGTTGGACCTTCCCTCTTGGCCCTGGGGTTGAAAATTCAAACTTTACTCTCAAATTTACTTGTTTACACTTAATCAACTGATAAATTAGTATACATTTTTTAGGATTACAGAAGGGGTAGCAATACCTCCTTGTCCTCTATTACCGAACCACCAACAATATCAGGATAATATTACGTATTCCAGTGAAATAAATTAATTACCTGTAAGCACATACACTTAAATTTATGCACAAACTTATTTGAAGAAAAAAAAGAAACAGAATATATTAAACATTTTCGCTAACTTATAAAAGTCTATTCACAATAAACCAAAGGCCATAATTTGGCACAAAGTTTCATTACACTCTGCTGAATGGATCGATAAGACTGAAGACTACATCTTTCCTCTAGAAAACTGGAATAAAAACATATTCAAGCTGTAAATTTCCAAGTTCCATGTTTCACTTTCTGTTACGAACCGAACAAGCATATTTCTTTACAATGTACAGATATTATCATACATTTATGGCGAATCGTAAATCGACATGTATCATCATCCCAATTATTCGAAATAAATGGCGTTTGTAATTTATTCAGTAGAATTCAGGCTTGCAGAGAAAGGAAATTTTCGTGCTGGAATGGATGAGACCATGGCAAAGTTGACTCATAGTGGAAGTACGAATGTTACCCATTTCCTTTTATGGACTTGTGTGATGTTGAGAGTTGTACATGCTTCCTTCATAGCAGGAGAATATATCAAATGATTTGGAAGCTTGCAAGGTGCCAAATAAATTGACGAAATAAGTAGTGTTCACATTTCAGAATTTTGACACGTTCCATGACATTTCCTTAATGTTTTTCCGGAATATTTTGATTAGTCTTATTTTGTGTGAAAGTAAAACATCTAGGAAAACTATCACATGCATGTATGCAAAATTAGAAAGCGACATTTCCGGCATTACATCCACAGTAGAAATGGCATAGAGAAAAGAAAGCATGAAAGGACTACTGAGTGTATACTACATCGCGATTATCCTATCTCCCTCAAAAAATTGGAATACAACTCCGCTGTGACCAATAAATACTCAAATGATTTGTTCCGCCTGTATTACATAAAATCACATCATGCTGGCGATAATGTAGACAGTAGTACGTGTCCTAGTAGCACCTGATGAATATTGCAGTCCATTCGGACAAACCACATGTGATAAATTTTTGATAAGGCGAAGAGATGTCCTAGCAAGCTGTCACGATGACAAAAACATCTGGCTGAAAACCATGAAAAGTGCTGATTCGAATTTGCATATAAACTATGAAAATCAACATCTAAAATATGCCAGTACATAGAATATTCCTTGCAAAAGTACATTGCAAAATCCTCAGCGTTGCCTAAAATTATGTGCATATGAATATCTATTTGTAAGGACTCTTTAGCATTTGGATGAAATTTTGTTCAGCAAATCCTGTTAATGAGAATAAGGGAATATGTGAGTCATATAAATCCACAGAATAGACAGGCATTTTAAATTGTAAATGGAAGCAACATTTACTTGCTTATTGTGAGGGGGTTGAACTCTTTACCTGAGGCAATATCATGAGATTCAGTTCGCTTATTATTTCCACCTGTTACAAAGTAAGTCACAGTTGGCGAGTTAGAACTAAAAAATCGCTAAAAAGTGTATAATGACGTTGTCACGCGAAAGTTTCGGAAAGCCGTCAGGAACCCGAAAGTTAGATGAAAAGCTACAAAAAGTAAACATCCGGACACATAATTGGATTCCGCGAAAAAAGGGACGAAATTTCTGATAATCAAGTAGAAGCTGGAACATGGGCAAATTAGATAAGACTGAAAAAAAATTATAGATAGCTTTTTTCGACATTATTCTTAAATATTCTTGAAGGTTTCAAATCCCATTGTTAGGGGACTTATTTGATTATTTCGATTTCCCCACCAAATAATGAAGAGTGTGGAGAAATTTCAATTTTTTGTTCTGGTTGAGAGTTAATTGAAGATGGAAGTTCATCATGGAGGTTTTCGCGGGTTATACTGGAGTTATAATCACAGGAATTTAGCTGATTCTCCATTATTTAAATAAGAAGCTTACTAAGCTCATAGCAATAGCAAAATCATGGGGCACATCAGATGGGACGACGCCCAACCAAATTGATTACGTCTTCATTCAGAAACGAGCTGCATCTGGCATTCTTGTCTTACCTTCATACCATGGGATGCAAATTACGACAGCGATCACTAATTTCGTTAGCGCAATATATCGATGCCTGATAGCAGATAATGAGGCTAGCAGGCTAACTCAAATTATCAGCTCTTCTATTGAGAACCTGCCGAACGTTGAAATGGTTTAGGAAGACCAAACCCCGTTCAGCTGACTTGACATCGAGATACGTATTGTCTACTTAACTCACACTTGGTGGAAAAGCTCACCATGGTTACTAAAATCTAAAGAATCTTAGCCAACTTCCAGTGCAACCTATGATCCGAAAGCAAATAATGAAGCGAAGCAAGTTGTCCTACTGTTTACAATGAACAGGCCCGAAGAGCAATCAATCCTTAGGATTGACCCATTGCTCAGGCTTTTCTCTACATATGAAGCACTGTCAAAAGGATATCTGCAACTTATTTTCAACGATCATTTCAATTCATGAAAATGAGAATCTGAAAAATTCAAAACTCAAATCAGACTTCATATTTCTCTCAGGAATTTAAGTTATTCAAATCAAGCTTTCAATCAAAACATTCACCTGTTCTTCCAAAGCGCTAATTGAACATCCTCATTGTCAAACCCACCATCGACTAACATAGAGAGCTTCGTCAACAGACAGGAGTATTGGATTCTATGTGGCAGGCTCCTATCAAAAGTCAGCTCTACCACGTTACTTGTTCTCGTTACAGAAGTTAAAGGGAACAGTACCCCATGGCTTGGTTGCCGTCAACAACAATTTAACTAGTCGATACTTACACTCAATTATTATTTTGTTAAGGGAAAGTCGCACCGCGTCCTTGAAGAACTATTGTGCACCTATTACTGGTTATAGTGTACCTGTTGATCATAGTATCTCAAGCAGGCCAGTAACCGTTAGGAACTTTAGTATGTTCCCCACTTCCAGAAGTTTCAGCTTTGCATATGGTATTAAGTGTTCTCCCAGATGTATCGACCTACTTTGCACAAGTGCTGGACACTGTCCCAGGACGTGCATAGAGGTTTCGTCCTCCTCCTCACAGAACCTGCAGGCAGTGTCCGTAGATATCCCTAGCTTCCCTAGGTGGTAGTTCAGCCGACAATGACCAGTGAGAATTCCCACTATGATTCGGAGGTTCTTTTTGGTGAGGTTTAAGCAATCCTTTGTGCGCATGGGTTCGTATCCCTCAATAAGCACCCTGGACTGCTCCATCCCTGGTAGGCCCGCCCAATATAGTTCCCTCAACCGTTTTTCTTCGTTTCTTAGATTCATAGCCATGAAACCGTTTCCGATTCCACAGAAGGGTTCTGGCCCGTATAAACTACTTACGTACTTACACTCAAGAAGTATAATGTAAGTATCTAAACATTTTACCACTTCTACACTTCTAAGGATTGTAACACTTTATATCCAGGTTGGTGTTACTACATTTTCGGTGCGGATACTCCGCTAAAGCATCTTTTTGATCAGCCTAGTCACGAAGTAAATCTCATCGGTATTTTCTCCGGTGTACCTGTTTTAACAGATTTTATCTCGTATCGGGCTATCGATAAATACGTATTTGGACTTGAAGGTCCATACTGACCAAGTGGCAATGGACCCAAAAGTAATAGATAGTTAGAATGACCATCCATCCACATCGGGTAAGGCCAATCACGACTGCAGTTCTCTCAAGAGCAGAGCAATTCCCGAGAGTGGACGTTGAGGATCCTCCAGCACTGAAGTGTAGCTCCCATAAAGTACCTTTTCGACATATGCTTGCATGCCTCAATCCTGTCCAGACTCAAGAATGTGGGGAAAGGATCATTTTAAAACTTCAGTTTCCCTTACATCATGTCCTTGATTCGGTATGTGGAGGTCACACTAGAACTTGAAACTATGAATTGGGAAAAGAAATAGGATTACCGGCCCCACGTCTGCAAATTCGCTTTCTACAGTTTCTCAACTGACAACTCTGGCGTATCATTATTACTCCACTTCAATTAAATTAAGGTATATCCACCAAAAACCGCAAGACCCAGGCCATTCGGGATTCAAAAAATCTTCACGTTCCCAACTATGAACTATGCATTTGTGGTTTTTGGTTTTCTTAGAAGACGCATGCCAAAACTCTAAGACAGGAAAAAAAACGGGTGTAAAGAGACGAGAAAAATGCCCTCTCAATCTCCGAAAGGTTACCAATCTTTTTAGTGAAAATGTTCAACCAAACTGTGTTCAGCAAGTTCACGCTGACGTAATCGCGAGTTTACAAAATCTTCGCTACCAAACTTTCGCTCGTGCTCATAGCATATATATGCAGCCGGAAGTTTTAAATTTCCTGTCCATAAGTGTTGCGAGAAGGCCACAAAAAAGCAGCCAACAGTCCCAGTACATATCATCATCACTCCTTTTTTTCACAAAATCCTAACATCAAAATTGACTTGGCTGTAGTACTCTCCAAAGTCATTTCAAATTTTATAACAATCAATTTTTCAACCATTCACTTCTTTAATTTTTCTGGTTTCCTCTGCCAACAGAAGCGATTTCCTTATATTTTTCTATGATTCATCCCTCGTTCAATTCCCAAAATTTTTCCCTTCTTCAATGAGGTAATTGACCGATCGTCCTATGGAAAAGAACTACAACCCGTTCGTTTCCTGTCTCGAACAATTAACGAAAAATCAATCACCTATAGTACAGGCAACTTTGTACACATCGAAATTTCTCCATTACCCGCACAGATTCGCTATGCAAAATGTGGCACTTAGATGTTGGCAGATCCGAAATGTAATAATTCACCACTTTTGCAATGTCGACTTTTTAGCGTTGCCTCAATGAGAGCAATAGTCATTTTGAACGTCCTTTTTAAGCTTTACCATAAAAAAGGGAACTAATTTAGTTGAAGCTCTGTCGTAAGTTATGTTCAGTGGCAGTGCTAGGTTGTAATAATTCGCGGCTTGAGTGGGATGGTTGGAAAAGTATTATCGAATTTTCACAATTTTCGAATCGTGCCTGTTTAATCAATGAAGGTGTTGGACAATTGACGCTAAGAAAATCCGAAGGTTCACTGTGGGCTCCTGTGGGTTCACTGTTCCAAAGTGCGATTGAATCAAGCATATTAGAAAGACTTTATTGCCTAATTAATAAAAATGGTAATATTTTCTGGATAACTGATTTTCAAGAATAATAATGTACCATTTGCAATAGATAAAAATTTAGTGACAGAAAAACGAAGACTAGAGGATTAGAAGTATGTAGATGTTTCTTTGAAAATTCTGCTCAGTGACTGATTATTGTAGTAAATGTTATCTGGTAGCGGTTAGATGTAAAAGATAACTATGTAATTTTCAAATTAACACTTGCATACCAAATCTCAAGATATGAGAGACTGCACACGCAGAAGGCGTCCTAGAGGGGTAGGGAGAAACGAATGCAGCGTTGGATACCTAGAAGTGGCTACTATTGCAGTATGAAATCACGATTTAGACGCTGTAGTAATAGTTTTTATATAGATCAAAAGCAAACGTGTATTTTTTTGGTAGTCGGGTTGACCCAACAGCCCGACCTGTCTCTGTGTCATCTCCGGAAACAGTGACCAAAATCATTGAAATTATGGGTGGAGATCCTCGCATACGCATCCGGACTGACTGTAAAACTATATACGCCGATAAAAAACTGCTAATTTTGCGTGACCAATTGAACTTATAGTCCCAAAAAAATTTGACTCCTAACCAAATTGATAGAAGACTTGCGATGAAACCTGTGTATTCCAATACATTGTTGAAACTAAGCGGCAATCCATGCAGTGGAAAACATCGCCAGGAATGAACTAAACAAGCACGTCAAAACCAAAATTTTAAGCTATCCTGATAGTTGTTTTCCAACATTAATGATGTCGTGATGAACTTACAACTTCAAAGTTTTGGTAACACCACAAGAGCGGGTTTGAAAGGAACAATCGGAGTTTTTGAAGAACAAGTTATGGATCTTGCACCAGAACAATGCGCCTGTTCATACTGCGCTGTCTGTGGAACATTATTTAGCTACTAAAGGCACTCTATAGCTCGTTCACGCCCTACACTCGCCTGATTTAACACCTTGTGATTTTTTCCCGTTTCCGTAGATCCAGTCTTACAAGGATTGGAGTGGATGGATTAGGTGATATGAAAATCGGCGGAGATCCTAAATGCTCTTCTAAGGAAGACTTCTAGCATTGTTTTGACCGATGGAAAAAACGAAACCAACAATGTGTGGCGAGAGGAGCGGATCGCTTTGAGAGGGTGCATTCGATTGTGGAATAAAAAAGTAGTCTTATTATTTTATAGCCAGACCTTAGTGTAAAATTAGTAAAAATATGAATCATGAATTAAAGGACCAATTTTGAGGATCCTTCCTTATTCCCCCTTCCTCCGTCTAGAATCGGTCATCTTTTCATAGAGAGGTACTGCAGTGGTGACCTCCCAAGTGTCAGGATAGGACGAGGTCGGTGCGACAGTATGCTCTAGGGGTAGCTCTACCTTTTTGGCACTCCTCTTCCCCCAGGAGGTCTCTGCACCTTTGCCAAGTGTAACCACATTAGTTTTAGCAACTGGATTCAATTTCTGTAAAGGTTGGTTGTGAAAAATGAAACAATTTTCAAATTAAACGAACGTAGCTTGTCAAATGAAAATAAGGAAGATTTCACCACCTTATATTTGACTTAGTAATTCTTTTGGTAGTCCTCTTTTACTGATCCTTATTGGACAAACCAGTGTTGTATCGTTACTATACAAATAATTGACCACAACAAAACAACAAAATCGATCATCATATTCTGTATTTTCTAAGAAAGGAAGCAGTAAACATTTAACAAAACTATTACCATAGGTGATCCCGCTCGACTTATTTGGTCGTTTACGCAAAGGTATTTCCTGTTTTAGAGGAAAACCATTATTAGCAAAGCATATTCAGAAGATTTCCACATCATACTTTTATGGTTTCGCGCTACCTCTCGCTTTAGAGACATAACCTGCTTTGTTTGCTATTTGGATGGCAAAGGTCATTCAGACATTCTGCTCGATTTTTTAGCCCCGGTATATAAAGACCCGTGAATAGGTGAATATTCTTCATGCTGACCATTCAACTTCTAGCAAAAACTGGGTCCTTTGACCATCAGCACCCACTTTTCGACACAGAAGAGAAATAGTTGTTCATAATGTAACTTCAGTTTCAAGATAGTAAAAAGCAATCAGATGGGTCCAGAATCCTCGTCACTAGAAGAAACCTAACCTTTTATGACATCTCCTGGCCCAGCAGAAACACTGCTTCTATTTTTTTGAAAACCACTGATAAGACGCCACATATGCAAAAGTGTTTATCGACAACTTTGAATAGTGAAGGGACATTTTATAGCAATGAATGAATATCTGTCATTCAAGGGAAAGCAATTTTCTTTTCTATAGATATTTCACAACCACCTCAAGAACATTGTCATTGATACGGCCAAAAACATACTTGGACCTAGCCGCAAAAGGAGTCGGAACGGCTGGTTTGACGATGAAGGTAGCTACGGAACGGAAGAATGCCGCATACCGAGTAATGTTACACTCTCAAAGCACGCGGGCACGTGCAGAGACTTATCACGAACTCCGTCGAGCGGAGAAGCGACTTCACAGGCGGAAAAAGGAAGCCTGGAAGAACCAACAGGACCAAACACGCAAGTTCTTCCAACAAGTCAGCAGGATGAAGCCTTGTACACCTCGATGCTCATCCTAATGAGACAAAGAGGGAAATTTGATTTCCAACAGAATGGGCATATTGGAGCGATGGGTGGAGTACTTTGAGGAACTACTGAACAATCTGAACATCGGTGAGTTGGAGGTCCCGCCAACTGAAAATGACGGACAAATACTGCCACCACCAAATATAGGCGAAACAGTCCGTGTAATTCATCGGCTAAAAAATCATATGTCGCCAGGAGTCGATGGAATCACAGCCAAATTGGTTAAATATGGAGGCGACCAGTTACACCAAGTGGTTCATCAACTTGTGCTCAGGGTATGGGACTGCGAACCAATGCCTGACGATTGGCAACGAGACATTATCTGTCTCATTCATAAAAAGGGAGATATCAAACAGTGCAGCAATTATAGAGGTATCACGTTGCTGAGTACTATCTATCTATCTTGCTAGGCCGGATAGTCCCATACACTCAGAACATCATTGGCCCATATCAAAAAGGCTTCACTCCAGGCAAATCAGCAACAGATCAGATTTTCTCTCTGCGGCAAGCGATGGAAATACTGTTGGAATATGGACACCAGTTGCACCATCTATTCATCGACTTTAAAACCGCCACGGCCATGGGAGAATTCGGTACCCCGACGAAATTGATAAGACTGACTAGGCCGTCCCTGACCAATGTGCGATGCCAGATAAAAGCAACAGGAACACTCTCAACACCATTCGACGTCAACAACAGTCTGTGTCCTCTTTAACCTGGGCCTCGAGGAAGTGATATGTGATGATGAGGTAAATCCAAAAAGTACGACCCTCTTTAAATCCACCCAACTACTGGCCTATGCTGACGATATCGACATCATGGGAAGAATGACCCGAGACGTACAAACTACCTTCACCCAGATCGAGCAGACGCCAGACAACTTTTAGGGAGTTCCTTATTAAGGCAGGCCTAGACCGAACACCGATTGTTGCGCCGCTGATGATGATAGATAAAGAGGTATTTAGCCAATTTTTTCCCCAAAATCTCTTAGAAAAAGACTAAGATTCAAGGCTATAATCATATACCTGCAAGGGAAAAGGCATTAGTGTAACATTTAGAAATTTCTTATGATAATTTACAAACATATTGTCCAGATATAAGATAATATGCACAGAATGCCTTTTTAATTGCGCAAAAATTGAGTTAGGATAGTCGAAATAGGATACTCCTGCGTAAAAACTATTAAAACCCTTAGAGTCAATTTGACCTCACAGGGCAGACAACTTTCATAATCACCTTAGAAACAAAACTACACCCCTTAAATGCTGTGCAGGATGTTGAATCTATTCCAAACTGATGTAGCCATAGATTATGTCTCAGAATTTCAAGATATTTAGATAATATCTATTATTAATAAGATGGATTTAAAGATGTCTTTGGTCATTTTGAGCGCAGAGGACAGACAAAAGGTTTCCATCATCATTATTAACCATAATTAATCTTTTGTCTGTCCTTTGTCGGTCATTTATTTATTTAGAAACCTCAGATGGGCTCTGTTAGCTCATTCTAGAAGTTTGGTGTAAATCTACCAATCATCAACAGAGTGAGGGTAGGTCAAAATGATGCCCCTTATGTGATGCTAATACTCTTTAAAGTATGTAAATTTTATACAATAATGTATGGGGTAGAAGTGGCAAAGTACTCCGTCTACCTTTATAAGTTTCAAGTAACAGTTCATCGCTATAAAATTTAGATACGAAATCTTATTCCATGTTGCGGTATTCGCACGCAATATGCACATTATCAAATTTGAGCGTGTTATCTTTTCTCGGCTACCGCTTGCTCTAGTTTCTTTCCTTAAAATTAAGTCATTGTCGCCTTAGTCATTAACGATTACACGCTGCATAAAAATCTCGGTTGAAAAGAAAAATATCTTTTAACCGACATTCTTTCCAAGTGTGATCCCCATGAATGCGCACTACGCTTGTAGATACTTAAATGTTTTTGTATGCAGTTACTGAGGACCATTATAGAGAAAACTTTCGCAAAAACATATTTATACTGGAAACCACTACATCAACCCCCTAACTAATCTCATTTAAAGCGTTCATATGTCTCCGGGGGAACGTACATAGTTTCCCATCTCATTACCGTAAATTGTTGAAGTGTAGAAGAAAGTATAATGTTAATGTTCACTCCGGTTTCCATCTTCTTGGTTGTTTCGATCGGGAAGAGTTGTAAGATGCTGATGATGTACACTATCATCCACATGCATTCACTACCAGAATCACATGAGCATATATGTACGTATATGCATCGATGTTCATCTTCGAACTGGTTGAATCCATAATTACTGAACATAACCACATATGGTCTTGCGATATTCACAATATACTCGTACATGTTGTCAGAGAAATTACCCTAAATGCTGGAAGAGTGTTGCAGCAATCTTTTTAATTGAATCATCCAAGCTTGACTCTTTCAACACAGTGGCACAGTGGCAGTGCATAGAGTTGATGCTGATTAATGCTCTGATCTAGTTTTTCCTCAAACTAAGCAATTTCATTTTACTATCTCAAAAACACACACGGATACCAGTATGCCTATACGAATGCATATATGTTCATATGTAATAATATTTAATGGATGGTAATAATAAAATCATATGAACAATTTCAAACTAATTATTGCTTCTGTAATGATTGTTGCTGGCTGCTGTTGATGTAGCTAAATTTCAGTTATTTTTGTTGTTTTGAACGAGCTTTGACCTTAGTTCAGCTATTTTACCTTGGGACATTTACTAACCATTCTATTGGATTAAGCTACTATGGCTGTAGCCAGTTCAGGTATGCGTCACTCAAGGCTTTATGTAATAAGTGGAGTTCTAAACATGCGAGCTATGCTCATTCCTACGTTATATCATATTATTTTGTTTTCTTTGATAATAACTATTTACTCTGAGGTCAAAATATTTGTTTATGGAAAAATATTTTCTTTTCATAAACCTCCATTCAGCTTCGTAATCCTCTAATCATCCGCCATAGATTACACAAGAAGATAAGATACATTTATTGATGGTTTCCCGAGAAATTGACTCCCACATTCTAATTGATAAAGCTAACAAGACTGAAATGGGAGATAATATGAAAAATATAGATTTAAAGCATTGACATTTTGCCCGCCTCATAAATTCTATCATTTTGATTCGTGCATGTTACTTGATTCCTGGAAAATCTTAATATATATATTTATATCCTGACCGTGATAGCAACCTGTTATTAAAAGCACATAGCACAGAAAGACACATTTCGTGGGAACCTAATCATCCTGAAGGCAAACGAACGATTCAGAGGGAAACCCACAAATGCCTTTCTATTGAGAATTTATGTTATCTTGGGGAAAATCCGTCATAACAATTGAGTTTAGGCAAGTTATTGAGAAGCTGAACTGTTTTCAAAACTTTATTTTTGTACTTTCCCCGGAAAATTGGGAAAATTGTGGGGTATCATCAAATGGGAGGAGATAACTGAACAGAAAAATGACATAAGAAGTCCAAAGGCTTTTCTTGATATTGAGGATAGAAATTCAGGAGAGATTTATCAGATACAAATTTGTAGTGTAATAAAGATGATATGGTATTCAGTATTTAGTAATTTATATTACTTGTACAATTTTGGTTCCAAAATTAAACAAATAAATCGATTGCTATTGTACACGATGAAATGATAATAATCTGATGATAATGCAATTTTCAGTCATAACTTGATTTGCATAATAAAACCTTAGCCTTTATGGTAAACAGGACGCTCCCAGAAAACTTCAGACCGGAAATATTTTTCTGAACGATGATTATTATCGGTTGAAAAACAACAATTGATAACGATGCTTTCTAGCTTATCAGGTGTACAAACTTAAATCACAGACCGCACACGTCGAAAAATGTTCGAAACTACTTAGAAACACCCAACTGGGAGATACTACCCGACTCCGCTTATTCACCAGACCCAGCTCCATCCGACTATCATCTGTTTTCATCGATGGGCCACTCCCTCGCTGGACAGCACTCCGATTTTCACGCAAATAAATTACCCAAGAGGTGGAAAAATGTGTAGATAGCAAGGGCCACCATTTTTAATAAAGTTTTCTTTGGTTCCTATAAAAAATAGCGTATTTGTCTTGAAAAGAAAACAGCTTGTACACCTGATAATAAGCTGACCGTTTTCCCTGGAGTGAGTGGGCAACATCAAACTATGAGCCACTATGATCGGAAACAAGCCTGGTAAATGATTGCACTAACCAAAACGAACAAACAGATTCAGAATGATTCTTTGCACCTATGGGATCAGATAGTAAATGTCAGAAGCTTTTCAAAATCAAATCATAGATTACATAGAAGACTTCTTAAAACCTCTGAGCAGCATCTTCGAAGCTACTTCATTGACAACTTCGCCAATAGCTTCAAGAGATGATGACTTGGAGCGGACCTTAGTTAGTATCCTGCCAAAACCTTTATCAAAGGAAATCGACCTAGCGTTTTTATTCCCGTCCACATTCACGATTACTTGGTCTTAATCAATTGAAAGCTGGTAATAGCTTTGTACCGAGTTCAACATTAGGCTCAAGCACGAAATTATCTAAAATTGTTCAACTCCTAATGCTACGAAAAACGTCCAAGGCGATCGTTGATCCTCTTTCTTTGCTTTGTGTCTCAACAACTCAGAAGGCACAAATGGCAGTGGACAGGTCGCGACCCCCCCGACAACTGCATTGCTGGCTATGCCATTCAGTAAAATACACTCTTTCAAGATAGTCAATGAGTATGTTGCCCCAAGAGCACTTGGCACAAAACAGAAGAGGAGGAGGGCAGGCGTCTCTAGGTATTATGGAGGGAATTCATGTGTATTTCTGTAAGCCGCAAACGATGGGGCGATGACGGATTGTAACCCACAAGGGGTACAATAGCAACCATATATAAAGAGGATGCTGTGAAACCAGCAGTAACTAAGCCCTGACTGTTCGAATTCGGCATAATTCCTATCATTCTTCGCCCCTGCCAATTTTCCAGAGGTTCATCGATGAAACGGGGCAACTCTACCCTTACATCAATGTCCTCATTGTATCATCAGCTGGAAGAACAACAGATATCCCTCCAAAAACTGAGGAATTAACAGGTTGTGATAAATCTTTCAAAGTGCTTATTTTAATGTATGCATAGATGGTTTTCGGTGCTGGAACATGACCATTTCCGTAGAACGTGGATGTTATTCGCACCACCCCACGATCTAACGCCTCGAATTTTTCCAAAATGATTAAGTTACCTCCTCCGAATTTTCTGGTAACCTAAAAGACAAAGCCGCAATTAACTGGAAACCAACATTCGAGGCCATCAAGAAAGGGCGCCATAGAAGCAACCGCACTTTGTAGCGCTGTATTTTTCGATAGATTACGTTTAGCCGGTTTAGGAACTTGAATAAAGCAAGTGATCAATGGAAATTGACATTCATTGGATTTCTCTTCCAAGAAATATACTTCAGACGAAACCAAGTATGCAACCTACGAGTGTTAACTGTTTGTGATATACTTGGGGACTTTTTAAGTTCATGATCGAAGGACGATGATTTGTCATCAACACTACCCATAAGTCAAAGCTCTTACTTTACAAGACTATGATCTTGCCAGTCCTCATGTATTCCTCGGAAACTTGGGTTCTTAGCAAAAAAAATTGCGAACTCTTGGCCGCGTTCGAGAGAAGAATCCTCCGAAGAATTTTTGGCCCCCTACATGAGGATGGACGATTCCGTAGCCTACACAATGACGAAATCTATGAGCGATACCATGACCGTCCGGTTGTGGCTAAAATCCGGCTCAATAGGTTACGGTGGGCGGGTCACTTAATCCGTATGGATGAAGATGATCCCACCCGGAAAGTCTATAAGGGCAATATCTATGGTAGGAAAAGAAGACGAGGCAGACCCTGCCTACGATGGAGCGATGGCGTGGGCCAGGACGCCAGACAGCTTTTAGGGATATCGAATTGGTGGACCTCGGCGCAAAACCGGGATGTCTGGAGTTCCTTATTAAGGCAGGCCTAGACCGGATACCGGTTGTTGCGCCGTTGATGATGATGATGACTACCCATAAGCTCATCACCTTAGAAAGAGAGGCCATCAGTGGTGTTCTAACCTGTTCCGTCACCTGGATTTATTAGTCGCTTCACCACGCATTTCACATGAAACATCACCTTACCTTGGACTTCACGGAACAGCAGTACTGAAAAACCATTAGGCGGTGCGTCAGCTATTAGAGAAAGAAGCCGCAGGTAAGCAACCTAAAATTATTGGTACGCTTTCATATTCTTCGATATGTCTACATATTAGACAGAGATAACCACTAATAAAGGAAGAAGCCTTAATAGTCGCACAGGCGTTCGATGAGGCGGGCGTCACCACGTTAGAAACACCGTCCCCGTCAGCATCTACAAGATCTAAGGGCCACTGGGAGACTTCGTCACCGCAAAAGTAAAATCAATGCGTTAATTTCCCTTCATCCAACCAAGGATCGCCTGTCACAGTAGGATTGGTACATAATCAAGCAAAAAAAGCAAACTGGCCAGATCGTTTTCCTACCCGTCTCATCCACTGTTCTGCGCCAGCGTGTCACCTGGGGTACAGACTCCTGGGATAGTAAATCCTATTGTACGACAAAGCCAGCAATGGAGTTGCCGCTACTTCTTAATTTGTAACCTATCCACTGCCGCGGTTATTTGGCCGGAACGCCGACGAAGTTCCTCACTCGATCGCTTCCTTGATATTCAAATTGCTCAACGCCTTCGATTTGGTATTCTGGAATCAATCCTGCGATCATTATCAGAGCCGTTTGTGGGACAGTACAGTGGACAGACGCCACCTTCAAAGATCGCCGTATCTGCACTTGCACAAGGTCCCTATGATGGAACTTCAAGAGCGTGAGCCCATACTAACTGTCGTATGTTAGAGTAGAACGAGCTGCATTACCCAGCGCGACCCCCAACATTAACCATTAGTCCACCTAACGAAATACATGTAGCAGCTTTGTTTGTGCTGGTTTAATCATTTCAACAAGGCTCATTTTCTAGTTGAGCGTCAATCTAAGGTGCAATGCTTTGGCAATTAATACATATAGGAAGAGTACGATGACTAGTCAGACTGAGAATTTTGGTTTTAATAGTGATTACCTTCAATCTTACCTCTGCTCGCCTCCCTTTTCCAAATTCAGAGGTATTTAGCCAAGGTCCATGGCTCAGCGGAAAGCAAGCAAATGTAATCAACATCTTCAATATGACATCGTTTACTGAAGCCCCCGACGTCGTTCGGACAAGACAACATGGCGAACGTTACTGATTGAATCCTGGTGGACTCCGCGTTCTATTTTAAATTCCCTCGAGATGCAGCACGTGACCTTTTGCGCCATGATATTTCGCTTTCATAGCAGCGAGTCCAGAAGTTAATAACGATAAATGTATGCAAAATCTTCCGAAGATACAGATAATAGTAGCATGCCCTTATATAGATGACAGCTATCTCAGGTAGATCTCTATGTTTGTTGACTGGTTCGCTAACTTTACTAGTAAAAGGCCTTCTCCCAGAAGCGTTTTCGAAACAACGACCCAATAAACGATTGGGATCGAACCCATCCAAAACGATAACTAGTGCTATATAACCTATTTTCCTTCAAATGTGATATTCATCCTTCAACGACATTATGTTGAAGAAGATCTTTAACAGTTCCAAATGAAGAACTTAGTTTTTACCCTTACCAGTTGCAGGACAATCCATTAAGTTCCAATTCCTGCTATGGATTGTGATACCTTTACTTTGAATACCCCCCCCCCCCCCCCACGCAATTAATCATAGTAATCAAATCGTTTTTCAGTAAGTCACAGTTCAAAAGCCGTATTGCAAGAAGTACATACGGCAACAGGTATTCGCCATCCAAACGAAACTAAGCCGCTTACTATCACCATTCCATCCTAGGATACTGTTAGAAAGAAAATTCTAGAACACAGTAGAGAAAGTGGTTAGTGCAGATTTGTGAAAATATTGGAAATGTTCAACTTTGCCGGAGAGGCAATGTTTTTCCATCAAGACGAAAAGGGCCGAAAAGCAACAGAGCACCCTGTTAGCCCTCTTGATTTGCCGATAACGTGGTATCACGTATCTCCGAAAGATTGTCTGTCAATTAAAAAACTGTTGTATATTTGCCTTGGGTCTTATCGTCCTTACGTAACTGGCCACTCATTAATGCTTGGCAGTAAAACGTAAAGAAACCAATACCAATCAAGTAATTGAGTCAATCGCTTATAGTGATTTATTGCAATCAATTAAGTTACGTTTTTTACCGACATTACGTGCATTGGGAAGCTTTCTTTCCATAATATCAGTCATTAGATTAAGTAACATCATTAGGAGCAGATACATGTGTACGTATATAGATGCATATTAGACAAAATTATGGGACAGCAGAAATACTACTACCAAAATTGGGCTGTCAGTTACACGATCTTCCTGGATGAGTAATTTTATTAAATATTCCTGGAGTTGCGACCAGTCTGTATCCTACACTTGGCCTTTCCAATTAGCTTCATTCAATTGCTCCCTAGTCATATCTGTTCGTAAGTCCCTGCACTGAATAAACACGTTACAGGCTCAGCCTAAAAATCTTCATCTTTGTTGGCGTACCCAATCCAATAAGTATATAATTAATTAACACTTTCATGTGGGTGTCTTACACAGAACGGAATAATGTCAAAGTAGGTCGTGCCCTATAGGATACTTTTATATGTCGGCCTTCATCGCTGAAGACGGGCTGCGACCTAAGGACGTTTTCAATATATTGCGCAATTATGTCAATCAATTTTCATGATAACCTGAGTTGGACAACAACCAGGCGAACTGGATGGAAGCAGAGCAGCGAGACAGGGTATGTATGTCCAAGAAATAAAGCCCCCCATGTTACTGAATTTATCGATGGTCTTGGTTACATTGGACTTGACATTAATCACCTTCTAGGATTTTCTCTTGTATTACTTTGGCTGTTTTATTTTCTGTTTTGCTTTCCATCTTTTTCGCATTCTTTCCATCTGAAGATATTGTTTTTGGGGTAAGTGGTGTTTTGTTGTTGGGGATTATTTTTGGATGTTTGTATTTCAAATAATTGATGATTTTTTTCTCTATTCGCTGAAATCCCGCTGGGAGGCTTAAGCTGTTGGTTTTCATGTATTTGAAAGAGGAAAAAATGAAGATGATTCCACGAAAACCAGAATGGTCGTCTGTTTGTTGAAAATGATCCCCTGCAATAAATATGTTATTATTCTCTCAGGTGAGCTTTTATTTATGGACAGGTCACTTGAAATAGTATCGATTTGCGTTATTTTTAAAAAGAAAATATAATAATGAATTATTTATACTATTTGGATATTTTGTATTCATTAACATGCTGTGGGGTGGTTTGATAGGTGCGTATCCGATGTACCTAATTAGGGGATGAGGCAGTATCTGGAGTGTTTTTTTATGGTGTTCAAATTATCTGGCAATTAGTTGAAGGAAAGCATTGTGGGTGGAAGTGGAAAATGAGATTAGAGGGGAAAATGAAAAACAATTTGCTGAGGTAATTGCACTTATGCTAAAACCTGAGTAAACGTCATACAAAGCGTCTTGAAGATCAAGAATAATACAAAGCATGCAACTATGTAAACGTTCTTGACTTCATCATATGCAGTACAGCTAGTTTCCCAACGACCTCATACAATATAAGGGAAATGCCGATAAAATGCTTTTCGCAGTGGTATAGAGGAAGGAAAAGTATGGCACTGCAGAGAGAAGTTTTACACCGGAGGAACTGTTTCTTACAGGAACACACTCAAGGTTGGCTTTGATTCTTTTTTTCCAAACTTCAATATTTGTCACAACCATTTTCGTGTTTACCTCGACTCCCTCCCTCCCTTACCATGGGCCTTGCCATACACTACCTTCATAATTTTTCACAAGGTTCATTGATTCGGGTGATGTGCGCAATTTATAACCCTACAGGAGCGGGACAACACAAAGACGACCACAAACCGAACGACGAGATTGAAAGGCTGACACGCAACTAGCTCTTACGTAACAAATGTTTCCATCTAGCCAAGAAGACTACAAACAGAAGCATCAAATCGAGTTTCTAAGCAGCACGGAATTTGATAGCGTATATCCGTTATTCATGAGAGCTACTGTATATTTACTCATTTCATCAAAACGATGCGCAGAACTCTTTACGAACAAGTGATTGAAAAACGACGAATATCTGCAAAACTTTCCTGCCACCATACAAATTCAAGCAATGCACCGAGAAACGAATCTCCTTTATGTAGCTTTCATGCATCCGAGTAACAAGCAGCTCATACACTGGTCAGTTTTTAGGCTTATTGTTATCGTTATATCTACGATTTTAGAGTCGTATAGTAAGCGGTATTTGTTAAATAAGTCACTTTGTAGCCAAAAGATCGTCAGTCACAAGAAGAAAAAACAAGTTCTCTCTCTCTTGAATCTAGTGAAAAGCAAAACTATATTTAGTCTTAATTTGGTGAAAGATCCTGAACCCGAAACTGAAAACTAAGCATCCACATTCTAGATCAGCAAGGATTTTTAATAATTTTATCTCTGCATCGTAATTTATTTTAAACAAATGAGTGAACCCTACCTCCGGGAAAGTAATAAAGGCAACAGATGGGCTTTCCCCATATGAAAAATGGATGTCCGATTTTTGTGTGGGTATCCAACGCCTCCCATGCAGTAATGAGGACTCTCCCCTCCCCCTTTAAACTCAACATAGAAGGTTGTAACTTACTGAATCTGTCGGCATTCACAGTTTCCGTCTTCTCAGTTTCGTGTCAATTGGTATAGTCGTTTTTGAGAAAATGGGCATGTGTCAGATAGATGGACAGACAGGCAGGCAGATATTCAACCGATTTTAGTAAGGTTTTGTATTACAGAGATACTATCAAGACTGCCTTCAAAATTGATCTAATTTTTTAAAAGTTTTTATATTCCCGCTCGTGAGAGAACTCCGCGTCCACGGGACAAGCACTATTCATTGAGTGAGGCGGCTCTCTGAACCAATATTCATCACACCGTTTTGGACCATATCACTATCGAAAGTGGTCCTTGCATACTGTTTGTGATGAATAGTCCCCACTATCTCACGGTGGCGTTTCGTTTACGCGCGTGGAGACCCATTTAGCGGCGACTTACCTAGGATTATTCTAAGGTGCCAAATTAAAATACATTTCAAAATTTTGAGTACAAAGAGGTGACAATAATAGGTTTGAAACTTCGGGATGAATCATATTTAGCGGACCCTTTTCAGGACTAAAAACAGCTTATCCTCGTCTCTTGGTTTGTAGTTGATAATTGGGCAGAATATAGTCACTCAATTACTGTCCGTATTTCTCCAGCATAATCGGGAAAATTCCATCAAGGTGAGCGGGTTTGTATAGCAAAAGGCCAATAATAGTCCTTGTATTCCTGTCACATGAAACTAGCGCGACCCTGTTGTGGTGTTAATCGCAGCTTTCAATATATTCGCAAGCACAGGGTGGGTGCGAATTATAACCAATGCCAAAAAATCATTGTTCCGGCCTAAGGTTGGCCGTAATACATTTTTTGTGTGAAGGCAGAGGTGATGTCGCGTCTTGCCCTAGGTAAAGCCGTCAAAGAAAATTAAGTGCTAAGTCCAGAAGCAGAGGTCCATAGAAAGAAAGTGGGATGCAGTATCCTTTTAATATTATGCCTGAGCCAAGTCAGCTAAAGATAATCGATATACACATAGCATATTGAGTGAACCACGACAACCCAAAGAAAACGGCGTTTCGAAAATTTTGCTTGGTAGGAAGTATTTATGTTTTATGGAAAAATGAAGGGTTGTGAAGATTAAGTTATTGTAGACAGGTGACTCCTACCCAGGTTCGTAGGAAGGAAACACTGCCCTCGGGGCGAAAATCATGCAAACCCTCTTACATTGCAAAATTAATCCATTTTAATTACAGTTTCTCAATTTCTTGGGGCGAAAAGTTGTCTTGGACACCCGGAGCAACCCCTCCCTTTCACTATGCTTGTTGCGGAGATGATTGGCATAAGGAAAAATAAGATATGCAGCCAACCAATCCGAAACCAACTAGCCCGAAATTACCAAGGAGGATGTTCTACGCGTATGTACCTGAATCTAGCTTAAATATATTGTTTTTGGGAAGGATATGAATGATATAAATAACCCTTGGGCAGCCAGATTTGTTATTGCTAAAATTGAAGGCTTTTAGTTAGAATTTCAGTCCTGAATTAGCATCTAATATGGGCCGCATAAAGTATCTTTCTCTTGGATACGATTGATTTTAGTCTTCCACCACACATTCAGGCACGCGAATTCTGAGTATGGCGCGAGAGGGTTTACAGTGTCAAAAGAACCTGGCGAAATTCCCTAGTCTGACTAGGGGAAGAGGCAAGTACTCGTAAGCAGAGAAGGAGTCCTCAGTCCGCCATCCACTATATGGCAGCCGGACCGATTGTAGAGCAATTTCCTCCCACTGGTTGTGGTTCATAGACCTCTTATTTTTGTCTTTTCAAAAAATTGTTGCTCCTGGTGGTCAAAAGTAGGTACCCCAGATAATTATTTTCGTCGTTCCTAAAGTTCGTGAATCATTACACTATACAGAAACAGAGGAAGATAAAGCTTGGGCCTCGACAAGATATAGGTAAAAATTTTGCATGGAGGCTACCAAGTTTAAGAAACTTCCAGTCAATCGGTTTGCCGTAAAGTCCATAAATGTTTCTCAAAAGCGACTGAAGTAGTAACAAATAATGTGCAACTTGTAGTGCTCCGCTGTCTTATTTCTTATTTTTCTTCAGCCTTTGTCCCGTCGTTTCTATGAAACGCATGATCTGGATGCAATGGCGAGGCTTTTAAATCCCCATTCAGCGTATCAAATCACCGTTGTTTCGGCCGGCCTTTCTGTCGCTTACCATCGACTTCGATGTTCAGACCAATCTTGAAGAGTGAATCTTGTTAGCGCGAATCACGTGACGATTGGTGAACCTCCATATCGATCGCGGATATCCTCATTTCGGATGTGATCAAAACGTGTCACGCCACTAGACCAACGTAACATCTGTCTTACTGCACAAGCTATCGGAAAGCTATCTGATGTATATACTCGTATTTTCTTAGATTTTACTGCTCTGGAAAGCTAGCTCGAATTCTTCTCCCACTTCTAAAATTAGATCTCTTGAAATGAATATGTGAACATATCGCAGGAGAGCTCTTTCACAATACTTTCTATGTCAATTTTTGTTGGCTTTTGGTCGAGTATTTGGAGTAAGTGAGTGACTTTGATGGGGTTGACCTACATTGTTGCGCAGAGCTTGCTGTATAGGGAAGTTTGAGGTCATCGTCGCTTCGACTTACATCTAGACTGTGGCTAAAACGGCCACCCTCGATCCCAAACTTTGGACTTTGAGTATACCATGTGGACTCTTACCTCTTTCTTCCTGAAGCGAAATACTTTAAGGCATCAAAATTCTATAATTTTTCGAATTTCGGATCGATAAATCCCTCCCGAATCATTTTGGTAAAAAGTATACTCTTCGTACGTGGTTATTCTTTCAAGAACCCCCTGGTCTTAGTTTAGAGCTCTTAAGGAAGTGGATGATTTAAAGTACTTTTTAGATTCTCCTCTGCTTGTTCACTCGCATTTTGAGGTCATCGATTTATATATCATCAAGGAAATTTCAAAAAGGAATACTTGAATGGTGTTAATAAAGAAGCCATAATAATTACTTTGTAATAGAGCATATTCGGATCAGCTATCTCAATTTCATCGAGACGAGTGGGAAGAGTTAAGCCAAATGACTTACTTGTACAAATAGCAAACTACCAAGGCGCAGGCTCCCTACCAATATGAACCCGGGACTGGCAAAGAAAATTGCTCCAAAGGGAAAATGTTTTATCTATTTTGGCATTTTATTATATTCCTTATCAACTCATCTTTCATTATTGTATCATTTCATTATTATTTTATCCGAGTTTCGTTTCAGAGAAAACTGGGTGTGACAGACAGACAGACAGACATACAGACATTGAACTGATTTTAAAAAGGTTTTGTTTTGCAAACAAAACCTTGAAAATATAGGAGTTTTGTTGGTGGTGGACGGTGGTTATTGAGAAGATCCGCCGACAGCTCTCAATATCGAGCAGTTTTCCAGACTGTGTGAGAGTTCCAAGATATCTAGGGAAGTCATGAGGGATCTATTATTTTCATTTACTTTTTCTTTCACTATTTTTTTTTATTTTTTATTAAGTAGTATATCCTATTCCTTGGTTACTATTTTTCTATTTTCCTTTCTAATACCGAAGTGAACTGAAATATGCCAGGAGTTCTTCAAATATAAAAAAAAAATATTCGATGACCGTTGATTCTTTCTCTTCGGTAACGTGATAGAAAGAACATGTTCTGTTTAAGAATTTAGGTCCGTATCGACTTTATGTCATAACGAATCAGTTGGAAAGCAATTTGGTATCACATATTTTGGTTCATGGACCCTTATTTTTGGGCTTAACACGCAAGTACATATTTCATACCATGGACCAAACGAAGTATGGAGTGGATTTGGGATCCTTCAATCCTAGCTTCGGTTACGCTAAGACACCCACATTGTATTCGTGAATCCTTATGAGGGCTGTCTTCGTCTTTATTTTTGTAACGATCGTATTCGGAAAACTAGATGATACGGGTACCCTACAGTCTTGAACAATATCTGAGGCAAGAGAAACAGCATGGATTTTCCCTCACTCACTTGCGGCATTCGGGCTAGCGAATTGTTCGACTCCTTCGAGCCGTTTATATTTCTTTCACTAGGTTACTATTTAGATACATCGTTGCGGGTACTTGTTAGCTACATTTAAAGTGGCAAGAATCCCTTCACCACTTTTTAGGATTGTACTTTTTTTTGCTGCTAGATTAAGATTAAAAACAAAAGATTAGAAGTGAAATACAATCTTTAAATTTGAATTTATAAATATACATTTGCTTTGTCACCAATCAATCAAGGCTGAATTTTATCATAATAAGTAGATAAGAATGCAGTTTTCTCTGAAGGTTGATTCATTAAAATGACCCCGATCTGATAAGTTTTGGATAACAATCCAGATATGCATGGGAAGAAACGCTGCCCTTCGAAATTGGAAAACAAGATAACTCCGAGGAATTGTCTTAATTTTTGACCTAATTCCATCAAAAATTTCGGTTGACATTCAGACGAAAGTAATGCTCTTCAAGGTATCAATCAAATTTTCAGACGGTAAAACTCCAATATAAATCCCGCATCACAATATAAAATCTGCATTAACTTTTAATCTCGCGAATTAAATTTGACGTTAACAAATATTAGATCAGCTTAAAAGCTTTTATCGCCATTGCATCGCTTATTATACGTAATACAATTATTTTCAATGTTTCATTTTTTTTTTGTTCAGAATTTCTTTTGGTAGCTTATCTCCGGCCCAGAATTTGTTTTGGTTTTCGTAAATTGACGGTAGAATTCGAGCATATTCAGATAAGACATAATGACTTTAAACGAAAGCTTGTGAATACCATTAGATTCAATTAAACTATACACATGCACATGACGAAGTCATCTTTTGTCGAAAAAATATAGACAGATAAGAGATATCTTCACCTGAACGTAAGACAAGAAGATCGAAGGTCATGTTGTGCGCTTGGTGGTTATTTTATTTTCGGAGCGAAGATATCAGTAACTAGTGGAAAAGTAGATTCTGTTTATTTCTGTTGATTTTATTACCGCAATTTCGTTACCTAATATGGGTAATAACAGGCTTTTCCGCTGCCATGGAGGAGTAGTCAAACGGTTCCCGAAATATAGTATTTGTATTAAAATTAAAAACTTTAGAATATAATGGGAAAAATTTCGACATGTTTTCGTTTAAAAGGTTGATTACGATTTTAAGTTGGTTTAACACTTAGTGTTTCCTGTTCACTCCTTGGTGGAGTATAGGGCATCCACAGATTGTGGCAGATTGTGCTTAAGTGTCTCTATCATCACACTTAACGCTGCGCAAGTGATAAGCCCACAGCAGCAGGGCAAATACAAGACGAGCACAGACACCCATGACGATTGGGATTAGAACCCAAACTAGCGAGATTTGGAGGTTGATGCACTCAATCACGCGCCGTCCGTTTAGACACTTGGGAACATAAATTTGACACAACGTAATGCCATATTTTTATCTTTTATTTTGCATTAGGAAAAACTCAAATTAATGTCATTATTACACCCAACACGGGAAAATAATTTCAGTCACAGCAACAGGTGAAAAATTATTTCTATTATTAAAATGAAAGAACGGAAGTTGTTCTTTGCGTCCCTTAAACGTTTCCCAAGGGCGACGAAACCTCTCATTTAACATTCGCCTCGCCTTCTCAAAATAATCATTTCCCGGAAATTTAACAGGAACCACTTTTCGCTCCTACAAATGAAACTTGATATCTTTTCATCTTAATTTACGTTTTTTTTTCTGAAAAGGATCACGAGTGTGATTTTCTTTTATTTTTCCCTCAGAAATATAAAGAAATCTAAACCAAACCATTGGTATGAAAAGGATTGTGAGAAAAGCTGGTTATGTACAAGATCTAAAAAACTCATTATGATTGAAGATTTCCGCGAAATCTGGAATAAATGGAATTTAATGTTGGGTATTCTGAGGTATACCTAAATTGAAGATTACAGCTTTGTGAATCCTGGAACCTGACATAATTGCTTTAAAAGCTGTCTAAGTAGGTAACTATAGGAGAATATCAGGACACTGGAAAATAGCTTAAGAAACTTGGCAAGCATTTATTTCTATGCCATGATTTTCAACATTGAAAGTTAAATAAGAAATTATCTCGCGAAGAGAACTGAAACGTAAAATCGGATGTAGGAAACTCTGAAGTTTCTCTTGGAGTTCGGAAGAAAACTTTTGGGAGTATTTAATAATAAATAAGCCAAGGGAAGATGGGGATATATAATAAGGTGTTTACATGCAATTATGCAAGCAATGTTAAATATTGATTTGTCCATTAATTAGCGGCCTTCTAGCTATCAATCTTGTTAGAAGTATGGTGGTGTGTCGATGTCTTCAATCGTAGTTCTTCGTGCAGATAAGAAGGCTCTATACATTATAGATCCAATTTGTATCTCTGATAAGGACACGGGCGTGTCAATATTTCAAATTTTGATAGCCCTGCGGTCATTGAACGGTGGTTTTATGGCTTTTTAAGCTTTTGGTTTTTCTGATTTTGGAAATAGAAGGTTAGGGTGCCTTCAGCAGTGAGTTTGCTTATGAAATTAGCAGACGTTAAATTTAATAAAATACGGCTTGACTCATGGGGTATTTTCATAGGTGTCAACTATTTGGTATGAATTGCACTAGCAATATAAGAACAACTGACTACTCATAATTGCGAATATTTGGAGGAAGTAAAAACCCTTCACCGCTATCTTGCTAGGTGGGATAGTCCCATGCGCCCAGAACATCATTGGGCCACACCAAAGATGCTTCACTCCAGGCAAATCAGCAACAGATCAGATTTTCTCTCTGCGGCAAGCAATGGAAAAACTGTTGGGATATGGCCAGTTCTATCGACTTTAAAATCGCCTATGACAGCATAGGTAGGGTAACACTCTATACGGTCATGAGAAATTCGATATCCCAACGAAATTAATAAAACTTACTAGGCTGACCCTGACGAATGTGCGAGGCCAGATAAAAGCAGCAGGATCACGCTCGAGACCATTCATATCATGTGTTCTCTTTAACCTGGCCTTCGAGAGAGTGATTCGCAATGCAGATGTTAATGCGAGAGGCACCATCTTCTTCAAGTTCATTCAACTACTAGCCTACGCAGACGATATTAACATTATTGGAAGAACAACCCGAAATGTATAGTCTATCTTCATCCAGATCGAGCAGGCGGCACGAGATCTTGGACTACCCATTAATGAAGGACGAAGTGCATGGTGACAACGGCAGCACCAACAACCAAAGAACGAACAACATCGAATCGCACTGTTCAAACGAAAGCAATGAAGATAGGAGACTACAACTTTGAGACTACAACCTTGGGACCATTGAAAATTTCTCCTTTCTAGGGTCGAAAATCACAACCGCTATACGCTATGACGATGAAATCCGCGCACGGTTGTTGACAGCCAACAGAGCCTAATCCAGCTTACAAAAACTGTTTCGCTCGAAACATCTCACCATAGGGTCAAAGCTCTTACTGTACAAGACAATGATCTTGCCAGTCCTTAGCAAAAAACTGTGAACTCTTAGCCACGTTCGAGCGAAGAATCTTCCGAAGAATTTTTGGCCCCATAACGACGAAACCTATAAGTGATACCATAACCGTCACGTTGTGGATAAAATCCGGCTCAATAGGGGTCACTTAATCCGTATGGGTGAGGATGATCCAACCCGAAAAGTCTATAAGGGCAATATCTATGGTAGAAAAAGAAGACGAGGCAGACCCTGCCTGAGATGAAGCATGGCGTAGGTCAGGACGCCAGACAGCTTTTAGGGATATCGAATTGGTGGACCTCGGCGCAAGACTGGGATGTCTGGAGCTCCTTATTAATGCAGGCCTAGACCGAATACCAGTTGTTGCGCCGTTGGTGATGATGATGAATAATAACTTTGAAGAAACTGAACCTGCAATCCGTGTGTTTCAATTGTTTAGAAGAATGCGCAGCACTTATAAGGGTACAATTTTTCCCGTTATCGCCGTTCTAGCGGTCCTAGCGTCCTACGTCATCATGATAGCAATGCAAACTACACTGAAAGTACACAGTATGAGTGAGCTGAAGCACATTGCTAGGAACGAGCAACAATGGCCCGCATACGTCGGTAACTCACTATGCCACATATGCGGGTTAATGGTAACCGTGTCTAAGTATGTGATAAAAGGGCTGAACAATGATCAATCAGAATCGTTTGACACCGAAACACCAGAAGCTACATTCACTGTATTCCAAAAATGCACCTTCTCCTGGAGTAAACGAATAAAGTGTCCAAAAACGCTGGAATCTCCTCTATATGTCTAGAATCCGACAACGAGTAGGGGATGACTGGATTCAACCCTAGCTAGGTGTTGACCCCCGTTATTCAGCGAAATATTAGATACTCATCTGTACCGTTTTCCTTACAAAGAAAAGAAGATAATGATTACAAGGAAATTTGCTTCACTGCAATCTCGCGTGTTTACGTCTATCACTTGCCCAACCTCTCCATTCCAACAACCCAGCCATCTTGGATTTCCAAACTTGGAAAGAATGAATTATCGATTACCAACCACAGTCTTCCGTAGGGTAAATTTCTCAGAGCTGGAACACATATCTGGACGTTTCCGAGAGGTTCCACTTGTGAAATTTGAGGGCAGAGTTATTCATGCACTTAGACTGAAGTTTCCTAAGAACCTGACCCCATCTCTCTGAATCTGACTAGCCTCTATGCAAGCACACAGTTCAGTGGAGCTGCACTTAGATACTGGTGGACTTGCACAACTGATTTTCCTTGGGTATAGTTATAGTTATGGAATATGATTTAATGTAAAATCAAAATCGCCCCAAAATCAGAATTGGCAGATATTACTTTTGCCTTAAGTTGGAACAAAAGAACCAATGTTAGCTTTGGAATACCATAAACGACGTTAGGTAAAAAGCGTATTGCATGGATCCTTTTTAGAACTTCAATCAGAATGGACCAAATAAGTAGCCAGAATACCAGTTATTATACTTGCGAGTTTTAAACAATTTCATGGAAAAAATATAACAGTACAGCATTGGGAGGAAATAATGGAATAGTTTTTGACTGCAGGACAATTAGCAAAAGTTGTCGTCTTGGTGGCTTTCCTCAGATAATGATCAACTGGCTGAATTTTAACTTCTCGACCTTATTTCCTCGTGATTAGGATTTCGTTAGTCAGCATAGTGAGATTTGCTCCTGGTTTGGCGGATCTAGCTTGAGTCTCATTTTAAGTCTATCTCGTGTCTGACTTGGCTAGCTGTCTAGAGTTGCCTAGTAAGGTGCAGGCTAGCCAAAGTGCTAAAATATTAGCCACCGCATAACTAGATTTTTCCAGGCAGACCTATGATATAAACTAGAGAAATCTAGCTGGAGTTCAAAGCGGTTATGATGGCAACATTTTGATTTTGGCCCAAGCAACAACATTTTTTTTCAGTACAAAAGTGTCACTTATTGCATGTTGCCACAGACTAAAGAGCCCAGAAATGTTCCTCTAACGGCGACTAATATGAAGTTTTTGATTTCTGGAAATATAATGGTTCGTAAATATGAAAGGTCAGATCTAATTTTTGTTCAGTAATTAGTACGAAACCGTAAACTGTCTACGTCGTATCTTGGCCAGATTAAAGTTATTTCAGGTGAGACGTGGATACTCTATATAAGCAAGAAATACTACACTCAGTCCGGTGAAAGGAATACGATTTCGGGGAGGAAGAGAGTATACACAGCCTCATTTCTGACCACTGCCGTGAGAGTTCCCTCCACCGATGGAAAAATGACAGAGGGAAAAGTTGCTAGCTTCCGGGAATGCCTGTCGGTGAAAATGTTGGGAGCGTGCAGCCAAAATTTGCAATGGGCTTCCTCCATTAGGGGTGCAGATATGAGGTTGCCATAAAGTGGCTCCAGCAAGCAATCTCAAGCTCTGAGTTCTGGCAATCGACCGGAGCTCATAATTGTGAATACCGATTTTTTGTATTTTCCAGTACACTGGGAAAAGAATTGCTACTGGGAAGTGGTTACCGTGATTTAGGTCATCATTAGAATGGAAGAAAAAGGTAAAGTACTATGCGAGGTTGGCCTCCACTTGTCTGAATAAAAATTATTTCACATTTAGGGGAAAATATTTTAAGACAACCTCGGGCGTAGCGATGGGCAATCCTCTCTCTTTTCTTAAGTGAAATCTTTGTGATATTATTGGAGGAACAAATGGAGCAGAATGAATCACTGCCAAATATATGGCTGAAGCAGGTAGACGGTATGTTGGCCGTTATTCAAGAAAAATAACATAACATGAGATTGACTTTAACAACCAGTTACCTTATCAAACGATACAACGGACAATCCCGACCAATTCATTCCAACATAAAATGGCAGCCTATGGGACGATGATCCGCCGCCTTCTAACAATTCCACTAAAAACAAAAGACTTCGAGGGAGAAAAACAATATACCATATAGCGCAGCTATCAAAACGATGATTCAGAAACATGCATGGAAGCTAGAACGGAGCAGTCTACAGCCAACAATCGACACCAAAATGATCAAGTGACACTTTTTCAAACCTATCATGGCATAAGCAACGCACATTGTAAAGGTTCAACATAAAACTGGCAAGTGGAATATACCAGCTAAACTCTCAGCTGTTCAAGGAAAACTGTAGACGCGATGAGCGGCATTTATAAAATTGCTTGCGCAGAATGTCCGAAAAACTGGTAACCACTAGATTTAGGGCACATATGAAGAAGGCAGAAGTGGTTATTAAGTAACCGTCTAATTATTTCAAATACATAAGAGTCTTTCAGGTTAAAGTTTATGCGATCCTAAAGGCAAACAACCGCCATATTGGAAGTTTTTTCTCATCCGCTGGATTCTCCGAACTTAACCCTTGCTTATTAATGGTTGTTACGAAATAATGCGGGACGATTTGTCAGGTCCTGATTAATTTTTTCGGACAAGTCGAAAAGAAAAGGGGATGGATGTTCGCGCTGCTTTTTAATTTTCGCAAAACTTTCCATAGAAATCTTCCTCGTGTCACCGCTCTGAATGGCTTTTCCGCATAAGTTCCAAAATTCTTTTGTTTGCTCAAAATATTCACGGTTTCTTACACAAACATTGATCAATGCATCCTTTTAGGATAGGCATAGGAAGAACGATGTCCCCTGGATACAAATGATCAACCTGTTTAAAAGAAAAAGCTCTTTCTGTGGGAGCCCACAGCAAACAATGAGTTGAAATTTTCACTAGTATCATGCTATTTCCAACCCTTTTTCCGTTTTCAGATTTTTTTCCATATGACAGTTATGTCAAGAATGCTCTACGTGTCCATAGCGTCGAATCCCTGGGGGTGCACTACACCGCTCCAACCTTTGGCACAGGAAAATGGTTGTAAGGACTGCAAAGTTTTGAGTGAAATAATGAAACTAGGAACTAGAAAATATTTCTTTTGTTTGGTCACAAAAATCTTATATACAAAATAAGCCAAAATTCTGGAGTATGAAGTAAAGGTTGACTATACTATATATAATATATGTTGCCATCGAGTGGAATATACCAAATCAAAACCAGGCTAGTATCCCACAAACACCGGAAATTGAAATAGAAATCCGGCGGAATCAAAGTAGCTGATCCAGATTGTGAGATGAGTTACATATGGCAACTTAAAAGACTGATTTCGATACAGTTGAAAGGGCACGCGAGAAAAGCAGAAACGGTAAAGAAAACTAAAAGGAAGTGCACATTTCTGAAATCGAAGGTAGCACGGCATATGATAGAGAAAAGACGTAGTATCGCATAGGACAACGCGTACGTTAATTAGAGAATGCAGGAATAGCAGAAAACTAGATGTAGAACTGAAGCTGGCAATCTTACGTGAAGCAGAGGGGAGTCGATTAAACGATGGGACGGGTAATATTCAAAGCTGCTCAGAAAGGTGGTAAATGAAATGCGCATCTACTATTAAAAAAAATATATGCCTCTGCTGTAAACAACTAGAGTATTTTTATTTCTTTATAATATTCTGGAACCATACCATCACAAAGTAAGAATTTTCACAGCTTCAACTAAGAGGAATCTGTCAAACTTTGGTAGTTCTCATCAAATTTAACTAACCTCGTCTGAATTAATTCTGGTCCTATGCAATGCAAATATGTTACAAAATTATCTAGCACGTGTTGCCTTTTGACTTAGTTATGTCAACTAACTTGGATTCTACAGCATGTGTGGACTGTAGACTTCAGATCTTCAGTTATGTAATTTTGACTGCTCATACCCATGGTCGTAAAAAGACAACTCGTGCTCGAGTTGCAAATTATGCCGAAAAGTGGAGCTCTGGGTGAATATCAGTCAAGTCTGGGGTGAAAATTATACAGGCCTCCTATTATCTCTTTTATCCATATAAATTTCTACTCCGGGGTCCGAGAAAATTCCCAACCCTTTCCCAGCCCCTCCTCATTAGACCTAACCCTACCAAATTATTGACATGTGCTGTGCTGTGCTGTGCTCATGTAATGACAAGGAATTGCTGGTCCACATTAGTACTTCCAATTAAAAATAAATCTCAAAATTCTAGAACCTCTCACTGCGAATAATTGAATTCAATTATGACGATAGCCGGATCGGTTGAAGATCAGCCTCTCGATCGCATTGCTCTGAGTCCGAATTCCGCTTGGTCATGGATGTTTGCATTTGCCTTTGTGCTGTCTCGCTGCTGTCATACTCCCAAGTGAGTGAATGGGAGACATATATCACCTGGGCGGGAACTTAGAGCCTATGGATATTATAGAATGCATCGGGATCTGTAGACAATGAAAATAATTATTTTAAATATAAGCTGAGCTGGCTGAAGTTCACTATCTATTTGCCCTAAGTTGGGATACCGAATCATTGTAGACGTTTGTGTTCACCTTCGTGCTTGACCCGCTGATAGAAGCTTACTACTTCCACGGCATTAAGTCAGATCACATTGTAGCTGAATATAGGCTCATTTCGAAAGATATATTAAAAAAGTAATAATTAGAAGAAGGAAATTGTGGGCATCCTCTATGCTTCACAAGTAGGTGAACAGAAATCTAAATAGGAAGGACATGTATAGCTTAAAAGGTACAGCTGATAGCCTATTGTTAGTTTCCGCCCTAGCAGGCTATAATAAATAAAAGAAGATGACAATCTAGGATCTAATTTAAAGTTTATTTTATTAATCCACTTGAACATATGGTAAGCAGATCTAAGGACGACCTTCCCTGCTTTATCATTTTTTCAAATTTTATATTCACTATTTCCTTATTGCAAGTGGCTTTGTGTATACTAAAGATACTTTTGGCTTGTGCTAAACTCCAAACAACGCAATTAATCTTTACCATATGTTATTATAAATCCGGCAAAGTAATCCCATTGGCCAGATAAGAAACGTTTTATCTATTAGGGACAAGGCACAGGTTCTATTTGCTTCGAAACCGCCACGTTACCTGTGTCCATGCTTACCACATATGGTAGTTATCTTCAATTTTCACCTACACTTATACCACACTTGAGCTACAGTCGTTAATACTATCTAACAGAGAACACACCCACTCAACACAATTTCTGCAAATCTATCTTTGTCTACTTTTATAACTTTCCCATTGTATCAACAACAGGCAATATGAGCATGTGAAAAGTAACAACGGCAGGGACTGCAGCAACTAGCGCCTCGTTATGCATGTGATTGACCCAATTCCTGGGCAAAAATCCAACAGAAAATAGATTAGCAGGAACAAATGCAAGAGAGAAAATAGCATTTAACACCGCCAACAAGTACAATTTGAAGGAATCGCGGTATATGATTCGGAAATGCTGCATCATTGTACATGTTTGCTGTACTTTCACCACCACCGCAATTCCCGAATCCTCCTGAACCGGAGAATCCACCAAGCGGCAGACATTCTCTTTTTGGCAGTTTTCCAATGCCAATGCTCTTTAGCCGGCGGTTAAGTAAATAAACGCCGGATCACTTGTAGTGTCACCAGAGTATTATTAAAAGTTCTCGGAAATATTCCCTGGCAATAAAGCAACAGAATAAAAGTTGGGGAGCATTTCGGTTTATACTATGCGTAGTACTCGGGTTTTGGGGGTGAGGTACACTACAACAACCCCCTAACTACCTCACCCCAAAGACGAACTCCTACGCAAACGAGCTTTCCACATTGTTCTTTCCTGCACGTTGCTGAATGCCGCGACATCCACACTCCCTTCCAACCTTTTCCGGCTACTCCTGACTTGTTGGTGTTTCTCAGACTACGAAGTACTGAGCTTATGAGGCGTCAGGACGAGCATGCGCCTATTATTTTGAAGGGAAAGTACAGCGAAGCTGGTATCCTTCTGAACATTCGGGAAAATAAGTTACTTATTAGGTTGGGGAAGCAACTTCCTGATGGGAAACTTCTCTGTTGAAAACAACCAGAGCGCAATGTCCCGTTTAAGAAATGAGAGTATGGGTTGACTACTGCGCCGCTAATGCACGTGCTACGACATAGATTTGTAGCTTGGGGTGCGGAACAGGAGCTGTCACTCTCATACTCCGTTTCAATATCCCGGCGCCAACGACGAGTATAATGTCCTTTCGAAGTCCTTGCTACAGTCGATAGAACCCTCCCACATATTTCGCATCTACAATTTCGCCTACTTATTGCTTCTTCGCAGATTGGGACTTCGTTCCGTCACACTTGATATTCCCTTGAGAGCTAACAGGAGGTGGACTACCAATTTATGCAAAAATGGGCAACCCAACAGTGTGGGTCGGTATTACATGGATACCGGTTGCTCTTGTGTAACGTGATGCTTATCACGGACTTTCCAATCCAGAGACTTTACCTAGTTTTCTCCCAGACGAAAGCGCAATGGGGGAGAAATATGAGAAGATCTAAGGGTTGATTATTAGGGAAGGGTATTCTATTAGAAAGTGCAGATTCTAGATTTTAGGTCTACACATCAATGGTTCGGTTCGATGGTCATTCAAAATCTGCAAGATTGTAACCATCGGAATGTTGGATCTGTACAGACCTTGGTCCCCCTGTTATGAACAAGTTAAAAGTTATAAATCGATTTCGGTCCAGTCACTCACCTGCTCATTGTACGAATTAATCCAATCGTCCGATCTCATAAGACTGGTTTGTGTTGACGCGTTTTTCACAAAACAGGCAAAAACGCAGCGTTGCGAAATTCGTTTTCGTAATTACGAACTTTCAATTAGGATGAATACCAGTTAATTCACAATGCAATCGCAATTAATTGGCTATCTCTGAATTTACTGGTGGAACGACGGATATCTTTTTCTTTGCAGGAAAAAGAATGCGAATTTACACTTTCTTGCACTTTCGGATTTCCTTCTTTACTTTTCTTCTAATGCTTCTACAAAATCACTTTTTTTTTACAAACCACTTCTTCCTTAATTTTTAATTACTTTTCTCATGGATTTGTCTTATCACAAATTTATTACTTTTGTATTTTATTGCTTCTTGGACTTGGACTTCTGATGGATTTGATTCTTGCAATTAGTGATTGTGGAGTGAGCACGGCTACGACCGACTGATGCAGATCGTTTGGTAAAACAGATTTTTACTTTCTTTCTACAAATTCACTTCTCTTCCACTTACTTTCAAACACTTCAAAGACGAATCAGAGTCAATGAATATTCGCAATTTCAATTTCAATTCCAATTCGCACTTAAATCCAGGCAATTTGGGAAAAAAAGTTCAACGCAAACGAATGGCTGAGGTCAGATGCAAGGTGCTGCGGAGGCTTTCCCACTAGCCAGAGTGTCGCGGTTGTGTAAACAGGAAAGTGAAATCAAACCGAACAGAAAGAAAACTTATTGCAAAACGCCACAAACTCAGGGTTCCTTCCACGCCGCTTTTTATCTCGGTGTCGTTTTGAATTTTCAATTTTCCTGAAGAAAATTTGACTTCAGTTTTCGTTATCAATAAATGCAGTCTGGTTCACGAGTGAGGGTGCGTGTCGACTAGTCTTGGAATTTCTTCGATGTGGTGCCCAAGAAACTGATAATTCTTGCGTACCTTCTTCGCTAAGTGCTACCACTTGAAAGTTTTGAATGCTTCAGCACGGCAAGCACAGATTGTTTTGAAACTCTTTCAATATCAATGGAATAGGTTTGCCCCTTTCCGTCCCGTTTCTCCTCTTTGAGGTTTGACCGTTTCTTCAGCTTCCTAGCAATTACGCGTCACATCAACTGCTTCGCGTCTACGTTCTCTTGGGGGTGGGAAGCTAACTTTCTGCTCAAACAAATCTCAGATTTTCACAAAGTGTGCGGAACGATGGAGACAGTGCAAGGTTTTTGAAAACTAAAAGAACCGAAAATCATAAATATTTTCGAGAACATATGTAAGTTGAAAGCCCAACAAAAGTACGGAAAACTCAAACACCTTCCTATTAAGTTATCTCACTTTCTGTATCGGTTATGGCAGATTCACTATGTGAAACGGACGATTACTCAGGATGTCAAGTGTCCTCGCTCTAAAATTTCTTCTAATACAATTTCTAGTATCACTGGTCAGTTCCGCAGAGCTTTTCTAGTGCTGTTAGAAGGATCTAGAAGTTTCCCGATGCTTGCATCTGGTCGGAATTCACCATGAATTTTCAAAACTCTCAGTTCTGAGGACGCTTTGCCAGTTGAACTTCTGCGTTTAGACTTTGTTGTTGGAAATTTGTTAAGAAATTTATTTGAATGTCAATTAATTGAGTGGATTGAATGTACCATTCGACCAAGTTTAACTTCACTTTCGAACACGGCCACACTCACTGAACGACTGACTGCTGGTGGACACGGCAACAGAGTGAAGAGTGTAGCATGCAAAAGCTAGGCAAAACGCCAGCAAACACTTCACTTTTGTGCAGTGAGCAAACGCAGGAGGGGTACTTTCTTTCATGCCACCGACTGTAGCAGCTCCGGAAGTGGTTCACCAACAGTAGCGCCGACCCTCCAATGGCTACACCAACGTTTGCTTTGCTAGCGGCGAGAACATGAACACAAGAGCAAGCTCGCAGAATTCAGCGTGGGACGCCAGCCTGCCCCAATGCAGCTTTCCTGAGAGCTCCCCCATTAATATCAACAATTGTTGTTGCACATCAACTATTTACTCCAAGCTAAGCTTGTTTGAGTTTTCGCCAAGTTGTTTACACCAGCGGCTCGGAAAAGCGAAAGCTCATGGAGGCAGCGACTGACTAGCCTGGCTAGAAACGAGAATGACTCCCAAATTTTCTGAAAAGCGCCGGTGGAGGCTGTGGGGCCGTGCACGTATTTTTAATACCAACTGTTGTACGTATACTATGCCGCGATCATTCAAATCTATTATGTCATAGAGTGTAAACAAGTTCTGCAATATGCTTTCGTGGAAATGGAGACTCACCTGAACTGCTGATGGTGGAATGGAAACTGAACGGTTTAGCGAATTTTCTTAATGTGTTAATCTGAAGCAGAAACGAAGCAGATACTTTGCACTGCGTGCTGTAGACGCAATTTTTAATTAGTTGGCACCAATCCCAGGTGGAGAAGCATCGCCTCTTAGGAAGAATTCCGACGCTTTTCGAGAAAAATGGTCCCTCCTTACAAAAACCAAAAAACTGATAACAACTGTAAGAAAATCTTTCGGAGAACAATGAAGAAACCACTTTATAGTAGGTCACAGATGCTTAAATATGGTAATTAGCATTTGCTAATTTGAAATTACTTTGGGTCATTCACACGGAAAGATCGTAATTTGGCTCGTGGTTTCTGCTGGGAATTGCATGATAGGAATCTGTCGAATAATTGTTTCTTAAACTAAATTGTTTACTGGCCACTTTAAGAAAATTTTGCTATTCAATTAGGCCCTAATTAAGGTAGGGAAAAAAAGATATTCTATCAGCTGAATCTCAGGCAAAATTCAATTTTTTTCCCGGACTATCCTTACGTTGATGATATTTGTTGAGGAATTTCCTGCACGAAATGCGTTAGAAGCAAGTTGAAAATGGGAAGAAGCTCAGCGCTTCATATATGAAAGGTTTTGTGCATTTCTTTTGGAAGAATATGTGGATGCCCGACAGATCCACTTGTAAGCAGCTCGTAATGAGAAGACTTTAGTGTGATATTGAAGTTCTATGCCTTGGGGGTATAGTAAATAGACACGAAATAGATAGCTTTGCCCTGTGCGCTTGTGGTGGGGGAAAAGCTATAGCCTTTAAGGATTCAAACCGTGCTGGTCAATCGTATTCGACTTTCACGTTTAATGGTATATCCCGGATTTTTTAATGATGGTACCCGTTGCAACTGGATCACATGAGCACCAAAGATCTGATATCGATGCGTCCATAGGTGGGGCATTCATATAGAAAATGTTCAGTGAATTCCGCTTCCTCATTACAGTAGGAAGTTGTTTCATCTTGTACAGGATGCGGCAGCATAACTTCCTTTTTTAAAATGCGCGCCACTCAGTTAGTTGATGTCATAGTGGAGCGCTAGTGGTCTCGTTCAAGAGGGCATACTGTAAAGTTTTGTCCCGACACGGTTCAGTCGCCATCATGCGTTGGAATAGTGAGGAGCGTGCCTTTGTCGTTGAGGTTTACTTTTCAAGCGGATGTTCGGTTATTGCAACACAACGTGCTTTTCGGAATCGCTTTAATTTAGCCCCGTTGGCTCCCATCCCAGACCGCAAATCAATTCTTACATGGGTCACTACATTCAGACAAGCTGCAAGTGCGACAAAAGGAAGAACTGGAGTCCCTCGGCCCGTTAGATCATCTGAAAACATTGAAGCAGTGAGATCGTCAATGTTGCGATCGCTACGGCGTTCTGCGCGCAAACACGCATCTGCCCTTGGACTATCCGATCGTTCTGTGAGAAGAATTCTTCGTGATGATCTTCATTTTCATCCCAGTAAGATGGCGATAGTGCAGGAACTTTCAGAACGTGACTTCAATTCTCGGATGAACGCGGATGATGTCGTTCCCGAGGGTGCTATTGTTTTTTTTAGAGATGAAGCCCATTTTCATTTGTGTGGGTCGGTTAACAAACAAAACATGCGTTACTGGGCTGACACTAACCCTCGAGAATTGCATCAAAAGCCTTTGCATTCACCCAAAGTCACAGTGTGGTGTGCAATTTCCTCAGCTGGAATTATTGGTTCCTGGTTTTTTGAGGAAAATGAGGTTACATTGACAGTGAATTCGGACCGGTATGTAAACATGCTACAGAATTTTTTTTCCCACGGCTAGAAAATTTGGATTTGGGGGACACTTGGTTCCATCAAGACGGTGCAACAGCATACACTTCAAGAGCATCGATGGCTGTTTTGAGGGAACACTTTCCAGAGCGCCTTATCTCAATTAGAGGCGATTTGGAATGGCCGGCACGCTCTCCCGATCTGTCCCCTTGTGATTTTTTTCTATGCGGTTTTTTTAAATCCCGTGTTTATGTGAACCGTCCAAGAAGCCTACAAGATTTGAAGACCAACATCCAAGAAGAAATTGCCAACATAACACCTGCTATGCTAACAAGAGTCATGACAAACGCCAGAAATCGGTTTACGTAATGTATGGAGAATGGGAGACGTCACCTAACAGATTTGATCTTCAAAACAATGTAAATAAAAACTTTAGACATGTACCTACATTATAAAAAATAAATAAATATTTTCCGATGCATACAATAGTTTTTATTGAGTTCAAAACTCAAACAAAAAGGAAGTTATGCTGCCGCACCCTGTACAATTCCTATTCTGAACATATGTCCAGCTAGTGAAGTATGGCCTGTCAGAATGCCTACAATCCTCCGAGTCAAGTGCGGAATGCATATTAGGTTTTGATGGGAAAAGTTTGCTGTGTCTAGCAAAATTTAGGGCCTGCCATATGTCATTATGGGAAGCTTGTTCCCAGTTTGTAAAGGCAGCTTTAGCCAATGCTACTGGTGCTCCAATTTCTGGTTCCGGTTACAGGAAGGGGGAGATTGAACTCGCTTTTGCTAAAGCATCCGAGATGTCATTTTCCCCAATACCGCAGTGACCAGCTACAAAGAATAATTGCACCATATTGAATCTAGAGATAGAATTCAAACGGTTTCTGCATTCCTGAACGATTTTCGAGGTAGCCAATCGTTAGTCAATTGCCCAGTTTTCCTCCCTTAGGATCTCACTTACTTCAGCTTGAAAACCCGTTGAATATGGTTCCAAAGGATAAGCTCGCTTTTTGTTTTTATTCAACAGGTAGGCTCCGGCTCCAGAACCCTGTTCTGCTTTTGAGCAATCGGTATAGAAAACTTCCAGTTCTCTCTATGTTTCAGGCTAACTTATATCTTCTATTAAACAAATGTATTGGGATCCAAGAATTTTAAGGCATTGTAAGAACTGGATTTAGCTCTACCCTCTACGCATTTAAGGTCTTTGAACTTTGAACTTTGAACAATTGTATCTATATGTAATAGTAGTAGTGCCAAACTTGGTAGGATCATGCTCGATATCATAGCCTCGGCTACTGCAAAATTTCATGATTCTAGAATGGACTCAAGGGAGGTTCTGCAAGGAATTATTAAAAATTATAGTAATATTCTTTTATTAACTTTATCTGAAGAGATACTAGTATGAAGAGTATTTCGTACCCTAGGCACTATAAAGTGGCAGCTTCCTGACTATTTTCCGATTCTTTGGTTGGGTAGATTTTGAGAATGGCCCGTGAAATAAATGATCCTTTTCCAACCCCCGCCCTTCCCCCTAGTGAATTAAATGCCAAAACTGGGACCAGTTCTGAAAAGTACTAATTGAGACCTCTCATTTGATACCCTGCAGGACACACACATGGTGAACAAACATTTACCCCCCCCCCCCTTTTCCAGGTATGGAGTCTCCCCGTAAATTCCTGGTAGAACGATGTAACTCACTTTATGCATGCCTGTTCACAGTTTCCACCTTCCCACCAAATTTGGTCTCAGTTTTGTCTTACACAGAGGGGACATCTAATTCACTAATGTGGATGTACGGTTCATCTCAGCAGTCCAGGACGGCATATCCCGTAGATAATTTTTCGAACTGTGGCATAAATGTAAAGATATCAATTCGATTCTATCACATTTATCCCAACTATTTTCACTGGAAAATACGTTAGGGGATTCGGCCAAGGAGCTGAAGCAATAATTAAAGTTAATTCATTCAAAAAAATCATCAGTGCTATTAAGGGTTGGCTAGAGAATTCTGGTCTGACACTTGCGGAGGAAAAAACGGAAGCGGTCCTCATCACCAAGCGCCGTAAAAGAAATTATGCCCGTATTCAAATTGGAAATTATATCATCACTTCTAAGCCTGCCATCAAATCCTTGGGCGTGGTGATAGACGGGAAGCTCAGCTATAAGCAACACTTGCAGTATGCTTATGACAAAGTATCCATCACAAGGATGATGCCGGACTTAGGAGGGCCACGGCATGCTTCCAAGTTGCTTATACCAAGGGTAGTGAGTTCGATCTCACTTTATACAATTCCTGCGTGGGGAAAGGCATTGCAGGTCACATTTAACGCTAAGAAACTGAGTGCAGTCTATAGAAGAATTGCCCTAAGGCTGTGCTCGTTATTCAGGACTGTCCCAGATTATGCAGCATTAATCATCTCATTTTAGCAGATGAGCTGATGAACATATACAATGTGAAGTCTAGCTCTATCATCCTCTATCACCTAAATAGATGGCAAGAGCATTAAGAACGCCCGTGAAAGGGTTGGTGGACACACAGGCTCATCCCGAGCGGTTAAAGAGACGGTACGGTGAGATTAATTATAAATTTACCCAGTTTCTCACGGGGCATGGAGAATATCGCCAGTACCTGTTCAGGTTTAAATTAGATACTTTACACGATTGTCCGAACTGCAATGGAGTCCCAGAGGACCCAGAGCAAGTATTCTTCCACTGTCCAAGATTTGTGGAAGAAAGAAAGAACCTAGAGAAACCTCTAGGAGAGATGCTCGTACCAGAAAAAATGGTACGAAGAATGCTAACATGTTAGGAAGAGTAGGATGCGATCAACTCCATGGTCGCACCTATCCAGAGCAAACTACGAAAGGCATAGGAGGCTAGAAAAGCGCGGATACGTACGCCGTTTAGAGACGGTATCTTTCTATTCTACCGAAGTGATCTACTCCCTAAAAGTTAGCTAATTGCTACAGAGTTGAGTAGAGCAGTCATTCGGTGGAAGAAAAGAAGGTCTACTAATAGCAACCAAGTATATGGGCACGGCTTTCATTCAACTTCTGCTATTAACCTAACCTGGTAATTCCCAAAGGAGGATTTCCATGAAACTTCATACTACCATGCTCCATCTTATGGCATTTACAGTATCTGTCCATCAAATTATGAACAAAGAACTTTTTTGAGAAAATTTACATATCACTGGGGTTTTGATTCTGAGGAATCTGCCAGCGGTTTCATTCAGTCCAAAGTCCTATTTCAAGCCGATAAATTATCGGGAAATAGGTTAAAAAGGAGATATTAAGATAAAGTAAAAGATGCAAGTTGTATTCCTTTTCAAAGAGGCAAAGTCAAGCTATGTAGCAATTGTCTTAAATATCGGTGTTTCCAAGTCATCAGTGGCTGGTTTTCCAGAACTGAAGTGAGGAAGGCCGGCTAAAAAGCCGAAAAAAGAAAAAAGGAAGGCTCGACCGCGCGCACGAAATCGTAAATCTCCAGACTCGAGTGAGTGAGCCGCGATCATAAGGAAGGACCCACGATGGATTACATCTCCGATAAATGTTTCTCCTGCCTCAGATGTTCAGCGAAGCGGGGCCTCTGAGGTTCCCACCCTTCCTTGACATCCTCAGACCACTATTTTAGAGGATGTCCCTACAGAGAGTTTTATAAGAGCAAGGAGGAAAAGAGAAAAAGAGAGTTCTGAAATTGAAGAAGTTTATTTATAATTCATGATACGCGATATATTATAAATTCTAACCAACATCATAACACATGCTTCAAAGGAAATGATATAACAATAAAAGAAATTAACCATAATAAAAATGAATTTAAAAAAAAAAACAAAAGAGAAAGAACTAAAACAATTCTTAACGAAATTAACTACAAAATACTAAGATAAAAGAAAATAATAGAATAAACTAAAATAGAATAAAAAATAATAGAATAATAGAATAACTCCGCCGAAGCCGGTCCCAAGCCCGGTTGTGAAAGGAGGAGGGATGGATAGCTTCAGTCTGAATGGCTGTACGCCACCGCAGCGTCTCAGGGGGTAGGTGAGGAAAGTGCAGGAACTTTGCAGTCTTGCAGATTACTCACTAAGGAAGCTATCTACACACCTGGCAGCTAGGGATAAAATGCACCACCAAAAAATGAGAAGAAGGAGAAATTTAAGGTCCGGTACGGATAACCGGCGGGAGTCGTCTGACTTGGTGACTGGGTCGGGCTCTCGTAATGGACAGCACGGCGTCGAAACCGCTAGTCGTGGGGCGGTTCGACGTCTAGGCGCCACGACGACCAGGAGCACAGCTCCGCCTGCTGTAGCTGTTTCGCCACAATCTGTGGCGACCACTTCAGCAGGTTCGCGTAGGAAGCGGATGAAATGGACTGAAGAAATGAACCTCTTCATCATCCGCTCCTACTACGAAATAACGGCGGGGGCGGGTATAACATCTTACCGCCCCTTATTGCACCAGAGATTCGTCGAGCGTTTCCCGCAATTCGCGCACGTGACTGTGCAGCGAGTCGCAGACCAGTACCGCTTCATCATTCGCAGTGACACAATCCCGGCCACCATCAGGGAACGTGTTCGACTTGAAGTCATCGGGGAAACTGGTGACCGAGAGTCGATGGGGGCAGAGGCGGCGGCATCAACAACACCACGCCGCACTGCAGGCAACAGGTTCAGTACTCGCCGAAGCACTCTTCTCCACCGTCCAACTGAGGTTTCCGCTGAAGTTCGGAACGAATTCCAAAGAGCGTGTATAGAATTCTCGGATATGGATCCTTTGCATAGACCAGGTATTCCCAGGCTCTATGCATCTCCAGCAACTCCGGGAATTCTATCTCAAATCAATGATGAGATTGCGTCTCGACTGTGTGCTGATATGTCGCTGCTGCAACTACAATCACTTGTGTATTGTGGTGCAGTTGCGGCTATCAGATTGCACGGTCAGAAGATTCGCTTTCGCGTTATTGGTTTGAGTGACAAAAGAGATCCACCATGGAAAATTCGTCTGGAACGTCGGCGGGACTCACTAAGGCAGGACATTGCTAGACTGATTCAGATCAGCACTGGCAATGCCAGCCGACGGGTGAGAAATAAAGTGCAGAGGGTTTACCGGAACTATGCCATCCCCTGTGAGACACCCGTTGTTGAAATTCTGGACACACTAAAACAGAAACTTTCTGTCATATGCAGTCGGTTACGACGGTATGGCGAAAGTTATTCCAGACGTGTCCAGAATGCAACATACGCGAGGAACCAGCGGAGCTTTTTCAGATCTCTCAACGAATCCCAACAGAGCGCCCAGACAATACAGTTCTCGGTGACGGAAGCGAAAGAGTATTGGGGTGGACTTTGGGGGTTACCTGCCCAGCATGCTGAGCATGCTGAGTGGATCACCGCCGAAGACACCCGCCATGCCAATACACCTGGCATGATTTTCGCGGATGTTACCGAAGAGGAAGTTCGACGAGCCATAAACATCTCGAAGAACTGGAGGGGCCCAGGTCTGGATCGAGTGCAGAATTTCTGGTATAAGAAATTTACCAGCGTACACAGTCGGTTGGCACGCAGTATAAATGAGGTCATGAGTCGGCCGGAGGAATTTCCACCTTTCCTCACTGCGGGAATTACCTACCTTATCCCTAAGAAGGACACGGTGCAGGACCCCGCAGACACAAGACCGATCACTTTCTTACCAACCCTCTACAAATTCATCACGTCCATTATTAGTGGAAGGATCAATGCGCACCTCGAGACCAACAACATTCTGTCCGAGGAGCAGAAGGGCTGCCGAGTTGGGTCAAGGGGTTGCAAAGAGCAACTCATTATCGACTCGGTAGTTGTAGGACAAGCAACTAGAGGCCAAAGAAACCTCTTCAGTTGCTATATCGATTATGCCAAGGCTTTTGATAGCGTTCCGCATACCTGGCTAATCGACATCCTACATCTGTATCGCATTGATCCGAAACTAATAAAGTTTTTGGCGACAGTCATGGAAGGGTGGCATACCACCTTGTCAGTCCGTACATCTGAGGGTGCTAATACCTCAGAGCCCATCCGTATACGGCGGGGCATCTTCCAAGGGGATTCATTGAGTCCCCTTTGGTTTTGTATGGCACTGAACCCCCTTTCATGGCTACTGAATGACGCTAGAGGGCATGGTTTTGCAATAAAGTATGGCCTACGTGCTAAGTGCGAACTGACACACTTGATGTACTTAGATGACATCAAGCTGTATGCTGGTACTGACAACCATCTTAGAAGTCTGTTGCGAATAATAGACATGTTCAGCCGTGATATTCGGATGGAGTTTGGATTAGACAAATGTCGAATCCAAGCCATTCGCAAAGGTCATCACGAGCCGCTTGCCGGACATAGCATTGGTGACCTCCACATCGAAGCTATGACCGAGACAGACTTTTACAAGTACCTAGGAATTCTGCAAGGAACCCATGCTCGAGTTGGTGATCTGAAGGAAGCTCTGCTGTCCGAATTCCTGCGACGTGTAAAGCTGGTGCTGAAATCGCATCTCTCGGGGAAGAATAAAGTAGGCGCGTTGAATGTATTCGCTATCCCTTCACTGGCTTATGCATTCGGAATATTGCCGTGGACGAAGACCGACCTGGAAAACGTCCAGCGGCGGATACGGGCAACTATGTCCAAATTCCGAATGCATCACCCAAAGTCTGCCGTGGAGCGGATGAACCTGCCTCGTGACATCGGAGGTAGGGGCGTGGTTGACGTGGCGGCACAACATCATCGCCAAGTCGACTCGCTGCGCGCTTATTTTTACAGTAAAGAGCAGGCGAGTCCCTTGCATGCGGCTGTCTGTAAGGCAGACTGTGGACTGACTCCACTTAACTTGAAGGGTCGATCTTTCAATCCTCTGAGTGGGGTGAAGTCGGACCAGGAGCGGATCGAGGAATGGAAGTCGAAGGCAATGCACGGTAAACACGTGAATTGTCTTTGGCAGCCATTTGTCGATTTGCATCTGTCGAACAGGTGGCTGTGTGTTGGGGAGCTCTTTGCTGAGACGGAGGGGTTCATGTGTGCCATTCAGGATGGCGTGGTCGCCACCCGAGCTTATAAAAAGCTCATCATGAAAGAACGGGTGGAGAACGACCAGTGCAGAATGTGTGGTTCGGCGTTAGAGACGTTGGACCATCTCATTTCTGGCTGTACTGTTATGGCACCGGTGCAATACATCACCAGGCATAATGCTGTATGTAAGGTTATCCATCAAAACCTTGCATATAAGCATGGGCTGATCACGGGAACATGTCCGGTTTACCGATATGAGCCGCAAGCAGTACTTGATAGTTCTACTTACAGCATGTATTGGGACCGGCAAGTTCTGACTGATCGCCATACCGCACACAACAAGCCTGACGTACTGCTAGTTGACAAGACGGGTCGCTCCGCGTATATTATTGATGTTGCTATCCCCCATAATAGCAACATTGAACGGAAATACGTGGAGAAGAAGGTGAACTATGAGCCATTGGCTCGGGAAATCAAAGAAATTTGGCGTCTCGAGCGGGTGGTTGTAGTTCCCATAATATTGTCAGCTACAGGTATTGTACCTAAATCCCTCACGGCTTCCCTTGATGTCCTGGGACTTTCGCACAGTCTGGTTCAAACCATGCAGAAGTACACCATTCTGCATACGTGCTCGATGTTGCGGGGGGTACTCGACGGATTCTCCCACTGACCTACCACCGGCCACCACCACCAGTGCCCCTTTAGTTTTTAAGTAGGTAGGATCGTCCGAGCCTAAATGCTTGGCACTTAGTGCTAGTATTAGGTAAAATCCGGCATCTGCCGAGATTGTGATAACTCGGAAAATAGTCGCGAATCAGCACCCCTTCATTACTTCTCCACCGTCCAGCTGAAGTCTCCGCTGAGGTTTGGAATGAATACTAAAGAGCGTGTATAGAATCCTCGGAAATAGATCCTTTGCATCTGTATTGTGAAGCAGTTATGGTTGTCAGATTGCGCGGTGAGGAGATTCGCTTTCGCGTTATTGGTTTGAGTGACCGAAGAAATCCACCATGGAGGACATTGCTAGACTGATTCAAATCAACACTGGCAATGCCAGCAGACGGGTGAGGAATAAAGTGCAGAAGGTTTACAGGAACTATAGTATCCACACTTGCCATGCCAGTACGCGTGGCTTGCATGCGGATGTTACCCAAGAGAAAATTCGACGAGCCATAAACAATTGGAAGAACTGGGGGGACCCAGCATAAATCAGGTCAATAGTCGGCCGGAGGAGTTTCCACGCTTCCTCACTGCGGCAATAACCTACTTTATGCCTAAATAGATACAACACACAAGATCGATTACTTTCTTACCAACGCTTTACAAATTCATAACGTCTATTAGCAGTGAAAGGACCGATCTTTCAATCCTCTGGGTGGAGTGAAGTCGAACCAAGAGTGCATCGGTGAATGGTAGTCTAAGGCAATGCACAATAAACACGTGAATTATCCTTGGCAGCCATTTGTCGAATAGATCGCTGTAAGGTGGGGAGCTCCTCATATGTGCCATTCAGGTCGGCGTGGTCGCTACCTGAGCTTATAAAAAGCTCATAATGAAAGAGCGCATGGAGAATGACCAGTGCGGAATGTGTGGTTCTGCGTTAGAGATGTTGGACCATCTCACTTTTGGCTGAACTGTAATGACACCGGTGTCATATACCAGCAGGCATAATGCTGTATGTAAAGGGATTCATGAAAACCGTGCGTACAAGCATGAACTGATCACGGGAACATGTCCGGTTTACCGATATAATTCGCAAGCAGGACTTGGTAGTTCTGCTTACAGCATGTATTGTGACCGACAAGTTTTAACTGATCACCACATTCCAGATAACAAGCCTGACGTACTGTTAGATGACAAGACGGATCGGTCCGCATATATTATTGGTGTTGCTTTTCCCCATAATGGGAACATTGAAGGGAAATACGTGGAGAAGAAGGTGAACGAACTATGGGCCACTGGCTCGAGAAATCAAAGAAATTTGGCATCTCGACCGGGTGGTTGTAGTTCTCATAATATTGTCAACTACAGGTGTTGTACCTAAATCCCTCACGGTTTCCCTTGATGTGCTGGGACTTTCATACAGTCTGATTCAATCCAAGCAGAAGTACACCATTATGCATACGTGTTCGATGTTGCGAAGAGTTCTCCACGGATTCTCCCAATAACATACCACCGGCCACCACCATTAGCGCCTCTCTATGTTTCAAGTAGGTAGGGCCGTCCGAGCCTAAATGTTTGGCTCTTAGTCTATTAGGTAAAATCCGGCATCAGCCAAGATTGTAATAACTTGGGGAAAAAAAAAACAAAAAATTATATGTAAATAAATTGAGTTAAATAAAAAAATAAAAAAAAAAATTAATAATAAATTAAATGGTAATCAAAATAATATATGAGCAGGAGACAGCAATATGTTGTTTTGTTCGGAAAGGATTAGTAACCTTTTTTTAAAATATGTATTTCGAGCTCTAACAACTACCTATGTAGAAGGGATACTAGCAGCACTATTGAGGACACTTCGTCGACAATTAACTTACTTGAATTTGATTAGTTGATTAATTAGTTTGTTTCGATTCATATTGACTAACCTGAAAAGGAAAAAAAAAAATCATCTATGAGGTATTTGAAATTTGAAGTTGTATATGTACATATATATGAATATTTAATTGCACAATGCATTCAGTGTATAAGCATTCAAAATAAGTCATGTATATCAACATATGGGACCTTATGTACATATGGTTACCATTCACCTTTTGGTGGAGCATAATGCGTTTCAACTCCTTCCGGATCTTCTCAAGACGTCCGCACTACACGTCTACTGTTCTTCGCCAAGTGTTCTTGGAGTGCCCAATTGTTGGCCATCTCACGTTCCGGTTCTTTTTGTTCCATTGCATGTCCATGTGACGCCCGTTTTCAAGGTTTTGTGTAAAATAAAACTTTATTAAAATCGATTCACTGTCTGTCTGTCGATCTGTCACACGCACTTTTCTCCAAAACGGCTAAACCGATTCAAATGAAATTTGGTCAATATATGGGAACTATGAAATCTCGCGCATACAGTGAGTGATGTAAATTTACGTGCAGTTTTAAGGGGGGCTCCCCATACATGAGATAATAATATTTTGTGTCAATAAAAAATGGAGGATATATTAGAATCAATTGGTCGACAGGTTCATGAAGATTGCAAACGAAGGGAAAAACTCAGACAACAGAAAAGTGGGTACCGTGTCAACTGACTGAGAGACAAATGGAAAAGCGACAGAACTCCTTCCTCTATTTCTTTTCGTGTCCGCCGACGAGAAATAGATTTACTTCGAGAATCAAAAGCAAAAAAAATCATGAGTCGCTCGTAGACAATCAACAATATCGTTAGCGAATCCAATTCTGACTGGGAGGAAAGTAATGATGTGAATTTATTGGGACCAAAGAGTCCACCTGTTAAAAACTTGCCGGAACAGCACGGAACAAACTTCAGTTGGCAGCTCTTGGTTGGGAAACATTTACTAGATTTGGCTTCGTCTGACTACAATAATATCAGTGACAGAACGACACTGTGGCGGACTCCGCATTGAACATCAAATTCCTCGAAGACTTTATCTTGAAGCAGTGTGTCATATTTTGCGTTATCATACTCCTCCTTGATAATAGCTATTAGTTTCACTGTAATACGCCTCCTGCAAAGAGAGCACCAGATCTGTTGAGCTTCTCGAAATCGATGAAGAGCAGGTGAAACTAGATCGTCCAGAAATTCTAGAAAAGGAATGTCAATGAAAGAAACAAACAACTAACTTTAGAACCAGTTTCTACCCAAACCACAGCGACGAATATCGAACTGAGCGATTAAGGGACTTCAATCGACTCAGCTATGTGCAAGTACCTGAGTTGAATCAGGCGAATAATCCCGAGTACGCGCATTGTTGACCGGAACATCTCTAAGTGTACCCCTACGGTTTAAAGATGAAGTGTTCCAGCAGGCTTCAATGCAAAATTTCATACCGATTGCTGCCAACTGGATCGCAGATTCAGGACTCACTCACTTTTAAATAGAATCTAGTTTAGTTTCGGCCGACTTATGCTTGAATTTTACTAGGCTGTATGGTATGGGCCGATGATGTTCTAGGCGTATGGGGCTATCCGACCTAGCAAGGTATCGGACAATATTTTATAGAATATTTTATAGATAGTACTCAGCAATGTGGTATCTCTATAATTGCTACACTGCGTGATATCTCCCTTTTTATCTATGGGATAGATACTGTCATTTGACGAATTGATTAATGAACCGCTTGGTGTGATTGGTCGCCTCCATATTTAACCAATTCGGCTGTATTTCTATCGGCTACTATCGACTCATGATTTCCCTTTCTGTCCCAGAGCGGCGTATAAGGCTTCAGCCTCTTTCTTATTGATAAAACTTCCGCGCTTCGTGTGATTGCTCCCTGTACTTTTTAAGTTTACAGACCTTTTGGCTCTCTGATACTTGCTTTCTTTCGTCTGTGAAGTATGTATCTTCTCCATTTGACGAAGTTCATGATATGTCTTTACGCATGTGCGTGTTCCCGCCAAGTATGTTTATGGTCATATCAATGATAACGTTCTCCAGCGAAAATCATTTGTCGATGTTTTCTTCAGGGCCTCTGTTGACTGCGGTTATTGCAGCATCCGTTTCCTCTTTATAGGTATTACGGAGCACCATCTTAAAGAGCTAGTCACCCGAGCCTATATGTTCTGACATTCATCAAGGCTGACATATGGTGGCATTCAATCAGCACTTAGTCAATTTGATTAAAAGTCATCCCATCTGGAGAGGTCCAATGTCTATGGACCACCTCCCGCATAACACAGGTACTTCCAAAAACCATTTCGTATGAGTCCTGCAGTCTATTATCATTGATATTTTATGTAAGTTATGGGATCCAGCGTATCGCCTGAATTCGTCCCTAGTTAACTGTTAAAATCCCCAAGTATGATTTTGATATTATATCTGAGACAGGCTTCAAGGGTTCAATCTACTGCCTCGTAAAGGTATCCTTCTCTGACTCTACAGTCTCTCCTGTAGCGATGTGAACGTTAATGAGGCTTATATTTTTTAATTTACCTCGCAAATGCAGATTGCATAGCCTTTCGATTACATTTTCAAAGGCGACAACAGCATTTTTGGCTAACTAAAGGCCCAATCACAATTCCGTCGCGTCCGGAATGCGGAGGAGAAAAGCTGCGGCCGGCACACAGCTTCAATATACGTGCCATGAAGATTTAAAGTCGAGAAAGATCGCTCCACGTTGGCAAGGCTCGGTCTGATGACAGATTACAGCCGTTTGCAGTATGGCGGCGCTTATCGTTTTCGGCTGTTACATTTGAATGGGATTAATTAGCATGAATTCGTTTAGAAAACTGTCGCTCATTTGACTGGCAATGAACTCATTAGACCAGGGAAAAACTCGAGTTTTCACCTTTTACAACCTAGCCATTTCAGCGAAGGACTCACTTTTGTTACCAACCCCTAATGCAATATAACATCCTGTAAAGTGGTGCACAGATATTTTTTGTTAGATTTTATTCACATAATCAAGTATCGATTAGATGACATTTGTTCAATACATGAAAAATATTAAAAAACAATCGGAATCTTCAATAGGACTTCGATATTTATTTTTAATTTGTTTTACAAGTTCTTGAAATGTGGACAATTCAACATAATTATGTTGACGAGTACTGTGCAACAGGCTCTCTCTCAAGCATCGCAAAAGTTCGATTTTTTGAACTTTTCTGCGTTCCGCATTGCGCACCGGACTTATCGCCTCATACAAGTTCGTGTAATGAACTTCATTTGACAGAACACATGGTTTACTATGATAGATATCCGCTGGAATATATGATATAGTGGCTCTCTTCCAAGAAACCGGATCCTGCCTAACATCTCTTGTAATGCTGTTATATCAGCCTTATATTAGGGCAGGATATCGGTTAGCTGCTGAGCAGCATTCATTCTGTACAGGGAGGGCACGTTCCAAAAAAATACTCAAATCGTTGATCCGTTTTCGTTGCCTGTTTCGTCTTTAATCTAAATCTCCAATTTTATGGGCCTAAAAACTCCTACAAAATGATCAGCCTGCATATATCGTGAATATAGACCGGTTGGCAACTTGAAGTTACAACGAGGCTTCTAGAGAGAGATATCTAAATATGGGGAGTCCTTTCTAGGTAACTTCGGTGATTCGGATTATGTGCAAATTTTGGAAGTAATTATGCTATATGTATCCTTTGAGTTATATAACAGTATTTGTAGGAGTTATGGTATTGTATGTGGAATAGATACGATATTTACTCGCCTTTTAATGCAATGTAGTTTGCAGATAGAATGATTTTCTAATTTCCAATGCTGGAAGCTTTGTAAATCAACTAACCATGCCTAACTTTTCAATACTGAACATGTATTTAATGCCACTAATTCTATTTAATACATTTCTACATAGTATGCATTTCGTATCTGTACACCATAATCAGTGACACTAAAGAAAATCAATCGATACAAGCCTGTAAGTTGAAGAAATTTTCCATGCTTGGCTTTTGCAAGATTTTTAAATGCAACTAATTAAACAAAGCCTCAACTTGTTTCCACATGGAAACTAGTTTGTATAGAATCAATAAAATTAAGTAAACAATCGTAAAAAATGGCGAAAGAACATTAAACTTGACTTCTTATTGTTTCCAATGCCCTATTATGAAAATTCTTATCTACAGCATATGTTTGTTTGTGCACTAAATGTTAGCCACTAACTAGTTGTAGATTCTCTAGTGGGGTCTACATAGTTAGCCTGTCTCACTTCGCAAACACGCTTGAACTTCAAAGTAATGCAATGGTGAAGTCCGTTGCTTATCAGACAAAGCTACTGAAACTAAGCAATAAAAGATAATAATGAAAATCAGTAAAAAGTGGACAAATAAAGAATAATACCGTGATAAGCAAAAGATAAACTCATCATACAGAAAAACGAATGCTTTAGATCCAATGCCTACATATAGACTATGTCTAGGATTTTCAAGGCCAATCGCTTTTCTATTATCCGAAAAGCGAGGATCATTAGTTGTGATCTTCTATCCGGATTTATACAAAGATGCATCTTATATCAAAAACCTGCTTTGATAGCTGTTCTAGATTTATGATTTTGGTCACAATAGGTTGGGTCTGTTGTTGTTTCGTAACTAATTCAACTTTTTATTAATATTTGAATCGAGATATCATTTGGATAATTCGCGTTGACATTTTTTATTTAATGCGTCTCGTTTGCGTTAGTAACGGAGCTATTTGGTCTTCTCTTCGCTAGATGTTCTACATTTTCTCTATTGACACTTCATTCCCATATAAAGCTATGTCTTCCTGAATCTTTTGGTGACATTATTTTCTGTCCTGTGATCGCTAGCTTTGAAGGCAAGTACTTTATTATGTCAAGCACTTTTTTTCTGAATTTACATAATGCCCCTTTCCGTTAAGATTCACCAATTATCCGTTTTCTTCACTTTAAAATTCATGTAATTTTCGACTTCCGAAATGGTTGTAAACTTTAACGTGAAATGAACTTATTTCCCATCTTTTGTGATTGTACCTAAACTTTGCTTAGAAGTGACAATTTTGATTTTTTTTAACTTTCTTAATAAAGGTTCCATTTGCACCAAACTTCTAAAATGGAGTCAACAAAAAATATTGTAATATACTATCATTAACTTTATTTAAACAGATATGGATATGGAGGGCATTTCAGAACGTAGACACCAAATAGTGATAGCTTCGTGATTTTTCTAAATTTTTCGCTTAGGTAGCTTCTTATAATTGGCCCGTGACCACTTTTCAGACACCACAGAGCCCCTCTCTTTCACTAAATATAAAAATTGACGGAAAGCACTAGTCGAGAACGGTGAAGAAAGAACGTATAGCTGCTTTGCCTGTATATGGACATCCTTAAAACTCAACAAGGAACGTTTCATCTCAATAGGAGTAACCGTTTCTGCAAAAGTGCATATGAAAGACAGACAATCATTAGACCGTTTTTAATACGAGTTTGTTTTCCACAAGATTTTACTCGTACAGATTGTGACATTGAAGGAAGACTGAACAGTGTATTAAGACCAGAAATCATAATAAAAATAGAATATATCATATCTTTTTGGAACATCATCAATTTACCGAAAAAGGTTTAATACAAGCTCGAGAGACCTCAGTAGGCAATATGAGCAGTATTTTGTGTAACGTATCTAGTTTCGCATTCACTAGAAAAAAAACAAAAACACACAATACGATTTTCTCAGCAATATTTAGAACATTCTAGAAAGGATCAAAAAGTTTTCATTACTGTGGAGGAGACTTGCTTCTAGTATCATGATCTTAAATTAAAATAAGAGGTTAAAGAGCAGTGTTACCCAGTATTTCGGCTCCGAAGCAAGTTAGGGTGCAGAATTGGCCAAGAAAGTAGACTATTGTAATCTGTTGCTCGTGAAGTGTGCTTACTTGCTATTGTAGGATAGTTACCGCAATCTGCATTTTCCTAAATTACTCCTCCTTCACCTCAAAGATATTGCCAACAAAGTTGATTTCACTATGTCCGATAACCATCTCTAAGGCTTTCTCTCAACGTGTTGTCTAGCCACTTCCATTTCGTTATTTTGAAAAACACCAGGATACCGAATTAAGCGTTGTTTATGTGCCGAGAGTCGTTTAGCTCGGAACCGCCGGTATAGGCAAGGAAAAAGACTACCATACAGCAAGTCGGGAAACCGGAAGCTGGGCGCTTCAAGTATGAAAGGTTTTGTTTGCTTCTCCTCTGAGTAAATTTAAGGGTAGAACTATCCGATTTGTACGTAGCCCGTTATGTATATGCATTTAGCATGTCTGACTAACCACTTTAGTGTGATATTAATATTCAGTTGCAGTAAATTTACACGGTAAAGTCAACTTTGAGCTACTGTAACTTTGTTACTTTTAGTATGATGAGAGAAAGCATGGGAAGACCAATTATAATCTCACCCAGTTTCTCACCGGTCATGGAAGATACCGTCGACACCTGTACAGCTTTGAATTGGACACCTCACTTAATTCTCTAAACTGCGACGGGGTCCCAGAGGACCCAGCGCACGTATTCTTCCAATGTACTAGGTTCGTGGAAGAAAGGAGGAACCTAGAGGAAACTCTAGGTGAAGTGCTATCACCGGAAAATTTTGTCCGGAGAATGGTAGCTTGCCTGGTATGCGATCAATTCCATGATCGCAGTAATCCAGGATAAACTGCGAAGAAGTGAAGAAGACGCGGTTACGAACCCCGCGGGAAGACGGAAGGAGACCTAGCTAAAATTAGCTAACTCCGCCCCGTGATATAATACCTGATGGTGGTTCCACGGGGTAGGGGGGGGGAGGTGGGGGTGGTTTTACTGGGTGAAAATCCTTTCTTGACTGGCCGTGATAACCAATGAATGAAGTTGGCTGTGACAGGGAATGGAATTTTGCGGTGATCAAAAAACCGAATGGAGAAAACTTTTGAAAGGAGACTAAGGCTGTACTTCAACAAAGAACAATAACGTATAAGCACCAGCGTGGAGCTTAGGCCCCTAGACTGGGTAACACCATAAATCGTATGAGAAACTACAATGAATAGTGGTTTTATCTAACACTCCCTTACACCTTATGGTGAGGTGTTCCCCAAACTTGGCATTCATAAAAATGGTCATTATCGAAGTTAGGACTATTTTTATGTTTTTCTTTTTTGGAAATTGCTCTTGCTGCAATTATGCCGCAGGTGCCTACACCAAGTAGCATTGTAGTGATGAAGTGGGTAAGTTGCTCCCTAAATATATATTTACACTGTAAAATAAAAATTGTAGTTTGGAGTAAGCTACTGGTCTATCAATTTTAAGCTTGACTACAAGTAGAAGACAGAATGTAACCTTTTAGAAATTGTGTTCGAGTTCTTCTTGTTGTGAAGAGAATTGAAATCGACCGATCAAGGTAACGGATCGCAACTGCTTCCTTGAACTAATAATTGATTTCCTCCTTTCTTCTCCCGCTGATGAAGAGAATTCTGTGATTTGAAAGGTCTCTAACCCGGGAGAGTGGGAAAATTAGCCTGAAGTAATGAGTCAAATGATTTCTGGCTAGTTCTTTGATGACAGGGACGCGGTTTGTTGCTAGTCCCAAGGCGTACCATTGCGGTAGTCCAGCATTCCGTCCTTGACGCAATCACCTACCCAACCCCTAAAATTAATTTATTTTGCATCAATCAATAACCAATCGTGGAAAAATTTCGAGAGAGGGGTCTTCGATGTTATGGTCACGCAATTCGCGCTAACGAGAATTCAATCCAAAATTGGTCTGAGCATCGAAGTCGATAGTTAGCGACCAAAAGGTTGGCCAAAACAATGGTGCTTGATTAGCTGGATAGGGATTTAAAAGCCTCTCGACTGCATCCAGGTCAGGCATTTGATAGAACCAAATGGCCCAACCGAACCAAATGGCGAGCCGACCCTTGTTGTGAACGGGAGAAAGGCTAAAAAGAAAAAGAAGAGTTTAAACTTTTTCTTGGCCGATTTAATGTTTGTTGTCAAGGCGCAGATCTTTTACTATTTTGCGCTGCTCCTTCATTAGGACAGTTTATTTCCTCATGCATAAATACAAAAAGAAGGCCCTTTTGCGGCCGCTCCTTTTTTTTGCACTTTGCATGGAATGCATCTTCGTCGATGATGAACAGACCACCGCCGAAATCAACATTTCTATTTGGCGGGATTCGTGAGGATCTTACTCCCCTTAAATGGATTTTTTTAAGTTTTGCATATATGGTTGCATTTACCTTTTGGTAGAACGATCTCCACTTGATTTTGGCTTTGTATTTCTAGATTTTAGACAAGGCAGGGAAGGCGGATATATCTCCTTTTATACGTCGGCAACATCCAGTTCGATGTCACTGTCGGCAGAAACCACGCTTTCTAGATATACAAATTGATGGACGACCATTACTGGAGATAGAGAGAGACCGATGACCCGTCAGCTTGGGAACCTTCGTTCTGTTGGTGTTTACCTTCAGTCCAACACCACCTGCCTCTTTTTCCAAATCTATAGTCATCTGAGTAAGATCCATAGCCCGGTGAGAAAGCAAACAGATGTCTTCGGCGTAGTCGAAATGTTTGAGGAAAGACATCATAGTCCATTAGCATCCTCTGGATAAGGCAGCATGAGGAATGCCACCGAAAACAAAAAGAAATAGTATCGATGATAAGGTGCAACTCTGACGTACTTTGCTTTGAATCTCAGTTTCTCCGAAATTTTACCACGGTTCCCCCGGAGTGTGGCTGGAAATAGCAAATCTGTAAAAACTACGGGAAGATCATCAAGCCCAACCGCTTTATTCTATTTGACTTCATTGATGGGCGGAGCGATTTCTCTTCTGTTTGGTGGAATGGTCCGCATTCACATGGTAAGGTAATCACACCGAATACAATCAGGTTAAGAACCATGCTACTGCTCGCTATCGTGGATGAAAAATCGACCATTAATATACTTCAAAGGACAGGAAAGATACACTTACGAAATAATTGCCTTCTGCGGTATCTTCCGCTTTCCTCACCAAGTTGTAAGCGGGATTATTTATGATGGCGGCACGAAATTGTTATGGTCGTTGAGTATCGACGGCCGAAAGACCGCGTCCCCTGTGTCTCCTAGGTTATGCGCCGTAATTTTCTACCTCCAAACTGGTGGTGCTCAGTGGTGGCGGCGAGGCAGATGGGGCGGCGATCCTATCATCCAAACCAAAACCAAGTGGTCGAGGAGAAGCTCCATAGTGGTGGCACCGAGAGACGCTGTAATCACTTTGGTTTGCCGCCGTGATTCAGTAGGCTTATGCTCCAAAGGCCTAATCAGGGCGATCAGACCCGAGTCTGCACGGGGACTCATCTGAAGTGGCAAATTGGTCACGAAACCTTACCAAGGGTATGCTGGTACCATGGGAACCGGGAAAGCCCCTGGACTCACATACTTCGGGTGAACTCCTGTTGTATGTGAGGACAGCTCGGTTATTTGCGGTTGGCCCCCCTAGTGGGAGTTTCATGGTGGTTGTGGTTATGCTCAAGCGAGAAGAGACCTTCGGACCTCGAGGTGGTGTTGCGTATCAACACGGGTGCCGTACTCCATAGTTCGGTAGAGATTTAGGTAATTCTTGCATCCACCAGTATGAATGCTAAGCCATTCACTTGGTATAGACTGGTACCGTTGTTGCTTGTCTCAGCGGGGCTCTGATTGTGGTCACAAAATCAATTCGTGTCTGAAGAGGACCGTAGGATTAAGTCTCACGACAGGTGCCTACGTAAAACACCATGGGTTTCGTCTCCAAACTGGCTTTTTGCTCTGAGCATTCTTCCCAAAGACAACATTTTTTTGTTATTCATACGCACCTGTGGAGCACTCCCTTAAGGGGCAAGTCAAGCGTCTGATAGAAAATTAGCCTTCCCTACGTGGATAGCGAGAATCCCATCCAGGATAATTTAAGGGCTCAGCTCATGGGTTCTGCAGGCTGGCTGAACACAGCTCTAGATATTTCATATCTATATATCTCATGTCTACTATAAGCCAGCAAATTTGAAAAAAGCAGAATATCTTCCAAAAATGTGCTTAAAAGCTTCTAGTAGATAGTATCTATGTATTTGAAATTTGTTATCATCTTTATTCATGCCTTTTCCAGTTGACTTAGTTATCTCATTTTCAATCTAAGTAGCAGCTAAAATTGAATCACTGAGCAATCTTTTCTCGTACCACTGGGATTTCCGCTCAACGTGCAACCTTCGGGAAATTCACGTGCTTTATTGTGAGTTGCGTTACTGACTTTTCAAATCATGTTATTGACACAGACGTAGAGTAAGTATGCATGCTTAGACAACTCAGCATTCGTCAATCAAGCGAAACATTACAAACACTTTTGTTCTGAGTGCATTGACTTATCGCCATTCCCGGGGTAGTTAGACTGCAAGACACACAATTAGAAATTTAACTACTGTCGGGTTAATGACAAGTCGCTTAATCATTGGCAAGTGTCTTTCCGTTGACGAAAAGTGTGAACAAACTGTAAATTATAAACAAATGATTTAATCGCATCTGAACGAATCAAAGAGAAACATCTCATCTCGTGTGGAGTTCACTCTTATGAGTTCTAGCGCGTTCGGCGTGGGCTAAGATAAGATAGGAATTTGATAAGTGTCATAACAAATTGTTTGCTCAAAATGCACTACTTAGTCAACAAAGGATGTTTGTTTAAGTATTAAAAGTGAGTGGCGTACTCTAGCTATTAAGTCATTTCAATTCTACTCGAAATGGGACTAAATGATTTAATAGGTTAGTGAACTAGATTAGATGTTGCTTATATACTTTTGTGCATTATTGAAGAAATTTGGGTCTTCGTTGCACATTAAGTTTTGATTGTTTATATTATGGAATGGGACGCTTTTACGCATGTATGATATATCAGCAGATTGGGAAATTCATATGAGTTCAAATGTTCATATTTTCCTGTTTTCGTTAGCATTATCTTTGAAGATAGATAGATACTTAGCTCACTCTCAATATTGTTGAGTATTTGTAAGTAGGACTATATCGAAAAATATGCAATAAATCCAAAATTCCTTTAATAATCAGAGACCAGCGGTGACTTATTTTCTTCGCTCAAAACCCATAAATATGAGTGAGAGATATAATGGGAGTCCATGGAAACCTCAAACAATTGGTATCCTACTTACGCGCAGCCAATAAACTATCCAATATTAGTTGATGTTAATATTTCATATTCCAATCGAGATCCCATAAATTAATTTATTGCTTCGTCAATGTATTTCTTGCATCACATTCAATGGTGTTAACTAGTTCGAAACCAAACATTTCATACTCAAATTTCCAGTATCTCGCTCTTCAGAGAAACTTCTAGAATAGACTATGGTCAAAGTATGAAGTAGAATCGGATTTCAATTAGGTAATAAAAGATTGTAGGCGCCCATCACAGGGCGCATCGGCTTCGATTTACATTTCTGTGGTTACTGAAAGCCTGCCAAGCATTTCGGTACTTCAAAGTGGTCTCTTTATGTAGTTTTTCTGTTCAGGACAAAGTGATCGAGATAAATTCGAAAATTTCAAAGAAATAGATTCAGATTGAGGCCTATGGTAGAGAGACATTAGCATAACTCATCAGAAGATGCGATAAAAATGCCTCAATACGATCACTTATACTTTCCAAAGCCATTTGGATTATCGTAATCTTGCTTAGCAACTAAGATAGTGATTCAAATAGTTAATTGTGTTTTTACGATGGCTTTTCAAGAACAATTTATATCTACAGGGTGTACGGTTAAATAGCACTATATGATTGTGAGATCATTCTTTAAGTATCTCAAATTCCCGACAAATGAGTCTATTTTCACCATTCTCTCAATTTTTGATAATGTTATTCAAATAACATTTATTTAGTATCGAAAACATCATTATCCCGTCGTTCTAATAGATAACTCTTTGATATAATAAATAACAAGTCAGGAAACCGGAAGCTGGACGCTTCAGGTATGAAGGGCTTTGTGTATTTCTTTTATAAAATCATTTGAATGGACATAGTACCTAGGGCGTAATATAGGCATCTCACATAAGATGAAAGTATCAACCTTCGCAATGTATTGACATTCAAAGTTTTGAATTTGCACAGAAGTGACAAATTTGACCTATTATAGCTTTGTTAATAATAGTCCAATTTCCACCAAACTTGGTGAGATCTTGCTCTATATTATAGCCCACATTTATTCTAAGATGAGCTTAAGGGGGGTTTTACAGTCAATTTATAACAAGTTGGGAAACCGGAAGCTGGGCCCTTCAGGTATGAAAGGTTTTGTTTCCTTCTTCTGTGAGTATATTTAACTCTAGAACTATTCCATTTGTACGTAGCTCGTTATGTATTTCCATTTAGCATGTTTGACTACCCACTTCAATGTGATAATACGCTTCATATTATATTTTATACTACTACCAACTTTTATAACTCAGGGATAAACTTAAGAGGGGTTTTACTCAATTTCCCCACAAATATATGGTTATATACTATTATCAACTTAATTTGAATAGTTATTGATATGGAGAGTATTTTGAGGCCTGGGCACCATAGAGAGGAAGCTTCACGAAGTTTTTTCAGATTTTTCGGTTCGGTAGTTTCTGAGAATGGGTCCGTTAAAGAAATCATCACTTTCCATCCCTCCCACTCCCCGCCTTTTTAACAAATCTCAAAACTTAGACCAGCTTCGAAAAGTACTAATCAAGACCTTTCATTTGATACCCCACATGACTACATTCGGTGAACAAAATTTTACACCCCCCTTTTACATATATAAGGACCCCACCACCCCCCCCCCCCCCCCTAAATTCAACCTAGAAGGATATCACTCACTGCATGTCTGGGGTCTATCGTTCCCACCTTCTCACCAAATTTCGTGTCAATCAGTATAGCGGTTTCTGAGAAAACTGCTTGTGACAGACAGACAGACATTGAACCGATTTTAATAAAATGATAGTAACATACTATTATTAAATTTATTTGAACAGATATCAGTATGGGGGGCATTTCGGAGCCTAAGTTCCATGTAGTGGAAGCTTTCTTATTTTTTCAGATTTTCCGGTTGGGTAGTTTCTGCGTATGGGTTCAAATGTCAAAACTAAGGCCGGCTTCGGAATAGCTTTCATAGCACTCCCTTCTGCTTGTATGCAGCTTGGGGCTAAAATAGTTTAGCTGTCCGCATTTATCAAGGACACGCAGAACATTCACCAAGCCATTAAGAACATGGTGATGGCCATTAGGGTTTTTTACAATAGGTCGAGGAAAGGAAACAGAAAACCTAAGGAAAAGCCGAACATCCTAGCCCCAACAGTGCCACAGGCAATGCAAGTGATACCAAAACACAAGCTCATCGACCTTCGATCAAGTAAGAGAGTGGGAGACAAAGAGGGGGAAGCTTTAGGGAGTAAATAGGCACCTAAAAAAAAAACGCGTCTTGACCAGTCCAACAATCGTAACTAAAAGTTCAGAAGGGGGAAAACATGCCCCCAAAGTGGAAATACTGGCTAGTGAAGCGAAATCAAAAGAAAATCAAAACGGTGGTTGGACTAAGGTCTTAAACAAAAAAGATCCAAGAAACCAGAGGTGCAAATTCGCCCGGAGACAATTGTAATCTCAAGCGAAGGAAATCTAGGAGGATTCTAGGATTCGCAGCATTCGAAATTTATTTCGAATGTTGCGGATGCGAACAAATAGATGGCGCGGAACTTTCCACTTTGTAGAGCTCGCCACGGGAGTGGAGGACTAGCGAGGAAAGTGTGCCATGAGAACCACATGGAGACAGATCGTTCTCTTCTGTCTCTAATTTTTGGATAGTCGGTTGTCTTGCGGTGCAGCCTTTGAATTTAAACTCTTACGTTCTAAAAGTGATTTCCAAGTTGTTAAATATATACAAAAATATGAAATTACTGAGTTTGGTCTCAAGGGTGTAAAGAATCAATTAAACGCGGAAATCGTTAAGAAGTTTAGTGCAAATTGCACATACTGGTGACCCCGAAGAGCACCGCAGCGCCAGACGTCAGCACCGCAGCCCCAGACACCATCCAATTCTGACAGCGGCAGGGGTCGTCTTTTTGTCACCAGCACAGCGGCCCGGCCGAAAAACAGCAGCAGCACAAATAGCACATATTGGTGACGCCGGAGCACGCACCATAATTGCGTGACCAACCAAAGCCGCAGTCGTTTCCACCGTTCCCAAAAACATGAGATCTATATAAAGTGCAAGAATCTCGATGAGGTAACATCCAGAAAAGAGATCTGCGCTGCATTGAAGTAACAATTCAAGTTGCAGGAATTCAGGGAAGAATCCATCGTGATCCTAAGAAAAGCTTATGGCTTACTCAAACGGCCACAATGTGACTGCCAGTGGAGGTAGCGAAGAAGTTGTTGACCGTGGGGAATATTCGGATTGGATGGGTTGTTTGCCGACTAAGGGAACAGATCTCTTTAAAGAGGTGCTTCAAATGCCTAATCTTTGGATACTTCGCGAAGGCATGCACAAGCGGCATCGATCGGTCCGGTCGATGTCGAAGGTGTGCGGAGAAAGGACATATTGCCAAGGAGTGCAATAGAGACTCCAAATGCATTTTGTGTGAAGAAAAGGAGGGACGGGATAACCGGTATATTGCCAGAAGTGGTAAATGCCTGGAATTTAGGAAGGCGTTAAATGTATGAGGTTAATATTAATAAACCATAATCATTGCAGGGTCGCTAAGGATTTGCTTGCGCAGACCACTTATGGATCCGCGATGGAGATTGCTACCATTAGTGAACCGTACTGAAACTTTGACGGTGGTATATGGGTCATAGATTCAGCTGCTGGAGCGGCGATATTAGTCTACGAACGTCAAAACAATACAATATAGCATGGGTCAAGCGGCTAATGGCTTTGTGTGGGCAAAAATAAGGGGAATATTCGTATGCAACTGCTATGCCCCACCGAACCTTAGACTGCCTGAATTTGAAGAGCGGTTAGACATCTTGTTCAGGACGCAAGGGGACGAGGTCCAATGGCGAAAGCCGGTGAATTTATTGTGTGGGCCTACTAGACTAACGCAAGAGGACGTTGCTTATCAGAAGCATTCGTTCAGTTGGAGGTAGGCCGACGAAAGTGATGTAAACACTTATTGGAAATGGGGATCTGGGGCACTTCTAGATCTGACTTTTATATGCCCTGCGTTGGTACGTGATATGTTCTGGCAAGTTAGTGAGGATTTCACGTACAGCGATCACCTTAGCAGATCCTTATCCCGGAAGCCGAAATCCAAAAGTACACCAGGATGGTCTGCAAAAGCGATGGATGAACAAACATTCGTGGTTAGACCTACCTAGCAAAGCAGGCTCCTCCACGGATAAAGTTCCCTATGTCACACAAAGTATCTCTAAAACATGTGATGCGTCGATGCCTAGGAGATGCTCATTTCCCACTAGAAGACCCAATTATTGGTGGAATAGTGAGCTTGCCAGGCTTCGATCGATTTGTCACAGAGTCAGATGAACGGCTCAGCGGGATAGATAGGATCAATCAAGAGCAAAGGGAGCATCCATAAGCAGATGACAAAAGCGATGGGACCAGTCAGAAAAGGGTCGTTGGACTTACAAGTTAATCCCTTTCATCGGGTAGTGACTGGAGAGAACGAATGGGTAGATCAATTATAATCTCACTATGTTTCTCTCCGGCCATAGAGGATATTGTCAACACCTGTACAGGTTTAAATTGGACAGCTCACCTAATTGTCCAGACATTTAAGCATCATAGACTCTCTTCATACAACCACATCGAAAACTAATCTCATCTTGTAAAAAATGCGTAGATACAGAAAGTTCCGTCCTGAAATCAGAAACAGTGCCAGATAAGTATAAGATCCCTCGAACCAACGACCAGTTTCTTAAAATCGATCATAAGACCGCGATCTTTCTTTTTTTGTAGAAATCAGCTAAGAAGCCCCTTATCATTCTTTTTGCATTTTATGAACTCTTTCTGTACCTGCAAAATGCAGCAAAATCAGCTCTTACAATGGAAAGTTTAGTTTAAATCGCATTGCTAACAACAAAGTTGAAGATTTTCTTTTGAGAAGAAACTAGTTTAACGCAGTGACAAAATATGAAAGTGGACCAGACGAGATATGTGGAGCAGCATCTCTAGATAAGTCCATATCCTCCCTGAAGCTTCAAGTTTTCTGCTTATTGAAAGGACATTGTCAGTTAGTCCAACAAAGTATGAAATGCAAGGAAAAGTACAAGTTAGTTGAACTTGTAGAATAGCATTTTAAAAAAAATTCCATCACTACCTTCTTAAACACCCTGCGTAAGTAGTGGCTTTAGAATAAATAGATAAACGTGGATTAGTATCTAAGTCACTCATATTATGTGACATGCTGTCTATTATTTGAACGCACTACTGCATCTGTAAGCGACACCAGTCCCGGTACCCTATGGATATTCTAATGCAAATCTGTTGTCTTCTCCGGCGGATAATTTGTCATCGGAAACATAAGTAGCGGCGTGAATGGCCGTAAATCATGGTCGCGGTTAACACCAAGATTTTTCTGACAAGACAGTCGTCAACTTTGCTGCAAACCTGTAATTCATTTAGCACAAATCAAATGCAGTTAGATAGTGTGTACGACACACATCCACTTGCAATGATCATATTAAGACATTCGATAAAAAAAATTAGTTCATAAAGATACAGAATTATACAGATACAGTGTATCTCTGTTGCATTTAAGATATTTTCTTGTCTGGTTCTATTTGATATCTAGTTTCCACGACTAGTTTTAGCTGTTTTCAGGCAAGTGAAAGTAAAAGTTTTTGGGTGGGTATGATCTAAAGTTAGACGCAAAAACTTGTTTATGATTATGTAACTGGCGAATAATAGATACATTGAAAGGTTAGTTTGTCTTTTCTAATTTGTGCTTTATAATATAACATTGATGGAGACAAGCTGATTCCAAAATTACATTTCAGTTGATACTTTTGTGATATTTTTCCGATATCAATTAGTGTGATTCCATTTGGAGCCTTTTTGCAGCTGCGACCTCGTAGTAATTGTTTTGCGATGGAATAAATAATATATCATCATATCATGTATGCATGTAGACATGTTCTATGTTTTCGTATGCCCTAAGTTCACTGGAACTCGAAATTACATTCGGTAATTTGTTCGTCAAATTAATTATTTTAGTGGACAATCAGTATATGCCTGTTGTAATATGAAGCGAATACTTTCATAAAATACAAACATTTATGTATCTCAGAATAACGAGTATCTTCATTTAGTTTAATTACAAAAGTGGCTTCAATATTTCCCGTATGTATAAAGATACATTTCTGCAGACAGTTAATCATCCTTGATTTTATTGCCGAAGGTACGCAGTTAATATCGTGTCATTGCCTCCGGGCATTGGAATTTATATATATCATATTGAGGTACCTTTTGATTAAGATAGTTTTTAGGCAAGTTTCCATTCATTGAATATTGCCGAATAGTTTGAAATAGCAGGGACAGTTTTGGCTGTGGAAAGGTAGACTAAAAAAGCTTCTGGTGATCATGGTGTGCAGTTTATAGGTATCTATTTTATAATTTTGTGTTTTTTTCAAAAAAAAAAACTAAATACATAACCTCTTTTAGGACTGTGACCATGGAGCCTATCTGATGATTTCACAGCTTGTCTACTTTGGTTGCAGACTTCATTTTAAGCTGTTAGACAAGCAGCTATCTTTATTCAAACTAAAATCACTTCATACCTCTAAAACTTTTTAGTAGAATATGAACCAAATCGAAAACTTGCCTCCTTTTCCTCTTTGTCTACCATTCTTTTAAGTATCTATGGCGATTCTTACATAAAAATGTATAAAAAGTAACTAGAAAAGCCCAAATATTTTATTATACTTTGGGCCGCCAGTACTTTATGCTTTGAAAATAACATTAATTTTGATAAATTTCATACAAATAACGAATATTGGGAAAGAGTCAAAATTAAAGCGTTGTTCTAGCAAACACCAAAAAAAATTATCGCGTTCTTTTGGTCCCTTACTATCAACTTCGATGTTTAGACCAATCTTGGCGAGGGAATTCTCATTAATGTCAATTGCGTGGCTATACCATCCGGTGCAAACCCATATCGATCGCGGATATCCACATTTCGGATGTAATCAAAACGTGTCACGCCACTAGATCAACGCAACATAATTGTCTCCATTACCGTAAGACGCCATTCATTCTCCTTTATAGTTGGTCAACACTCAGAACCATAAAGGGCGACAGGACAGGGAATAAATAAATAATAATTTTTAGATCTAAGATGTTCGTTGATACGTTGATCACAAAGAACACCAGTTGTGGAACGCCACTACGTCCAGGTTGCGCTAATGCGTGAAGCAATTTGACAGCGCAATTCTCTATTGACTGATAGGATTGACCCGAGATATTTAAATCGCTCAGTTCTGGGAAGATCACTGCCCTTGACAGTGATACAGGCACTAGCAGTTGTCAACAATTCAGTTTTATTCAGATTCAATTTCAGACCGTATTGCATGAAGCGATCATTACATTTTTGGACAAGTTGCTTGGAATCATTTTTGCTATGAGTCGCCAGGAAAACATAGTCTGCATAAAGCAGTGTATAAGACGCTGAAAGTTGGAAGTCCTGTATGACAGTGCCCATGGCGCTTCTCCATAAGTAATAGCGCAGCATGTTTTGCGTCAGTAGTTCCACAGTTCTTGACAAATCCGGCTTGACAAGAATGCGTTCAAAAATTTTCATGTTACGGAATCACTATGCCAAAGTGGTGGATTCCAGCTCTTCGTTTTCCAGAGCTCATGGGATGTCATCAGGTCCTGTTGGTTTCGCCAATTTCATTTGTTTTATTCTTTCCCCGATCTCATTGGCACTGATAGGTGGCATTGTTCGAAATGTCGGCAATACTTGAGGAAGTGGAGGGTGAACAAATTCTTCCACTAAAATCTGCTTATGGATCGCGAAAGAGAATATAGTATGCATACCTAGCGAACCTATATGTTCCAATTAACTGGGGCGATATATATTTATCCGCAAAGCAGGGAAACTCACTCATACGGACGCGAAATGCTTCCGGCCGATTAAGCTAACTTCCTTTCTACTAAAAGGACTGGAAAGGCTAGTATATCGATTAATATCGATTAATTAATACATCCCTAGATCTGTAGGTGACATAGATTTCAGAAAAGAAAATCCACGGAGCCCGTACCCCATGAGTCCACGGTGAAAATTGAGAAAAAGATACAACTTGAGCGTGTTCATAAATATCGAGGGTTTCGTTAATCATGCCTCATTTGCGGCGATTTGTGACGCGACAAGACCGCATGGACTCGATCCGTTGTTAATCAATCCTTTACATCCTGGAGTTGAGAAGAATTCATATACTGATCGGACAGGCAGGCCGTTTTAGTGACTGACCACAGGGAGAGGTTCTCTATCCTCTGTTATGGCTCCTAGTAATGAGAACTTTGCCATGGCTCTTGGAGGATACCAAGAACTTCGCATAAACATTTGCAGGCGTGGTAATTACCGGCTATTTGCGGACACAACATGTCACCGCATGAATGCATCTCTGCATATAATCCACAATTGATGCCTCCGTAACGGGCTCACGGTGAACGCTAGGAAGACTGCAATAGATACGTTCACTAGGAAGTTTAGGTTGGGCAGAACTGAAACTGAAAGCAGCTAACGACGCATATTGGCTCGATACCATTGCAGGTGAAAAGGCGGCCAAATATATGGTCATGTTCCATCTGGAAATTTTTACCGATCATCTGGTTTCCAGATTCGTCTTTGAAAAGATGTAGTCACCAAAAGAAGAAAACGATCGATACATGAGGATAATTCTTTTGGGATTACGGATCTAATAATCTGCACTGAGGGGTCAGTCATGGAAGATGGATCGGACGTGGAAAAAATAAAGACTATATTCCACGCGGAGGTATATGCGATTACATTAGTAGCAGAAAAGTGGTTGCGACAAAAATTTATTTCGACAGTCGAGCAGCACTATCAGTTCTTTAGTACTGATAACGCTGCCCGATTACATACAAAGTCTGTTGGTGTGGAGTTGGAGGCCATCGACCGGGCGATTTCCAGGTATAGTGCAAATAGCCGAGCAAAAGGCCTCGGTACTGGGAGTTGCGGCTCCCTTACTAAATTAGACTAACTGACTTTGCGAAAAGGGAATTATCCTCAAGTGGAAATCAAGAGCATCTCCCCGCTCCAAACAGACAACATTAAATATAAACCTCACCAGGACGGCCTGGGCTGATTTTGCTTCAGGCTAAGGTTATATAATTCGACAAGTCCTCACACGACTTCTCGCGGGGTCGCTGGAAATCGTCTTCAGACGGGCCAAAAGTGGGTAAGGCCAAGTTGGGAGTAGGCTCATCCAACTGATGAGGATCTATTTACCTGCTGGTCATGAGTTAGGAGCAAGTAAACCTTGTGGAGAAAGTGCTAATACCATCCCAGTCCACGGTGGAACAGCATACGCTGAAGGATGCGTGGCAAATGGGGAGCTTGGTCTTCAGGATGCGAATTCGGAATGAATACTTTAAGTACGTTCAGTTTCAAATAAGATCCTTTTCGAGGTGGCCGGTTTAGGTTTGGACTCAATTCTTAAAAATAAAAATAAAAAACTGACTAGTAAAGGACATCAACACATCATTGGAGGACGAGCTACTCGCATCCCGCCAGTAGATAGTAGCCGTCGAGAGTAGTACAATCAGTGCCAGCCGTAGTACGGCAGGGACCTACCGGAGCGAGGCGGTAAATGGACTAGTAGTTTTCAAATTGAAATCCACTGCCGTAAAGCTAGGCGTAACGAGTATCAACCATAGAACTTTTAATCCGAGTACAACTAAGAAACGAAGGTCCACTGGAGTCCTGTTCAAGAGGCAATACCAGAAGGCCATACATATTCCCAGCATGTTGGAAAGGACTTTGCTAAATATCAGGCGATTGTTGGGGAATATAACAACAAACGCCTGGCAGACGAGCAGAAACCAAAGTCCATTGCTTTCAAACGCAATCGATCTCAAGATGAGGTCAAACAAAACCACAAGCGGAGCAGAGTGTGCAAGAGCTCGAATGCAAAGCAAACCCTGCAAGTAGCAATAGTCAGCCGACGAGCCACGAACTGCGAAACCCTTCACGAACGTGGCCAGAAGTCACTTACATGTGACCGTGGCAATTTCGCCTGCTGCAAACTAGCGCTCGAAGTGTGGACCAGTGTTGAGGTCAGGCAGTTAGAAATGGTTCTCGAACACCTCCTGAAACACAAAGGGGGACACACGGGATCCATCCCCCGCTTTGATTCCTCTCAAGTGGTCTGGGGGATCCAGGTTATAGCTTGCATGTGGTTGCTGAACATACGCATTGATAAGAACAAGCCCGTCCAATACCTGCGACTTTAAAACCCCAGGTTTCCCATGGACGACTGGATAGTTATCAAGGAGGAAAACCCCGTATAAACGGAGAGTGCCTGGGAGCACTGTAAAAGGTAAACTATAAAGTGCGGTTTGGAGTGAGAAACTCAAAGGTGAAAGTGTTCCGCTCTGCAAAACTGGACGGCGATTTGGATCCAATCGCCGCCGCCAACGAGCTGTTGGAGGAGATGAGGATCGACGGTCCGACGGGAACTAGCTTGCACTGATGAAGGGAACAAGTGGTTCCCGAAATATCGGTATTTGCAAGAATAAATACCCACACCAACGAAAAAGAAACAACAAGTTTTTATAACTTCAACACAGACAAATCTGCACTACTCGAAGTGGGCCTCATCCACTAATCTGCTTGTCTTCCTCCTAGAGGAGGATATCGACATGGCCATCAAGCGGCCATTGAGGCCTTGTACTCAGCGACGACATTCTTCAGACGGATGGGGCGTGCAAAAATCTGGGAGGCACGCTCGAGATCACCCTCCTCTGGCTTGGTCATAAGAACATAGAGGGGAAGGACCGGGCTGACGGACTGGCTTGGCGGGGTTCTGCTCTTGGAAGACCTTTGCCGAGTAAAGCCTGTGCCCGATGGCGACTGTCAAGAGAATTTACTCGCACTCCTTAGCAGCCGCGGGCCTCAGCGAAGGTTCACCGCCTGTGCTAAATCCTGGAGGATTTGGCGCGTTTATAACAAAACCCAATCGCGAGTGCTCCTCTGCCAGACGAGTGCGAATGCATACAAGATTACGGAAATCTACACTAGGAGCTGGCCATAGGGGACCATGCCGCTAGGCTTGGCATACCCTACAATTCGCAATGCTGAAGCTGCAGAGAATAGCGGGAAATCCTCAGGCACTTCCTTTGCGATTGTCCAGCCTAGTTAGGATCAGACTACTTACACTAGGTAAATCATTCTTTGGGGACCTCAGAGAGTTTTCTAGCTGTAGGGTAGGAAAGCTGCCTTCTTTTGTGAATGCAACCAGCTGGCTCTGAAGATCTGGACCAGCTGCCTCCGTACCCTCATAACAGCAGACACGGTCTTAGGAGTTTGTGGCATCACAACGGGGTACCACAGCGCCAATTTGGAGCCGCCACTGATACCTAACTACCCCCACCTCGATAGAGGACTCACTCAAGTGGGACATAGCCACGAAGAACTAGGAACTCAAACTTAAGTTCAAAAGTTTTGTTGATGGTCCTTGAATTGTAAATTGTTGATCTGGAAATCGGGGCTTAAGTCTACATCGATATTAGAGAATGATATCCAACTATGAGCTCTACCAAACTATCCAACATTAATCTATTATAGCGTTTTCAGAGCAAATTTCTGAAGTGTTGTCGAAGAGTAGTAGTAAATGCTTAGCCAGACTGAAGGATCAACCCAATGCAATGCCTAACAGAATTTCGTCCCACAGGAATTTTAAGAGGCAGATAAGAGTTGCCCCAGAGTCTGGGAAAGGTATTTTCACAGAAAATAATTTAAAATTTTGCTTTCGTTTTACGCAATTAAATTGACAATCACCATTCATTAATTTTTGGAACTGAATTTGAACATTTGAAGTTTCTGGCTGGAATCTAGAGACAAGGCTGGCTGGAATCAAATGAAAAATGATTTGAAAGTTGATCAACAAACGTTAAGAAAAATTTTCAATGCCTTTTACGGAGAAGTATAGAAAAATTGAAATGGAACGAGAGCCGTAATTACTTCAGTTAGCATAGGTAAGTGACACGTTTTTCAGCCCTTCATATCTAAAGCGGGAAAATCGAATACAGTGCAAACGGTGAAAATTTTATAAATTTGAAATTCGCAGGATGAACCTGAATCTGAAATGCTCACTGGAAATTATAAGTGGGCAGAGTCATTAAGGCCATTTTAGTGTACATAGTTGAATAATCTTTAAATCTGCCATCACAGATTACCGTGAAATTTCTACTATAACTAAATTTCCACACTTATAGTGTGTTTGTAGGTAGAACCAACTGAGATGATGACTTAGTGGCATTCCCATGTTTTATAGTGTTGTTGTCAATAAAGTCAATGCAATCCAATATTATGTCATATTGGAAAAAGTTTCCATAAAAAACTCCTCATTAGTTTAAATACGCTTGGACCATTGAATCAACCGTGTTGCAACAGTCGAAAGTCATAACAAAATTAATTTTTTTTGTTTAGTTTACGAACAAATACATAATCGGTAATAACATACTTCATTATTTCCCGGTCCTATCAGGCCTTAAAATATTTAATTGCTGCTGACACCGGGTCGCTTACTTTGATTTCTGTTTAGGAAAAGTGTCGGTTTGGGCATTTTTCAATTAGCGATAGCCAAAGAGCGAAAGTGTCCATTAAAACTGCCAAGCGACAATGTTGCTATTGCAATCCTCCTGGGCACACATACATACGTATGCACTTGATATTTCAAGATGAATGAATTTATAATCAAAATGGTCAGTCAACTGCACATATCAAAAATTAACACATTTGCTTCTCATGTGTGGACAAATAGCAACAATTCATACGTTGATTACGACTGTTGTTGCTTCTGACCGATAACATATTGCACACTTTTCACTTTCAGGTTTAGTACGAATGAAAAAAAAATGGAAAAAAGTTGATCCATGCAAAAACATTGATACGGTTGCTCCCTTTAAGTGACTATCGCAGCAAATAAAATGATGGGAGCGTTCGAAGTGCATTAATTTGTTGAAATGATTATCGTCAATATTGGTAGCATCTGCGGTATCTGCATTGCGTTACGTTGACAATGGCATTTTGACTTTTGAACTGGACAAACTTTATGTTTATTCTTGCTGATAAGTGGAATTAATAGAACTGCGCGAAGAATAGCCGTCCGACTCCCGTGGGGTTCTAGGCGTGATATTGTTTCATGCTATGGGTCGTGGATTATGTTGCTTTCAGGTTACATGGGCAGATGACTTGCCTTGTTGTTAAGCGACATTGATAGCTGAGTATTAACGAGTAAGAACAGAATATTACAAGGTGAGGGGAATTCGATCTGTAGGAAAATTGGGAGAGGGGTCAATGGATGCCGGTTCTACGCCCAGCCAGGTTATTTTATGTCCTATGACTTATGGCAGGATTTTTTCGGTAAATGGCTATTTAACCACTTATTTTTCCAAAAAAATACTTTCAAATTTTAGATAACCCCAGCGATATACTCGAAAATATTATCATGATCTAAAATCTACTTTCTAGTTTGGGTAGATTAGCTTTGCATCCGTCTGTCTCGTCGACTTATGTAACTGATTCCCTCTTGGCTGTTCGATTATTGTATCAAATTATTAGCACTAGAATCCAAGCTTGATTTGTCCACCTTGACTCACAGCATCAGATCACCTGTATTAGAGAAACTTGGCTCCAAAGGGTATTCAATTTTAAGCCGTGACAGACTGGGCTGTACTACAAGAGCTCACTGGCGGTGAAGTCCTGATTGCAATTAACCACAAACTTCACATCGAACCCATCTTCTCTCCCTTTAATTCCCCTTGTATTACCTTACGTGTCTCCAACAAAAACTCTGTTTCTTATGCGTCCTTTCATTATGCTCCTACAAGATGAAATGTTGAATTGTTTCACAATTTCTTTATCTTTCTTCCTCTGTCGCGATTTTAATCTCCATATGCTCAAGTAATCTAATCATGTTAGCTTTCCAAATCCTTGAACAGCCACCCTGTTTTTTCTCCACTACCCCCTTCTTTGATGAATACTTGATTGCCCTGCTGTTTAACTCGACCAAAAACCCCCCGAATCGCACTTTCCAACTTGCCAGCTAGTTACCTACCATATTTCCTTGTAGATCCAGCCTTTAAATACCAACCGTCGGTTCAAGAACAGCACTACGCAAAAATCAGTGAAAATGAAAAGAAGGGATTTCCTTTCTGGGCTACAATTTGCTTTATTAAACAAACGCTATATTTCTGACTATCAAACTAACTCCAAAGATGATAAATTTGATGGGCTAATTTGAATTCCCGCAATGACAACTTGGCTTTAGAATCGCAAGAATCACATATTAGCTGACGCAAACTCATCAAGTCCTTAGCATTCTTTATAACATCCCTTCCTCTCTCATCCCTTTACGTATTTGATCGAACTTACTGCTACGGAGATGCATTAAATAATCATCTGAAATACGCACTACGGAAGTAGTTTCTGTTTTTCAAAAATGTCACTGAATTTCTTTATTTCAACGTGATGCGTTCCTCTGTGAAATCATGCGCTAGAGCGCATGTGGTGATTTCTAATCGTTTTGGTCCCACTCTCACGATTCCTATTACCCCACTTTCATTAACATTGCTGGCTCCAATGCCAGCTCCACGCAGCCATACTATCACTACCTATGTTGTTATTTTTCTTCGTGCTTACCTTCTCACCCCCTGCCTCCACAATGCTTCTTCTTGGTGCAGCCTGCTCCGAGTATTTCGCCTTTACCCTCCTTACTCTTTCCTTGCTTGGGTTTTAATTTAAGTTGACGCCAATATCGGTTCTGGTTCCGATTCGTTTCCGCAGACGGCTTTAAATTATTTGCCAATGTTTCCTCTCAGTTGTGCTCTACTCTCTTGCGAACCCACTTAGATGCTTTGATGCATTAGTTTTACGTGGTCAAATTCCTTCCCATCAACCATTTCCTACTTCTTTCAAGGACAACCTCTGCCAGTTCTGAGCTCCTTTCAAAACATATATGTAACCTCCGACGCAAGCTTTGCTTTAATTCCTGCTTCGACGAAATCAGTTGTGTCGATTGTGCTTCCAAAATGTTTTATCCTGCCTTCCGAATTTATCTCAATCCAGCCCTACTTAACGCTGCCCCGGGCTTGAGGGTGCACAAAACGAATTAAGCCATCCTTTCTTCTTTGAAAAGAATTTCCTCAGTGTAAACTATTCTCTCCGATTCCGCCATCTTAATTTCACTGCAACAACACTGAATCCTACTTGATATGTGTACTCTTTAATTCTGCCTCTTCGGCAATTATTTCCCGCGTTGCTTCCAGTAACACAAGTAAAGCGGTATTTTTGAAATTATGCTGGTACGACGATGAAACTTAGCTTGGCTCCTTGAAACATGTCTCTCTTCTTAGTTTCAATCGTAGAATCAAGTTTTTTGCTCCTCCCTCTGAGAACAATAAGTAATTGGAAATTCATATTTTTGTATGATATTCCTTAAATTTATATATGGTCGTCTTTGGTGGGATATAGCGCGTCGACCACACCTACACATCATTATTCGTGGTTACCTGATATGCCCTTCAGCTCCCTCCGTGACTACCCGAGACCCCTGCACTCTTCCTCTACTGTTCTGCGCTAAGTGTCGTTGAGGCAATCCATTCGTCGGCCATCTGGGAAGAGAGGATGCCACTCCATGGCCTAGCCCGCAATGCAATCGTTGCCCCTCCTTAATGTCTGACCTATCCTCTGCTACTTTCATTTTCCGGTCACAGTCCGTACGAATGCCGACGATACGACGCAGACAGGTGTTCACGCAGGTTTGGAACTCGCTTTCAATGTGGAACACTGAAAGAGTCTTAGCACAGAGGAGTCTCAACTTTGAAATAATTAAGACTTGTTTTTTTCTACTTGCTAGTGATATTTATTGATCTTGCAAATACCGATATTTCGGGAACCACTTGTTCCTTTCATCAGTGTTAACAAGTTGAAATACCGGTATTTGCAAGAACAATAAATATCACTAGTGAATAAAAAGAATTATTTCAAATAACGTAATCGCTAGTAACACCGCAAAATTAGACTTAGAAGTCTCAACTTAATCTTAGTGTTGAGATAATTGCATTGCCAGATTTTAGATAAGGCACCGAAAGCGCGTCGCTATTAATGCGTCAGACACTGTCCAGTTCGGCGCCACACTGTTGATGTGGTCAATACACTATCGATCTAGCTTTCGAGATGTTTCTTGATGCCATACAGGATTGCTTTAGCTTTTATCATTACGACGCAGATATCCTCTAATTGTCTCACTAAAAACGAGTGCCTTGCTTCGGATTCTTAACGGTACTCCCTTCCTCCCCTTACTGGGAAAGTTCTCGGTTTCCCAAGATGTCCCAACGATTGGCAGTAGCATATTTGTAGCACATGCCGGTGCAGCGATAAATTGCCCTGCATGGATACCGGCAAGCCCAACCCTTTTACTTCGTTTAGTTGCATTGATGGCCGGAATGATTTCTCTTGTGCTTGGAGGTGTGGTCCGTATCCGTATGTTATGACTACCCATTTCATTCACAAGAGTAGGAACCTCACCGAATGTAATATGGAGAAAAACCGTGCTGAACGTCAATTCTCTCTTGTCATATGTATACTATGGTGAACTTCTAGGCTCGGTATCGCAGTTAAAACGCATCACGTCCATCATCACTCGTGGGGGTCAATAAAGTGTCCAACTGCTTCCATTCATCGATCCGTTTCCACGATTCTGCAGCTAACCACATCCTATGGCACTCCTGAAAGACCTAGCCGACGACCTGTGTAGTTCCGGAGAAAGAAGCATTTTTGATGGCAACCCAATGCGCATCGATATTCTCAGCTTCAGGTTATTCAGTATATTTGCCGCTCGATCAGCAATGTAGCTCTCCCACTGTCGAGCAATAGCTGGATCATACAAGCGGTCGATGCTTAACTTGGGGACAGAGCACCCCGATCTCCCCAACTTTTCTGGAAATGGCGGACGCAGGACCCTCGATACCGTTGTCGAGGAGCGTGCGCACATTTCAGAAACCAAAGTCTGTTTTCGTTAGCTAAAGGTCATAGCCGTTAGCTCAGTTCCTACCCGAGATAGTACGAGACATAATATATAATGCGATTTTAAAATTTCGAACTCAGGAACAACTAAACAAGCTACCAGAGTGTATTACGGCGCAACCATTCATGATTAGTCGACCCTGCTTGTGAATGGGGCAAAGGCTAAAGAAAATGAAGAACTAACTACCAGAATATAGTAGTCTACCATTCTGACTATCAGAACAATTAGTAAAGGAACAACACCTCATGAAATCCTGCTAGAGTTTACTGAAATAACGAATAGAACTAGCGTACCGTCTTATAATGAATCATATAGTCCAAAGCCATTCCTACAAGTTGCACTAAAACACAGATGATTAGCTCCATACTAGTTGAATATCGGGGAAAAGAATTCAATGCCATGGCCCAGCTGGTATTAGCACGTCCACCAAACAGTTCTTGGGCTGCGTCCTTGTATAGACTGCCCAAAAAATGTGGAGATTATCGCGCTCTGAATAGCTAGAACTTAACCGACAAGTACCTAGGACGGGCAAATTTAAGAGACAGCCCAAACACTTGACAAAAAAACTAATTTTTCTACAACAAAAAGGTGAGAATATTTAAACTGAACGAGAAGACGGCATACAAAAGACCACAACAGCAAACAGGTCTGCCCTTTCCTTTTCCGCACAGCTTTTTGGTCCAATCGTTTTATAGCATCTTGATATCACCCCATCATGATTAATCACTGTTGTAGCTATATGGCATCGAGCGATGATTGTTCCTGTCTTTAGCACTTTTCACGTGTTGCTCAAATTCAAAACTCTTATTGGTACTAACTCCTTCCTTTCAATCAGCGTTTTGCCAATAGATATCCCGGCCGGTAATCTTTTCTAATCACCCTCGACTAACCACAACGAACCTTCACCAGAATCTCCATTTTAATTTCACCTATAATATGGCACCAGTGTTCGCGGGAACAATTTCTCGCTGTAAAACCGAGGCCTCCTGGATAGACGGTGACTTTTCCCAGTTTAAACTAAAAGGTATTTCTGTATTTCTAAATCCTCAAAATCTAAAGTAAATCCATTTCTTATCATGAAAATCCATTCCCAGAATGATGTTGTCAACAATGTCGCCAGTTCATGCTTCACGGTTCTTGAACCAATTGTAATATTTTCAGCGATTTTCCCCAATACAGGTATATTTTCACCAGTGGCGATCCTCAGACGAATTCCTGTGACTGCGTCTACTCCATCAACTAAGTCACTTCGGACAATAGAATGTGATGCTCCTGTGTCCAATGTCATCGTAAAGGCTTATCCTTGAAATATTCCATCTACCGTCAGGCTTTTTACGTTGCGGGCGAGTTGGGAAATGGAGATACTGAAGCAGTCTGTTGTGATAGCCTCTTTAAACTGACACCTTGACGCTAATGTATTCGAGGCAGCATTCTGGAAAGTTTGGTAGAAATCCAACCATTATTAACAAAATTTTAGTAGGTCAAAAGTGGGCCCTTCAATCCTAACCACCAGCGAGAGCAAGACTGAGACCATATTACACCCTACAGTGTACCCCCAATAGGGTACCGTGACAGTTTTGATTGCAGAATAACATGCTTCAAGGCCCAGATCTAATTGGATTATCGCGCCCACGGTTGTGATTATTATTATTATTGAATCTATTTATTTTGGATGGATTAAAAGTAAGTTATACAAAGGCGATTACAAAATGCTCCATGTTGAATATGTTTTGAGGGAATTTTTATCCCAAAAAGAAATGCTCCTCGAAAAGCGGGAAGGCTTTGTAATGGATTTAGTTAGTATTCAAACTCGGAATAACTTTTCTTATTTCCATCTTCAGAATACTTTTTGATATTACGGAATTACCACTCAACAAATCGTAAGTGGATTTCTCAAAATATCTCATTTATTTCATTAAATGAAAAAGTTGAAGGCATTGACTCAAAATAATATCAAAATGATTGAATATTCTCCTTACGTAGGTTGGGCTTCTATGTGCCAGTCGTTTATTTCATGACTGTACTGAAGTCATTAAAAACAGAAAGGCAGGCGTACGTAGCTAGGTAACCTCCTTCATTATAGTACGGTTGAATGAGGTAACTTTTGTATCCTCCGTCCTTGGTAGAGTTTATTTGCCTTTTAGCTCCCAGTAATTTCAAAAGAATATTTCATTGATCAATGAAAATAAAGTGATTTCCTTTCGATACGGGGTATTGAAATCTGAAGCACTGATTGTTGGATATAATAAATATCTACACAAGGCAACAGTAAATTCCAGGAATGTTTTGGGGAGAACAATAGCTAAAAAGGGAAAGTTTGATAGTAAAGTTTTGATTACAACATTTTTGAATAGAGGCAGAAGCTGATAGTTAATTATATAAAAAGTTTTTTTTTTTAAATAGTATAGGCATGAAAAATAATGCCACTTTTTGTGATTTCATTCTTCCAAATTAAAAAGAAAGTAAACCGCCAAAATGACATAACAAGTCAGGAAACCGGAAACTGGACGCTTTAGGTATGAAAAGTTTTGTGCATTTCTTTCATGAAGACATAGTGTGTGGGAATTTGTTCCATTAGTACGCAGCACGTAATATATGAATATATTACGTGAGAATATCCACATTCAGATGACATTGACATTCAAAGTCGTGAATTTTCAAAGAAGCGACAACTTTGACATATTATATTTTTGTTAGTAATAGTGTGATTTCCACCAAACTTGCTGGGATCATGCTCCACGATATACCGCAATTTTTTGTGGTACTAGAATGAACTCTAAGGTGGGTTTTTCAGTCAATTACTAAAATTTATGGTAATATACTATTATCAAGTTTATTTGAACAGATATCGGTGTGGAGGGTATTTGGGAGACTAAGCACCATATTGTGGCAGCTTTTCAGATATTTCGGTTGAGTATTGTAGTTTATGAGAATGGGTCCGTTAAAGAAATGATCACTTTCGACACCCCGCACTCCTCATCTTTCAAACAAATGCCAAAACTAAGACGGGCTTCGGCAAATACTAACCGAGGCTTTTCATTTGATACCACACACAATCATATTTGATGAAAAAAAAAATGTATACCCCCCTTTTGTATATATGGGGACCCCCCTTAAATTCGATGTATAATTATATAACTCACTGTATGCGTGAATTACTTAATTATACAAATGAATCAACTAATTACTCTTAATGTGAATCGCTACAACCTTCTCCGAGAAAAGTGTGATGGACAGACAGACAGACAGTAAACCGATTTTAATAAGGTTTTATTTTGCACAAAACCTTAAAAATTGATATTGGAACATTGGATCAACGTTGTCGTTGTTAAGGGTAATGAAACATGGAGTATGTCACAAACCTGGTATTGCATTTGAGTCGTATTCGCCTTTTAAAAATATCTGGCGGTTTTCATCTCTCCTCACTCATCGCCCTAGGCAGCCAAGGAATGTTGCGCAATTTCTGGGATATTAGTTTTGATGATATTGCAAAGACCAAACCGACGCAAAGATATATTCAAGTGGATGGAACTGGAAAACACTGTATAGACACTATGCAGATGATCCTCTAGCGTTTCACAACAAAGCTGATTTTGAGAAACTTGCCCAAGACTGCAATATTCGCCTCCTGCAGTAACTAATTCTGATGAAAACCGATAAGAATAAAGCACGTTCTATTTCTGTCAAAACTCAAAGGTATAAGTATCTTGGATCAGTGTTCTCAGGTGAATTGCACTGTGAAATTCCTTAACACATAAGGCCAATTTGGATGTAATGCACAACTGGGGTCCTTTCTAATCGATACATCAACGAACTTGTCAAATACAACGGATACGATACGCTCTTTTATTCTCTATTGTTCCGAATACCGCCAAAGGCCATGAACGAAATCAATGGGAAATGATTGAAAGGCCGACTGAAACAGCTCCGGATTGATGTACTACATGGTGATTTGAGGGTCTGGGATTCCACCAAGACCAAGCCTATGACAAACTGATCCCATCCCTGAGTGGCACGAAGGCTTAAGAAGAAGAAAACTCTATCCTGTTCTTAGATTTAGGTCATTAGGGAAAGAGGGTGTCTGACCGATGCTCGTGATATTCAAGAATAGTCTCCCTCAGAAACGTGTAATATTATTATCTAGTTGAGCTACAATTGCCGCAAATGATACTTTATACTACGCTGGATCTTCGATCTATTTAAAAGCTAAAAAGTATAAGATAACTCCGCGAAAGAAGAAGGAAATCCCTTCACTGATCTAAGCTGACCTTTCATAAGCACAAAGTCTCCCCATTTGGGATTTGATCTTATTCTTAGACGTTAAGTTTTCAGCTCCGCTTCTTGTGCATGTCTAAAAAGTGAATTTAGCTTGTTTCTTGCAATTCCCTTTGAGTGCACTTGTACTATGTTATCCCAGTAATTCCCATTCCTTTGCGTCCTACGGTTTTAAACTTTAATTTATTCAGTGCAATAAACAGACGTCTGTATATCGGTATCGGAAATGAATAAATGAAAATTATAAAGATAAATAGGGGGCGAAAGGGGGGATGGATAACTTCAGTCTATATTACTGGAAGTGACCGCGTCCTCTCACGAGATAGGTAAGGAAAGTACAGGATCACAGATTACGCACTGAGGAAATTATCACCACACCTGAACGTTAGGAATGAAATACGTATCCGTCAAATGAATAGAAGAATGTATGGAATAAGAAGAATTGTGGGGTGGTTCAACGTCTAGGCGCCACGATGGCCAGGAGCATGCCCCCGCCTTCTGCAATTGTTTCGACTATATCTGTACCGTCCACTTTAGCAGGTTCGTAAAAAGGGATTACCAAATCAGAATTTTGAGCGAATTACCGTCGAAGGTACCCGCCATGTCACTGCTCAGAGCATGAAACTTGCGTATATAACCAAAGAAAAGATTTGATGAGCTGTAAACAGCTGGAAAAACTGCAGGAGCCTTACCTGAATCGGGTACAAAAAGAGTTCACTAACATATACGGTAGACAAAAGGAATAAACCAGGTCATTAGTCGGCCGGAGAAATTTCTATTATTGCTCACTGCTGAGATTACATACCTTCTCCCTAGGCAGGACACGATGCAGGGTTTTGCATACTCAAGACCGATTACCCGCTTGCCAACCTTCTACAAGATTCTGTCAAGGTTGTCAAGCCCCAAAGAGCAACCCATCCTGGACCCGCCTTTTGACAACGTTTAGGACGCACGCTAATCGATGTCTTACGTCTGTATCGCATTGATCCCAAACAAGTAAAGGTTCTGACAGCAATCATAGGTTGCCAATAAGCTTATCAGAGGTTACCAACGCTTTAGAACTCATCCGTATACAGAAAGGTATTCTTCAAGGGCAAGTGAATGATGCTAGAGTGCATAGTTTTACAATCAAGTACGGCAATGTGGTAAGGAACACGCTTAATGTATTTTGATGACATCAGGTTGTATGCTATGCTGGGATTGAGAGAGTTACTGCGAATAGTTCACTTACAGAGCCGTGATACTCGGCTAGAATTTGGTTTAGACAAGGGTTGGTGAAAGATCACCAAATGCCACATGTCGAGCATTGGTGTCTTTCCTATCCAAGTTATAAACGTGGCAGACTTTTACAAGTACTCAAGCTAGTGATTTAAAGGAGACTATGCTGTCCGAATCCCTAGGACGTGTAAAGCTGGAGCTGAAATCGCATCTTTCAGGGAAGAATAAAATAAGTGCCCTACATATGTTCCCTATCCTTTCATGGCAATATATATATGCAATATATATATATGTATATAGTTGTTAATCACCCCTTGTGGAGTATAGCACGTCAACCACACCTAAGCGCCACCATCCGCGGGTCGCTGAAATGCGCTTCAATTCCCCCCTGCCCCGGGGCTTCCCTTCACCAAAATACAGATGTTGGTTCAACTCCGCTTCATGCGGCGCAAGTGACATTTTGCTTATTGTCAAGTGGTAAGTCTGGTCAGTTGTCGCAAGATCGATACTTATTCGATTCCGCTCGTACCGGCATTTTTAATAGTTTTATCTGCTTCGAAAGCAAACAACCAACAGTCCTTCCGTGCACATAAGCGAACATTACTGTTGGGACATCTTGCTAGGACATCGGAATGGTAGGGGTGACTGTTGCATACCATGTGATGCAAATGCTTAAGCAAGCAAATGTCAGACCATTTGTATGTTTGCGTCAACTCTTCTACCGAAAATTTGTTCCCTGGTATTGTTGAAATCTTAGTTGAAAAAGTCTCAAGGTAGAAAGCATCAGCTTCCTCGAAACGAATAAGGGGGTGTGGGAGTACAGCCAGAATAGCCTAACGACTCGCAAGCTGAACTGCTCAGTTAACAGATGTGCTAGAGGAGGTGAGGTGTTTGATGTTTTCGGCGATCGATAAGGAGCTTCCAATCCTTTTTTTTTGGGTTTTTTGCGTTGGAACATCGGTGGTAGCTCTACACTTCCAACAACATTTTTTTTCAGGTTTAAGGCACTCTGGGTATAGTTGAGCGACAATCCAATTGGATATGAACGTTTAAGCGTGTTAGAAGATTTTATTCCAGATCGTAACAGTTCAACTACAGTAATATGGTATGATTCGTAACAGAATCTTAATAAAATCGGCTGGCCATCTGTATGTCTGTCACACGCGCTTTTCTCAGAAATAGCTATACTGGTTGACATGAAATGTGGTGAGAAGCTGGAAAGCGCAAACGCTCACACATACAATAATTTACATCTTTCTAAGTCGAATTTAAGGGCGGGGGGAGGGGGATCTTCATACATGAAAATGGGGTTGTAGATTTTTTTTCATCGAATATAGTCATGTTGGATATCAAGAGAAAGCTCTTGATGGGGGTTCAACAGTAATACCAAACCGAGAAATCTGAAAAAAAATTATGAAGTTGCCTATATGGTGTCCATGCCTCTAAATCCATATCGTAATCAACTTGACTTATGTTAGTAATAGTGCATTACTATATTTTTTTCGGAAATTGATTAGAAACCCCCCTCAAGTCCATTCTAGGGTTATTATTACAGTAATATAGACAATGGTATGAAGCAGGTTTAGATTAACAGACAGACGGTCTAAGGGGTGGTTGTCGACCACTATTGGAAATTACCGGCGTTTTAATAAGTGCACGGGCTCCTATCAAATAGATATCCCTTAGTGAGAACAATGCGTCAGTCGCCCTTCCTTCAGTATTTTCCTCACCACCAAGCTGAATTCAAATACTAATTGGGTTTCTAAATAAGATATAGCCGGTGTAATCCGAAAGCCACTCCAAAGTGTTGTCCCCAGTCGAAAGATGACTGGAATCAAAAGGTGTGTCATCCACAGCCATACCCGTTGGTAAAAGGTAGCTCCAATAAGTGCTTTTAACTTACTTACGCCTGATCAAAAATTTCCAGGACTTTCTCAATAACCATTCTAATTAATTTTCTTCAAAATAACCTCCATGGGAGTGAATCCACTTCTCCCACCGATGTTTCTACTGTTCCATGCATCTGAAAAACTCTGTTTCACGGATGCTGTTCAACTGCCCCAGCGTTTTTTCTTTGCTCTCCTCTATCGGCTGAAAGCGGTGTCCTTTCATTGGGTACTGGAGTTTTGGGAATAGCCAGAATTCACACGAAGCCAGGTCAGTAGCATAGGGGGGATGGAGAGGGGTTTTCATCAAGTTTTTTGCAAAAAAAAACTCGCAAATGAGGAGCGTAGTATGATAAGGCGCCTTATCGTGGTGGAAAAACCACTCGCCTGTTGTCCACAATCCGAGCCTCTTCCGATGTTTTTTTGACAAAAAGTGGTTCAGGGTCTAGAGGTATCGATAACTATTGATTGTAACACCCTTCGAATCGAAAAAAGCAGTAACCATCAGTTTAACGCTTGACCGCACCTGGCCAGCTTGTTTTTGTCTTGGTTAATTTTTTGTCTTCCACTGGGACAACTGCACATTGGTTTCTACGTCGTTTCTAGCCATAAACCCAAAGCTCGTCATATATAATGATGGTTTTCACAAAGTTTTAATTAGCATTGGCCATTTTCAAGAGCTCCTGACAAACTTCTAGGCGATGTACTTTTTGATCCTCTGTCATTAGTCGTAGAATGAACTTGGCTGCAACCCACCTCATCTCCAATTTTTGGGCCAGAATCTCCTGACATACCCCAAATGAAATGTCGCATTGCTCTGCCGTCTCCCCAATTGTCAAACGACGATTGGAACCCATAAGGGCATTCACTTTGGCCACATGAAAGCCGTCAATTGAGGTTGAAGACCTTCCGGAACAAGGGTCTTCTGAATAATCGGTTTGGAGAAGGTTAGAGCAACAAACCAAAGTGGAGAATACTCAGGAACGTTCCCGCTAAGAAATGAGCGCTACGAAGCCATGCAATTTGAGAAGTCCTGAAAGTTTTTTATCAGACCTCGTATATAAGTTTATGAGCTAAAAGACAATTTGGTCTAAAAATTGTTTTCAGTTTACGGAATCCTTACTAGGTACACATACAAAATATTGACTTCAAAATAAACGACAAGACTTTAATCCTAAAATATTCATGACTTTCGAGTGCTGAGAAAATGTGAAAGTAAACATTCCAGAGAATTGTCTCGTCTAAATATATCCCACGAAATATCGAATTTCCTTCTAGACTGGCGGAATTAACTTTGGAATAAGTGCCCTGGTGAGTGTGGTCTCCCCAAATACCTCGCCTCGATTAGAAACCAACGAATTTATAGGAAAGTCATTGTAAGAAAAATTTTCAAAGTTATGAAAATTTGCAGATGACAGTTTATAAAGTTTATGAACTCATTAACATTGTTATGTTTTTTGAAGAAAAGGGAATGGCCGAGCTCCCGTGCCCAAAATGTCATGAACCATAATTGTCAGGCGAATCAGGGCAAAAACCTCATGATGTTTAGGAATTGAGGTCACCGACTCCTCTTCTACGAAAACACCTTCTGGTGAAGGTATCTTTTCCCAAACCTTATGCATTTTTAATGGCACCTTTTTTGAACCAACGACACAATGTTCTTATTGCCGGACTTTGTACTTGTGTTTTTTGTCTGTGTGACAGAAGGGACCTATCTGACAAATTCAACTAGATTGCAGGTCGCGACTAGCCTAATTAAAATCAGATTGAATAGACGAATGACAAATGGGGTGCAGACGACTTTCCAGGAATGAGAGTATTTTGAGGCCACTCGATGCGGAGACTCCGCCAACACAGTTGTCGCTAGTGAAAACAAGATAGCGTGGGCTTTTTTGACTTAACACTATCTCAAAATCTAAACACGTCGCGAAAGCCAACCGTGCAGATCCGTCAGAATCAAATTATAGCTCCAAAGAACTCGGTTCACCCTTACGAACTTATGTAGTTAGCTAAGAGGCAAGCAAATTCGTGCCGTTAGAATTCTTCTGTAGAGCCACACTGCTGATTTTGTACGGTCAGCTATTGTCACGTTTTTAGACTTTGGGGTAGTTATGGTTGGTTAAGTCAATCTGAGTGGCCATTTCAACCCCAAAAATCATAGTGAAGTGGGGAATTGAAAATGAAATAAATAGTTGAATTTTAAAGGACCTGGCTAACATCATATCAAATGAAACGTGGCGATTCGATTTTTATTTGTAAGATGTTTATATAGCAAAATTTTCCGTTTAACTGCGTCATAATATAATTCTAGAAGGGAAGATTTCTCTACTGTACAACATATAAGTATCAGACTTTCAAAACTTTTCATAGAAGAAGGTTAGGTTCAATAAAAAATTGTCGCAGAAATGAAAGAACGTTCAATGGGTAGAAAGCAACTTCACATTCTCCCATTCTGGTCACGAAATAAGTCCCAGGATATCGCCTAGAGAAATTTCCGAGAAGACATTATTTAATACGTTCGTGGCTTGAGTCAACCCCTACCGGATTGTTGAACTACCCCAATCAAAATTTATTTCGACGTTTCCAGGTTCCATTTTCTTATCTCCGTTCAAGGCTGGTATTATATGCGCCACGCTTTAAGTCATTCCATAGCCCCCACACTAAATGATAGTCACTACCGTTCTGAAAATTATCCCACCGAGAATTGAAAGAGAACTTCATAAATGGAACCATAAGATGAGGAGGCTGTAGGTACATATGTAGGTTTGTATTTCTTTCCATTTCTTGCAGCGCGAATACGATGATAAGCAAAGTTACAGGATGAAATGTTCGAAATAATATGGTGGAACTCCAAGAATTTTCCGGGGATCAAGGAAATAAAATGGAAATTGAAAACTCTGTTGAACAAGGAGTTTTTTTTGTCGTATTCTGTGCTAGCTACTGCTAGCAAATTCAAGTGACGCTATACATGTATTGTACATTATTGCGTTGATGTACTCGTACAGACATATATGTACATATGTGGTACATGGCAGACGTAAAGCGATCAAAGATTTCCTTTAAGAAACTTTTGCAGATTTTTTTTTCACTTCTGGGAAGCAATTTAACAGTGTTTTTACTCGTGAGAAAAGGGGTCTGTGAAAGGTCATAGGTCAACACAGCTGAAGGGAGTAAAGATACATCAATTTCCTTAGAATTGACGTTCAGCGAACTCAGGAGAAATAAAGAGAACCGAACGTTTTGTTTTGATCAGTTTTATTGAATTCTTCTCAGCAAATAACATTGACACACGCCACGGAATGGTGTTGAAATTGTAGTAATTTTCAAGTCAAGTACTTTTATGATATTCAAGGCTTTTATCGCGTTTTAGATATATGTAAATTCAGCTCAAGATGAAGGCAACAACATACAACTCGAACACCCAAGACACATTTAATGTCTGAGATGTAGTTAACAGATTGAAACTATCACATCTAGCGGAATAATGCCTCCCCTTCTGTGGGATCAAGATTGCACATTTATTCAACTAACTGGATGGACATACATAGGAAAATGACCCCCTCCCATCTCGCATCCTTCGTAAAAAATGTAAACCATGTCTTCAGTAAAGGGTTCGATAGTACTGTTGATGGTAACCTTGGACTGACATTTCGGACCTAAGATAGGTAATATAGGCTTGCTACCGGAATTTTGCAGTCAAATTCATGATAGCTATCCTTCCGGCAGTAGTTAAAAACAACTCAAAACCGCTTAGCTTCTGCGACCACTAGGATTTCAAAATTAAGGTAGATAGGTAAATATCAGCTGCCGCTCCAAGGAGCCAATTATCAATGTGATGCACCGTTTTGATGCCACAAACTTTTAAGACCATAACTGCTGTGGTAAGACCAAGGGACCAGAATCCACCCAATCCAGATCTTCAGAAAAAGCCCATGACATTCACGAACGAAAGCGGCTCTCCCACTCTGCAACTAGAGATCTCTATGGGGCCTTAGTTTACTTGGTGTCCGTATTCTGACTCTAATTAGAGCTGAGTAATCGCAAAGGAAGTGCCTGAAGGTTTGTCTCTCTTCTCCGCAACTTCGGCAATGTTAATTGTAGGGTATGTCTATTCTAGTGGGATGGTCCTCTATAGACCCGTATTCCGCGCAGCCGGCCGTAATATTGTAAACATCTGCACACGCCTGACATAATAGCCCTACGATTGTGTTTTGTTATAGACGAGCTAGATATTCTTTAAATTGGCACAGGTGGTGATCCTTCGCCATCTGAGGTTAGCGGCTACTATATAGTAGTAGTATAGACTGGGAAAAGCAGAGCACACCCTAGCTTTTTGGACAGCCAATACAACATGCCATAGGATCGCACGTTAGGACGGCACGTAGCACGATCGTCTGCACCCAGTGAACCATCCTGGGGGAAGCCTCCATTTTCTTGCAAAGCAAGGAGATGAGGTTGATTGGTCGAAAGTCCTTTGTGGACTCATGGTCTCATCTGCACGCGTTCGGTTTGGAAACCACGCCTGCGTGTCTCCAAAAGTGTGGTGCGTACCCCAAAGAGATGCGCTGCGGTAACACTTGACAAATTACGCACAACCTTTTCTTGCTACTTCTGTACCATGACTGGCATTATGGCATCCGGGCCCGGGGATTTATATGTCGAGAAGCTGTTTACACCGCAGCCTGTTTTATCCCACGCGTGAAGCGGCTGCCTACCTTCTAAGCAAGGCTTCAACTCGCTGCAGCTCCAAAGAAAATTTCGTCCAGGCGCCTTCCGACTTTTTAAGAAATGATGGGCTATTATATTCCTTGGACAGAATCTTCCTGAGTCCCGCAGATTCGCTGATTGAGGAGTCAAAATGCACAGGTCTGCAAGAAGAAGAGGGAGTACTATCTATTTAGCTTACGCCCATAATTTCTAGCCCACAGCATAAGAATTCTCGTTCAACCTGTAGAGAAATAGCATTGTAGAGGAGCAGCAGTTTTTCCATTCTTTGTGAATTTAGAACTATGAACTGTTCTAGTTTGAGCTAATGATTGAACTAAATTAAAGAGATCGCGATTGATTATCTTTTAGCAGCTCCATAAGAAACCATCAATATCTTTGTCGACTCCGCAAGCACTGAAGTTGTTTGACTGAGACCTTGACATTTTAAAGTAAGACTATCAACCTTTGTTGGATAACGTCAGGTAAGTTCATGAGGAGTTCACTTCTACCCGCGAATGTGTTCTTATTCTCATAGAATAACAATAAGTCCCAGACCACCACCAAAATCATAATTGCCTCTGGTCAAATCGAATTATCGAACCTAACTCTCCCTGGAGTTGTGTGGCTCTCCAGAAGCCAAGTGTCTCGTCTATGAAGACCGCTAGTGAGTGGTGATAACAAGACCATGTACAAAGTGACTCTACTTTTATCGAAAAGTCGAAAAACACGTTATCACAAAGCTCTTAATCCGTATACTCGTGGGAATCAAATGAGTATAATAAGAGAAAACAATAAACAAGTCGGGATACCGGTAGCTGGGCGATTCCAGTATAAAGGTTTTGTATTTATCTTATGTGAGAAACTCTCTATACTCGATTTTCCATTCGTATATTGCTAAGAATACAAAATATTCCGTCATATTTTGCCAAAATCCAAGACACATATATGTGCATACATAACAACACAAATAATGTATTCATGTTAAGTACGTACATTAAAAACCGCTGGCAACCAGGTACACACACGCCTATTATATTGGTTACTACCCGCAAGCTTTACTTTACTACCCAAAATCGGAAATATCAAAATCAGTTTCATAAAGTACTAATCGAGCACCCAGAGAAAGAAATTTACACCCCTCTTTCACTTGTATAGGGCCTGCTTTAAACTCAACACAACTCAAATGGCGCCACTCCCTACATGTAAAGAAACAAATATACTAAAGGTTCTCACAAAATTTTCGATAAAACTGGCTGCGACAGACAGAGAAACAGACATTGAATCGATTTTAATAAAGTTTTGTTTCACACAAAATTTTAAAAGCTAACAAGAAACCAGTGGGGCCCCATACCACACACGAGGTCACATCTCCGCAATACTGTTGCGATGTCAAGCAATGGAGCCCAGGTCAACATTGGCCTACTGCAAAGCTTATACACCTCTTAATAACTCAGAACATAGACTGTGGATATTCTTTAGAAACAATGAGGAGAGCAAAGGCAAACTCCTCACGATCGGGGTAGATAACCGATTCTTGGAGGCATTGAAACGCCGTAAATGAGTCATCAAACAAAACAAATTTGGTAGCACATCTGTGCAAGGAAAACACATCGGAGGACACTTCAGGCAAAAAGGCTACGGAAGAAATCGCGCAGGTCATAGAGGCTGAAAAGGAAGGTCCAAGGAGAGAATGGACCTGCTTCCCACAGAACAGAAGAAGCTGGATAACCTAAGTCTAGATCTTCTAGGGCTCAAGTCGGGCAACGAAACTCAAGTAAGTGCCATCCCGGAGTGGAAAATGATACTCCGACATTGGAGAAGAGCCTCAAGCACTAACAGAGCTAATGGCCAGCACTAAAATAGTACAGGTAAACCTCCATCATACAAAAGCAGCATTTGCAGTAATTACAAGGGTGACAGGGGAATAGTGCTGGCTCAAAAATTCTGAGGGTATCAGAGACTGATTCGTGGTCTGCAAGAAGGAAGTACACAGGAAATTTGAGATTCCTCTTCCTAAAAACCAAGAGGTTGCACCATTTTTAAATCTAAATTAAAATAGATTTGTCTTTCAGAGTTCCTGGCCGAATACCTCGCGGTTGCCCTAGTTTTATTAGAAGCCGGGGGGAGAACTCGGAAGATAGTCGTGGTATCTGGACAGAATTAGTCGTTAGAAAGGTGAAGTTCTGCGTGAGGAGAGCGATACCACTTCTGAAAAGAACGACGCTAAAACCCATCACGATATCTGGGGAAGCAGCGATGTCAATCGAAGAGGCGAATTTATCCTTAGCAATAAGCTTAAAATATATAATGTTGGCAATACGCGAACATTCGCAATGTCTTTGAAGGATGTTCCCCTAGTGGAAAAACAAACTAGCCAAAATGAGAACAGAGGTCCCGGGTAAAACCAACCGGGGGGACTACTCGAAGTACAAAAAAACTGACGACGCATAGCCAGGTGATCAGGGACGCAAAATGAAACAGTTTTAGGAAATTCTATCGAGATACTGGATAAATCAAAGAAGCATCCGACCTATAAAAAGTTATAGCCAAAGCTAGGGCAACATTCTTTCTCTGCCTGTGAAAAGAAGATGGGTCATGTACCGTGAATGTGGATATCTTGTATTCATATCCCTCGGTGTAAGACAACATTCGGATAATGACAGATAGAAGGGGGAAGAAGGAAATTAAAAACTAGTACAAGTGGTATGCCTGGTCGCTTGAGTAAAATGGACAGTACGAACCTTCAAACCACTGAAATCACTCGGCGTAGACGGCATTTTCCCAGAACTATTCCAGAGAGGCCTAGAAATCAGCTTATGATCTCTTCTGAAGGTCATGAGAGCAACATAGCCCTGAGAGAGCAAAATACGGCCTTTACTCCGAAAGTGAGTAAAAAGAATTCATTTAACTTCTTTCAGACCGATTCGCCTGATAACGTTTGTACTCAAAAGATCTAATGCGTAATCCCCTTCATTCTTACCGGCCCGAACGGTTAACCGAAACTACCCTGTATGAGCTGGCGGATGTATTATGGGATGTCATTGAAATAGAAGAGATAGCACTGGGTGTGTATTAGTGGAGCAGTGAGGACATGCCCGACGGCATCCCTAGAGTTCCTTCTGGAATAGACTATGCATGGTATGCACATATATATGCAAGTAAAAAGGACAATAATCAAATGTCCAGTGAGGCTGGAAGCTGCCTAAATCCAAGGAAAATTGACATTTTTTCTAGACGGTATTCCGAGTTGCTGATCATCATCATCATCAACGGCGCAACAACCGGTATCCGGTCTAGGCCTGCCCGAATAAGGAACTCCAGACATCCCGGTTTTGCGCCGAGGTCCACCAATTCGATATCCCTAAAAGCTGTCTGGCGTCCTGACCCACGCCATCGCTCCATCTTAGGCAGGGTCTGCCTCGTCTTCTTTTTCTACCATAGATATTGCCCTTATAGACTTTCCGGGTGGGATCATCCTCATCCATACGGATTAAGTGACCCGCCCACCGTAACCTATTGAGCCGGATTTTATCCACAACCGGACGGTCATGGTATCGCTCATAGATTTCGTCATTGTGTAGGCTACTGAATCGTCCATCCTCATGTAGGGGGCTAAAAATTCTTCGGAGGATTGCTAAGAACCCAAGTTTCCGAGGAATACATGAGGACTGGCAAGATCATAGTCTTGTACAGTAAGAGCTTTGACCCTATGGTGAGACGTTTCGAGCGGAACAGTCTTTGTAAGCTGAAATAGGCACTGTTGGCTGACAACAACCGTGCGCGGATTTCACCATCGTAGTTATTATCGGTTGTGATTTTCGACCCTAGATAGGAGAAATTGTGAACGGTCTCAAAGTTGTGTTCTCCTATCCTTATTCTTCTTCGTGTTTGTGTTTGACCAGTGCGGTTTGATGTTGTTGGTTGATTCGTCTTCGGTGCTGACGTTGCCACCATATATTTTGTCTTGCCTTCATTGATGTGCAGCCCAAGATCTTGCGCCAACCACTGCCTGCTCGATCTGGATGAAGGCAGTTTGTACATCTCGGGTCGTTCTTCCCATGCTGTCGATATCGTCAGCATAGGCCAGTAGTTGGGTGGACTTGAAGAGGATCGTACCTCTTGCATTTACCTCGGCATCACGGATCACTTTCTCGAGGGCCAGGTTAAAGAGGACGCATGATAGCGCATCCCCTTGTCATAGACCGTTGTTGATGTCGAATGGTCTTGAGAGTGATCCTGCTGCTTTTATCTGGCCTCGCACATTGGTCAGGGTCAGCCTAGTCAGTCTTATTAATTTCGTCGGCATACCGAATTCTCTCATGGCCGTGTACAGTTTTACCCTGGCTATGCTATCATAGGCGGCTTTAAAGTCGATGAACAGATGGTGCAACTGTTGTCCATATTTCAATAGTTTTTCCATCGCTTGCCGCAGAGAGAAAATCTGATCTGTTGCTGATTTGCCTGGAGTGAAGCCTCTTTGGTATGGGCCAATGATGTTCTGGGCGTATGGGGCGATCCGAGTTGCTGATACCAAGCGGTAACATGTCAAAACGGTTTCATTTCGATAGGAGCTTTGAAACTTGGGGGGGGGGGGGCATGGAAGTGACATATAGCTTAAATCTGCAACTAATTACTTAGTACATTTAAGGATCTCCCACAGCAGAGGGAACACGCACCGAGCTCATTAATCCAAGGAAAACGTACCTTGAACCAATGGCTAAAAATACCAGCGCACTCCAGACTGAAATATACTCCATTGATAGACGTGCTTCCTTGAGACTCGAAAGGAGCTATAGGAGGCAGAACGTTCCAGCCAAGTGACTATTAAAGCGCTTAGATCCAACCAGTTGAATTCAAAACTGGTGTGGGAATGCCTTAGCAGACTGAACGAGCTAACCTGGAAAGGAGCAGAGGCGCGGCTACGTGAGCCAAAGCCGGAAATGGATTATGACTACTACGCTAAAATACGAAAAGGAACGGCTGATTCACTATAATACAGGGTGCCCATTGGGGAATATGAGCCCAAGCGTTCCAGAGATTGTTTAAATCTAGCCAAAAAGAGCCTTCGTATCATTGTACTGGTCATTTTAAACAAGGTATGGATATCAATGGGCCCTGTCTGTAGATTCTGGGAGATGGGTGACGAAAGCTCCACACATGTTCTGGAACAGGGTCCGGCACTTGTGCACAGTGGGTTTAGGCACTTAGGAAAATACTTAATATCAGATGGCAGGTTCAAACACTTGGAAGTAGTGAACATAATGAAGTTCCTGTCAGTTGAAGGACATACCATAATTAATTGGTATTCTATAATCAGTAAAGGGGAAAGTAGTTCTTCTAGGACGCACTGCGACTTCTCTTGACAATATTATTATATGACTTTTTAAAAGGATTGTTGAATGACTAATATCTACTTTACAGTGTACAACTTTAAAAAAAGAAATAGGTAAAGTGAATTTGAACTTATACATTCCTTAAGGTCCACTGGATCTACTAATTAAGATGCTGTCAAAAACCAGCCCTTAGGTCATGGGAGCGCTTCTTGCTACCTATAAGCCTATAAGCAGTACTCACATGAGTAAAATTATTTTAAATTCGGTTAGGCCTAGAATGCCCAGCTTGTAATATTGCGAGCGTTATTTGCACTACAAACTTGATATATCATTCATCAAGCGCATTCCTTCGTGCATATAAGGAAGTAATTGAAGCAAGCGCATCGACGCCCTCACATACACAACTTTCAGTTTATATGCGGAGACCCCCTTATGCCTGCTCAGGAGACGATCAGATGCTGTAGGATCTTTTGTTGTCGTATAGGCAAACAGGGCAGAATTGAATAAACCCTGACCTTTCATTAAGCCACCCTCTCAATCCTGAAGAGTTTTGGGAGGCGCGATTGTAGGGATGATATGCCAAAACTGAGATTTCAATAAAAGTTTACTTCCCCCATGAAGAATCAATATAGCTAACGTGATCCGGTTTCAATCTCCTCCTCTCATACTGTCTTCCTTATGCAACGTTTCTCATCTGATGAATTCAAAAAAGCGTAGACAAAACTAGATATGTAGCTATTCATCGATTGCTCAACCCTTCCAAGGATCACTGAAGGTTGCCAGGTAAATGTGTTACTTGAAAACGGCAGAGGTTCGCCACCTCATACACCAACCACCTGCATTCTGAACCTCTCTGGTTGAAAGCCAGATAAGAAATGTCATCGCTGTTTCGTTTTACATCAGCGAAGCATATAAGAGGGTAGATTTGTACCTCCCGAAAGGAATCCTGACAGAAATAAATGTTCTACCGAATACATAGTCTCCAACGATTTTGTTGTTGTGACAACCGGCGGCGCAAGCGAGGAGTCAAAAGATTATTCTGATGCGGGTCATTGTACATACGAATGAGTCTCCGATATCAAACTGGTTTTAAATCTGGAGATGTACACTGCTATAGCTTTTGTAAAACAGAAAACGAAGCGAATTTCTCTGAAAAATACCGCTGAATTCATAAACTTACCTTCAAGAGTCTGCATCCTAGGGAGAGACGAGTCATTAGCACGACCCTTGACACTTATTCCTTAAAAAAGATCAATTCCTGATATTTTCAGTAGACAATTAGCTTACTTACAGCAACACATCTTTTCATTTACTAACAAAATAAATAATGCTATCTACGCAGTTTTTGTCTCAGTTATGTCCCTCAATTCTTTCCCTTTTGACAGCTGACGGGTTGTTCATCGCATATACCCACATATAGCCGCGTTTTACACGCAATTTCACAGACACATAACACAGACACAACTCCACTGTTCATCTAGTTGCCGAAAATGACTGCAATAGCATAACAATAGTAGCCGGTCGGAAGTATCTCCAATGATGGTGCACTTTACCTTTTGAGTTTGAATGCTGAATAAATCTCCCCGAAATTCTTCCCGAGAGTTTTGTGTTCGTATGGTACCTAGCCGATTTTCCAGTGTGCCAACTCTCGTTCATATCTTGAAGGCAGACTTCTGAAAACCATTATGGGCGTGAATCTATGTGAAGGGACTTTATTATTTGCTCATTGCCGTATTCTTAATAATGACTGTCACCAGTAAGTTTATTTGATAGATACCAGTTTCTGGTGGTATCGCAAAAAGAAACGGAGATGTCAACTTTTAAGATTGAAAGGTTTCAATTCTCCCCCAAATGCAAACGTAGGACGTTCAACATCATTTCTTGAACTGTGTGCGTAGTCTGTTATAAAACTGACAGTATCCATCATAATTGGCCTTATAATATTGCATAAATTCCTTTCCCGGGGTGTCTTCTTGACTTGATTGATGGCTGTGTTCACTCACAATCACAGAGTATAATTAAAATGAATCGAATAATAAAACAGGTCCATACTTAGCATTATCTACTTATCAAGAAATAAAAGTTTATTGCCAATTACCGACCTCTGCGAATCTCTAATAAGATGCCGTTCATTACAAAGCGGCTATGTTTGCGGCTTGATAGCTTCCACATTATAATTTTATATTGTTTTTATCATTTCACCTCCATGCTCGGTAGCTTTAGGTTGATAAGAATGAAGACCGATAATGACATTGTTGCAGGCTGCTGATAGCCATAGGTATGTATGCTTCTTGAGCTTTCCTATTTTTTCCCTGAATTCAAGCGAGACCGTGTTGTTGTCCCTGTTTTCGGTCATTTTTAGGTGGTCATGTTTATTTTGTTAACGTCCATTCGGTGAAAGTTGTTTCCATCAAGGCAAACTCTAATCTAATTCTAATTAAGTTGCGTCGGAGGGAGATTATCGTCGCCAATTCGGGAGGTATGTGAAATGTGATTAGGTGTTTATATGGAATGTGCTTATGTACTAAGTAAAATCAAAGTCGTAGATGGAATACTTTAAGCAGTTCGAACAGAGAAAACAGTATCAATACAATTACCATATAATCAGTTTGTTTACAGAAACTGCGTTCCTTCAGAAGCTGGTTATCAGGGACACAAATAATCTAAAAATAACCACCCACCTATTCGCCCATAATTTTTGGAGCATTGCGTGTGTTGGAATTCTTGGGATTCCAAAATTAAGTGATCCAAATATCTTTGAAGGATGTCACCTACTTTGTGAACTGAGATATTTTGCATAATGGATCACAAGTTATATAAATAGTAGCAAAGAGAGTTGTCAGTTGCACGCTTTTCTTTTAGTTATTAATTTACTTAGGTACTGTTAAATGAAAGGTAGGAGGTTTCGCTATGCGTAATCTTCAACGTTTGGACAGGTTCAACCTTACCTCCACTTCAGTCTTGATTAACTGGGTGGAAGGAGCGCCCGGGAATAATTAAGCTTTTATTTCAGGGTTCGCTTTTCGTGTCAAAACTTTCTCTTCGATAGCGTCGGCCCTCGCATAAGCAGGCTTGGCCTGATCAATCATCATCACCATCATCGGCGCAACAACCGGAATCCGTTCTAGGCCTAACTTAATAAGGAACGCCAGACATCCCGGTTGTGCGCCGAGGTCCACCAATTTGATATCCCTAAAAGCTATCTGGCGTCCTGATCTATGCCATCGCTCCATCTCAGGCAGGGTCTGCCTCGTTTTCTTTTTCTACCATAGATATTGCCCTTATAGACTCTCCGGGCTGGATCATTCTCATCCCTACGGATTAAGTAACCCGCCCATGTAGGGGGCCACAAATTCTTTGGAGGATTCTTCTCTCGAACGCGGCCAAGATTTCGCAATTTTTCTTGCTAAGAACTCAAATCTCCGAGGAATACATGAAGACTGGCAAAATCATTGTCTTGTATAGTAAGAGCTTTGACCCTATGTTGAGACGTTTCGAGTGGAACAGTTTTTGTAAGCTGAAATGGGCTCTGTTGGCAGCCAACAACCGTGCGCGAATTTCATCATCGTAGCTGTTATCGGTTGTGATTTTTGACAGTAGATAGGAGAAATTTTCAAAGGTCTCAAAGTTGTAGTCTGCTATCTTCATCGCTTTCGTTTGACCAGTGCGATTCGATGTTGTTCGTTCTTTGGTTTTTGGCGCTGACGTTTTCACTACGTACTTCGTCTTGCCTTCATTAATATGCAGCCTCGATCTGGATGAAGATAGACTGAACATCTCGGATTGTTCTTCCCATGATGTCAATATCGTCAGCGTAGGCCAGCAGTTGGGTGGACGTGAAGAAGATGGTGCCTCTCGCATTTACATCGGCATCGCGTATCACTTTCTCCAGGGCCAGGTTAAAGAGGACGCATGATAGGACATTCCCTTGTCTTAGACCTCTGTTGATGTTGAATGGTCTCGAGAGTGATCCAGTTGCTTTTATTTGGCCTCGCACATTGGTCAGGGTCAGCCTAGTCAGTCTTATCAATTTCGTCAGAATACCGAATTCTCTCATGGCCACGTACAGTTTTACCCTGGCTGTGCTATCATAAACGGCTTTAAAGTCGATGAATAGATGATGCAACTGATATCCATATTCAAACAGTTTTTCCATCGCTTGCCACACAGAGAAAGTCCCATCTGTTGCTGACGGGCCTGGAGTGAAGCTTCTTTGGTATGGGCCAATGATGTTCTGGGCGTATTGGGCTGTCCGGCCTAGCAAGATAGCGGAGAATATCTGATAGATGGTACTCAGCAACGTGATACCTCTGTAATAGCTGCACTGTGTGATATCTTCCTTTTTATGTATGAGACAGATAATGTCTTTTTACCAGTCGTCAGGGATTGATTCGCTGTCCCAAACCTTGAACACAATTTGATGAACCACTTGGTATAATTGGTCGTCTCCATATCTAACCAATTCGGCTGTAATTCCATCGGCTCCTTCGACTGTTTCTTCTATACTTGGTGGTGGTAGTACTTGTTCGTCGTCTTCAGTTGGCGGGACCTCCAACTCGACGATGTTCTGGTTGTTCAGTAGTTCATCAAAGTACTCAACCCATCGCTCCAATATGCCCATTCTGTCGGAAATCAGATTTCCCTCTTAGTCTCGGCAGGATGAACATCGAGGTGTGTAAGGCTTGCTGACTTGTTGGTAAAACTTCCGTGCCTGGTGCGGTTGCTCACTGGACTTCTCGAGTTCATAGACTTGTTGGTTCTCTTAGGTTTCCTTTTAGTCCGCTCGCTGGATCGTTGACTTTATTTACTTCCTTGTCATCTAACTACAGTTATTCGTATACTTGCTTCAATAGCTAGCCTTTCAGACGGGGATTGGGGCAAGACGTGTACAATTCCCTACAGGGAAGAAAACATTGTCTCGGATTGAAACAATCGAGGGTATATTTTCCCCTGACTTCACAATACGTGAATTTTCTTCGTATTTATACTGTCTTGAGCCAGACAGACGGCAAAATTCATTTGCTTATAGCGTTTCGTTTTCCATTCCGCATAGCATAACAAGTAGCCAAAGGCAACCTCCAAATGGTGGTACCGGGAAACGCTGTTTTCATATTCAGTTGCTGGTCGTAATGCATTAGGTGGATGCACCGAGACCTAGCTTGGACGATCAGATTAGAGTCTGCACGGAACTCATCTGAAATAGCTATGTGAAAGATTATCGGGTGCCGTGCGAGCCGGAATTGCCCTTTGGGGGAACACGAATCAGGAGAATTCCTTCTCGGCGGGGTTATTTTCGGTTGGCCTCTTTCTGAGAGTAAATGGTCGTTGTGGTTGTAAGCATATCGCGGGCAGAGCTCCTTGTGAGCTCAAGAGTGAAATTGCGTTATACACCTCCATAACCTTTAGTTGCGGTAAAGGTGCTAGGTATACTTCGCATCCACCGGTGCGAATGCTGAGCCTGCACCCAATATAAACCAGTGCCACTGTGCCAACCACAGCGAGCGCTGAGTATGAGTTTCAAATCACTTCTTGCCGATAGGGGACCGCCGAGTTATCCCGACGAGCAGATATTCACGTAAAACCACCAGGACTACCCTATATTTCCTCCTTGGGGAGCCGATTTCTGACAGACTTCTACCTGCAAGGTTGAGTTCCAGGTCTAATTGTACAATGCTACGTACCAACAGAGACTTCCGATATATAGTGGAGAAGCACGCTTTCTACGACCAATTAAACGTGATTCAGGAGAAGCTTCCTAAAGGTGACATTCTGATTGTGATGGCTGATCTGAATGCCAATTGATGTAGAAGCACGGTCTTGTCGACCGCAGTGGTAATGATAGGAGGTTCATGGATCTCTGCAACTTCCACCGCCTCGTCATTGGTGGCACATTGTTTGAGCACAGAGGCTAACATAAGGTCAGTTGGGTTTCAACTGATCGACACGCCGTACGAGCAATCAGATTTACCAGTTCGCGATTAGCAGTAAATTTATGAGTTGTCTTCTTGATATGCGTAAGAACAGAGGGCGCTGGCATAGGCCTCGAAAGGGTTCACCATCTGATGGTCGCTTACGTTCGCTTGCGTGTTGCGTCCGCCATCTCTTGTAGGACAGATCTACTGAGTAACCCGCCTGAGAATATCGATGAGAGCATTGGGCCGCCATAAAAAATGCTCTTTTATCGGGCGCTACATAAATCGTCGGCTACGTACCGAAAGGGCGTCATAAGATCCGGCTGATTGCGGAGTCGTGGAAACGGATCGATGAATGGAAGAGGTTGAAGGTTCTACTGACCGCTGCGAATGATGGCGCTCGTAATGCGCTCGAACTCCAATACCAAGTGAAGTTCACCGTAGTGTGTACCGTCAAAAAAGAGAATTTCCTATTGCGCTAGTTAGGGAAGCGAAAGGTGTCATAGGTCGCAATTATTTCAGAACTGTACATCGTATCACGAAAGAGCTAACGTCTGGTTGCAAATCGTTCGATGGTCCTGTGAAGGACGTTAACTGTCGGGTTGTATCGTATTACTGATATATTTTCTTCTCGTTATCGGTGATGTTCTTCACCCTTCCCTGTCCGAAGGATGTGGAGGAATTTAATCTGACATCTTTCCTCAAATACGTTGACTACGTTGATGACATCAACCAGTTCTGACCATGGCTAAATAGCTTTGGATTTGGAAAGAGAGGCAAGTAAAGTTGGACTGAATATAAACACCAACAACACCAAAGTTCTCAGTCTGACGGGTTATCGCATTCTCCCTATTCACATTAACGGCAAGAGCATCGAAACCGTCGATCAATTTGTATATCTAGGGATCGTGGTTTCTGCCGATGGCGACACCGAACTAGATGTTGCCTGACGCACTAATAACGCTAGATCCGCTTTCACTGCGCTAGTGCTCCTTCTGTGCACATGAAAAGTGAAAAAATGAAGTGAAGCCAAACAGATCTCTGGGTGAACGTTTATCCTACAGACCAGTATGACTTCGCGGTCTAGCGACCGATGTAGTTAACTGGCTCGGAAACATAGTTAAAGCCGGACTCTTAATTCCCAGGCGTTAGTACTGCAATTCAGGTGAAGAACAAAAATCATAATGAGCACCTGGGTCCATCATAGATGCTAGTATCATACAGGATATTTCGAGGTGAATTAAACGCCCCCTCGACGAAGTAGGTTTCGATCTAACACAAATTTTGAGTGGAAACGGAAGTTATCGAACATACCTCTATGGATTTGGGCACCATACTGCCTAAAATGTCCGAAAGTTGCAGAGGGCGCGGAATATGTTTTACTCCATTGCCCCAGGCTAGAAGCGGCAGCAACGCAGGAAGAGTGAAAAGAGAAGGAGGTGATGCCACAATCGCAGCTGCTCATAAGGCATTTTATCAAGTTCTTTCCATAATAAAAGCAAGGATGGTCTATAGGAAAATCAAAGTAGGCATCTAAAAGATACAAATACACCTTGCGCTGTTATATGGATGCGGATGCAAAAGTGAATGTTAAGGCAAGTGCTCAAGAACTGATGTAAGAAGAAAATTGAGTCAATCAAGAAAGGGGAGGCCCGGCGATAAAACCAGGACTGCAACAACAACGGTGGACCATGGGTAGTAAAGAAATGAGAATCAAGTCTCGAGGCGAATAATAGACCAAAGGGAAAGATCAGAAAACCAAATTGACGCAGACAGCAGATCACCTTTAGAGTTTTTAAATTGAAGGATATGGTCACTAGATTGAGGCAGCTGCAGGAAATATATCTGAGAGACCAAGGCACAATATAGGCATGTATCACACCATCAACAACACCTCTGGTTCACCAAAGACCGATATCCTTTTTTGCTCCCCATTTGGGATCTTATAGACCTTCTATGATTTTCGATATTAGAAATCTATGAATTTTTCGATATTATTATAGAAATCCACAATCGATGCAGAGTTGGAGGCAGGAAAGTGATTCTTGCAAGCAAAATACAATGGGCCAGGCTTTGCATATCATCAGAGGGGGTGATTGTGTACCATTAAAAAAGGTGATATCACTAGAACTTATAGCGAGTGAAGGACGCTATCCATATGTAGAAAAAAAGGATCTTGTTTTATATTATAACCTATATTACTATAAAATTTAATGATTTTTAAGGGGGGTTTTGCAGTCCATTACCAAAGATTATAGTATTATACTGTTATTAACTTTATTGAAACAGATATCGCTATGAAGGGCATTTCGGAGTCCAGGCACCGTATAGTGGCAGCTTCGTGATTTTTTTTTCTCAGATTTTTCGGTTGGTTAGGTTCTAAAAACTAATCCTTGAAAAAATAGCTACTTTGCAGCCCCCACCCCCGTCCATTGTTTGTTTTACACAAAACCTGAAAAAGAATGAATGCAAACCTCTGGAAGATCGACTCGTTTCCTAAATACCATGGAGAATATATTAAACCCGTCTACGTATTTCGCCTGAATTGATACTTGTGATTGTCTTTCGAAGTTGAGGTGAACCTTCTCAGAAGGTAACATACCTTCACATTATTACAATTATTAAATTCTAAAATGTGCTGCAATGAGAACCACGTAGAGTGAAAGATTACCCGAACCTGAAAATAAATTTCGTTCTGTAATTATAAGATAATCCCCGTACCACCTTTCTCAGTTCCGCAGCATATTGTTCCGGCCATGAATTCGTCGAACTTTCTAATTCCTCAATGTGATAATTACATTAGAAACAAAACGACTTGAGTTTGCAAATTGTACGAAATTAAAATTGTTCCACTTCGTCGTGGAAGTTGTTGCTTTGAATATGTTCAGTTGCACATGGACCGTGGAATGTGTGTTGTTCCTAGCACAGCCACGAATACTTGACATCAGTAAGTGTAATTTATTGGTATATTCCAAACATACAAATTAAGGATATTAGCATTTCTTCAGTTCGTTGTTGACGCAATTCATCGTTGTATTTTGAGCCACTTAATCATTCCAGAGCGCTATATGTAGTACAAGTACATCGGCAGAATGGAAAGTAACTCACTTAAAAATCTGGTTTATGCGCGGCGTTTACGAATAGTAGCTTAAAGACATTAACATTTTAAATTAAGAATAATTACATCAATATGTAAACGGCTGGTTATCGTTGGCAGTAGTTTATCAGATGGCAACTTCGATTCAGTGGGCCATTAGCAGGTTCGTAAACAAACTTTAGATTCATAACAGTAGTTGGCTTTGTGGCATGAGATCGATTTAGATAAGTAATTGCTTGCGCTACTTATCAATTTATTGACCAATGGAATTCCCAAAGTTGAATACATTTCGGAAGATCTATACTAATGGGAGCTAGTTTCAATCAGTTTCGAATTTCTTCAATTTTATTTCCCGTGGCTTGTCTAAAAAGGAGTTTGTAAGTTTGTAATCGATCTTTGTTCGATGGCAATGAATGCAACCCGTACACCAGTTTGTAGCTCTCTCCTCCCTCGAAATTAGTGATCCCCTAATGAACTCTTTTCCCCAGAATCCTGTATAATAATGGAAGCAACGGGATAAAAATTTTCTCAATTTTCTGCAATTTTTCCGTTAATATTTTGATAAGCTTATCTGATTATTTTTAAGGTTTTGTGTAAACACTAATGAAGTGGTGTAAACACAAAGCCTTATTAGAATCAAGTTCATGTCTGTCTGTCTGTCTGTCACACCCGATTTATTCAGAAACGGCTAGACCGATTGTCACGAAAATTGATAAGAGCATGTGATCTGTTGCTCCCTTTACATGCAGCAAGTGCCGCCATTTTATGTTAAGTTTAAGGGGGGCCTCCCCATACATGTGAATGGAGGGTCCAAATGTTCTTTGATAAAATGTGGCCATGTGGGGTATCAAATGAAAGGGCTCAATTAATACTTTTCGGAACTCCATATTTGATATGACCATCAAAAAGTGTAACAGGTCTCTTTCTCAGAACCTATCCAACCGAAAAATCTGAAAAAAAATCATAGTGGTGCATCTCTATGAAATCTAGGCCACAAAATACATCCGGTTCCGATATATGCATAAATAAAGTTAATAATAGTATATTAGCATGTTTTAGAGATTTAGCCGGAAACCCTCCTTAAGTCCATGCTAGAACTACAAGATGTTGCATTTGTGTAAAGGACGACATAAGGCACAATTTGGTCAAGTTTGAAGAAAATCCAACTATTATTAACAAATTTTTGGAATGTAAAACTTTGCCATTTGCTGTGAATTTCGCGAAGTTTGCGGGTGTTAATCCAGACAGATATATTATATTTGTACATTAAATCAGTGGTATTCAATATACGTACTATATATGTACATATGTATACTTTTGTCCATGAAGTAAACCAGAAATATAGGTACGATCAATTTATATGGGGCAGTTTGTTTGTATGTATGTCTTGTAGTTTGGAAAAATATGAAGGAATATGTTGGATTTGTAGCTATCTACGGATGGAAAAATGTGCATAGATGTTTCTCAAATATTGTAAGACGAACAGAAAAGCGCGAGCTTCCGGTATTCCGACTTGTTTTAATAGGTCATGGCTTTTGGCAAATGATCTAGACTTAAAAAAAGAGGTAAGTAGGATTGAAATCACAAGGCCGAGGTTCTCAGTATGATCAGTATTCACCTCTTTTGTGTATTATTTATATAAAGACATTTGAGAGGACATTTGTCCCATTAGTGCGTAGTGCGTAATATATGCATATATTATCTGAGAGTATCCATTTTCGGGTGATATTGACATTCATAGTCTCTAATTTGTAAATTAGCGATAAATTTGACCTATTATAACTTTATTATTAATCGTGTGATTTCCATCAAACTTAACAGGATGACGCTCTATGTTATAGTCTATATTACTGCGTGGTGCCAGGATGAACCTAAGGGGGGTATTGCAGGCAATTACTAAAAATTATAGTAATATACTATTATTAACTTTATTTGAAAACTTATAGATATTGAGGGTATTTCGGAGCCTACGCACCATATAGTGGCAGCTCCTGATTTTTTTCAGATCTTTCGGTTGGCTAGCTTCGGAAAGTACTAATCGGACCTTTCATTTGATACCCCACATAACTATATTTGGTGAAAAAAAATTACACTCCCGTGTTGCATGCATAGGGACCTCCCCCCCTCTTAAATTTGACGTAAAAGAATGTAACTCACTGCATGCATGAGCGTTCACAGTTCCCACTTTTCCACCAAATCGCTATAACCGTCTGCGAGAAAAATACGTGTGACAGACAGACAGACGATCCGATCGATGCAGAAGGTGTGTGGAGAAAGGCCATATTGTCAGAGAATCCAAACCCCGAAGTAAAAGAGGGACAGGATAGCCGGCATATTGCCGGAAGTGGTAAATGTCCGAAATTTAGGAAGGCGCTCACTGCAATGAGAAAATTAGGTTTATTCAAATAAAATAATATGAGCAGACCAGGTTCGAAACTGAGATGGAAACTGCCATCATAAGTGAATCGCATAGAAACCATCACGGTGGCATATGGGTCACAGATTTTACTGATGGAGCGGCGATATGGGCTTGCGGTCGACAGACCATACAATGTACTACAAGTCAAGCAGCCAGTGGCTCTGTGTGGGTGAAGATAAGTGATGTATATATATACAGTAACTACGCCCCACCAAGTTTGACACTGTCTGAATTCCAGGAAATGCTTGATAATCTTGTTCTCGACGCAAAGGGATGAAGTCCACAGGTGATTGCTGGTGATTTCAATGCTTGGGCGCTAGAGTGTGGTAGCAGAGAATCAAATGCTAGAGGACACAGTTTATTAGAAGCTTTTGCGCAGGTGGACATAGTTTTGGCTAATGAAGGTGCTGTAAACACCTTTCAGAAAGGGGGTCAGGCTCAGTTGTAGACCTGACCTTTGTCAGCCCTGTGCTGGCGCGTGGTATGTCCTGGTGCGTTAGCGAACGTTACACCGGCAGCGATCACCAGGCAATCTTTTTTGAGACATGCGTCGAGCCACAGGGGAAAGAGCTGTCATATCCGAAACCGAAAATATTTCATATCTTTAGATGAGCAGACCTTCGTAGAGGTGTGGTTAGATCAACCTGATAAAGCAGATGCCTGTACGGAAAGAGCCGTCCACCTGGCTCAATGCATCGCCAAGGCATGTGACGCGTCCATGCCTAGGAGGTGTTCATTCATCAAATATGACCTTAAAAGTCAGCAAATCGTAACAACTTCTCTTCCACTGAAAGAACGTATAAATGAATTATGTGAATTCACGAAGAAGAGTCTGAATATTTATCAAGACATCTGGGTTATGATACGCGGCATTAAGTTGTCCTATATTAGGGCATTGGATGAGAAAAATAGCATGAAATAGCAATAAGATGATGATGGGGTTAGAAGGGTATTAATAAACACTTTGAAACCCGGAAAGCAGCCAAGAAGGAAAAATCCCGGAGAAAATTCTTAATTCCACAATCACGGCCTGACATAAGTAAAGGGGATAGAATGGAAAACTTGTAAATCTGAGAAATAGGTAAAGGTAGGTAGCAAAAGATTAATCTGAAAATGCGTACGGAAATAATAATGATTTACAAAAAAAAGAGATGTGCTACGCTGACATCCTTCGAAAATTGCGTACCTGTCTTGCGGATCTCCCCCCTGGTACATAGACGATCAGAAAGATTTGCAGCCTCACCCTAAAAATCGAATCGAGTCCGCAGGTAAATAGTAACAACGTCGTGCATATTGATAACTGCGTAATAAACAAAACGGATATTGAGCTGACCGATAACGAAATGAAGTTGTTAAATAACGGTCTTACGTTCGTGGTACCACGAACTAAGGTTGTCAACGAAACCGTGGTTAACATCAAGGCGGGCATAAAATTCTTGGATAACGACACTAAAGATGAAATTCGTTCGGATATAAATAAGATCATTCGGAATAACGCGCCGTTAAACATTTGTAAACGCGATTTAAAAACAATATGCGTACTTGGTGATAAACCGCTATATTTTCTCAACGCAGACAAGGGGAACAGATATAAGTATGACCAGGCTGTTATTCGGAAACTGGAGAGTGGAAACTCCTTCGAATTACGGGACAACCCGCTTCCCCAATCTACCAAAAGGGTGGATCGAGCATTGAAGGAAGCTAGTGCGGTATTCCCGAATATTAGGCGACTCCGAATGCTTAATCCTACGCTACAAGAATCATATGTTAACCGAAATTCCACAAGGAGAGGGATGAGATGCGAGGAATCATCGCGGACTTGAACTCACTGACTAACAACATCGCCAAGTGGTTTATCAATGAGTGCCAGGCCCTTGGGACGACGAATAGTAAGTATTCAGTGGCTAACTCCCATGAACTAATACAGAAGCTCCAACGCATCAGAGGATGGGTGAGGGTGAGGTGATGGTACTGTTCGACGTGAAGGCATTGTTTTCCAACACGCCAGTGAAAGAGTCAATTTTCGAACTCGAGAGATGGCTGAGTCAGTTCCGATCTGGTCCAGAATGGAGAAGAAAAGTTCGAATCTATGCAAACCTTGCCAGGCCCTGCATGAACGAAAAATATTTTACGTTTCGCGATAGATTCTACAAAACTGCTCCAGGAGTAGCGATTGGGAATCCCCTCTTGCCGTTATTCACTGAAAGGTTCATGTCATCAATCGAAGAAAAAATTAGCTTGAGGGCAATAATGCCTAAAGTATGGTTCGGGTATGTAGACGACGTATTTGCGATTGTTAGAAGAGACGATATAACAAGATTCATCATAAAATTGAGTTTACACTAGAGGTAGAGAAGGATGGGGCTCAACTCCGCCATGCTGTTAATATAGTATGCTGGTCCAAAGCCCAGGTAAAGGAGGAGGGTTTGAGGCAACGTACTCTGTACTATCCTCAGTAAAACAAAAATAAAATGCTGACATCAGGGAAAGAGATAAATAGAGTATAGTTGGAGGTATTCCACCACACTAAATCCTACCTGATCTCTGTTGGTGACAGGTCCCGCGACAGGCCGAACAAGAAAATGCATACAATGTCTTTACAAACATGATGATCGGATTGAGTCACAAGCCTCGGAGAAATGCTAGGGTGTTCACCTCAGTCGACGTGGCAGGACGGGCCTCGGTTCAGTTGAGAAATGGGCAAGGGTTCGTGATGCATGGACGGCGTCAGGACATAACTCGCTGGTTGTTACTGACTTTAAAGGGGGTCCTCGTACAATAATGCTTGCAAAGCGGTGTTTGGTCTAGGCGATCTGCGCCCTTCAAGGCGAAATCGCCCCCTCATATGCTTCGAAAATAGTGCATACAGAACGTAGGTCACCACGAGCAACCGCGAATGTGCCTTACTCAGCCTGGAGGTTGATATTTTTAATATTTTTAATAAGCGAGAAAAATATGATGCACATAAACAAACGTAAGAAAAGATATGATCATTGGAAAGCTAATATCACAGTGCACACTGACATATCAGTTGCCCCTGTCAACTAGTTTGATTTCCTATTTTAAATTATTACTGGTACAAAGTAAAAGAATGCCACAGGACAGTTTCTCTCCATTAACGAACGTCATAGGAGTCGTTCAAATGAGGAAGGGTAGAATTTGCTTCTATAACCTGGCAGCCGGATCATTCAGGCATGAAACGTTTTGAGCACTTCTTACGTGAGGAACTTGGGTGCATAACTACTCCGTTTGAACGTAGTTAAAAAATCAATTGTGCAATATCTATTTAAACCCATTTACAAACCGAGTTTATTCTATAGAGTACTATATTGAGGATAGTCGACATTTTTAAGTATTTGCCTTTATAGCATAACTGAGAAAAAGTAAAATAAAAAAACCAGATGAAAAGTTTCAATTTGGTTGCCCATCCAAGTACTACCAGATACTAATAACGCTTAACTTTGATGATCCGACGAGTGTCGTTTCATTCTTTCTTCCATTAGAAAAATATATCATGCAATTGTTAATTTAAGCATGTTTTTGACCAAGATTTGTTTTTGCATGAAACAATTTTTGGCAGGAAAAAAATATTTGAAATATATAGTTTCAACTTGTTCGCTATAAAGACGACTGTTTATTGCCCTGCCATGGGTAACAAGCCCAACGTAAATGATTCCGTCGAAGCTCCACCTTGCTTAAATCAATTATATAACAAATAAGCACCAACGTTTCTCGGACGTCTGCCTTTGTGGGCTTTTAGTTTGCCAGATCATGCAAGTTAATGGGATACTTGCATTAAAGGATGACCCATGATATGACACAAAATTTGGTTTTTCTAGGATGAACCGTTTTTCCAGTAAATTAAACGGCTTAGTAATAGAGTATTATTAATTTGGATAGTTTCTGAAAATAGGTGCTGCTCCATTTTGAAGTTATATCTTTTAACTTCCCATACCCTATTTTGCAATCAACATCAAAAATTGTTTCATAAGGTGCAAACCGACCTCTTTTAGGTAACCTTTACCGGGATCTTATGTAAGGAACTACGTGAATTCCGCATAAAATCATGATTTTTACTATTTTTTGGGATATCAAAGTTGTTATACAAGTATGTCCTCCAAATTTTACCTCAAAAGGCGTGGTCTTTTCGTGTGATGGTCAACCGTTTTTAATAAGGCTTTATTTTACACAATATCTGAAATAGGTATACGCAGAGGTATCAGAAAAAGCTACCTCCTGACTAGCAAAATGAAAATTTGATACCACGGGGAATAAGTTCAAGAAATATGGATGGGTTCTAAGACGCTGGACGCTATTCATCAGATCGTTGTCAAGATCGATTTTCGAAATAACATAAAGGATATGAAGGTGCACCCATACAATAACTGGCAAATTGAAAGCAGGTAAGCTAATCAACGGTGCTGTTTTCATCATCTCGCACTTACACTTACTGATTCCATAATTATGACCACCTTTTGTGGCGCTAAAGTTTAATTAACTGAACCGACTTATCAAAAAGATATTTCTTCATCTTCTGTATGAATATTGTTAAATTGTTAATTGAAATGTTAATTTGAAAATGAATGAATTAAAATAAAAATGAATAAATCCCGTCTCACCTGATCCCCATGAATCTTCAATGAGAATCATTTATGCAAATCATTGAAATATTCAGTAATAATTTTTTTAAGCACATTTACCATAAATATACAGTTAAGCTACGTATAGCATATAAACCACAGAAAACGACATGAAAGATATTTCTGGAAAAATGCTCTTAATTCGAATACACCCACGTAAACGAAAACGTCCAAATGTTCTACCTTCGACCTAGTAAAAATGAAGAACATTCACGACGCAGTACATCCAACCTCCTTCCATCCTTCCAATTTATCTTAAATATTACGAAGGCATGACGGGAGTACAGTCTGAAGGACGCGGGTACGATTCGAGATATGAACATGCTGCCATCACGACCACCAGTAGCGTTCAGCAGACAAAGCTACCAATTCATAGTGTATCCAACCTGGGCCTGCGCGCTGGCCAGTATTGAAGCCGGGGAATTGGTATCTGTTGCGTAGGTGCGACTTCCTTCCCTAACCTTTCCAATATATAATTCCTTGAAGATGAGAATATTTACTATTTCACAGAAGAATTCTGAACGAGGTAATGTGCTCCTTTCATTGGAGTAAATGGTATACGAGCGCTAGGTACCCTTTCATTCATCTTGCCGCAGGACTAACATGTCATCAAATCCACTTGTTTGCATCTTATCCGTTCCTCCATCTTCGGGGATAGTATGTTACCTTCCGCTATGAATAGGTAGTTCTGAGATATAAACTTTGTAGCAGCGTGTGTCGTACTATAACAGCGCTGAATTTGATTTACATAGAAGGATAGTTAACCTCTAATCTAGAGTTGGTTGGAAAATGCACTAAATCGTTGATAAAGAAAAAATTCAAAGTAAAATGCAAAACCTTAAAAGCAGGAAATCCTTTTTTATGGTAACGATGAGATTTTATGATTCTAAGCCCTAGAAAAGGATCAGAAATGACTCCATAACCTCCAAGTAAGGAAAAGAGGATAATACGACAACGGCTCGTAAAAAATGGAGCGTAGATGATGAAGAGTATTCATCGTGATGGCGCTTCTTATGTTAATTTAATTAATTTGACGTATCGTTACATTTATTCTGTTTCCCTTTTTAAGGTTTTGGGTAAAACAAAACCTTATTAAAATCGGTTTACTGTCTCTCTGTCTGTCCGCTTTTTTTGTCTTTGTTTTGTGAGGAGGTGGAAACCTTCAAAAGACACTGGTCCAAACACACCAGTGTGTGGGATTGCCCTGCGGAACCACCCTAAGGTACTTCACAGACGGAGTCAGCTCATTCTAGCTTAATCACCTTTCTGCTATACGCGGGGTACTTGACCACGTTTTTCTCCTCTCCTCTGCCTTTCGCAGTTTATTTTGCATAGATGCGATTATGGAGTTGACCGCATCCCAATTCTCTCGTTGTGCTACCATTTTCGGCATCAGATTTTCTGGTACCAGCATCTCTCCTGGAGTATCCTCTAGGTTCCCCAGAAACCCCCAGAAATTCATTTTTGACTGATTTTTCCTTTAATGAAACTGTGCTTCAGTTTCGTCATCATCACAGTTAACGCTGTGCAAGTGATAAGCTTCCAGCAGCGAGACGAGCACAAAGCTAAACACAGGCTTCCATAACGGCCGATATTCCAACCCAGGACACCAAGGCTAGTGGCTCACGCTTGGCCAACTCAATCATCGCGCCATCATCGCAAGTGTAGGGCAGTAGGTAAGGTAATGATCAGAGTTAACACTTGAAGAAATCGGAAAAAAATCCTAAATTTGGAGTTGTTCCTTTAGTTTGCTCCAAATCTGATATCTGATGAAAGTAACTATTTCACTCGATATTTTAAATTGGGTTCTAATAAAATTTACTATCTGGACTACTTTTTATACTTTTCGGAAGAAAATAAGAAATGCATGGACGCTGATGATGATCTTCACAATCAACTGAAGAACGTTATCATAAATACAGTTACAAATATATTTAGCCCCAGCCGCAAAAGGAGTCGAAACGGCTGGGTCGACGATCAATGCGAGCTAACAATGGAACGGATGAATGCCGCATACCAAGTAATGTTGCATCCTCAAAGGACGCGGGCACACGCGGAGACTTACTACGAACTCCGGCGAGCGGAGAAGCGACTTCACAGACGGCAAAAGCCTCGGAGAACCAACAGGTCCGCAGACTCGAAAAGTACAGAGAGCAACCGCACCAGAGGCGCAAGTTTCACCAATAAGTCAGCACCAAACCTTACACACCTCGATGCTCATTCTGCCGAGATAAAGATAGAAATCTGATTTCCGTCAGAATGGGCACATTGGAGCGATGGGTTGAGACTTTGGTGAACCGCTGCTGCGAGCTGGAGATCCTTCCAACTGAGGGCGACGACAAATCCTGCCACCACAAAGTATAGAAGAAACAGTCCGTGCAAATCGGCTCAAAAATCATAAGTCGCCAGGAGCCCATGGAATTACAGCCGAATTGGTTAAATATGGAGACTACCAACAACACCAAGTGGTTCATCAACTTGTGCTCAAGATGTAGGACAGCGAAGTAATGCTTGACGACTGGCAAAGAGGCATTATCTGTCCCATACATAAAAAGGGAGATTTCAGGCAGTGTAGCAATATTAGGGACATGACGTTGCTGAGTACCATCGATAAGATATTCTCCGTTATTTATAGGTCGGATAGCCCATATCCCCATTCAACATCAGTAACGGTCTAAGGCAAGGGGATGACCTATCATACGTCCTCTTTAACCTGGCCATGGAGAAAGTGATTCGCGGTGGAGACGCAAATGCGAGAGCCACCGTCCTCCTTAAGTCCACCCAACTACTGGCCTAGACTGACGATATGGGGGGGGGGGGGGGAGAACAACCCGAGGTGTACAGTCTACCTTCATCCAGATTGAGCAGGCACCGCGAGATCTCGGACTGCACATTGATGAAGGCATGACAAAATACATGGTGGCAATGCCAGCGCCAAAAACTGAAGAATGAATAACATCGAATCGCGCTGGTCAAATGAAAACAATAAAGATTGGACACCTTTCATAATTTCTCCTATCTAGGGTTGGAAGGCACAAACGAGAATGAAATCCGTCCACAGTTGTTGGTAGCCAACAGAGCCTATTTCAGCTTATAAAAACTGGTTCGCTCGAAGCGACGCACCATAGGATCAGCTCTTACGGTGCAAGACTATGATTTTGCCAGTCCTCATGCATTCCTTGAAATCCTGGGGGTCCACCCTCTACACATGGATGGACAAAATCTATGAGCGATACTACGACCATCAGGTTGTGGTTAAAATCCGTCTCAATAAGTTGCAGTGGGCGGGTCACTTAATCCGTATGGAGGAGGATAATCCTCCCCGAAAAGTTTATAAGGACATTATCTATGGTAGAAAAAGAAGACGAGGCAGACCCTGCCTGAAATGGAACGATGGCGTAGACCAGAGCGCCAGATAGCTTTTAGGGATATCGAATTGATGGACTTCGTCGCAAAACCGGGATGTCTGGAGTTCCTTATTAAGGCAGGCCTAGACCGGATACCGATTGTTGCACCGTTGATGATGATGATGCTTCGTCAGGTGGCCGAGGTTAAACTTTGCAAGTTGGATTCTTAACATCAATCCTTTCTTAATTCATTTGGGAGTGCAACGAAAAGCAGTTTACGACTTATTTAAGCTTGATACCATTAGCGCGTAAAAAGGCGGCCAATGACACAGTCATGCGTCCACCTGAGATTCTCTAGGAAAACAACAGTTGACTACGATGCTTGTTGATCATATGGTTTCCAAAAACATACTCTTTCGTAACTATCAGTCGACTCTTAAGAGTGGATTAAGTTGAAGGTGTATTTTCGTAAAACCCGTTTATGAAACTGGCATGACCCCTCAGAAAAATTAATTAAACAAAAAAGAAAATTTGGTTACCATTGGAGCTGGAGTTCCCCCGAATCTAATAACCATGAAGGGAGGTTGAGAGCGCCAAGTACAAATCCAAAACGAGTAGACTCATAGCTTCGAATTTTGTCATTTTTGCCCTGAATTTATCTTCAATGAATTGTTACCTTTCCGGTGAGTTCATCTGCAACTTTGTAGTGACGCTTTTTCTTTTAAATATATCGCATAGGAGCCTTACCTGAAAATAAAAGAGCAATACTATAATGAAAATGCCATGTCAATATTTCAACAAAAATTAAGTAAAATAAGTTCCCTCATTGTTACTTTAGCTATAGATATATTCAATTACAAATCAACAATTTGATCTCCTCCTTACTGAGCACAAATATCATAATAGACTAAATAATTTGAGAACCCCTCATGAAAGCCGAAATTACATGACCAGCGCTTTTTTTGACACCATACTGGTTTACTTTAAATACTGACTTAACGTTTTCAGTCCAAACCAAACCTCCCCATTTGGGCCCATGCTACAGATAAGAAGGAAGAGCAACTATTGTTAGAAAGCACAGTCGTTAGCATACCTCAATACCGTAATAAAACACTGGCCGATTGGCAAATTTACAAGAAAGCCAATCGGTAAGTAAAGAAAGTGATCGCTGTTACCCGAGCGATTCACTACTTATATATATATTATATCCTTATAATAAATTTGACGGCGGGACGTCATTTCTGTTGCGCTAAGGACAAGAATGGGACTTTGCTTACCAATCGACTATTAGTGACAGGACGCAACCCTGGCGAACTCGCTTTCAATCTTAAAATCCTCCGACATTTTACCTCGGTGCAACACATGACACTTTGTGCGATCATATGTCGCTCTGATAATAGCTATTAGTTTCACTGTAATGCCTCCCTCCGCCCCCCGGGTAGAGCACTCCAAATACACTTCCTATTTACGGTGCCGAATACTTTCAAGAAATCGATGAAGGGAAGGTGCAACGAAGATCTAAACTCAGCGCACAATTCTAAAATGATCCGTAGGAAGTTGAGGGTCAATGCAAGAGAATCGGAAGCGGAAACCAAACTGCTCTCCATCGAAGCTGTCGAGGTTTTCTTTGATGCATTCCAGGATTAATTTAGTTATTATTTTTGCGACAGCAAAGAGCACGCGCATACCTTTGCAATTGTCACACTCAAAGCGGATCCCCCTTTTCTTGATGATCATCCCATCTTCCATTTAATCATCAATGATGAACGAAATTTTGCAGTTAAAAGTCTTCAAGAAACCGGCTCTCAGGTCAAGAGATCGCGCCTTGTGCTAGAAATGAGAAGCAATCCGACACCGCTTGGCTTTCCAGAGTACAAAAGCACTTTGTCGCAAGAGAAAGAGGACTGCTCTCCAGGGTCCCATTTTCTTACTTCACTTCGAAATGTCCAGCTTGTATCGATAGAATTCCCGCTCAACTTGGCAACCATTATCGAGGAGCGTGGGCATATTTCTAAAAGCAATCATAGTCCGAATTCAATAGCCAAGATCGTTGTCGCGGGCTCAGTCCATATCCAAGGTGTTGTTGACGCTTCGGAAGCAGGAAAGTTTCAAAATTTCCAGGTTGCTAGCCCACAAATTTCTATCGCTTTTAGTCGTCTCTTACGACAAGCAGGGAAAATTTTGAGTGTACTCTTAAGTCCCAACTCACAGGGCAGCACGTAAACACCGACAAAACCAAGCTTCTCAGTCTGATAAGTCAACGCACTCTCCCTACCTGCATTAACGGGCAGGGAATCGAAAGTGCCGATCAATTTGTATATCTGGGAAGCGTGGTTTCTGTGGCCGACACCGAACTGGATGTTGCCCGACACATTAACAGCTCTAGGTGCGCTTTCTCTGCCCTGTCTAAAATCTGGAAATGCAGTTATCTCAGCACCAAGGTTAAATTCAGACTGTTCTGTGCTAGTGTTTTTTTGTGTTGCAATATGGGAGTAGCACATGGAAAGTGAATTCCACTGTTACTCAAATGCTCCAAGCCTTCGTGAGCACCCGATTGAAGGGCATTTCGAACAATTGTGAACGAATACTATGGGTTACTACCCCCTACCCCAGAAAACTAGGCGATAGGTAGAATATTGGTTAATTTAATTTTTGCTCGCGTCACCGAATCAAAGAGATTAGTTGAGAGGGAAAAGAATAGACCTGAATGGGGGTATCAAGAAATGTCAATCTAGCTACCTCCGCAACGGAAAGGAATGCCGTAAGTAGCGTATTCAGAGAGAAGAGTGCGGGAAGAGAGTGCATTCACAGTTGTGGTAAAATGGCTTGAAATGAAGATCGATATCCGATCGAGCATTCAGACTGGTCCATCAGGCTGGTGAAGCAGTCCAGGGATGCGTTGAACTGCCTGGGCGGCACGCTCAAAGTCATCCTCCCTCCTAATTTGCCGCTCATATTAACATGGAAGTTAATACGTGGATTGATGGTCTGGCTAGGAAGGGCTTTACTGCCGGCAGTCCCCCGGTGGGCAACTATCAGAAGCTAAATCTACTGCCACTATTTATCAACCAGCAGACTCGATAGCAGGAGCTTTAATCCCAAATGCACACAAAAACGTACAGAAAAGCGGAGGTCCCCGCAGAACACTGACCTATAGAGGACTATGCCGCCAGACTAAGCATACCCTACAATTTGCATTACCAAAGCTGCGGAGAGGATAGAGAAGTTCTCGGATACTTCTTTTGTGATTCCCCATATCTAGTTCGAGCCAAGCTACGGACAATAAGTAAACGATTCTTAGAGGACCTCCGAAAGATCTCGAGTTGAAGGGGGGAGAGCTGCTCCTCCTCCTCCTTCGTGAATGCTCAAGATCTGAGCGGCTGGACTATGCTCCCTTGGTGTTACTATAGCAGTTGTGGTCTTTGAAGTGTGTGGCATGAAAAACGGCGCACCACAACGCCAATCGGGCTAATCGAAACGTCCACTGATACTTTTGATGGAAATCCCCCAGGCGTAACGATACGACTTGCTCCTTCTTTCTTACGATCTCAAATACGAATTATACCATTCCTTTCCTAACTTCTGAATATTAGTCCCTTCTCCATTAAAATGCAACTGCACCATCTCAAGGTCAACCGATTACTTGTATCTTCCCAAATTCACTCCTCTAGAATCAGCTGAATATCGGTTCAAGTTTCACAATCTTCCGCCAATTTTTTCGGCTCAGATCTTCATCTCAACAACAAAATCATTCTTGAATTTTTCCCTATTTTGTATGCATCGAACTGGCCTCATAATATCAGCTAAATTTTTCCCTAAATAAACTTACGTTCGCATGTATTTCGTTTGAGCCAGAAACAAACGTTAGGAATGCATTTTATAATATGCAGCATGTGCAGGCCTATGTGAAAGCAACAACAGGAAGGTTAATGATTATTTTCGGAATATTGGAAAATTGCTATGTTATATATTTAAATGGTTTTTAGGGGTTTAGGGGAAGTTAATATACGATTGGGTTTTGTAAATCAAGTTGTGAAAAATAGAATAAAAATAATGTGTGTCGTGAATGTCGGGATAGGAAATAGGAAATTAGAAGGAGTGTATTGAAGACGCTAAGAGGTGGTAAAACGTGGAAAAATGCTGCATATTAGTAAATGCACATTCTCTTCAGTTTGTCACCGAAACGGGATGTTGCATATACCGCGAAACAGCGGAGACTAAAAGATTCCGATTACAAAGCCACATGAGCGTTTGTATCTGTGGTGCTGGAACCTTATAACTGAGTATATCTTGATAAATATTTGAGATATGGCGCTACTTTTCAGAAGATTTTCCAAGGAAGCTTCTTGGATGCTTACACTTTCATAATACCTATACATGGGAGGAAAGTGAAGGAATTCGCAATACCTAAAACCTAACCATGGTGTAGACCAGAGTATATTTCTATTTGGGAATTAGGGCTTTTAGCCTACATTCCTCTTTAATAATCCTGTTTTATGCCTTGGACATAATTATCAAAGCCCATTTTCAATTAACCAGTTCCATAATCCCTTCATTTTTACTTCCGTTCCAGCAAACCCTCTTCGAATATTCAATGATAAAATAGCCAACATCCTATCAAATAGTCCTACGAGACTAGTAACTTTGATGATGAGAAAATGAATCTCACAGGAATCTTTTTCGACGTCGTAGAATATAAAATCAGCAAATAGACGACGCATTCACTTCAGCAAAGGATACACTCGTAGCGTCGAATTTCTCCTACACCATTCTGACACGGGGCCTACAACCATTGCAATGACGTCATAGCTAGGATGTGATGTAGCATGTTAGAGAATAATTTTGGACTCTGGCATGAGGTTTTTCTGTCCGCCTATTCAGTGTACCGTCATTTTCAAATGATGCGGAGAGAGGCTATGAGAAAATTTTCTCAAGTGGAGCGAATACAAACAAAGGGAGGATGGGGCGGGGAGTCAGTGTGCTGGAAACAAAGGAAAGTGAGAAAGAATGCTAGGGAGGCAAAGTAACGCTCCAACCCAGATGTTCTAGAAGGAACTTGGATAATGAATGCTAAAAATAGATGCAGAAATTAGTGAATGCAAACAAGAGTTTCAAGGCTCTTTTCAACACCGCTCACTTTGTCGACCAGTTTTTCAAGCTCAGATTTTTTTGGAACTTTCTGTCATTTTGTTTATTAAAAGCTGCATGGAAATTGAAAATGTCATTCTGACATTGAAAAATTTCATTTTTGAACTAAGTATTCTCCACGAAACTGCGTGGGATCCTTTTGAAAAAGAAATAGAGCCCAGGAAGCCAACAGTTCCTCATATGTCAACCATTTTCAAATCTTGTTGAGTTGTCAGTTACAAGTCAATATGTCAGCAGTGGTTTTAAGCGAAGAAGTATTGCTTGCATGGCGGAATTTTCAGCGTCAATTCGTTTTGGAAAATAATGAGGAAAACACCATGTGATACCACTCATGCTCTCTTTTTACTTGACACAGGACGAAGTAAGAACTTAGCATGTCAACAAGCCTGCAGCCTTTTTTAGGGTATTATGCCAATCTGCTTTAATGTTAAATTTGACAGAACTGAGAAAAAGTTTTTTACTCAAATATCTTTAACTCCTTTCAATTGTAGAAAACTGTTCAAGTGAAAATCTCCCTTGGATACTGTATCTTTACAGTATTGAATTAGCTAAAAGCGTACTATGGACCTAGACGAACCCATTCCAGAAGCATCAATTTCTGATCCCAATGCCTCCCATGCCAGGAGTCCCTATCAACAATCGTATCCCCACCACGCATGATGTGATTCACTTATATGCGGTTCGGTTGTGATAAGCGTCAGAGCATTTACCACCTCCCAATTCCATTCAATCCAACGATTTGAAAATTGGTCTTACTATCTTCACCCTTGCCCGCAATTTTCATGAAAGATTTAGCGCATTTAATGTGAGGTTTCAGCATCTAATGTAAGAAATAAAGCCCAGAGAAAAGCACATATCCAGTGATGCTGGTATGGTTGTGCCCATGTGCTTGCCTTTCGGCACCATAAATAACTTAGTGAAGCTGTTGTTTGATCTAAAAATAGCTGGGAAATGATTTGAGTGGGCCGCCGCCGCCATTGGAAGCTGATGTTTACAGTTGAACGAAGTAATTGAATGACTTGTGACGGGAAAGGAAAGGCAGTAGTAATCCCCCTTAATGGAATTCTTGAATAGATTTGCATGAAAAAGGATGAGGTTTCGTATCACTCGGTGTGGAGGGAATTGGGAATTTGAATTGAATGGTTTCGCCTGGGCACAGCATGTGATTAATGTTTGTGAAAAGAGTTAGCAGATATCCTTTGGGCTTCCTTGTGCAAATGTCACTACAACCTAGAAAAATTAGTGTCACTATGATCACCCGGTGTCCTCCCACATATGGGCATACGTACATACATGTTTGTTTGGAAGCTGACCAGGAAGATTTTTTGATTCACAATCAAACTCACCTTATTTTTTGTCCGCCTAATTCCAATTCCGGATTGGGGGGTGACAGCTCGAGACGAAGAAATGGATTAAATCAGGAAGAAATGATATTTTGCGAGGGAAGAAGGAGTTACTACGGCATTAACCCCCTACATATTTCCAAGATCTCCTCGTTTGAGATTTACAGTCATGAGAATAACCTTTAACAAATTGGATGCCACAACTTTTTTAATTGATATATCACCCATTTGAACATCACTCCTACATATTTACAGACACCCCCGTCGAATGGTTTTCTTCAATCTTTTCAGTTGTATGCATTTAGTCACGTAGGCACTTCATCGAAAGTGATGGTTTCTAATTTAATTGTCTGTTTCGCTTGGTAATTCTTTAAACAATTGCAAGGTGCGGATAAGGGTGGTAATTACAAAGCAGTAGTCTACTTCAAATATGAAAAAAGTGACTTCAGACATTCCAAAACATTTGAAAATTCAGATATACACATAAGGCTGTTGTGGTCTCATATGAGGCTGGGCCGTTAACCAAGCTCGGGGCCGAACTGCCGTCGGTATGCGGCAATGTGCTTCGGGGGGGGACTTTTCGGGTTTTCCACACTCTTTTTCAACCCTGCCCTATGTTTCTCTCTAGAAGTATCAAACTTTCCAACCGAGAAAATAAGGTGACCTTATAAAACCTTATAATAAGGTAGACCTGTCGTCTAACAAGCTCGAACAGACAGGGCAAAGTTACTGGATGGCAACGATTTCCGAACCAGGTCGACTCACAGCTCCCAATTAGTAGTCCCGGATGATCACCAGTCAACCTGGTGGTGCACTAACGTGAGCGGCGAGAACGATGACATCGAAGAGGCTTAGTGTCATGGCGGCCAAAAAGGAGAGACAACATCGAATTGGAGTTCGGAAAAAGGGTCCCGGGAAAACATGCAAAATTCTGAACTGCCGAACACCCCTTCGTCGAAAAAAGGGGTGGAGAACTAGGCCACAACACAAGCCATCTAACCGGAGATGATAGACCCCATCAGATAATTGTCGAGCTTGGGTCGAAGACCGTTACGAAGAGTACGTTCTGCGAGACAGTCCAAAGCGTTTTAGTCAGCAGCGGTTTCTAGCTTAGAATTCGTGTGAACCCTTGAAATAAGGGGTCTGGATTGTCTCGCTAACATGGAAGCGGCGGAAGAAGTAATTGACCAATGTCAGTTCCCCTAAAAGACAGTGGGCCAACCTCTCCATTGCGGTGAATTATTTGCACAAAATAGCGAAGAGCAGTTCCAATCCGTTGTTTTAAGTGCTGGGTATATGGACATATAGCAAGGGCTTGCAAAGGGTAGGGTAAAAGCATCACACTAGTATTACAAACCTGGGCAGAAATAACGACTTGTGAATCCGCAAAGTGCTGCGTTTTTTACAAGGACCGAGGTATGCAGAAAGAAGATGTGGCTCATGTTCCCGGCTATGGGCGATGCCAGGTCTTTAAAGACGAGGTACAGAAAGCAAAAAGCCAAACCTCATGATCCATATCCTGCAAGCAAACATGAAGTATCAGTGCAACCACTGGGACAGATGGTCAAGAAAAAGAAATTGACATGTTGCTTCTCAGCGAACAGTACCGAAATAGGAGGTCACCATCGTGGGTATGCCGATATAACTGGCACTACTGTCATCTGCGTGAGAAATACGTGCAATTGACATCGCTGGGGTTGGTTATTGGGAAATGATGTTTTCGGGCGTCTACCTCACACCGAAAGAACTATAACCGCTATTTCGAACAGGCTCGCCGCCTGGGCTAGACAAGTTCAGCGCACACTTCTTTGAGTAGATTCGTAACACCTCAGAAAAGGCTGCGGCTAGAATATTTGTGGTTTGTCGACAGATGTCTAATGTCGGAGGTCGTTTATCCTCTACGGTTCCGAGGCATGGGCTGACTTCCTCAGTAAGGAGATGTACTGCAAGCACCTAGCGTCTTTGGGGCGTTGTCAGTTTTGTTCACCTATCGTACGGTCTCGGAGCTGACAGGAATAGTGATAGCAAGAGTCATTCCGATTGCTCTCCATGCCGCCGAGCGGAGGTTTATATACCTCAAAAAAGGCCAGGGAATTAAGGAAGCTGTTGCTTGTGAAGAGAAAACGCGTGCTCTTTGCGCATGACAGAAATCTTGTAAAAATAATAGAGGGGTAGATGGACCGTGCACCTCATGAAAGACGTAAGGCCGTGGTTTAATTGAAAGCATGGTAAGGTTGACTATTACCTAATCTAACTGCTCAGCGGACATGGGTATTTTCAATCATACCTGCACATCTCACACAATCACGATGTTGGATGGTGGCTGCCATAACTTTTTCTTCGACAGAACCTGGGAGCGCCTGCATCATCGATTGAAGAGTATCCTGGGTCCCCGGACAGCATGATTGAGGCCGTGCTACAGAGCCAAGACACGTGGAGCCGAGTGGTACATTACACTCAAGGCATTCTTAAGGCTGGGTTAACTATTTTAGCCGATAGTCTTTCATAGACATGAGTCCCACACTTTATGCGTAAGTCCACTTCCCCTCCCTACCCAAAAAGTAATAAGGTAACCTTAGTAGTATTTTTCGGAAAATTAGAAAGTTGACCCTGAATGATCAGTGAAGCCTGTTCGCTCTGCTGCTCAAAAACGGAGTGCAGTTTGAGGCACATTTATCTTTATAACCTTGCAATTACCTGACTCGCTCCACCTCTCCAACATCTCTTTTTTGGATTTTTTAGCTATGTTTTATAAATTTGCTCTGCAGACACCGTTGCATCTTCCTCTAATAACGTTGGTTTTAAAAGCTCTCTGGTAATACCTCGTATGCGTTAGCCGCTGCACTTAGCAAACTGGTCAAACAGGAAGAATAAAGGTACAACTTTGAGATCATTGATAATTTCTAATATCTAGGGTCAAAAATCACAATCGATAACAGCAACGACGATGAAATCCGCGCATGGTTGTTGGCAGCCAACATAGCTTATTTCAGTTTACAAAAACTGTTCCGCTCGAAGCATCTCACCATAGGGTCAAAGCTCTTACTTTACAGGACAATGATATGTATTCCTCGGAGACTTGGGTTCTTAGCAAGAAAAACTGCGAACTCTTGACCGTGTTCGAGAGAAGAATCCTCCGAGGAATTTTTGGTCCCTTATATGAGACTGGACGATGTCGTAGCCTACATAACGACGAAATCTCTGAGCGACACCATGACCATCAGGTTGGGGATAAAATCCGGCTCAATAGGTTGCGGTGAGTGGGTCACTTAATTTGTATGGATGAGTCTGATTCAGCCCGAATAGTTAATAAGGGTAGTACCTATGATGGAAAAAGAAGACGAGGCAAACCCTGCCTGAGATGGAACGATGGCGTATGTCAGGACGCCAGGCAGCTTTTGGGGATATCAAATTGATGGACCTTTGCGCAAGCCGAGATGCCTGGAGTTCCTTATTAAAGCAGGCCTAAACCGGACACCGATTGTTGCGCCGTTGTGGATCATCAAAATTTGATTGAATGAAGGAAATTGCAAAAGTTTGTAAATTATCTCATTCTTTATATTCGCCGATCTGCCATTTTGTAGATCTAAAGATATTTAGATAAGCAAAGGTTCGGCGATTGAATAACCAAATATCCCTCTGAGGTATGCATCATAATTGCAGAGTACTTTGCGCCAACGGAGATGCCTGATATACTCGTAGATGGGAATGATGTTTCCTATGAGCGATTACACGTAGTCCAGGAGATATGTCTCAAAGATGACATTGTGATAGTGGTGAGTGATTTGAATGGCAAGGTGGATTCTGGCAAGACCTCAGACATGCGATGATGAAACTCCGTCATGGCGACCGTAACGATAATGGTGTGAGGTTAGTGGATTGTTGCATCTTCCACCGTACATAACAATAGACATCGGCACTGACATCGGCCTTAAAAGGGATTACCATCTGATAGTCGCTTGCTTTCGCTGGCGTGTTGCGTCCGCCGCTTCTCTCTACGTTGCAGAATTGTGACCTCCAAGTTTAAAATGAATCAACCGTTTATATTATGCAACTATTGTCCGACAATAAGAAGGCTATCTTACTGATCAATTATTTCAGAAGTGTATACTGCACCACGAAAGAACTTGCATGTGGTATCAAAGTGTAATTGGTCCCATGAACGACGTTAACGGTCAATGTCCACAACGACGAGCAGTTGAATAGATGGAGGGAAAACTTCACCACGGTGCTTAATTTTATAATATCTGAAAAAGCTCCTCCTCTTGTGGATGAAATGGCCTGCCACCATCACGTGTGTGCATAAACTTCTCTTCCAAATAGAAGAGGAATCATCTAGTCCATTAAGGCATTCAAATGAAGTGAAGTCGCTGGGCTTGACGGTCTCCCCGCAGAGGTATTCATCGCGGTACTTGCAGTTTCTGTAGATGTGCTACTTCACACAAGGTTAACAACTCTGGGAACCTGTGACCTTTCCCAGAGAATGACACTCGTTTTGAGTGTGACAATTGGAGGGGTATCCGCGTGTTCCGTGCCGTCGCAAAGATAATAGCTAAACTAATCCGACAAAGCTTTAAAGAACATCTCGAAAGGTTAAGCCCCAGAGAGCGGCCTGGTTTCCGTTCTGGGTCCTTTTGCATTGGCCACTTCAACACCCTGTTGCACCTGCTCTTGATCGATTGGGAGACGACTTTTGACAGTGTGAACAGGGAGTATAGTGTGTGTTGTGCTCAACCCTCCAGGGTATTCTGGAGGAACTAATAGCTATTATCAGGGCAATATATGATGGTGCAGGATGTCTCGTGCAATACTGAGGAAAAATCTTAGAGGAATTTGAGGTCGAAAGCGAAATCCCCCAGGAAGAGTGAAGAAGAAAGCAAGACAGCACATCACTTCATAAGCAACTGTCTGCCTTCCTCAGACTACGGATGAAAATACCTTAAAACTATCTTTTGCAGTGAAAATTATATTAGATATTATATTTTAAATTCGCAAAAGCCAGTGTCGCAGGCAGGAATCTATATAAATAGACTTTCCAAAGAATATTACAATGAACCTATTCAGGAAGTCTGAGTGTTCAATACTTCCCCCACCCTTTAGTCAACTTTATCAAACTTATTTCAAACAAATAAAATTATACAAGCAAAAAACCCAATACTTTCAACAATACTAAAAGTTTGGTGCACATCTTAATACAATTAGGTATTTAAGATTACATCAAAGTTATACTTTCGTTAGGCATTTATCGCCTGCTGAGAGACTCTAGAAAGGAGACTTTTGTAAAAAATAAAGTGACCTATCGGATGGAGGGGTGCAGAACGAAGACCTTAAGAAAATTAATTAATTTCCAAATTATAACAAAGGAAAGCAGCTTCACCTTCACTCTGAATCCGTGATTTCCACTTATAACCTTGACGGTGACAAATATCTTTTCATACTGTACGTACTTGGATAGAGATTATCTTAGTCTACTACTCGCTTTCTTCCACTTTGACTTTATAAACTAAAACTTTGTTCATGTCAAAAATGATAAATTTTGGCGTTCATTGTTTGTCCTGTCAAGTTGTCATATATGTACATAGGTGTCAAGTAGTGTCAGTGAAATTGAATAGATTTCAATAGGGTTGAAGGATATTACGCACTTCACGTAACGTCTCGTCCTTTCAATCTGTAAAGATATAACTAACAACAGAATGACACACATATTATCTCTGAAACGGAGGCGATTCATTTCAGATGACTGCTACCAAATTGCTCGTTACATCATAATTTTCTATTTCATGGACATTTAATTGACTGGTGAACTGAGTGAGATTTCTATGAAAGTATTCTCAGATTTCCCTAATATGAGAACAATGAGGGCGGACACCTACAATAATTTAGGTGGAAAATTACGTCCATTCTTGGCAGTCTTCTGCTGGAAGAAGTGTTTGATATTTTGTTAAGTTCGATTGGCATTGTACATACCACCGTTGTTATCACTGAGTCATAAATAGAAACAAATAATAGTGACACGTTTATAAATACACCGAATGTGTCCATATGGCACAACGGAATGTACGACGAATACTTCATTTATCCGATATTGCGTTGCGTACTTCCCCAAATGAAAATTTTCCTAGTATCATCTATGGGTGTACAACTTCCAATGTAGGGTAATAAGTAATAGTCATCAATTTGACCTTCAAGGGTGAATTTGAAAGGTCGTTGAGTCCTTATTCCTGTTAGCGCTCCCACCTCGATTTCAGATTTTCTCCGAAGTTCGATATTTCAAGAACAAGCTCGTCCAACTAGATTTATTAAAACAATCGAAATCAACCCATTTCTCAGCCGGAAAATTCAACCATATGTTTCCAATTTTAAAAGAGTCGACTCTACGGGAAGAAAAACGTTTTCAGATGCAGAGACAGACCCACAAAAAGCTTGCAATGGCAAAAAAGTTAATTCCCAAGCGACCTCATTCATTCTTTTCTCCTGCTCTCTGGATTTGGCGACAAGCTGATAACCTCACCCCGGGAAAGCAGATCTGACACGATTTGTTTTCTTCTTTGATGTCTCGACTTCTGCTTGCCATATGGCAGCGATTTTCCGACCTTCCTGTCGGTTTTCTCAAGTGGAAAAATTGATTTCCATTCCTCCCATTGCGTCTTAAATTCCCGTGTCAGATGGAAATCTCTTGTCAATAACAGTTGACAGGAAAACAGGTGAAAAACTTTTCATTAATAAAAGCTACCATAGCAATCAGTTTTCACTTCCTACGGCCTTGCGCATCCACCCGGTTCCGTCGTGAAGTTGCCGAGGAGGGGTGGGTGGAAATGATAGGGAAGGCAAACGCCAAGTGGGGTGGAGAGTACCAGAAACAAAAATCGGAAGTGAAGGGATGCCGAGCAAGGGTAGTATCGGAGAAACAAGAGGGCAAAAGAGAAGCAAGTGAAGAATGGTACATTGGGAGGTTTCTGGAGAATGCTAAAGAGAAAGGTTCAACATTTGCATGTGCGGGATAATCGAGAGTGCCGGAGAAGGAAGTAAGTCGTAATACAATTCAGCCCTTGCTTTCTTGCTCCGTACCTTCGACCCTGGCGAACGCTCTGCACTCTCCCACGCAATTCATGAATTACTCGACGACCGGATTCTATCCATGAATGAATGACGTAAGCAAAGTTATGGCTGGCTGTCTAGAAATGTTTACAGAAGCCCCAGTAATGCAAGAAGTATCTCAATGGTGGTGTTGATGACGTAGCTTCGGTGAAAGCTCTCGCTGGGAATGGGGAAATAGTTTGCAGATTGTACGTATACGCTATCAGAGCTCTAATGGGATTTGCAGTTTTTCCGCTTTTTCGTATGTACAAGAATAAGCCGCTATAGATGCCTAAATACGTCCTGTCTACAGATATAGGGACATATATATGTACAGGCGTACATGTATCCATCGTCGTACATATTCAATGAAAAATGGTCTATTGTAGTTTGGGGTACAATCGCCACTTGTATAGGGACCTCGTTTGCCCTCGTTTTGCACTTGGTATCTGCTATTAATGACGTCTTTTTTTTAGGGCTTTGCGACGTATTTCCCTCGCCGCTCGCCATAATCGATTTTCGCCATCTGAAGCCTTATATACAAGCATATATTTCGAAATTTGTGGCTATACAACTTGTTACACACAAGGGGAAATACACGAAGCGGAAATAATATCTGAACTGGGAAGATAAGACGATTTGTCGGCAAGAAAAAAAACTAATAATTCAGCAGTTTTCCATTTAAAATTGAACAGAGCTTATTAGATTTGGGCAGTAATTGGCGCATTGATCGCTATGAGAATATTGAGTATTCTTTTTTCTCGTCGTTCACCACGACCAATATTGGGAGTGGGTCCTTCTCAAGATACCCAGTACAGTTCAGTGGAATGATGTATAGAAAGGAAAGAATAAAAGAAGTGAAGAATTCAAAACACATCAGGCATGTTCGCATTTATTCTCCTATGACAGTATTGATAGATTGACCACGCGAGTCTGAACACTTTTACCTAAAACCACATGATAATGATTTCAGGAAACTGTTCCTTTCATGTGCCTTCGGGAGGAAAGCTTTGATGACCAGTATGAGAAAGGCTATCCTACAAATCCTACAAATAATGAATACACTTTGGAAACCTTTGCGCTACCAATTCAATGTATATGATGCCATATTCTATAGCATAACTCATAGCGAATGTTCATCTTCTTCACTATTTCTCTGAGCATGTGGCACGAATTCGTTTTTAAACACTCAGCCCTAATTGAAGGAAATTTGGTAATGCGAAATTCCACATTAATAACTAATATACATATATATTTACTGGCTAGTATATTTGGAAGAAAACCTTACTTTGAACACTAAGTGGATTAATTGCGGCCCTGAAAACTCTAATTTCCTTCCTCAACCTTAGGCAGAATGGCAGCTTCACCCTACAACCAGAGATCACTTTGAGGTCCACGAAGAATTGTTTACCTAGTGTCCGTAACTCCGTCCTAGCTAGAGCTACGCATTTGCGTGTCGTACCTTCGAAAGTGCTGATTGTAAGTACCCTCAATCTTGCCTTCGGGAAGCAGGCTGCGCCTACCTAGAGACTATAAAAAGTACAGCCTCGTCTGACCAGTCCGACAGCCCGCTCATTACGCTTTATAATCCGATGACCGAAAACTCAGAAGAAAGTGACTTTCGCTTCCTGTCCGGATTGTTCAGAGCATCTCTGCAATACCCTACTAGGCAGGATGATGTCGCCACTGAGTACAGAGTCTTCAAGGCCGCTTGGCTATCGATCAGAATGCCTACGTTACGCTTGGGGTTCAAATCATATCCCAGTCATCAACAGGCATCCAGTATCACCAGTACGGACCGTACAATTTGGCTACACTGTGCGTATCCGAAAATACTCCCGCACCAACTCCATAGAAAATCTTTGATCGGTCAGTAAATATTACTGTACCTACCGTAATACAATCCTGGTTTTTCACTCTGCCCTGCTTGGGAAGGCTACAGTAGGAGAAAGCTCGAGTTGGCAGTGGCAGAGTCCGTTGGGAATACTCAGAGTTCCGCAGTTACTTCGTCTAAGATGTTACTATAACCATAGAGCTTGGCTGCCTAGCATCCAGACTCATGGAGTCTGATAGCACTGCATGATACAGCGTATTTAATATGGTGGTCAAGGAAGGAAGCTGAAACACATTCACCGGGCACAACTGCAGAGGCCCAGTGGCGCCTGCACATACGGTTCTTTTGATCATATTAAGCTTTGTTCTGTTGTTTTGTTATTTATTGATGGGTGGGATGAGTCGAACCGCAGCTGTTTACATCTGAAGAAGCATCCCTGACAGGAGATCTAATTTCGTTGCGAAGGTCATCTTGCAGACGTAGAAGCTGTGCAGGCTTTCTTTACTTTCAGTTTCATGTTTACCCTCCCACCCTCATATTTTACATTGAAGGAAAGTGCCAATCTTCGTCCATTTATCGGGAGGTGTGACTCGGAAACCCTGGTGGTAAATAACATCAGCTCTGTTTTGGTTGGAATTATGCGGAGTCCGCATCTTGCAACTCTCTGGAATACCTTTATCAACGCGCGCTCCTTTTCTCTACTCAGAATGGAGAGAAACATCTGTCACACTAATATTACCGTCAGTTGTCGGTATGCGCCACCACTTTTGCTCGTTCCTGTGCAGCTTCCGTAGAATTTCATCCATTACTATCAATCGGCACCGGAGAGATGCCGTCGCTTTGGGGCGTCCTGCTCAGAACTCTGGTATTTAACCAGGCTACATTCTACATCAGAAAAGCAGGTAACCTATGTTGTTTGTATTGCAACGACTGCTCAAGCGTGCTCGTGGAGATTGGCTTCTATGTCTTCTTTGTCCTTAAGTGAATGTTCAGAGCCACTTCTGTAAATCTCTACAAGCAACGACATAACCCGTTCGCATTATCCTGACTGGACTCAGAAATTTAAATGCGGAGGAGCTGTTTATAGAACAGCTGATTTCATCCTCAGTGGTAGCCAAATTGATAATCTTACAAGACGGGGGACGCATAACATTCAAACGGGGTTCTGATCCGCAATCCTCCACGCGGGCCGAAAAATGTGAATCATGTTTCCCTACATAATTGAAGATCTCGTATATGGTGACTAAATTTCAATACAAATTCCGTTATATACGAGGAATAGAAATTAGTTCAAACTACTATTCCACCGCTTGACGAAACCATCGAATGAGCATTCGGAGAAACGTCTAACCCAGCAACTCAACCCGAAGAGAGAACAGAGATGGTAGAAATACCAGCCTGGTTTCTGGCAGAATTAAGATAAGATTGGGAGTGTTGGGAGTGTTGACTGAAACTTGATTTGGTTTATGAAGTTAAATACAGCGCTAGGTTGATTACCTCCTGAGGGTATAAGAGTGTCTTCGTCAGCTCATTCCCATTATGACGCCAAAATTCTACAATGCATCAGGAGTAAACAATCAGTGTAAGTCTGGCTAGCTATAAGTTGGTTAACAAAAGTAAAATCCGCACCAAATTTTTCAGTTTCATACTCCACATTATCGTTTATACTTTCTAATAACTTTGACAGTTGGGATGATCGCAACGAGTGTCCAATAAAATCGAAAATATTGCGGAATTTGACTATACAGATACACTAAAAGCTAAATTCATCTCTAAGTGAGTCTCTGTTGACACGCACTTGTGTGCCCCTGTCTGCTTAGGGGTGGTGAGACGGACCAGCTGTTATAAGCTCATAACAAAGACAGAGCTATTTCAAAATATGAAAGAAGAAAGGGGGTCACCCTGAACCTAAATACACCTAAACTTAGCTCCTGTGCCAATCAAGCTCGGCAATACGAGTCGGAATTTTGATAACTTCTAGATCTATAGTCATTTTTTATACTAACTGAAAACTCACTACCCAATGCATGATGGGCGGATAAATCAATGGGCGGATCTATCAAACTACCTCTGATATTTGGAAGCAGTGGCTTTTGGGATCCCCTACCGAACCTCAACATTGCACGCATAACATTTTAGCAGATGCCCATTTTTTGGCTATATACTTCTTGAGTCCTTATGAAGTTGCAGTGGAAAGCATTTATTAACGCTATATTTCTTTCCTAATCATAAAATTATAAACGAAATTTCGTTTTCAATGAGGTTATTAACTATTTCGTCGAATCCTTAATTATAGTAAGATTTACACCAAACTTTTCTGTCCCTCCCTGTATATTATGGTCCATATTACTGAGCAATTCTGTAGTTATAGGATTAACTTAGGGAGGGTTTTCAATAAGTTTACAAAATATAATAATATCCCATTATTAGCGAGTATCAGGAATAGGGGACCAGAAATTGTTTTTCTTTCTAGGCGATGTCCAGATCTATTGATACCAGGGGATAGCATGAAAACGAGGTTTCATTTCGATAAGAAGTTTGGAACACGTTGGAGCAACAGGGCAAACTGGGAAAGCGTGGAAGCAACCTACGACTTAAATCAGCAGCACTGACGGATCCCCCACAGCAAAAAGAACGGGAACTGGGATCATTGATCAAAAGAAACCAATAAGTTCTAGGCCACATTGATTGAGAAAGTTAGGAGGCAACGGACGAGCTGGCCAGGAAACGAGCAGAAACGCCGCTAAACGGATCAGATATCTTCTGTGAAATCGGAAATGGGTTCATAGCTGCAATATTGAAAAGCGAAGAGGAACGGCTGAGGGAACTACACTGGGTGAACCTCCCAGGAATGAAACAGTCCAGGGTGCTAGAGCGCTCGAAAGATTGTTTGAAGCTCAGAAAGTAGAACTTCCGGATCATAGTATAAAGCAATACTCACTGGTCGCTGCAGGCTAAATTATCCATTTTCAGATCTTTTATTTTATTCCTAATATGACGGCATTTGGTAAAAAAACATTACATCCCCATTTTACACAAAGAGTAGGGTTCAAAGTTTCAAAATTTTGAATAAAGTACGTGTGAGAGATAAGCAGGCAGACGATTTTAAAGGGTTTTTTTTTACGAAACCTTAGGAGTGTGCTTTTTGTTAGAGATGCGCATCTTAGTAACAAATATGATATCACATTACTTTTTGAAAAAAGTGATATTACAATGTTTTATTACCTTAAACCGAGATGTGATCATAGGAGGAAGATCAACATATATGCAAAATAGGGGTGCACATTTTTCCAGCGAGTAAAGCCATATAAGGTATCGAATGAAAAGTTTTCCAACCACTGTGATTTGGATGATGTCCAAAATTCAGTCCTGAGTATCCAGAGACGACCAAGAGGGGAGAACTATTTAAAAAACCTACAACAAAACGATGGAATGCACCGTGTAGGTCCTCCCACAAACATTGGAGCTAGACTGAAATGTTCCATTGACACTCGCTTACATGCCTTCTTTGCTAGTCAAGCTTGGAATGTGGAAGGACCCATTCAAAACTTTATTCCTTCACGTGTCATTCTATAAAACTTCCTTCCTACGTCTTTAACAACAGCAAGAGTTCGCAATGGCGACTGAAAACTCAAACAAACGTTGCGGTATTGCGCGAACCTGACGGAAGGTAACACGCGAGCTAAACTTCATCATCATCATCATCAACGGCGCAACAACCGGTATCTGGTCTAGGCCTGCCTTAATAAGGAACTCCAGACATCCCGGTTTTGCGCCAAGGTCCACCAATTCAATATCCCCAAAAGCTGTCTGGCGTCCTGCCCTACGCCATCGCTCGATCTTAGGCAGGTCCTACCTCATTTTCTTTTTCTACCATAGATATTGCCCTTATAGACATTCCGGGCTGGATCATCCTCATCCATACGGATTAAGTGACGCGAGCTAAACTTGGAAATTAAATAATGGCTCGACCACGCGCTTGGAGGCGTAACCTCCAGACCCGAATGCCGCAATCGAGCGGAAAGATCCTCAATTTATGCCCCATTTACCTTAGATGTCCATAGACCAACCATAAAATTGGAGGATGCGATGCCCTTTGTTTATCATGAATTTTGCGGGTTAGAGAGGAAGTTTTTGGAATAGCACTCCCCTCTTGGTCATTTCCGGCCACTCAGGATAGACACCTACTGAAGTATCGCGCATATTCAAAGCATCTACACTAATCGTTATGTATTGAGCCATCGTGTTCTTTCATAAAAAACTCACAAAACCTTTCATACCGGAGACGCCAAGTTTCCTGTTTCTGACTTTCCGACATTACACACTTATCCCTACTTTTTGCTAGCGCTGCTAGCGAAGATAGGCCTTTGCATCCAAATCGATGGGAATGACCTAAATGACCCTGATTAAATAGAGTAAAATATGATATATTCAGAAGTTAGTTCGGCTAGTTCTTTCTATCATCATATATACATGTTTGTACTAAGATCCTTCTCCTTAATATTTTAGCCTAATTGTCCTGAATTAATTGGATTTACCCGTAGCAAAATTGTTCTCATTTATCTGAATCTAAAAAAAATATTTCTTAAACCAAACAAGATATTTTTAGTTTACAAAAAATGAGCAAAAGTAAATTTATACAGATTAGATTACGATGAATAAAAAACTATCTAGAAGTAAATGCTGCAACTGCAACCAAGCCAGCATTCGAAATCAAGCCACTCACACGACTTCTATCTTAGGTAATAGCTTGCAAACGAACAAGCGATTTTATAATTCAGAACTGGTTTTTCGCGATTTGCAGCTATACAAGATGCCAATTTACTGTTAAGGTCGTTGCAAATTTACCGTCGACATTTTTACATTAGTGTGCAACCCCTTTTTGCGCCTTTCGCATGTGCAAAAAGAAAATGCTAGTGAGAGATTAGAATGGATGGTTGCAGGGTGGAAGCAGCTGGTTGTGAAGGTGTTCGGATCAGGACCTTAGTTCTCGAAGATACAAATGGTAATTATAAGATTTTCATCTTAATTCAAATGACTTTGAAACAAAGTGTCGAGAACTGAGAACGTAAGAGTTAGAAACCTAAAGATATATATTTATCTGTGCTATTTCTCTTATTAACAAAACTTCCGTTTAGAGCGTCTGAATAAAGCTGAGTTGGCATAAATAGAAAATCCAAAAAAGTTTCCTTTTCCTAAGCACTGAGGAAGGCAAGCTAATGAAATTTGTTTTAGTAAAGTAAAAGGAAACGGTTTTGGATTTTCTATTTATACTATTTCTCTTAGATATTTACAGAACCAATGAATAATTTTATTAAGGAAGAGACACGTTTTACCTCAAAATTCAGGGCATTGCAACCTCAAGAGGTATCCATGATATCATATCGAAAATATAAGTTGACGGGTTTGAAGAGCCACTTAGCCAGAGCCAACAAAATCGTACGCCTTCGTTGCATGTGTGCTCCCTCCCCCTTCTCAGCGCAACATAGTGTGATGCGATTCACACCGTGCGTGTACTTCACAGTCCCAGCATCCCCACCAAATTTCATGTCAGTGAGCGCTATCGTTTCCGAGTAAATCGCGTATAGCAGAAGGGTGGGTAGACCAGCACATTGCCAGGTAGACAGACAAATAGTCACTAGAGGCTCATGTCCGGGCCAAAAGTAGAAGATTGCCCTACAATGTAAAGGCATTAGTGAAGTTACGACGACGAAGGATATTCGCAGGGTCCCAGAAAGGACTCAGGAAGGCGCTTGACTGCAGACAGTCGACCACTGTTAATTTGCCAGCTGAAGCATCGTTCAAAGTACTAGCAGTTGGTAAAATTAAACTAGTGCCGGCCCAAATGATAAGTGTCCACACAGCACCTAGAGGCGCTGGTGACTATGATAGATCGCAAGTAACTATAAAAAATGTGGAAGAGGAGGTCAAATATTCAACCTCAACTATGGTATTACCGCGCTGCTGAGGGACTACTCTATGAGAAAGTGGTCGAAGTAGTCATAATCAGTGACTCTTATCGCAACCACAATAGCGGGGCCTGTATCAAAGAAATTATGGAGGTTTCAGAAGTCGGACTCTTCAAAACAAAAATAAGGGCGACGCTAGCTCAATACGAAAAAATACTAGGCACCTTAGTTTCAGATCTGAGAAGTCGAAACCTCAAAATAATAGCGGGTGATTTTAAGCCGTTAGCTATGTATTGTGGCAGTCGAACTGCTAACACTAAAGGCCGTCATGCCTCCATCCGTCGTATGTTCAGATCTAAACTAGGCCGAAGTGATTTTTTTGTTGAGGATGGAGGGAGTCCCGATTCCGAATCTACTTGATGACGGACCCGCCCACTTGAAAATCAACTTGTTTCCGCTCTTTTGGTCCACAGACCCCTCTTTTGAGTTAAACACCGAAGTTTTTAAAAAAAAGGTTGACTTGTTGGTCAAACGAAGAAACTGCGAGCAATAAAGTATTGACAGCAATTAAGAAGAAGTTCAAACTTCGATGAGAAATAGGAAGCATACGGCGGACCTTCGAAGTAGTCTGACGTGGTCTAAGTTGCTGGGACATAACTTGAAATGCTTGGAGAATTTACCGCGGGAATAGATATAAACCTGCAGAGGTGTGCAGGGTTGTTATCAAGAAGTTTAAGGGCAAACTTTACAACTGACTTGCTCGTAGGTCTTTCTCCTAAATAGTTCCAGAGCTCGCTATTGAAAGGTGATCCGACTGGTATATCAGCATGTTTGAGGCATGCATGGTAGAAGGAGTTTTTACCAGGTAGAAGAGAAAGTTTTTAGTTTGCTTGCTGGAGTCCAATAAGTAACCAGAAGGGGCAATTTAGTGAAGATACTATAAAGGATTACTTAATATACATTTTTTAGCGTAAAGAATATGTATAAGGGCTATTGGAGCAACAGTTTGGTTTTCGCCAAACTCATTCTAGTCGTTATATAGAAGTTCATTGGGTAAAATGAGTGTCTCTAATTACTTGAGTAAGTTACCTCATGGAAACAACATTTTGGTATCGTGCGGGTGAGGAACCTAAGCAGTATATTGCCACGACAGGAATACCATATGGCCTAGTGTTAGGTTCCCTCATATGGAACATGATGTACATTGGGGTCCCCCCTTTCTCGTGCCGAAGAAGGCTATGATAGTTGGTGGACGATTTGGCTGTCGTTAGCGAAATAACCTGTAGATGTTCAAATACACGCTTACAATACAATGAGTCCTATTAAAAGACGGCAGCCTCCTCAATTATCAACCGTAGGAAATTATTCGTACATGGGAGCACATCATCACTTCAAAGTACTGGGGGTGATGATAGATGCGAAAATTAGCTTCAAGGGACACCTTGATTTTGTTTGTGAGATAGTAGCAGTATCAGCTGTGCCCAGCACCCCTTAGCTCCTCCAGTCTTGCATTTAGGGTTTCTTGTGCTGCATATTATTATTCGCCATCCAAACGTTTTATTTCTGGCTGAGAGGAATGGGAATTTGTGTATGTAATGAGTTTAAAATTGGATGTAAATTTTGCTATTGCCACGGTCGACACTAAATTTGAAGTTCAAGGTCTGGATCAACGAAAGTAAAATTAATAGGTCTGGGGCCGGTTGAGGAAGATGGACCGGTGAATGGATGGTCTCAACGAACCTGTTAAAAGCTACTGCCGGGAGAAGACACGTTGGAACTATTATAGGTATAGGCGCACGTCAACTTCTAGTAAATTCTTAGAAATGAGTAAATGAGTATTGTAAAGTAATCTAAAGTGACTATAGGGTTCAATCAAGAGGAGAAAAGTAGATCACTTAGTGAAAAAGGTGATGTGGATGTTGCTGCGCGGCGGACGAACCAAGCAAAGATGACTACGAAACATCATAGAAAACACCAAATTCGGTCAATTTTCATTTCCGACTTTTACAGTCAGGAATGTGAATTGATTAACCTACACCCGGGAATTGCTATTCCAATGCTTTCATTTGGGACTCCAATCGCAGGCCCGTAACTTTGACGTAACTTCACTTTGAAAGGAGTTGCTGAGCGCTTTACCGATGCTTGGAATGCTCATCGATACCTATTTTCAGGGAGATTGAAACGATGTTCCTTGAGGCAGACTTAGCATCTCCTCTAGACAGAAGTGTTTATTACTTTAAGTGGTTCAATTTCCTTTTTATACGAATTTTGATTTCGTTTAGTTATTTTTTATCCTCGTGACAACTTCTCATCAATTTCTTTCTTTTATCTATTTTATTTTATTATTTTTTTTTATTTTTTTGAATATACTAACTAATGTTTTGATTTGAGGACCTCTCTCCTCCTCTAAAGTCGCATAATCCACATTGATATGGTGCATCCTCCCAACTAATGGCCGGGGGATGTCAAGGCGGGGAGGTAACCAAAAAGCCGCACCTTTTCACACATTTAATTGAGAAAAGGCTTCGATTGAGAACGCGGTCCTTCGAGGATCTTCCCTTTCGATTGCCGCCTAGGAGTGCAGAGTTTACGCGTGGTCAAGCCATCGCCTTTTTATTTTATTTTTCATTTCCAGGTTTAGCTTGCGTGCTGATCTCATGTTAGGTTTGCGCGCTGTTCCTTATTTGGTTGTTTTTCAAGTTCACGTGCGGACTGACATCTGTTAAAAAAACGGACACGTTTTGTAAAACGACGCATGAAAGAGCGAAGTGTTCAAAGGTTCCCCGCAATCCTGAGACTAGCTAGTATAGAGGCAAGCGCATGTCGAAGGAACTGTTAGCTTCAGTTAACGAGCGTATCAGTGAATTTTGCCATTTCTTAACTTTGTCGCCTAACCAATAAGGAGGGCTTTCAACCAGCAATCAATCCCTTTATGTAATTACAAGCTACAACCAAAATGGTTCGCACTGCCCTACTGTACACATCATCGGTCTGGGGTACAACACTAGCGTGTGTAAACAGTCAGAGAAGAGTAAACACGACGAACCGCTCAGTGACGCTAAGGGCCTTCTGGTAAATGAACCGTACTTTCTGCACGAAAAGCGAAGAATGGATCATCCTGAAAAATAATACGATATATAGCATTTCCACTTATAGTTAACGACATTCCAGATGAAATTAACAATTTTTCAAATCAAATTAACGGTTTTCCACACCAAATTCACATATTTCCAAGCCAAACGCACAATTTCCCAAATGAATTAACTTTTTTCCAAATTAAATTAAGAATTTTCCAAATAGAATTAAATTATTCCATAAGCTAAAAAACTGTATATGGAAGTGAACTATACTCCCTCTGTTCACAAATAGTTGTTCCTTTAAATTACTTAATAATTTGATTTGTTAAAATGTTAATTTTGGTTGAAAAACCGTTAATATGATATAGAAAATTGTCAATTTTATCTTAAATATCGTTAACTTGAGGTGGGAATGCTGTAGATGATTCCCCATATTGAAGAGTGGATCCATCGTCGACACGCCAAAATCAATTACCAGCTGACACATTATCTGAGTGGACATGGTACTTAGAGGAATTATCTGTACGGATTCAGATTGGATGATTCCCTCCTCCGTTTTCAATGTGGTTGCACACCGGTATGTTCAAAGAAGAGGAGCTTGGAAGGTTCTCTGAAAAACAGCCTAAGTCGGCAGAACATTGTCGATGATATACTGAAGTCAGAGGAAGACTGATGCGTAGTGAACTTCATCTTAAGGAGAATCCAGGGAAAGGGAGAAGGAGAAAGGAGGGTTCACACACTCCTACAACCTGGCACAGCAATATCTTTTTAGGATTTCCTCATCTATCCATACGAGAAAAAAACAGGCAGATTAAAAACCGATAGTAAACCGAATTTAATAAGGTTAATAAGATGAATAGAATAGTAGTAGTAGAGGAATTTCGTACAGAATAAAGGTAGTTTCATAAACATTATAGGTAGAAGAATGAACATAGGGCATTTTTAGGAAACATCTAAAGAGGAGTTTATGAAGATTATATTTATACTAGATGGTAGGCCACTTAATGTGTTTTAGCCAATGTTTGGGCCGATATGCCGACTATTTCACGTCGAATGTTGGCTTTTCGTTGAGCTAGAGCCCTTGGATTGTGGATGTATACCTTGTATTTGAGATGGCCCCACAGAAAAAATTCGGGTGGCGTCAAATCTGGTGATCTCGGTGGTCATGGAAAATCACTATTTTTGGATATCAACCTTCCGGGGAACAATGGGTTCCAAAAATCGATTGCTCACCATTGATGGTAACAGAGGCTCCTTCGTCATTTTCGAAAAAGAACGGTACAATGACCTTTTCCGCACAAACACCGCACCACACAGTCGCTTTTTGATCGAAGAGAGGCTGTTGTTCAATTAATTGAGGATTTTTGGTAGCGTAGAAGTGACAGTTTTGCTTATTTACGCCTCCATTTAACTGAAAATGGGCCTCGTCTAACATGATGATTTTTCGCCAAAAGTTTGGTTCATTGCGAACAATTTCGACGGCCCATTTGGCATAATTAAGGCGTTTCGGATAGTCAGTTGGGTTTAATTTTTGTGCCAATTGAATTTTGTACGGAAACATTTTTAAATTGATACGAATTATGTGCCTGAGTTGTTGGGTTCTTGCAATGCCTAACTCCTGGGAACGGCGATAAGTCGATGTTCTCGGAGTCTTCTCAATACTGGCTCGTACGGCTTCAATATTTTCATCGGAACGTCTGGTACGTCGTCTGGATGCGTGACTGGTATTGCTGAGACTACCGTGGTTAATAAATTTTGCATATAAACGCTGCAAAGTGCTTTTAGATGGAGGACTTTCACTTTATTTTTTTTTTATGAAATGGACGTTCAGTAACCACAATTGAGAGCTTATTTTAAATGTAAAGCTGAATTATTTCAGCGCGTTGTTTTGGAGTGTACTGCTCCATGCTACGCAGTATGTCATTAGTCAATCTGACATTCCTGTCAAAAGTTACAGGGTTGCCAAATGGGCCCACATTGAATGGCCTACCCTGTATTTATTTCCATGAGAAGTGTTCGTTCCATTCTGTCTAGTTTAGGTGAAATACCATAGTAATATAAAGAATACATTTTTTGGCTAGACGTATCTGATCTGAAATTATTGCCAAGAAAACTAAGCTTTAAGGAGTCAATACAAACTCCCTCTAGTCAAACTATTGAGGTTGTCGAATCACATATAATTGTTTCCAATACAGCGGTATTAATTTTCTAAATTTAATTGTATATATAAATTTCGATTTATCCGGAGCCGAAAGAAAATAAATCGAATATTAGAGTTTGTATTTTTTTGTAAAATTATATTAAAACACCCTCAATGTTAAGGTTGGAAAAGGTTACTCTAGTATGGGTGTCTGTTCACCTACTATTCTATTTCGGCTAGAGGAAAAGTTCACATTCGAGACTCGATCTTTGATATTCAACAGTCTGCTATGAAATTCTTCGCTTCCTTACATTCTCTTCACATGTTCGGTTATGAATGTATTGGATATAACTCTAAGATACAAAGGAACTCAGGATTATACCGTTTTGATAGTGAAATGTCTCGCATAGGCAATAATATGAATCCGCGGCCTCTGATCTCTGGTCATCCTCTCATGTCTTCGATTTTATCCTTATCGCAGCATATTAACAGTCATAGTCTGCGTCCATCCCCGATGCAGCCAACATATTAATTATGGGCCGGTTCTGGTAACAACCACGTTGTGGACTTAACCGGCTGCCGTCATATCATTAATTATTATTATGTACCTACGTACACCTTGCGTTATCTAAATATTCTCAATATGTCCGCAATTGAGACCAACTTTTTGCGAATAACGCGTACAAGGAATAAATTGTAAGAGCCGCATAGCTTGTTAGGCGTTTCGCTACTCACATTTCGTAAGCCAGTCACGTAGCAGCAATTTACTCACAATTTTATTTATAAATGATAACTATTTGAATGGTTATTAACATATGTAAAATATAAATCTTGTACGGTGAAGAGACTTGGCGTACTGGAAAAGTTATGCCAGTGTTAAACGGTCACTTGAAGAACAATATCAAATTTGTCATAATATTAATAGGAATATAATAATGAATGAAAAATTGCTGTAATTTACCGGGGATTCCTGTTATTCTGAAGTAAACAAATTATGTACTAATTTTAAGCACTTCGCAGTGGGGATTATAAAGTTGATGGCATTTTAATATGTTAAAACATACATACATTGGCTAAAGGTTAATTTCCTTGAATAGACAGAATATAGCTTGTTTTGATTACTTCAAACATTGAATCTAAAACTGACTTAAAAGGGGAATACATCAATATTGTGAAGTATTGCCTCAGATATAGTGTTAACTGACTCAAGGTCACGTTTTTTGTGGAACCGATTTTTTGGAGCATAGACCCTTCTTACTTGTTCGATATGCGAGCTACGAGAGCCCACAAAATACATTTCAGCAATAGGATTCGAAAGGACAGAGATCGAAATGTAGGCTAGACAGCATAAAGTGCATCTAACCCGAGCGAAGGACGATGAACGGGACCCCATGTTATTTCCAAAAATAGCGCTTCATTGATCCAAAATTTATATTTCTATCCACAACAATACCAAATATCAACTCCGCCATGCTATTAACATAGTACACTGGTCCCAAGCCCCGGTAAAGGAGGATAATTTGAGGCACCGTACTCTGTACTATCCTCAGTAAACCAAAAATAAAATGCTGATCTCAGGGAAAGAGATAAATAGAGTATAGTTGGAGTTATTCCACTATGCTAAATCCTACCTGATCTGTATTGGTGACAGGTCCCGCGACAGGCCGGCCAAGAAAATGCATACAATGTCGTTACAAACATGACGATCGGATTGAGTCACAAGCCTCGGAGAAATGCTAGGCCGTCCACCTCAGTCGATGCGGCAGGACGGTCTCCGGTCCTGTCGAGAAATGGGCAAGGGCTCTTGACACATGGACGACGTCAGGACGTAAGCAAGTTCGTCCGAACAAAACGAATAGAACAAATACGGGTCTGCACGCTAAATGTTGGTATCCTAACTCGAGGAACTCGCAAGAGCCCTTCGGAAAAGTCGCATTGATATCTGGACTTTGCAAAAAACCCGATGGTTTGTTGCCAAAAGCTGCGACATTGAACATGAACGCAGTAAAAATGGCTATAAACTATTTTGGTAGCCCACGCAGTCAATATGGTGTTGGCATTGCCATCTCAGAGGGTTTCCGTGATGCCATTAAAGAAGTCGAACGATTTGATGATCGCTAATGAAGCTCACCATCATACCAGCTGATGGAAAAAGAAAGGTAGTTCAGCAGAATGTTCAAATTACCGTCCGATCCGGTTACTTTACCATACCATAAAGATATTTGAACGCATTTTTGAAATCGTAGAAAAAACGGTGAATCAAGCCGGATTTATAAAAAATTGCGGAACTACTGACACAAAACACGGTGCGTGGTTACTCATGGACAAACACCGTGAGAAGCATTTCTGGATCTAGAGAAAGCGTTTGACCGTGTGCCACACGAACTCATCTGGTGTGCCCTATGACAACACTTAGTGCCAGAGGAACTCGTGCGCTGGGTTCAATTGCTCTACCACGATTCAAAAAGTAAAGTTGGTGTAAAGTGTGGCGGGTTTACCAAAACTGCTTCGTGTCTCTGTTGGCGCTCATCAAGGACCCTGTCATCACTCACCACTGCTCTTTCTTCTTGTTATGGGCACCGTCACACGGAGCATCCAATGTCCAGCGCCCTATACACTGCTTTATGCAGATGATGTTTTCGTAGTATATAATAGCAAAAGTTATCTCGAGCAACTTGTCCAAAAATAGATCGCCTCATGCAAACGATCTCAGATTGAATCTCAATAAAACTGGATTTTTGACGATCGATCCCATGAAATAGGCGCAATTACTGTCAGCAGCAGTGATCTGCCCAGAACTGAACGATTTAAATACCTTAGATCAACGCTATCAGCGTTCTGAGTGTTCGTCGACTATAAAAGACAATGAGCGGCGTCTTGCGGTAATGGAGACGAAGATGTTGCGTTGGACTAGTGGCGTGACATGTTTTGATCACATCCGAAATGAGGATATCCGCGATCGTTATGGGGTTGGACCGATCGTGGAAAAATTGCGAGAGAGGCGTCTCCAATGGCATGGTCATGCAATTCGTACTTACAAGAATTCACTTTCCAAGATTGGTCTGAACATTGAAGTCGATGGTAAACGACCAGAAGGCAGGCCGAAACAACGGTGGCTTGATGCGTTGGATGGGGATTTAGAAGCCTCGAGATTGCATCCAGATCAGGCATTTGACAGAGTCAAATGACGAAACCGATCATGACGAACTGACCCCGCTTGTGAACGGGACAAAGACTGAAGAAAAAGAAGAAGAACAATACCAAATATCAAATCACGATTTAATAGTGGCCAGAACGTAGGATTTCAGTTGAAGCGCTTGATGTTTCAAGAGACATTATCTTCAGCATTGACGTTATTTCTGTGGAAAACTGAATTTAGTGGGAAGAAAACTGAAGTCTCTTCAAAAATTAAAGTTTATTCCTCTATATTCTGTATTCCACATTCAATCAAAAGTATACTTGAAAGATATTAATATTTAGTGTGAGAGCCTTCTGCTGTTGTAACAGTTTTTGTGGTAGGGACAGAATTAATTTTTTACATTTATCTGGCCTAATGGAGTTGAATTAGACAATTAGATTAGGGGCTCAATCCCATTTTCTTTAAACCAGTTCAATGTAACTCTGCGTCTGATATAGGTTGCCCCCGCGGTACAAAATATCATAAAGTAATAAAAATTAAAAATTTTCAAAATGGCATCTAATAATACAAGGTTTGAGTGTTAGAATCATATAATACTTGAAAATTCGATTTATACAGCCACACAATATTCGAGCAATCTTCCAGGTATAATCTTTATTTATTTACGTACACGATTGCAGCCCTCCGGTCAGTTTGGAACATAAAACCCAAAATTATCAGTACTCAGAATACTTCTCATTATCGTATAAACCTCCCATTAAAGTTCCCGGCTGGCTTCCTCCTGGGCTCTTTTCCTGGCTTCTTTAAGGGAGATCCTTGCTTCTTCTAGTGCAGCTGTTACTTGGGTTCTGACTTTGCAATCCTTTCTGCATTTTTTTGTTTCATTGCACTGAAACATTGGCTTCCTGTAGTCACACCTAGCTCTTCGTGAGAGTGCAGATAGACAAGTTGTCCAAATATTATGGAAATGCAATTAGAAGCAACTTTTTTGAGGTAAAAGAAATGAGGAAGGCCATAATGGCCACCTTTTACCACCGTGCCTCAACTGACAATAACTCTCACCACTTTTACTGCCCGTAAGGTGAAGCTTCATGGTGTGGCTGGCACGGGCTGTGGCAAGAAATGAAGAATACAAGCACCAGGATGCCCTATGAAGTTATAGCTGCAATAGAACCAATCTATAAAGACGTAACAAGAGAAGAGTTGTTGCTGATAAGATCTGCAGAAGCCTCTAACCAAAATGCAAATGAAAGTTTCAAGAGTATGTCAATTTGCCTTTCCCTTTCAAAGAAGTGTGAAGCTTTACTAAGTTCCTAAGTCTCGAGCCCACTCTTTCGCTAACATGGTTAACACATTCTTTTTTTTAAGAGGATGCTCTTCTCCATATGATTTAGTCTCAGAAATTGCTTCATGATTTTTTGCGTCAATCGTCAGCTATGTAGTACAGATAGCGAACACCTCTCAAGTCCACTGAACTTTTAAAAATACCAAAAATGCCTTTGACCTCCATTCCCCCACTACACCCTTCATAGTTAGCATTGCGTTCAAGCCAATGGGTGTCGATTAAGTCCTTATATTTTTCAGTGCCAAATTTTTTTTTCCAAATTTCACATGCTTTGCAAAAATGCTATTCACTGAAATGTCAATCACTTTTGCAGTCAGCAAGTCAGCAATCCTATAACAGCTACAACACCAAATAAAGAAAAAAATCCTCCCTTCATTCATCCATCAATTGAAATTGCAATGCTTCCTAGCTTATAACCTGGCCTGAGTATATTTTTCTCCTTTTCCTGTGTAACGGCTTTGTTCATACGATAATCTTCAACTACACTTAAAGCTTCTCGTATCTTCTCAGTTAGCTCACAGAAGTAACTTTTGACGACTGGCATGCGCAGGGCCATAATTCCACAAAACAAAGTAATAATAGCATGACCTATTCCAAGCAACTTGATAGCAAAACACAGTCTTAGGTTGACCTCATAACCATTCTTTACAAAGGGAGAGGATGGTCTCTCAACAGATTTGCACTTTCCTGAACTGCACTGAACGTTTATTTTAAATCCTTGGAAGATCACGAACTCCATTTTTTCATGACACTTTCTACAACTAACTGTTTCCGAAAGAACACTAAACACCGAGAAGAATTCCAAAATGACATAAACAAAGTTCTGTGATATGAAAGGAACAAATTCGTTGCTTGTACGAAGTTTTCTTGCAGACGTTCAAGTTTTTAGCTTGGTTAGTTTCCTCCTCGTCGGGTCGCAGCGGATCAGCTGACCTCTTTGTCAGATCCATGCAGACTGTAACGGCGGGAATTTTTTGAATTTAGCGCTTAGAGTGCCCACGTTTTGTTTGGGAAGAAATGATTTTTTTTTTAAATGCAAAAAAAATCGATTTCTTTCACCCTCTACACTGTAGTCCCCCCTTAAATATTGTCCTCCAAATAAAACAATAGTAAGAATAAAAGTGTATCGAGTTTGGAGGAAAATATCCTGTTATTAACGGAGTCAAAGACCTTAGAGAAATCCATGTAGATAACGTGCATTTCCTACCGAAAATTTCCAGATTTAGCCATGCAGTTTGTGACGTCTAGTAGGTTGGTAGCAGTGGACTGCCGTTTCAGAAAGCTGAGTCGCGCCTTTATTATAAGGTCGTCAAAGTGAGCAATCGAATGTGCTACAAATATCTCAAGGGTTTTGGAATAGAACGGGAGGGAAGATGAAATGAGACGACTTTGGTGTTTGAAGACAACTTTCGAGATTTATGTTAAAAATTATGCAGAGATTCAAAGAAAAGTATTGTTTGTTTTTCAGCGAAAAGAGGTTTGAGATACTGTCAAGACCGGGACTCACTTTGGCCTCAAAGTTACCAATGAGGTATTCGATTAAAAAAGAGGTAATGAGGAATATTGCAGAGGATGCATGATAATCGATCCGAGTAAGCAGAGAAGCCTGTTAACCTGATGAAATCGGCAAGAAAGTTGGGAGTAGCGGAAGTAAAGCCACAAGTGCCTCAAGTTTGCGTATGCCAATACGGGTGCAGTGGTCGAGGTGGTTTAGGTACCACCCCCTCGTTCTCAGCCATCTTGTGGTGCATGTTTATGTTCCTATTTGTGTTGTTTCCTTGCAGTATGTTTATCAGTTGCACAGTATTAATTGTGATGAAAATGAAACTGAACCCTAGTCTCATTTAAACCTGAGACGATGTAGATGGCCTATACTTTACAAAGGAGTGAACACACTCCAAACTAGCCAAATACTTTTTGCTGGATTTTGTACTCGATGAGTTTACTTAAGTTCGCAGAATTTTACAGTGAGTGAAATCAGTGTGGTTTTCTGAAGACTTATATTTTTTTCTTTGTTGCGACGGAGCTTCCTACTAGTGAATCAGAATAGGTAAAAATGCAAGGACTTGAGATATAAGGGAACGTAACAAGGAAACAAGTTACGTAGAATTGCATAGAAGGACTCGAACACTTGGTCGTATGTTAACGGAATGAGGATTAGATTCTCGTTGATAATCGCTAGATTTGGACCTTCGAAATTGACCCTTGAAATGTCGAACTTAGCTCATTTGTACACAACCTGGAACTTTAGTTGAGCAATTTGCATCAGGAGCCATGTAAGGAAGAGCATTTGGAAACTGTGAAAAGAAAACCACCGTCAAGTTGGAGAGGACAAAATTAAGGATGCTGTCAAGTGACGAAGTTGAACTAAAGAGCGACACAGGTGTCCACGAAAGTGAATAAAGGACGAGAAGAACGAAGCTATTGAATAGTGGTGGAGATATGAAAACTTTAAGCTAGGTGAGCGTAAGGAGATTAACAAACAATGATAGAGGGGAAAGCTATAGTTAGCGTTTCCATTAATTTGTCGGAAAATTTATTGTAGAAGTGAAAAGGATTAAACCAAAGAGGCATACGCAGGAAATAACAAATGAACTTACGTTGCGAGGACGAAGGTAAGTCGAGGTAAGAAGATGAGAACAAATATAGTTCGGCTCGGAAGGAAATGTGAAAAGCATGGCGGGCAGATTGAAGAGCTTGGTTCCAAGGCCTTTTGGATTTTAATGGAAAGGTTTTAAGCTGATACCCTGTTGATTTATGTCAGTAAACGAGGAAGGCGGACTACACAGAATTTCCCTCGTGATTTGTTCTATTGGCAGGGTTCGATGAAAGCATGTTCCGCCAAAAAAGAGGTTTTGGTGACGGCGGCGAGATCGTAAGGGTACGTAGCCACCAATTATCAGCATTGCACCACTGGGGAGGTTTCATAAATGGGTTGGTTCTGTTCTTAATGTTTCCTAGAATGCCGTCGGAAGAGGCAAAATAAGCAGAAAAGAGAAGCGTGTTGTAGTCGGTTTAACATCAACAAGGTGGTCTGTAGTGCTACGGGACGCCATTACCGTCGTCTAAAGGTGGTGTCAAATTAGTGAACAACAGATGTTGAACGAAGCTGGGTTTGAAGAATCAGGTGGAATGACAATGGCAATGTTGGCGTGCCAAACACCATTGTAATCGTGCCATTTTGTTTTGTCAGACAACTAGCCCGTCTTTCTTGCCTTTTACTTTTTGACCTCAGTACCTGAGAGCCTTTTTCTAGCAGATCTGACTGAAATCTTTTTCCCCGATGGCCTAATTCCTACCACTTCAGTTTACATTTTTATGATCAATCGTGATATTTTACCATACTGTGGGCGCATTTCATTATTTTGGCAATTTCAATGATGCAAATAACAATTGGCTTTTAAAACATCCGTCTTTACTTAATTCATAACGCTTGGTATTTTCCTGAATATCAATAAAGTGTCCTAGTCATTGTTCAATTTTTATAGAATTTACTGACTCTTGATTACACTTGAAAGGAGAGTTGCACACTTAACCATTTTCCAAAAATTAAAATGAAAGAAGATTATTCCAGTTGTTTTTAAACGCTTATGACGTCCCTGATTGGTCAAAAATTTAGCTCCTTGGGGAAGAATAGGAGACCATCAATTTTTAAGGTTTTGTTTGAAACAAAACCTTATTAAAATAGGTATACTGTTTGCCTGTCTGTCTGTCTGTTACACGCATTTTTCTCGGAAATGGTTCCAATAATTGGCATCAAATTTGATGGAAGAGTGGGACCTGGGAACGCTCACGCATATGGTGAATTATATCATTCTAGGCTGAACTTAAGGGGGGTCTCCATATATGTAAAAGGAGGTGCAAATTTGTTTACACCAAATAAAGTCATTTGGGGTATCAAATGAAAGGTTTCGGTTAGTACTTTCCGAAGCCGGTCTTAGTTTTGACATCTGTTGAAAAGGTGGGGAGTGCGGGGCCCGAAAATGATCATTTCTTTCACGGGCCCATTTCCAGAAACTACAAAACCGAAAAATCTAAAAAAAAAGATAGGACGCTACCACTATATGGTTCCTAGGCTCTCTTCATACCGATATCTGTTCAAATAAATTTAATATTAGTATAATTTATAGTAATTGGCTGTAAAAACCACCCTAAATTCATGCTAGAATCACCAAATTTGCAGCAATGTATGCTATAAGATAGAGCATAATCCTACCAAGTTTGGTGGAAAGCGCACTATTAATAACAACGTTTTAATAGGTCAAAGTATTTGCTACTGTCCAAACTCAAGACCTTGAATGTCAGTATCACACGAAAGTGGATATTTTCACATAATGTATGCATATATTACGTGGTAGGTTCTAATGGGACAAATGTCCACTCAAATATTTTTATATAAGAAATACACAAAGCCTTTCATGCGTCCAGCTTCCAGTTTCCCGATTTGTTTATTAATAAAAAGATCTATAAACCGACGCTAAGTGGTCAATCTTTCATCAGTCTGTCATAAGCCGGGAAAAGGGAATTTTTGTTCCAAATATTTGAATTTTAATTGAATTGCATTCCGACTAATTGCTAACAATAAGTACGCTCAACTCAAATGACTCAAATATTCATCAGAATTAATGTTTGTAGCTGACAGCGGAGGAGGTGAACAATTTTGGGGCATGGTCTTGAAAGTACCGAAATCCCATCAAAACCAGGCTTAAACCAAAGAAAGTTATGCAAATATCAAAAATGAATGTCAACAACTAGTGCACCAAAAATCACATCTTGATTCGAAACAGTTTCTTCTTCTGTGGTGTCTTATGCACTTTTTTATTTAAACAGTTTTCCAAATAACTGAATTTTTGGTTATCCTTTTTCAGCGCACAAATAAATCTGTAAAGCAAGAAATCAAAGCGGTCATTAATTTACGAATAGTTATTAAGGTCACCTTGAAGATATTCATTTGTAAAAGTTGCCCCTATAAACGAAGACATAATTCTCTGACTTTTTATTGATTGATATCTTTACCGATATGCAAATAATTGCATTTCCTCTTCTTTTTTTTCATTTAATATTTTTTTTGGCATATTTTTGGTTAATTACCTGCAGATAATGGCAACAACGGTAAACAATGTGAAGCTACAAGGTGGATAGAGTGGTCGTATCTTTGCAAATACTTCGTTCAAAGTCAGTCAATAGCCTGTTTTCAAAAAAAAAAAATCGAGAAGTAGAAGTAAATGCTACAAGAAGCTGTAGGGATAAGAATCTAGCAGGGGCTGCCTATAATGCTGACAGTAGCAAGGACTTTTGCACTAGCCATCTCAAGCTAAGTACAACACTTAATTATTTTTTAAATACTGAAGGAGGTATTAAAAGCTAATCCAAGGGTAAGAAAGGGCACGAGGCGTAAATTTTGCAGAAGCCCACTCCAAATAACATTAACAACTCTGCTACCAAATTGTACTCCCATTTTTAGAATCCGCACCTTCAATGTGTGCCTTCCTTGCGCGAAACCAAACCGATTTCCCAGGTCGGCGATTGAAGAAGGCGCTCACAACTTCACCACAGATAAACAACATTAGGCAATCAAGAATGGATGAATCAAGTAGCAACAACTTCAGCAGTAAATAAGTCAATCCCGTTTGGGTCTTGTAATTTGTGACGCCTACATCGAACGTATGCACTGCGCGAAGTGCTCCAGGGGGTATCCCCAATAACATCAACATCCTTGGAGCTTCATGAATGAAATGGCTCGGAAACGAAGTGAGCAAATCCCACACAATCTTATCCATTGGGAAGAGAAAGAGGAAAAAGGGTATTGTGCGTCAGATTTGAAATAGATAGCACATTTGACATACTAGCAATAGACTGCAAGCCAACTGATAAACGAGTCCGCTTAATACGCATTAAGATATTCTAAACGTTTTGTATGTTAATTCCCATCCGTCTCTGTTCAACAATTGTTTCCTTATTATGAAGCATTGGCGTTCACCTCACTCTCCCGTTATCCCAGAAATCAAACCTTCTAGGGCTACTATTTTTACAACTTATCGGCTATGGAGAAGTTAATTCACAATCCTTTCCAAGGATCCCACTTCAACTGTCAGAATCAGGCACGAGAACTTACTAACCTTTCCAGTTCATGATAACGAATACGTATCACTGAAGCTTTAGACTACATTTCACCTAGATCTGCCTTTAATTTTCCAGTAGGTATATGAGGAGTAGGAGCAAGTAGTAACATTGACAATCCAAGATTTAGAGATGAAATTCAAAAGACAAACGCTCAAGGTGATAGTAACAAACAAGCTGAAAACCGGAGGCTTGGCGTTTAAAGCATTTGAACCCCGCTTGAAATGAGTATGCATATATTATGTCAGACAATTCACTTTATTGTGATAGCGACATTCAAAGTCTTAGATTTGACTATCAAAAGGTAGTATAGGACCCAGGGAGAAACTTGGTTTGGTACGCACGATGGAGCATAAAACCTGGGAAACCACTGCTGAACCAATAGCGACAAATTTACTACCAAACCCTATCTGGGACTGCTGGGACTTATTTCTTAATTTAAAATTTCGGACGCAGAAGAATGAAGGAAATCTCCCGCGCCTAAAAATGAGACAAATGGTACCAACTAATCTCTACCGTTGAAGGTTGGGTAGGGCTGACAACCCTACATGAAAAACCAAAACTACGGAGCCACGAAGGGAGCCTGAATTTACTATACAACGAAGAACCTTTTAGCCGTACCATGGCTGAAACTTCTGAGTCACCGTAGATGTTGGCATTGCCATCTCAGAGGGTTTCCGTGATGCCATTGAAGAAGTTGAACGATTTGATGGTCGGCTGATGAAGCTCACCATTATATCAGCTGATCGCACTATTCACTTCTTCACCGCATACGCACCACAGATACGTCGACCTGATACCCAAAGAGATGCCCTCTGGCAATTTCTTGAAAAAAGACTTGTAACGTGCCTGCTGATGACTATATCATCATTGCCGACGGCCTTACTGGCCACATGGTGCCATAGAATAACAGGGGTTTGGAGCGCGCAATGAAGGTGCCGAGCATATAACCGATTTCGCGGACACCCATGACTTTTTTCCTATGAATACATGGTTCATCAAACGATTATCTCATCTTCCTACATTTTATAGTGGGGACAGTAAAACGTAAATCGACTATATTCTCATAAGACGCCGACATTTTACAACCGTCACTGTTTGGAAAGCCGTTCCTTATAAGACCATCGCACCTCAACATCAGCCGTTGATTGCGATCCTGCGAATCAAGGCACAGATAAAACAGCGTGAGGAACACACTGGCCCGCCGCACATTAAATGGTGGCAATTTCGTGAAAAGAAAGAAGCAGTCATTTCACTCACGCAATTACCAACCATTACGAATGTGGAAGAATCGTGGAACCAAAAGAAGACACTACCCACAAAGCGGTTTATGCAACCCTCGGGGCCATCAAGCCAGGCAAGCGGTACATCAACTGAGATACTTGGCTTTGGATTGAGGATGTTGAAATGTAGGCCCGTGAAAAAAAACGCCTCTACCACAAGTTTCTCGACGATAAAACGCTCACAATTGGCAAATTTATAAGAATGCCACCCGAGAAGCAAAGAAGGCGATCGCTGTCACCCAAGCGGACCATTACAATAGTTTTGACGATAAACAAGACAGCTCTGGAAACAGAAGAGCTGGGACCCAACAATGTGATTCAGTGAATTCTTCAATCGGGTCATTCAGGAAGATAGAACACCATCTGATTGGCAGATCCAATATAGAAAAAGAAAGGTAGTCCAGCAAAATATTCAAATTACTGTGCGATCCAGTTACTTTCCCATACTATGAAGATTTTCGAACGTATTCTTGACAACCGTAGTCGCCAAATCGTTGAAATAATCGTGAATCAAGTCGGATTTGTCAAGAAGTGTAGAATTATTGACACAGTTCACTTTCAGCGATTACTCATGGAGAAACACTGTGAGAAGCATCGAGCTCTTTACATTGCATTTCTGGACCTGAAGAAAGCGTTTGACCGTGTGCCACACGAACTTATTTGCTTGCTCTACCACGACCCGAAAAGTAAAGTTCGAAATGTGGTGAGTGTATTAAATCCGCTTCGTCTCTGTTGGTATTCATCAAGAAGGCGCCCTCTCACCACCCATCTTTTTCCTTTTTATGGACACTGTCGCACGGTACATCCAACATCCAACATCCAGCGTCCTATACACTGTTTTATGCAGATGATGTTTTCCCAACGTCTAATAGCAAAAATGATCTCGACCACCTTGTCCGGAAATGGAATGACCGCCTTATGCAAAACGGTCTCAGATTGAATCTGAATAAAACTGAGTTTTTGACGACCAATCCCCATGAAACAGGCACACTCACTGTCAATGGCAGTGACCTGCCAATTAAGCCGCTCGGGTCAGTGCTATCAGCCAATGGAGAACTGCGTTATGAAATTGCTTCACGCGTTAGCCCACTTAGGCGTTCCACAACTGGTGTTCTTTGTGATCTACATACCAATGAACGTCTCTTATCTGAAATTTACCGCAATGTCGTTCGTTCAGTCGTTCCTTTATGGTTCTGAGTGTTGGCCGACTATAAAAGACAATGAAAGGCGTCTTGCGGTGGAGACATTGGAGCATTGGACTAGTGACGTGACAAGTTTTGATCACATCCGAAATGAGGATACCTGCGATCGATATGGAGTTGCACCGGTCGTGGGAAAACTGCGAGAGAGGCGTCTTCGATGGTATGGTCACGTAATTCGCGCTAGCGAGAATTCACTTGTCAAGATTGGTCTGAACATCGAAGTCGATGGTAAGCGACGAAAAGCAGTCCAAAACAACGGTAGCGTGATACGCTGGATGGGAATTTGAAAGCCTCGCGATTGTATCCAGATCAGGTATTTGATAAAGCCAAATGGCGAAACCGATCAGGACGAGCCGACCCCGCTTGTGATCGGGACAAAGGCTGAAGGAAAAGAAGAAAAATAAGAAATGGCTCTAATTTACCACTGGCAGCCCCCCTCTTTTTCAGGAGTTCTGATGCTGTTGATGAACTGGAAGCTTCTACGGGCGCTTAGAAGTAGGACGCTCATCGTTTGTTTATCAAATCACTCCCTCGAATTGTATCCTTCTTTGTCTCTTCAAAGGGTACTTGTTGCTTGAAAAAAATCTTTATTTAGTCTCTTTACTTTAAATCCTAGTGTAATGTCGGGTCTCAATGCCCCGCAAAGCTAAACTTTTTTTTTTACTCATCGATTTCAGGAGGTCAAGAATTGGACGGAAGTTGCAATTCAGACAGCAAAAGATGCAAGATGCAAAATAAAAGTCGTTGGCCCATCAGATGAGTGAGGATAGAGCCTTGCAGTAGCCACAGCCCCAGGTGCAAGTATGCATCATTAACGAGGAAGAGGAGATGTATTACCTAAAATCTAGCATGACTTGTCTTTTATAACAAGTATGATATCGATTTCCAATAAATGTAATTACTTTACTTTGATTGGGATAATAACTGTTCGGGAAAAAACTGGTATAAAGCCGCCTATCTTATATATTTTACATAATCGAAAAAGACATTAAAAGCGAAATTATTCTTTAATTTTTTCCTTTTCGCTGGCTTTTTTCTCATTATTGGCTAAGAAAAGTGACTTCACGGCGTGTGTTACAACCTGCCCGCAAGAGATATATCTGCACCCGAACATAAATACAAAAGATGAAAACGGATCTACACCAGACAAAATTGTCGCTGGTGGCTGGTGTTGTTGGTGATGTTGATTGCTGACAACAAAAGCAACAGCAACAGCAGAAATGGCGACAACAACAAAAGAGAACGACTTGGGATCGAGCGGCGACAGCAGTAACCAGTTCAGTCAGTCAGTCAGTAAGTCAAGTAACTAAGTCAAAGCTCGATCGCGATATAAGATCACTTTATACCTGCCAAGGTCGTTCTGTGGACATTCACTTTTGCCTGGGTTAGTTGATACCCCCAATGTATCCAACACTCAATATTCAAAATCAACATTCGAGCCGAGTACACTAACGCGATCTGGGTCTATTTGGTACACAGGTAGGCAGGCAGGTTGCAAGTGTTGTTGTTGCGTGCATATAACGCGCAGAACTGCACAGGTGAGGCTCGAGTAAGCTATTCATTTATGCACTTATAATTTGTATTTATTTATATTGTGCTCTTTATTTATGGATACAAATATGTAGGTATGTTGAGGAAAATTGATATAAAAGTAATTGAATGGCTGCCAACTAATGTTTAGAGGTAGGCGCTGCATTTATGATATGAGGAGAACGATAAAGAAGGGAAAAAACGTTCTTGACTTTTCCATGATCTTTTCGAGTTTTCGTTCAACTTAGGAATAATAAGTTTTACATCTAACGACGCAAACCTCGTATACGTGCCTATGCTGTCCCAATTTTTTAGGAATGTATTTCACTGGATTTAAAAGCGGTAGAGGATCCGCAACTGGAAGTTGGCTAAGTATTATGAACCCACAAACAATTTTTGTTTATGGTCAAACCAAACGTGAATTACTAATGATTTAGGAAACTTTACTACCTATCTTCGATGATGGGATATCACTTTACACTTGGAGTTCACGTATAAAGGTGAAAAGATGAATGAACTGATTTATTATAATAGTGAAATTCATGGACGTCTGTATACAAAAGAATGGCAATTGATTACAAATAAGGCTGTTTCATACAATAATATGATATTTGCAATCGTAATCGCAAGAAATATATAAATCATGAAGCTGAAGTTGGTCAACATAATCGAAAAACTAGCTAGAAGTAACCGTGAAAGGACCAAATATATCTTAGTGATAAACAAGTCGGGAAATCAGAAGCTGGACGCTTCACGTATGAAAGGTTTTGTGTATTTCTTTTATAAAGACATTTGAGGGTGCATTTGTTCCATTAGTAGGTAGCACATAAAATATGCATGTGGATATTCCACTTTTGCGTGATATTGGCATTTAAAATCTTCAATTTAGAAAGAAGCGACAAATTTGAACTTCTATAATTTTGTTAGTAATAGTGCGATTCCCACGATCATGCTCTAGCCTACATTGCTACAAAATTTCATGTTGGTAGGATGAACCTAAGGGAGGTTTTGCAGTCAATTACTAAAAATTATTGTAATATATTGTATTATACTATTATTAACTTTATTTGAACAGATATCGATATGAAGGGTATTTCGGAGCCCAGGCACCACTTGATTTTTTTCAGATTTTCCGGTTGGGTAGTTTCTGAGAATGGGTCCGTCAAAGAAATGACCACTTTCGCACTCCCGCACTCCCCACCTTTACAACAAATGTCAAAATTAATACCGGCTTCGGAAAGTACTAATCGAGACCTTTCATTTGATATCCCACATGACAATATTTTATGAAAAAAAAATTGTACACCCCCGTTTTGCATGTATGGGGATCCCCTCTTAAAGTCAATGTAGAAGTACGTAACTCACTGTATGCGTGAGTGTTCACAGTTCCGACCTTTCAACCAAATTTGGTGCGAATCGCTATAACCATCTCTGAGAAAAATGTGTGTGACGGACAGTCAGACCGACAGACAGTAAACCGATTTTAATAAGGTTTTGTTTTACAAACAAAACCTTAAAAAGAGAAAATGTTGCAAAACTTCGGGTAATTTGACCGGCAGCTTTTTCCAAAAAACCAATTTTCGGAATTTTAATACTGTAGGATACTTCACTAGCGAAAACAAAATCCTGAAATTCACAGAACTAGGTGAGCTAGGACTACATAAAAGGTTTCTCAATAATTCCAGCAAGCGGCAACCTGCGAACTAATAGAGTACTTTATTCCAAGTTGAGATAGAAATGATACCATTTACAAATGGAAACATATCTGTAAACCCGCCTAACAGGGTGAAAAATCTACCAAGCCTGAATTGAGGCAGGTAGCAAAAGATGTTGCCATGAGCTAAGCGTTCATTATGAAGGATTATACATTTCGCTAAAGTAAAAAAGTAAAACACACGTAGGCTTTTTCAATCACATTACGGCCATTGAGTACATAGCGGACAAGTAACGTGGATATAAAGGGATATCCTAGTGAATGCTTAGTTGTCTCAAAACAGGGAATTTCTCATTTTTCGTACCGATTGGGCCTCAAATTGAGTTGGGATCCTGTTGCAGGCAGCGCTCTCAGCATTTCTAAGGAGACCGCCTTGGACATGCAACTGACGTCCAGTCTGAGGGAGTGCTCTTCATGCACGCGGATCTTATGGGGACCATACGGTTGCGGCGGCGACTAGGGGTGATGACAACATTGCATGGGCGTGGTGGCTTAAATTTGACCTTGCGTCACCAGCACAACCTCCCGGGACCATCTCTTCTGTCAAGGATGTGACCAAATGGTCGAAGTGGCCTAAATCTGACCTCCCGTCTCAGGCACAACAACCCGTTTCTCCAAGACCGCCTCTTTTGTCAAAGGCCAGTTCGCCGGGGAATCGTACGTTCACTCTTTACAGTAGATTAGCACGGCTGTCACCAAACTCCCTGCGAGCGGCTGCACGTAGGCTAAACGAAACAAAAGGCAAAGCAAGACTCCCGACGAGGATGGATCGTCGCGGACTATAATAGCGGCTTTCAGCGTCCGATTCGAACGTTCCAATTTCCAATTGGACTGCGGATTATGAGCAGTTGCCTGATGATGCTTGAGGAGCTGCATTCCCTGGTCTGTGATTATTACAGCCCTCCACCTAATTGTGCTGTAATTTTAAATTCAGACATATTGTGTTAGGCTACCACGTAAGCTCGGCAAAGGAACTACAATGTCGAAACGTATGTGCGGAAGCGCTTTGTTGACCTAGGGAATATAACTATTTCCCTCTTAATATTCCTAGTGACCTTCCACTTCTGGCATGCTAGGCACCCTCTGGATCAGGAGTTAACGTCTTTGTTTATGGACAGCCAGAAATATTTGTCAGCGATTAGCCGGCTTGTCGTCCGAATGCACCCAAGATCGTGCACCGGGGAAAATATTTTCATACGGAATGCGGTCGAATTATATGGCCGCAGCGGTTACCAAAAAGTCAACGGCTTGAATGTTCATGTCAACGTCAACGATTAAGTCGTTTTTAGCATACACATGTTGAATGTCCCAAGTAAACTGGCTTATGAAAGTTAGGTGCCGAAGTTGGCACGGGCTCAGAATCGTGATGCTGTAGTTCCGTTGAGCGAGATTCAAGTCAACAGCTGCCCGCTTTAGTTCACCATCTTGTGTAGAGGAGCTCCTACTGCGGTGTTTAATACATCTATGAACACACCAGGGGTGCATCCTGTTACGGAAGTGCGAAAAGTGTTTACCAGCTGCTCCTTGATGATCTTGGGCACTTGAACGGCTTCTGTAGATCACACAACCTCCCGCCCAGGTAGGAAGAGGTTAAGTATGGACTGATGGTGAGTGACTATGGGTAGAAAACGACGGCAGTAGTTTACTATGCCGAAGAACCGTCTAAGGTTTTCAAACGTCGCGATTACTTGTACTTTATCGGGGTTTAGTTAAACGCCGTCAGGCGTGATGAAATTGTCTGGATATTCGAGCCGCAGTTGGAAGAATTTGCAGTTTTCAACGTCGAAAACTAGACTATGTGTCAAATGCTCGGGTTTGTTGAAAGAGGCCACCAGGACACCATCCAAGTTAACGAAACAAAAGTCTAAGTTTCTTGGTACAGAGTGGGTAGTTCTCTGGAGGTTCTCCGTGTGAACTCAAACAGCGCAAAAGGTATGAAAATTGCTGTACCAAACCTCAACGAGATCCAAGTTCAAGAAAACATGGTAGTTTGCTTACTGATACCCAAAGTCTTGCATGAGAGAAATTGGGTATCAATCGTCCGAGCATTCAATGGTCTGTAATCTCCACAAAATCTAGCCATTCGGCACTGGGCTTGGGGACCAGATGGGGTAGGGATGAGCAACAATTATGGTTGAGTGCTTCAAAATCTTTCCGGGCAACAGCGACCTTAGTGTGGTAGTATGCACCTTCGAGAGCAAATGAAATATACTCCGTTCGGTAGCAACATTGCGGTATTTTTGAAGAAGTACGCAAGTGTGGTAAAAATACTTAAAAAGATGTTGTCCTGGCGGGTTGAAATTTTTCGTGGCGACCTAAAAAGTGTTTTGGGGATTTATCGGTGACCCAAGCTACATTCCACAAGCAGCCCATAAAATGAAGCGCCACGAAAAAGTCTTACGCAAGTCAAAACTCACGCTTGCATGCTTGACTATGACGACGGGAACGACCAAAATCTTCGCTCCTACGTTCACTAGAAAGCGCCTGCTAAATGGGTTGTAAATTGTTGGTGTCGTGGTGCTGGGCTACGGGTCGACATAATCGCGTCCCCCAGCGTATCTAGTTTATTTTTGTTTTTTTCTAAAAATCTGCAATGATACTTTCACACGCCGGAGTTTGATGACCACCCATTTCGATGTCCAACGCAAACCAGTTATTTACTGCCGCCGCCTGAGTGGGCATATTGACCGCGAGTGCTGCCATTTGTCGCTGCATTTTCGCCATTTCGACGGTCTCGCGAGGTATGCCCGCGATCATGGCGCTCGAAATGAGCTTATCTAGCTTCATCAAACTTCAGCTTGTAGCCCTTTGGTCACGCTGCTCCGTGGGAGCTGCCCCTAATCTGAACAAAGCCGGAAGTCTCATTTTGCAACTTCGACGCTTACTGCTGGGTCTGTGGGCTACAACCTTGGAAGTAAGCTGCTTGCGTGGACCATAACCTTGGTAGTAAGTTACTTGCCAACTAGTTCGGTCTGCCATCAAGTTGATTCTCTCAATTCCAGAACAAAGTTCAAATTATATCTTACTGACTTCATTAGACGCCGCACATCAAACAACAAATGCAAGCTCTGCGGTCGATAGCTACTTAGAATTGAATCTTCTGCATTGCGTTTGCCAGGGATTATTACTCTAATTTGACTCAGACAGAATTGTTTGATATCCAACATCCAGTCAACAATATAAATCCCTCCCAACGGAAAAGGTAAAGGTATACCTCACTGTGGAAAAATGGTGAATGTGGTCCCTTAGGTTTGCTTATTCCGTGTAACTCCCCCCGTTGGCACCCGCTTACTCATCACTATGTTAGCCAGTCTGGAAGAGTTGGTTGTTGGGTCTTCGAGTACCTGTTTTGAAAAATTCACAAGTCTCAAATCTGGCACATCTGAACTTGTGTCGATATGGGCCATTAATACAAACAATCTGACTTGACTCTTGTGAATTATTATGTATAATGAAGTACTGACGCTAGACCTCCTTACTGGTATGGCCTCCATTGGTTTCGCGGACGATATTGGTTTGACGGGTGTTGTACGCCTCCTCAAGGAAGTCGGGCTTTATGCAAATCAAGCAAATAAACAACATAAGACGGAAGTAGTACTCATTACCAAGCGCAGAAAGTGCACGCTCATGGAAATCAAAGGTGGAAAATAAGCAATTCATTCAAAGCCTACGCTCAAGTATTTAGGCGTAATGATTGACCAGAGGCTAAACTTTAGATTGCATGTGTCGACTCCTTATTTCAAAGGTGATCAGTTCAATCCTACTGTATGCAACCCCAGTATGGGCAGATGCACTGAAAAACGTTTCAAATAAGACAAAGATTGGAGCTGAATATCGCATAAGTGCACTCGGAATATGTTGCGCTCACAGAACAATATCCACTGAAGCAGCTTGTATGATAGCAGGAATTGTCCTGATAGAGATTCTGGTGAAAGAAAGACAACAATTATACGATCGAGCGAATCTGACCGGAAAATCTCCTGCTCGTCGGCGGCAGTTCGCACGAAGTGAAACTATCGCGGAATGGCAGGAGAAGTAGGATGAGTCACAAAAAGCACGCTGGACTCACAAAATCATATGGGATATCCGGAAATAAATCGAGCGAGCCCACAGCGAAGTAGGTTTCGACTTAATTCAATTCTCGAGCGGACACGGAGGCCATCGAGTATATCTGTATCGATTTAGGTATGATAATTCACGATATACCCCAAAGTGCCCGAATATTGCAGAGGACCCAGAACACGTTTTTTTAATCGCCTGGGATTCGCAGCCCAAAGGACTGCATTGGAAGCTACAAATGGGGAGCACTTTACACCCGAATATAAAATGGAACATATAATGAAAGCGGGGGATATGGACCGAAATAGAAAAGGTAATTGCAGTCTTCGCTAAGAAGCTTAGGCAGGAAGAAGTCAGCCGGAGGAATGAACGCGAGAGGAACACGAATATTAACACGAGCACAGAATAAATTCTGACCCATCCCTACACCAAATGAGAGTCCCGCGGGGAGAGTGGAAGGAGAAGGAGGTGATTTTACTGGGTAAGAGTCCCACATAACCATGTGGCAGGAGCCAGCGGTAACTTTTAAAGCTTTCCACCTTCCAGAATGAAGGACAGAGGGCAGAGGACGGAGAATAGGGGGCAGAGAACAGAAGGCAGAGGGCAGAGGATAGAGGACAGAGGACAGAGGACGATAGAGGACAAAGGACAGAGGACAGAGGACAGAGGACAGAGGACTGAGAACAGAGGACAGAGGACAGAGGACAGAGGACAGAGGACAGAGGACAGAGGACAGAGGACAGAGGATAGAGGATAGATTATAGGACAGAGGATAGAGGATAGAGGGTGGGGGATAGAGGATAGAGGAGAGAGAACAGACGATAGACGACAGAGGACCAAGAATAAAGCGCGAAAGACATGGGACAGAATGCTGAATTCAATCACACTTTTTCTGAGCTGAGCCTCCGAAAAGTGTTATTGGACGCCCGAAGATTTTTCTGTGCGTTTTTGGAAGAGATACTGCATTCAACAATCCTTATAATAATAATATAATTCAGTGGAATATGAAAAATTCTCTTCCTTTTTCTCAAGTTAGTATATCTATTTTCTCTACCTTCCCGTCCTCCCAAACATCTTCTATTTAGAATATGATAAGTGTGCAATTACCGATAATTTCCGAGCGAAAAATATTTTTAAGGTATTTTAAAGTTTCATCTCCACATTGTTCTTGTAAGCCGAATCCTTAGTCGCTATAGTAACGCTGCGATTATCTAATTAATTATTACCGTCTCAGAAATCCAATCAAAATCAATTTTCTCGTAAAATGATCACCAGAATTGCCCAACATTAAAGTCCTTTCAAAACTTAACATGGATATGCACTTAGTTGGTACACATGCTTTAGAAGAAACACAGAGTTCCATTCTCTTTGCACCCTTTGGAATGGAAGCAGTCAAAGTTATCAGCTGATCGCAATCCCCATAAACAGCAATTATCGACAATTTCAACAAATTAATTAGCGACTGTCGAAACAATGCCAAAAATGTCGCAAAGAATTTCAACTAGTATAAAATTTACAATGGCTGTACATGGAAGGTGGTATTACATGTGTGATTTTTACTAGCAACAAGATCACTTCGGTTTTCCTAGCACTGAGCCAGGCCTGCTTTAAGATCAAAAGACCCAGCCAATCTAGAAAAAAAAACTCCAAGAGAACGAAAAAATGAATAAGAGTAAAAAGCGGCCTAGGTGAATAATAAAATCTGTTGAGTACAAGTTTTTTCACTATTTGGACCTTAATTAAATGGCTCTAGGCTCCGTACGCACGTAGATTCTTATCTGAGTACAAGCGAACAGGCCACGGTGGATTACAGGAAAGACAATTTTATCTGTATCTTGCTTGTAAGCTCCAGGGAATTCATTAATTAATTAGATTTCGATGTCGCGTTTCGAAAGATCTTCTACTATTTTTATCAGAATTAGATCAACTGGAAAAAAGTTTGTAAAATTGTGCATAGTTCTCCGCTTTTGGTGTAAAAGTATGGTGCGCAGGAATGCTTAGAACAGAATTCCTGCTATAATAAATCTTACAATTTATCTTGAAACATTCGATTTTTTCAGCGAATATTGGCAGTGATGTGAATTGAGATTCCCTTTTTAGATAAATGGCATTTAGATTGAAGTCGGTATCTAGAAATCTTTAGATGCAATGTTGGTTACATAAAGTGCCGAAAGATAAGTTAGCATGGGAGTCGAGGAAAGATGCAGTGCAAAAGTATCTATAGCAGCTGGTTTGAAGGAAAGCTGCCACTCAGCGTCCAAATAAGCGAAAATTTTATTATTGAAGAAACGCAGACCCACCTCCACAATATAAGGGGTTTTGGCAAATAATACTAGAATGGAAAGGAATGGAGAAGATATGGGAACTTAAAAAAAATAATGAAACTAATTATTTTGGCATAAGGGATGCTTTCAATGTGGTCCAAGTTGTTATCCAAATGTGTCCTTCAAACTCATTAAAAATGTTATATATACACCATCAAATGTCACTCACCGGTGTGCTAGTCATTCTGCAACGTCGATTACTATTGGCCTGCAAAGCCTTAATGCAGGACAAAGCTACCTATCAATGACAAACACGGTTTTACAAGCAAATTCTCTCTCTCTCTACTCCCTTGAGATGCACTTCGACTGACAGTCGGGAAATGTTGAAAAAAAATGCAAAGTGAGACGGATATAAGGTGATTTTCGGCACTAGGCACTGTAAGCCGATTTTTGAATTTTCACTGGAGCCTAAGAGTGTAAAGTCGAACTACCCCCATTTCTAGTATAAACTACTACACCATTACTTATGGAAAAATTGAGGAGTAGATAAACAGGGATGACTGAATACAAAATTTACTGAAGAATAGGATGTTAAGTTGCCCCAATAGATCCACGTCCAATATCTGACAGAATAGGATCCCTGGCAAAATGAGGCTGTGATGGAAAATTCGAGGTAGAGAGTGCAAATTTTTGAAATGATCTTCGGTTTCTGGAATATTAAGCATAAACTTCTCCAATTAACAACGGTGTATGCAGCGAAATACAAAGCGCAGGAAAAATACTTTGTGGTTTATGAAGAGCCAAGTTTAGGAGCGTGGACAGAGAGAGATCAAAAGTGATCTATATACAAGAAAACACCACCTTACTGAAATTGCTGAAAAGAATGGTTTCAGCAGGAAGACCATTGAAGATTAATTCCCAAAAAGTTGATAAAAATGAAGAGAACAAATCAGACAAGATGATACTCCTCATAATAAGTAAAGTAAGGGTAAGCAACTGGCAACGAAATATGGGTTAAACAAGCCAGACGTAACGACACACGCAACATTAGAATGCGCAAGTAACAAAACGGAAACAGTTTGAAAGACCGACATCTGTTAGAGTAGCAGAAAACGTCAAAGCAGTACGTCATAGCTTTGAAGCTAGGCCACGCTGCTCAATTCATGAGCATTCCGTTGGTTCGAATACCTTAGCTCGAACCCGTCAATGAATTAGGCACTTAGCTTCGTACTTCCACTGATTCAAAATGGTGCTTATTGAGTAGCTGGAGTCATGTCAAATAAAACCCGTTTTTATATTTCGGAATTCGGATTGGTATCCAAGATGGAGTATAAAACCTGGGAAACGCGGTCAAAGGGTAGGTCCCAGGGCGAAACGTGGATTGGTACCCACAATGGAGCATAAAACCTGGGAAACGCCTGTTGAACCAACGCCGACAGCTCTCTCTAATTGCAGACGAAGAAGGATAAAGGCAAGACTTTCGCCCCTTAAAACGGGACAAAATGTATCAATAGGTCCTCCAGGTGGGGGCTTGAGTATGGCTAACAACCTTACACAGAAAACCGATGTTACGAAGCCACGGACGAACCCGGCAACGACAACGGATTAACGATTTGAGCATTTTCTCATGGAACGTGCGCTCTCTGTACAGACCCAATGCTGCTGAGCAGCTAGCCGATACCCTGAGATGCGATGGACAGGAACCGGTTTGATGGAGAAGAGTCGCTACACCAAATATTATAGAGACCATCCAGCAAACCATGCGTTCGGAGTAGGTTTCTTAGTCAGCCAAAAAATGAAACTGCTGTTATCGGCTTTGAAAACATAAGCGAACACTCTGCGCTTGCGAGGTAAATTTATGAGACAGCAGAACAAACCGTCGAAGCCTGTCCCAGATATGATATCAAAATCATACTTGGGGATTTTAATAACCAAGTAGGGACGGAGCCCGTATTCAGGCGATATGATGGCTCTCAAAGCTTACATCAAAATACAAATGATAACGGACTGCGGATTATTCAATAGGCAGTGTCACACGAAATGGTTGTTGGAAGTACCTGGTTTGCACGGAAAGCGGTCCACAAACATACGTGGACTTCTCCAGACGGGAACACTTTCAGCCAAATTGGCCATGCGGTGATCGAACACCACCACCTCTCAGCCTTGATGAATGTCAGAGCATATAGGGAGGCCAATATAGACTCGGATCACTATCCCGTTGGCATGGTGTTCCGAGCACGAATAACAACATCACCTACAATCCCCTCTGATAATCAGTTTGAGAGTTAACACTAAAACAATCCACAACGCAGCCTTCCGCAACATCTATAAGAGGGAAATGGATGCCGTAATAACCCCAGTCAACAAAGATCCTGGAAATAAAGTATCAACAAATGATCTTCACAACCACCTGAAAAACGTTATCATTGACACGACCACAAAGATACTTGGCTTCTGTCGCAAGAAAAGTCGGAACAGCTGGTTTGACGATGAATGTGAGCTAGCTACGGAACGGAAGAATGTTGCATACCGAGTAATGTTGCATTCTTAAAGAACGCAGGCACGCGCGGAGACTTGTCACGAACTCCGGCGAGAAGAGAAGCGACTTTACAGACGGAAAAAGGACCAGGACCAGGCTTATAAGCCTCGATGCTCATCCTGCCGGGACAAGGAGGGAAATCTGATTTCCAACAGAATGGGCATATTGGAGCGATGGGTTGAGTATTTTGACGAACTGCGCAACAACCAAAATATCGGCGAGTTGAAGCTCCCCCCAACTGAAGACGACGGACAAATACTGCCACCACCAAGTATATGAGAAAGAGTCCGTGCAATTCATCGGCTTAAAAATCATAAGTCGCCAGGAACCGATGGAATTGCAGCCAAATTGGTTAAATATGGAGGCGACCAATTACACCAAGTGGTTCATAAACTTATGATCAAGGTGTGAGATAGCGAATCAATGCCTGTCGATTGGCAACGAGGCATTATCTGTCCCATTCATAAAAAGGGAGATATCACCCAGTGCAGCAATTATAGAGGTATCACGTTGCTGAGTACCATCCATGAGATATTCTCCGCTATCTTGCTAGGCAGGATAGCCCCATATGCCCAGTATATCATTGGCCCATACCAAAGAGGCTTCACTCCAGGCAAAACAGCAACAAGTCAGATTTTCTCTGTTGGAATATGTACATCAATTGCACCATCTGCGCGAACTCTTGTCCGCGTTCGAAAGAACCATCCTCCGAAGGAATTTTGGCACCCTACATCAGGATAGGTGATGCCTTAGCGTACATAACGATGAAATCTATGAGGGATACCACGACCGTTAGCTTGTGGATCAAATCAGGCTCAACAGGTTACGGTGGGCAGGTCACTTAATCCGTATGGATGATTATGATCCAGCCCAAACCATCTATGGTAGAAAAAGAAGCTGGGGTGGACCCTGCATGAGATAGAGCTATGGAGTAGGTCAGGACGCCAGACAGCTTTTAGGGATATTGATTTTGTGAACCTCGGCGCAAAACCAGGATGTCTGAAGTTGCTCATTAACGCAGGTCTAGATGGGATACGGTAGTTGTGCCGTTGATGATGATGAACGCAATGAAATGTAACTATATTAACACCTAATTTCACCCAGTCCCAACATCCACCTGTTACTTACGCTGCTCATCTAGTTACCTGTAATGGCAGCAACAGCATAACACCAACAGCAAAAAATGAAATGAAAGAAAATATTTTTATTAGAAATTGATAATTGACTGCTTTAGGCAGAGATCGAAAGATTAGTTTAAAGAACCGTTCCACTTATTAATTAAGAACTTTTGTATGGTTTAAAAGAGCTAGGCACTTGAGGTAAGTGGAATTGGGGGAATTCCTTTTTGTATGAAGAGGAGAAAATATGGATAGTTTGATGTACTTTCCAGACGCAAACAGAGAAGGTTGATGGAATGATATGAACCCTCTATGGGGAAACCAGGGCCAGCGAAAACTGCGCCTCTATTTTTCAAGTATTTCTATTATTTTGTGATTTACTTTTTGGAGTAGAAGTGATGCACAGAAGAAGAATCTTTTTGAAAGGTGATCTTTTCCCCAGGATTCTAGGATGGTCAGGGTCTAAGGGTCCGAGGGTATGGAAAAATAGTAATCACACGGGCCAACTGTACGTTGGTGAAAAGGAAAAGGGGCAAATTTTTACGTAAAATGTGCAAAAGCAAAAGCAAATTATGTTGACTTAGCGTCTAGCTATTGGATTTTTCGAGAAAACCTTGCAGTTGCGGCAATATTATGTTTCGCGGAATCTAATGTTTCTTTTTTTTTTTGAGTCAGACGCTGAGATATACATAACTGGGTTGAGTTACTATAAGATCGGTTGCACTATCGGTTTGATGATTTCGACGGCAAGCATGAAGCTGCACTTCATCTTGGCGTTCCTGTAAAATAATCTTTAACAAAAGAAAGTTTGGTGGAGTTAGTACATTGTGGATTGAGACTAGATGTACAGAGGCAGATTCTTCAAGAGAGGGGCAACATTTTGGAGTTGCGATGCCCAATGTGGACAATCTACTACAAGATTTTGTTTCCATGACCGATATTACGTGTGCCCCAATAAAGCCAAGCTGCACAAACGCGAAGATTTCGAAGGTATTCCATTATGGTCCCATTCCTGCTTAGGCACCGCAATACTCACAATTAAAACATTCTGTATGCTTCAGATACTGTTACGTTAGAGATTCCCGAAAAGATTGCTTGGGTGGGACCCCACCTTTCTGCCACGGCTCACACGCATCCTAATATACAAAATATTGAATCAGATATCAGTCCCTTCGACCAGGTCATTTCTATTCTGAAAACTTGTGATTATGCTGACGCTATAACATGGCATTAAAACTGAACAAGTGGGGAAACAGTAAGCTAGACGGTTTTGTGTACTTCTTTCATAAAAAACAATTGAGTGGGCGTTTGTTCCATTAGTACCTAGCACCTAATATATACATGTATTGTATAATGTGAGAATATCCATTTCCGTTTGACATTGACATTCAAAGTCTTGAATTTGCGCAGAAGCGACAACTTTGACCTATTATAATTTTGTTAACAATAATGTGATTTCCAGCAAACTTGGTGGGGTCATGCTCTGGTATTTGGGAGTCTAGGCCACATAGTAGCAGCCTCCTGATTTTTTCAGATTTTTCGGTTTGCTAGTTGCCGAAAATGGGCCCATTGAAGAAATGGTCACTTTCAACCCCCCGCACTGCCCACTTTTCCAACAAATGTCAAAAGAAAGACCGGCTTTGGAGGCCTAAACGAGGCATTTCATTTGACACCCCACATGACTATATTTCGTGAAAAAAAATTACACCCCTCCCCTTTTGCATGTATGGAGACCCTCCCTTAAATTCGACGTAGAATGATATAACTCACTGAATACGTGAGCGTTTACAGTTCCCACCTTTCCACCAAATTTAGAGTCAATCGCTATAACCGTTTCCGGGAAAAACGCGTGTGACAGACAAATAGACAGGCAAACGGACAAACAGAAAAGCAATTTTAATAAGGTTTTGTTTTACACAAAACGACATTCTAACAGGTTTGACTCAATTGCATCGCCAAATGGCGTAGAATTATATCTCACCTTGGAGAGGTGGCGAAAGATGACCATTTAGGTCCACCCGCACCTTAATCCAGCTTAACAAAAGTGTTCGTGGAATTAAACTTATATGTCGCAAAAGTTACTACTTACCAACGCCTGATTAATTACGGAGGTGAGTCAAATATAAATGATATTCTCGTTCCCGAACAATTAAGGTTAGCACCATAAAGATGCATGTTTAGTCAGATTAAGAGGGATCATTGCCAGTTCATATATTCCACCAATTTGCCAGTGGCGCTCACGATGTAGGAGCAGCAAATTCACCTCTATGTGGCGCAATGAATAAACATACAATTTTTTGATTGTAAAGGAGTGAATGCGACAGGAATTTTACACAATTGGAGATCAAACATCAAGGCCTCGTGTATTTGCCTGGTGTAAAGAGTTTATCAAAGGACATGGGTTTAACCAGCATCACAGACGAGGAGGTCGGAATAAATTATTAAAGCTGTCTAGTGCTCACTGGGAATAACCTAGAGGTCCGTATAGTGCATTCCATTTTCTTTTAACTGAAAATCGAAAGTTGAGTCATTTGGACACATACATTTTTGGGTCAAATCGCTGCCTGCGACAAAAGTGGAAAGGAGCCAGTAAGGACTGGAGGAAAAAAGGCGAGGCAACCATATTGAAAGCCAAGACTTAAATCTCACCAAGGACCTGGAAATAGTCTTGTTTGACAGTTCACGCAATTTGTTCATTAATTTCTTTATATGACAGACGCCGAATCAGTTCTGTTTATTACTGTGAGTTGAGGCTGCTTATTGGTGTACAAAGGACAGAGCCCCCTGATTCGAGATGTCATACTCTTATCCCTTTGTGGGCTCATATGACAGCTACAACACCCTAAAAATTTGGCGAAATGTGCTGAACTATGCTTAATCATCCGAGAGGTTCGAACCCATGAACTCTCATTCATTATAAAATCTAGGTCACAGGTCAGGAATTGGAGGGTGTCGGATGAACCCTCAATGTCTGATCACAGGATAATCAGATTCGACATTGAGGGTAACTCCGAAATAGAAAGAATAATAATGAATCCCAAGTGAACGGATTGGGAATCCTACACAACGCACTTAAGCAACAACATTAGCCACCTTCAAGGGGGCGGTGACATCAGGAGCGAACTGGAATTAGAAACGGTGGTGGAAAACTTCAACACAATCGTCATTGACGCATATGAGGCCAGCTGTCCGGCTAAGACAGTCAAGTCATCAAGGGATGTACCATGATGGAACAAGAACCTAGCCAGAATGAGAACAGAGGCACGAAAACTCTTTAACCGGGCAAAACAAACCGGGGACTGGCAGAGGTATAAAAATGCACTGACTGCGTATAGCAACGCGATCAGGGAAGCGAAAAGGAACAGCTTCAGGGAATTCTGTGAAAAGATTGAACAGATCACAGAAGTAACCAGGCTGTACAAGGCTATAGCCAAAGACGGGGGAATATCCTCTGTCTGCTTGACAAAGGAAGATGGAACATTTACCGAGAATGAGGAGGACAGGGTACACCTGCTTCTCAGAACTCATTTCCCGGGGTCCTACCCCTCGGTGGCAGGCGACAACAGTCTGCCTGACACCCCAACAACGAATAAAAGGGGACGGAAGGAGAACTGAAAACTAGCAAAAGAGGTATGCTCAGAAGCTAGGCTAAGATGGGCAGTGGGAACGTTTAAACCACTGAAATATTCCGGAACAGGTGGCATTTTCCCAGCACTTATCCAGAGAGGCCTAGGAATTATCTTAGAGTCTCTTCTGAGGGTGGTAAGGGGGAGCATAGCACTGGGTTACATACCAAGGGCATGGAGACGGGCAAAAGTGGTCTTTATTCCGAAAGCGGGTAAAAAGGATCCTTTTCGCCCTAAATCTGTCAGACCAATTTACCTAACATCGTTCGTACTCAAAACGGTGGAGAAGGTCATAGACAACTATATTAGAACTAACGTTCTAAAGCGTAATCCCATACATCACTGTCAACACGCTTACCGGGCAGGACGGTCAACTGAAACTGCTCTGTATCAGCTGACAGAGGTACTACGGGATGCCATAGAAACAAAAGAAATTACACTGTGCGCGTTTTTTGATATCGAAGGAGCATTCGACAACAGATCGCATACAGAGATACATGATGCCCTGAGCCGCAAAGGAGTGGGAAACACCCTGGCACTCTGGATGGGCAAAATGCTAGAAAGCAGACAAATAGAGGCACCGTCTGGTACAAATTCTATTATCATGAACGCCACTCAAGGCTGTCCACAGGGTGGAGTATAGCAGTGGATGAACTCCTGGACGTGTTAACAAATACTGGAATACAAATCCAGGGCAACGCGACGACATTGTTTTAATCTGTAGGGGCAAATATGAAGATACCCTATGTGATAGAATCCAAACTGGATTAAGGGTTACTAGTGCCTGGTGCAGGAAGGTGGGACTGCGGATCAACCCAGCCAAAACCACCATAGTACCATTAACCTAGGAGGCATAAGCTTGATCACCTGGGAGCCATAACATTACACGATATGGAGGTGAAACCAGAAACAGAGGTCAAATATTTGGGAATTACGATAGACCAAAAATTACTCTGGAAGACACATGTCGGAAACACTTGTCGGAAAGCCACGAGGGCTCTGATGACTTGCAGATCCATAGCAGGAAAAAATGGGGTTGTAGCCCGAAGATATTTGGATATATATTGCAATAGTAAGGCCAATGATTACCTATGAAGCGGTAATCTGGGCAGAAAGAACCGAACTCAGCACACATGCCAGGGAAGTACATAAGCTCCAAAGGCTGGCTTGCGAGTGTATCAGTGGGACAATGAGGACATGCCCAACGGCATCCCTGGAGGTCCTTCTGGGTTTAATCCCTCTCCAGCTGCACATACAGATGCAGGCAAGGAGATCAATATTCAGGATGGTCGGTAGTATGAGTGAGGCGGGGAACTGCCTAAATCGAAGGAAGATTGATATTCTTTCTAGGCGGTATCCCGAATTACTGATATCAAGGGATAACATGACAACAAGGTTTCACTTCGATAAGAAGTTTGAAACACGTTGGAGTAACAAGGCAAACTGGGAGAGCGTGGCTGCGACATACGGCTTAAACCAGCAACTGATTACTTGGTACACTGACGGATCCCTCACAGCAGAGGGAGCGGGTGCCGGTGTCATTGGTCCAAGGAAAATGTACTTTGAGCCAATGGGCAGATACACTAGCATATTCCAGGCGGAAATATACGCCATAGACAAATGTGCCTCCCTTAATCTGCAAAGGAACTACAGGAGGCAGAACATAGCTATTCTCACCGATAGCCAAGCAGCGATCAAGGCACTTAGGTCCAACCAGGTGAACTCTAAACTGGTATGGAAATCCCTCGAGAGACTGAATACACTCGACTCATCCAACAAGGTCTGGATACTTTGGGATCCAGGCCATGCTGGGTTGGAAGGCAACGAGGCAGCGGACGAACTAGCCAAGAAGGGAGCAGGGACGCCTTTACATGGGCCAGAACCCTTCTGTGGAATCGGAAACGGTTTCATGGCTATGAATCTAAGAAATGAAGCGAAACGGTTGAGGGAACTATACTGGACGGGCCTACCAGGGATGGAGCAGTCCAGGGTGCTTATTGGGGGATACGAACCCATGCGCACAAAGGATTGCTTAAACCTCACCAAAAAGAACCTCCGAGTCATAGTGGGAATTCTCAGCTAGCTAGGGGTATCTACGGATACTGCCTGCAGGTTTTGTGAGGAGGAGGACGATACCTCTATATACGTCCTGGGACAGTGTCCGGTACTTGTGGAAAGTAGGTCGAGACATCTGGGAGAACACTTAATACCAGATGCAAAGCTGAAAGATCTGGAAGTGGGGAACATACTAAAGTTCCTAACGGTTAAAGGCCTGCTTGAGATACTATGATCAATAGGTACACTATAACCAGTAAAAGAGGCACAATAGTTCTTCAAGGACGCGGTGCGACTTTCCCTTAACAGAATAATAATAATAATAGGTCACAACTGTTACATATGGAAGTTTGAAAGTAATAATAATTCATGAACATAATAATTGGGCCCTATTTAAAGTATGTTATTAAGAAAGATTAAAAAACATTCATCGTTCAATGATAAATACTAATAACCTTATATCTTACCAACTAATTGACACTTACGTATAATTACCTAAATAGAGCCGCGCTCACATCCGTATAGGATCTAGATATCTCGATTGGGCGTCAACCGTTGAATAAATGAACCCAATTTGAAAATCAAAACAAGATCCAATTCAACAGAAACATACGATTCTGTACGTACACTTCACCTAAGTATTTGCATCCGTGCTACAAGGTTTTCTTGTAGATACTCGTACCTAAAGAATTTCTTAGCTACATGGAGTGAAAGCCACTGGGTTCCAAGAATTCCACATTGTTCGAGTTCACTGGATTGAAGGCCTCTATAGAGCCGTAACTGTTGCTACGTTGTTGTTGCTATTTAGTCAAACCAACATGTGTAATTGCATTTGCTAGAGCCCGACATCGGCTTGAACCAAAGGCAACATTCGAAACAACGCGAAACGATTACATAAGATCTCTTGATCATTTATATACTATAACTAAGAATTATAATGGGTGTATGGTTTGCGCAGTAGATACAAGAAGTTTTCGCCTCAGATTGTATGCAATTTCGTTGCACCCAGAATAGAAAGGCGTTGAGGAAAGACGGACCACATGCTGTCCTTTAATTTGAAGTAAACTAAATTGTTGCTCTACGTCGGAAAACATATCTGATAGGGTACTTTGAAAGGAACCTAGGTAATCGAGGTCTCAGTGAACTCTGCTGGAAATATGAAAGTTGAACGGAAATACTTGTACAGATGCATCCATGTAAATTAGCACACTTTGCTGCTAATTCGAACATTTCATTATCACTTTTACTTTTCCTCAAGGTGATGCATTTCAATCGACTATGCATTCATGTCAGTTTACATGTTATTTTTATCTAAGTGTGAAAAACATTCAACTGAACAGAGCTAAATTTGAAATCTAGCGTAAAGATCTAGCAGTCCCGAAGGAAGATATTGTTATTACTACCACTGTAGAATGCACTGGGCTACAGGTATTCGAACCTTTCTTTTCAATCCGATCTGCTATACACACTTCTTGTGTGCAGACGTGAATTAAATCAAGTAGACAGAATGTGAATGCGCTTAGATAAGATACATTTTTTGCACCAACTCCGCCGCTCTAAGTAGTCGTTGCACACTCTAATGGCGATGTAGAGTACAGAACGTATATGTGGATACGATGCAGGTTCAAATATCCATGCACTCTCATGTTTTTGCTTTTCTATGGAGCAGAGCTGTTGCTAGTTACTAGCCGAGCTTGAAGCCAACGATATCGAAAGTATATTTCAAACGACCTTGCCGAAGGCAGTCTTACAACCTCATTTTTATATCGCGTAGAACAAGTTTCTTATTTCTATGATAATTTGAAATGTTTTTTAATATAACATTCTTTCCCATTCTTGAGATTTAGGCACAAAGTTTGCTTATTGATTTTATTATCTGTATCTCATTTTTTTTTAAAAATATTTCATACAATCCTACTCGTTTTATAAAATAATAGTTAGACCAAAAGATTCAAAATCGGGATTATAGAAAATTTCTAAATGCAATCATTGTCCAATAAAGCCTGAATAGAAAAAGTGCATGTTGTCCTTGCAACCAACTCTCCTCATTCAATGCATTTTAGCAGTTTTTACTACCGCCAAAAGGAGAAAAATGGATTTATAACTGTAGAAAAGCTGCAACCAATCGATCACCATAATAACGGGCCACTAAAAAACCCATAAAACCTAATCACCGGTGTATCTATATCTATAAATTTCAACTCGTTGGAATGAATATCAAAACATTGCATCTGATATTTATATAGTCGCTTATTACCTCATTATAAAGCTCTCAGGGTTACATATACACCAATACCGAGATATTGTCGGAACTTAATTCAGATAATAATTTCCGCTATCGTACCTTTATTATAAACAAATCAAAATCAAACAATCTAAATGTGTTAATTTGACCGCTTGTATCTCACTATGGATGCCGTTAATGAAGGAGAAGTTAAGGGGAGGCTCTGATGTTTGAGGCTCAAAAGTAAAATGGAATGGAATTACTCTTGTATCTGGTTTATAAAAATGAAAAGTTAGTTTTGCACGGTAAGCGATTGAAGCATCTTTGCTAGTATGAGCAATTATTGGGTTGATCCAGATCTGAATGACGAGGGCGACTGTAAACTTCTATTACAATTATGAACTACTCTTCGCTTCACTTCTATGGAAGAGTTTTGTGCCTTCGAATATTGAATACTGCGGGAAAATATGTATTCAATTATCATGCCTGAAAATTCTTCACCTTATTACTGAATTATTTATCCAGTCATCCAAAGCAGCGTACACATCGGATTCAATAAAGTATACCTGAGCGCAATTGTGAATCCGCCTCTGCCGCTGCATTCAATGGCCGTGGAAACAGCTAACGGCCTGACAGGAAACTGGGGTGACAGATGTCAAGAATGACATTTGTCAAACCGGTCACTTTAGTCTCGTTCGCCAACCAGAGAAGGACCACACTTTAAATTGTCTGGAGTATTAAGAATTGTATCAAAAGAGAAGATTCTAGCATTGTCATAAATCTATGAGCAGCTTCCAGTGAATTATAATAAAGAATAATTAACTTATTATCCAAGAAACTTCTTTCAATTAATTGGCGAAACGATCCCCATAGTGGTGACCTCGTACGGTTCTTTTGGACAGTAATTGCCGGAAAATAATTGACTTTTATTTTAGAGTCATTGGCTTTTCCAACGTGAGGATTAGTTTTTGGCATCAGAATTTTCGCGAAGGCAAGACAGAGTATATGGTGGCAATGTCAGCACCGAAAACCAACCAATCAATAACATAAAACCGCACTGCTCAAACGGGAAGAATAAAGAGAGGGGAATACAACGTTGAGACCGTTGATAATTTCTCCTATCTAGAGTCGAAAATCACCACCGATAACAGCTGCGATAATGAAATCCGCGCACGGTTATTGGTAGCCAACAGAGCATATTTCATCTTACAAAAACTGTTCCACTCGAAACGTCTCACCATAGGGACAAAGCTCTTACTGTACAAGACAATGATCTTGCCAGCCCTCATGTATTCCTCGGAGACTTGGGTTCTTAGCAAGAAAAATTGCGAACTCTTCGCCGCTTCGAGAGAAGAATCCTCTGAAGAATTTTTGGCCCCCTACTTGAGGATGGACGATTCCGTAGCATACACAATGACGAAATCTATGAGCGATACCATGACCGTCCGGTTGTGGATAAAATCCGGCTCAATAGGTTACGATGGGCGGGTCACTTAATCCGTATGGATGAGGATGATCCAGCCCCGAAAGTCTATAATGGATATATATATGGTAGAAAAAGAAGACGAGGCAGACCCTGCATAAAATGGAGCGATGGCGTAGGTCAGGACGCCAGACGGCTTTTAGGGATATCGAATTGGTGGACGTCGGCGCAAAACCGGGATGTCTGCAGTTCCTTTTTAAGGCAGGCCTAGACCGGATACCGGTTTCTGCGCCGTTGATGATAATCATGGATGCATCAAGAAACATCTGTGCACTCATCAGTTAATTAAGTGCAATCATATCATTTTGCGCTTGAACACGGCATGGTATCATCCCAAACCTAAAAATAATGAGTCGCCCAACTAGTGTAAATGCTGAAAATACATCAATACAGTTTCTCGCAGATTATTTGTAACTTTGACAAAAACCAGAACCGGAGTACATTGACAGATCATTTTATAGAACATCAGCCTGAAGATATATTGCGCGCGTCCCAATTTCAGATTTAGACACGGCATACGATCGATTTGTCCGGATAGCTGAGTGGTTAGAACACAAGGCTGTCGGACGGATCCAGTTTGGATTGTTGCGCCAACGATTATTACACGATCGACTTTGCCTTGAAAGTAATACCGATATATGGCTGAAAGCTGAAGTGTTTTGCCGTGTTGATTTCGCCTTCCCTAGTTTCTAAATTTCCATTAAATTTCTGGAATTCTTTATTGTTCTAAACTCGATAAAACTAATTACTCGAGAAATTTGCAGCTGGAATGGAATTTCTGGAGTGTTGTACGGCCTAATACCGAAGCACATCTTCCGTTGAATCGAAACTACAGCGCAAAATTTTCAAATGAAACGGACGACCTCGGGCAATTCTAGTCCATTTTTTTTCATTTTTATTTAATTTATCATTTATTTTCATTTTTCTTATTTGATTGTTTAATACATTTATATTTCCTAATTTCGCTACCATCGACGAGGGTTTTCAGTTTTTTCGTTGGACCCCTGGATATTCGTGGGACCACAACTGCTTTTCGCACCGGTGTTGCGTCCTTTCTCTTTTTTCCCCACTCGCCTTCATTTTGCGAAAATGTCGCGCGAAGGGAAGACCGCGGAAGGCGCGATACCACCTTTTGGCGGTCCATCCGATTGCATGGTTCTGCCAACCGGAGGGGCAATTAGCGCTGGTGGCCATCACGACGGACCCAGTTCGAACATGCCCTCACCGATCTCGACGAAGAGACCATCGGACTTGTTTTGGACGCACTCGAGGAGTGCTTGTACGTTCACCTGAAGGAGCAGCTAAATCGACATGGCCACTGAGGTGTCGGTTCTTCTTCTAGCTCGTCCAAACACCCAAATTCCGGAAAATCTACGACTGGCGGCCGCGAACTCTTCTCCCATCCGCACCTATGACTATAGGTAAGTGGACGTGAGTTTCGGACTGCGCTTAAAGTTTTCGTGACGTTTCATTCTAGCGAACATTAGCATCCCTATATTAGGCGCAGATTTCCTATGTCACTATAGGCCGCTGGTGCACTTGTAGAACAAGTCTTTGATAGACCCCGCAACCTCATTACAGACGTCAGGGCAAATTTATACCTACCAAGATGACACTCTTTCATTAAGTTTCGATTACGTTACCGACCACCGCATTCGCGCACTTCTCAAAAAGTATCGCAACATTACGATTGCAGCACCACATCACTACCGGCTCCCAATCTTCTCAAAAGTGCGTTCACTTTCACCCCAGAAGCTTGCTGTTCCGAAGAGACAGTTTGAAGACTTAATGAAACATGATATCTGCAGCCCATCCAATAGCTGTTGGCCCACTCCACCTCATTTGATCCCTAAGTCAAACGGCAACCATTTGAAGATTATAGGCGTCTGAATGGTCAGACAGTCCTAGGCTCACCACTCACCCATGATTTTGCGCGCTCGCTAACGAACTGCCGTCTTTTTACGACCTTGGATTTAGCAAAGGCGTATCACCAAACCCCTGTCGCGCTCGAAGACATTCCGAAGATGGCTATCTGCACACCTTTCGGACACTTCGTGTTCACCAGGATGACTTTCCGCTTGTGCAACGCTGCGCAGACTTTCCAGAGGTTCATCCACTCTATCTTGCGGAACTTCAACTTTTGTTTCGTCTACACGCATGATGTTTTGGTCGCTTCCTCTTCAGGATCTGAGCACTTGGAACGTCTCTAGTGCATTTCTCAACGTTTCCTCGAAGCCGGACGTTGAAAAATGCGGATTCCTCCTGCAACGTGATAGAAGGGCAGCATGCCGCAAATGCGATCAGGCAGGCTGTGAAGTGAACACCTGCAACAAAAAAGAGGCTTGCGTCCTATGCAGGGACCGGGGCGCATCTGATGAGAACGTTGCGCCCACTGCAGGCTTGGGGCGGTGGAAAGTCTTTAGTGCAGCACTGCAAAGAGCTAGGATGCGATCAACATAATTCGCATCCTACAAATTAATATGCAACAGGGTGCAACCGCTCATGAATCTGATCGACGAGGTGAATGGGGATGACTCGGTTACAAACTGATCATCCGAAAAATCGGAGGTCCGCTCATTTAAGAGACCGCATTGTACGGGCACTATTCTCGGCGTACCCCGTACAGGATGATGACGTCGGCGCGGAGAGTGCCGAGGACTGTTCACTTTTTTCTATAAAAGAGTTGGAACAGGCAGTCCACTCTATGAAAAAACAGAAGGCGCAAACTGGTGTTTCAACATCGGCCAGAACTACTGCTCGGCGCATTCAACGATTGGTTGAAAGCGGGTATTTTCACTTCTCGTTGGAAGATGACGAGGCTTGCGCTAATCAACAAAGGGAAAGGCGAACCTGAGTTATCGTCCTCATACTACCCACTTTGAATGCTTGACAGCGCTGGGATGGTGCGCGAAAATCTCATCAGAAGTGGACTCGCTGAAGCGATACGCGCTGCCGGAGACTTATTCCCACGGCAGGTCGATTTTAGACCGGGGAGTTCCACAGTTGATGCTGTCATGCAAGTCGTGGATGCCGTTCGTCCAGAGGAGGCACATAACCGACGAGCTCGACGGGTGGTCCTCGTACCGGTTGACGTCAGAAATGCCCTGAATTCCGTAAGATGGAAAGATATTCTATACTATACTTATTCTATTCTATACTTTCCACGTGCCGAAATATCTCTTTCGGATATTAGAGGACTATCTGAGGAACCGCTTCCTGCTCTATGAAACGCTTGAAGGTCAAAGGAAGATGGAGGTCAAGTCCGGGGTAGCGTAGGAATCCCCTGTAGGCCCGGTCCCCTGGAACACTTCCTGGAATATTCTATTTAAATTCGACACGCCAGAAGAGTCACGCCTGGTCGGTTATGCATGTGATAAGTAAAAGTAAAGGAAAATTTTCCGGCTTTATTATAGATTTATTGCGGTTTTTAAAGAATAGCATTATGTACAAGTACAAAACCAGCACTGAAGAAGGGCACATGTGTCCGAAACAAGTGTCTGCAATTTTTAAAAAACCACAATAAATCTATAGTAAAACCAGAAACTTTTCCTTTCAATAGTTTTACTTTTCACATGCATAACCGACCAGGCGTGACTCTTCTGGCATGTCGAGTTTAAGTATCCGAAGTAGTCATCCTGACTAAAAAGCGTCCCATATCGTTTGGCGACGCGGTTAATCGAGTTAAAATCAATGGTAAAGTACCTTGGACTGACTCTTCACTCAAATATGAGCTTTTTTTGAGTAAATAAAAGCAGCAGCGAACAAGGCTGCAGCAGGAGTTTCGCCCTAAATAGGATAATGGCAAATATTGGCGTCCAGTAGGCAGCGTCTTCTGATGGGTTCAACGCAGCCTGTCCTGCTCTACGGCCCGGAGGTATGGGCTGACGAGCTTGGCAAGGTGATATATCGTAACCGCCTTGCGTAATTACAGAGACAGGGAGCTTTGTGAGTGGTGTCTGCGTACTGCACTGTCTATGAATCGGGATCCCCGTTATCCTTCTTGCTAGGGAGCGTTAAGCCACATACAAGCACAAGGGAGAAGGGCCAAGGGAGGTAGTTGCTCGTGAAGAACGTCAAAGCACGCTAGATGAGTGACAACTCTCTTGACAAAATGAAACTAGAGGCAGGTGGACTGCGCGGCTCTTTGGCAACTTAGGTGCGCGGTTGATTCGGATGCATGGTGACTCTGACTATTTCCCTACCAGTTATTAAGTAGTCATGGAGGTTTTCAGCCTTACCTGCACAAGATTGGGAACGCACGATCTCCAGATTGTGTATTTTGAAATGCAGTTGTGGACGACGTCCATCACACCTTTTTTTCTGGTGGAAGGTAGGATGGGGTTTGTCAGCACCTCTATTTAAAGACAGGGGATCTCTCTCTAGATAACATTTTCGAGGAGATGTTGAGGAGCGCTGACAGGTGGAGCCGTGTTGCGCATTACGTTTGGGTTCTTCTCGTTGCAAAGAAGATAGAGCTAGACCGGTGGAGGAACCGGATGACAGAGGGTTCCTTGAACAGGCAGTTCCTTTTCTCCTCTCCCCTTCCCTTGGTGAACGCATTTCCCTGATTTGAAAGCTCGCCAAGGCGGGAGACTTCGAGGAATAATGTGAAAAACGGTTCCAAGCTAGCTCTCTGATGATGGAGAGGTGATTAGTTGGTAGTCCGACCACTTACCGTTTTCGGAAGTCGAACACTCTGTGCATAAATGCATTCACCAAAAAATAATAACTGTATATATCCGATGGAAAAAAATCAGCAATCTTTATAAAGTACACCGGTCACATAATACATACTATATATGATATAAATTGAGAACTTTTCAATATGATATAAGGATAAACTCATCCCACTTATTCATGAGGTTTATTGCAAAAGTAGCAAATGAAGGAGGAACATGAGTCAACTACGTAAGTAGTGTTGCCCGCATGTGTAAAATCAACGAAGTATGGTTTATCTACACTGGAAACTTGTGCATATATGGGAAGACAGTTCTAATTTAAAATAATAGACCTCAGATCTAAGCACCCCCTTTAAAAATAGTATTTAGCCTATCAAACAAACATCACTCCTTCATATGAATATTCTGTTCATATTTCGAATGGAAAACAATAGTCATAACTGGATACTGGAAAAAGACTCGAAATGAAAGTATTTGTCCTTGTCAATTATTGCTGACTTAATCCGAACATAGTTTTTATTCTCCATTTTGCTTTAGACTTCAGGTGGTATGCAAACCAATTAATTTTTATGGTTCTAAGCTCTCACATGATTTTTTCCACATCAACCAAATTGCATGAATGTTAGCCGAAAATTATTGTGTTGTTATATTTTACAGCGCGATGCAGAGTATTCTCGATGGTAATTAGGAAAAACATACACTTACTATTTCGTAATGGCATTAATTATTGAATTTTCATTACGCATATATATATGTACATGTTTTACGATCATATTGAACTTAGAAGACCTTCAGAGCAATGTTTCTAAATCCGGTTCGATTATGTTCTTAGATTTAGGAGCTTACACCTTAGGAGGACAAACTTATCTTTACTACTCAAAATAAAGAAATTAAGAGAACAATAATTAATTTACAAAAACATTTTATCTAAACTGGCTTATTGAAACCGGTCAATGCTGCAGCTTGATGCTTTCAGCTGATTTTTATGCCAATGCTATGGCAAAGCTAGATGTTTGGAGTACTACTAATTGAGTTACTACCACTTGCTACATATAGTAATCGGTATTTGAAGCATTGTTTCTATTTTTTTGAGTTGCTTATTATAGAACCAGGATATTTATGTTTCAAATTTGACAGATTGAGAAGGCTAGGATAGCTCGAAAGACTTTTCTCTAAACAGCAAACGGCAGTTGTGTCATTTAAAACCCACAAAATCAGACAATAAATCCGCAAACTTTAACGCCTGTAGCCCTCACTTCAGCTTAAAAAACATGAGCAGTGAGGCCAAACGACTCGCAAAAGCCCAGTGCTACGACTGCCTACTTCATTTTGAATCCATCAAAGAAAACCACAGTTTCAGGACCTTTGAAGACTTATCTTTCTAGTCAAAATCAGAAACTATTAATTCCGTTCCGTATTCAGTATTTTCCTAGATGTTGTCCCTAATTGCAATTTTTACAAAAAATTCTAATCTACGAAGCATAAAATTCAGGTTTGGTCCATCCACTTGATGACGGACTTAGGAATCCCTCGATTCTTAAATTTTAGTTTAGCCTCGACCGACTTAGGCCTAAGTTTTTGTCTTCATTACAGTTCATTACACATGTCGTGTTTTTGAACTAATATAAGGTAGCAAATGCCAACTTGTAACCACTTCGGTCACGCTACTCCCAGGGCAGAGGTGAGGCAGCATCTAATGAGTTGCCTCTGCCCTGGACGAAACCGCAAGTCACATAAAATTCAGACTTAAGTTCTCAAATTGGTCCGGGCTCCTGAATCGACCTGTAATAGCCGATATGCAGCATCTCGACCTGCCTATTTCTTTCTGTATTTTGGGAGGAGGGAGAAGGCAACGAGGTCAGATAGATAATAGAAACATTGAATTCGCCGACCTAAACTATTGCGAAGTGGCTTTTGGAAGAAGTGAAAAAGTTAGGCTTTAAAATAGGAAAACGAGTTGTGGGAAACGGTAGAGACCGAAGGGTACAAAGGGAAGAAATACTAGTATCATTGGAGATAAAAGCGCTATTCCCAAGCGTACCAATGAAGGAAGCCCTATACTTGTTCGAAGAATGGATCACGACACTCGAAAACTCATCTGAATGGAGAAAGAAGGCTAAGCTGTATAAGTGCATGAGTGAATCCTATTTCACATTCTGGAATAAATTTTATAAGACAGTGTCCATGGCAACAATGCCCCCCCTCTCACCTCTGCTATGCGAGGTATTTATGAAGAACCTGGAAAATGAACTCGAGGAAGCTAGGACACTCCCGGGATTTTGGATCATATACGTGGACGAAGTATTCGCAATCATCAAAAGGCAAGAAGTAGGAACAATCCTCGAGAAACTCAACCGGGCACACAGGAACATCGAGTCCCACAAAACTCACATAAAGGGACATTCTCCAGAATAATGGCCTAAGGATTTCAAGAACCTCAGAAACACGGATCGAGATTGTGATCCGTCGTGGATCTCTCTCTTCGATCGCTTCACTCAAGTCCGCGCGCGGTTGAGTGGTCGTTTTTCTTTTTAATTTTCATGTTTTAGATAGCGTATTGGTATATTTCGGTAGGCTTGCGCGAATCCCCTTTGTTCGCCGTTTGAACATCTGAATTCTCATTAGTTCATTACATAGGGGTACCATGGCTACAACCAGTTTGACGACAGTAGTTTCCAGGCTGGAAGCCGCTTCTCTGACTGCCACATTGTTGTCGGAGGTCTGGTTCCAACACACAGGTACTACGGCTGACATCCACCGTGCTGTACTGTACCATTATATAAAATTTTAGTCCGTAGCTTGGTGCGACGAATAAGTCAGGAGAAGTCATTCCTAGCTAAACCGGCCACCAGGGCTTAATTGAAACCGAACCAAAGACCATGCTCGGAGTTTTTCGTTACAGGGTGGCGTTTTCATCTTTTATTGCGCCGAAAGAATGATCCCCACCACTGTCGTAAGAAACAGCAATAATTTTCAGCGAGAGATAATATGAGACAATATAATATTTCGGTTTACTACTCATTTCTCTATATTTTTGAAATCCATCCTATCTCTTGCTCCCCTCCCCTCCTGCAATTTTATATTATTATTGTGTTGCATATTCTATTCAAGTTTACTGTGCTACATATTTATAAATGTTAAAAACTAACTATTAGTTTACTAGGGAGATCCGCAGTTCCAAGCACTGATGCCGTTTTTAGGCCCATTGTACTATCCCCGTAAATCACCTATTCAATGGCTTCCCGCCTACGAGCGAATCTGAGAACATTCTCCAGAGGCAGAGAGTGTGCAGATTCTTCATTGAAGAAAACCTTGTCAAAGTGTCTTCTTTTGAGATCTGAGCATGCCGGGCAGCTGCATAAAAAGTACAGGGCCGTCTCCTCCTCCTCCTCACATTGGCTGCACATAGCCGAAACAACTACCCCAATCTTTTCCATATGGTAGCTTAAGGAGGAGTGTCCTGTTAAAAGTGCAAGTAGAGTTTTCATGTCCCACTTGTTAAAGGACAACAAAGATCCCGCTCTAGTGGCCCTAGGCGCTTTCACAAGGATGTTCACTTGCCGGCAAGAGTCCAAATCTCCCCACTCGGCTGCGTGAACCTTTGCAATTTCACCTTTCAGAGTAGACTTGACGGTAGATGGTCGGATTCCAAGAGCTGGTTCTGGCCCCACCATTGTGGATCCAGACCCTCGGCAAGCCAGTCTGTCGGCCTCCTCATTATCAGCAATGTTAGAGTGCCCGGCCACCCACATCAGGAATGTTTCGTTCAGTCGGCCGAGTTTCAGCAGCACCTGATGACAATTCTACACCAACTGGCTTTATATGTCGTTGCCATTTAGTGCTAATAATGCTGCTCGACTGTCAGAACAGATTTGAATGGTGGTCCCTCCACTATTGTCGCAGACATTCTTCTGCGCCTGGAATATGGTCGTCATTTTTCCGAGGGGTGGGGAAAGTTCGCCCCCACCCTCCATGACTGACCCGTCGATGAAGATTATTAAGTCTATAATCTGAAAAGACTCATGGCCATTTGTCGACCATTTTTCTCTTTCGGCGATTACGACATTGTATGAACTTTCAAAGATGAATCTGGAAACCAGGGCTTCAGAATGTTTTTCATGGAATTTCCAGATAGACTAAGTGAATGGAGGGTAAATTTAGAATAGTTTCAAGTGCCGAAGTCGGCCTAGTACTCATTGCTAAAGTAATACTTAGGCAACCAAGTCTCTGAATCTGCCTTGGCAGCTTCCTGCTGTTAGCAAAATTCAGTCTTGGCCACCAGACGATGCATGCATACGTCAAAATGGGTTTTATTATGGATGTATACATCCACTATATCCGTTTTGGTGAAAGTCCCCAGGTCTCACCTATCGCATTCCTACAGCATCAGAGAAATCTGCAGGATTTCTGATATTGTTCCTGGATATGGGGCTTCCACGTTAACTTGGTGTCAAAATGTACTCCTAAGTACTTGACTATTTGTGCTAGCTGGATTTCCGCCCCTGCAAAGGTGGGTGGCGTATAACTACCCCACCTGACGTTCCTAGTGAACATACCTAGTCCAGTCTTCCTAGCGTCCACCGTGAGTCCATTGCGGAGGCACCAGCTGTGGATTTCATGCAGAGTTGCATTCAAGCGGTCACATATTGTGTCCGCAAACTTGCCGGTAATTATTACGGCTAGGTCGTCCACAAATGCTTTCGCGAAGACTTTTTTGTCCTCCAGGTGCCACAGCAGGGTATTCATTACTAAGAGCCATAACAGTGGAGAGAGAACCCCTCCCTGTGGGCAGCCCCTGAGACACCTTGCTTCAATAGCCTTCTGGCTGACCGATATGTGGATTTTTCTCCACTCTAACATGTAAAATATCCAACTAATTACCAGCGGTTCGATTCCATGCTGTCTTGCCGCATCACAAATTGCCGCGAATGACGCATAGTTGAAGGCACTTTCGATGTCCATGAATGCGCCTAAGGGGTATTCTTTTTCGAACATCGCCTTTTCAATTTTGCCCTAAGTTCATGGAGTGCTGTCTCCGTGGATTTGGCTTTTTGGTAGGCGTGTTGCCCATGATGAAGTGGCCATTTAGGAGTGTGTGTATCCCTTATGAATCGATCTACCAGTCTTTCTAGTCCTTTTAGCAGAAGACTGATCGGTCGGAAGCTTTCGCGTCTGTGTAGGTGGGTTTCCCTGGTTTGGGAATGAATAACTCCTTCACATCACGCCATTTTATTGGAGTATAAGCGTGTGTTAGGCATGCGCGATATATATTCCGAATATGTAGACCCAGGGCATCCATTCCCTCTATTACTAGCGCAGGAATGATGCCATCCGGACCTGGAGACTTGTATCTATGGAACGAGTTAAATGCCCATTTTACTCGCTCCAGTGATACTACCTTGCATGCCAGATTCCAGTCTCTCTGTTGAGGGCTGTATACACCTGTTGGCCCCGAGATTAGATTTTGGATGCTGCCTGGGAAGTGCACTTCAAGCAAATGATTTGTCGTTCCTTCATCGCTCTCTGTGTACTTCTAGTTCTTTAAACGTAAATAACCCAGTTTCTGGCTACGTTATTTGACCAGAATCCGCTTCAGCTTTGATGTTGCCTCGAGAGAGTTAGTCTCTTCGAAAAGCGTGTCCATGACGATTGTTTAGCCGATCTTATGCTCTTCTTTAGAGCCTTCTGTGCCTCTTTATAGCGATTCCAACTAGCGCCTGAATCACACTTCAGAGCAAGATTGAGAAGCATCGTTGTTGTTCTCCTCTGTTTTGCCAAATCCGAGTTCCACCATTGTGTTTTACCCTTCTATCTTAAGTGGACAGTTTTTTTCGAAAGCTTGTCTCATGCTAGTTGTGATCATCTGGGTTATATTCTCAATTCCAACAATGGATTTGATGCGCTTCCCAGGGATCTTGACTCGGACTCTCAATTCTATTTTATACATCACCCAATCTGTCTTCCGCGGATTCCGATATGGAGTGGGTGGGGGTAGATCCATGCCCATTACGAAATCAATGCGTCTGTGATCCGAGAGTGTGATATCGTTTGATACTCTCCACTCTCCGATCAGAACCGCGATGTCAGGAGGTGCCACCGTAATGTCGATGACCTCCCACCTGATCACGTTGAAGAAAGTAGGTCCATTACCCAAATTAAGCATCTGCAAATCGGTTGCTACTAGATACTCCCGTAGTTTCGATCCTCCTGATGTTCGAACTTCCCCAGCATATGTGGTGAGCGTTGACATCACATCTTGCTATTATCCCCATGCTTCTACTTTTGGCATATTGGATAGCTCTGATGAATGTTCCACTGGGAACGTCTCCTGCGGCACAGAGAAAATATGTAGAGCACCATAGTATCTGTTTATCTCCCTGTTGACTTTTTATGGTAAGCTTAGCCGATGTGGTGTCGCCATCGCATAGGTCGTTAACCAAGTTAGCCTGGAAGTCTTTTGAGACTACCATGCAGGGGCGGGTTCGATCACTTCCAGTGGCATACAACAGGTGAGCATGTTGGAAGTTTAGGCCCCTGACTATCCCACCAACAACCCACGGTTCTTGGTATTTATATATATAAATGTTATAATAGCCAGTAAGGGCAATTAAAGGATTCATTCATGCAAAAAGATATGTACATTGAAATTATAAATTAAAAATTTATGTAAATAAATTCAAAAATCTAAATTTCTTCTCGGATGAAACTCACTCAAGCAAGGTTTGGTTTTACTGGAAGTCTCAAAAACCATGTTTTCAAATTAAAAATGCAGTAGTATTTGCATTATAAAAAAATTAAGGTATTCGTGCAATAATAATTCCAAGCAACAATTGGAGTGAAAAATGTTTTCTGTCTTAACATTATCTTCATGGCTGTGTTTAGGTTGATTATTCTCTTCCTCTACATTTCTTAAAATTAATATATTTTTTAATTGCGTTCATATTTATTAAGATTATTAGCAACCATAATGCGAACACTAGGGGCAACATGCACTAAAGCGTGTTGCCTAAACGCGTATTTCATTAACGAATATGTTTAAGCGGAGCCAACTGCAGAGAAGCGCGCATTCAAGTGCATTGGGAAATCGAAATGTATTCGTGAAAAAATTGTAAAAATGATGTAAAGTTACGTCAGAAAACCAAGTAGAAAAGCAGAAGATACATTTCAGGTTAACCACCAATGCTGACTTTTTTCAGTGTTCATTATATTGTACGAAGTGCGCTGGGGAACGGGGGTCTTCACAATTTAAATTGCATCTAATGACTGCCTGCTAAATTTTAGACATAGGAGACGGTTATTCACGTTTTCGGAGGTTTGAGATGTGGAAAACCATTCGTGCTATTCAACGATAGATTGAGGCACCGCAAAAAGCTCAGACTTATATGAAAGTTGGCATGTTCAGAAACGACCTTCTGTAATAATAAGAAAAAATCGCTTTGGGTATGTACCACTTATCTAACCGTTTAGTGCAAATAAAATTGGACACTTTCGAGGCAGCCTTTAATGCTAACCAAGCTTGATCAAGGTCGCATTTAACAAATGCAAGAGTCAGCTTATGACTAGATACAGGAGTCCGAGATAACACCAGACAGGATCCAATAATGAATCAGATCTGAACCGTCTGCTCAACAGCACTGAATTTTTCTGACAATCTAGCCAAAAACTTGCCGGAGAGAAATTATTTTTCCTAAACAAAGAAAATTTTAGATTTCCATACTTTCATATCCCAAAGAATAATAACTTTTGTTGGCTTGAATGGAAGTGGGACATTTTTTAGTAATATCGCTGGGAGGTGCCTCTAGGGCATGAAATCTAGCATCTTTCAGTCAAAAGATAGTAATTCTGCTTCACCCCACACTCCCCTATCCCTGCAAATTGATGATGCGCTCTGACTTTTAACACAGTGTCGATAGTAAAACGGTTAACTTTTGCATAGAAAAAATGCACAACAGTGAAAACGCGAGTACATTTCAGTAGCTTGCCACAAACCATTGCTATCTTCTGTAATAGGTTGTGGTGTGAATGTGTGGAAGATGATCATCAATGCGTTATGTGGGCTTAGCGTGCACTTGCCTACCACTTTACCTCAATGACATTTTTTACGTTGTTTCTACTAAGTTCGCTTGTCCATCACACAACGAGTCCAATGTAAATGCACGTACTTGAATGTTGATCGATTTTTCAAGAGCTTCATGCTAAACGCTCTGAACTATCATATCATTTTTATTGAACTGTAAAATGTGCATTCCAAAGCAAATTGATTGTTTTTTCTCGTGCAACATTCACAACATTTTGGAAGAAAAATATTAACAAATTTTGAAAAATTAAACAAATTGTGAGTCCTTGGGGATGTTTCAAGGGTGCAATTGGTTGGAATTGCATAATACAATATCTTTAAGTATTTTTGGAAATGCACTGAATTCAGTATGGTAGATAGGCTTTCAAACGGGCATAGAAATCTTTTTAATTAGAAAGCTAAAATTAAGCTGAGTTTCACCCTTTTTGTAGATGGGTTTCCCAGATCCGTTGTTGATTTTTGTTATCGTTACCATAGAGCACCTAAGATATGTTGAGCAGAGATGGATAAATGATATCAAAAATATCACCTTAAAGTGTATAATTGACTGTTCCGGAGCGCGATCCAAATATCACCAAATATCACAGCATCGCAACATCACTTAACATCACAATATCACCACATCACCCCTAGTAGAAAAGTGGTAATGATGTTAGTCTTATGATAAGTATTTTTTGTGATGTCTGCACCTTTCAATACATCACTCCGTTTTTCCTTGCACAAGTGGCTGCACCGTCTAGTGTCAACGCCGATTATCTGTCATTATTTTCTTTTATTATTCTGTTAAGGGAAAGTCGCACCATGTCCTTAAAGAACTATTGTGCCCCTGTTACTGGTTATAGTGTACCTATTGATCATAGTATCTCAAGCAGGCCTATAACCGTCAGGAACTTTAGTATGTTCCCTACTTCCAGATCTTTCAGCTTTGCATCTGGTATTAAATGTTCTCCCAGATGCCACAATCTACTTTGCACAAGTGCCAGACACTGTCCCAGGACGTGTACAGAGGTTTCGTCATACTTCTCACAAAACCTGCAAGCAGTGTCGGTTGACATCCCTAGCTTCCCTAGGTGATAATTCAGTCCACAATGACTAGTGAGAATTCCCACTATGATTCGGAGGTTCTTTTTGGTGAGTTTTCTCAAACTCTTCATTTCTTAGAGTCATAGCCAGGAAATCGATTACGACTCCACAGAAAGATTTTGGCCTGTGTAAAGGCGTCCCTGCTCTCTTCTCGACTAGTTCGTCCGCTGCCTCGTTGCCTTCCAACCCAGCATGGCCTGGAACCCAAAGTATCCAGACCTTGTTGGACGAGCCGAGTGTATTCAGACTCTCAAGGCATTTCCACACCAGTTTAGAGTTCACCTGGTTGGACCCAAGTGCCTTGATCGATGCTTGGCTATCGGTGAGAATAAGTATATTTTGCCTTCTGTAGTTCCTTTGCAGATTAAAGGAGGCGCATTTGTGTATGGCGTATATTTCCGCCTGGAATATGCTAGTGTACCTACCCATTTTCCCAAAGTACATTTTCCTTGGACCAATGACATCGGCACCCACTCCCTCTGCTGTGAGAGATCCGCCAGTGTACCAAGTAATCAGTTGCTGGTTTAAGCCGTACGTCTCAGCCACGCTCTCCCAGTTTGCCTTGTTACTCCAACGTTTCAAACTTCTTATCGAAGTGAAACCTCGTTGTCATGTTATCCCTTGGTATCAGTAGTTCGGGATACCGCAAAGAAAGAATATCAATCTTCCTTCGATTTAGGTAGCAGGCAGGGCTCGGCAGCCTCACTGATACTACCGCCACCCTGAATATTGCCCTCAAACTAAAGCAGTAACATAAACTCTCCACAAAAAAGAAGAAAAGTACTAGGAGCATTGCCTGCACACCGGAGATGAAGTCTGGCAAGAAGCTGCAATGGGCCAGGAAAATCAACCGCTGAGAAGTGGTTTATGGAGTTTAAATGTTGATCAAAGCGCATATCTCGGCTAAGGTGCTGCGCTACATCGTGAGTACCCCCATGAACTACTTTTGGCACTGAAAGCTATGCCATAATGCAGATGAAGAGGATAATCAAAAGGAGGGTGGTAAAATACAAAAGGCTTTTGCGACGATACACAGGCTCTAACTCACGCCATCTAGCTTTGCATTGATCTCTGTCCCTGAACTCATGCTGTTGCCACTTTTTAAGCTTCTCTTCGAAACGAAACCTTATTAGAATCGGTTTACTATTTGTTTGTCTGCCTACTTGCCTACTACACGCACTTTCCTCAAAAAAGGTTACACATATTGATACGAAAGTCGGTAGAAAGGTCGAAATTATGAACCCCATACATGTGGTGAATTATATGCTTGGTATCTAGCCCTCAAAATACTCTCCACTAATATGTCTGCTCAAATAAAGTTAATAATAGTATATTTTCGTATTTTGAAAATTGTTTGCTAATCCATCATCCTAGATTCGTAATTGCAGTAACATAGCCTTTGATAGAACGCACTACATTGGAAAGTTTGGTGGATATCCTACCATTACTAACAAAATTGTAGAAGGTCAAAATTGCCTCTTTCTCGTCAATTTATTAATCGCTAAGAGATTAAATTCAATATCGGGAGTATTCAACATATCTATATATCTGTATGTAAGTGAGAGCAACGCGTAGGAATATGCTTACATAAAAAGTCAACAAAACCTTTCACACGTGAAGCCCCGAGCTTCTGGTTTCCGCCTTGTTTTACTTTTATTTTCGGTTTTAGTTTCACGCGTATTTTTCAGTGGGTTTACGCGGTACCCTTTTTTTGGTATTTTTATTCCCGTGCGCTCCTACATATCGATTAAAAAGACACGTGAAATTTTGTAAAACGATCGAGCTTGGGACTATCTACCGGTTCAGAACGTTGGGATTCCTTAGTGAGTGATCTGTCCGGATACAAATACCCCAGAAATTGCTATAGTTGAATGGATATGTAATACGTAATTATTTTCATCTTCAATATTGAGATCCTGATATCAAGAAAGCAGAGATGACCATATGCATATCCAACTACTTACCCTAAAATGGAATCTATCAAATTTCGTAATCATACCTGAAAATAAAAACAGAACAATTAGCCTTCAAAGCATTGGAAGAGCTCAATCTTTTGAAATGAGTAATTTTGTTTAGTTATTGAGTACAAGAGAAATGGAGAAAAGCAAACATTAGCCATCATGAACTTCAATTGAAGGTTACCAATAAAAGCGAATAAAAAAGCAACTTTGAACTCGGAAACAACAGCACACATGAACTTGGGTATCCATGATTTCATGTTTTCTAGAATGATTTATTTTTATTGTACATATACACATTTTTCTCAGATTTTTTCGATTTATTATCTTTGTTTTACACATCTATTCATAGCATACGGGAATAGTCAGCTTAAATTTTGATGAGTTGATCGTTTGTAAACATTTCTTGACAAATGTTGGTTTGTATAATATATAAATAAATAAATAAATATTATAATTTAAATTATGTGATCAATTTTATTCAGTGCTACTATGTTTAATGTTAAAACATTAGCCCGTATAATTTTCGCGTATGATTTTCACCCCGGACCCATTTTTCCGCACAGTTCTCACCCCGGGCCCGGATTTCCTCTTTACTTCCCTGCCTGCAATTAACTATAATCACTAAGAACTACACTTACAATGGAAGAAAAAACATTTTTTTTGATTAAAATCGCAAAAAAAAAACAATTATTAGTTTGGAATAATAGAAAAGTTGTTTTTCTTATTCGCTACTGTTGATATTTTTATTTCTGTAAATACCGATATTTCGGAAACCACATGTTCCTTTCATCGGTACTAACAATTGCTCTCTAGCTCTCTAGTCTGAGATCCCTAAAGGCTCCATTCTCTCCGTAAATCTGTTCTTACCTCTCACAGCGGACGTACCTTAACCAACTATCAACTTCAACCTCGTCAAGATCCTAACATATGCCAATGACCTCAATACGCTATCGCGTCAAACGATTGACTTTCATACGAGCGTAATGAAGATGCCTCCTTTGAACCTCTAAATCCTATCACCTTGTATCCCCACTGTAGGACAAGTCTTCTTCCTAAATGTTACCATCAATTCTAAATTATCCAACCTCTCCATTATTACCTATTAACAAATTACAACTGCCGAAAGGATGCATCATCCGGGCATATTCCAAAACAGCCCCGTGCATCGATACCGTCATGGCCATTTTCGATCGCTCACTGTTCTCTTTATTAAAGCTTATCCATTTTCGGAAAGATACTATTCCAGATGTCTCATTTCATATACAACATTTACAGAAGAAGAGGCATCCCCTTTTCATATATACATAAATTACTTTGCTTAAATTAACACCTCCCTCTATGAGAATTGGTCTAATCATTTATGAAAAAGATCAGTGTGATAAGAAGATAAATCGAGTAACAGTGACTTAGTTTTCTTTTATATAAAATCATAAAAACTGGAATAAAGGACAAACAAATGAAGGTGTTTAAATTTTATTTAAATTTAAAAAAAATATTTTGAGCTTGAGCCTTAATGATTTACGCAAGGTTACAACTGCAAAAGATTGGCCGAGATCTGAGACGGTATTTTCCATTGAAAGATTTTTTCAGTTTCGCACTGTTGGGAAAGTATCGCTTTTTGAGTTTTTTTTCCTGTCAAACTTTCCAAATTTTGTACTTCAAGGATGAGCTTAATGGGGGTTTTCAGGAAAATTTCAAAAATATGGTAATATACTATTATTAACTTCATTTAAGCAGATATTGAAATGCGGATCTACCACTGTAATTTTTTTTCAGATTTTTAAGTTGGATAGGTTCTAAGAAAGAGATCTGTTACACTTTTGAGCCCTCACTCCTCTATGTTTCAACCAGTATATAATACATCTTCACCTTCTTTCATTTGGTACCCAAAGGTCCTTATTCTGTAAAAAAAAACAAATTTACACCCCACTTTAACATACATGGGGAACCCCTCTCAATCTTAACTCAAATTGTCCCCACTCGTTGTATGTAAAGGGATTCTCGAATCACACCTGCTCCCCATATTTCGTGGCAGTTGGCTTAGTCGTTTCCCTGTGGACTCGTATATGGGCACGTGGAAATCAGGCCACCCAAGAAGTGATGGAGTTTCCAGAAGTTGGATACGTCAGGACAAAAATTGTTGACATCTACATATATAGTTGCTATGCGCCACCAAGCGCTGGTCTTTGATGCAAAAAGTTGAAACATCAAGATCATAGCGAATGATTTTAACGCATGGGCTATGTACTGGACAGTCGAACCACGAACACCAGGAGTCGTATCCTACCAGAGGCTTTTGCGGAACTAGATATGATGCTTGCAAATACGGGAAATGTATCCACCTTTGGTGGGACAGGGTCGGGCTCAATAGTCGACCTGACATATGTGACACCACATCAGCGAGGAGAATGGCCTGGTTTGTCAGTCAGCATTATAGTCATAGCGACCACCAGGCAATTTTACTCAGATTCAATATGTTCATGCGGCAATGTACGTTCCCGTGAAGCAGAGAATCAAGGCTGGTCCGTGAAAATTTTGAAGAGGATGCATTCGTAGAGATGCTATTGAGAGACTACAATGCCCCGGTGGTGCGGCTTCAGAAAAAATGGAGCAAATGATGGGACGCACAATGGGGGCATGAAATGCTGAGGCGGCGGTTCCTTGCAAAAAAGCGGTTAAACTATTGACGGAATGGTGAGATCGCGTAGTTGCAAATTACATATTTTCGAGATAGAAGGATCTAGAGGAAGACCAGCGTGGGGAAGAAAGAAGGAGAAACGAACGGAGGAGGGGGGGAGGCGGTGTAATTTTAGTGGATAACAATCTCACACACCGATGCAACCTGATGCGGCAGTGTAAGATTTCCAGCTCCATCTATAAAAAAAGACAGCCAGATGAACAGACATAATAAGGCTTTGTTTTTCACAAAACCTTAATAAACTGATTATAGAGTGGAAGGAAGATTGGCATCATAGATAAAAAAAAAGGATGGATAGCTTCCGTCTGAATGGCTTCCCATAATATTGTTAGCTACATATATTACATCTGTATCCCTCACGGCTTCTCTAGATGATCTGAGATGTCCGTACGGTCGAGTTCAAACCAGACAGTACTAAATCATTCCGCAAACGTGCTCAATATTGCAGAATTCTTGACGGATTTTCCCATTAACTTACCATTGGCCACCATCACTAAGATTTCAGTATATTTGAAAGTAGATAGAATCGACCGAGGATGTTGGGGAGGGTTTAAGCGAGCAGCACATCCAGTGGTATTTGTTGACATTCAGTGTCAGCTTGTTAGGCGAACGCAAACAAATCAGAGTATCAAGGTTGGACGCATCTCTCGATAGCAAGAGGAGAGAAGAGAGATGGTTGTTGTGAGGAGTTGGCAGTGGAAACATCAAAACTGATGGAAGAAGGGAGAGTTTGGGTGGGATTACGGCTATAGCGAGTATGAGACCAAAACGGCTTTGAACTTACCGCGGGCAAGGGTGGCTTCAACGCTCATTAAATAGCTTGTATGCGCTTTTTGATCATAGACTTCACAGTAGAGCGCATAGCCTTATAGTGAGAAAGGCCGGCGTCATTATTAGAAGCGCGAAACTTCTTTGGTAGCGCATGTTTCAGGGGGATGTTATTAAGGATCTCCGTTGTGAACCAAGTACGAACGCAGACAAGCAGGGGAAGAAGAGCGTTAAGTAAAATCCGACATCTGCCAAAATTGTGACAACTCGGAAATCAAAACTAAATGCATGCCGTTATTTTTATCGCCTTAGCTAGTCCTTGTTTAAAGAAGCCACCGCATTTTATATACCCCTATCAAAGCTCATATCAAATAACATGATGCGGATACAAATTATGTATTTACTTCATTCTTCATATATACTTATTCATGTACACTGGAAATGAACCGTCTAATCTACACCAAAGCATGATTTTCCACTACGTCAGTAGACATTGCAATTCCAACGAAGTACAGCTGGGCTAAAATATATTTTGAATTGGTGTCTTCAGCATTTTAGAAAGATTGCATCGATGTTACTGCTACCTATATATATGTCCATGTGCAAAAATGCATTGCTACCACCAATGCAACTCACATTACTACAATGCCCCAAAGCTGCGAAATAAGAGGATGATCACTAGCCGATTGAAAAGTGAATGCACAGCCAAAGTGGCGTCGTCGTTATTGATTTTCAAGTTGAACTTCATTTTAAGGTTTGGATAAAGAATCGAGGTATGGTAGTAAAAAAATGAGCTGCAAAATTTCGCCACAGTTGATCTTAAAACCAACTGTGTATCTTCAGGGGTCAAGTGGGACCAGCGCAATAGATTTGACGACTGGTGGATAGGAAGCTGCTTTGTAAATTCCATGGTAATTAAGTATAACATGCTCGATCATAATATGAGGTAAGAAATCAATTGAACGTTTGTTGTGAATAACCAATTGAAGTTTCCTAACTGGTTTGGTCAAGTCATTCTAGCAGACAGTGAGGATTCCACACCATAGCTAGTGAACCTAATCTACTGTGACTGTCTTCATGGAGACCTGACCGCCTCCGCGCTAGTAGTGATTTTTTATTCGACTATGTTGGTGTTATATTTTTATTCCTTAAACCATTTTGCTAGAAACACCGCGTACACGCATTGATTATACTATCTTTTCGGCAGTTCTTTCTTCTAACCAGCTGCCTTTAAAAACAAAATCAAAGAGCAAAGAGTATGCTGCTCCTCTTCCTACCAGTTAACTCTTGAAACCGTGTCAATGTGCAGAATTCCAAAAATACAGGTAGAAATGCCTTGCGTCATTATATTAACACAATATTATTGCAGCTGTGCAATGTCCACGGGGCACCATTATTTTTTTTCCAGATTTTGAGGTATAGTAGCTTCTGAGAACGGGCTGTTTAAATAATTGACCGTTTTCGAACCCCCGCTTTCCTTCCCTTTACAATGGATGTCAAAACTAGTATCTGCTAGGTACTAATCGAGATCTTCCATTTGATATGCTCCATGACTATATTCTGTGAAAAAAATCACACCCCCGTTTTGCATGTATGGGGGCCACCCCTTAAACTGAAAATAGTGTCTAAAACACCAGCACCGCTAAGGGAGCCGATGTACGATCAAAAGATACGCGACAGTTGGACTAAATTTAGGCCAAAAAAGCCTAAAAAGAAGAAGAAGAAAATATGGATCCGTCAATCACGGATAATATGTCCTACGTAGCATACTGAGAAAAGTGAAAACTGACCCTGATCTGAAAGACTAGGGGCGAAATGTAAGCAGGACCCGAAGGAACCAAAAAGAGGATCCCATAACTGGGGCAGGCAACGTTAATGCGTGCAAAAAAGGCACAATTTTCGGTGCAGTAATTTTGGAGTTATGAAGGAACTGACTTCGCAAAACTGAATTGTAAACGTTTTTAAAATTAAAAAAATTAGAATAAAACTTTCATACTTTTTGGGATAGCTCTTCTCTCTAGGTGGTCTTCGCAGGATGATCGTTTGACTATCTATTATAAATAGATTAGTTGCATTACAACCCAACGTGGGGCGCCATTTATAATGAGACCACACTATTTAGATGGTCAAACGACCATCCGGAGTGATTCACCAACGGCATAAGAGAAGATGACACAGTTGATAACCTTTCGAAGTGTCGGACCGTGTTAAAAATTAGAAAGACAAGGGTTGTTAGTGGAAATTAAAATTGAATATCGACATTCATGAGTTTTTTTTCACACTTCTAACAAACATACGATAGTACATATCGGAAACACCGCCAAAACTAGTCCAAATCCAAAATCAAAATCCATAGCAAGATTCAAAACTAACCCAGGCCTGAAATAGGGAGAATATCTTACCCCACTCCCTTTGACGTATCCTTGGAGCACATTACAAAAATTGCTGCTGAAGTTTCCTTCTTCCGAGCCTTCATCTCCCGTTTTTGGAAGAGGTAGACAACAGTGTTACCCACAGGTCGGCCGAAGTCAGGTTTCCAGTTCCTCTCATTAAGGGAGTTACCTTTCTGGCTGACCACTCCGTAAACTCCGGGTACAGATTTTTCACCGAAGTGGAGAACCTGCTTTCCACAGATTCCTCCGTGGGGAACATAAATCCGGTGAAGCCCCCAAAATCCGTTCCTCTGCCAGGACGGGATTTCTCAAAGTCACGGGTCGATTAGAAGTCTGTGACTGTCTTCTTGTCACTTGAAGCGTTACAAGGTATTTTTGAGCAACATTATTATAGTAGTAAACTACCACGGGCTCCCCCACCACATTAAGGTGGTGTCCGAAGGGAGCCATCCTGACGTACGACTCTATTGTATGGTGGTAGGCTCTGAGCAAAAAGGAGAAAAGGACTAAGCTACTGGGGCTCCGCAGCCCGACCCGCAGATGCTCTTAATGTACTCCTATACTTCATCATCCCAGATCTCCACGTTAAATACGTTGCAGTGTGCAGCGTTGTCAGACTACGTAAGTACAGAAGCTCAACAGCGAAGCCCTATGTCCAAAGTAACACTCTAGACGAAGTACCTTGGAAACTCTGTCCATTCCTTAAAGACTACGCCATACACAAGACGATCTTCTTGAGAAACTTTGCAATGGACTTCCAATACACAAACGAATCAAAGATGACCTGTATAGTCGGTGCGGAAGTTTTCTTGACTTGAGTTTCGCCAGTGTATTCACTAGCGACAGTCGGTTGCACTGCGCATATCACAGTAGTATGACAACTCCATGGCGCCCGATTCCATGTAAGGGAATCCCATCCCAGCGCAGCCCACTGAACAGAGAACACGTAGGTGGAAACCATATAAAGAAAATCAGTAAAGGAAGTATCCATTAGAAATTAATTTAATTCTATTAAATATAACAGATATACTTTTATAAAGCTATCTAACACTTAAAAATTAAAATCCATTCCATTCTTATTTGCCATGGTCTACCGCAGTTAATTGTTCAGGTGAGGAACAACTATCGTTGCAAAATAGCGTATAAACACAAGTTTCCAAGTGCACTCATGCCACACATACGATGTTTGTTAAAAAAATTCTGTCAAGGCCCCGACAGGTTGCAGTTGTATGCCCATAATCCAAACATCTGTAACATCTGTAAGTTTACTAGTGGATTACTTGACACCTTCCACCACAGCGAGTTTTTGGCCTCGGGAGTTCGCAGAGGTGATACCAATCCGGGCATTGGTTACTTCCGGATATTCGCGATTGATGACCTCTTCTATCTCGTTTTTTTTTTTGTGAAGCAGTCACGGTCTTGGATTTCCAGAGAACACGTCTCGTCGGGTATTTCCACCATTTTTGCGTCCTTCGCTGGGACGAGCGGCGCATTTTCGTGCTGTGAATAAACGCAGCCAACTCACTCTCCACTTCCACTATCTCCTCGTTTGATGTGTTTTTGTTCTCCATTTAAATTGTTTACCAGCGCATCGTGTGCAAGGAAGCGGGCCGCAACAGTCAGGAACGGATATACCCTCGGGGACAGAGCCCCTACCCCAGTTCTCTGAGGCCTAACCTACGAGTAGCTGATCCTGGAACTCATGGACGGATCAGCGCTCGCTCGGGGCAACGCGGTCTACTAACACCGGTTCAATGCACATCAGAGCTGGCAGAGCTAGGCTAACATCACCCGGTTCTGAGGACTCCCATTGTGTCCCGGCGTGTATCGGTCATTAGCAGTTCGCTCTTCACCGAGAAACTTTCCCGAGACTACTACCTAGGAGGCAGATATTATGCCAGCTAAGGGGTCAGAACTACTTGCTCGGGCACCTCGGGAACGCCACTCCCCGTATCGTAAGCGACCGTTAGGGATAGTTAACGATCCTTGAGAAACATATAAGCTTTGGAGCATTCGCTTACTACACCACGACCAGCACATCAAAGTGAGTATAGTATTTCCCGGTGCTGCCTCGTGGAAGTTTTCCTCGGCCACTTGGTTTTCGTTCTGTAGACAAGATTCCTCGCCGTCACTCTTAGCAGTATCGAAAAAATTGACCTTGGCACAAAACCGGGTTACATGCAGCTCCTTATTATTGCAACCCTAGACCAAATACCGATTGTTACGCCTTTAAAGATAATGCAGATCCAACAACGGAATTATCCTGTCTTCCTGCCAATTTGACACATGCTTGTCAATCTCGTCACTAGTTTTGCCTAGAAGAAGGAGATGGTGGTCCGACAATATGTGAGTGAGTTAGTTCAGCATTGGTAACGCGAAAATTCAGAGTTCCAAAACTACCACAGGTTATTCCGATAACCACAAATAGGAGCAAAGGCAAGATTCCTCATCTGATACACCGCGCCATCCACCCAATTCCTAACTTAAACATTCATAGAAACTATAAGCGTTCTCAGCCTTAAGTCCTATCCTCTATCTGATTAGTAAACATATGTAACCACGTCCTCTATTAATTTTTACAACTATCACCATTTCCAAGCTCAAAACGTTGATATTGGTAATAATAACAGTCTTGCCAAAGAGTTTTCGATATCTCGGGATTTCGTACTCATCCACAATGCCCAATACAGGATTTCGGTCTTTACTGCTCAAAATTGGCCAATTTATGGTGGAAGTAAGTCTATTCAGATATTGTGCATAGTGTGCACACTTCGTCTATTGCGATCTGCTATTATTAAATCAAGTACTTTCACTTGTATCTGAACTGCATACCAACTGAATGCTGTCGCTGTTATTTCCCAGTAACTTCTGCCTAGGCTTCTTCGACAGTATCTCAGCGCGATACAGCTGAGATGCTATCGAGGTTCCTTACTAACTTAGCGGTTCCGTGCTCAGCACATCTTGGTACAATAGAAGCAACATCATGAAATATTTACCAATTGCAACCTTATCCCCTTAATCAAAGATTTGACTTGTGAAGAACGTGCAGAAGCAACGAAAGTCTCCATTCGTTTAAATCCGGGATCGGTGCATTTTGTGCAAAAACTATTTTCGAGACCAGTTCCTTGTCTGAGGAAGATGAAGAAGACAACGACAGCTATGGTGTTTTTCATTCAAAGATACGCTAAGTTAAAATTTACACAAGCATATCTGAAGCGTTCACCTATAGCTATGCCAAGATATTCTCTGCAAAAGTACGTTAATTTTCACAAACTTTGGACCCAAATGAGATAAACTCAATTTTTCAAAAACTACCCGAATCCAAACTATTGCATTAATTATATTCCGCAGTGCAAATCGGAAAAGATTTGGGAAAGTATCTAACCTAGACTGGTTCATCCGGTTCTAAATCTAAAAGATCATCTGATAAATTGTATCTAAATAGTCTTTAATGATAGTACGGTACGGTTAAAGTTAGTCTATCTTTAACCGAACAAAGACGACTGTGAGAGATTGTCTTACCAACAAATCCGCAAGACATCTCTTACCAAAGCTTGCAAACAATGCGCAGTTACCACAGCTTTGTGGAGCTCCTCTGAATAGTTTACAACAAAAGCAACGCGAATTGGAGAATCCATTCCGTGAAAAGACAGACAAGCCTGACCGTAATGAATGCAATTACTCGTGCTAATGTTCAATGATTAATTACAATTTAGTTGAAGCTAATTGTCATGCATAAATCATATTATACCAAGCTGCAACCTAATTTTCTGCAATTTGAAAAATTAAAATTATGAGCACTGAAACTAGTCAAATTAAGAATTTACAGTTACGAAAAATAATTGTTAAATTAAAATGTAGACTCACACTCGAATGCAATTATAAAAAAAAATGCAAGAGAATGAATAGGTGAAGAAGTATTCAAGGTGAACCACTTTTGCACCTTTACTTGTTGATATTGTCATTGAATCTGCAAATAATTAATTGCAACGATTAAACCAAAATGACATTGACATTGTAACTGATATTGCATTTCGTGATATTGATAAAATCGAATGTTGAAAGTTGGTTATTGCAGGAAACTCTACAAAGTTGCTAATGACTTTCGTTTCAAATGTTTCGTTTTCGATACACAGGTTAACCTATTTAAAAAGTGCAATGGAAATGTCAAAATTTCGATAACAAAGTTGTCATTAACATTTTTATCACAACTTATAATTACGACTTCATAAAATTTGCAACGACAATGCACTCCTTGCAACCTATCTTTTCTCAAACTAATTTACAGAAAAAAAGAGAAAAACCACCTCAGTTCCTCTGTTGTCCCCGATGACAAGGAGATATTTTTTGTTCACACACACAAGGTAAGGCGAACCTAGCTCTTGCTATCTTGTCAAATAGAAATTGATTGATTGTATCATTTTTGATAAACGGTCTATTTCTAGCCTTATCAGTGTCTCCTTGATAGCCTTTGCTCTGAAATCATTTGAAAAAGGTTTTTGGGAGTGGATAGGGCCCCTGACCGTCGATATCCAATGGCCGTAGTGCCTCAGGGGTGGAAACCTCGGTTACTGAAGCATCTAATATCAGCTCATGGGGGGAGATAGAGTTAGTTCTACCGACAAACCCGTTCAGAAGAAGCTGGATTAAAAGCGGTTCCCCCAGCGGGAAGTGTGCGGGACGATACTCAAATTAAGAAACTTTGACGCCAAACCACCCAAGTAATGAAAGACGTAGCCACCAATCGGGAGCTACTTTGATAGTACTGGGTAATAAGATCATGGAGCTCTACCAATTCACTAAAGAACGCCGAAATATTTATAAAAATATAATGGCCATGATAAGAGGCATCAGGTTCACGTGAAAAAGTGAGACATGAGAAAGGAGAAACCGGAGAAAAGGCAGCGCAAACGTTTGAACGAATCAACAGGGGAGCAAACCCCCAAAGAAAAAAGGTCCCAACTCCAAAAAAAGGGAAGCCTTTCAGGAGAACGGGCAAAGTTACCAAAGTAACTCACCTAGGTGGAATGCCTGAGAAAGGAAGTGGGTCTCATAAGAAGGATATGGAAGCGTCGAGAAAGTAGCACGAAAAGAAAAGAAAAGATCGGAGGAAGGTAAGACCGGAGGTTATCATCTTCTTCAAATGAGGTGAAGGGTCATACGCTGCCATTCTCAGGAGAGTAAAGGTAGGCCCCAAATTCATCAATTTTGGAGACAATTTTAGCCGCATGTAATGAAACTAAGGAGAAATAAGATTATCAAATGACCATCCTGAGTGGCCGGAGATGACCTAGAGAGAGAAGAGCTATCCCAAAATGTAAAAGATATTGGCTAAGTGAAGGTCTGCCCACAAATACTGAAGCTCCATCAAAGTGTACGCCTACGTGCTAGCCAGGCTCGCGAATGTGGGGGCTCTTTTGAACGCTTTAATCCCTCACGTGTAATTTTTACAAAATCAACGTCTCTATACCGCATCGGATCTAAAACTATCTCAACGAAGAAGGGAGTTCGCGACGGCCTAACGACATAAACTAGAATGCGAGCTAAACCTGGAAAATAAAACAAGTCCGGAAACGGGAAGCTGGACGCTTCAGGTATGAAAGGTTTTGTGAATTTCTTTTATAAAGAAATTTGAGTGTGCATTTGTCCCATCAGTACCTAGCATGTAATATATGCATATATCATAAGAGGATATCCACATTCAGATGATATTGCCATTAAAAGTCTTGAATTTGAAAAAAGCGACAACTTGGAACCTATTATAACTCTGTTAGTAATGATGCGATTTCTACCAAACTTGGTAGGCTGCTATGTTATGCCCAATATTGTTGCAATATCTCGTGGTGCTAGAGTGGACTTAAGGGGGGTTTTGCAGCCAACTACTAAAAATTATAATAATATATATTAAATTAATATATTATTAACTTTATTTAAACCGATATCGGTGTGGAAGGTATTTCAGAGCGTAGGCACTACGTAATGACACATTTTTTTTCAGATTTTTCGGTTGGGTAGTTTCTGAGAATGGGTCCGTCAAAGAAATGATCACTTTTGACCCCCTCAATCCCCACCTTTCCAACAAATATCAAAATTAACACCGGCTTCGGAAAGTACTAATCGAGACTTTTCATTCGATACCCTACCTGAGTATATTTGAAGAAAAAAAAATTCTCCCCCCTTTTTGCACGCATGGGGAACCCCCAATAAATTCGACATAGAATTATGTAATTCACTGTATGCATGAACGTTTACAGTTCCCACTTTTCCACGAAATTTCGTGTGAGTCGCTAAAACTGTCTCCGAGAAAATTGTGTGTGACGGACAGACAGAGAGTAAACCGATTTTAATAAGGTTTTGTTTTACATAAAACCTTAAATAAACAGCTCGACCGCATGCGTGAAGCTGTAGTCTCTGGACCCGAGTGCCGCGATCGAGGGGACGAAATCCACGGCGGATCACAGCCCCAGATTTTCAATGGGGCCTGGCCCCCGAGGTTCTCTCTTATCCATGATATCCTCAGGCCATTATTTGGAGTATATCCCTAGAGTTGATTGTTGAGAATGAAAGTTAGTTATTCTTGATTTGGTTTTGATTATTGATTATTCCCATTGATTTGGGGCATTCTTTTGGTCACTTTCATTTTTTGTCGAGTTCTTGTCGTTTTGTTTGATTCATTTCATACTCACGATTTTACGTTTTACGTGATTTTATCACCCGATTTTTATTTAGTTTTACTACATAAGAGAGTCCTTGCATCGAAGCTCAAGAAATCCAAGGATTTAACTGCGGACAAATTCTTAACTCAAACTGAAAAGTTATTAATTACAGCAAGCTGACGTAAGGACTAGCAGACCAGAGATCACTATATAATTACAAACATGTAGATGAGCTCAGCACAAAAGGGGATATTCGCGAGGCCTTGGAAAAGCAGTTTGACCTTCTTGAACTACAAAAGTGAACGACTTAGTGAGAACAATACTCGTGGTAATCTCCATGAAGATCAAGGTCTATCGAGCCCAAAAAGAGCTCTCGAAAAATGCCGGACAATTTACCCGGATAGACGGCAAAAGCTTTCGAAGGGACACTTTTTCCGCTACGCTCAAGCTCCGGATAGTAAGGCAAAAGAAAAGTTACCTAAATCACCACAAAATCACAAATGAGTAGCAAAAGCATGTGATGCTACTAAGTCCATAAGGCGACTATTCCCAAATAGGCAACTACTCAAGGAACAATCAAATTGCAAGCTTGCGCGCCGCATGTCCCAGGCCAAGGAGGTCTTTACCAGAGGCTTAGAGGAAAGCCCGGAAGCGGCAATCAAGAGAAGACACACACTCACGGGGCTCCTTTAAAGATGCCATATGGAAATTCAAAAAGAACTGCTTCAACCAGTTGTGCGACAATATTGATGAAACACTTGAAATGGAGCGCAAAGGGTAGTTATGAGAAGATAGCGAAAATCACTCCGGTAGGCCTGCTAGTGGCTCCTCAAAGAGGTTATTTCCACTTTGTTTCCTGACAATCAAAACAGCGTAAGCCAAACGTTGATCCGCTTGGGTGAAGAGAGGCATCTACAATAGACTTCTACCCATCGTCGGAAACAGCAATGGTTTGCCGGAGCGCCAGTATGGGTATCACCGCCCCCACTCTGCAGTGAATGATCATCGTTGTAAAATTAAAGGCTCCAAAGGGTACATTGTGACAATGCGAGTACCACAGAGTTTGGTTCTGAGTTCCCTGCTGTGGAATGTTGTGTATAATGCGATCCATGTTCTTCTCGTCTCAGAAAAGACAATGATTGTTGGCTTAACCGATCACTTGGCTTTAAAGTATGTTATCACAGCAACGCACCTAGAGGCGTCGGAGGCAATAAGAGCGGTGAAGTCCTGGTTAGAAAAGGCTTGGCGCATGAAAAGCGGAGGCGGTCTCAATAACGAACCAGGAAAGAAGAAAGTAGAAGCTGGTGGACGTGGGGATGAGAATTGATGCCAAACTGAGCTTTAGAGAATACATACATTATGCCTGTCTACAAATAACTAGTACCATTTGCAATTTTTTCGAATGTTGACAGATCGAAACATGTCGGAGGTTGCTTCTAACCGAAGTGGTGCGATCCATTCTGCTTTATGCGGAGGCGCTTCTGATTTCTCAGGAAAGGAAGAATGTAAATAGGTTCATCGACTCATGGCTGTGGAGGTTTGCAGCGCTTTTAGAACCATATTTGATGAGACAGTACTGATAGTGATGGGCATGATCCCGGTCGACATTCTGGCGAACGAAACGAATGTTCGCTTTAATTGCGACATCCTACTGAACTGGTGCCGACATGTCCTTCTACGAATTCTACACCTCCTTATTCGAACAAAAAACCATCCTTCCCTATCATCATCATCAACTCCAGACACCCCTGCTTTGCGCCGCGGTTCACCAATTCGATATCTCTAAAAGCTGTGAGGCGTCCTAACCTACACCGTTACTTCATCTCGAGGAGGGTCTGCAACGTCTTCATTTTCAACTATAGATGTTGCTCTCTCTGGCTGTTATATCGCCAATGCAATCCACAACACAACTGCACCTTACACTCGACTTGGCTGCTACGTAAGCAGCCTTCTTGCGCGGGAGATTCTTACTCTAAACCACCGTTTTTAAAGTTTTATGTAAATGGCTTGAACCATTGCAAGTTTATTAAAAAATAGAATTTGAAATAGTTTATTTGAAATTGGACTATAAATTTAAGGGAATGGGACCATTTGCTGGATTGTTTTTTAAAAAAAAAAAATTTGAATAGTTGAAGTATTAAGTGGGTAGGGTTTCAGTTTCTGGTCATAGAATACATGACAAAAAATCATGAAAAAAAGTTCTATTCGAAATTATTCACTGGATTAGTCGACTTAATCCACTACCACATAACCAATCATTGCTCGAACTAACCACTCAATTCAATGCTGCACCCATCAAAAAACATCTTGATCCAATTACAATACATTACGCGTCCGTATTTCTGGTGTAAACTAGATGATCAACACAAATAAATTTTAAAAGAAAAATATTTGATTGGAATACGCATATTTTCTTTGACAATTGAAACAGTACTCGCGCCGAATCAGCTGATTGCCGATCCATTTTACTCAACTTTCAAATTTTCATGTGCCGTATGTCTCGACTGATTATACAAACAAATTCCCTTTCCATCTAGTCAGAAACAATGCGTTTCGATTGCATATAATAATATGCAGCATGGGCAAACCTTTGCGCAAACCAAAAGTTCAAGCGAATAGTTGTCGTAGCGAAAGGTCGCGATTCAAATTTCACTGGTGGCAGAGCATATCGGATACTAATCGACTCAGCTGATTCAAATCAGGGAAATGATCTCGGGCAAGCGCAATGCTGACCACATTGCCTCCTACAGTGTATCGTAGTGTATTGTAACGATTTTGAATGAAATGCTCCAAAAGCACTTCAAGGTCCTGATCCAATATGGATTGTTGCGTCAACGATTATTATTACTAATGTCGGGATAGGAATTAGGTGATTTGAAAAAGTTAAGGGGTATTAAAATGTGAAAAGAAGAAGAAATGCTGCATATTAGCAAATGCACTTTCTCGTCAGTTTGCCACTAGGCAAGCCGAATGAAAAATTGCGTGTGTCGCAAAGCCGCGGATGCTAGGATATGCAAACGCGTTCTGATAGACATATCTACAGAGATCGATTAAGATCAGTCTACGCGGTCAGCAATTGCTATTTTTCTACGTGACTTCTAATTGCCTCCCAAAGTTTACAAAATGCAACTAGGGATAGTCTATTAACCCCAAAACAAATATTATTATAAAAACAAATCTGGCGGAAGATTTAATCTTAGTTTGTTAAAATTTAAAAAATTTAATTGTTCCCATTATCATGCATATTTATTTACGATCATAGGCAAATGACCGTAACCCACTTAGCTACATGCCGACTACTCACTCATCCTTAAGAGTGCACTTTCTCGGGTATTCTTTGTCAATACTCAATTCTCACATGCATAGATTCCAGCATGTCCAGTGAGGAAAGTGAAACTAATCGCCACCAATATTGCTATCTACATATATGTACGTATGCAAGAGTAAGGCTACCTGTGCTCTAAATAGGAGTAAATACAAACAACACTCGAATAAACGCTCAATTAAAAAGGCCTTGCGTTCCGTTGTAAAATGTTTCTTTTGCCCAAGCGATAAATATTTTATTCACCTTGCGCAGTAAAAATGCTGCACTTCGAATAAAGCAAAGCTGAAAATTATAACGAATCGGTTGACTGGGTTAACTTATAAGCCCGCACAAGAATTTAAAACATTATTGATAGTAATCCGCTGCATACGCTATTTATCTACACACCTAATTTTCCATTAAGTTTGCTAAAATAAAATTTACTTCGCCTTGACGACGACAAATTGAACTGTTTCCATATTTCTAAAATATCGGCATTCTAGTCCTTTCTTGAGCTCAATGACTTGTTTTTCGCAAGAAATGGAAAAACACTGTTAAGAGATAAATTAAATGTTGGACATTTTAAGTAATTTTCACGCACATTTGTTCGGTCATAAATGTGCTACCAGCAAAATTATTGGCTTAAAATTAATTTATTTCCAGCAGTGAATTAAAATGCACTTAGAAAAGCGAGGATAATGGGAATGGGAGTGTAATATGAATTATTAGAATTATGGAAATTATGGAATCATTATGTAAATTTCATTTGTCAAAAGGAATAATAAATAATGGTTTTATAGATACGACTTCGTCGGATCGGACCAAATGAGAAGCAAATTACCCCTCTTTTTTTGGTCCACGGACCCTCCATTTAGCGCTTAGCACCCAAACTTCAAAAATATTAGGTGAAGTCGGCTTTACGGTTTCTTACCAGGGCATAAGCAAATCATCAGACGCTGCCTCACCTCTGCCCTGAGAGCAGCGTGACCAAAGCGGCTCGAAGATGCTCCTTATATACTTCGCAGATCACGACATGTCTGCGAATTATATTGAGCGTAAATACTTTGGTCCAAAGGTGAATAAATTTTGTTTAAGGATTGAGGGGTCCTAAATCTGCATCCACTTGATGTCAGACTGGACGATACGAATTATACAAAGGAGTATTCAACATCTGCGAGCCGTCAGGTCAGCGGTGAGGTAGCATCTGACGATTTGCCTCTGCCCTGGTAAGAAACCATAAACCCATCTGCACCTAACATTTTTGAAGTTTGGGTGCTAAGCCCTAAACGAGGGGTCTGTGGACCAAAAAAAGAGGGAGCAATTTGCTTCCCATTTGGTCCGATCCGACATCAAGTGAATGCCGACTAAGGACCCCTCGATCCTTAAACAAGTTTTAGTAATATTTTCCACGACAACATTAGATTAACAGTGTCCGGTTAGTTCAATGGTTAAGAGCACCCTCCAGATATTCCCATAGGCTCATGTTCCACTTCCGCTCTTCACCAAAGTGCCCCTCTAATGAATGAATGAATGAATGATTTAAGCTACGTAGGCTCAGACTTCTTTTGCGGACAGACCCCATCATGCCACATATGAACCTTACAAATAGAATTGTCATGTAGCGAAATATTATCACATATGAATTACACAAAACCTTTCATACCCCAAACTTCTCTTTCTGGTTTGCTTAACTTTGCATAGGCAAATTTTATACGCAGATACTTAGAGAGGAAAGCTGAAAAATAATCCAATTACCTACTCGCTTTGATTACACTCCAGAAAGTATATATGGTTGTCAATATTCTTTAAAATAGGTATATTGCATCAACCAGATCCGAGAAGCCTACATCCCCTACACTGGTGAAGTGACTCAGTGTGTTGCGCGATGGCCAGAAGATCATCCTGTTTGCCTGGAATTGACCTAGGTGGGAAAACTATCCTAAAAACCTAAAAAGTTGGAAAGTCCGCCGCAAATATTGACGTTTCACTAATATATCCCATCAACATGCGTTTGCACGCCTCTGTGCTAGTTAGGTTATGTAACTTTGGGAGGGAGGGTGCTTTTGAACACTTCAATACAGAACAGTTCATACAGTATTTGAAACAATGGATGCGCCAAAGCGAAATGGCAAATTTCAGCAGCGCCTTCTTCTAACCACCCTTCCGAATATTCGAACCACAGCACCGGCTCAATCGTCCTTTATTGCCAGCCGGAAACGAAAGCTAGAAATGCATTATGCTATGGTCAAACCATTCAATGCATGGTGAAAGCAACAACAAAAAGGAAACGCTAATGATCATTTCACAATATTAAAAAAAAATTTTTTTAAATTGAAGATATTTAAATAGCTTTCAAGGTCTCGGAAAATTAAAAAGGTGAGAAGGTTTTGTGAAAAGAAAAATTGTCAAAGTGAGTGAATATTTTGGGTATAATATGATGCAGGGGTCGGTATTGGAACTTAGAATGGAAGATAGTGGATGTGCCGAAAGAAAATAAAGAAGAGGAAAAAGAAATATGTTGCATACAAGGAATGAATCTCTTATCTATTTGGAAAAAGGATAAAACGAACCAAATAATGCAGATGCTACGGACAGCAGACTGTTGCAAAAGTGTCGATGTGACCAGGGAGATCCTGAGCAAAAATTAAGCTACTCTCTCTCGATTAAACTTTCGATATGTTCTTTGATGGGTGTTAGGGTAAATTTAGGTAATACAGCAAATATCATGGATATACCGCCACCCACGCCCCCCCCCCTCGTTACCATACTCAAGATGGGTGTCCTTTTTCGGAATCTTATTAATCTTCCTTTGCCTAGGAAAAATCTCCGATTTGGAAATAACAAGCATACATAGAATACATGAGCTGCATGGAAAATTTCCGAAAGGCGTAGATTTGTTCTTTTTAAGTCAATTAATAGCCAAGATGATTTCACTTCAATCTCGAGGAGCAATTTGCATTCGAATGTTAGGTTAATCCTTTACAAGGTTTCTAGTGTTTTCTTTTTCAGACGACACAGGCAATTTGGACAGCGCCTGCGAAACAGCATTTTTATGATGCACAGGTGTCCATCAATATTATCGGGCGAACTATTCAAGACATCCCCGTTCGCTCTGTACTGTCGAATGACAGCTGGATTATGTTCATGGCCGGTGTTGAATTTAAGAGTTCGAATTGACCTTATGGCAAACTCTGAATTTGAACAATATGTCACCAATTACGAGGCCGTCGAAGCTGCAGAAATCAACACCCCTCTCGTAGTTATGATTAAGCGATTCAGCGAAACCATGTTTCCCCATCATATGCTCGAGCACGAATTGCTATCCTTTCTAGTGGACTTTTGCAACAAGCAGAGCACCAAGTTCTCGTCTCAAATATGCACAAACTCGTCAGTACTTATCAATATATAATTAGGAAAGAAAAAGAAAATCGAAATTCCCAAATTTTGCTTTGCTACAAATTAAATTAAAGTTTTGAAGCAACGTTAAGGTGAGTATCTTTTGTGTAGGCAGAATCCCCAGAGTACTGATTTATGCCGAATACAGGCCCAGATACCAGCGGATACGAGGCCTAATTCACGCCTCTGCCAAAACTAAGGGATACGTCTCCCGAATGGAAAAATGTAAGTCCATGAATACTGAGCCTCTTGCCTCCGCATTTAGGCAGAAGCCGAACAAAGTGTACCCTCGCTTCATAAGTCAGTTTACTTCGGACAACCAACATGTGTCAGACAAGGATAATGTAGTTACAGGTGGTTTGTCACGCATTTCAAAGGTTAAAATTCTTACCACGATCGATTTTTCAGCAATCGCCGCGGCACGGAAGGAAGACGCAGTGCTCCAGAGCCTCAGGGATAACTGCAAATACATATATTTCAAGAATTTCCGCTTTTCGGCTCAACCTCTGAAATAGTCCGCGAGAGCTCTGAAAAGAGACCTAAGCCATATATTACATATATGGATGTTGACTCCTGAGCCGGACAATGCGTCGCGTGTCAGAAGTGTAAACTCGTTAAGCACGTACAGAAAGGGGTAGGCTCATTTCCTTGGTCTACAAAACGTTTTCACACGATCCACCACGGCATTATTGGCCCCTTGCGAGATTCGTATGGCTTTAAGTACCGCCCACAATCGTCGAAAGGTTCACGGGGTGGCCTGAAGCAACACCTCTCGGCGACAGTTCCGCACAATCGTGCACGAGGCACGTTGCAGCCACCATATGAGGGTCCATATGAAGTGCTGAACAGAGGCGAGCTCTTTTTTAGACTTGACGTTGAAGGCAGGCCCAAGAACGTCTCCATGTCCAGGCTAAAGCCTTTTGTCTATGGAACTGAGGTTTCGAGGTGAAGGGGCCTTAGAGTTGACGGACCAGGAACCGGGGTGGAGTAGTGTGAAGGTACAGTTAAGCCCTTTGGTGTTTAACGTAGGTACCTGTCGTGGAGACTTAATCCCACGGTCCTCTTCAGAGCCCCGATGAAACAAACAACAACGGTACCAGTCTATACCAAGTGCATGGCTTAGCATTCATACTGGTGGATGCAAGAATTACCTAAATCTCTACCGAATTAAGGAGTACGGCACCCGTGTTGAAACGCAACACCACGCCGAGACCCGAAGGTCTCTTCTAGCTTGAGCATAACCACAACCCCCATTAAACTCCCACTAGGGGGCCTACCGCAAATAACCGAGCTGTCCTCACATACAACGGGAGTTCACCCGAAGTGTGAGAGTCCAGGGGCTATCCCGGTTCCCATGGTACCAGCATACCCCTGGTAAGATTTCGTGACCAATTTGCCACTTCAGATGAGTCCCCGTGCAAACTCGGGTCTCATCGCCCTAATTAGGCCTTTGGAGCATTCGCCTACTGCTTCACGGCCGGCAAACCAAAGTGAGTACAGCGTCTCCCGGTGCCACCACTATGGAGGTTCTCCTCGGCCACTTGGTTTTGGTTTGGCCGACAGGGTTGCCGCCCCGTCTTCCTCACCGCCACCTCTGAGCACCAGTGTAAAGGAACAAGCCAATTAGCGAGGATTCGCCCGGGCTCTGCACTGGAATGATGCAATTCACAACGGAGTGAAACTCACTTGCCTGAGTCGCTCGCCTACCTGTTGATAGCGAGGTGAAAATCACGAGGCTGGCGAAGCAGTCGAGTATGAAAAAAAAATAACATCAGGGATGATTGATGGGTGAAAAATAGTTGAGATAAACTCGTTTTGAATAAAAGATTCAAAAATGACATAGATAGATATTTTCTTTACCCAGAGAAAGTGCAGGAGGAGAGTAGCGCAAAGGGTCGTTTAAAGATAATCTACTCGGTAGTGAGCCACAAGAATGCAGGTGTCCTGAAGGGCTCTCCATGCTAAGGAGCAATGTTAAACAAATTGCTACCTAATGCAATTTTTGTCGGTCGTAGTAGCTACACGCAGTATTTGTATGACTTTGGTTGATTCACTCTCAATATATTGTTTTTATAGTGCAGGAAAAGAAGTTCGAAGAATCAGCTAATGACCGACAGTGACGATGGAGATAATGCTTGGGAGTAGAAAATGATGTGCACATGCTATATGTCCACAAACAGCTGGTTTCATCAGATAAAATCAAGGAACATCTCAACTCAAACTAATTAATAACTAACTATAATAGTTTGACCTTCTGCTCAACTCAAAGGATTGGGAATATCTCGTTTTTAACTTATAGAACATTGAAATACGCTCAATCGGTTGTGAAACCAAATTTATTAATTTAAGAATGCGTAATCCTATTTTAAATATCTTCTACCCTAAACCGACACTAATTGCTTCACAGCAGTGCAACGACTTGGCTGCAAATTATATCAGTGCATGATTTCTTATTAACATTCAGTAATACTTGTTAAGTCAGAAGAAGTTGAGAAATACTTTACGAGCGGACATTATCTGGACACAAGATAGGCCTAGCCTAACCCACAGGTATTCGTTTCAGATTGCAGGCCTTTTAACCTTTCTCAACTATCTGTAACACGTAATGTTAACTGGGGTGCTTGGAGCCCGAGAAAACCAGCCTAATCGATAGACAAATGCAGAAAACGCAGAAATTCAGATCATATGAATATTTATTGAGGAGACAATTAGTTTTCGCTAGATTCATGCCAGCGATACGCGATGTGGACTGCAATTCGGATTTCAATTAGTGATTTTTCATTGAATGGCCGCTTAGCCTGCCAGGCCGTCGGTTTTGGTTAATTTGTTCATTATATCCACACCTACTGGCATGGCTGCATTAGAAAGGAATTCCAGCGATTTTAGCTCAGTTCTACAAAAACATTTCGTTTAGAAAGTGTCAAATATGAAGTTTTTGCTATTTAGTTGCTGGAAAAGGTAAGTGACAACATGTAACTTTCATTTACAATTATTACGTGAATTTTAACTCATTTTTTGCCTTTTGTCATATTTATTGTCATATAAACCTTTAAAATTGTGCCCAGGAAAAACCCCCAATTTGGCAATCGACTATCAGATTAAAGAAATTATCGTGGCCCCGTTTTGATTCATATTGATTCGTATACACGGATGATATGTTAATTAGTATGAAATTTATGTGTAGGCCTGAAACGAGAGCATACCAAAAATTACAGAAAGTTACATAATTAGTTAAAGCAAAATTAGAGTATTTACCGAATCTTAACTCAAAAAGTGTAAAATATATTTTCACTAAAAAATATAATATTGAAGCTGACCTGGTAATTGAAATTTTTATCAAGGTTTAATTGAGCTAATTCGTGAAAATATACATGAAACCAGGACAAAAGCCAAACTATTTCCCTTGTGTAGTGTAAAACAAAACCTTATTAAAATTGGTTTACTTTCTGTCTGTCTGTCTTGTCTTTGGCTGGCTCCTGTCCCACATTTATGTGGGACTCTCACCAACTAAAACCACCTCTTTCCCCTTCCACTTTCCCCGCGAGATTGCCAAATGGTATTACGTAGCGGAGCTGGATCAGAATTTATTCTGCGCTCGTGTTAATATTCGTGATTCTCTCATGTTCATTATTCCGGCTGACTTCTTCCTGCCTAAGCTTCTTAGCGATATCCCCTTTGCTTTCACCATATGTTCCATTATATTCTCGGGTGTAGAGTGCTCCCCGGTTGTAGCTTTCAATGCAGCCCTTTGGGCAGCGAATCTCGGGCAATGAAAAAAAACTTATTCTGCGTCCCCTGCAATATTCGGACACTTTGGGGAATATGGCGAATCGTCATGCCCAAATCGAAACAGATATGCTCGATAGCCTCCATGTCAAGAATTTAGTTATGTCGAAACCTTTGAAATAAGGAGTCGACGGCTTGGCCTTGGGCTACCTATATTTGGTAGCATTGTTATATGCCTTTGCTGCACCCTCAACATGCAATCTGAAGTTTAGCCACACCAATAGGAAGGTCTATCGTCAGTACTCCATTATACATAATAATCCACTAGAGTGGCTCTAGAACGGACCCTTGTGGAACACCCCATGTCGTTTGGTATAATTTCATTCCTTCATTTGATTTGCAGCACAGAAGCCTATCGGTTAAGAAATCGCCAACGACCCGCACCAGATCCTTCGGCACGCCTAATTTGCTTAGGGACTCAAGTATCTTGCCCCATCTACAGGAATTAAAGGCGTTCTTCACATCTAGTGTGATCACTGCACAGCATTTGTCCTCGTCAAGTGCGGTCTTACCTATGTTAGCACCCAGGACAACTGCATCCGTTGTAGACTTCCCCTTTCGAAAACCGAACTGATTCTCAGAGAGACCGGCATCCTCTTCTGCAATAGGAAGTAAACTGTTATAGATTATTCGTTCATGCTGGTGAATTAGCATTATTTGGAATGCATATCGGCCTGCAGGACGAAGCTTCATCCAAAGGTTCGTTTGGCTTGAGGACTAGTATTGATTTCTGCTTCTTCATTGTGTAGCAAACGCTCCTTCTTTAAGGCGTGCGGTGAACGCCTCAGCAAACATATTGGGCGCTATTTTCGCTGCTTCATTGAGAGCTTTATTAAGGATATTATCCAAGCTTTATTTCTAATTGCTTGCTTGGTGCTTTATTTCCAATTATTTTTTCCACAGCTTCGAAGACCTCATTTTTACTTAACATGGGAACTTCGGCGGTATCTATCTCGATAAGGTGGCAAGGTCGGCGGTACTCACATTCTGTGGGAAAAGATCCGTTACTATCCCATTAAGCAGGGTAGGGCAAGAAATTGGTGGGGAGCGTTTGCCTTTGACTTTCGATATTATTGTCTTTGAGGCGGCACCTAGGGGTTCGCGTCAGCTTCTTTACCCAGTCGCTTAAAATGTTCACGTTTACTTTTTTTATGGCTTCATGTAATTTCTTCTGAGCGTTTTAGTATTCTTCATGTAGCTGCTCGTATCCAGATCGGTTTGTATTTCACTGACTGCGTCTTCTGGCCTTGAGGCAGGCCTTGCGGCATTCTCCGATTTCCGAATTCCTTTTGATGGAATTCGGAACTCGCTGCTGGGATACAACACAGCTTGGTATGGAGGCGTCACATGCTCACCGTAACTTTTCACTGATCTCTAAAGCTTTATTTTCTGCGTTTCCTTCAAGCATTGTATTTTGCTGCAAAACTTCTTTGAAAAAAAAACCAATTGGCTGCCCACCTTTCAGCGCTCGAGCGGGACCACTTCATTCGTGTACCATGCATGATTTAAAAAAAAATGGCCTGGTGGTCGCTATGTGTATATTCTTTACTGATGTACCCCTAGAGATCCTTAGCTAAAATATCGCTACGAAATGTGATATCTATCCCGGACCCCATTTCCCACTTTCCGAAAATGTTCACACCTCCAGTGTTAGCAACTACAAGATTCAGAGGAGAAAATTGCGTTCGTTTCTCGGATGCCTCATTCTTTAGCCCATGCGTTGAAAGGGCCAGCCACTATCTTAGGGTTATCGTCGTTTGCATCCATTGCTAGCGTCTCTCCCAAAGAATGGAACCACTCTCTCGTGAGGCATGGTACCGCGGAATAGCTGTAAACAGATATTCCGCCTGTTTTTGTTCTAGTGAAGCCACTCTCAAGAACCTTCGTGGTTCCTTCTATGACTCCATTTCCACATGTCCATATCGCTGTTTTTCCGTTCTTATCTGTCTCTCTGATTGTCTGTCACACGCATTTTTCTCGGAGACGGTTGTACCAGTTGACACCAAATTTGTTGGAAAGGTGGGCACTGTAAACGCTCACGCATATTGTGAGTTACATCATTCAACGTCGAGTCGTATTTTGAGACCCATTCCCCTATGCTTTACCCAGTATCAAATATGGGTGCAGTTTTGAAAAGAATTAATTTAGCCCTTTAATTTGTTATCCCACATGGTCATATTCTGAGAAAAAATATCAACCTTTCTTTCACATGTATGGGGAGCCCCCACCTTAAACTTAACAGAAAATGCTGTAAAGGGAACAACAGATCACATGCTCCCACCAATTTTCGTGACAATCGGTCCAGCCGTTTTCGAATAAATTGGGTATGACCGACAGACACGGTTCTAATAAGGTTTTGTTTCATACCAAACCTTAAAAATGGAGTGTATCTAAGTATTATATCAATAATGGTTCATGTTGGATAACCTTACTTATTTGTTCTCATATCTTATTCCAACTCTTTCATATTTCATTTTAAATAATACCAAAAACACGAAGTAGGATGTGGAAAAAGAAATGAATGAGACTATTTGACACTGTAAATTTTAACTTATTTACATCTTTTCTAAATAACAGAAACTTAACGCCGTAAACTTTTCACAGTTTAGCTATAATTGTAATATTACCGTAGATCATCTTGCCTTGATAGAATAGCAAAATTAAGCTTTATAGACGGAAGGACTTTAAGTTTTAGTTGGAATAGACATCGTAAGCATTCGGTTCTAGGTTGCACCGACTCTCCTAAATGTCAGTTTTAGAGAACCCTAAAGTGCCCATTTTCTTTAGCTAGAGCCAGAAGTCCAGCGGTTTGAAGTGAAGCTCCTATTTTTCATGGCTCACGTTCCTGTTAGACTTTGAAGTTTTTCTGTTCTCAACTACGCAAAAGATGCTCTAATATTGAAAAGTAAATATAATAGGAGATTTAGTTGAATTTTCGGTCCGGCCACCTGCCTTGCCAACTCTCAATAATTTTCATAACTGATTTTTGTACCAAAATAGAAGGGATCTAAGGCCAAGCTGTTGAGTTTGCCGCAGCATCCCCACACTAAGTCATCTGCATTACTGATCTCCGGTTGGATGATTGGATTTTAGGTTCCGAGCTACTGGAAGGTTACAATCGCCCCCCCCCCCACCAAAAGACTGTATGACAGAGACTCCGCAATGGCTAGCAACACAACCGGCGGATGTGTGCTAATAGCTGCTAGGCCCCCTCTCCGTGCGGAAACCTTCTTTCTCCTCCTCCTCCTCCTACGAGTTATTCCGACAAACGTACACCTCTTTATCACATCCTGTGTACATTTTCTCTGTTTCAGCCCCTCTTCTCTATATGAAAATTTCTTCGACAGATTATCAGAAGTCCTAATCGTTTTGTTCTCCTCCCTTCTTAACTTTCCGATTTGATATATTACTCCCGCCTCCCTTCCCATTCCAATAACTCAAACTCCAATAACACCCTTCCCTTCCTTTGTCAACTTTCATGAACACCTGTACCGCCCTCCAATTTAACCTTTCCACAAACCACTTAAATTGCTTTATTAATATTGTGCTCTCTAATTTCTTTGTGCGCTGCTTAATCTTCTAGTGCCCTTACGTTGGCTCCTGACGCCCGTCATCCTGCTTTCGCGTTTTATGCTCGCATCTCCCGACTTCACTCCTTTGTCGTCCAAGCACTCAGCACTTTCTAACCAATATATCAGATCTTCTTCACTATTACATCCCCTACTCTCTTAAGTACCTGCGCTTTGACACAGTTTGGTTCACCATTAAAGTGCATACAAACTTCGTCAAAACATACTTCGAGGAGGAAGTTCTTGTGTTTCAAAACTCTGCGTTCTTCCGTCAAATCCAGAAAGGTATATCTGGCCAGTGTTGAAGGCTCACTAGGCGCGGAAATCTCGAATCTTTCTGGTTTCGCAATCCCGTCCAGTAATCTTTTCCTTCCATTAAATCCCCTGGTTACTCTGCTAACTCCCCCCCCCCCAATTATCTTGCGATTTACACTGCCCCCTCTTTTCCACAGTCAGTAGTTCCTCTCCTCCTTGCTCTTCTCTCCCGCTAGTGGTTGTAGCCTGCCCCGAATCACCCTACATTCCCTTCCTTATCGCTCTCCTTGTAAAGTACTTCGTTTGCAAGCTTCAGCCAATGTCGGCCCTCTTTGCCACGGTTTTCCAAGCCCTTTTTTGCCTAAAACTGGTCAGCCCATCTCCCTTCTCCTATCCATTATTTTCAACAAAAGACTAGAAGAGAACGATTTTCTTGACCCGTGGAAAGAGTTTCAGTTTCATTCATAAACATGGGAATCGTATTCATGTCGAGAATTACCATCCCATTTCGTTCCTCTTCTCCTGTTCCAAAATCCTGGAAAGGAATGTCAGCGGCGGGTTGTCTGCTCACTTTGGCCATTTCATAGTAAAAAAGTAACATGGTTTTGTCAAGCGTAAGTCCATTGTCTCCAGCCTGCTCGGCTTTACGATTTTACTTTATTACTTTATTAAAAGACAATATTGGTTTCAGCAGCTCTTGCATAACATGTCCTTCTACATACTGATAAGATTGACATATACCTCACCTTAAAAACCACTAAAATCCGCGACTTGTTCACATGCCACCGAGCAAGCTAGAAGAGATTTACAATTTATCCTCTATTAGTCAGGCCTGACGAGAAAGGGGGAAAGGAAAGAAAGGCTTCCCTGGGTTAAGGTTTCTTTTCCTGGGCCCGAAATAGTAATTTCAATGAAAAACGTAATAATAAAGGTTGTGAATAAATTATACTAGCGAAAAACCAAAAATCGTCTAATTATCTCCAATTATTAAAATCCATCTACCGTCTATCTTCCTGCCAGACGCACTCTTATTGATATAAAATATGATGGGAACGGGGGAACGATAAACCCTCACACATGCAGTAACACCGTTCTAAGTTGAGGTTAAGGCCTCCTTAATAAGGAACTCCAGACATCCCGGTTTTGCGCCGAGGTCCGCCAATTCGATATCCCCAAAAACTGTCTGGCGTCCTGGTCTATGCTATCGCTTCATCTTAGGCTGGGTCTGCCTCGTCTTCTTTTTCTACCATAGATATTGCCCTTATAGACTTTCCAGGCTGGATCATCCACATTCATACGGATTAAGTGACCCGTCCACCGGACGGTCATGGTATCGCTCATAGATTTCGTCATTGTGTAGACTACGGAATCGTCCATCCTCATGTAAGGGGCCAAAAATTTTTCGGAGGATTCTTCTCCCGAACGCGGCCAAGAGTTCGCAATTTTTCTTGCTAAGCACCCAAGTTTCCGAGGAATACATGAGGACTGGCAAGATCATAGTCTTGTACAGTAAGAGTTCTGGTTCATCCTAGAAGAAGGAAACGAAATGAAGTAATGTAGCCAATAATATAGAGCATGATCCTACCAAGTTTGGTGGATATCGCGGTATTACTAACAAACTTATAATAGGTCAAATTTTCACTTCACAAATGTGCAAAATTTATTGCAATCTAAGACACTATCCAAAGGGACGAACTTGAACGGCGCACAGTCCTAGCACGGGCGCGCACTGTGGATGGGCGGCAATTGAATTATGGCCTACGTCAAGATGACCGACTTGGCACAGAATAGTAGAGGCGGTGTACAAGCATCTCGGGAAGTTGAAGGGCATCTCAGGTAACGGGGAACGATGGCGCTTAGGTTTGGTTGACGCACGATACTGCACCAAGGGTAAGTGAAAACCGCATATATATATGTAAATATGCATATATAAGACTTTTATTGCTAGTATCAAACTAAAGTAAATAATCTGATATTATGAATGCATGTACATATGCATAGCCTCGGGATCGGAGAGTGGGAAGTAAATCTCGAGCTCCGCGATGAGTACATCAAAAATGTTCGCACTACGTGTGTTATGAAAGGGGGCGATACGGAAAGTAATATCCGAGTTGGCGGAGCAGTCCACCAGCCAATTGCAGAGTTTGAAAAGAGTACACATATCAAGGAAGACGCGGCGTTGCTGTAGGGAGGCGAAATTGAGGGTGCGGAGTCATGACGGATAATCAAACCGTGGAAGGTTCTTTTTGTAAAAGAGGGAGGAGGTTTCTGACAAGGGTATTGAAGAGTGTTAAAGAGGGCTGGGTTGAGGTAAAGTCGGAGGAGGAACGTAGGAGACATTTTGCAAGCTTTATTGATGATGTCAACGAAGTGGGAATTAAAACGAAGTTTGTCGTCGAGTATTACACCCAGCTCTTTGAAGGAGGTCAGTAGTGAAAGGGGTTGTCCACTGAGAGAATAAGAAAAGCATATTGGGGAGGGTTTAAGCGAATAGCACATCCAGTGGCATTTGTTTACATTCAGTGTTAGCTTGTTGACTGAACACTAACGAATTAAATTAACAAGGTTGGACTGTAAGAGAGCACTCTCCAACGGAGACGAAACAGAGGCAAACAATTTAAGGTCGTCTGCGTAAAGCAAATACGGGCAGGTGAGTATGGAGGTGAAATCATTGATAAAAAACAGGAAGAGTAGCGGAGCAAGTATAGAGCCTTGGGGAACACTAGAGGAAGGAGAGAAGGAACGAGATGAGTAACCATGAAAAGAAACTTTGCAGGAACGGTATGAGAGATAGGAGGGAAGCCAGGAGATGACTGAGGGAGGAAAGTCAAGTAATGAAAGTTTAGAGAGGAGAATGTTATGGTCAGCGGTATCAAAGGCTTTGGAGAAATCGGTATAAATAGCATGTACCTCCTGTCGTGAATTCAAGCATTTAGCAAAGAAGTTGGTAAAGACCAGAAGGTTTGAAGCCGTTTTTGACAATGAGGTGACCGAAGTGCGCGGCCAACCAGTCGTTGGCGTATCTTTCCAGGATTTCGGAGCAAAAGGAGAGAAGAGAAATGGGGCGCTAGTTCACATCAAGAGAAAGGTCTCCACTCTTGAAGATGGGGATGATAAGAGCCTCTTTCCAGAGACGGAGAAAGTAGCATTTATCTAGACTTTTGTTGTAGACTATACTCAGGGGAGGGATATGTGTTTTCTATAGTTAAGAAGGAAGAGGTTAGGAAGCCCATCGGGGTCAGATCCGACATTGGAGTCAAGATTACCAATGAGGAACTCAACCAAGGAAGACGTATGGAGATAAATTGCCAGAGATTCAGAGCAGTCTGCAGTTACGAAATGTGTAGAAGATGGAGGGTTCGAGGGAGAAAACACTGAAAAGAAGTAGGTGCGTCACAGGATTGTTGTGGGCAGTTGGCCGTGGCGTGAGCGAAACTGATAGAAAAAGGGAGCGTTTGAGTAGGGTTACGAAAATTGCGAATGTGAGACCAAAAGGGTTTTAAGTTATCGCGGGCAAGGGCGGCTTCGACGCTCAATAAACACCTTTTACGCGCTTTTCTGACCATTGACTTCACAGTAGAGCGTATATCCTTAAAGTGAGCAAGGTCGGCATCATTCTCAGAAGCCCGAAACTTCTTTCGCAGTGTATGTTTCAAGTGAATGTTAATAACATTCCCAGGGAAGGGAAGAAGGGACATAAAGGAGAGGAGATCGAACAAGATATTGTCAAAAGTGTTTAGAGCTTGACCACACGATGAGCTGCTTAATATATATACCCAGTTGAAAGACGCTAAAGCTAAGTTCAGACCGTCAAAATTGGCTTTGCGGAAATTGAACTTAGTGGATTTACACTTGGTTTTGGGATTTGAAGGAGGGAGATCCGCTTCAAATTCAACCGCGGGGTGGTGAGCGTCAGTTTTGGCATACGGGGATGTACAAGGAAAGGGGGTTGGGGGGACGAGGTGGAGGTTGGAGAGGAAGAGATCGAGAATGCGGCCGAAGGAGTTTTTGATGGTATTGAAGGCAGGGCAGAGCAAGTCTTCATAAAAGAAGAAAGTGGAAGGGAAGAATGGGAGAAGTTATTGGAAGGAATTGGAAGACTAGGATGATTAGGCCCATGGAGCATGGTGAGGTTAAAATCTCCGCAAACGAAGAAAGGGAGGGAAGGGAATCTGACAGTAAGGAGTTCAGACAAACTATCAAACAATTCTTCATACAGTTGAGAAGGGCAAGTACAGGGAACATAAACACAAGGTACAATGAACGGGAGGAAGTTGTGTGGGGAGACACGAAGAGCACCACAATCAAAAGGAAAGCCAGAGGAGGAGAAGACGAGTTCGGCGGAGAGTGTATATTCTATTGCAATTAGGACAGAAAGTGGAGTACCCTTCGGCGAGCTTGGAGTTGAATATGGCATCGTCCAGCCAGGTTTCGGAGATACAGATGGAATGGTGTTGCTGAGCCAGCGTGGATAAATTGAAGGTCCCCAGCTTGGTTCTTAAACCCCTAACGTTCTGATAAAACAGACGGACAGTAAACATGGATCCAGTGGTGGCGGGTGACCCAACCAATACTGTCTATTGGTATAACGTTACGATCCAGTATAGATCAGAGCCTAAATTCAAACTGAGCCTACTCGATTTATTCCCTATGAAAATTTTCACTTCAGATAAATTTGTGTAAAGAGGTTTGCCTTTATTTGAATTTTGCCGATGAAGTCTGACATTTAACTTTTAGAATGTTACTCAACCTGCATCATTAACCCCCAATCAAAAGGGCTGCCAAAATTTGGGCCAGATTTTTCCTACCAATTTCCATAAAACCAACTTATATATAGTTTTTATATACTTCTATCGAATTGATTTAATAACAATCCGACAGGCAGCACGGTTTCAGATAAACAAACCGACCTGACGTTTAGGTGTAAACCAACACCGGATTAATCCGCATTTTCCAAAGAACCAGCTCAAAAAAGACATCTTGCATACGCATTTTACACATTGGTGCACATATGAACAAGTGCATGCACAAGCGTACTTATATTGTATGTTTCTGCGTTTAATTAGGCGCCTGGTTGCGTCCTTGAGTTAAGAGGTTCTGTTCGGTGTTCTAGTATGGAAACAGGCCCTTTCTCTTTTTAACGGAGCATTTATGCGATTACGGTAAAACTTGATACTGACCTTCAGGTGGTGTTTGAGCAGAACTCTGTTCTTTGGCTTCGCGTTGAACTCAGGTTTACACCCGTAGTTGGCTGCTGGTTACCTGCCTGTTACCTGAGTTGGTTGTTCCATAGGATCCGCACGAGGTACGTATCTTATATATATACATATTATCTAAGAGTACACTGAGAAACATGCCTACAAATTCATTCACTTATCAATAATTACTTCAATTTAATAGTTTAGATAGTAATATGCAGGCAAACATTAAAATTATTAATTTAAAATGATAATTATGGTAATTGTTCTGGTGGATATAAATTGTGGTAGGTGCGTATAAATTATGCAAATAATTACACTGCATAATATCTTAATGGTCCCGAAACATATCTTTGAGCAGGAAAAGATGGTTATATTCAGCGGCGTGGATGTTCAAACTATTTGAAAAATTGATGACCGGTTTGTCCCCCTTTTCAACTGAACCAAATTTTTAATTTAACTTCCCCAAAGGAAACCTAAAGGATATGTGAATTTTTAGATATGTAAATTTATGTTAATGTCTTTTTATGTAAATGTGTTGTAATATACCAACTGGACCCCCTGGGTAATACTACAATTTGTGAAAGGTTCTTACATGAATTGGTTGTACTGTAAGGCGTAGCTGGTGAAGCCAAGACAACCGGCTTGTCAAGAGCTTGGGGCGCTTGAGCAGTTCACCACAATATGTACAGACAATGAGCAAATTACGTACGTTGATCCTGATAGCGGCCGGTTGGGCTGTGCTCTGAATTATTGATACATAATAATACGCTCATTGATTTGAGAGCAGCCTTGAATGGCATTTCAATGAGTGATTATTACTATGCCGGCACGCGAAATGAGCTGGGAAGAAATACGTACTTAAGAACGTTTGGAGCAAAAATGTTTGCCATGTCGGTCATAATTCGTGGTGTGAATAACATTGTATGGTAATTGATATGTGATTTAAGAATAGCAGTTTCTTGCTGAGATGTCCTTCACGGACTAATTGGTAGACAAGTAGCAAACAGTTTAAAGCGGAGAAAAAATAGCATCGAACCATATTCAATTGCGATTGATATAATACAAAAGAATTTTTCGAAACTCTAATAAGTGCTGGTACCAATTTATTGCCTTTTGTTTTCTTGTTTTTTAAAAGGTATCGAATATAGCAAGTTGATTTGTATTTAGTGATTAAGGATAACAACGCTGGCAAGCTCCCCCACAGATATATACAATTTCTACAAAAAGTCAAATCATCTATCTTTGAATTAAATGTATCTTTGAAAGTTTAATCGAAGTGAAAAGGTGAGCAGGTTGAGCAGTCGTTTATCATTTTCAATCAGGTACTCATAATCTTCGGTGAACCGGTAGCTGGTATTTATAATTGCAAAGGCCACATTGTTTATCTTTACATAATTGGCCAGTTAATAGCATGAATTCGAAATATAATTCAGAGACATAAATTCAAAACAGGTTGGTTAGGTCCTAACAATTTTCCATATTATTTATCTTTAAAACAAGAATTTACAACTTTTGCAGGACTGCTCAAAAATATGCAGCGTTGGGCGGGAATAAATTCACCCAGCCGAGGTTTGGGTGGCCAAAGAGGAGCTTTGTCTCTGAATGTTCAACCAACAGAAAGCAAAACCTATCATCTCCAATTGCAACCAATATTATCATAGGATGCAGCAATGGGGCAAAAGGAGCAGAGTTTGCCAGTGTTCAGACGCCAAGCAACCTCTGTAAACGGCAAAACGGCAACGGTCGGCTGACGGAGCATCCGCTATGACCAAAAGGTAAGTTAGACCAGGTCAACGTCACTAACAAACTGTTGGAGGACATGATGTCGATGGCCTGAAGAGGACCAACGGTTTCTTTAAACAAGAAGACCATATTGAGTTCAGCGTAGACAAATTTGCAGTTTTCGAAGTGCACCTCGGTTAACTTGCTGACCTCCGGAAGGAAGATTTTTGAATCGTACTAACGCATACACTTGAGCAGAGCAGGTCGAACCATCAAAGGCCTCCAGATTGAATATTACTGTTTAATTCATAGTGGGACTTAGACTTAGAGCATATATCCTCGCCAGGAACAGCTTACACGCTTTTTTGTTCTTGTTGAGTTCCTGCAAATTAAGCGTGGCCAAACTGAAGCAGGAAAGAAGAGAAAGAGATCGAGTATATCCCCTCAATTTACCTAGCTCAAAATCAATCACGACTAGCAAAATAATTACAGGATCTGACATCTTCTATAGCATGAAAAACATCGAGAAAATTTCAATCTGTTGAAATCAGTGAAAGAAATGAGTCCCACTTCGACAGATAGGCAGTGTGATTTCGATGTAGCAATTTGAACTAGCGGTCTAAGGGTAGTATAGGTCCCAGGGAGAAACGTGGATTGGTGCCCACGATGTAGCATAGAACCTGGGAAACGCCTGCTAAACCAACACCAACAGCTTTGTTACCAAACCATATCTCCACCTCCACGTGGTGACCGCTGGGAGCTCTTTCTTAATGAAAATCTCCAGACGGAGAAGAATGAAGGCGAGTCTCCCGCGCCTTAAAGCGGGACAAATTGTACCAACTGGCCCTCCAGGTTGAGGGTTGGGTATGGCTGACAACCCTACATGGAAAATAAACCATTCCGAAGCCGGAAGAGGAGCCTCGGACAGGATTGACTATACAACGACGAAGCCGGCAACGACAACGGAATAACGATCTGCGCATTTTGTCATGGAACGTGCGCTCCCTGTATAGACCGAATGCTGTTTAGCAGCTAACAATATAAGGCTGATATAACAGCGTTGCAAGAGATGCGCTGGACAAGCATCGGTTTCCTAGAGAAGAGTCACTACACCATATATTATAGTGGCCATCTCGTAAACCATTTGCTCGGAGAAGTTTTTCTTAGTCAGCCAAAAAATTAAACCTGCTGTTATCGGCTTTGAACATATACGTGAAAGGCTACGCACTCAGTGTTTGCGAGGCAAATTTACAAATATAAGCCCCATAAGCATTCACGCCCCTACTGAGGAGACTGCAGAGTCGGAGAAGGAAACTTCCACGAAGCCTGTCCCAAATATGGTATCAAAATCATACTGAGAGATTTCAACAGTCAAGTAGGGATGGAGCCCGTATTCAGGCGATACGTCGGCTCCCATAGCTTACATACAGATACCAATGATAACGAATCGCGAATTATCCAGTTAGCAGTGTCACACGAAATAGTTGTCGGAAGTACCTGGTTTGCGCGGAAAGTGGTTCACAATCATACGTGGGCCTCTCATACTGAACGCCGCCACCTCTTAGACTTGATGAATATCAGAACATATGGGGGGGGGGGGCAATATAGACTCGGACCACTATCTCGTAGGCATCATTTATATATTTGGCTCCAGTCGCAAAAAAGGTTGGAACGGCAGGTTTGACGATGAATATAAGCTAGCAACGGAATGGAAGAATGCTGAATACCGAGTAATGTTCCGGCATGCGTAGAAACTTGCCAATAACTACGTTGACTGGAGAAGCGACTTCACAGACAGAAAAGGAATCCTGGGGGAACCATGAGGTCACCGAACTCGAAAAGAACAGAGAGCAACTGCACGAGGCGCGGAAGTTTACCAACAAGTCAGCAGGATGAAGCCTTATACACCTGGAAACTCATCCTGTCGAGACAAAGAATTGGTTAAATATGGATGCGAGCAACTACACCAAGTGGTTCACCAACTTATGCTCAAGGCGTGGGACAGCGAATCAATGCCTGACGACTGGCAACGAGGCATTATGTGTCCCATACATGAAAAGTTGGATATCACGGAATGCAGCAATCATAGATGTATTACGTTGTTGAGTACATGTTGAATACATTCTCCCCTATCTTGCTAGGCCGGATAGCCTCATATGCCCAGAACATCATTGGCCCATACCAAATAGGCTTCACTCTAGTCAAATCAGCAACACGTCAGATTTTCTCTCTGCGGCAAGCGATGAAAAAACTGTTGGGATGTGGACGTCAGTTGGACCATCTCATCATAGATTTTAAAGCCGCCCTTAAGAGCATAGCCAGGGTAAAACTGTACACGGTGATGGGAGAATTCGGTATCCCGATGAAATTAATAAGACTGACTAGGCTGACCGTGACCAATGTGCGAGGCCAGATGAAAGCAGCAGGATCACTCTCGAGACCATTCAACATCAGCAACAGTCTATGACAAGGAGATGCCCTATCATGCGTCCTCTTCAACCTGACCCTCAAGAAAGTGATTAGCGATGCAGAGGTAAATGCGAGAGGCGCCATCCTCTTTAAGTCCACCCAACTACCGGCCTACGTTGACGATATTGACATTATGGGAAAGACATCTCGAGATATACAGTCTAGCTACATCCTGGTCGAGCAGGCGGGGCGAGATCTCGGGCTGCTACATTAATGAAGGCAAGACGAAGTACATGGTGGCAACGTCAGCGACAAAAACCAAAGAACGAACAACATCGAATCGCACTCGTTAAAAGAAAACAATAAAGATAGGAGACTACAACTTTGAGACCGTTGAAAATTTCTCCTAGTTAGGGTTGAAAATCAGAATCGATAGGAGCTGTGGCGATGAAATTCGCGCACGGTTGTTGACAGCCGAAAAAGCCTATTTCAACTTACAAAATTCTTTCACTCGAGAGGTCTCAGGTCAAAACTCTTACTGTACAAGATTATGATCTTGCCAGCCCTCGTGTATTTCTCGGAGGCCTGAGTTTTTAGCAAAATAAACTGCGAATTCTTGGCCGCATTCGAGAGAAAAATTCTTGGGCCCCCTACATGAGGATGGACGATTCCATAGCCTACATAATGACGAAATCTATGAACCATACCGCGATTGTCTAGTTGTGCATAAAATCCGGCTCAACAGGTTACGGTGGGCGGGTCACTTAATCCGTATGAATGAGGATTATCTAGCCCTGAAACTCTATAAGGGCAATATCTATGGTAGAAAAAAAGGCGGGGCAGAACCTGCCTGAGATGAAGACACGGCGTAGGTCAGGACGCCAGACAGCTTTTATGGATATGAAATTGGTGGACCTGAACGGAAAACCGGTTTGTCTGGATTTTCTAATTAAAGCAGGCCTAAACTGGATACCGGTTGTTGCGCTTTTGATGATGATGATTTAAACCATAAAATGTGTTGCTATTGTTTGGTTTCAGAAGTGTAATCGTGAATCCATGCTTCGTCTACAGTTGCAAATCTACGCAAACATTTGTTCGGGTTTCTTTAATCTTTAATCGCGTATTAACACAGAAGACACTCACCTAGGAGACAGCTTCCTCGTGCGCAAATGTTCATGTAAAATATTACGTTTACGTTCTATCGATAACCCAGTTGCTTTGGCAATCTTCCTTACTTTCATGAACTTTTTGAATCATGTTCACAGTTGTGACCTACACAGGGCACCTTGAGTATGGTGCGTCATTAGGGCGACCTTTTTTAAATTCAGAAACCCACCTTTTGATTTTAAATATGATGGAGAATAGTCCTTCAGTGTTCAGTCTATTTCTACCTCTTTTTGAAGTAATTTGACTGGGCCACACCAGGTGAACCAACCCCAAAGTAGTATCATGTTCATCGTCAACGACGCAACAACCGGTATCCGGTCTAGGCCCATCTTAGTAAGGAATTCCGCACATCCCCATTTTGTGCCGAGGTCCATCCATTCAATATCCCGCAAAGCAGTCTGGTGCCTACGCGATCATTTCATCTCAGACAGGGCCTGCCACCGTTTCCTTTTTCTTTCGGCCTGGACATCTTCAAAAAAAAAATAAACCCAATAACACTGAGATACATATTTGTATAAAGATACTTCACTGTACTCATCTTCTTTGAAAAATAAGAGTGGAAAACTATAAATAAAAGCAAAGGCATTTCTATGGTTTCACGTTAGCAATTCGATTTTCCTCCATGGTAGGTTTACATAATAAAAACCCCCTTTTTAATGAATTCTATTTGCAGATACAAATAGTCATAATAACGACAAGAGGGTGAGATTATGCAACATGTCATTCAAATGAAAATTGTCCTTCACCGGGCAATGCAAAACAAAGTAATTTATTAGTAATTTTACAGTTAATAATGTTATAATATAAATTGTAAGAGTGACGATTCTTAGGTAGCTGACTTTAACTGAAAATCGAAATAATGACAATTGACAAGTACAAATAAATTATATAAGCGTAGGGTGAATATTTAGCTAGGATATTTCTCCTTTGGCGATTACCTACCTTGTCGTGATAAGGGAGCTCAGTAAGGAAAATCCTCTAGAAAACCGGAAACAGATACCTGAATCTTAGCAATAATCAAAACCCGAAACCAAAGCGGGATTACGGTGCCGAGGGCTGAATTGTCACAGTGGTTGAGATGTTGCCGTAAACGGCAAACTGTGGTTACCAGGCGACTTCAAGTTTCGACAAGCCTTCCCCGGTGAAACAAAAAGAATGACAGCCAACTACAATAAACTTCCAAAATTGAAACCTAAAACAAAACAAAAACAGAAAATAAATTTCGATCATGACGATCCAACGCTGAGTGAAGCGGCACCTTTGCACTCACTGATGGAGAACCGGAGTCTAAACTCAGATTCTCCACTTATTCAAGAGGAAACCAATCCAATTGAGACCTAATCCTTAATGGATCAGCCGAAGCAGCCCTCTTCTGTCAACACTGTAAGCAGTACTCCTGCTGAGGCTAAAGCCCTAACCTAGCTTGGGGCAAAACAATGCCTTTGGGCAAGCCGCTTTCGGGAAACCTGCTCCGGCAAACCGCCTTTTGGCAAGCTAGCGAAACCCCCGAGCTGTGCCAAGATTGAATGAGAAGGATTGTTTGGAGCATCTGCAGCTAAGGGCAAACCAAGGCGATAGCGGTCGTCTGACAATCCCAACTCTTCGGCCCAAAAGGCTGTAAAAAGGGCTCGACCGACATTGACTAAGTCTTCATTTGCAACCAAGGCTAGTGAAAACGATGGTTGGGTCTTGTTTCACGACACCAATCCGTATGGTTACGATATCGAGGAGCGCGAAAAGCTTATGAGAAAAAAGAAAGAAAACTCCTCCTACCTGCAAGGACTGCATTCCCACAAGACATTTAGATTTGCTTTGAGCCGGTAGGCGCATATTATAAAATGTTACGACTTTGTCGACGAAGGACGAATGAGTAGCTCTGACTGCACCGCTCCTCCCTCAACGATGTATAACAAGATGCGCGACTAACTCTGAGGAAGGTCTATGAAGTCCAGAAGGGAAACTTAATGGTCCTGAAGGCCTGCAATAACTTTGTATCGGGAATAACCTCAACACCTCCACTCGGATCTTGCTAAACATCAAAACACGAGAAAGAGCCGATACGGCGGGAACTTTCCTTACTATCGACGTTCCTGAACCGGACATTGAAAAAGTTTGAGAACAAACGGGCTGGCGACTCTAAAAGTTATTGAAAGTTACGTGCTGCCCACAGCATCTTTGCCATATTTCTTAAATAAATTTGCAGCATTGTGAAGCGACCACTGTATATTATCAGTCGCCGGAACAATAGCTGCAAGACATTTATATACCTCACACAAGAACCATAAGTTGTTGGTGGGGAAGTCAAGGGCTTTAAATTACGACATACTGACTTGTTATATGGCAATGTAAGTTATAGACCCCACTAATGGATGGTGGTAAATGTGATGGTGAAACCACGACGGTCAAACTGAATATAAAAATTCAACAGAGAGAAAAGGAGATTCTTTCGTGCTCTGTTAATTTCTCTTATGATATAGAGGAGGTTCCCAGTGGAAGATTCATTAGTGCTATCAAATATGGCAAAAGTAAAGGCATGGGGGTAAAAGCAGGATATTATGTTAACGCCTACCATATGTGCTGGGGAAGTCCAGACATCAACTCGAGCGGATCGAGGCTGTTAGAATATTTGCTAGGAACCAAACAGCAGATCCCCAATTTGGGTAAGATCCACCCCACTTTCGTCAACGTGGTCACACACAGTTTACCAACATCACAGTAGCATCCCGTGATATTGCGGCTTTTATAGGAGAGTGGAGAGTATAAAACTCACTCTCGAATCACAAGCGCATTGATTTGAGATCTGGAGGGATCGTAATCCCTGGGATCCACATAAAATCAATTGCTGCAATTGAGAAAACAGTCCCATGCCAGTTTTAATCACATGGGAAAAACTGTCGAAAAAAACAGTCCACTCAAAACGCCAATGAAGGGTAAAACGCCATGGTGAAACTTCGTTGACAAATGGTGGAACTTGGATTTGGCAAAACCGGTGAACCACAAGGGCCGCAGCCGAGCTCTAAATTCTGATTCAGCTCCTGGCTGAGATCGATACAAAGAACAACGTTCTAAATAAGAGCATAAGGTTGGCTAAGTGATCATCATCATTGCGAAAACAATGCCTGGGGGCAGCCTCGAAGCTAGCAGTTGGGTTATCTACGTTTACAAAGTGGGAGGTACTCAGAAAACAAACTCAGAACAAACAGCAAAGTACTTGCGTGAAATGCATGCAGTTCCCAGGAAAGTATGCAAAACCTCATCTCAGGGCCGACAGGTGGCAACAAAAAGATTGAACTCTGGAATGCAAAGTAGTATCACCGAAATAGGCATTTAACTCGTTCCATAAATACAAGTCTCCGGGTTTGGATGGCATTATTCCCGCTCTAGTAATAGGGGAAATGGATGCCCTGGGTCTATATATTCCGAATATATAGCATGCATTTCCAGCACACATTTATATTCCAAATAACTGGGGAAAATGCGATATTTTTTCCCATACCAGAGAAATCCATCTACATGGACGCAAAACCTTCCGATCGATCAGTCTAACTTCCTTTTTTCTAAAAGGACTGGAAAAGCCAATAGATCGGTTTCAAAAGGATACATACATCGTTAGGTGGCCACATCACTCTACTCATCAGGCTTACCAGAAAACCAAATCCACGGAGACACCACTCATGAGTTCACGACAAAAATTGAGGAAATGATGTCCGAAATAGAAAGGCGCCATAAGCACTTTCACAGACATCGAAAACGTCTTCAATTGTGGCTCAATCGCAGTGATTTTTGACGCGGAAAGGCAGCATGGAATCGATCTGTGGTTAATCAGTTCAATGCTTCCATATGCAGGAGTGGAAAAGACATCTTAGAGGCTGCTCACAGAGACGGGATCTCTCACACCTGTTCTGCTGGTAATACCTTGGTATAGCTCCTGGGAGATATAAAAATCTTCGTACAAGTATTGATGGACGATTCAGCTGTAAAAACTATCGGCAAGTTTGCGGGCACAGCATGTGAATCTATAAACGCAACTCTGCATGTAATCCACAGTTGGTGCTGGTTGACTCACGGTGAGCACTAGGAAGACTGGAGTAGTTATGTTCACTAGGAACGTTAGGGGGGGGGGGGGCAGCTACATGCTACCCACCTTATCAGGATCGGAAATCGAGCAGTTATAAAGAGTCAAATATTTGGAAATACATTTCGACTCCAAGTTAACGTGGAAGCACAATATACAGGGACAATACCGGAAGTCCTGCACATTACTCTGGTGCTGCAAGTCTGTATCACCGAAAGAGAATAATAGTCGATAAATGGCCCCGAGTCTTTTGGGGTTACAAACCTAGTAATCTTTTTCAACTAGTCAGTCATGGAAGACGGATCGGGCGCAGGGGTGTTCATAGAAAATCCGATTACGGAGCTGACCCAATTTCTCGGGAAAATGACCATATTGCATGCCATTTCATTGATAGCAGATTGTGACGAAAACGGTGTGGTCGCACCATTCCAATCTGTTCCGAAAGTCGGGCAGCGTTATCTGTACTAAACAGTTACGGCATATCAAGCCAGTTGGTGTAGAGCTGTTACCAGATGCTACTGAAACTTGGTGGTATGAACGAAGCATTCCTGGTGAGGGTACCAAACTAGCTTTGGCATCCGCTCCAATCTATTCAGAAGAGTAAAATTGGAAAGATTCCGACAGCCGAGTGGAAAAATTTGAACATTTGCCGGCAGGCGAAAATCTTTGTGAAAGAATATGGTCCCACTAGAATGACACAAAAAGTGGGAAAACAAAACCAAACCCCTTAACGGGAAATTGCTACTTAAAGTACTGCATGGAAAAAATCGGCGTGGTACTCCCGGTTAAATGCAACCAATTTTAGCAAGAGATTGAAACGACCTCGCACTTCATAAACAGCGGCCCGGCCTCCTCAGACTTCAGGAGAAGAAACCTCGGTAAGGTTTTTTTCAACGAAGTGTCTGGAACTTTCTGTCACTGGAGAATGTTCTCAGATTCGCAGAACCTTACGTACACCACAGGTGGAAGCCATTGAATAGGCGATCCCCGGGGATAGTACAATGGGCCTAACAAAAGGTCTAAGTGGGTGGAGCTGCGGTTCCGCCTACTAAACTAAACTAATTAGCTAGCATATTTGAGCACGGATGTCTTAATATCGGCAAGAAGTTCCCAACTTAAAATAATTTCTTGCAAACTAATAGCCAATGATGACAATGATTGACTCATTAAAATGTCAGCTTGTCAGGAGAATTAGGGTTGTGATTAAATGAAGGAAGCTGCGTATCAATTACTCCTAACATATTCTCACCAAAATGTCCTTATTGATTTAAGGCGCTCACTGCTGTAAATTGATGCCTTTTATCGATTTGATGCAAACTCGTATCAATCTAGCTCAGGCCCTAATTGTATATGCTCCTTTCCCTTGATTCGATCCGAAACGGAAACAAGCGTATCAAATTTCAATTTACATCTGCAGAAATCGTAGTTATGGATACGCCTGTGTAAACAATAAACATGATCCTTGAAATTTCCCACGATAGTATTCTCCCATAAATACAGTCCGATTGCCTCAAGCTTCCATTGTCTTCAATTCCTTTCTCAGATAAGAAATGTTTTAATTATACCGTAGTCGAGCAGGATTTCAGTTGTCGGTCCATGATTCCGGACAAAGGATGATATAAATGTAAGTCCTCTGGAATTTATGAGTTGGAATTGTGGAGACGATGTCTGAAGTAATATAATAGTGAGGCATTAAAGGTATTCATGAATTTGAAAAATTATCAAATGAACTTCTACCTGGGAAGGGCAGGAAATATGAATTTATTCTAATCCTTTGAAGCTTTGAAAAGGATCTTGGCTTTTCAACTAAAATACTTAAAAATTATAAAAGGATCCTGACATTAAAGGAAGCTATTTATGTTAAGGGTTGTAAACTGAGGGTTGAGGTTTACACACAATGCAAAACAAATAAAGATGAAAGCAAAACTTTGAAATTTCTTTTATTCCAAAAGTTTGCTCGCTCCAGAAGTAGTGTTTGCGACAAAATTACGGATAGAAAACGGGGAATTTTCCAATAGACACTTAATGATGGATTGCAGCCTTTTTCCTCAAATTTGAAATTAGCTTTTAATAAGATCGTTATCAATATTTCGTCCAAAGTACAGGTAACTTTTCTGGTGCTGCCTAACTTCTATGACAAATTTGACCTATTATATCATATATAACCTTGTAAATAATGCAAAATTAGCTCCAAATTTTATGATATGATGCTCCATGTTGTGATCTATGTTACTACAAACGTTTATAGTTTTATAATTAACCTACAGATTTCCCTCTCCCAGACAGACAAAACAAACAAACTCATGCAAAGCAATCAATGGTGTTAAGACTGGGTTACAGAGCATTATCACCAAATGTCGTAAGTCGTCTCTCGTTTATCATGGGCGAAGAATCACAGAAGCGATCAGTCTATAAATAGCTGACAACGGCGATGGAAATGTTCAGGAAAGGTTCAGTGGACACTGTCATTAAGTAGTGGTTGCAAAACCCAATTATGATTGCACCTGGTTTGTCACGGGACATGCAGAATATCGCCAACATATGTACAGACTTAAACTAGATTCTTCACCTAACTCTCCAAACTGAAATGCAGTCCTAGAGGGATCAAACCACCAAGATAAGAGGATTGGGATCCCATTAACTCAATGATCAGATCTATCAGTAAACTGCAAAAAGCAAAGGAAACCAGATTATCGCTGCCTGTAAAAAAAAGGAGAACTAGCTAGAGAGCTGACTCCGCCTCGTGATGCAATACCTTATGGTTGTTTAGCGTGGCAAACGAGAAGGGCATAGAGTGTTTTTTGCATGGATAACAAGTATTTATTTTATTCCCACATAAACAGTATTTCGGTAACCATTTATTCCCTTTGCAGTCCAATACGTTCTGGGAAATTTGATTGGAATGTAGAATCCTGGTACTCAATTCCATGGTTTTGAGTAGGTATTATAAGGACACAGTTGATTATTTTAGCTGTCATGCACTCATCATTTCTCCCAAAGGGAAACACAAAACCTTTTATACCATAAACATCCTGCTTCCGGCTTCCCGATTTGTTTAGCTTTTATATAAAAGCGTCATATATTCCTTACACTGGTAGACCACGCAATTTAGTTTCTCACTGCTTTATTTTTAAAATTTCTCTTAGTAGTTTAGCTTAATACATAATCCTAATAAATTATGTTTTAATATAATAATTTAATCAAATTATTTTTATTTTAGCAAAATATGTTCTAATTAAAATTGAATTCATTATCTCTCACCAAACACTTTCATGTAAAAAATTGTAAAATTCATTTTTATTCTTTACTAGTAGGCGAGCCACTCGGGCCGGTGAGTTTCGATTCGTGGTGAGTTGCGCTACTTTGGCGTGTAGCTTAGACGAATTTCCGCTAAGCCCCCATACTTACCCCACCTCCAGCTGATACTGTGTTTCTGCGGCAAAACCCCACCCCTGGCCCACCAATTTTAAGGGCGCAGATCGAATTTCATGCGCCATACGCCTTTCTTCCACTAGACCTCTGCCTCGGGGACAAAAGGCTTTAGCCTGGGTACAGACACGTTTTTAGGCCTGCCGCCGACGTCAAGCCTGAATCTTCTATTCAACACTTCATATGGGCCCCATATGATGGTTGCAAGGCCTTCCGGGAAGCATCCACGCGAAACAAGACGCGAGTGCAGACGTCCAGGTCCTTAGGGGTGTTAGCCTTTGTCGAAAAATGACGGGATAGTGTGGGTGATTTTAATTTGCTTACGGTGCCACGGAGCAAGTGCAAAAGCCCAGTCGTAGAAAGGGCTTACCTAGTATCGAATACAGAATCCCTGGGAAGTCTCGAATTCTCCCCGTATACTAGCTCGGCGGAGCTCGCGGCAAACTCTTCAGGATATGCCCCTACGTAGGCCAAGGAGGACGAAACGCAGAATTTGCTACCACGAAGAGTCATCGTGTCCTCGACGCAGGATTGTGCGGAAATGTCGGCCAAAAGTATTGCTTTAGGCCACCGCGTGACCCAATCGGTGATTGTGAAGCAATACTTGAAGCCATGCGAATCTCGCAAGAGGCCACTGATGTCGATGTGAAAACATTTTGTAGACCGAGGGAATGAGCCCATTTCTTTCTGTACGTGCTTAGTGACTCTACACTTGTGGCACACTATGCACTATCTGGCGCAGGAGTTAACATCCTGATTTATTGAGAACCAGAAATATTTGCTAGTTACCAGCCGCGTCGTTGTCCGAATGCCTGTGTACGCAAGATCGTGTACTGCATGGAATACTTCATTGCGAAAGGCGGCCAAGGTATATGGCCTAAGTCCCTTTTTAGAGGTCTCGCAGAGTACTTCGCAGATTGAGCTGAAAAGGGGAAACTCCCGAAATTTGTATTTGGGGTTGTCCCTGAGGCTCTGAAGCATGCGTCATCATTCTGTGCCTCGACGATTGCCGAAAAGTCGACCGTGGCAGCGATTTAACCTGTGAAACGCGTGACAAAGCGTCTGTAACTTCATTGTCCTTGCCGGACACGTGCTTGATGTCCGAAGTAAACTGATTAATGAAGTCTAAGTGCTAAGTGACATGCGGTCGTGGACACTGTGAACGGCCTGCCTTTCAGAGAGTATCGGAAATATTTTGTTGCTAATAGCTCACGATCATAAGTGTATAGTGTGTAGTTCTGTTGAGCTGAATTCAATTTCTTGGAAAAGAAGCTCAACGGCTGTCAGATTTAGTTCACCTTTTGGTCAACGGCAGCAACTACTGCGATGCTCAGGCGTCGACGAATACGGCTAGTGGTGTATCTGATTGAGGGGAATGCCAGGAGTGTAGCATCCGCCAGCTTTCATTTGTTTGGCTTAAATGCCTGGATGGCCACACAAACACACGAGAGTCTTTGGGCTTGGGTCCAAACAAGTGCGCATTAAGAATGGCTTTGGCGGTGCGGCTTTGGGTAAAAAACGACGACGATGTCCAAAAACCTTGGCAGATCCTTGACTGTTTAGGTAGTCTGAACCTTGTTAGGGTGGTGGATTCCCTCAGGGTTTAACGTGTGGCCTAAGGACTTTGCCTAATGTTGAAGGAATTTCCATTTTTCAACATTAAGTGCAAGACCAGCCTCAAGGAGACGTCGAAAAATGTATTCGAGCTGTTCCAAATGCGCAGACTTAGAGGAGGAGGCGACCAAAACATCATCCAAGTACACGAAACAAAAGTGAAGGTTTCGCAGGACAGAGTGGCTGAATCTCCAAAAAGTTTGGACCGCATCGCACAGGTCAAAAGATATTCGTTCGAACTCGAAGAGTCCGAAGATTATGCATATTGCCATTGTCGAAATATCTTCTGGAGCTACAGGGATTTGATGGTACGCCTTAACTAAGTCCAAGTTCGCGAAAACACGGTAGTTAGTGAGGTTGTACGCAAGGTCTTGGATGAGCTGTATGGTGTAGCATGTCTAAGCATTCAGACATCCGTTGAATTTTTTGACCATGTCTGTTAAAGGAAACTAGCAGCTATTTGATGGTCTGCAAAGTTCCTGCTTTAAAAGTGTGTCGAATTCGTTCTTAGTAACAGTGAATTTCTGGAGTGGTAATGGACGCACCATCGGGAAGATATGGTAGCCAGTAGTGCAGATGTGGTGCTGTAGATCATGCTTAGCTGACTGCGAAAGGTTACTTTCGGTAGTCATGTAGCTGAATTTTTGAAGAAGCATGAAGAATGAAATGCTTGCGAGGTCTATAAGAGACCTACTCTGTAGATCCACTAGCAATCGGTAATAGCCCAGAAAGTCTGTGCCTAATATGAGACTGCTGATGTCCGCTACAACAAAATGTCCGTGGCCTCCGGCAACACTTCACTGACCACGGAGCACGCATACACCTCATGTATTTTGTCAGCAGTCTTTGCTAACACCTCTAAAGATCCAGAGTCCGTACAGGCAAGGTGGGTGTGTGCTTTCCGGGAGTCACTGCAACCACACTTTAAAGCTCAACCCCGACCTTATCCCTGCCCAACTGCTTCATCTCAGGCAGCAGTTGGCTCGGGGAGCCGTCGTCTATAGTGAGCTCCGTCAGTAAGTGATTCAGCTTTGCTAATTTCCTTATCAACAATCGCTTGATGCGGGTGTCATTTAATTTCAAGTAGGAGCACTCCTTCAGAACGTTGGCGACGAGTCCAATCGACTTCTCGCCGGGTTACGTTGCCAAAATTGTAACACCCCTACCGCCACTGCGGCCACGGCGGGTGCGGAGGCGCCGGAGGTGTTTGCCGAGCTCTTATCCTACGACATTTGTGAAATATACGAATTTTAATTGGAGGAAACGAAGGGACGCCCGAACCCGGAAAACGTGAAAACTTAACTACGACCGAAACAAAACTAATCCTCGAAGCGTAAATGTTCGAGCCCCTATGCTGATGACGGGGCGAGAATCAGAAGAACCGACGAAGCGCCAGAGCCTCAGGCTGCCTAACTTTGTTGTTGTTTTTTTTTAAGAAAAAAATGTTCACAGGCTCCTGTAACTTAACGTTTTTCATTGTAAAGAATGAACAATAATAAGTATAAAATTAAGTAATAATAATCTCAAGGTATTGTGACCTATCAAGTTGTTCATGTTTTCAAATTCCAGAAAGTACAGAGAGAGCCTCTGGTACGGTGCGTTTAGGTCTGCAGTATAGATCTTCCTCGAATTGCACTTAACGCCCCTTTTGCTCTGTTCTGGCAAGGAGAATTGCTACGATCCAAAAAAATAGCCTCGGCAGATTCCTATCACAAAATTCATGGGCACAAACGAATGATCGGACAAATCTGCTTTCCTTACTCTTTCTGCTGACGAGCTTCTCACACTGTAATTGTGCCGAAGCGATTTCCTTCACTGACTAGCTCTTTCACTCGAATTAACATGGAATTTTTGTATCAATCCTGAGGATACGAATACGATCTAAGAGCAATCATAAAATACTTCCCTCAGAAGATCGGATTCCGGGCAGGTGGTGGGGCAGATGAGGTTTTGTGTGAAACTAAGGTTTTCTTTCCCTTCGAAGGTTTTGTTTGAAACAAAACCTTAGTTTCACACGGTACGCGACCTTCCGTACGACAACCTTGTGCTCTAACCCCTCCGAATGGATCATCTAAAGTCTGCTTTGGAGCAGAGTTCGCCGGGACATCTGCGGTAAGAACTTATTTTTGCAGGAAAGAGCAGACGAGTCCTTTGCATGCGTCTGTTTCTAAGGCAGATTATGGGCTGACTCCACTTAACTTGAAGGATCGATTTTTCAACCCTTTAAGTGAGGTGAAGTCACACCAAGAGCTGATCGATGAATGGAATTGGAAGGCGATGGGAGCTAGAATTTTAAATTGCCTTTGACAGCCATTCGTTGATTGCGTTTGGTGAACATAGTTTGGTTGAAACCATGCAGAAATACACCATTGTGTATACGTGTTCGATGTTGCTTACTACCCGCTACCACCACCAGCGCCCTTTTATCTTTTAAATAGGTAGGATTGTCTAGGTCTAAATGCTTGATACTTAGTGCTAGTATTAAGTATAATCCGGCATCTGTCAGGAAAAAATAGTCGATGGCACATTAATACAATTTGGATCTACGACCTGGAGCACTTTATTTCTAGACCGCAAGGATACACTAAGCTTTAGGTTAAAACTTAGGTAGGAAGCTTAGGATTATGACTCTCGGTGATTAGAATGCCAACATACCTAAAGAACCTTTGCTTCATAAGATCTGATTTGCTTTGGGAAAATTCTTTACATCCTGAAGCTCACGTTATAAATCTGCTATAGTGGCAGAATGGGAGCTGGCTTGCATCGGACGATTCTTAATATTTTGTCAGTTATGTAGTGTGCTTATATTCAAGCTATGATTATGAGCAATACATCATTCATAAGCCGCGTCTTTGATGGTCTTCGGCTATCTTTCCTAGTACTGTAGTACTAACGCCCTTTCGGGACGGAAACCTGCTTGTCTCCCTACTGCCAAGAGCCGATCCGCCGGAGGAATCCACTTAATTGTACGCAGAATACTTCCCTTCCCCTAAGAGTCAACCTTTCATTGGCGGATGGTCTACATACTTAGGGCGATACCATCAAAAATGGATGATCCCAAAACCAAACAAAAACGGTCAATTGGTGGAAATTTGAAAACTGAAACGTTAAAACTGAAAACATAATACGAATGGAGATTACGATTCAAATTGAGCGAGAAACCAGTAGATTATCATCATCATCATCATCACCAACGGTGCAACAACCGGTATCCGGTCCAAGCCTGCCTTAATAAGGAACTGCAGACATCCCGGTTTTGCGCCGAGATCCACCAATTCGATATCCCTAAAAGCTGTCTGGCGTCCTGGCCTACGCCATCGGGGCATTAGGCAGGGTCTACCTCATCCTCTTTTTCTACCATAGATATTGCCCTTATAGACTTTCCGGGCTGGATCATCCTCATCCATAGGTAGTAAGTGACCCACCGTAACCTATTGAGCTGGATTTTATCCACAACAGGACGGTCATGGTATCGCTCATAGATTTCGTCATTGTGTAGGCTACGGAATCGTCCATGTAGGGGGCCAAAAATTCTGAGAACGCGGTCAAGAGTTCGCAATTTTTCTTGCTAAGAACCGAAGTCTCCGAGGAATACATGAGGACTGGCAAGATCATAGTCTTGTACAGTAAGAGCTTTGACCCTATGGTGAGACGTTTCGAGCGGAACAGTTTTTGTAAGCTGAAATAGACTCTGTTGGCTGACAACAACCGTGCGCGAATTTCATCATCGTAGTTGTTATCGGTTGTGATTTTGGACCCTAGATAGGATAAATTATCAACGGTCTCAAAGTTGTATTCTCCTATCCTTATTCTTCCCGTTTGACCGGTACGATTCGATATTGTTGATTGGTTGGCTTTCGGTGCTGACGTTTCCACCATATACTTTGTCTTGCCTTCATTGATGTGCAGCCCAAGATCTCGCGCCGATTGCCGCCTGCTCGATCTGGATGAAGGCAGTTTGTACGTTTCGGGTGGTTCTTCCCATGATTTCGATATCGTCAGCATAGCCCAGTAGTTGGGTGCATTTAAAGAGGATCGTACCTCTTGCATTTACCTCAGCATCACGGATCACTTTCTCCAGGGCCAGGTTAAAGAGGACACATGATAGGCCATCCCCTTGTCGTATATCGTTGTTGATGTCGGATGGTCATGAGAGTGATCCTGCTGCTTTTATCTGGCCCCGCACATTGGTCAGGGTCAGCCTAGTCAGTCTTATAAGTTTGGTCGGGATACCGAATTATCTTATGGCTGTGTACATTTTTACCCTGTCTATGCTATCATCGGCGGCGGTAAAGTCGATGAATAGATTATCACAAAAGAGAAATATCAAGAGACGCCATGTCGGAGACAGGGACTACTATACTCTTTCTCTCTTTAAAAACTGTATTGTAAATATAGTTTTAATTACACTTTATGGAGTATTTTCGCATCCTTCCTAATTTACTAAACAATATTTTGCGGATTTTTATAAAATTCACACCCAGCCAAGCGTGCATACGATTTCTGCTCATACAACCGCAGCGAAAAGGTGCATATGCTTCCACAAAAGTCGATTGTAATTATAGCCCACTGAACACCCCCAACCACGTATAAAAAACATGAAAATTCATAATCTTCCACAGCCCCGGCCTGGTATTCACCGAAAGTACAAGTGCTGAATCGCCTGCACCCAGCTTGCTCTTGGCCAGGTCCAGTTCTAGCGTTCGCTATATGGAGCCTGGGTTTCTCTGGTGTCAATGAGAAAATGAATCGCGTTCAGAACGCTTAATGGGCGTGCAGTTGCGTAACACATTACTCAAAGCATGAATAATACAAGTTAACACAAGCTCAAGCGTTTAATCGAAAGTGTGTAATTTATACAAATTATGGTTCCAGCTTGATTCAATTGGAATGCAACGAAAATCGGGAAATGGGATGGAACGTACTAAAAGTTGTCCTGATTGCAGAAAGTATAATTCCATAATCCAGATAAATTTGAATCTCTGAACCACATAATTAGCAAATGAGCATGCAAAGGCAATCAACCCATCTTGCGTGCTTGGCAAGCAATCGGCACGAATAATGTTCAACCAGATTCGGTTTGCATCTACATAGTTAGTTACCAAGCAAGATACTTTGTAAATAATCGTACTCGATTTTCCTCAATAATTGCATAATTGGAGGCTCATGCTGAGCTTTGAATCAAATCGGGCTTTCATATTGGCTGGTGTGCAGGGTCGGTCTTCATGTTTTATTGAAATGCAGAGCACTCTCTGCGACGTTGTGATAGTATACATAGATATTGAGTTGAGTCACTCAATATGTCGGTATTTGCTTCATTTAATATTTATCTGAAGAGGGAAACTATCTCAAACAAGTAGTTAGATTTATCGAGTATAATATAAGATAAGATGCCATCAATGAAAGAAAAATGCAAAGATTTGTGAATAATTTTGAAGATTTCCCCAAATAGTTTTCAAAGGGCATTCGAACCAACGCTATGAGAGTTATCTTCGCACTAAAGCTGAAATTAAAATATTGTCAAAAATATTAAAAATATTAAAATTGCTTTGTTAAAGTCAACATTTTTTGTTTGCTGAAGTTGGTTTTAAGAAACTTTGAGCAAAGCTAATGGTAAAACCATTGAAATCGAAGACATAAACAGGAAAGGGCAAAACTATGAGGGAGAGAAAAATTGATTCCCAAAATTCTGTATATTTTTATAAGAGATAATTGTAGTCAACAAAGGAAAACCCTTGTTTTTCTGTTTCCTTAACCCTATTTGGATGAACTTGAATATTTGGCTCCTCACAGGATACCTTAATCTTTAATGATGAACTTATGGCACCATCTACCATTATTCTGAGCAACCTCTATAATTTAAGGCACTCGCGAATTCACCCAAAGGTGACTTTTACGCAATTTTTTTGATTGTTTGAATGGGACAAAACCGACCACCACGCCAACTACTGCAAGTACCCTAACTTTGCCAAAATTATGGCGAAGAGGAACGCCCAAAAACGGGCCCGTCCATCCCAGACTAAGCTGATCCAGCCGAACAAATCTCGCGTTATCTCAACGCTATCTTTCACTCGGCTATCTATCTCATTCGCTGATGCGCTACGCAGTAGCATTTCAATTGCTCCAACTCCAAGAGCGCCACCAATCCAAGTAATCCCAGATCTCCGTCAGTTCGCCAAAAAATTGCAACAGCTCATGATGATGTTCAACACAATGATCACGCTTCTGGAATCTAAACGTGGACATTAGAATCATTTAGTTGAACATCAACTGTGCAGCCAGCGAAGCTAGCAGACACGAGCTCGAACTGTTATTATTATTATTATTCTGTTAAGGGAAACTCGCACCGCGTCCTTGAAGAACTATTGTGCCCCTTTTACTGGTTATAGTGTACCTATTGATCATAGTATCTTACGCAGGCCTACAACCGTTGGCAAATTTAGTATGTTCCCTACTTCCAGATCTTTTGAGCTTTGCACTTTGCACAAGTACCGGACACTGTCCCAGGACGTGTATAAAGGTGTCGTCATCCTCTTCACAAATCATGCAGGCAGTGTCCGTAGATATCCTTAGCTTCCCTAGGTGATAGTTCAGCCGACAATGACCAGTGAGAATTCCCACTATGATTCGGAGGTCCCTTTTGGTGAGGTTTAAGCAATCCTTTGTGCGTGTGGGTTCGTATCCCCCAATAAGCACCCTGGATTGTTCCTCTTCATTTCTTAGATTCATAGCCATGAAACCGTTTCCGATTCCATAGAAAGGTTCTGGCCCGTGTAAACGCGTCCCTGCTCCCTTCTTGGCTAGTTCGTCCGCTGCTTCGTTGCCTTCCAAACCAGCATGGCCTGGAACCCAAAGTATCCAGACCTTGTTGGACGAACCGAGTGTATTCAGTCTCTCAAGGCATTCCCATACCAGTTTAGAGTTCACATGGTTGGACTTAAGTGCCTTGATCGCTGCTTGGCTATCGGTGAGAATAGCTATATTCTGCCCCCTGTAGTTCCTTTGGAGACTAAAGGAGACACATCTGTCTATGGCGTATATTTCCGCCTGGAATATGCTAGTGTATCTACCCATTGGCTCAAAATACATTTTCCTTCGACCAATGATACCGGCAGCCGCTCCGTCTACTGTGAGGGATCCGTCAGTGTACCAAGTAATTAGTTGCTGGTTTAAACCGTATGTCGCAGTCAAGCTCTCCCAGTTTGGCTTGTTACTCCAACGTATTTCAAACTTCTTATCGAAGTGAAACCTCGTTGTCATGTTATCCTTTGGTATCAGTAATTCGGGATACTGCCTAGAAAGAATATCAATTTTCCTTCGATTTAGGCAGCTCCCCACCTCACTTATACTGCTGGTCATTCTGAATATTGCCCTCCTTGCCTGCATCTGTATGTGCAAATGGAGAGGGGATGCTGTTGGGCATGTCTGGGCAGGTCCTCATTGCCCCACTGATACACACGCAAGCCAGCCTTTGGAGCTTATGTAATTTCCTAGCTTGTGTGCTGAGTTCGGTTCTTTCTGCCCAGATTACCGCTCCATAGGTAATCATTGGCTTTACTATTGCAGTATATATCCAAAGTAGTATCTTCGGGCTGCAACCCCATTTTTTCCTTCTAGGCTCTGCAAGTCATCAGAGCCCTTGTGGCTTTCCAACATGTGTCTTCCATAGTAATTTTTGGTCTAGCGTAATTCCCAAATATTTGACCTCTGTTTCTCGTTTCACCTCCATATCATGTAATGTTATGGCTCTCAGGTGATCCAGCTTACGCCTCCTAGTGAATGGCACTATGGTGGTTTTGGCTGGATTAATCCGCAGTCCCACCTTCTTGCACCAGGCACTAGTAACCCTTAGTCCAGTTTGGATTCTATCACATAGGGTATCTTCATATTTGCCCCTACCGATTAAAACAATGTCGTCCGCGTAACCTTGTATTCCAGTATTTCTTAGCATGTCCAGGAGTTCATCCACTACCATACTCCACATCAGTGCCGATAGTACCTTAAAGTGTGGACAGTCTTGAGTGATGTTCATGACAATAGAATTTGTACCTGTCGGTACCTCTATTTGCCTGCTTTCTAGCATTTTGCCCATCCAGAATGTCAGTGTGTTTCCCACTTCCCAGTGTGCTGATAGTGATGTAGGGGATTACGCTTTACGTTGGTTCTAATATAGTTGTCTATGACCTTCTCCACCGTTTTGAGTACGAACGAAGCTCGAACTGTTACTCGGTGAGCATAATCCTCACATAGTTCTCCTGTGTGAAAGAGGCTGCGCTACCACCATAAGTCCATCCTAGCCCATCAATTACACACCCTGCCGGAGGCGCTGCAACACTAGCCTCCGACAAATTCCTAACCACGCAAATCTTTCTGCCTTAGGATGTCGTTAAATCCCTCGAGGTAACTATCGCATCAATATAAACTATCCAGCTTCGTATACATCGTATCCCTATAATATCCCAACCAGCTGTTTGAATCGAATGATCTCTCTACTATCTTCTGTGCTCAACTGAATTATCCTGGTCCCCAGTCTTGGAAGGCAATGTAAACACCAGATATACTTCCTGGTTTCATTTCTATATAAACAACAATGGTCATCAGTTTCACCGCTGGCTGACATCAAATCCAGTTGGACGTAGCGTCTCCCATTTTAGCCCGGCACACCCTACTTACAACGTAAGGAGCTGCCACTCATACCTTGATCACTTCCTGATTAGCAGCAACATCAGCATAAATCCGAACCCGAATACGTTTCCATTTCTGGAAACCGTACCTGGCATTACTGACCCAGATGCCATTATCCTTGATATTTAACTTCCTGCTTTTAACACCACCAGAGTTTAGGAACGCTAACTAACGACTCAATAACCAATCCCTTAGCACAAGCTATCCCAAATCCAACATCCTCAAAACAACCGAGTCTCAAATGATTACATTAATAGCAGAGTTTGTTAGTACATTAACGCTATTCATGAAGAATGCGACGAGTTTGTGTCAATCCGCATCCTCAACTACTGAAACCTTATCTCCCTCTCAGACGACATCCGCCAAGATACACATTACAAGAAAACCCTACTGCGGAGATTATTTAGAAATAGATATTCGCCGCAGTTTTTCTTTCTGAAGAACGTGATCTACGATCTCGATTCTTCTATCCGTGATAGAATGCTTACCCTGTATACCAATCCTCCAATACATACAGGGAACTCCGAAAGGTTTCCCCGCGACTTAGTAAAGCTGCTAGTCTTAATGACATCCTTGCGAACCACTTCCCAAAGGCCCACCATTTCACATTCCACCACTGCTTCGAAACCAAAGTAAAGGTGTCAATTGTTTCTCTTAAATCCATCCAAACAAGCAACTAATCCGGTCTATCCCACTATCCTGCAGCCTTCGGGATCACTAAACCAGGTAAGCAGTTCATCAACCGAGATACCTGGGTTTGGAATAACGATGTTCAAATGAAGGTTCGTGAAAAGAAATGCCTCTACCACAAGGTTCTCGACGATAAAACAGTCGCCAATTGGCAAATTTACAGGAATGCCGACCGGAAAGCAAAGAAAGCGAATGAGCGGTCCATTACAAAGGTCTTTACGATAAAACGGATGCTCGGGATGGTGATAGGTATCTGCATCGACTTGCCAAAATCCGACACGAACGCACATAGGACATCGAACACTTCTGTTGTCTTAATGACACGAACAGCACTTTGCCTACCGACCGTCGAGCCGCGAAGAAGGGATGGCGAAAATATTTCGAGCAGATATCAACTGAAGAATTTGTTCATCCTTCACTTCTACAAACATTGCCTACATTTGGGGCAACTCCACCTGTCAGCGCAACTTCCCACGTACTCGAGGAGGACGATCGGACCCGAGTCTGCAAGGGACTCATCTGAAGTGGCTCATGTTACGACGCATCACCGGAGCTTTTCTGGTACCATGAGAAACGGGAGAGAGAGCATATACTCGAGGAGAATTTCTGGAGGATGTGCTCTCGGCCCGATTATTTCCGGGTGACGCCCTGGTGGCAGTTTCATGGTAATTGTGGTTACGCCTACATCGCAAGCAGAGCTCAAGCATTGAGTTGCGCTGTAAAACTCGGGTACCGAACCCCTTAGTTGCGGCAGAAGTGTTAGATAGGCCTTGCATCCACTGGTATGAAAGCTGAGCCTGGACTCAGTATAAACCAGTATCGCTGTGCCAGCCATCGCGGGGCTCTGATTATGGTCTGCAAATTAATCTGTGTCCACGGAGGACCGTCGGATTATGCATACATGACAGGTACTCACGTTAAACCCTCAGGACCATCATCCCATAACTAAAGTCGAAGATGCAATAAAACGAATGAAATCGCGGAAAGCAACTGGAGTTGACGACATCGTATCTGAGCTCTGGAAAGCGGAAAGCATTGTGGCTCATTGAATTCTTTAATCGGGTTATTGAGAAAGGTACCCAAAAAGAAAGGTAGTCCAGCAAAATGTTCAAATTACCGTCCGATCCGGTTTCTTTCCCATACCATGAATACCATTTTTGAACGCGTTGTTGACAACCATATTCGCGAATTGTTTGAAGTAACAGTGAATCAAGCCAGATTTGTTACTGACACAATAAACGCTGCGCGGTTACTCATAGAGAAACGCCGTGAGAAGCGTCGCCCTATTTACACTGTATTTCTGGATCTAGAGAAAACGTTTGGCTGTGTGCCACACGAACTCATCTGGTACATTCTACGACAACACTTAGTGCCAAAGGAACTCGTCAGCTGGGTTCAATTGCTCTACCACGATCCGGAAAGTAAAGTTTGAAGTGTGGCGTGTGTATCAAAACAGCTTCGTTTCTCTGTTGATGTTCATCCAGGAAGCGCCCTTTCACCACCTCTCTTTGTTCTTGTTTTGGACATCGTCACACGGAACATCCAATGTCCAGCGCCCTATACACTGCTTTATAAAGGTGATGTTTCCTAGCATCTAATAGCAAAAATGATCTCGAGCAACTTGTCCAAAAATGGAATGATCGCATCATGCAACACGGTGTCAGATTGAATCAGAATAAAACTGAATTTTTGGCGGCCGTGGTATTCCACAACTAGTGTTCTTTGTGATCGACGTACCAACGAACGTCTTACGTCTAAAATTTACCGCAATGTCCTCCGTCCTGTCGTCCTCTACGGTTCTGAGTGTTGGCCGACTATAAAAGACAATGAACGGCGTCTTGCGGTTATGGAGACGAAAATGTTGTGTTGGGACTATTGCGGGAGATGTTTTGATCACATTCGAAATGAGGATATCCGCGATTGATATGGGGTTGCACCGATCGTGGAAAAATTGCGAGAGAGGCTTCTTTGATGGTATGGTCACGTAATACTCACTTACGAGAATTCACTTGGCAAAATTGGTCTGAACATCGAAGTGGATGGTAAGCGGCGGCGGGAACAACGGAGACTCGATACACTAGATGAGGATTTGAAAGCCTCGCGATTGCAAACAGATCAGGCTTTTTGTAAAACAAAATGGCGAAACCGATCAAAACGAGTCAACCCCGCTTGTGATCGGAACAAAGGCTACAGAAAAAGAAAATATTTGAGACTTTCATGACACTGTTACGAGTTTTAGCACTGTCCGGATTTCAATTTTTCTTTTGTTATTCTCCTTCAGCGAGTATTTTACTTTATTCTTTTTGCTTGATTTCCTTTGCATTGTAATCAACAGGCTATACGTTACGTTCTTGTAAAAAAACAAAACGCATGCAACCCTTTATACCCCTTTTCTGGACACCTATCTCTTTAAGTATTTGTCACTTCTATCCGGGCGATCCATCCCTCGCCAGAAAGAAAATTGATCCATTAGACTTTTGTTCGGGGAAAATCAAAGCCTCACTAGCTACACTATCCTGCAAGAGGGAAACATATTTGCAATCGCTTTAGTTCGCAGGACGTTTATTCGTCAGACCCATATTGCATTTGTCATCAATCACTCAAGCCACAAACGCAAGCATATGGCCACATGTCTTCTAAATGTTTACCAAAAATGAAACCAAGGAAAATTCGTCAACAATTTGTGACAAACGATTTCCGTATCGTTCCTTTGATGATAAAAATAGGGGCGATATTTTCCAATAAGCAAATTCCAGTTTTTTATCAGCGTTATCGGCGAATTTTCAATCAAATTCAAAGAGCGATCGGAATTAGGTCTTTATTGAGATTAAACTAAAAATGAAAAGTGGAACAAAGCACTATCAGTGAGTGGAAAAACCACAAATGTAAGCCCAGTATATATGATTCAGAAAATAGGACGGAGAAAATCAAAAATAGAAACACAAAAGAAAGAAATTTTGAAATAGAGTGGAATATTGGGAATTTGATTTCGAAATTGGGGTGCAACGCTCGAAAAGCTTTGCTAACACGCTCTCAGACATCATTACCTATTTTAAAGGAAGAATGTCCTTATCCCTTAAAATCAATAGAGATGAAAACCTCTCCAGATCGAATTTTCACCTAAACAGACTGTACATGTATACTTGTTTTTGGATGATTTTGGAATCCTTATTGCGTATTGTGTGCTGAAATGCCTGAACGTGATTAGCATACTCAACCATCTTTTCTATGCGTGCAATTGGATCAGTTCAATCTCTGGGTACAGTCCATAGTAAGACATTCTCATCCTTATTTATTGTAGTGTCTCCGCATGTTCTTCTTTCAGAAAACACCCTTGGACGCCTCATATGCGGATATATATGTATATATGCATACATAAAAGTGTGCTTGCCTTTATTTGGAGATATTGGATTGTCATTCATTTTCATTCCTTGAACGTCAGATGGAAATCTTTTTTTTCGCGATAATAGAATTTTGGGGAGACCTTAATAGTACTTATCCTTACTTGTACTTCTCATTGTAGGCGGATCACCGATTATATTATTATAAGTTTCGTATGGTGTTCATTATACTTTAATTAAGTGGATTTATGCTATACTAACGCAGAGATGGCTGTGTACTGAAATGGCTGTTGATTGCTACATAACGAGAGGAGCAACGAAAGGCCACCCCCGAGGAGATGTAGCCAGCGACTCACTACTACGCGAACTGCAAAATTGGCCAACACACGCTCAAGTTTACGCTGATAACGTGACTATGTTTTCTATTGATCGCGATCTTGGAACGATTTAGAAATATACAACGTGCCGTTGATCTGATAGACAGTTGGTGCCTCAGGCATGGACTTTTAGTTAATCCAAATAAAACCAGAATGATATTACAAAAAGGAGAAAACTAAATGGACTTTGCCTCCCAGAGATGCACTCTGGCGTAAATCGCCTATTCAATGGCTTCTCATCTATGGCGTTCACAAGCTTTAGCGAATCTGAAAACATTCTCCAGAGGCAGAGAGTGTGCAAATTCTTTATTCTTTATTGGCAGCTGTATAAAAACTGCAGGATCGTCTCCTCCTCCTCACATTGGCTGCACATAGCCGAAACCACCACCCCAATCTTTTCCATATGGTAGTTTAAGAAGTAGCGTCCCGTTAAAAGCCCTACTAGGGTTTTAATGTTCCACTTCTTAAGGGACAACAAAAATGCCGCTGTGGCGACACCAGGTTCTTTCACAAGGATTTTCGCCAGTCGGCAGTTCAAATTTCTATACCCGGCTGCCTGAAACCTTGTAATTTCTCCCTTCAGAGTAGACTTGACAGTAGATGGCCGGATTCCAAAGGCTGGTTCTGGTCCCACCATTGTGGATCCAGACCCTCGTCGAGCCAGTTTGTTAGTCTCCTCATTACCTCATGGCCATTTATGGATCAATCTTCTTCTTTCGTGATTACGACAGTGTATGTCTTTCCAAAGACGAATCTGGAAACAATATGATCGGCCGGCGTCGGGGCTACCGGATGTTTATCAAGTAATTTCCAGATAGACGCATGATTGTATGATTGGCCGCCTTTCCACGCTCCAATGATATGGAGTGTATATGCGTCGTTGGCTGCTTTTCGTTTCATCTCCAAGTGAATGGGGGGTAGATTTAGGATAGTTTCAAGTGCCGCAGTCGACGTAGTACTCATTGCTCCAGTAATACTTAGGCAACCAAGTTTCTGAATCTGCGTTAGCAGCTGTTAGCAAGGTTCAGTCCCGGCCCCCGACGATTCGTGCATACATCAAAATGCATTTCATTATGAAGGTATACATCCAGCGTATGCATTTTGGTGAAAGTCCCCAGGTGTTGCCTATTGCATTCCTACAGCATCCAAGCAATCAGTAGAATTTCTGATATTGTTCCTGGATATGATGCTTTCAAGTTAGCTTGAAGTCGAAATATACTCCTAAATACTTGACTGTTTTTGCCAGCTAGATTTCAGCCCCTTCTAAGGTAGAAAGCATATAACTGCAAGTCTAGTCTTCCTAGCGTTCACCGTGAGTTCATGGCGGGTGCCTCCGCAATGGACTGTGGATTTCATTGAAAGTTGAATTAAAGCGGTCACATACTGTGTCCGCAAACTTGAAATTAATTATTAAAGCTAGGTCGTTCGCAAATGTTTGCGCGAAGACTTTTTCGTCCCCCAGGAGCCACACCCGGGTATCTATTACCTGGAGCCATAACAGCGGAGAGAGAACGCCTCCCTGAGGGCAGTTTCCAGCACAATAGATTGGCCGACCATTATGTGCAATTTTCTCCACCTCCACTCTAGCAATTAAAGGATCCAACTGACTAACAGCGGTTCGATTATATATTGTCTTGCCGCATCACAAATTGCCGCGAATGAGACATAATTGAAGGCACCTTCGATGTCCATGGTTGCTGCTAAGGCCTATTCTTTTTTGGATATCACCTTTCATGGAGTGCTGTCTCCGTGCATTTTGGTTGTCGTGTTGTATATGGTGAAGTGGCCACTTAGGAAAGTGTGTATCGCTTATGAACCGGTCTACTAGTCTTTCTAATCCTTTTAGTAGAAAAGACGTTAGACTGATCAGTCGGAATCTTTTTGGGTGCTTGTGGCCGCGTTTGCCTGGTTTGGGAATAAATATCACCTTCACATCACGCCAGTTCATTGGAATTTAAGCATAATTGGAATATAGGGTGAAGGTGTGTAGCCTAGAGAATTTTTCTCTTCGCAAAAGCCTCTCCATAATGATCGTTTAGCCGATCTTATGATCTTCTTTTGAGCCTTCTGTGTCTCTTTAAAGCGATTCCAACCAGCGGCTGAATCACCCTTCAGAGCACGATTGATCCTTATCGTTCTCCTCTGTTTTGCCAAATCCGAGTTCCACCAAGGTGACCCTGGTTACCTTTCTTTGACGTCTTGAGTAGACACTTTTCTTCGAAAGCTTCTCTCATACTAGTTGTGATCATCTGGGTTATCTTCTCAATTGCAGCAATGGATTTTTTGCACTTCCCAAGGATCGTGACTCGGGCGGCCAGCTCTATTTTACACGTTGCCCAATCTGTCTTCCGCGGATTCCGAAATGTAGTGGGTAAAGGTGGATCTATAGCCATCACGAAATCAATGCGTCTTTGATCTGAGAGTGTGATATTGTTTGATACTCTCCACTCTCCGACCGATGACCTTTCGCCTCACCACATTGAAGAAATTGGGTTCATTACCCAAATTAGGGATCTGCAGATCGGTTTCTACTAGATACTCCAGTAGTCATGATCCTCTTCCATTGATGTTGGAACTTCCCCGGTGGTGAGCGTTGACATCACATCCTGCTGTTACTCCCATGCCTTTACTTTTGGCATATTGGATAGCTCTAATGAATGTTCCACTGTGAGCTTCTTTTGCATAATAGGGGAAATATGCAGAGCACCATAGTATCTTTTTATCTCTCTGTTGACTTTTTATGGTTAGTTTAGCCGATGTGGTCGCGCCATCATATAGATCGTTAACCAAGTTAGCCTGGAAGTCTTTTGAGACTACCATGCAGGAGCGGTATCGATCACTTTCATTGCATACAACAGGTCAGCATGATGGAAATTTAGGCATCTGACTACCTCACCAACAACCCACGGTTCATGTAAAGCACTGCAATGTTAGCAGCTCATAGACTAACTCGATTAGATACACAGGGAAACAACGGATGTGGGAGGGCACAGAACATAGGAAGAGTTATCGGAAGTATTGAATCAAGTTCTCACAATGCCTTCTGATTCTCGGATCCTCATACATCTGTTTGGTAGAAGATATGAAGTTGTCCTCAAACGTAAAGAGGGCGGCAAACTGGGTGATCGATCAGCGGTTGAAGGTAGACGCATCGCAATTTGCAGTGATAGCCAAGCTACATTGAGGAATAACATCGAAAATCGTTCAGGAATGTAGAAATCGATTGAACGCTGTCTCTAGGTTCAATACAGTAGAACTACTCTGGGTACCTGGTGACTGTGGCGTAGAGAGAAATGAAATCTCGTATGCTTTGCAACTGAGGGTTCAATCTTCCCCATGCCAGGACCGGAACCAGCAATTGGATTATCAGTAGCATTGCCTAACGCTGTCTTCAAAATTGGGAACAGGCTTCCCATAATAACAGGTAGGAGAGCCTTAATGCCACTAGACACACCAAACTTTTCCTGTCAGATCCAAACATGCGTACCGCAAATTTTATCCTGTCGAAAAGCAGGAGGACTTGCAGGACTATTGACATACATTCCGACAGGCCGGAATAGGAATTATTCAAAATGACTCATGCCGGTCCTGTAATGAGGAAGCGGACTTCACGGAGCATTTTCTATGTGAGTGCCCCGCCTATGGACGCATCAGACATCAGATCTTCGGCGCCGATGTTCTCCAGTTGCAACCGGTAGCATCACATCACTAACGGAAATTCTGCGATACGTTAACGAATTCGGGATATTCCGGTTGAGTCGAGTGCAATGGGCCACCACGGCCTGATTGCTCAGAGGCTATAGCTTCTCCCCCACCACAAACACACATACGCACATGATATTTGAGAAATGCAGCATTTTTAGTAGGTAAGAATCCCAAGGGCGCCAAATATAGTGCAGGTCGACTTGTATTGAATGTGTCTTCTGAGGGTTATTAAAACTCCGTACCATGAAAAAAGATTAATTCTGCTCAAGTATTGTAGCACTTAATAGTACTATTTTAGTCACAGTTGTTAGATACTATAGAGGAAGGAAACGTGTCATCTGTAACCCGAGCTGGATTGGTGTTGACTATTTTCTCTGATGAGACACTAATTTGGACCATCGCACGTCCCTGGTAGCTACATACTATGCCATTTCTGGGGTGCGATCAATTATATATACATTTCGCTTGGATCTTTCAATGTTTTATAACATCCGTTGATCTATGAACCAAAATTGCTCACCCTGAAATAATGTACAATTTTATTTTGATAAAAAAATGTTTAAACGAAATCCGAAAATAATTCCAATTCATATTTACAGTTCATTAGCATGAAGGTGGGATAGCCATAGGTTTGGTCTACTTTATTCAAAACACAATCTGAAAAATAAGCTCAGCCACATGAGATTGAACTTTTACTCAACCATGCGAATCAGATTACCATTGCGAGGTAATGAAAGCGAAAATTACACTAAGAAATGTCGTAATCTGTGCTCTTGATATGAATTAAATTGCAAGAGAAACCTTTCTCAGCTGATAAGAATGATAACAAACACTTGAGAAAAGTTTCAGTGATTTATTATATTGACATTGGTTATTGAAGGTACCACCACGATATTGTCTCTACCCTTGTGGCATTTTCAAGGGCATCAATTAAAAATTATCGACACAATATTTGAACATCAGATTTCGATAATAATTAACCGAACCTGATGCTCGTTCCTTGAACAACCGAAAAGTAACTTATGTCGATAGAATTCGAAATTTGACTGATATTCCCACATTGGCTTTCGCTTAGATACATACATGAGCACTTTAAAAATTAGATAGTTCGCCCGTGCTATAGTACCCGGGAAATACACACTCTAGTGTGAATTTTCATCAATCACTAAAGTAAACGTGATTACCTGCGTTAGTATCGACTTATTTGTTCGCAGCTTATCGGGGCTTAAAAAGTGAAACTTAAAAAAATGAATTATGCATAGTGCTCTAGTCCAGATAAAAGATATCGAAAAAACACTTATACACGTAAAACCCCAAACATCTGCTTCACTATTCTTCAGTATTTATCTTCACAAAGTTGTCAAGAACAATGGAAAATATTAAACAAATTATTTGTTAAATAAAAAAAAAACTAAAGACACAGATATTGTGCGATAACGATAAGGCAAAACGAAACTTTTATTGTCAACAAAGTACATAATAGCAAGTAACAAGCTTGCTTTTGCTACGACCTTGACACAGCGATTCGTTTCTAAGTCGGGAAATGCTGGTGAATTTTTAAGATAAAATGTGCATCTGCGAGAAACAAATATCAAAGATATTGAAATGATAAAAATAATTACAGAAATGGAAAATGTTAATAGCAATAGGCTAATTTTATCATGAAAACAGGGTGGGTACAGTTCAAACAAGTGGGAAACCAGAAGCTCGGCACTTTTGAAATGAAAGGTTTTGTGAATTCCTTTCCATTAACACTGCGATATTAATATTCCATATCAGTCTTTTCTGATGATGCTATAAAGCTTGGCGAGCAGGAAGGAAGTTAGGGATTAGAATGGGGAAGGGGTATATGTGCGTGTTTGAGGTGGGGGAGAGGGAAAGCCACTGAGCACTCAGAACTTAGTGGTCCATTGTACTCGATTCCTCCGTCTAACAGAATATCCCGAATTCCTTTATGTATCGCAGGATTTCCGTTAGTGGATGTGATGCTATCCGCTTCAGTTGGAGCACATCAGCACCAAAAATCTGATATCTGATGCGTCCGTAAGCGGGGCACTCACATAGAAAATGTTCCGTGGATTCTGCTTCCTCATTACAGGAGGGACCCGTATCATCTTGGATAATTCCTATTCTGAACATATACCAGGCTAGTGAATTATGGCCAGTCAGATTGCACACAATACTTCTGCGTGTCTTCCTGCTTTTCGACAGAATAAACTTTTGTTTGTTTGGTTCTGACAGGAAAAGTTTGGTCTGTCCAGTAGTATTAAGGCTTCGCCACCTGTCATTGTGGGGAGCTTGTTCCCAGTTTTTGATAGCAGCATCAGCCAATTGCTGGTTCCGGTCCGGGCATGGGGAAAGTTAAAGCCTCTTTTGCTAACGCATCCGAGATTTCAGTTCGCTCTACACCACAATGACCAGGTACCCAGAGTGAATCCACCATATTGAATCAGGAAACAGAGTTCAATCGGTTTCTACATTCCTGAACGATTTTTGAAGTGATCAAAGTACTACTCATCTATCGCTACAGATTGCGATGCGCGTGGATCATCGTCAATCATCCAGAGTGCAGCCTTTAGGATCGCATATACTTCAGCCTAAAAGACCATTGTGTATTGTTCTAAAGGAAAAACCCATTTCTCGTTTTTATTCGAGAGGTAGACTCTTGCTCCAGAACCATTTTCTATCTTTGAGCTATCGATGTGGAAGACGTCAGTATATCCTGGCACGCATTCTTCTGGTTTGTCCCAGTTTTCTCTCCGTTCCAAGATAACATCATATCTTCTAGCAAACCGATGTATGGGGATCTGAGAATCGAAAGGCATCGCAAAAACTAGATTCAGTTCTCCCAATCACTCTTCCAATGCTTTGTGCCCCCATGTCCATTGTTTTCCCAAGATATGAGCCGCTCTCATTACAGTGCTCTGAATGAACAAATCCATGCGCTGCAAATTGAGTAATGCATTCAGAGCTGCGCTGGATGAGATGTTAATGCACCGGTGATACCCAGACACACAGTTCTTTGCAGTGTGGCTAGTTTACAGCGAAAACTCCTCTGTTTCATCTTAACCCACCACACTGCGGATACATAAGCGAACATCGGCCTAATGATAGCAACATATATCCACATTACTATCGGAGACCTAAGTCCCCATGTCGGGGTAAAGGTCCGCCTACACAGCCCATAAGCTGTGAGAGCTCGTTTCATCTTTACCTCTATATGTTCGTTCCAAAGAAGCTTCTTGTCCCAGATATTTCACTTCTTCAGAGAGTTGAAAGGTTGTACTCTTCATCCTTGGAAGGCAAATACCACTCAGTTTCCTCCTTATTGCAAATAACACCATTATGGTTTTATTTGGATTTACTGGAAGTCCATGCCTGAGAACTGTCAATCAAATCAACGGCGCGTTGTGTATTTCTATACACCATTCTCAGATCTCGACAAACAGCCAGCACAGCCACATCATCCGCATAAGCTTGAACGTGAGTTGATCAGCATACTCCACAGAAGTGGCGATAACACACCTCCATGAGGGCAGCTTTTCGTCGCTTCCGTTGATAAGTAGCGATCAACATCCACTTCAGCAGACAAAAATCTCTGCATTAGCATAGCGTAGATCAACTTTATAAGAGTTTCGTCAGCACCATACTCTCTAGCAGCATCACAAGGCTTTTGGAAGGGCGCACAGTCAAAGCCCCTTCAATGTCCACGAACACCCCCATCGCGTACACACCCTTCAGAGTTGCATTCTCTATCTTTGAAACCAAAGAATGAAGAGCATAGGACTTTCCTCGTTGGTAAGCATATTGGTTTTCATTTAGGGGGTGCGACTTTAGCGCCTTCTCGTGAATGTGACGCTCAACCAGCCTCTCAAGGTATTTCAGCGAAAATGATGTTAAGCAGATTTGCCTGTAGTTCTTTGGATTAGAATAGTCATTTTTCCCAGGTTTTGGTATGAAGACTACCTTCACCTTCTGCCAAGAGGAAGGCACGTAGCCCAGAGCAAGACATCCTCAGAAAATATTTCTAAGAGTTTTCTCTAAGTGCAGATCTCTTATTTCTTGTGTCGGTGGAGGGCACAAAGAATCATAGGGTAAGTAGGCAGAGGCAGCTATAACGTTTCTCCTCTTACCATTAACCTGGACCGCAACAAGGTCCTGTGAACAGAATTGTCTCAGCATGGTTGCCTCTAACAATTTTGACATCAGAACGCAGGCCCTCAGTCTCGAGGATCTTTCATCGAAAAAGATCCTGGTCCCCTTGACTGATCCAATACCACAGATTCTGTTAAAACGAACCCATGGCTCTTGAACCAGAAATATATAAGGACAGTCCTGCAACTTTGCCAGCTTTGGCGCCAGTAGATAGGAAGAAGCTTTGGCAAGCTACAGGTTGATTTGACTAACTTTAATGTTTATAATCTAATATGGAAACCACCGCTAACTGAAAAGTATGCTGCGTTCAGTGTGGATCTCACCGGGGTTACCAGATTGTCCTCACCTTCCACCGAAAGTTCCGCTTTCTTGCGTCCGATTTCTCTGGATATCGCCCCACTTGGTGGTGTAGCAACGTCCATGTCCTCTTTCGCAACAAGGGAAAGGGGTTGAGCATGAAGGAAGTGGCGAGGTACTCCTTGCCTAAACATCTGTATGTTATAGTCAGACGAGAAGACAGAAGGTGACAGTCTGCTCCGCATTCGTATAGTTCCAAATAAGGAAAATTCGTGGTATTTCATGATGAGACTAGAACTCACCCTTAGAGTGTGGGGATGGAAGTGGCTACTTAGCGTGGTGTTGCCTTTGCGAAGGGCTCTACAAGGGATAAGACCTGATATTTCCTGGAAGCAGGGACCGTTATAATAACGATAGAAGAGAGAAAGACATCTAACATTTCGTCTGTGCTCAAGGAGCTCAATTTGTGATGTAATGCTTGCATCACCGATGAGCAGAGAGTGTAGTTATACCTGCACCCTCCCAAATGTGAGAGTTTTATTCGAGTCTAGGTCTAACGTGAGTCTTGTAGATCTGCGCTAGGTCGAATGGTAAAAACTATTTTTTTGCAACGATTCAGAAACCCTAAACATTTTATCGCATTTTTCACAGTGCCTAAGATGTGGCGGCCCTGTTGAGCTTACTAAAGATGTTAGTACCCACTATGTTCGGTGAGGGTGAATCGGGAATATTCCCACCATAGAGAAGAATAGATTGTGAGGATGAGAGCACATAGTTTATTCGAAGTGAGACAGCATTGGGTTTTAGAATCATTGAACTGAAAACGGTTTGCTTTGACCCAAGTAATAATAGACGATATGTCCTCATTCAATAACTCAAACATGCGCTCCTGGTTGGTGGGTGACAGAACAGTACCTAGAGGCACCCCGGCATTTTCAGTATAAAGTTCTGATTCAAAACCATCCGACACAACTCGAATGAAACGGCCATTGAGGAAGCTTTCAATCCTCTTGATGAACTTGTCTTCAAGACCAAATCCGACAAGTTTGGCTAGGAGGGCAACGTGCCATACTCTGTCAAAAGCCTTCGCGATATCAAAGGCAACAACTATGGCTTCACCGTGTTTATGAAGTGAGAAGTGTTATCAAGTCTCCTGTCGAGCGCATAGAACGAAATCCGTATTGCTTGTCGTTGATAAGGTGGTTTGAGTCAAGATAGTAGATAGTAGTAGTAGATAATTTAGAGTTAAAGTTAATGCTATTGGTCGGCAGTTAGAAGGACCACAACTCTCTCCTTTTTAGATATGGACTGGACATTAGAAATTTTCCAAGCCGATGGAAGGATACCCTGAAGGTAAGACAGATGAAAGCGTTTGCGCAGAAGTCTAGCCAGCGAAGCTTTTTAAGACCATGGACGAGATACCATCAGGACCAGCAGATTCAGACTCTTCCAGCTTGGCTAGTAATTTGAAAACTTCCCTTGTACGAAAGTGCAAAGATCCTTGACGTGAATCGCAACTTTTTACGCTGGGATAGCTCAGCGAGGAAGAAGGTTGGAGTTGGCAGAAAAAATTCCGGCGAAAATTTTTTTTTTCTCGAGTGATTCATTGAAAATTTTATCATTATTTATGGGAGGCGGAACAGAGGAGCTGCAAAATTATTTTTCATTGTCCTTACAAGGGACAAAAAACTTTTGCCAACCTTTTGGCTGGTGAAAATGTTCGGTCTTATACTTTGACCTTTGGTGTTCAATGGGTAGTATAGGTCCCAGGGCGAAAAGTGGATTGGTACCCACGATGGAGCATAAAACCTGGGAAACGCCTGCTGAACCAACACCAACAGTTCTACTACCAAACTCTATTTCCACCTCCGCGTGGTGACCGCTGGGAGTTCTTTCTTAACGAAGAAATGCAGACAGAGGGTGAAAACGGGTATCTCGCCTCTGAAAGGACAAATTGTACCTACTGGTCCGCCAGTTTGGGGATTGGGTAGGGCTGACAACCCTACACGGAAAACAACTTGTTACGAAGCCACAACAGGAGCCTCGGACTGGATGGGTTTTACAACAACAAATCCGTCAACGAAAAAGGAACAACGATTTGCGCATTTTTTCATGGAACGTGCGCTCCCTGTATAGAGATGGTGCTGCCAAGCAGCTAGCCGATACCCTGCGCCAATATAGGGCTGATGTAACACCGTTAAAGGAGATGCGATGCGTTGGACAGGGACCGGTTTCCTGGAGAAGAGTCACTACACCATATATTATAGCGGCCAGCCAGTAAACCATGTGCTCGGGGTAGGTTTCTTAGTCAGCCAAAAAATGAAACCTGCTATTGTCGGCTTTGAAAATATAAGCGAAAGGCTATGCACCCTGCGCTTCCGAGGCAACTTTAGAAATATAAGTCTCATTAACGTTCACGCACCAACAAAGAAAACTGCAGAGTCGGAGAAGGATACCTTCTACGAGGCAGTAGAACGAACCCTTGGAGCCTATCGCAAGTATGATATTAAAATCATACTTGGGGATTTTAACAGCCAAATAGAGACGGACGGAACTCTCGGCCGCGTTCGAAAGAAGAACCCTCCGAAGAATGTTTGGCTCCCTACATGAGGATGGGCGATTCCGTAGTCTACATAACGACGAAATCTATGAGCGATATCATAACCGTCCGCTTGTGGATAAAATCTGCTGTAATGCATCCCATCCTAACGTACGCTTCATGGTATGGTGGCAGGCTTTGAGCATAAAGTACAATAGAGCGAAGCTTAATAGGATTTAGAGAACTGCGTGTGCCGGTGCTACCGGCGCTCTGCTCTCCACCTCCTCCCCCTAGACCACCACATGAAACACTTTGTAGCGTGCAGTGGCGTCAGACTACGTGAGTCCGGATGATGGGCTGCGAAACGGTATTCCCATAGTAACATCCTAGACGAAGTACCTCGTGGAATCTGGACATACCCTATGGACTGTGCCACACACAAGCTAAATTTCACCAGAAACTTCGCTGTGGTCCTTCCAACCAGAGAGGAGTAAAAGACCGGCTACGTGTTGCAGGGCTATAATCCAATATTTTTCACCGACGGATCAAAGATGATCTGCAGAGTCAGTGCATAAGTTTTGTCGAATGCAATCAGTGAATCCGAGTTGCATAGTCTCCCAGATGTTGCCGGTGTATTCCAAGCCAGCCGCTGGCTGGGACATGATCCGAGCCCCAAGCATAACATAGCCTTGTACTAAGCGGCGACACCTTCTAGGCTGATGAAGCAATGCAGAAACGTGCTAAACAGTCTGGCCCGCTCAAGGCGCTCAAGGTCACCCCACCTGGGTTCCCGGCGATATGAATGAGTGGGCTCTTGGCAGCCGTTCGGCGCGCATAGTCGGTGCCACGCTGGCGACCGTCAAGAAGGGAATCTGCTCACGCTTAGCAGCCACGGTCCTCAGATGGCGAAAACTCACCACCTGTGCAAATCACGAGAGCTCTTGAGCCAGACGCGTACAAAATTACAGCGGTCTGCGCGGGGTTCTGGCATCTAGGGGACCATGCCGTCAAACTCGGCATATCCTACAATTTAGATTGCCAAAGCTACGGTGAAGAGGGGGAAACCCTCAGGCGCTTCAATTGCGATTGCCTAACACTAGCTAGAGTCAGACTACGGACACTAGGTAAGCCATGCTTTGGGGACCTCGGAGAATTTTCTAGCTGCAGGGTGGAAGAGCTACTTTCTTCCATCAATGCTACGGGCTGGCTTGACTCTGCAACCTTGTTTTCATAACATCAGCCACGGGTTTAGGAATTTTGGCATCAAAATGGCGCACCCCAGCGTTAATTGGGCTCCTCGAATCGGCGACTGATACCTACGTACCCCCATGTAGAATTTTATGTAGCCAGCTCTTCCTCTAATGGTTTGAAAAAGTATGGATGGGTTAACCAACTCGCTCCAAAAAATAGGATTGCTTTTTATTCATTCGGATGGCATAAACACTCGCAGCGAGGAGTCTACTTGAACCCAGAGCAGCAATTTACATAAGTAGAGTACTGAAAGGGAGTACTTAATGCTAGTCACTCGTACGCTTTACTAAGAGGCAGCGCAATTCGTACTGTAATATGATGGAGTTGATATATGTATGTAAGCTATTAATTCGTCTGACACTAGGTTCCCTTAAGTATGCGCACCGTAAATAGGGCCTGATACACAGTTATTTTTTGACGCGTCTGTGAAATTTTATTTATACGTTTTACAACTTTCCAATCCAGTTAATTACCTACATAAATTTGGATGATAATGTCCACGGCGCAAATCAAATCTTATCAATGGAATGTTTTATGGATTAATGAATGCGTCCTCATTGCTTTTGTGTTTTTACCAAGATAGACTGACTTATCTCGATATCTATGAAGTGATTTTACAGGTTAATTTCCTAATCTTTTCCTTGAATTATATTCATTCGATTTTGGATTAGTTTACGGAGCTGATAAAATAATATGCATTTATTGACGCAATCGGGACTTTTCTCCATAAATCTTCAACAAATAAAAAAGTGTCATACCTGCATTAACGGGAACTGATGCTGTCCGCTCCCACTTTTCTCGTAAATTGTCAGACATTTGGTATCAGCTTGTACTCCACAAATACGGGACGATGAGTCGACAGGCTTGCTTCGTTCATAAATCAATGTCGGAACCTTGAACTCCTTCTGGGTTTTGTCGCCGGTGGAAGGATCAGTAGCTTCCTCAGGAGCATTTTCTTTCTCACTATTTCGGAAATTTCGCGATGCCAATTTTATGTTGGATTTGAAAAATGACATGGGCACAGGCACGAATGCGATCTTGTCCAGGTTATTCAACTTCTGAAAACGCATCTGCATAGCAGCCAAGCATTCAGGACTGTGTTTTATTTTCCCGTGATTGTTTTTCCTGTGACTGACCGCTGTCATGGCCGTTGGAACGCTTTCACTTCTAACATAACGACCGCCATCTTTTCCGTTGAATTTCCGACCGTTTGTATTCGAATTTCTAGAATTTTGTTTGTAGTTCGATGATGGCGGGAAGTTATCTTTGGTTTGAAGAGAAGATTCGGATAGCTTTGATGAGGTCTCATTTTTCACCTGTTCTTGCTTACTAGTTGCCCTGCGCAACGGGCGGCCATTGCCCTTCGATGGGGGCGAACAATCATTATCAACAGGTGATTGGTGTCCTCTGTGTTGTGTCTGCGATTTCGGTGGCTCATCTTGATACTTCACCCCCTGCTGGGATTGTTGTGACGGTTGTTGCTGTTGATTCGATTTGAATTTTTGACCTCGTCCTCCTGCCATTGTTGAAATAGTTCTGATGTTTTCCCAATATGAAAGTTGGCAAGATTTAGAGAATTTAAGTCAAGGGTGTAGCCACGATTGTACAGCGTTATTCGCACGTTTGCGCACTAATTTTTCAATGAGTTTTCGGCTAGTTTTACCACTACGCGCACCTGTGATATAATTATGTCTGGTCGATTGAATGCGGAAAAAGATTTAGTTGAAATATTCACTGTTGAGTGTGGATTCTCAGCAAGTCACGTTTTCAACGCTTAAAAATAGAATAACAAGCACCAGCAGAATTTGAAACTCCTATTTTTGTTTACAGCAATAAAGATGATAAACTATGGATACACTAAATAGCGGAGCAATTAAAAGCTAATCACAATATCCTAAGGTAATAGTAGAAAGTAGTCGTTATATCTACAGCAACTCAGTTCCGAATCGCGCGCACACAACTGAATCTCTGGCAATTCTAGGCTACCTAAAAAATGGAACGAAGCTGTTTTTTCGAATAACAGGATACGGATTAAAACTTCGAAGGCAAATGGATTCTAACCCGTTCGATAATATTTTAGGAAATTGCTGCAAATTCGAAATGGATCACTCCAAGAACTTCAAATGGAACGAGAATTTCGAATCTTCCGCGAAAAATGCTCCCCGGAAAGCACGTTGTTTTCTGGGAAAATTAAATTTTCACTCAATCGCGTGCGATTTGTCTCGATGGAAAATTTTTCAACGAAATTTCAGCAATTGTGAGTCGGCGTATTTTGCTCTCTTCCCCTTTGTTGACGATCGAGTTCGGTTCGTTGCGATCGATTACGCTAGATAGGATCTGATCTAGAAAACACTTCTCAAGATGCAACAGATATATACTTGGTGTATAGTAAGTGTGGGCTCCGGCAAGCTTTTTAAGCTTTTCAGTAGATTTTTCTAGGATTACATATGTCCTTCGATTGTATCTTGGATGAAGAACCGTAGATAACTTAACCGCACACCTGACAAGGCAAACGATAACCAGCTAATGCGTACGGAAGATGCGTAATTGTTATTAATTTTCTACGGAGAACGAACACTCGCAGTTTGGAAGCGTGACACGAATCGATACTTGAACGGAGCGTAGGAGCTAGTAGGGGCCAACTGGCTAAGTTTCCGCATCCACTGAATAGCGGGGCTCGCCAAGTAGCGGAATCTTCATGTCACGAGGAAGCTACTTTGCCGAGAATTCACGAGCAATTCGTAAGTTATCACCGGTCTCTGTACGTACTGATCGCCCTCGCAAATATCTACTCGGGAAGCACACTTGCCAAAATGAACACGGAGAGATTCATTTAGCCCGAGAAATTATAGTCACAGAACGAAGCCAACTATGTGATTGAGTATAGCGCGAAGCAGGCATGGTGAAGTGCTGTTCAGACGGCATGGCTCTCACTTAATTCGCTGTAAATTTTCCAGATTTAGAACTCATAAATTAAAAGTTGCGTTCAGTTTCTTGCAGCCACTTCCATGCTAACTGAGCATGCATTTCATCTATATGACTTACTTTCTCTCAATATTTTCTAGATCATTCCGAACCTATGTATATGTACAGTGCAAGTTGTCATGAGTCAGTTGTATCTTCTATGGACAACTTGGATTACTAGATATCATAAGACTTTTCCTTACGAAAGTATCTAAAACATCTAAATCGAATCCGTCTGAATGCACCATTAGTAAACAGACTTCCTCACACGTCCATGTACCATGCTTGCCCAAAAATCGGACTTAAACGCTAACAAGCCATATGACGACGCGGTATGGCACCTGATAGAAAGCTCACAGTAAGGTCGCCCTCTTGTCGCCGTGCCAGCTAGCTAGCTTCGGCCGCTCCAATTCTAGCGAAAACCCAACGTCGCTAGCATTTCTCTGCTAGCGGAGCCATATTGCGGCGGCGCAGAGAGTCGATCTCGGTCGAATTCATTATAAACTAATTTGTCCACCCACACTCTGGACACCCCAGCCAATGTGCCAGTCCATTTCCAGCTGTGACTCACAACTGGATGCATCACTGCACTTCTCACTGCAATGAGAGCCTTTGTGGAGGAACCGCATGGGGGGTTTGCTACTGCAAAACGCCGGCCGGTCGGATTGGAATCACCTAATTTGGTGAAATGGCGAATGGATTTGTCATCGTCAGTATACGTAAGCACGTCGTGCATGAATTGAGTTGAGCTTTTATCTACTCAGTTAGTGGAATATTCGGAACAATATTGGCATCAGCCTCTCTTGTAAGATCGCTAACGAAGTGGCATCAATTTGCATATTCGAATTTCCTTTACGTGATTAATTCTCCCTAAAATATATCACGTGAAGTCGGGAAAGAAGATGAACATTTCTCAGTGGATTGTTTGCAATATTTGAATTTAGAATTTATAAACCTAGAATATTCACACAAGTCAATAGCACGTAAAATACGCCATGCCCAGATAAATATGTATCTCCAAATGATAGGGTGATTCCCGGCTGTAATTTACTCGTAAATTTTGCTCATCATGTGTATCTTTTTTTCAAGAACTACTTGTGCGATCTCAGTGAAACTTTTTGTAGAAGAAAGGAACGAAAGTATGAAGGAAAGGTTTCGTCAAAACAACCTTTTCACATTTTAAAACAGCATATTTAGCCTAAGAAATACCCCAACAGAAATGTTAAGGCTAATAAATTTCCAGGGTACATTTTTGGTATCAACTGGAACCTTTTGTTTTATCTTTCATTGATTCATAATGTTTCCCTGTAAATTGGAAACTTTTTCAAACGAATGGATTTGTAGGGGAATGGCTTTTATATCTGACAAGCTTGGCACCCTTTTTCCCCGAAATTTCAGGCCCGGAGACAAAAGGCTTAAGTCTGGACATGGAAACGTTCTTGGCCCTGCACAGGGACCGGTTTCCTGGAGAAGAGCCACTACACCATATATGATAGTGGCCATCCAGTCGACCATGTGCTCGGAGTAGGTTTCTGAACCAGCAAAAAAAAAACCTTGCTGTCATCGGCTTTAAAAATATAAGGGAACAGCTATCCACTCTGCGTTTCTGAGGTAAATTTAGAAATGTAAACCTCATTAATGTTCATGCCCTTACAGAGTAGATTGAAGAGTCAGAGAAGAATACCTTCTACGAGGCAATTAAGCGGACGCCTATCCCAAGTATAATATCAAAAAGATACTTGAAGATCTCAACAGTCAAGTAGGGACGGAGCCCGTCTTCGGACGATACGTTCGCTCCCACGGCTTACATAGGGATACCAATGATAACGAACTGCTATCTTGACTATCTGATCTTTACTATCTACTGAGAAACGTTATCATTGATACGGCCACAAACAAACTTGGCCCCAGCCGCAAGAAAAGTCGGAACAGCTAGTTCGCCGATCAATGTAAGCTAGCAAGGGAACGGAAGAATGCTGCACCGAGTAATTTCGTATTTTCAAAGGACACCTGCACACGCGGAGACTCATCACGCACTCCGGTGAGCGGAGAAGGGACTTCACAGAAGGAAAAAGGAATAAAACTATTAAAAGGAAAGGTTTCCAATTTAACTATATTATTATTATTCTGTTAAGGGAAAGTCGCACCGCGTCCTTGAAGAACTATTGTGTCCCTTTTACTGGTTATAGTGTACCTATTGATCATAGTATCTCAAGCAGGCCTGTAACCGTTAGGAACTTTATTATGTTCCCCACTTCCAGATGTTTCAGCTTTGGATCTGGTATTAAGTGTTCTCCCTGTTCTCGACCTACTTTGCACAAGTGCCGGACACCATCCCAGGACGTGCATAGAGGTTTCGCCCTCCTCCTCACAAAACCTGCAGGCAGTGTCCGTAGACATCCCTAGCTTCCCCAGGTGATAGTTCAGGCGACAATGACCAGTGAGAATTCCCACTATGATTCGGAGGTTCTTTTTGGTGAGGTTTAAGCAATCCTTTGTACACATGGATTCGTATCCCCCAATAAGCACCCTGGATTGCTCCATCCCTGGTAGGCCCACCCAGTATAGTTCCCTCAACCGTTTCCCTTCGTTTCTTAGATTCATAGCCATGAAACCGTTTCCGATTCCACAGAAGGGTTCTGGCCCGTGTAAAGGCATCCCTGCTGCCTTCTTGGCTAGTTCATCCGCTGCCTCGTTGCCTTCCAACCCAGCATGGCCTGGAACCCAAAGTATCCAGACCTTGTTGGACGAGCCGAGTGTATTCAGTCTCTCAAAGCATTCCCATACCAGTTTAGAGTTCTCCTGGTTGGACCTAAGTGCCTTGATCGCTGCTTGGCTATCGGTGAGAATAGCTATGTTCTGCCCCCTGTAGTTCCTTTGCAGATTAAAGGAGGCACATTTGTCTATGGCATATATTTCCGCCTGGAATATGCTAGTGTACCTGCCCATTGGCTCAAAGTAAATTTTCCTTGGACCAATGACACCGGCACCCGCTCCCTCTGCAATGAGGGATCCGTCAGTGTACCAAGTAATCAGTTGCTGGTTTAAGCCGTATGTCGCAGTCATACTCTCCCAGTTTGCCTTGTTACTCCAACGTGTTTCAAACTTCTTATCGAAGTGAAACTTCGTTGTCATGTTGTCCCTCGGTGTCAGTAATTCGGGATACCGCCCAGAAAGAATATCAATCTTCCTTCGACTTAGGCAGCTCCCCGCCTCACTCATACTACCGGCCATCCTGAATATTGATCTCCTTGCCTGCATCTGTATGTGCAGATGGAGAGGGGTTAATCCCAGAAGGACCTCCAGGGATGCCGTTGGGCATGTCCTCATTGCCCCACTGATACACACGCAAGCCAGTCTTTAATTCCCTGACTTGTGTGCTGAGTTGGGTTCTTTCTGCCCAGATTACCACTTCATAGGTAATCATTGGCCTTACTATTGCAGTATATATCCAAAGTAGTATCTTCGAACTGCAACCCCATTTTTTTCCTGCTATGGATCTGCAAGTCATCAGAGCCCTCGTGGCTTTCCGACAAGTGTTTCCGACATGTGTCTTCCAGAGTAATTTTTCGTCTAGCGTGATTCCCAAATATTTGACCTCTGTTTCTCGTTTCACCTCCATATCATGTAATGTTATGGCTTTCAGGTGATGAAGCTTACGCCTCCCAGTGAATGGTACTATGGTGGTTTTGGTTGGGTTAATCCGCAGTCCCACCTTCTTGCACCAGGCACTAGTAACCCTTAGTCCAATTTGGATTCTATCACATAGGGTATCTTCATATTTGCCCCTACAGATTAAAACAATGTCGTCCGCGTAGCCCTGGATTTGTATTCCAGTATTAGTTAACACGTCCAGGAGTTCGTCCACTATCATACTCCTCATCAGCGGCGATAGTACCCCACCCTGTGGACAGCCTTGAGTGGTGTTCATGATAATAGAATTTGTACCTGTTTGTACCTCTATTTGTCTGCTTTCTAGCATTTTGCCCATCCAGAGTGTCAGGGTGTTTCCCACTCCTTTGCGGCTCAGGGCATCTTGTATCTCTGTGTGCGATGTGTTGTCGAATGCTCCTTCGATATCCAAAAACGCGCACAGAGCAATTTCTTTTGTTTCTATGGCATCCCGTAGTACCTCTGCCAGCTGATACAGAGCAGTTTCAGTTGACCGTCCTGCCCGGTAAGCGTGTTGACAGTGATGTAGGGGATTACGTTTTAGAACGTTAGTTCTAATATAGTTGTCCATGACCTTCTCCACCGTTTTGAGTACGAACGATGTTAGGCAGATTGGTCTGAAAGATTTAGGGTGAAAAGGATCTGGAGTGCTCCCTACGTTGTATATTTCTAACTTATTGCTAAGAATAAATTCGAGAAGGTACTCACCTCTACGATTAGTGTCGCTGCTTCCCCAGACTTCGTGGTGGGCGTTGGCATCGCAGCCGAGAAGAAGTGGTAACCCCCTCTCCTAGCAATACTTCGTCAACTTTGTGACTTGTTCCGGTGGAGCCCGGCCCTCGTCTCCTGGGAAGTATCTCCATGCTACAACTGCCCCTCAAGTCCTCCTCCCGGCTTCCATTGAGACTTGGATAGCAACAAGGTCCCCGGTTAAGAACTCTGAAAAACACATGTATTTTAAATTACGTTTGAGAATTATGCAAGCTCCTGGTTTTTCACAAGAGGAGTCCCAAATTACCTGCATGTGTCCTCCTTGCAGACCGCGAATCTGCTCCTGGTACACCCAGGGCTCCTGAGCCACCACTATTCCAATGGTCTCCTTGGAATTTGCCCTTGCAATCACTGCAGATGCAGCTCTCGCATGGTGAAGGTTTATCTGGGCTATCTTAGTGCTGGCCATTGGCTCCGTTATTGTTTGGAGCTCTTCTCCACTGTCGGAGTGTCACCCTCCTCCTCCGACATGGCGCTTTCCTGTGCGTCACTGTCCACCCTGAGCCCTAGGAGTCCTAGGTCTAGGACGTCCAACTTCTGCTCTTCACTGGGCAGCAGGTCTATTTTCCTGGTTGATCCAGTTCTTTCCGCCTCCCCCTCGGCAATTTAACTATAAAATTTTATTTATTTTGAGGTAGCAAACACGTGTTTCGGACACAACATGTGTCCTTCTTCTTCCCCGTTTCTAATTATTTTGATGCCCAGGAATGGTATTTCTCCCATTTGTTCAGCCTCCATAGTGAATATAATATTTTTAAGGAGCTGGTGGATTTTTCTAGCAGCTCATTCAACAGCGATTTGCCCACGATGGCTATATATCTAACCCAGAAAGTCGGCATTATCCCACGCTGTTCCATTAGTTCTTCTAGACCTGCCGTAAATATTTCGCTTATTAGAGGGGAAAGTGGGTTACCCATTGCCGTGCCTGCGGTGCTTTTGTAGTATTCATTCCGGAAGGTGAAATCGTTTTCACTCATACATATAGGCGCTAGCTTTGTATATTGGCGATTCTCCCTCTTTTCCTTGGTTGAGGTGCGGTGTTTCGGAGTTATGTAGGGCCTGTTTAACCGGTATAGTCGGAAAAAATGCTTTTACATCAAAGGAAATTAGGATTTCATGTTTCTAAATTTAGTATCCTTCAGCTTCTCGACCACCGGAAGCTGTTTTTTACGGCATATTTGCTACGATAGTTACCGAAAGCGTTGACTTCTTGTAGTAACCATTTCGCAATATTGTAGGGGGGGCAGGTAGGAATTAGTGTCCACGATAATTTCCCATGTTTCGTTACCATTTTTATGTACCTTGGGTTGTATTCTGAACCTAAGCAAAGTGGGATTAGGCATGCGTAATGCGGCTATGTTCTTGACAGGGTTAACACTTTCCCTTAGTGTTTTCTCCAACCTTTTGATTGACTCTGGTAGAGGACTTGTTCTTAGTTTAAAAAAGTTGTCGTTATTTAGTTCCTGGAGTGCCAAGTCTTCGTAGGCCGTTCGATCTAGTATTACCAATTTGTTGCCTTTATCTGATTTTAGGTAAAAAACTGGTTTCTGGCTTAGTTTTTTAATGATCCGCCCTTCCTTGTTGTGTTGTTTATTTGTCCCTTGCTGTGTTGGTGACTAATATTTTTAACGAGAAACCTTGCCTTCTCCCAATCATCCTTTTCCCTCGACGTCTATAATCATATCTTCGACTTTCATCTTTAAGTCCGGTGTCGCGTAGATCAATCCTTCGTCCTTCGTCATCTGAAAAACTTTCAACGATTTGTTAACTACAAAGTCTGCTATGTATGTGACTTATTTCCTGTCCTATATACTCCGGTCACGTTTCTCAAGGACATTAGTTTCTGGGAAAGTATCTTCTTCTTTCGATCTTGCTCGCATTCGTATGCTCGATGAAGTTTGAAAAGCGTGGCGTCTATTGGAATATGTTGCGCTGACATCTCATGCGTTAATTTTAGATGGGTATGATATGCCAAGAGAGTGATCCTATCCAATTTTGAGAATTTTGATTCAATGTTCTCTCTGATGAGGCTTCTTGCCGGTTTTTCTGGTAGAGAGTCCAGTCTTGATGGAAACTTGGTGTGATTTCGGTACTACCCTATGTTTAAGGCAGAGCTGTAGGAATTTAATATCCTGGCTCCAGCCGGCGGGTCGCTTTTTTACTTAAGTAAGGTATTGAAAGTAGAACCCGACTTGGAAGTCATTTTATAAGTTTTATAAGTAAACACGTGTTTGCTACCTCAAAATAAATAAAACTCTATAGTTAAATTGGAAGCCTTTCCTTTTAATAGTTTTATTTAAAAAGAACAATAGTAAACTAAGGAGCTATTTTTATAAAACCCGGAAAAAGGAAGCCTGGCAGAAAAAATAGGTCTGCGAACTAGAAAAGTACAGGGAACAACCACACCAAGCGCAAATCTATTGTGCGGAGAAGCGACTTCACGGATGGAAAAAAAGCCTGGGAGAACCAACACAATAAAGGCAAGACAAAATATATGGTTGCAACGTCAGCACCAAAGACCAACCAACCAACAACATCAAACCACACTGGTTAAACGAGGGTAATAAACAGAGAAGACCATAACTCTGGGACTGTTGTTAGCTTCTCCTATCTAGTGTCGAAAATCACAACCGATACCAGCTATAACGATGAAATCCGCGCACGATTGTTGGCAGCCAACAGAGCCTATTTCAGCTTACAAAAACGGTTTCGCTCGAAACGTCTCACCAAAGGTTCAAAGCTATTACTGTACAAGACTATGATCTTGCCAGTCCTCATGTATTCCTCGGAGACTTGGGTACTTAGCAAGAAAAATTGAGAACTCTTGGCCGCGTTCGAGAGAAGAGTCCTCCGAAGAATTTTTGGCCCCCTACATGAGATGGACGATTCCGTAGCCTACACAATGACGAAATCTATGAGCGATATCACGACCGTCTGGTTGTGGATAAAATCCAGGTCAACAAGTTGCGGTGGGCGGGTCAGTTAATACGTATGCATGAGGATGATACTGCCCGCAAAAGTCTATAAGGGCAATATCTATGGTAGAAAAAGGAGACGTGGCAGACCCTGTCTGAGATGGAGCGATGGTGTAGGTCAGGACGCCAGACAGCTTTTAAGGATTGGTGGACCTCGGTGGAAAACAGGGATGTCTAGAGTTCCTTATTAAGGCAGGCCTAGACCGGATACCGGTTGTTGCGACGTTGATGATGATGATGATCAGTGACATCATGTCACCTTAGCAGAGTTTGCTCTAAATTCCGAATTCTTCTGAAACGCCACTATTCTGCGCACTTTATTACATGATTCCCGTGTTCCTCTCGTTTCTGGAGATAATTTTATTTTTTGGCTCAACAGGTAACTGCGGATAGTGGTCCGAATGTCGTAAACCGCCTTTATTTCGTATTTTTGAAGGACCCACCCTTCTACCGGCAGTAGCTTTCGTGTATCGCAGTTAGAGCCATACGTATCCATTTAACAAAAGCACTTTCCCCAAAATGTATTTTTTCCATTTTGCTATCCATTTGAGCAAGATTTTCTCGGCTCCTGTTATTTCTTCATCTTGAAAATGCTCTCCTTCCTTCAAGGATGACTGTGGGAACCGGTGTTGGTATCAATTGTTATAGGTGATCTGATATGCTAAGTAACTCTGCCTTATGTCTATTCTTACTTCTTTCTTCTGTATCATACATGTAATATTTTTGTGGCAATTTTTCCAGGGATTTTTCTAAATTTCGCGGTCATCTTGCCAAATAACGAAAGAGAAGAATTTTCCTTCAAATCATAATCGGAAAAATAAGTAAGCCAACTACGATGCCGGTAACCTGCTTATTAATTTTCCACGGAGCCAAAAAGAACATATTATTGGCCCATAATTCAGGAAGCTCCACTTTACCAAGAGAATCAGCGTCCTTTCAGTCCGAAATTAATTATTTACGTTTTGAACAATGTTTATTTGAAAATCATCCCCCCTTTAACGCTAATCCAACTTGGTGTCACGTAAAAGTGCTTATTACAAGTTATGTTCCTCAAGGAATAATCCTATGTAGCATTTCGTCTACGGTTAGGCTTTCGGTATTGGTTTGGCCCAGAATGGAAGAACTGTTTTTTTTTTTAATTTAACGAATCTAGGGCTACCTCGCAGTATACTGCGCTAAAGTGTTATTTCTGCTTGTTCAAGAAAAATGATAATTTCCAGTAGGTGTTTATTTTGGTCCTCTGCAAGCAGGTGCTCTACAGAGTTGATGGATCTATCCCAGTTAAAATTATTTCTGATTTGGATATACTTAGTACATTTGAAGAGGATGTGATCTAAGGTTTCCTGCGCGTTGCATATATTGCAACTGTCATTTCTTATGATTTTCATTTTTTTGAGACATAGTTTATTATAAGAGTGACCTGACATGATTCTGTTGGCAGTTTTTATCCGCGACATTTTTTGTGTGGATAGGTCTTTCGGAGTTTTATAGGTAAATATATGGGTGCTATTACAGATGTGGTGGCGGCGTAATCTAGGATGGGTCATATTAGAACTCTGAACAATTTGATACTATTTTCAGGAGGAAGGCCCCAAGAATGCCCAGTAGAAAAATTGATGGCTCTAGGAGCTTTTTTAGCCCTGGTGATGGTGTCGATTGTTTGATATTTTAGTATTAAGGATGAGTTTATTGTCATGCCTAGGGAGGTTATCTTTTTGACTTGCTGTATGTTGACATTGCCAAGGTTCAAGAGGTGTAGTGTGCTGCTGTTTCTTTTTAGAGTAATGAATTTTGATTTGTCCGGATTTATATTTAGATTTAGGTTTTTACATTCGTTGATGAGGGCTTTTGCTTGGGCTTTAATGGAGGCTTCAGTTCCCGAAATTGTTTTGCCAGTGGCTTATATGAAAAAATCGTCAGCATATTGGTAGATTTCTATGTTGGGGTCGACTGGGTTATGGAGTGAGGCAGTGTAAATGTTGAATAGTGTAGGGCTCAAGGTACATCCTTGGGGTATAATTTGCTAATTTCCACCTTCACATCACCTAGGATTAGTTTCCTAGTAGCCAAGAACCTTGAGACCCAGATAATGATCTCTGCTGGTATTTTATGTGAGATCATTTTAGATTCAAGGGTTTTTAAATCTACACTTTCATATGCTTTGGATACAAGAACTACCGCTGGAGTCTGAAGTTTGTTTACTTTGGCTATAGAGATTGAGAGAAAGATATCGATTAGGCACGTCACAGTAGATAATTCGCTCTGGTAGGCATGGCTATTGGGAAGAAGAATTTTGTGTACTTGAATTATATTGAGCGCAAATCCGCCTTATTGATCAGAGCTTGGTCAGAGCTGAAAACATTTTTTTTTTTAAATTGTAGGGTCTTAAGTCCGCATCAACTTAATGCTGGACCGGACCAATATAATTCATAGCCATGTTGTGTTCTGCGAATATATAACACCTGCGAGCCGCTTCGGTCACGCTGCTCTCAGGGCAGAGGTGAGGCAGCATCTGACGATTTGTCTCTGCCCTGGTAAGAAACCGTAAAACCGTCATTGCCTAATTTTTTGAAACACATTTTCTTTCGCAAGAGGTTCCATCCCACTGATATTTAAGAACACTACACTTTAAGCATCTATAAGATTACGCTTTACAGTTCGTGGTAATGTGGGCCAATCTACCACAAGCGAAACATTGTCTTGGTCTGTTCAAGTAATGGTCGACCTCTACCCTCACGCTACCAATTGAGATATGTTTTGGGATCTCAGACCTTACGAAGGTTAGTTTGACTGTTCGAGATGGAAGAAAAAGGAAATGGATCTGAAATTCAGCCTTTATATTTTCGTTACTTTAATCGGAGAGTTTATATCCTGCAATATTTCTTCTTCTGAGAAATCAGTGGGGATACCTTTAATAATTCCGAATCTGTGAGTATCTCTCAAGGATATATTTGCTTTTGGTCCTAATGTACTCAGGCGATTGTCGGATGCCAGGTTGTTCGCATAGGATGCTGACTTTTAATAAACTTTTATCCTCGTAGGCCCATCTTCCTTGACCATAATTACCTGGTCTTTGAGATTAAGACCCCTTGTAAGTTTATGGAAATTGAGGGGTTTGAAAGCCTCAATTCTTTCTTGACTATTAATTTTGTCAATGTTTGTCGTGGGGTTGCTTCTCTCCACACATACTGTGTACGCTTTACATTGAGTGTTTTCATTTGATTTGTACACTGAGGTTGTTTGCTCCACAGGAACTATATTTTGCCTCTCCGTGGGAGAAGAAGTTTTATTTAGGTCATGAGACAGGGCAACCTCAGGGGAAGCTTTGAGTTGAGCCGTGGATAGTTGGATTCTAGAAATCTTTGGCTATTTGGTTGTGGGAGATTGAATTGGGGATCTTCACAAGCTCATCGAAGCCACTCTCCCTTTCCTGGTTAGGACATAGCCACCGATTTTTGTTGCTCTTTTGAACCGTGGCCCTACAGGTGCCTGAAGAGATGTTGAAATTTGAGACCGGTCTAAGTTTATTTTCCCCTTGCCCGGGGGTTCACATTCCCTAACCTCCACAACCTATCTTAACTAAAGCAGAAATGCCTATTTACAGGGGAAAACACACACCAAAAAATACAGAAACAAGTTTCTACTTCAAAGTTTGATTGGATGTAAGAGCAGTAATAAAACTTAAGCAGTCACCTTCTGTTAGCAGGAACAGATTCACAGCCAAAGGAACAAAAAAAAAAGAAACACGGTTTATTACAACCACGCGGAAAAGCAAAAAGAGACTTAACTTCAAACTAAATATCACTGGCGATACAAACACGAAGTGCGTCCGGCCACGGCAGATGTGACGAAACAAGTGGCCTCACATATGACGTAGCCATAATGGAAGTGTCAATTAGCTTCCGCATGTTTTACTTGCTGACAGCCTTTACACTTTAAAATTTGGGTATTGAGTAAGGAGTTGAAAATAGCCTCGTACTACTTGCTGTAGAAGGCCACTAAAACCAGCAGAGATTTCAGGATTATTATACTGCGAATGTCAATTCATCTTTTCGTTATCGAAACTTAGATCACGTCTGCCGTAACGCCCCTCAACTGTGTAAAAGGCCACGTATTAGTTTCTCGAATATGGATAGGTTGCTTGATAGCCTGTGGTAGCCAGTAGTTGCTTTCTTCAATTTGAGAGAAAGCCTCAGCGCCGCAGGTTGGAAATTCTGTGGTTAGGAGAGGTTAAATGTTCACCATCGTGAATTCATTTCCCCGTCTTGTAACACTGTGATAAAACCCTCTTGCAAAGCTGAAAATTATAAATTTGTACGAAATGATTGGATGTTTAATATTCATTTGAAAAATCTGAAAAGGTTTTAAAATTTATTCTATGTTACTATTAAATTTTAATTGCTGTAAACAAATTTTCGCAAAGTAAAAAAATCGTAATAAAATTTGTATAGAGAGACATCGCAACAATGAATTTATCACATTCCTCCAATGGTTTAGTTTTATCATTTAGTCCCTGTACCGCATGGAAAAAGTACTGAAAAAATAGCGATTTAATTAAGCTCCATTTGTAGACAAGAAAAGTAAAGTAAAACTTAGGTGACACCGTCAACAAGCCTTTAAGGACGAATACTTACAATGTACATTACAAGCAGGGCCAGTATCGAATATATTGCATTGACCGTGTAACAAGTGACAAAGAGTTCCACCGCATAAATTATTATACCAACTATGAATATTAAGACCCCTATTCCGAACACGGCAACGTTAATTTTATCTAAATTAAGCTGCGAGTAAAAAGAATGCCCAGGATATATTTTTGGAATCTATAAAAATCCACCGATAAATACCGTGCAATATATCCCTAGGGCTGCCAATGACACACATGCGATAACTGCAGCACCAAACGAAGTCAAAACCACGATACCTTGATAGTAACTGCTGATGAAGGCTATAATCGCAGTCAATGATTCAATCTGGAAATTAGTGTTACATTGATTTTAGATACATATTAACATATATTGAATTATTGCGAAATTTGCAAAAGCGACTGATGTCCTTTGTTTGAAAGCTCTAAAAATGATCCTCACCATTACGAATGCAGAAACAATTGTGTAGGGGTTCCGATTCTGCATATTTGGCAAGAACGTGAAAATTAGAGTGGCCGAAGCGTACAAGACTAAAGCGAAATAAACCATGGAGGAGTTGTCCTTTAGATACATCCGGGAGTCCTCGCTGAAAGAAACAGGATATTGAACCAAAAAGGATTGTAATTTCTTGAAATGTATCCACTCACACCAACATCAAAGGAATAGCTTGAATTATCGTCGGAAGAAGGAAAATTAATTTTGTGATAAAAACCTGCTTGATTGTGTTATGATCAGTTTGGGTTTCGATTGGTATAGCCAGTTCCGACGAGTAAACCGCCTTACTTTTACTGAAAGCCGGAGCCTCGAACTTTGCATTGGTACCGAAAGTGTCCATAATATCAATAATGAAGTGTTGATTCTATGTTTGATGTTTTTCCAAATTTCCTAAATGAATGAATTGTCTGATTAGGAGTAAGTTACCCACCACTAAAAAATTTTGACAATGTGTTTTTAAAGAAAATGTATATAATTGCGGGTGACATTGTGCGTGGCCATCTAGGATCTGGGTTTTATAAAAAAAAGATGGGTTGATTGCTGTTCTTCAATATACATTTGGTAATTCGCACATTAATAATAATAATCGTTGGCGCAACAATCCAATTGGATCAGGGCCTTGAAGTGTGTTAGAGCACTTCATTCAAGACCTTAATGGTACACTACAGTAGGAGGCAATGTGGTCAGCATTGCGCTCGCCCGAGATTATAACCCTGATTTGACTCAGGTACTCATTCACAGCTGAGTCGACTGGTATCCGACGTCAAATCACGATTCAAATTCCACTGCCACCAGTGAGATTTGAATTGCGTCCTTCCGTACGATAGCCTTGTGATCTAACCACATTGCCGGATTTAGGGCGAATTATGTGACGAGACTCCTAGCTCCAATAATATATGGTATGATTTGAAACGGTTAACTAACTATCTTGGAGGAAATCTAATAGCAGCTAGTATTCCTCAATGTGTTTTCGGGCTTTTTCCAGTATCCACTTGTTTTTCAAAAAATATTTAATACACCGGAGTACATCCTTCTGGAAGCCTGGGGTTGATATATGGCTCTCCAGCAGCCAAGCCTGTCGCTTACCAAAACCGTTAATGGGTCGTGGTAACTACACTCTAAACGAGGTGATCCCAATATTAACAAAACGCTAGGGATCTTGACCGGGGAGTTGGAAACAGTTCCTTCAATCCAGGGTGTTATGCGAACCGTGCCCATTGGATAGTAAGCCTCACTGGTACCTGAGCGTGACCTTACCATACTACCATACGGACCGGCAGAGGGATCGGACGGTAAGGGGTTCCCTGAACTAACAACAACTTCCTTCCTCCCCTCCCCTCCCGTTGGTGAAAGGAATTCCCTGACTTGAAGGCTCCCAAAGCCGGGAGAGCGGGAGGGCTAGTCCGAAGTAATGTGCCAAACGGTTCCAGGCTAGTTCTCTGATGACAGAGAGGTGTTTAGTTGGTAGTCCGCCAGCGTGCTGTTGCGGGAGTCCAACACTCTGTGCGTAAACGCATTCACCTACCCTACTCCCAAAAAAAAAAAAACCATACTACGGAGGGCTTTAGCATGGTAGACCTCCTAACCCCCATACTCGTGGGATTCAAATAAATACACCTGTTAGAATGAAAAATATTGAAAACAACAACAAAACAACACGCAAACTGGTCCATCAGGAGGAAGAAAATTTCCGCAAACTAAGAATCAGAAAGCAGAAGTTGGGGAGTTCAAGCAGTGGAGCCAAAGTTGCATACTGCAAAAACCGCAATCAACAAAGGGGCCTGTTCAAAAAGCAGGGGCGAGCAAAGAAACGTCTGAGGTCACCATATCAGGAGGCAGGCCTTAGTGGCACAGGTGTTAAATGGTACCTGCGCTATCTGAATTAAGGCCTGAAACGAAATGAGGCCAATAAGAAGGTTCAGGACAGACCTACCCGTCAGCATCAGTGTCAAGAAAACGGGAAACAGCGGAAATTCGCCTGCAAGAGTGAAATGCTCCCAAGAAACCTAAACCCGAGCCAAACAAAAGTTAAATCTCCGGGCGATCAGGGGTGAAAGCGAAAGACAGAACACCCGCCGTTACTTATGCTCACGCGATAAAGAGAATTTGACTGATCATCCTGCCGAAAGTATACTCACTCGTGAGAAGCAGGAATTAGTTGAGAACCTCATCGTTATGAAGATGTGTGAGGGATGGAATAAGGAGCTCGTGTTCACTGGCATACGCTTTCGATCAGGTCTTATACTGGTAGACACGGCGTACTGGCTTAGGATTATAGTCTCCAGATAAGGGATGATATACCAGGCACACATGGTGATGGTTTACCTTTCAAAGCCATAGCGATTGAGATAGGGAAACTTCTACGCCTCCTCATCTCTAAAAAGATGGATTTTGACGCACGATTGTGGAGAGTTTTTAGAAGGAAGTAGGAGGGCAAAGGCTACCTTCTCACGATTGGGGTAGACGACCGAGTTCCATGAATAACATTGGAATAGTGCTGGCTCAAGGGTCCTGGGTGCACCTGTGGCAGTTTTGCGGTTTGAAAAAGAGGAACTATGGATGCAAAAGAAACGGGGGGGGGGGGGGGCTGTGCATCAATCTAGCCAAAGCCACCATAGTATCATTCACTAGAAAACGTAAGCTTGATTACCTGAAACCCATTAGGTTACATGGGATGAGCTAGAATATTTGAGAATTATACTAGACCAAAAATTACTCTGGAAGACGCATGTTGGAGATATATATCGGAAAGCTGAGAGGGCTCTGATTACTTGTAGGTGCATAGCAAGAAATGAGGACGTAGCCCGTAGATGCTACTCTGAATATACAGTACAATAGTAAGGCCAATGATTACCTATGGGCCGGTAATCTGGGCAGGAACTTCAAAAACGGGCTTGCATGAGTATCAGTGAGGCAATAAGGCATCCTTAGAGGTCCTTCTGGGATCGAATTCTCTCCAGGCAAAAAGGGCGGTCTTCAGAATAGCCAGCAGTATTAGCGAGGCGGAAGCTACCTAAATCGGAGGAAGATTGATATTCTTTCTAGCCGGTATTCCGAATTACTGATACCAATAAAAAACTTGACAACGAGCTTCCATTTCGATATAAAGTTTTAAACAAGTTGGATTAATAGAGCAAACTGGGATATTGTGGTGGTTACCTGTTTTAAACCAGCAACTGATTACCTGGTACGTGTGTGTGTTTGAGGTGGAGGAGAGGCAAAGTCTCTGCGTACTTAGTTTCCAGATTTCCCAGTCGAATATCGTGGAGTCGTTTATGCATCGCCAGATTTCCGTTAATGGATGTGATGCTACCCGCTTCAGTTGGAGTACATCAGCAACAAAGATCTTATGTCTAATGCGTCCATAGGTGGGACACTCACACTGATCCATGGATACTGCCTCCTCATTATAGGATGGATACATATCATCTTGAAGAATGCCCACAACACTCTTGTAAATCTTCTTACTTTTCGACAGGATAAACTTTGCAGTATGCTTGTTTGGTTATCTTAGGATTATTTACCTGCCTGCCACCTGCCATTATGGTAAGCTTGTTCCGAGTTTTAGATAGCAATATTAGCTAATGTTACTGACACTCCAATGGTTCTGGTCCGAGCATGGGGGAAGTTGCACCTTCTCTTGTTAGAGCATATCGACATTTTATCTCTCTCTACACCAAAATGACCTGGTACCTAATCGGTTTCAATATTGCTGAACAATTTTCAACAAATTCAGAGCTGATAAACACCCTCAACGCAGTTTGACTATCGCTACAGATCGCGATGCCTTTCCAACGCCCATCAATCCAGTTGCCCAAGTTGCCGCCCTTAGGATCGCATATACTACAGCCTGAAAAACCGTTGCATATTGTCTCAGAAAAGATGCCCACTTCTCGTTTCTATTCAAGAGGTAATCTCCTACTCAAAGACCATATTATGTTTTGAACAATCGGTGTAGACAACGTCAGTATCTGCTGTCACGCAGTCTTCCCGTTGGTTCGCCTAGTCTGAAGATAACTTCATATCTTCTTCCAAACACATGTATGGGGATCCGAGAATCTTCTCTTGGCCACATTCGATAGAAAAATCCGCCGAAGAATTTTTATCCCCCCCCCCCCCCTCTACATGAGGATGGACGATTCCATAGCCCACATAACGATAAAATCTATGAGCGATACCATCACCGCCAGCACAGTAGATATACTATAGGCAGTACCCTTACAAAAATGACCCCACTTGCAAATGTGCTTGCAGAAGCTTATCTGTACACATCAGAGACGCTAAACAAGGAAAAGGCATAATCTTCGTCAAATCGTATTGGTAAGAGAGAGATCGGTGAGCTTTTGCTATTCTGGTACTACGGCGTGCTCACGCATATAGCAAAAAGCTGTTTCACGTATTCACTTATACATAAGCCAAAACTTGCCAATCTCACCAATACGTTGGCAAGTCCGGGCGGTATGTCAAACACAGCTGATCGGGTTTTCGGTACATCTCGCTCATGCTCAAGGGCAAAACAATTTGAAATCATGTGTACTCGCACTGATTTCCCCCCTTGAGGGGCAAGGGGGAGTGAGGTAGCTGTCTAGTATCTAACTGTGACCGCCAGGTTGTGGATAAAATCCGCCTCAATTGGTTGCGGTGGGTGAGTCACTTAATCCATATGGATGATCCCACCCGGAAAGTAAGGGCAACATCTGCGGTGGAAAAAGAAGACGAGGCAGATCTTGCCTGAGATGGAACGATGACGTATGCGCGGACGCCAGGCAGCTTTCAGGGGCTTCGAATTGGTGGATCTCGACGCAAAACCGAGATGTCAGGAGTTCCTTATTAGGGCAGGCCTAGACCGGATACCGATTGTTTGGCCATTGCTGATGACGATTTTTTCAGTTTTCTCAAAGGTAAATAGAGAATGGACTTAGTATTGGCTTCTTTTGAGGCCGAATACACTTGGAGGGTAAAACTTCAGATGGGCTCACACTTGTGATAGGAATAATTGATTCTGGGAGTGTTTGATTCACAAAAATAAAATATAATTTTAGCAAAAAGAGCATTATAATTTATTTTTAAATTTAATAATACAGTTCAGTTTTGTCAAGTTTATACAAACAGTGAAGCGAGCGAGGCGCTGGTCACCATTAGCCCTTATTTGAAGTGCCTGCTTTCTTGGTAGTCTTCGATACACGCTTGTGACCCTAAAATCCTCCATCAACAATGTGAAGTTATTATTGAACAGTGAATTGCGGTTACATTTTTTTCTTCGATGACGGCATGCATATTAGGAGGTTTTATTTAGCACCAGGACGAGGTGGTGTTTCAGTTTCAATGTGACCTACAATTTTTTTTAAATTTGTAGGATAAGTGAGCAAGCACACGTCAGCCGAATAGAGAAATCTATTTCGAGGACTAAAAAAACCTAAGAGTGAGTAATGAAAACAAAAAGACAAATTTTATCTTTTATTGCCGAATAGTGAGTTTTTATTCCTCATATACCGGTATTTCGACGACCAGTTGTCTTCTTCCTCAGTGAGTTTTTGTCTGAACTACTTATGGTCCAGTTTGTCCTCAAATACCTAGATCCACACCTTAATTGTAAGTTAATTTTTTACCTAATTAATACAAAAAGCCAACTGTTGAGGTTCCCTAAATTACTGTTAAATCTTTTTCCTCCCTTACCTCGTGGACGCTGAAACTCTCTAATCCGTCAAATTTGCGGAAGTCATTAACCTCCTTAATTACGCTCAGATTATCCTCCCTAATTGTGTGTTTCTCCTCGATGATGAGTCTGGCTACCAATAATTTGAGGGCATATGTTGGCCTGTTTTTTGCTTTCGCCAGATTTGCCTCTCTTATATGTTCGTTGAACCTCGTTGTTATTAATCTTCTAGTTTGCCCTATATATGATTTTTCACAATCGGTGCACGTTATCTGGTAGATTCCACTTTTCTCGCTATCTTCCTTTGGGTCCTTGACGATTCCTAATCATGTCTTCAGTTGATGTGATCTGCTGGTAGATATCACCTGGTGATATCACAGTTTCTTAGGATGTTTTTCACCTGGTGGATAATTTGAGGCTGGATGATAAGAACTCGAGGGTTTTTAGATGGTCCCGCTTATGTAAAAAGTGTCGTCAGGTTATTCCTTTGCATTTTCATCATTTTTGTACTGATTATTCCTTCAATGGTCTTCCTGTTGGACCCGCTCTTTTCCGCAGTTTCAATGATGTGGCGTTTCTCATTGTTTAAACGTTCCTCTGATAAAGGAAGGGTACGGTACGGTATGGTACCATTTTGTTGAGAGAAGGAGTATAGTGATGTTGCAGGGATGGTTCTCTGCGTGGAAGTTGGTTTTCGGTAAATGTCGAATGTCGAATGTCCTCTGTTGTTGATGATGAGTAGGTCCAAGAAGGGTAGTTGGTGGTTGTATTCGATTTCCATGGTGAATGTAATACTCTTGTGGCCCGTATTCAATGTGCTGAGTATGGTTTCAAGCAGGCTTCGTTTCCCAATTTCGAAAATGTCGTCAACATATCTGGCCCAGAATCTTGGTGAAATACCAAGTTATTCTATACGTTCCTCTATTCACTCCATAAAAATGTCGCTGATAAATAGGGTTAACGGATTACGGTTTTGTAATATCGATTTCTGAACATGAAGTTGCTTTCACTCATACTTTCCTTGATGAGTCGTCGATATTAATTAGTTTTTCTTTTTTCTTAATTCGTGTAAATTTCCGTTTTCCAGCTTTTCCATGACCGCTGTGTCAGAGAGTTAGAGAGTTTCATCAAGCACGAGATAAGGCAGGAAAAAAGAATTAACAGTGATTTAGGAAACCTCAACAGTTGGCTTTTTGGATTAATTAGGTTAATTAATTAATTAGGTTAAGAATTAACTTACAATTAAGGTGTGGATCAGAGAAGCAACCAGGCTGTACAAGGCTGTAGCCAAAGACGGGGGAATATCCTCTGTCTGCTTCAAAAAGGAAGATGGGACATTCACCGAGAATGAGGAGGACAGGGTACACCTGCTTCTCAGAACTCATTTCCCGGGATCCTATCCCTTGGTGGCAGGCGACAACAATCTGCCTGACACCCCAACAACAAATAAAAGGGGAAGGAAGGAGAGCTGGAAACTAGCAAAAGAGGTATGCTCAGAAGCTAGGCTAAGATGGGCAGTGGGAACATTTAAACCAATGAAATCTCTCGGAGGAGACGGCATTTTCCCAGCACTTATCCAGAGAGGCCTAGGAAGTATCTTAGAGTCTCTTCTGAGGGTGGTAAGGGAGAGCATAGCACTGGGTTACATACCAAGGGTATGGAGACGGGCAAAAGTGGTCTTCATTCCGAAAGTGGGTAAAAAGGATCCTTTTCACCCTAAATCTTTCAGACCAATTTGCCTAACATCGTTCGTACTCAAAATGGTGGAGAAGGTCATAGACAACTATATTAGAACTAACGTTCTAAAGCGTAATCCCCTACATCACTGTCAACACGCTTACCGGGCAGGACGGTCAACTGAAACTGCTCTGTATCAGCTGGCAGAGGTACTACGGGACGCCATAGAAACAAGAGAAATTGCACTGTGCGCGTTTTTCGATATCGAAAGAGCATTCGACAACAGATCGCACACAGAGGTACAGGATGCCCTGAGCCGCAAAGGAGTGAGAAACACCCTGGCACTCTGGATGGGCAAAATGCTAGAAAGCAGGCAAATAGAGGTACAAACAGGTACAAATTCTATTATCATGAACACCACTCAAGGCTGTCCACAGGGTGGAGTAGTATCGCCGTTGATGTGGAGTATGGTAGTGGATGAACTCCTGGACGTGTTAACAAATACTGGAATATCAGTCCAGGGCTACGCGGACGACATTGTTTTAATCTGTAGGGGCAAATATAAAGATACCCTATGTGATAGAATCCAAACTGGATTAAGGGTTACTAGTGCTTGGTGCAGGAAGGTGGGACTGCGGATCAACCAAACCAAAAGCACCAGAGTACCATTCACTAGGAGGCGTAAGCTGGATCACCTGAAAGCCATTACATTACATGATATGGAGGTGAAACGAGAAACAGAGGTCAAATATTTGGGAATCACGCTAGACCGAAAATTACACTGCAAGACACATGTCGGAAACACTTGTCGGAAAGCCGCGAGGGCTCTGATGACTTGCAGATCCATAGCAGGTAAAAAATGGGGTTGCAGCCCGAAGATACTACTTTGGATATATACTGCAATAGTAAGGCCAATGATTACCTATGGAGCGGTAATCTGGGCAGACAGAACCGAACTCAGCACACAAGCCAGGGAATTACATAAGCTCCAAAGGCTGGCTTGCATGTGTATCAGTGGGGCAATGAGCACATGCCCAACGTCATCCCTGGAGGTCCTTCTGGGATTAACCCTTCTCCATCTGCACATACAGATGCAGGCAAGGAGATCAATATTCAGGATGGCCGGTAGTATGAGTGCGGCGGGGAGCTAAATCGAAGGAAGATTGATATCCTTTCTAGGCGGTATCCCGAATTACTGATACCAAGGGAAAACATGACAACGAAGTTTCACTTCGATAAGAAGAGTAACAAGGCAAACTGGGAGAGTGTGGCTGCGACATACGGCTTAAACCTTACTTGGTACACTGACGGATCCCTCACTGCAGAGGGAGCGGTCCAAAGAAAATGTACTTCGAGCCAATGGGCAGGTACACTAGCATATTCCAGGCGGAAATATAGGCCGTAGACAAATGTGCCTCCTTTAATCTGCAAAGGAACTACAGGGGGCAGAACATAGCTATTCTCACCGATAGCCAAGCAGCGATCAAAGCACTTAGGTCGAACCTGATGAACTCTAAACTGGTATGGGAATGCCTTGAGAGACTGAATACACCCGGCTCGTCCAACAAGGTCTGGATACTTTAAGTTCGAACTAGCCAAGAAGGGAGCAGGGATGCCTTTACACGGGCCAGAACCCTTCTGTGGAATTGGAAATGGTTTCATGGCTATGAATCTAAGAAATGAAGAGAAACGGTTACGGTATATTGGGCGGGCCTACCAGGGATGAAGCAGTCCAGGGTGCTTATTCGGGGATACGAACCCATGTGTACAAAGGATTGCTTAAACCTCACCAAAAAGAACCTCCGAATCATAGTGGGAATTCTCACTGTCATTGTCGGCTGAACTATCACCTAGGGAAGCTAGGGGTATCTACGGACACTGCCTGCAGGTTTTGTGAGGAGGAGGACGAAACCTCTATACACGTCCTAGGACAGTGTCCGGCACTTGTGCAAAGTAAGTCGAGACATCTGGGAGAACACTTAATACCAGATGCAAAGCTGAAACATCTGAAAGTGGGGAAGATACTAAAGTTCCTAACGGTTACAGGTCTGCTTGAGATACTATGATCAACAGGTACACTATAACCAGTAAAAGGGGCACAATAGTTCTTGAAGGACGCGGTGCGACTTTCCCTTAACAGAATAATAATAAGGTGTGGATTTAGGTATTTGAGGACAAGTTGGACCATAAGCAGTTCAGACAAAAACTCACTGAGAAAGAAGACAACTGGTCGTCGAAATACCGGTATATGAGGAATAAAGAACTCACTATTCGGCATTAAAAGATAAAATTTGTCTTTTTTTTCATTATAAAATAATTAATAGTAATTGAGTTGTCAAATTAGAAAGTTGAAGCAATTTCTTGTGTAAAATAAATTGCTTCACTTCACGATTATGTTTTCATTCTAATTGCAAAAATTTTTGCCAGGAATATATCCTTGAAATACCTTATCGCTTGATTAGATCCAGTATCCAGCTATGGAATTGTGCCCCGGAGGCCTAGGTATTTTTGCCAAACTTAATACGTTCATGAAGAGAAACGTAAATGCCATAAGATCTGCATATAAAATGGTTGTGGCGAATATATATTCATTGCTTGTTATCTCATTATATGATCTGTATATTATGTTTTGGCATTGATAGAAGAAATACTGTAAAATCAAAAGAGTTGATCAAAGTATCTGTATTATTTAGGTTTTGCAAGTCTAATTCAGAATTTTCAAAATCGAATTCCGAATTTTCCAAACAATTTCAGATTTTTCCAAACTAATTTTAGAATTTTCCATTTCAAATTCGGAATTTTCTATTCCAAAATCAGAATTTTTCATTTCAAATTCAGAATTTTCCATTCCAAAATCAAAATATTTCAAATTCAGAAACTTTGGTGGGACCTCTCTCATTATTGAGGCTCGACGTGAAAAGGCGAAATTAATTGCGGTCCTAAGTACACGATTTTACATCTAGAAGTCATGAAAAACGGCAGAGATTGAGAAGATTACATTTTTTCCCAGATCATTAAATCAAAAAATGATAGAAAATTGATGGGAAACTAAGATTTCTCTCACAGCATAAGCTGTACCCTTATCCAATGGTAAAATGTTGGTATGAAACCTTAAACAGTGAAAAATTTCTGAATTTGAAATGGAAAATTCTGAAATTGACTTGGAAAATTTGGAATTTGATTTGGAAAATTCTGAATTAGACTATATATGAATTATGATAAATACAAAACTTCAGTTCGCTTACAGCTGAAAATGTTAGGAGGCATACAGCAGCGGTGGATACCACGATTATTTTGAGAGAGACGAAGTATGATATAGCAACTGCAACCCCCAAGTAGATGCCTGTTGCGAAAGTTAAAATAGTTAAAGAGACTTTCAGGCATCTCCAATTTGCCTAAATAAAATGAAAGCAAAAAATGATGTAGAATTGAAAAAGAGAATTATATTTGTCCGATACTTGCGTAAAATTACCTCAAAACAGCTTGAGATTGAGGATATGGATCCATATATGAATATTGCAACGGCCACTGCTATTAGAAAGAAAAACTCTCCATAATACGCCGTCAGTATTTGCAGGACTACACTCAAAGATCCTACCTGCAACAAACCATATCAACTCTGGTAGCTGAAGCAATGAGAACTGAAAAATCTTACAACAAACACCAATATAATTATATTGTAAGGTTTTGTATGTTGAATTTCGGGAAAAAATGACACGAGGACCATAATCATAACATATATAATTATGGGGATGAATATTAGCAGCACATTATCATGAAACAATTTACAGAGTTGAGGCCTGGTTTAAAAATCATGGAAACATTCATATGAAAAAATGGAATCGAAAATATAATTAAATATAATCATACTTACATGAGCATAACCGGGAGTAACTGCAGACTCGTTAACAAGAGTAAAGCTAAGGCCATCAGGGAAGCTTTTGCAATGAACTTCCTCCGATTCCCAAACGGCTCTTCCATTTTGAAATAGGAACATTGGAAAACCTAAAATTAAGAGAAATAAAATGAGATTATCGGAAACATGTTTGTCGTACGATAATTTTTGAGAAATATTGCGTAAGAATCTTAGTACAAAATTGTATGCCAAATTGGTATATTCTCTTAGTGTCAAGATGACACCTATCACATGTTGAGTAGAGAATATACTGCATCTATATGCATATTGAAAATAATATCTCATTTACAGTAGATACAGGGCTACTGGCGATAACTATTGGTAATTAAGAAGAAAGGATTTTTTTTAAATGAGTATAATAGGTATAGGGAGTATAGGAATTGGGGAAACCAGAAGCTAAGCGCTTTAAGTATGAAAGGTTTAATCTCTCCTTATGCCAGGAACAATAAGTGCATGACAGTTACATGTGTATATAGCTAAAAATTCAATTGCCCGCTATTCTGAAGGATTTGTGTGAAACAAAACCTTGTTAGAATCGATTCAACATCTGCCTGCCCATTTGTCTCTCTGTCTGGCTGTGTATCTGATTGTCTGTCACACCCGATTTATTCACAAACGACTGGACCGATTGGCACGAAATTTGGAGAAAACGTGTGATCTATGAATTCCTTTATATATAGCAAGTGGAGCCATTTTGTGTTTAGTCTAAGGGGGGATCCCCACACATGTTAAAGACGGATGCAACATTTTATTGCACAGAATATGGCCTCGTGGGGTATCAAATAAAGTGGCTCAATTAGCACTTTTCGCAACTGGTCCCATATTTGATAACAGGTGAAATGTAGGGAAGTAAGGGCTCAAAACATGACCCTCAAAAAGTGTAACAGGTCTCGTTCTCAGAACCTATCCAATAGATAAATTTGAAAAAAATCACAGTAGTGTATCTAAACGAAATCTAGGCCTCAAAATACATTCCGTTCTGATATCTGCACAAATAAAGTTATTAATGGTATATTAGCATATTTTAGAAATTAGGTTCCTTACTTTTAATTTTGAAGAAAGGATGGCAGTGGTATAAGGGATAACATAAGGCATAACTCTGGGAAGTTTGAAGGAAATCCTACTATTATTGACAAAGTTATAAAAGGTAAAACTTTTCTATTTTATGTGAATTTCGTACTGTATATGCACATATTCATGCTTTTGTGCACGAAGTTAATGGGAAATATGTGTACAATCAATTTATATACGTAAAACAAAACCTTATTAAAATCGGTTTACTGTCTGTCTGTCTTTTTTTAAGGAGTGAATATTTTCAGAAGACTTTGGCCTGGGCACGCCAAAGTGTGGGATTTTTACCCACTAGAACCACATAAACCTTCGACAAGGGAGAGATGGACCTGGTGTTATTAATGTTCATCATCTCTGTTTCCAGGATGTCAATTGACATCATTCCGAAGATGACGAATGCTGCATCGTCTGAGACGGTCCTGAAGGCAGAACACACCCTTGTATGCCGCGGTTCTCCTACATTCGGCACCATCCTTGCCAGAGCCATACTCGTGATGGATGCTTTTCCCCAAGTACGCACTGTGTGCTGCTTAAATTTGAGTTTTCCGTCTATCATCACCCCCAAGTATTTGATGGCCGGCTTGAAAATGATGATACGATTCCCGATTTCTTTTTCGGCGCTTAGTGATGAGGACCGCTTCGGTTTTTTCCTCCGCGAGTGCCAGTCCAGCACTCTGTAACCAAGCCTTAGCAACACTGATTGCTTCGCTTGAGTAGAACTCAGCATCCTCGAGATGCTTTGCGACCACAATCAGTGCTATATCGTTGGCGTAACCCACCACCGTAGCCTCCTCCGGAACTGGAAGGTTAAGTACATTATTATAAATTACAGGAATTATACAGTACAGAACCCTGTGGCACACTCGCGGAGACAATATACTCCTTGGATCCATCATCGGTATTATACCAGAGCGTCCGCTCTTGCAAGTAGCTATCGATAATAGCGGCGAAGATAGCATAGGACATGTGATCTGTGGAGATTATTGGCCCTCTGAATCGTCCTGTCACGATTTAATAGGCGCTATCCCACGGATTTATGTCCGCTTCCGAACAGAACTCCTTAAAACATTACCTCTTACTTCGCTGTCTGGCAAACTTGAGATTCTTACGGGCTTCCCTATAGGCATGCTCCTTTTGCCCTTGATCGATCCTACCTTTCGCCCTCTGAGCCGTTCGTCTGGCTCTGTGGCAAATCAATCGAAGGCTGGCAAGTTCACTATTCCATCAATAATTGGGTCTTCTAGTGGGGAATGACCATCTCCTAGGCATCGACTCGTCACATGTTTTAGAGATGCTTTGTGTGACATGGAGAGCTCTATCCGTCGAGGTGCCTGCCTTGCTAGACAGGTCTAACCACACCTCCATGAATGTTTCTGCAGACCATCCTGGTGTTATTTTGGATCTTGGCTTCCTTACGGCGTAAACAACACCAGTCGTATCTGTGTCCCATACACCACCGTCAAGATTTCTGTACGGTTCACTAATGATAGCAATCTCCATCGCGGATTCTTAAGTGATTTGCACAAGCAAATCTTGTGCGATCCTGCAATGATTGAGGTTTATTTGTATTAACCTCATTTTTTCACTGCAGTTAACCCCTTCCTAAATTCCCGCACTTCCGGTAATATGCTAGTTATCCCGTCCCTGCTTTCCTTGGCACAAAATGCGTTTCGGGTCTCTATTGCACTCCTTGGTAATATGCCCTTTCTCCTCACACCTTCGACATCGATCAGACCAATCGTTGATTCCCCAAAGCTTCCCCCTCTTTGTCTTGCACTATCTTAGTTGATCGAAGATCGATGACTTTGTGGTTTTGTTTCACTTGGTTCACCTTTGACATTGTTGGGCTGGGATGTCCGACTTTTTCTTAGGCTGTCTTGCTTCTTCCGGTGACATATTGTAAAGTACCCTGGTGGCTCTCACCATGTTCTTAATGGCTTGGTGCACGTTGTGCAGAGTCCTTCACCTTTTTCAATTGATAAGCTCTCACGAGTTTTCCCTTTTGCAGGCTTTGGTATTGGAGGAGATCGTAAAATTGATGAGCTTCTCCTGAATGGATCTATTTATCTATTGTGAACCGGCTTTGTACGGGCGAGAGTCAACGGCGTCCATATCTATAGCCACTATGCTCCTCCTAACGCAATACTATGAGGATATGCTAGACGGCTTGGTATTGGATGCTAGAGACCACAGCCAAAAATTAATGCCGCCGATTTCAGCGCGTGGGCTGTAAACTGGGGAAATCGGGTGACGAACACCAGGGCCCAAATCCTACCTGAAACCTTCACGGAACTGGACGTCGTACTAGGAAACGTTGGATGAGAGCCCCCCTTCCGAGGCAAGGAGGCTTTTCCAAAGGACTAGAGGGAAGCCAGAACATCAGCAGTTGGAGAAAGGATACCGCGATCTTCGAAGTAGCCTCGAGAAGGCTATACGGGAAAGTAAGATAAATTGCTACAAGCAGTTGTGCCTTGAAGCAAATACGAACCCGTGGGGCACTGTTTACAAGGTTGTAATGAAGAAGATTCGTGGACAAAAATCACCAATGTTCCGGGATTGGATGGAATTCCGAACAAAGCCCTGAAGTTGGTTGCTAAAATCAGGCCCGCATGGTTCATAAGTACATTTGAATCATGCATGGTTGAAGGAGTGTTTCACGCTCAGTGTAAGCGGCAGAGGTTGGTTCTTCTACCGAAACCCCAAAAACCACCTGGCGCACCATCTTCATATCACCCAATCTGTCTATTAGACGCTATAGGGAAAATGTTGGAGAAGGTGATATACAACAGGCTACATCCATTCATTGAGCTAGCTGGTGGTCTATCGAAGCGGCAGTATAGTATGGGTTTTGTAGAGCAAGGTCCACGCTTAATGTCATTGCAACGATCGTGGACCTGACCCGGGAGGCATAGCCCGCTGGTAAATGCTTCGCGGTTATAACGCTGGATGTCAAAAATGCCTTTAACTCGGCCAAGTGGGGTTGGATTAAGGGCACCCTGGCTAAACTTGGTATCCCTGGTTACTTAGCTTGGATAATCGAGAGTTACCTCTCGAAGAGATTTCTTTGGTACGAGACGTACGACAGACGAAGGAATATATTGTGGCAGCTGGTGTTCCCAAAGGTTCCGCACTGGCTGTGGAATATAATGTACGACGGAATGCTGTGCCTTCGCGCACCAAAGAACGCAATAATGATTGGTATTGCAGACCACCTGGCAGTGGTAGAAGTTGTGAAACACCACCAGGACGTGGAACTGTATCCAAGTGAAACCATTTATGCTTTCAAAGCATGGCTACAAATTGGGAAACAGGACCTGGTGGAAGGTAACGTAAACGCGGCCCTTATTACGATTCGCCGGGAGAACAACGCTGTCAAAATCTGGACTGGTGATCACTAGATCGTTTCAAAATAGACCATTAGATACTTGAGAGTAATGATCTATGCCAAGTTGAGCTTCAAGGGAAACCTGGACTATGTGCGTGAAAAAGCAGCAAAGGCTGGCTCATCTCTAGCAAAGATGATGTCTAATATTGGCGGGCCAAAATCTGGTCGCCAGCTGCTTATTGCAGGGTTGGTGAAATCAGTCCTGTTATACGCGGCTCCTACCTGGCCGTGCACACTGGATAACACAAAGAACCAGGGAAGAGTGAATTCAGTACACCGGCCAATCGTGATGAGGGTGTGCAATGGATATAGGACAGTATCAGGTGAGGCAGTGCGTGTCATCGCGGGGATGATTACTTTGGATCTGAGGCATATTAACTCTACCGGAAAAGAATGGTGAATCCGGCCGAAGTGACTGCCACAACGAAGGAGTTGTTCAGGAGTTGGCAGCAACGGTAGGATAATCCCAAAAAACGCCGCTGGACCCATACACTGATCCTGTGTATTGAGAGATGGGTCGAGCGCAAGTATGGAGAATTAAATTACCACCTAACGCTACTTGCATCGCTTCGGATTGGTTGAGTGTTCAGACCGTCCCGAATGCGGCGCTACACCCGAGGACCCGGAGCCTATTGTGTTCCACTGTCCGAGATCCACAAATTAAAGAGGGAGGTTAAACGATGCTCTCAACGTAATTATCGGACCGCATAATTCCGTAGAGAAGATGCTGAAGTCCGTAACAAACTGGAGTGCGATCAACGAAACAGTAACTGCGATACAGGTGAAGCTGAAGGAATTGGAACAAGTTCGGAAAGCGCGATGGACGCGTGACTTAGTTGTGCTGATGTTAACCAGAGCCCTCCTCGCGAAGTTATACTTCACGGTGGTCCCGCGGGGGGGTGGTTTTAGTGTGTGAGAATTCGACACACTGCTGCAACTTGGCACAGTAGCGTCTTTTTAAGATTTCCACCTCCACCCATAAAAGAAAGATGTTTCAGATATTATGATTTATAGCTACACTATAACCAGCAAAAGGGGCACAATAGATCTTTAAGGACGCGGTGTGACTTCCCCTTAACAAAATGATAATATGTATCGCGTCAATATAACGTGCGACATTTTTCAGTTGTTAGAGGCATAACAAACTGAGTGAGTACTTCTGAGCACTGGTTGCTTTTTGCCGGTGCAGTAGAAGGAAAAAGCGCATCTGAGGAGATTCATTTTCAACAGGATACTCCGAGCTTTCTTTACTAGCATGCTCCGCTAAAAATTATGACCGTACTATCAGACTAAGCATCTCCTTGTAAAAGTTTCATCTCATTGGGTTATAAATTAAATTAAAACCCACCACTTTGAAGTTGCCTAGAAAATGCTGGGTGCTCTTACGAAGAAACATCTTTTCGTATAAATTATAAGGTAACCTTTGGAAGGACCGTGCATTTAGGGCTTTTAGTATCTTTGTTTTGAATCAATTAGTCCGTCTGGAAAGAAAAGCGTTACACTAACTATGACCTCGAGACTAGGATTATTAAGTCTGGATCCGCCCATCCTTCAATGCATGTCGGCGAAAACTACAAAATTCAAAAGCTCAAATGTAAAAAAAATCTAGGTCATCTATTGCATGGAATTTCTTATGCCATCAATAATAGAAGTCCTTTGTAATGTGTTACGTTTCCGAACGATAGTATTCAGTTCTCACTAATGGTTTTCGGTGGGTTCCTTTCCCATACACGGAATCTATCACTATTTTTCTCAAAACATTCAATTATGTAATAAATCAAAACGGAACCAATCAAGTTTTCAATTGGATATAAAAGCGAGGCTAAGCTGGATTGCAATTAACACATTTAGTTGAACCTCATTCGCTACAGGCGTGAAGTGTAATATGAAAGTTTATATCATAATTCTCCTTATCGTTCCCGGCAAATGTTTAGGAAGTTTAGAAGTTTTCCAAAATAAACTTGAAAGCGACGCTCTTGAGGATAATAGTTTGGTTCTAAATTGTATTAAAAATATCATCGAAATCCAAAATATAAAGAGCCTCCTGGTTATCGGTAGACCTGAACATTTTGTCAATTTTGATGTTTCAATAATTAGTGAAAATGTTACAATAAAAATTTATAAAAGGATTAGCGGGTAAGACGCATTACCTAATTTTTGATTACTAGTGAAACCAGTGACGTATCCTTTAGGTGGAAGAATATCGGGCGTGTGGTAGAGTTCAAGCGAATATCATACCTCCTCATATTTAATCGGTTTCAAGAAGTCGAAGAATATTTCAGATTATTACCAAAACTACGCTATTTCAATTCCCGTCTCCTTTTTATTATCGTTCCTCTGCAGAATCCGACGCGATTGTAAGTAAAAACTTAATTTCGAAAATGCCAACTGATAAGACAGACGCAGATTTGGCATTATTTGTGTGCCTATCTTATAGTGGGAAAAAAGACAAAATTGTATTTTCTAAATGCAGAATAAATAGTTTTTATTGCTCATATACCGGTGTTTCGGCGACCAGTTTTTGTCTGTCAAAAACTCACTTACGGAGAAGACAACTGGTTCTCGAAATACCGGTATATGAGCAATAAAAACTATTCATTCGGCATTTAGAAAATACAACTTTGTCTTTTTTTCCCCACTATAATATAAGTCAAAAAACGACATACATAACTGAAGAAAGTGCCTATCCTCGATTATTCCAGTGAAGTACAGAGATGCAACGAAATGCTAATAAACCTGAAAATTATCAACTACTTGGTGGTAGCTAAAAATGCGGATAGCACTAAAGCAGAACTCACAACCAATTTTCCATACCGAAATCGTATGTGCGGAAACTACTCGGAGACAAACGATGAAATCATTGCTATCTTTGACGAGGATAATGGTTTACAGTATCGTCTTCAAAATATCAATCTGGACCTTTTCTATATAAGCGAAGTCCGCAGCAAATTATTTCCACCCAAAATACCCAGAAGCCTGCATGGATGTGAAATTCAAATTGTTACCGGACTGTGGCCCCCAAATGTCATTGACATCAATCGTGAAATCTTTCCTGGGATCGAGGTGAGTCTTCCTTTACTTAATTCTCCGATTTATTCCACCATTTTCCCTTTCACTATTCCAGATAGAGTTTATTAGAGTAATTGCGCAACACATGAACTTCGTCCCGAAATATTTATATAGGAACAATGATGCAGGAAGATTTCTACCTAATCGAACATGGACGGGGTTCATGGGATATATTCAGGCAAGGCAGCTTTTACTTGGTAAATTTCAAATGTTTATCGAGATTTCCTTTTTAGAGGAAAGAAGCCGATATTGCAATAGGTGCAGTGCACTTTGATGATAAGCGATTCTTCAATTTCGATGTATCTGGTTGGTATCTTTATAATTACATGCTCTGGATCGTTCCACTGATGAAAGCACCTCCAAAGTCGGCGATATTTGAGCACTTCATAATAGTAAGTATTGAAAATTGTTTAAAAACACCTTTACTCAGCCGGCTCTGCGTCTTCCTTGGTTAAACGTGAGCTATGAGGATAATATTAATTAGCAGTATCAGAAGGCGTCTCTAAAATGTTCCTTAGCCGTGTTAATGATTCCCGTAGCTAAAAGGGAAGGTTGAAAGCAAATAGCTACCTGGGAAACACGGGACCAGATGCAAGAACTTAAATGTCAATGCGAGTCACCCATAAAAGGATGTGGTCCCTCTACTGCAAGAAATGGAGATGATAGCAGCAAGCCCAGGCAGTAGCGTCACAAAAAGTGATCATTCTCTTCTAAATTTCTCTGAATTAATTCTTTCAAAATTTTACACACTTTCTCTCACAACTGCATTATATAGGTGGCATTATATGAGGTGGGGGAGAAGCAAAGCCTTTGTGCACTCAGACCCTAGTGGTCCATTGTACTCGATTCCCCGTCTGATGGAATATCCCGGATTCATTTGTGTATCGCGGGGATGTGTTGGCACTCACATAGAAAATGTTCCGGGGATTCCGCTTTCTCATTACAGGATATCATTTTGGAAAATTCCTTAATTCTGCTAGTGAATTAACAACATTATGGGAAACTTGTTCACAGTTTTTGGTAATAGCATCAGCCAATGCTACCGACACCCCAATTGCTGGTTCCGATCTGGACAGGGGGGAGGTTGAAGCCTCTTTTGCTAAGGCATCCGAGATTTAATTTCCCTCTACACCACAATGGCCAGGTACCCGGAGTATTTTCACCGTATGGAGTCTAGAAACAGAGTTCAATCGATTTCTGCATTCTTGAACGATTTTAGAAGTGGTAAATGTACTACGCAATGCCATCAATGCAGCTTGACTATCGCTACAGATTACGTTGCGCCTGCGTCCTTAGAACCGCACACACTACAGCCTGAAAGACCATTGTATATTGTCCTCATTTCTCTTTTATTTGAAAGGTAAACTCCTGCTCCAGAACTGTTTTCTGTTTTTGAGCCATTGGTGTAGAAGACGTCAATATATCCTGACACGCATTCTTCTGGTTCATCTCAGCTTTCTCTTCGTTTCTAGGTAACACCATATCTTCTACCAAACAGATGTATGGGGAGAATCGGAAGGCATTGCGAAAACTAGATTCTCTTCTCCCAATGACTCCTCCAATGCTCTGTGCGTCCCAGATATTTCATTTCTTCGGAGAGTTGAAGGATTGTATCCCCTGAAAGGCAAAGACCATTCAGATTCCTCCTTTTTGTAAATAATACCATTGTGGTTTTATTTGGATTTACTGAAAGTCTATGCCTGCCTGAGACACCAACTGTCAATCAAATCGACGGCACGTTATGTATTTCTACACACAATTCCGTCATCCGTAGTGAGTCGATCAACATACTCCACAGAAGTAGCCATAGAACACCTCCTTGAGGGCAACCTTTCGTGGCTTCCAATATTAAACAGCGATCAACACCCACTTCAGCACACAACAATTTGTGCGTTAGCATAGCGTAGATGCACTTTATTAAAGTTTCCTCAACACAATGCTCTCTGGCGGCATCACAAAGCTTTTGGAAGGTCGCACAGTCAAAAGCAGATTCACACGACTTTCCACGTTGATAAACATGTTGGCATCATCTAGTGAGGTCGCTAAGCATTCCTTTGAATGTGACGCTCAACCAGTCTCTCTAGACATTTCAGCAAAAATGATGTTAAGCTGATTTAGCTGAAATTCTTTGGATTCGAGTAGTCTACCATCCCTTGCTGAAAAGAGGAAGGCACGTAACCCAGAACAAGAAATCCTCGAAAAATATTTCTCAGAAGTTACTCTAAGTGCTCTATATCCTCCTTTAGCATCGCTGGGTAGATGCCATTCATGCCAGGTGCTTTGAAGTGTTCAGAGGATAGTATAGTAGCTCTCGCGTTTTCATTAGTAACAATCGCTCTCACAGTGTCCCAGTTCCCCTTGCAACACCTTCGGATTGAAGGTTGGCAGAAACCGCCAATTCTCTTCTTCCCACTTCTGAGACCTGTTCTCCCGGGTGGTGTACTTCCAAGAGAGTCTGTATAGAGTCAACCCTAAAGTTTGTGAAAATGCCATCCGGTTTTCTAAGATGGTCCAACTTGGCCGACTCAGCCTTATTAAGGACACTGCACTGCTCTTCCTTTCATCTTCCTGTTCGTCACAATATGCTCTAAAAGACTCTCGTTTCGAATGTTTTACGAGACTCATATATTCACGCTGTGAGTTCCGGAAGTTTAGCCAGTCTTCATCTTTATTGCTTTTGCAATCACGATTTAGAAATCGTCTGGTTTATTTCCTGGAATCTGGAATTTGTATCGTGATATGACGGCGGATACCAGTCGACTCAGCTGTGAATGAGTACCTGAGTCAAATCAAGGTAATAATCTCAGGCAAGCGCAATGCTGACCACATTGCCTCCTATAGGGTACTGTAATCCTGTAGTGTACCGTTACGGTCTTGAATGAATCTAACACACCTCAAAGCCTTAATCCAATTGGATTGTTGTGCCATCGATTATTATTATTATTATTTCTAAAGAGTACGCTTATTTTAGCCAATTCCATCTCCGATTCATAGGTGACCTGAGAAAGCAAGGCTTCATTGACTCTACGATGATTGAGGGTGATTTGGATCAATTTTATTTTCTTATAACACTTAACGCCTTTTTGAACTCAGGGGGCTTGCTGCTCCCGACGATATGCTTGCTACCCAGACCTACTTTTTCATCGCACAACATGTATTTGGGAGGCAATCTGACCCTCTCGTTTTTGAAAGGATATCAGCTCTTTTGGGGGCACTAGTGTTTTGGGCACTAATTTCCCACCAACTGAGGTTTCAGCCCCTTTTTCAAAGTGGTCGGCAAGTTTTTTGTTTTTGGGTGTTTCTCTTCTTTTCTTAAAGTTTCTTGTTTCTCCGCCCTTCCACGAATATACGATTTGGTATCAGCTGGAGTGACTGCGCTACCGTAGAGCGGGTAACTTTAGGGCTCCTCTTCGGTGCTTTCGCATCTTCGCTACTGGTTTGCGGCTTTGTTATGGATTTTCTTGGCTTAAATATCTCCTTGTCTAAACAGCTTCTCTCTCCCTCCATATTTGTTCATTGTCTTGGCTGACCTTCCCATAGCCATGCACGTACGCTCTTCTTTTCGAAGAAAATTTGCCCCTTATTTTTATTTATGCATGATTTATCTATTTCTGGTACATTTTTCGACTATTTCTTCATTCGGCGTCTTCCGCTCTCCATTTCCACTGCTTTTTCATTTTTAATTTTTTAGGGAATTGGTCTCAACTTTTCTTTTCCTTTCCAAGACAAAAAATTATCTCCAGTTACAATCTTCAACTTCTAGCCAATTCTTTTCAAGCTCAAACGAACGTAAAAATCCTTAGCCGAACTATTATTTACTGCATCCACAGAGGAGCCTGGTTCCGAAAATCAGGATATCAATATAGAATGATGGCCCAAGGGTGACTTCCAATACAAGGGAGAAAGAAGCATTCTATGAGCAACTCAATACCCTCCCCTGTTTCAATTGAATTGAATGTGATCTAAATCCCAAAGGGATCCCGATAACATCTTGCTTGGACATGTAATGGGGAAACACGGTCTTGAAGACCGAAATGAGAATGGTGGCTAGGACGCAGCTTTTTGTAACTTTCACATCCTCGCCACTGGCGGAACATTGTTCGAGCACTGCCTAAAGTTCAGTTGGGTTTCAACTAACCGATAACCAACACTTAATCAGATCAATCTCATCGCAGTCAGCGGTAGATTTAAAAGTTGTTTTCTGAATATGCGTAACAGGAAAGGTACTGACAGCGGCCTTGAAAGAGATAATCACTTGATAGTTGTGTACAACATTTATTCGCAGAGGCGGAGAACTTCGAACAGCCGTGATGTGATTTTCATTCGGCCATAGGGAAGCTAATTTTCTTACTGCCTTACGGATACCTTTGGGAGCTCGCCGAGGAATATTGATAAGTCCTAGGCCCTTATCAAGAGCGTTATATTCTCCACTAATCCCAAGAAAGAGAAAGAAAGGTCAGAAAAGGAGAAGTTGTTCTTGTGAAATCAACAACCAACGGTTTGACTTGTATCAGCTGACTAGCTTTAGCAAGAGCTGAGCAAACTTCATAACGGTCTCGCCCTACTATCCTAAAATTTTACCGCAAAGTGTAGACGAAATACTGGAGTGATAAGGAACGTTAAACTTTCGCCAGAATGCGTTCTCAGCCTCATTGGTTGGTTTTTCAAATTAACGGAAAGTTATTGAATTCCCAGTATTGAAAGACTGCACCACTAGGGTGATACATTTTTCTTTGGGGTCATTCCTTAGGCCCTGTCAAATAGCAAACGCTCGTCGGAAACCCTCCAATCCTCTGCTCTTCGGTACTTTCCACATGATGCCGGAGGCCATAATAATATATGATTGCTCTATACCACTTAGTGGGGTATATGTAGCACGTTAAAATAAATATTTCGAACTAAACTAGCCTACTTTGAAGATGGACAGGCCAAACAATTGTATTAGCCGTCTGTTGGTATATATAATCCACAAGAGCAATTCGTGCAAACGAGAATTCACTTGCCAAGATTGGTCTGAACATCGAAGTCGATGGTAAACGACCAAAAGGCAGACCTAAGCAACGGTGGCTTGATACACTGGATGGGGATTTGAAAGCCTCGAGATTGCACCCAGATCAGGCATTCGATAGAGCCAAATGGCGAAGCCGATCACGACGAGCCGACCCCGCTTGTGAACGGGACAAAGGCTCAAGAAAAAGAAGAGCTACCAAAACACAAGTGAGTACAAAACAACAAGCGCGCGCCTTCTGCAGTAATCGTAACTTTGGTAACAAAACCCCCAAACTGACAGTAATGAGTATGCCCGACCTATTTGTGTTTTATGCCGTGCTGACAGTAAAAGAAGTGAAAAATGCGTTCAATTCCTCTAATAAAAAATCAACGAATCGCTTAAATAGTCGCTCCTGGGTTTAAAAGATGACTTACCGAAAATTATCTTTCGGGGACGAATGTTTTGTCCAGGACGAACGATGGACTCAAAGAGTACATTGTAATGTATCTCGTACTGAAGAGAACTATGATTATCAAATTTGCTGATAACTTTCTCCAGGTTGTCACCACAAATCCACCTAAAGATACACGTGTTTATGCAGTAGAAACAGCGTCATAAGGTCCTTACTAGAAACGATCGATTTTAGTCGAACTTCTTATGATTGCAAATCGCACGAAGTGAAAGATCCTCAGAGCTGATGATGTATGCTAAGCTAACCTTCAGCTTCAAGTGCCAAGTAAATGCCTGTCAAAAGGCAACCAACGTCACTCGAAACATGTTGCCAAAATTAGGCGATCCAAAATACAGCCGGAGTAACTTATAGCTAGAGTCATGTTATGAATGGGCAGATACGCTGACAAACTTGCAAAACCGAAGAAAGATTAACTGTGTTTACCAGATGATGACACTAAGGGCTTGCGGTTCTCTTCGAACAACAACGGATGAGGTAACGTTCGATGTAGAAGAATCGATATTTTCTGAATAAGTAAAAAAGGGGAGGAACATATTTGAATATGTGAAATCAAATAAATTGGCTAGTCCTTGCTAATATCCACCGTGTGGAAACTAGAAAATAGTTATTGCTCCTGATGCTTGTAGTTTCCTTCAATAGCAAACACTCATAGCATATTCACACATATAAATACGTTTTTGGAGAGTTACTTACTCCAATTTTTAGTACTTCAGCTACTACTTAATTACTGAAAAAATTAGTAACTAACTCCCGAAATACGTACTTATCTACTTGGAATAAAATCGCATGTTTTTATTGTGGTTGGAGCTACTTTCTGAATGTTAGTTACTTTATTTTTATAGTAAGAAGATAATAGCATATATGATAGTATATATTATACATACCTGAATACTCCCCAATAGATGAACCAAATACAAATATTTGCAGAATTCCGGTTTACTCGCTAAGGCACTGTTCATTTCAATATTCCTTACCACTATTATCGCTATGCTCATCACAGCAAGATTGGTCAAAACCAGAGATACTAAATATTTTGGACAATTAGGATATGTTATTACAACTCTAATCCGGATGTTTCTATGTAAGTACAGTTGAGGCGATGCTAGTCACTAAAGTGATTTCGCGTAAAAGTTAAATTAAACTCGTATGACCTTGGCTGTTTTTTTCACCATTTCTTTCAGCACAAACCCATTCTGATCCTCCAAGAACTGTTCAAGTTCGTCGTATTTTCGGATCATGGCTTATATTCTGCACTTTTATAATATTTTTCTTCCAAACTTCAATAACTTCATATTTCATGTCTCCTAGTAAAGCCATTCAACTCGACGATATCGAGCAAGCTTTCGACTTAAAACTAAGGATCTCCTACGATTCATAGTAAGATTACTTCAAGTAAATGTTTTGAAGAAGATACAATTATCTTTTTTCGTCTTTACTCATTTTAGTTATGATCCATTTGTTAGGAATGCCAGCAGAGATTTCGAGGTGACAACAAGAAATGAAAAACTTCCGGTAATACCAAGTCTAAATTTGGTTGCAAAAGGAGAAGCTGTTACGTTCATTGATCGCCTAAGAGCTATCTATATATCCAAACAATGGCTGCGTGAAGACGGATCTTTGCCTATTCGTTTGCTAGAGAAAGACCCAGTTCATCGGTAAGTTGGTTCTCTTTTATTATTTCAACGCACCTGTTCAGTAGTTTCAGATTATAGGTGCCTTTATTATATATTAAAAGCTAGCTGGGCAAATATTGTATACTTGTGTGCCTTTCCAATTAATAGCGGAGAGAATTTGGTGCGGGTCCATCTGTTATTCCTTTATTTCTACAATATAAAGTTTATTTATTATGCGCTCCTTGAAATTAAATTTCGTTAAAGTCTTCAGGAGAGTGCATAATTTTCACCTCAGACCCAGATTATACTGTTTAATGGGCATGACAACATCAGAAGGGGTAATTCGGACATTTCCAACCTTTCCACGTCAATATCATCGAAGAGAAGGAGCAAATAGAAAGTTGTTCACTCTCTCCATAAGAAGAAGATAACCGCAGCGGCGCGTGCCGAGTTGGATTTTATCCATCGGATCTGAAAGATCGCCAGGAATGTCATATTGGGTCATCCTTTTTAACATGAACATACTAACTCCATTGCAAAAATTATACCCAAAGCTCACAAAACTTAATATCCTCCTGCGATAATATACATTTGCAAAAAATAATAATCCTCCTTTTCTTGCCACCACCTTTTTAAGGTTTTGTGTAAAACAAAACAAACAAAACCTTATTAAAATCGGTTTACTGTCTGTCTCTCTGTCTTTTTATTTGCGTTGGAAGGCGGGAAGGTTCAAAATCTACTGTTGCCTCCTGCCATGCAGCTATGTGAGGCTTCTACTGACTAAAACCACCTCCTTCTCATTCTACTCTCCCCACGGAACTCCTACAAAGTATTGCGTCGCGGGAATGGATCAACTTTTAACTGCGGCTCATAATGGTTCTCTCCCCTTCTTGCTTTCGTCGTAGTTCATTCTGCCTAACCTGTTAGTGAATAGCTTGCAATTCCTTTACAACCTGGTTCCAAGCATCCGTTGACTCTAGCATGAACTCCACAATATTGGCGGGTGTTAAGCGCCTATATGCGACTGCTTCCATTCTTATTCGGTTCCCGGTGAAGAGGGTGCCCAAACTGGGGTTGCGTAGAGTAGCACGGAGCTGCCTTGCCTTGGCGCAACAATGTTCGGTAGTATCCTCGAGATCGTTGCAGCGATGGAAGACGCTGCAGTTGCGGCGCACTCAATGTGTTTTTGGAAATTGAACTTTCTACCAATCATTACTCCCAAGTGTTTTAGCGATGTTTGGGAGTAAATTGTTTGTTTACCAACTTTGATTTTCACGGTTGTGTTCTTTCTTCCCTTACTGATGAGAACTACTTCTGTTTTATGTTCAGCAAGTGAAAGGCTGCAATTTCTCATCCAGGAATTAATCTCCCATATCGCTTGATTTACGTAGACCTTGATTTCGTCTTGAAGGTTTGCCTCCATTGTTATTCCGCTATCATCGGCGAAGCCAATAGCTGTCACGTTGTCCGGAAAGTGTAGCGTAAACACTCCGTCAGACATAACTAGTCACAGTAAGGGATCTAGGACAGAACCCTGTGGCATCCCGCAAGTTGTCGGAAATATTTTTAACCCATCATCCGAGTCGCAGTAAAGCCTTCTCCCAAGGAGGAACTCAACAACAACGCGTACAATGTATTTCAAGGCCTGTAGATTGTCGAATGACTCAGTGATTTTTTCCATTTTGCAGTATTGAACTTATTTTTTACGTCGAGGGTTATTACCGCGCAGCGTTTTTCTTCTTGTCTTGCAGCCTGAGCCAAATCAGTCACCATGCTGATTGCGTCGACAGTTGACTTCACGACAGTTGACCTCACGAAATCTGAATTGTTTGTCGGAAAGGGCTCCTACCTTTTCCGCAACAGCGAGTATCTATTGTATTATATATTACTTGCTCAAATATAATAGTTTGCAAATGGTATTGACCAGACATATCGGTCTATATGAGGAGGAGTCACCCAATAGTTTATCTACCTTCGGAATGAGTATGAGCTTTTGTAGTTTCTGGAGCTCGGGAAGTTCTCCTTCCCTAAGGAATGCCTTGAAAACTTGGGCAAACATACCTGGCGCTGTCCATCCGATCCTGGAATCTTTTTTTCAGTGAATCTTTTCGCTGGGTCTAGAACCTCCTCATTTACCACTATCGGAACTTCGTCGGGATTTAAATGTACTGCAGGAAGTCTTGTACAGCTCACATCTGCTGGAAACAGAGCGTTCATTATATTCTGGAACAACTCTGGACAAGTAATCGGAGGTGAGCGCTTGTCTTTTAGTGATGACATCACCCATCTCTATGCGACCTCCCATGGGTCAGTGTCAGCTTGAGTACACATCCGCTTGAAATGTTCGGATTTTCTCTTCATGATAGCTACTTGCAATTTTTTCCTCGAATTTTTGGATTGCACCTGTAGCTCCTTGAACTCAGGTCGATTTTTTCTGCGCTAGGAGCGTCTCCTAGCTTTCGGGCACCTTTTCTGGCATTCCTCAACTTCTGAGTTCCACCAGAAATTATGATTTCGTCTTCGGAAGGCGCTACGCCGTGGCATAGATGCATCACATGCCCTCTGCATTTTTTCCACGACCCGTGAACTTTTTCTTGTGCGCTTCCCGATAGTAATGTATCTTTCAGAAATACCTCCTTGAATGTTTCTGCATCAAATTTCTTGGTTACCCAGCTCATCGTTATTGTTTTTAATGGCCTCATAATATTCCTTTGCGAGGTTTGGGAGATGATAGCCTGATGATTGCTGTGTGTATACTCCTCGCTGATTAGAGTATCACCGACTAAGGTGAGGTCTACCATCGATTGAAATTCTCCCCTCCGAAATGTGTTGGCTCCCTCAGAGTTGACAAATACCACGATCAAGCATGAGAATGTCTCCAGCGTCTGTCTATGTCATGTGAAAGAGGGGTCTAATTTTTTTTCACCATATTTAGTCATCTGTGGTATCGAATGAAAAGCCTCGGTTAATATATTTTAAAGTCGGTTTTAGTTTTGACATTTGTTGGAAATTTGGGGAGTGCGAGGGGTCGAAAGTGATCATTTCTTTAACGGACCCATTCTCAGAAACTACCCAATACAAAAATCTGGAGCAAAATTAAGAAGTTGCCACTATATGGTGCCTAGGCTCAGAAATACTCTTCATACCGAACTCTGTTCAAATAGTAGACTTCACATGACCTACGTTACGAAACAACTCGTGTACTCATTTGGTTGGGGATGAATTAGCGCTTTCAGATAATCATTTATTTTTCCCTGAAGGATGACATTGGTTGAAAAGGGTTTCTAAAGAACGAAGAAGCGAATGGAAAGGTGGAGAAATTTTGTGAAGCAACTGGCGGGAGACTTTCGAGGAAGCATAAAAAAAATTGATCCTCTGCCTCACCATCTGCAGTGAAATGGATGTTGACTATGTTAACAAATAACTTACGGAAAATGTAACCGTTTTTTTTAATTTCCTTTGTTTTTGAAGTCTACACAAACTAGTAAATTTACATACTTTCTGAACGTGTGTCGTACATAATATTAACATAGAAAAACCCACTATTAAACTAAAGAGAGGAATTATAAATGTTCGATGCTAATAAAAATGTGGAAAATTGGAATTGTTCAAAAAATTTAGAAACAGATTGAAATAATGTAAACATCCATCCAATGCCTCTTTTCGACTCGTCTTAATAAGGAACTCCAATATCCCAATTTTGCACCGATGTTCAGTAACTCCATATCGCTAGTTGCTGTCTAGTGTCCTGTCATATGCCACCGCCCCATTTGAGGCAGGGTTTGTCATATCTTCTTTTTCCACCATCGATATTGCCCTGCAGATTTTATCCACAGCCAAACGATCGCGATTTTGCGTCTAGATTTCTTCGTCAAATTCAATAATCGATCTTTAATCTCACGGAGCTTCGGATATTGTAGCTTCCAGTTTCCTCGTCCAAGGTCTACTATGAACTTATAGATGACTTCAGTGTTCACTCTCATCTGGTTGATACCAAGGTTTCGAGGTGGTGCTGTTATTTTAGCGAGGAGGAAAATGACAACGAAGTGGTGATTCGAGCCCGTATTGCCCAGCCCCTTTATGTTTTTACAGTCATCAAAACTCAGAGATGGCGGCGTTCGATTAGGACGTGGTCAATTTGGTTGAAAGTGGTCTAATCTGGAGGAAGCCATGTTTGTTTGCGAAACGAGTTACATCCAACCATCATATCCGTTGACACTGCTAATTGCGTAATCCACAGTTTGTTATCATTGGTAATTTTAGCTATGTGGCGTATCGTATGAAAGTGGACTTCAGACAAAATTTCCAGGTATAATTTAGATACCATACCTGGGGCAGGCTTCGAGGGTTCCGACTCTGCATAGGTTTTTTCGCTGCCGTAGTCGTCGTTGCATTTACGATCCGATCCGAGGCTCAGTTTGAAATTTCAAAGCAATTGTCGCTGGGCCGTAATGTTGTTTCACAGCCCCAACCTGGAGGCCCAATTGGCTCATTCCTGCTTTGTACCACCGAGAACTTGCCGTTCATCCTGTCTGGTTTGCTGTTTTGAATTACTGACACCGTAGTGACAGGGTTAAAGGTGTTAAATCAGTTTTTTTTGTATTTATTGAGGATTGCAGTGCTGGTTCTGCAAATCCTCCTGAAAAACATCAATATCATCATCAACGGGGCACCAGCTCGATATTGCTATTATAGTTACTGTCTGACGCCCTGGCATCTGTCATTGCCCCACTTCAGACAAGGTCTTCTTTTTCCAACATAAATATTGCCCTGCAGACTAGTCAACAGAGTTTATCCACAAACGGTCCAAATATTGCTCATAACTTTTTGAAGTTCATTTGTCAATACTTTATCTCCAGTAGCTGTGGTTATTGTGGCATCCACTTCCCCCTTATACATGTTACAATGAACTTTATTTTGGATGACTTCAGTGTTCACTCTCACTTGATTGTCAGTGTGGATTCGAAGTGATGCTGTTATTTGAGCTGGGAGGACCATGACCCGCTTACGTTTTGACATACATCAAAGCTGAAAGGTGGCAGCATTCGATTAGCACGTGGTCAATTTGGTTGAAAGTAACCTCATCTGGAGAGATCCATGTTTGTGTGTGGATATCTTTCTACACAAGCCCAGAACCTCCAGCGATCATATCGTTTGACATTGCTAGTTGGATAATCCACAGTCTGCTATCATTGGTAATTCTATGTAAGCTATGGGAGTTGACGTATAGCCTAAATGTAAACTACCTCCCCACTTGACTGTTAAAATTTCCAAGTATGATTTAGAAACCATACCTGGGGTAGGTTTCGAGGGTTCCGACCTTGCATTCACTCTGTAAGACGGGCACGTTAATGAGGCTTATATTTCGAAATTTACTTCAGAAGCAGAGAATACATAGCTGTTCACTTCTATTTTCAAAGTCGATAACGATGGCTTTCTCGGTGCCGTAATCGTCGTTATACTTACGATGCAATCCGAGGGTCAGTTTGGAATTTCAAAGCAATGGTATGCTGGGTCATGATGTCAGCTTGTTACACTGCCTCTAACTGGAAGTTCAATCGGCTCATCCCTTCTTTACACCGCAGAGAACTTGCCGTTCACCCTGATTCGTCTGTTGTTTTATATTATCTGGTGGTTACTGGCATAGAGGTGAGACTACGATTGAGTGATAGGGCTAAAGGTGTTAAATCAGAGTTTTTTTTACTGAGGATTATAGTATCGGTTCTGCAAATCCTCCTGAAATAGATACTGTCCTTTAAACCCCATTATTATGTGTATTACTATCGAATTTTAAGCTTTTAGGATAAACTTGCTGGGGTTTCACAATAAACTTTTAAAATATAACCATATACTGTTATCAACATTATGTGGCAAAAATCGGGATAATAGGCATCGTGGGGCCCAAATATCATATACAGACATCATTGTAATTCTTTTCAAGTTTTCCGATTGGGTAGTTCTAAAAATAGGCCGTTAATAACGACATACCCTTTAGGTATATATGCGGCCCCAGCCCTCTTAAACTCTATGTTGACAGCGCCAACTTTTCCACCAAATTTTTGTGTCAGTTGGAATGTGGTAGACAGACCGACGGAAACAGACAATGAACAGATATCAATAGAATGTTGTGTAAAACAACCAAAAATTAAATTCGTCTAAATTGATATCACTCTTTTCAGTTACTGGGTTCAAGTTGTCATGACGGAAGGACATTTCTTGTCTCCCCGGGTGAATGATATGGTCGATAGGGTCTGGTATGTACTCATGTTTTCGGAAATTCGTCCACTAATCACAATTTAATAATTTTTAATTTTAATAATTTTTAATTTTAATAATTTTTAATTTTAATAATTTTTAATTTTAATAATTTTTAAATTTTTACCTATTCTCCTTTTTCCAAAGGAACAATGGTTTCTGGTCATTCAAACTAAAGCAATATGAAGAACGAAGAGCCACACAATGTTCGGTACGCCGTCAAGTCATCCTCAGTAATGACATTCATAATATCGACAATACGAAAGCCGTGGAGCGATATAACGATGCCATTTACGAGGCCTTCCCAAAGGGAGATCTGAATGAAGAAGTGAATCAAATTTGTAATGGCAAAAGATATAATATCTTGGACAGAAAATTTACTAAATATTTTGTTCTTATAACAGTCAAACCAACCGCTGCATCAGAAGAGGAACTTTTGCAAATGTTTCGAGTATCAACAAGTGTAAGCATAAAATTCAGTCACCTACGAACATTCTTTGAATTGTATAGCATTGGCATGCTGATAAGTATTTCGGTGTTTTTATGCGAAATTGTAATATTTAAAATAAGGAAGTGTATTTTCGAGCACTGCCGTAGGAATTGAAAATATTCATACATATGCATCTGGAAGGATATGAAAATTCTCAGAAGGACAACGGTTGTGTCGTTTTTAAGCTGTGATTTTTTCATTGTTTTCTAACTTGAAAAATGTAGTACAACAGCATCGGGCTTTGTAAGGAAAATATTCGAATATTATTATATTTGGAAGTAATAACGTGACTCAACGTAAGCGGCTTTTCAATATGCTTCAATTCGGTTTGTAATTCGAACTGCATGCAATTGTCCAATGTAAATTACGAGTATGTGCTGGATGTATGTATCTTGTATTTTTTCTTCTCAGTAATTGGAAACTAAAAGAGGAGAAGACGAATAGTTTTCAAACAACAATGGAGAGAACTATGGTAATCATTATCAAGTGAATTCCAAAATTATCACAATTATTCTCTTCGATAATTGTGTCCCCACTCATCATTAGCTTAGCTTAATAAAGGCTTTTGTTTTCAGCAATTTACTTTCTGAGTATATTTTCTTTGATCAATTTTATGGAGAATCAAATAGTGTCTTTCATTTTGCAGTAGTGATTTAATGTTGAAGTTCTTCTCTGCCAGTGCGATTTTTAAACAAGTCGGACTACCGAAAGCTCCCGCCTCGGGTATAAAGGTTTTGTGTTCATCTTACCTAAGAAATTTCAACGCACATTTTTCTATCCGTATACAGCTACAAAACTACAAGACATACATACATAGTACAGCCTAAACAAACAAACTGCCTATTTTTGAATACTGTACACATATAGGCACGTATATAAATTGATCGTACCCATATTTCCGATTTACATCTTATATCTATCAGAATTAGGCACTACCCGCAAAGTCCATTAGCACGCATATACTATTATACATACACACATGATTCGTTGGAATAATTGATATTCATATACAAATGATTAAAAAACTAAAACAAAATAATTCTTTTCCACCCAATTCATACTAACTTACTTCGTTGTGGTGTTGACGAATTGATATGTGATGATGACGTCATGCAGGTTGTAGAGTGCGCGAAATTCACAAAAAATGGCGAAGTTTTACCCCCTATAACTTTGTTACTAATAGTTTGATTTTCTTCAAACTTGACCAAATTGTGCATTATATTCTTCATTATACGCATGCCAAATTTTGTACTTCTGCGATGAACATAAGGGGGGTGCCGAGTAAATTTCTAAAATGTGGAAATATACTATTATTAACTTTATTTGTGCAGATATCGGAACCGGATATATTTTGAGGTCTAGATTTCGTAGAGATGCACCACTGTGATTTTTTTCAGCTTTTTCGGTTGGATAGGTTCTGAGAACGAGACCTGTTACACTTTTTGTGGGTCATATTTTGAACCCTCACTCCCCTATGTTTCAACCAATATCAAATATTGAACCAGTTTCGAAAAGTACTAATTGAGACCTTCCATTTGATACCCCACATGGCTACATTCTGTGAAAAAAAATTTTGCACCCTCCTTTCACATGTATCGGGAGCCCCCCCCCCCCATAAAGTTACCACAAAATGGCGCCAGTTACTGCATGTAAAGGGAATGGTAGATCACATACTCCTACCAATTTTCGTGACAATCGGTCAAGCCGTTTCCGAATAAATCGGCTGTGACAGTTTTGCAGCCCGCAAAACCCTCAATCTCGCCATCCAGCGAAGCAAGACAAAATGCTTTAAGGAACTCTGCTCAGAAGCGGACATCAACCCGTGGGGGAGTGCTTATAGAATAGTGATGGGACGATTCAGAGGCCGCTCCTCTCCGCAGATCACGTGTCCCACCCTCTTGCTGAAAATCATCCAGGGGTTATTCCCCCAGCAAGAGGAGAGCACCGACATATTCCAACCACCTCTGAATATGACGGCAATTCCTCCAGTCACCAGAGACGAGCTGCTGGAGATCTGCGGCAGAATAGGAGACAAGAAAGCGCCGGGCCTGGACGGAGTGCCGAATGAGGCCCTTAAGCTTGCCGTGAAATCAAGACCGGACATGTTCGCTGAGTTGTTCGAAGCGTGCATGTCCGAAGGAATATTTCCGGCGACTTGGAAGCGATAGAAGTTGGTACTTCTGCCTAAACCTGGTACACCTCCAGGTGAACCATCGTCATACCGACCCATATGTCTTTTGGACACGGTGGGGAAAATGTTAGAGCGGGTAATCTATAATAGATTACTCCCGGTTGTTGAGGGCCACGGCGGCCTTTCAGATCGGCAGTATGGGTTCCGAAAAGCCAGATCAACCATTGATTCCATCAAATTGGTTACTGGCTTGGCCGAAGATGTAATTCATGGAAAGGGTAGTACCAGCAAATATTGCGTGGTAGTAACCCTGGACGTGAAAAATGCATTCAATTCGGCCAATTGGAATCTAATACGCAAATCCCTAGCGAAGATTGGTATTCCCGCCTATCTCGCTGCTATCGTCAATAGTTACTTAAATAAAAGGAGGCTATGGTATGATACTGATGACGGACCGCAGGAGTACGTTGTTTCCGCCGGTGTCCCACAGGGCAGGGACAACGATGTACTTAATCTTCCCCTTCCGGAGGAAGCCACAGTGGTGGGTTACGCTGACAACATAGCACTGGTTGTTGTCGCAAAGCATCTTGAAGATGCTGAGTTATACTCAAGCGAGGCAATCAGTGCTGTCAAATGCTGGTTGGAGAGCTCTGGTTTGACGCTTGCGGAGGAAAAAACAGAAGCGGTCCTCATCACGAAGCGCCGGAAGAGAAATTACGCCTGTATTAAAATCGGGAATCATATCATCACTTCCAAGCCGACCATCAAATACTTGGGGGTGGTGATAGACAGGAAGCTCAGCTATAAGCAACACTTACAGTATGTTTGTGATAAATCATCCACTGCTAGTATGGCCCTGGCGAGGATGATGCCGAACGTGGGAGGGCCACGGCATACCTCTTGGTTGCTTATAGCCAGGGTGGTGACCTCGATCATGCTCTATGCGACCCCAGTTTGGAGGGAGGCGTTGCGGATGTCAGTTAACACTAGCAAACTGAATACAGTCTACAGGAGGATAGCTCTGAGGGTATGCTCTGCCTTCAGGACTGTCTCAGATGATGCAGCATTCGTCATCTCTGGAATGATGCCGATTGACATCTTGGCAGATGAGATGGCGAATATATACAATGCAAAGCCAACCTCTTCCTCAACGCGCACGAAGAACGCTGAGAGGGAGAGATCCATAAATAGATGGCAAGAGCGGTGGGAACGCTCGGGAAAGGGCCGGTGGACGCACAGGCTCATTCCTGCCATCAAGGAGTGGTTGGAGAGACGACACGGTGAGATTAATTATAATCTCACCCAGTTTCTCACGGGACACGGAGGATATCTCCAATACCTTCACAGGTTTAAATTGGAGACCTCACCCGATTGTCCAAATTGCAATGGAGTCCCAGAGGACCCAGAGCATGTATTCTTCCACTGTCCGAGATTTGTGGAAGAAAGGAGAGGTGCTGGTACCAGAAAATCTGGTACCGAAAATGCTAGCACATCAAGAGAATTGGGATGCGGTCAACTCTATGGTCGCATCTATTCAAGATAAATTGCGAAAGGCAGAGGAAAGGAGAAAAGCGCGGTCACGTGCGCCGCGTATAGAAGAAAGGTGACAAAGCTAGAGTGAGCTGACTCCGCCCCGTGATGTAATACCTTATGGTGGTTCCGCGGGGCAGGGAGTGAGTCGGGGGTGGTTTTAGTGGGTAAAAATCCCACACGCTGGTGTGTCCAGACCCGTGTCTTTTTGAAGATTTCCACCTCCTCAACAAAAAAAAAAACAAGTCGGAATACCGGAAGCTCGCGCTTCGGGTATAAAGGTTTTGTGTTCATCTTATGTGAGAAACTTCAACGCACATTTTTCTGTCCGCATATAGCTACAAATCCAACATAATCCTTCATATTTTTCCAAACTACGAGACATACGTACATATTACAGCCATAGATATCACGCTCACCCTAAAGAAACCAACTGCCTATTACCGAATACTGTACACATATATGCACGCATATAAATTGATCGTACCCATATTTCCGATTTACTTCTTGAATATTTGAATTAGGCACTACCCGCAAAGTTCATTAGCACGCATATATTATATACCTACATACACACATGTTTGGCTGACAAATAACTAAAAAACTAAAACAAAATAATTCTCTGCGACCCAATTCATAAGAACTCATTTCGTTGTGGTATTGACGAATCGATATGTGATGATGACGTCATGCAGGTTGTAGAGTGCGCGAAATTCACAAAAAATGGCGAAGTTTTACCCCCTATAACTTTGTTACTAATAGTTTGATTTTCTTCAAACTTGACCAAATTGTGCATTATATTCTTCATTATACGCATGCCAAATTTTGTACTTCTGCGATGAACATAAGGGGGGTGCCGAGTAAATTTCTAAAATGTGGAAATATACTATTATTAACTTTATTTGTGCAGATATCGGAACCGGATATATTTTGGGGCCTAGATTTTGTAGAGATGCACCACTGTGATTTTTTTCAGATTTTTCGGTTGGATAGGTTCTGAGAACGAGACCTGTTACACTTTTTGTGGGTCATATTTTGAACCCTCACACCTCTATGTTTCATCTAATGTCAAATATTGAACCAGATTCGAAAAGTACTAATTGAGACCTTTCATTTGATACCCTACATGGCTACATTCTCTGAAAAAAAAATTTGCACCCTCCATTCACATGTATGGGGAGCCCCCCCTTAAACTTAACACAAGATGGCGCCACTTACTGCATGTAAAGGAATCACCAGATTACATACTCTCACCAATTTTCGTGACAATCGGTCTAGTCGTTTCCGAATAAATCGGGTGTGACAGACAGACAGACAGACAGACAGACAGACAGACAGACAGACGGACAGACGGACAGACAGACACCGTCTCGATTCTAATAAGGTTTTGTTTCACACAAAACCTTAAAAAAGACAGACAGACGGGCAGACAGACGGGCAGACAGACATCGAATCGATTCTAATAAGGTTTTGTTTCACACAAAACCTTAAAAAATGGCTCCCTAAATAGAAACAAGTCGGGAAACCGGAAGCTAAACGCTTCAGGTACGAAAGGTTTTGTGTATTTCTTTGTACGTAGCACGTAATATATCCATATATTATGTGAGAGTATCCACTTTCGGGTGATATTGACATTCATAGTATTAAATTTTCAAAGAAGCAACAAATTTGAGGTGTTATAACTTTGTTAGTAATAGTGCGATTTCCACCAAACTTGGTAAAATCATGCTCTATATTATAGCCTATATTACTGCAAAATTTCATGGTACTAGTATGAACTTAAGGGGGGTTTCTAGCCAATTACAAAAAATTGTAGTAATATACTATTATTAACTTTATTTAAACAGATATCGACATGGAAGATATTTCGGAGCCCAGGCACCATATAGTGGCAGCCTCTTGATTTTTTTCAGATTTTTCGGTTTGGTAGTTTCTGAGAATGGCCCCCTTAAAGAAGTGATCACTTTCAACCCCCCGCGCTCCCCACCCTTCCATCGAATGTCAAAACTAAGATCGGCTTTGAAAAGTACTAATCGAGACCTTTCATTTGATACCCCACATGACTATATTTGATGAAAAAAAATTTTACACCCCCCTTTTGCATGTATGAGGACCCCCCCTTAAATTCGACGTAAAAGGATGTAATTCACTGCATGCGTGAGCGTTCACAGTTCCCACCTTTCTACCAAATTTGATGTCAATCGCTATAACCGTCTCCGAGAAAAATGCGTGTGACGGACAGACAGACAGACAGACAGACAGACAGACAGACAGACAGACAGACGGACAGACAGACAGACAGACAGACAGACAGTAAACCGATTTTAATAAGGTTTTGTGTTTACACAAAACCTTAAAAAGAACAATGGTGCCTATATATTTTTTTGAGTTTATAACATGATAAAAACATTTCTCCTGTTCCTTGAGAAATACAGAAATGCAATACTTCCATAGGATGTTTCCAAACTCTTCCCAAATTGCAGATTTCGCTATTTATGTTCGTTTGCGGGACCAGACTGTCACCTTGCTATCAATCTGACCTTGAATTTCCTTTGGCTTCAAGAAAGGATTTTATTTTTATCTAACAAAGCCGTTCATTACGTAGGGTTCCAGTAATGGCGTTAAAAGGTTGAAAGAGGTTATCTAAAGAGCTCAAAAGGCAGAAAATCACTGGTAACCTTGTTTCCGAACACACAAAAAAAGCAGAGCAGAACAGCTATGATATGCATAAGCGAAAACTATTTTACATTTAAAAGGAGATATTCTTTTAAGACTGTTTAGGAGTAGTTATGGATAATTCGGTTTTCCCACTACTGAAGAAAATGTTCATGTCATAAAAAGAAAAGTATGGTGGGGCAGTCGCATAGCCCCTGAGCACTCAGCCCACGGTAATTCACTGCCTTCTTGTTGAGGTACACAAATAATATTTTAAGGATCATGGACCCGAAGGAAAACTTGGCCATAAAGCGCTCACTGCTTATTATACGAAGTCTTAAAAAGCCCAATAGCGGCTCTCGAGAGAAGACACGCAGCCAACTGTGTGGCCATTTAAAAGATGTCATTCATACATGTAAAAAGAACTGCTTCAAAAATTTGCTTATATAAACCCTACGGGTGGGGACTACATGATAATAAAAGGGCTGCGAAGATTGCCATCGGTGATCTAGACGTGCCTTCTGAAAACGTTTGTTGCCATTCTGTTTCCTTACCACGAAAACAGAGGATGGTAAACGATGTCCCAGCTCAAAGAGTGCATAATAACTCCCGTATTGGCGGAGGAGCTGGATGGCGGGATGGCATCCCTAACAGAGCTTTGAAGCTTGAAATGAAGACTAGACCCGGTCTTTTTGCTAACAGCTTCAAGGCTTGCCTAAATTAAGGAATATTTCTTCCTCACTAGAAAAAGCAAAAGAGATCTACCTGTTGGACCGGCCAAGATGATGTAAAGAGTCATCTACACCACACTGCTGCCGATTGTCCAGAGTAGTAATGGCATGTCGGAGCGCTAGTGTGGTTTTCGACGTGCACACTCTAAGGCGGATGCTGCTGTCCCGTGTGGGAATTGAATGTCAAAAATGCATTCAACTAGGACAATACGAACCGAATTAAATGGGCGTTGGTTCCCATATGTATTCTCTCAGTGTGGACTTTCTGGCACGGGACGGATAAGGGTCCCAAAGAGTATATCATCAGAATTAAGGTATCACGGGGTTTAGTACTGATGGCTTTGTAGCAGATGGAACGAGTCCACGAATGGTCGCTGGACACACAAGCTTATCCCCAACATAAGGGCGTGGCTTGAGCGGAAACATGGGGAAGCCAACTTCCACTTACCCAGTTTCTTACGGGACACGGTGGTTGCAACAAGCAAGTCCTTTCGGTTACATGATTTACCACATTTATCGCATAGGATCCAGGACAAGGTTTGCAATGGAGAGGACGATTGTAAACCAAGCACTGGGCAGGAACATGAGCCCGGAGAATATAGATGCAGAGATGCCGAGGTCGAAGGGGAACTTGTGGTGTGGTCATCTTCGCAATCGTACAAAATAGGGTAGGAGTTTCTGAAGGAAAAAAGCAGAGCACGAGCCTCTAAAGGCAAACCCAATCTGCGGAGTAATACCTAAATAGTAGTCCCGTGGGGGCTGAGGCTGCAGAAACCGGAAGTTAACTTTCGGGAAGGTGTAGATCTTACACATACATACATTGTCTTTCTAAGATTTTCCACCTCCTTTTACGGACAAAACCAAACAAATTTTATGTTCATCTTAGGGAAGAAACCTTCTGCGCACATTTTTCCATTCGTACGTGACTAAAAATCCAAAATATTCCCTCATATTTTTTCCAAACTACAAGATATATGTACATGTTATAAACGTAGATATTATGCTCACCTTAAACAAACAAACATTGCCTAGTACAGAATACTATACCTTTATTTGAATGTATATAAATTGATCGTACACATATTTCCGATTTACTTCGTGCACAAAAGTATACATATGTAGAAGGAAAAATCTTGAATAACGGTTTCATCCAGGGCAGAGGCAACTCATCAGACGCTGCCTTACCTCTGCCCTGGGAGCAGCGTGACCGAAAGTGGCAAGACAGGTGGTAATCGCTCCATTCATACATAATTGCAAACACGACATGAGTACGAATTATAGTGAAGTGAAATCCGTCCCAAGTGCAACCCTAGACCAGGCCGAAGTGTTTTTTTGTTGTTGAGGATGCTAGGAATCCGCATCCACTTGAGGACGAACCAGACCACTTGGGAAGCAACTTACTTCCTCTCTTGTGGTCCACGGACTTCTCTTTTTGGGTTAAACACCCAAGTTCAAAAAGAACAAGGAAAAATCTTGACAAGCGGTTTCGTCCAGGGCAATGGAGCGATTATCACCTGTCGCCACTTTCGGTCACTTTGCTCTCAGGACAGAGATGAGGCAGCGTCTGATGAGTTGCCTCTGCCCTGGACGAAACCGTCAGTTAAGATTTTTCCTTCTCCTTTTTGAACTTGGGTGTTTAACCCAAAAATAGGAGTCCGTGGACCACAAGGGAGAAAGTAAGTTACTTCCCAAGTGGTCCGGTCCGTCATCAAATGAATGCGGACTCAAGACTCCCAGCATTTTCATTATTCATATGTATATACAAAGTACGTATATTAAATACCGCTTGTTCAATGTACAAATAATCCCATATGAATTAGGCATTAACTCAAAGTTTCATTAACATATACATATAAATGCATACATACGTCTGTCTCGACTTAATCTGCTGACGATTACATAATCATTGCCGGCGGCCTTAATGGTCATGTGGGTGAAAAGGCAGACGGTAACAGGTGCCGTGGGGGAAAGGGGTTCGGAGCGCGCAGTGAAGGTGGCGAGCGTATAATCGATTTTGCGGACACCCATGACCTTGTACTTATGAATACATGGTTCATCAAACGATTGTCTCATCTCACATTTTATAGTGGGAACAATAAAACGCAAATCGACTATATTCTCATAAGACGCCAACATTTCACCACTGTCACTGATTGCAAAGTCGTTCCCTATGAGACCATCGCACCTCAACATCGGCCGTTGATTGCTGTCCTGCGAATTAAGCCACCGATAAAACGGCGTGAGGAACGCACTGGCCCGCCGCGCATTAAATGGTGGCGATTTGGTGAGAAGAAGGAAGAAACGGTCTCACTCATACGATTGCCAACCATTTCGAATGTGGAAGAATCATGGAACCAAATGAAAGACACGATCCACAAAGCGGCCTCTGCAACCCTCGGGGTCACCAAGCCGGGTAAGCGGTACATCAACCGAGATACTTAGCTTTGGAATGATGATGTTGAAATGAAGGTCCGTGAAAAGAAACGCCTCTACCACAAATTTCTCGACGATAAAACGCCTGCTAATTGGCAAATTTATAAGAATGCCAACCGGGAAGCAAAGAAAGCGGTCGCTGTCACTCGAGCAAACCATTTCAAAAATCTTTACGATAAACTGGACACTCAGGATGGCGAGAGAGATCTGTATAGACTTGTTAAAAGCCGTGATGAACGCATACAGGATATCGAACACTTCTGTTGTGTTAATGACAAGAACGGTACTTTGCTTACCAACCGTCGAGCCGCAACGGATAGATGGCGAGAATACTTCGAGCAGATTTCAACTGAAGAATTTGCTCATCCTCCATTTCCACAAACATTGCCGATATTTGGAGCAGTTCCACCAGTCAGCGCAACTGAAGTCGAGGAGGCAATAAAACAAATGAAATCGTGGAAAGCAACAGGACCTGACGACATCGCATCTGAGCTCTGGAAAGCGAAGAGCTGGGACCCAACACTGTGGCTCAGTGAATTCTTTAACCGGGTTATTCAGGAAGGAAGAACACCATCTGACTGGCAAGAAAGTACCACTGTTCCAATATGGAAAAAGAAAGGTAGCCCAGCAGAATGTTCAAATTACCGTCCGATCAGGTTACTTTCCCATACCATGAAGATTTTTGAAGGCATTCTTGACAACCATATTTGCGAAATCGTTGAAATAACCGTGAATCAAGCCGGATTTGTCAAGAACTGCGGAACTACTGACGCAATACACGCTGCGCGGTTACTCATGGAGAAACACCGTGAGAAGCATCGCCCTCTTTATATTGCCTTTCTGGATCTAGAGAAAGCGTTTGACCGTGTACCACACGAACTCATCTGGTATGCTTTACGACAGCACTTCGTGCCAGAAGAACTCATGCGCTGGTTTCAATTGCCCTACCACGATCCGAAAAGTAAAGTTCGAAGTATGGCGGGTGTATCAAAACCGCTTCGTGTGTCTGTTGGAGTTCATCAAGGAAGTGCCCTCTCACCACTCCTCTTTGTCCTTGTTATGGACACCGTCACACGGGATATCTAACGTCCAGCGCCCTACACACTGCTTTATGCAGATGATGTTTTCCTAGCATCTGATAGCAAAAATGACCTCGAGCAACTTGTTCAAAAATGGAATGATTGCCTCATGCAACACGGTCTCAGATCGAATTTAAACAAAACTGAATTTTTGACGACCGATCCCCATGAAGCAGGCACAATCACTGTCAGCGGCAGTGATCTACCCAGAACTGAGCGATTTAAATACCTCGGATCAACGCTATCAGCCAATGGCGAGCTGCGTTATGAAATTGCTTCGCGCATTAACGCAACCTGGATGAAGTGGCGTTCCACAACTGGTGTCCTTTGTGATCGACGTATCAATGAACGTCGCAAATCTAAAATTTACCGCAATGTCGTCCGTCCAGTCGCTCTCTATGGTTCTGAGTGTTGGCCGACCATAAAAGACAATGAACGGCGTCTTGCGATAATGGAGACGAAGATGCTACGTTGGACTAGTGGCGTCACACGTTTAGATCACATCCGAAATGAGGATATCCGCGATCGTTATGAGGTTGCACCGATCGTGGAAAAGTTGCCAGAGAGACGTCTTCGATGGTATGGTCACGCAATTCTTGCAAACGAGAATTCACTTGCCAAGATTGATCTGAACATCCAAGTCGATGGTAAACGACCAAAAGGCAGACCTAAGCAACGATGGCTTGAAACGCTGGATTTGGATTTGAAAGCCTCGAGATCGCACCCAGATCAGGCATTCGATAGAGCCAAATGGCTAAGCCGATCACGACGAGCCGACCCCGCTTGTGAACGGGACAAAGGCTGAAGAAAAAGAAGAAGATACGTCTGTCTCGAGTAATTGATTAAAAACCTGAAACGAAATGTTTCCCTGCAACCCCCATTCATTTGAGCTCGCTTTGTTGTGGTATTGACAAATTGATATGTTATGATGCACGTATTAGAATGCATAAAATTCACATAAAATGTCAAAGTTTCACCTTCTACAACCTTGTTAATAATAGTTAGATTTCCTTCAAACTTCCCAAAGTTATGCCCCCTTGTTATTCCCTATACCACTGTCTCCGTCTGTCTGTCTGTCATAGCCGATTTATTCGGAAACGGTTGAACCGATTATCACGAACTTCGGTAAGAACGCGCGGCCTCTGAATCCGTCATACATACAGCAAGTGGTGCCATTTGGTTTTGATTTTAAGGGGAGGGGGGGATTAGTACATCTCGAAACTGGTCCCAAATTCCTAAATCGCGTTAAACGTGTGTAACAGGTCCCGTTCTCAGGACGTGTCCAACCGAAAAATACGAAAAAAAAACCACAGTGGTGTATCTAAATGAAACTTACACCTCAAAATACATTCAATTCCGAAATCTGCATAAATAAAATCAATAATAATATATCACCATATTTTTGAAATTTAACAAGAAACCCCCCCTCCTAAAGTTCATCCTAGAAGGCACAAGCATAAGGGATAACATAAGGCATAACTTTGCAACGTTGGAAAAAATCCAACTATTATTAACGAAGTTATAGAAGGTGAAACTTTTGTATTTTATGTGAATTCGTCATCATAACACATCAATTCCTCAATACCACAACAAAATGAACTCTTATGAATGGGGGTCGCAGGGAAACATTTCGTTTTAGTTTTTTAAACATTTATATATCAATATCAATTACTTGAGACGGACATATGTAGGTATTATTATTAGTGCCTAATTTAGATAGATATATTTGCAGATTAAACCAGCGGTTTTCAATATACTGTATATGTCATATGTATGCTTTTGCGCACGAAATAAATCGGAAATATGTGTACGATCAATTTATATACGTGCATGTAGAAATATAGTATTTGGTAATAGACTATGTTTGTTTGTTTAGGGTGAGAATAATACGATTTATGACGTAAATATTTTGCTATCTATGGCGGTCTGTCACACGGACTTCTCTCAAAAACGGTTGTTCCGATTGACACTAAAATTGGTGGAGAAACTGGAACTGCGAACGCCCACGCCTATAGTGAGTTATATCGTTCTATATGGAACTTTAAAGGGGTCACAACATGTGCAAAAAGGGGTGATATACCACACAGATATTTGCTCAAATAAAGCTAATAACTAAAGACTTTAATATGAAGCATCATACTGGAAAGTTTGGTAGAAATACTACTATTGTTAACAAACTTACAGTATGTCAATGTTGTCTCTTTTTTATTAAATTCGTACTTGCTACTAGATAGAATGTCAGTACCACATCGAATTGAATATCGTCTGTATTAAAGGGATATATACACTACGAGCTATGTATAGGTGAAACCATCATATAAACAAACACTATTACATAAAAGATCAACAAAACCTTTCATACCTAAAGCGGCGAGCTTCCAGTTTCCGACTTGTCAATTTTATGCTCTTCGTCTACATTGTTTTTCTTTAGTTTCTCGTGTAAGTTGAAGTCTCCTTTTTTTGGCTCTGGTAGCTATCAATATGGAGTATCCAGTACACCTTCAGGAGTTTTTCCGATATTATTTTCTATCTTTGCCTTGTTCATTGGAACGTGGTTATTGGTAAACCATTTTTATTGGACAAAGGCTGTTAGCGCTTTGCCTGGGTCGGGTTTGGTCCGTCGGTATTATTTTTTCCGCAGTTAACATCAGTTCCGAGATAAGGGCAGTCCTTTATTGGCCACCCAGAATCACGCCTTTTGGCGGACTGAATATTTAATTGATTAATAGGTCAGAACTAAAAATTTTCCCTTAATTGTTTTTAGCAAGGCTGCTATGAAAATTCAGACTAGTAAAGAATATCTCCAATAAGATGCATTTACTGAATTGTATGGAATTATAACAAAAACTAAAATAATATTTCCAGACTTCATTTACTTGCAGTAATAGTTTCTACAAATCAACCACTTCCTTCCCTTTCATGAAAACGTCATCCGCATTCACACTAAACTGACGGCAATTTGAAACTCTGAAAGCGTCTAAAAGCATTACTCTGGGAACCGCATAATTATGTAATTAATCAAAGGAAAAACCATTTAAATGTCGAAGAAAAAAGCTCAAAAATATGCCAGTCCTGTAACGTAATTAACAGCTCCTATTTAATCGAAAAAAGCATGTTTACTATAGCTGCAAGGAGTCAGGTGAATAGTGGCATAATTGGGGCAAAATTTGAAATTATTTTTGAATAGCGAAAAAAGAAGAAGTGTTGATATTGGTGACAATAACTTGATTTTAAATCACGTGAAATGTTTGACATTGAATATAAAAAGACATTTTTGTGATGGCTGACAAATCGCAATACTTTTCTAAATTATATGAATCGAAAGTTAGCGACTTAACCAAAGTGACCATTTATAAAAGAGGAGAGAACAAGTGAAGAATACAATCAAATTGAAAAATGATTGCTCATTAATTTATGTTATTACTGACAACTACCACCGACACTGTGTTCTCTGTTTCATATGTTGTTTGAGTCCAATCATACATGCTGCCAGGAAGGATCTTTGGCAGGGCTGCTAAAATTATCTATCAGCAGCCAGCCTTTCTCGAAAGTATTAAAATAGGCAAGCTTAAAACGATGTTGAAATGGGTGCTACGATATATAAACGAAATGCCCAATCTAGGTATCTGCTGTTCTGACCAATGCAGAACCGCTGATTCATTACGCGACTTCTGGATTCCGTGCCACCTTCAATCCTTACCGGAGAGATCTTATTCTGCCCATCAGTTCCAAACCCATTTGGGAAAAGAGCAGACATGAGGCAGTATAGTCTAAATGGGTACCACCCATTTGTCTCAGGGATTAGGTTACACTGTTAACATTTCTACTATCTCACCGAGGTAGTGGGTGAGGATTATGAACACGTTGCCTGCTGTAAAAAACAACTAAAAGGGATAGAAATCTGCGAGCTGGTAACATACAAGTTTCGATCTGCTGTCTTCTTAATGAAATGGTATTCACGCTTCGCCCAAGGGTGGAGTAATCGTTACCTTTGGTTATCGTAAAAGGACAAAACTTTGTTTTTGAAATCTGCCTTCGCTCATCGAAAACGATATATAAGTACTCTCCACCCCATGCAATGCGAATGGAACAGCTAGCCACTGCAACTGAAGTAAAATTGCCTGTGCTGTTAATACGCTCAATTAGAGTAAAGTCGCCCCGTAGCCCCGCAATTCCTGCAGACTTGCTACTTCCTCGACAGTGAAAGGAGGAGATGATCGATAAGATTCTGAAAAAGGACAATCATCTTGAGTGCACCAATTTGCAGGTTGTTTGTATGCTTTCCGCCATTGCAAAAATAACAGTTAAAATAATCCTTGAACATCTCTAAAGTTTGACTTAAAAAGACACGGCTACTTTCCTCTATGGATGGTCTGACACTACTCATATAAAACCTTGCGAAGAATTGGAACAATGCGGGTTCAGATTTTCGCAGCACCTGCCTTTCAAGTATTTCGAAAAAGCTTCCGAGGACGTCAGGAGTTCATTTGAACTGCTTCCTCTACGCATCAGGGACATACCAGCAAAGCTACTAGCTATTATGATGGTGCAAAATGTTATGTACTGCATCTAGGCAAAGTCCTAAAGAAATTTTAATTGAGAAGAGTAATCAAGAAACATTACATTTTGTCACTGATAATATTTCATCTTGTTATCAGTGACATTTTCCATGCTGCCTTGTCCAGAGAACGTGCAACGCTTCAGTAGACCATGACATCCTTCGTCGAGTATGCCTGGCACTTTCTCAACACCAATATTAAATAGAGACTATTCCGTGCCGATATTCTCTCTAAACTGCTACCTGGGAGGCAAATTACTGTCTCAGTAACTTGAAAGCTGCAAGCCTTCACTAACGCTTAGCTGCGCCGTTTCATCGGGGTACCCTAGACTGGCACGATTTTTGACGAAAAGTTTCGTCGACCTACAAGCCAAATACCTGAGGACGAATTGATAAGAGGGTGAAAGTGGCAGGGGATAAGTCGCACGTTGAAAAAAGGTGAGGCAATGGAATCCACTATTCCATGATGACTGGCGAGCACACTGTCGCTAACACGTAGCTATAGTTGACAATAGGGCATAATAGGCGGTAAACGCTAGCCATATATGGAATAATTTTCTTGTTTTCTGGTTCTGTTTTTAAGTAACTCGCTTTTAGTGAAAACGCTTACTTCCAAATTAATCCAATCCATTTGCCGGTGCGGTAGTCAAGATAGATGAGTGCCAGCCGAGGGGTCAAATTTCGATCGTCGTGAATGTTTACGTTCACAGCACATTCGGCCATAGTCGGATTCTCTTTGGAATCTGAGACGATTAGGACATCCTATATTCCAATGACCAGACTAAAACCCTAGTAACTAACATGCGTACCCTATTGCCCAATTGGTTTTTGAACAGGGTAGGAAAGATGTTGGATCGAAATTATCGGAATATTACATGCTGATCCAACTTATTGAGAATGCTAGAGATTTATCAAAGTGAAAAAGGCTGCGAAGTTCGGAACGTTCACGCATACAGTGAGTTGCATCGTTCTATGAGATGCTAAAGGGGGGAGGGGGGGTGTATCCACATTGAACTTATTGGGGTTCAAATTCCCAAATGTTGTGACACAGTAAACTTACTCGTGGTAAAATGGCCTGCCAGAATCCTATTATCAAAAATAGTAACCCCTACTTCCGTTCGTTAAACGGACGGGTGGTTTATCGAAGCAACAGCATGAGTTCTGCCAGCCCGTTCTACGTCGATTCGTGAAAGTACCGTTGGATTTTCTAAGAGAGCCCAACTTGGCCAACTCATCCTTTTCAGGACTCTGGACAGCCTTCAAGTCTCTCTTTGGCCTGCCGGTTCTTAAAGTACCCTCTAAAGGCGTCTCGTTTCTAAAACCTAACGACCCTCTTATATGTACGCTGTAAGTTCCTGAAATTTAATCAGGCTTCGTTCTTATTACTTTTGCAAGCACGGTTCAGAAGTCGCCAGTCAGTGACTTCCTGAGTTTTTGCTGTTCCCGGTTCCACCAAGGAACCGTTTTACCGCTTTGGCCTCGGGAAATAGGACTCTAAAAGTGTGCAGTTCAGAGTTTTCAATCCATCTTCCAGCGACAAAGGAGTTCTTTGTCGCCTAGGGAACTGTACTTTATTGCCAAAAACTTCATTGAGCTTTGTCCAATCCGTTTTAATAGGGTTTCGTCTTTGTACTGCAGAGTGTTCGCCCGCAATAGTCAGATTGAACTGTTGGTATCGGTCATCTGACACTTTTGAGGTACAGATTGTTTGGTCTATTACTTTGCTTCGTGTAGATCCTACGTATGTAAGCGCGCACCCTAAGTTTGCAGTCATAAGACCAGCTGAAGTGATGAAATCAAATAGCTTCTCTCCTCTTGGATTGCATTTGCTACTGCTCCAACAAATATGTTGAGCATTTGCACGCAAGCTATTAGGAGTTCGAAACCACTTGATTATGCATACACCACCAGATCTCTCAGCTCTTGCGTCGGTGGAGGATACAAAGAATCATAGAATAAATAAGCGGAGGCAACTATGATGCTCTCGGTCTTATGGATCTTTCATTGTAGAAGATCCTAGCTCCTTTAATGGTCAAATGGCACAGATTCTGTTAAATCGAATGTAGCGGAACTCCTGCAAATCAGTCAGTCTCGCAGCCAACAGATAGCATGAGGCTCTGGCATGATGCAGGTTGATTTGACCAATCTTTACGTTTTTCGGCATAAACATAGGCTATTGTGTTATGGAAAACAGTTAGAAGCGTATACCGCAGTCTGCGTATGACTGCATATGTACGAGTATGTTTCCCCCCCACCGTACCGCCAAAGACTCGATCCCTTCGTGTTTGATTTCTCTGAGAAAAGCCGAACTTGGAGGTACCGCAGTTCCCATGTCCTCATCGATGAAAAATCTCATCTCATCCCGCAGAACATTCGTCTGTTTTCCACTTAGCACCTTGATTGGTTTGCGGTGTCCGGTTTGCATAGATTCGATCACTCGAAGTGACATCAAGTCAGTTGTGGGAGAACGCACGAAGATGCTGCAATTTGCTCTATATTGTGTGAGTCGAAGACCACCATTGTTCTTCTCTCTCAAAATGGAGATGTTGCTCTACAGTTTCCTGGTATGACTGAATTTCAGTCTATCTAGGAAAAAGTGGAGCACATTCCCCTGCGCACATTCAGAGTTTTTTGGCCCAGTTCGATTACCAAATTGAAACTCTCCACGTTTGTAGATTTGTTTTTCCTGACATTCACTTTACCCTCCAGTGTCCAAAGTCCACGCCCGGGTTCTGTTCACCCAGCATGCGGACGATATCCTCTGCCTTCCTTCAAGAGTCCGGTAACCGACATCCAACATGTTCTGTCCTGCGTGGCTCAGTGTTCACAATAGTGAAATTGGACCGACCGCCGGAATTCAAACCCGGAATTGCCTGCTGGAGCCACTTTAAGGCAGCCTCATTAGTGCACTCTAAATGGAAAAGCTCATCGCGTAAACTTTGATTGTCAAATCATGGCTTGGTTTGAGGCTCCAGCATTTTTTCCACAGGTATTCCCGGAGGATGGTAATTTGTCCCTCTGACATTTTGCCATCCGTGGAAAAAACTCCCACGGCAGCAGTCAGAACAGACGTTGCAGCTTGCGCATACGTCCTCTTCCTTCCCGCCTTCGTGTCCGTACTCCTATGGAAGGGATCATATTCATTGAAATCTCTCTCGCTGATTTGATCACCTCCCGGCACACTGGTCTTAGCCCCCGCGGGACGCGTGGATGTAAGCCCTGGTGCGGAGCACAATTAAGCGTTGGCCGCAGCAAATGTGTTGGTTTTACGCTTCTCGCGCGCATTACCGCTGATAGAAAAGTCTGGTGCATCCAGTGTGGATCTCACCGGGGTTTCCAGTTTATCCCCACCTTCCGCCGGAGATTCCGCTTCCTTGCGTCCGATTTCTCTGGAAGTTACCGCACCAAGTGGTACAGCCACGTCCATATCCATATTCCCAAGGTGCTTCATCTTCCTTCGTAGTGCTCTCTTCTGCCGCCGACTTGGGACATTTCCAGGTTCACGGTGTCCGGGCCGCTTGGATGCATTTTCACATACCAGCAATAAACCAGTAGCGTCCACGACACTAGCTTCCCTTTCTTCCGCTCTTTCCAGTAAGGGTGAAGGAGAGGGTTCTGACAGACGGGACAACAGCCCCCTCCTTTGTGGCCGAAGTTCCCTTCTGCCGAGCCTTCCTCGTTTGCGGGTAGATTTGGGGTACCGTGGACGGGCCGGCCGTAGTCGGATTTCCAATTTCTCCCAAGTTGAGAGTTACCGTACTTTCCTTTCTGGCTAACTTCGCCGTAGGCACTAAATGTAAGCTTTCGACTGCTTCGGAAAATATGCTTCTACAGATTTATTTATAGGGGGCTGTGAATGTGGTGAGGCCTCCAAAATCCGCGCTTCGGCCGCGTATTCGAAGTCTGTGACTTCTTACCACTTCGAGAGTTTAGAGCCTTCGTTTCCATATTCATATTTTGGATACCCTTAGTGTAGTAGTAAACTACCACAAGCTCCCCCACCACGACAAAGTGGTGTCCGAAGGGGAGCAAATCCAGGTTAGTAATCACGAGAGCGTTTCAAGATTGATCATTAGATACCGGAGATCAAGTCAAACACTTACATTATGTGTCAGAAAAGCTGCAAAGGGTAGTTCATCTCTAGCAAGGATGATTCCTAATATTGGAGGGTCAAGATATAATCGCCGGGTACTTATCGCAGGATTGGCGACATCCGCTCTATTACACGAGACTGCTGTCTGGGGCAAGCATTGTACAACGCAGAGAACGGAAAAAGGGCTAGCCTGGCATACTGCCCAATCGCGCTGACGGTGATCAACGCATTTAGGACAGTACCAGTCGAGGTGAAGCAATGTGTATCATCGCAAGAATGATTTTTTTAGATCTATTCGGCAGGAAGACTGGCTCTACCAGTGAAGGAGGACGAATCCGCACGATGCAACTGCATTCTTTCGAAATGCCACTAGGAAGTAGTTGTACAGGAGCCGGTAGCAATGGTGGAATCACTCCGGATCGGCTCTCTGGATATATACACTGATCCCGTTGTATATAGAAATTCACACACTTAGTGGGTCTAGTCTGCACTTGTACAGTGGCATCTCATTAGAAGCCAGTGCAGGGATTTTGGTTGGAAACATTAAAAAAGCTATCGCCTTTCACCTTGAGGTGAGCAAGCGTACCACCTAGCTAACCAAACTGGGAATTATTTCTGTTATTTTCAGAAACTATCATAAACCAGCACAAATCGGAGCTGGTAAAGGCTGAGTAAATATTACCAAAAACAACAATCACAATTTCTAAATATAGTAGAATCAAAATATCCTCATTAGCTTCTTTAGCACTACAATCATTGCTGCCTTAAATGACTAAAAGCATTTTCTTCCCGGACATCTAATTACATAATGAATCCAAGTAAAGCCAATTAAATGTCACAGAGAAAAAAGTCCGAAAATATGAAGGTCTTGCAACGTTTCAGTTAATTCAGTTCCACCAGGAAAAGTCTCTTTATCATGGCTGGAAAAAGTCTCCTTAGAAGTTGTATATTAATTTTGGTTGTCTTGCTAAATGAATCTTTGGCAAATCCTCAATTAGTTTTCAATAACCGCAGCAATGTTAATGTTGACGGGAATGATTTGGTGTTAAATTGCGTGAAAGGAATAGTTGAAATTGAACATATGCGAAATATTTTGATTCTTGGAAGGCCTGAACACTTTTATAAATTGGACGTATCACCAATTGGAAGTTTCACCACTATGAAAATCTACAAAAGGATTGGAGGGTGAACATTTGATAAGTTAAGTGGTTGTTCAGACTCGAATAATGAAACCTTTACAGTTGGAAACATTTCGGGTCAATGTTGCAGTACAAGAGAATGTCCTTCATTCTTCTGTTCAGCAAATATTACCAAATGGAGGAATATTTACATCACTTCCAGGGACACCAGTTTTTCAACCCATGTTTATTTTTCATTTTGATACCACTTTATAATATGCCAAAAAAGTAAGTAGTAATTTTTCATTACGTAAGAGATTACAAACAACGTAATGAGAAATATGTCAATCAAGAAGACAGGAGAAAAGTTAATTAAATTAAAATCTAATTATTAAATTGGCTTTAAAATCATAATGTGTTTCGTGAACCGCAAGACGATGGAAACTTGATGTTTCTTCCTCACTTACAGGGAGCTGAAAATCTTCGGTCAGCTTCTTATCAATCACCGAATAATAAATTATTCAATACTTATTCGCAATTCAAAGAAATCAAGTATAAATCTTATAACCAACTTTCCTTATCGGAATAAAATGTGTGGAAATTATTCAGAAAAGAACGATCAAGTGATAGCCACTTACGATAATAAATTTGGATTTCGATACACCCTATCCAAAGATCCTTCAAATTTCTTTTATGGACGTGGAATTCAGAGTAAATTGTTTCCATCAAAACTTCCCAGGAATCTGGATAAATGTGAAATAAAAATTGTCACAGGACTGTGGCCACCAAATGTTATTGACGTCAACCGGGAGTTGTACCCAGGAATTGAAGTACGGCCTTACCAAAAAGCTATCTTTTTGCTTTTTATCTCAGATTATCTTTAGTTAGTCTTCCAAGACTTCGTTGCGGCTTAACAAGATTATAGTTAAGTGTTTTTTTATCTTTGTCTCCCTTTTTATTTTTTCCAATTTAACAATGAAGATTGAATTCGTCAGGACTATTTCAAAGCGTATGAACTTTGTTCCTAAATATTTGTACATAAATGCCGATGTTGGCGAACGACTTTCAAATGGAACATGGACAGGATTCATGGGATATCTTCAGGTAAGATTGAGTATTTTATACGATAAAGTTGATAAATATAAAAACATCCTTCCTTTCTTACTCAATTGAAATCCAGAGAAACGAAGTCGATATGGCAATTGGCGCGGTACAAATCGAAGCTGATAGGATGTATGTGTTTGATGTCTCCGATTGGTATCTCTACAACTTTATGAACTGGATCGTTCCACTAATGAAACCGAAAGAAAAATCTGCAATTTTTGAACACTTTCTCATTGTAAGTAAACAGTTTGCTTAAATACGGATATCCAAGGCTGTAGAGATCAAATCCGGGCCTGGGGTGAAAATTAAGCGAGAATCTGGACCCGAGGTGAAAGTTATACTGGTCCAGGGGTGAAAATTATCCAGTCCCTATGTTATTCTTTCTTCATTGAAATTTGTATTCCGGGCCGCCGAGAAAACTTTGGTTCCGGAGAGGACTCCTCCTCTCTGATCAGGCCTGCGAATATCGCTATAAATTCCTCATATATATGGAGGGTATTCCGTAACTCAAGTCAAGCGGACTCTAATGCCAGTAAGGAGTAGTAGTTTTCTAGCAAAGTATTTGCATGCCTTTCTGGAATGTTCCACGGGGTATAAAAGCGCCGGAAGTCCGCACTCGCAATTTAGTCATCTCCCATATAACGCAGGCACTAGGCCGTGGAACTGGTGCCTTCATGCCCCTGCATCCTATCCTTAAATACAATATCCCTACGTCGAAAAGGATTAAGCTGTTTTGTTATAAGCAGCTTACCCGCCCCATTTCGGCTTTATTTTCTGGTCTGATTACTCCCTATCCCAAATGGAATGAGTCAAGGAGCGCTGGATCTTTCGCCACTGCGCCAATATTTTTAAAAACGAAGACCGCTCCAAGTACATTTCCAACTAGATCCTCTACGAGTCCTGCCAAACCCCATGTATCGATGCCTTTCTTGCCCGTCATGCCCTCAACTTCCTTGTCGACTGTCAATCCTCTTGTTTCCAAAGCCATGCAGATCGAGACGGTGAAGATAACCTTCTTCGGACTCATTTGTTTCCCCAGATCCTCCTATCCCTCCATTCACAGAACCGTCTTTTCGATCCCCTAGGTAGAGTAAGAATTTCTTCGACTCTCAATTTTTTAAACCTACCCATCATTAGCACCCCTCCCAGCTTTTAATTCCCATCCCTCTCCCGCATGTCACCGATCCTACCCCAGTCCTTTTTCCCTCCCAGTCCCACCTTGTTTTTATATATGCTCAACGAGTGGAGGTTTTTTCGACCTTTCCTCCAAAATGATATGTAAATACTTTCACACATAACTTTTTCAATAATAAGTTAGGTTAAGCTCTATGATATACCTTAGATTGTTAAGGTAGTCCCTAAGTTAGCTATAACTATAAATTGTTGTTTTTTCGGATTTAGTCACAAGTCAAGTCAAGATCAATTAGACCGCAGTCGGTAGGACGTGTTCTCACAGCGCAAGACTTTTTCAAGTCAGCAACAGTTTAGTGCGAGTGCAAACGATTTCGAGTGCACAGAAGAGAACATTTCTTTTTGAGACAAGAGTATTTTAAAAATGATGGAACAAAAGAAGACATTTTTATAAAGAAGTAAAATTTCTGTGAAAGTTAAAGTAGAATGAGCGCTCTACAGCCTGACGGATTGACGAAAGTGACGTGGAAAAACGTCGCAAGGTGATAGTTAGCCCGACCGCTGAACCTCAGCCGGACGGCCCAGACGACGGTGGCGATAATGCGTCTGAAACGACACTCTTAAGTGACTGCGAGTCCGATTCGCAGTCTGGATCTGACAACACGGTTAAAAGTACGAAGCACGCAAGTCGGTCGGCCTCCGAAATGAGAACAAAAATTTTTTAGAAAACTCGAGGAAGCCCTCGAGAACAACAGACGACAAGATAAAAGAATTAAAGGGCTGACGGCCGTGGTTGTGTCGCTAGAGGCCACGATCATGCGTACTTTCGGAGCATCCAGCCCCACCCCCTTCCTCCGATGCCGACCAACCAAAAACCAGAAGAGATGAACACGACCGCTCACGTAGATGAGACACAACTTGCGCTCCCAACTGGGTCGCAGTCCGAGGCCTTCCCCACACTCAATGAGGCTAAGAAGCTACGCCTCGCCAGCGCGGCCAAGCAACCATCACCAGAGGAATCGAGCCAATCAACCATTACGACCAACAAACAACCACTCGTGGTCATCGAGAGCCCCACGCCCTCCCCAACAACTACCTGATAAAGAAATCAGATAAATCACATCAGATTTTGACCAAAACACCGAAAGTCAATTCTACCGCCAGACAGATCCTAGTAGAGAACCATATTCTTCACTTATACCCTCCCTGCCCAGAAAACTACCAGCCTCATCCTCCGAGGTTTAGACGCGACATTCTGCCTTCAGGAGATCGTCGACGAATTAAAAGCTCAAGGAGTCTCCAGCACCGCGCAAAACCCTTCGCCATGACCTAAGCTAACAACAATAATATTAACCTGGACGAGTGGCTCGTCACTTCCGACGCAGCATTCAACGAGGAACACATGATCGTTCGCTTCGAACAGATCAAGAATAAACAAGTACTGCAATGTAAGAATTTCCAACGGATAGGACACGTGGCAACCAACTGCCATTATACGTACAGATACGTCAAGTGTGACCAGCTTCATGGTCTAGGCGAGTGCGCCTAAGCTGCTGAACAGGCATCTAAGTGCGTTAACTGCGGAGGCAACGACCATCCCGCAAATTACAGCAAATGCCCTCGTTTTGTCCAGGTAGTGCCAAGGAGAAACGCACCAAAACGTGCCCCTCCTACCAACCCTCTCCCCACAATTACCTCCCGTCCCTCTGGTCGCCCAATAACGAATCCCGCCTTCACCCGTCCGTCCGTGTGCTTTGCAGACGCTGCACGAAGCGGAACCTCCCCCCATGCCCCTGTCCGTATAAACCACCCTACTATCATCTCCAATCCTGGCTTCCTTGAGTTTGCCAGAAAATCTCAAGAATTCCTGCTGGTCGGTATTTTGGCATCCATTGATGGACGTTAAGATAATAGAGTTGAACATCAACTCCATCATCGGCCGAGTTCGCAGACACGAGTTCGAGCTATTTCTTGGCGATCACAAACCCCATATAGTTCTCCTATGTGAAACAAGGTTGAACTACAGATAGAAACCTTCCTTTCCTAATTTCAAACTCTTCCGGACTTACAGACCACAGGGCAATTCTCAGGGTTGCAAAGCCTCCTATAGGACGGCCATCCTCATCTCCGAAAAATTTCTAGCCACACAATCACACACAAATCACACCCACTACCCACTACCTACCTTTAAATCGATTGAGGTGGCCCTCATCTCCTTCAAATGACAATCAACCTCGGTGTTCGTCGCCTCCGTCTACTGTCTTAACCAATCCCTCGATACAGACGACTTCATTTGCATCAAGTCCGCCTGCGTCTCTCGACCCCGCCATCCTGGAAAACAATGGTCCTTAATTATCGATGGAGACCTCAACGCCAGACACCCGTCCTGGTTCGATGAACAGTCAAACCAGAACGGAAAACAACTCCACCATTTCCTCACAACTTCGCATCCCATCATCAACCTAGTCAATTTCAGCCGGACACTTCCAACATTCAACAAAAGCTACTACCATTCCTGCCTAGACCACTTCCTGATTAGCAATAACCTAACTGTTATTCCTAACCCAAACACCTTTCCCTTCCTGGAAACAGTCCCAGGCATCAGTGACCATGATGCCACGATTCTAGACATCAAGCTCCCAGACAGAATGGTTCGTTCCACCCCGTCCTCAGTTCCCGACTTCCAGTGCGCTAACTTTTATTTTTTTCAATTTATGCTTTTGTAATATTTTTTCTAAATAGGGTCCTTTCTTAGCCCACAAAACTCGTCTTAATTAGGGGCGTCCCCCAATATGATAGCACCCTTCATACTTTGGTCTGTTGGTACTCATTTGACAAGCTAACACTGAAGGTCAGCAAATGCCACTGGATGTACTGAGGATGTGATCGTCGATGGCAAACTTCGTTTCAATTCCCATTTCGTTGACATCATCAATCCAGCTTCCAATGTGTCAGGTTTTATCCTACGTCCCTATGAATATTGCTATGTAATCTGGTCCCCCTGTCGCAACTGTGACTGTCGCTCTCTTGTAGTTGTACAACTCACTCGGACCTTCTTTTTCAAAAGCTAGCTTCTCAGTATGGACTCTTCGTCACGATCTCCCTCCCCCTAATTGCCCGATGGACTGCATTGTTAACTCCGATATAATTTTCCGCATCGCCACTCGTAGTACACGTAATTCAGACACTTTTGGAGTCTTGACATTTGCTTTCACTTTTGCAGCAATGTAGGCGATGGTATAGAGTATGATCCCAAATGCCAAATTTGGTGAAAATCGCACTATTTCTAACAAAGTTATACTAGGCCAAAACTGTCGCTCTTCTGCAAATTCAAGACTATGAATGTCAATATCACTTGAAAGTGACTATTTTCAGCTAATATATGCATATTTTGCGTGCTACATGCTAATGGGACAAATGCACACTCAAATCTCTTTATAAAAGAAATACACAAAACCTTTCATACCTGAAGCGTCTAGCTTCCGGTTTCCCGACTTGTTCTTCCTAATTCCGTGTTGAATTGTTATGGTTGAAAGATCACAGGGTATTGAGGGGATTCTGCGAACGGCGCTACGTTTAGATATGGGGTAGGAGAGACTTCGATTGTCGATATCTACTATGACTTTATACACAACCTCCGAATATGTAAACTCATTCTGTTATTATTAAGTGTGTGGCTTCTTTGAAGCAAATAGGCTGAATTTGAATAAAATAGATTTTTTTAACAAACGACCCCAATAGACTGTTCACTGTAATTCATGGTAAAAATCAGAAATGTTGATGATAATTTATAAATAAATCAAATATCTTAAGATTATTATTATAACACATTTAACCATCTAAAATACTTGCGTATTTATTCACAGGAATCCAGCTTCCATGCAAAAGCACTTTTTATATCGATATTTTTGTCAACGATAGTTGCAATGCTCATCGCCGCTAAAATCGTTAAAACTTCCGACAGTCGACATTATGGCCATATTGGATATATTACTATGACTTTAGTTCGCATGTTTTTATGTAAGTAGCTATTACTTATATTTCACTTCTTTCCAACACTACCCTAGATGACAAAACCACTCAGCCACTTAACATAGTAGCCTTTTGGGAACAGAAGAAACCCTTCATGATAGATGTGACCGCTCTGGTTTCCCGTTTTGCTGTAGTTCAATGAATTTATTATTACGGAGATACATGTATTTCCTTCCTCAGCTGTGCCGCTCCAACTGCAAAGGCTTATAAAACAAGGGTACAATCTTAAGCTTATAATAGCTAACGCCACTCTAGGGGTACTTTCCGCGAACTCATTCTCAGAAAATATGGTTGTTAGCTGAGGCCCACTATAGATGGCCCCTTTAGTCGCATAGTGCGCCATTCTATTTAGATGGATTCCAGTATTTGCCGGAACCCATATGACTTTTATCTTTCGGATGTTCGAACTCTCAATTTCGCTGACGATCTCTCATATGATGATCCACTGATAAGACATTTATATACTTTCGAGAGGCCATTGTTGACAGACGGGTTTTCTATCACTAGTTTATAAGAGGATGGTGAAGTTCTTTTAAGCCTAATCAGCTCTTTGGCTGCTAGGAGGTTTTACTAAATTTGTGTGGGGGTTCATTAGCAAGGGCATGGGAAACTTGGAAAGGTGCTGATTTGGTAAGCCCCAGGCACCGGTTTATCTGGGTGGCAACTACAGAATCCACCTTATTGTCTAGATATTTGAGTGATCCACCAGTAGAAGTGGCAGCGTAATCGAAAACCTGTCTAACCACTGCTTGAAGCAGTTTAACCACTTTTTGGGTTTGAGGCCCCAGGAGAAGCCCGTAGAGAAGTTGACAATTCCTGCCGCTTTTATTGCTTTTCCGATCATATTGATGGAGTGATTTTTAATTGGCAAAGAAGATGTTATTGTCCTACTCAGAAAAGTAATTTCCTTATTTTGTCTAAGCAGGGTTCGATTGACCAAAATGTAACGTGTGGTGCGATTCTGCCTTTTTTTGAAAATAATTGCGCTAGACTTGTCAAGATAAACCAAAAGCTAAGCGCACCGCTTTCGTTAAGAAAGATGTTGATCCTGTAGTCTGTAGTTTGTCGTCTCGCTGGTTATCTTTATGTGCTACTAGCGACAGAAAGCCATCAGCGTATTGGTAGATATTTACTCATCCATGCATATGGTTCAGACCATTCGTCCAGCATCAGGTGATTAACTTGAAGACACCTCAACACCCACGTGTAGATGGCAGCTGAGATTTCTCATATTATTGGCCAAAGTTCTGAGGTCAACTCTCTAATAGCTCTTGCTGGTGTCCAATGTAACAGCCTGAAGATATCTGAAGTAGAAACTTATTTATGCACGATATTTTCGATCTACCTTTTCTGTAGGCACAGCAGTGTTCAGAGAGAGCACCCTCATGCATATTTCTAATTCTAATTATTTATTTTGTTTCAGGCAATTTTGAAACCTGGTTGGACTGTAAATGATTTGCTTTGTAGGAGAATTGGCTTATGATGACTATTTGAGTAGGTGTCATCTAAGGTTTTCTAGTGCCAGGAGAGCACCTGAGAGTTGGTAAGGGAGATACCTAGGGCTGAGGACCTCAAAATCCCTGTAGTGGTTGTTACTGTAAAGGTTTTATCACTGTTATTTAGTGCTCGAAATTCACAATTGCAAAGTTTGCTTAGTACTATGTTACCTTTTGAATGGTTAACAATACCCCCTAAGGCTGTGGACCTGGCGTTCAGGTCGCCAAGGATCATTATATTGGGACGTTTAGATAGAAACGCAATTAAAGGACGAGGCGTTCAAAATAGACTGATGCATATGGGATGTGGTATCATTTTTGAAGGCAATGGCCGCCCCCTCAAAACAATCTTCCCTCATTTTGTGTATCAGGCAATAGCCTGTTAATAGTTTGGATATCGTGTTGAAATGAATGGAAAATATTTCCTGGAATGCTATATCTATTTCCCTGTGAATAGCATCATTGCAGTTAGAAATGCTTTGAACGTTATGCTGCAACAATCGTACCATCAGGTGTGCTCGGTGGTGTTATTCGATTTCTCCGTTAATTTTTTGACTGGAAGAACTCCTTCTTGTATTACCAAGTCCTTTTCACCTTCATATATTGTGTTGAATATTATCATCATCATGTGGAGGAGTTTCTGGTAATCAAGGACCATGTGGTATGCAGGCCTATTGAACACCGGACCATTCTTGACTGTATTGCTCAGCCTGCGGAAAATTTCTGGAGTTATTTCGGGTTGAGTTGTTTTAACTTAACTCTACATTGCTGTTTCTGTCGTTGACCTATTTTTGGTTGTTGTTCCTTATAGGTGGGAACTTCCTTTCGTACTCAATCTCATTGTCAATTGCATGATAATAATTCCTAACATTTCTTGTGGCTTCCTTAATTGTTATTTTTTTGACTGCTGCAATTTTAATCTTCTTCTTCTTTTTCTTCAGCCTTTGCCAGGTTCAAAAGCGACTTCGGCTCATCGTGATCGGTTTCCCCATTTGGTTCTATCAAATGCCTGATCTGCACAGCGTCCACAGTCCAGGAATTTTGATTTTGTAGTTTGATATAGTTTGGCAATGTGCAAGAGGTACCCGCAGTTCTAGCACTGCCGCTCTTGCTGTTCAAAACAATCTACTTTTCGCGACGGCCTAATGAGTAAAATCAGAACGCAAACTAAAATGGAAAAACAAAAAAAAACGGCTCTCCTGACCCGAGTACCGCGATTAAGGAGGAAGATCTACGACGGATCACAACCCCGATCATTGCCTCGTCTGCCCCAGATCGTGATTGAGGCGCGACCCCCTGAAGTTTCCACTCTTCCTTTAAAAGAGACATCCTCTAGAAGGAGAAATGACCTGAGGATATCAAGGAAGGGTGGGAACCTCAGGGGTGCCCTTCAACCACGATCTGAGGCAGATCTTTCCCCTTGATCGCGGCACTCGGGTCCGGGGCCGTTAAGTCGAGCCGCTTTTTTTTTTCGTTTTTCCATTTTAGCTCCCGTTCTGGTTTTAGCAAACCCGGAAAACAGAGTTAGGCTAGACCCATTAGAGCTAACATTAATATCAAGCCTGAACGCTATGTGAGGGGGACGGCTATCTTCAAAACCGACAAAAGTGTAAAATCCCTGGGCTACAAACCCGTCGTACAGTTTAGCGCAACATGCCGCTTCGGAATTATTAAGCATCTTTCTCTAAACTGCGATGAGGAAAAGATAGCAAGTCGGTCGGAGTCATCTGTTAAATTTCGTTAGGCGTCGCAAATCCCTTCATTTATTGTCTTTGTTGAGACACGTTAATTTTGTAGTAATGACGCGTGAGGGATCAAAGAGCCCAAAGGACCCCCCCCCCCCCCCTATCCACATTCCCAAGCCTGATTAGCACAGAGTCGTGCAAGAACATGTCGAACGAGCACTTTGATGGTGCTTCCATCTTTGCGGGTGGACTTTCACGGTCAATTTCGCCAATCTTTTTTTAAGTTTCTGAGATAACTCTGCCCTCTAGGTCGTTCTCGGCCACTTAGGATGATCGTCTGATCCTCCTTTCCATTCAAGTTCATTACACTCTTTGAGAAATGTAGATCTTTGTTTTCTTTGTCTGTTCTGCTAAATCTCTGAGATTTCAGAAATTTAACAGATGACTCCGACCGACTTGCTATCTTTTCCTCATCGCAGTTTAGAGAAATATGCTTAATAATTCCGAAGCGGCATGTTGCGCTAAACTGTATGACGGGTTTGTAGCCCAGGGATTTTACACTTTTGTCGGTTTTGAAGATTGCCGTCCCCCTCACATAGCGTTCAGGCTTGATATTAATCATAGCTCTAATGGGTCCAGCCTAACTCTGTTTTCCGGGTTTGCTTGAACACGGGCAATTAGGACCGAATAATTCACATATTTTGTATTGGTGTCGTATAAGTTTATTTCGGGGGCTGATTCCGCTCCACTGGCATCAAGAGATTTTGGGGTAATCTTGGCAGGGGCAACACTCGGGGCTGCTGCAAGAAGTATAATAATAGTTGCTGGTTCGAAGAGGGGAATGGTGAGGTATTCTTTCCTTTGGGAAATAAGTAAATGAATTTTCTCGTCAGCTGTACTACGTCAGATGTTTTATCAAATCATTTATTTATTTGTTTAATGTGGACAATACACAGAAAACAAATTCCCTATCACCTTTTTTTCAGAGGGAGGAGCAAGTGAATGGTTTATTTTACGCTTAAAACTAAAGAAGGAAATAGAGTCAAAGGACCCAAGCTGTAGGGTGTTGTAGGACCGGCATAGCCTTGAAATTGTAGAGTGGAAGTAAAGTGGAAGTAAGCATATCCAGCGGCATTTGTTGACATTCAGTGTTAGCTTGTTGACCGAACACCAACGGACTAAATTATCAAGTTTGGACTGTAAGAGACCACAGTCCAACGGAGACGAAATCGAGGCAAACAATTTAAAGTCGTCTACGTAAAGCAAATGCAAGCAGGTGAAGAAGGAAGGAGGCGAGGTCATTGATAAAAAACTGGAAGAGTAGCGGGACAAGTACAAAGCCTTGGGGAACACCAGAGGAAGGAGAGAAGGAACGAGATGAGTAACCATGAAAAGAAACTTAGCAGGAACGGTATGAGAGATAGGAGGAAAGACAGGAGATGGCTAAAGGAGGAAAGTCTAATAATGAAAGTTTAGAGAGGGGAATGTTATGGTCAACGGTATCAAAGGCTTTGGAGAAATCGGTATAAAGAGCATGTACCTCCTGTCGTGAATTAAAGCATTTAGCAACAAAGTTGGTAAAGACCAGGAGGTTTGAAGCCGTAGATCTATGTTTCACGAAACCATGCAGCTCTTTGACAATCAGGTGACCGAAGTGTGCGGTCAACCAATCGTTGACGTATCTTTCGAGTATTTTGGAGCAAGAGAAGAGAAGAGAAATAGAGCGGTAGTTCACAGCAAGAAAAAGCATAAGGAAAGGAATGACCAGAGATTCGGAACAGTGCAGTTATGAGAGGTGTAGAGGGTGGTGGGCTCGAGGGAGAAAACACTGAAGAGAAGTAGGTGCAGAGAAGGTCGCAGGATTGTTGTGGGGAGTTGGCAGTGGGGTCAGCGAAACTGATAAAAGAAGGGGGAGATTGAGTGGGATTACGAGAATTGCGAGCGTGAGACCAAAAGGGTTTTAATTTACCGCCGGTAAGATCGGCTTCGACGCTCAATAAGTACCGTTTAAGCGCTTTTTTCAGCATTGACTTCACAGTAGAGCGTATAGCCTTAAAGTGAGCAAGGTCATTCTTAGAAGCCCAAAACTTCTTCCGCAGTGTATGTTTCAAGCGAATGTTAATAGGAATTTCCGTTGTGAACCAAGTTGAGTACGAGCGGAAGCAGGGAGGAGAAGAAGGAATATAACAGGAGAGGAGATCGGACAGGATATTGGATATCATGGTTACTACAATGTCGTATTACATTTCTACGGCTTAGGATGTTGTAAATGCATATGAAAATGACAACTTTGACGTAGTATAACTGGGTAAGTGATGGTAGGATTTCCTCGAAACTTTCCAGTAGTACGTGTGCAATTATTTAAATGGGATATATTTTGAGGATGATGATGATGCAGGAATATCTGTAGCGCCAGATACATTCAAAAATTTCTTTCTTTTCAGTACGCAACTTTAAAAAAAATCTTTCTATCTGTAAAATCAAAATGAAGTTCTTCAATAAAGATAGTTAAATTGGGCGGCTTGTAATTCCTCTCAAACCTTTTATTTGCTGTTTACCGATTTTGTGTAATGAAAACAACCCGATCTTGAGAACTACTCTGAATACAGATACAAATATACAAAGGCGCCATATAGACAAACAAACAACACAATTTTTACTTATAAGTGAAATTTCCATAAAACTTGGGGAAATTATATTTTAATTCAACATTTTCCAGCCCAACCTCAAGATAGTACACCGCGTACTACACAAGTTCGTCGAATTTTCGGATCATGGCTTGGATTCTGTACTTTCACCATATTCTTCTTCCAAACTTCGATTACTTCGTATTTCACAACACCGGGCCAAGCTACTCAACTTGACACCATACAACAGGCATTTGAACTAAATCTAAGGATTTCATACGATGCCTTGTAAGCAAGCCAATGACAAAAATCTAAAATTGAAATTGATCCAAATTATTCACACCAATTTTAGCTACGACCCCTTCGTCAGAAATGCCAGCCAACGTTTTGTAGTACCCGAAAAGAACGAAAAGTTGCCAGTGATCCCGAGTTTGAATTTGGTAGCTAAAGGCGAAGCGGTTACTTTCATTGATCGACTACGCGCTATCTATATATCGAAACAGTGGTTACGGGAAGATGGATCCATACCGATACGTTTATTATATAAAAATCCTGTGTTTCGGTAATGAAATAGATATTTTCAGTTCATATTTTCCTATTTAAACATAACATAAATTAAAGATATTGCCAGTTTCTTTAGATCATAATAGTTTTGAGAATTTGCAGAATAGTAATAATAGTAGATTTAGATCTAAACTAAATTGTAGGTCGCACAATATTATAAAAGCTTTTTAAATTTACTTTATTTCTTTATTTTATCCATTTGTAAGTTAAATCAGTGAGTGCGGTAATAGTAATAGACGGAGTGGATAAGGAGATGAAATTGATTGGTTTTAATAATAAAAAATATATATTTACTAAAATAGACAAAAAACACATGCATAATAAATTGCTCACCTATAAAAACGAATAACAGTTCCTAATCAAAAACCTAGGTATTGGGTTCAAGTTGTGATGCCCAAAGGATACTTTCTATCGCCATGGATTCACGAAATGGTCGAGAAATCCTGGTAACTTGATCTGAAATTCAGCAAAAACAGTGGAAAATTTATTGATAACTGCTTTTAATCAACAGGGATAATGGCTTTTGGGCCTTCAAGGAGAGCGAATATTTAGATCGAAGAACTATCCAATGTTCTGTTCGACGGCAGGTGGTACTATTCAACGATTTTCGGAATCTGGATAATACGAAAGCTGTGGACCGATATAACGATGCCATTTATGAAGCCTTTCCAAAAGGAGAAGCTAATGAAGAAGTGCATAAAATATGTAAGTCAAAACTTTACGTAAATTTGTGTTAGTTTGGTATATTTTTGATTTTCCAGTTAAACCGACAGCCGCTTCTGAACGTGATTTGTTGGATATGTTTCGAGTTACAACTAATTCAAGGATCACTTTTGATCATCTTCAAGCCGTATTTATGCTATATTTGTTTGGTATGATCTTTAGTATTTTAACATTTGTTGCTGAAATTGCCTTGACTAGAATCAAAAAGCGTACACGAGTATATAAGAGTGGAAATGTACTATCAGTAAGTAAATAAGAGCATAAATTAATGGCAGCTTATATCTATCCACACTTGAATAAAGGATGCACTGAAATTGGATGAAAATCACAATTAAATATCAACTTTCAAAATGGAACAAATTTTGTTTGAATTGTTGACAAATTATTATTAATTTTCAATAAGTACCCTTTTTGTCCTCTGGAACCAAACGCTGGAACCCCACTAATTCAAGCTACCATAGACCGGAGTCAGGATAAAACCCATCTCGGGCCCGAAGTCGGTTTTTATGTACTCACATATGACCCCACCTATCCCACGTCCATTGCATCTAAGTTGCCACTGAGTTGTAACACTTTCATCTAATAACCCTTTGAGCGCAAAGGGTCCTAATCCCTCCACCTGATCATCGCTAATTATCTCCATTTGCAGCAAGGCATCGCTCTCCTGATTCCGTAGACAGGGGCTAGCCGGACTACCCCGGGATCAAGAGGCTGACATGGTGCGCCATACCGGAAGACACGCTAACAACGCCCCTCGTAGACAAACGTAGGGCACTTTCCTGCCCTGCACAGTCATCGCAAATTCACACAACAGATAGTAGCCATACGTAAAACATGCAAGACAGAATCCGAAGTATATAAATTTACCAGCTTTCCTACCACACCCCATTCACACTGTATCATACGCCTCAACAAACACATCAATTTGGATAAAAGCATGTGCTCCATAATTGTGATTCGCGAGTATGTCACTTCGGTTGTCCGTCGGTTTTCCCCGCAAGAATGAGGAAATCATCCCCTTCCATTTCTTCTTCCTTAAATCTAAGTTCAGCAACTCAGCATTTCTCAAGGTGCTTTGCTATATCGTCGGCATAACTCAGCATCTGTAAGCTCCTTCGCAATCAGAAGATTAAGAACATCATTGTACATGATGTGCAACAACTATTACCCCGTAAGGAGCCCTATGGAACACCTTCAGAGTCTGCGTACTTCTTGAGCTCATCGTCGGGGTTACATCAAGGTCTTGTTTCTTCTAAAAAGCTATCGAAAATAGTAACGAGATAGTCGAAAGGAACTTCTAAATTAAATTTCAATGCGGCGAATTGAATGAATTTCTTACGTCCAGAGTGACCACACATGAAGATGAGAGCAATGGATTCTAGCTCTCTAATTAATAAGGGGAGACTTCAAATCCACCCACAAGAAATCAGGTCGTGACGGAGGCACGAATTTTGGAATCCTCATTAGATTCATTGAAAAATCTGAGGAAGTTTCTTCACTTCAGCGGAAAACCTACACAGCAGAAGAAAACTTCAGCCACAAAAAAGAGGTGACTACAGGCTTCTCTGCCAGAACTTTCTCTTCTGCCTCTGACCGGAAAAGGAAAAAAGGGAAGCTGGTGATGGGGACGCAACTGGTCTAATTCCGGTATGTGGAAACCGATCCATGCAGCCCCAACACAATGAACCAGGGAGAGCTTCCAGCCGACGACAACTGAAACAACGTTTTGACAATATCTGCGGTATAGGATCAGTCAAGGGAACTAGAATCTTCTTCGATGAGAGATCCGCGAGACCTGCGTCCTGATGTTCAAATCTTTAGCAACTGTGCTGAGACAGCTCTATTCCCAGCACCTAGTTTGGAACAACTTACAATACCAAGTTAATGGCAAGAGAAAAAACACCATAGTTGCCTATTCTTACTATGATTCTTTGTTCTTCCGCCGACGTTACAACTAAAGAAACTCGTAGTATATGCAAAATCAAGTGACCTTAAAATCATACTAGGTTACGATGGAAATGCTCAGCATATTTGTTGAGGCAGTAGCAAATGCAAGCCTAGAAAAGAGAAGCAATTTGATTTTATCACTTCAGCTGGTCTCATGGCTAATAACGAAGGGTGCACCCCTGCGATCGTGGGCCTAAGGAGAAGTGAAGTAATTGACCTAACAATTTGCACTACAACGTTGTTACAGTTGATTTGAAATTGGCGAGTGCTACATAAAATCTCACTCTCAGATCATCGTTGCATAGAATTTAGTCTGACTATTACAGTCTGTAATACAAAGGCAACTCTAGAGAAATAGATTGGACAATCAGCTCCTTGTCGACAAAGTGAAGCTCCCTAGGCGACAAAAGAGAGGTAGGTAGAAGAGAGGTAAAAGATCAATTGGAAAATCTGAATTGCACAGTTTAAAGTACTTTGAAGAGGCTTGTCCTATTTCCCGAAGCCAACGCGGTAAGAGGGTTCCTTGGTGGGACTGAGAACTGCAAAAATCAGAAAATCAACCAGACAACTTCTAAATCATGCTTGTAAAATCAATAAGCATGAAGATTGATTAGACTTCCGGAACTCACAGCGTAAATATAAGAGGCTCGTAAAACATTCGAAACGAGACTCCTTTAGAACATATTGTCATATGGATGTCATCTATCGAGCGATGCCTAAGGATTGTATAGAGCACTCAGCGCAATATCTAAGAAATATTTTTCCAGGATGTCTTGCTCTGGGCTACCAGAACCTCTTGGCAGAAGATTAAGGTGGTTTTCATACCTAAGCAAGGAAACATAATTATTCAAATCCAAAAAAATTCAGACAAACCAGCTTAGTATCATTTTCTCTGAAATTTTTCGAGAGACTAGTTGAGCTTCTCATTCGCGAGATGGCGTTAAGGTCGCAGTCACTTAATGAAAACCAACACGTTTATCAGCGTGGAAAGGCCTGTGATTCTGCTCTGTACTCTTTGGTTTCAAAGAAACTCTGAAGGGCGAGTATGCGATGGAGGTGTTTCTGGACATTAAAGGAGTGTTTGATTGGGCGCTTTTTGAAAAGCTCTATGATGCCACCAGAGAATGACGATAATACTATAACTAAGTGGATCTATGCCATGGTGACGCAAAGACTGCTGTGTGCTAACGTGAAGGTTGATTGCTACCCAACAAGGGAAGTGAGAAAAGACATCAGACATCAGATTTTTTTACTGATGTATTCGAACTGCGACGGGTAGCATCACATTCACTAACAGAAATCCTGTGATGCATAAACGAATCTGGGGTATTCCTTCAAACGAGGGATTCGATTACAACGGGCCACTGAAGTCTGAGTGCTCAGAAGCTTTGCTTCCCCCTCACCTCATACCCCTATACACAATCACTGGCGCTTCCTGTCCGCGAAATTCATCTTCGACCAAGCCAGTAACTAATTTGATAGCATCAGTGATTGTTCTAGCTTTACCAAACCCATCAGAAAGGCGTCCTTTGTTCTTAGTAACTTGGAGCAGCCTATTGCAGATCATTCGCTCCATTTCCCCCATTGCATGCAAACTACATGGGGGTCTATAGAAGGTTTACCAGCCTAACGTAACAGCTCGAGCTGGGTGGAGGTAGACTGTACATCTCGGGTTGTTCTTCCCGTAATGTCAATATCGCCAGTGTGGCCAGCAGTTGGGTGGACTTGGAGAAAATGGTGCCTCTTAATCCTCTCGAGACCATTTAGCACCAACAACCCGAGATGTACAGTCTCCATCCAGATCGAGTAGGCGGCGAGTGGCGTGACATCTCGGGCTGCACATTAATAAAGGCAACATGAAGTACATGGTGGCAACGTCAGCACCAGCAACGTCAAACGAAAACAAGAAAGATAGGAAACTACAACTTTCAGACCGCTGAAAATTTCTCCCCTTTAGGGTCGAAAATCACAGCCGATAACAGTTATGACGATGAAATCCACGCATGGTTGCTGGCAGCCATCAGAGGCAATTTCATCTTACAAAAACTGTTTCGCTTGAAACGTCTCACCATAGGGTCAAATCCTACTGTACAAGACTATGGGTGCTCAGAGGTGGTGAGGAAGACGGGGCGACAACCCTGTCGGCCAAACCAAAACAAAGTGGCCGAGGAGGACCTCCATAGTGGTGGCAACGGGAGACGCTGTACTCACTATGGTTTGCCGGCCGTGATGCAGTAGGCGAATGCTCCAAAGGGGACTCATCTGAAGTGGCAAATTGGTCACGAAACCTTACCAGGAGTATACTGATACCATGGGAACCGGGAAAGCCCCTGGACTCTCATACTTTGGGTGAACTCCCGTTGTATGTGAGTACAATTCGGTTATTTGCGGTTGGCCCCCCTAGTGGGAGTTTCATGGTAGTTGTGGTTGTGCTCAAGCGAGAAGAGACCTTCGGGCCTCGGCGTGGTGTTGCGTTTCAACACGGGTGCTGTACTCCATAGTTCGGTAGAGATTTAGGTAATTCTTGCATCCACCAGTACGAATGCTAAGCCACGCACTTGGTATACACTGGTACCGTTGTTGCTTATCTCAGCGGGGCTCTGATTGTGGTCACAAAATCAATCCGTGTCTGAAGAGGACCGTAGGATTAAGTCTCCACGACAGGTACCTACGTTAAACACCATGGGCTTAACTGTACAAGGCTATGATCTTGCCAGCCCATTTGTACTGGAGAGAGAAGAGAAGAACTGGGTTCTTAGCAACAAAACTCCGAATTCGTGACCGCGCTCGAGAGAAGAATCCTCCGAAGAATTTTTGGCCCCCTATATGAAGATGGACGATTCCGTAGTCTACATAACGACGAAATCTATGAGGGATACCACGATCGTCTGGTTGCGGATAAAATCCGGATCAATAGGTTACGGTGGGTAGGTCACTTAATCCATATGGATGAGGATGATCCCACCCGGTAAGTCTATCACGGCAATATCTATGGTAGAAAAATAATACGAGGCAGACCCTGCCTGACATGGAACGATGGCGTAGGCCAGGACTCAGACAGCTTTTAGGGATATCGAATTGGTGGACCTCGACGCAAAACTGGGATGTCTGGAGTTCCTTATTGAGGATACCGGATACCGGTTGTTGTGCCGTTAATGATGATGATGAAATGAAGCCATGTAGGGTATCAAATAAATGGTTTCAGTAAGCATTTTCCAATGTAAAATATATAAAAGTAGAGCTCATTCTGAACATCTGCTCGACTGTATCCTCAATACTGCCAATATTAGTTGTGGGCAAGAATTTTTATAATTCTGCACTTTGTGATGCATAAACATTTCAATTTCTCCGAGCGTGATTGGTGGGGCACCTGCTTCTACCATATGCGAAAAAAAAATGTGATTATGATATGTATGTATGTTACAGTAGTTTCCAAAGCAGAGCATGGTATATCGACCCCTTTTGTTCTGCCCCATCTCACCCCATTATAATAACGTTTGACCCACTTATCAAAAGTGTAAAATGTATGCAAGAATGGAAAATTGTTCAGGTTATCTGAACCAACCTGCACCGGAATCTTACTATGAAGGGATTGTTTACTCTCCTCTCACGGAAGTAATATCTCAATAGACTGTTTAACCTTTTCTACTTCAACTTGACTTTTAGTCCACATTCTCCTGAGGAAATCGTTATTTTAGTGGAGTAATCAATACTTTGAAGGTGATGTCGTCGATTGATTGATTGTATCTAAATTGGTCTTCCCACCTTATGGTCTGACTTTGCAAAGAAATTAACGGAAGAAAATGTTGTTAAACTTCCAAATGAAGGGGTTAAAATTTCACTACTTCAGATCATTACTGATGCGACTTTAAGGCCTTAAGCTTGGATCTTCGGCTGAATTTGACAATAATACAAGCCGAGGAGCTCAGGTGCTTGCGTCACTCGAGTGACAATGACCCAGAAAATTTTTAGTTCAGGGGCGGGTCTAGGTCATACTGCAGATCTAGTCTAATGATTTTCGATACACTCAACACATAAACATCCCCATCTTCTACCTAAATAAGTTACAACTAATAATTAATGCCTAAAAGTGACTAAAAGCATTTTGTTTCCAAACAAATAATTATGTAATAAATCACAGCGAAATCAATTAAATGCGCCACAATTATAACTCCGGAAATCCTAATATACGTGGCATCTCCCATTTACCTGGAAGAAGCAGGTTTGCGATGGCCAGGGAAAGTCGCACCAGAGGTCGCATTTTATTATTTCTTATTTTACTAAGTGACTCCTTTGGTAATGTCGAATTATTCTCCAATAACCGAAATATTATTAACTCTGAAGAGTGCGATTTGATTTTGAATTGCGTGAAAGGAATAGTTGAGCTTGAGAGTTTGAAAAATGTGTTGATTGTTGGAAGACCCGAACACTTCGTTCAACTTGACGTAACGGTGATTGGCAAGTTAACAACAATTAAAGTTTATAAAAGGATTAAAGGGTGAATGAAGATGTGTTGAGTGTTCCTTCGACCACTAATAGCATCACTTTCATAGGTGGAAAGGCTTTCGGGCCATTGTGCAATATAAGCAAATGTCCTACATTCTCCTATTCAACGGATATTATGAAATGGAGGAATATCTAATTCACTTTCAGATTTTTGAATTATTTAACTCACGATTGCGATTCGTTATCCTGCCTCTCTACCACATTCCGCAAACGTAAGTACAAATTTGATATTCCCTAGATATCTACATATTCTTCTTGTACTCTATATATTTCCTAAAATATCCATAGTCAATAAGAACAAACATATTTCTTCCCTATTTTCAGGGAATTAAAAATCATTGGCCATCTTCTGATTAAGTACCGAATACTTAATTATTTCATATTGAGCCTCAATTCGAATAAATCAAGCATAAACCTCATAACGAATTTCCCATATCTGAATAAAATGTGTGGAAACTATTCGGCGAGGAATGATAAAATAATAGCGACTTTCAATGAAAAATCTGGATTTCGATATATTCCATTAAGGAATGTCTCAAATTACTTTAAAAGAGGGAGACTGCAAAGCAAATTGTTTCCTTCGAAAATTCCTAGGAATCTGGACAAGTGCGAATTAAAAATTGTCACGGGACTGTGGCCACCAAATATTATTGACATTCACCGGAAGCGGTACCCAGGGATCGAGGTATGATTTTGGAATTTTCTCTTAATTTTAGTTTCGAAAAATAAGTTTGCAAAATTATCGTGCGCATCTTCTAATTATTTTATCAATTCAATCAAAAAGATTGAATTCGTCAGGACCATGGCGAAATATATGAACTTTGTTCCTAAATATGTATACGTAAATGCCATTGTTGGCGATCGACTGCCGAATAGAACTTGGACAGGGTTCATGGGATACCTTCAGGTCGTTCTTTCTTAATTTTATCTATATTATTATAGAGTTAAATTCTAATTTGAAATATAGAGAAATGAAGTCGATATGGCAATTGGAGCAGTTCATATTGAAGCGAACAGAATGTTTGTGTTTGATGTTTCCAGCTGGTACCTCTACAACTTTATGATGTGGATCGTCCCTCGGATGAATCCAAGACAAAAATCAGCCGTTTTCACACATTTCCTGGTTGTAAGTACTTTGCATTAATTTTTTTTAATTTTTATTCAGATACTGGGCTGCCAGGCTAAGGATAATTAGTATTTTTTAAGGTTTTGTGTAAAACGAAACGGTTCCCGGTCTGTCTGTCTGTCACACGCACTTTTTTCTAATACGCCTATATCGATCCGAACGAAACTTGCTGGACAGATAGGAACTATGGATTCCCACGCATACAGTGAGTGGCATAAATTTAGGCGGATTTCAAAGGGCGGCTCCCCATTCATGCAAAGGGTGGATTTAAAAAAAATTCACCGAATATAGTCGTGTAGGGTATCAAATGAAAGGTCTCGATTAGTACTTTCCAAAACTGATATTAGTTTCGACGTGAATTTCCGGAAACTACCCAACCCAAAAATCCGAGTGGGAAGCGCATGAGGTTGACTATTATCAATCAATGATTTATTTAAATCGCTTTCTAAAAAACAGAGGACAATAGAATTTTTAGCTCTGTGGCACGGAGCTGTCATGCACTCGCCGCTCCTCACATCTTCTTTTTCTTCAGTCTTTGTCCCATTCACCAGCGGGGTCGGTTCGTCGTGATCGGTTTCGCCATTTTAGCCTTTTAAATCCTCATCCAGCGTGTCAAGCCACCGTTGTTTCGGCCGGCTTTTTGGCTGCTTACCATTGACTTCGATGTTCAAACCAATCTTGGCAAGTGAATTCTCGTTCGCACGAATTGCGTGACCATACCATCCAAAACGCCTCACTCGCAGTTTTTCCACGATCAGTGTAACCTCATATCCATCGCGGAAATCCTCATTTCCAAAGTGATGAAAACATGTCACGCCACTAGTCCAATGCAGCATCTTCGTCTCCATTACCGCAAGATGCCGTTCATTGTCTTTTATAGTTGGCCGACACTCAGAACTATGGAGAGCGGTACACGGACGACATGGCGGTAAATTTTAGATTTGAGGCGTTCGTTGATACATCGATCACAAAGAACCCTAGTTGTGTAACGACACTTCATTCAGGTTGCGTTAATGCGTGAAGCAATTTCATAACGCAGTTCTCCATTTGCTGATAGCGTTGACCCGAGGTATTTAAATCGCTCAGTCCTGGGCAGGTCACTGCCGCTAGCAGTGATTGTGTCTGTTTCATTGGTCGTCAAAAATTTAGTTTTGTTTAGATTCAGTCTGAGATCGTGTTCATGAGGCGATCATTCCATTTTTGGACATGTTGCTCGAGATCATTTTTGTTATTAGATGCTAGGAAAACATCATCTGCATAAAGCAGTGTATAGGGCGCTGGACGTTGGATGTTCCGTGTGACGGTGTCCGCAACAAGTACAGAGAAGAGTAGTGAGAGGGCGCTTCCTTGATGAACTCCAACAGAGACACGAAGCGATTTTGATACATCCGCCATACTTCAAACTTTACTTTTCGGATCGAGGTAGAGCAATTGAACCCAGTGCAAGAGTTCTTTTGGCACTAAGTGTTGTCGTAGAACATACGAAATGAGTTCGTGTGGCACACGGTCAAACGCTTTCTCTAGATCCAGAAATGCAATATAAAGAGGGCGATGCTTCTCACGGTGTTTCTCCATGAGTAACCGCGCAGCGTGTAATGCGTCAGTAGTTCCGCAGTTTTTGACAAATCCGGTTTGATTCACGATTATTTCAACGATTTCGAAAATACGGTAGTCAAGAATGCATTCAAAAATCTTAATGGTATGCGAAAGTAACCAGATCGGACGGTAATTTGAACATTCTGCTTCAAACTTTACTTTTCGGATCGAGGTAGAGCAATTGAACCCAGTGCAAGAGTTCTTTTGGCACTAAGTGTTGTCGTAGAACATACGAAATGAGTTCGTGTGGCACACGGTCAAACGCTTTCTCTAGATCCAGAAATGCAATATAAAGAGGGCGATGCTTCTCACGGTGTTTCTCCATGAGTAACCGCGCAGCGTGTAATGCGTCAGTAGTTCCGCAGTTTTTGACAAATCCGGTTTGATTCACGATTATTTCAACGATTTCGAAAATACGGTAGTCAAGAATGCATTCAAAAATCTTAATGGTATGCGAAAGTAACCAGATCGGACGGTAATTTGAACATTCTGCTAGACTACCTTTCTTTTTCCATATTGTAACTTTGGTACTTTCTTGCCAGTCAGATGGTTTTCTTCCTTCCTGAATAACCCGATTAAAGAATTCACTGAGCCACAGTATTGGGTCCCAGCCGTTCGCTTTCCAGAGCTCAGATGTGATGTCGTCAGGTCCTGTGCCTTTCCCTGATTTCCAATGTTGTTAGTGATGTGCTGAGTACCCGTAATTGCATTCATCGAAGTAGACAAGCCGTCTTCCAGTTTTGTCTGGTCGCAGATAGGTTGTACTGATCTTCGTTTAGTGTCGTGGACGATGGCGACCTTTTAACTGGCAGTGAAATGGTGTACATATAAAATACACTTGGCATTATAGCCCGAAGTAATTACCGATAGACCTCATGCAAATGGAAGGAAATGGAGTTCGGCTTGTGGAGGAAAAAATTCACTAATGGAACACCATCTCTTGAAATCCCACCGACGGCCACACCCCTCGTCACAGCTGCTTCGGCCTTCGACCCACTGTTCATCACCTCATTTAGCAATCATAATGATAACATGGTGAAGACTCGTGGAACAAATACTTCATCTTCGACTGAAAACCATAACTAGGGACCCAAAATTACTTGGAACTAGATATGTTTGGCAACCCGTCTAAGAATCTATTGAGTCCAAATACCGCCTGAACTGCTAAATAACATAATTTTGTGCGCTATGATGACCAAAACCCATCTACTTTCAGCTCAGTTCAATTACCATATCCTTCCGAATCTAAAACAACCGCCCCTACTGCCACCTGTTATTAAAACAGAGTTCTCGTCGAACTAGGCCCACAGACGACTAACAAGAGTCCGTTCTGTGAAGCGGTCTTGGAGTTATTTGGGGAGAAAGCTCTTGTTTTCAGCCTAGAGCCTATGTGCTCTCTAGAAATCCGGGATCTTGACTGCCTCACAGAAAAGGTCGAAATAGAAGAAGCGATAGAGCGTGCAGGGGTAGGTATCACCTCTGTAAATGTTCGAGGCCAAAAGCTCGCCGTGGTGGAAGTCCTCGAGCAAAAAGCGAGGAAACTCCTTAGCAGCGGGAGAATCAAAATAGGATGGGTAGTATGCAGGTGTCTGCAAGTGCCATTAGTGTCTGGACTATGGACACACGTCAGCAGTTTGCAAGGAACAGCATGCCGAAGATGCGGCCAAGTAGGTCATCCAGCGAAGACCTACAACGAAAGCGAGAGTTCTGTTCTCTCCAGAGGATCGTGGCGCGTCTGCTGAGAGCGTCGTACACACTGCGGGCTCGGGGCGGTATCTGATCTTCGAGGCAGAATTGGAGAGGGCTAGGATGCGAACAGCATGATCCGCATTTTACAAATTACCATGTATCGGGATGCAACCGCTCACCATTGCTAGCACAGTTCGCTGCGGAAGTAAATGCTGATTTAGTGCTGATTAGTGGGCAATACGGAAACAAGGACCCGTCCCCATGGCATCTTGATTTATCGGGCACCACTACCATCTGGGTTCAGGACGACGTTCGACTTCGTGTTCTTGCCGAAGGCCGGCGAATGAGTTTGTCTGGATCCGGTATTTAGGGATAACGTTTTTTAGTGTTTACCTAACGCCGAACGAGACGATGCTGGACTGATGCTCTGGAGGACGCAGTTTCGATCACGAGGTACGAATCCTGGTAGGCGGTAGCTTTAAGTGCGGCATACCTCAGTCAGACTCCAAAAGGAAACGGATTCTGGAAATAGCGGCGAGAGCCGGGCTCGTAGTTTTAAATACCGGATTCACGCCAACGTTTCAGCGCCCAGACTGTGAAGGAAACATTCCTGAAATCACTTTTGCGTCGGAATGTCTGGCATCATCAGTGGTCGGGTGGCGAGTCCTAGAAGACTTCTCGGCAAGTGATCACCAGCACATCGCGTTCGAAGTGATTGACGTCTTCTATGTACTGGTGAGTGACAGAAATTGCGACCTACGGAGGGAGGAGGCATGTGCAATAAAGGCACAGTATAGATCTGCAAAAAGGAGACTCCGCATCGCTATAAATAAAAGCAAAGCTCGCGGCTGTCAGAACCTTGTTAACGAGGTGAATGAGGACCCGATGGGACTTGGCTATAAGCATGCTACCAGAAAATTGAGGCCCTGCGGAGGCCCTGCGGAGGCCCTGCATACTAAGTACCGACCAGATGACCGCATTGTGCGGGTATCGTTCCCCAGACACCCTGTACGGGTTGATCTAGATAGCGCGGAAAGCTTCGAGGATTGCCCCCTTTTCACAATGTGAGAACTCGAAGAAGCGGTTCTCACTATGGAAATCAAGAAGGTGCCAGGCCCTGATGGCATCCCGGTGGGAGTTTACAAACTGATGTTCCGCCAACGGGCAGAATTGCTGCTTGAAGCTTTCAACGCTCCTCCCCTTCAAGGTAACTTCGGAAAATTTAGTTGTACCAGAGGTCATGCCGCGGATAGTGCCTTTGTAGCTAGGGCAATACTACCGATATAAGGGAAAATGAGTTGCATCTTGGCAGTTAGCACTCGGAATTACGTTTCGCCAGAGTTTGGTTGACCAATTCCCCATTGAAGAGATCTCTTGTTCTAGCGCCTGCAACAATGTTTTCTAGGTAGCGAGCTGTTCTCGAAAAACACATAAAGGCGTATGATTTAAAACATCTCGAAATCTGATGTATCGGAATAACACGATTGGGCGCATCCTATTTCCACAATGCTCGCCGAGAGCAACAAGTCGACTCTTCCCTTTCGTATCATCTGCGCTTGCAATCTGTAAATCAGGTTACTTGGCTTATGACTTTTCAAAGCTCCCGCTCCTTGCAGAGGTCGCAACATTGCTCCGATATGGAATGCCATCTGCCGGATTCCATGTCCATCCGATCTTTATTTTCCCGCTAGTTATGGTCCGTTTTCACCCTCTGAAGTTGGCAAATATGGTGCCTCATCTGATCTCTGATAGCCCCATTTGAGCACTTCCTCTAGTTCTATACGCGAGAATATGCAAATAACATAATAAAATAATGATAAAATTATCTTAATGAATGGTTAAATATTTTTAAAATTCCTAAATAACTCAACTTTTTTAAAAATTTCTGCATTTATTTGCAGGAGTCCAGCCTTCTAGGAAAAGTGTTTTTCATATCAGTGTTTCTTGCGACAGCAATTGCAATGTTATTGGCTGCAAAAGTAATTAAAACCTCTGACAGTCGACATTATGGGCAAATTGGATATATCTCTACAACTTTAGTTCGACTCTTTCTTGGTAAGTATTTATTTTCTATCTTCCACGAGGATTGTCAGATTATTCACACAAAGGAGTATATCCAGAAAAAATGCAAACTATAGTCATAGGCTCTATTCCACTGCCGACGTTATACAATGAGAATTCCTGAATCTCCAACTTCAAGCAATAACGGACCATTGAAGTATTACGACGCCTTTATAATAGCCCAGCTTCGATGAAGTTTGATCTTGAAACTAGGCACCAGCTTAAAACAGCCCCCTCTCTCCAGTCAAGTCCTAGTTAGACCACAATTGGCATATTACCTTACGGGAGGAGTTCGCTTTTAGGCCCTCATGCAATCTCACCTCGTCAAGCAACTTGTTTTGCATCTTTACAAATGCGCAGTCAACTACAAGCTAGTTCCCATCTCTCAGTGACCACGTTCATCATTAAGATCTCCTTCAGGTCTCTATTACCGCTACCAAATCTCTATATGGTTACTATTTACTACTTGGTAGGATATAACGTGCCAAATCCATTTGGCTAAGGTCAAGGACAAGGTAGCATGAAGAACACCACCGATAAAAGGAAGAACTCCGCTTTGGATTCAAAAATTTTCCGAAATTTAACGCGGTGCATCATATAGCATTTTGTGCATCATATGTCGCTCTAGTAATAGGAATACTCTCCCTGCGTACAGCACGCCCGATACGCTTCCTGTTCATGCTGTCAAAAGCTTTCCCGAAATCGATGAAAAGCAGACGAAACGAGGCGCACTGTTCCAAAATGATCTGTAGGGTGCTGATGAGCTCAATGTAGGAGGATCTGAAGCGGAAACCAGCCTACTCTCTGTCGATGTAGCGTTCGAGATGTTTTTTGATGAGTTCCAGGATTATTTTCGCCAATATCTTTGCGATGGCAAGGAGCACATAAATGTCCTACCTATTGTCACACTCAGAACGGGTACCCTTCTTTGGAATCTTCACGACGTTTTCCGACTCTCTGAGAATAGTCTCGGGTTCCCAGAAACCTCGCGCGAGTGGAATTATCAGATGTGCTGTAAGCGGAAGTGCAGCAAAAAATAACCCCGAGGGGATACCATCAATCCTAGCAGATTTACTCCGTTTAAGTGCATTGATGACCGAAATGATTCCTATACTGCTTGGAAGAACAGTCCGTATCAGCACATTACGGTGACTAGTCATTTTACCCACAAGAAAAGAACCTCGCCGGATGTAGTACGATTAAGAAACGTGGTAAAGTATTTTTCATGCCTCTCTAGCTGCTCGTCGGACCATGGACCAGAACCATCGAAAAATTAGAGTGACCACATGCAATCTCTTTCGTAATGTAGTACATAGTTTTGAAATCATTGTGTTCTGCGGCATTTTCCGCTTCCCTGGCTAGTTCAATTACAAATTCTCTTTTGTCACGACGCCCACTACGCTAACTTGTCGGAATGTCGTCTTTGAAATGGTCAATGAAACCTCCAACCCGTTCCTTCATCGATCCGCTTCAGCGATCCTGCAGTTTTCCAGATCCACTTGGGGACGCGGTCAACGACCTGCAAACCAAGAAAAGAGAATTTTTGATGGAGACCCAACGTTCATCGATATTGTCAGACTGGCTCTCCCACTGTCGAGCGATAGCTGTATCATACAGGTGGTCGATGTTGAACTTGGGTTCGGGGCTATCCCATCCTGCAGGAAGTGATGGATGAAATACCTTAGCAAAGGTAAACGATCATCATTTGGGGATCCCTTTATAGGCCGATTTGGGCGCCTCCCTTGTTAGGCACAACCAGGGGACAACTGCTAAATCTACTGTTGGTCGTAACGCTATCAATCTAATTGCTCTCACAGTGCACCGCAGGCTCTGTGCTCAAACAATATGCCACCAAGGGCGAAGCAGTATAAGCTGCAGAAATGCACAAATTTCCCACCATTATCGTTACGGTAGCCAAGACCGTCTTTCCCCATGTCCGAGCAAGGTGTTGTAGCATTCAGGTCACCCATTGCCATCTCAGATGTGTGTGAAGAGGGCCTAGGTTAGACCCTCCGCCTTGTAAGGAAATCATGATCATATCCGCTCATATCCTCCTCCTGTCTGCCCATTTCCTAGGTGCCATTTCTCAAAAAATCTTCGAATCCTTTTTATGTGCTTCACTCCTCTTTATTTATTTATTTGGAATTCTAATTTTGCATTTAATTCATCGCACGCCGTATTCTCGTGCCAACAATCCGAATAACTATTAGCAACCACGTCAAATAGCTCTGAGTAGCATGCCACTCTATCTGCAACTCAGCCGCTTTGTTAGGTAAAAATTTTAAATTGGTTTTGCTTTCTCGACCATAGGGTCCATTCTGGTATGAAACAACATTTGTTACACTTGCCTTACGCCAACGTAATACGTTTCTTAATAAACTTGCGGACTTCCGCTTGTATCATTTGATGCCAAGATTCCCACTACTAAGGTTCTGCGATCATTGGGCATGGACCGCTGGTAGACCGTTTACCCACTATCAAAAGCCGACCGGACTGAGTTCGCGAAGCTCTGCACTGTAATTTATTCGTTGACATCTCCATGTTTGACGTTTCTTCTGAGTATGCTTCTCTCATCAAATTTTTATCCACGACTTCTGTAACTGCCACGCCAAATCTCCAAGCACTGGTCAGGCTTTTCCTTTTTTCCAAGCAGTTGTCCCTTATTAAGTGGTTACTGATGCCCACCGGTACAAGAGAGGCATCGACGCATTACACCCTTAGATGATTAGTCAAATGGTCGAGCTGACCAGTGAATTGGTAGTGGTGTTTACTGCAATTTTTAATAGTGTTTCCTGTTGGCTCCTTGTTGGAGTATAGGGCATCCACGCAGTCAGATTGTGCTTCAGTTTCACTATCATTACACTTAGCGTTGTGCAAGTGATAAGCTCACAGCAGCGAGAAGTTGGCTCTACTTTTGGTACGAAGAATTCACAGTCCAGCCTTGAAGGATTAAGGGTAGAATTCACTACCACTACCGAGCAACGAGCGATCACGACAGCTCTTGTGCCAGACGCGTGCAAATACATACAAGATTACGACCGTCTGCACGGGACACTGGCCTATAGGGAACCATGCCTCCAAATGCAGCGTACCCTACAATTCGTATTGCTAAAGCTGCGAAGAAGAGGGGGAAATCCTTAGGCACTTCATTTGAAATTGCCCAGCTCTAACTAGAGCCAGGCTACGAATGTTAGATAAACCATTCTTTAAGGACCTCACAGAAATCTCTAGCTGCAGTCTGAGGGAGCTGCCTTCCTTCGTGAATGCTACGAACTGGCTCTGAGAATCTGAGCCGAGTAGACTCTGCCTTTTTACTCTCATAACACCAGTCATTGTCTTAGAAGTTTGTGGCATTAAAACGGCACACTACAGTGCTAATTGAGCTCCTCGGAACGGTCACTGATACCTACGTACCTGAACGCTTCCACGTTTCATGTGTATCTGTTTTGTTAAATTACGCTGTATCTGGAGTTAGTCATACATGGGGTATTGGATTTTAACCGTTAAACTCTTTGATTTTTACAAACGTAACGCCGTTTCCGGCCCCAATTTATACGAAAACAGCTCACTGTTGTTGAACAATGGCGTTATTAGTTTCCTCCGACTAATATCCTATTCAGAAATTATTCTGTGCAATAAGCTGCCAAGCTTTTCTTTTTTGTTTTTTTTTTTTCTTGTTTTTGGCAATTCACTGAGCACGTTCGTTACTATTCATTCTGCCAAGCCGCTTTGGGGCTTGTACTCGCCCCGAAATCTTCCAGGGTGGTAGGCAGAGACGCGCTGGACAGTCAGGGCGACAAGTTTTACGTCACCATTTTCTCAGCTCTAAGCCATACCAACATAACATAGAGGGAAATGAGTAAGACCAGACTGTCCTGGTAGCCTCAGCTCTTGACAGTTCTTCAGTATGTCACAATGGTGATTGTAAAGCAAACTACTAGACAACCTCTAACTACAGATGGCGAAGGCTCACTACATTCGCTATGTCAAGGAAGATCTGGCCCTCATTCAACAAACTCCTATCCGAAAAGCTTTAAGGCTAGACACGCGCAATAGCACTTACTTATAAGATACCATACCACCAGCTTCGGCATACCCCAGACAGAAAGGAGAGACCCCAGACACTTCCTTTGGTCTGCTCTAGCTAAAGTCGACGTGTAAACCCAAGGTAAACAGTTTTTGGGAGAACCCCCACCCCAATGACATGACTACACCATCGAAAATGGTTCTTTCGCAACTTCTACTCAGTGGGCAATAAAAACACTCATTGGCGTAAACCTCGTGACAAATATTAATGATTGACGAGCTAGAGAGAAAACATTCTGTATTTTTGAAAAGAATATGAAGAGACAAGAAAATTTATATTTCACTTTGTCTTTTGCTAGGACAACCCCAAGAAACGACACCGCGAACTGTACATGTTCGTCGAATATTTGGATCTTGGCTTGGATTCTGCACTTTCATAATATTCTTTTTCCAAACTTCAATTACCTCTTACTTTACGACACCAGGAAAAGCCATTCAACTTACGACAGTACAACAAGCATTTAAGATGAATCTTCGCATTTCTTACGATGACTAGTAAAATACAAATCAATTAATATTAAAATGTAAAAAGTATCTAAAATATTCATTATAATTTTAGTTACGACCCCTTCGTCAAAGATGCTAGTCCGGACTTCGAAGTAACAAAAATGAATGAAAAATTGCCAGTTATACCAAGTTTAAATCTGGTAGCTAAAGGAAAAGGCGTTACCTTCATTGATCGATTACGTGCTATCTACATATCTAAACAGTGGCTGCGAGAGGATGGATCGATACCGATACGGTTGTTATACAACAACCCCGTTCATAGGTAAATTGAAAATATACTTTAATTGTTGAAACTAGGAGACCCAATATCACTACTAGGTTCGAAAAGTTTTGCGGTTCGATAAGAGATGGCGTTTCTACTAGTCGAATTTGTTTTTGTTATGTTGGTACACTCTTCATATGAACGTATGTGAATCTGCCAATTCATTTTTCGTTTACAAGTCATTTAGTATGGACGTGTCACAGTATTTTTTACAATGTAAGAAATCAAGTATCGTGCAGTGATTGAATTTTTACTTTTGGATGGTTTAAAACTGAAGAAAATTTATGAACGAATGTTGAAAGTGTATAAGGACTCTTTGCCTTCGATTAGTGCAGTATAAAGATGGTTGCTGAATGTAGACGTGGTCGCAAACCTTGAAGACGATCCACATCAAGAACGTCAAAAAACAGCAACACCACCAGTAATCGTAGAAAAAAATACAGGATATCGTATTGGAAAATCGTCCAGCGACTGAAAGAAATTTAGTGGAAGCCCTAGGCATCTCATTAGGTACTGTAAGCAACATTTTGACTGAAGGATTGGATTTCAAAAAGCTGTGTTCACAATGGGTCCTGCATTCGCTAACAATGGAACAAAAACATATTCGAATGAGACTTTCTCAGCAACATTTAGAGCGTTTTCGAAGGTATAAAGTGGCTTTTGGAAGTCGATTCATCACTATGGGTGAGACCTGGGTTTATCACCACGATTCTGAATCAAAAGAAGAGACAAAGAATGGAGTGAACCTGGCTCTTCGCCTCCAAAATGAGTTCGTGTCCAGAAATCGGCAAAAAAGGTGTTAGCATCAATTTTTGGGATGCGAAAGGAATTTTGTTTGTGGATCACTTGGAAACTGGTAAAACAACAAATTCTGGATATTTATGCAATCTTTTAGACCAGCTGAAGGAAAAAATTCGTGAAAAAGACCAGGTATGCAGAAGAAAAAACTTATTTTTCATCAGGACAATGCATCGTGTCACAAGAACATTTTGACAATGGTTAAAATCCATGAATTCAAATTCGAATTGTATTCACCCCTAGCGACCGGTCCTAAAAAATTCATGCGTGGAAAGCGTTTTTCATCAAATGATGGGGTCATAACCGATATGGAAGCATATTTTTCAGCCCTTCCTGATTCTCACTTCAGGGATGGAATTCATAAATTGGAATCTCGTTGGAACAGGTGTATAAATGTTCACAGAGACTATACTGAACAAAAAAGTGTATTTCAAACATACAAACATTTCAAACATAACATACTTAAAATTATCCGAATTAAATCAAATATATCAAATAATCAAATAAATAGTGTCCGGATAGCTGAGTGGTTAGAGCGCAAGGCTGTCGTACAGAAGGTCGCGGTTCAAATCTCACTGGTGGCAATGGAATTTGTATCGTGATTTGACGTCGGATACCAGTCGACTCAGCTGTGAATGAGTACCTGAGTCAAATCAGGGTAATAATCTCGGGCGAGCGCAATGCTGACCACATTGCCTCCTAGTGTACCGTTGCGGTCTTGAATGAAGTGCTCTAACACACTTCAAGGCCCTGATCCAAAATGGATTGTTGCGCCAACGATTATTATTATTATTATTATTAAATCAAATATGCGCCGTTTTGTTCGCAAACTTGTTGCCACTTAGAAGGCAACTTCATTATCCCCCTCTTATAACCCCCCCCCCCCCTTATTTGCAGGTCAGGTCCGGACGATAGGGTGGATGCGATAGGTCATCCCATCCGACCTCCCATTGCTTCTGGCGGGTCATCAAACATGTGTGAGGCCGAGCGTTGTCCTGGTGGAAGAGAACACCATTCCTATTGACCAATCCTGGCCGCTTCTGGTCAATCGTCTGCTTCAAACGATCAAGTTGCCCACAGTAGAGGACCGAATTGAGGATCTGGCCATAGTTGAGCAGCTCATAGCGGATGACTCCCTTCCAATCCCACCTAACACACAGTAAAACCTTCCTGGCCGTGAATCCGAGCTTGACGATGGTTTGGGCCGGATCGCCGCGCTTCGACCATAATCTTTTTCGCGTGGGTCGAATTCGTTTCGTTTCAGCAGTGCATTGCAGGCTTTGATTCGGTCCAAGAGATTCTTTTGCGTCAACTCGTGTGGCGCCCAAACATTCAGCTTTTTTTTGGAATCCAATCTTCTGCAAATAGTTCCAAACGGTTTTATGGTCCTTACCCAGTTCCTGGCCAATCAAGCGAATGCTCAAATGCCCGTCTACTTGGATGATTTCGACGATTTTATCGGTTTCTTTGACGATTGGCCTACCAGTGGGGTGTATCTTCGACATCCACTACACCAAAACGAAATCGATCGTACCAATGCTGTGCTGTGCGAATCGTTACAGTATCGGACCCATAAAGACCGCCTTCGTTGTTTTTTTCAACCTCTCAAGTAGTAAAAATGTAAAATATGACAAATTTCTTGCTTGGTGGACTCCATCTTTGACGCGCTATAAACGATTGACTGAAACGTACGATCATAAAACTGTCAATGAGACACCTGTAGCCCAGATTGTCGTCTTCAAATCGCCGTATAGTATGATTAGATGCGATAAGTAGAACACAAGATATATTTAAGTGTCGCCATCTATTGACAAAATACGACATTACTTTTCCCCCAACCTGATATAAATGAGAAAGATACAAAGCATACAAATAAGTATAGTAGTATAATTACCTTCTTAAAAGAGTAGAAAAATCTGTTTAATTTCCTCTATTTTGCATGTAGATATTGGGTTCAAGTGGTGATGACCAGAGGACATTTTCTGTCACCATGGGTTAACGATATGGTTGAAAAGTCATGGTAATTCCACTAATCAAGTAAGTGAAGTGAAAACTATAGTAACACATCCTCTTCAAACGTAGGGATAATGGCTTCTGGACCTTCAAAGAAAATGAGTATATTGATCGCAGAACTACTCAATATTCAGTCCGACGACAAGTCATCCTTTTTAATGATTTTCGAGGTTTAGATAATACAGAAGCCGTCGATAGATACAATGATGCCATATATGAGGCTTTCCCAAAAATAGCAGCGAATGAACAAGTGAATCAAATATGTATGTACATCTAATATTTCATGATATTATTATTATAGTTAAAACGGATTTAATGTTATTTCAGTTGAGCCAACTGCCGCATCTGAGCGCGATCTTTTGGAAATGTTTCGGGTTACAACAGATTCAAAAATTAATTTTAGTCATCTTCTACCTATTTTTCAGCTTTATTTGATTGGAATGTTTTCAGGTATCTTAGCCTTTGCATTCGAAATAACGCAACCTCCACTAAGGAAGTATATACACAAGAAGTGGAAACAAACTAAAGCCATTGGTTGAGACACACGAGAAGATATGAAATCCTTCTCTCATGCACAACTTATGAATTAATTAAAAAATTTATTCAGCGATAAATTATACTACAGAAAAATTCACAGAAAATAGATGAAAGGTTGGTCTGTGCTCCCCTAAAAACCCATTTAAAAATAAAAATTGATTATTTTAAAAAATTTTGGAAAATTATAGAAAAAAAGAATAGTTTTCAGTGATGAAATGCAATTTATGGAACTCAATGAACAATAATTAGACTTTTAAAGCATAGATTACAAAACAATTGTCATTAAACATAATAGTAATATCATTCAATGAAAGATGGATACAAACTCCTGAAAAGATCTTGGAAATTAAATAAATTTTATGTAATACTAATAAATTATGGAACGCATTCAAAATAAAGCTTCAGTTTCGATTGCCTAAAGCGAAAAATATATTATACAAATACACAATTACAAAGCAACCTGTGAAGGTCAGAATTGTTGCAAATGTTCGTGTCAACACCTGGAAATAAAGAAATTGCTGTCATTAATATGAGAAAATTCGATTGTATCTGAATGCTTAGTAGCAGAAAAATATAAAGCAAAAAAATAATCAATTATTATTTCAAAATTCCATATAATAATTCCATGATTGAGCACTGTTACATTTTTCTAATTTATCCTGGACATATCTCCACTGATACTTGTCTACTCTATACAATAACCATGGCTAGTCACCCATAAGATTTTGGAAGTCAGTGCCATTGATGTCTGCTCTTAACTGGGAAAGTTTCTTTTTTTATCGAATGTCCCGCTTATCTTTTTCCTCAACTAGATACGTATCTTATGAATATACCCATACATCTTAGTTTTATTTCGCTTACTTGTTTCGCTTGTCCGAGTGTTCATATGAAGCATAAGCCAAAGATCCGGATGGTCTTTTAAATTTTTTCCCTAGTAGTCATGCCATACGCGGTTGTGAAAGGAGGAGGAGTAGGTAGCTTCAATCTGAATGGTTGTAGGCCACCGTAGCGTCTCAAGAGATAGGGGAGGAAAGTGCGGGCACTTTGTAGCCTTGCAGAGTACTGACTGAGGAAACTATCACAACACCTGTCAGTTAAGTATAAAATGGAAATTCATTAAATGAACAGAGGGAGAAATGTAAGGTCGGATAACCGTCGGAAGTCGTTTAACTTGGTGACTGGGTCGGGCTCTCGTAATGGAAGGCAAGGAACCGTTAATTTGGAGGGGGAGGGATTCGGCATCTAGGCGCTATGATGACCAGGAGCATAGCTCCGCCCCTGCGGCTGCTTCATCATAATCTGTGGTGACCACTTCAGCAGTTTCGCGTAAGCAGCGGATGATGTGGACTGAAGAAATGAACCTCTTTATCATCCACTCCTACTACGAAATAACGGTAGGCGTAGGTACGACATCTTAGTGCCCCTTTTTCACCAGAGATTCCTCTCGCGCGTCACACAATACACGCACGTGACTGTGTCATCATGAAAAGTGTTCGACTTGAGGTCATCGCGAAAACTGGCGACCAAAAACCGATGTGAGCAGAGGTGGTGGCATCAGCAAAACCACGCCGCACTGCAGGCAACGATTCCTCTTTTTCACTGTCCGGCTAAATTTGGGGAGGTGACAACTTTAAAGAGTCTGTACAGAATTCTAGGAAACGAATCCTTTGCATAGACTATACCAGACCAATCGGTTATGTATTATGATGCAGCTACGGCTGTCAGATTGCACGATCAGATAACTCGCTGTCGCGTTATTGGTTTGAGTGTCCGTCCGAACTCGTCTAGAATGTTGGCAGGTTCCATTCTGACAGGACATTGCTAGACTGACCCAAATCTGCACTGGCAATCCAGTAGGCGAGTGGAAAATAAACTGCAGAGGGTTTACCGGAACTATGTTATTCCCAGTAATACATGGATAGTTGAACTTCTGGACACACTAAAGCAGAAACTTTCTGTCGAATACGGTTGCCTACGGCGATATGGCGAAAGTCATTCCCAAAGTGTTCAGAATGCAACGCACGCGAGAAACCAGCAGCGCTTTTCCAGATCACGTAACGAATCGGTAACTGCATACTATGACGACAACCTCGCATGGCGGCTCACACTGGAGAAGGACTACATAGTAAATCCAGCATGTTAGTAACTTTTCCCACACCTTCAACGGAACAAGCGGGAAAAAAGGAAGCTAGAGAAGGGAATGGAACTGACTTGATGTCTGATTATGGAATCGAATCTACGCTTACCGGACATCGAAAATTAGAGAAGGTGTTGAATGGAAAACAGAAGAATGCTCTACGGGAAGAGATGAGATCCTTTGTGGATGAGGACATAGGAACTGTTGCACCTTTGAATACGGCAATTTTAAGAGAAATCAACAATGAGGCACATCAAGTTTTCAACGATATGAGGGAAACCTAGTTACACCCCAAACATGCTCCCAACTATTTTGTATTACAATAACCGCAGCTAACAGATGTCCTAGAGATGAAGCATCAACAAATGATCTTCACAACCACCTGAAGAACGTTATTATTGACACGGCCACAAACATACTTGGCCCCAGCCGCAAAAGGAGTCGGAACGGCTGGTTTGACGATGAATGTAAGCTAGCAGCGGAACGGAAGAATGCCGCATACCGGGTAATGTTGCATTCTCAAAGAACGGGCTCACGCGCAGAGACTCATCAGGAACTCCGTCGAGCAGAGAAGCGACTTCATAGACGAAAGAAGGAAGCCTGGAAGAACCAACAGGTCTGTGAATTCGAAAAGTACAGGGAGCAACCGCACCAGGTGCACAAGTTTTACCAACAAGTCAGCAGGATGAAGTCTTATACACCTCGATGTTCATCCTGCCGAGACAAAGAGGGAAATCTGATTTCCCACAGAATGGGTATATTGGAGCGATGGGTTGAGTATTTTGATGAACTGCTCAACAACCAAAATATCGGCGAGTTATAGGTCGCGCTAACTGAAGACGACGGAGAAATGCTGCCACCACCAAGCAGAGAAGAAACAGGTATCACGTTGCTTAGTGCCATCTTTAAGATATTCTCCGCTATCTTGCTAGGTCGGATAGCCCCACACGCCCAGATCATCGTTGGCCCATACCAAAGAGGCTTCACTCTAGGCAAATCAGCGCACATTTTCCCTGTGCGGGAAACAATCGAAAAACTGTTGGAATATGGCCAGACGTTACACTATTTTTTCATCGAACTGAAGGCTGCTTATGACAGCAACACGAAATAAGATAATTCGGTATCCCAACCAAATCAGTAAGACTGACTAGGCTGTCTCTGACCAATGTCTGACCGGATAAAAACAGCAAGATCACTCTCAAACCCATTCGATATCAACAACGGTCTAAGACAAGGGGATTCCCTATCATGCGTCCTGTTTAACCTGGCCCTGGAGAAAGTGAGTCTTGATGCAAAAGTAAATGCGAAAGGCAACATCCTCTTCAACTCCACCCAACTACTGGCCTACGCTGAAAATGTTGATATTATGGGAAGAACAAACCCGAGATGTACAGTCTACCTTCATCCAGACCGAGCAATTGCGTCTGTTTTCAACGTAACCCCCTCCCTTATTTCTATTTTGATTTCTTGTTCTTTCTTTTTTTAAGGTTTTGTGTAAAACAAAACCTTATTAAAATCGATTCAATGTCTGTCTGTCTGTCTGTCTGTCTGTCACACGCATTTTTCTCCAAAACGGCTAAACCGATCCGAACGAAATTTGGTGGACAGATGGGAACTATGAAATCCCACGCATACAGCGAGTGGCATAAATTTAGGTGAAGTTTACATGCAAAGGGGGGATTCAAAAATTTTTTTCACCGGATATAGTTGTGTAGGGTATCAAATGAAAGGTCTCGATTTGTACTGTCCGAAACTGACATTAGTTTTGGCATAAATTGCAAAGTGCGTGAGTAAGGAGTCAAAATATACGCATTTGAGGTGAGACAGGACTCATTTTCGGAAACTACCCAACCCTAAAATCCGAAAAAAATCAGGGTGGTGCGCCTAGATGAAATCTAGGCCTCAAAATATGTTCCATTCCGATATCTGTTCAAATAAACTTACTAATAGTATATTACTACTTTTTACAAATTTACTGAAAAGCCCCCCTTAATTTCATCCTAGCACTTCTGAATTTTGTACCGGCATAGGGAACAATATTTCGTATATATGTGCTAAATTTCATGGAAATCAGGCAATTAACGCCAAAGTTATAGCAGTTCAAACTTAGCAATTTCGCGCGAATTTACCGCTTCCAAAGCCATGCAAATCAGATGCTGACGTCATAATTACCCGGAATAATTGACATTCGCGTGAAATATTAAAATTCCATTCAAGAAGAATCTAATTCTCCCTAGCCCTTTTTAAGGTTTTGTGTGAAACAAAACCTTATTAGAATCGAGACGGTGTCTGTCTGTCCGTCTGTCCGTCTGTCTGTCTGTCTGTCACACCCGATTTATTCGGAAATGGCTGGACCGTTTGTCACGAAAATTGGTGGAAGTATGTAATCTGGTGTTCCCTTTACATGCAGTAAGTGGCGCCATCTTGTGTTAAGTTTAAGGGGGGGCTCCCCATACATGTGAATGGAGGGTGCAAATTTTTTTTTCACGGAATGTAGCCATGTGGGATATCAAATGAAAGGTCTCAATTAGTACTTTTCGAAACTGGTTCAGTATTTGATATTGGGTGAAACGTAGGGGAGTGAGGGCTCAAAATATGACCCCCAAAAAGTGTAACATGTCTCGTTCTCAGAACCTATCCAACCGAAAAATCTGAAAAAAATCACAGTGGTGTATCTCTACGAAATCTAGGCCTCAAAATATATCCGGTTCCGATATCTGCACAAATAAAGTTAATAATAGTATATTTCCCCATTTGAGAAATTCACCCGGCACCCCCCTTATATTCATCCCAGAATTACAAAATTGCGTATAAAGAACAACATAATGCACAAGCTGGTCAAGTTTGAAGAAAATCCAACTATTATTAACAAAGTTATAGGGGGTGAAACTTTACATTTTTTTGTGAATTTTGTGCACTCTACAACCTGCATGACGTCATCATCACATATTAATTCGTCAATATCACAACGAAATGAGTTCTTATGAATGGGGTCGAAAAGAATTATTTTGTTTTAGTTTTTTAGTCATTTGTATATGAATATCAATTACTCAAACCAGACATGTGTGTATATAGGTATATAGTATATGCGTGCTAATGAACTTTGCGGGTAGTGCTTAATTCAGATAGATATAAGAAGTAAATCGGAAATATGGGTACGATCAATTTATATACGTGCATATATGTGTACACTATTCGGAAATAGGCAGTTTGTTTGTTTAGGGTGAGCGTAATATGTATCTATAGCTGTAATATGTACGTATGTCTCGTAGTTTGGAAAAATATGAAGGATTATGTTGGATTTGTAACTATATACGGACAGAAAAATGTGCGTTGAATTTTCTTACATAAGATGAACACAAAACCTTTATACCCGAAGTGCGAGCTTCCGGTATTCCGACTTGTTTATATTTGATGTTGGTTAAATTGTTGGCATTTGCTAATAATATTAAAGTCAGGGTGTGAGGCATGAGGTTGACCATTATCAACACAGGACTTTCCATCAAATGATTTATTTAAATCGCTTTCTAGAAAATAGAGGGCAATGGAATTTTTAGCTATATTACACGGAGCTGCCATGCACTCGTCGCTCCTCACATCTTTTTCTTTTTGTTCAGCCATCAGTTCACAAGCGGGGTCGGCCTGTGGTGATCGGTTTCGTCATTTTATTTTATCAAATGCCTAATCTTGAGACCTTTAAATCCCCATCCAGCATATGAAGCCACCATTGTTTTGGCCGGCTTTGTGGTTGCTTACCATTGCTTTCGATGTTGTGACCAATACTGGTTGTTGAATTCTCGTTAGTGTGAATTACGTGACCACACCATCGAAAACGCCTCTCTTGCAGTTTTTCCACGATCGGTGCAAACCCGTTCGATCGCGGGTATTCTCATTTCAGACGTAATCAAAACGAGTCACGCCACCAGTGCAATGCAATATCTTCGTCCCCATTACCGCAAGACGCTGTTCATTGACCTTTATAGTCGGCCAATACTCAGAACTATAGAGAGCGGCAGACGGACGACATTGCAGTAAATTTTAGATTTGGGACGTGTGCTGATAAGTCGATCACAAAGAACACCAGTTGGGGAATGCCACTTCATCCAGGTTGCGTTAATCTGTGAAATAATTTCATTACGCAGTTCTCCATTGGCAGATAGCATTGACTCCAGATATTTAAATCGCTGAGTTCTGGCAATGGCAGTAACCTGCCCCTCGAGATATTTAAATCGCTGAGTTTTGGCAATGTCGGTAACCTGCCCTTGGAGATATTTAAATCGCTCAGTTCTAGCAATGGCAGTAACCTGCCCAGAACTGAACGATTTCAATATCTCGGGTCAATGCTATAAGTCAATGGAGAACTACGTTATGCTCCTCACATAGGGAAACACAAAACCTTTTATACCTGAAGCGTCAAGCTTCCGGTTTCCCGACTTGTCTTTAATTTCTTCAGGGTTTCAATGATGATCATTTCTAAAAAAGTTCTTATAACGCCATATAGTACGCAATAGGAAATTATACATAAAGATACGTTTTGAAAAACTCTTACCTTATCCTGCCAATTTCTATTTTCTAAGCACTTCCTGTAGGGCATCGTCGTGAATGTAACAGAATTGTAGAGCGGAATCCATTTCAAAGGCATCAATTTATGAAGGAATTCGTCCAGCGCTTTTCGAATGCGGAATTTTCTCGTTCTTACTAGATCTCGCATCTTAAATAATAAAACAAATTTTTTGATAAAATTATATGGTGAAAGTGGTAATAAGCCCTTAACGTTGATTCTACCAAGGTAATCTAAGATAAAGTCAATCTAGACCAGATGCATGGTACATCGGGGTTGAACGGAGAAGTTCCGAAGGGATATAATGGATGAAATGGAATAGAAGAAGTTCGTTGCCAGTCTATCAAAATCCAACTGACCTTGTGAAAGGTCATATGCTTCAATAGTATGCCAGCGATGACCAGGCGGTAAATATCTACAAAAATCTAAAAAGCTTTCAGCTTTTCACAATCAAATTCATCGCAAGGATGATGCATCCGCATTAAATAACTACGGCCAGAGGTTCGTTTTCTAGAAAGATGAAAGATGGTAGCGCAACGTTTCTTCGAAGATGGCCTGACCCCTCTTCGCCTCATTGTCAGTTAACATCTGGTCGTTGCTTTCAATGTGCTGGGACCTTTGGACGTTCGTCTCTCTATCGTTTAATAGCCTCGTTCGTTGAAATACCAGGAAATACCAGGTGAATGAAATGGTGTACAATGGTTCTCTCATGCTCTCCGCACGCTAATACCGTTTAATCTCAATGATTTCCTTCGCCATTTGATTCACTGACGCAGCATTCTGAGCACAAAATGACAGCCTAATACTTGTCCGTGCTTCTGGCACACTTCCAAAACTAGATGGAAAGGAGCGCGTATCGATGTTCCTTTCGCTTAAAAACATTTGCAGCGGCTCCCACAGGTCCACGTTAAGGTCGCCAGTATACTATACAAAAGAGTTCGGAGACGAGTTATTTCTATGCACGGTGCAAGATCAGATTGCGCTACAACGGCAAGAAGAGAGTTCGGTTTGAATTTCCGTCTTCGTCGCAAAAATTAAATTGACATTGGAAGAGCCTGTTGTTGCACATGTTTCTTTGAAAATGTTTTACTGTTCAGTTAGGAGAATTAGTTAGTTTAGTTTAGGCGAGAGAACCACAGCTCCAAGCATTGGGCCTTTTGTTCTGCCCATTGTACTATTCAACAGCCTCCCGCGGCGTCCGCAGACTTTCGCGAATCTGAGAACATTTTCCAGAAGCAGAGAATGCGCAGACTTTTCGTCGAAGAAAACCTCACCGAGTTATCTTCGAGTACCGAGGTGGGTATTATATTCATTTCTTCAGTAATACAAAGGCAACCAGGCTTTTAAATATGCATTAGCTGCTTCCTGCGGTTAGCATAGTTCAGTCTCGGTCACTAGACGATGCATGCATACCTCAAAATGGGTTTTACTTTGGATGTATACATCTACTGAATTGGTTTTGGTGAAAGTCCCCAGGTCTCACCTATCACAGTCCTACAGCACCAAAACAGATTGGAAGATTTCCTGTATTGTTCCTAGATATGGTGCTTCTACGTTAGCTTGGAGCCGAAATGTACTCCTAAATATTCGATTGGTTGCACCAGCTGAATTCCCGCCTCTGCTAAGTTATTGTGGATGATTTCCTCCTCTCTCGCGCATAGCCTTAACTTTAAGCGCCTTCGTGGTGGTTCGTCCGGCAGCATGGATGAGCACACTCTGGCTAATAACAGTCTTCGCGGTGATTTGGGCCCTCCAATATTAGACATTATGCTACTCAGCGCAGTTAAAACTTTCCCTGCTTTCTCGATTGCGTGGGTGAAATGTTTCTGGAAGGATAATCGATGATCCAGGATAACACGTACCGCACGAAATCTTAAAACTTCTTTCAACTTGCAAGTGCTCACTAGCACTAGCTCAATCTTGTATTCCGCTAACTCTAGCCTATGTATAGCAGCCATTTCTTGATGGGCCTGACCGCTGTCTCACAAGTCTAGACAACATCCTCGAGATGATTGCCTATTATCACAATTATTATGTCATCAGCATAGCCAATTATGGTAACTTACCGCGGGAGTTTAATGCGTAGCAGATGTCATATATCAGGAGTGATATGCCCAGCACCGATTTTTGAGGCACTTGAGGCGTCGGTGTCATAGAGAAGCCTTCTATCCACAAAATAGTCACAGTTAATCAGCAAAATATACATATCAGCATATTTAGCTGGCTTAGGGATTTTATAACATACTACCATTGCGCAGAGTTGAAACCATTGCTCACATCGAGGGTTATGATAGCTCAGCACATTGTGATGGAAAAATTGTGTTATGAGACGTGTCACATCCGTTGTCGCTCTGGCATACCTGAATTTCGCGTAAAAACAATATCTAAAGACGATTGCTAAGGACATGATTTGGGAAGCGAATAATGTCTCAATATTGATGAAAGCACAGTTACTGGTGATGAGATGTGATCCTACGTCTTTGACATAGAGACAAGTCGAGTAGCACTTCGAAAACGAGCCGATTCAGGAAAACAGAATGCAGCCATCTGTTTGCCGGCCTATCAGCGGTAATCAAAGGGAAATTATGAATCCCCTACTAAATCTGAATCAAAAAATTGTATTAAAAGAACTAATGTATGTATAAGCGTGGTTAAGCCTTTCAGATCATATGCTGAACATGATAAATGCTAACTATCGAAGCTCCTGAGACTTTATAGGAATTTTACTTAAAATCAAATATTTTTGACAGCATAATTTATATTACAAAATTACCTCAATGTAATTATACATGGCCAAATCACAAATAGCATGAGCATCTTGATGGCGGCATTCGGAAAATGATTTTAAAACATCTGCAATTTGTACATTTGGATTATCTAGGATTCTGCTCAAGATAGTGCAATCTTCAAATCCTGCATTCATTCCTTGACCGTAAAATGGTACCATCGCATGAGCAGCATCTCCGAGCAATAGAACTTTCGAAGAAATGTGATACGGGTAACACTGTAATAATGAAAATGTGTGAATGATTCTGTTGGATTACTACAATAATTTTAAGAAATGTACCTTTATTGATATTAAGTGCTGAGGCTTCAAGCTAAAGAAATCCGATATTAAGCGTTTTTCCCCTATTAGTGGTATAGCGTCTGGAAAATTTTCATCAAAAAATTGTACCAAGTCACAGGCACTTTTTAAATCCTCGAACTTTTTGAATGGCATGAAAAGTGTAACAGTCCAGGTTTTATCCTGTCAAAACGTAATTGTTATCGAAGTATAGATACAATGCAATGAAATCACTAAATAAGGATTATAATTATAAAGTAGGAAGCTAAGCATAACACCACTTGGGGGCACCTGCTTTCATACTTAAACTAACAAGTTATCATATGGCGAGCATCCAAGATTTCGTTTCCCTCTACACTATAGTAATTGAGTAGCAAGAGTAGTTCATCTAGATACAAAGTTTGAACGTAAGGTCTGTATTCCTGAGTAATCTTTGAGCTAATCAAGAGGCTCAAAGCCTCCGAAATTGTTTGGCTATCGCTACAGATTGCGATACACCACTTTTAAGCGTTTTTGAAAAAGCACACTTGAAACAGTCTTCAATGTCCACGAACACCCCCTTCGTGTACTAACCTTTCACCTAGCGTCCTCTATCTTGGAAGCCAAGAAATGAAGAGCAGACACACAGGACTTTCTGCGCTTCTGATTTTCACCCCACGTGTACGACCTTAGCACTTTCTGGCAAATGTGACACTCAACCAGTCTGGCCAGATACTTCATCGAAAATTATGCTAAGCCAATTTGTCGGGAGATTTTGGGTTTGAACAGTCATCCTTCACAGGTATGAAGACCATACTAATCTTCTGCCAAGAGATATCTAGGTTTGTGTCCCCAGCAAGTCTGCAAGACATGCTAACAAAGTATTTCCCTAAAGAAGGAGACGTATGGCATGGTCCTTTGCATTTTACCATCAAAGACACTGTCCTTGTTTGAGGACTGAGGCGTTTATTGGTGCAGTAGCTCCCATGTCCTGATTTGCAAAAGGATCGTCTTTTCGCATAAATCGGTTTTTATTTTCGCAGTGTCTGCTTCTCCGGATTTCAGTGTCTGGTCATCAGGGATCTGATTCCTCAAACTGGTATGCAGCCAATTTTGGTTACGGCTCCATCTCGCCTTTCTTTTGCTTGTTCCATTGAACGTTTAGCAGAAGTTTCTAACGGGTAAGATTCACCCTGCAATCCCTTTACCAGTTCAAGCCTCAAGGTTTATGCCCCAATGTCCTCCAAGCTCAGATGCATTGTGCAAAACTACATTGAAGAGGTTATAGTTCGGTCTAATTTGGTTAAGTCAAATATCGTTCTCGTTCTTTACTCCACAAATAATGCTACACAGTTTCCAGATATGATTGAAATTCCATTTTACCAGGGAAAAGTAGAGCACCACATGGCAGCTGTTCCTGGGTTCCTTCAGATTCTTTTGCCCCAGTTCGGACACTAAGCAACTCTCTATATTTGTAGATTTAACCTTCATGATACTCAATGAGGTCAATAATTGGGTTCGCTGACCAAGCATGTGAATGACGTCCTCTGTCTTCTTCGAGAGACAGGTAACTAACAACCGCGTTGAAAATGGTCCTATTGCATCCGATGTGAGTTCTACTAGCGTTAAAACCATTTTCCTACCTACCATCGACATTTCCGCATCTCTTGCATCTGGATTATCTACACATTACCATATTTATGATGCCAGGAAGATTACGCGGTCTACCCGTTATTCCTTTATTTCAATAAAGTTTCTATTCCATGCCAAAAACCCCGCTACACCTTTCCCTCCGTCTTTGGCTAGGTCACTTTGACCGTGCAAGTTGTGATATCAAGCCCCTAACCTACTTAAACTATTGAGATAAGGAACCTGGACTGTCTTCAGAGCAAATAAAATGTGTAGCAGGCGTTAAAACAGGAGAAATGATTCATCCTATTTGCAAGATAGACTTCTTTTTTCGACAGACGAAGTTTCAAATTGAAAAATGTTGGTCCAAATTTAAAGAATGAATTGAATTTGTCTCCGACGTTCCCGAGGATTGCTGTCAGTAGATGAGACGGCCAAACTTAACTGACTTAATTGTCAATTTACTGACAGAGCTAACGCTAGATGACCCTGCGCCAAGCCAACTGCTATATGAAAGGAAGGTGGTAACAAAGTCGGCACCGAGCTGGAATAGTCTTTGTGGCTGCAGAGGCGTCCGGAGAGCACATAGTTCATCCTGGCATGTGCGTATTCAGGATCTCTGAACGCGTTGGCCGCCACCGCAGATGAAATTCATGCGGCCCACTTGCGACCCATGGTTGGCGAGGTGTCTCGCGACAGCTCAAGCCAGGTAGCTCAGCTACAGCAGATGTTGGAAGCATTAACAGCCACCATCTATGAGTTGGCAGAGGAGGTCGTTGCTTTCCGTTTGGGAAGTACGATTAGATTAAGGTCTAGAGCCGCCTCCCGAAATGGCCGATCGGATAGTAGGTCTTCGGGACCTTCGACAAGTACCGAGACATGTTGGTGCGATTGTATGTTCGCTGAAAAAAACAGAAAAATGTACCCGCTCCGGCAATTTCTCACCCAAAAAACCAGACCTGCCGGGAGTTCTGGCGACTGCTACCCGAAATGCAGCACCACATCGCTTTACAACCTACGACCTCTTGAGCCGCCGATACAGGCGCTGAAGTTTCGGTTCTTTCCGTATCCCGGCATCATAATTTAATACCAAAGTCGTTGAAACATGCGACCGCAAATTCTTCGTCGATCCGCATGTATGGCAAGTAGAGTTGAGTCTAGGACTTCAACGAGCGTTTCCTTAGCGCTTCATTATCGTGAACAACAGCATCTTGGCGCAGGTTTCCTCTGCCACTATGGATTCCTAGGGGATATGCATAACAGGTCCTCATTGGCGCACAACTTCCCTTAGGTTAGCAACAAAAATCCCATCCTGCTCAACGAGCACTCTTTCTGTCGTTTTTGAAGACGTTGCATTCGCACACTTCATCAAAAATACAGCAATTTCACTACCGAGCGTAGTCTATCTGAGCCCGTTAAGCCTGATGTTCAGTACCACATCAACACTACTTACTCCCCGATCTTTTCCGCCACAAAAGCTCGCGACTGCGCGTGAAAAGTTTGAAGAACTCCTTAACCAAGTTATTTGCAAACCTTCAGGCAGTTGTTGATTTTCCCCACCTAACAATCCAATTGCGAATGGAGATCTTGTGGCGGCTAAAGTCGTCTAAATGCTCGGACGATTCCAAACCGATGTCCCATCTTACTCATCCCCGATTTTGCGCATTCTATCGCAAACTGCCGTATTTTCTCGACCTAGGAATTAGTCAAGTCATCAAATCCCTGTAGCTCCCGAAGACATTCCGAAAAGAACAATATATCCACCTTGCGGACTCCTCGAGTTCTTTAGGATGACTTTTGGACTGTGCAACGCAGCACACCGCAAATCTTTCGGCGATTCATCCACTCTATGCTGCGAAAGATCAACTTCTGTTTCGTATATTTGGATGGTGTTCTGGTCTCGTCTTCTTCCTCTGAGTCCGAGCATTTAGAACACCTCGAGTGCATTGTTCAACGTCTCCTTCAAGCCTATCTAGTTCTCAACGTTGAGAAATGCAAATTCTTGCAATGGCTGGTGAGATGCCTCGGCCACCAGGTTACTCCTGAAGACATCTAACCGGAACCAGTTGTGGTGCAAGCGATTTCGAGTTTCCCGCTCCCAAAAAGTGTTAAAGATCTGATAAGGCCCTTAGGCATGTTAAAATTCTACCCCCGTTTCTTGCCTAAGGCCACCCAACATCTATAGATCCTTCACGCCTTCTTGTCTGGACCGAAAACCAAAGCCTCCCGTTTGATTGTGTGGTTCCGAGAGAATCTTCAGGCGTTTGAGATCACCAAGCAACAGGTGAATGCTACACTTGCGACATTCCCTCAGCAAGATACACCCCAAGCCGTATTCGTCAATGTCTCAGACATTACCGTAGGTGCTGTTCTTCACCAAAAAGTGAAGCTTCTTCTCCGAACAGCTGAATCCTGCTCAATGAAACTACAGCACTTTCGATCGTGAGTTATCAGTCGCTTAACTCGTAATTAAATGCTTCCAGTATTCCCTTGAAGGCAGGCAGTTGCTTTCTACCGATTTCCGAAAGGAACTATTTCACGCCGTTCACGATGTGGCGCACCTGAGCATTCGGACAACGAATCGGTTAGTCACCGCAAAGTATTTTTAGGCATCCATGAACAAGGACATTAATTCTTAAGCCAGACAGTATATCGCAGCGCAAGACTACAAAGCATATGAGAAAAGAAGTAGAAGTGTTCCCTCTGTCGGCCAAGCGTTTTCACACAATCCGCCTCGACATCACTGGTCCTTTTCGAGACAGGCACGGTTTCAGGTATTGCCTCACAATCATAGATAAGTTCACGCGTTAGCTTCAGGCGATACTTTTGAAAGACGTTGCCGCACAGTCTTGTGCTGAAGCTCTCCGCGAGAATGGATTCAACACAGGGAATGCAGTTTGAGTCCCCCTTTTCTTAGAGTTTGCCAAACTCCTCGGCTTCAAACGCCACGAGTTACACCCGTAGTTCAACGGAATGCTCGAAAGGTGGCACAGGACGCTGAAGGCCGCTATATTGGCCCAAGGCGACCCTTCTTGGTCGCAGATCGTGAATGATTTGCCGCAAGTCCTGCCGACCTGGTATACAGGGAGAGCCTGAGACTCCCCATTGACCCTGTTATCGACATCAGGTCGTTACTCAACGCTACCGGAGTGTTGTGTCTGCTCAAAGATGCAATGCCAAAGCTGAAGCCGACACCACCCACCAACCAGGCAAAAACCGTGGCTGATGTGCCCAGGGATCTCAAATTTTGTACGTATGCCCAAAATTAGGATGGGCGTTCCTCGGAAGCCGCTGCAGCCACCTTACAAAGTCACCTTCCCGGACGGCGCAACGATTGAGGGGGTAGAGCGTGAGCCCTCAATCTCTCTACTCTGGGTTCGAAGCTCAGTCATCATGGGTGTTTGTGTTCATCTTGTGTGTGGCTCACTGCTGTAAACTTATTACTTTCAGAGCGTTTAGTGTGATGACAATGAAACTGAAACACAGTGCGACTATGTGGAAACCCTATACTCCACCATAGAGTGAACCGGAAACACTATCTCGATCTAAAAATTAAGATTATAATACTTACTTGATTAGGTAGTGCAATCATCATAAATTCGCCACGTGGCCATATATGCAGGTAATTGTGGGGCATAGCGAACTGAAAATCAGGAGTTTCTGTAGGTGCACACAAGACATTATTGCTCAACTGCTTTAGTACATTACCTGTCCATCTAATGCTGGTATACATAACTCTAAATAACCATGTTGTATGTAACTCTGACTAAAATTAAAGCCAGGAGTCGACAGCATGTTCTTCCTTACTGCACTATAGGCTCCATCACAACCTATTACAAGGTCGGCTGTAGCTTTGTGCAATTCGTTTGTAATTGGACTGCAAAAGAGATTTTTTTCTATTGAATGCTTTTCACAAATTGTTGAAAACAAATCAGTTGAGCGTTCAGTTCAGCAAAGCTTTCATGGAAAATTTTGCAGCCATTTCAGAGAAATAATAAAATTATTCTCTTTTACGAGCGCTTTCACCCTAAAATAAGAAACCCTTTAAAAGTGCAAAGTGAATAACTAATAAACTTAATTTCATATTTAATTAATTGCTCACTCGCAGTTTTGATTTACCTTGGAACTTAGTCGGAAGCTAAAACTATTTTATGAAATAATTAAACGCATTCCCCATTGCTAAGCGCGAACTTTCTTAAAGTAATTATTTGACTGACTCCCATGAAAACGCGTTTTAAAGAGAACTTTCTGCAAAAGTTTTCATTTTGACTCCGCATTTTGTGTGGCTTCCCTTCACCAAATCAACTCCTAAAATTTACTTACTCCTTAAATTCCATTTGTCCTTCTCGAAATCTCGCCGAAATTAATTTACGATTGAAATTGAAATGAATGTTTGTGTACTTTTCAGCTGTGTTCAAAAGTATTTCATTTAATTTCTTCCGGCCAACTGAGTAAATACACTGCAAAATTAATGGAAAGATAAATAAGGAAGAATGTGTGTCATAACTTCAATAATTTAGGTAAATTTAGCTCAATCGATCTAGAAATCTACATTTTATGAAAATATTTGAAAATAGATATGCTAAGCCAATCCATGTATTCAAAATGATATCTGCTATTTCTTAGTTATTACCTAGTTGGGACAGCTTTGGAACTCCAGATTTTTCGGAAAGCTCCTTCTCAGATGAAACAATTGAAGCCCTTTCAAGACCAATGGTTGCTGGACACTTTTAGGTAGGTAGATACTCTTAACATTTTTGAACGGTTCTAGAACAAAAAGTTCCAGGTAGACATCTTCATGGAATGTGGCCGTTTTGTCAGCTAGCAAAGGGGTCTATTATATGTCCTACTCTTAACATGCTCAAAGTCGAAACCAAAAAAGCGGAAAATTGAACACTCCCCAATGGTCGTTATCAGTGATCAAAACAGCGTTCATTTACAGGCGCTGGTTTTGGTAAATCTCACCAACGTCACCAAATGACCATTGTGGACGTCAGTGTGTAGATCAGGGACGTTGCGGAGTACAGAACAGTGGAGGAGGAGTGCAAGTACCTCGGGGTTTCCTGGGGGAAGCTGAAGCGCATTTCAGTGAACCGTGAACAATAGCACGTAGGCAAGGTTGGCGCGCTATGCCCTATTAAAGGGATGACTGACAATCATATAATGAACAGTGTCTCTTTGCAAAATACAGAGGAAAGGAGGCACAATGGAACATGCAGTATCTGTTTTTCCACTAGGCACAGACACAATTCCCGTCCTTCATTCAACTTGGTCTTTTTCCTTTTTCTGCAACGGCATAACACTTTATTGGTGCCTTTCACCTATATTTCTAGTTCATCTGCTTCGTACCCGAACTTTCAATTGGGAAAATTCATTTTCTTTTGGAAATTAATTCCAGAAACATGTCCTTGTTGATTGTCCTGGACTCTTTCAACAGGAATGATATTACTGAGCATATGAGCTAGCGACAAAAATAGTGAAGATAAATTGGAAGTGTCGAAATTTGGTTTTTAGCTCTCTGCTGTTAACGAAAAAGTTGAACATTGGAAGTTTGAAACAAGTCGGGCAACCGGAAGCTGGACGCTTCAGGTACGAAAGGCTTTGTGTATTTCTTAGTAGGTAGCACTTAATATATGCACATATTATGTGAGAATATCCACTTTCGGATGATATTGACATTCATATTCTTGAATTTGCAAAGAAACCACAACTTTGACGTATTATAACTTTGTTAGTAATAGTGCGACTCGGTGAGATTATGCTCTATATTATACACTATATTGTTGCGAAATTTCGCGGTGCTACGATGAATTTAGGAAGGGGATTTTGCAGCCAATTACTGAAAATTAAGGTAATATACTATTATTAACTTTATTTGAACAGATATCGGTATGGAGGGTATTTCGGGGCCCAGGCACCATATAGTGGCAGCCTCCTGATTTTTTTCAGATTTTTCGGTTGGGTAGTTTCTGAGAATGGCCCCCTTAAAGAAATGATCACTTTCAAACCCTCGCACTCCCCACCTTTCCAACAAATGTCAAAACTAAGACCGGCTTCGAAAAGTACTAACCGAGACCTTTAATTTGATGCCCCACATGACAATATTTGATGAAAAAAAATGTACACGCCCCTTTTACATATATGGGGACCCCCCCTTAAATAAATCGTAAAAGGATGTAACTCACTATATGCGTGAGCGTTCACAGTTCCCACCTTTCTACCAAATTTGGTGTCAATCGCTGTAACCGTTTCCGTGAAAAATGCGTGTGGCGGACAGACAGACAGACAGATAGACTGACAGACCGACAGGCAGATGGACTCCAGGGGTTATTCCTCCAGCAGGAGGAGAGCACCGACACATTCCAACCACCTCTGAATGTGACCGCAATCCCGCCAGTCACCAGAGACAAGCTGCTGGATATCTGCGGTAGAATAGAAGACAACAAATCGCCGGGCCTGTACGGAGTACCGAATAAAGCACTTAAGCTTGCAATGAAATCCAGACCGGACATGTTCGCTGAGTTGTTCAAAGCGTGCATGTCCGAGGGGATATTTCCAGCGTCATGGAAGCGGCAGAAGTTGGTACTTCTTGGTCGAAGATGCAATCCACGGAAAGGGTAGTGCCAGCGAATATTGCGTGGTAGTAACCTTGGACATGAAAAATGCATTCAATTCGGCCAATTGGAATCTAGTACGCAAATCCCTAGCGAAGGTTGGTATTCACGACTATCTCGCTGCTATCGTCGATAGTTACTTAACTGAAAGGAGGCTCTGGTATGACACCGATGACGGACCCCAGGACCCCGGGTGTCCCACAGGGCTCCGTATTGGGCCCACTACTGTGGAACATCATGTTCAACGATGTATTAAATCTTCCCCTTCCGGAGGAAGCCACAGTGGTGGGTTACGCTGACGACATAGCACTGGTTGTTGTCGCAAAGCATCTCGAAGGTGCTGAGTTATACTCAAGCGAGGCAATCAGTGCTGTCAAATGCTGGTTAGGGAGCTCTGGTCTGACGCTTGCGGAGGAAAAAACGGAAGCGGCCCTCATCACGAGGCGCCGGAAGAGAAATTACGCCTGCGTTAGAATCGGGAATCATATCATCACTTCCAAACCGACCATCAAGTACTTGGGGGTGGAGATAGACATGAAGCTCAGCTATAAGCAGCACGTACAGTATGTTTGTGATAAATCATCCACTGCTAGTATGGCCCTGGCGAGGATGATGCCAAACGTGGGAGGGCCACGGCATACCTCTAGGTTGCTTATATACAGGGTGGTGACCTCAATCATGTTCTATGCGACCCCAGTTTGTAGCGAGGCATTGCGGATGTCAGTTAACACTAGCAAACTGAATGCAGTCTACAGGAGGACAGCTCTGAGGGTATGCTCTGCCTCTAGGACTGTCTCAGATGATGCAGAATTCGTCATCTCTGGAATGATGCCGATGAGATAGAGAATATATACCATGCGAAGCCAATTTCTCCCTTATTGCAGACGAAGAACGCTGAGAGGGAAAGATCCATAAATAGATGGCAAGAGCGTTGGGAATGCTCGGGAAAGGGTCGGTGAACTCACAGGCTCATTCCTGCCATCAAGGAATGGTTGGAGAGACGACACGGTGAGATTAATTATGATCTTACCCAGTTTTTCACGGGACATGGAGGATATCTCCAATACCTTCACAGGTTTAAATTGGAGACCTCACCCGACTATCCAAATTGTGATGGAGTCCCAGAGGACCCAGAGCATGTATTCTTCCACTGTCCGAGATTTGTGGAAGAAAGGAGGAATCTAGAGGAGACTCTAGGAGAGAAAATCTGATGCCGGAAATGCTAGCACATCAAGAGAATTGGGATTCTGTCAACTCCATGATCGCATCTATTCAAGATAAATTGCGAAAGGCAGAGGTAAGGAGAAAAGCGCGCTCACGTGCGCCGCGTATAGAAGAAACGGGATTAAGCTAGAGTGAACTGACTGCGCCCCGTGATGTAATACCTTATGGTGGTTCCGCGGGGCAGGGAGGGAGTCGCGGGGGGGTGGTTTTAGTGGGTAAAAATCCCACACACTGGTGTGTCCAGACCAGTGTCTTTTGAAGATTTCCACCTCCTCAAAAAAAAAGACAGACAGTCAGACAGACGGACAGACAGACAGACATTGAACCGATTTTAATAAGGTTTTGTTCTACACAAAACCTTCAAAAAGGCTGCAGATAAGTAGATTCTTCATAAATGCAACTTTAATATTTCACGCGAATGTCAATTATTCTCGTTAATTATGACGCCAGCATCTTATTTGCATGGCTTTGCAAGCAGTAAATTCGTGCGAAATTGCGTGCGTTTGAACTGCTATAACTTTGGCGTTAACGCCAAGGGTTTCCACAGGACCTCAGTTTTCCTCGTGACTGGTTTATAATCGAGCCTCCACGGATTTCCATTCATCCATCTTTGCTTTTGTTTATCACATTCTCAAGTCTCTTTTTAGCTTATCTATACCCTGTCATTCCAATACATGCTTCGTCCTGTCATCGTCTAAACGTTGTGCCAAACGGAGAAGCTGATTGTACTCCTTTCGAAGCCCGGCAATTTCTGCCTTCCATATATAGAAGACTCTTCGCGGCTAAGGTGCTTCGAGGCATTGAAGCTCAGCGGGCGATCGGTAACAGGTTCATCACTGAATGTCCGACAATGTTAGATACAACGCCACCACCACCCCAAAGTATCCTCCAGCGTGAGTTTGCCTGTTCCAAGAGCTTCGAAGAATCTCTCGCGCCTGGCTTAAAACTACGAGCCCTGTTTTCGCCGCGATATGCCAAATCCGTCTTCTTCGAAAATCTGCGTGAGACATGCCCTATTTAAGCACTTTGACGCTGAAGTCATTCCCGGCCACGTCGAAAATTTGGCTTCGTGTTATTCGGCGTTAGATGAACTCTAAAGGAACGTTATCCATAAAGCCATACCTTCGTCCTAGCCCAAGAACCCAAAGTCGCGCGCTGTCCCGAGCTCAGTTGACAGCGGTACCTGATAAGTCGAAATGACATGAGGGTAGGTCGTTGCTCCGAAACTGTTCGCTAATTCTCCGTAAGACAGTCAGGATATCGTATATCCAAAGAGCACATTGATTATGGATTAGAAACCAGAGGTTTCTCTCCTAGTAGCCCCAAATGGGCGTGCGCGTCATATGGTTTGTCACTAATCTCCCTCCACAAAAAGAAAAAAAAACTTTTTTTACAAACCTCGCTAATATCAAGCTGCGCAATCCCTGGTAAAATTATTAAAGTTTAATTCCGCAAGGAGAATTTGCCCTACGCCGGGACTATATTTACAATACGAGATTACAAGCCTTTTTGCCGCTCAATTTGCTTCTCGCTTCATTCCTCACCCCCTCCCTTTTCTCAATTCTTTGGATGGATATTTTTTATCACATCTCTATCCAAGCCGATTATGCTTCCAGAATGGGCATCGTGAAGTACTGCAACATGATTTGTTCTTCCTCCATTATTGTGATTGTCTTAACATTGAAAAAGTTCAACGCAAATTTACCGGGGAAGTTTTCCTATGTGGATTGCCCCACCCTCTTCTAGTCTTTTAAACTTCTTTGCCTACAATAAAACAGAACATTGCTCGATATACGCATTCTATTTAAGTCGCTTGACACCTTGATATCTTCTCGATCCTTCATTCATGAAGTAGTAAACCTTGAATGAGTTGGCTAGATAGTGGGCGGTAAATAGTGGAAATTCATAGATAAATCATTCACTTGAAATGGAACATACTTTCCCACTAAAACTCCATTGATTTGCCTCATATCAGAATCAGAACTGTTGAAGGCCAATATCAAATCCGGACAAAAACCTAATAAGAGTTAAAAAGGTGAACCAAGGAATTAGTCTATCTCAACGAAGGTCGACCTGTATCGTGATAGGAATTCGGATACCAGTTGACTGCTGAGTCAAATGGATAATTATCCCCTCAATTGCGAAAAATCTATCTCATTTCACCTATAAATCACAAACTACAACTAAATGGGCCTGAGTGACACTAACGTAGAATCTTCTCTAGATCTATCTTTTAGCTTTATCATTATATGTCCCTGTCGTAACTGACTTTCAATTTGATACTTCATACAGTCTTCACACTAGTTCTACTAAACACTTCTAGCAAAGTCAAGTTGCAATGAAGCTGAATATTATTTAGTAGTCCAATATACAACGGACAAAGATCCTGAAAGGATATGTATATAGCCTCCCAATAACCCGTGCGGGTGGGTGAGTGAAAAAAATTGTACCTGCTTTGTATTGCGATCATACGGAACAAATGTCATGTTCCCATTTAGGTCATGCAACATTCTGCCATACATCGGAATTCCATGCTGCAGGAGTTCTTCCTCAAGTCCAACCTCCGCCAGAGCAACGCGTCCACGTGCTGACAGTGATAAATTTATGCTTCGACCTTTAGCCAATTGTGCCTTTCGAATATCTAAAGAAATAAATTCACCATTATATACATATGTTACGTACATATATATATAACAATTCATTGCGTAAAGTGACATTGGGAAAATGTTTTTCATTCCTTCATAAAGGAACAACTCATTTACCTTCTCTATACTCATAAAGATGAATTTGATGTCCTTTCTTCCCCAAGTGCAAAGCCGCCATGGAACCCACCTGTAATTAATAACGAAATAGAAATTATTTCCATAATACTTTTGATAGATGTATACACGAACACGTATATAAATATATTTTTGGAATATCACCTATAAATGTAAGGAATCGGAGGGTATCCCATCCTTGTCGTCCATTCCAGGGAAATGTATAAAAGTTTAACCAATTCAGGTAGAGCGCATTATTAAATATCATTTCAGAAAAATATCTTTTTTAATTCATTCTTTTACAAGCAGAGAATTAACAATGCCAGGACAGTGATAAAGGCTTTTAAAGCTTTCGCGAGGGTCAAATGAACGATTTATTAATAATTACTAAACAAGACTACTATCGGGAAAATATATTAATTAACGAAGTTACCTTTACCGAAGTCATTGTATAACTTCAGTATCTTACTTACTTTTGCCATTTATCCCTTGAGTGGGGGGGAGTATACCATGTCAACCCCAGCTACGTGCCTACTTGAAATGCCCTTCAGCCTCCCCACGACTTCCCGAGATCCTTCCCGAGATCCTTGCACTCCTTCTTTACTATTCTCTGAATTTTGGCCTGTCTTGCAATTGTCGCCCATCCTTAATACGTGATCCTCTACTGGGCCTGTGCGATGACAAAGCTCTTCGTTTGAGATAGTATCAGACCTGCGCACCACCGATGATACGACGCAACCAGTTGTTCACGAAGACTTGAAGCTTTTGAGTAACAATAGAGTTCACTTTCCATGTGCTATTCCCATATAGCAACACAGAAAGAACGCTAGCCCAGAACATTCTCAACTTGATCTTGGTGTTGGAATAACTGCATTTCCAATTTTAGACAAGGTAGCGAAAGCAGATCTAGTGCTGCTTATGCGTCGAGCAACATCCAGTTCGGTGCCACCGTCGATAAAAACTACTCTTCCTAGGTATACACATTAACCAGTGCCTTCGTTACTCTACCCATTAACGCTTTTCAACTCTACTTGCCCCCCTTTCTAAATCCAGAGTCATTTGGCCAAAGTCCATAACCCGGTGACAGAGCAAACATATATGATAAGCATGGTCGAGGTGTTTGAAGAGTTATTGTCCATTAAATTCCTCTACGACCTTCGGACAAGGCAGCATGAAGAACGTCACCAATAACGAGAAGAAAGTATATTAGTGACAGGATGCAACCTTGGCAGACTCTGCTTGGGACGTCAAAATCCAATGAGATTTTACCCCGGTCAAGCACGTGACATGGCTATTAATTTTTTCGGAGCACCGCTCCTGCGAAGAGTACACTCCCTGTTCGCAGTATCGAAAGCTTTTCCGAATTCGATAAGGAGCAGGTGGAAGGAAGATATGAACTCCACGCACAGTTCCAGAATTATCCTCAGGGTGTTGATGTGGTAAATGCAAGAGGATCCGAAGCGTATCTGTCGAGATGTTATTTAATACGATCCAAGATTATTTTAGCTATTATCTTTGCAACGGCAGAGAGCATGCAGATGGCAATCCAATTGTCACACTCAAAATGGTTGCCCTTCTTCGGAATTTTAACGATCATCTCCTTCTTCAGCTCTCTGGGAAAGGTCACGGATTCCCAAGATTTCCGTATTAGTGGAATAAGCAGATCAACAGTTACTATAGGTGCAGCGATAAATAACTCTGCGGGGCGACCGTCAAGCCTCTGTTCGCGCGCATTCATGCCCGAAATGATTTCTCTTCTGCTTGGAGGAACAATCTTTATCCGCCTCTCCCAATCACCCCCTTATCGCAGACGAAGAACGCTGATAGAGAGATATGTAAATAGATGGCAAGAGCATTAAAAATACTCAGAAAAGGGTCGTTGGACTCACAGGCTCATCCCTGCAATTAACGAGTGATTGGAGAGACTACACAGTGAGATTAATCAGAATCTTACCCAGTTTCTCACGGGGCATGAAATATACCGTCAATACCTCATCATCATCAATGGCGCAACAACCGGTATCCGGTCAAGACCTGCCTTAATAAGGAACTCCAGACATCCCAGTTTGGCGTCGAGGTCCACCAATTCGACATCTTTAAAAGCTGTCCGACGTCCTAACCTACGCCTCGTCTTCTTTTTCTACCATAGATATTGCCCTTATTGACTTTTCGGGTGAACAATTTTTGTAAGCTCAAATAGGCTCTGTTGGCTGACAACAACCGTACATGAATTCCAACTTCGTAACTGTTATCGGATATGATTTTCGACCCTAGATAGAAGAAACTTTCAACGATCTCAAAGTTGTAGTCTCCTATCTTTATTGTTTTCGTTTAGCCAACGCGGTTTGATATTGTTGGTTGGTTGGTTTTCGGTGCTAACGTGCACCCCAAGATCTCGCCCCAATTGCCGCCTGCTCGATCTGGATGAAGACAATTTGTATGTCTGGGGTCATTCTTCCGATGATGTTGGGTGGACTTAAAGAGGATCGCACCTCTTGCATTTCCCTCAGCATCACGGATCACTTTCTCGAGGGCCAGGTTAAAGAGGAGGCATGATAGGGCATGCCCTTCTCGACGTAGACCGTTGTTGATGCCGAATGGTCTTGAGAGTGATCCTGCTGCTTTTATTTGGCCTTGGTCAGGATCAGCCTTGTCATTCTTATCAATTTCGTCGGGATACCGAATTCTCTCACGGCCGTGTAAAGTTTTACTCTGACTATGCTATCATAGGCAGCTTTAAAGTCAATGAATAGATGGTGAAATTGATGTCCATATGCCAACAGTTTTTCCATCGCTAACCGCACAAAGAAAATCTGATCTGTTACTGATTTGCCTGGAGTGAAGCTTCTTTGGTATGGGCCAATGATGTTCAGAGCATATGGGGCTATCCGACCTAGCAAGATAGCGGATAATATCTTATAGATGGTACTCAACAACGTGATACCTCTATAATTGCTGCACTGTGTGATATCTCCCTTTTTATGTATGAGACAGACAATGCCTCGTTGCCAATCGTCAGGCATTGATTCGCTGTCCCCCCCCCCCCCTTGGCGACTTATGATTTTGAAGCCGATGAATTGCACGGGCTGTTTCTTCGATACTTGGTGGTGGCAGCATTTGTCCATCGTCTTCAGTTAGTGGGACCTCCAACTCGCCGATGTTCTGGTTGTTCAGCAGCTCATCAAAGTACTCAACCCATAGCTCTAATATGCTCATTCTGTTGGAAATCAGATTTCTCTCTTTGTCTCGGCAGGATGAGCATTGTGGTATATAAGGCTTCATCCTGCTGACTTGTTGGTAAAACTTCCGCGCCTGGTGTGGTTGCTCTCTGTACTTTTCGAGTTCACAGATCTGTTGGTTCTGCTAGGCTTCCTTTTTCCGTCTGTGAAGTCCTTCTCCGCCTCTGCAGTCTCTTCTGTAGGGCGTGAACGTTTATGAGGCTTATATTTCTAAACTTGCCTCGCAAACGCAGAGTGTATAACCTTTCGCTTATATTTTCAAAGCCGATAACAATAGGTTTCATTTTTTGGCTGACTAAGAAACCTACTCCGAGCACATGGTTTACTGGATGGCCACAATAATATATGGTGAAGCGGCTCTTCTCCAGGAAACCGGTCCCTGAACATCGCATTTATTGCAACGCTGTTACATCAGCCTTATATTGGGACAGGGTATCGGCTAGCTGCTCAGCAGCATTCGGTCTGTACAGGGAGAGCACGTTCCATGAGAAAATGCGCAAATCGTTAATCCGTTGTCGTTGCCTGGTTCATCGTTGTAAAATCCATCCTGTCCGAGGCTCCCTTCGGGGCTTCGTAACATCAGTTTTCCGTGTAAGGTTGTCAGTCCTACCCAATCCCCAAACTGGAGGACTAGTTAGTACATTTTGTCCCCGTTTTTAGTCGCGGGAGACTCGCCTTCATCTTTCTCCGTCTGCAGTTTTTCATAAAGAAAGAACTCCCAGCGATCACCACATGGAGGTGGAGATAGGGGTTGGTAGTAGAGCTGTTGGTGTTGGTTTATCAGGCGTTTCCCAGGTTTTATGCTCCATCGTGGGTATCAATCCACATTTCGCCCTGGGACCTATTCTATCCTTTGACCGTTTCAACTTTGCACTGGAAAAGGCCGAAGTAGTCATCCTGACTAAAAAGAGAATTCCGAACTTGCTTCCCATATTGTTCGGCGAACCGTGATGCTGATCGCAGGAGTCATCCTGTTGGCCTTCTTGCTAAGAAGTGTAAAGCCATATACAAACGCAAGGGAGAAGAGCCAATGGAGGTGGTTGCTCGTAAAGAACGGCAACGCACCCTAGAGATAACCCGGATTGTTTGTTTTGCAATAGTTGTGGTCGACGCCCATCACAACTTTTTTGTCTTGTGGAACATGATGTAGGATTCGTCAACAGCTCTATTTAAATACAGGGGATTTCTCTACAGGCGATATTGTCGAGGAGATGCTGAGGAGCGCTGGCAAAAGAACCGTGTTGCCCATTACATTCGAGTCCTTCTCGTTGCAAAGAAGATAGAGCTCGACCCCACAATCGGTCGAGGTCTATCTTCTCTGCCGAATGGCAGAGGGTTCCTTGAACTGACAGTTCCTTTCATCCTCTCTTGGTGAAAGGAATTTCCTGATTTGATGGTTCCGCAAGGCAGGAGAATTCGGGGGCTAGCCCGAACTAATGTGAGCCTGAACTAATGTGGAGGTGTTTAGTTGGTAGTTCGACGATGTACCACTTAGAGTACTCTAAAATAAACCTTATATCTCCGTAACTAAAGTGTGTGTTGCAAACAGACAGACAAAAAGTAAAGTTATTTTAAAGAAATTTAATTTACACAAAATCCTTCAAATAAATAGAGGCTTTTCAGGCAGTCAACAGCCCATATGCACTCTCTAGACGGGAATAATGTCCATTACACTGCTTTATTGAAATTACTTCGCTACCTTTAAGGAGTAGTTCCAGTACCACTCATCGTTGGTGCTCAACTATCCCCCTATAAGGTTTTAGGGTTTCTTATAATTTTTTAAAAATACACATAAGAGCGGCAATTTCTGCTCCTACCGCCTCCTTCTCTATCTATTTGATTGATTCTGAAAGATGTCGGTATTTCAGTCCGCATGTATCTTGCTAAACAGAAAACATATCAATCCAAAACAACATTTCCTAATGAAACTCAGAAAGGAAGTAGGAAGTTTTCACCAGTAATTATTCCGGTAATAACTCCACTCAATCAAATAGGGATTATAAGGAAAGCGTTAAGATTACCCCACAATTTCCGATTGAATATTGGGAAATTGATTTCTTAGAGTACGTCTACTGTCTAGTGAAACTCGAGTAAACCAAATGTTTCTATATTTTGTACTCTGCCTTCGCAACACCCTTCAAAATGCTAGCAGTCCACCTACATTTCAAAACTTAGCCGTAAGACGTTTGTATCCATTTACAGTCAGTTCATTGTATCTATAGATAGCAACAGAGAGAACGAACGAATAAATATGTATCTATAAATGGATAGTGAAAGAAATCAAAGGGATGAATCACTTCCATCAATGAAAATTTACTGTTACGGATAAATCTGAAATCTGAATCTATGACCACGCTAGTAAAACAACAAAGATTGCAGCCTTCCGCAGTCATGTATATTTATTTGTACAGTAACGAGCATGGAAGACGTGCACGTACTATTTCTTGTCGACAGCGTACTCCCAGCTTGAATACCGGCTGGCGTCGTCTAACATTTCTGCAGGGGATTATGTTACCGCCATGTCTTCTGTACCTTAGCCACAGGAATAATATTATATACATAAATTAAGGTAAGGGTTGCAGGTTTGTAACCGCCCGATTATAGAATTTAAATATATTAGAAAGTTCAAACGATTGAGGAATATCGTTGCACTAAGCGAGCTGAAAGCAAAACTTTCTATCCTAAAGTAGCGCACCATCAAGACTACATATATAACATCATTGAAGATACTCGTAATGTTTTAAGAAGATTAATGTCGAAACGTCCAGATACGTCATACCTCGATATCTTTGAGCATCGAACAACCCTACAGCCGTGAACATGGGGCGAGCTTCGGGGAAGGCACAACTCAACGGTAGCTATAGAACTTTCACCATTTCCCCATGCTTAATAACCGACAAGAGAAATAAATATGCCATCGATTGACATGCTTTCATTAATTAGAACTCAGCAAGGCAATGACCTTTTGTTCCTCGAACTAGAATAGCAATCGGACATTGTCGCAAGGATATATCCATTTGAACATAGCCTGTCACCAAGGGAATGGGGATTACGTGATTAGGTGAGAATCCTTAATGCTAATCGTATCCGTTTTATTGCTGGCATATTATTTTACATTCTCTTGCCAAACGGAAAATGCTTATGATGGTATCCTGGTTCCTAGGCAGGTTTTGTGGCCAGGAATGATAAGGATAAGATGAATAGGATTATTGAGGAATTATTTGGGGGATTAGTATCATTTTTCGAATTGCGTTTGCTACAAAGTAGGTAACAAGGATTATGTGGTTTATGATGAAGGATACAATAAAGATTTTTGAGGACATGAGTAGTAATACCAATATAAGATTATCGTCAACAGTCCTGGAAAATTAACACTAAAGAAGTAGTTTTTTTGGGCATCTCAAGTAATCTAAGGAATAAATACGCAATTGTATATTTGACACACTGAATGTCGCAGCACCCTCTCTTCCTTTACTGAGTGTCCTGGGAAAATCCGAGCCTATAGTTCAAAAATTCCATTTCATCGTGCATACTGACTAAACGCGTTTGCGATGGTCATAAAACCATCCTAAGTGGTAGGAGACGACCAAGAGGGGAGAGTTATCCCAAAAACCAAACAAGTCAGGACCCCGGAAGCTAGGCGCTTCAGGTATGAAAGGTTTTGTTTGCTTCTTCTGTGAGTATATTTGAGTGAAGAACTATCCCATTTGTACGTAGCCCGTTATATATATGCGTTTAGCATGCCTGACTACCCACTTTAGTGTGATATCGATATTTAGTTGCAGTAAATTTACACAGATTTTTCGGTTGGGTAGTTTCTGAGAATGGGTTCGTTAAAGAAATCATCACTTTCCACCCCTCCCACTCCCCGCCTTTTTAACAAATCTCAAAACTAAGACCGGCTTCGAAAAGTACTAATCGAGACCTTTCATTTGATACTCCACATGACTATATTTGGTGAAAAAAATGTTACACACCCCTTTCACATGTATGGGGACCTCCCTAAATCTCGTAAAAGGATATCACTCACTGCATGTCTGGGCGTTCACAGTTCCCAGCTTCTCACCAAATTTCGTGTCAAACGGTATAGCCATTTCTGAGAAAAGTGCCTGTGACAGACAGACAGACAGACCTGTGAGGAGTGGCCAGACCTCCCATCAGGCGCGACCCCAGCTGGCGGATTGGGGCATACCTATTGATGTGTAAATATGTGTAAATGGACTTTTCTTTTCTGACTGTACATGGGCTAGTATTTGCTCATCTCTGGTGCGTGAACCAAAATGGCTACGGGAAGGACACCCAGAAAATAAAACCAAAATGGACGAATTCAGAAGGAGTAAAGTTACGGTGCAGGGGCCCGGAACCCCATTACCGGCGGCTTTTGGGAGTGAGCAAGCGGGCTCCCGGCCGTCGATATCCCTCGATCGCAGTGCCTCGGTGGTGGACAACTTGGCCACCGTTGCATCTAATACTACAAGTGTTTTAGATTTGGAAAAGGAGATGTTCAAACGAAGCACAACTCTGCCAAGAACACCAATTGCAAAGGCAAAGAATGATGGGCTAAAAAGAGATAGCTGGCCAATAAAGGCGATTTCGACACCCATCGGATTTGATCAAGAGGTACTCCAGCAGCAGCAAATAGATCCATTCAGGAGAAACTCATCAATTTTATGATCTCCTCCAATACCAAAGCCGGTAAAAGAGAAAGCTAATGGGAGCTCAACAACTGAAAAAAATTATGGAGTCAATAAAAGGAGTAATCTGGCCAGGACTCACCGAGAACAGCGTCCTGACCCAGAAGAACTACCTTTTATACAGCTTGGGACTAAAATAGTTGAGCTGTCCGAATTCATCAAGGACAAGTACAACGTGCACCAAACCATTAAGAAAATGGTGAGAGCCATCAGGATGTTTTACAATAGGTCACAGGAAGAAATAAAAAAGCCTAAGGAAAAGCCGAACATCTCAGTCTCAATAGTGCCACAGGCGACCCAAGTGACACCAAAGCACAAAGTCATCGACCTTCGCTCAATTAAAAGAGTGCGAGATAAAGAAGGGAAAGGTTTGGGGAATCAACAGGCCCCAAAAAGGAAAAAGGGGTCTTCACCAGTCCAACAAACGGAACTAAAAGTTGAAAGAAAATAAGAACGATGGTTGGACTAAGGTCGTGAATAAAAAAATAAATAAGAAACCAAAGGTGCGAATTTACCCGGAGGCAATTGTAATCTCTAGCAGAGGACATCTGACGTATGCCGAGATCCTGAAGAAGGTGAAATGTGACCTAGACCTAAAAGACCTAGGCGGAAATGTCGTAGGAAAGGGGGTCTCATGTCTGAGCTGAGAAAATCCAGCGTGGGAAAAACTGACGGCTTTCGTAGCCAAGTCATAAACTCACTTGGGGAGAATGTCGCGGTTCGTTCCCAAAAACATGAGGTCTAAATACAGTGCAAGGATCTCGATGAGGTAACATCCAGAGAAGAGATCTGCACTGCCTTGCAAGAACAATTCAAGTTGGAGGAATTCAGCGAAAAATCTATCGTGAGCCTAAAAAAAGCTTATGGCGGTAAGCAAACGGCCACAATACGACTGTCAGTGGAGTCAGCGCAGGAATTCTTGTCCATGGGGAAGGTTCAGATGGGATGGGTTGTTTGCTGACTAAGAGAACAGATCTCTTTAAAAAAAAAAGTGCTTCAAATGCCTAATGTTTGGACAATTTGCGAAGGTATGCACTAGTGGCATCGATCGGTCCGATCAATGTCGAAGGTGTGGGGAAAGGAATGAGCACAATGAAGACACCAAATGCATTTGTGCGAAGAAAAGGAGGGAAGAGTTAACCGGCATATTGCCGGAAGTGGTAAATTCCCAGAAGTTAGGAAGGCGTTAACTGCTGTGTAAAAATGAGGTTAATACAAATAAACCTCATTTGCTTGCGCAGATCACTTACGAATCCGCAATGGAGATTGCTATCATTAGTGAACCTTACAGAAATCTTGACAGTGGTGTATGGTTCACAGATTCGACTGGTGGAGCGGCAAGCCATAGAATATAGCAGCAGGGTCAGGCGATTAGTAGCTTTGTTTCTGCAAAACTAAGCTGTATATATATATATATATGGCGTACCAGGTTTATCCTCACCTGAGTTGCAAACGCAGAGCTGCATGCGACCAGGCGCGTGTCATGGGTTGCGAATAATGACATGACCCACCGGGTCAGCTACGAATATCGCAAGTTAATCTTATAAATAAGTAGCCGCGGACAAGCAGAACGTTTCCCTTTGTGTTCGTCCTCCCTTACCAATTCTTCCCGTTCAGGGGGAGTAAACCTCCTTAACAAATCCGAAATCCGGGGGAAGGGATCGACGCGCCTATCGGATGAATTGCAGTGACGTTGCACTGTATTTCAGCGGCTCCCCTCCAAATACCTTCCCTACCTTTGGAGGTAACCATGGGGCATTGCAACATTGGGGCTCTGTTGCAAGGTTGACTGCTTCCCCAATACTCGTGGGAATAAAAGTGGGGAAAACAATTTAAATTCTCTTAATGGGACCCCAGGGACACGAAGACAGTACCCAACACGGTTAAGGGTCGTTCAACAACATCAGAGCGGCTCTTCGCCCTTGAATGTTTTGGCGGTTATGCCGTCAACCACCAGGGACGGGAGACCTAGGCGTCGTATGGTTTGGACGAACCAACTCAACGAATTTATCGTCCGCGCCTATTACCGTGTCACGGATTTGGAACGGAATCCATCAGGGTACAGACATCGACTACATGACGCGTTCATAACCCGATTTCCGGAGCTAAGTCATGTTCCGGAACAGAACGTCGTCAACCAGTACCGAGTGATAGTGAATAACAACCGAGTTGCCTTACCAACTAGGCAACAAATCTTTCAAGAGGTTTCACTTGAGCTCGGGCTGGAGTCATCAAATTACCGGACTAGTCAAAGGAGTAACACAAGTACTCCACCTGTAAGGCACTCCATGAATCCAGTAGTCAGGAGAAGCTTAGTAACTGGGGATGTCGGCCCAATTTATAATGAGGCTTTGACTGCATTCCAGGTCGCATTCACAGAGTATGCTGAGATTCTCCCAGACGCTAGGCCAAAGATCCCAAAACTGAAGTTTACTTCGGCAACTACTAACATCATTGCTGCCGTTGACAGAATTTTGGCTGATCGTTTGGCAAGCGAGATTACTGCTACAGAGGTTCACAGCCTGATCTACGTTGCAGCTGCCGCGGTTATTCGTCTCCATAACCAACATCTTAGAGCGAATAACAGAGGTATGCGCAGAAGGGCTTTACCGTTTTGGGTGTTTCGACTCAACAAAAGAGTCGAAAAGTTGAGAAAGGAGATTGGTCGTGTGACGCAAGCACTCCTTGGAAATCCATCACCAAGAGTACACAGATGCGTTGCGAACATCATTGGAAACTACCATCTGTCCAATGATATGCCAATCGAAGAGATCCTCGAGGTGCTGAAGCAGAAACTTGCGCTATGCTCCAATCGCATCCGTAGGTATCAGAAAAGCTTTCAGCGAAGGACAGACAACACCTTGTTCCTCCAGAACGAGCGGGGATTCTACAAAAATCTCGCCAACTCAATAGGGAAAGTAACCTCAATCTGGATCAGGCAGAAGACTTCTGGAGAAGTATTTGGAGCGAATCCAGCCGTTGCAATTTAGAAGCAGCGTGGCTCCCACACCTTATGCGTTCATGCGAGGCCCTCCCCGAAATGACCATGCCTGACGTAACTGAAGTCGACGTTGAAGCAGCCCTTGACAAGGCAGGTAACTGGAAGGCGCCAGGAGTTGACAAGATTCACAACTTCTGGCTGAAGAGGTTCAAGAACACTCACAGGATATTGGCAAATCAATTTAATCAGATGATTGCCGATCCTGATTTAGTTCCACCATTTTTCACCAAGGGGATAACTTTCCTCATCCCCAAGGAACAGGGTGTCTCTTGCCCTTCAGAATGTCGACCAATTACTTGTCTTCCTACCATCTACAAGGTCTTCACTTCAGTTCTGTGCGCGAACATCTCAAAACATCTTGATGTTCATAAATTGATAGCTGAGGAGCAAAAAGGATGCGCAAAAGGCTCCCGAGGCTGCAAAGAACAGCTTATAATCGATACGGTAGCTGTAAAGCAGGCTGTCCATCAAAAACGAAACATCTCGACAGCCTACATCGATTATAAATCAGCCTTTGACTCCATATCACATTGGTGGTTACTACAAGTGTTACGCTTGTATAAAATCAACCCGAATGTCGTTCTTCTTCTGAGAACAGTAATGAAGAATTGGAGCACGAAGCTATCGGTATCCCCACAAACATCAGGAGAGATACCAATCAGGCGTGGCATTTTCCAAGGCGACTCTCTAAGCCCACTGTGGTTTTGTTTGGCTTTGAATCCGCTATCCCATCTTTTGCATGAAAGCAAATACGGGTTCCAAGTCAAGCATGGCATATTGTCGAAATGTACATTAAGCCATTTAATGTACATTGACGACATCAAATTGTATGCCAAAGACGAGAACCAACTTCGCTCCTTGCTGGACATCACCATCCAGTTCAGCAGGGATATCGGCATGCAGTTGGGTTTGGAGAAATGTCGCATAAAAACAATTGTTCGGGGAAAACACACCGACAACGAAGGATGCAGCCAAAATAACATCCGAATTGAGGGCATGGATTCGGACGACGTCTACAAATATCTCGGCATATTGCAAGCAACAACACCTGCTGTGGCAATAATCAAATCTAAGTTGCTGGGGGAATTTGAACGGCGTCTGGATCTTGTCCCTAAAACTGAGCTGTATGGGAAAAATAAAATCATGGCAATCAACACCTTCGCCATTCCCGTCCTTCTATACACTTTCGGTGTGATACAGTGGAGTAATACTGATTTAGAAGTTGTCAATAGACGGGTAAGGGTAGTTCTAGCAAACAACAACATGCATAATAGAGCTGCCGAAAAATTGAGGATCACTATTCCACGTCATCAGGGAGGAAGGGGGGTACTTGATTTAAAAACGTTGCACTACAATCAAGTGCATTCTCTTCGTGAGTTTTTCTATGAGAAACAATCCTCTAGCCAAATACATCAGGCTACCGTCATGGCAGATAATAAATTATCTCCTTTGAACTAGAGAAGCAGAGAATGGGATCCCATGTCGAATGTTACTTCAGTCCAACAGAAGATCGACATGTGGAAAGAGAAACCCATTCACGGAGGTCATATCAAAAATTTGTTGTTGTCAGGCATTGACATCGAAGCCTCCAACAAATGGTTGACAAATGGTGTACTTTTCTATGAGACCGAAGCATTCCTAACTTCAATTCAGGATGCTTCGCTCCCAACAAAAAATTATATACGGTACATTCTTCACGACTCCTCAATCACCAACTCCAGTTGTAGGTTATGCAACTGTGAAGAGGAGACCATCCAGTACATAACATCTGCGTGCAGGATGTTGAGCGGTACCGAGTACACCAATCGTCATAACTCCGTCTGCAAGATTCTCCATCAAAACCTTGCGTTGAAGTATAACTTAGTGGCAACCTACCATCCTTACTATAAGTATACTCCGCAGAGAATCTTGGAAAATGATCGGGTCAAACTACTGTGGGATCACACTATTGCCACCGACCACAGTGTTAATCATAACAGACCCGATATAGTTCTGCTTCTGAAGGAAGAACGAGCGTGCTTTATAATCGATGTAGCCGTACCGTTGGACCGGAACACTGTTGAAAAACAGCACGAAAAAATCCGGAACTGCGGCCCCTTGGCAGACGATATGAAGCAGACCTGGAGACTACAAAAGCTCGAAGTAGTCCCAGTAGTAATTTCAGCGGCGGGATTAGTCCCGCAGAACTTACATAAAGCGCTGAAAACGCTCGATCTTTGGGCTGGACTATACATGGAGATGCAAAAAGCGGTTATCCTTGTAACCTGTGTTATAGTCCGAAGAGTCCTGTTCGGTAACAATCTGACCTAATGGGTTTCAGTCTTAATCCGCACTGTCTATGATATAAGATCCATGTCTCTGTAGTGTAGAACCTCCGCGTCATTGGCTGAAGTGTTTGGGACAATCGGGATGTAGTTATATATTTTCGCATGGTCGCACACACTTTGCGTTAAAACGCATCATCGCTGTGATGCGGGCCTTTGGATGTTTCCTTCAGCCCATCCTTAGGTTGGTCGCCCCTCGGTCCGGTTGGGCGGGAAGAGGGTCCGTAGGCTTTTCTAACTATATAGCTGTTACGCCCCACCGAGCCTCACACTGCCTGAGTTTGAAGACCTGTTAGACGATCTTGTTCACGACGGGAAGAGGAAGAGTAAGGGAAGAGGTCCAAAGGTGATAGCCGGTGACTTTAATGCGTGGGCTATCGAGTGGGGCAGCAAAGAGACTAACGCAAGGGGGCGGTGAAGAGAAGCACTCGCCCAGTTGGATGTGGTTCTGCCCAACGAAGGCGATATAATCGGAATTATCGGAAAGGGGGAACTGGTTCAATTGTAGATCTGACTTTTGTCAGCTCTGCGTTAGCACGTGACTTCACGTACCGCGACTACCAGGCAATCACCTTTGAACTAAAGACGGAGCCACAAGACAGGAGATCCGCACCCCGGAAGCCGAAATCCAAAAGAACACCAGGATAGTCTGCGAAAGCGATGGATGAGCAAACATTCATGGAGGTGTGGCTAGACTTGCCTAGCAAAGCAGGCACCTGTTACCACTACTGCTATTCGGCAGCTCCATCATTGATCATCAATTTACGTCTGCATCATGCCATGGGGGTACTCTGATCTAGGACAATAACAAATAAAAAACTTCGTTGGAAAAAGGACCAAATGCTCGAGGATGTTTTGATTATAAGGCAGAAGTGAGGAAGGATTTCCATCCCAAGAAGAGTGGCTAGTGGGTCACCCAGCCATTACGTGGTGCAGAACATCAGAGGAAGAATGCACACTTCTCGGAACATCTTGGGGTGAATTTATGCCCATTTCCTATAGTGATTGCTCGTCTGTGTGGAAGACATCCTAGAGTGCTTTATGGCAAAAAATATGGACTGGACACTAAATTTGAAGCAAGGATTATCAACGCGGAACATAATATTCTGAATTGTCATATCCTCCAGAAATAAAACCATATTCACGTCCTGCCAAGTTTCCGCTCATTCTCAAACCCAAAATTTCAAGGAGCTGGTCGCTTAGATCTCATTAAATACGGACATGACGCAGACATATCACGCAGGATGAGGTGAAACAAATTGGGATGGTATTACGAGCAACAAATAATTGGCCTAACGGAATGATAACTAAGGATATTTTTGCTTTAAAGGGACCTTACAGGGATACAGAAAACGAAGAAGGTAAGTGATGTATAGTAAGCAACACAGAAACTGATAGTTGAATTCCCAAACATAAACAGAGACACTATATACTATAAACATCTCAAAAGTGAGACCTACCAGTCCGCCTCCGATTATGGCGATATTAAGAGTTTTCTTTATTTTTCCATTGGACGTATCACCATTCACTTCCATTTTCAAAACACTTAAAATTTGTCTCTCCTTCAACACTTGAAACTTGCAGATTTGAATAACAAAATATATAAAATAAATCTATCTATGAACTTCAAGAAAAAAATCCGGAAGATACAGTATATATTTTTACAACCTATCTGTCTTGAGGTCCATTTGGAAATGAGCAAATAACTAAGGCAATTGCTCTAATATGACCACACATGGAAATTCTATGGAGGAAACCCTAGAAAAGCCGATTCATTTGTGCATTCGATACTGGAACAATTATTCTATTCGGTTGTAGCATTCGTTGCCTTGCCTTGTCTTGTGTCACTGTCTCAGTCATTAGACATGCTCTCATTATTTGCAGAAAGTAACATCCGTTACTTTGGATCACTAAGATTCTTTCCCTTGTGGTGAACGAACATTGCAGTTGAAATTCAACACCCCTAGATACTCTGAAATTGTACTCACCTTAAAGCACCATGTAACGAAATGCATTGATGAATGTGAAGCTATTGACAGGCAACCTAAAATTTACCATATAAAAGATAAAAAACATTCATTATTTCTGAATTTCCGTTAATTATCCCCCGAGATAAATTAATCTTTTAATTTAAGGTTGCTTTGTGCTCAAATCGGAGATCCTCATAGTAAAATATAAAATAAAAACTACTGTCCTTTTGTACGCAATAAATGAAGAAATTAAAATAATACGCCCTCCAGCCGAGGTACAACTTAGATATTTGGACATATGGCATTCCAAAAGAGGTAGCCCAAGGAACTTCCAGTTCAAACTCCTACACTTTTCTACCTTAGTAGAACGCGGGGGTGAAGTGTCAATGCCTCCTTATTCTTCTCACTGCTTAGTATGGCCTCTATTGAAACTGTCATCCCCATTTCGCAATGGAAGAGTTGCGGCAAGCATCATCAAATATGTTCTCTCATTATAGAAGGTGTATTTGAAAGTCCGAGATTTCTCAACATTATATAAGAAAACTCTGCCTGTAAAGGAACTGAGCAGTCCGGCAGCTTTAATGAGTAATGGAGTCCAACGATCCGGGATTGGAACCGCTAGCACTATCAAGGTGCTACAGACTAAATCACACCTTGACCTCCTTGATGCACTGCTTTCGACTCAGCTCCATTGTCTTGTTTACCCTAATAGATTTTGCCTACTAATCCTGGCCAACATGCCATATGAAAAACGCTCCTCGGCGGTGGAATAAGCGAAGCACTGTCGGTCAATTGATCTTCCAGGAGCTACCAACTCTTTCGCGCCAACTTTGGTCATTGGTCCATGGTTTACAGAGTTCATCGGCCCCGTTTCTTGGAGCAAACTTTCCCTAGTTTTGAGGACATTACAATGGTGTGTCACGTCGCCAAAAAAAAGTCATCAGGGACTATTAAGTCGGCTTGCGAAGTGAACACTCAACAATAGATCAGCTTTTCTCCGTGAAAATCCTGAAGAAATCCTGGAAGTTAAACATTGGTGTCTACTTGACGCGACTTGAAACGACGAAGTTTAAGCTCCAGTACAGTCAGCAAAGTCTGACGGATCCATTTTTAACACGGAATGTTCTCGAGCAAGAGGTCGGGCTAACCGCAATGTTCTTCAACTTGGTCCTTGGGAATGCAATCAGAAAAATCCATGTTGATTCCAAAGGTACAGTGTTATTTTGATCAACCCAAATAGGGTTAATGAACAAACAGTAAAGATCGCGGCCCAGACTACAAAACAGATGCCTGCTGAGTGGATGGCGAGTGCTAAATCAGGAACAACACAAAGTTATACGGTATATATGGGAGCCTCTAAGGTGATGAAATTGTGAAGGCTTTAATAGGCTAACTGGACTCGATAACACCCAAAGGGTATTCGGAACGAAAATAGATGGTTCCACACCGATTGGGAAACCGAAGACTCAACCGGGACCGAAAGCATTTATTAAGTAGACGTAGGGCACTGGCGGATGAGAGGACTGGCGACAATGTAGTCCAGGAGCCAATGCTCGAAACCGGCTCTAACACTGAGAAAAAGAAGTCCACAAAAATGAACCTTCCGAACAGTATTTTCGTTTTAGGTTTAATCGGCGTGCCAAGTCGCGATCATTCGAACTGCTGATTGAATTCCTCCACTCCAAGGTAATATGTCCTTGAGCGGAGAACATGGAGTCACCATCGCGAATAACTAGAAAACATTTTTCGGTGACAAGATGCAACCCTGACGTAAGAGAAATTTGCATTCGTGCAAGGCGTGACATTTTGTGCCATTATATATTGTTCCCTTCTCCGTATTTATGCTGGCGAGAGCAAAACTCTACACACTGCTCCACAATGGCCTTAAGGATATTAATGTGGTCAGTACAGGAAAATTCAAAGTGGAAACCAAACTACTCCTTGTAGACGAAGCTTTCGAAATATTACATGATGCATTCCAGAATTATTTTAGCAAATATCTTCACGCAAAAATACCCCTCCAGTTGTCGCGTTCAAGGCGGTTACACTTTTTCGGGATCCTAACTATCATCATCATCAACGGCGCAACAACCGGTATCCGATCTAGGCCTGCCTTAATAAGGAACACCAGACACCCCGGTTTTACACCGACGTCCATCAATTCGATATCCTTAAAAGCTGGCTGCCGTCCTGACCTATGCCATCCCTGCATTTCAGACAGGGTCTGCCTCATCTTCCCTTTCTACAATAGATATTTTCCTTATAAACTTTCCAGGCTGGTTCATCCTCATCCACACGGATTAAGTGACCAACATCACTGTCTTGTATAGTAAGAGCTTTGACCCTATGATGAGACGTTTCGAGCGAAACAGTTGTTGTAAGGTGAAATAGGCTCTATTGGTTGCCAACAACCTTGTGCGGATTTCATCATCGTAGCTCTTATCGGTTTTGATTTTCGACCCTAGATAGGAAACATTTTCAATGGTCTCAAAGTTGTAGTCTCCTAAAACTTTATTGTTTTATTTTAGCCAATGCGATTCAATGTTTTTCGTTCTTTCGGTTTTGGGTTTGGCGCTGACGTTGCCACCACCACCTACTCTTGCCTACATTAATGTGCAGCCCAAGATTTCGCGCCGCCTGCTTGCTTTGGATGAAGGAAAACTGTACGTCTCGGGTTGTTCTTCCCATAATATCGTCAGCATAGGTCAGTAATTCGGTGGACTTAAAGAGAATGGTGCCTCTTGCATTCACATCTGCATCGCGAATCACTTTCTCCAGGGCCTGGTTAAACAGAACGCATGATGGGGCATCCTCTTGTCTTAGACCGTTGTTGAATGGTCTCGAAAGTGATCCTGCTGCTTTATCTGGCCTCGCACATTGGTCAGGATCAGCTTTGTCAGTCTTATCAATTTCGCCGGGATACCGAATTCTCTCATGGTCGTGTATAGTTTTATCCTGGCTATGTCATCATAGGTGGCTTTAAAGTCGATGAAAAGATGTTACCACTGATATCCATATTCCAAAAGTTTTTCCATCGATTGCCGTAGAGAGAAAATCTGATCTGTTGCTGATTTCCCTGGAGTGAAGCCCCTTTGGTATGGGCCAATGATGTTCTGGGCGTATGGGGCTATCCTGCCTAACAAGATAGCGGAGAATATCCTATATATGGTACTCAGGAACGTGATACCTCTATAATTGCTGCACTGTGTGATATCCCCCTTTTTATATATGGGACAGATAATGCCCCGTTGCCAGCCGTCGGGCAATGAGTCGCTATCTCACACATTGGGCATCACTTAATGAACCGCTTGGTGCAGTCGGCTGTAATTCCATCGGCTCCTGGCGACTTATGGTTGTTAAGCCGATAAATTGCGCGAACTGTTTCTTCCTCTTCTAGCTTGGTGATAGCATCATTTACCCGTCGTCTCCAGTTGTCGGGACCTCCAACTCACCCATCACTTCAATATAATTCTATTGGAAACCAAATTTCCCTCTTAGTCTCAATAGGATGAGCATCGAGGTATATATAGGCTTCATCACGGTAACTTGTTGGTAAAACTTGCGTGCCTGGTGCAGTTGGTCCCTGTACTTTTCGAATTCACACACCTGTTGGTTCTCCCAGGCTTCCTTTCTCTGTCTGTGAAGACGCTTCTCCACTCGCCGGAATTCGTGATAAGTCTTTGCGCGTGCCCGCGTTCTTTGAGATTGTAACATTACTCGGTATGCGGCATTCTTCCGTTCCGTTGCTAGTTACATTCATCGTCAAACCCTCCGTTCTGACTTTTCTTCCCCTGGAGCCAAGTATGTTTGTGGCCATATCAATGATAACGCTCTTCAGGTGGCTGTAAAAATCATTTGTGTTTCATCTCCAGGACATCTGTTAGTTACAGTTATTGCGACATCCATTTGCCCCTTATAGGTACTCCGAGCAATTGGTGTACAAGGTGGCTACTGTAGTGACTCTTCTCCAGAAAACGGGTCCCTGTCCAACGCACCTCCTGCAACAATGTTACATCAGGCCTGTATTGGGACAGGGTATCGGCTAGCTATTTGGCAGCTCCATCTCTGTATAGGGAGCGCACGTTCCATGAGAAAATACGCAAATCAATCATTAAGAAAGAACTGCCAGAGATCACCACGTTGAGGTGGGGATAGGCTTTGGTAGTAGAGCTGTTGATGTTGGTTCAGCAGGCATTTCCCAGGTCTTATACTCCATCGTGGGTACCAATCCGCCCTGCGACCTATACTACCTTTCGACCGCTTTTGACTTTTCATCACCAGCGATAATACAGTGGAGCAGCATCTTCCTTTGGAAGCAATCCAATAATTTTGGGCAGTGGTTTTTCATTGCCTCTTGTTGCGTTTTGGCAATTCATAATAATAATAATGACCAGCGCCTTGAATGGAGTTAGAACATTCCATTCAAGACCGCATAGTGTACACTATAGGATTACAGTACCGTATAGGAGGCAATATGGTCAGCATTGCGCTTGCTGAGATTATTACCCTGATTTGACTCAGGTACTCATTCGCAGCTAAGTTGACTGGTATCCGACATACAGCCACGATAAGAAACTCATAGGGTATCCATATTTCTTCCTTCCAAAGCTTCCCCATAACCTGCAAACGAAAAGAAAAGGTTCTCTGGGTGACGTTAAGTGATGTTGCGAGGTACTCTTGAGTTTGACCCCAATCTTCATCCAACAGAGCCTGAAGTGCTTCATCGTAGAACTTTTTTGTCAATCCTTGTCGCTGACATCAAAATCACCTAACTTGTAAAGTCATCAACACTCTTAACAAGTTCCTAGTAAATAAGTATTATCGCGTTAAGTTTTGGTGAGCATTTGATGAGCCTCGGTAGCTTCTTTGTTAAGGTAGAAAAGGGAAAGCAAAGCTTCCCGCAAAGGACGTTTTTCAGGTATAAAAGTTGACATTTTTAAAAGTGAAAATAAAATTTTCCATAAGATGGTATGCGGAAAATTATATATGAATAGAAGCCATTAATACAGAGAAAATAATAGGATAAAATTTACTAAATAAAAAAATCTCTTATTTTGACAAAATAACGAGACGAGAAAAACGCGGAAATTAATTATATTAATATAATTTGTTAGACCATAAAGGAAAAAAATTTGCGCTTAGTTTCCTTTAAAATATTATTGATGATAATTACATAAACCAGGTTTTGACATCCCTTGAATCTCCTCTCCTAAGGCACTATATCCTCTCTCTCAAAAATATCTCTTTTCGTTCATGAGTAGGAAATTATAATTTAAAAATATTTCACTCCAAACAGCTAAGCCTTCTAGCACCTTCCACACCCTTATGCAGGGCTAGATGGCCTTATATTAAAGTGTCATATGACATTTGATGTTTGGTAATTTTATCTGACATTCTACACTTGACAAAGCCTTGACAAATTTACATGGAACTTCCCAGCAATTTGCAAACTTAAGTAATATATACTCGTAGATAGTTGTTAACTTGGGAGCCAGGATATGTAGGTCCCCGGGCGAAATCAATCAAATCGAAGTATTCACAACATCACAAACAATTATTACATATATATCGAACATTCTATCTTTCTTCCAATTCAACCCAACCCTTACCCTTTCCAGTCCATAGTTTTCCACTTACATGCAGTCATACTAAATACTTAGGCCGCCACCTATCTGAAAACTTTAAACTGTTCCGAGCGTTTCCTCTTGACGTATCTGAAAGTTTTCCCATTTCTCTTCAACAGTGGAAATATTTATTTTCGTCTTGCGAGAGAGAAAAGCAAACCAATAAATTGTATTCCCTAAATATTTCTCTTGGGGTACACGATCGGTATACGAGGCAAACGGTCGTATAATTTTCCACGGAACAACCAGCGAAAATGAAGAAAAACGTCAGATATATCAACAAGTTGGTGATGTGGGACTTTCTATTTTCATGATTTTCACATGGTAAAACTCCTTTGGGAAAATGTGGCTAATTCAGATGAATTCGTTTCATTTTCCGTTCAAAAGGAAATTAAGGACAGTTAATGGACGGAAAATCTATTTAAATTTAGGCTTTAATATTATTTCATTACAGGAATGAATAATGAATAATGTGGCATTATTAGACCAAAAGACCTAAAATTATTACATTGTTAGTAAGAAAGTTAAATTAATTTCTGTAGTCAACTCCTCCAATTCGTGATATGCATTTTTTCTACATATTGACTCCTCCACTTGAATCCATCTATTGACGTAAATTGACCACTATTTTAACAAACACAGAAGAAAGAAAGCCGATAGGCCAGAAACTTTCCTTACTATCGGCGGAACTAAACCGGATATTATGAAGGTTCGGGAACAAACGAGTTTCCGGCTTGGGACCGCCACGTTACAAGTGTGGACTCCTAAAGCCATTGCAGGAGACATGCAAATCACGCATCTCCATCTACAGCGTAAATGAGGTGCCATATATTTTGTAAAGTGGCTGCAGTTATTAGCTGTCGGATCAATAGATCCAAGCCACGTAGATATGTATAATACCTCATACAGTAACCATTGTTGTTGGTGGGGGAATCACGGAGTTAAACTTCCAATATGTTGGCTTATTGTATGCCAATCGAAGTGATAGACTTCGCTCCTGTATGGTGATTCCAAATTATCGCCAAGCTATTTTGGTCAATGACCTATATAATGACGACACCACAATAACTGAACAGGCCATAAAAAGTCTACAGGGAGATAAGGGCATTCTTTGGCGCCTTATTATTTCCCCTGTAACGTAGATGGAGTTCCCAGTGGAACATTAATCAAAGCTATCCAATGTGCCAAAGGTAAAGAGATGGGGTAATAGCAGACCCTAATTTAGGCAATCAAGCCACTTTCTACAATGTGCTCAGGGGAGAGGTCATCGACATCACAGTGGCATCGTCTAACATTGCGACCCTTGCAAGACAGTGGAGAGTATCAAACATTATCACGCCCTCGAATCACAGGTGCATTAATTTCGTAATGGGCACCACCTTCAACAACTCTTTTTCGGAATCCGAAATGACTAACCATATTCCTGAACAACAACCCCTAGGCAGCATCCAATATCTCATCTCGGGCCAATAGGGGCATACAACCTCTGGTATGACTCCTGGAAATGGGCACCTCGGTATGGATCACTTGCCTGCAGCTCTGCATGTAATCCATAGCTGTGCCGCCATTCACAGTAAACCCTAAGAAAACTGGACTAGTTATGTTCACTAGGAACGTAAGGCTGGGCAACCACACGCCACTCTCTTTATCAACGATGGAAATCCAGCTAGTACAAGCAGTCAAGTATTTGGAAATTTTGTAACAAACAGCAATTGGCTGTTCCATCTTTGAAAAGATATTCTCCGTGGTATTTACCAAAAGAGAAGAATGGTCACGTGAACACGAATCCTTCGGGTTTACATACCAAGAATCTTTACCGGCGGGTAAGTCATGGAAGTCAAACCGACCGCAAGGATGTTCCTCGGAAACTCAATGATGAAACCATATTCCGGGCAGAAATACATCCTATTTCACTGGCAACAGAAGAATGTTCGCGACAATAATGGCGAGATTACTCCATTCGAATCTGATTCGACATTCAGCCAACATTATCAGCACTAAACATCAATAATATATCAAGGCAGTTCATGTGGAGTTGTCACGAGGTACAACTGAAACTTAGCCGACTGAACAAAACATTCCTAATTTAGATGCCAGAGCACTCTAACATAGCTGGTAATGAGGAAGCTGGCAGACTGGCTCGGCAAGGGTCTAGATTCACAATGATGGGGACAGAGCCAGCATTTGACATCCAGCCATCCACTGTCAAGTGTAACGCAGGCGAATAGAAAAAAATTGAATTTCTGTTGGAAGGCGAAAATCCTTGTAAAAATGTTTGTTGTCCCTCAAGAAGCGGGGCATGAAAACCGTAGTAGGGCTTTTGACGAAACACTGGTCCTTAAAGTACCACATGGAAAAAATTGGGATGGTGGTCTCGGTTATATGCAGCTAACGTGAGGAGGAGGAGGAGGAGACTGCCCTGCACTTCACATTCAGCTGCCCGGCCTATTCAGATCTCAGACAAAGATACCTCGAAAAGGCTTTCCACCACAAACGGACTGCACATTCTCTGTCTCCGCAGAATATTCTCACAATCCGATATGCCGAAAGCCACTTCACACTTGTAGAGAATGCAACGTGTGCGAGGAACCAGCGGAGTTTTTTCAGATCACTCAACGCATCCCAACGGAGCGCTCATGCAGTACAGTTTTTGGTGGCGGAAGCGAAAGAATAATTTGTGAGCTTCCTGCTGCCATGCAGATAATAGCTAAAATAATCATGCAAAAAAGCCGAACACCCTTTAAACTCAAACAAAGGACAATCTGATTTCCATTCTGGATCCTCCTGTACCGATCCCATTAACACTCTTCGGATCATTATAGAGTAGCACTCCATGTTGGTAGTATATGTATTCCACTTACGTCTCATGGGGGGCATTGCCGGCGTGGGTCTAACAGATTTACCAGAGGTTGCCATACACAATTTATTCCACAGCGCAAGGGACACTGATCGGTCAGACCTAGAGGATCTCTCTACGCCAAGAAGAGCACTCAATTTTCTGTGTTCGAACCTGACTTCCCTCGACCTAGCGTGGTCAAAGTGGAGCGGTCGAAAGCGAAGAATATGTATATCTCCTCGGCTTACATGGCTAGCGACCGATCAGCAGAACTACAATATTTGACGTACACCATTGCAACGAAAAAGGCCGACCAATTGATTTGCTGCGCCGCTAATGTAAGGCATACGCGCAACTCGCAAATCAACGAAAGAGGTGAGTCTTCCTTTGATTTTATTATTAACAGCAATCTATTGGTGAGTAACAAAGGCAGGCAAAGTATATCAAAGTTCCGTTTCCCCAGCTAGGAGAACTGTGGTGGTTAGGAAGAGGTCTTTTATATCACCCTACTAACCGACAATGGGACTTTTAGAATGGAGAACTGGAGAGTCTCCGACCAGAAGTCCCAGTTGGATACTTTGTAGCCTAGCCTTCCTGTTTAGGTCTCCAAGCCTTTCGGAGACCCCAACAATATCGACTAGAAGAACTTTAGGCAAGTTACCAAATACAAACTCTCTGGTGCACAAGTTGTCGATATTGACACGACAGACAAACTGAAATTAAACGTTGGGGCTGTGGAAAAGATATTCAAAACTACCTTCAAAGTCTCGTGTCCTGCCAAATACAACAAGAAACACTGCCACCTTGGTGGAATACTCATCTGTCCATCCTCAGGAAGCTAGTCAGGAAGGTCAACAACATGTGTGTCAACAAGTGCAAGTCGGTCATCAAGACCGCCAAGAGGCGGTCTTGTTTAGACTGTTGTCAGAACATTGAAAGGAGCAGCAAATCTGCCAGCTTCAATTAAATTCTATCCAAGGAACACAATAGCCCATTCTTTCTTAAAAAGAATCTACCGGTGAAACCCTGGAACTGCTTATCAAAATTCACTTTGTCGCCAGCGAGGAGGACTGGGAGTCAGAACGTCGCTTGAAGGTTATACAGTAATCAGCAATGCTCAGTAATTACCGACGATAAAATCGGCGAGGCTTTAATGCACAAATAGCAAGAAACTTGTCGAGATTTGCCTAAGCTATATCCCTTTAGGATACGTACCACACTCTTCGAAGAGCGGCCATGAATCCGCGAAGGATTTTCGACCTATCAGCCCCACCTTTTTCGAGCGCCTCCTGGGCACCCACTTAAAGATCTATTGAAACCGCTCTCCACGAGGTAATTAGAACGGTTGAGCGCCCGCTACAATACAAACATTACACTCTGCCTGCCTTGCTGGATAAGAGAGAGCATTTAACAACGTCAGTACAAACGCCATCAAGGAATCCATAACCTATATAGGTTTGAAGGGATATCTCACGCATTGGATGATATCCATGATAAGAACGAGGATAATCCAATCTGATCTTGGAGGCAGCCACTTGACAAAAGCTGTAAACAGAAGTACGCCTCAGGTTGGCGATATCACTCTACTATTCTGGTTGACAGTGATGGACGAAATTCTACGAGTATTAGACAGAAGCGGGTATGTAGGCAACTTGGTGATATCGGTATCAGACATGTTTTCTTCCGTTATGAGCGCCATCGTGGAAGTAGCGTTGGAAAAGATACTTCTATTTACCTACTTTCTAACATTTCGCCCATACAGAAAGCCACATCTCTGTGTGCGATGTGTTGTCAAATGCTCCTTCGATATCCAAAAACGCACACAGTACTATTTCTTTTGTTTCTATGGCATCCCGTAGTATATCCACCAGCTGATATAGAGCAGTTTCGGTTGACCGTCCTGCCCGGTAAGCGTCTTAACAGTGATGTAGGGGATTACGCATAGAACGTTAGTTCTAGTCTAGTTACCTATCACCTTCTCCACCGTTTTGAGTACGAACGATGTTAGGCAAATTGGTCTGAAAGATCTAGGGTGAAAAAGCTCCTTTTTACCCGCTTTCGGAATAAAGACCACTTTTGCCCGTCTCCATGCCATGGTATATATCCCAGTGCTATGGTCTTCCTTACCACCTCAGAAGAGACTGTAATATGATTCCAAGGTCTCTGTATATTAGTGTTGGGAAAATGCCACCTACTCCGGGTGATTTCAGTGGTCTAAAAGTTCCCACTGCCCACCTTAGACTAGCTTCTGAGCACACCTCTTTTTCTAGTTTCCAGTCCTCCTTTCTTCCCCTTTTATTTGTTGTTGTCGCTTGCCGCTGTGGGGCAGGACCCGGGAAATGAGTTCTGAGAAGCAGGTGTACCCTGTCCTCCTCACTCTCGGTAAATGTCCCATCTTCCTTTTTCAAACAGACAGAGGATATTACCGCGCCTGGTTGCTTCTGTGATCTGTTCGATCCTTTCGCAGAATTCCCTAAAAGTTGTTCCGTTTTGATTCCCTGATCCCGTTGCTATACGCAGTCATTGCATATTTGTACCTCGGCCAGTCCCCAGTTTGTTTTGTCCGGCTGAAGAGTTTTCTTTCCTCCCGATGCCACGACTGCCTCTCGAGTGTTCCCACCGGCTTCCAAAGAGACTTGGGTAGCCACAAAGTTCCAGGTCAGGAACTCTGGAAGACATATATATTTTAAATTACGTTTAAGAATTATGCAAGCTCTTGGTTTTTCATAAGAGGAATCCCAAATTACCTGCACGCTTCCTTTTTGCACACCCAGGGCACTATTCCAATGTTGTTCTTGGAATTTACTCTTGCAATTAACACAAATGGAGTTTTCGCATAGTAGAGGTTTATATGGGCTATATCAGTGCTGGTAATTGACTCCGTCCAGGTTCTGATCTTCACGGGATAGAAGGTCTACTTCCCTGGTTGATCCAGTCCTTTCCGGTTCTATGGCTTTCGAGACTTTTCCGGGGACCTTGGTATGCTTTTCATCCGGTGTCTCCTCCGAGGTGTCTTTCCTCGGCTTTTCCCTGTGCACTTGCACGGGTATGTTGCCAAATTGATAGTTGATATGACAACTCCGATGTTTGATTGCCTCCAGGGATTGATCATCTACCACGATCGTGAAGAAGACTCTCCATAATCGCGTATGGAGATTTTCAGCCTGAGCGATTAGGAGGCCCATGAGATCTTTCGTCTCTTTTGTCGCGGCTTTTCGGGAAAAAAACTGTCACCATGTGTGCTCCTGGTATATCATCCGGCGCACATGTTGACAGTTCTGTCCCTTCCCAACCCGGAAATTTAGGAACTATGGTCCTAGTCCACAAGTGTATGACCTGGTCGAAAGTGTATGCCCGGTGAACACAAGTTCGGAATCCCATCCCTTGGACATCCGCCTGACGACAAGGTTTTCGCTGGTTTCCTGCTTCTCACAAGTGAATATTTGCTCGGGAAACATTTTTAGCAGTATGACCAGTCGAATGTTCTTAACCACACTAGCATAGCTAACGGCGGGCTTCCTGACTCCTGCTTTCACCCCTGACCTGCTCGGGTTTTCTTCCCCCTTAGGTTCAGGTTTGGGTTTTTGAGGACATTCCCTTCATGCGGGCTAATCTCTGCTGCTCCCCATTTTCTCGGCTCCGGTAAAGATGGCTTAAGTCTATCCTGAGCCTTCCTAACAGAATCTTCTGGTTTCAGGCCTTCGTTCAGGTAGCACAGGTACCATTTGGCAACTGCGCCACTGGGACCTGTCTTCTTCCCAACATCTGATATATTTATCTCAGACGTGTTTTTTTATAATCCCTGCTTTTTGAGCAGTAGTGTTTGTTGGTTGTTGTCCATGCAGTATACCAATTTTTACCTTGGATCCACTGCTTGACGTCCCAACTTCTCCCTTCTTCGGTATAATCACCTGGCTCTCAGTATTTCGGAGATGTGCCTCCGCCTGATTAACCGATTTGTGTGGGGTACGGGCTCCCGCTTTATTGGTTGTAGTTCTTTTATTTTTATTATTGGAGCTCATTTGATTCCCACGAGTATGGGGGTTAGGAGGTCCGCCGTACGCGGACGGTAAGGTCTAACTTACTCACTGAGGCGACCAGGTATCAGTGAGGCTCCGTTCGAATACAGTCAGTTACCCCCGATTGCAAACTATCCAATGGGCACGGTTCGCATGACACCCTGGATTGAGGGAGATGTTTTTCGACTCCCCAGTCTAGACCCGTAGCGTTTTGTTAATAGTAGGGTTACCAAGCACAGAGTGTGACTATTACCACTCACTAACGTCTTGGTAGAAGAGAGGCTTGTACCTGGCCCCTCATCGGCCACACCCTCGGAGAAAGATAGGTTGGCCTCAGGGAGCTATATTCAGCGTCAGTCTATCCTGGAGTCCACTGTTTGTCCCAACTTAATCTACGGTTCTATTGTATGGTGAAAGGCGAAGTGCAAAAAGTACAATAGAAGGAAGCTTAATAGGATTCAAAAGACCGCGTGCAGCCCTCCCGCGTAGATGTTCTCGTCTCATCTCCTGCATCTCGTCCCCCTATATCGTCACGTTAAAGACGCTATGCCGTACAATGCTGTCGAAATACGTGAATCCGGATGTGCAACAGCGAAGCCCTACGGTCATAGTTACATCCAAGACATTGTACGTAAGGAACTCTGAGTATTCCCTATGAGCTACCCAAAACACAAGCCAAACTTTATGAGAAACTTTGCTGTGGACTTTCTAACCAGGCCAGAGTGTCGGTGCGGAAGGTTTCTCGGACAGACACAGTGTAGCCGAGTCGTACGATCTCCAGAATTCGCCAGTATATTTTAAGCGGAAGTACTGGCGATACTGGAAGCCTGTCGATGATTAGGGTATATTCCGAGGCGCAAACTATTCTGACCGACAGACAAGCGACCTTGAATCCGTGGAATTTTTACCATTTCCTGACAACTAATTGTGAGCTTAAATTTTTTCAAATATTCAACTATAGATAGTTATCTATAAAAAAAAATTCAAAGTCGAGGAGCTACAATATTTAATTTAATTTCATTAGCTCAAAAGACTATTTTTCTTCTTTTTGTCAATCTATTATTGTTAATTATTTATTGCCCAATGAAATGATTTTGAAAATTTAAACTGAAGATTAAAATCCCAGATCAACAAAACTCCTACTCAATTTCCTTCTGGTATTCAATCTTCTCACCAAAAAGTCTTCTGTTTATGAAGTAGAAACACTCACCGAATCCAAATATCTTTTTTGAGAGATACGTTCCCCTTAGGTTTTCATTTTGATCTGAAGAGATTTTGAAAAAAACGAAAATCTTTCATTCTATTCGTCGGTTCTGACAATTTCAAGTAAACCGTCAGTTACGAGCGGACCTCTGAAAAGAGCGGAACTTAGGGATAGAGTCCGCGAAAAATTCATTTTCCCCCACTTAAAAATATTACATATTTAATTATTATATTTTTTTAAGGAAGAGATAATTTTAATTTTAAGCAAAATTACTCCTAATCGAGAAAAATGCATTTTTCGCGTTTAAAAGTGATAAGTTTGGTAGTGTGTTCGCTACTTTTACTTAGTTCTCCCGGATTAGTTGATTGTGCAAAAAAAGGATCATCGCAGGGTGCCTCGCCATCGCCAACATTAGTCGAACCCATTATTGAGGAAGTCAATGCTAAGCAATTGGAAAAAATATTAAACGATAGGGATTACGTAGCCGTATTCTGGTGTAAGTGTGATCTCAGAGACATCTACTTTTTTCGTGTGCAACTTTAAATCTTTTCTTATTCAAACGTTTTGAAATGATAATTGTCATGGATGTGGAATATATGCCTATTCTTAAGGAAAATCAACGTGCTACTGTGTATGTGATACCTGAATATCTGGTGAAAACTTGGAATGTTCTGGTGCTGACCATCTTTTGATGAATCCTCCACACAATCGCAAGCTTTTGAAAAATTCTAATGTATCTATGAAATCTATTTTGAAAATGTTCTCTCTATGTGATTTATGTGCTCCTTGCAAATTTTTGTGTGCGAGTGTGCGGTTTTTCTATGTTTTGGTGTCTGTGCGTATAAGCTAGAGTTACTTTAACAGAAGCTAAGAATTTGGATTATATAATTCGACTTTTACAATCTTGAAACCATCGCCAGAGTCCCATGGAGTTCATAATAATTGATTTTCCAATTATATCTAAATGAAGCGACCTTATTTTGATAGTAGATCGAAATTCAATCGGCTGATTCCGATACAAGATCCCTCTGACTTTTGTGATGTGGCTGGCCCACTCAGCGAATAACTACCTACCGCAACCATGGCTAAAAACACATTTCACTATCACCTTCATGTATCTAAAATAGCAACTAAGCCGATTGGCATCAGAATGTGGTGGCCAGAAAGTGCTCAGAATAATGTGCGTGGCCGCACGAGTGTTGCCAGATGAATACTTGCAAATAACAGTGGAAAATGTGCTGGTTGAAACTACTATCTTCCGGAAACTCCCACCGCTAAATCTTAACTTTTCTGAAAAGATATTCTTGATGCAACGCATACATCAACCCCGATATGCAAGCCCTAGATTGGAACAATAAAGGATATTGAACATTGAAGCAAAAGTAATAAAATGAGAGCTCTTTCAGAAAAGGAGTTCGCCTCGTGCTCCATGAAAAACTCCCAAACAAACCCTATGTCATCAAAGCTAATTCGTTGGTTCTATCAGGCAACTTTAGATTTCAATGATAAAACGAGCTATAATATTTTATCTTCAGTTTATCCTAAAAATATATGGATGCAAATCTGCCTAAATTCAAATTTGAGATGATTTTAATGTGCAATAAAATCCGCATTTTTATCTCCCAAACCAAAATGTAGCAAACAACATATCAAAACTATCACATCATACCCAATGTGAAAACGCTGAAGAAAATATTTTTGTGTCAACAAGTGCATCAGATACGCACTTTTTTTTCATGAAGTCTTTCAGTTCCGAGCCCGATATTTGCCAAGAAAACCCGAATTTTCCGAATGTCTTCAGTAAATTTTCTCCCAATTTTCTGAACAAGCAGTACATGCATCCGAAACTCACAAATGATGTCATAAATTGAAAGAATTGTCTTCGAAAGCATTACTTTTGCATAGAATTCACACAAAGCTTTACCAGAAAATGAAAAATGGAAACGATCTTCAGAATCTAATCTTCAGTTACACGAAAACCCCCGTCGCCCAGTGAAAGACGCTCTTGAAAAAGTTCAATTGAAATGAAGTCTGTCTGACGAGAGGAAAAGCCACTCGAATTTCTAGTCAGCGCGATCTATATTGACTCAAAAGTCTATTCTGGTAGGAACAGTTGCCGGGTATTTTTAGATAAGTATTATTTGTCCGGACGAGCGGCAAGGTATCATGATTTTTTCCATTCTTTTTGTTTATAACTTACGCCTCGCTCGTGAAAATATCAAAAAATTCCTGATACCGATAAACATCAAACTATTACACATCATTCAATTAACAACTGTAATAAAATCTGCAGGAATGAGCTATCGATTGATATATAAATATTGAAGAGAAATAAACATTTTCAGTTAAGGTAATTCTGAATGGCAGGAGTGCAAGTTATCGGATTTCCACGACATGAATTGATCAGTAAATTCACAAAACGTCACTGAATTGTATGAATGGAGTTGTATTTTTTGGAAAATACTTCTCTCTTTGAGAATGTAAAGTTTTTGTTTCAATTTGGAAAACAACTGATACTTTTCAATAAAAGAAGGCCCTTGACAAGTATGTCGGAAGATACCCAAAACTATGTACGAAGGGGGACCCAAAAAAAAATCGGGAATTTCGTCATAACTTCTTCATTTCTCAATATTTTTACACCAAATTTTGATCACCTTCAAAATATTCGCCTCTGACTACAACGCACTTCTCCGAACCATTCTTCCATTGTTCAAAACATTTTGTAAATTCACTCATCGGGATGTCCTTTAAGCCTTCCAGCGATTTTTGTTTCCGCTCCTCCACAGTGGCAAAACGCTTTCCTTTCATATTCCTTTTGAGTTTGGGGAGCAAAAGAAAGTCATATGGGGTTAGATCCGGTGAGTATGGAGGATGGACAATCGGTGTCATGACGTTTTTGGTCAAAAATTGTGTGAGCCGGCGACTCATGATGGAAGAACCAGTCGCCTGTGCGCCAAAGATCTGCCCTTTTCTTCCGGATACTCTCCCTCAATCGTTTCAAAACCTCCAAGAAGAACTTCTGGTTGACAGTTCGACCCGGGGGAACGCACTCCGCGGGCACAACACCTCTGCAATCGAAGAAGCAAACGAACATTGTCTTGATGCTTGACTTCATTTGGCGAGCTTTTTCGGAACGAGGAGAACTAGCTGTCTTCCACTGGCTTGATTGCTGCTTTGTTTCGGGGTCGTATCCAGAACGCCACGATTCATCACTAGTAATGCCTTGGAAAAAAATGCAGGGTCCTCTTCGAATTGATTTTGAAGCTCAAAACATGCGTGAAGTCGACGCTCCCTTTGCTCGTCTGTGAGAAGGCGCGGAACGAATCTGGCTGCAACCCTTCTCATGTGCAAATCTTCGGATAAAATTCTCTGAATTGAACTCCATAACATTCCCGACATTTCACAGAGTTTATCATTGGTTCGGCGATGGTCTTCACGAACGAACGCATTGATTTTGTCCACGTTTTCATCATTCCTGACGTTGAAGGGCGTCCTGAACGAAATTGGTCTTTAATAGACATTTCTCCATTTTTAAAACGTTTTGGTTTTACTTAAGCCAGCATCCCGATAAGCAATCTTAAGCATTACAGTAGTTTCCGCGGCCGATTTCCCCAACAGGAAACAAAATTTCACAATCCCGCGTTGTTCTCGACAACCTGCCATTATGTTTTCGCCGAAATGTAAGAAATTGTTTTACTAAAAAAAATCTCACAGGCGAACCGATGCACTAACAGCGACACAACTTCGCACACTGACGTAGGTGGCGTAACACTAACGGACATGGTGTCAAACAATAAGTTGCCCCCCTCTCCCTCCCCATCACAGCGTAATTCCCGGAACTTATGGGTCCCCCCTCGTATCTAACTGAACCCTATTTCTCTTCTTTAATTTTCCCATTTACCACCGTTTTGGATATTCTCGCGGGGTCCATACGCTGTGGATGACCAGAGGCTTTTGACTCACCATAGATTTCACGCAACTCGTAATTGCCTGGGCGCCACTCATCCCCCATGTCAACTGCACTGTATATGACCTTCTATAAATGCGCTGTTTCATTTTCCTCTGAATTTATAATGGCGAAAACCGAATAGTAAGTTTCATTCGGCACCTAGATTCTTGTCTTTATTTCGTGAATTTTATTTGCGTACGTACGTAGGAATCAAAACTGTCAGCATTTTCAAAATTATAAGCACGCAAAGTAACATAGCCGGATAGCTGAGTGGTTAGAGCGCAAGGCTGTCGTACGGAAGGTCGCGGTTCAAATCTCACTGGTGGCAGTGAAATTTGTGTCGTGATTTGACGTCGGATACCAGGCGACTCAGCTGTGAATGAGTACCTGTGTCAAATCAGGGTAATAATCTCGGGCGAGCGCAATGCTGACCACATTGCCTCCTAGTGTACCGTTACGGTCTTGAATGAAGTGCTCTAACACACTTCAAGGCCCTGATCCAACATGGATTGTTGCGCCAACGATTATTATTAAAGTAACATACTGTCTAGATGGCGTCCTTTCCCAAATTTGCATCATAGTTTAGTTTATTTTAGTGGGGGGAGCCGCAGCAGCAAGCGCTCGGACTTTCGTTAGGTCCATTGTACTATCCTCGGAGATCGCCTATTCAATGGCCTCTCACGGCCTATTCGATGGCCTGGCCGGCGTTCGCAGGCTTTCGCGAATCTGAGAACATTCTCCAAAGACAGACTCTTCATTGAAGAAAACCTTACCAAGGTATCTTCATCTGAGGTCTGAGAAGGCTGGAGCAGCTGTATACGAAGTGGAGGGCCGTCTCTTCCTCCTCGCCACATTGACTGCATATAGACTAGAACACCACTCTGATCTTTTCCATCGTTCATAGTAGTTTAAGAAGCAGTGTCTCGTCGAAAGCCCTACTAAGGTTTTCATGTCCCATTTCTTAAAGGACAATAAAAATGCCGCTCTAGCATCCTCGGGTTCCTTCACAAAGATTTTCGCCTGCGGGATGAAGTTCAAATTTCTCCATTCGGACGCATGAATCCTTGCCATTTCCCCCTTCAGAGTAGACTTAACAGTGGATGGCCGGATGCCGAAGCTGGTTATAGCCCTTCCATTGTGTATTCAGAACCTCGACGAGTTTGGTGCTGATAATGCTGGCCGACTGTCGGAACAGATTCGAATGATGCGACTGCTCCATTTTTTACGCGAACATCCTTCTGCTGCCAATGAAATGGCATATATCTTCGGCAGGAATGTGGTCGTCATTTTCCCGAGAGGACGAGCCCAGAGAGATTCCATAATCGGATTTCACAAGAGCACCCTTGCGTCGGATCCGTCTTCCATGACTGATCCGTCGGTGAAGGTTATTAAGTCTATAATACGAAAAGACTCGTGGCCATTTATCAACCATTCTTCTCTTTTTGTGATTAAACTCCCGACGAAGTATGCCTTTTCGAAGACGAATCTGAAAACCACATGATTGGCACCTACTAGTCAAGGAACTTCCAGATGGACGCATGACCGTGTGATTGGTCGCCTTTCTAGAGCCAATAATATCAATCCTATATGCGCCATTAGCTACTTTCCGTTTCACCTCCAAATGAATAGGGGGTACATTTAAGTTAGCTCCGAGGGACGCGGTCGGCGGCCAATAATACTGGAGTCTCTGAAACTACGTCAGCAGCTTCTTGCTGTTAGCAAAGTTCAGTCTAGGCCACGAGACGATGAATGCATAAATCAAAATGGGTTTTATAATGGATGTATACATCCAATAAGTCCGGTTTGACGAAACTCCCCAGGTCCTACCTATTGGAGTTCTGCAGCACCAAAGCAATCTGCCAGATTTCTGGTATTGTTCCTGGATATGATGCTTTCACATAATAATAATAATCGTTGGCACAACAATCCATATTGGATCAGGGCCTTGAAGTGTGTTAGAGCACTTCATTCAAGACCGTAACGGTACACTACAGTAGACTGTAGGAGGCAATGTGGTCAGCATTGCGCTCGCCCGAGATTATTACCCTGATTTGACTCAGGTACTCATTCACAGCTGAGTCGACTGGTATCCGACGTCAAATCACGATACAAATCCCACTGCCGCCAGCGAGATTTGAACCGCGACCTTCCGTACGACAGCCTTGTGCTCTAACCACTCAGCTATCCGGACTACGCTTTCACATAAGCTTCGAGTTTATATGAACTAATAAATGTTTGACTATTTGTACCAGCTGGATTTCCGCCCCTGCTAGCGTCTAGCTCCCCTCCTGACGTTCCTAGTGAAACCATTATGGAGACAACAACTGTGCCCGCAAACTCGCCGTCAATTATCACGGCTAGATCGTCCGCAAATGCTTGTGCGAAGACCTTTGTGTCCTCCAGGAGCCATAGCAAGGCGTCAATAACTAGAAGTCATAAAAGAGGAGAGAGAAGAGGAGAGATCATTTTCCAACTGGGTGGACATGACGAGGATGATGCCACTTGCATTAACATCTCGAATCATTTTTTCGAATGCCAGGTTACAGACGCATGATGGGGCATCCCCTTGTCGTAGACCGTTGTTGATGTTGAATGGTCGCGAGAGTGATCCAACTGCTTTTATCTGACCTCGCACATTGGTCAGGGTCAGCCTAGTCAGTCTTATCAATTTCATCGAGATATTGAACTCTCTCACGCCCGTGTACAGTTTTGCTTTGGCGATGCTATCATAGGTAACTTTAAAGTTAACGAAAAGATGGTGCAACTGATGTCCATATTCCAACAGTTTTTCCATCGCTTACCACACAGAGAGAATCTGATCTGTTGCTGATTTCCCTGGAGTGAAGTCTCTTTGGTATGAGCCAATGATGTTCTGGGCGTATGGGGCTATCCGGCCTAGCAAGATAGCGGGGAAGATCTTATAGATGGTACTCAGCGTGATACCTCTAAAATTGCTGCACTGTGTGATATCTCCCTTTCTATATATGAGACAGATAATGCCTCGTTGCCAATCGCCAGGCATTGATTCGCTGTCCCATACCTTAAGCATCAGTTGATGAACCACTTGGTGCAACTGCGTGTATTTAACTAATTCGGCTGTAATCCCATCAGCTCCTGGCGACTTATCATTTTTAAGCTGATGAATTGCACGGACTGTTTCTCCTATACTTAATGATGGTAGTATTTTTCCGTCGTTTTCAGTTGACGGGACCTCCAACTCGCCGATGTTCTGGTTGTTCAGTGGCTCATCAAAGTACTCAACCAATATGACCATTCCGTCGGAAATCAGATTTCCCTCTCTGTCTCGGCAGAATGAGCATCGAGGTGTATAAGGCTTCATCCTGCTGACTTGTTGGTAAAAATTCCGCACCTGGTGCGATTGCTCCCTGTACTTTTCGAACTCGCAGACCTGTTGGTTCTCCCAGGCTTCCTTTTTCCGTCTGGAAAGTCGGTTCTCCGCTCGACGGACTTCGTGATAAGTCTCCGCGCATTACTCGGTATGCAGCATTCTTCCGTTCCGTTGCTAGCTTACATTCATCGTCAAACCAGTCGTTCCGACTCTTTTTGCGGCTGGGGCCAAGTATGTTTGTGACCGTTTTTATGATAACGTTCTTCAGGTGATTGTTAAGATCATTTGCTGATGCTTCATCCCCAGGATCTCTGTTGACTTCGGTTATTACGCCATCCATTTCCCTCTTATATGTGTTGCGGAGGGCTGTGTTGTGAATGGCTTCAGTGTTAACTCTCACCTGATTGTCAGAGCGGGTTCTTGGTGATGTTGGTTCGTTCTATTGCCTCGTGGAAAGTATCCTTCTTCAGCTCTACAGTCTCCTCTGTAGGAGCGTCAACGTTAATGAGGCTTAGATTTCTAAACTTGCGTCACGAGCGCAGAGTGCATAGCCGTTCGCTTATGTTTTCAAAGCCGATAACAGCATGTTTCATTTTCTGGCTAACTAAGAAACCTACTCCGAGCACATGATTTACTGGATGGCCACTATAATATATGGAGTAGCGACTCTTCTCCAAGAAACCGGTCCCTGTCCAACGCATCTCCTGTAACGCTGTTATATCAGCCGTATATTGGGACAGGGTATCGGCTAGCTGCTCATCAGCTTCATCTCTGTACAGGGAGCGCACTTTTTATAAGAAAATGCGCAAATCGTTATTCCGTTGTCGTTGCCGGGTTCGTCGTTGTGTTATCCGTCCAGTCCAAGGCTCCTGTTGTGGCTGCGTAACAAGTTGTTTTCCGTGTAGGGTTTTCAGCTCTACCCAACCCACAACCTGGAGGACCAGTTGGTACAATCTATCCCGTTTTTAGGCGCAGGAGACTCACCTCTATCCTTCTCCGTCTGCAGCTTTTCGTTAAAAAAGAACTCCCAGCGGTCACCACGTGGAGGTGGAGATAGGGTTTGGTAGTAGAACTGTTGATGTTGGTTAAGCAGGCGTTTCCCAAGTTTTATGCTCCATCGTGGGTACCAATCCACGTTTCGCCCTGGGACCTGGGACCTATACTACCCTTTGATCACTGCCAACGCTCTCCTAAAATGTCTTTTGTTTTAGTGGTCGCCAGCCTTTTCGTTTGTCCGATGTGAACCTGGTCGTATTCTGGGCAATTTTTTCTTTTCATTTTTTGACAAACAGTCCTTTGTGGAGCCTAGTTTTTGCTTAGGCTGCTAAATTTTCGCTTATTGGTATTGAAATAGCTTCATCGCAAGTATTACTCTCGATTAAGCGATATTTTATTTGGTAGATCTTCAATTAGCCCATTTACGGTCGTAAGTACCCAGAAGAAAGGAGAATCTAGCTCCAGGAATATCGGTATGTACGAAAAAATACAGCGTGTTTGTCCCTCAACTAAAGAAATTTGTAGTTACAAAATCGTACAAATGAGAAATTCAAAAAATCTGGATGTAAAAATATCTTTGCGATCCTTCCGCAAAGATTTGCCAAAAATCCATTAATAACTAAACGTCATGAGGCAAGTCATTATTATAATAACAAAACTGACTAGGCTGGGACATCCGAGCTAATTCGTAGTAATGAACAGTGTTGACTTTACCAGACGCATATAGGGAAACAAAGGAAGAGTATTACATTTCAAAAAGATAGCGCCATTAGATGTGAAAGAAGTTTTCCTAATATCCCAGTCGAGAAAAAATATTATCTCACTTGCAAAGAGAAAGTAGATTTACCGACGTAAAACAAAAAAGTACGTCAATGGATGAATGACTTCTGTAAATATAAATGAAAACTACTTCATTTTAGAAATAATTCTTCAAAGAGACTGTGGGAATATCAATGAAAAAACCTCTTTCACAAATGAAGGAAACCAATGGGATATCTTCAATCACTACTCTGACGGAAGCATTAATATTGTAAAAACAACTAGAAAGTAGAGAAGGAATGGCTAGTACCAAAGTTTCTAGGTATAACACCATTAGCAATAAAGAAAGCGCCAAGCCAATGCAAGATGGAGGTAGAAATGAACAACCTTATCCTTTCCTAGATGAATAATTAATGAACACAATGAACGCAAGTTGACATTTATAGGAGCAAGTACAATTTAGAAATCGTCTAGTCGATTTCCTGATTGCAGTTCTCGGTTCCACCGCGGAATCGCGGTGGCCTCAAGAAATAGGACAAGCCTCCACTTTGTCGCCAACAAGTTAATTGAACTTTATTCAATCCGTTTTCCTAGGATTCCGTCTTTGTATTATAGATTGTTCGCCCGGAATAGTTAGACCAAATTCTAAGCAACGATAATCTGAAAGTGAGACTTGATCTACCACTCGCCAATCTGTAATCAGCTTTTACTACTTTGATGTAACATAGGGGCGGACCCTACTTTCAAGGTCATTATCTCCTCTGGGATTGCATTTGCTACTGTCCCAACAAATATGCCGAGCGTTTGCATGACAACTTATTAAGAATTCAAGGCCACTTGATTCTGCATAAACCACCAGATCCCTTAGTTCTTGCGTCAGCGGAGGACACAAAGAATCATAGGATAAGTAAGCAGAGGCAACTGTGACGTTTCTCCTCTTACCATTAACCTAGTATTATAAGTTGACCGTCCTCGGTCTCGAGTCCTGCAACTTTTTCTAGCTTTGCTGCCAGTAGACAGGAATAGGCTATGGGAGCCCTCCCTGGTTTACAGTGTCCGGGCTACATGGATCTGTTTCTACATACCGGAAATAGACCAGTTGCGTCCACGTCCGTAGATATCGGGTGTAGATTTTCCACTGAACTGGAGAGAGGAAAGAGGTAAGGGTAAATTTTACCGTTATTGTAAAAGTGAATATTGCTTCAAGGGGCGGGGTAGGAGTAGGGTTTAATTTGATGCAAAAATGGCATGCTTTTAAGATTTAAGATTTTTTTTTGAGGATACAGATAAGAACAACTTATTTAGGCAATTTCCATAAAGCAGCAAAACATTTGAACAATATTTCCCGAAATTTCTATTGCAAAAAAATTAAAAATTTAACCAATGACTTCGGAGGTACTTCGGGAAATAATTGTTTTGCACGTACTGCACACACTATGCAATGGAATTATCTGAAACACCAAAATCAAAATCAACACCAAAATGCATTTCTGAAAGGAGATATCTCTCGAAGGAACCCTAGTATAATTTTTGTGGATTTTTCAATTTTTCATAGGATTTCGAAGCCAGAAAACGGCCAATTTAAATCAATTTGAAATTTATGAATTTTCCAAAAAAAAAGCTCCCAGAGGAGAATTATATCATGAATTACTGTGCAAAATTTCAAACCAAGCAAGCACGGTTCAAAAAAGCGATTTACAATTTTGAACACTAAAGAATCCGGCCTGGAACAACGGACGTTCAAATGCTCATAACTTCGTAATTTTTACTCCGATCGTCTTAAAATTTTGACACATTACTCTTGAAATATTATGCAAATAAACAAAAAATGGAAGAAAAAAACTTTAAATGTTATATTTCACTTGAATAACAACCATTCTCATTAATTATGACGTCAGTATCTTATTTTCAATGCTTAAGATGTAGTAAATTCAATCGACATCTATCAATCAATAGCCAATAGGATGAACTTAAGGGGGATTTGTTTTACACAAAACGTTAAAAATCGGAGGAAAATAAGACCGGAAGTGATCATTATCTCCACACGAGGTGAAGGAACATACTCTGACATTCTCGCGCAAGTGAAGGCAGACCCCGAATTCACCAATTTGGGACACAATGTCACTCGCATTAGACGGTCCCAGAAAGGAATCTTTGGAGCTCAAGAAATCCAAGGCTTTACGCGCGGATAGATTCTTAAGCCAAATCAGAAAGTTGTTAGGACAGGAAGTCGACCTAAGGGCTAGTATGCCAAAGATCACTGCAATCTACAAAGATACAGATGAGATCACCAAAACGGAAAAGGTTTTCGAGGCCTTTCAGAAGTAAATTGATATTATCGAACTACCAGAGTCAGCGATGAAATCGAAGAACAAGCCTATGTAGGAACGAATCTAAGAGGACGTGTTCTGCTCAAAGCATTCGTAGAGATAGACGTGGTACTGGCAAACGGTGGGAACTCATACACTTTCTGGGGAACGGACCTTGGGGCTGTAGCGGACTTGACATACGTGAGTGCTGCTATTGCCAGTACAGCCGCCTGGCAAGCGCGTGAGGTCTATACTCACAGCGACCACATCACATCTGAATAAGATCTCTTATATTCGCCTCTGTAGTTTTCAGATGTCAGTTTCACGCCTTTTGATACTTTGACACCAGTTATGATCGCCTCATGCAGCACGGTCTCAGATTGAATCTAAACAAAACTGAATTTTTGACTACCGATCCCCATGAAACAGGCACAATCACTGTCAGCGGCAGTGATCTGCCCAGAACTGAGCGATTTAAATACCTCGGGTATCGCTATCAGTCAATGGAGAACTGCATTATGAAATTGCTTCACGCATTAACTCAACCTGGATGAAGTGGCGTTCCACAACTGGTGTTCCTTGTGATCGACGTATCAACGAACGTCTTAAATCTAAAATTTACCGTAATGTCGTCCGCCCTGTTGCTATCTATTGTTCTGAGTGTTAACCAACTATAAAAGACAACGAACGGCATCTTGCGGTAATGGAGACGAAGATGTTACGTTGGACTAGTGGCGTGACACGTTTTGATCACATCTGAAATGTGTAATGTGTAATCTGCGATCGTTATGGCGCCTTCGATGGTATGGTCACGCTTGATACGCTGGATGGGGATTTAAAAGCCTCTAGATTGCACCCAGATCAGGCATTCGATAGAGCCAAATGGCGAAACCCATCACGACAAGCCGACCCCGCTTATGAACGGGACAAAAGCTGAAGAAAAAGAAGAAGATATTTATCTCGGCTTCATTGACACTATCTAAATTTTGGTCTCCTGTAAGCAAATATTCATAATAAACTGGTCATAAAATTTAAACTTAGCATATTTGGAGCAATAAAAGATTAAAATCTTGAATACCAATTTGTTTTGGGCTCCTGTGATGAAAATATTAATTCAACATAATCAAATAGGCAGCCTAACAACAGTCAACCGGAAATATCAAGCCCATGATTCAGCTTTAAACTATTTCAGAACACTTCAATCTAATCTGCCTGAAATTAGCAATTGCAGTTTGCCAGAAAATTATACTTTCTCCCTGCAACCTCGCATCTATTCTGAAAACTAAGCCATGCGCCACGTAGAAAGTGCAGATACTCTGAGGTGTCTAAAATTGATTTATTCAATTTCCCTGTATCACATCCTCCCGAACGATCCGTCAACTCCATTTTCATGCTAAATAAACCAACAGACTAACAGACAATTTTTGAAAATGAAAAATGAGTTTTAGAGCTGATGGCGGCCAAGTTCACATAAATGCAGTAAAAATATTTGAAGTTAGGTCCCTGGTCCCTTCTGCGCTGTTTCCTACTCCATCGTAATGCGGCCGCCTCCCGTAATATTTATTATTCTTGGCCCGCTGGCACCTCATACTTTCAATTTCATATACACAACCTTTAATAAATCCCCTAATTCACCATTCGGTTAATTGTTTAAAATAAATTTTATGAATTAATACCGCGGATCAGCCAACACCACCAAGTTTTTGGCAGCTTTGCTAAGCTGATCACATCATATAATTCCTATCGGTTCATTAGCAGATAGATCCGATTGAACGCTATTAGACGTTATTGAAGGATTATAAAAAATAATCCGGGACTTCAAGTCCAACAGTAATTTATCTTTGGAAAAAGTTAAAAAATTAATTTCTGGCTTTTCTTTTTTCACCAGAAATTCGTCACCGAATTATAGCAACTTAGTTGCGGGACAATTTCGAATTAAATCGGGACAGCATAACTTTTCGCTAAAAATAGATTAAGAGCGCAAATATCCGTCTGAGATATTCTATTCTGTAGTAAATACATTCAAAGAAAGGTGAGACGACAACGATGAAAGATGTGCTTCTTTACGATTTACCATATGGGAAAGTTCCGCGAAAATCTTTCCTATTATATCTTAATGTCTGACATAATACTTCATATGCAATGAGTGCGATAATCTTTGAAAATTATTATGTCATCGAACACTCTGTTTGCGTTATTTCTGGATTTTATAATAGGAAATGCAGACATCATGTAATTGAACAATTTGATATAATTTTTAAGGTTTTGTTTGCAAAACAAAGCCTTATTAAAATCGGTTCAATGTCTGTCTGTCTTTTTTTCGGCGTTGGAAGGTGGAAAGGTTCACAACCTACTGCTGGCTCCTGCCACGCAGTTATGTGAGACTTCTACTCATTGCAACCACCTCCTTCTCATTTCACTCACCCCACGGAACTCCTATAAAGTATTGCGTCGCGGGGCTGGATCAGCTTTTAACTGCGGCTCATTATTGTTCTCTCCCTTCCTTGTTTTCGTCGTAGTTCTTCCTGCCTAAGCTGTTGGTGAATAGCTTGCAGTTCCTTTACAACCAGGCATCCGTTGACTCCACAATATTTTCGAGTGTCAAACGCCTGCCTGCGACCGCTTCCATTCTTGTTCGGTGTGCGATGAACCTGGGACAATCAAATATGACATGCTCCGCATTCTCAGCCACAACTCGTAGCTTAATTCCCCATAGCTTCGTTCAAACCATCTCCAAATATCCGGAATAATTCAATATGTCCAACGACCAGTTTGTGTCTCGTCCCATCGCTTTTGCCACCCTTCGATAGATTCCCACCGTGCCAACTAGACTCTCCAGCTGCATACGTTTTGTCGTAGAGTCGCCGGCCTTCATTCGCCAGGATGTCTATGGGGAGCATCCCTGCTAGTACATATGTTGCTTCTCCTGATGTTATCCGATAAACACTGCATACCCGGAGTGCACTTCGCCGATACGCCATTCCCAATTTTCGGCAGTTCACTTTGTTATTCAGAACAGTTGTCCAAACTGGAGCTGCGTAGAGTAGCACGGAGCTGACTACCCTAGAAAGCAAAAAACGTTGACTTTGTTTTGGCCCACCAATGTTCAGTAGTATCCTCGAGATCGTTGAAGCGATGGAAGACGCTTTATTTGCCGCGTACTCAATGTGTCCTTTGAAGTTAAGTTTTTTATCCATAATTACTCCTAAGTATTTGAGCGATGGTTGGGAGTAAGTTGTTTTTTCGCCAACTTTGATTTTCTTCTCTTGCTAATGAGAACTACTAACTAATAAGAACATAAAACAGTTCAGCAAGTGAAAGGCCAGAATTTCTCAACCAAGAATTGATCTCCCACATTGCTTCATTTGCATAGATCTTGATCTCGTCTTAGTGCTTTGCAACCACTGTTATTCCGATGTCATCGGCGAAGCCAATAGTTGTCACGTTGCCCGGAAGGCATAGGGTCAACACTCCATCATACATAACTAGCCACAGCAAAGGACCCAGGACAGAACCCTTTGGCACCCCCCAAGTTGTCGAGAATATTTTTAGCTTATCGTCCGAGTCGCAGTAAAGTCTTCTCCCAAGGAGAAACTCAATCACAATGCGTCCAATGTACTTCGGGGCCTGTAGTTGGTCCAGTGCCTCGATGATTTTTTGAACACATTTTGCACGTCGAGGGTTATTAATGCCCAACATTTTCCTTCTTGTATTGCAACCTAAGCCAAACCAGTCACCATACTGATTACGTCAATAGTTGATTTCGTCTTACGAAATCCGAATTGTTTGTCAGAAAGGCCTCCTTCCTTTTCCGCAACAGGGAGCAGTCTGTTGTATATTACTCATTCAAATAGTTTACCAATGGTATTGACCAGACATATCGGACTATATGAGGAGGGGTCACCCAATGGTTTACCTAGCTTCGGAATGAGTATGAGCTTTTGTAGCTTCCATTGCTTGGGGAATCCTCTTTCCCTATGGCCTGCCGTGAAAACTTAGGCAAAAATACCTGACGCTGTCCTGGCGGCTACTTTCAGGGCAAAATTAGGGATTCCATCCGGTCCTGGAGTCTTTTTTTCAGTCAATCTTTTCGCTGCGTCTAGAACCTCCTAATTTACCACTACCAGAACTACGTCGGGATTTAAATGTACTGCAGGAAGACTTTAACAGTTCACATCCACTGGGAGCAGAGCGTTCGCTATATTCTGCATCAAATCTGGACAAGTAATCGTCCGTCTTTTAGTGATGACATCACCGACCTGTATGCGCCAACCCATGGGTCAGAGTCAGCTTCAGTACACATCCGCTTGATATGTTCGGATTTGCTCTTTGCGATAACTACTTGCAAATTTTTCCCCGCATTTTTATGTTGCACGTGTAGTTCCTCGAACTCAGATCGGTTTCTTCTGCGCTGGGAGCGTCTCCTAGCTTTGAGGCACTTTTTCCGGCATTCCTCAATTTCTCAATTCCACCAGAAATTAGAATTTCGTCTTCAGAAAGTGCTGCGTCGAGGCATAATGGCATCGCATGCCCACTGCAATTTTTCCACGACCTGTGAAACTTTTTTTTGTGCGGTTCTCGATTGCAATGTATCTTCCAGGGTACCTCCTTGAACATATCTATCTGTCTGTTACACGCACTTTTCTCAGAAACGGCTATACCGATTGACACAAAATTTGGTGAGAAGGTGGGAACTGTGAACGCTCAGACATGCAGTGATGATATCCTTCTACGTTGAAGTTAAGGGGGGGGGGGGGGGGGGGGGGGGGGGTCTCCATACATGTAAAAGGGGGATGTAAATTTTTTTTCACCGAATATCGTCATGTGGGGTATCAAATGAAAGATCTCGATTAGTAATTTTCGAAGCGGATCTTAGTTTTGAGATTTGTTAGAAAGGTGGGGAGTGGGAGGGTGGAAAGTGATGATTTCTTTAACGGACCCGTACTCAGAAACTACTCAACCGAAAAATCTGAAAAAAATCGTGAAGGTGCCAGGCCTCAAAATACTCCCCATTTCGATATCTGTTAAAATTAAATTAATAATAATATATTACCATATTTTTAGGAAAATTATGTAAGTTTATCCCAGAGTTATAAAAGTTAAAAATAACCTTTCATACCTGAAGCACCCAGCTTCCGGTTTTCCGACTTGTTTAGTTCAATTTCTGGAATCTGGTTCACCCGGCACACATCCTATCATCGCGGAGAATTTTGAAGTCATTTACAGATAGTTATCTGATCTAGCCCCGAATATGAATATTTAGTGTAATTTGTGTTTTCCGAGTGCACCCAGTTGTTGCAGAAGCTCTTAAATTTTATTTTGTGAGTTTCATACCCATCTTCAGAGCTTCAGGGCTTGTATTAATCTCCTTTTGTCTTCTATAAGCCTTGAGCGCCTCCTAAAGCAACGTATGAAATTGCATCAGATACTGATTTATTCTATACAGAATCAATTAAGGAGGATAGCGACTAAATTTGGAATCATCCAAATCAACCCCTTTAGGAAAATACTCCTTCTACAAGGCACAAATCAAAAATATAAAAAAAAACCAGGCCTTGTGATTTGGCGCTTAAGAATACATTCAAAGTCTTCCCTGCTTCCCGTAAAAGGCGACTAAAACATCAACTACGCCTCGGATAGGGACTGACTGAGCAAAAGACCTTTGTCTATCGAAAAAGGGCTATGGGTGGTTTCTGGAATGTGCGCTCGCACCTCGACAACAGTAGCAAGGGCCCTCAGAATGCCGGCTTTCTCCAACTTGAGCTATATATAAGCTGTACATTCTGGGCTTAAGCCAAGTAAGATGGTGGGACTCTGGAGAGTTCTCCTCTCCCTCTTGCGGCAATATACTTTTGTTACGGTAGCAAATGAGAATCAGGTGCCGGCTGCCGCATTCATTGGTGGCACTTTGTTCGAGCACAGACTCATTCGGTTTTCAACTGGCCGACGCCTTACGAGCATTCACATGGACCACTTCGCTATCACCAGAAGATTTAGGAGCTGTCTTCATGACGTGCATAACAAGAAAGACACTGACATCGGCCTTGAAAGGGATCACCATCAATTGAACTCTTACTTGATGATTGAGTATTGATTGGTCTTCAAAAATGTTCTTTTCTCGAGTGATACACAGGTCGTTGGCCTCGTCGCGAAGGGGAGTCAAAAGAAATGGCTTACTGAGAAAGCAGATCGATGGAAGGAAGGGTTGAAGGCTCTACTGACTGCTCCGAATGATGGCGGGCGTGACGCGATCCAACTTTGAAACCGAACGCAATCCCGAGAAGTTCCGCATATTATACGCCGAAACAAGAGAGAATTTGCTATTGCGCTTGCCAGGGAAGAGAAAGATTCCGCACAGTAATTTCAGAACTATATGTCGTATCACGAAAGAACTTGCATGAGGTCCCAAATCTTTGGATAGTCCTGTGAAGGACGTCAACGATCAACTTCTCATCCACAATTAAGAACAACCGAAGAGGTAGAAAGAACACTTCTCCATGGTTTTTAACCGTATCACATATGATGAGGTTCTTCTTCTTGTGTATGAAATGGTTAGTCACAGTAACATACGGATACGGATTGTTCCTCAAAACAGAGGAGAAATTATTTCGACCATAAATGGACTCAAATGTAGTAAAGTTATTTATCGCTGCACTCGCAGTTACTGCAGATCTGCTACTTCCACTCGTAAGCTTGGGAATCCGATCCGAGGCATTTCCCAGCAAGTGGAAGTTGGGGATGGTCGTCAAGATCCCAAAGAAGGAGACCCGTTTTGAGTAGGAACTTTCGGGGTGGGGGGTAGCTGCGTACTCCGTGCCGTCTCAAAGATAATAACTAAAATATCTGTATTCCTGGAACGCGTCAAAGTACGAAAGCTTGATCGGCAGAGGGCAGGCTAGTTTCTGCTCCGGATCCTCCTGCATTGATCACATCAACATCCTACGGATCATTTTGGAACAGTACGCCGAATTTAGATTTTCACTGCACCTACCCTTCATCGACTTTGAAGCTTGCAATAGCATTAACAGGGAAACAATTTGGAGTGCTCTACGCAGGAGAATCCGAAGAAACTAATAGCTATTATCAGAACAACATATGATGGCACACAATGTCACATGCAGTACCGAAGCAAAATCTCGGAGGATTTTGAGGTGCAAAACCTAGTCCGCCAGGGTTGCATCCTGTTACCGATATTACTTCTTCTGACGTTCCTTATGCTGTCTTTTTCGGAAGACATGGAGCAATTCAATGAACCCTGACATCTTTCCTCAAACACCTCGACTACGCTGATGACATCTGTTTGCTCTCTCAGCGGATCATGGACCTTGGCCAAATAGTTCTGGATTTGGGAAGAGAGGCAAGTAGAGTTGGAAGAAGATAAACACCAACAAAACGAAAGTTTTCAGTGTAACTTGTCATTGCACTCTCCCTATATGCATAAGTGGGTAGAACATCGAAGACGTCGATAAATTTGTATATCTAGGAAACGAAGTTTCTACTGACGATGGTACCGAACTAGATGTTTCCCAACCCATTAACAGCAGTAGGTCCCATTTCGTGGATTTGTTTAAAATCTAGAAATTAAGTTATCTGAAACTCAAGAGCAACTTGAGACTGTTCTGTGCTTGTATTCTTTTTGAGTTGCTATATGGGAGTAGCACATGGAAAGGGGAACTTCATTGTTACTCAAAAGCTGCAAGCTTTCGCCAATACCTGTGTACGTGGTATAATCAGATTAAGCTGACCTAACACTATCTCAAATGAAGAATTTGGTCAGGGCAAAGACCTACCACTCTTACGCACTGTGATCGGAAGACGGAAGTGGCTGTGGATAGGCGACACATTAAGGCTGGGCGGCAATTACATTGCAACGAGGGGGTCGCCCTAAGAGCGCTTAGAGCAGAACAGTGGTGAAGGAGTGCGAGCGTCTCGGGAGGTCGTGGGGGGAGCTGAAGGGCAAGTAACCCGGAACGATGGCGCGTAAGTGTGGTTGACGCGCTATACCCCAGCAAGTGGTGAATGGCAACCATATAAAAAATCAATTAGCGGAGCCTGCAAGGAGCTATATAAATCTGTTCTAAATTCCACATTCACCCGGAAAACCCCCCTCCTTGCTGTGATTGTACATTATAATATATCTTGGGGTAATAATTGATGATTGCTCTGAACCATATCCAGCTTTACAAAACGACATGAAAAGATGCAGGAGTTGGGCATTTTCACCTGGTTTATCAGGAATGCTTGTTGGACAACCCACTAGTTGCCATAGGTTACGGGGGTCACACAGAAGCTCGACATGTCTTCCCACCAGGCTCGTGGTAGCTGAAAATCTCAGCTGTACAGTATGCACGTCGAAATCGCCCACAATGACGATTTCAGAGAAGAAGAATTGTTGGATCAAATTATCAATGTTGGAAGAGAGTGCATCAAAGAAACGTACAGCATCGGCATCAAATGAATTAGGGCTGCAATATAAGAAACAGACGAATATGAGAGATAATTTTAATCTAGGAGTTGGTGAACTCCAGATTAGCAGAAATTAGATTAGGGACAATGGAGAAGGGCACATCATTATGAACATAAATAGCAATGGGGAGAGAAAAGAAGCACTAGTAACCAAGGACTTGGTACTGGCTAATGTCAGGATATGAGCTGGCCTTAGTTTCACTTAATGCAAAAATAACCGGTGTAGAGGTATAGGTTTCTAATACCTCTCCCATCGTGAAGCGCTACCACTCTAATCTGCAGACAACTGTTATATATGTATGTGTATAGCCAAAGTTGTGCCAGCGGTAAAGCAGATCCTATTTTCTTTTGTAAAGTGTCAAAATCAAATGCCACGACATTTTTAATCCGTGGCACAGGTAGGCTTAGCAGCACCTTGGTGATGTTTGGTGGTGAAGCTAGTTAGCGGTTCTAGTATCTATAGTATCTAGCGGTAATACTATAGCCGAACACTTTCAGTTTAGGATAAATTTAAAGGACATTTCTAGTCAATTTGCAAAAAGAGTAAATGCTACAATATTATTAACTTTGTTATGGTATGGATGTTATTTTGAGGCCTAGATATCGAATAGGGGCTTAGGAAAGTGTCAATCGATCATTTCATTTGATATCTGTATGCCTATATTTGGTGAAAACTAAAAATGGCACCCCTCTTTTCCATGCATGGAGACAAGAAAAAAAATTTGAACCATGAAATCACAAGTGGAGGGTTTATAGCCTACAATAATTTAATGTAGGTAGGGTAAGCTTAAGTCATAGAGTTCATTATGATTTTAAGATGACCATAGTTGACGCTAAATCTATTAATGGGTATACTAGAAAGTTGGCTTAATCGAGCAGCATATGCGCTACTAACTCGAAATTAATGAACGATGTGAGATAAAACGTAGTTCCACTTCGGATTTTCATCACTTCACGCCTACATTAACAGTCTCGAAGTGTTTTTGAATATTTTCTATGGGCCATAAATACTCAAATGAACGATTTACAAAAAAGATGCAATCGATTTGCGAATTTTCAAAAAAAAAACTTAAGTACACAAACCGATGCAAGAAAAACTTAGACTGCTTGTTGATGTTGTGAAACAAGGATCAAATAACACTGAGAACACAACATTATATATTTTGAGGGGTATGCGCTTATAGAAATGTCAAATCACCTGCTGAAGAATTGTTGAAAAAAACAAGCCACACAAAGTACGAGGAAAGACTTGTTCCCCAAGTTCCTTCATTTTACTTCTTCTTCTATGGCGTTGCTGGCCGATGCCGGCCCATGGCCTACCGAAATTGACCTTTCTTGAAAACCAAAAGGCAGTAACTTATATTGGCGGCTGAGTCCTCCTATCAGTTTCGCGGTATTCCAGGTCATCCCTTTGAGCAGGCGTCTGGGAAAATGATTGCGGGGGGGGGGGGGGGGTCAACATTTTTTCGAGAAAATGTGGGCATGTGGGGTATCAAATGGAAGGGCTCAATTAGTACTTTTCGAAACTGGTTCCATATTTGATATCAGCTGAAACATGAGGAAGTGAGGGCGCAAAATATGACCATCAAAAAGTGTATCAGGTCTCGTTCTGAGGACCTATCCAACCGAAAATTCTAAAAAAAATCACAGTGGTGCATCTCTACTAAATCTAGGCCTCAAATTACATCCGGTTCCGATATATGCTCAAATAAAGTTAATAACAGTACCCGAAGCGTGAACTTCCGGTATTCCGACTTGTTATTTTTGAAATTGACAATCGGAGGTGGACTGTTTGCTTGGCGTTGTTGTTTGTGAGAGTTGCACCTAAATACACAAAGCTGTGGACTTGTTCGAAGTTGTAATCATTTGGTGTCGCATTATATCTGGAATCTTAGTTCTAGATTGTGTCATTATTTTGGCTTTCTCCTCGTTTATTTTTAAACCAACTTCCTACCTTCGCTACTAAGTCTAATGTCACCCGACTCTTCGTCGCACTTCCCGGTCAATTATTTCATCCGAAACGTATTGTTAAATGACTTTTCTTCACTTCAGCACTACACTAATCCATTGCCATTCTAATCAAACTAATCAGTTTCGTTCGTTTGCACAGTATCCAGCGATCAATAGCATTGTATGCCTATTTGAAGTCAATGAAAATCTGATGGACGTCAATATTGAACTCTCAACATTTCTCCAGTATCTGCTTCACTGAGAATGTCGGATCAGTTGTTTTCTTCCCAAATTCAAATCCACCCCAGGTTGTTGCCAATATTTTTTGAGAAACAGAGTTTGTCACATTTCTTACAAATAGAATATATGACACTTTTGTACCAACTACGAAGGAAGCAGATATTCAGATCTTCTCAGTATTTAATCGCTGGTTTTGACCCTATAGTCAATTCGCCGATCGATATTGGAGGCAGGGTCGGGATTCTCCTTCTGGTCAGGATGACTACTTCGGTTTTTTTCCAGCGCAAGGTCGAAACCGTGAGCAGTCATCCATCCGCTTACCCGTCGCATCAATATGCCAAGTGTGCTTTGTGCCTGTTCAACAGAGCGTCCGACAACAAGTGCCGCAACATTGTCTGCATAACCGACCAGGCGCGGCTCTTCGGGCATATCGCGTTCCAGAGGTCCAGCCCCAGGATGGATCCCTGTGCTACCCCCAACGTGATTTCCATCCTCCTCTGCCCCTCTAGCGCCGCGCGGTATAGTCGTATGTCAAGCTCATTTCTCAACGAGGAGTAGGTCAATGGGATTGAACATCGTTCCATCTGTTAAAGTCCAGGTTCTCTTGTGATTCCTACGGTGAGGGACACAAATTGAAGAGATTGTCATGTTTTTGCTGCATGCATCAACCCACTTCCGTTCTCGTTAACTATATCGTAGTTCCACGGCGGACCAACTCTTTTCTTATCTTTGCGTTCAAGTCGCCGAGTACTACCTTCACCTGTCATTGGATGGATTATATCGAATACTGGCTCAAAACAACTATAAATTTCATCCATTGTCTTTGGCTTCCATTGGATCATATACGTTCTTTAGCCAAACAGTTCGAGTTTCCAAGACAATATTATACTATGGACAGGTTGTCAGCCTATTGTACAGCAAAATCGGCGCTCCACCCTTTTGCGACGTATGACCGCTTGCTCTCTCCCTCGCTAGCTGCTCATTGTCCAAGGGTAACTAGCGTGGGAATGAAAATATCATTTGGTAGCAACTCTCTCTGAGACACATACTATCGATCAACCCTGTTTCCCATGGCATTTTTAAGTAACTAAAACATTATGCTTGTTAAATTAAAATTATTTTTTCCAATTCCTTTAAGTCAGTTTTATTTATTTTGACTGTTTGCGCTCTACCCAAGGCTCAAATTAAATGAAGAATTCAGCGTTGCCTTTATATCTATTTCACACCAGGAACTTTAATTTTGTTTACGAGCGTATTAATGAAGATGAATGCGCATACAGAAATATTATGGAACATTTGGTAGCCCAACATTTGTTTTATTCTCAACATGAGAAGGCAGTAAGCCTTCATATTCAAAAATAACGTTACCAACTGTTTTCCGTAATTAATGACAAGCAAATGGATTTCAGAATTGGCCTTACCCCGTCATTCCTTCTCAATCGAGACATCTTGTGTAAAAAATATCCTTTTTCCATCTTTCTATATAGTCTTGTGGCTTTCTTCGCCAGAGTTGGCATGTAACGAATGGAAAATGGAGTAGAACTCAATAAAAAATCACCTCATACTCGGTTTATTATTACTCTGTGTATTTATAATCTCTTGAACGTTTTCTATCAGAATATTTTTTTCGAATTGGTTTATAGTCACTTGTGCAGTCATCTAAATATAGTATTTCTGCTTATTTTGAAAAGAAAATGGGAAAATATCGAGTAGGCTGAGATTGACTACATCCGCGTTATTTTTGTGAATCAAGTAACAAAACGATGCACAGTGGGGCCAATAACACGGAAAATGACAAATGAAAAATGGATTTTCATTATCAATGAATTTATTTATTGAATCCCCTGGACGAACATATTTTTGAAAGAGTTTTTAGCTACCATACCCCGAATGAAATGACCTATGGTCCAGATGGCGAGAATGTTGAACGTCAGCATCTCGAGCCCCGAGTTCGAATTCCAGTACCGATCATGGATGCTCCTCTTTGCCTCTATGCTTGGTTTGTCATAAGAGTATATATTAGGTTAGCCAATGGCAGCTTGGATCATTTTTTATCATTTGTCAACGACGGTTTCAAATTTCCGTAGAAAACAATAGTCTCACATTTAAATAGATTTAGGGCTAATTTCCAGCCCGTGAAGTAGATAAGGTCACTCAAATAAATGTTTAAGTGAGTTCAGCGAATTCGATGAGGGTTTCAAAATATGAGTATCAGCATTATAGGATGTTGTCGGTACGGTCTTATATGAAGTGGTCTAACACGCCTCAAGGCCTTGATCCAATTGGATTGTCGCGCCAACGATGGAGATGGTTGACAGCAGAAATTCGGTATTGCCTTTTTTTAAAAACTTAATGTGTTTATTTGAATATATCTATAACATTACACCTGCCTCTCATTGTGATGTTAACAATGTGATGAGCTGTGAGCAGACTGACTCTTCTACTCTTAGCCCCCTAGCAATTAGCGAACTTCTAAAGAGAAGATGACCATTAGGGCAAGATTCATGACCCGATGAGAAAGCAAATAGTAGTAAGTAGTAATCTATTCAACTCTTCTACGCCCCCCAAACAACACAGCATGGGGAACCATACCGATAATAAGAAGAAATGATATCGATGATAAACTGCAACCCTGATGATCGCCACTTTGGACGCAAATACTTCTGAAATTTTGATAATAGTTATCAGCTTTTTTCCCCTGCGTAGTGCATCCCAAATACACTCCCTGTTCATTCTATAGAAACTTTCTCAAAACCTTATAAACGCATGTGAAATAAAGATCTAAACTTCTCACACTGTTTCAAGATGACCCATAGGTTGTTGATATGCTCAATGTAAGAAGATAAACAGCGGAAACCAGCTTGTTCTTTTTCGATCAAGTTTTCGAGATATTCTTTGATCCGCTCAAAGATTACTTTAGCTACTATTTTTACGACTGCAGGGAGCACGCAGATACCCCTCCAATTACCACAATCAGAACGCTTGCACTTCTTTAGAATTTTTAATATCGGTTAAGCGGCTTTATCCCTTTGAGTCCACTGATGGTCAAGATGATTTCTCTTCTGCTTCTGGAGGAACAGTCCACATCCGCATTTTACGGTGACTAGCCATTTTACTCAGCCCCATCTTGTGATACGATTTTCGGGACGTAGACGACAACTTGAGTACCACCCAGATAAGGACATCTTTAATGGCGACCTAATGCTCATGAATATCTTCAGGCAGATTAATCAAAGTATCTGATGTCCAGCGACAGCTGAGAACCTCAATTCTAAAGGAAGCACAGGAATCAACACTCAAACTCAAACAAGCGACCATCAGCGCTCTTTTTTATTACGAACATCCAGAAAAGACCTTCTAAATGTACTGCTATCACACTGCAGTCAATCTGGTTGCTACTACGAGGTCGATCAGTTGAAATCCAAATGACGTTATGTCAAGCTATGTGTTCAAAAAATATGCTTCCTTATCACATGTGCGAGCAAGATATTGTCAGAGAATTGTCAGAATTTCTAAACCCCAACTCACTATCTCAGTAAGGGAAAGATTCAATAAATGAGTAACGAATATTATTGAAGGCCCCGCCCACATTGGCTATTTAGACTATAGTGACCCGTCCTTGTTCCTTTTCCAAACGAGCTTGAGAACGTCTTTCGCTTAGCTAATGTCTACATGGCGTCTGATTTTTCTATCCTATTTAAGGTTGTTCATTTCACAATTATTCTGATACCTCTTGTTATGTTGTGTTTCCTCAATAGAATATATTATTTAAAGGTAAAGAACAGCTAATGGTGACATGCTAGCAATAGCAGTAGTAGTGGTAGGTATATGATGAATATATATTAATCTGTTAATAACTATTAGTTTAGCCCCTAATGCGTAGAGCAATTTTACACTCACCAAAAATTAAGACACTTTTGTTGGCGGCCCTGTGCGGAGTTTTTTCATATCACTCAAGGAATCCAACCGATGATCCAGACAGTACAGTTTTCGGTGACGGAAGCGAGAGAATATTGGGGTGGGCTTTCGGGGTTACCCGGCCAGCATGCTGATCATAGTGAGTGGATCACCACCAAAGGCACCCGCCACGCTAATACGCCTGGCATGAATTTTTCGGATGTTACCGAAGAGGAAGTTCAACGACCATAAACAGCTCGAAGAACTGGAGGGGTCCTGGTCTGGATCGGGTGCAGAATCTCTGGATAAAAAATTTACCAGTGTACCCAGTCGGTTGGAAGATAGCATAAATCAGGGTATTAGTCGGCCGAAGGAATTTACACCCTTCCTCACTGCTGGAATTACCAACCTTGCCCCAACAAAGGATGTGGTGCAGGAATCTGCGGACACAAGACCGATGACTTGCTTATCAACCCTCTACAAATCCCTAATGTTCATTATTAGTGGAAAGGTCAATGCGCACCTCGATACCAATAACATTCTGTCCGAAGAACAGAAGGGCTACCGAGTTGGATCAAGGGATTGCAAAGAGCAACTCACTATCAACTAGGAAGTTGTAGGTCAAGCAACTAGAGGTCAAAGAAACCTATGTAGTTGCTATACCGGTTATGCCAAGGCTTTCGACAGCGTACCAGATACCTGGTGCCCTAAGTTTGTATCGCAATGACTCCAAACTAATAAAGTTCTTGGCGACAGTGATGGAAGGGTGGCATACCACCTTCTCAGTACATTCATCTGAGGGTGCCAATACCTCAGAGCGCATCCGCATACGGAGAGACATCTTCCAGGGGGATTCGTTGAGTCCCCTTTGATTTTGCATGGAACTGAACCCTCTTTCATTGCTACTGAATGACGCTACAGGGCATGGTTTTGCACGTGCCTACGTGCTAAGTGTGAGCTGACACACTTGATGTACTTAGATGACATCAAGCTGTATGCCGGTACTGATGACCACCTTAGAAGTCTGTTGCGAATAATAGACATATTTAATCGTGATATTCGGATGGAATTTGGATTAGGCAAGTGTCTAATCCAAGCCATCTGGAAAAGTCATCACGAGTCGCATGCCCGATATAGCATTGGTGACCTCTACATCGAAACTATGACCGAGACAGACTTATACAAGTACCTAGAAATTCCGCAAGGAACTGTTGTCCGAATTCTTGCGACCTGTGAAGCTGGTACTGAAATCGCATCTCTCAGGGAAGAATAAGATAAACGCATTGAACATATTCGCTATCCCTTCACTAGCTTATGCATTCGGAATACTGCCGTGGACGAAGACCGATCTGGAAAACGTTCAACCGCGGATACGGACTACCATGTCCAAATTCCGAATGCATCATTCAAACTCTGCGGTGGAGCGATGAACCTGCCTCTTGATATCGGAGATAGGAGTGTGGTTGACGTGGCGGCACAACATCACCGCCAAGTCGATTCGCCGCGCGCTTATTTTTACAGCAGCAGAAGTGGGGTGAAATCGGACCAAGAGCGCATCGATGAATGGAATTCCAAAGCAATGTACGGTAAACACGTGAATGGTCTTTGGCAGCCAATTGTCGATTTACATTTCTCGAACAGAAGCCTGTGTGCTTTGGAGCTCTTTGCTGAAACGGAGGGATTCATGTATGGCATTCAAAACAGCGTGGTCGCCATCCGATTTTATAAAAAGCTCATCATGAAAGAGCGGGTGGAGGACGACCAGCACACAATGTGTGGTTCGGCGGCGTTGGGCAATTTCATTGGTGGTTGCACTATTATGGCACCGGTACAATACACCGCCAGGCATAATGCTGTATGGAAGGTGATCCATCAAATCCTTGAATAAAAGTATAGGCTGATCACGGGAACATGCCCGGTTTACCAATATGAACCGCAAGCAGTACTTGATAGTTCTACTTTCAGCATGTATTGGGACCGGCAAGTTCTAACTAATCACCACGTATCACACAGCAAGCCTGACGTGCTGTTAGTTGAGAAGACGGGTCGCTCCGCGTATATTATTGTTGTCACTATCCCCCATAATAGCAACATTGAATAGAAATACGTGAAGAAGAAGTAGAACTATGAGCCACTGGCTCGGGATATCAAAGAAATTTGGCGTCTCGAGCGGGCGGACAGATGTTGTACCTCAATCCTTCACGGCTTCCCTTGATGTCCAGTGACTCTCACACAGTCTAATTCAAACCATGCATAAGTACACCATTTTGCATTGGTGCTAGTATTAGATAAAATCCGCTGAGATTGTGACAACCAATTAAAAGCAAGTCGGGAAACCGGAAGCCGAACGTTTCAGGTCTGAAAGGTTTTGTGAGGAACTTTGAAAGCATAGCAGGTCCACTTGTGCATAATTAAAAATTCAATTGTGCACGATTTTTTTCAGAGCCATTTACACAAAATGCTTTGGAAAATACTTTATCGATAAATGTCAATTTCATACACCTCGCACTACGGGTTCGACATTAGCAGCTCATGTGTAAAAATTTACCTAAAACAGATACAAACAAGTCGGGAAACCAGAAGCTAGACACTTCAAGTATGAAACATTTGAGTGGACATTTGTTCCATTAGTACCTAACACTAACTAACTATCTGAATACTCGCTTTCGCGTGCTACTGACATTCAGTCTTAGAATTTGCACTAAAGCGGCAACTTTGACCTATTACAACTTTGTTAATAATAATGCAATTTTCACCAGACTTGGTAGAATCCTGCTTTATATAGCTTATAATATTACTGCCTGTTATAATTCTAGGATGAACTTAAGGGCAGTTTTGCACTCAATTATTATACTAAACAGATATCGGTATGGTGGGCATTTAGGTGCCGTATAGTGTCTGGTTCGTCATTTTTCCAGATTTCTTGGTTGGGTAGATTCTGAGAATGGGTCTGTAAAAGAAATGACCACTTTGCGGTCCCTGTTCTCCTCCGTTGTGCTTTAAATGTCAGAACTAACATTTAATTTACTTTTGATAAGTACTAGTAGTAGATCTTTCATTTGATACCCCACATGACCATATTCAGTTAAAAAAAAGGATTCTCGCCTTTTGCATGAATGGGGACCCCCCTTAAATTCCACTTAGAACAATGTAACTAACTGTATGTGTGGACGTTTACAGTTCCCATCTTTCCACCGAATTTGGTGTGACTTGGCTGAGAAAAATCTATGTGACCGGGAGACAGACAGATAGACAGTAAAACGTATATACGACTTTAGGATTTTATTTGAATGTCTATTTTAGTTTAGTTTATTTAAGGTACGCAATTGAGAATTTTGGGGTTCGATAATAATAGCCGAATTTCCATGAAAACTGTCTGATGCTATCCTCTATGCTACTGCAAAATTTGGTACTCCTAGGATTGCTATAATGGGGGTTTCCCGGCCAATTTCAAAAAGTTATTAAGTTTATTCGTCGGAGTCCTGTCTAACTTTAAGTTTGCACCTTTTGACCCCTTACTCCAATATTTTGCAATTGCACAATAAAATCTGCTATTGCAACTTTAATTCTTTAATACTTTGGCGGCGCAAATCCCCTATACCTGTGAATTCTGGACAGGTCCATAGAAATTCAAGTTCTTTTATGCCCAATATTACTGAGCGTAATCATTTTCTGCCCAGTGTGCAGATGTTCTATATAATAATCTATACATGATATTTACACTTTCATCAAACGTGGAAAACGTTCCACTTACATTTCAATATTTATGGAAAATATTAAGACGCTTCCCACCATTATATGATCATTTATTATTTGAATGTAATTTCTAAATTTACGGCCGAAAATTCTTCTCTAGAATTAACAACTGATATTGGTAATGTCAGTATTTAATTGGTCATAAAATATTGGGAAAACGGAAAATATCCACTCGGAATTTGTTTTTGAATTTCGATTTCCTTCGTGATATTTAAGCTATTTTTAAGACAATAATTTTATTTTTATTTTCACATATTCGTATGAAAACTTATTATTGGATTCCATGGAATGCGATGAGAATCAAAGCAAATTTTTCAAGAAAAATACAGCAGACTTCTCATAAAACTCTATTGTAATTCTGAGGAACTTGACACCAAAATGTTTTAGGGAGAATACCCCAAAGTTCATCTACCCTAAGAAAATTTATCTGTTTTTGGTAAGGAGATACTATTGGTAATCTCAAAATGTTTGTGCAAAGCAGGTAATATCTCGCGAGTAATAAATTTAAAAGCAGGATGGATACTTATATGTACATGTGTTCATTCAATCTCTTAGAAGGAACTGCCTTTCAGATAAATGATCTTCCTACAAAATACAGATATTCATAACACCTACAGCCAAGCCTTCTCCTTCCACACCACTTTAATTCTCTGCAAGGCATCGACCGCGCATACTTCTCATCATATTTCTTGTTTAAAGAACCTTGACAACAGCATTTTTATTGCTCTCCCCTCGAAGCATTTTCAAATTAGAATTTCAGAAAACTTCTTGGCTAGCATTAGCATTCACATTCATACATAGACACCACACGTATGGATGTAAGGATGTGGTTTGAGCTAAGTCACCATGTGCTGTTTGGCTCTCAAAATACGGCGTCTATGTTTAAAAATAGCCCTTCCACGTACACTTTCGGGTATACTATGTAGTTATGTATACAATTGGTAAAAGCTGTAACTTTAAGCATCAACTGCAATCCATGAAGAATATTTAAAGACTTTTCAGTGAAATGGCATAATATGGTTGGTGCAACTGAATTTGGGTCACTCAATTAACACAAATTAGGAAGAATTTCATGAGTTTACAGCTGGCCAAGTCTAACATTGCTGACTTATGATTTATGTATAATAGCACCAGTTCTCCTCTAATAAAAAAAATATCTTCAAAATCGTACAATATCTAACATTATTTGTTTTGTTAAACGATGGAGGTCATCCTTTGCGTCAATAAACACCAAATTTTGAAAATGTAATCTTCTAGACTTCCCGGAATCACTAATCAACTAAAGGAAATCCATAAATTCTATCTATAGCTGGAATGGGATAAATAATTTGATTTGTAATCGAAAATATTGATAGAATGCTAAGTGGCACTGGAAGACAATTTTAAAAAATATTTCAGAGCAACCCAATAAATGACGGTCAAATATCCCAAAAATTAGAAATAAATCATAGCCATTCTTCCATGGGGGCTGATGTCAACATCGCCATAATTTAACGAAGAAAATATCAAGAATAAACAAAAAAAAATTGTCCATTAATTCTTAAAACATTACCTTAATAAACTTCATAAATAGGTAATACTCACCTTCCATTTGATACTGAGAATTAGAAGTGCGCAAAACATTGCTTTAATAGGTAATGTGATATCACATCACTTTTTAAAAAAGGTGATATTACAAAGTATCATTGAAGAAGGAAGGTTCCATGTGAAGATCCCACAAGTATATAAGATAATAGATGGTGCAATATTTTCACATGCAAAAAACAGAGAATCGTAAGCGTTACTTTATTTAGATGTCATCTTTGCTAGGCATAATTAAATTTTGCCTATGACGGCAAAATCAAAATCACCTTTTCATATCAAAGCTGGCCGAGGGAACAGATTCGCAACTGATAGTCGATATCAGCACTCGATGGCAGCCTCAGCCGTTTGGAATAGGAAATATTACGTACACCAACCCCATACAGCAAGGGACATTTATTCTAATCTGTAGCATTACAATCTATAAATTGAATCGCGCGCAAACCTACCAGTTCAATCTTCGTAAGGCAAACTTCGAAAGTCTGAACTCAACTCTGGCTACTATCCAAACTATCATCTCTAAGCGTTCCCATACGACTTGTTTTATGGTTTGTCTTTTGCCTTTCCAACCGATCCTGCCACGTCTCTTTTCACGGCTGCACTTCCCACTTCTTCTCCCCCTCCTCTGGCGGGCCGCAGGGATCTATTCTAGGGCCTTTCTTATCTTTATTTTTCATCAACGACCTCCTCACCCTTAGTTGTCCCTGTTTGCTGAATGCCGACGACCTTAAGCTTTTTTCCGCTATACTGTCGCCTATGGACTGTGTTTCCCTTCAATCTAACCTAGACACTCTGGTTCATTGGTGTTCAACTAATGGTTTAACGCTAAACGTCAGAAAGTGTCACTCCAAGTGCTACTCACTTAAATCCTCATCCACTTCCTTCTCCTACTCTCTTAACGGACATTTCTTACATTCCACTCAAGACCGGGGAGTCACTTTCGGCAATAAGCTCTGCTTTGACATCCATTGCCTCGAAGTCACCATTCGAGCAGCAAAATTGTCAGGCTTTATACTTCGCTCCTCCTCTGATTTTGACTCTGTCCCACTCTCCTCTCATCAGGTCCCTCGTAAAGAATACCCTCCAGTACTGCTCCTTGTTCTGGTCATCTTGCCATAACTGCCTGTCTTGCCCTTAAAAATGTGTAACGTAAATTCACCCATTCCCTCTTCTTTAAGAAAAGCTTCCCTCCTGTGGACTACCCCTCCCGTCTCCGCTTTCTGAACCCCCCCCCCCCCCCCCCCCCCTACAACAGCCTACATCCCATGTGGATTTATGCACATTTTTTAAACTTTCTTCGGGTCTGATGGACTGCTCCGCCGCTAAGGATATCACCCGCCCCTCGGCGTCTTATAACACACGTAACGCAGACATTTTCAACATGCCCTTCGAAGACTTCGAAATCTACTTCCATTCCTCGATTTCTAGGCTTTGCCGAAATTACAACGCACAACAGCTTGATCCTTTTAACTTGTCTAATTTAAGTAGTTTTAAGCACGAGAATAGATTATTGCTTTCTCTCCTCCTGAGGACAATAAACAATTGGAATTTACTCTGTTTGTTGTCTGTTAAATAAATAAATAAATTACTTTCTAGCCCAAGGCCAGCCTGTAATTAGTCCAGAAGCCACCCCAAACCCAACCCGAAACAGTCTGAAAACCAGTCGAAAATCACCTTAGAGCAAACCCAAAACTAGTCCGAAACCAGTTCAAAAACTAAAAGCAAATCAAAGCCAGTTCGCAAAGGCAGTTAGATACTCAATATTCGGCATCGGTATCAACAACTTCACGACTTCTGTTACGAAGAGCTTTAGATAACTTATCGATTTTGTCATGGATGTTTTCCTCTATTATGAGTGACATCATGGAAGAAGCGTTAGAAAAGGTATGCCTGTGGGCCGTAAGGCTTGGCATAAATCCAACCAAAGTGGAACTGATGCAATTCACCACCAAGCCAAGGGCACCCGAATTCCATCTCCCGGGGCTAAATGAACAAATCTTGGTTCTTTTCTCCAATGTAAAGTATCTGCGTGTAATTTGGGATCCTTCACCAATGTAAAGTATCTGGGTGTAATTATGAATCCTAAGCTAAATTGGAGATTGAATATAGAACTCCGGGTTAAAAACGCCTGTTTAGCTTTTCTTATGGGTCACTAGGTCACGCGTCCGTCGTACTTTCCGGGATGGAGAGAAAACATGGGGAGATCAATTATAAGCTCACCCAGTTTCTCACCGCCATTGTCTCGCCTAATTATCCAAACTGCGACAGCGTCCCAGAGGACCCAGCGCACGTATGCTTCCAGTGTCCTAGGTTCGTGGAAGAAAGGAGGAACCTAGAGGAAACTCTAGGTGAAGTGCAGTCACCGGAAAATTTTGTCCGGAGAATGATAGCTTGTCAGGAAGACTACGTTCAATTCCATGATCGCAGTAATTCAGGATAAACTGCGAAAAGCAGAAGAAGTGAGAAGACGCGGCTGTTCGTAGCCGCGTGGGTAGCCCGTGGGTAGACGGAAGACTTTGCCCCGTGTTCTCGATGAGCCAGCTCGTCGTCGTCCATTGCACCATTTTTTTCTACCCTGACCTGATCTAAACGTAGTCGAGAAGCTTTCAAATCATCATCCAGTGTATCAAGCCACCGTTTTTTCAGTCGACCTTTCAGTCGCTTACCATCGACTTCCATGTTGAGACCAATCTTGGCGAATGAATCGGTGAAACCGATCGCATATTGATCGCAGATATCCTCATTTTGGATGTGATCAAGGCATGTCACGCTATTAGCCAAACGGAAGATCCTCATCCCCATTACCGCAAGATGCCGTTCATTGTCTTTTATAGTCGGCCACTACTCAGAACCATAGAGGACGAACGGCATTTTGGTACATTTTAGATTTGAGACTTTCGTTGATACATGGTTCACAAAAACACCAATTGTGGAAACCCACTTCATCCAGATTCTCCATTGGCTGATAATATTAACCTGAGATAAATCACTAAGTTCTGTGGCAGATCACTGGCAGTGATAGCAAAAATTGGGCCTATTTCGTGGGGATCGGTCATCACAAATCCGATTTAATTCAAATTCAATCTGAGACCGGGTTGCATGAGGCGAACATTCCATTTTTGGACAAATTGCTCGAGACCATTTTTGCTATGAGACGCTAGGACGCTGCAAAAAGCAGGGTATCAGGCGCTACACATTGGAAGTCTCGTGTCACAGTGTCCAAAACAAAAACAAAGAGGAGTGGCGTTAGAACGCTTCCTTGATGAGCACCGACAGACACACGAACGGGTTTTGATACACCCGCCACACTTCGAACTTTACTTCTCGGATAAGGGTAGATCAATTGAACCCAGCACACGAATTCTTCTGGTACTAGGTGTTGTCGTGGAGTATACCAGATGTGGCACACGGTCAAACGCTTTCTTCAGATCTAGAAATGTAATGTAGAGAGCGCGATGCTTCTCACGGTGTTTCTCTATAAGCGTTTATTGTGTCAATGATTCCGTAGTTCTTGCTTAATTGGAGGTTATTTGAAAATCTTCATGGTATGGGAAAGCAAGCGGATCGGGCGGTAATTTGAACATTCTCCTGGACTACCTTGCTTTTTCCATATTGGAACTATGATACTTTCCTGTTAGTCAGACTCCTGAATTACCCGCTTGAAGAGCTCACTAAGGGACAGAGCTGCTTCCCCGCTCTTCTGCTTCTCGTCGTCAGGCCCTGTTCCTTTCTCCAATTTCATTCGTTTTATTACTTCTTCGACTCCAGTGACGCTCACCGGGGGAATTGCTGCAAATGTCGGCAATACTTGTGGAAGTGGAGGATGAATAAATTCTTCTGTTAAAATCGGCCGGTAAGCCAAGTATCGTTTTTGTCATTAACGCAACAGAGGTGTTTATGCGTTCGTTTTTGCTTTTGACAAGTCAATATAGACCTCTCTGCCAAGCCATCCCAAGTGTCCAGTTTATCTTATAGATCTTTCTAATGGACCGCTCCGGTGACAGCGATCGCTTTTTCATTTTAGGAATAAGAACTTAAAAGACGCAGGGTTTATAACCGACACAATCCGCCAGAATGGTAAATAAGTCAAACTGGAATCGACCCACTCCAACTGTCTATCGTGCATCTCGTAATAGGCGGTGAATACTTTCGAGCGTTGAATCCTCAGACAAATGGATTCTAGTCTGGGACAGAAGGGTGATAGATGGGGTATCATATACAACAGAGAGTTGTAAACTCATGGTGAACCGGAAGCCCCCACTTTTATTTGAATCTGAAAACAGCAATGGTCGAGTTGGTTCAGCTTTAACTCGTTCTGAATTTTTGTACTTAGCTTTATACCCGTCTCGCCGTGATAAGCCTCACTTATACAAAATTAGGTGTGATAATAATGAAACTAAAAGACAAGTAAAGTAGAAAACGGAAAAATGACAATAAGGCCTAAAAGACTGTAGATACCCCATACTCGACAAAGGAATTAAAAAGCGATGCCCAGAAATTCCCATAGGCAGTGAACGGAGCAAGAATCTTTATAGGCTTTCTTAAAGAAATTGATTGGATGGTACAACGGACAAAACCGGATTGCAGTTTTGTAGAGGGGAATTTTCAAATTGAAAATAGGCAAACTAGCAAGCGAAATGTATCTTTAGTTTTTTTTTGGAAAATTTATAAAATGATGAACTATGAGTCTCACGCATACACCATCACTCTCTTAATAGTAAATCATCAATTATGATTACTCATGTAGAAAAATCAACTGAAACCTTTAATTGGAGACATGATAAATTGATGTTTAAATTGTCTCCAATAATTTGATCCATATTTATGGAAAATTGTTGTCCACAATATCTACCATAATTTCTTTCTTCACAGAATTTTTTCAGGAATTTGGCTAACTAATGATGTCGTTCTTCTTTATTGGCAGAGATTGATTACATGACATCATCCATCGCATGAAATTGTTCCACTCCATTTAAAAAGGCCAACACAAACAGTTGAGCCACTTTTGTTTTCAAACTGCTACCAGCCCTCCGTTTAATTCGTGGGATAATACCACTTATTGGATTGGTTACTCACAGCTATTTACCATATAACTCTGTGGTCTCGAAATTAAAAATAATATTTCTCCTCATAACGAGAGCATCTCACTTTCAATTCAGGACTCCCACCATGCTCTCACGGATCGTATCCATATCTTTCACTCTTTTCTTAAACGATTCCTACTCTCAGCTGGTTAAAATTAAACAAATTCCAGGTCTGCTAGAACCCGGAAATTAATTTCCAGCAGCACTTCATACACTTCAGGAAAGGTTCAAAAACATTAATGTAAGGTTACGCTTTGCACCCCAACACTTCTATGGTTACTTGACACTTGATGTCATGAAACGTCAGCCCCCGGCGAGTAACACAAATCTGAAAGCAATCATCCCGTAAAGGTCGAAGTTTCCTTTAATCCCCAGTCAGTTCAATTCAGCTTCAAGACATTGCCCTAGTCCTTCTATTCATGTCTTTAAAATTATGTTCTCCCAGCAAACACTAAGGAAGTTATTTTTAGAATCTTCCATTCATAGTATATTGCATCAGGTTATTTTCAGGATATCTTCAGGAAACCTACCTTGGGCTCGTTTGAATTATCCGCAGAGGGTTCATTCTTCCAGGGGTTGGAAATTTGATTAGTAGTATACAGAATTTTGTACTATAACAATGCTTCTTAGTGTGGATAAAAGCCTGTGGCCAGGATTCTATATCAAAATAGGAAATGTCCCATCTAATCAATAAGGATTCCAATGTGTCCCCTTCGTCTCAGACTGGAGGAAACGAACACTCTAGTGACCTTCAACACTATTATCAGGCACAGGTGTAATCCCTTAAGAAAGGTCAAACTCGAATATTTAATCTATATCCAAAGGGTGGATTATATCCTTTTACTGACAGCAGTTCAAATGTGTAGGTTATCTTTAGATATTTTTGCATATGTCGGGAAACGAATATACTGAATAAATTTCCAATCCTTACTCTATAAGGAAAACAACAATACTGAATATATTAAAATTATCACCACCTGTGCAACTGTATCGTCACCTTGAACTACCCATATTTTGCGACGATTCGATTTTCTGAGATTTATCAGTGAGAGAGAATCTTCCTTATTTTAATCAGTCGATATTGACACGCAACCGTTTTCCTCTGTTCAGTTTCCAATATCACCCTTTCTAGTATCTTCTATATGTTCAGGAAATATCAAAACATCACTAAGTTGTCAGCGACATCTATACGGCTGGGAATATGCTACTAGAGAATCTACCATGCCCGTTAAGAATCTAGATCAGGTTTACAAAATCGCGACATTCATTGCCTTCGCAGAATATTCTTACTACACTTCATACTATTAAGTCTCGCCACGGTAATGGTGGCTCTGGAATTCTTATTAAAAATTGTATGAAGCACTATGTCATGGACAATTTCACTAATGCCTATATGAGAGCTACATCCGCATGTGTAATAGAATGGAGAGACCCAGTCACAACTTCCATACTTCATGGCTTCCCATCTTTATGGGCTAGTCAACCACCTTCTGCGCTAAGTTCCCCTGGGGCGGCCTACTCCTCAGCTATTTTGGGAGAGGGCATTGCATTGCATAGCCCGCAATGCAATGCAATGCCACTTCCTTCTTCCGATCATAGTGCGTACGAGTGTCAGGCATGTGCGCCGATCAAGTTCTTCGTTTGAGATAGTATCAGACCAAAGTACTCCGATAATACGACGCAGACAGGTATTGAGGAAAGCTTGGAGCTTTTGGGTAACAGTGGAGTTTAGCTTCCATGTGCTATTCCCATATAGCAACACAGAAAACACACTAGTGCATAACAGTGACAATTTGGCCTTGGTGTTGAGATAGCTACATTTCCAAATTTAAGACAGGGCAGCGAAAGCGGATCTAGCTGTTAATGCTTTTGGCAATATCCTGTTCGATGCCACCATCGGCATAAACCACGCTCCCAGCTGTACAAATTGATCGACGCCTTTGATGTCCTGCCCATTAAAGCAGATAAGGAGAGTGCGATGACCTGTCAAACTAAGATCCTTGATTTTGTTGGTGTTTATCTTCGGTCCAACCCTGTTTGCGTCTCTTTCCAAATCCAGAGCCATTTGGCCAAGGCCCATGACCCGGCGAGAGAACAAATAGATGTCATCAACGTAGTCAAGGTGTTTCAGGAAAGATATCGTCTCTATTGAATTCCTCCGACAACAAAAAAAATATCTGAATAAAATTATGCGATGTTTCTAACGATTAATTATTTGAAATAATAAAAACTTGCATGTTTGAGTATATTGCATGTTACGGTGACAAGCTATTACAACCAAAGGGGCAGGAACCTCACCATCTCTGATGCGGTTAAGAACCGTGGTCAAGTATTCTTTCCACCTCTTCAGTTGTTCATCATAAGAAATCGACCGTTGACGTCCTCCACAAGACTTTCGAAAAATGTGTGATCACATGCAAGCTCTTTCGTGATGCGGTATACATTTCTAAAATCATTGCAACCCGCTGATCTTACGCTTCCCTGACCAGCGCAATAGAAAATTCTGTCTTGTCACGGCGTACACTACGCTGAACCCTTCGGAACTTGGCTCGATATCGGGGCTCGCGCACGTCACGCCCGCCATCACTTGCAGCCCTCAGTAGAACCTTCTGTTCTTCAATCCGCTTCCACAATTACGCAGTCAGCCAGATCTTATGACGCCCCTTCTGGACATAGCCGACGACCTGTGTAGCGCCCGAGAAAAGAGCACTTTTGATGGCTGCCCAATATTCATCGAAATTATCAAGCAGGTCGCTCAGTATATCCACCATTCGATCAAGAAGATAACTCTCCCACTGTCGGGCGACATCTGGGTCTTACAAACTTAGGGAGTCACTGCTTCAAAACCTGCGAGAAGTGGCAGACGTAACACGCAAGCGGACGTAAGCGATTATCAGATGGTGATTCTTTTCGAGGCCGATGTCAGCGTCTCTCTTGTTACGCAAATCCAGCGTACCTTGCGGTAGCCGTCAGAAGCAACCCGACACCGGATCTGCGTCTGCTACCACTTGGCTTTCCATCAGGGTGTATACTTCTTTACAAAGATGATAATACCAGTTGTCCATCCTGTTACGCTGAAATCATGATGGCTAATCTTAGATCCTCTAAAGTGTCCAAAAAGAACCGACTAACTTATAAGAAAGAAATATGAAGATTGCCACGAGTCCTGCCTGAATCTGCCATCATCCAACTGTGCCACCTTTTTAATAGTGATTTACGTCAATTCTTTTCCAAGTGATGGAAAATTCCGTGAATAACTATGACCCCGAAGGAAATCCTTATCATATCTAAGTTCTGAGTTCAAGATAAATTGCGCTTTGGAAGGTGTAAACTATTGGTGGTCTCCGCGGCCCGGCGGAGACAGCATGGCTGAGTAAATTATAATTTGAAAGATGCTTTGGGTTACGAGGCATTTGTTAGCGTAAAGTTAAATAAAATTAAATTGGTTCTAGAGAGAAGCTCCTTTATTGGCTAAAGTTCTGTCAAGAAAGACAAATGCGGTATTTCGGGAAGAAACTGCCGCCTTCTTCAGTATTTAGACACTCAAAAAATTGAATAGTTGGTTTCCGAAATACTGTATTTTTCTGTGTGCAACTGTCACCTCTAGTACTCCACTGTTGTTAACAGCCTATCTAGCTGCGACATCCGACTCGAATAACAATCTTAGGACTGTTCCGTACCGAAGCTACTGGAGTTTTGGTATTCGCACGGTAGACACTTGGTGACGATTGGTTCAAATGGAAGGGATTATGAATTCATCTCAAGGCACCTGAAGCTGAGGTCACCTTTTCTGGTATGACGGAATCGATGGTCCGATCGATGATCGGATAGAATCCTATTTATCCCGTCGCAAACTCAAAATTTTTATCTCATATACGACTTTTATTCAGTCGAAAATATCGAAAACATCAACCAGTATCAGTTGACAACGGACCAGCGTTCCGTCCTCTCCTTCGAAAGATAAGGCTTAGGACATTTAAGGCCTTAAGCACACTTCCGAAGTGTCGATGGTAATAAGACAATTAAGCACCCCTATCGTGATGCTGGCTTAGGGAGATGCAGAAGTTGTAAAGCACATGACCTTCGCCGTTCGCCCTTGTTCTGAAATCCGGCAAAGTATGTCTTTGCCTTGATGGACGTAGGCTGAACATTATCACCGTTATTGACGCTCATTTTTAACCTCTCATCGAATGGATTTTTAATCACTGAAAGCTATAACCGCCTTCAAAATTCCAGGCCGACCACTCTGTCATGTCCTAACTATGCCATTAGAGCTCGGCAATGCACCCCAAATCACACAGCGGCTGATGTACGTGGGCATCTCTGGTCAACAGCGCCATTAAATATTTGTATATCTAGATGACTTGGTGCCCATAACAGAAACCTTCGACCAGCACTCACTGCTCTTAAAAGAAGTGGCTCTCTGGCTTGATATTGAACATCTTGAATGGCAAATGAGGTTCTATACTTGGCTACTTCATCGACAATGGGACGGTGTGTACCAATGTAAATGCCATTTCTGACTTTCCTCGTTCGAAAAACGTCAAACAAATGGGACAGTTCTTTGAAAAGTATGGGTAATATCAACAATTTAAAGTACTCTTCGGTGACTGCGCCCTTGATAAACACTCTCCAAAAGAAACAGCAGTTTTGCCAGTTTGTGGAAACTATTTTGGTCTTCGACGTTCTGAAAACGAACATCTTTTCGTCTCCGATCTTACATAGTTCTGACTTCGCCAAACCTTTCGGTATCCATTGTGACTCAAATCAACATAGTATGCGGTTGTGAAAGACTTGGAAAGGAGATGAAGCTCTTAAGGAACATATACCAAAGAAGCAGGTATGCGATGGATTGGTACATCAGTATCACTATCACTCTTGAGGGGATGAACTGCACCAACAATAAGCTTTAAAGGTCAAAAGTTATATTTGTAACGGCAGCTTCCAACTAAACACTTCAGTCTTCTTCGGGCAGCTAACGGATTCCTTTGCGAAAGAGCTCGTCATTCTTGGATGCAATCCATGAATCCAACCATTTTTTGACGTCCTCGTATGAATTGAAATGATGATCTGCCAGGACATTGGCCAGCGATCTGAAGAGGTGGTGGTCGGACGGAGCGATATAAGGCGAATATTGTAACGGGTGGCAGGGCAGAACTTCCTATTTGAGTCTTCCCAAGTATATTCCGACCGGTTTCGCAACATGTGGCCGATCATTGTCATATTGAAAAATAACTTTATCATGTCTCTGCTCAAATTGCGGCCGCTGTTTTTTTCAATGGTTGGCTCAAACACATCAATTGAAGTTTGTAGCGATCAGCTGAGATCTTGTCATCCGCTCCTCCCAGCTGATCCCAGAATATGCAGAGAATGATCTTGGATGCGTGAATATTCGACTTTGGAGTGGAATTCGATCGTTCGCCGGGCTTTACCTACGACTCTCAACGCTTAGGGATCCATTTTTCGTTACCAATCACGATAAAATGCAAGAAACATTTTCGCTGTTGCCAGGCAGCTGTTCACACAGGCATTGTCTTTCCACACCTCTCAGTTGCATCTCATACCGCATCCAATGCCTCGTTCTGGAGTATTCCAAATGCATCTAAACGCTTGAAAATGGTTGTACGACCAACTCCGAGCAATTCTGTGAGCTCTTCTTAAGTATCTACAAACTTTTTTAGCTGCCCAGGACGCTCTTTGTCACACTCTTTTGAAACGTCGGAACCATGTTTTTCGATAGAACGTGATGTCTGCGTACCTTTATAAGCAATTGAAGGGTTTCTGCTGCAGTGGTGCCATCTGAATCCTTGAAATATGTCATTCTTGAATTGCTATTCTTTCAGAAAAAAAAAATGAATTTCTACAATTGCGTAACCCCTTAAGTGGGCTGAAATCCCACAAACTAGTACATCAATCAGAACCAACATTCTCCAGAAAGCCATACAGTGACACCGGCTATAAGAAGCTTTTTTTGACCTTTTTTTGGAATATGGTTCTTAACTTTCTTCAAGTCGAAGAAGGAAATAATTCGCTTCTACCTACAGCTGAAAGAAGAGGAAATTTTCCCACATATGTCAATGCGGGATCATCAACCGTACAACAGCCGGTATCCGGTCTAGGCCCGCCTTAGAAAGGAACTCCAGACATCCTTTATTTACACCGAGGTCCACCAATTCGATATTCCTACAAACCGCCTGGCGTCCTCACCTACGCCATCGTTCTATCTCAGGCAGGGTCTGCCATCTTCTTTTTCTGCCATAGATATTGCCCTTATAAACTTTCCAGGCAGTATCATCCTCAACCATACGGATTACGTGATCCGGCCGCCACAACCTAGGCAGTTGAATTTTATCCACAAACAGACGGACGTGGTATCGCTCATTGATTTCGTCGTTATGTAAGCTACGGAATCGTCTATCCTCATGTAGGGGGCCAAAAATTCTTCTGAGGATTCTTCTCTCGAACGCGGCCAAGAGTTCGCAATTTTTCTTGCTAAGAACCCAAGTCTCCGAAGAATACATGAGGACTGGCAAGATCATTGTCTTGTACAGTAAGACCTTTGACCCTATGGTGAGACGTTCCGAGCGGAACAGTCTTTGTAAGCTGAAATAGGCTCTGTTGGCTGACAACAACCGTGCGCGGATTTTAACGTCATAGCTGTTATTGCTTGTGATTTTCGACCCTAGATAGAAGAAATTATCAACGGTCTCAAAGTTGTATTTTCCTACCTTTATTCTTCCCGTTTGACCAGTGCGGTTCGATGTTGTTGATTTATTGGTTTTCGATGCTGACGTTGCCACCATATACTTTGTTTTCCCTTCATTGATGTGCAGCCCAAGATCTCGCGCCGATATCCACCTACTCGATCTAGATGAAGGCAGTTTGTACATCTCGGGTGGTTCTTCCCATGATGTCGATATCGTCAGCATAGGCCAGTAGTTTGGTGGACTTAAAGAGGATTGTACCTCTTGCATTTACCTCAACATCACGGATTACTTTCGCGAGGGCCAGGTTAAAGAGGACACATGATAGGGCAGCCCCTTGTCGTAGACCGTTGTTGATGTCCAATAGTCTTGAGAGTGATTTTATCTGGCCTCGCACATTGGTCAGGGTCAGCCTAGTTAGTCTTATTCTCTCATGGCCGTGTATAGTTTTACCCTGGTTATGCTTTCATAGGCGGCTTTAAAGTCGATGAATAGATGGTGCAACTGTCCAACAGTTTTTCCATCGATTGCGGCAGAGAGAAAATCTCTTTGGTATGGGCCAATAATGTTCTAGGTGTACGGGGCTATCCGGCCTAGTAAGAGAGCGGAGAATATCTTATAGATTGTACTCAAAAACGTGATATCTTTATAATTGCTGCACTCCGTGACATCTCCCTTTTGGGCACAAGTTGATCAACCACTTGGTGTAACTGATCGCCTCCATATTTAACCAATTCAGCTGTAATTCCATCGGCTCCTGGCGACATATGATTTTTAAGCCGATGAATTGCACGGACTGTTTCTCCTATACTTGGTGGTGGCAGTTTTTGTCCGTCGCCTTCAGTTGGCGGGACCTCCAACTCGCCGATGTTCTGGTTGTTCAGTAGCTCATCAAAGTACTCAACCCATCGCTCCAATATGCCCATTCTGTCAGAAATCAGATTTCCCTCTTTGTCTCGGCAGGATGAACATCGAGGTGTATAGGTCTTCATCCTACTGATTTGTTGGTAAAACTTGCGCGCCTGGTGCGGTCGCCCTCTGTACTGTAGTTCACAGACTTGATGGTTCTCCCAGGCTTCCTTTTCCCGTCTGTGAAGTCGCTTCTCCGCTCGACGGAGTTCGTGATAAGTCTCTACGCGTTCTTTGAGAATGCACCATTACTCGGTATGCAGCATTCTTCTGTTCCGTTGCTAGCTTATATTCATCGTCAAACCAGCCGTTCCGACTCCTTTTGCAGCTAGGGCCAAATACTTTTGTGGCCGTATCTATGATAACGTTCTTCAGGTGGTTGTGAAGATCATTTGTTGATGCTTCATCTCCAGGTCCTCTGTTGACTGCGGTTATTACGGCATCCATTTCCCTCTTATAGGTGTCACGGAGGGCTGTGTTGTGGATAGCTTCAGTGTTAACTCTCACCTGATTGTCAGAGGGGATTGTAGGTGGTGTTGTTATTCGAGCTCGGAGCACCATGCCAACGAGATAGTGATCCGAGTCTATATTGGCACCCCTATATGTTCTGACATTCATCAAGGCTGAGAGGTGGTGGCGTTTAATCAACAAGTGGTCAATTTGGCTGAAAGTGGTCCCATCTGGAGAGGCCCACATAAGTTTGTGGACCGCTTTCCGCGCAAACCAGGTACTTCCAACAACCATTTCGTGTGACACTGCTAATTGAATGATCCGCAGTCCGTTATCATTTGTATTTTGTTGTAAGCTATGGGAACCAGCGCTGTTAAAATCCCCAAATAAGATTTTGATATCAAATCTGGGACAGACTTCGAGGGTTCGTGTTTTCCGTGTCGTAAAACCGGAGCTCAGGAAATTGTTACCTTTCTTAACCCAATGCTAACCTTCTGATTTCTGATTTGTTCTCTTTTTTCTCTCACTGAAGTATAGAAATTACCGCTGACTTCAAAAATCATATGTTTCCATTTATTACAAAAAAAAAAAGCATTTGTAACTCTTTTTCCTTCCACATATTAAGCCAGGATATTCCCAAATTAAACATAATATCAAAATTAATAAAAATATCATTTAATTTTCATTACAGATGCCAGAAGTTGTGTAACCTGTGATAAAGTATTAGCCGAACTCGAAAAAATTGACGATGACACCGACTCATTTGGTGTTGATTTTGTCAAAATAAACGACAAACGATTAGCCAAACAATATGGAATTAGAAATTTCCCCGCCTTAACTTACTTCAGGTAAATTAAGATGATTATATTCTCGTACATAGATACAGTATGAATTAAAGATATATCAACGTTGCATTCGCAGGTTTACTCCTAATCCTAGATTTCTAAATATAGTGAATACTACGTTTACACTAGAAGATAATAATTTAGTGGAAAGGTTGATTAGAACCTAAATTTAGATTTAACTGTTAATTTTTACCAAATGTTGAATGGGCTCGTAAATAAAGAAAAAGGTTGATATGTTATTAACAATTATAGTAAGCGCAGTATCCATCTCAGAACCATACCTAAATATACCTAGTTTTCCTAAATTATATAGTTAATTAATTTAGTGTGCTGGCACCACAAATGTTGAGTTAGCTGTTTGTTATAACCACCTGATTAAGATTCTAGTGCTAACATGGCTCTAATTTTTCCACGAGCAGGAATTCTCAAGATCCATCTCAATTCAGATCAGATTCATATTGTTTTAGTAATTCTTAGAATTTTACAAGGTCGAAATCATATCAAATAAATATTTTCTTATTTCCAATAAATATTTAGAGAAAAAGAACCAATCATTTATGATGGCGATCTTATGGATGAAGAAGGTGTTCTTGATTTCCTTACATCCCTCGAGGCAATGGATCTTCCCGATCGTATCGAGGAAGTTAATGCTAAAATTTTAAGTAAAATCATCGAAGAGACTGACTATGTAGCTGTACTATTTTGTAAGTATGAGCAGATACTTTTTTGTTTACTATCAAATTTAATATTTTTCTGTTAGTTCTTGAAGTTTATGACAATTGTATAGGAATTGGCTTACTTTAGACGAACATATTCATATATCAATATTGTCTCTTTCCAAATTACAACGGAGTAAATTGGCTTATTATTCGGTATAACAGTATCATTTTATCAGTATCTAATAGGTTTGAGTATTTCATAGTCTCATCATTCTAATTTCTAACCACATTAATACCATGGGCAGTATGTAACCACTACTATAATTAAATCAAATTTATATCACTTAAAATGGATTTTTTATGGATTTGTACTAGGAAATGTCTTCTAAAATGTGCGAATTAGATAGATTTGCTAATTTTTCTGCTTTTTTCTTTTATTTACAATCGAAACAAATTTTTTTGCAAAAAAATACAGGTCCAGATCATACAACATGTCCACCAAGGGTGATGGGTAAGTGCGGAGCTCGCAGTTGTTGTATACAAATAGTGGTATTTCCAACTACTCCAGAACTCCATGATGATTATGTATGAGATTGGCTAATGTGGAACTAGAATCTGAAAAGACAAATTGTCACCATTCTTTGGTTCAGTATTAAAATTAAAAAGATAATAAAATTAAACGAGCAATGGTTGCTCAGTTCCACTCTAGCAGGTCTACTGACATTTTTTCCTAACAAGAACCTGTTTTAACCCTACTGAACTTATGTGGCTGCACTTTTCGTATAAGGAATGCAAATCATTACTATTATATTTTTGTTTACTTTTAATATTTTACATTGCATGATTTTCAGATCCAATAAAAAGATATCGTTTGATGTTGTGAAGTTACATCGTTGGTTGTATGTCCTTTCGATGTTGTACCCTTAATGTAATGAATGTAGTATTCATCTGAAATTATTAATAACCTCAGTCAAATTCTCCCAATCCTACATTAGGTACTTCCAGTTGTTTCAACAAATTTTTGAAATTATTATTTCCAGTTTAGAATCTCTGACGAATTACTAGCTAAATTATTATTCAAAACAAATGAGAGACCAAATTCTCCGAAAGTTTGCTAGACTGCTGACACCGATTGTAAGAATATCCCACTTGAATTTCAATATATGAGTCTGATCATCATCATCAACGGCGCAACAACCGGTATTCGGTCTAGGTCGGCCTTAGTAAGGAACTCAAAACGGTTTGCGCTGTCTGGTCTACCATAAATATTGCCCTTATGAGTCTCACTTATGTGTGTAATGAAGGAAGACGTCAAATACCCTTTTAAACTCCAAGGGCTTCAGTATGTGATCAGTGTGCTTCGCTTGGGAGATTCGCCTAAATTAAATCATGAACACAATGATTCTGTAAAACCTGGAGGACTGCTGTCCACCTGAGCTTGAAAGCCTTGCATTGACCCTCATACGAACTCTTACCGCATATCAATATTCAGAATAGAATAACTCATCTGTATCCGACCCAACTTTATCAATACCACTACATTTTCAAATTCGTAGATCACTACCCCAAAAAACAGTTATCGATTTCGAAGATCCTTTTCCTCCGTGTGAATTAAAAATAGGTTGAGTGATTTGATACATATATGAACTATCCAGCAACCTTCTTATTTTGCTTCAGCCTTTGTCGCGTTCACAAGCGGATTCAGCTCGTTGTGATCCGTTTCGCCATTTAGCTCTATCGAATGCCTGATCTGAGTGCAATCTCGAGGCTTTTAAATCCCCATCCAGCGTATTAAGCCACCGTTGTTTCACATGCCTTGTGGTCGTTTCCATGCTCAGACCAATCTTGGCAAGTGAATTCTCGTTAGCGCGAATTGCAGGACCAGACTATCGAATACGCCTCTCTCGTAATTTTTCCACGATTGGTGCAACCCCATAACGATCGCGGATATCCTCATTTCGGATGTGATCAAAACGTGTCAGGCCACAAGTCCAACACAACATCTTCGTCTCCATTATGGCAAGATGTCGTTCATTGCCTTTTATAGTCCGTTAACACTCAGAACCATAGAGAGCGACAGGACGGACGACAATGTGGTAAATTTTAGATTTGAGACCAGTTATGGAACGCCACTTCATCCAGAAGCCATTTCATAATGCAGTTCTCCATTGGCTGACAGCGTTGACCCCAGATATTTAAATCACTCAGTTCTAGGCAGATCGCTGCCGCTGACAGTGATTGTGCCTGTTTCATGGAGATCGGTCGTCAAAAATTCAGTTTGGTTCAGATTCAATCTGAGACCGTGTTGCATGAGGCGATCATTCCATTTTTAGGCAAGTTGCTCGAGATCATTTTTGCTATTAGATGCTTGGAAAACATCATCTGCATAAAGCAGTATGTAGGGCGCTGGACTTTGAATGTCCCGTATGACCGTGTCCATAACAAGAACACTGAGGAGTGGTGAGAAGGCGCTCCCTTGATGAATGCCAACAGAGACATGAAGCGGTTTTGATACACCCGCCATACTTCGCACTTTACTTTTCGGATCGTGGTTGAGCAATTGAATTCAGCGCACGAGTTCTTCTGGTACTAAGTGTTGTCTTTGAGCATACCAGATGAGTTCGTGTGGCACACGGTCAAACGCTTTCTCTAGATCCAGAAATGCACGGTGTTTCTCCATAAGTAACAGCGCAGCGTGTTTTGCGTCAGTAGTTCCGCTGTTTAACACATCCCGCTTGATTCACGGTTATTTCAACGATTTTGTGAATACGGTTGTCAACGAATGCATTCAAAAATCTTCATGGTATGGGAAAGTAAATGAATCGGACGGTAATTTGAACATTCTGCTGGACTACCTTTCTTTTCGATATTGGAACAGTGCTACTTTCTTGCGTCAGATGGTGTTCTTCCTTCCTAAATAACCCGACTAAAGAATTTACTGAGCCACAGTGTTGGATCCCAGCGCTTTGCTTTCCAAAGCTGAGATGCGATGTAGTCAGGTCCTATGGCTTTCCCCGTTTTATTGCCTCCTCGACTTCAATTGCGCTGACAGTGAGTGCTTGTGTATTTTACGTGGGTACCTGTCGTGGAGACTTAATCCTACGGTCCTCTTCAGACACGGATTCATTTTGTGACCACAATTGGAGCTACGCTGTGACAAGCAATAACGGTACCAGCCTATACCAAGTGCATGGCTTAGCATTCATACTGGTGGATGCAAGACCTACCTAAATCTCTACCGAACGAAATAGTACGGCACCCGTGTTGAACCCAACACCACGCCAAGGCCCGAAAGTCTCTTCTTGCTTGAGCATAACCAATAACCCCCATGAAACTCCCACTAGGGGGGCAACTGCAAATAACCGAGCTGTACTCACATACAACGGGAGTTCACCCGAAGTATGAGAGTCCAGGGGCTATCTCGGTTCCCATGGTACCAGTATACCCCTGGTGAGGTTTCGTGACCAATTTGCCACTTCAGATGAGTCCCCGTGCAGACTCGGGTCTGATCGCCCTGATTAGGCCTTTAGAGCATTCGCCTACTGCATCACGGCCGGCAAGCCAAAGTCAGTACAGCGTCTCCCAGTGCCAACACTATGGAGGTTCTCCTCGGCCACTTGGTTTTGGCTTAGCCGACAAGTTGAGCAAATTCTTCAGTTGAAATCTGCTCGAAGTATTCTCGCCATATATCCTTTGCGACCCGACTGCTATTAAGCAAAGTACCGTTCTTGGTTGGCATTCTTATAAATTTGCCAATTGACCAGTGCCTTTTCTATTCGCTAGTAATATTTATTAAGTTTGCAAACACCGATATTTCCGGAACTACTTGTTCCCTTCATCAGCGCTAAGAAGTCCAGACCGATGAAGCGAACAAGTGGTTCCCGAAATATCGGTATTTACAAGCTTAATCAATTTTGCCAGCGAATAGAAAAGGCAGCCCTTAATTATTTCAAATAATTTAATCGCTTGAAATACCGCAAGATTACACTTAGAGGGTCAGGCAGAGTATCACAATACGTACCCCTTTATTCAATCAAAAGCCCATTACCAATCAGTCTCATTCTCCCGACAGAAAAGTAGTAAAGCGACATAAACCTCATAAATACTTAACTACATAGTTTCCCTATTCAACCAGATACTCCCCGCCTTTTTCTTGGCAAGAAAGAAAAATCAGTTCAGCCCAGCAAATTGATAAAGCAAAGGAAGACGCTTGCAAGAAGCTTGTACAAGAAACAGGAAATTCAGCGTATCGCAAAGGAAGACGCTTGCAAGAAACTCGTACAAGAAACAGGAAATTCAGCGTATCGCAAGGGAAGAGTTTTTGAAATACAATCGCTTGCCTCCCTCAAATCTCAAAATTAGTGCAATTCAATTGAAATACTTTGACGAAGCGTTGGTTGAATGTCAGCCTCTCAATCTCCTGGCCTTGGATTTGACTCGCAGTCGTCATGGTTGGTTCTTTTCGTCTTTGTGCTTGTCTTGCTGATTCAAGACCGTCACGGTACACTACAGTACACTGTAGGAGGCGATGTATTGCGCTCGCCTGAGATTATTACCCTGATTTCACAGCTGAGTCGACTGGTATCCGGCGTCAAATCACGATACAAATCCCACTGCCACCACTGAGATTTGAACCGCGACCTTCCGTACGACAGCCTTGTGCTCTAACCACTCAGCTATCCGGACACAAAGCTAACTAAGGCAAAAACCAATAAAAACCACCGTAAGGGTGTATATAGTCTAGGCGGAAACAACAGTTACAAACTGACGCCATCTTCATCCCGCCAAATTTGGAGCCAGAATATCCGATTTTTCGAAATTTCGGATCTCACATTGGGCGCCAGTTTTAGTCAATGTTAAGAATCTATGGGCTTGATCTCTACAGAACAACTGTAGTGCAAACATAACCAATCTGAAATGTCCACTCCCTTAATTCTATCCACCATGCTAGTGGTTTCTATCAAGAAACTCTTTTGGATACTGGGTTATCTTGAATGAATCAAATCATGAAATTGATCGCATCCTAATCCCCGATGGGCATGTGTTCTCCGTACAATATCTTCTGCTAAACAAGTTCACCTAAAACTTTCTCTAGATTTACTATTTCTTCCATAAAACTAAAATAGATAGTTTTCCAATTCCGCTGTTCGAAGTTGCCATGGGTTCCTCAAGGAAACCATTACAGCTCGGAATATCACTTAACGCGTGAAAACCATCGTTCCCATAACGGCGTGAGCTCTCGTCTCACATGTCTATACCATCGAACACGTCTCTCAATTGGTGATCATGGCGTATTATGCCCCTGATTAAACGCAACATCTTCGTCTCCATTACCGCGAGGTGTCATTCATAGTCTTTTATAGTCGGTCAGCACTCAGAACCATATTTCCAATGGGAGTCTCGTATTAACCAGAAAAGGTTCAATAATCTATCTCTTGACGAAAAATCTTACACCCAGAACTTAGAGGGGAAATTTCATCCTATTTCTAAGACTTTGATAGGGTTGGTAGGGTAGGTATCAGTGGCCGCTCCGAGGAGTCCAATTAGCGCTTTGGTGCGCCGTTTTCATGCCACAAACTCCTAAGACCGTGACTGTTGTTATAAGAACAGGGAAGCAGAGTCCAGCTGGCTCGGATCTTCAGAGCCAGCCCGTAGCATTCACGAAGGAAAGCAGCTCTCCGACCCTGCAGCTAGAAATCTCACTGAGGTCCCCAAAGAATGGTTTACCCAGTGTCCGCAGCCTGACTCGAGCCAGAGCTGGGCAATCGTAGAGAAAGTGCATGAGGATTTCCCTTCCTAAGACTTTGATAACACGCAGCTTTTCTTCCTTCAATCCTTTAGCTAAAGTGAGTAAGTGCTGTGCAAATGATAAGTCTAAGGCAACACAAAGATGAACACAATCTTCCATCATGAAGGCAATGAGATCAACTCGGTCATCGCACCGCCGTATCAGACAAAGTTCCCATATTACTGGGCAAATACGTCAGTTCTAAAAATGTTCAAATCGGTCAATTTAGATATTTTTTTTCAATAGAAACTCGAAAATCAGCAAGAATATATCTTTCGTATCCAAGTTTGCATAATCGAAATTCACGTGATCCATGGGCGAGTGGCATCCATTCTAACGAAATCTTACAAGTTTACTACAAATTCGAAATTTTCTCAAAGGATTACGTTGTTTGGAACGAAAATAAAGCAGTCAATCTTCTTGAAATTTGTGAAAAGGAAAATTCTAAGATATTGGGAATTTCATAAGCTGCGAGGTTCAAGGCGACATACATATTTGCTGATCCAATTTCTTCGAATGTGGTTTAAAATATGTGATAAAAATTGTGATAGTAACTTCCATGCAAAATAAAACAACATAAGATTGAAATTCGCTCATAAGATATTTATGACTTATAAAAGATTTATGCCATTGGGACCTTGTGGTGAGACATTCTATTTTGCTTTCAATAAAATAATAGTCGGATCTAAATCGAAGCAGATTCTTTTGTGTAATTCAGAATTCAATCGAACATCTCATAAGAAAGTATCAATATTTTCGAATAATCCCTAAATTCACGAGCTCTAAGCACCTCAAACCTCTCGTCTACTTCTAAATCCTCAAAATTTTGTCAATTGGCAAGTAATCTCTCCCTGGGACAGATACCCATGTCTGCCAGCCATCCACGAAGCCTATTAAGTGCCAAAGCATATTTTTCTTCATTTTATTCTGTTCAATTTATTCTTTCACTTTTCGTGCGTTGAATGTTTGAATGTTTGCGCACATTCTGATGGCGATAGTGGCAACGGCCAATTTTTTGAATTATATGAAAACCACCTACAATTGTTGTCAAAAATAGATCGGATGCCAACGCCAACATATTACTTCATAGATTCAAGGAGTGTCTTAGTATGTACGGTCGTTACCAGTGACACCACCACACAGTCTAATTTGTCATTGCTGTGAAGTGTGATGTGGTGGTTCGATTTTTGATTTTTAAAAACAGATAAAAGATACATTCACTCATGGGAGTCGCTTTTGCCGGGGAAAGTATTCTAGCAAATGAGTCTGCGAATATATAGTGGTAGACTTCTATCTGTTCCTGGAATCGATGCCTGGGAAAATTTTAATGTTTTTGAAGCCCAAACAAATCCAAGAATATTTTCCTTGGCCTTGATTGAGCGGATAAAAGTGGTGCTGGGTACTTCCTATATTACAGGACAGGGATATGCATCCACTCATATCAACATGAGTAAATTTGTACAATTACATATTTTGAAAGAATGCTTTCATTTGCTTTCGACTCGAACAAATCAGATCTCGGCAAAGAAATTATTCATTTTGAAAATGCAAATATCTACAGTGATGACTGGCACTTGAGCCTATGGTATATGCGGATGAGATACTTTAAGAACGTCTGGCAAACGTTCAACTCGACTAAAATCTAAATTGACATCGTACATTACATTACATTATGTTCCAATTTAGATTGCCATCAGTCATTTCCTCGATTGTTGGATTTTGCGTTGACCATTTCAAAAATTTTGAAAATATTTTTGTACTTTCCTGGTTTTGCTAGTTTACAGAGAACGATGAAGAAGAACTAATAATAATCCCGATTGCTAGACTAGTTTTTACCAGTACAAAATTATGGATTTCTACGGAACACGGAGTAAAAATTAACACAAGCTGCTTCCCCAAAATTAACAATAGGGAAATACCTAGATCATCATCATCATCATCAACGGTGCAACAACCGGTATCCGATCTAGGCCTGCGTTAATAAGGAACTCCAGACACCCCGGTTTTGCGTCGAGGTCCACCAATTCGATATCACTAAAAGCTGTCTGGTGTCCTAAAATACGCCGTCACTCCACCTCAGGCAGGGTCTGCCTCGTCTTCTTTTTCTACCATAGATAATGCCCTTATGGACTTTCCGGGCTGGATCATCCTCATCCATGCGGATTAAGTAACCCGCCCACCGCAACCCGTTGAGCCGGATTTTATCCACAACCAGACGGCCGTGGTATCACTCATAGATTTAGTCGTTATGTAGTCTACGGAATCGTCCATCCTCATGTAGGGGGCCAAAAATCCTTCGGAGGATTTTTCTCTCGAACGCGGCCAAGAGTTCGCAGTTTTTCTGCTAAGAACCCGGGTCTCCGGGGAATACATAAGGACTGGCAAGATCATAGGCTTGTACAGTAAGAACTTTGACCCTATGGTGAGACGTTTCGAGCGAAACAGTTTTTATAAGCTCTGGCTGTGTTGGCAGCCAACAACCGTGTGCGGATTTCATCGTCAGAGCTGTTATCTGTTGTGAATTTCCACCCTAGATAGGAGAAATTTTCAACGGTCTCGAAATTGTAATCTCCAATTTTCATTGTTTTCGTTTGACCAGTGCGATTCAATGTTGTTCGTTCCTTCGATTTTGGTTTATAATAATTATAATTGGTATCCCTTTGTCAGCTATTGGACCCGACGTATCGCCTGAATACGGGCTCCGTCCCTACTTTACTGTTGAAATCCCAAAGTTTGATTTTTATATCATACTTGGGACAGGCTTCGAAAATCCACCCAACTGCCTCGTAGGAGGCTTCATTCTCCGACTCTGCTGTCTCCTCTGGAGGGTCGTGAACATTTATGAGGCTTACATTTCGCCTATATTTTCAAAGCCGATAACAGCAGGTCTCATTTTTTGGCTGACTAAGAAACCTACTCCGAGCACATGGTTTACTGGATAGCCACTATAATATATGGTGTAACTTCTCTTCTCCAGCAAACCAATCCCTCTTCAGCGCATCTCTTGCAGTGCTGTTATATCAGCCTTATATTGAAACGGGGTATCGGGTAGATTTTCAGCAGCATTCGGTCTGTACAGGGAGCGCACGTTCCATTTTCGGCGCGGGAGACTCGCCTTCTTCCTTCTCCGTCTGCAGTTTTTCATTAAGAAAGAACTCCCAGCGATCGTTCTTCGTCCTTACTTTCTTTCATCAAATACCCTTTTATAATAGGTGTCTGGTTGTCAACCATATGTTGAACGCAGCCAGCCAGCCAGACTTCATAATATGGTTGCCACAGCGCGTCAACTAGACTTTGACGCCATCATTGATTGGAGTAAAATTTTGTTTAAGAATCGAGGGATTCCTAAGTCCGCCATCCACTTAATGGCGGACCGGGCTATTTGGAAAGGAACATGCTTTCACGGTTCTGGTCTATGGAACCCTCATCCTTGGGCAAACAACCAAGTTGGAAAATTTATGACTTGCGGTTTCGTCCAGGGCAGAGTTATTATTCATACACATGGCGTTCTTTTTCAATTAATAAAAGAGAGCAAATATCACCTTGTAACCACTTCGGTCACGCTGCTCCGAGGGCAGAGGTGACGCAGCATCTGATGAGTTGCCTCTACCCTGGACTAAACCACAAGTCATAGATTAAAGTAAGCTTCAGCTCCCCAGGACTCTGTGTCAAGTGCTCTTAGGTCGATCCATTCGTCGTCTTGAGAGAGTCGGTTGCACAGCATGGCGTAGACAGCAATAGAAGTAGCACTCCTCCTTAATGTGTAGCCTATCCATTGTCACTTCTGGCTTCTGATGACATTGCCTACTGGTTACCGGCCTATGCAATGATCAAGTTTTTCGTTTGAAATTGAATCAGGCGCTAACACTCCTGTCATATGCCGCAAACAGGTGTTTACGAAACAGGTGCTAATCCCATATAGCAACAAAAAAAAAGAACATTAGCATAGAATAGCCTCCACTTGATCTTCATTTCGTCGACAGAAATCAGACTCCCGAGATATAAAAATTAATCGATGTATTCGATACGCTGCCCCTTAATGCAGTAGAGAGAGTACGATGACCCATCATACGGAGAACCTTGATTTTTGTTAGTGATCATCTCCAGTCCGACTATTCTTCCTCTCTTTCCAAATCCAGTGCCATTTAGAAAAGGTCCATGACCCGATTGAAGAGCAAGCAAATGCCATTAGCGCAGACTAAGTGTTTAGGGAAAGATGTCATGGCTTTTTTTGGTTTTGTTTGAGGATTGAGGGAGTCCTAAATCCGCATCCAGTTGATGACGAACCGGACCATTAGGAAGAAACTTTCATTCATATTTGTGGTGCATTTTTGAGCTAAATACCCAAAAATTCAAAAATTCAAAAAAATGACTAACGCTGCCTCACCTCTGACCTGGAAGTAGCGTGATCGAAGGTGGTAACCGCTTCTCCCTCCATCGCTTCGGCCTAGTTCACGTATTTCACTTGGATATAATTCACACTCATGAGCTCACTCGTGTTTGCAATTATACATAATAGGGGCTGCTCCTAGGGTGGAGGTAAGGCAGTGTCTGATTAGTTGCCTATGCTCTTAACGAAACCGTCGAACTACGTGCACCGTTCCAAAATTATCCGCAAAGTGTTGATGTAGCCAATGCAGGAGATTGAGAACAGAAACCAGTCTGCTCTCTGTCGATCAAGCTTTCGAGATTTTCCTTAATGCGTTCCAGGCGATGGCAAGGAACACGCAAATGCCCCACCTATTATCGCATTCAAAAAGAAGAACATCCTCTTTAGAATCTTAACGACCATCGCCTCCATCGACCCTCTGGGAAAGATCTCAGGTTCTTAAGATTTCCATACCATTGGAAGTCACAGATCTGCAGAAACTGCTGGTCCAGCGATAATTAAATCTACGATGAGATCGTCAAGCCAAGCGGTTTTGCTCCGTATAATGAGATGCTCCTTAACTTGAGCCGGAATGTTGCAGTCAGAATCCCGCCAGAAACCGGCGCCCAGACCAAGAGAGCGTGCGTTGCGGTGGTTGTTGGTAACAACCCAACACCAAATTCGCGTCTGCTTCCAATTGACTTTCCAGAGTATAAGAGCACATAGCCATTAGTGCGTTAAGGGAGAGAGGAGTACTCTGCAGAGTCCTACCATCTTACTTCGCCTAGACCCAGAATGGTCAGCTTGTATTCTCACTCAAGTTAGAGAATATTAGCACTCTGGGGATCTTCAATAACCAGTCAAAGTCCATTTTCGATAGCCAAAGGTCATAGGCGTGAGATCCATCCACATCCAAGGAGTAATTAACGTTTCAATGAAGATGATGCGGACCGAAGACTGCAGTGTTGTGAACTCATGAAGAATCAGTTGACAGTCGATCCTACATTCTCTTCAAGTATCCTGTGGTCCGACGAGGCTCAGTTTAAGTTATTGGGACACGTAAATCATCATAACTCCCTGTACTGGGACTTTACAAATCCGCATCTCAAGTTGGAACAGCAGCTAAACCCACCAGAATTGTCTGTGTAGAGTGAAATTTCTGAAACAAGTGTTTATCGCCCTTATTTCTTTGACGGCAATGGCAACGCTCACAACTACCTAGAGATGCTGCAAGAATACTTTCTCCCAGGAACACGGCAGCTTCCAAATTTTGGAGATCTGTACTCCCAGCAAGACAATACGCCACTGCATTATACACTCATGGCTACCTAGATCACGTATTCCAGGGACGTGTTATCGATCGACGTGAGGCCATTGAATGGCCTCACCGTTCCCTTGACCTGACCCCCGTGAATTTTTATTTCTGGGGTGTCATTCAAGACAAGATATTCGCTCGTAGACCACGCAATCTGCAAGGCATCCTGTATTCAAGCGGGCACATTATTTGTCCGCGGACTTATCGATAATTATGACAGCTAGGTGGCCTGTAAATACTTCCACAGGAAACTTTAAGTCCTCCAAAAGCCATAGCAAGGTGTCTATTAAAAGAAGTCATAGAGCCCCAATCTTGTTTGTCTGGGTTGAAATCCCAGTCCTTATGGACGTCTGTGTTTGGCCTGTGTTTGCCTCGCTCTTTTAAGCTTATTACTTGTACAGCACTACATATGATGATAATGGAATTGAAGTACAGTCTCATCAGAGAGTGTGTAGGTGTCCTACGCTCTACTAAGAGAGAACAGGAACTGGTGGGATGCCCCCTCCGTTAATTTGTACATTGGTATCTATGGAACAAGCTAAATGAAAATTTTACTCGTTCAAGTGATATTACTTTCTATGACAAAGTCCAGTCTCTTGGTTGAGCGCTCTGGAAGTCTGAGAAGTGCACTTCACACAGGTGGTCTCCTAATCGCTTTCTGTGCACCTCCCGCTATATTAACATAACTTTCCCTTTCCCGTAACTTTTAAACTCCGAGTCTTTTCGTTTCCATGATGATCCAACACTTCACCCAACAGCTGAATTAGACTTCATAGTTGGTGACACTGTTTTGCCAAATCTGAGTTCTAAAAGGGTTGTGTACCCTTCTTCCACGTACTGAGTGGACAGCTCTCTTCAAACGCTTCTCTTATGCTAATTGCAATCAGCTGGATTGTTTTCTCAGTAAGAGTAGTAAGAGATTTGATGGGCCTTCCAAGGATTGTCACTCGGACACTTATTAGTTTATACATCGCTCGACAGGTCAGTCATGGAGGACGGATCGGGCGCAGGGGTGTTTTCGGGGAATCTGATTATAGAACTGGCCCGACCCCTCGGAAAAATGACGACCGTATTCCAGCCGGAGATATATGCCATTTCGTTGGCAGCAGAAGAATCTCTACGACAAAAATGGAGGAGTCGCACAATCCGAATCTGTTTCGACAGTCAAGTGGCATTATCGGCATTAAACAGCAACGACATATCAAGCCAATTGGTGTGGAGTTGTCATCAGGTGCTGCTAAAATTTGGCCAACATTCCTGTTGTGAGTGCCGGGGCACTCTAACGTCACTGCTAATGAAAAGGCTGACACTGGGCTGGCTAGGTCACCGTGGGTCTGGATCCGCAATGGTGAAGCCAGAACCAGCCTTTGGAATCCGGCCATCCACTGTCAAGTCTACCCAGAAGGGTGAAATTGCAAGGAATCACGCAGCCGAGTGGAGAAGTCCTTGTAAAAGAGCCTGGGGTCACTAGAATGGGATTTTTGTTATCCCTTAAGAAGTGGGACATGAAAACCGTAGTAGGGCTTTTAACGGGACACTGCTCCTTAAACTACCATATGGAAAAAATTGGGGTGGTGGTTTCGGCTATGTGTAGCCAATGTGAAGAGGAGAAGGAGACGGTCCTTCACTTTTTATGCAGCTGCCCGGCCTCCTCAGATCTCAGACGAAGACACCTTGGCAAAGTTTTCTTCAATGAAAAATCTGCGCACTCTCTGCCTCTGGAGAATTTTCTCAGATTCGCTAAAGCCTGACAACGCCATGAGCGGGAAGCCATTGAATTGGCAATTTACGGGGATTGTACAATGGACGTATCAATGGTCTGAGTGCTCGGAGCTGCAGGTCCCCCAGTAAACTAAACTAAACTTGTACGTCGCCCAATCTGTTTTCCGCGAATTCTAAAATGAAGCAATTGCAAGTAGTTCGAAGCCCATTATGAAATCAAGGTGACTGTGACCTTAGAGGTTGATATTGTGCAATACTCGACACTCTCCGACAATAGCCACTATGACAGCAAATGCCACCGTATTGTCGTTAACTTCTCGACTGATGGCATTAAACAAAATTGGTTTATTAACCAAGTTGAAGATAAGCAGTTCGTTCCCTGTAAGATACTCTAACAAATGTGGTTGCCGTAAATGTTGGTTCTGCGTTTACCCTTGACGTCTCCGAGTATAGTCATGCGAGCAATCGAATAAAAGAAAATTGCAAAGTAAGGAAACGTAAGTTAGAAGATATGTATAAACTCAAAACGGGATAAGGCTCACTATCAAAAAATCATCATGTTGCCCCTAAGTAAAACCATGCCTCAAAATCCACCGTATCCCGACCTATGTTGGAATGAAGTCAGTAGTAGTAAGAAGAAAAAGAAGAACTAAAGAAAAGCCGAGAAAATTGACCGTATAGATCCGTAGGTTCCTGAAGTATCCCTTAGATACTTGCCCCCCCCCCTTGTGCCATCGCGCTTCTTTTGAATACTTCAATGTCTCTCACGCCAGAAACAAATTACGCGTTTTATACATAACGCGTTAGACTCATTCCACCTGAACATAAATTCGAAATGGAAAATACAAAAAAATGGTGTGGCCGAAAAACCCATGTATCGAATGCGGCGATCGAGTTGGAAAGATCCGTGATGAACCACATTCTCTAGTTTTATTGAGGTTTCTCTATTCCGATCTCTAAGAGAAATCCAGGAAAGGGGGACTCCTCCATTTTTCTCCTCCCAATCGATGAGCCTCCTCTTATGCCTGATGTGTTGATAAGGCGCAACCTAGGTCCCGTTATGCCTGGCCTGCATCAAAAAGTCCAGACTACACATTCCGGTACGCCAATAGTGCAATGAACATTGGAAAATTTCACAACATTATGCACATAAATATTTCTATATGCCGCTAGGACAAATGCATTTAATTGTACACTATCAAGGGAATGTACGTAGCATTGCATGCTAAATGTTTTTGTTTTCAAATAGGATTCTAGGTTGGTGGGTTCCAAGGTTGGTGGGCTTTCGGTAAAAATTTTAAAGTAAAGTTCACTTGCTCATTCAAAAATAGATCTTTAAGGGACGGTTATATTGAATAATGTGAAAGCCTCCAGCTTCTAACTTATTTTTCCTCTAACTATTCTATAGAGTATAATAGTCATTTTTCCATACATTGTTCGTATACTTCTTATTGCTCTGACATATATTTGTATATATTCTCATACAATATGCACATACTATATTTCCCGACCTTATCGCAAATCGGACGATGATTCGCCTAACCGTTCATATGGAAAATTATAAAACAGACCAGGCTATTGCTATGTAGGTTGGTAAAACATTCGCATAGTACCTCACCTCACTGGGTACCAACTTCCCCATGAATTAAATATGCACGAATGCCAAAGGCTGAAACTATCTCAAGTCTACTCCCTTGCTTATCCAGCAAATTTCTCTGCTACACCCCAGACAAATAAAAAACCCGAAATTTAAATCAAGTCCTCCTCTTCGTCTGTGCCATTAATTTATTAACTCCATTTCTAATTTTCTCTACCCAACATTCTCACTGGAATGTAAAGTTCAAATAAGCCCGAATCCAGACAGTAATTCCTAATGAATATTCGTCCTACTCAGTATCCCACTCATAACCTGCAAATGATATCGGGGACCTTTCACCTATATAAAGCCATTTTAATGACAATTTCACTTTTACAGACAAAACGGAATGCAAAAAATGCGCAAAGGCCCTGCAGGAACTGGAAAACATCGACGATGAAGCAGATCAGTTGGGAATCGGTTTCGTGAAAATCCACGATGAAGCTTTGGCTGATGAATATAATCTGGGACCACTGCCAGTCCTCGTTTATTATCGACATCAAACACCAATTATTTATGAGGGTAGGTATTGAAATTCAGACATGTCCCCAAGTTACCGAAAGGAATAAACTTAGAAGTTTGGAGAAAATTAAAGCAGAAACTACGTCATTACCACGTTAGAAATTCGGGATTCCCTTACTCAGTGTTCTGGACAACCAATCGTTGGTTATAGCGCAGAATAAGGGAGGAACCAGTTCCTGGAAAAAAAAGTTCTCATTCTAAAACGAAAGGCGATTTTTCGTTTAAATTTATTCCAAACCCTTTCGAGATATCCCAGTTTTTAAAATTACCTATAACACTCCTTTTTATTATTCGTATACAGGCGAACTTTCCCGGGAAGAGGATGTCCTAGAGTGGCTGGTACAGAATAAATCAACGGGTGATGAGGACGATGTTATCGAAGACGTGACCGCAAAAACACTAAATACTCTAATCGGCAATATCGATCATTTGGTTGTACTGTTTTGTAAGTTTTTATATTTACAATCCCATCCACCAATTGTAATTAAGAATATCCTTTCGTAGATGACCATGGGGACGATGATTCCATGACTGTCTTGGAGGAGTTGGAGAAAATCGACGATGATTGCGACAAACACGGAATTCAATTTGTCAAAATTGATGACTCCCGAGCGGCAAGAGATTTTGGAATTGATTCGGTGAGAACACTGCACTTTAACATATATTAGTCATCCCTTAGGTTAGGAACATCTAGAACTATAAGTTATCCTACTAGAGATGACTAAGCCATTGGGTCCTTGCATTGAGTGGGCCTAACGAGAGCGAAGAGAAAAACAGGTGATTCGCTCGAGCGGGACTTTTTTTCCGACCCCCGGAATAGAGACCTCAATAAAATTAGATAAGTATTTTGGCAATATACTGGGCAGCCTCACCCTGGCTCCGAATCGTCTCTTTATAGTCCCACTCATGAATGAATATTGTGTACAAGCGTGCCAAAATATATTGATCGTTTTCCTCAATGCAAAAGGGTTGTGATAGGCATGAATGACTTGGAACATATTATTAGTGCTAACAATAAGCTCTTCTCCGCTCTCCCTAGAAATTAGCAGGAGGAAATGAAAAGTAAAAATTTAAGGTTCAGAAGCCTTCAAATCCGTGATGAAATATTGCTGAACGAGTTCGCTCAATTATGTAGAGCATGCATAGCGGAGGAGATATGCTTTGCATTATGGGAAGCAGAGGGTTGTTTTATTATCCAAAGCTGGTAAACCTACACGTGAACCATCCTTTTACTTTTCTATACGTATTTTAAATACAATGTGAAAAGTTCTGAATCGAATGTGAAATTCCCCAACGAAACTTGAGATTTCCAGTTATCTCGTGAGTTCTTTTGGCAGCTATTCGGGAAAAACGGCTCTGATAGGACACTGATAAAGAACTCAAGGACTTCACCACCCAATAATTGATGAGAGTATTAAACACGTTTAATATACTTTAAATTTTTTATACGACGCAGAATAATTTTAATTGGCTCACTAATTGAAACACTGGCATCAAGAAGAGAATGCCTGGACCTAACTCAAACATCTAACTCTGTCCTAATAAATTCATAAGACACTTTACTTACTACAGACATAGGGAAACAAGTTTAAGAGGGAAAGCCGAAGGGACCTCCGTGGAATTTCGCCAACACTTTTCCAATGGCTCGGTCTGTCACATCGCTATTATTCGGGATTCTCACCAACTGAAACCAGCCCCACTTCTCCACCCATATCCTCGCGGGATCACCGTGAAGTATTACTTCGCGAGGAGGGCTCTGGTTTACACCAGCACAACCAAGTCACGCGTCCATCGCGTTTTCCGGGCTCGTTCCAGTTCCTGCAGCTTTTCCTGCATCGCAGTTACTGTTGCGTTCATAGCACTGCAATTTGCTGCGGACCTCAGCACCTCCTCCATGAAATTATGTGGCCCGATTACTGCGTTGAGGGCGTCGTTTAAGCTCCCTCTTTCATTCGTGTATATCGGACAATGGAATATAACATGCTCCGGGTCCTCGGGTGTAGCGACGCATTCGAGACAGTCTGGGTACTCATCCAATCCGGAGCGATGCAAATGCTTCCAATATCCACTGCGTCTCGTATGAAACTGCGTTAGGTTGTAGTTGAATTCTCCATGATTGCACTCGACCCATCTCTCAATACACGGGACCAATGTATGTGTCCACCTCCTGTACAGCTCCTTTGTTCTTTTGGAAGCTCGCAGTTACTTCGGCCGGATTCGCTCTCCTTCTTCAATAGAGACAGTGTGCCTCATTCGCTAGGAAATACAAGGGAATCATCCCCGCGATGACACACACTGCCTCACCAGATACCGTCCTATATGCACTGCACACCCTCAGCGCGATTGGCCGGTATGCCAAACTTACCCTTCCCTAGTTCACTGTATTACCTCCCATAAAGGATAGCAGAATGGATTTCACCACCCCTGCGATAAGCAGCCGGAGACTAGGCTTTGGCGATTCAATATTAGGCATCATCCTTGCTAGGCATGAGCTAGCCTTTGTTGCATTTTCGCGCGCATAGTTCAGGTACAACTTGAAGCTCAACTTAGCATCGATCATTTCCCTCACGTATCTTATGATTGATTTTGAAACGACCTCCTGATTACCACCCCGAAATTTTACAGTGTTTTTTTTCTGCGATTGGTAATAAGGACTGCCTCCATCTTATCTTCCACCAAGTCCAATTTCATTATTTGGAGCCATGCTTTGATGGCGTGAATGATTTCGCTTACATACTGTTGCACGTCCTAGTGGTGTTTCGCAACTAGTACCACTGTCAGGTCGTCTTCAAAGCCAATCAATGTTGCCTCCTTTGGCACACGAAGGCCAAGCACTCCGTCATACATTGTGTTCCACGGCAGGGGCCTTGGGGAACACGGCCCGTCGTCCGTCTCGTATCAAAGAAGTCTCTCCGAAAGGTAACTCTCGATTATTCAAGCTAAGTAACAAGGGACACCTAGTTTAGCCAGGGTGCCCTTAACCCAACCCCAGTTGGCCGAGTTTAAGGCATTCCCGACATCCAGCGTCACCACCACGCAGCACTTACCAGCGACCGACGCCTCCCGGGCCAGGTCTACAACCGTTGTAATGGTATCAACTGTGGACCGCGCTCAAGAAACCCGTACAGTCGCTCCGATAGACCACCCGCTTGCTCGACGAACAGAAGCCTTTTGTACATCTCTCTCCAACATTTTTCTCATAGTGTCTAAAAGACAGATAGGGCGATATGAAGAAGGTGTGCCACGTGGTTTTTGGGGCTGCGGTAGCAAAACCAAATTCTGCCTTTTCCACTGCGCGGAAAACACTCCTTCCACCATGCACGATTCAAACGTACTTATGAACCATGCGGCTCTAATTTTAGCTGCCAATGTCAAGGTATCCAGTAAGAAACCCAAACCCATTTCTCATGTCTATACACCGCATGAGTGAATTTCGTCCTTACTGCCATCCATTGCACCCATGCAATGTAATGATCACTTCCTGGATGGCATAAACTGCCTCACTCGACGCTGTCTTAAGTTCACTGAATATTCTCCCCTGATTCACAGTGCTATCCACTGCTCCCGCTCGGACAAAAACTGGGAAGACCCGGATGAAATTCACCACCCCCGCCATAAGTTGCTTATAGCTGTGCCTTGGCACCTCAATGTCCAATGGATCATCTTTACCGGACCCGATTTTTTTTTCTCTGTAGCCCTTAGTAGAAATATCGGTCAAGAAAACATGGATGCATATGACGCGTATCGTAAATTATTATCAAAAAATTATTTGGATTTAATTTCAATTTTTCCCCTCCCTAGATACCATCCATTGTCTATTTTGAAAAGCAAATCCCCAACATTTACGATGGTGATCTTATGGATGAAGATGAAATTCTTCAGTGGCTGCTTGGACAATTGGAAAGTGATGAAATTGAGGACGTTACCGATGAAATGCTAGACAAACTGATCAAAGAGGGCAAAACCTTAGCTGTATTATTCTGTAAGTAACCAATTACCCCTACCTTCCTTCCAGCAACTATTAAAAAGCTTTGTCCTTTTCCCATAGACGACAACAACGACCGAAAATCCCAAAAGGCTCTCGAAGAACTCGAAACTATTGATGACGAATGCGACGCCCTCGGTATTACTTTTGTGAAAATCGACAACTTCGACGAAGCTAAGGAATATGGCATTGAAAAGTTACCTAAGCTGATCTACTTCGAAAAAGGCATTCCGACAATCTACAGCGGAAACCTAGAGGATGAAGAAAAACTCCTTAAGTGGTTGGAACAACAAACGGCAGCCGATCAAATTGAAGATGTCACTGATGAAATGTTGGATCTGATCGTTGAGAAAATGCCACATGTTGCCGTATTGTTCTGTAAGTAAATGGTTTGTTTGAACCATATCAGCCCCTCCCTATTCACTTTCAAACATCCACACTACATAATTTTCTGTTTTTGTTCCCCAGATGACAAGGACCAAAAGAAGTCTCAAAAAATCCTGGCAGAACTAGAAAACATCGATGATGAATGTGATCAGAATGACATAGCTTTTGTCAAGATCGATGATGATAATGAAGCTAAGGAATGGGGTATCGATGAGATTCCCACCATCGTGTTCTTTGAACGGGGCATACCACACGTTTACGAAGGTGACTTGATGAAGGAAGAAGAACTATTGGGTTGGCTGATCCATCAAAAACGGTATTCTGAAATCCCTGAGGTGACAGATGAAATGAAGGACAAACTCGTTGAATCTACTCAGCACTTGGCTGTTATTTTCTGTAAGTCCACAAGCAATGCACCTACCACAGTATTCCATTCAATGAATTTCATATCCTAGATGACAAAGACGACAAACAAGATATCCGTGTCCTCAACGAGTTAGAGAACATCGACGACGAATTAGAAAAGGAAGGAATTGTAATTGTCCGCATTGACAACGCTGCGGAAGCCAAAGAATATGGTCTAGATCACTTACCAGCTTTGATTTATTTCGAAGAGAAAATTCCCGCTCTATATGAAGGCGATCTAATGAATGAAGAAGAGGTCCTGGAATGGTTGATCCTCCAAAAGAAAACCGCTACTATCGAGGAAGTAACTGACGAGATCCTGGTTAATTTAATAGAAGATCATGAATATGTGGTAGTTTACTTTACCGGACCGTGTGAACCCGGCGAGAAATGTGACAAGATTCTCGAAGATCTTGAGAATATCGACGATGAACTAGATGAAGCTGGCATTATTTTCGTAACTACCGAAGACACATCAATCGCCAAGAAATACAGCATAAAAAATTTGCCACAATTAGCATTCTTCCGTAATAAAGATCCTCTATTGTATACCGGCGATCTTGATGATGAAGACGAGGTTTTGGCATGGCTTACTGATGAGAACACACTCGAAATCCCTGGTAGAATTGAAGAGGTCAATGTGAAAATGCTGGAGAAGATTTTATCGGAGAATGACCATGTTGTCGTGTTCTTCTGTGAGTAAAACTAACATAGTATTTGGTTTTTGACAGTTACTAAGAGAACTATTTGATTTACTTCAAACAGATCGTGAAGGGGACAAAAAATCTCAAAAGATCCTGAACGAGCTCGAAAACATCGACGATGAGTGCGAGGAAAAGAGCATCGATTTCGTGAAGACGTCAGATGAAGGCATTGACAAGGAATATGATCTTCCTACACTGCCAGCCCTTGCATTCTATCGTAATAAATTCCGCACTATCTACCAAGGTTTGCGCTTAAAAATAGTTTACTTAGCCCTAGAATAAGGTTAATTTATTATTACAGGCGATCTCATGAAGGAGGATGAAATCCTGGAGTGGGTTCTTGAACTATACGAATCAAATGCTGATGTCATCGAATCGGTCGATCGCAGAACCCTACAAGTTTTGATTAACGAGATCGAACACTTGGCCGTCTTCTTTTGTAAGTACTCAAAAATATAAATAAATAAAAAATCCTTGATACTATATTACTATATCATTAACTATTTAATCCCATCTAGATGATGATAAATGTGCATCATGCTCCGAAATTCTGGAAGAACTCGAGACAATCGACGACGACACCGACAAACATGGAATTCAATTCGTCAAATCGAATGATGTTAAACTGGCTCATGAGATTGGAATTTTCGCCTTCCCGGCCTTAGTCTATTACGAAACTGGAGTTCCAATCATGTATGACGGTGAGTTTTCTGAAATTTGGTCACTCTTTTCAATATTACAATAGTCTAGCTTGGAATCTAGCCACTAGGCAAAACATTTTCGGTAGTGGTAAATATAGAGGCAGCCTTGTCCACAAGCCCGTAGTTTTCTTGGGAGCCTAAAATGGGAATATAAATAAAATAAAGGGATAATACAGGGGGAGGGCGCACAATTGTGGCCATGTGCTCCGACCATCATCCTTCAGCGTGCGCTTGGGTATTCCCCTGTCTTTCATTCGCTCCACATAGCCAGCCTACTATAGGTTGCAAAGTTTGGCTACAATAGATACAGCTGGATTGTCAAAGATTTCTTACAACTCTGCATTGTACGTCATTCGTCAGTTTGATCCCCTCCCCCCATATCGGATCAAATATTCATCGCAAGTCTAGGCGCTCAAAGATGTTAGCGATATTTTCAGATGCTTTTGCCATGGTCCAAAGTTCGCAGTCATTATCATCATCAACGGTGCAACAACCGGTATCCGGTATAGGCCAGCCTTAGTAAGGAACCTCCAGAGACCCCGGTTTTGCACCGAAGTCCACCAATGCGATATCCCCAAAAGCTGTCTGACGTCCTGACCTACGCAATCGCTTCATCTCAGGCAGGGTCTGTCCCGCCTTTTTTTTTTACCATAGGTGCCCTTGCCATTATATACTTTTCAGGCTGGATCATCCTCATCCGTATGGACTAGGTGACCCGCCTACCGGAACCTGTTCAGTCGGTTATCATCTACAACCTGACGATCGCCTTAGATTTCGTGGTTATGCAGGCTACGGAATCATTCATCCTCATGAAGAGGGCCAAAAATTCTTCGGTGGATTCTTGTCTGGAACGCGGCCAAGAATTCAAATTTTTCTTGTTAAGAACCCTAGTCTCCAAGGAATACATAAGGACTGGGAAGATCATAGTCTTGTACAGTAAGAACTTTGTCCCTATTGCGAGACGTTTCGAGCGAAACAGTTTTTGTAAGCCGAAATAGGCTGTTGACAGTCAACAGCCGTGCGCGGATTTCGTCGTCATAGTTGTTATTGGTTGTGATTTTCGACCCTAGATAGGAGAAATTTTCAACGGTCTCAAAGTTGTAGTGTCCTATCTTCATTGTTTTCGTTTGACCAGTGCGATTCGATGCTGCTCGTTCTTTGTTCTTTGTCGCCGACGTTGCCACCATGTACTTCCTTTCGCCATCATTGAGGTGCAGCCCAAGATCCCGTGCCAACTGCTCGATCTGGATAAAGGTAGACTGTATATCTCGAGTTGTTCTTCCCTTAATGTCAATTTCGTCAGCGTATACCAATATTTGGGTGGACTTGAAGAGGGTGGCGCCTCGCATATTCCCATCTGCATCGCGAATCACGGAGCAAGCGGCCAGGATGAGAAAGACGCATGATAGGAGGTGTTGTAATTCGAGCTCGGAGCACTATGCCAACGAGATAGTGATCCGAATCTATATTGGCCCTCCTATATGTTCTGACATTGATCAGGGTTGAGAGGTGGCGGCGTTCAATCAGCACGATGATCAATTTGATTGAAAGTGGTCCCATCTGGAGAGGCCCACTTTCCCTATTCCCCCAATGGTGTCCCTATGTGAGCTATTGAGGCCGACGTATCGCCTGAATACAGGCTTCCTCCCTACTTGACTGTTGAAATCTCCAAGTATGATTTTGATATCATATCTAAGACAGGCTTCGAGGATTCGTCCTACTGCCTCGTAGAAGGTATCCCTCTTCCACTCTGCAGTCTCCTCTGTAGTGACGTGAACGTTAATGAGGCTTATATTTCTAAATTTGCCTCGCAAACGCAGAGTGTATAGCCGTTGGCTTATATTTTCAAAGTCGATAACAATAGGTTTCATTTTTTGACTAACTAAGAAACCTACTCCGAGCACATGCTTTACTAAATGGCCACTTTAATATATGGTGCAGTGGCTCTTCTCAAGGGAACCCATCCCCCTTCAGCACATCTCTTACAACACGGGAGACTCGCTTTCATCCTTCTCCGCCTACAGTTTCTCATTAAGAAAGAACTACCAGCGAACTACCAGTAAGTAGAAATCGGCACAGACTTTGGCATGCCCACTAAGCCCAGTGAGGACGTTTGTTGGCCCGCAAGAAATTTAGGTAGTCAGTGATAAGTATTATGCTGTATTCAAACTATACATAAAAATACACTCAACTACGCAAATCGGAAATAAATTAAAGAATCGTCAAATGACAGAGAAATATTTCTAGGTAACTGTTGAGGCGGATCGAGAAATGATTTCGGGTTGAATGATGGCTTTCCCAGAGAGTCACAACAGTGACATCACGGGGCTTGGTGAGATAACCTGATCATCGTTTTCGGCTGAAAACATCCAAAGAATACAGAGGTCTTCACAAAGGAAATAATGAAAATGGAGGAGCTCAAACTGGGAAAGGAAGCACGCCTACGCAACGTCGTTCGCGGTTCGTTGAAATGCGGTCCTCCCGAAACGACCAGGCACTCCTCTACAATTCTGCGCCAAGTCCTGTTGGTACGACCCACTCGTCGTCGCCTCCTCATTACAGGAAGAACACTTATCATTTCGGAGAATTCCTATTCTGAACATATGCCCCACTAGTGAATTATGACCAGTCAGAATGCCCAACAATACTTCTGCAAGTCTTCCCGCTTTTCGACAGGATAAAGTTTGCAGTATGTTTGTTTGGTTCTGACAGGAAAAGTTTGGTGTGTTTAGCAGCATTAAGGCTTAGCCGCCTGTCAATATGGGAAGCTTGTTCCCAGTTTTTGATAGCAGCATTAGCCAATGTTACTGACACCCCAATTGCTGCTTTCGGGCCGAACATGGGGGGCATTCAGAGCTTCGCAGGATGTGGTGCTAGTGGCATCGGTGATACCCATACACACAGTTCTCTACAGTGCGGCTAGTTTACGGTGAAAACTCTTTCGTTTCATCTTAACCCACCACACTACGGATGCATAAGTGTTCATCGACCTAATGATAGCAACATATATCCACGTTACTGCCTGAGTCCCCATGTCGAAGCAAAGGTCCGCCTACATAGCCCATAAGCTGTGAGAGCTGTGTCATCTTTACCTCAACATGTTTGTTCCAAAGTTGCTTCTTATCTAGAATAACTCCCAGATATTTCATTTCTTCGGATAGTTGAAGGGTTGTACCCCTCATCTCTGGAAGGCAAAGACTATTCACTTTCTTCCTTTTTGTAAATAATACCCTTGTGGTTTTATTTGGATTTACTGAAAGTCCTTGCCTGAGACACCAACTATCAATGAAATCTATAGCGCGTTGTGTATTTCTACACACTGTTCCGAGATCTTGACCAACAGCTAACACAGCCACGTCATCCCCATAAGCTTGTAGGTGTATGGCAGATTTTGCAGTTCGCATAGTAATGACTGGATCAACATACTCCTCAGAAGTAGCGATAGCATACCTCTTTGAGGGCAACCTTTCGTCCCTTCCGTTGTTAGGTAGCAATCGACGCCCACTTCAGCACACAGCAATCTTTGCGTTAGCATAGCGTAGATCCACTTGATTAAAGTGATGGGTTATGCCGATTTTATGGCATTGCTTATAGTCGCAAAGCATCTAGATGATGCTGAGTTATACTCTTGCGAAACAACCAGTGCTATTAAGGCCTGGTTAGAGAGCGTTGGGCTGGCACATACGGAGGAAAAAACGGAAGTGGTCCTCATTACAAATTACGCCCGAATTAGAATCGGCAATCACATCGTCACCTCCAAGCCAAGTATCAAATACTTGGGAGTGATGGTAGATACGAAGTTAACTTTTAAACAATACGTGCAATATGCTCGTGACAAGGGATCCACAACGTGATAGGGCCACGATATAATTGTAGACTACTTATTGCCAGGGTGGTAAACTCGATCTTGCTTTATGCCATCCCTATTTGGCGAAAGGCATTTCGTATATCATGTAATGCTCATAAACTTGGTGCAGTCTACAGGAGGACAGTCCAAAGGGTATCTTCTGCCTTCAGAACCATCTTAGATGAGGCTGTATTCATCATCTCTGAAATGATACCAATTAACATTATGGCAGATGAGATGACAATCTGAAATCAGTCCCTCCTTGCAGACGAAGGACACTGAAAGGAAGAGATCTGTAAATAGATGGCAGGACTGTTGGGACCACTCGGAAAAGGGTCGGTGGATGCACAGGCTGATCCTTACCATCAAGGAGTGGCTGGGTAGACAACATGGGGAGATTAGTTATAAGCCATCCAGTTTCTGACTGGACATAGGGGCTTCGCCAGCACCTCTACAGGTTCAAATTGTCCAAACTACGAGGGAGTCTCCGTGGATCCAGAGCACATATTCTTCACTTGTCCCAGATTCATAGACGAAAGAAAATCCCTAGAGGATACTCTAGGTGAACCACTGGTACGCAAAATGTGGTGAGGAAAATGTTAACATCGCAGGAGGATTGGGATACGATCAACTCAATGATCGCATCAATCCAGGGCAAAGTGCGAAAAGCGGAAGAAGTGAGGAAGACGCGGTTACGCACGTCGCGCATAGCAGAGTGAGCTAAAGTGAGCTAACTCCGCCCTGTCATGTAATACCTTATGGTGGTTCCAAGAGGCAGGGGGAGTCGGGGGTAGTTTTAATGGGTAAAAATCTCATACTCTGGCGTGTTCAGGCCAGAATCTTTTGAAGATTTCCACCTCCTCACCAAAAAAATACAGACAGACATCGGCTCCATTCGTGGCGCCTAGACGTCGTACTGCCCCACGACTAGCGGTTTCGACGCTGTGGTGTCCATTACGGGAGCCCGACCCAATCACCAAGTCAGACGACCCCCGCCGATTATCCGTACCGGACCTTAAGTTTCTCCTTCTTCTCATATATGGATTTGCATTTCATACCTAACTGTCGGCTATGGGGATAGCTTCCTCAGTGAGTAATCTGCAGGACTGCGAAGTTCCTGCACTTTCCTCACCTATCCTCTGAGACGCTGCGGTGGCGTATAGGCATTCAGACTGAAGCTATCCATCCCTCCTTCTTTCACAACCAGGCTTGGGACCGGCTGCGCCGGACTTACCCCCTATCTCTATTTTTAGTAATTTTATTTAACAATCTTCTAATAGTGTTTATTCTCCACAATTTCTTCCAGGTAATCTCAAGAACGAACAACGTGTCCTGCAGTGGTTAATCAATCAAAAGAGTAAGACTTTTCCATTATTTTCAAAGAAAAGCCGAAAATAATTTTCTAGGCAATAATATTAAGCAAAAATTCGAATATCTGCAAATTGCAACTAAATCAAAAAAAAATATATTTTAATCAGATCCTTTCAATGTTTCATGCAAACAAAAATTTATAATAATCTAAATTTAATCAAAAAAGCAAGCATAATCTGTGTCGTCTTTGCATGGAATAATGTTTAAAGTGCAAGAAAAAGGTGAACTAAATTTCTAAATTTCTTCAAGCTTAACTTAAGCTTTTTGTCGAAATGTGTATTAAATTGTAAGCTGAGAAGTGATGACTTATAAAATGTGTACAAATCCAGGCAATGATGATGATGATGATGATGAAGATGACGACGATAATGATAGTGATGAGGATAATGATGAAAACAACAGTAAGGATCGGCGGTCAAAAGTCAAAGCACAAATAAGAAGCAGGAATATAAGAAGAATCTTAACTAAAAGAAGGAAAGATAAAGATCATAACAAGGACAATGATGACGATGACGACGATGATGACGATGACGATGATGACGATGACGACGATGATGACGATGATGACGATGACGACGACGATAAAGACAAAAAAAGTAAACTCTTTAGGTTAAGCAAACATAAAAGGAGAAGTAGACTTAGTAAGAAATTTAAAGACGATGATGATGACGAAAACGAAAGTGATGATAACGACGATGAAGATGATGATGATGAAGATGAAGATGATGATGACGATGATGATGATGATGATGATGATGATGATGATGATGATGATGATGATGATGATGATGACGATGACGATGACGATGACGATGATGATGATGATGATGATGATGATGATGATGATGATGATGATGATGATGATGATGATGACGATGATGATGATGATGATGATGACGATGATGATGATGAAAGTGTTGAAAATGTCGATGATGATCGAAAAACAATGATCAGACTAACAGAAAAACAATCAGAACAGATTCTTCGTCATATGAGGAACCGTAAAAGCAAAGGCAAAGATGAAAGTGACGATGACGATGATGATGATGACGATGACGACGATGATGACGATGACGACGACGATGACAATGACAGTGACAATGACGAAGACAGATATAAAAAGATAAAACCAAGCCGCAAAGGTGATAAATTCAAAAAATCTAAGCGAAAACAGTTAGGTAAAACATCTATTATATTGTGTTTTACCCTGTCCTGGTTAATATTTCCATCAGCATCATATGTACACAGTTTTTTCCCAAAGTAACTAATTTCCGCTTATTCCATACTTTACTTTGCCATTGTTTCATTACGAGACAAACAAATAAATATGGCTTAAAGCGCACATGTAAGTAAACATAGGGTCCTGCCTCATAGTTTTGAAGTCAAAAATGGATTTAATAGTATCTTACTCTAAGAAAATCAAGTGAAGGAACATCATTGCCTTGTCAACACCCTGATTTACAGTTCTTTCCTTTTTACTCTTAAACTCCTCCAAACAAATGGTTTTACCTCTTGGCTTCTTGTATAATACATGATAATTTGGATTTTGTAGCGCCCAATGAAAAATGGATTATGATAATGAATAATATATCTTCATAGGTATTAACTGGACGAGTCGAGCCGATTTACTGTACAGTTAAGTACGCATGATGAAGCTTTTCATCCATTTTTCAATATGGTCTTTTGAATCGAACTATGTAACTAACGATATCAACATGCGTCAGCTGTCGGCGCTGTCAGGATGACTCTTCTTAACTATGTACATTATTTCAACCAATTTTTGAAAGGAAAAGTTCAACGGAGCACTCCAAAAAATTGTTTATAACTCTCTTCATCACTTTAACAATAGATCTGCAACACAACATACACTTGAATTAAGGTCTGAAAACTGAATATAGTTTTTCAATAGGTCCAAAACTCTATTAAACACAACCTTTATTATTTCCGTTCAACAAGTTCGAAAACTTTACAATTACTTTGTTTCTTTATATTTAACTGCAATACCATTGGGGTTAGAAATTAGGAATGATGCCCTTTCCTGGAAAAGGCTTTTTGCTTAGTCAAAACACTTGAGAAATATGTCTGTAAGTAATTAACTGCTCACTTTAACCATCTTATAGCCAAAGAGCAAAAGGTTTGTGAAACGTTGGTCCACTGGTACCAGCCTATTATGCCAACTTTGTGGCACAATGTCTACATTTTGTATAAGAAATGCAGGCCTTTGACTCTGTTAATAATATAGTACCTTGGTCCAAACTGGCTCTTTTAACATTCCTCGGTCATTCATTGCCCGGCTCACCATCTACCTCTATCCGCTCCGACAAAATTTCTTTTGATAATTGCATATCCCGTTCCTTCCCCCCCCCCCCCCTCCCCTGGGGTATCACAAGGTTCCACTCTGGGTCCACTATTATTCTATTCTATTCTTCGTCAACGACTTCCCCCCTCTCTTCACGATACCTTGCTTGTTTTACACCCACGGCCTTCAGTCGATCTGACACACCCTGATTCACTGGAGCTCCATAATTAAGTTGGCACCAATTAACAAGTGCCATTCGATGTGCTTCTCTCTCAAATACTCTCCTGCTCTGTTTTCCGACTCTCTTGACAAACACTACCTGAATATCTGTAATTGTGCTTTCAGAATGTCTGATTTCATATTGCATATCTCCCCTGAATTTGGCACTGTCCAACCCTCTTTAATAGTTTTCAACTCCCTCGACCGAAGCATTATTAAGTAAGGCTTCGTCACCTGGTCCCCTTCCCGCAATTGTGATTGATAATTCCTCTTCTTTGAAAAGAACTTCCCCATGTCGACTTCCTTACCTGACTCCACTATCTTAATTTCCATTACTAAAAACTATGCAAAACTTTCCTCGATATGTGCACCCTATTTAGGCTGTCCTGATGGAAGACCTGCCTCTGCTGCCATCGCTACCGTAAGACTTCCTAAAGCACAACCAACGCCAAAACTTTCCAACAAATCACAATTTGGTCCGCAAGACTCTTGGTTATACTATAGGTTTAACCATAGGCACCTTTCACCTCCTTCGGGGAGCATTTTCCGTTCATTGCCCACAAATTAATAACAGCTATACCTTCCTTAATCGGATGCAAATTGCAGAAATTTTTGAACTACCTAGGAATATTCTGTCCATCCATGACTATTCTCCAAAGTTATTTGAAATTAAAATACTAAAACGGCTGAAAAGTCCCCAGAATGCACCAGTTTACTTCACTTTAACTTCAATTATTTCAGCCAAGCAAGCATCCTAAGAATTTCCAACGCGAAAAGCCTATGTCCTTTTTTTTGCAAACTCCTACAACAAGCCTATATAGATCTCCATCCCTTAACTAAAAACTTTGACTTGATGTACAATAAACATTCATTTCAAACTATCTCTTGGCATAACCCCCCCGCACATTTAACTGCCAACTCTTCATCGCATCTGCTTATCTGCCTAGATCTAGCACGCTTTGTTTCTTCGTAATGGAGGAATGTTACCGATTCAACTTCTCAATTTTTCAACTAAAAAGCCAATACAATACTTCAAGGCTGGGCTTGGTTGACTCCAAAGATATCTATAGAGGGACGCAATGGCTTATAATGCAACTTTTAAGAGTCATTTACCTATTGAGGGAAGGCAACAAGGATAAGAATCCCTCTCTCCCTATCGGTTTCCAAGTATTCATAGTTGCATTGGCCAATGCTACTGACAATCCTTCGCTGGTTCAGATCTGGATATAGGAAGAATTCAACCCTTATTTGCCAATAGATGTGAGTTTTTATTTCCCACTATTGTACTGAGCTGATTTCAGTCAACCCATTGGAGAGTGCTGTCTCACGTACTCGAGGAGGGCAATCAGATCCATGTCTGCAAAGGGCTCATCGGAAGTCGTTCCTACCTGGTTGGCCCCCTGGGCACATGCTCCGGACGAATTCCTGGGGAAAGTCCTCTTGGCATGATTAATTGCGGTTGGCCCCCTTGTGGAAGTGGTTGTGATCATATCGCTCCTAATGGGCTCAAGCGTGAAGTTGTGCTATATAACTCTGCATCGAACCCCTTAATTGAAGCAGAGGTATGAAATAGACCATCCACTAATACGAATACTGTATCTCCAAATCAATCCGTGCCGGAAGGAACTGTATTAAGTGTATTAGAACACATCATTCAAGATCGTGATGGTACACGACAGGATTACAGTACTCTGTAGGAGTCAAAGTGATCAATACTGCGCTCGCCCATGATTATTACCCTGATTTGACTCATGCCCTTTACTTTCACATTAACCCACCACATTACAGATATCTTTTTCTTTTTCTTCAGCCTTTGTCACGTTAACAGGCGGGGTTGGCTCGTCGTGATCGGTTTCACCATTTGGCTCTATCAAATTCCTGATCTGGATGCAATCTCGAGACTCTCAAATCCTCATACAGCGTATCAAGCCACCGTTGTTTCGGCCGGACTTTTGGTCATTTACCATCGACTTCGATGTTCAGACCAATCTTGCCAAATGAATTCTCGTTAGCGCGAATTGCGTGACCATACCATCGAAGACGCCTCTCTCGTAATTTTTCCACGATCAATCCAACTCCATAACGATCGCGGATATACTCATTTCGGATGTGATCAACACGTGTCACGCCACTAGTCCAAAGTAACATCTTCGACTCCATTATCGCAAGACGCCGTTCATTGTCTTTTATAGTCATAGTAACACTCGGAACCATAGAGAGCGACAGGATGGACGACATTGCGGTAAATTTTAGATTTCAGACGTTCGTTGATACGTCGATCACAACGAACACCATGTCAAAATAAAAGTCTATGCCCATAACTCTAAGAAAGGAAAGCTAAATGATCAGCATTCTCTTCTTTAGTATACAAAGATTTTTCCTGTTTCCTCTTGTTTGTAAATAATAAATTGGGTTTACAGAAAGTCAACCTTTGAGGCGCCAACTACCAATCAAATCAGGGGCGTGATGCACATTTCTTTATATTTTTTCAAAGATTTGAGTCTTTAGTCAGCACAAGCACTTCTTCCGCATATGATTGAACATTAATTGGCAGTTCTTGCAGTTTACACAGCATTCTTGGAGACAGCCTACCTTTACTTATGTCATCAGGTAGCGATCAAAACCTACTTCAGTTCAGCAGCCTTACTATTAGTACAAAGTACAAATCCACCATGCTCTCTGGCAAGGTCCAAAAATGGTTTAAAAGCTGCGCAGCAAAATTCCTTTCAATGAGTACGAACAACTCCATCCCTTTTCGCCTTTCAGAATCGTTTCCATAATCCAGGAAACCAAGGAATGGAGATCAGCATTGGCCTCGTTGACATGTTCGCTTTTCATTTAGTCGGTATGGTCTCAACTATCTCCCCTAAAAATAACCCTCAAATAGTCTCTCCAAGCATTTCAGCTGAGCATGTGGGATGTACCAATACCTGCATCGCATCGCATCCTCATCTGCAAGGTGCTTTGTCTTTTGGTGAATTGGCCTAAGCCAGTTTCCGAACTTGATATACATAAAACGTACCTAAACACTTTACCAAAAAGTAGGCACCCAACCTTGTACAGACACATCAAAAAACCTTCCCTAAGGGTTACTCCAGATATTATAACATATATTTCAATTTAGCATCGCGGGATGCTTGGCTGGAACCCTCCGTTCTCAAAGGGTTCTTGCTCCTTTCACAACACTTTGTTTTTAAAAGTACCATCATCCTTTCTAGGAGAGGCCAGCTTGGCAGACTCACCCCTTTAAGGGTTCTACATAGTCTTAAAATCTTCGCCTTCCAGTTCCATCACGGTATATTCGAAATTTGACAAGTCTCATACTTCACACTTATATTCCCTAGTTCAATTACAAGCTAGCGTAATGATTCATCAGTCTTCATCATCCTCATGCTTTCACAGGAGTCGTCTGATTTTTTTCCGAGATTTTTGGAGTCGTGAACTTCGCCAGGGGATCCTTTTATCGTAGTCACTCTGTGTCATAGGGCAAACCCATCCGTTTTTTTTTTCAGAGTTTTAGGTTAATTACTTCTATAGGTTCTTAAGTTAGGACACTTCTCTTTGGAACATCGAAATTTGAGCTACACCCTATGTCGGCAGTCTTGAGACCAGCCTAATTGTGATGAAATCAAGTAGATACTTCGATTTGTGGTGTCCAATCTAAACCGATCTTATTTCAATCCATTATCACGCATCGAACCCACCCTACTCATATTCCCAGGTCTCTTTTCCTCAATTCCTTCCTAGAAAAATTTTGGAGAAAAATTTTCTCATAGGATTGAGCCTACGGTTCCTCTACACTCCATGAATGCGTTCTCTTGAGCTCAGTTCCACTGCAAGAAAAAAGCCTAATGAAAGGAATTTTGCAACTTATTTTAGTTTTTTTTTAAGTCAAAGTCCGCCCCTGTCAGTCAATTCGAAGGTGAAGTGTGAGCAGTGACGCTTTACCTTCGAACTCTGTTCCGTTCATTATTTCTCCTGTTTATTTTCCATGTTCTTGTTCAGCTTCTCTAGTGGAAAAATATTTTGATATGCTGAGCGATGATGTCTCAACTAAATATCTGGACCAGCCTTTCATCCAATGTAAGGGCTTTTCACTCAATTAAATTGTCGGTCTACCTGTCTTCCCCAAACATATCCAATCTCCTAGTCCTCAATAAGTTGCTTTCCTCAGTTGGACCGCAACCCACGGAAATTTTTCCTGCAACCAAGCGGTCTTAGCGATTTATAATTTCTCAGAAAAAACTGCTCCTTTCTTTGCTCCTCGTTTCATAAGCTACGTTAATGCCTGGTTTGGTTCCAAGTAGAAAATCATTATGCCTTACGAACGAGACAACGGTTTCGGCTAAAATTTCAACGTACAGGAACTGCAGTTGATATGGCCAACTTTAAATCCCCACATTCACCGCAAAAGCCTGAATCAGAAACGCTGATGAGTATCCATCAAATATCGAAGACTCTCTTATGTCTTGGGAATTTGAGCTCTTCTAGTTTCATATCAGAACTTCCCCCTTTTCAACTACCCCGCCTTTGTCTGCTGCTGCGCTTTGCCCACAAACCCTCTTCTCTTCCACCTTCCTATTTGTGTTCCTGCTTTTTCCAACTTCTGAGATATTTAGGTAGTTCTTCCTTTAGAGGAGCTCCTGTTGTTTGTTATTTGCCTAAATGCGTAGGAGGCACTAATTGCAGACTCTCCATTGAAATGGAAAATAAATCTTCCGCATTTTGTTCAAAGGGAAACGAATTAGGAACTTGTAAATCCTTATCACTTAGAGAACATAAATTAATTGCTTCCTTTTTTTTCGGATACTATTTGGTAAATATCCGTGAGCAGCCTCACATCTGTAGATTTATCCTTGTTAGCATTCATGATAACTTGGAACTTACTTTTGAGATTGTCTGCCAGAATCACCTTAAGCAATCTCAACGTGAAAGCTTTCACTTTGGTCTAGTCTATAGCCTTTTGTTTTGCGTACACTAAATTATTATTAACCTTGCCAAGGTGTCTTCGTCTGAGATCTGAGGAGGCCGGGAAGCTACATAAAAAGTGCAGGGCCGTCTCCTCCTCCTCTTCACATTGACTGAACATAGGCGAAACCACCTCTCCAACCTGTTCCATATGGCAGTTTAAGGAGCGGTGTCCTGTTAAAAGCCCTACTAAGGTTTTCATGTCCCAATTCTTAAGGGACAACAAAAATGCCGCTCTAGTGACCTTAGGCTTTTTCACAAGGATTTTCGCCTGCCAGACCTATGTTGACCCCGAGACTAGATTTTTGATGCTGCCTGAGAAGTGCACTTCGAGCAAATGGTTTGCCATTTCTTCATCACCCAGTTTCTGGCTACGTTCTTTAACCAGAATCCGTTTCAACTTTGAGGTTGCCTCAAGAGAGTTAGTCTCTTCGCAAAAGCGTCTCCATGATGATCCTTTAGCCGATTTTATGCTCTTCTTTGGAGCTTTCTGTGCCTCTTTATAGCGATTCCAGCTAGTGTCTGAATCAGTGATGAGTCTTACTGAGGACACAAGCGTGTCTCCATCTGCCGCCAAAAGTTCTTCTTCTTGATTTTGGACTTTTTCCCAGTTTTGAACCTACAAGTAAAGCAACGTAATATTCGGTAATTATAGTTATTTATTCTCAAAGAAAACTATGAATGTAATACTGTGCATTAACCAAAATATGAAAACCCAACCAAACCCCAAGCTGACATTTGTGTTTTTGATCACTTTGGGCGCTGTTTTTGGTCACTTCCAAACGTAGCTATCCCTTCAACTAGCCGCCATTTTGAGTCTGGAACATAGTGGTGAATCTATATTTCATCCATGTTTACATATTACATAAAGAAATATTTTTATTGCGCTGAAACAATCCAAGTAACACCCTAAATCGTCGATGTGTTGTTGCTATTGATCAACTCTGAACAAACGCGATCCCCACTTGAAATAGAACTTTCTTAAGAACAGATGCAAAATAGAAAATACACTGCCTTCTGGTATTTTAAAAGCGCCAGCTAATTCACGTATCGTCAATTTATGTTTACTGGAACAACTGCCGAATTTGGATGACCAGAACGCTCACCAACAACCACTCCTCTCTTCATTTGTCTCGACGGAAAAATTTCGAATAACACTTATCAAGTCATTATTTTACTTGAATGCAACACACGTAATTCAGGTCACGTCACTAAAATCAATGTCACTTGTAAACTAAATACCTGACAATCTGTGTTTTGACACGTATCGTTTATAGGTTTAACACGTATCGTATCTAGGTTTGACATATATCGTTTGAAGATTTGCACTTCCTAAAAATCACATCAATTTGTCAAAAGTAGCGTCATTTAGATATCATTCTACGTAGTTATTGAATCAAAAAAAAAAAAAACAAAAATTGAATTTCAACACAACAACCACACCTTAAAAACCTTTTATTTACAAATGAAACTCAATTCAAACAAACGACACTGCTTTATTAACTTGTGGACCACACTAACAACAGTTACAAATAACTCAACGAATTTATTCTGTTTTCTTGCTTTATGAATATATTGTGATAATATGGAGAATTTTGCAATAATCAAGATGGAGCATCATAACAAAATACCCATTGCTGACACAATGTTTGAAATTATCCATAAATGAATATATAAGATACACCGAATATATCTGTTTTTATTATAACGTTATATCTTCAAATTTCACTTGATTTATAATTTTCTATGAAATAACTTTTCTAGTTCCTCTGAAACTTGAATTGGAAAGGATAAACTAAAATAATTTGCTTTCTTAAGATTTATAGTATACAATGATCATATTTTCGCCAAGTATATTTTTCTACTTATATCTAAATAAAAAATATCTCTGTCGATTATCATTTAGTCGTTAAAAGAAAGTATAAGCAAAAATAAAGTGTATTAAAGTCAAATAGGTACGAACTATTTACTTAGCTACCAAAAACTAGAAATGAAATTGCATTGTTATCGTCAAAAACATTTTGTCAGTTACAGAAAAAAATTAATGTTTATTTGTTCTCCGAAGCGGAGAGACATAACTTTTAACAAGACTTTCGCAGTATTTTCTCTCTAGGATTCCAAATGTGATATTTTGTTATCTCTTTTATTTTGAAATATCAAATTACACATGTTTTGAGTAAAAAATTAAAATTTGAAGAATTTATTGATTATATTTTTGAAAATATTAATTTATACATTTTACTAACATTCCTGAATAGCATTCATATTTTTGTTTTTCTATAAAAAGTCACCTCATTTTTATCGTTCTTTAATTATGCCCCACTTTCTGTTCTCTAATTCTTTTCACCGTAGAATGTTTATATAAATATCTTCAATTCCTCAAACTTTTCACATTTAAATCCATAAGAGAGAACGTTAAATGTTACATATATTGCTTTAAATGTCTATTTGACAGTAAAATTTGTATTTCTTAACGTTTTATGTTGTATGCTATATTACAGTATCAGTCAGCTCAAAATTACCATGCGAATAACTTGGTGCTTAATTTTTTCATAATTCTCTTTTGAATTGTGCCCCGAATTCAATCACTTGCAAATTCCAAAAACCTTCCGAATAAAAATAGTAATAGGATATTTAAAGAAAAGCATTATTATCACTGACAAAATGTTTTTGTTTGTTATTACACAGATGACGAATGTTTCTATGTTGGATTGGGTCACACTGGCCGTTCCGCACGAAAGGGAAATAATTACGTTCCTAATCAATACCGGCCATTCCAGTGCTGTCCAACTAAATTGGAGAGATCAACCAAAGTTCCTAAGATGACTGCTCAGCGTATCGGGCATCAGAAGACCGACAGTCGAGGAGGTAACTTCCAATTCAGTACGCCCACTTCTAAGCCATCGTCCCAGACCTCAAAACCAACAGTTCCGCTCTCAAAAACCCCACCAGCTAAATCATCAACATCTACCAAAAAAGCCCTGCCATCACCATCAACCACTCAATATAAGAGGCCCGAAACTCCAACCGTTAAAGTCCCAGCTATAATACGCAGCGAACCCTTGAAGTCGAAGTCTTCGCAATCGTCCTCCAAGGGCGGCTCCAAATCCCAGACATCGAAAAAAGCTCTTGCTAGTAATAAAAACGGGAAAGAATCGAAATTTGTTAAAGAGGGTATGTTCGGAATTGGAAAGTACATATTCTGGTAGAATGGCGAATTATTCTATTTTTCTCTCAATCTTATTTTCCAGGCTTAAATATTTTAAAAACCCAATTTAAAAGATTATATACAATTTTTCAGGAAAACTCTTTCTGGACATAAGGACTTAAATACATTTTTGTATATAAATTAAACCACAAAAATATCTAAATAACCCAAAACCGTATAAAACGGATTAACCCAACAATGTAAAAGCTCTTTTTTATACGCTATAACACTTAAACTCCTTTTTCCGTAAACAATAACCATTTTAGCTGCGTATCGGGAGACACGTTACCAACTTTTAAAAAACGGACACAGGCTAGTTATCACAAAAATTTTAATTCGGGGCTAAATCCGCAAGAGCTTTTTTACCAGACATATATTTTTATAAATCCAGCCTTCTCTTCTCATTCAATGTATTGAAAACCTCCGCAAACAACATTTTTTCAACCATTTTTATACATTTCAAACTTCAGTTTGATTTTATTCTTGATAAATGTTTGTATAGATAATGAAGCGATACTCAACAAAGAAAGGAAACTATTGCATTTTGATAAATTTTCACCAAAAAAAACTGAAGAATAAATTACAAATTTTTCGAATATTATATTTGATGTAGAATTGTTATATTGGACAATTTTAGAATATTCAAAGTATCAAAACTGTTTCCTAATAATTGTTTCACTCCCAAACCAAATGTAAATAAATTTAAATTTTGTAGATATATTAGTAATATTTTATCGTTCTAGAACAAATTTAAATTGATTGTTAACTAAATGAATGAAAATTAAATCTCGCCAACTCTCGCAAGTTTAATATAATTAATAAATTTTGATAAATCATATATTTTTCTTGAGTGTTTAAATACATTGAATTAAACAATAAGCGCAATATATTTTTTATGTAATATTTTCTTTTGTAAAAAATGAAATAAAATAAAATAACTGCACTGAAAGTGAACGAAATATCAGATTATTTGATCAGAAATGATATAAGTAAATATTTTACGCTACATCTAACTATCAATAAATAAATACTTTTTCTTGCAAACCGCTCCATTTAAAGATAAAGTAATAATAGAGTAATTCTCAATAAAGGAGCAAGTTCATAATTTAACTGATAAAATGTCATTGTTATTTTTGTTAATTGTCATTTTAGGAAATTTCATTTATTGTAAATAATATTGTTGATTCATTAATATGTTAATATAATTATTTCTGTTGATTATTATTATTACTTGAAACTATGAAAATTGTGGAGAAAGAAAAGTTCTGTTTTTAAATACATTGCAATATAAATTACAAATTGACTTTGTTAATTTTTTTTGTTGATTGACTTATTCTTAGCGTTATGAAAGAAAAATGTTAATTTAAACTGATGATAGGCAACAATAAATTATTTAATATTAAGGATAACATAATCTTTTCATTTTTTTTATGTTACTTGTCTTATATAATTTAAAGTACTTTAAACTATGTAAGAAAAGAGAAATTAAGTAGAAAATTATAGCTTTCCAAAAATATGATCATTGTTTGGTTAAGACGATAATTCGTGTGTTCCTATAGTACTTGATTGCCTAATCGAGAATGAATGTACAACGATAATTATCTACTCTCACTTAAATGTTCCCTTCTCTTGTGTTATGTGTTATTTGATGTTATTAATTGGAATGTTTTTGTTGCGTGAATATTACAGTCACTTAGATGTCGAAATACACACTAATTTAAGAATACATCTTATCTACACTTTACTTTTACATATTTCAACACAACATTTTAACATTGGATATGACTTCCTTTCAATTCCCTAGACAATGACACCCTAGCCCTTAAATAAATATGTACCTCCGAAAACTAAATGCATGTTGATATACTCATACCAGAACACCTCAGCCACTGCTGCTGCTGACACTTCTAACCATTTTCAGCCGAAAGAAGAACAGTTTTACCAAGGGCGGAATGCAATTAGACAGGGTTCACTTGAGGCGCCAAGCCCTCAAGTTAGAACTACCAAGTTAATATCATAGGTTCACAACATTCCATGACTTAATTTGGGTTCAATAGACCCTTCTTTTTGTCTTTCAAGCCTACCCCAATAATAACTAAAACTTGCGGAAAATGAATTGTAATAAACCTCTATGGAGCACTGCGCGTCAACCAAACCAATTGTGATGATGATGATGATTTTCCAAATCACTCGTCGGCAATCCTGGGATAGTGAATTTTATTGAAGGGCATAACACGAAATAGAGTTGTTTTTCTTTGTCAATGTATGCCCTACCCACTGCCACTTGCATCTTCTCATCAGCACATCCACGGGTATCTGACCCTTATGATTTGAATTGATTTTTGTTAGTGTCTTACTTCTAACATAGCCACCTATATTTAGTCAAATTTACGTTAGCTATCTCAACGTTATTGAATTGGGTGATTATTACGAGTTTTTGGTCTACCCAACCTTCTCCATAATTTTTAGTTGTGCATATTTTACGTCATACATTCATCATCATCATCATCATCAACGGCGCAACAACCGGTATCCGGTCTATCATCATCAACGGCGCAACAACCGGTATCCGGTCTAGGCCTGCCTTAATAAGGAACTCCAGGCATCCCGGTTTTGCGCCGAGGTCCACCAATTCGATATCCCTAAAAGCTGTCTGGCGTCCTGGCCCACGCCATCGCTCCATCTTAGGCAGGGTCTGCCTCGTCTTCTTTTCCTACCATAGATATTGCCCTTATAGACTTTCCGGGTGGGATCATCTTCATCCATACGGATTAAGTGACCCGCCCACCGTAACCTATTGAGCCGGATTTTATCCACAACCGGACGGTCATGGTATCGCTCATAGATTTCGTCATTGTGTAGGCTACGGAATCGTCCATCCTCATGTAGGGGGCCAAAAATTCTTCGGAGGATTCTTCTCTCGAACGCGGCCAAGAGTTCGCAATTTTTCTTGCTAAGAACCCAAGTTTCCGAGGAATACATGAGGACTGGCAAGATCATAGTCTTGTACAGTAAGAGCTTTGACCCTATGGTGAGACGTTTCGAGCGGAACAGTCTTTGTAAGCTGAAGTAGGCTCTGTTGGCTGACAACAACCGTGCACGGATTTCATCATCGTAGTTGTTATCGGTTGTGATTTTCGACCCTAGATAGGAGAAATTGTCAACGGTCTCAAAGTTGTATTCCCCTATCCTTATTCTTGTTCGTGCTTGTGTTTGACCAGTGCGGTTTGATGTTGTTGGTTGATTCGTCTTCGGTGCTGACGTTGCCACCGGTCTATACCTGTCGTAATAAGGAACTCCAGACATCTCGGTTTTGCGCCGAGGTCCAGCAATTCGATATCCCAAAAAGCTGTCTGACGTCCTAACCTACGCCACCGCTCGATCTCAGGCAGGGTCTGCATCGTTTCCTTTTTCTACCATAGATGTTGTCCTTACAGACTTTCCGGGATGGATCATCCTCATTCATACGGATTAAGTGACCCGCCCACCGTAATCTATTGAACCGGATTTTATCCACAACCTGACGGTCATGGTATCACTCATAGATCTCGTCGTTATGTAGGCTACGGAATCGTCCATCCTCTTGTAGAGGGCCAAAAATTCTTCGGAGGATTCTTCTCTCGAACGCAGCGAAGAGTTCGCAATTTTTCTTTCTTCAGTTTTTGAAAGCTAAAATAGGCTCTGTTGGCTGACAACAACCGTGCGCGGATTTCATCGTCGTAGCTGTTATCGGTGGTGATTTTCGACCCTAATAATTATCAACGGTTTCAAAGTTGTAGTCTCCTATTTTTATTCTTCCAGTTTGATCGGTGCAGTTTGATGTTGTTGGTTGGTTAGTTTTCATTGCTGACGTTGCCACCATATATTTTGTTTGCCTTCATTGATGTGCAGCCCAATATGTCGCGCCACCTGCTCGATCTGGATGAAGGCAGTTTGTACATCTCGGGTCGTTCTTCCCATGATGTCATATCGTGAGCATAGGCCAGTAGTTGAGTGGACTTAAAGAGGATCGTACCTCTTGCATTTACATCAGCATCACGGATCACTTTCTCGAGGGCCAGGTTAAAGAGGACGCATGATAAGACATCCCAATATCTTAGAGCGTTGTTGATGTCGAATGGGCTTGAGAGTGATCCTGCTGCTTTTATCTGGCCTCACACTTTGGTCAGGGTCAGCCTAGTTAGTCTTATCAATTTCGTCGGGATACCGAATTATCTCATGGCCGTGTGCAGTTTTACCCTGGCTATTCTGTCATAAATGGCGTTAAAGTCGATGAAAAGATGGTGCAACTGATGTGCATATCCCAACAGTTTTTCCATCGCTTGCCGCACAGAGAAAATCTGATCGGTTGCTTCCTTGAGCTGCTTGCCACACCTTGAGCACTAGTTGATGAACCGCTCGGTATAATTGATCGCCTTGATATTTAACCAATTCGGCTGTAATTCCACCGGCTCTTGCCGACTTATGGTTTTTAGGATTGCACGGTCTATTTCTTCTATGCTTGGTGGTGGTAGCATTTGTCGGCCGTCTTCAGTTGACGGGATCTCCAACTCACCGATACTTTGATTGTTGAGCAGTTCATCAAAGTACTCAACCCATTACTCCAATATGCCCATCGGAAGGATGAGCATCGAGGTGTATAAGACTTCATCCTGGTGACTGCTTGGTAAAACTTCCGCGGCTGGTGCGATTACTTCCTGTACTTTTCAAGTTCACAGACCTGTTGGTTCACCCAGACTTACGTTTTCTGTCTGTAAAGTTGCGTCTCCGCTCGACAAAGTTCTTGATAAATCTCCGCGCGTGCCTGGGTTCTTTGAAAATACAACATTATTCGGTATGCGGCATTCTTCCGTTCGGTTGCCAACTTACATTCATCGTCGAACCAGCCGTTCCACATTTCCTGCAGCTGGGGCCAAGTATGGCCGTATCAATGATAATGATCTCATTTGTTGATACTTCATCTCGCGGACATCTGTTAGCTGCGGTTATTGCGGCACCCATTTCCCCTTTACAGGTGTTACGGAGGACTGTGTTGTGAATGACTTCAGTATCCACTCTCACCTGATTGTCAGAGGGGTTTGTAGGTGGTCATGTAATTCGAGCTCGGAGCACCATGCCAACGAGATAGTGATCCATATTGGCCCTTTTACATGTTCTTTCATTCATCAAGGTTGAGACATGGCGGCGTTCGATCAACATGTGGTCAATTTGGTTGAAAATGGTCGCATCTAGTGAGGCCCTGTATGTTTGTGGACCGCTTTCCGCGCAAACCAGGTACTTCCAACAACCATTTCGTGCAATGCTGCTAACTGAATAATCCGCAGTCCGTTATCATTGGTATCCCTATATGTATAGTACATGGTAAGCTATGGGAGCCGACGTATCGCCTGAATACGGATTCCCTACTTAACTGTTGAAATCTCCAAGAATGATTTTGATATCATACTTGGGGCAGGCTTCGAGAGACCGCTCAACTGCCTCGTAGAAGGTATCCTTCTCCGACTCTGCACTCTCCTCTGTAGGAGCGTGAACGTTTATAAGGCTTATATTTTTAATTCGGTTCGCAAACGGAGAGTGCATAGCCGTTCCCTTATATTTTCAAAGCCGATAACAGCAGATTTCATTTTTTTGGCTCACTAAGGAACCTACTTCGAGCACACGGTTTACTGTAGTCGCTCTTCTCCAGGCAATCGGTCCTTGCCCAGCGCATCGCTTGTAGCGCTGTTACATATATTGAGACAGGGTATCGACTAGCTGCTGGGCAGCATTCGGTCTGTACAGGGAGCGCATATTCCACGAGAAAATGCGCAAATTGTTACTTCGTTGTCGTTACCGGTTTCGAAGTTTTGAAGACCATCCTGTCCCAAGCTCCTTCTGTAGATTAGTAGCATCCAAGTAGGGTAGTCAACCCTACCCAACCCCCAACCTCGAGCAGTAGTTGGTACAATTTTGTCTCGTTTTTAGGCGAGGGAGACTCGCCTTCATTCTGCTCTGTCTGCAGTTTTTCTTTAAAAAAGAAGTCCCAGCGATCACCACGTGGAGGTGGAGATAGTGTTTGGTAGTAGACCTGTTGATGTTGATTCAGCAGGCGTTTTTGCTCTCCTGACCTTCAAACACAACTTCTAGAGTAGGTTACCTTTACCCAGCCCTGTCAACGCTGTTCTTTTTCAATGGACTGTGTCTTATATAAAAGGAGTATCGCTTTTGCGTCCTTCTCGAATAGAAATTTATCATACCCAGGGGTGGTAAACAACATGGAAAAGTGTAGCCCAAGTCAGATTTCGAGGACCTAGAATGGCATTAACTGCGATTTTGTGGTGCAGGTGATTGTAAGCTAGCGTAATTAAGTATCCCAAGGTAACTAAATCTGACCGACTTACTAATTTTAACAAGCTAGCACCAGATGACCCACGAAGGTCCTAACCAACAGTACCTCCCCGTAAAATCGAGTAATGTATTCTGCCAGTTCTACAGCCGGGCGTAGATTTTACAATGGTTTTTATTTAGCGAGGAGGCCTGAAGCACGCACTGTGATTTCTTATTGACTGTTGAGTTCGCTGATCCGCCTATCCACGTAATTTTACTCTAGGTCAGTTCGATTTAATGTTACGGAAGCGATTTTTACTTGCTCACGCTCCATCGCTTCTAACTCTTGGGTAACTTCTTAATTAGGTGACAACCCGGTTGTAAAGATCACGGACAAGGGGTTAACTTCTAGTTTCAAACCAAATTTAAGGGCCGCATGTTTAGTTCGACTGAGGTGACAGGTGGCGATCAAACCTGAATTTAAATCCTGGGCTTCCTTTTTTATTCGCAATTTTTGAATTCTTGCAATGCTTAGGAATCTCATCTCTACCTTACCGCTTGCAGATCTCAAATCAACAGTTAAATTGACCGCCGAGGCGACAGTCTATTTCGAATCAAATGCTTTCACTTATATTCATCCTACTTCGAAAAATTTAATTTCCCGGATCAGATAAAACTGACCAGGACGCAAAAATTCTTGGCTTTATAACACGCATATCAATGCTCTTACTAGTGGCAAAGACACTCTTCTATACTTAGCTCTTTTCCTGGTGGAACGAGGCGTACAGAGGGTGTCCGATGCCTTGAAAGGAGACACGCCCTGTTCCAGAGCAGATGACCCCTTTTGCACTAGTTCAAATGGAGGAAAGCTGGCTCTTAGTTAAACTGCAGCTCAAGTGGAATAATTTCTTCCTCCAGAGGTGGTTTCATCTGATGCATAGCTTGGAGTAAATTTTTCTTCCCCGGGCCTTTTTCTTTCCTTTGGTTCATCCTCCATAGAAGGAGATTGACTTCTCGGGATGGTGAAATTTGCTGGCGTTTGGACCTGAAAGTATCACTTCCCAGGTGCGAATGACATATGATAAACGAGAAACAGATGACATCTGCGTTTTAGGCTACATACGACGGTCTCAAGAGGGTTGAAACAAGCAATCCTTCCCTTAATCGTCGGGCTGTTGCACTTTAATGCTATTTTGAGGCCCTCAGAACCTTTGGTATCCACCTGAAGGTCTCCCATTTTTGACATTATAGTTTGTTCTAAAGTTTTTCTTTGTCATGTAATGTATGCTTATTTTATGTATGTTGTATCAATACTTTTACTAGTTTAGCAAACCCGATTCAACGTTCCATCCGAACGAAAGATGACAGCTGCGTCCACCAGTTAGAACACCAAATTGATAATATTATAGGTTTCCAATATAACATCACGTAATTCAGTTCCAACGGGCGGTTGAATTTATTTTTGAAGTTTACCCAAAAAATTACAAAGCCATAAAATTATATGTGGAGCATAACCCGTCAGCCAAACCTATTATAAGCAATATCGTTGTCGGTTCCAGCCAATGTGCGTCACCTAACCTCGCGATTTTCCAAGAAGTTTGCGGTCCTCCTCCATTGTTCTACGCTACGAAACTGGTGGTTAGTACCAGCATACAACTTGATATCATCTAAGTACATCAAGTGTGTCAGTTCGCACTTAGCACATAAGCCATATTTTATTGCAAAACCATGCCCTCTAGCATCATTCAGTAGCCATGAAACGAGGTTCAGTGCCATGCGAAACCAAAGGGGATTCAAGGAATTCTCCTGGAAGATACCCCTCCGTATACGAATGGGCTCTGAGGTATTAGCGCACTCAGATATAGGCGCTGATAAGGTAGTATGCCACCCTTCCATGACTGTCGCCAAAAACTTTATTTGTTTCGGATCAATGCGATACAGATATAGGACATCGATTAGCCAGGTATGCGGGACGCTATTGAAAGCCTTGGCATAATCAATATAGCAACAAAAGAGGTATCTTTGGCCTCTAGTTGCTTGTCCTCCAACTGCCGAGTCGACAATGAGTTGCTCTTTGCAAACCCTTGACCCTCGGCAGTCCTTCTGCTCCTCGGACAAAACGTTGTGGTCTCCAGGTGCGCATTGTCTCTTCCATTAATAATGGCCGTTATGAATTGGTAGAGGGTTGATAAGCAATTAATAGACCTTCTGTCTGCGGGGTCCTGCACCGAGTCCTTCTTAGGGATAAGGTAAGGTAAGGTAATTCCCGCAGTGCAGAAAGGTGGAAATTCCTCCCGCCGACTCATTACCTCATTTATGCTGTGTGCTAACCGACCATATATACTGGTCAACTTTTTGCACCAAAAATTATGCACCCGATCCAAACCAGGGCCACTCCAGTTCTTCGATATGTTTATGACTCGTCGAACTGCCTCTTCGATAACATCCGCAAAACTCATGCCAAGCGTATTGGCATAGTGGGTGCCTTCGGCGGTGATCAACTCAGCATACTCAGCATACTCAGCATGCTGGGCGAGTAACCCCAAAGTCCAGCCCAATATTCACCCGCCTGCTGGCATTGCCAATGCTGATCTGAATCAGTCTAGCAACGTTCAACCTTAGTGAGTCCCGCCGACGTTCCAGACGAATTTTCCATGGTGGATCTCTTTGGTTACTCAAACCAATAACGCGAAAGCGAATCTTTTGAGCGTGCAATCTGATAGCCGTAACTGCACCACAATACACAAGTGATTGTAGTTGCAGCAGAGACACAGTCGAAATGCAATCTCATCATTGATTTGAGATAGAATTCCCGGAGTAGTCAGAGACGCATAGAGCCTGGGAATACCTGGTCTATGCAAAGGATTCATATGCGCTCTTTGGAATTCGTTCCGAACCTCAGCGGAAACCTTAGCTGGACGGTGGAGAAGAGTGCTTCAGCGAGTACTGAAACTATTACCTGCAGTGAGACGTGGTGTTGTTGATGCCGCCGCCTCTGCCCCCATCGACTCTCAGTCACCCCTTTCCGCGATGACCTCAAATCGAACATGCTCCCTGATGATTGTCGGGATATTGTCCCTGCGAGTAATAAAGCGGTACTGGTCTGTGACTCGCTGCACAGTCACATACGCGAATTGCGCTCGACGAATCTCTGGTGCAACAAGGGGCGGTAAAATGTTGTACCCGTCCCCGCCGTTATTTCGTAGTAGGAGCGGATGAGGTTTATTTCTTCAGTCCACTTCATCCGCTGCCTACGCAAACCTGCTGAAGTAGTCGCCACAAATTGTGGCGAAACAGCTGCAGTATTCGAAGCAATGCTCCTGGTCGTCGTGGCGCCTAGACGGCGAACCGCCCCACGACTAGCGGTTTCGACGCCGTGCTATCCATTACGGGAGCCCGACTCAGTCACCGAGTTAGACGACTCCCACCGGTTATCCATACCGGACCTCAAGTTTCTCTTTCTACTCATTTTTTGGGTTTGCAGTTTGTACCTAACTACCAGGTGTGGTAATAGCTTCCTCAGTGAGTAATCTGCTAGACTGCAAAGTTCCTGCACTTTCCTCACCTATCCCCTGAAATGCTGCGATGGTTGACAGCCATTCAGACTGAAGCTATCCATCTCTCCTCGTTTCACAACTAGGCTTGGGACCGACTACGGTCCGGCTTATTATTATGATACGACGTAGGGTCCCCGTTTAGTGGATCTTTCAGCGGAGAAGATCCTAACCGCTTTATTGATCCAATACCACAGATTATGTTAAACCAAACCAATGGTGTTTGTACCAGGAAGATATAAAAGCAGTCCTGGCCTTCGTCAGCCTTGCTGCTAGTGGAAATGAAGAGACTTCAGCGCGCTGCAAGTTAATTTCAGGATCTTTTGTGTTTTTAGTCATGATTTTAATCTTATGTGTAACGAATCACTCCTAAGTAAAGAATCTACTGGGTCCGGTGTGACGGAAGGTTCCGCTTCCTTGCATCTGGGATAGATCCACAACCACACACAAGCTGAAAAGAAATTTCCCATAGGTGAAATTTAGCCTGTAATCCCCTCTCTTTTGCCGCTGAAGTTTCCTTGCTATGTATTCCTCTTCCGTTTTCTGGAAGTTTTAGACAATAATGTCACAGACATACATACCCTCCATAGTCGGATTTCCAGTTTCTTCCATTACAGGAGTTGTTGAACTCTCCTTTCTGGACCTTTATTGAGAAACGAGGACCAGTTGGAAAGCAACAAACTTCGACGGTAACATACTTCGTTTGTGATCCCCGGAACCCTCGTTCTTGGGCAAGCACCCAAATTTCAAAAAGGATGTAACTCGCTGTTTCGTCTAGGGCAAAGACAATTCATCAGGCGCTGCCTCACCCCTGCCCTCCTTTCTGGCTGAGCGCGTCGTTGCGTGGAGAGCATATCTTCCAAATAGTTTTTCGGGGGGGAAGATGAATCTGATGAGGCTTCTTAAATCCGCACCTTGGCCCCAATCTGGTAATGGGTTCGTACTCTGTGACATCTTAGTATTTGGAGAATACAAATCCTTAGGTTTATGTTTTAGACACTCTTAATGTAGTAGTAGGCTACTACAAACTACCCCACCATGACAAGGTGGTAATCCAAGGAGGGAGATTGTGTACATACGAGTGATTATAATAAATATAAGCATACTAAATGATATACCAAACTCAATCTAAAATTTCTTATAAATATTTAGCACTTTATTGAAAAACCACTGCAGGATACAAGTAAGTGAAACATATTTTATCTTCAAAAAGGCCTATACAGCTGCTTATCTCAAATTAACTCCACAATTTAGGTGATATATCTGATACCGAGGATGTCCTTAAGTGGATGATTGAACAGAAAAGTGACGAGAGTATAGAAGAAATTGATCGAGAAACGTTACAGGAATACATCAACACAAAGGATTTCATGGCAGTTGTGTTTTGTAAGTAAACTAAAACGAACCCCTTGGGGGACGTTAACTAAGGATAATATGCTTGGTTGCAATTATTTATCAAGAGGGATTAAATAGTTCCCAAAATATTGAATACAGGATAATTGTAGTTTTTCAAGCAAATACCAATCCTCGGTTGCTTATCCAAAAGTTCATCATCCCCTCTATTCCAGATAAGGAAGACGATCCTCTCACTCCAAAAGTTCTTCGACATATTGAGTTAATCGATGACGAAGCCAATGAATACGGAATTAAAGTTGTCAAAATGAAGGATCGGCTAATGGCAAAGAAGTATGGTTACAGGAATCCACCTGGAATAACATATTTCCGGAAAGGCAAACCAATTAATTACGATGGGGATATAGATGACGAGGAAGAGATTCTTGATTGGCTTACAAGTCCTGAAAACATGGAAATGACTGAAAGTATTGAGAAAGTCAACAGGAAAATGTTTGAAAAGATACGGAAAACGTCAGACTATCTGGCAGTATTTTTCTGTAAGTATATTTTTAAGGCTCTTTCTGGATCATCACGATCACTCAACCATTTAACCAAAAGGCACTCATCTTGACATTAGGTTTTTTATTGAATTATCACAGATAGTGACGAGTGCAAACAATGTCCTCGAGTCCTTGCAGAAATCGAACACATCGACGACGAGGTCGATCGAGCAGGAATTGATTTTGTTAAAATTGACGACAAAAGACTGTCTAAGGACTACGGTGTATTTGCTTTACCTGCCATTTTATTCTTCAAAGTCAGTTCAAAGGAGCCAGTCATTTACGCGGGTGACCTGTATGCTGAGGATCAAATTCTTAACTGGATTTTGACTCAGAAGGATCCTGGTGGTGATGTAATCGAAGATTTGGAGGGGGAACGACTGAAGCAACTAATTGAAGAGTCAGGATCTATTGCGGTTTATTTCTGTGAGTAGAACCACATCACCTATTGCCTAAGGAATTATTAACCTAAAATAGTATTAAGTTAACGAAAGCCACTGAACTTTCTAGAAATTTGGAGTTGGTTTTCAGTAATAAATGTATTCTTAAATGCGGAACATAAGGCACACAGTAAATATTTTAAATTCATCTTCCATTTTGTAGCATTTTAGAAATCCATAAATCATGATCCAATTTCAAAATTCTATAAACTGAATAAAACGATGATTCTAATCTTTTGTGAATAATATCATAATAGATTTTTTTTCTGTGACTAATTACCAGGTCAGTAAAACTAAGGCTTTAAAATAATTTAATTCACATTTTTGTTGCATAGAAGGTATACCAAAATCTAAAGAATTTCTCAAACTGATAACCAATAAGACAACTTTTGATACACTTTTGAATCATAAGCCAAATTCATTCACTTATTTCACCATAAATATATTATAATCCAAACATTTATAATTATTTAAATAATTCATTAAACTGTTTGCATGAAAAATCTAAGCAGGCCGAAGGTATCAGCTCATTCCGACGAGAGTTGCATTTAACCGATGTCGATATTTGGTAAATCCTTGCTATTTCTCATATCTTCCCTTCTTATTACTTCTGAATAAACTCATTCATTTTTAATTGTTTCAAAAGCTATCCCCCCTTAATATTGTCTTTCTTATGCCGAATAATTGAAAAGGTTGTTTTATTGGCTGTCGTCTTCCAACATCCATTATGATTAGTCAATACCACCAGATCTATTATAGCTAAGATAACTAATGTCTTCTGAAAGATAAATACTTTGAATGGCACACAGTAATACGTATTTAGAAAAGATATATAAAACCATGAAAAATACTATCAGGGAACAAAACACAATGCGATATTTGCAATTCGAAGGCAATGCGTCGGGCACGCATGAAGAAGGAACGGGAACAACAACTACAACAGCAGCAACAACACCATGATATAGGTGGGGATGCTGGTGGCGAACAGGGCGATCAGCAAGGCGACCAACAACCACATCCCACAACATCATCAACATCTACGACTACAAGTCATCATGATGAGGGTACTCTTTTTAAGTAACCACCTTCACCATCAACCCTCACCATAATTTTCAATTGATCCTTACTGCATTGCTTGTCAAAACCCATTCCTGTAGACTTGAAGATATCCATATTATGTTAGTGTATTGAATGTTACTCCATTAGATGTAGACTAGCTCCACTTGTAATTACATTTTTATTAAAAAGGATCTAAAATCTGACTTTTACCTTCTCCCAATGAAGTAGTGATTCTTGTTAAAATTCTTTAAAATATAAAAAGGTCCTTGAAACATGCATATATTGAGCATATTATAGAAAAAAACTGTAATTATACGCGTTTAGTGATGTGAAAAATAATAGGGATGTGAGTAATATCTATAATTCATCTATTTATTCCATCGTCCTTTGTAAAGTGAAAATTAGGTTGACAAAATGAAACCTCACTTTTGCACTTCTGTGCTTTCCTTTTTATTTTTATTGAAGTGGTAATGCCAACCTAGATTGCCCTAGAGTAGTAGCCTAGTCGTTCTGTTCAAACTTATATGTACTATATATCTAAACTAAAACAGGCTTATAAATAACAAAGTTACAAAGCCCCACTTAAAACTAACAGTTTTTCAGTCCACATGTGTGCAGAGGAGGCGCACCTCGTCAATTGTACCTACGGGCTATGTACTGTAATTACTGGCAGGATTTCTAGTGGTCTAAAGGATCATCCTGGTTGGCCGGAGTTAACGTAGAGGGGAGGGTTATCCCAAACACCTAAAAACCAGGCCGCAAATTTTGAAGCTCCCCTGAATTATCTTGTCAACAGACGCTTCCACGCCATTGTGGTAGCCAGAATGTGCGGTGAGGTCCTCCTTTTGGACACTACAGTTTCTTACGTGTCATTTACCATAACTTAACGTGCCCCTTAAACCTAAAAGATCCACAGCGGTCCACGTCCTCAATCGATAGTTCTCCTCCCTCAGTTGTTCATGAGGTGCAGTCTTTGGGATGTCCACCCTGTCTTGGCATGGATAAACCTATTTAGTATGAATTCGCAGGAGTTAGGAACCAACCAAGGAGAACCAAGCCATAAGTATCAACTTCAAAGGTAATAGAGATAAAATTAAATAAAAGAATTTCAAAAATATAAGAACAAGAAAAAAATACAACTAAAACAAAAAAAAAGAGGAAATTAATGATTCACAAGAATTTCCTGATTTAAAAAAAGGAACTTAAATCAAACTAACTAAAAACAGTTGTTTGTAGATACGTATTTATTTGTAAATACATATTTCGGGGACCAGTTGTGCCAGCATATGATCAAATAAGATTTTTGGTCTACGTTATTCTTGAGTATTGAATTTTATCCAGAAATCTTTTAATCGTTATAAGATAATTTAATGGGATATTAGGGTTTGAGTGACAATAACATTGCCTGACTTCTCACTTGCCACCTCTCTTGGAAGCTCTTGGAGCTGTTCCCCTCTGTTTACCGTAAGATCGCCAAGCTCTCTGGGGAATCTGAGTTCCTAGTGTTTTCACCTTCCTTGATGAAATATACGTTGTCTCATGTGATGCTGTTTGCTTCCTGTATGATGTGCCGTGCTATCATGGATTTCAGAGTTGTGCACTTCCTTTTCCTTTTGCTAGCCGTTTCCACTTCTCTTTTGTGCCCGCCTCAGTGTAGCGAAATTAGTCAATTCGTTTGTCTTCTAAAGCTCTTCTCGCGATTTGGACACATCACATATATATCCCTCTAGATTCGTGCTACATTTTTCAGTCCTTGGGGGATCTTAGCCTGCTTTTGAGTTGGTGTATCCTACTCGATGGCACCATGTCGAGGTTCAAACCTTTCATCGTTTTTTCTAAGCTTTGACGAAGCCGCAGAGAGTGTGACCCTTATGCTTGTTGTCCCGAAATATGTCGGTACCAGTAATTCTTGGAACTTTGCCTTTTTCCTCATTAAACTTTCAATAATCGATAGTTGAGAGCATGATCCTGCCAGTTTGGTGGAAATCGCACTATTACTAACAAAGTTATAATAGAGCAAAGTTATCGTTTCTTTACAAAATCAAGACTATGAATGTGAATATCATCCGAAAGTGGATAATCTCACAGAATATATGCATATATTACGTGCTACGTACTAATGAGACAAATGCACACTCAAATGTCTTTTGTGAGAAATACACGAAGCTTTTCATACCTGAGCCGGAAGCTGGACTTCCGGTTTCCCGACTTGTTTTCAAAGTTTTGTGTAAAACAAAACCTTATTAAAATCGGTTTGCCGTCTGTCTGTCTGTCCGCCTGTCTGGCTGTGTGTCTTTTTTTTTGACTGTGGGAAATCCATCATGGATACGCATCTGGAATCTAGGCGATGCATGACGGACTCTTGCCGACTAAAATCTCCCATATTTTCTGCACACTCTCTCTGCGGGACCCCCGTTCCGGTATTGCTTCGCGAGGCTGTTCAGTTCTTAACTGTTCACTCTAAATGAGCTGCTACCGCTTTGCGTGGCGTTAATTACAGTAGCTTCCCTTCTATGTCTCCGCTATACTTCTGCTGTTTTTAGCTGCTGGTGGATCCGTTTCACCATTGCGACTACCTCGTCCCATGCTGTATTTGATCGTACCATGAACCTTATCAGATTTCCATTGTTAAACGGGTACCCACCGTGTCCGGTTTAGAACTAAGTCAGATCTTAACTCGTCTCACCGTGGTTCCGCATAGTCCACATGTTTATGTCTGGGATAAGTCTGTGTGTCCACCGGCCATTCTCCGCATGGTCTCATGCTGCCAATGACCGCATACGCTAACTTTGCTCGTATAGGCTCGCTTCCTGTTTTTCATACAGACGACTTGCCTCATCGGTTAGAATATCTACCGGGATCATCCCCGCAATCACGCATACCACCTGATAAGATATTGTTCGGTAGGCGCAATATGTTCAGAGAGCGCTAAATCGATATGCAGCTTGAAACTGTCTGCAATTTTCTCCGATTTTTATCGCTGACACCCTCACTGGTGCCGCATATACAGAGCTGACGACTCGCAATGAGAGTAATCATAGACTATACTTCGGGTTCCCTACATTTGGAAGCATTCTTGCCAGTGTTGAGTTAAAAGTCGCCCCTTTCTGCACAATAAGCTTTAAGTGGGGTTTAAAGCTCAACTTGGAGTCGAATATTACTCCCAGGTATTTCAGCGATCGCTGAGAGGCAACAACATGCGCCCCGATGCAAATTTCAACAGTTTTCTGTTTCCGCCGTTTTCTAAAGAGCACCAACTTCGTCTTGTGTTCGGCAAGCCCCAGCCCGTGGTCTTTAAGCCAAGACTTGATCGTCCGTATAGTCTCGTTTGTATATATCTGTACTTCGTCGGGGTGATTGGATGTTATAACCACTCCAATGTCATCTGCGAATACGACGACAACGGCTTGTTTAGCTACGGAAGCAATAAGGCGCCATTTTACATTAAGTTCCATGGCAGAGGGCCCAGAACAGACCCCTGTGGAACTCCTGCCGTTATTAAATACATCTTGGACCCTTCGCGAGCGCTACGATGATATGTTTCCATCTGGCAGAATTGAACGCGTTCCTGATGTCAAGAGTCACCAATGCGGAGTAATTCCCTTCATCGTAGACTTTTCTGGCTAATTAAAAAAAACAGCTTGGTAGCACCAACCGCTGCTGTCTGTGTGTCTGTCTGTCTCTCTGTCTATCTGTCTATCCGTCACACGCATTTTTCTCGGAGACGGTTTTAGCGATTCGAACCGAATTTGGTGGGAACTATGAACGCTCACGCATACAGTGAGTTACATAATTCTATGTCGGATTTAAGGGGGTCCCCATACATGCAAAAGGGAGGTGTACTTTTTTTTTCATCAAATATAGTCATGTGGGGTGTCAAATGAAGGGTCTCGATTAGTACTTCCCGAAGCTGGTCTTAGTTTTGACATTTGTTGCAAAGGTAGGGAGTTAAGGGAGTCGAAAGTGACCATTTCTTGAACGGACCCATTCTCGGAAATTGCCAAACCAAAAATCTGAAATCAGCTCTATTTTTTCTACAAAGTAGCGCCAAAAAACACCAAGTACGGATCTTCACGTTGATCAATGTTTGAAACCATCAACTCAGAGGTCAAATATTTGGGAATTATGCTAGACCAAAAAATACTTTGGAAGACACATGCCGGAAACACTTGTCGGAAACCCACGAGAACATGCCCAACGGTATCCCTGGAGGTCCTTCTGCGATTAACCTCCCTCCATTTGCACATACAGATGCAGGCAAGGACGGCAATATTCTGGACGGGAGAATCAGTACGGCGGGGAGCTGCCTAAATCAAAGGAAGATTAATATTCTTTCTAGGTGGAATCCCAAATTATTGATACTAAAGGATAATATGGTAACGAGCTTTCACTTCGATAAGAAGTTTCAAACACGTTGGAGTAACAAGGCAAACTGGCAGAGCGTGACTATGACATATGGCTTAAGCCAGCAATTGATCACTTGGTACACTAACGGATCCATCACAGCAGAGGGAGCGGGTCCGGTGTCATCCAATTGAAGCCAATGTGTAGGTACACTAGCATATTCCAGGCGGAAATATACGCCATAGATGGATGTGCCTCCTTTAATTTCCAAAGGAACTACAGGGGGCAGAGCATTGCTATTCTCACCGGCAGCCAAGCAACAATCAGGAACTTAGGTCAAACCAGGTGAACTCTAAACTGGTATGAGAATGCCTTGAGAGACTGAATACGCTCGATTCGTTCAACAAGGTATGAATACTCTAGGTTCCAGACCATGTTGCGTTGGAAGACAATGAGGAAAGGGACCAACTAGCCAAGGACGTATTTACACGAGCCAGAACCCTTCTGTGGAATCGGAAACGGGCTTATGGCAATGACATTAAAAAATTAAGTAGAACGCTTGAGGGAACTATACTGGACGGGCCTACCAGGAATTCTCGACCCGGAAATATGGGTAGGTCCGTTGAATATTTCAGCCCCCCTGTGCAGCTACAAAAAACCTGTGTATTATATAATCAATCAATTTTAATAAGAATTTGTTTTACACTAAACTTAAAAAATGGATATATCTTCCACAATTGTTATTTTTCATATCACTATCTGTCGTAAAAAGTAACTCTTAAAAGGTGAACTGAAGGTAACAAATATCAACTTAACAGGAAGGACAAAAGTAATGTCTAAATGTAAAACAAACCACTTGATAGAATATGTAAAGTCTAAGAACATACAAATAAAAATCTACAAAATAATTCCGTTTTAGATCCCTTTTCGCATGAGCCTGCACGAATACCAGAATCTACAATGTCTATCTATGAATTCCCCAATGCATATCGTCCAAGTACAATAGCTTATTGTCGTAGAAGAAAGCACATCATCAAAACATCTTTTATCTTTATCAAGCCTTTATTGTTATTATATTGTTATATGCTCGTTTCCAACCCGTCTTTTTCCTGGAAAATAAATATGTACTTAATTTAGAATAGATACTCGTATGTCGCTCATGGAAATAACATCAACTGGAATCAAACAAGAAAAATCTTCAAAGTAACTAACATGTAAATGTGCTTGTTAAATGTTTTATTAGATTTGTGTGTTGAATCCTTACCTCCTGAATATTTTCAATATTTTTCTAATTCAAGGAATTTAATATTTTTTCCAATTTTATTCACTATAGATGCCGACGGGTGCGAACAATGTACCAAAGTTCTGGAGGAGTTGGAAAATATTGATGATGATTGTGATAAGCACGGAATTACCTTTGTGAAAACAAAAGATTTTTCAGTTGCCGAAGAATATGGTGTCAACAATTATCCAGCACTAGTTTATTTCGAACAAGGCGTTCCAAATGTTTTTGAAGGTAAGTTTTGTAAATTCAATGAATGTAACAAGGCAAGCGGAAAGTCAGCCAAATAGCTTTATGTGGGTTTTTATCAGCCCAAGGACTTATTTTACAGGCTGAAGGTGGTGTCACGACGAAGTAAATGCCTCTGTTTTGGGATTAAAAGAGTCCTGATCTCTCCATTTGATGGCCTAATGGACCAATTCTCCCACTGTTTTCGGTCCACGGGACTAATCTGTTTTAGGCTAGCAACTATTTTTTTAAAAAAATAGATGACATGCGGTTTCGCCCAGGGCAGAAACCACTCATCAGACGCTGTCCCACCTCTTCCCTGAGTTATATTGCTCCATAAGCCATATCTGGCTTATACTGTCTACCTTGATGAGTTGTAATTCATAGTGGTGTGCCATACCAGGTGATCATGAACATATGTGAGTCAGTATTTATGTACCCCTCCAGTATATGATATGATGATAATATAGGAATAAACATGTTCAAGCCGTCACAAAGATTAAAAATAGTGGTGCTGCAATATGACGGGTAATTGAAACGTTATCCAACCAACTTCAACAATCGGCATGGACCTTTCAAACTTTGCTTGAACAATTGCATCACCGCGTTAATACTGAAGCAACAAACTGTTATGTCGTCAACAAGCCACTACTTCTGATTCGGGAAATTGCAGTTGTTGGTACTACAGAGCAAAGCTAGCTTGTAAGATTATTTTCAATTCCTCATTTTCTTGCTGAGATGTTACCAGGGCAGCGGAGTCCAGCTGTGCTGAAAAAGCTTCCAACGTTAAAGATGGATATAGAATAGAGGGAATGGATGCCCCGGGCCTACATATTCGGAATATATACCGTGCACGCCTAGCACACGTTTATATTCCAATTAACTGGTGTGATGTGAAGGTATTATTCATTCCCAAACCAGGGAAACTCAAATACATAGACGCAAAAAGCTTCCGACCGATCAGCCTAACGTTCTTTCTACTAAAAGGACTAGAAAAACTAGTAGATCAGCTCATAAGGGATACACACATTCCTAAGTGGCCATGAACTCACGGCAAAAATAAAAAGACGGTGTCTCAAAAAAAATACGCCTTAGGCATCGTCCAGTGGCCGAAACTGGACTTTGCTAACAGCAGGAAGATGCTAACGCAGATTCAGAGGCTTGGTTGCCTAAGTATTACTGGAGCAATGGGTACTACGCCGACTGCGACACATAAAGCTATCCTAAATCTACCCCCCCCCCCCTATTCACTTGGAGGTGAAACGAAAAGCAGCCAATGACGCATATAGACTCGATAGTATTGGAGGGTGGAAAGGCGGCCAATCATACGGTCATGCGTCCATCTCGAAATTCCTTGACAAACATCCGGTGGTTCTGATGCCAGCCGATCTAAAAAGATATAGACTGTCGTAATCACCAAAAGAGAAGAATGGTGGATAAATGACCATGACCCTTTCCAGATTACAGACTTAATAATCTTCACCGACGGGTAAATCATGTAGGGTGGATCGGGCGCATGGGTATTCTGGGAGAATCCGATTATATGTTAGAACTGGCCCGACCCCTCGGAAAAATGACGACCATATTCCAGTGGGATATATATGCTATTTCATTGGTCGCACCATTCGAATCTGTTCCGACAGTCAGGCAGTCTGGATCCACAATGATGGGGGCAGAACCAGCTTTTGGAATCCACTGTCAACTCTGCTCTGAAGGGTGAAATTGCAGGGATTCACGCAACCAAGTGAACTCTTCCCGGCAGGCAAAAATTCTTATGAAAGAACCTGTGGTCGCCAGAGCGGCATTTTTATTGTCCCTTAAGAAGTAGGACATGAAAACCATAGTAGGGCTTTTAACGGGACACTGCTCCTTAAACTACCATGTGGAAAAGATTGGAGTGATCGTTTCGGCTATGTGCAGCCAATGTGAGGAGGAGGAGAAAACGGCCCTGCCCTTGTTATGCAGCTGCCCGGCCGCCTCAGATCTCAGACGAAGAAACCTTGGTAAGGTTTTCTTTAATGAAGTATCGGCACACCCTCTGCCTCTCAATTTAATTTAAACTAACAGTTTGAATAAACAGTTTGAATTAAATTGAGAAAATCCAATTAAGTGGTTAACCTCACTTGTTGCGCCAAATAGGTCATTTCCCCAATTTTTCTAGAAAAACTTGGAAACTTTTTTTAAACGATCATTATATTATCTTAATGTGTATACATTGAGCAACTTTCGGTATTTTTTTCATCGTTACAGTTAACTGACCGTAAAAAAATTAATTTTTTTTTTAAAAGGCACATCCCAATTGCACAATGTTGGGCACCGACGGAGACTTCCCATATAGTGGAGAAGGATGCTTTTTACGAGCAACTACAGGCAGTTCAGGGGAGGCCTCCTAAAGGTGATATTGTGATCATGGTGAGTGGTCTGAATTTCAACTGACCTACACCGTACGAGGAATCAGATCGACCACTTCGCGATCAGCACTAAATTTAGGAGTTGTCTTGTATAACAACAGAGGCCCTGGCATTTACCGCCATCTAATAATCGCTCACGTTCGCTTGTGTCCGCTACTTCTTGCAGCACTGGGTAGGTGCAACCCCCCAATTCCGCTTGTAAAACCCGGCATTCACTCAACAGTGAGAAAGCTATCTTGCTGATTGAACGGCAGATATACTGAATAACCCGCCTGAGAATATCGTTGAGCGATGGGCCATCAAAAGTACTCTTTTCTTGCGTGGTACACAGGTTGTCAGCAACAACCCGAGGAGTGCCATAAGATCCGACTGACTGCAGAATCGTGGAAGCGGATCGATGGACGGAAAGGGTTGCAGGGTCTACTAACCACTGCTTGCGGGGGTGGTGCGCTCGAGGTCCGGTACTGTGCGAAATCCCGAGAAATTCGGCCGTGACAAGGGAGAATTAGCTATTGCCCTGGTCACATCCCGGTCTTTCTCCCCCTCCTCTAGTATCCCACAAGGATCTATTGTGGGTCATTTATTATTTTTTATCAATGACCAACCTTAGTTCGTTGGCGCTCTGCTGATGGATTAGCCCTAAACTTCAGAAAGTGTCACTCTATGTGCTACTCGCTTAAATCCTCACCCACTTCGACTTCGGAATTACTTTGAACAATAAGCTCTGCTACGACACCCATTGCCTCAAAGTCATCAATCGAGCAGCGAAATTGTCAGGTTTTATACTTCGCTCCTCCTCTGATTTTGACTCCATCCAACCCTCCTTAGCTCTTCTCAATTCCCTCCTGAAGAGTACCCTCGAGTAGTTCTTCGTGATCTGGTCACCTTCCCGTAACTGTGATTGTCTTGCCATTGAAAATGTACATCGTAAATTAACCCATTCTTTCTTCTTTAAGAAAAAGTTTTCTCATGTGGACTATCCCTCTCGTCTCCGCTTTCTGAACCTCATCTTCCTACAATAGTGTTGTACCTACCTGGATGTATGCACATTATTTTAACGTTTCCCGTGTCTGATGGACTACTCCACCTTTAATGACATCACCTGCCGTTCTACGTCTTTTAATACCCGCAAGGCAGACATTTTAAAGCTACCCTTCACGGAGCTCGAAGTCTACTTCCATTCCCCGGTTCGTAGAATTTGTCGAAGTTGTAATGCAGAATAGCTTGGTCCTTTAAACTTCTTTTCTTTAAGTAGTTTTAAGAATAGGTTACGAATTTACTGTTTATTGTCCGTTAAATTTACGCATCATAGAAGGCGGCGATGATCTGTTGGATCACCAGTATGCATTTCCGCGCACTCACTTTTCGGTGGATGCAATGAGGACGGTGGTTAACCTAGCAAAACAACTCTAGTTGGCACTGGATATCAAAAACACATACAATTCCGCCAAATGGGGCGGAATTGACGGGGCATTAGCTGATAGAAAAAGAAGTCTCTGGTTTATCTGCTTTGCCGATTACTTGGCTGTAATTGCCGCACCAAGGCACTCAGATGATGTGTGAATCTCTACGGGACGGTGGCGAAGAGAACGGTAGAGACCTGGCTGGAGAAGGTCGACTCTAATCGATGCGAAATCGGTAGAGGTCTTAGTAACGGACCATAAAAACAGAAAACACCGTGGTGGTAGAATTCGGTGAACATACACTCGACTTTAATCCGGCTTTTAAATACCTGGAGGTGATAATTACACTGCGATTCAGAAACACTTAGAGGATACGTCCTAAAAGACAGCTAGTATCATCGCGGCACTTGAAAAAGTGTTGGCAAATATCAAGGCGCCGAAATATTTTAGAAGATTACTTTTGGCCGGAGTGGTGTGATCCATTATGCTTTACCCGACACCTATCCAGGCGAAGGTGCTTGCAAACTCTCAAAGAAAGAAGCAACTGAATTTGGTTTATGGGCCAGAGCCACGTCAGATGAGGAAGTACTTAAGGAGACGACCATAATTACAGCCGACATTCGTTGGCGAAGAAATAAATGTACTGTACTAGCGAGACCCACGGGGCGACACATACAGATTGCAAGAACACCCAAGGCCATAGATGGGACGAGTCTGCAAAATGTTGCTGGCACAGGCTCACTCTCAACATTATGGCTCGAGTGGAGAGACCAACTAGCACATTGCCCTATTCCTGACGGGAGGTATCTGCACTGCTTTGCACTGAATGCCAGCCAAATTATGAATTGTCTTATGCAGTGGCACAGCGCAGGATTCAAAGCATATGGCACTCTACTGCCCAAAGTTCGCGATAGAGGAAAGGAACCTGTACGCGGGAAAAAAACTTGAAGCCAGAGAGTATAATTGAGGAGATGCCTAGGTCAAAAAAGAACAGGCTTACACTTTCTTCCGTGACAGGCAAAATATATAACGAACTGGAACGAGGTAGAAAGGAGAAAGAGGAAGGCTCAAAGGACGAGACGAACGAGTGCCTAAAGGCAAACCCACCCACCACGGACGTGGCTGGCTTATGGGAAATCCTCCGAAGAATTCCTCGCTCCCTACATGAAGATGGACGATTCCGTAGCCTACATAACGACGAAATCTATGAGCGATACCATGACCGTCAGGTTGTGGATAAAATCCGGCTCAATAGGTTACGGTGGGCGGGTCACTTAATCCGTATGGATGAGGATGATCCCACCTGGAAAGTCTATAAGGGCAATATCTATGGTAGAAAAAGAAGACGAGGCAGACCCGGCCTGATATGGAGCAATGGCGTAGGTCAGGACTCCAGACTGCATTTATGGATATCGGATTGATGGACTTCGGCGCAAAACCGGGATGTCTGGAGTCCGTTATTAAGGCAGCTCTAGACCGGATACCGGTTGTTGCGCCATTGATGATGATGATAGTAATAAGTGCTAATAGGGCGACATATGATGGCGTAACTAACTAACGAACTAATTTCTCAGATCATTTTGAAGCCCAAAATGAAGTTAGTTACGATTGAATTCTGTCCCCGATGCTTTTTCTGCTACATTTTCTTGGGGCTCTATATTCTGCTTTGGCTGCAGGACTTTGAGGAGTGGGAGGTAAGTGTATTGAACTCTGCCACTTTTAATCAAACACGTTCACTACACTGATGAAATCTGTTTATAATAATAATAATAATAATCGTTGGCGCAACAATCCATGTTGGATCAGGGCCTTGAAGTGTGTTAGAGCACTTCATTCAAGACCGTAACGGTACACTAGGAGGCAATGTGGTCAGCATTGCGCTCGCCCGAGATTATTACCCTGATTTGACTCAGGTACTCATTCACAGCTGAGTCGACTGGTATCCGACGTCAAATCACGATACAAATTCCACAGTACAAATCTGTTTGCTCACCGAATAATAGGCCCCGGCTCTAGCTTAGAGAGGACAGTCAGAGTGGGAGTAAAAACAAACGCCAACAGAATCGAGGCCCTCAGTCTGACAGGTTATTATACTCTTCCTATTTCCAAAGGTTATATATCTATATATATCGTAAAATTGTTGGTGAAAAAGCAGAAGAGACTGTGGATAGATCTCATATTATTAATATTATTATTTTTTTAATTAACAGGCGAATTACATGAAGAAGAAGAGGTGCTCCAATGGCTGATTACACAAAAAACAGAAGATCGAATCGAACTCATCACCAGACAAATGCTTGAGACAATGGTTGAAGAAACACAATACCTTGCCGTCTATTTTTGTAAGTACAATTATGTATCTCTTAGCATATATTTTACATCTTATTTTTGAATAATCGTAAATAATTCGTTTTACCTTGAGACTATTTTATAGATTTTTTCTAGATTTTTTGAAATGTTTCCGAAGCTTTTTCGAATTTAGTATCGTACCTTAGTTATATCCTTACATATATCTCCTCTGCATCCATCCACACAATCATGTATGTATATTGACTGTTGTATTGGTCTTTATAGTACCCTCCCCATGTAGCACAGTAAATTTATACTAAATTTTATCGCAAAATGTGCATGTATATCTTTTTCGTAAAAAACCCAATTCAATATCTATTCATTTATACGAATTCTGGCCACCTAGAATGGTTTTTATTGCTCCGTTCGTCGAAATTTCCATCAGTATTGATAGTGAAGAAATTAATATTTGAATTTTCTATGAAAACGCCAAAATTGGATATCAGCCTTCACTTTACTCTTAAATTCACCTTGGCGCCCAATGTACGATTCTATTTTTATGAGAGCTTTACTAGAATCACTCAAATTTTCCAACCGCTGCAGGGGATGATAAAATTATCTATCCGAATTTACTTATCTTGAAAATAAATTGCAATATTTTGTAATGAACAACAATTACTAAAATTTCTCCATAAATAATCAAAAGTCAGCATCTAATGTTAAATTTCAAAGAATCCAATAAATTCCCTTATGCCAAACTTCCTATGAAAAACTCAGTTCACAACCATTTTGAATTTCAGTGATATTTTTAGAAATTTGTTATATTTGATGTAAAAGATAAATTCCTTTGAAAGATAGCATTCATACGTGCGAGTACGTTTTCGTGTTTACATGTACAAATCAATTTAGAAACGCACAGCATTCAATCTTTTTAAAAAGTACTTCGAATGAATTATTCATTTTCTCGCAAGCACGGATATGCGTAGTTTAACTTTTCCACTTCCAATAATATAATATATGTGGACACGTTGCAACCCTTACTTTCCCATTTATCACCCTCATCTGAGCCCACCACTTTATTATTTATATTACTCCTAGCACATCCACGTCATGCACACACACCAGCTTACTGTCGAAGCCTTTGCGCACCTTCCTTAGAACAAAATAAAACAAAATCATTGGAGCCCTCTAAAAAGATAATACAGACCTATATGGAACGCAAAAGAAAAGCCATAAGAAGACAAGGTACACAAATGTTTGCGTATTATTAAATCAGATGTAAATTGCAATTAATAATCGCCGTCATTGTTGTTGCACACGCATTAATATAAAGAAAATAAATTCCGGTACTTTAAAGCTGAAAATAGCTTTAATAAATAAAATCAAGGAATAATTGGATGATAATTAATAAACAGTTTCATACGCGAATTTCCGTACTTTTCTTATTTTGGGCTTGAAGAACGTGCTGTGAAGATTGCTTCAAAATATAAAACATTTGTGTGTTTTTTCTTAATTCTTAATTTAAAAAGAAATGGAAACTTGAAATTATTTAAAATAATTTTTTGCATGCTTCTCTGAATATATAAAAAAATTAAATGTACCAATTTTATCTAAAAGCATGAAATTTAATCTAATAATGAGTTTCTTACAAAAATAGGCCCTGGCATTTTTTTGAAGAGAAAAGATGCAAGTTTTTCTATGAAAGCATAGATACAATAATATACTTTCTCAAAAAGAGCCTTCAGTTAGTTTAAGTATTTTTTAAATCTAATTTTCCATACATTTACTAGATCGTGAAACAAATATCTCTATCAGCGTATTTTCAAAATTTTTCTAAGCTCCGACAAAATTTAAATATTCACAATATTTTGTAAAATGAAATTTTATTATTGTTTCTATTCGAAAATTCATCAAATACCAGCTAGTTGTGCTCGCATTATCCAATATTTTTGTATGAAAATTAAATAAACTAATATTTTTCATGTTATATTCACACTTGATTAAAAAATTTGTATCCTTTATATTATTATATTTCATCTATTCAAATATTCCAGATAAAATCAACTGTAACATTTGCGACCAAATTTTGGAAGGTTTGGAACTCATTGACGATGAATGCGATATATATGGTATACACATGGTTAAAATTCAGGATCCTCAATTAGCAAAACGATATTCAATCAAAACATTCCCGGCTTTGGTATACTTCAGGTAAATATTTGTTGGAAGCGGCTTTATTCACTTTCTTTAAAGTTATAATTTATTTACGAGAGTTCAAGTAAAGATTAGGAGTGTCCTGAAATCTAAGAAAAAAACTTCAGCTGCAATATAACCTCCCAGCAAAAGCTCCTGAACTCCGGAAATTCAAAAATCCTCCGTAAAATCTATAAACAATAATCCCATAAAAGACATTTTATCGTAATGGGAATAAGTTTCTTCACCATTTCCCCGACGATGTTCTGCGAGCTTAGGTTGATTTTCAGAGAGTCTCCCAGACTTATAACAACAGTCACGGTCTTAGGAGTTTGTAGCATCAAAACGGCGCACCAAAGCGCTAATTGGGCTCCTCGGAGCGGCCACTGATACCTACCTACCTACCCCTCCCAGACTTCTCCTCTCTGAGAAAAATCGTGGACAGTAGAACATAACATGCTCCGGGTCCTCAGGTGTACTACCACATTCAGGAAGAAAGGAAGAATCATCCAGCCTGAATTTGTGCAAATACTTCCCGTAACCACTATGTCCTGACATAAATTGCGGCAGATGGTAGTTAATCTCGCCGTGTCGTCATTGGATCCACTCCTCAATACGGGGAATCAAAGTTGGGTCCAGCGACCCCTCTGCGAGTCATCCCATCGTTGCTGCCACTTTTCCAGCGACTCTCGCCTTTGGGAATTCTGCATCCTTTTCAGGAGGATTCATTTTCCTTTTCTTGTATAGGCAGCGTGTCTCACTTACCAGAATGTCTATCGGGGTCATTCCCGCAATAACACACGTTGCGTCGCCTGATATTGTTCTGAAAGCGCTGCATACCCTTAGCGCCACTAAGCGGTAAATCATATTTACGCTCCTCCGATTACTCTCACACGCTAGTGCTTCCTCCCAAACTGGTGCCGCGTATAATAGTGCGGAGCGAACTACTCCCGTATTGGCATGCACCAAGCTCCTCGAAAGCCTCGAGCAGGATACGACCCCTGGTGTTCGTAGTACGACTGCTCCAATCCACGGCCCACAGGTGGAAATCACCTACTATGATCTCTGAGTTTCAACTTCTTGCATCCGAGACTAGCATACCTAGCATTCCTTCGAATTCTGCTATCGTCGCACTTGGTGGAGCATAGCAACTATATATATATACAGATGCCAGCTATTTTTGCCCTGACGAATCTAACTTCTGGAAACTCCATCACTTTTTGAATGGCTACATTTCCACACACTCATATTGCCGTCTCATTGATCTCTGCAAGAGAAGGTCTTGCGCTGCCCCAAAGCGGTTGAGGTTGATTTGTATCAACCTCATTTCTTTACTGCATTCAAGGCTCCCCTAAATACTGGGCACCTGCTGCTGCCTGCAACCTGCCGACAATCGACGCCCTTTTTCTCCTTGCAAAGCATACATTCATGCTCAGCCTTGCACTTCCTGAACATACGAGCTTCTGCCCCACATTTTCTGCAAACTTTTGACCTGTCACGGTCACCGGTGCATTTCGCCGCTATGAAGCCACATTGCAAGCATCTAAAGCAGTGCTTGAGGAACACCTGCTCCCTGAGTCGGCAAACGCCCCAACCTATTTTTACTTTACCAGCCGCCAGCAGTTCGCACGCTGCTTCAACTAGTAAGCCTATAGTTGCCGTTTACGTGCCTCCGTATGCCTTCCTCAGTTCCCTGATTGCGGAATCTTGCAAGCTAAGTGGTCCGAACTGTTTTTCTAAGACGTCCCGAACATCCTCCTTGATCGAAATTTCATCAATGTTCTTACATTGTATAAAAATCTCCTGCTTTCTGGCCCGTAATTGTGCTTGTTCTCCTAAGGACTTCTCCACCTTGGCGAGGAAATTTTCAACCGTTTTGCCCGGAAACTTCTTCAGCTCCAGTATCAAATCTCCTTGTTGGGAGCGCCTGATTCGGCTGACGTTTTCTCCAAAGTCCATTAGCCCACGATTGGATTTGACCTTCCTGAGGATGTTGGCATAAGTCATATCACCTTTTTTGGAGATGATAATTAATTCGGACCGTAATCTTCTTTTATGTGTCCTCCTTTTCTTTCCGCCAACCTTGGTCCATGCTTCCTTGGTTCCTTTTGGGGGCTTTACTTCCTCTGGCCTCGATTGGAGCTGGCGCCGCAGATTCCACAATTTTGATAGCTTTGTTTGCTTTCCCCTTTGCCGATGAGAGGCCTTTTGCCTTTTCGCGTCCTGCGAGGATCCGAAAAAATCGTTCGCTCCCTCTCTACTTCCCTTTTCAAGCTTACCTTTTGGATTTTGAAGAGGTGTCACCTGTGTTACCTGTGTGACGCTTGATTTCTTGGAAGCATTCTTTTCGCCCTTGGAACTATGGTACAGAACCCGAATGGCTCGTTCCATGTTTTTGATGGTCTGGTGTACATTAGAAAGGCTAACGAGAGCTTATCCCTGATTTTCTTCCTTCATCAACGTTGATTTCGGAGGAGATCGCAGGATCGTCGAGCTTCTCCTAAATAGATCAACCAATAAGTCCTGCGACATATTCCGACCAGGTATAGTCACCCCACTATGGGCCAATGAATGACCAGTTTGTGGGCATTTTTCCGTGTATTTTCAACAGGCATTCTCGGGAGTGGTGTACTCTTTTTAAATGCCTCGTTCTCCAGGCTACTTGTAGTATTCGAAGCAACAGTGGCCAAGTAATCCACCATCGAGGCACTGCAGTCAAGGGATATCGACGGCCGAGAGCCTGCTTGTCCCAAAAGCCGGCCGTACCGAGGTTCCAAGTCCGTGCACCGTAACTTTTTCTCTCCTTTCTTCTTCCATATTGGTTTCTTCTTCTGGATGTCCTCTCCATAGCCAATTTATCCACGAGGTGGTGTCTGTCAGTCTGTCTGTCTGTCAATCATACGCATTTTTCTCGGAGACTGTACCAGCGATTGGCATCAAATTTGGTGCAAAGGTAGGAGCTCTCATGTGAGATATCAAATAAAAGGTCTCGATTAACCCTTTCTGAAGCTGGTCTTAGTTTTGACATTTGTTAGAAATGGAAGTTCTCGAATAACATTTAGTTGATATTAGTTTCGACATCGGTTACAAAGGTCAGTTGCTCTATGGCAATTATTTTCATCTCGCTCTGATATACATTTGTAATAAGTATGTAAGCTGGATATGGCTAAAGTAATTATTCATATCTCGAGTGCAGAGTTACTCCAAACTCGTAGAAACTAGCCTTGAAATTGACTAAGTCCGCCGTACGAAGGGCTCTGGTTTATAGCAGCACGTTCCAATCACGTGCCTATTACGCTTTCCGGACTTGATCCAGTTTGTAAAACCTCCTTTTTCTTGCGGGATATTATTAAATTGATGTTTGTTAAAACGTGGAAGAAACGTGTCTATGACCCTATTCTATCTTCGAACGAATTTTAACTGTATGGGTAGCCACAATTATTTCAGTTGTTGTTTTGATTTTTGTCTTGCTAAAAGGATTTGGTAAAGATTATGCCTCAACGTAACGTAAATCAAAGTATTTACTTCACTGACAACCAAACCATCACTAAGGCCTTGCAATCAATGGCGACGTCTTCCAGGTTTGTGAAACAATGCAGAGGCGTACTGAACCGTCTGGGCGACTCACTAAAATTCACATTCCCCTGTGTTTCATGTGTCCCCGCCCTTGACAGTTCCACAGTGGGCACAGTCGACGTCCCACTGGCGGCTATGAAGGACGGAATCTACTCGCACTACTTGATAGCCGCTGACGCCAGATAGCAGAGGCTCATCACCTACACTAAGTCAAGGAAGTCTGACAATCCTACAAAAAATCTTGATCACCACAACTTTTTGTCCAACGGGTGCAAACGATCTGCTATAGAAAACCATGCCGACAGGGATTGGCATACCCTACAATTCGCATTGTCATAGCGAGAGAACCTCGGGGATTTCCTTTTCGTTTGACCAGCTATTGCTAGAGGCAAGCAGTGAACACTTGATAAACAATTCTCCTCGAAGACGTCTCTGATTGCAGAGCGAGGAAACTACTATCCTTCGTGCCTCTTAAGATGTGGATCCAAAGTACATCAGTGAATGTTTAAATTCATTATCTTACAGGAAATTTTAGGCTGGATCCAAAAGTGATATCAAAAATACAAATATGGCGGGTGTATCAAAACCGCTTCGTGTCTCTGTTGGAGTTCATCAAGGAAGTGCCCTCTCACCACTCCTCTTTGTCTTTGTTATGTACACCGTCACACGGGATATCCAACGTGCTTTATGCAGATGATGTTTTCTTAGCATCTGATAGCAAAAATGATCTCGAGCAACTTGTTCAAAAATGGAATGATCGCCTCATGCAACACGGTCTCAGATTGAATTTAAACAAAACTGAATTTTTGACGACCGATCCCCATGAAACAGGCACAATCACTGTCAGCGGCAGTGATCTGCCCAGATCTGAGCGATTTAAATACCTCGGGTCAACGCTATCAGCCAATGGAGAGCTGCGTTATGAAATTGCTTCACGCATTAACGCAACCTGGATGAAGTGGTGTCCTTTGTGATCGACGTATCAACGAACGTCTCAAATCTAAAATTTACCGCAATGTCGTCCGACCAGTCGCTCTCTATGGTTCTGAGTGTTGGCCGACCATAAAAGACAATGAACGGCGTCTCGCGGTAATGGAGACGAAGATGCTACGTTGGACTAGTGGCGTCACACGTTTAGATCACATCCGAAATGAGGATATCCGCGATCGTTATGGGGTTGCACCGATCGTGGAAAAGTTGCAAGAGAGGCGTCTTCAATGGTATGGTCACGCAATTCGTGCAAACGAGAATTCACTTGCAAAGATTGGTCTGAACATCGAAGTCGATGGTAAACGACCAAAAGGCAGACCTAAGCAACGGTGGCTTGATACGCTGGATGGGGATTTGAAAGCCTCGAGATTGCACCCAGATCAGGCATTCGATAGAGCCAAATGGCGAAGCCGATCACGACGAGCCGACCCCGCTTGTGAACGGGACAAAGGCTGAAGAAAAAGAAGAAGAAGAAATAGCTTTGTTGGAACCAGAGAATAGGCGATGGAGAAAGCCCCATTTTTTAGAAAAACAAACAAATCACGTTTGGCAACAAATTGAAATATGATATCCATTTTGGTGCTGTTTCACTTCTTCTACCCTATCACCCATTTTTCCCCCATGACAAGCGGGACACCCTGTATAACACCCCTCCCTCATAGCGTCTAAAAGACATATAGGCCGATATAAAGTGGAGACACCGGGTGCCTTTTAGGGCTGAAGCAGCAGAGCCAATTCCAATATCTTGCACTGGGCAGGAAACACTCCTTCGAGCACATATGCACATATGACCAGGATAGAGTATAGGCAAACACAAATTCCAGTCCTGGCTAACAAGATCGAAATGCTGATGAGAGAAGACTGAAAAACTGACACCGAACCAACTCGACCACATCGATGCTCAATTCAAGTGCACTTGTAAGACATTCGGACCAGCTCTTAGGAACTTAAAAGCTTTGTTCGGAATCCCATTTCATCCCGAAGCTTTGTTACCTCCTTGTCTGGATAGCTGAGTGGTTAGGGCACAAGGCTATCCTACGGAAGGTCGCGGTTCAAATCGTCGGATACTAGTCGACTCAGCTGTAAATGAGTACCTGAATCTAATCAGGCTAATCATCTCGGGCGAGCGCAATGCTGACCACATTGCCTCCTACAGTGTACTGTAGTGTATCGTTACAGTCTTGAATGAAGTGCTCTAACACACTTCAAGGCCCTGATCCAATATTAATTGTTGGGCCAACGATTATTATTATTATTTGTTACCTCCTTGTCCGCTGATCTCCTGGTGCATCTTATATTAAGGAAATCGACTGCCACTCTTTTGGTGACACTTGGCTCCCACAGATTACAGAGATTGAAACTTGGAACAATCTCTAGCCTTCGGATCGATAGATTATAGCCAGAGATTCAAATAGTCTATCGGTCTGAAATCTGGAAGCAGGGCGAATAATGTTCTTTATACTACTCTATAGTTAATATAGCCTTATGGGAAAGCACTGACTCCTAATGGTAGTCGCATTCTCCACTGTTAAACTCCACTACATTTTTATTTAATTGAAGATATTACCGGGTATCTCAACCCGGCTTCCTTTACTTCGGTCGAAGTGAGAACTTCATAACGCCATGCAAAACTATACCAATTTTTCTTCAATGAATGGTTCTTTTCCTTTTCTATCTGGAGACTAAATAATTATATCTTTCTTGTAGGAACGGAAATCCACTACTATTTGAAGGCGATCTACAAAATGAGCAATCCGTTCTAGAGTGGCTAATTGACGACGATAACCGTGAACTCGCTGATGAAATTGAAGAAGTTAACGAGCGAATGTTGGAGCGATTGATGGACGAGTCACCGCTTTTGGTAGTATTTTTCTGTAAGTATCCAAACATGTATCACTAGCCAAGCTATAAAAGATATCTACTGCTGAAACCATAAAAAAAACAAACAATAATTTATTGATCATCAAAATTTTCTTTACAGATGATACTGACTGTCCTGAATGCGAGGAAATTTTACAAGAACTAGAAGAGATTGATGGTGAAGCTGACATGTTTGGAATCGATTTCGTGAAGATTACTAGCCAGAGTGCTGCCCAAAAATATGAAATTGTCAATATCCCATCACTGGTTTACTTTAGGTATGACCTAAAGATGTAAAGACAAATTTAGACACTTTTGAAATGAATCATTTCAGGAAACGTATTCCAATGCTCTACGATGGCGACTTACACCAGCACGACAAAATTCTCACATGGCTGACATCACAAGATGTTTTCGAAATTAAAAATGAAATTGAAGAAGTTAATCGAAAAATGTTAGATAAATTATTGGAGGAAAATGAATTTTTAGCAGTTTATTTTTGTAAGTGTTTTTTCCCTTTTCTTATATTCAAAATTTTACATTTCGTTCTTGTGAAAGTAACCAAGGAACCTTTTTAATCTTTTAAACTCTTCCCCCGAAATCCGATTATCGATTATTTAATAAAAAAATCGGATTTATGTAAATTTTTTTATTTCTTATTATTTTATAAAAAAAAATAATTTACTTGAAATCAGAAGATATAAGTTAATAATAATGGTAATGTGTTCATCTCTCCTACTTACGTATTAAAAGGAGAATTCGTTGCTCTTTTGAATACAAATCGAAAATCCGTATCAAGTAAAATTACGACCAGTCCACCACATCTGAACCCAAAAATTGCTAAATCGATGCATACTACATACATACTTAAATTAATTATTTATTAATCTTTAAATTAATCTAATTATTTATTAATCTTTAGAAACGAATTCACATTCTGTTTATCCTCAGATGAACACAATCACCAAGAGAGTACTTCAGCACTTGAAAAACTAGAAAATATTGACAGTGAAACAGACAACTTGGATATAACTTTCGTGAAGATGGCTGACACGAGATACGCTAAAAAATGGGGTGTGACCAAACTGCCTGCACTCGTGTATTTCAGGAAACGTTTCCCCAGCATTTACAGAGGTAACCACGTTTCTATATAAAATATAATTGTTGACGGAAGTGTTATAGTGAATATTAGAAAATGTTGCAATTGTCATTCAGGTTTGAGGTATGAAAGGTTTTGTGGTTTGCCTAGGTGACGAACTTCGGGTACAAAACTGTTTTTTTGCCCACAGTTAAAAGTCCATTTGAACAGCGAGCGGTCCAGTTGCATTAGCATTCATGTTAATTTGGGGATATCAGCACTTTGATTCCCAATTTGTAATTGATTAATCTAAACTCAAAATTACAAGTAACGTAAAAATGAAATATACGGCATACACATATTAAACAGAAAGAACCAATTTGACAGTAAGATACAAACGGCTGGACTATTCCAAATTCTATTAAAATTTTACCGGTGCGATAGGCAGTTGGCTGTAGACTGTCCCCAACCCGGTCCTTACACCGTCCACGTGTCTGTTATCCCGATACCGACAAGTAGCCGAGTTGCTCAGGCGGATGTGTTTCGAGTTGCTCAGTCGTGGTGAGTTGTGGTGCGCCTATTTTGTGTGGAGCTCGGGTGAATCTCCGCTAAGCCGCTCACACACTGCAACGTCTCCACATTAAAAGCTGATTATTATTTATAATTAAAATAGATACTAAAAATAAATGAGGAAAATTTACTGCTTCATTTATTATTCAAAGAATCACATTTTTAGAACTTTAATTGACTCTTTTTTACAAACAACTAAAAAAATAAAAATAAAATATTCTTGTTTGCTCTAAAATATAAATAAAAATATAAACTTAGGGAGGGTTTCTAAATAAATCCGAAAAAATGGTTTTCATGTCCCACTTCTTAAGGGTCAACAAAAATGCCGCTCTAGTGGCCCTAGGCTCTTTCACAAGGATTTTCGCTTGCCGGCAAGAGTCCAAATTTCTCCACTCGGTTGCGTGAATCCTTGCAATTTCACCCTTCAGAGTAGACTTGACAGTGGATGGTCGGATTCCAAGAGCTGGTTCCGGCCCCACCATTGTGGATCCAGACCCTCGGCGAGCCAGTCTATCAGCCTCCTCATTACCGGCGATGTTAGAGTGCCCCGGCACCCACTTTAGGAATGTTTCGTTCAGTCGGCCAAGTTTCAACAGCACCTGATGACAGCTCAACACCAACTGACTTGATATGTCGTGGCCATTTAGTGCTGATAATGCCGCCCGACTGTCGGAACAGATTCGAATGGTGCGACCTCTCCATTTTTGTCGCAGACATTCTTCTGCTGCCAATGAAATGGCATATATATCCGCCTAGAATATGGTCGTCATTTTTCCGAGGGGTCGAGCTAATTCTATAATCGGATTCCCCGAGAACACCCCTGCGCCCGATCCATCCTCCATGACTGTCCCGTCGGTGAAGATTATTAGGTCTGTAATCTGAAAAGACTCATGGCCACTTGTCGACCATTCTTCTCCTTTGGTGATTACGACAGTGTATATCTTTTCAAAGACGAATCTGGAGTCAAGGAATTTCCAGATAGACGCATGACCGTTCGATTGGCCGCTTTTCCACGTCCCAATGGTATCGAGCCTATATGCGTCGTTGGCTGCTTTCCGTTTCACCTCCAAGTGAATGGGGGGTAAATTTAGGATAGCTTCTAGTGCCGCAGTCGGCGTAGTACTCAGTAATACTTAGGCAACCAAGTCTCTGAATCTGCGTTAGCAGCTTCCTGCTGTTATCAATCTTGGCCACCAGACGATGCATGCATACATCAAAATGGGTTTTATTATGGATGTATACATCCAGTATATCCGTTTGGGTGAAAGTCCCCAGGTCTTACCTATCGCATTCCTACAGCACCAGAGCAATCTGCAGGATTTCAGATATTGTTCCTGGATATGATGCTTCCACGTTAACTTGGAGTCGAAATGTACTACTAAGTACTTGACTGTTTGTGCCAGCTGGATTTCTGCCCCTGCTAAGGTGGGTTACGTATAGCTGCCCCACCTGACGTTCCTAGTGAACATAACTAGTCCAGTCTTCCTAGAGTTCACCGTGAGTACATTGCGGAGCCACCAGCTGTGGATTACATGCAGAGTTGCATTCATACTGTGTCCACAAACTTGCCGGTAATTATTACGGCTAGGTCGTATGCAAATGCTTGCGCGAAAACTTTTTTGTCCTCCAGGAGCCACAGCAGGGTATCCATTACCAAGAGCCATAACAGTGGAGATAGAACCCCTCCCTGTGGGCATCGCCTGAGACATCCTGCTTCAATAGACTTCTGGCCGACCGATATGTGATTTTTTCACCACTCTAGCATGCCAACTGATTAGCGGCGGTTCGATTCCATGCTGTATTGCCGCATCACAAATTGTCGCGAATGAGGCATAATTGAAGGCACCTTCGATGTGCATGAATGCGCCTAAGGCGTATTATTTTTCGGACATCGCCTTTTCAATTTTTGCCTTAAGTTCATGCAGTGCTGTCTCCGTGGATTTGCCTTTCTGGTAGGCGTATTGCCTATGGTGAAGTGGCCACCTAGGAATGTGTGCATCCCTTATGAACCGATCTACTAGTCCTTTTAGCAGAAAGGACGCTAGGCTGATGGGTCGAAAGCTTTTTGCGTCTGTGTAGGTGGGTTTTCCTGGTTTGGGAATGAACAACACCTTCACACCCCGCCATTTAATTGGAATATAAGCGTGTGTTAGGCATGCGCGATATATATTCCGAATGTGTAGACCCAGGGCATCCATTCCCTCTATTACTAGCGCAGGGATAATGCCATCCGGACCTGCAGACTTGTATCTATGGAACGAGTTAAATGCCCATTTCACTCGCTCCAGTGATACTACTTTACATGCCTGATTCCAGTCTCTCGGTTGAGGGCTGTATGCACCTGTTGGCCCCGAGATTAGATTTTGGATGCTGCCTGGGAAGTGCACTTCAAGCAAATGGTTTGCCGTTTCTTCATCGCTTTCTGTGTACTTTCCATTCTGTAAACGTAAATAACCCAGTTTCTGGCTACGTTGTTTGACCAGAATCCGCTTCAGCTTTGAGGTTGCCTCAAGAGAGTCAGCCTCTTCGCAAAAGCATCTCCAAGTTGATCGTTTAGCCGATCCTATGCTCTTCTTTAGAGCCTTCTGTGCCTCTTTATAGCGATTCCAGCTAGTGCCTGATTCACCCTTCAGAGCACGATTGAGGAGCATCCTTGTCGTTCCCCTCTGTTTTGCCAAATCCGAGTTCCACCATGGTGTTTTACCCTTCTTTGGCATCTTAAGTGGACAGCTTTCTTCGAAAGCTTCTCTCATGCTAGGTGTGATCATCTGGGTTGTCTTCTCAATTCCAGCAATGGATTTGATGCTCTTCCAAGGGATCGTGACTCGGGCGCTCAATTCTATTTGATACATCACCCAATCTTTCTTCCTCGGATTCCGAAATGGAGTGGGTGGAGGTGAATCCATGCCCATAACGAAATCAATGCGTCCGTGATCCGAGAGAGAGATGCCACCGTGATGTCGATGACCTCTCGCCTGATCACGTTGAAGAAAGTGGGTTCATTACCCACATTTAGAATCTGCAAATGGGTTCCTACTAAATACTCCAGTAGTCTCGATCCTCTTGCATTAATGCCTCTACTTTTAGCATATTCATTAGCTCTGATGAATGCTCCACTGGGAACGTCTTCTGCGTCATAGGGAAAATATGCAGAGCACCACCTCTTTATCCCCCTGTTGACTTTTTATGGCTAGCTTAGCCGATGTGGTGTCGCCATCACATAGGTCGTTAACCAAATTAGCCTGGAAGTCATTGGAGACTACCATCCAGGTGCGGGGTCGATCGCTTCCATTGGCATACCATAGGTCAGCATGTTGGAAGTTTAGGCCCCTGACTACCCCGCCAACAATCCACAGTTCTTGTATGAGGTATATAAATGTCTTGCAGCTATTGATCCGACGACTGATAAGTGCAATCGCTGTTTTACAATGCTGCAAATTTATTTGGGAAATGTGGCACCTCATCTACGTTTCAGATGAAGATGCCGAGGGCGGCATGTCCCCTTCAATGGTTTTAGGAGCCGACACTTGTAATGTGACGGTCCCCAGCCCATAGTAGAGCTGGCAGCCCGATTTTTCCCGAACCTCCTATCCGATCCTTACAGTGGGCTATAATAATTGTTTGACTCCCGAGCAGCTCCTGTAATAGTTATGTTTCCAATCGAAGCAATTTCTACATTTTTTATACATTCTTCCCATTTAGGGCATCCCCTACCCCTAGCGATGTTCGAGACTCCCCACACAATAGACATTTTTTGTCCTCAAAGATGCCTGAGCAATTTTCTGCAGCACAATTACGACATCTGGTTTTGGAAAATTGTTGATGTGGCCCAGTCTACCACACTTAAAACATTGCGATGCCCTTAGTTTAAAGTAGGAGACCTCGACGTCACAGTTTAAGGCATTCATAAAACTCCATGTAGTGCGAATTCTCGTCCAATCACCGAAGTTAAGCGTTAATAAAAAGAATTAGCACTTAAATAGGGGGACCAAATCGGAATATATTTTTCTTTGACGTTTTTTGTTAATTAGGAAGTAGATTCTTGACTCCCAAATAAACAATAGTAATGAAAGGAGATACTGGGATAAGTGGACTATTGTCAATACGATATTTTCGAGAAAAGACTCATCACGCAAATGGATCTTGGAAAATAGTGAACAGCCGAATCTTTTCTACGAATTTTTAGAGCAGTCGTACTTTCAAAGTTTCTTCCATAAGAAAATCACAACATTTTTCAAACCTGTAAGGTCATGGTTGCTTGATTCATCCTCGATCCCAGATGCCAGAAGACGTCGCTTTTGGGGTACCAAGGTACTCTGGTATCTCTGGGCTTAACTTAATTGATGATACTTCCTTTTTCAGCAAGAGGCATCTCAAAGATACATAGCTATGCCAAGAGATGCTAAGAAAGATGATAACTTATTTTAGGACATAAATAACTTTTCTGTAATAGAAAAGCGGAATTACGATACGAAATAGTTTTAAATGGAATTAACACAATGCAACCTTCTTTCCAGGCGACTTACTATGCGAGGACGAGGTACTAGAATGGCTACGAAAGAACCGATTCCGTCAGCCAGAACTAAATATATTCATGTACGCTTTGCTGGCGCTTGGCACCGCATTCATCTTCTATACAGCGTTCCTGATGAAATGTTTCAAAGCGACACCACCACCGCCCGTTGTTCATCCTAAACAAGCGTGATTTACTATACTTTTTTTGTAAAACTAAATTAGCTATAAATATTATCTAAAGCAAGAGAAGGAATCCATTCAAAGATACACACAATATCAACAAGAGTCATGTTAGCTACAGATTTCAAGTAAAAAGTCATTTCACATCTTTAGTTTTGCTGCGACGTATTTAATTTTAGTTTTTAGTTTTTATAATATTTCGCCACGCGTATGATGCTTTCTTTTATGTTTGTTTACTAAAACGTTTCAGTTGTTGGTTTATTTGAATCCCTACCGCTTAGTCGTATTAGTACTTATCTCCGCAAGGAAAACTTGTTATAATTTACCCTCCAGTTACATAGAAGGACTTTGGAACATAACCGTTTTCAGCTTTTCAAGTTCCAGCATTTCATAAGATACAATTGAAAAGATATAGTAACCACGACACATTGAACATTAAGACATTGCTCATTACCGAGCTCCAACTATCCCTAAGACATTCGTAAACTCATACAATTAAATGTAATTTTATCAAAAGTAAATTTTTCCGTTCACTCTTCGTTTTGTATTCAACATTTAAGTTGTGAATCTTATTTTGGACCGGCATCGTTCATGACTAGTTTCCTTTCAAACTGAATTTTCGATTTTGTATTAAATTAAATCTTTACTTTCAACTGTATATATTAAATATAATCGAATATTGCTACTTACTTTTGACTTAATTTAAAAGTTTTTCTCAAAGGAAGTTACTATAATAAACTAAAGGCCTGCTCGACTCAGTACTGCAGGCCTACAACTTACACTATCTTGATATCTAACGGCTATCACATTTTATTTCTAATAAAAGATAAATATCTAAATAAATAGATCTAAATACGGAAATGTGGTTTGTATTCTTTATGACAATGTATTTAATTATGGAATCACACCTTTTATTCGACACGAACCACTCTCGTCAGTACCTGTTAATATGTGGGATTTCTACCCACTAAAACCTCCGCGATTCTCCCCCTGCCCCGTTGAACCATACAAGGTATTACATCACGCAGTGGAGTTAGTTTGCTCTAGCTTGGTCTGGGGTAGGTAGGTATCAGTGGACGCCTCAAGTAGCCAAATCAGCGCTGTGGTGCATCGTTTTGATGCCACCAACTCCTAAGACCGTAGAGGCAGAGTCCAGCTGGCTCAGATCTTCAGAGCCAGTGATAGTGGTAAAATGTCGACGTCTTATGAGAATATAGTCGATTTGCGTTTTACTGTTCCCACTATAAAATGTCGGAAGATGAGACAATCGTTTGATGAACCATGTATTCATAAGTACAAGGTCATGTGTGTCCGCAAAATCGTTTATACGCTCGCCGCCCTCATTGCGCGCTCCGAACCCCTTTCCCCCATAGCACCTGTTACCGTCTGCCTTTTCACCCACATGACCATTAAGGTCGCCGGCAATGATTATATAATCGTCAGTAGGCACGTGACAAGTCTTTTCATCGAGAAGTTGCCAAAAGGCATCTTTCTCGGCATCAGGTCAACCTGTCTGTGGTGCATACGCGGTGAAGAAGTGAATAGTGCGATCAGCTGATATAATGGTGATCTTCATCAGCCGATCATCAAATTGTTCGACTTCTTTAATGGCATCATGAAAACCCTCTGAGATGGCGATGCCAACACCAAAATAGAGAAATTCACAGCCACTTTTAAAGCGTTCGCATTCAATGTCGCAGCTTTTGGCACCAGACCATCGGGTTTCTTGCAGAGCGCGGATATCAATGCGCCTTTTCCGAAGGGCTCTTGCGAGTTCCTCGGACTTTATTTGTTTTGTTTAGACTAATTTGCTTATGTCCTGGTGCCGTCCATGCGTCAAGAACTCTTACCCATTTCTCGACCTGCCGCGCCGACTGAGGTGGACGCCCTAGCATTTTTCCGAGGTTTGTGACTCAGTCCTACCATCTTGTTTCTAACGACATTGTATGCATTTCTTGGTCGGCTTGTCGCGGACCTGTCACCAAGAGAGATCAGGTAGGATTTAGCATAGTCGAATAACTCCAACTATACTCTATTTATCTCTTTCCCTGATCTCAGCATTTTATTTTTGTTTTACTGAGGATAGTACAAAGTACGCCGCCTCAAACCCTCCTCCTTTACCTGGGCTTGAGATCAGCATACTATGTTAATAGCATCGAGTTGTCCTCCGCAACACCTATAAGAGGGAAATGGATGCCGCAATAACCGCAGTCAGCAGAGATCCTGGAGATGAAGCATCAACCAATGATCTTCACAATCACCTGAAGAACGTTATCATAGATACGACCACAAAAATGCTTGGCCCAGCCATAAAAATAGTCGGAACCGCGGTTTAACGATAAATGTAAGCTAGCAATGGAACGAAAGAATGCTGCATACCGAGTAATGTTGCATTCTCAAAAGACTGCGGGCACGCGCGGAGACTTATGACGAACTCCGGCGAGCGAAGAAGCGACTTCCCAGACAGAAAAAGGAAGCCTGAGAGAACCAATTGGTCTGTGAACTCGAAAAGTGCAGGGAGCAACCACACCAGGCGCGCAAGTTGTACCAACAAGTCATGCTGGCAAGACAAATAGGGAAATCTGATTTCCGACAGAATAGGCATATTGGAACGGTGAGTTGAGTACTTTGATGAACTACTGAACAACCAGAACATCGGCGAGTTGGAGGTCCCGCCAACTGAAGACGACGGACAAATACTGCCACCACCAAGTTTAGGAGAAACAGTCCGTGCAACTCATCAGTTTAAAAATCATAAGTCGCGAGGAGCGGATGGAATTACAGCCGAATAGGTTAAATATGGAGGCGACCAATTACACCAAGTGGTTCATCAACTTGTGCTCAAGGTGTGGGACAGCGAATCAATGTCTGACGACTGGCAAAGAGGCGTTATTTGTCTCATACATAAAAAGGGAAATATCACACAGTGCAGCAATTATAGAGGTATCACATTGCTGAGTATCATCTATACGATTTTCTCCGCTACCTTGCTAGGCCGGATAGCCCCATACGCCCAGAACATCATTGGCCCATACCAAAGAGGCTTCACTCCAGGCAAATCAGCAACAGATCGGATTTTCTCTGTGCGGCAAGCGATGGAAAAACTGTTGGAATATGGACATCAGTTGCACCATCTTTTCATCGACTTTAACGCCGCCTATGATAGCATAACCAGGGTAAAACTGTACACGGCTATGAGAGATTTCGGTATTCCGACGAAATTGATAAGACTGACTAGACTGACCCTGACCAATGCGCGAGGCCAGATAAAAGCAGCAGGATCACTCTCAAGACCATTCGACATCAACACCGGTCTACGACAAGGGGATGCGCTATCATGCGTCCTCTTTAACCTGGCCCTGAGAAAAGTGTTCCGTGATACTGAGGTAAATGCAAGAGGTATGATCCTCTTTAAGTCCACCCAACTACTGGCCTATGCTGACGATATCGACATCATGGGAAGAACCACCCGAGACGTACAAACTGCCTTCATCCAGATCGAGCAGGCGGCGCGAGATCTTGGACTGCACATCAATGAAGGCAAGACAAAATATATGGTGGCAACGTCAGTACCGAAAACCAACTAACCAACAACATCAAACCGCACTGGTCAAACGGGAAGAATAAAGATAGGAGACTACAACTTTGAGACCGTTGATAATTTCTCCTATCTAGGGTCGAAAATCACAACCGATAACAGCTGCGATAATGAAATCCGCGCACGGTTATTGGTAGCCAACAGAGCATATTTCAGCTTACAAAAACTGTTCTCCTGTTCCGCTCGAAACGTCTCATCATAGGGTCAAAGCTCTTACTGTACAAGACAATGATCTTGCCAGTCCTCATGTATTCCTCGAAAACTTGGGTTCTTAGAAAGAAAAATTGCGAACTCTTGGTTGCGTTCGAGAGAAGAATCCTCCGAAGAATTTACATGAGGATGGACGATTTCGTAGCCTACATAACCATGAAATCTATGAGTGATACCATGGCTGTCAATGGATAAAATCCGGCTGAACAGGTTGCGCTGGGCATGTCACTTAATCCGTATGGATAAGGATAATCCAGCCCGGAAAGTCTATAAGGGCAATATCTACGGTAGAAAAAGAAGACGAGGCAGACCCTGCCTGAGATGGAGCGATGGTGTAGGTCAGGACACCAAACAGCTTTTAGAGATATCGAATTGGTGGACCTCGGTGGAAACCCGAGATGTCTGGAGTTCCTTATTAAGGCAGACCTAGACCGGATACCGGTTGTTACGCCGTTGATGATGATGATGGGCTAATAGAACCGGGCAGAAAACACATATTAACATTGCGGTCACCCGGCATATCGTGGAGAGGGTGACGGTGCTGAAAGAGGTCAAGGTCAACAAATTGGACCCTTTCGAGAGCTTTTTCATCAGAAAAGAGCCTCAAGAGCATCGGTTGAATGCAAATATGGGTAACGGGCACTCATATCTGTATTCACTGATACCACAAAGGAGATATGGTAATTAAAGTATAGTTAAAATATAATCAAGGCTTAGTCATTAAGATAATTAGATTAAAATAGGTAGTACATATCTAGATTATGGATATTTTTTTTAATACACCCAGGGGTTAAAAAACCTTAGAAAGGCGCATTCATTCCAGCTCTCCCACGTAAACGGCAAAGCTGCCATGGATGTAGTGTGGGATTCAAACTCACTAAAAAAGCACCCCCACCTCTCTTCCCTCTTTGCCTCATGGGACCACCATTTAGGCGGGGCGAGCTTGCCTTCCGTAGGCCTTCGTGTTTCCAACTTTTCCGTCTTCCGCTTCTTTGCTTCCTTCAGCAGCTCCATTCTGTCTTTAGAATACAGTCTCTGCATATCTTTGCACTCTTCTTGGGCGTGCTGCTCTTATGAGTTGGGTTTGTATCCGCACAATTGTGTGAATGATCGAAGTCCAGGTTACCTCCGACCTGAGCATTTCCCGGATTAAGTTATGGAGGCTCATACCGACTTCCAGGGCCTCGCTCAGCCTTCTTCTCTCCTGCCGGAATCTTGGGCACTCAAACAGCACATGCTCCGGGTCCTCTGGGATCCCACGACATCTGTAACAGTTCGGGGAATCATCCACACTGATATGATGCAGATACCTTCGGTAGCAACCATCGTGTTCAGTGATAAACTGCGTGAGGTGATAGTTCGCCTCCCGTGTCGTCGATCTAGCCATTCCCTAATATCGTAAACCGCCACAACCTTCAGGAGTTTTGCAACGATCACTATGGTCAGGTCATCTGCAAAACCGACCAACGTGGCCTCCTCTGCTACGGGAAGAAATAGCATCACGTTCTAAAGCAGAGGGCCCAACACCGAACCTTGTGGTAGCCCCACTGTGATGATGTATTCATTGGGCCCGTCGTCCGTCCCGTAACAGACAGCTCTGTCCGCCAGGTAACTCTCGATTAGCTTAGCCAAGTAACCAGGGGCATTAATTCTGGCCAATGACTACTTAATGCGACCCCAGTTGGCGGAGTTGAATGCATTTTTGACATCCACCGTCACCAGGGTACAGCACTTGCCAGAAACATTGCCTCTCGAGCCCAGTCCATCACTCTTCCCGCCGCGCCAACAGTAGAGCGAGCTTTCCGGAACCCATATTGATCATCCGCAAGACCATTCCCGTCTTCCACATTTGGAAGCAATCAAGGATATTGTTGAGATAATTCGGCTGAAGAAGGCAGCAAGTGGCTGACGAAACACATATTTGGGGAAATAAACTAAATTAAATTTATTGACTCAAACGAAAGTAGAATCAATTTGTTTGTTCATACATGAATTCGGTCAATGTAAATACGCCGGGCGCAACACGTAATTTATTTTCCCATTAGATCACCTTATTTCGACTTTGAAGAGGAATATTTTTCCACTATTTTAACCGGGGAATCCCCTTCATTTGTTTTTAGCACAATTTAGTTTTGCCGAACTGTATGTGTGTAGAACGGGGTTTACTGACATCTAATTAGCATTTTGGCTTAATCAAAGACACACAGCAACCGCAACTGTTATATTTTCTAAGCCGATGCACATTATCCCATTATCATCCCATCCCAATATCTCTTTATTATCCTCTGGTAACCCATCCAGCCATCTGATTTTGACATTAACCAACGACTGCTCCTCACCTTCCGAACATTCCTATCTTTCTTCAGCAAATTGTCAGTTGTCAGCTGCTCGTTGTCGATTTTGCATGGTTTTGTGTGTTGCGGGCTGAGTGCATGAAATTCTTCAAAACATAAATTGTTCGGCCAACGTTTATGGAAATCCGAAAGTGACGAAAAACTATGTTTGATTAGCAATTGTGCGCAAGAAATTGCCAGTGATTTAGGTTCAAGTGGTGAAAAATTGAAGTGGCTCAACTCAGTGCCATCGCAAGTCGCCTTTATTGGAATTTCAATTGAGAGTTCAGGGAGAAATTGTCGCGGCAGCGTTGGAACATTTTGGGGTATATGAGACGATATATCGGGCAGAGATTGTCTCCAACACGGAACTTGGCTGCGAATTAAACGTGAGTGGAATTTTGCAGGTTTTTCTAATTGTTCCCAAACGACTTGGATGGCGAGCGGGGCAAGCCCGGCTACAGTGGGGACGGCGCTCCTCTTGTCATGGTGCTGAGATTTCAAGGACTCGTTACGTAAACACTTGACCTCCACCTTCACCGCGCAAGGGAGCCAGTCAGCTGTCGTGGGGTGAGAGCTCGAGCGAAGCTCCGGGCACCCTTATCGCCTGCGACCGTGAAATTTCTGAAAACTGAGACAATGATCTTTGGAGATGACTCCCGTAGGGCAGACTGGGGCCGCCGCACGGCACTTTTGTTGCTTCTACTTCAATATGCCCCAGAGTACCGGTTTCGATGTCGGACTTTCCACTTTTCTGAAAAAGATACGAACGTATTAGATACATAAATTATGCTGCCAAGTGGCTCAGATAAGTTAAACACACTCAGGCCGCGGTATTTACACACGCCGTTACGCAAACTGTTATGATTTTCACTAAATCAAGTGGTACCTAAGATGCTGTAACGCAGCGAAAGTGTCCAAGAGTACTTCACACTTTCAATTGGAAAAGAAGGTATGCGTGGTTTACAATCGGAGGCTCCACCATTGCTGAAGCAATCTTTCCAAAGATAATTTATGTGCTCTGCTCACCTTTCATCTCAGTTCGAAGGACAACATTGGCTCTAATTGCCTCAATTTGCAACAGATTGCAGAATAAAAAACTGCAAGCTTCATAGAAGCATCGGACTTTTTGCCGCTTGGATGGTTTTACCAAAAACGCGCTCATCAATATTTCGTTTTAAAGACGGCGGTCAAAAGTATGCTATGATGAAAAAGTGGACCATGAATCATTCGTTGATCCAATCGATATTTGGCTGGCATCCTACACTGGCTGCTCTTCTCGGAATTTTTGTGAGAATAAACATTATAAATGGTATACATGGAAGCATTCAGCGAACGACACTTCTTGGTTAGCTTCTGTTGCTCATGTTTTTTGTTTACTCCTTGGTGGGATATGTTATGCACTAGTAAACCCTTTTGAGGGTATTATAAACAGAAAACGCATATTCTAGCTTAAAAGTCCAAGAGAATGGGTTATCTGATCATTTGTGCAGTTATTTTTAGCAGCTCCAACGGAAATAAACATCGAATGATTTTATCCAGTTGTCATCGAAAAATTGCATTACAAGAAGCTTCGGCATTTCTGAGAATAAAACGATAATAAATAAAATAGCTCTGCCGTAGCCGGTCCGCAGCCGCGCAGTAAGAGGAGGAGAGATAGATAGCTTCAGTCTGAATGGTTATACGCCACCTCAGCGACTCAACGGGTAGATGAAGAAAGTGGAAGAATTTTGCAGTCTTGCAGATTATTCACTGAGAAAGCTATCACCACACCTGGCAGTTAAGTATAAAATGTAAATCAATCTAATGAGAAGGAGCAGAAGCTGAAGGTCCAGTAACTGGCGGGAGTCGTCTGATTTGGTGACTGGGTCGGGCTCCCGTAATGAGCAGCACGGCGTCGAAACCGGTAGTCGTGGGGCGGTTGGCCGCCTGTTGCAGCTGTTTCACCACAGCCTACGGCAACCACTTCAGTAGATTCACATAAGCAACGGATGAAGTGGACTGAAGAAATGAACCTTCCTACCACGAAATGACAGCGGGGGCAGGTACAATATCTTACCGCTCCTTGTTGGACCAGAGGTTCGTCGAGGGTTTCCCGCGATTCGCGCACGTGACTGTGCAGCGACTTGGGGTCATCGCGGACACTGGTGACCGAGAGGCGATGGGGCAGAGCCGGCGGCAACAATACCACGGCGTATTGCAGGCAATAGTTTCAATACTCGCCGAAACACTCTTCACCGTCCAGCTGAAATCTCCGCTGAGGTTCGGGACGAACTCCAAAGATCGTATATAGAATTGTCGGGAATGGATCCTTTGCATAGACCAGGAATTCCCAGACTATGCATCTCCAGCAACTCCGAGAATTCTATCTGAAACCAATGATGAGATTGCATCTCGACTGTGTGCTGATTTGTCCCTGCTGCAACCACAATCAGTTGTGCATTGTGGTGCAGTTGTGATTGTCAAATTGCATGGCCAGAAGGTTCGCTTTCAGTTTATTGGTTTGAGTAACCGTAGAAATCTACCATGGAAAATTGCTAGGCTTTTTCAACTCAGCACTAGCAATGCAAACAGACGGCTATAAATGCAGAAGGTTTATAGGTATTATGCCATTCCCAGTGAAAAAACACTCATGGTTGAAATTCTAGATACACATAAGCGGAAACTTTCTGCCTTATCCACTCGGTTACGATAGTATGGCGAAAGTCACTCCAGGCGTGTTCAAAATGCAACGTACGCAAAGAACCAGCGGATTTTTTCAGATCTCGGCCATAAAGTAAGCGCTGATGACTTGAAAGTCCTAAAGCAAGTAAGAAAGACTAACCAACTGGATGCTTACGAAAGCTGGTTCATCAACAAACAACCGGTTGACACTAGGTTGAACTCAGATTTGGGTAACTGCTATTCCCCATTGTTTAGAAAACTCTTAAAGTAAAATAATCTCGTCTTGTTTTAGGATTGATAAATTAGCTATTAGGAAGTGAATGAAATATTCTTTTTCAGGACCTAGATATAAGTTTTAAGATACATTAGCTATTAGGTAGTTAAATTAAATATTTATTTTCTTTTTCAGGACCTAGATATAAGTTTTTAGTCATAATTATAATATCATAGTATAGAATAGTATAAATAGAACCTTAATGTCTATAGATGAGCAAACTTGTTTGCACTGATGAAGGGAACAAGTGGTTCCCGAAATATCGGTATTTGCAAGAATAAATACCCACACCAACGAAAAAGAAACAACAAGTTTTATTATTTCAATTAATTAATCGTTGGAAACACCGCATAATTTCACTCTGAACATCAAATTGTATGCTGGTACTGACGATCACCTTAGAAGGCTGTTGCGAATAGTGGACATGTTTAGCCGTGATATTCGGATGCAATTTGGATTAGACAAGTGTCGGTTCAGTCTACTCCATTCAGCCTAGCAAAATAGCCAATATATGGTACCCAGCAACGTGATACCTTCATAATTGCTGCACTGCGTGATATCCCCTTTTTTCATTTGGGAAAGATAGTTTCTCATTGCCAGTCGTCGCTTAATGTTCTTGGTCGCCTCCATATTTAACAAGTTCGGCTGTAATTCTATCGGCAATTGACAATGAATTGCACGGACTATTTCTTTCATAGTTGATCGTGGCAGTATATATCTGCCGCCTTTAGTTGGCAGGACCTCCAAATCGTCGCTATTTTGGTGGTTGAGCAATTCATCAAAGTACTCAACCCAGCGCTTCAATATGATCATACGGAGTTCATGATAAGTCTCTGCACGTGCCCGCGTTCTTTTGGAGTGGAGCATTGCCCGATACACAGCACTCTTCCGTTTCGTTGCTAGTTTACATTCATCGCCAAGTCAGTCTTTCCGTCTTTTTTTTGGCGACTGGGACCAAATATATTTGTGGCCGTATCAACGATAACGATCTTTCAGGTGGTTGTGAAGATCATTTGTCGATGCTTCAGCTCTGCGATTATTGCGGCATACATTTCCAACTTCTAATTGTTACGGAGAGCCTTGTTCTGGATGGCTGTCACCTAATTGTTAGAGGGAGATTCTAGGTGGTGTTGTAATGCGAGCCCAGAGCACTATGCCAACGAGATAGTGATCCGAGTCTATAGGTATATTGGCCTCCTATATGTTTTGACATTCATCAATGCTGAGAAGTGGCGTTGTTCAATCAACCCGTGGTCAATTTGGTTGAAAGTGGTCCTGTCTGAAAAGACCCACATTTGTTTGTGGATCATTTTCCACGCAAACCAAGTAAGCGAAACTGCTCATTGAATAATCCGCAGTCCATTATCATTGGTATTCTTACGCAAGCTACATATGAGAGACAACGTATCGCCTGAACACAGGTTCGTCCATTTGTCCTTGACTGTTAAAGTCTCCAAGTATGATTTTAATACCCAATCTGGAACAGGCTTCGAGGATCCATTCCGTGCTTATATTTCGAAATTTGTATCGTAAACGCAGAATGCTTAGCCATTCACTTGTATTTTCAAAGGGGGTTTCATTTCTTGGCTGACAATAAAATCTACTCCGAGCACATGGTTTGCTGGATGACTACTATAATACATGGTGTACGAACTCTGCTCCAGATAACTGATCCAGTGCATTTCTTGTAACGCTATAACATCAGCCTTATACTGGGATAGGGTATCGGCAGCTCCTTCATCTTTCTTTGTCTGTAGCTTTTCGTTAAGACAGACGTACAGGTGGAGATAGAGTTTGATAGTAGAGCTGTTGATCTGCTGATGGTTCAACAAACGTTTCTCAAATTTTATATTCCATCGTGGGTACCAATCCACGTTTCGCCTTAGGAACTATACTTCCCTTTAACGGCCATCACTAACTTTAGTTGAGCAAATATGAGGATGTATTTCTGTTTTACACATGGTATACTGCCTTACGGGACTCCAGAGGAAGGAAAGAACAATTATAACATGAAGCTCTGCAGGAACGGTTGAAACGATAGGAAGTGGGCCATGTAATCATTAAACGGAGGGGAGGGTGTGGAGAGCACTACTTTGTAATCAAATTTGCCACTTTCAAGATAATTTGAAAGACGGTTCTTCGTTTTTCGATTATAGTTTACTTTATTCAAACATATACCTATTTCGGCAATCAGTTGGTCCTTTCTTCAGTGTTTCTTTCATTCTGTCGAAGGAAGGAAATCCAATATTTGTTTATGTAAGCTAAATTCTTGCCAAAAAAAAAGAAATGTTAGAAGAGACGAAAAGGAGGCAGAGGGCGCGGAGGTAAACACGAAAGAAAAAAGTAAGTCACAGGACTGTCGTGGGGATTAGCTGTGGGGCTAGGAAAATTTTACACTTCTACTGTCTTTTAATCATTTATTTCGAAAAGGAGCACATAATATTCAAATGGGAAAGACCAGGAACAACAAAAACTTCGTCCGCAGTGCGTGTTTCAGGCAAATGTTTTTATTAATTTCCGTAGTAAACCAAGCTTAATAAGAGCGCAAACATTTGGGGAAAAAAGGGACAAAACAAAGGAGAAAATTGGAAAGGATATTAATATTCTTTAATAATGTTGGCCAATCGAAACTTATTATTTTAATTAAAGTGAGCTTAACTTGTTAGCACTGATGAAGGGAACAAGTGGTTCCCGAAATATCGGTATTTGCAAGAATAAATATCCACACCAACGAAAAAGAAACAACAAGTTTTTATTACTTCAATTACTTAATAGTTGGAAACACCGCATAATTTCACTAACATAAGAATTGGCCGACTGTCGGCACTTTCCGACGAAATAAAAGAAAGATCCGTAGATTGATAAAAAAATAAGCCAGCAGTAGGCACGCATTGGTAAGATTTGATGAACAAATGTCGGCGAGAACTGTACAACCATGCATTCCATCAACCAAACAGGGACAACAGGTGAAGCCTTCGCTCTCCTCAAAGAACATCTGCGATCGCCTGAACTACTTCCTGAATCTCCACAAACTTGGCTTCGCTGGTGATAACGCCTGTGGCCCAACACGGCAAATTTAGCCTGACAACTCTCTCGACTTGAATCTCATAGAAAATATGTATGCCATCTGCTATCTATCTGTTAATTGCGATAAATTTGCTCTAAATATAAATAGTCTAAACAGTTAAGTGGATAGAGCACTAGGATGTCACACGGAAGGTCGCGATTCAAACCTCATTGGTGGCAGTGGAATTTCTATCGCGATTTGACGCCGGATAACAGTGGACTCAGCTGCGAATGAATACCTGAGTCAAATCAGGGTAATAATCTCGGGTGAGCGCAATGCTGACCACATTGTCTCCTCTAGGATACTGTAATTCTGTAGTGTACCGTTACGGTCTTGAATGACGTGTTCTTACACACTTCAAAGCTCTGATCCAATTAGATTGTTGCGCCAAGACTTATTATTATTATAAATATAAATAAATCAAGAAAATCATAATTTAAAAAAAAATATAGGGACAAACGGTTTCTTCCAGCACAGAGGCAACTCGTCAGACGCTGCCTCACCTCTGCCCTGGGAGCAGCGTGACAGTGAGCGGTAACAGATGGAAAACGCTCCTTTTTATATTCGGGAAAACAAGCTAAGGGTGCGAATTATATCCAAATGAAATCGCCAATAGTTTGAGCCTAAGCTAGGCTAAAGCTAAATTATTGTTTAGGATAAGTGAGGGATGAGGAGGAGGATCCCTTACTTATCCTGAACAATATTTTCTGTTTCTGATAGGTTCAGAAAAAAAACAAACAAATCATGAATTTTTTTTTTAAATCTGTCGGAAACAAAAAAAATCATAATTTTTATATCCATTCACGAACCAATTTGTTTCTTGGAGAGCTAAGATATTAATGATCTTACGAGGCGCTTGCTGAGAAAGTTCCCGTATTACATCCGTTCGATGAAGGATGCGAGTATTCCAAGATCCAAAAGCTAGTACATTTCAAGTTATTGCCATTTGACTCTTGGCTACGACCCGATTTGGTGAACATGATGATATTTCCTTGGGAAGTGTCGTCAGCACCTCGCTCAACCTCCTGTCAGACAGTCTGGATGGTGTTTTTTCGTTTTAAATTACGAAGAACCCTGTTTTTTTTTGTGGGAAAATATCCAGTGATCAGTGTATGTATGTATATTGAAAAGCAATGGACGTTTCAGGATTTGGCTATCCATGTACCAGATCTCTGTGTCGCCATGTGGTTCTTACTATCATTTGAGAGCGTTGAGAAATGTAAGGCCGCCGAAACTGATAACAGTACACACGGAGAGTACCTAGCCATACCCCATTTTCCTCAGACTTTCAGTTTCCGAAGGTCAGTAGCACGTGAACGACAACACGATGAAGTGCGGTAACTACGAAAAAAGAATCGCGATTATTGTGTTGCTCCATTGTGGGAATACGCCGAAAAAGATTTATATTCTGTTAAAAAAAAAAAAGCTGCCGGTAATGGAACGATTCGTTTTTAGGACATTAACTCGATATCGCGGAACAGCTGTTGTAGTTGACAGGCCGCGGGAGGGGCGCCCGCGCTCCGCACGTCGTCCGAATGTCGTGCATGCTGTGCGTGAGCGCGTTCGTCACAATCCTCTCCTCAAGCGGAAATGGCGTTTCAACTCGTAATATAAGTCGCATTTTACGAGAGGAACTGATATTCATTTCTGCGAGGTCGGCATCAAAACCAATTCGAGCGTGTACGAAAAGATGTTAAAGGATGTAGTTGAGCCATTGAGTGAGTTTCTATCCGCTTGGAATGCCGTGGTGCTTCCCGCAGGGCTCGGCCCCCGCTCACAAAGCCAAGATAATTCAGCAGTGGTTAGCGGCGCATGTTCCTGACTTCATAACCGCGGATGAAAGGGCCTCATGCAGTCCAGATTTGAATCCTCTGGACTGCAGCCTTTGGGCTAAGTTAGAGGAGACTGCCTGCAACCAAACTTACATCGATTTGGAGCGTTTGAAGGCCAGCATCGTGCGTGCAACTCGAGAGATGCTGCTTCACACCGTGCGTGAAGCGATCGATGCATGGCCTCACAGACTTCGAACCTGTATAGCTGCTGCGGCGGCCATTTTGAATATTTTTTTTCGTTTCCCTTTTCTAATGGTATAGTTTTCGATTGATTTGGTTTACTACTTCGTGAGAAATAAAGATTTATTTGAGTCACAGAACTCATGGCTATACTATGTATACATAGAGGCGTTCATCCATTCTTTCCTTCCTGGAATTATTACACTAAAAAGTACACCCTTCTTTCTTCTGGAATCGTAAATGAATCATAGTTGCAGATATAATAATTCGAAATGCATCTTGCCAATCATCGCTTTAAAAATAAAAGTTCAAAAACAAGATATTAAAATGAGTGTTACAGAGCACTAATGCCCACCATAAAATATAAATTTGATCAATATCGTCCGTTCATACGCTTCATCGCTTTCTTTATATATTATGCTCTCATCGATCCTATTTTTAGATATGGACTGCGTGTAAGTCTGATTTCCTCCACGAATAAACTCAACCGCATTCCTCGGTTTTGCGGTATTTTAGACTGATACGATTTCAATTCACTCTTAAACTTAAATTTGCACATCACACAATTAGGTATATCCAAAAAAGCTACAATCACAGCGTACTCATTGTTTATACTTTACTTTCTTCGTGTGTTACAGAGCGTGCCAATCATACGTGCACATGGAGCCTTGATTTTCGTTTCAATTAACAATAGTAGACGCTCGTGTAGCAGATCTTTGTTGATACTAGTGCTAGCGCACTGAGTTCAGTCACATTCGATTCACCCCCAACAAGACCAGATCTATCTGTGACTAAATATAGTGACCTATTTCCACACACTGCTTACAAGTGCAATATCGATGGAGATAATTAAATTTACATGCAACCAACTAATGTTGGCGATGTTGTTCGAAAGTGGCTCGATCAACAAAAGTAAGAGCTCTGAATATCACCTTGTAATAGTTTGAGATTGGAGGAAACCGGAATGTGGTGACTTTAATTGTAGATCTGATTACTTTCAAAGTGTCGATCTAGAACGATAGAAACATGACTCGAGAACAATTGTGTGTTATTATTTGCATGCCTTTCGGCTTTTATAGTCGGTATAAATATAGTAATAATATTGCTTCAGAATCTCCGCCCACGTCGAGCTTCAACACAGCATATTTGCTCCGAACAAATATATTGTATCTTAAATACATATATGCATCTTATGGGTATTGCTATAATCAGCAATAATATCAAATGAAAATACCTGAACTTAGATCACTACTGACGAGATTAAGCAAACCAAAAACCATAAGCTGGACACTTTCTTATATAAAAACAAATATCCTCAGTTTCCGTAGATGGTAGTTTAGTTTGTAATTCATATGTTCCCATGAGCGCTCTGGCATGCCCGAACAACTCGTATGGTTGGTTAGATTGATCTACCACGATCTGAAGGGTAAAGTTCGAAGTGTATCGAATTCGCTTCGTGTCTCCGTCGGTGTTCATCAAGAAAACACCCTTTTCCTTTTTATTATGAATACTGTCAGCTAAAACATCCAACTTCCACTGCTCTACGTAGATGTTATTTTCCTAACGTCTCATAATGAACCTGATCTCCAGCAACTTGTTCAAAAGTGGAATGATCGTCGCATGCAGCATAATCTGCGAGTTAATGTGAATAAAACAGTTTTTAATGACCAACCCTAACGAATCATGCAATATCACTGTCAAGAACAGCGATTTAAGTATCTCGAATCGGTGCTATCGTCCAACGGTGAACTGCGCTATGAAATTGCTTCACCCGTCAGCGCACCTTTGATGAAGTTGCGCTTTTTGCGACCGATACATCAAAGACCGTCTCGAATCTAAAATTTATCGCAGTGTCCTCTATGGTTCTGAGTGCTAATCAACTATTAAAGGTAATGAACGCAGCCTCTCAATAACGGAGATAAAAATCGGGGTTCCACTAATAGTAGAAAAATTTCCGGAGTGGCGATGGTATGGCATGATAATGTAATTCGTGCTGACGCCCCCAATAACTCTACAAGCATATGCTTCACACTTAGAATTACCTAAAGAATTGACAACAAAAGGGGCATCAATAACTGTCAACTTTACTAAAGTAGCCAGAGCCCAAGAATGTGAGAAAGCCCGGAAGAGAAATATCCACGACAAAAAACTAACATCGCTTCGCAATCAAATACCGACATTACCTCAGCAGGATGCCCTGCCTACCGCGACGATACCAAAGTATGTAATCAAAAAATCTACGATCAAATTCACAGTAGAGGAGCTAATAATAATAATAATCGTTGGCGCAACAATCCAATTGGATCAGGACATTGAAGTGTGTTAGAGCGCTTCATTCAAGACCTTAACGGTACACTACAATACACTGTAGGAGGCATGTGGTCAGCATTGCGCTCGCCTGAGATTATTACCTTGATTTGGCTCAGGTACTCATTCACAGCTGAGTCGACTGGTATCCGACGTCAAATCACGATTCAAATTCCATTGCCGCCAGTGAGATTTGAACCGCGATCTTCCGTATGACAGCCTTGTGCTCTAACCACTCGGCTATCCGGAGGAACTATCATAAAATTACTGAATAAAGGCTTCAGCTATTTCGTCGCATCAACCCCCCCCTAAACAGCTAAACACAATCACGATCAAGCTGACAAAGGCAACACAATAGTAATCATGAATAAAACAGATGAACTAGATGATGGAACTGAAAATTCCAAAAATTAAGAGCGGGAAACTCCTTCGAATTAAGGAATGGCCCACTTGCGGAATCCATTGAGCCTGTGAAAAAGGTGCTAAAAAGTGTAAATCCATTATCCCAATCTTGCGAAACTTAGAATGCCTAACTCCTCAATTCCGCGAATTCGATCATCGTCATCATCAACGGCGCAACAACCGGTATCCGGTCTAGGCCTGCCTTAATAACGAACTCCAGACATCCCCCGGTTTTGCGCCGAGGTCTACCAATTCGATATCCCTAAAAGCTGTCTGGCATCCTGGCCTACGCGCATCGTTCCATCTCAGGCAGGGTCTGCCTCGTCTTCTTCCTACCGTGCGTGGCCGCGTCCTTTGAGAATGCAACATTACTCGGTATGCAGCATTCTTCCGTTCCGTTGATAGCTTACATTCATCGCCAAACCAGTCGTTCCGACTCTTTTTGCGACTGGGGCCAAGTATGTTTGTTGCCGTATCTATGATATTGTTCTTCAGGTGGTTGTGAAGATGATTTGCCGATACGCCATCTGCAGGACCTCTGTTGACTACGGTTATGGCTGCTTTCATTACCTCCTTATAGGTGTTACGGAGGGCTGTGCTGTGAATGGCTTCAGTGTTCACTTTCACCTGATTGTCAGAGGGGATTCCTGTGTTGGTGTTGCGATTTGAACCGGAGAGATCGGAGCCTATATTGGCCCCGCTATGTGATCTGACATTCATCCAGATCAGGCATTTGATAGAAGCAAATGACAAAACCGATCATAACGAGCTGACCCCGCTTGTGAGCGGGACAAAGGCTGAATAAAAAGAAGAAAGAAAAAGGAAGATTCAATCAACACGTGGTCAATTTGTTGAGAGTGGTATACGAATATATTACGAGTTCTTAAAATCTGGTGAAACGATTACTGGGAAACAATACCGAAAATAATTAAATTGATACAACAATTGATAAAATTGAACCCCGAAGATACGATAAATTAATTACAGATAGTTGGCTTCGAATAGCAAACAGTCTCTTTGGTTGGGGATCAATTCTAGTGAAAAAAAACTTACAGTGTACAATCATTTAATTATCAATTTCCTCATCTTATTATCAACAAATAATCGATCGATTTGGCACAAAATCGTCATTATTAAACACAAGATCCATTAAAATGGAAATATTCCGACGCAGCTTACACGCGAACTGCCTGTAGATTGAGGACCGCAAAATCATTCTTACCAACTTTTGTAGATATCAACCACAATAGGCGAAAATTATTCTTTGGATCGGGAATTTATCATAATTGTGGTGCGTTTTATGGACTGTATTGAATCACTTATCGATTAACCGCGGTGCTGCTATCTGTGATACTGATCAAAATTATCAGTCAGAATGTTTTTTCATCACTTGCTAAGAAATGGAAAATTCCTAAAGAAATGTAGAAATTTAGAGAAAACGTAGTCTATACCATTCTATGGGGTCAAGGAAGAAGGGAGAGGGAGGAAGTCCTCAAGGGCCGCGCCTCAATCACGATCTGAGGCAGAAGAAATCTTGATCGGGATTGTTATCCGTCGTGGATCTTCCCTCTTGATCGCGGCACTCGGATCCGGAAACTTAAGGATCCTAGCGCGCGGTTGAGCCGTTTTTAAAGTTTTGTTTGCAAAATGTTCAATGTCTGTCCGGCTGTCTGTTTGTCACACGCACTTTTCTCAGAAACGGCTACACCGATTGACACGAAATTTGGTGAGAATGTGGGAACTGTGAACGCGCAGACATGCACTAAGTGATATCCGTCTACGTTGAGATTTAGGGGGGCCCCATACACGTAAAAGGGGGGTGTAAAATGTTTTTTCACTGAATATAGTCATGTGAGATATCAAATGAAAGGTCTCGATCAGTACTTTTCGAAGCCGGTCTTAGTTTTGAGATTTATTAAAAGGCGGGGAGTGGGAGGGGGGAAAGTGACGATTTCTTTAACGGACCCATTCTCAAAAACTACCCAACCGAAAAATCTGAAAAAACTCATGAGGCTGCCTCTATATGGTGCTCAAGCCTCAAAATACTCTGCATATCGATGTCTGTTCAAATTAAGTTAATAATAGTATATTACCATGTTTTTGGGAAACTTGAGTAAACCCCCCTTCAGTTTATCTTAGAATTATAAAAGTTGGTAGTAGTTGATCAAAATAATACTATTACTAACAAAGTTACAGTAGTGCAAAGTTGACTTTACCGTGTAAATTTACTGCAACTAAATATCAATATCATACTAAAGTGAGTAGTCTGACATGCTAAATTCATATACATGACCGGCTACGTACAAATGGGATGGTTCTACACTCAAATATACTCACAGTAGAAGGAAACAAAACTTTTCATACCTGAAGCGCCGAACTTCCGGTTTCCTCACTTGTTTTTATGTCATCATGGTCAGGTTTGAATCTTCAACCCTGCCCGGTGAGGGGGACAGGATCGGACGGATATGATCGCTAATCCCGTTAAAGGATTGTGGTGGTTACCTCCCCCCTCTCTTAGATCGCATTGGCTCCTCAAAGTGAGGCTATATTCATGTCAAAACGTTAGAGTTTAATTTGTAACTCTATCCTCGTAGGGGCAAAGGAGAGGATGAAGAGAGAAACCGCAGACCCCCTCTCACAAATCCTGTTTAAAGATCGCTGTGATCACCCCTCTTTGAAAGTTATTGGTGCTCAAATTTGGGTATTTTAATATCATCAGAGAAAGTAAATAGGATATATAGAAGAAATCAAAAGTTTCGACTCCTACTAAAAACCAATAGTGGTCACTACTCGTGGAAAAGTAACGGTGCTCCGAAAAAAGGCGATTTTCGTATCATGCATAAGCTTATTTGTAGGGTAATCATTGCCCCCCTTGCCCCTATACTTTCTCCCATACCCGCGTAAGTGCCCTTTCCCTCCACTAACTCAAGAAGATGGGGTTGAAAATTCAACCTTTACCATATTTTTTCCTAATGTTTCGGCGGAAATTACTGGTTTAAATTTTCAAATTTTCTTTACTTAGGAGACATTGATCCCTTAATTGCGTCTTTTGTTTGTAGGTTGTTCAATAAGTTTTGTGTTTCGATAAGAGAGCTAGCTAGATTACTAGTCTATTTTTTTTTGTTTGAATCATGTTTGTCAATTCATTCTTTTTTCTAAGCCATCTAGTATCGACTTGTCACATTAGTTTTTACAATAGAAAAAATCAAGTATCGTGCGTTGATTGAATTTTTATTTTTGAAGGTTCAAAGCAAAAGAAATTTATGAACGAATGTTGAAAGTGTAGAAGGACTCTTTGCCATCAATTGCTACTGTATAAAGATGGTTGCTGAATTTAGACGTGGTCGTACAAGCCTTGAAGGCGATTCACGTCAAGGACATCCGAAAACAGGAACAACACCAGAAATTGTAGAAAAAATGCAGAATATCGTATTGAATAATCGTCGAGTGACTGAAATAAATTTAGTAGAAGCCCTAGGCATCTCATTAGGCAGGGGTAAACAATATTTTGACTGAAGTATTGCGTTTCGAAAAGCTGTGTGCATAATGGGTGCATTCCTTAACAATGGGATAAACCAAATTTAAATGCGACTTTCTCAGCAACATTTACAGCATTTTCGAAGGGATAAAGTGAATTTTGTGGATCAATTCATCACGATGGATGAGACTTGGGTCTATCACCATGATCCTGAATCAAAACAAGAGGCAAAGAGTGGGGTAAACCTGGTTCTTAGGCTCCTAAACGAGTTTGCATCCAGAAATCGGCCAAGGCGGTGTTAGCATCAGTTTTTTGGGATGCGAAAGGAATTTTGTTTGTGGATTACTTGCAAACTGGTAAAACAACAAATTTTGAATATTAATGTAGTCTTTTAGACCAGCTAGCGTCTTCCATCTGTTTCCAGTCCTAAAAAAATCATACGTGGAAAGCGGTTTTCTTCAAATGATGAGGTTATAACAGCTGTGGAAGTGTATTTTTCAGCCCTTCCAGATTCTCATTTCAGAGATGAAATTCATAAATTGGAATCTCGTTGGAACAGATGTACTGATGTTCATGGAGACTACACTGAACAATAATTTTCAACAAAGTATTTCAACCCATAAAATAGTGTTTTTCTTATCGAACCGCAAAACTTATTAAACAACCTGGTATATATGCGAAAATTTAATTAAAAAAAAGTTTTTGGGTCCATCCTAAAACATTTTGTAACCAAGAGGGTAAAATATGTAAATGTAATTCTCAAATTAAACTGGCTAGGAGTTGCTCTTATCTTTAGCCATTCTTTTGGCCAAATTCTCTGTTTCCCTTTTCACTTTCTGGTAACTACGCCATCGTCTAGGGCGCACACGATAACAATAGACTAAATTCTAACTAAAATTAAAAGAGGGACAAAGACGACTACGGTTTCGGATCAAAGCTTGGTCGGAGCTAGACAATTTTTGTTTAGGCATTGAGGAGTCCTAACTCCGCATCCACTTGATCTCGGACTGAACCAAATGGAGAGCAACTTGCTTATGGTCCACGAACTCCTCTTTTTGAGTTTAACACCCAAAATTCATTTAGTAAAAGAGGGACAAAGACGACTACGGTTTCCTACCAGGGCAGAGGCAACTCATCAGACGCTGCCTCACCTCTGCCCTGAGAGTAGTACGACCAAAGCGACTCACAGGTGTTATAAGCTCCCTTGCATAATTCAATTTAAGCCGATCCGACATCAAGTGGACGCGGACTTAGGACTCCTCAATCCCTAACTAGAGTTTGAACAAAATGTATGGAATATGAAACGTTACGCAATTTTTTGACGGTATATGAGCCCTTTTACAAAAGTACCGACCCTATTGGATGCCATTGATAATGAAATCGCTATTTGAAGTATATCGCTACCCACAATTGTTTGTTAATACGAATAGTCAACTCCAGGAGATCTATTCATCTCTGCAACAAGCACGGTTCATTAAACAGACTTCGGACCGGCTTTGGCGAAAGTGTGCATAGCTTGCTAATGAGTAACCCCGGGAAAACTCTTGCTATTTATCATGTCTTGGTTTTACCACTGTCTTAGACTATTCAAGTTTTGATTAGGAATGCTATCACTTTTTACTGTACTCATCTAGGCGGATTTATCACTGAAACAACTGACCATATTTTCGCAATAATGCATTTTATTTGATAACATTTGTGGTTATCTGGACTCTTCTAGGGTTGTAAAAGTAAATGAACACTTGCAAATAGAAGTCAAAACACATATTATCAGCTAAATTAAATGTGCGAATAGAGCAACCCAAGTGCACTTTGGTTAGAGCGTACATAAACATCAAGATAAGATGAATTCGTTCCTTTTTTCAACAGCCTGCATATCTTATCTTATCAGAATGCCCAACAAAATGTGATGAAATCTGCAGTTTTTATTTCCCGTATTTATTCAAAGCAGGCGCAATTCAGTATGTGTTCAACGCTCAAGTTAACTTGAAGTGACTTCATCTTTAGGTTGTCGGGTACGACTTCGAAAGAACCAAACATAATTGATACAATTAAAGATCTCGAATTCTCCATCATCTAGCAAGATACAGCTTTTAGAGAAATATATCAGTGAACCCTATTAATAAAGATGTTGAGACGTTAAATTTATTTGTCAGTCACTGAACCAGTAGTAAAATGATTCTAGTTCTAACAGAATAAATTCTGAAAAATACATAGGGAATACCAAATTTGCAGAGATTAAAGAACTTATTGTAATAAAGACAGAAATTATTTTTCTTCTCTAATTGGTGCGCATATTTGCAGGTAAAAATATTACTTTCAACTCTTTGGGAAGGATACTATGAAATTAGATGAAATCGTATGTTGGTAAGTATTTCAAACTCTTGGAAATGTAAAAGGACACCAAGTTAACCGTTTTCCAATTCGTCTTTTTCAGGTATCAAAAGAAAATCGGAACCTACGACAAACAACAATGGGAGAAAACAGTAGAACAAAAAATTCTAAGTGGTTTTACCAATGTAACATTAAAGAATGCTACACTAAAAACAGAGTTCATAGATGTCGATTTAGTTAGAGGTAATTTCCAGCTGAAAAACATAATTCTTTCTATCATTACTAACTGAAATATGATCTTATTTTCAGGTTCATCGTTTCCTAAAGCTAAACCAAAACAAACTCTTGTGACTGTGATACGTTTAGCCATATTACGTTATTTTTTTCTTCCAATCTATGCAAAATGGTGGGTGGCGCAGACATCGCCACAACTATTTGTTATCTTACTTTGTCTTTATATATCGCAAATGATAAATTGGGGCATTTATACATTTCATGCGAATCGCGTAGAGCCTAACAATTCGGAGGTAGGGTTCTATATTGATAATATATTAAAAATAAAATGTATGGTGGAATCAACCCCGATATTGATTCTCGATATTTTGAGAGATACAAACCAGAATTGCATTTGTTTCTCATTCCAGACTTCTGTACCTATCTCAGAGCTTCTTATACCTATTGCCTTAGGATTAGTTTTAAGCCTTATACATTCGCAAATTGTTGCAACAAATACCTGCAATGGAGTCAATTCAAATCGAAAGCGAACGATTAGTAGTGGCAAGCCTCGCGAACGTGTCAGAAGGAGACGAAGGATTACAAGGTAAGACATAAATTTTCTTAAAAGAACCTTTCAGCAGTCTAGTCAAGGCATGTTTTGGTGATAACGGGCTTTGATTAATTATAAGTACCCCTGTCCAAAAAGTAGTAAGTTCAACTTTCTATCATCATCATCAACGGCGCAACAACCGGTATCCGGTCTACGCCTGCCTTAATAAGGAACTCCAGACATCCCGAGATCCACCAATTCGATATCCCTAAAAGCTGTTTGGCGTCCTGACCTACGTCATCGCTCCATCTTCTTCTTCTTTTTCTACCATAGATATTGCCCTTACTTTCCGGGCTGGATCATCCTCATTCACCACCGCAACCTGTTGAGCCGGATTTTATCCACAACCTAAAAGCGATTATATCGCTCATAGATTTCGTCGTTACGTTGGCCACGGAATCGTTGTGATTTTCGACCCTAGGAAAAATAAATTTTCAACGATCTGAAAGTTGTAGTCTCCTATCTTTATTCTCTCCGTTTGACCAGTACGGTTTGATGTTGTTGCTCGGTTGGTTTTTGGTGCTGAAGTTGTCACCATATATATTGTCTTGGCTTCATTGATGTGCAGCCCAAGATCTCGCGCCGATATCTAGCTGCTCGATCTGGATGAAGGAAGTTTGTACGTCTCGGGTGGTTCCATGAGAATGTTGATATCGTCAACATAGGCCAGTAGTTGGGGGAATTAAAGAGGATCGTAGCCCTCGTATTTACCAGGGACAAATTAAAGAGGACGCATGATAGAGCATCCCCTTGTCTTAGACTGTTGTTGATGTCGAGTGGTTTTGAGAATGATCCTGCTGCTTTTATCCTCCTTTTATGGCCTCGCACATTGGTCGGGGTTAGCCTAGTCAGTCTTGTTAATTTCGTCGCGATACCGTATTCTCTCATAGCCGTGTACAGTTTTACCCTGGCTATACTATCATAGGCGGCCTTAAAGTCGATGAAAAGATGGTGCAACTGATGTCCACATTCCAACAGTTTTTTCATCGCTTGCCGCAAGGTGAAAATCTGATCTGTTGCTGATTTGCCTGGAGTGAAGCCTCTTTAGTATAGGCCAATGATGTTCTGCGCGTATGCGGCTATCCCACCTAACCAAATAGCGGAGAATATCTTATAGATGGTACTCAGCAACGTGATACCTCTATAATTGCTGCACTGTGTGATATCTCCCTTTTTATGTATGGGACAGATAATGCCTCTTTGCCAGTCGTCAGGCATTGATTCGCTGTCCCACACATTGAGCATAAGTTAATGAACCACTTGGTGTAATTGATCGCTTACATATTTAACCAATTTGGCTCCTGGCGACTGATTTTTAAGCTGATGTATTGCACGGACTATTTCTTCTATACTTGGTGGTGGCAGTATTTGTCCGTCGTCCTCAGTTAGCGGGACCTCCAATTCGCCGATATTCTGGTTGTTCAGTAGTTCATCAAAGTACTCAACCCATCGCTCCAATATGCCCATTCTGTTGGAAACCAGATTTCCCTCTTTGTCTCAGCAGGATGAGTATCGAGCTGTATAGGGCTTGATTCTGCTGACTTGTTGGTGAAACTTCCGCGCCTGGTGCGGTTGCTCCCTGTACTTTTCGAGTTCACAGACCTGTTGGTTCTCCCAGGCTTTCTTTTTCCGTCTGTGAAGTCGCTCCTCCGCTCGACGGAGTTCGTGATAAGTCTCCGCGCGTGCCCGCGATCTTTGAAAATGCAAAATTACTCGGTATGCAGCATTCTTCCGTTCCGTTGCTTTACATTCATCGTCGAACCAGCCGTTCCGACTCCTTTTGCCGCTGGGGCCTATTATGTTTGTGGCCGTATTTATGATAACGTTCTTCAGGTGATTGTGAAGATCATTTGTTGATGCTTCATCTCCAGGATCTCTGTTGACTGCGGCATCCATTTCCCCCTTATAGGTGTTGCAGAGGGCGGTGTTGCGGTGCATGTCCAGCGCATTTCCTGCAATGCTGTTGGATCAGCCCTATATTGGGGCAGAGTATCGACTAGCTGCTTGGCAGCTCCATCTCTGTACTGGGAGCGCACGTTCCATGATAAAATGCACAAATCGTTATTGCGTTGTCATTGCCAGTTCGTCGTTGTAAACCGTCCGTCCGAGGCTCCTTCTGTGGCTTTGTAACATTGCTTTTCCGTGCAGGGTTGTCAGCCCTACCTAACCACCAACCTGGAGGATCAGTTGGTATAATTTGTCTTGTTTTTAGGCGCGGGAGACTCGCCTTCAACCTTGTCCGTCTGCAGCTTTTCGTTAAGAAAAAGCTCTTAGCGGTCACCACGCGAAGGTGGAGATAGGGTTTGGTACTAGAGCTGTTGGTGTTGGTTCAGCAGGCATTTCTCAGGTTTTATGCTCCATCGTGGGTATCAATCCACGTTTCGCCCTGGGATCTATACTACCCTTTGGCCACCATTATATATCATCATTATAATCACGAAATCATGCTCCTTATCATGAAATAATCAGCAGTCTCAAAAATCGTTGTCCGGATAGCTGAGTGGTTAGAGCGCAAGGCTGTCGTACGGAAGGTCGCTGTTCAAATCTCGCTGGTGGCAGTGGGATTTGTATCGTGATTTGACGTCGGACACCAGTCGACTCAGCTGTGAATGAGTACCTGAGTCAAATCAGGGTAATAATCTCGGTCGAGCGCAATGCTGACCACATTGCCTCCTAGTGTACCGTTACGGTCTTGAATGAAGTGCTCTAACACATTTCAAGGCCCTGATCCAACATGGATTGTTGCGCCAACGATTATTATTATTATTAAAAATCGTTACGTCCGATCCTAGAACGAGGTTGCAGGACATAGGTAAGATCCTGAAAATATCAAAGGACACTGTGTCCAAAATTGTGCATGGCAATCCGAATATGAAAAAAATTTGTTTCAAGTAGGTGCCGCGTTTGTTCACAGTGGAGCAAAAACAACAGCGAATTGATGATGCAGAGCGCTGTTTGCAACTGTTTTTTGCGCCGATATATAACAATGGATGAAGAGCGTCAACCGAATGGAGACGAAACCGGCGACAGTGTCCAAAAACACAACAGTCAGTAGGCAAGGAATTTTACTTTTGGAGTTTCTTTCGAAGGATCAGACGATTAACAGCGACTACTATATTGAATTATTATCTTTGGGGTCGGTGCGATGGTTTTCTCGTATACACACAGTGTAGCCTAATCTTACGGCCTTCCGGGATTCGCCAGTGCATAGCCGCATGAAAGCATCAAACAGGTAAATAACACATTTTCCACTTAGCCCAAGGAAACGGAACGAAATTTGCCCAAGTAATGCGTGAGTTGAACAATTTCCCTGTAGACATCTAAGCAACATACTTTAAAGGATGTGTACCCACATATAGTAAGGCGTCTGTTTATCAATCAATCTAGGAGAGGAATAAAGTGGATTTTGTGGTTTATAGTTTCTTACGAAGAAAATCCTGATTTGGAAAAAATCACTGAAAATGGGAATTGTTTTGAATGCAATCAAGAGTGTTCGGTAGCAATACTATGACTTTCGACTATCTATGTTCTTCAATTGACTGAATGGGATCTTATTGAAAGTGCTTCGGGATGGACGAAGAAACTCCAACTTGCCGACGCGTATGTAATGTCAAGTCAGGTATTGATTTATTCTTAATAGTGGAGGTATTTGAGGAGATGATCGAGCAGCGCATACAGCGCGTTGATGGCCCAGAAGAAGAAATTAGAAATTGCGGGAACTCTGAACAGTCAATGACTACGTGTTCACTGAAAGGAGTCCGCCAAAGCCGTTCTCATAAATTATACGAGTTTAGATTGGGTTTGTGTTGGGAGTCTCACTAATGGGTGGGACGTATGTGGTACCAATGATAAGGGCTTTGGGATGGTAGTTTCACGGAAAGGTGCACTGTCCGCCTAGGGGTGATTTGGAGCCGTATATCGCATAGTCCCTTGCACCATTCATTTTGGGCATGGACGCGAATACAGTCTCCCCTATATCGCAAAGCAAGATTGTTCAGTGCAAATCTTGACGCCGTGCTATACGTGAGGGGAGATGCAACGCCTAAACTGCACCATGGCTACCCGAAGGGCAGTACCACGTGGCCTTACAATCTTCGACCCACTAGACGCAGACGCAAGAATGACATGTTCTCAACAGTCTAGAAAGAAAGTCAGATCATGCCCGCTGTTCGGTGAAAAACGAAGAAGTAACAGCGACAATCATGTACAATGTTGCGTTCATTTCAATTACCGGGGCGTTGTTATCTTTTCAGAATAAGATTTTAGTTTTAAATATTATTACATGATATTAAAGCATGAAAATGTAGAACTGAAATGATTAAATAAGAAACTCCAAAAGGCTTTAATTTTCAAACCTACCGCTTTAATGAGAAATGGTGGAGAGGTATGGAAGAAGAAGTTTATCCTCCCTAATCCTGTTAAAAAATTGCGACGACCATCTTCGTTTGAAAAGTTATAGCGCTCCGAATTGAGGCTATTTGCATGGCGAAATGCTAAGGTTTAACTTTGTACCCCATCTTCCCAGACAGAAAAGAGGATGAATGGAGCAGTAGTAGATCTTCTCGCAACGGTCACCTCCCCTTAAAAGTAATGGCACTTCAAATGGGGGTTGAAACTAGATATGTTAACAAGCTTAACTAAAAAAAATCTTAGAAACATCCTCCATCATGCTAGCAATTTATCTGATAATTGGTTAATAATGTATTTGTTTTTACAGATTGCGCTTCTCAGAATCGTCGTCTGGAATTCCGTCCCATAATGGACACCGCAATTGCAGCAACACCTCATCCAAACCCCCCACAGAATATTTATACCATTCACAAAACTCCACTTTGGCTGAGATGCCCGTACCTGTCCAAACTAATCCTTCAAATACAAATGAAATTAGATGTAGTAAAAATATATGTAATGTAGGCTTAAGGACTTCGGTAAAGCCGATAACTACACGAACTGATAAATTGCCAGAAGCTAAAACTATACTGCTTAGTGATAACAAACCGCAGCCAAGTCTTTACTTAGATAATACATTAGTCCTAGACAATGCCGCAGAGCAAACAGATAGTTCTGAAGAACAAACCATTGAAGATTTATCGACGACAGTAATCCAGAAGAAACGAAATGTTAATTGGGATTCGCCGGTACACAATTATGCAAGTAGCCTGGAAACTATCAACACCAGTCCGACTAACAGTGGATCAACTGAGACGATACGAAACTCGCCCAAAACTAAATCAGTCCGAATAGATGACACTGTTCGTGAATTCTACTATCAATTAGTTGCACAAGCTGAAGAATTGCCTCAAATAATGATAGAAGCACATCCAGCTGAACCTATTGGGGATGATGATGGATTTGAAAGTTTGAATGGAAAAAGTTCAAGTGGTGAAGAAAATACCTTACTAGTCGAGAATCATCACATGCTAGACAATAGTAATAATATCAGTAGAAATAATTTCCAGTCACATTTAGACAATAATCATTTACGGCGACGTAGGCAAATGAAGAACCCGAGCCCATCAGACGGAGAATCGTGTACGGAAAAAGATGAAATTTCTGCTATGGTAATATATAATTTCGCTTTCGCTTAGTCGCTTTCAATGTGCATTGATAGCACTTTCATGACACGAGAAACCTAAAAATATTAATATCTTTTATTTCAAATAAAACGAACCCTTTGCAAATTAAATTTGTTTAGCTTAAAATCAACTGCTATCAAAACCCATTCATTTTAAACACCTTTAGAATAAACACCGACTGTCGGTCGCTACACATAGCTACCACCGCAAAGTACCGCTGTCATCAGAATCCGATTATGAGCGATGTTCGCGTGCAGGAACTTTACCACAAATGCGAAATAAATTAGGATCACAATCTGTAGATCTTCTGCATAAGATTGGACGTAGCGAAGATAGCAGTGAAGATACGGATGAAGAAGGCGATGTAGGGGAAACTGCGCCTAGTCCAATTTCAATTATCTCCAGCCCAAATTATAACGAAGGTGGAACATCTGCAACAGATTGGTTCGGGATTACCACTAACAGTAAGCTTACTGCAAAGTTCTAATGAAATTTATGTGATGATATCCTTGAATAATTGCAGGCGAGGAATGTAGCTATAGTAGTGAAATAGAAAATACAGATTTCACAAATGATGATGGTTTAGATCATGACTATACACCGACAGTCATTTTGAATCCATCGGGAGGATCAAATGATAGAAGTAAGTTGAAACTCTTGTACACCCAATCAGGCACTATTCAAATCAGCATTGAATACCTTTTAATAAATAACATTATTTCACTCCAGTAAATTGCACCATCTGGGACCGGCATGACGTGAAAAAGGCGGAAATGTCCGTGCTAGACATCTCATCTTGTATAATCGAAAGGGTCGAAGCAATGCCAGAAACCTGTGACTACTTATATATCGGCATAGCATTCTCGATATTTCTAAGCTTTGTACCTATCTTCTGCCGATTGTGTGAGGTTCGTCTAGTGGTAACTTGCAATAGTGTAAACATCTCTGCTAACATTACTGTCCCCCTTTCCAGCAAGCTACCGTCGATGCGGAGAATTCAAATGAGATAAACTACTTTGAATTGCCATTACTACTTCTAGAGAAAGCCTCATTCTCATTTTTGACCATATTGCACTTCGCTTTCGGAGATTGTCTATGGAAAAGGACAGTTCTGACAGTTGCATTTCTACAGCGACTGTTTTTAACTGTGTTACTGTTCTTTTTGTTTGCAGTTGCAGAAAGGACCTTCAAACAAAAGTAAGTGAAGTCATTCTTTCAAATAAAAGTCTATTCGGCAGAACACTAAAAATATTCTTCCAACCAGATTCTTGTATGCTAAATTGTTTTCACATTTGACGTCCTCGAGGCGAGCGCGAAAGTCCGATTTGCCTCATTTTCGACTGAATAAAGTGCGAAACATAAAAACGTGGTTAAGTGTACGATCCTATTTGAAGGTAAGGAAATTCTTGATAAACGAAAGGAATTTTAAGCAATAAGCTCCACTATTTGATTGATTGATTCGATTGTTCCTAACCAAGGATTACAGTTTTCAGACATTGATTCTAAGAACTAAACATCGGTAATTTCTATATTCAACCAATTTTTTACAGAGACGCGGTCCACAACGTTCTGTCGACGTTATCGTCTCAGCTGCATTCATGATCACATTGCTACTGTTAGCATTTTTAAGTGTGGAATGGCTGAAAGACTCTGTGCAAATCCACTCACAGCTTAACTTGGAAGCACTGCTTTGGTCAAGCGCAATTGGCATATTTTTATTGCGATTTATGACGCTTGGAAACAAAATCAACAGAAAATATCGAAGCGTGTCCGTACTGATAACTGAACAAATTAACTTGTATTTGCAGGTAATTGTTAACTATACATAAAAAATGTCCAGAATTTCAAATTTTCTTCCTCTAGATTGAACAAAAGCCGAAGAAGAAAGATGAACTGATGGTTTCCAACAATGTACTGAAGCTTGCAACTGATCTCCTCAAGGAATTAGAATCGCCATTCAAGATTTCTGGTTTGAGCGCGAATCCATATTTGTATACAACAATCAAAGTTGTTATATTATCTGCTCTCTCCGGCGTTTTGAGTGAAATGTTAGGATTTAAATTGAAACTTCATAAAATTAAAATTAAGTAAATTAGCTGATAGAAGTGAAGAATGTGAAAAGTAGACGAATTGAGAAATTTTCAAATTGAAATTGAAATTTCAAAGTAATAAAATTTGGGAAAAGTAATGACTACACGCGTTTTCTTCTCTCTCCTTCTCTTTTATTGTTATTTTATTTTTCATTGAGACTGCATTTCAGTTTTGATTATATCAAATTTAATGCGATACAAGTAATAAGCGGAGAATCGTGAAACTGACGCTCAACCAACTCGGTCAACTTGCTGTCTATTATCACACATTTATATGAATCAATTCAGGTAATAACACGCCTTTGCTATTATAAACTTTATTTAGACTAAAATTACCCGAGAAACAATGGCTAAATGCATATTCCCTAATCGGTATGGATACTCATTATGGAATAAATTCCTAAAATTAGAAACAACCTAGGGAAGACATCTGCGTGCTCCCGGCCGTCGTGAAAATAATATTTAAAATTATTTTGTAACACTTCACGGAACACCTTGAAAGTTCGATTGACAGAGAGCAGGATGATTTCCGGACTGGATCCTCCTGCATTAACCAGGAAAATACTTCAAGAACCGACTAATGCGTAGGTGGTATGCAATGAACAACTTTCGAAATGAGGCTACAGAGGGACAAAAAAGGAAGAGTTTATGAACATTATAAGGCCCTTGGAAACAAGGACATGGCACTTAAAGTGAACTATGAATCGGCACGAGAAATATGACTCAAACTCCAATTTGGTTCCGAGGGGCACCAGAAACAGGCAACGCACATCGTCCAAGATGAATTTTTCAGTTCTCAGAAAGTCCTGAAGAAGATATGGCCAGCCCCATTGACTGTTTTGAAAGTTTAACGATAACAAATATCATCAACAACGTACTGGAAACAATCATGAAAAAAACGAAGATTTCGCTCACTCAGATATTCGCAATAAAGAACAAAATTTTCACTGGAAATAAATCAATGACGGACGCTCTTGGAGTTTCCGAAAAAATAAATTTTGTTGAGCTAAGAAAGAAAAAAATGAATTTCGAAAAGGTCAGGTCAGGTTCATTGAAAACATATGGAGTTCAAATTCAGATGAAGGTTCGAGAAATTCGAGATTTTGTTAGTTTGTTTCCACGTCCACCATAACAACATGCAACCCTAGCGAAATCCGCTTTCGACTCCAATTCCTCTGAGATTTAACCTCGATATAAAACATGGCATTTTGTGTTGTCATTCTGATTATAGCTATTAGGTTTTTGCGGAATGTCCCTTTATCGCAACTCCAGATAACATCCTACTGATGCTTTTGAAAGGCTTCTCAAAATCAATGAGCAGGTGAGGCGGAGATCTAAACTCAGTGCCCTTTTTCAAAATGGTTCGAAGGAAGTTAATGCGGTGGAAGCGAAACTCCTTTTTGTCGATCAAACTTTCGATGTGTTGTTTGATACCTCCGAGGTTTATTTTAGCTATTATCTTTATGAAGGCACTCAACATAAATGTTCTTAGTGTAGATTTTAATTATGATCGTTTTCCACCCCCTGCAGAAGATTTCAGATTCTTAGGTACGCGAAAGTAACAGACCTGTAGAAACTGCAGAGTACACAAGAAAGAGTTCTGCGTAAAGATCCTCAAGGCGCATGGCTATGCTTCGCTTCAGTATTGCAATATACGGTAGCCTGTGCTTTCCTAACCAACGCAACGTTAGCCATGCTTTGTAATATTCTTCCGAGACGTGACCGACACCAGCGCCCAGTACAGTCTCCCAGGTCATGAGAGCGTGCCTTGTGTTAGCACCAGCTGTCGACACCGCACTCGTGTCTAGTAGCACTGGGTTTCCAGAGAAAGCGCAATGCCACAATAAGGATAAGAGTACTCTTCATAGTACCACCATCCCACTTCCCTTCCACACAGAATGTCCAGTCAATATTGCTGAAGTTTTCACTTAGGTTGGAAAAAACGAATATTCTAGGGACTATAAAGACCGTCGTCGACTAGCATACACACAGTCTCTAGTTTCTCAACTCTTCCTCGTGTTCAATAGCCAAAAGTCGTATTCATAAAATCCGCTTCTGCCGTAGTTTTGATTTACATTTCAATAGCAGATTAAACTAGAAATTTTTAAGTCGCTAGTCCACAAATTTCTATAATATACTGTTAGTCGCCTTGTACGAAAACCACACAACACGATGATGCGGTAATCGAATTTGAACCTTGGCCTTAAAGCGTGTTAAGGCACTCCATTTCTAGACCATAACCATACGATTAAAGACGTTTTGAACCTATATACGTGAATTTTAACAAAATTATATAAAACTGTAGGGACTTAATTTAAAAAACTAACTAGAATTACAGAAATGTATGTCATCTCAACGAGTAGAAGTAGTAAGCACGAGATGCGCTGGACTGGGAAGATTCGTGCTTCTTCACCGGCCTCTTGGCCGCCCATTCGCTATTTCCGATTGTTGACGCATCTGACGGGCACTCCGCACATTGACTTAGTTGCTAGCGTGCCCGGCGGGCGCGTTCATTGCCCAGCGTAGTCAGAACAGTGAAGAGAGTGTTAAATATCGCTCCGCCACAGCACTCCGCCCCCAGTTGAAACGGGGGGTTTCAGGGAGAGAACCCGTGGCGAGGCTACTCGGCTGTGACTAATTGGCGGGCGTCAAAACAGACATGGCGATCATGCTTTCTTCCAGTGCCGTCTGGTTCCTGGGGGAAATGCTTCAGTCTGTCCAAGGTCTTGTACTTGCCAACGACGCCCACATTGAATGTGTGCTACCTACGCTTGAGAATCTTATAACGGCTCTCATATGGTGGCTACAGCGGCATCCAGGTGGCATCAGTCGTCATCAGAACGTGGGTGCACAGTTTAAGCTCCCTAGGGGTGAGATAGCTGATTGCGCGTTACGGGATGGTGGAGAGGTCTTCAATGTCGGAACGGCCTCCCGTAGCGGGCGCAACAATCCAATATCTCCAAGTCCATCTCTTTTCTCGAGGACCAAGTCTCCCCATGAACCATATCGGCACATGCGGACGGCTATACGACAGGAAACTAGCCGGTTCGTCGTCCTAACGCCGGGATGCGAAAAATCGTTCAATAAGCAAACCAATTCTTTACGAAAAGGACTGGAATATATGGCCTAGGTCCCTTTTCGAAAATTTCACAGTAGACAGAGAAAGGCGAGCCGAGGATAGGGAACACATTGAACTTGTATTTGGAGTCCATTGCAATCTCAAAAGAACTGAGACATCCTTCTGAGCCACAGTGATTGTCGAAAAGTCGACTGCGGCTAGGATGTTGATCTCGGAGATCTGGAACGAAGCGCCGGCAATCAAGTTGTCTTTACCGGACACATGTGGAATGCCTGATGTAAATTGGGTGATCAAAGCTAAGTGCAGAAGTTGGTGAGAGGACGCTTTGTCGAGTGTCGTAGGCAAAAGTTAAAACCGCCTGCCTTCAAGAGAACAACGAAAGTACTTGATACTTGGATAGGCCGCAGTGAATTACACACATTACGCTGCCAGGTTTGGTTCACCATTTGGTGGAGACCAGCACCTATTAAGATATCTGAGGTATCCACGAACACGGCTGAGGATGCATCCTGTTGAGGGAATGCCCAAAAATGTAGCATCTACCAGCTTATTTCGATCACGCAACCTCCCGCGATTCTTTTGTCTTAGGAGCAGAAATCGTTAAGTAGGGCATTTAAGCATTTGACTTAGGTGCTTATGCCCACGCAAATCACTCTAGCGTGCTCTAATGGCTATGTTACTCGTATCATTTTACAAGCAGCAAATAAATAATTTGAGTGAATTCTCTCCAGCAGAGATGGATAATCATAAGATCCATTTTAGCTCCGAGGATAGGGAAAAGAAACTAGCACTTGACCTTTACGAAGACCGCTTTACTTTCGACATTTTTTTCAATTTCGATATAATTCGCAATCATATCGTGTTCTGCGAATTATATAAAGGAGTACTTAACATCTGTGAGCCGCTTCGGTCACGCTGCTCCCCGGGGCAGAGGCGAGGCAGCGCCTGACGATTTGCCTCTGCCCTCGTTACAAACAGTAAAAACGTCTTCGCCTAATATATTGAAAACGATTACTTCTGCACAGTGGTAGAAACTTCAATATACTTCGTGGCCTGAAGATCTTAGCCATAAAAGACGAAATTAATCAGCCGAAAGGGACATATTTTAATGAACCTGTTACACATCCAAGTAATTTGGCCATGAACTCAATACCATTGGCAGCAGAAAACATAGAGAGCGAAAAGCTAGCTCTTGTCCAGACATTCTGGAAGCCTTTTCATTTTCACTTTGCTCAAGAGTCCTACTACTCACACCAGAATCATTTCATTCAGTTAACTATCATGTCATAGGGTACATTATCAAAAGGTAAAGGAAGTTGACTCCCCCTGAAATAAGAAACAAAATATCAATTCAGGAAGATGTCTATGAAGGCATACATAATTTATTTGTCAAATAGATAAAGCCACATGTCAATCAAAATCATTATGTTCGTTCATTCCTATTGTTTTTTTTTACAAAAAATATCATCAGGATATGGTATGTGCTTGTATTTTTTATTTTAATTCATATTTTCTTAATTGCAAAATCCGGGTTTTATTTAAAATTCCTATCTGAAACGTTTAATCAGAACTTAACTGCTATTTCTAGAAATTTTTTAAGTCTAAATACGAATCTAAGGAAGAGGTATTTTTTACTCTGCAATGACTGACTTTAATGTTAAACCTAAACAATTCTCAAGTTGTCTTTTTAAATATTTTCGATACACATACTTTTTATTTTTGCACACATTTATTCACGCGAAAATTTGATAATACACATTTTTATAATATCTCGAAGTTAGCTCTAACATTTCGTAAATCATTTGATTTTACTTTTGCATACAATTAACCAACTGTATATAATGATTTTGGTTTTTTTTATCAATAACATTGGAATTTGAATTTGTGTACACTAGTTTGGTTCTATTTTTAAAAATGACCTATTAACTAGCTAACCCTGATACATTTTACGAAATAGGGTCAGTGAAAATAAACCAGGAAGAAGGCAAATATGGAAAACTATAAACCAATGGAACGATCCCTTTCGAAACAAAATTTTTTCAGAGTAAATAAAGAGCAATAAAGGAGAAACAAAGTTATAAAATATTGCCGCATGGCGTTTTCATATCGAAAGGTAATTTCATTCATTTAGATGTTTAGAGAAAACGAAAAATGAAGTAGGCATTTGGAGATTGGTGGTCGGAATTTAAGTGAAAAGAAAAAAGAAATGACCTCTTTGTTTTGGCTACAATTTTCTTTATTTGAACAAATACCGTTTTTTACCGTTACCGTTTACATCATTTTCGGCGCAAATTGGAAGATATTTTCGCACAAATATTTACGCCGTGCTCCGTGTGTCTCCAGTTTAAGTCGGGCCTTACTAAGCTGCTAAACGTAGGCAAATTAGCGAACAAATATTTGCGTCGCAGAAGTGTCCACACCCAGAGTTTTTCTCTGATGTAAATCCGTTTTGTCGAGTGTATTGAAAAACGATTCAACTTCATAGGCTAGTACAAAAATGCTTTTAAAAATGAAAGGTCTACTAAAATTTATGAAATGTAGCATGTGCAAAGCTTATGAACAATCGGCTGGTCAGGAAAATTCTATTAAATATCAGGAGTGGTATGAAACTCACGAGGAAGATTGTAATGCAAATCATGAAGGCAGTGCAGAATCGATGGAAGTTAATTTTTTCGACAGTTTTGGAAAAAAAATATTTTAAAAGCGACCTTGATTGATTCGATTTTACAAAACGTATTTAATCGATCAAGCTGAAATTTAGAGGGGCTATTCGTCACATATATGGTTATAGCCCGTAGCAGAATCATGAATATCCGTTGTCATTTCAGCACCTTTTTAAAGAAGATGACCTCAAAAAATAGGTTGACAACTCAAAAAGTCCACCATTTTGTTATTTTTCACATAAATTACTTGATTTTGGTATGGGCTATAGCGACTTAATTACACTTTAAGATGAATTTGGAATTTTTGATTTCGGAGGTTCCTGAGTCGAGAAATCATGTCAACCAGGAAAAAAAACAGGCTTTGTTGAGGCAATCATATCTGGGTCATATTGGATTATAAAAATTAAAAAAAAAATGTTTGTGTATACTTTAATGTGTATTTTTGCATTTGTGAAAAAATTATAGTATGATAATAAAATTTTGTGTATAAAAAAATTATTGAAAATATGTGCAAAATACTAGAGATTGCCCCCTTAAACATTCCAACTAAAAATCATCCCGAAACTGATCAAGCTAATAAAATCCAGGGCGGTAAGTACTGAGTACCAGGAACAAATCCGAATCGAGATAACTCCTAGCTTAAAGACTGAGTCAGAAATAAAACAAAAAGATAGTCTCGTCCCAAGCTCTTCAAGCTTGTACCGGAACACATTATCAGAAAAGCTCAAAAATCTCCTTAGCTAGTATCGTATGCTGAAAACATCTTGACCAGATTACAACTTCATATTTATTGTATTTATTTATGTATTTTTGAGGGAATGAACTGAGCTGCTAAGGAGACCAACGAATGAATGGACGAAAAAAGTTTATAATGCACACATGAAGGAATTTCCCTAACAACCAAAACATAACAATGGGCACATACTATTTTAAACAAGAAGACCAACCTGGTAGCCTCACTTTCAAAAGATGGCAACAAAAAGCATGAAATTTAAAGGCTGCAAACAAGGCCTTCTATGCGGACCTGCCCATATTAAAATCCAGACTAACCGGGAAAAACAGTAAAAAAGAACAAGTCGGGAAACCGAAAGTTGGGCGCTTCAGGCATGAAAGGTTTTGTTTGTTTCTTCTGTGAGTATATTTGAGTGTAGAACTATCCCATTTGTACGTAGCCCGTTATGTATATGAATTTAGCATGTCTGACTACCCACTTTAGTGTGATATTGATATTTAGTTGCACGTTTACATAGTAAAGTCAACTTTGAGCTATTGTAACTTTGTTACTAATAGTATGATTTTAATTAAACTTGGGGGTGATATCCTGCATATTATATTTTATACTACCACCAACTTTTTATTTTTATAATTTGAACAGATATCGATATGGGGAGTATTTTGAGGCCTGGGCACCATATAGAGGCAGCTTCGTGACTTTTTTCGGATTTTTCGGATGGGTAGTTCCTTAAGAAAAGGTCCGTTAAAGAAATCATCACTTTCCGCCCCTCCTACTCCCCGCCTTTCTAACAAATCTCAAAACTAAAACCGGCTTCGAAAAGTACTAATCGAGACCTTTCATTTGATACCCCGCATGACTATATTCAGTGAAAAAACATTTTACACCCCCCTTTTACGTGTATGGGGGCCCCCCTAAACCCCCCTCAACGTAGACGGATATCGCTTACTGCATGTCTGCGCGTTCACAGTTCCCATCTTCTGACCACATTTCGTGTTAATCTGTATAGCCGTTTCTGAGAAAAGTGCGTGTGACAGACAGACAGACGAGCAGACAGACATTGAACCGATTTTAATAAGGTTTCGTTTTGCAAACAAAACCTTTAAAATAGTTGCAAAACGTTGATCCTCACAAAAAACAGCGTCAAGTTGACCGACATATTTCGAGTAAAAGAGTATGTGAAAAATTTTTGGGGACTATTAATTTTTCGAGTTGTATTGCAAATCATGGTAATGTGGCGGAGCGATACTTGAAACCTGCTTCACAACAACCAATGAGCACGCTCGCCGGACACGCTGGCAATTAAGGCAGAGTGTGGCGTACCCCGACAATCGGGAAAAGCGCGCAAAGGACTACGAGGCGAGTGAGGAAATGGGACTGTCCAATCTAAGAGAATCCCGAATCAAATCAACATTCGCAAGTGTAAATTGTCTCGAGAATAAAGTGAAATTAAAAACAATAAATTAGTATAAATTCAAAGTGCCGGTTACGGTTATAACGAAGCCACAATCAATTTCGCAAGTTGGGGTGAACAGCAGTTTCGAAATGAAACGAATGCTTCAGGGATAGTGAGTTTTCGAAATGCAATGTTTGTGAAATATTAGTTAGGGACATAGATTTTTTTCATTTCTTTCCATTTGTTGAACACTAACTAACAAATCTCTTCGAAACTTCAATTATGAACATCATTTCCTATTTGTCCGGTACGCCGTTTTGATGCCACAAACTCCTAAGACCATGACTGCTATTATGAGAGCAAGGAGGCCGAGTCCAGCCGCACAGATCTTCAGAGCTAGCTAGTAGAATTCACAAAGGAAAGAAGGTCCCCCCTGTAGCAAGAGATCTCGACGAGGTCCTCAAAGAATGGTTCATCTAGTGTCCGTGGCGCTAGCTCCGTGGTTTGATTATTTATTCTTGTAGCACCATGTAAAAACAAAATTTCTTAAATTAAAAGCTACTGAGGGCGTTATCTATCCATTTATACTCTATATGTGCATAGAACTTTGTCTTTTGTATCCAAAAAATGTCAACCGACCGTTGGTGATGCTCATAATCTTATAGCAAATATTTCCTATCTAAAGGAACGATTTAAAACATAGAAGCCCACCCAGTAAATTTGAAGATGAATATTTGGAAGCAATATTGAATGAAGACGATGGCCAAACACAGGAACAATTAGCTGACGAGCTAGGCGTGACTCAACGAACAGAATCACTCCCTTTGATTGATCGCAATAATACCTCCATTAGCATCCTTAATTAAAGTCCTTTTGAATGCAAAAAAAAATTTTTTTCTTCTTTTCATTCCGGTTGTTGTTTCATGTGAACTCTATCGCAATGTTCAAGGAAACACGAACCAACGAGCACCCCCCTTATTAAGCTGATGCACTTCATAATAGCAAACACCCTGATACATTCAAAACAAGTGATTTAGGCGGAGAAGACGCTACAAACAACAGACTTTTCAATAATTTTTTTTTCAAAAAACTGGGAGTATTTATTATATTGAATATAGATGTTCATTGTTCATGTTCATTCATTCATTGATGTTCAAATGTAAACACATAATTTTTCTTGCAAAAAAACCAAAAACAAAATGACAACACTGCAGCTGCTCAAACTTGGCTTCTTTAATTTGTGCTGTGTAATGCCCAGCCCTTATAGTCAATAAAAATCAACCAATCAACCCAAAAAACGTTTTTCATCAAAATAATTATTTCGCTTTGTATTTGCCTGTTCTTAACGAGAAAAAATAAAACTTGAACACAAAAAGAAAAAAATACACTTTTTCTATAAATAAATTGTTAAAAACAATAATTTTAATCTGAGTGTAAATATGCGGTGTTTCCAACGATTAATTATATGAAATAATAAAAAACTTGTTTCTTTTTCGTTGGTGTAGATATTTATTCTTGCAAATACCGATATTTCGGGAACCACTTGTTCCCTTCATCAGTGCTAACAAGTCTCCCATTGTTTTTTGTTTGTTTCCCATTAATATGCACATAATTCCTTCTTCTAAGGAACTTAACTGACGTTATTTCCAGGAATTAAACGCTGTCAAAAATGTCACGTGGGCAATGCTCATATGATGATATTGCACAAACGTTAGTTGAATATAACAGCAAGGGCCCGAAAGAAGCCTTAGACCAAACTGATGAAGAATGTGTCCTTTCAGCAATTGCATCAGAATCGGATAATCTTAAAGTGGACTCTGAAGAAAATAAGGAGCCAGTAAATATTCTGTCTCCATTAAAAAAGCTGAATTCATTGCAAATTCAGGTAAAAAATAGAAAAGTACGATGCGATTGTGACAGCATCTCCCGGAGCAATGAGTGTAAATAACTACATACAATGTCCAACATTTTTAACTTATTCCTTGATGATCAAATTTTGAATTCTATATGCAACTTCACCAATACTGAATCATTACGTGTTAATTCAAGATAGCCAAAATAAAACGAGGGTTTGCACAGGCTTTGTTGAAAGAGAAGTAAGGACGTTTTTGACGAAATAATCTCTGAAAATTTTTCGTATCTAAAGTCGAAAGTCCAAACCGATAGCAGCTATGACGATGAAATTCGCGTACGGTTGTTGGTTGCCAACAGAGCCTATTTTAGTTTACAAAAACTGTTTCGCTCGAAACGTCTCACCATAGAGTCAAAGCTGTTACTTTACAAGACAATGATCTTGCCAGCCCTTATGTATTCCTGGACCTGGGTCCTTAGCAAAAAAAGCGAACTCTTGGCTGCGTTTGTGGCAAGAATCCTCCGAAGAATTTTTGGACCCCCTATACGAGGTGGGATGATTCCGTAGCCTACATAACAACGAAATCTATGAGCGATACCACCACCGTCTGGTTGTGGATAGAATTAGGCTCAACAGATTGCGATGGACGGGTCACTTAATCCGTATAGAGGAGGATAATCCAGCCCGGAAAGTCTATAAGGGTAATATCTATGGTAGAAAAAGAAGACGAAGCAGACCATGCCTGAGATTGAGCGATGGCGTAGGTCAGGACGCCAGACAGCTTTTAGGGATATCGAATTGGTGGACCTCGGCGCAAAACCGGGATGTCTGGAGTTCCTTATTAAGGCAGGCCTAGACCGGATATGTTGGGCGGTTGATGATGGTGATGACCATATTTTGTTTTTACAGTTCTTTTCTGGATGCTGTAATGCTACGTCCAGCCTCTTTGCCATATTAAAAAATGAGTGTTTTGTTGCTTCAATGCGGTTTTCTTCTTAGGAGTTACACAATAGAAACAAATTTCAAAAATATTTCTAAACTATTTGAAATAATTAAGACTTAGTTGAAATTAATGTCCATGTTTTTTTTTTCTACAGTTGGTATATAAATTGAAAAAAGAACTAGGATTTTTTCCTTATCCTGTAAATATTTTTATTTTGTTCCGTCGTTTTGGAGACCACGTGCCTCCTTCCTCAGTGCTAGTACCTAATTAGATTAGTACCTAGATTAGGTACTAGCACCGAGGAAGGAGGCACGTGGCCTCCGAAACGATTGTATGCGGGAAAAAATAAAAATATTTACAGGATTAGGAAAAAAACCGAGTTCTTTTTTCAACTTAATTAAGATTTGTTTTTTTTATTCGCCAGTGTTATTTATTTGGTCTTGCAAATACTGGTATTTTGGAAACCACTCGTTTCCTTCATAACTGCTAACAAGTCTCTAACGAAAGGAACGAGTGGTTTCCGAAATATCACTATTTGGAGACCAAGACCAAATAAATAACAAATTTTGTTCGGATCAGTTAAGCTGTTTTGGAGAAAAGTGCGTGTGGCAGACAGATAGATAGACAGCCCATTTTAATAAGGCTTAAACCTTCAAAGTGAAAAGAAATTCCAATGAGAATGATTTTATAGCCGCGCTTGTGGTAAACCTGCAACCTTCAAATTCCCTTCCTCTTCCCCGGCATCCTCCCCTTTCCATTGATATATTCACCATCGCTCTAGCTTCTTCAGTTCGCCTGCTGTATCGTGTTGAGTAGACGTGCGTTGGTGGTGCTCGTCACGAAAATGGAAATACGAAGTCTAGAGCAACACGTCGCGATAAAATTTTGCACCAGATTGGGCGCAACAGCTTCGGAAACGTACGCTGAAATTGTAAAAGTGCATGGGGATAGTGCTCTTAGTCGTACCCAGGTGTTTCGTTGACATAAAGAATTTAGGGAGGGGCTTGAAATCGTGGAAGACGAAGCGCGGAGTGGGAGACCAGTCGAGGTGCGGACTGACTGAAATATACGGTTTTTAAGGAATCAGTCTCATTTCTTAATTGTCTAACCTCGTAACACCTTAATAAACTTCCTGTCTGTTTAGCCCGCAGCTGCGGCAAATATCGCGAGTTTTTTGTTGGTTTATACAAAAGATTACGGTAAACGAAAACCCTTGGTAATCGTATATAGCAAGTAATTTTAAGCTCTGTGTCAATTCAGCCAAAGAATATCACAGATTTCGTAACGAAGTTGTGCCCCGTGTTGAATATGTCGAGGTTTATGAAAGTCCTAAGACATCGAACCATCGCCCGTTGAAGCTTCCGTGCGGCGTTGGGGGGAATATTGCGGAATTGTTTTTTTTCAAATGATTTTTGCTTCCTGTTTTTTACGCTGAAAGTCCAATGAAATTTACAAAAGATAAATGGTTTTATCATTTGCAAACTATTGAAACAGACAGATGCGAATAAGTGAACACATTTCAACCATTTCCGTTTTCAGATTTGATGCATTATCTATATGGATATCTCTGCAATGACTTTCAAATGATTCGAGTGTGTTTGATAGTATTTGAAAATAATTATAAATCTTCTACCCTCTATCAACGCACTGTACCCTTTTGGAACAATCGTAAGTCCTGTTTTTGCTAAGTAAACTCATTCATTTTTCCAAAGCAAATTAAACCAATCAAATGAGTATTGTATGCAAAGATTTCATAATTACTAGCGGTCGTTGTGGACAAATGCATCTGTGAAAGTCAAAACGGAAAAAATCTAACATAAAGACACTCTAAAATATATTTCAAAGGATTTGTTCAACTCTTTAAATCTGCAACAAAATCTTAAGTTAATCCACATTTCCAAATATTCTCTTTTATTCTACTGTTATAATCACTTATAAATTTCCATGATTTTCAACTATAAATATATTATAGAATTTTGTTTTGCTTTTAATAAGATTATGTAAACATATAGAGATATTTATTAGTATCGGAAACTAATCTTGTCTCGTTAATATTCCATTTTATTCTTTATTTCTATTTTAATGCATTATTATCATATGTAGAAATTTTCTCGTTTCTGTTTTTATTTGGCATGGCCATTACTCAAAACAGCTGGCAAAACATTTGCCTGCTGTACAGCAGCGTTTATAGCATCGATTTCTTTTTTAAGAAAAGCATCGACGCCGTCTGTTTTGTTATTACTACTACTAATAACCGTATTACTACTACTGCTATTAACATTATCGATATTAGTGTTACGCTTACGTAGTCCCTCAGCCGGAATAAACAAATGACTTTCATTCTCATTCATTCTCATTATTTCATCCTTAAGTTCTACAATACCCGTAACTGTTTTATCAATAAATTCCTCAATGTTACGTGTTTCAATATCAATCTTTTCTTTTAATTTTTGTGATAAATTATCCATTTCGCAGTCATCGTGCTTAACACTCACAGCCTCTGTACGACTTGTTGGGACCATATCAACAAGGGATCTTTTGATCGCATCATTACTTTTAGGATATGCATTTTCTATTCCAGAATTTGTAATGGATGATGATGATTTTGGACTCGATTGTCCGGGGCTCAGGCGAACTCCACTTGTGCTTGTCAAATTTTGTTTACTAGTAGAGGGACGTGGAGCTCCGCGAACCAATTTTGGTAAAATGAAAATTGTTGCAACGGCGACTAGATGAAGGCACATGTAAACTTTCAGGTACAAATGAAGACTAGCCTGAAATTGAGAAAATAAATTGATCTTTTAGAACATTAAATTTACAAGCTTAATGTATAGATAAAATATATCTTAAAGAAAAAGTAGTCAATTAACGAAAAGCAGCCAACGCGTGGAGAGAACATGAAGAAAACGGCAACCTGGAATTTTACAACTGAAATTACTCCTTTACTAGCTGAAATTTCATACTTCTTGCGACAAAGATAAGACGTTCTCTTGACTGAGGTTGCTTTCAACTTAGTTCTGATAATCGAATCTCTACTGCCTGACATCAACAATCAACATCGTTTGGCTTTCACTTGTTTGTATGTGATAATTGTTAGTTTTTTATAATACTTGATTAAAGCGTACATTTCTTTCGATGTGTTATTCGAATCTCACGATAAATCTTGAATCCTAAATAAACTCAAACTAGCACTCCTTTTTGATTAACGGTCCCAATTATTAACCTCAACATAAGGTAAGTGAGAACGCGAGCAAACGGAATAGGAACAGAATTAGCGAATCGCTTAGTATCCAGCATACGGCCAAAGAGAAAAAAGCGTCTTCGCTGAAGACAGCTAACCCTGAGCTAACCATTCCGAGGCAGTTCAAGACCTGACCTTGCAAATCATTCGAGAGTTAAATGTGGACGTGACGGTAATCTGCGAACCATACCGAAATTACGAAAGAGCTACCTGGATGAAAGACCTATCTGGAAACGCGGCGATATAGGCATGCGAAAGGCAAGCCATACAAGAAAAAATTGCATTCACGGGGGCCGGCTTTATAAGGACTAAAGTCAACGGCGGGCATATCTGCAGAGGTTAGGCCCCTCCTCGGTATTAGAAACGGAAAAGGCGACAGTCAAATACGCAACAAGAATGAAAACTTCGGATAGCTGGCACGTACACTAGAGTTTTCGAGGAGGAGACAGTCTTGTCGGCTTCAGAAGAAGGTCACGACCCGAAAGGAATGGCGCTGGAAAAAGAGAGTTAGTTATATTATCGGATAAGTGAGGCATGCGACACTACCATGCCACGAAGACGCCTCCAGTACAGTAGACAACCAAACTACTGGTGGAACCAGCAAATATCACTGTTGAAATCATCGTGTCTGCGAGTGAAGAAGCTTTTCCAAAGGACAAAAGGGAGGCCAGAAAATCGGCAGAGAGAGAAAGATTGCTGCAATCTTGGAAGTAGCCTTAAGAAGGCCATACGGGAAAGTAAGCGAAATGGCTACAGGCAGCTATGCCTTGAGGCAATACAAACCCGGGGGACGCTGTTACAAGATCATAATAAACAAGCTTCATGGGGAAAAATCACCCCAAATGACGCGCCAGCGACTCGCGTTCAAAATAATCGCAATCCTTTTCCCACAAGAGGAAATAAGTGGACCCCAGCCAGCTGTTCAACACAACTTTTTCTCGATCCTCGGGGTGACCGAGGAGGAACTATGGAAAATCTGTGGACGAATTGGAGATGCTAAAATCAGTCGCACATGATTCACGGGCACATTTGAATCGTGCATCGTGGAAGGTGTGGAGTGGCCCAGTGGAACAGGGTGTGTTATCGAATCCCGAAAAACATCTGGGGCATCCTCTTCATATTGTCCTATCTGTCTTTTAGACATATGGGGCAGATGTTGAAGAGGGTAATAAACGACAGACTGCTTCCATTTGTCGAGATAAGGGATGGGAGTGTGGATTCCGGAGAACGCGTTCTACGATCATGGATTCGCTTCGGGAGACATTGATCATTGGTAAGTGCTGCGCGGTGGTGACGCTGGATGACAGAAATGTCTATAACTCAATCAACTGGGGTGGGAATAAAGACACCCTGGCTAAACTGGATCTCCTCGGTTACTTAGTTCGAATAAACGGCAGTTACTTCTCGGAGGTGTTCCCCAAAACTCCGTATTGGGGCCCCTGCTGTGGAACATAATGTATGACGGAGTACTTGATTCCGTCTGCCAAAAAAGGCAACGCTGATTGGTTTTTCAGACGACCTGGCGGTGGTAGCACGAACCAAAAATTAAATCAATCATCCCATCAAAGCAAGAATAACAAATGATTAATCAGGACTTGGGGGTCGAAAAGAATAAAGCGGTCTTTAATAGGCAATAAAAACAATACTATCAAAATATGGGTTGATAATCACAAGATCGTTTCAACATCGATTATTAGATACCTGGGAATAACGATCGATGCCAAGTTGACCTTGAAGGGGCACCTGAACTAAACGCGAGAAAGGGCATCAAAGGGTAGTTCATCTCTAGCAAGGATGATGCCTAGTATTAGAGGATCAAAATATAGTGGGCGGCTGTTTATCGCAGGGGTGGACCCATAAAATATCTCCCGTTGAACGACACTCTCCACATAGTAACCAGACCCCATAACTCTGTGGATGAAATAATGATACACGAAAAGTTGCAGGAACTGGATCGAGCCTGAAAAGCACGCGTGATTTAATTATGCTAGTGCAAACAAGAGCCCTACCCACGAGATAATACTACGGTTGTCCCGAGGGGATATGGACAGAGAACTGAGGATAATTTTAATGGCTAAGAATTCCATACACTGCTAAAACCGGGCGCAGCATAGTTTTTTAAGATTTTCATCTTCATTATAAAAAAATATAGTGATCAGAGATAGAGCAAAGGCTAACTGTCAAGAAATTTTTTTCGCGCCAAAACCTCGTTTGCCACTGCAGCACATCCGTTCTTATCCCACAGGCGCTGCTGCAACTCTTGGACCTCATAACAAATGGGGCGAGGTCTGCCGTCTGCAAACTTCAAATCGATCGAAATGTGAGCCAATTTAGCGTCCGAAACCTCAAAAAAACAAAATTCTGGACAAATCCCGAAATCTTGCTCCCTGGTGTTCGCTTTTCAAGAAACGTAGAAGATTTTCACTGCCGAATCGAAACAGAAAATAGTTATTACCAAAATTCACTGAGCCGATTTTAATGGGTTTTCTTTAGCCGTGACAATACCAGAATATCATCATCAACAGCGCAACAACCGGTATCCGGTCTAAACCAGCCTTAATAAGGAACAAGCTGACGGTCATGGTATCGCTCATAGATTTCGTCGTTATGTAGGCTACGGAATATCACAAAGAAAAATAAAAAAAAAAAACTTAAAAGAGAAAAAAAGTGCAAGAAAATACCAATTTTCGGCAAAGGTGATAAATTGTCCTGTAAGAAACCTTCCTTCCTAATATGCTCTTTGCTTTTTTTGTTTCAGACGTACCATTTTTGAGATTATCATCAAATCCAATGGGGTGATGTATTTTTGAAGTGCATGAATTCCCGCACCCTCTATATTTTTTTTTTTGAGAAATGATAAGAAGGAAGAAATTTGTTTGGCACTCTCTTTCGTCATATGTAATAAAGTACAGCAAAAAAAAGTGAATTTTGCGTATGTTTTACTACTTTTCACGATACTAGTAACCTAAGTAATTGATTTGTAATATTATTCACACCACCTACCAATTTGATGTTTCACAAACCTTTAGTTTGTATCCATTTGTCGAAAGTTCCAAACGTGCTGTGTTTTACAGTTGGCTCCCGCGCTAATGAAACATAAAAATGCAGTGTCAAGCCGCACAACGTAGATGCGATAGCCCCTTCGAAATAATGTCACAAATTTTTCTATTGAGACTGGTTTCTTTTAGGTAAAAGGCTACATCAGCGGTGCATAATGTGCCGAAATAAACATATTACCACAGGGCTCATATGTACTTTCTGCTGTAGATGCGGCCCCTCAATCAAATTAATTTAACGTGGTAATGCATGGAATGATGGTCAAAGGGTAGTATAGATCCCAGGGCGAAACATGGGTACCAATCCACGATGGAGCATAAAACCGCCTCTCAGCCTTGATAGGGGGGTCAATATAAATTAGACTCGCATCACTATCTCGTTGGCATGGTGCTCCGAGTTCGAATGACAACACCGTCCAGAATCTCCTTTGACAACCAGGTGGGAGTTAACACTGAAGCCATCCACAACACAGCCTTCTGCAACACCCATAAGAGGGAAATGGATCCCGCAATAACCGCAGTCAGCAGAGATCCTGGAGATGAAGCATCAACAAATGATCTTCACCTGAAGAACATTATCATAAATACAAACATACTTGGCCCCAGCCGCAAACAGAGTCGGAACGGTTGGTTTGACGATGAATGTAAACTAGCAACGGACCGGAAGAATGCTGCATACCGAGTAATGTTGCATTCTCAAAGAACGCGAGCACGCGCAGAGATTTATCACGAACTCCGTCGAGCGGAGAAGCGACTTCACCAACGGAAAAGGAAGCCTGGAAGAATCAACAGGTCTGTGAACTCGAAAAGTACAGGGAGTAACCGCACCAGGCGGGCAAGTTTTACCAACAAGTCAGCAGGATGAAGCCTTAAACACCTCGATGCTCATCCTGCCGAGAGAAAAAGGGAAATCTGATTTCCGACGGAATGGGCATATTGGAGCGATGGGTTGAGTACTTTGATGAACAACCAGAACATCGGCGAGTTGGAGCCAATTGAAGACGACGGACAAATACTGATATCACCAAGTATAAAAGAAACAGTCCGTGCTATTTATCAGCTTAAAAATCATAAGTCGCCAGGAGCCGATGGAATTACAGCCGAATTGGTTAAATATGGAGGCGACCAATTACACCAAGTGGTTCATCAACTTGTGCTCAAGGTGTGGGACAGCAAATCAATGCCTGACGATTGGCAACGGGGCATTGTCTGTCTCATACATAAAAAGGGAGATATCACGCAGTGCAGTAATTATAGAGGTATCACGTTGTGGAGTACCATCTATAAGATATTCTCCGCTATCTTGCTAGGCCGGATAGCCCCCATTCGCCCGGAACATCATTGGCCCATACCAAAGAGACTTCACTCCAGGCAAATCAGCAACAGATCAGATTTTCTCTGCGCAGCAAGCGATGGAAAAACCACCATTGCACCATCTTTTCATCGACTTTAAAACCGTCTATGACAGCATAGGCATAGTAAAACTGTACACGACCATGAGGGAATTCGATATCCCGATGAAATTGATAAGACTAACAAGGCTGACCCTGACCAATGTCCGAGGACAGATAAAAGCAGCAGGGCCACTCTCAAGCAAGAAAAATTGCGAACACTTGACCGCGTTCGAGAGAAGAATCCTCCGAAGAATTTTTGGCCCCCTACATGAGGATGGACGATTCCGTAACCTATATAACGACGAAATCTATGTGCGATACCATAACCGTTGTGGTTAAAATCCGCCTCAATAAGTTACGGTGGCGAATCATTTAATCCGTATGGATGAAGGGGATCCAACCCGGAAAGTCTATAAGCGCAATATCTATAGAAAAAGAAGACAGACCCTGCCTGAGATGGAGCGATGGCGTAAGTCAGGAAGCCAGACAGCTTTTAGGGATATCGAATTGGTGGACCTCGGTGCAAAACAGGGATGTCTGGAGTTCCTTATTAAGGCAGACCTAGACCGGATACCGGTTGTTGCGCCGTTGATGATGATAATGCTGAATGATAACCGCAGGAACAAAAGTAACTCAAACATCTTAATGGACATCCTTCCATCCAGCGTCTACACTTTCGCAAGCTTTGGAACTATTCTGTATGCACTTAAAACTCATATTAACGTCAAGGCCTTATACCGGTAACAATATGAAAAGCAGGAAACTATTACTTGTTCCCATCCAATAGAATTTAATTAAAGTCAAAATCCACATTTAACTGATATTTCCATTCAACCTTTTGAACTTGACACTTTGAATTACCCTACACAAGTACTTTAAGCTGTGAACGATTACTTCAAAAGTACGATTTGCAATAAAAAAAAGTAATTATTATGCAATCAACACAATGGTAATTAAGATTTTCACGGAAAATTGAATTAACCAGGTACCTATGTCGTACTTTTAGCAAGGTTGAGACAAAATATACGACAGGTAGTTGCGATGAAATCGTTGTCAACTATTTATGTACAAAGTTTAACGGAACCAAATGTTTGTAAGTTATTTTAATTAATTATAAAATTGAATGGGCTTTTTGAACTATCAGACGACAACTATGATTGGTATCATATGATATGTCATCTAAAACCCATCCTTCAACTTAAAATTATATCCCATTCAAACATATTCAATTAATAAGATTAAATATACTTACCACACACTCAAGAAGTACAAATGGGTACGTAGCGTATCCTAAAAATACTCGAGTTGTTAGGCATGTTAGAATGTCATAGAACATACGTGTAAATTGTGTTGCTTGGAAACGATGTCGGAACGACCGTCTAGCCTACAAATTCGAAGAAAGGAAAAAGCAATGAAATGTATGACTTAGAGCGAGCATATCAAATAATATTCATAGTACTTACAACACGAGCTGCCATTACGAAAAGCGCACCAGTGGCAAAGGTAATGTAATATCCTGGATAGAAACCGTGCCACAATGCACTCAGCCCGAATGTTAGAGGTGTTCCATATTTCTTTGGTACACGTTCATAAACAACTGTTCTTAACCAATGGTTCGTTCCTATATTCCAATTATTTATACTATCACGGAAATTTGTACCGAACTGAAAAGGAGTATCAATTTTTAGTATATGGTGGAAAGGAATGAAAATCAAGCATCTATTATTCATCCTACTCCGAATTCCTACTTAATTTCTATTAGAGATCATAAATCTGCTGCATAATATGTAGATCAGACTGTAGACAAACCTACCAAAATAATCATGAGCTTGGATATACTTACTTCGAAAGCGAAGACATTAATGTTGGCTAGAAGATCCCATTTTGCTGAACCGTCTTTATCATACCCATTAAAGCCTAATCCCGAATTATTGCAAATTGCTTCAGCTAGCAGCCAAGCGTGATAGTATTTGAAACGAATCACAGTTGTTGCCATGGCCATGTACCAAAATTTATACACAAATGATGTGTCATTTACGAAGTCATCATCCTTCAGTCCTTTTATCGGATACACCGTAATGAATTTCATGAATATAAAGGCGCAGACAAAGCTTCCAATTACTTTACGGACAACACTCTTCATTGGCGATGGTTCCAAAACAATTTGCTTCGAACTGTTATCCAAGTTGCCCTGCAACGTAGAAACATAAAAATACAAATGTAGTACAGAATGCAGTCAATACATTCCAATTTCAATGTTCATCCTTATGCTCCCTTTAAGGTATTATCATTAACTGTTCGTTAACTTTCAGTTTTTCGTACTTTACATTGCTTTATACGTACATTTGCATTTGGATGTGGTAAGATATGATAGCCTTCAATAAAATCTATATAATCTTTGTAGAAAACCATTGGTCCAGCCATTAATCCTTGAAAATGTAGCATGTACGAAAAATATTCAAGAGCGGATGGAAGTTTATGGATAGCATGATATTGTTGTGCCTTTGTTAAGTCCTGCAACAAACCAATAAACAATTTACATAAAATTCAAACAGCTCCCTATGAATTAATATACTTTATGTTCCCTAGTAAATCCGTCGTGTATGCTGAATGCCAAGCTTGTACATTTCTGAGTTATAATCATTAGAGGCCCAGTAACATCCAAAGAATATGATCCATAATCGTAAATTAAACGATGTAAATGGATACATGATAGATATACAAGCGCCACAATCATAACAGCTCTGTAAGAAAACACATGAAACTAGATTATAATCTGTATCCTAGGATTAGATACACAAATCATGACTATTATGCAAATGAAATCTTACCTCTGTACGATCCTTGGATTCAGTGTACGTATCACAATATAGCAAATAGCTGGAAGTCCTGCAATGTGTATGGCTTGTTGGCCAAAACAAAAATATCCGAAAAATAATCCCAATGATAAACCAAAAATGTGGCGTAGTTCGGCCGATACTTTTGACGGATGGAGAAACGAACGGAATATGGAAGCCAAGAATAATGCCAATATTTGTGCGATTAAGAAGTTCACCTGAAATAAATAAACGTTCTAATTAATCATTTTAATGCACTGGAACATGTGAAGATTATGTAAATGTTTGGATATTGTATATATAAGTACTGTACGGAGTGATGTGCATGGAATACAATTTCTTTTATTCAAGTTGCTTCTCTTAGAAAGGGTATGAGTTTCCTACAAAGCCAACCAATCAGCATTCGGGCTCTTTGCGTTTCTAAAGGTGAAACTATTGTGAAGATTTATTAAATCGCCACTAACATGTCGTTTTTAGACAAGAGGCGTTCTTGGTAATATCAAGCTTTTTCGACTACCCACTCCTTAATGTTCTTCTGGCATGATGCATCCAAAATTGCATTTAAATGAAATGTTCAAATGTTCATAATTTACCTGTTTTTTAAGAATTTTTCCAATAAAAAGGGAAGAATATGGATAACCGACAATTCTTGCAGTAGTAGTAGACGAAATCGTTTTGTTTCGTCCTTGTTTGTCCTTAATACTTGCTTATATACAGCACTTTTTTCCTATTACCTAACATCCTTTAGCACCTCGATTATCCTCTTATCAAATTCCTAAATCAAAATGATCATTAACCTCTTTCTGTGTTCTCCCTAAATTGTCCGGTTATGTACCCATGCTGACATGCTAGCAAATGCATTTTTGCCTAGCGGATCGAGGCAGGCAATTGCGAAACATGTATACATTCACATACTTCTGCCTAATAGCCGAAGGCACGTGGCCTGAGATTGTTGTTATAGAGCGTATATAATTTCGGATGACCGGTAGAAAGCATGGAAAATTCTATTTATAAAATAAAAATTGCAAATTGCTGCCCTCCAATCAGCGGTTCAGTGGAATCACTCATGAATCAGTGGATCAGATGAATTTGGCATTATTACGATACGGAACCGGATGGGAATGGCCCATGAAGCCTTTTTGAAAAGCCACTCTCGCTGACCTCTCTAGAGACGCATCACAAAATACAAAATTATATTCGTTTCTGAGGATAGTGCTTTCAAGACTCTCTCTCACAACGTTACACAACTAACTTAAGTTTGTTTATGTTTCCTGATAAGTTTTTTATAAACTTGTTGTTCTTCCTCAATCAGTCTCATCTGTCACGGAGCCAAATCAGGCGAATGATGCATTTCAAGTGATCCTGATAGTCAGACAGCAAAGTTTCACACACATCAACGTGACGCCTTTTTTCCAGAAAAATGAGCGATTTTGGCACCAATCGAGACTTGACGCGTTTGAGATACAAAACATCCTTCACAATGGTTTGGGCTGAGCCAAATGATATTCCAACACTATCAACGATCTCTAATTGCCAATCGACGATTTTGAAGCACCAAATCTTTGATTTTTTGGACGTGGCCCTCGTCAGTAGACGTTGGTGGCCGTCCAGAGCGCGGTTCGTCTTCAACGCGTTCTCGACTTGCTTTGAACTCGTTGTACCACTTATAAAAATTTGTTTGTGCCATAGTTTGATTATCAGAGGCTCTCCGCAACATTTTCAACGTGTCCGCACAAGAATATTCGTTCCGCAATCAAAATTTGATGCAAGTTCTTTGCTCAACAAAATCACCCATTGTAAAAATCGAAAAATTCATTTTTTTGTTCGTAAAAAACACGTGTAACTCGGAGTTAATTAAACCTTTTGACAAACAGTTGTTCTAATAACAAAGGTAGTGGATGCCCTGGGCCTACACATTCGGAATATATAACGCGTATATTCCAACCAACTAGCACGATATAAAGATAATATTTATTCCCAAACCAGAGAAACCTACACAGATGCCAAATGCTAAACGGATTGAAAAGACTACTAGATCGGTTCATAAGGGATACATATATCCCTAAGTGGCCACTTCACTGTAGGCAATATGCCTACCAGAAAGGCAAATCCACGAAAACAGCACTCCATGAACTAACGGCAAAAATTGAGAAGGCATGAACGATAAAGCCTTAGGTGCATTTATGGACATCGAAGGTGCCTTCAATTACGCCTCATTCGCGGCGATTTGTAACGAGGCAAGACAGCATGGAATCGATCCGCTGTTAATCAGTTGGATCCTTCACATGTTAGAGTAGTGAAAGATCCACATATTGGTCGAACAGAAACCTATTGAGGCAGGGTGTCTTAAGGGTTGCCTACAGGAAGGGGTTCTCTCCCCTCTGTTATGGCTCCTGGTAATGGACACCATGCTATGACTCCTAGAGGGCACAACGGTCTTCGCACAAGTATTTGCGGACGATTAAGCCGTAATACATACAATTATACAATTATATTATATCTCGAATCCAAGTTAACGTGGAAGCATCATATCCAGGAACAATGCTAAAAATCCTGCAGATTGCTCTGGTGTTGTAGAACTGTGATAGATAAGACCTGAGGATTTGCACCAAAATGGATTCATTGGATGTATACATCCATAATAAAACCCATTTTGATGTATGCGTGCATCGTCTGGTGTTCGACCCTGAGCTTTGCTAACAGCAGGAAACTGCTGACACAGATTCAAAGGAGTATTACTGGAGCAACGAGTAGGAGTAGTATGCCGACCGTGGCACTCGAAGCTATTGTAAATTTTCCCCCAATCCATTTGGAAGTAAAAGCGAAAGCAGCTAACGACGTATTTAGGCTTGATACTATTGTCGCGTGGAAAGACGGCCAATCATACGTTCATGCGTCCATCTGAAAATTTCTTGACAAACATCAGGTGACTTTGTTGGCCACCAATCATATGGTTTCCAGATTCGACTTTGGAAGTCGTCGTAATCACCAAAAGGGAAGAATGCTTGATAAATGGCCACGAATCTTTTGGGATATAATAATCCTCACCGACTGCAGGAGTGTTTTCGGGAAATCCGATTATAGAGCTGGCTCGACCTCTCATAAAAAAGACGACCGTATTCGAGGCGGAAATTAGTGCCATTTCATTGGTAGCAGAAGAATGTTTATGGCAAAAATTGAGGGGTCGCACCATTCGAATCTGTTCGGACAAACGAGCAGCATTATCAGCACTAAACAACAACGACATGTCAACCCAGTTGGTGTGGAATTGTCATCAAGTGCTGCTGAAACATGGGCGGCTGAACGAAACATTCCTGATATGGATGCCAAATCAGTCAAACATCGCTGATAAGGAGGAAGCTGACAAACTAGCTCGCTAAGCCAAAACCACCATAGTACCATTCACTAGGAGACGTAAACTTGATCATCTGAGAGCCATAAGATTACATGATATGGAGGTGAAACGAGAAGCAGAGGTCAAATATTTGGGAATTACGCTAGACCAAAAATTACCCTAGAAGACACATGTCAGAACACCACGAGAGTTCTGATGACTTGTAGGTCCATAGCAGGAAAAAATGGGGTTGCAGCCCGAAGGTACTAATTTGGATATATACTACAATAGTAAGGCCAATGATTACCTATGGAGCGGTAATCTGGGCAGAAAGAACCGAGCTCAGCACACAAGCCAGGAAATTACACAAAGCTCCAAAGACTGCCTTACGTGTGTATCAGTGCGGCAATGAGGACATGCGCAACGGCATCTCCCTGGAGGTCCTTCTGGAATTAAACCCTCTCCATCTGCACATACAGATGCAGGCAAGGAGGGCAATATTCAGGATGGGCGGGAGTATCAATGAGGCGGGGAGCTGCCTAAACCGAAGGAAAATTGATATTCTTTCTAGGCGGTATCCCGAATTACTGATGCCAAGGGTAAACATGACAACGAGGTTTCACTTCGATAAGAGGAGTAACAAGGCAAACTGGGAGAGCGTGGCTGCCACATACGGCTTAAACCTTACTTGGTACACTGACGGATCCCTCACAGCAGAGGGAGCGGTCCAAAGAAAGTGTACTTCGAGCACTAGCATTTTCCAGGCGGAAACATATGCCATAGACAGTTGTGCCTCCTTTAATCTCCAAAGGAACTACAGGTTTCAAAAGATTGCTATTCTCACCGATAGCCAAGCAGCGATCAAAGCACTTAGGTCCAAACAGGTGAACTCTAAACTGGTGTGGGAATGGCTTGAGAGACTGAATACACTCAGCTCATCCAACAAGGTCTGGATACTCTGGGTTCCAGGCCATGCTGGGTTAGGAGGCAACGAGGCAGCGGACGAACTAGCCAAGAAGGGAGAATAATAATAATAATAGAATCCCTCAATCCCTCGAAGGATGTGCCTGTTTAAAAGGAAGATAGGGGGCAGAACATTGCTACTCTGACAGCCAAGCGGTTATTAAGGCACTTAGGTCCTATCTGGTGAATTCCAAACTGGTATGGGAATGCCATGTCAAATCACCTTCTTCTGCCTGGTGAACAGATTTAATATCTCCATTGAAAACAAAGTTCCTATGAGTCTAAATATCAAGGGTTTTTGAGGAATAAACAATATCTGCAAATAAACAGCTGTAAGTTTAAAATACATCACCGTTGTTATAAAGGAATGAGATGCAATGACCTTCAAAACTCTTATCAGTTTGATACAACCAGGACAAAATAAATACATCTACTATTCTACCCATATTCAACTTGACCTTAACAACAGAAGCTAATAAAAGAAGGAATATGCTCTTAGCTAAGTGAGAAGAACAGAGCTCCGTCAAATATATCAACGACCAGAATTTTGATCCTACGAGAAAGTGCTATTAGCTCCACTGGTTTGCCCGTAAATATAAAATCACTCTTTCAATGCTCTCTTATATAATCCAAAACATTCTATAGACCGCAACTCCCCACGACAATTTAAATTTAAGAACAAATTAGAGTTTTTCCTTAACAATTTGTTGATTCAACCCCTAACCATGTATGCATACATGCTCTTCTATAGAAATTTCCTCTCATCTTTTGTGGCTTTACCCACTTGAAATCTGGATCATAATAAATTCACTGCTCTGCAACGTTGCAGTTCCCCACAAAGATCATACAATATCCATTCTCCTCCACCACGGCATACTCTATCGATTTATTTTCGAGAGTCATTGCAAACACAGCGCTAACTCCCTCAATTCGATTAAATCTATTCTGATTGTTTTGAACGATAAAGAGTGCATTGCACTTGTTACGTCTTCACGCTCTCCTTCAAATCCGGTTATCTTCATCACATCACACATTCCAGTTCTAGATACCAACAACAATCGACCCACCGAATATAGAAATTGCATGATTAGATTCAATTTAAATTTATCCGTCGAGGTATCAACAGCAATTGTGCACACCGCTTATTTGATATAATAGTTTTAAAAGTGACGAAATCGAAACACTATCTTTTATTTCGTCTGAGCAACGAATTAAGTGATTTGATTTTATTGTGGCAATTGAGATTGTAATAAGCAAGATAATATGGAAATTCTCTGTATTTACCAATGTCAAGGCTAACAAGGGTAGAATGCAAAGCAAGATTGTAGTTACAATTCTATTGCTTATGGTTAAACGACTCCTTTACTTTTTAATCGTGGAAAGTTACTGGTCAAAAGGTAGTATAGGTCCCAGGGCGAAACGTGAATTGGTACCCACGATGGAGTATAAATCCTGGGACGTCTGCTGAACCAACACTAACAGCTCTACTACCAAACCCTATCTCCACCTTCATGTGGTGACCGCTGGAAGCTCTTTCTTAACCAAAAGCTGCAGACGGAGAAGGATGAAGGCGAGTCTCCTGCGCCTAAAAACGGGACAAATTGTACCAACTGCTCTTCCAGGTTGGGGGTTGGGTAAGGTTGATAACCCTACACGAAAAACCGAAGTTACGAAGCCACAACAGGAGCCTCGGACTGGACGGATTACACAACGACGAACCCGGCAATGACAACGGAATAACGATTTGCGCATTTTCTCATGGAACATGCGCTCCCTGTACAGAGATGAAGCTGATGAGCAGCTGGCCGATACCCTGTCCCAATATAGGGCGTACCTGGAATGGAGCGGCCGTTGATGATGATGAAAGTCGTGTACTACTCATCATCATCAACGGCGCAACAACCGGTGTCCGGTCTAGGTCTGCCTTAATAAGGAACTCCAGACATCCCGGTTTTGCGCCGAGGTCCACCAATTTGATATCCCAAAAAGCTGTCTGACATCCTGACCTACGCCATGGCTCCATCTTAGGCTGGGTCTGCTTCGTCTTCTTTTTCTACCATAGATATTACCCTTATAGACTTTCCGGGCTGGATGATCCTCATCCATACGGATTAAGTGACCCGCTCACCGTAACCTATTGAACCGGATTTTATCCACATCCTGATGGTCATGGTATCGCTCATACGTGTACTATTAACGACCAATATTATCGATATCGATATGGACGGTACTTTGAGACCTGATTTATCACTTGAGTAGTGTCTCAAAATGGGTCCATGGAAGAAATGATCACTTCCCGAGCTCGCACTCCACGCTATTCTAACAAATGTCAAAACTGAGACCTAGAAGGATGTAACTCACTTCAGGTGTGGGCGTTCATAGTTCCCATCTTTCTAACAAATTCCGCGTTAATCGGTATAGCCATTCCTGAGAAAAGTACGTGTGACAGACAGACAGACTGATAGATATTAAACCGATTTGAATAAGGTTCGGTTTTACACAAAAAAATTTAATAGTAGAAACTTGTTTGCACTCATAATAGAGTTAAATGGGAAAATATAAAGTGATATAAAATGCTTGTTATTACTTCTGAAAGAACCTTTTGTTAATATATAAAACGAAGATTACGCTAATCTCAAAAAAAAAAAAAATATTTCAGCACGATTATAAAATCTCCCCATAAAACTTATTCTCAATTATTACACATCATGGCGACATCAAATATGGAAATAAACAATAATTATCTTTTTATAATTGAACTTTTACAAAAATAAAGATGCCGATAAGAATTAATTGACGCAAAACAGGTCATTCGCCCATAAACTACATATACGAGGTAGAAGAAATAAAAAAAACTGTTGACAAACTTGTAAGAGTTTTGTACAAAGAAAAAAAGCCCTAAACAAGGGATCCGTGGACCAAAAAATGAGGGAGTAAGTTGCCTCGGACTTAGGAGCCCACAACCCTTAAAAAAATATGTTCATTTCTGACTAAGGTTTGGCCCAAAGTATGGGCGGATTTCCGCTCAATATAATTCCCTGTCATGTCATGTTCTGCGAATTACATAAAGGAGTACTTAACATCTGGGAGCCGATTCGGTCACGCTGCTCCCAGGGCAAAGGTCCGACGATTTGCCTCTGCCCTGGTGAGAAACCGTAAAGTCGTCTTTGCCTAACATTTTTAAAGAAAAAATACTTTTTGATTTGAATTTTTCCATAGTTGAAGTTTGGAGATTATTTATTAGCGTGAAGTTAAACAAAATGGACAAGTTGAGCAAAGTTTCTCCTTTCATTGGATAAAATTGTTTTGTTGACAATCACATATACTGTATTTCGAGAACCAACTGTTCCTTTAATCAGTGCACGCCGGTAAAGAGGGCGTTTAGTTCACGAAATGCAATATAACGACAAAGAGGGAAAATTGAAGCAGGAATAAGTAGTGTCCGATCGTCCAGGAAGAATAGGTCTGAATCCTCAAATCTAATAAGGTGAACTCAATCAGGCATAAATAGCCTGAACAGATTTTGAAAAATAGGAACTAATTTAATGGTTCGATACGGATCACTGAAGGGAATGATTGACACTTATTCAGATTGTCATAATGGACAGTTTGGCATCAAAGCCACTAATAGATGATTTGCAATCTGGGCACTCTATATAAAATGGCACCTGTTTTTTTGTGAGTTCCTGGCAATCATTCCAGTAAGGACATCCAGGTAATTTTTTTAACGACACATTTATTTTATTGAATCTTTCTAGAATAGAAACTAACAATAAGTACTCAATCTTACAGCTAAACTTCAAATGTATTCCTCCCCAGTGCTATAAAATACATTATTAAAAAAAAGTCAGATTATAGAATGTCTACATAAATAACGTTTTTCTTCATGTAGCAGTTTCCTGGCTAAGGGTTAGGATGAGAAGCTAACCATCCTTCATACTTCGTCATCTGTAATAAAATCTCCTCTCTTACTGTGGTCATTTTAAGGTCTCCGTGAATGTATTAATATACCAAGGGACATCGATGATCAATATTAGATGTGCACGTAAAACTCCACAATTCCGTAAGTTCATATTAACATGATGACGGCTTTGAAAAGCAGGCGCTCTTACTCGGTCTGAGCTTATAGTTTATATTATAGGTTAATTTAGAAGCCAATAAAAATTGTTTGTTCTTAGCTTCATTTGCAATACTTTCGTCTCAATGTATTTTCTCTATGTTAATCATCTATCCAGGTGCAAACCGAGGTATTTTACCTCATTCCATTAAGGGATCAATGCACCATTCATTGAGACCTTAGCGCAGTTTTGTTGGTTCAGAGTGAAGGTGACATGACAGCACTTGGTACCACTCACGTGGATTTTCCATTTTGTAAGGAACTTTTCAAACCATCTTAGTCGGATTTGTAAGTTTTTTGAGGCAACCTGAAGATTGGCGTAGATACTTAAGATGACAATATCATCTGTAAACGTCGAGGTTTTTAGGTTCAATTGGTAGATTCGAGATAAAGTAGAGTGTGGGAGGACGCTGCCTTGAAGGACTGAGCTTGGATGATTATATTTCACCATGAGTTTGCGCTACAAAATTCCACGAAACTGAACTGGAAACAACTTCCTTATTTTAAAAATCAGACCTTCGTGCCACACTTTGTCAAAGGCTTGCGCCAGATCCAAAAAGACCACTGAACTATCTATCTATCCTCCAGTGGACTCCTTGTCTCGTCTCAGATACGATCCTGTGACCTAGTTCGACTGTACAATGCTTCCCTAGAAAGCCAAACTGGTGCTGAAAAATCGTTTTGTTTTCCACTAGGCGTGGTGAAATTTTTGAAAGTCGCAATTTTTCGAATACCTTTGAGAGGATGGGTAGCAGACTTGTGTGCAGGATGACCATTATAATTTCTGAAACCTTCGAAGCCTCGGGGAAATAGGCGGGGTATAGGATTGCGTTGAATATGTTAAGTTACGTAAGTGATTGCAACCTCTAGAAGTTCCTTCAACATTTTTCCAGTGATTAGGTCATATCCACTTGTTCTTTAAAGGCTCGAGCAACTTGTATGCCTTTAAATGAGAAGTTTCCCTTCGGCGTAACCATGTATATTTTTGGCAGTCTTGACTCCATCCTGGCCCCACTGACAGCAGAAGAAGTTGATTTCATCGTACGGTCACTGAAATCAAACAAAGCGCCGAGCGCGAAAGATATTCCAGCCGAGCTGTTAAAATCCGGTGGAACGGGTCTGCTAAGTGCGATACACCAACTACTGCTGCGAATCTGGGATGACGGTGAAATCCCAAACGACTAACGCAGGAGCATCATCTGTCCCCTCCGTAAAAAGGGAGACAGATTGTGTTTTAAAAATTACAGTGGCATTTCACTAGTCTGCTCGTCCTACAAAATACTGACGGAAATTCTGGAGAATAGAATTAGACCATACGCTGAACGATACGGGTCGTTCCACAACCGACCAGCTTTTCACCGTTAAACTAATCCTGACAAACCGCTGTACCAAATCTTTGTCGACTTCGAGCAGGCATACGACAGTATAGATGGTGAAGTACTTCACAACATAATGCTGCAATTCGGTATACGAGCTAAATTAGTCCGACTGACGAAGAGGACTATGACCAACTACATCTTACAGGTCAGGATCCAGAATAGGTTGACTGATCCTTTTGAATAACGTGCTGGTTTGAAGCAGCGCGACGCATTCTTCAACCTAGCACTCGAATACACTATTCAAGCAATGAATACCAACACCAACGGGACGCTGTTAGCGTACGCAAATGACATAAACATCAGGTCTCAAGAGCTGACCGACGCAGAGGAACTTCTGCATACTCTTGACACTGCTGCGAAAGAAGTTGGATTGTGCATCAATGAGGACAAAACGAAAATAATAACGCAATCATCATACGATCAGTGCTATGCTTTGGGTGCAAAACCTGGACCCTAACCCAAGCCTCGAAAGGAATACCCTTCGGCGAATTTTCGCGAGCGTATGGATGACGCATTCGGTACAAGCATAAGTTGTATGACCTGTACGATGAACTAGAAGTCTCGAAATTCGTTAAACTACAACACCGTCAGTGGGCAGGGCATGTCCAATGAATGAGCGACGACCGCATGTCTAAGAGGGTTATGAACGGACGACGTATCGACAGAGCGAGACTACGAGGAAGATCAAGAATACGATGGGAGAGCACAATATATACCGACGCCGCGAAAGGTCGGGCTATAGTGCCACGATGATCATAATGACTCCATCTGTCGTCAGCTGACCTTAGTGGCGATTCGCATTGAGCAGGTCTCATCAGCATTCTTGTTGCCTTCCACAGGGAAACGTCAGGTAATGTCTGAAACTGCATTCAGTAGGCGATAAGCTTCGTAGGTAGCTTTATAACCTCTGTCCCCGTTGATCCTTAAGGGCTTCATGTAGCGATCGACTTGCCTTGGCTAATCTAAGTAATGGATGAAATTGACTTAAAAACGGACGCAAGGGACAGCATCATATCAACCCTTTGATCAAGAGCCCAAGATTCCTAAAATGTTTCCTATCATTATCATATGTGTCCGGATAGCTGAGTGGTTAGAGCGCAAGGCTGTCGTACGGAAGGTCACGGTTCAAATCTCACTGGTGGTAGTGGAATTTGTATCGTGATTTGACGTCGGATACCAGTCGACTCAGTTGTGAATAGTACCTGAGTCAAATCAGGGTAATAATCTCGGGCTAGTGCAATGCTGACCACATTGCCTCCTAGTGTACCGTTACGGTCTTGAATGAAGTGCTCTAACACACTTCAAGGCCCTGATCCAACATGGATTGTTGCGCCAACGATTTTTATTATTATTATCATATATGCGCTAAGTGCGGAATATTTCAGGTTAGCATTGCTCATCGCTTACAATGAATCGCAAACCGATAAGTGGACTCAGAACGAAAGACGAAAAACCTTAAGTGGAGATGAAATACATGATCAGGAGCATGACTTAATGGCACACTTCTAGCGTCTCTGGAAGTTTTTAGCAGCCATGGTAAACAATAAGCTCTGCCAACCACATATACGCCAAGCTAATCAATTGCAATGCATTTTGTAAACCATTCAACAAGAAAATATCAAGTGGATATAACAAAAGAATAATATCCACACATCAATGCCCTTTATTTTAAGCGTCAGGTGATACTGTTCATATTCCATAAAGAAAAATCGCCCATAAGACAATGGCAATGTTGTCAAGTTATTGATAGTATTCGATAATAATTTTGTGTGTATTTATAAAACAACTTTGTTTACCTCATGCTGTTGATATAATCTTATTATACACACTACCAGAATAAGTAATGACAATTTGATTGATCATTTTGTGATTTCGAACTTTGAACTGGAGCAATGAAGACAATTCTATGAAAGAGAGGAATAAATTGGGAACAATGATTTCCAAGTATGCATGAAATGAGATGCGAATAGAATATTTGAAATGGAACTCCATTTTCTGTACTATCAGAGCGAAATCTAATTGCTATAAACATCTCCTCCAATCTTTACATTCCCACGCAACGCTGAAACCATCGTTTGAATATTTCATTACTTTAACCTTGGTTATAGGTGAAATTGATACTTTATAAATTGAGGCGCAAATCAGCTCAGAAATTCACGTGATAATAAGTAAGTTTTATTGAATCAGTGGAGGAAAACTGACGAAATAATGAATTGAAAGATGAAAGCGCAATTTATCGATAAAAGCCAACTGAATAAACGTGTATGGATTGAATTTTAAGCGAAACACAACCAGAATTACAAATAAGTGAACACAATAAAGAGTTTGGGTAAATGTATCCACATCATTAAACATATACTGAATTACCGGAAAGTGTATTTCAATCCCTAATTCTGAAAGGGAAACATCGGAATATACGCGTCTTACTATAATAGTCTAAGAGCCCGCCGTTTTCAGACCTACGTCATAGTATAAAACTTGAAAGTTTGTCAGTGGAAAGTTCCCACGAGTATAGGAAAAATTGCGTACTATAGAGTTTGAGACGTAGTAGATTTGGAACGTAACAAGTAACAAAGGTGAGTAAAATTCCCACTTAATCACATGAAAGTATAAAGGCTATTTTTCTTTTATATTTTCTTGGGCGTGGTGTCAGAAATCAAGTTTTACATTGCCTGACAGTTATCATAGTGGCAACCCCTTACCAGACACACCCAAAGTTCCATAAAATGTAAATGTATCTACCTCATAGTATAAAGATTGAATTTTATATATGTTATTCGTGTAACTATAAGAACATGTTTCCTCTGCAAACAGACACTTTGGGCAGTGGCAACACCTGACAGACCAGCGCATTTTAATTTCAAGTATCGCCTTTACACCACTAAAATCATAATAACTGAAAAACTACGACAGCCAGAGCATTGGAATAGACGTTGAATCGTATCTAGGACTTCACTCTAGAAAACGAAAGTTCATTTGTAAAAATAGAGTAAGCTGTGTAGAAGTAATAGCTTTCCAATGCAAAAATTTTGTTTCTCAACCCCAAAATTTTATTGTTCAATCAGTTTTTCCTCGAATTTTTACATACACATATTGTGACAAAAAACGAATCTCCTTTTTACTATGATAAAAGTTTAGTTATAGTAGGCTAACTGAAAAAAAACTAAATCCGCCAACCCAAAGACATAAAACAAGCAAAATCTTTTTAACTGTTAAACTGCTAGTGGCACCTGGTCTGACAGGTAATGGAACTGCCAAAAATGTCTGGCTCCAGAAGAAACTTACCAATAAGAGTGGTAAGATATCTAAAATTCAACCTTTGTACTATGACGTAGATACACTTATATTTTATTGAATTTGGAGATGCCTGGCGTAGAGATACCACTATGATAACTGTCTGGCAATATAAAACTTGATTTCTGACATTATCCTGAAGAAAATATAAAACAAGTCGGGAAACCGGAAGCTTGACGTGAGGGTGTGAGGAGCATAACACAGTTCTCCATTGACCCGAGATATTTAAATCGCACAGTTCTGGGCAGGTTACTGCCATTGCCAGAACTGAGCGATTTAAATAATCTCGAGTCAATGGAGAACTGCGTAATGAAATTGCTTCACGCATTAACGCAACCTGGATGAAGTGGCATTCCACAACTGGTGTTCTTTGTGATCGGCGTATCAGCGTACGTCTCAGATCTAAAATTTACCGCAATGTCGTCCGTCTGCCGCTCTCTATAGTTCTGAGTGTTGGCCGACTATAAAAGACAATGAATGGCGTCATGCGGTAATCGAGACGAAAATGTTGCGTGACACGCTTTGATCACGTCCGAAATGAAAATATCCGCGATCGATATGGGATTGCACCGATCGTGGAAAGCTGCGAGTGAGGTGTTTTCCAAAGGTGTGGTCACGTAATTTGCGCTAACGAGAATTCACTTACCAATATTGGTCTAAACATCGAAGTCAATGGTAAACGCCGCCGCAACAACGGTGGCTTGATATGCTTGATGGGAATTTAAAGGCCTCGCGATTACGCCCTGATCAGGCATTTGATAAAATGAAATGGCGAAACCGATCACGGCGTGCCGACCCCGCTTGTGAACGAGACAAAGGCTGGAGAAAAAGAAGAAGATGTCAGCAGCACGAGTTCACGACCGCTCCGTGTCACATAGCTAAAAATTCCATTGTCCTCTATTTTTTAGAAAGCAATTTAAATAAATCATTTGATGGAAAGCCCTGTATTGATAATAGTCAACCTCATGCGCTTCGCACTTTGAGTTTAATGTTATTAGCAAATGCCAAGAATTTAACCTACATCAAATATAAAAAAATGGTGGGGAGAATTAGATTTTTCTTGAATGGAATTTTAATATTTCACTCGAATGTCAATTATTCTCGTTAAATATTTGTATGGCTTAGGATGCTGTTAATTCGCACGAAATTGATAAGTTTGAACTGCTATAACTTTGACATTAATAGTTGGATTTTCATGAAACTTGGCACGGCTGTCCTCTATGTCGGTGCAATTGAGTGCACCTAGGATGAACTTAAGGGAAGTTTTCCAGTCAATTTCTAAAAGCTGGTAATATACTATTAGTAAATTTATTTGAGCAGATACCGGAATGGGACATCTCTCGAGGATTAGATTTCACAGAAAGGTTTTACACAAAACCTTAAAAAGGGCTGCAGAAAAGTAGATTCTTCATAAATGCGACTTTAGTATTTTACGCGAATGTCAAGTATTCCCGTTAATTATGACGTCAGCATCTTATTTACATGGCTTTGGAAGCAGTTAATTCGTGCGAAATTGCTAAGTTTGAACAGCTATAACTTTCACGTTAATAGGCAGAATTCCATGACATTTGGCACGTGTATCATCTTTGCTAATACAACATTTGGAAGTCCAAGGATGAATTTAAGGGGGGTTTTCAATAAATTTCTAAAAGTTGGTAATATACTATTAATAAGTTTATTAGAATAGATATCGGAATGGGACACATTCTGAGGCCTAGATTTCTTATAAGCGCTCCACCCTGATTTTTTACCGATTTCTAGGTTGGGTAGAAAATGAGTTCTGTTTCACTTTAAGTGCGTGCATTTTGACTCCTCACTCGCGCACTTTACAATTCATGACTAAACTAATATCAGTTATGGAAAGTAGAAACCTTTCATTTGATACCCTATAGGACTATATCCGGTGAAAAAATTTTTGAATCCCCCTTTGCATGTATGGGGAGCCCCCGTTTAAACTCCACCTAAATTTATGTCACTCGCTGTATGCGTGGGATTTCATAGTTCTCATCTATCCACAAAACTTCGTTCGGATTGGTTTAGCCTGTGACAGACAGACAGACATACACCCAGTGAATCGATTTTAGTAAGGTTTTGTTTTACACACCTTAATAAGGGTTGGATTGTTTGTAGGTGGCTGGAAATCGATAGTTTCATCCACTTTCCATTTTGTCGTTATTTATTTTTGAATTCAAATTTGGGTTTGTGAAAGCTACAATTTCATGTTCAGATATATCCTGGGCTGTTTCAAATTCGTCATTAATACTTGAAAAATGTAACATTCTTGTGTTGCCAGGTCATCTACAGCCAAAGTGCGGGCCCATTAAGTTAAAGGTATATTATCCTCATCCTCATCTTGATAATTTTGTAGACGACTTAACTCCGCTAAGGACAGTAAATCATTTTCATTAAAAGAGTCTTCTGTTATGTTTAAACTAAATCATGCATGTACAAAAGAATTGGCAATTGTTTGTGAAGAAACACGATCCCAATATGTAATTTTTCAGGAACAACTTTTTCGTCGATGTCTTTTAAAAGTTTCATCTTCATTTTCTTTTTCTTCAGCCTTTGTCCCGTTCATAAGCGTTTCATGATTTCTAGTTTTCTAAAATGGGTTTTCGGTGACTTTATTACGCCCTGATCCATTGATTGGAGAATTACCGTAGTATTTGGAGGAAGAAAGACTAATTTTATTGCTTTTAAATTTTGAATATTCGGTTGAGCTGGACAGTTATTCATGAGCAATACAATTTTCTTTTTTTACCAAATAAGTTTATTGTTCCATCGCGCAATTATTTTTTCAAATAATGCTCATCCAGGCTCTTTGGTTGTCTTCATATTCAACAGGTAGCGATTTAACATTTTTAAAACATGGAGGTCGTTTAGCTTTTGTAATAAACACAAGTTTAAATTTTTCTGATCCAGTCATGTTTGCTACCCCAAAAACAGTCAATCTTTCTTTGGAAAATTTACCTCCAGCACACTTTTCTCCTTTAAATTTCATTGTGTTATTTGGTATCATTCTAAAAAATAAACCGGTTTCATCTGCATTGAAAATTTCTTCGTCTTTGTATCCTTGCTTTCTGTGGTTATCCAATCTTTACAGATCTCTTCAGGTGCATCCGCTGCTTCCCGACTTATTTTACCAAAAACAATGTTGCGTCTATTTCCAAATCGCTATATCCGTCCAACTATGCATTCAAAATCTTCTAATTCAAGTTTCAAGGCGGTCGGTTATATGGAAGTTTCATCATGAATTTTATATAATACTTTTCACTTGAACAATTTCTTAAAACGGGACTTCAAAGTATGCCCCAAAAAGTTCTAATCAAACCCTTCAATTTGATATCCTACATAACAATATCCGAGGAAACAAGTTGAGAATACTTTGATAATGCATAGGGGCTCGCCTTCTTCCACAACTCAGCACAACTAAGCATGCAGTCAGTAGCTCCTACTGCCTTCGAATAAATTGTTTTAATAGACCAACAGGCGACCAATCAGATCATTTATTAATTTCCCCCGGACAATGCAGGTTTGCGTTAAGCTGGAGAATCCGCAAAGACTTCTGCATTCTTCCAATATGTATCTGATGACCAAACGTTATTGATGGCTCGGTGTTCAATAATAACAGTCATATATCAATGTACGCATATTAGAAGTGTCAATATTATTGATTATATTTAATTTTTTCAGGTATACTTTTATAATGCTATGACTATATGGAATAGTATTTGACACTAGAGATAAAATATTAGCACCTGTCGAATTAGTCATTTTGGTAATGCATTTGGTAGCCAATCTTTTACGAGAGAAGGAAAGAAAGGGTTTCCTTTGTTGATTACAATTATCTTTATTAAACAAATATCGTGTTTCGGGAATCAGTTGTTTAATTCCTCAGTGTTTTGTTCTTTCATTCTAGAACTAATTCCTGAAATGCGGCATTTCTTTAGAATAAACAATTGTAATCAACCAAGGACCGCATTTAAATGTTTTCACAAATAAAATAAAAAATAAAAATATGAAAAGTTTATAAACAGCCAAAAATAACATGAAATATTCCATTATAAATTTCATTTCCATCAATTTCCGAAGCTCTAATTATCTTTCTGAATCATATCATCAGTTATTCAATTATTTTCGCAATACGGCACGGAATAAAGCCAAAGCAAGAGCAGAAACAGAAGCGCACATGTAAGAAAAACATTGTGATTGTTTATTATTTATTTACGTTAGTTTCCGCTACAAACTTAGCTTTCTTCAGGACCTCTTCGGTTTGTTGTTATCAATTGCAAAAGATACAAATTCATGTTGGTCATGCATGAAACACCTGCGAATTCTACCGCCAGTTGTGGGGGACGATAAATGTGAAAATGTGTGGCTACGTGATGTCATGTTTACAAACAAAACAAAGGAAAGACTCAGTCGTAGTATAATAAAACGTAAATACAAAAGCTCTCAGAATTGGAGGGAATCAACCTTCAGCCAAGCATATATTTGGTAATGAATGACGAAAGCTTGGAGTTTGAATCAGTTACATAAATAGAAGTGAGTCAAGAAAACTGGTCAGTTTTGATTCTATAAAATTGGCTTGTCGCTTGCTGTAATTTCTTTAGCCTAACTTGTGGTGATCCCCATATACCTTATGGACTCGTTGAGGTAAGGCGATTTTTTATGAAATAATAATAAACTCAAAGAGTCAAAATGAAAAACCCTCCACCTGTTGAAATTTGCAATATGAAACAGGACACATTACAGCAGACATCCCTCCCACTTCAGACAGAATTATATTTACTTTTACAAACGAGAAATGGTCACCGCATGCAAGGAACTTGTGAATGGAATCGTACTGGATATTTTTGCCTAGACATCGAATATACTCTCTAAAATAAAGAAACCAAACCACAGGGTTAATGAATGTTACCACGTTCCTCACGGTAATCATTGCGGCGAGTTTCCATGTTTAGTTTCAGTGAATTGACGACACACTACGCTTGCATGACTTTTGGATATGTAACTTGAATAAATTTCGAAAAAAGATTTTCCTCATTTGATGAATATTTAAGTCAAGGTCAAAAATGATTGTCGGGCGTAAAATTCAAACAGTTTTCCATTTTGGCATGCTTTTCCAATAATCATGGCAATGTTTTTATTTATATTTCGTGAGGAATAATTGCACAAGTTAGGAGTTTCGGTAAATAAACGATCTAGAGTCGTCGCCTAGAGATACAAATCGATATTAATATTTTGTACTGTTATAGCATCAAAATTTTATATTTACCAAACAATTTTTTAGAAAACAATATATTATATTTCATCTTTCTTAAAAAGAATGGAAACTAAATAACAAAAAATATCTGAAATTACCAGATTCCTAATTTTTTTTAGAGATCAGTAGACCATAATTTGAGATTCCCAAGATTAATAATTCGAACATTTCCAAATTATCAGAATCTCGACGGATGCCGGGTTTTATCTAACACTAGCACAATTAGTGCAAAACACCAGCACACACTAGCCTTAATTAATGAATTTGATAATCGTCTGCATTTGTTTTTTACAATCAAAGTTGGCTCCTATTAAACAATGTGTGTTGCTAGTGGGAGATACCTTTCCATTTGCAGTCATCTGGAGTCAAAAATTCAAACGTTTTCTTATTCGGTATACTTGCCTCTATCGTCCGAACCACGATTCTAACTTTATCTTACTAAATAAAAAGAAAGTATTTAAGAAAAACCTTCAAGTCGCGGCTAAAATAAGAATCTGAGTGTAATTACGCTTTATTTCTATCAATTAATTTATCTGAAATAATTAAAACTTGCTTTTTCTATTCACTAGTGTTATTTATTGGTCTTGGAAATACCCATATTTCGGGAACCACTTGTTCCCTTCATCAGTGTTAAAAAGTCCTTGGACTTTCATTCATTTATTATTTCAAATTAAAATAAGAAGTTATTAACAAAAGTACATAACCGTGGTTCGGGCCAGAACTATTGATGTGTAGAATAATGTGTACAAATTTTAGCTTGATCGGTTCAACAGAAATTTAGTTATGCTTCCCGCCAGCTGCAGAAATGTAGTTTAGAGAAAAACGCATTTAAAGTTTTATTTTTCGACTCCTCCGTCCTCGTCCTCCGTCTTCCTCTTAAAAGATACCTTTCTTGGCCATATTCATGACCGTGTTATCGACACAGTGGTCCAAAGATTATTCCAACTCGATTGATGTACAGCCGTATTCCAAGCGGACTTTAAAAACAGTAAAGCTTTGCATATTGTAACTTTTTTCAATGCTAGCGCAGTTCCCTGTGGAGGTAAAAGTGGATCGATTACTAATCAGCGAATAGTATCGGAACACCCCGGACCCAGCCATAAGGGGTCCCCACTTATTACGAACCGCTGTCGCTTGGTTCGGGACGGCGAGGTCGAGGGGATGGATTTGTCTGGAATTGGTGTTTAGAGGTAATGCTTATCAGCGACTATACCAACCCAGGCCGAAAAGAAAACACTCCCGACTTTTGGGAGACTTTCCGGCGACTGACCATCAATACATCGCGTTCGAAGTAATTGACACTATCTCTTGACGTGCACCATTCCAAAACTCTCCCTGCGGATGGAATGTCGCAAAGGTGAACATCGGAAAATTCGTCGAATCTTTAGGAACAGGCACAGTCGTGCTGGGGAATAATTCAGAAGGTGGTAGCGCGATAGCCGGCAGTTTCGTAAATTTAGTTATGAACCTAGTAGCGACAGCCTACTATGATTAGCTTTATATGTACAGATATCGGAATGGGGTGTATTTTGAGGCCTAGATTTCATATAGTTGCATCACTGTGATTTTTTCAGATTTTTCGGCCGGGTAGGTTCTGAGAACGAGACCTGTTTCACTTTTTGGGGCACCCATTGTGTGCCCCACCTCCCCTAGATTTCAGTTTCATACTAATTGAGTCCATGTTCTGTGAAAAAAATGTACACCCTCCTTTCGCATGTATGGGGAGCCCCCCTTAAAATTCAACACAAAATGGCGCCACTCGCTGCATGTAAAGGGACACACAGACCACATGTTCTCACCAAATTTCGTAACAATCGGTTCAGCGGTTTCTGAATAAATCGGATGTGACAGACAGGCAGACAGAGAGTTTTCCTCGACCGATGGAGAAGGCAAAAACTACTTTTGCTCCCGAAAACTAGTTTTACTGCCGAATAAGCACCCAGGACACCCATCATCATACCGACCGATTTGTCTCATCGACACGGTAGGAAAGATGCTCGAAAGGACCATCTACAATAGACTGTTCCCTATTATTGAATACAAGGATGGACTATCGGAGCGACAATTTGCATTTCGACAAGCCCACTCAACGACTGACGCCGTAGACTTTGTTTTGAAGCTGGCTCGAGACGCGATGTCGTCTAAAAAATGCTGTGCCGTGGTGACGTTGGACATCAAAAATACGTTCAATTCCGTTAGTTGGGAGTGAATAAAAAATTCACTGGCTAAAACGGGTGTCCCTAGTTATTTGACTAAGCTCCTCGACAGTTACCTTTCGGAGAGGACACTTTGTTTCGACACGGATGAGAGATCCAAGCAGTACACCGTCACTGCAGGGGTACCACAGGGCTCAGTGTTGGGTCCTCTCCTGTGGAGCGTCATGTACAATGGGGTCCTTGTCTTTCCCGTGCCAAAGGAGGCGACGATAATCGGTTTCAAAAATTATCTAGCTCTGGTTGTCATTGCGAAACAACCTGAAGACGATGAAGTGAACGCTAACGAAACCATTAGCGCCATAAAAGCGTGGCTAGAGATGATTCAGCTGGGCCTTCCGGAACAAAAAACGGAGGCGATCTTGATTACCAACCGTAGGAAGAGGAATACGGTTAATATCCGTGTTGGTGGTCAATTCATCACTTCGAAACCGGTTATCAAATACCTAGGGGTGATGATTGATGCTAAAATCAATTTCAAGGGACACCTGAACTATGCCTGTGAGAAAGCGGCAAATACCAGCGTATCATTAGCGCGGATGATGCCTAACACTGGAGGCCCAAGATACAGTCGCAGATTACTTGTGGCTGGAGTGGTTTGCTCCACACTATTATACGCGACACCAGTTTGGGAGGGAGTACTAGCGTGTGAGAATAATCGGAGGGTAAATATGATTTACCGCTTAGGGGCGCTAGGGGGTGCAAAACGGCAGAAGTGATACATATCTTTTCTTCAGCCTTTTTCCCGTTCACAAGCGGGGTCAGCTCGTCGTGATCGGAAGCAAAGTTATACATATATCAAAACGAAATACTGAGTGCTACCGCAAGAAAAGCTGATAATGTCGCAAAGAGAAGTTTAGTTCCTTATACTATTTACTATCTACCAATGGCCCAATTGGCAATCTTGCGGTGCACTACTTATGGCAACGATGGACAAAGTAAGGGACTTCAATCTTATTTCGCTCGATGAATATTCCATCTCCATGAGTCTATGGTTAATCACTATAACACTGCACACTAAAAAATTCCAAAAATTTGTAAAACCATGTACCGAAAAAAAGATTAAGTACCAGATATGCATTCGAATTAATAACTTTCGTCCAAAAAAGTGTGTAACTGAGACCCATGGCTTTTCCGGGGGAATATTCACCACCTCAATTTATTATCGTTAAGTCGTTCCCATTGAACTCGAGAAAACTTCCGACAACATTAACAGAAAATAGGTTCGGACGTTGAAAAATTACAATGCCTTTAAATAATGTGTAATAAAACTTTGTGTGAGACAAAAAGTAAATCCTGTATGATAATGGGAGTTAAAGGCGAATCGGCAGTCAGGTTCCAACCGATTTGCCAAGGCAGAACTACACCTCAAATAGGCAATGCCATCTATATGGTAGACAAATGGAACATTTCGTATTACTCCTTTCTTGAATGCGGAAGAATATTTATACTAGAATCATATTGTACAGAAATCGATATAATGCAAAGCTAATTGCGCCAAACACAGGCCTTGCTAATAAAAACTATGACCGAACATAATGCAAGGCAGCATTCAGTATAATCAACACTCCAGCATGGTTGACATATAAAGTTTTTCTACATTCGCTCGACTTACCAGACAGACAGTAATGAGTCAGCATTTGTCGAGAAAACGTAACATTGCTTTTCAAACCGGCTTAAGATAGAGTTAGTTTGGATCAGATATTTTTCCATGTTCACCAGCTTCATCGACATCCATCTGGTTTGACGGTCATAAATTGTTAATGCGAGCTTTTACATAAGACTTGCTTTTGATTTCATATTTCATGACCTCCAAGTTATTAGAATAGAATGAAATCGTATTCGAAATTATTCAAAGATATTCAGTCATCATTTTCCTATTTTTATCACAACATATATTTTAGTGGTTTAGATGATTATATATACATATATTTAGATTTAATTTTCATGAGCGATTCCTTTAAGAGATTAGATTTTTGTCTAGTGTGTGTAGTCTAACCTAAAATTGATAGACAAGGGTAGCTTTCTCCAAACTACAATTTTTAGTTATCAATGTAAATATATATTTCAGGAGCAACTTACCCCCTTCATCAGTACAAAGCTACTAAAAATAATTGCCATTATACCGGTCTTTTATACTTATTCACTAATTACCTAAATTACTTTTAATTTTTTTTTAAACTATCAACCTAATTACCTGTCAATTACCGCAACGAGTCTTATTAATTTTGAGGGGAAGTTACCTGAATCTGTGTTTAATAACCGCGTCGCATCTTCTCTCAAAATTTCTTAACTTTCCCAAGGGTCCAAAGTTACCATTCCGTGTGTATGACGCAAGAGCTCAAGATTTTCCGGTTGAATGGTATAGGCTTCTTCGACTATGTGCGCTACCACTGATGATCTTATGCACGACTTTTGTTTCCGAACACTACTTACCGCTTCCTTGATGTGTTCATTAAATCTAGTCGTCATCAGGCCTTTAGTCTGTCCTATGTATATCTTATTACAGTCTGTGTATGTTATTCGGTAGATCCCGCTTTTTTCTTCCGCTGCCAAAGGATTCTTGATACTTCCCAGTAAATTTCGCAAGGTGGACGATCGACTCGAATCTACGACTTCCATTTTTTTATCAAATTCCTGATGTTGTTAAATAGTTAGGAATACGGGATACTTATCCCTCTAGTGATTGCCTCCTTATGCTGTGAGAATAATATTGTATAGGCATGCCTATTATGTTACTTGATTTTCCTTATGATCAGCTTCTCAATAGTCTGAGGATTATACCCATTCTTAAGAGCGGTGTCAATAATATGCTGTCGTTCCTTATTGAAGCCGTATTCCGAGAGAGGGTATATGATCAGTCGGTGAATCATGCAATCATAGGCTGCCATTTTTTGCGAAGTTGCTTACAGTACATTTCGAACTTAAACTTCCCGGTAGAGTTGGCGATATTCAGATCTAGGAAGCGTAGAGCCCCATCCTTTTCTACTAAACTCGATTTTATGATGAATCTTGTATATAGAGGAGATGACCATGTCGATATTGTCTCTTCTAACAACCGCAAACACGTCGTCTATATACCTAAACCATACTTTAGGCACTATTCCCCTCGAATCAATTTCTTCTTGATTGATGACATGAACCTTTCAGTGAGTAATGGCAAGAGGGAGTTCTCCATCGTTACTCCCGAATTAGTTTTGTAGAATCTATCCCGAAATGTAAAATAGTTTTCGCTCATGCAGAGCCTAGCATGGTTTGCATAGATTCGAACTTTTCTTCTCCATTCCGAGCCAGATCCAAACTGGCTCAGCCATCTCTCGTGTTCGAAAATTGACTCTTTTACTGGCGTATTGGGAAACAATGCCTTCACGTCGAACGATACCATCACCTCGCCCTCACCCATCCTCCCAATGCGTTGCAGCTTCTGTATTAGTTCATGGGAGTTAGCCACTATTCGTCGTCCCAAAGGCCTGGCTGTACGTCGGTGAATTCGATTCCGCAATGATTTCTCGCATCTCGTCTCCCTCCTTGTGGATTTTCGGTTGGCATAAGATTCTTGGAAACGCAAGATTAGGCATTCGATGTCGCCCAACATTGAGGAATACCTGACTAGCTTCCTTCAACGCTCGATCGACCCTTTTAATAGATTCGGGAAGCGGGTTGCTCCACAATTCGAAGAAGTTTCCACTCTCCAGTTTCCGAAAAAGTAGCTAGTAGGAAAAAGCTACATAAAAATGGGAACGAAACACGGGAAATTATCACGGACACTAATTTCTCTACCTATAATATTGCGAAATGGTTACTCCAAGAAGTCAACGCTATCGGTGACTATCAGAGCAAATAGGCCATAATAGGCCAGGTGGTCGTGAAACTGAAAGATGTTAAAATTAGGCAATATGAAATCCTAGTTTCCTTTGATGTGAGAGCACTTTTTTCGAATATCTCGGTTAAACAGGCCCTACAAAACTTCGAAACGTGGCTCTACAAACACCGCACCTCAACCAAGGAAAAAAGGGAAAATTGTCAATATACAAAGCTAGCGTCTATATGTATGAGTGAAAACTATTTCACCTTCCGGTATGAATACTACAAAACCACCGCAGGCACGGCAATGTTTAACCCACATTTCCCTCTACTAAGCGAAATATTTATGGCATGCCTAGAGGAACTAATGGAATGGCGTGGGATAATGCCCACTTTTTGGGTTAGATATGTTGATGATGTACTAGCCATCATGGACAAACCGCTGTTGAATGGATTGCTAGAAAAAATCAACTAGCTCCATAAAAATATTATATTCACTATGGAGACTGAACAAATGGGAGAAATACCATTCCTGGACATCAAAATAATTAGAAACAGGGAAGACCTCAAGTTCGATATATCCAGGAAGCCCAAAACCACCCAAAGAAATTTCTCTTGGAAGTTCTTTTCATTCATACCAGAATAAATCCGCGACTTATATAAAAGATTCTGCGAAAAAGGACGGGTATAGCACTGACATTATAGACATTACAATAAGGAAGAAGCAGGCTATCAATAACAGAAAACAATTGATGTCGTTGCCAGGCAGCAATGATAAGAAAACAGTGAGATCGAGCAACTCGGAGGTAACCAGGAACATTAACAGCACATTTGGAACTGATACGGTAAACGAACGAACCACACGACGGTGGTTTGAAAAATTCAGGCCAGGCGACGCAAACCTTCAAATTGAGCTACGTGGACCTCCAGGACCATCGATTGAGAACGACGAGCTGCGTTGACTAGTCGAATCCGACACACGTCAGTCTGTGAGAGACATTGACAAGAAACTGGGCGTACACTATTCGACATGTGACATGTGATGAAAGTTCCGGGGGTTTAACGTGAGTACCTGCCGTATAGGCATAATCCCACGGTCCTCTTCGGACACGGATTGATTTTGGGACCACAATCAGAGCCCCGCCATGCAGCATTCATACCAGTGGATGCGAGGCCTATCGAACACTTCTACCGCAACTAAGGGGTACGCCACCCGAGTTGTACAGCGCAACTCCACGCTTGAGCTCCGAGGAGCTCTGCCCGCGATGTAGGCATAACCACAACCACCATGAAACTCCCACTAGGGGACCAACCGCCAATAACCGAGCCGAGAACACATCCTCCAGGAATTCTCCTGGAGCATATGCTCTCAGAGGGCCGTCCCGGTTCCCATGGTAGCAGATAACCTCCACTTCAGATGAGCCCTTTGCAGACTTGTGTCTGATCGCCCTCCTCGAGTACGTGGGGACGGAACTACCCAACGGGTTAACTGGAATCAGCCCGAAGCGGAGAACCGCAACAATGACATGTGATGAAAAGTGGATTTTATACGACAATCGTCGCCGATCAGCACAATGGCTAGATGCTGATGAGCCACCCGAGCATATGCCGAAACCGAGCCACCATCCGAAGAAGGTAATGGTGACTGTTTGGTGGTCTTCAGCTATCTACTATTCCATTATTCTTTTTTGGCACCTGGAGAAACGATAAATGCACAAAAATACTGTGCATAACTCGAGGAAATGCACCAAAAATTGAGTATTCAACGGCCGAGATTAGTCAACAAAGATGGTGTGATGCTCCTTCACGACAATGCACGACCCCATGTATCGAGAACAACGGTTCAAAAGTTGAACGAATTGCAGTAAGAGACTCTGATTTCAACGGACCTTTCACCAACCGACTACCACTTTTTTAAACATTTGGATCATTTTTTGGCGGAAAAACAATTTAGGAATGAAGAGGTCATCAAAATTGCCTTCGACGAGTTTATCAACACCCGAAAATTGGACTTCTACGAAACTGGCATACATGCTCTGGCATCTCGCTGGGAGAAGTGTTTTGTATTTGTATTTTGATTAATTAAATAAATTTTTCTAAGCTTTACAGTTGTTTCAAATCGGCCATTTCATGTGCAACAACCTAATAGAATAAATTATTACAAAATAAGGACTGAAGAAGGACATGTTGTGTCCGAAACTCGTGTTTGCCACCGTAAAATAAAAAAAAAAATCTATAGTTAAATTGGAAACCTTTCTTTTTAATAGTTTCATTATTAAAAAGAACTATAGTAAACTAAGGTTCTATTTTTGTAAAACTTATAGCTAGCTTTATATTGATGAAGGAGTTAAGTTGCTCCCGAAATAGGTATTTACATTGAAAACTAAAAATTGTAGTTTGGACGATTCCTATAAAGAACTGAAGATCTAAACTGAAAATCTATAAATAATGCCTTTTAAATACTGACCAATGAAGAATATTTTACACGACATCAAAATTATGCTGATACTGTAATGGGAACATTTGTTATAATCTTGTACTCAAATTAGATGTATTAACCAATTAACATGTTCTAACAATTGCTACAAATATAATTTAGTGACTCATTTCACTTTTTCAACCGTAAATATTATAATTGCCACACAAATAAAGTTAAATAAAGATTTTATCATGCAAATATTGTAAACAATGTAACCATCAGTTCTGAATGAACTAAAATGAGGGCAATAATGACATACGTACACATGCCAACGTGTTGTACATTCTAAGCATATGACTAACACCTTTGATTTTTTAAGGTTTTGCGGAAAAAAAACCTCATTAAAGTCAATTCACTGTCTGCCCGCCTACCTATTTGTATGTCAGATACTTTTTTCTAGAAAACTCTAATATCTATTAACACAAATTTGACTGTTTCAAAGGAGTGAAGTGGATTGTTAGACAGAGGTCACTTACAGTAAATCAAGAAGCCGTTCTTAGAAACTACCCAACCGAAACATCTAAGGAATCAAGATGACCTCCTTGTAGGATATCTAGGTTTCATAATACTCCCCATTCTGACATCTGTTCAAATAAAGTTAATAATAGTACATTACTTTATTTTGAAACTTTCACTTCAAACTCCAAAAAAAATACAATAAAATTGGTAGAAATCCTAGCATTACTAACGAAATAGTAGGTAATATATACAGAATCACAAATACGGTATGCTATTTTCAATGAATATTTACTACATGCTAGGTACAAAACGAGCTGCCATTCGTCCAAATTTTCTTTCATGAAAAATCCACAAAACAATACGGAGCTTCCGGTTTCCGACTTGTTTATTAAATAATGAAGAAATTATTTGCAAATTAACGCCATAAAACGAGACAGTTTTTTTCTCAAACAAAATTAAAACATGTGGCTTTTTTACTCCTGAATGGAAAAATCCCTCGTTCAAGTTTCTGCAAATCTTAGCACATGCCAGTCTCGTGCCTTGCAAACCAGAATATCTAAAAGATATGAAACGTTCAAAGTTATATTTTCGGTTTGAACTTGTGCAAAGTATCAATTTCAAACCGGTTAGATGTATCTACAATCAACGATAAGTTCCTCAATACCCAGCGCATGGTTACCATACGCGCACACCTCGGTTTGGAGCAGCATATTAGAAAACGATTTTATTGGAAGCAAAAATTGGAGTGTGTGGGTCACAGAATAAGGACATGCAAAGTTTGTATTATTAATAATGATGTGCCCTGGATTCATCTCCCAACAATCTCATTAAGTGACTTTAAAATGTAAGATAGATAAAGTAAAATGTAAAAGTTCGAGACGAGATGGTATACATCACAACTTTATACTAATCATCACAAGGTAAATATCCCCTTGCAATACCATTTTCCTTTATTTATTTATTTTTCCTTATTGGAAAAGTGAAGTTTCAAACTCCATCCACTCCACAATGTAAACTTAAATTCTGACCACCCTTATATTTGCTCAAATATATTATATACTACATATATATGTGCAATATGCAAATTGCGAAAGAGGGGATCACTATGAAATAAATTTGACATATTTCATTCCTATGTGAAGTATTGCACGCTAATAAAGGGACTAAAATTCGGTTTGTTCAGATTAACAATGTCGCTATTCCACTTTATCGTATTTCGTTTATTTCATGAATGAAGGAATTCTCAATTGAAATGTTAAACATACGCTAACTTTGTTAGCACGAATATGATTTGCATAGCACTTTCGACTTCGATTGCGTATATCGTCAATTCAAAATGTCAGGTGTAAAAATTTTACTTCTCAGGTGAGCGAACAAATTGCCTAAATCTAATAATCAGTACGTACTGCCAAGATTTTTTCCTCTTTCTTATTGACTGTAAGAAAATTTGACGATGAAAATACGTTTCACCCATTCCAGACTTAACAATTCTATCGCCGATTTTATGCTTTTTCCCAAGGGTATTTGGGTTTTTAGAGCTAACGTAAGCGGAATTTTTGAACCAAGTTTTAAAGCAGCAAATTATTTCCTTGTGCCCTGTTAGTTGTGGCTTAAGAAGACCCTCAAAGTCTTCTATGTTCGTAATAAAAGGCGACTAGAAGAGATAGAAATTTGTGGATTGGCAACCTGCAAATTTCGAAACCTTCCTACCAAAACGCCTAACAATGCCTTGGATAGGCGCTGACCCCATGCCTACGATCCTTGATTATTCAAAATGGTTTATGATTGGTTTCTGGAATGTTCGCACGTTGCTCGAAAATAGCATCGAGAACCCTTGTGCCACGGTGTGCTTACATATTTCGAAAAATCCAGTGGTAGCAGACGCGATTCCGATGTTAGATTGTTTTTACGGCTATCGCAAAGCGTGCTCTGGGGATATGGGGATTCTGACTACAAGATTCTGGTACAGGTTAAGTAGGGTCACACACCATTGTACTGTGCTATGCACCAATGGAAACCCGATATAGTGGACATACTTTCTACGAGCAGTTCAATGCAGTTCAAGAGAGGCTTCCTAAAGGTAACGTTGTGATCGTGATGGATAATCTAAATGCCAAAGTGGACTCTGGCAACACCTTGCTCGGACATGTGATGAGGAAACTGGGCAATCGTATCGATAACGGTGAGAGGATTTCTGCAGCTTCCACCGCCTCATCATTGGTAGCATATTGTTCGAGCACAGAGCGTAGAGACATCGTACTAGCAATAAGACTGCCCAGTTTGCGTAATAATAAGACACTGACAATGGCCTCGAAAAGGATCACCACTTCTCATAGGGTTAGAGATCTGCAAGCTCCCTAGTTCAACATGGGCCACTTGCGTGATCCAACTGTCGCTCGACAGTGGTTAACATGTGGATACGAACTGTTCCTCCAAGCACAAGAGAAATCATCTTGGCGATCAACGCACCTGAGCGGGGTGCGCTTGATGACCTCTGCGCGGAGTTATTTATCGCAGTTTTTGCACAAGTGCTATTTCCACTCGTACGGAAATCCTAGCAATCCGAAGCCTTTTCCAAAGAGCGGAAGAAGGGAATCAGCACTAAGGTTCCAAAGATGGGGACCCCTTTTGAGAATGATCATTGGAGGGGTATCTAGATAAAGTAATCCTGGAACATATCAGAGAACATCTGAAAAGCTAGATCGACAAAGGGCAAGCTGGTTTCAGACTTCAGATTTTAGACAGACAGAATCATAATTTTTTAATTTATTTATATTTCTTGTAAATTTGTCCTAATTAAACTATAAATGACAGATTTTGACTTTATTAACTACTAATTAGAAAACTACTATTTCATAAATACACAAGCATCACTCAGGTCGACTTTCTTCTCAATGCTTCCGCAGCAGAATGGAAAATTAGCCAAGGGGCATGGCGGTGGGTAAATGTGGGTGATGCAGAGCTAGTTGAAGTAATCTTGAGATAGGAAGGCACTGCAGACGGTCTCTCCACCATGGGTCTTTGAGTGGAATTGTTCTTAACCTCATCTTGAGAGGCTTGTTGTACCAACCACTTGTACCACCAACTTGAGGCAGCACTGTTAAACACAGCAGAAAATCGATTTTCGGTACCCAATGTGTCATCGACGGAACTGCTATGCACGTAGGTAGGGCTGCCTTAGTTGATTCTGACATTTTGAGGACTGCAAGCAGCGAGGAATTCATTTTTGATGTGTAAAAGCTGTACAGGATGCAAGATGATGTTGTCAAACCACGCCGACTCCAGGGTCAATCTGACGATGCAAGTGGAATTTTGGCCGAGGCCATTGCCAGGTCCGGATGGGGATGCTTATGATAATACGGAGTGGAGCAGGGCGACAGAAGAGTGCACTACTAATGAGAATGAATGGAATTCAAATCCTTGTCAATATACCCTACAAGAAACGTAACCTAAACATGATAATGAAGAGGTCAGCCTAAGATTTGTTAAAAATTTACAAGTCAATTGCGAAAGCCTTTGGTAATTACTTCCCACGGCCATTAATAATTAAATTAAACTTGTTTACAAGTAATGCTTGCGAAGGAGAAATAGAAAATGTAAAACTATTTTTGTTTTGTTTGAAATTGAGGGAGGCCTGAGTCCGCTATCCATTTGATGAAAGACCGGATGATTTGGAATGATCCCACTTTTCTGGTCCATGGGCCCCTCTCCAGCTTCGACCAGCTTAGGCCACAACCTGTAGAATTCGCACCGATACGGTGTTTACGAATTAATACAAGCAAGAAAACAACACCCTTAAACCACTTCGGCTGATGAGTTGCCCTGCCTTGGATAAACGATGGTTTTTTGCATTTTTTTTATAAAACCTTTATAATGAATACATTCAATAGAATCATAGTTAAGCAGCATAGATGATAAGCGTGGTAAACTAACGCCTATTTTGTGCTGGTTGTTTACTGCGTGAGCTTCCTCTGTGTCCTCTGTGTTTTTCCAAATCACTTAATATAAATCATTTAGAACTTTAAATACAGGGTGCGGCAGCATAACTTCCTTTTTTAAAATGCGCGCCACTCAGTTAGTTGATGTCATAGCGGAGCGCTAGTGGTCTCGTTCAAGAGGGGATACTGTAAAGTTTTGTCCCGACACGGTTCAGTCGCCATCATGCGTTGGAATAGTGAGGAGCCGTTGAGGTTTACTTTTCAAGCGGATGTTCGGTTATTGCAACACAGCGTGCATTTCGGAATCGCTTTAATTTAGCCCCGTTGGCTCCCGTCGCAAGACCGCAAATCAATTGTTACATGGGTCACTACATTCAGACAAACTGCAAGCGCGACAAAAGGAAGAACTGGAGTCCCTCAATGTTGCGATCGCCACGGCGTTCTGCGCGCAAACACGCATCTGCCCTTGGACTATCCGATCGTTCTGTGAGAAGAATTCTTCGTGATGATCTTCATTTTCATCCCTATAAGATGGCGATAGTGCAGGAACTTTCAGAACGTGACTTCAATTCTCGGATGAACGCGTGTGAGCTTCTTCTTGATGTCATTCCCGAGGGTGCTATTGTTTGCTTTAGCGATGAAGCCCATTTTCATTTGTGTGGGTCGGTTAACAAACAAAACATGCGCTACTGGGCTGACACCAACTCTCGAGAATTGCATCAAAAGCCTTTGCATTCACCCAAAGTCACAGTGTGGTGCGCAATTTCCTCAGCTGGAATTATTGGTCCCTGGTTTTTTGAGGAAAATGAGGTTACAGTGACAGTGAATTCGGACCGGTATGTAAACATGCTACAGAATTTTGGATTTGGGGGACACTTGGTTCCAACAAGACGGTGCAACAGCACACACTTCAAGAGCATCGATGGCTGTTTTGAGGGAACACTTTCCAGAGTGCCTTATCTCAATTAGAGGCGATTTGGAATGGCCGGCACGCTCTCCCGATCTGTCCCCTTGTGATTTTTTTCTATGGGGTTTTTTGAAATCCCGTGTTTATGTGAACCGTCCAAGAACCCTACAAGATTTGAAGACCAACATCCAAGAAGAAATTGCCAACATAACACCTGCTATGCTAACAAGAGTCATGACAAACGCCAGAAATCGGTTTACGCAATGTATGGAGAATGGGAGACGTCACCTAACAGATTTGATCTTCAAAACAATGTAAATAAAAACTTTAGACACGTACCTACATTATAAAAAATAAATAAATATTTTCCGATGCATACAATAGTTTTTATTGAGTTTTGAAAAAAGAAAGTTATGCTGCCGCACCCTGTATTTACATATGCATATTTCGTAAGTAGCAATTACTGTACTGTACTGTGTGAGTCAATTGCCCAACCTCCTGTTTGCTTCAAACACAGATATTTGGCTGCCTGTTGTCTGATGCAGCCTCTCTTATGTCTGAAACAGACTCAGATATTTGCCTGATACGGAAACAGACATTCAGTTAAGAATTTCAAATTCAGACATTTGTTGATACAGAAACAGACTTTGCCTGTCTGCTGTCTGGTACAGTCACAGACATTTACCTGACACAAGCCCAGACGAAGAAGACGTGTTTGCTTGTGCTTTGTCTTCACAAAACAATTCTTCAGACTTGGAAATATCTTTCGAGTTTATATGCATATACTTTTTTGCCTACACCTGCAACGTCTTTTAATTTCCTTGTTGGATATTAAGCCCGTTGGATATTAAGGCGTAGATATTCGTTATCCAGGCGAATACTAACATTTCAATGCACATAAATTCGTATTCGCCCTTGAAAATATTAATCCAATGGAATTACTATTTGCACTTGTAAATACGAATACGTTTGTATTCACTTTCGGACGTAAGAACACAGCTCTATCATTATATTGTGTGAATACAAAAATACTGACTTATTCGAATATATTCGTATTCAAGAAAATCATCGTATGAAGTTATTCGTATTCGTATTTATGAATACAAATATGCCCAACACTGTATCCACCATATACTCTATATACCATCCAATCGATCTAGCCATCATTACGACACTCTCTGACGGGCGCAGGTTTTCAACAAGAAGCTCCAGAAATTCTACACTAACAGAAAAGTGGAATTAGTCGAAAAATGACAGAAGGTGGATGAACAAAATGAAACTAACTGCCAGAAAGGCAAATCCACGGACTTGAACTCCATGAACTTAGAACAAAAGTCGAAAAGGCGATGTTCGAAAAAGAATACGCTCTAGGCGCTTTCATGGACATTGAAGGCGCCTTCAATTATGTCTCATTCACGGCAATTTGTGATGCGGCAAGACAGCATAGAATCGAACCGCTGCTAATCAGTTGGATCGTTCACATGCTAGAGTGTAGAAAAATCCACATATCGGCCGGCCAGAAGTCTATTGAAGCAGGATGTCTTAGGGGCTGCCCACAGGGAGGGGTTCTCTCTCCACTGTTATGGCTCTTGGTAGTGGATAGACTGCTCTGGCTCCTGGAGGACAAAAAATTCTTGGCGCAAGCATTTGCGGACGACCTAACCGTAATAATTACCGGCAAGTTTGCGGACACAGTATGTGACCGCTTGAATACAACTCTGCATGAAATCCACAGTTAGTGACGCAGGGGTGTTCTCAGGGAATCCGATTATAAAACTGGCCCGACCCCTCGGAAAAATAACGACCACATTCCAGGCAGAGCTATATGCCATTTCATTGGGAGCAGAAGAATGTCTGCGGCAAAAATGGAGGGGTCGCACTATTCGAATCTGTTCCGACAGTCGGGCGGCATTATCAGCACTAAATAGCAACGACATATCAAGCCAGTTGGTATGGAGTTGTCATCAGGTGCTGCTGAAACTAGACCGACTGAACGAAACATCTTTTTGAAAGAGGCTAGGGCCACTAAACCGGCATTTTTGCTGTCCCTTAAGAAGTGGAACATGAGAACCGTAGTAGGGCTTTTAACGAGACACTGCTCCTTAAACAGATCTCAGACGAAGATACCTTGGCAAGGTTCCCCTCAGTAAACTAAACTTTGAGTTTAGAAGAAAGGTAAATTCCGTCTGCAAGTCAAGAGTTTTTAATAATATATCTATGAAAACGCAGATACACAATTCTAAAATATTTGACACCAAAGTGAGTTGCAGCTAATTACCAGCCTCAAATAATTCCTAAAATCTGAATTACACACTGCACTTCTGAACAAAATTTACGCGGTCATTACCCCCTGTAGACTGCATAATCACTTTCAACGCTATGGCCCCAACGGTGTCAAACGAAATTAATTCAACATGCATAAAATTTGGATACCAATTATATCAAAAATTATACACAGTCCCCAGTTTTATATGTTAAAGTATCTTTTCTTTGACTTCAGTATTCGATTCACACTGTTTCACTCAAACTATGTATATTATCTATCATTAGCAAGGCAAATGTTAAGGTCAATTTTTGAACTTGATCATCATATGGAAAGCAAGGTTCAAAGTTCTCGAATAGTATTTTTTCTCAATTAATAACAGAAAGTTGCCCTTGAAGTATTAATTCAATATTCAGATATTAATTTGTTAGATTCTATGAATACATATCGTCTAAACATGTTGGTCACGTAAATTTAACTAGAATTTCATTGGCTTGAGATATGTATGTCGAACTCCAGAAACGTAAGAATTGTAGTCGTGAAAGAATAGATTAGAACTTCGAGAAAAAATATCTTATTTACTATTTATATTCAGTGAAAGTACTGTGGAAGATGTTGCAGTAAAATCAATTTTTTTTTTTCAATTTTCGCAAATCACAATTACAGAATTATACGTTGTCCTGGTTGAAATATGATTTTCTTTAGAAAACTCATGATTTTCACATCCACCCGCAAAGGCTGAAAAAGCTAACTACAGCGAACTACACAATATATCTATCGTTTTATTCAACGTTCTTCGTCCCACAATGAAAATAGGATTTTTTTAAATGCACCTAATGAGTATATGCACATACATTTAGAAAGGAAACCAAGCCAAAATGAAAAGTCTCACAGTTCTTCCTGCACATTAATGAGGTAGGAACAAGGATCGCTATAGCTCAAAAGTAGTGTGGCTGCTTATAGTATTAGAAGAATTGCAGCTATGTCTGGCCATTCAACCACTTACCCGCTCTCTCAAATAGCGTTTTCAAGATGCTGCAATCTACAAGCTGCTTTCATAAATTCAATCGATAATTTCATTCTTTCCTCACTCGACACAGATCTTACTTATTCCACCGAAAGTACTCTTAGCACCGATAACGAGTCCATGAATCTGACTTCAGGTATAATGTGAGTAAAATTTGTTACTACACCATAAATGTCCGTGAGGCAAGGATGCAGTAGAAATGTGCACTCATTAGTTTTCGAAATGATTATGGAGATTTAATTCTATTCTGAGTTCGAGAATACTCATAGTTATTTGTGAGATACTCTCAGCATACTTGCATGCTTTACATTCAAAAGGGATTGAGGAGCCTTCAAATTTCTAGAAGAAGACATTCCTTAATTACATAAGAATATACAAATGTGCTGAAATGATTGGATCGGAAAAGTGGCAAGATATACTAGATTAACTAACAAATGTTAACCATTTTCTCTTTTGCCTTCTCCACTCTTCAATTTTAATCACTCCCATGTGATGCACGGCCTCTGAGCTGAAGTTGAAAAGTACACTTAAAGGATCCCCTTCATGTCAGTCTGCAAAAATTTCGAAACTACCTTTCTAACGAAGCGTCAACAACACCTTCGATAGGTACTAACTGCATAACTATGGACTCTGACTATCCAAAACGGTTTATGATTGGTTTCTGGAATGTGCGTACGCCCCTCGACAACAGTATCGAGCTCCCCCACCTACTCCAATTTGACCAAAACTTTCGGTGATATATGCTGAATATTCTGGGTCTGAACGAAGTGAGATGGTTGAACTCTGGAGTGCACTCTTCTCCATTTGTGTACTGCGCTTTAGTACTCTGAAAAGCCTAGTGGCAGCAGATACCAATTCAATGTTGGAGTGTTGTTGACGACTACTACAAGGCGCGTTCTCTTCACTTGGCATACTACTTCTGACAGTGCAGCCCTAGTGATCAATAGAGGTTTCCAATACGGTGGTGCTTTCTATGAGCGTTTCAACTGGGCTCTGACAACATCTTGCTGGTACAGGAGGTATGGTGTACGTGATGAGAACTGGGCTACCATCAAAGGTATCTTCGTCTCTGATGCGAAAAGTATTGTTAGCCACGTCTCAAGAGGACTTTACAAGACCTGCTTGACTGCGTAAACATGGGGTGGATCCATGAACGTAAAGAGCCGAGATCTCTGTTGACGAAAATGTACGAGAAGGGCAGCGTAGTGTACGCCGTCACAAAAAGAATCCCACCATTGCGTTGATGAAGAAGGCGGTTTCGCTACTGTATCCCGAAAGTACTTGGAGCTAATATAATCTCAAGCCTATTGATGGCCCTGTGGGGAGTACTAATGGCAAACTCCTCAACCATGATTAGGAGCAGTTGAAGAAGGAAGGAACAATTCGCCACGATTCTCAATCGTATAACATCTGATGCAGCTTATCTCTTGCCACCGTAATATGTGCATATGGACTGTTCCTCCAAACAGAAGTGAAATAATATTTGCCATCAACGGACTCAAACGAAATAAAATCGGAAGCCTTGACGATCTCCCTGCGAAACCTTTCTGTTGTCTATGCCGGGTTTCTTTTTCCACTCATTCGTAAATCGTGGGAATCCGAGATCATTTTCAATAAATAGAAGACGAGGGTGATCATCAAGATTCCTTAAAAAGGCATCCATCTTAAGTGAAACAACTTGGTGAGTATTTGCGTTCTTCCTGTTGTCCCGAAGATGTCAACTAAAATCATCTGGAAAGCTATACGTAAAAAGGAGGTTTCCGGAGACATCAACAAAATGTGTTTTCGAAAATGCAACTGTTCAGCGCCAATGTTCTCTCTGTACTACTTTATGAGAGTAGAGAGAGTATTACAGGAAAGTGATCGGCATTGTTACCCAAAAGCTCCAAGCTTTCATTCAGTCGACAATTCCATTGTCAATTATGTCATTTAATAAAACGCACTATCCTATGATGATTCCAAGTAGTAGCGGAAGAGTGCAAGTGGCATCGGAAAATCGTGGAGGCAGTTGAAGAACATCGCCACGTGTGGTTGATGCGCTATGCCCCGGAATCCTCGTTGGAGGAAACTACTTCAACTAAGGAACAACCCGCTACCAGGATCCATAAAAAGAGTAGAGAAGGCCCTCAAAGAATGCTCTCTAGTGTTTGGTAACCCAGCCAAGCTGCGGATGCCAAACCCCTCGTTACCTACAATTAGATGCCAACCAAAAATACATAAACCAGGCAATGAGAACTTCCCTACGTACAACATTGCAAAATGGTTGGTCGAGGAATGGCAAAAATTGGGATCCATTAACGGAAACAAATACGTCAAAAACTCGAAAGAATTGATTGATAGATTGAGTGCAGTGGGGGCTTTGGCGGATAATGAACGACTAGTGTCATTTGACGTCAAAGCTCTATTCCCAAGCACGCCTGTTAAAGAAGCCATAACAAAATTTGAAAAGTGGCTACTACGCTAAACAATATGCGAGGTTGGCTTCCCTCTGCATGAGTGAAAATTATTTCACATTCAGGGGAAAATATTTCAAAACGTCCTCAGGTGTAGCGATGGGCAATCCCCTCTCCCCACTCCTAAGTGAAATCTTCATGCCATCATAGAGGAAAAAATGGAGCAGGATGGATTATTGCCAAATAAATGGTTAAGGTACGTGGACGACATTTTGGCAGACACAGGTATCCAAAATATGCTGGATAAAAGCAACACGCTGCACCTCAAAATAACCTTCACTCACGAGATTGAAGTTAACAACCAATTGGCTTTCCTAGATTTACTAATCAAACGTCAAAACGAACAATTTACTTTTTCTATTTTCAGGAAACCGACCAGCACTCAACGTACAATCCCGGCCACTTCATTCCACAGCTACCAGCACAAAATGGCTGCTTATGGCACTATGATCCACCGCCTCCTAACAATTCCTCTCACAGAGGAAGACTACCGGAGCGAAAAACTCTACATCATGGACACGGCTATAAAGAACAGGTACCCCAACGCCACCATAGACACAATGATTAAGAAACACACCCGAAGGTTAGAACGTAGTAATCTCACTACACTCTATAGCCAACAATTACCCTCAACTGCTCAAAACAGATCAAGTGTCACCTTCTCAAATCTGTCCAAACACATACAAAGGACATTGAAAAGGTTTGACAAACAGTTGGTAGGATCAAGCCGTATCTACCAGCTAAAATCCCAGCTGGTGGGGGAAAAAGATCGAAAAACGGTAGAGGAGATGAGTGGCATTTATAAAATCGCCTGCTCAGATTGTCCGAAGGTGTACATCGGGCAAACAAAAAGATTGGCAACCACCAGATTTAGGGAGCGCATGAAGGAGGCGGAGCTGGCTGTAAAGTACTCCCGAAAACCCACTAAATCTATGGTGGCAAAACATATGGTGGAATGCGGGTGGTTCCTGAAATATCGGTATTTGCAAGAATAAATATCCACACCAAGGAAAAAGAAACAACAAGTTTTTATTACTTCAATCCTCGTTTGTTTGCGTTAAGTAAAACATGTTACAAGCAGAACAAGATATCCGGGGACATCTGTAAACACCACAAAAAAATTACGATAGCACGAGGTGTGCGATAACTAAAAAATTAAAGGATTTAAAGTCACAATCTCAGGGACTCGCGCATGGCAGGATTGAATTTCTTGAACAATTCGTGGTCAAGGAATCCTAGCAAACTTTCACTGAGGATCAAATGTGTAATAGATCAAACCACGCTGTAGAAGACGTACATCTACCAACCGAGGACATCATAGAATCACAAGGAGCCCACCGTCAAATATCAAACGGAATATGAAAAGGAAACCACTAGGAAATAGGAAGTAAGTTACTTCCCAAGTGGTCCGGTCCATCATTAAGTTAATTTAATTACTTAGGTCTGAACTTATGACGGAGTTCACTTGAATATGATTCGTACTCATTACGTGTTTGCGATTATATTTAAGTAGAGCAATTTCCATCTATGGTTACTTTCGGTCACGCTGCCCCCAGGGCAGAGGTGAGGCAGCGTCTGACGAATTGCCTCTGAACTGGACGGAACAGTCAGTCAACTTTTTCGTTCTTTTTTTAACACTAGGAAAGAGTTTAGCAGCCTTTTTCAAACCTCTCCCTAATTATACCGGACAGCCATGTTATTTGATTGATTACTCCGTTCGTAACTGATAAAAAAGTGAATATCACTAGAAAATGAACGTGTTCAATGTACCGATAAATAATAGTATTTATGAACATGCGATCACGTGTTGTAGTACGCCTTAATGGTGTACATAGGGATCATGGTGCAGCGCGAAAAATTAGGTTCTTGCACATGAAATGGCCGATTTGGTACTAAAATTTGAAACAACTGTAAAGCTTACAAACATTTATTTAATTAATCAAAATAGGTGCCAGTCCATTCAAAACACTTCTCCCAGCGAGATACAAGAGCATGTATGCCAGTTTCGTAGAAGTCCAATTTTCGGGTGTTAATAAACTCGTCGAAGGTAATTTTGATGACCTCTTCATTCCTAAATTGTTTTTTCCGCCAAAAATGATCCAAATGCTTAAAAAAGTAGCCGATTGACGAAAGGTCTGATGAATATGGTGGATGAGGCAGAGACTCATACTGCAATTCGTTCAACTTTTGAACGGATTCGACTAGCAAACGCAGCTCGTCGTTGTCAATCGATGGTCCTGAATGTCTACGTGGCTCACTTTGAAGGTTTACGTTGCCTGACTGGAATTTTTCGAACCACCGCCGTGTGGCTCGTTCGCTTACCGTATCAGCTGCAAATGCGCTGTTAATGTTCCTGGTCGCAGAAATATATATATATATATATATCCAACAAATTTCGAAAAAAGAAGTAGCATTAAATATCATAAAAGGTCGCCAGAACCTCACTTTTTACTCTGTCAAAAATTGACCAGATAGAGTCCCGCTCCAAAAATCATGATGTAAATCAAATTTAATGTTTTTAATTAGCAGTTAATAAAATCAAAATCTAGCATTTATAGTTTATTTAGGAAAAAATTTAAATAAATATTTTAGAAGTTAAAACTCATCATGATTTTTATTCGGCATATATCGATATTTCGGGAATAACTTGAAGATGGGAGCAAGTTGTTCCCGAAATATCGATAAAAATTGCTTCTAGCGATCGGAACGATCAAAAAAATCTATCAAAAACAAAAAATCATGATTTTTATCAACAGTCTAGAGCTCAACCTCATAGAAAACCCATGAGTGAATTTATTTATCTGAATTTATGCTGGCATGAGATTCTTTCGGAATTCAAAAGTTGTCATCAAAGAAAATTGGAGAGAAGTTGGAAAAAATGAAAATATGCTCCTCAAGGCAATAGCTATTCAATTAAAGCACGAGTAGTAGAAAGTATCATAAAAAGAAGTAGAAAACCAAACCGCTTAAATAAAAACTTTTGAATTAAACCCATTTATTTAGAAATTGTCCGATAAAATATAAATATCGTTTCCCTTGTTTGTTTAGTATCATTTTTTGTTGTATATTTTTTTATTATTTTAATAAAATAAGTATTTATTATGTGATGTATTTATGCTCTCATTTCATAAATTATAAACAAAAAAAGAATGAATTAAATGACTTTGTATTAAATAAAAAAACTGTCGGGTATAATTATTTCGCACATTGCATTAACGTCTGTAAGACACAAAGAAGATTACATCAATTGGTCCACAATGATGACAACTTTCAAAGAAAAGATGATTATTGAATACTGCACAGGATTTTCAACGCGAATCCAATTTATGCTGGAAAAGGTTTAAAAGGAATCCCTTCAAATCCTTCAGCTTTATCTAGTCATTAAATTTCCACTTGATAGAAGAAGAAAAGCGTGAAAAGTATCTACAAAATGAACCATTTAAGATTAAAAAACCTAATTTATTCGGCCGAAAAATATGACTATACATGAACAGTTTGTGGGACATTCTTTTCCAGGAAAATGAGCCTTCAAAATAAAATTCTCTTGAAATATTTCGCACTTGTAATACTCTGAACTAATTAAATATTGCATAGGATAATATATACAACTGAGTCATGTAAATAAACTCAATTTGATCGAAATGGATAAATTTTCGGAAGAGTTGTTGTGATGAAAAATGTTTAAAGTGTAATAAATCTTGGTGCTTGGGATTCTTGGAAGCGAACTAAATAGCGAACGTTGACCGTTAATCAAAATATTTTAGGATTTTAATTCTAGTCGTTGCTTGTTTAGTATGTAAGTTCGCAATTGCTCATGGAAGCATGTAGCGTTTATTAAATCTTATATGAATATTTCTAATGAGAAGCTATGTCAACAAAATTTAACTCCAAAACAAATCGGAAAACCGGAAGCTTAACGCTTCAGATATAAAAGGTTTTGTGTATTTCTTTTATAAAGAGATTTGAGTGTGCATTTGTCCCATTAGCATGTAGCACGTAAAATATGCATATATTATGTGAAAATATCCACTTTCAAGTGATATTGACATTCATAGTCTTGAATTTGCAGAGTAGCGAAAGTTTGGACCTAGTATAACTTTGTTAATAATAGTGCGATTTTCACCAAATTTGGGAGGATTATGCTCTATACTGTACTCTACATTGCCGTGATTCCAGGGTGATCTGAAGGATGGTTTCCAGCCAATTACAAAAAATTATAGTAATATACTATTATTAACTTTATTTGAACAGATATTGGTATGGAAGGTATTTCGGAGCCCAGGCACCATATAGTGGTAGCCTTCTGATTTTTTTCAGATTTTTCGGTTTGGTAGTTTCTGAGAATGGCCCCCTTAAAGAAGTGATCACTTTCAACCCCCCGCACTCCCCACCCTTCGAACGAATGCAAAGTACTAATCGAGACCTTTAATTTGATAGCCCACATGACTATATTTGATGAAAAAAAAATTGACACCCCCTTTTGCATGTATGAACACCCCCCTTAAATTCAACGCAAAAGGATGTAACTCACTGTATGTGTGAGCGTTCACAGTTCCCAAGTTTGTACCAAATTTGGTGTCAATCGCTATAACCGTCTCCGAGAAAAATGCGTGCGACGGACAGACAGATAGACTCGAAGTTCTTTCTCGTCTGAATCTAGATGCGTGAACACTTTCCGTAAGAGAGAAATGGGGTCCGTGATAGATGTCACTTTTATTAGCGATGTTTTAGCTAAGGATCTGCAGTGGTATGTCAGTGAAGAATATACACATAGCGACCACTAGGCCATCATTTTTGAAATCAGACATGGTAAACGAATGAAATGGTCTCGAACGAGAGCTGGAAAGTGGGCAACTAATAAGTTTAACGAGGAGATTTTCGAAGAAGTTCTGCAGCAAAATACAGCGCTTGAAGGAAGCGCAGAAAATAAAGCTTTACAGATTGGCGAAAAGTTGCGACGAGCATGTGACGCATCCATGCCAAGGTATGTTGTATCCCAGAAGCGAATTCCGAACTTTTGGTGGAATTCTGAAATCGGAGAATGCCATAAGGCCTGCCTCAAGGCTAGGAGGCGCAGTCAGTGAAATAGAAAGCGATCTGAATACGAGCAATTATATGAAGAATATAAAAACGCTCGGAAGAAATTACATGTGGCCATCATAAAAAGTAAAAGCGAACAGTTTAAGCGACTGTGTAATGAAGCTGACACGAACCCCTGGGATGGCGCCTATAAAACCATAATATCAAAAGTTAAAGACAAACGCTCCCCACCGATTTCCTGCCCTACTCTGCTTGACGAAATAATAATGGATCTTTTCCCACAGAATGTAGTACCGCTAACCTTCCCACTGTCGAGACAGACACCACCGAAGTTCCCATGGTAAGCGAAAAGGAGGCCCTCGAAACCACAACAAACAAACCTTTGAGTGAAGCTTCGTCCTACAGGCCGATATGCCTCCTAAATAATACTGGCAAACTATTCGAAAGAGTAATCTATAACAGATTAATTCGAATTGCCGAAAAGGATGGCGGTCTCTCCAAAAATCAGTTCGGTTTTCGAAAGGGGAGATCTACAACGGATGCACTTGTCCTAGTAGCTAACACAGCTAAGACCGCACTTGACGAGGGCAAATGTTGTGCAGTGATTACACTTGATGTGAAGAATGCCTTCAAATCCGCTAGGTGGAGCAAGATACTTGAGTCCCTAATCAACTTAGGCGTGGCGAAGTACCTGGTGCGTATCGTTGCCGACTTCCTAATCGATAGGATTCTGTGCTGCGAACCAGATGAAGGAATGAAATCATACCAAACGACATGCGGAGTTCCACAAGGGTCTGTCCTAGAGCCACTCTTGTGGATAATTATATTTTACCGGGTACTGACCCTAGACCTTCCTACTGGTGTGGCCTCCATTGGTTTCGCGGACGATATTGGTGTGACGGTTGTTTCACGCCTTCTCGAAGAAGTCGAGCTCTATGCAAATGAAGCAGTCTATGAGATTAAATCCTGGTTAGAGAATGCTGGTCTACAGCTCGCAGAGCATAAGACGGAAGTACTACTTGTTACCAAGCGGAGAAAGTGCACTCCATGAAGATTAAAGTTGGAACGCAAACAATTCATTCCAAGCCTGCACTTAAGTACTTAGGTGTAATGATTGACCAGAGGTTAAATTTCAGATTGCATGTGGAGGGTGCAGCAACCAAGGCATACAACATCGGAGTGCTGGTTGCGAGAATACTACCAAATAGAGGTGGTCCAATGTCGACTCCTTATTTTAAGGGTGGTCAGTTCGATCCTACTGTATGCAGCCCCAGTATGGGCAGATGCGCTGGAAAATATAGTAAATAAGAGAAAGATTGGAGCTGCGTATCGAATAGCTGTACTCCGAACATGTTGCGCTTACAGAACAATTTCCAATGAAGCAGCTTGCGTGATAGCAGGAATGGTCCCGATTAAGATTCTGGGGAAAGAAATACAACGACTTTACGATCGAACGTATCTTACCGGAGAATCTCCTGCCCGTCGGCGACAGTTCGCACGAACTAAAACTGTCACGGAATGGCAAGAGACGTAGGACGAATCAGAAAAAAGGCCGTTGGACTCACAAAATCATATGGGGTATCCGGAAATGGATCGAGTGACTTCACGGCGAAGTAGGTTTCGACCTAACTCAATTCTTGAGCGGACACGGAGGCTATCGAGCATATCTGTATCGATTTGGGCGTGATGATTCGCCATATTGCCCACAGTGTCCAAAGATTCCAGAGGACGCAGAACACGTCTTTTTTCACTGCACCAGATTCGAAGCCCAAAGGAATGCATTAGAAGCTACAACCGGGGAGCACTTTACACCCGAAAATATCATGGAACTTATGATGAAAGCCAAGGGAATATGGGCCGAAGTTGAAAAAGTGATTGCAGCCATCGGAAAGAAGCTTAGGCAGGAAGAAGTCATCCGAAAGAATGAACGCAAGAGGAACACGAATATTAACATGAGCGCAGAATAAATTCTGATCCAGCCTCGCGACGTAATACGAAATGGGAGTCCCGCGGGGAGAGTGGAAGGAGAAGGAGATGGTTTTAGTGGGTAAGAGTCCCACATAACCGTGTGGCAGGAGCCTGCGGGAGGTTTTGAAGCTTTCCACCTTCCATCGGGGGGAAAAAAGGCAGACAGACAGACAGTAAATCGAACCTTAAAAATGACATGTCAAGTACAATTTTAGTTCAGGGGGTCATCTCGTGTGAAGACCGTTTTTTCCGCTTTTTTTTAGAAATTTTTTGTGAAGAACTGGATAAAGATACAAATACGAATTTTTCACCATATATTTATTAATGTCTTGAGCATGCGTAGTAATTTTTCCAGCCCGATCTCATAGTTCATTATTGAAATACAGAGCAATTTATACACCCATCTCCAAAAAAGGGTGTTTTTCTGCTGCCACGCTAGAGGGCGCTGTGATAATCTTAAAGGAAAAAAAAGTCAATGGCATTTTAACGTGCAGACTTAACCACAGTCCACAAACTAGAATTATTAAAAAATATTAAAAGCTAAATTTTTGGTGCCGTGTTAAACTTTTTTTTGTGAATTTTGGTGTTTCTTAAGGCTTCTTTAATGAATAAAAAAAAAACTACTGAATTAATCGCAATTATCCTAGTTTGCGGACCGTAGAAATATATTCTGAATAAGGCGTGAAAATTTCAAAGAATTTGATTCGATAGATTTTGAGCTATGGTGACAGCCGACTTTCAATATGCAGTTTCGAGAAAAAAGCATTTAAAAAGTAGAATGGCTAAAAATAGCCATAAATTCTTAACTGATCCTTAATCTGCTATGCTACACACGGGATGACCCCTTAATATCACAAAATTGAATTCACAAAATAATATTTCACTTCAGTTTATGCATAACCACTAAATACCCCTCCAAAAGGCTCATTTATGCAATCATGTGGTATTCTTCCAATTTAAGAACAGCAGATGCATTTTTTTCTCTTTCCAAATTGACAAAACATGACCACAACCATAAAATCACGCTATATCAATCGAAAGATCACATGAATGGATACAACGTGAAACACTTGAAATCCTGCCAATTGAAATCTGTCTTCTAATTTCGTACTGAAAACAAGCAAAGATACTCAACCGATAAATTTCAAACAATTGTGTAATCCATTCAATTCCAAATGCTTTTGCGAGTGAGGCATATATTATTTGTACGAATATTTATCAGATAGTATTTCTGTGGCCAAAAAGTTATTTTCATCTATATTTCGCCATTCTAAAGTGGCGCAAGCCTTCATACTCGATAGAAATGAGATGAGATTTCGAATTTCTCAGGATGTATTTAATAACCGAAAAATTTTCTTGAAGTGTCATGGATTCTGATCAATTGTTGTGATTTACTAAAAAGATCTTTAGGTAATGAGAGCTTCCAGTTCCAGTTTTCAAATGATTTGTCAATCAGCATGATAATTCTAGAAATAACCCAAATTGTAAATATGCATGATGAAATATAAATTTAAAAAAAAAAAAATACTTCTTATATTTAGAAAATAAACTGACGCCTTTATATTTAAATGAATAGCTGGCGTGTTGCCCATGCAAATAAAGATTTTGCGGAAATGGGGTGGTGAACGACTTTTTATGATATTTGGTTGGACTTCTTTGTTTTGAGAAAATTGCACGAAATTACGAGTGCAGTAGCTTAAAAAAAGAAAATCCACAGGATGTTTACTGTGACGAGGTTCTCACTTCCATGCATGTAAACAATTCTTCATAACTGACCTTGCATTTCATTCTACGCATGAGAATAATCAATCTTTTTTCGAAGCTGCATTTTCTTGTTCTTTTTTTTGCCCGTTTCAAAATAGAGCATACTAACCGGAAAAAATGCTCGAAGAATAGTATTTTTCTGGCAACAGTTTAACATTCTAAAGTTTTATCTAGAAAAAAACTTAGACCTCTTTTTTAATTTGAACAGCTAGGAATCTGCAACTTTGGTGTCTCCTGTTCACTTCTTAGTGGAGTACAGAGCATCCACACAGTACGCTGTTCAAGAGATAAGCAGCGAGACAAACACAAGACGAACACAAACACCCATGACGGCTGGGATTCGAACCCAGAGCAGCGATATTAAGAAACTGACACTCTACCTCATCAACCATCGCACTGTCAACTCTAGAAGGCAGGAAAATATTTCCAGCTGGGAGACCAACCATCTGACAAATCGCACATATGCTTGATCAAATTACCTTAAAGGATAGTACGGAGAAAACTAAGAACAATGGTTTGTTGACATTGAAAAGAAAGGAAGTTACATATATTAAACATTGGATGTGTTGAAAAAGGCAATTGGTGATAATACTTTGTCGAGAGCCAGTGTTTTGGGCTAGCACAATTTTTCAAAGAGAGAACACCAGGCCCGTGATCGTCTTGGTCGTCCTAAGTCTACCGATGAAAACCAGTTCAAGGATTTAGTGCTCAAAAATCGTTACTTGTTAATTAGAGTCCTTGTTGACATCACCAACGTATCATTTAGTTCAATTCGATCGATTTTGGAATACCAACTAGGCCTCAGATGCGTTTCATTTCCTTTGGTACCGAAAAAAGATAATGTACCTTCGCCCACAGCATTGGTTTCCGTGACTTTTCATCTAAATTTCAATACATATCGTACCGCAGCCGCCCTATTCGCCTAATTTAGCTCCGTCTGAATTCTGGCTGTTCCTGAAACTGAAATTTCCATTTCGTGGACATGTTTGGTGGAGTCGAACTTAATACCCAACAAGAAAATTAAAAAGCGTTGCAGGTGTAGACTATCCCGGTTCCCATGATACCAGATAATCTCTCTCTTCGTGGCCGAGCTTCTGTGCAGACTCGGGTCTGACCACCCAAGGTCTTGGAATATTCTCCTACTGCATCACGTCAGCAAGTCAATGTGAATACAGCGTTTCCCGGTGTCAGCACGTGAAGGTCCTTCTTGGCCACTTGGTGCTGACTCAGTCGACACGGTTGCTGCCCCTTCTACTTCCTCGCCAACCCAGTTGATGTGATCATCATGGTGAATTTTTAACCCTACCCCATGAGTGAAAGTGAACGGGGATGTAGAAGATAGAGAAGCCCTGCCCTTTCCAATCCCCTTAAGGAATCGCAGCATCACAGCATTTCGAATTAAAGCTATTTTCATATCGTAAAGGTATGGTTTAATTTTGAATCCTTTTCCTGCCGAGATTATGAAGAGCTATTTTTGTCTCGTTAGTAGTTATATTGGCAGAGCAGTCATCATGATATTCAAGGTTACAGAGATGGGCCTCCTCAACACCCTCCCGCGTTCGCGCAAGTGAGGAGAGTATGGAGGGGCAGCCAATAAGCTTATTACTAATACGAAAATAGCCCTCTTTCAGGACACCATTAACTTTACCACGAAATGACCCCACAATTCAACAACGGGAGACCTTCCTCCTATATAGCCTCTAAATCCCCTCCCTCTCCGAGGGTGAGGTCAGTAAATGAAGCTTTACCATAATGATATCAAACATTTACAGCGCTATAACATAACAGGAATGACTGGCTCGAAAGAGAGGATCTCCTGTTTCTTCCTTCATATCCTCCTTTCCGTCTGTGGGAATGGGAATCAACATTTTGAAACTGGAGTAGCCCCACTTTAATATGTCATAACTTTTTATGGCGGAATGGCCGTCGTAATTTTTTAACCGGGCTAAAGGCTTTCTCCAACGAGGTATGGTTGAAAATTCAAATTTAAAAAAGAAACCACCTTGAAATTCAGGCCTGATAAGAGAAATATGGAAAGAAGGGGATTTCCCGCGAGCGTGGCGTTTTCACCCTGGCCACAATTTTTTTAACATAGCTTTCACCTCGGGCTCGAATTTCTTTCCTATGTCCCAGTTGCCACAACTTCTTAGGAGGATTTTTATCAGGACTAAAGAGAGCGACCTCCCCCCTTCATTCGGGGATAAATTTCAGCCTTTACTGTTTTGTGTGTTAAAATAATAAATTCGATTGCTCTATTGACATATCCGTAGAAAAAACTTTTTTTAAGTGCTCATTTATTTATTATTATATAATTTTTCAAAGTTCAAATTCTGACATGGCGAGAAAAAAACAGAGTTTGACTGGAGCACCTGGTGACCACCCTGGATGAGTGCAAACCTTCACCATATTTGTACAAAAATTAATTCGCAGATCTAAACGTGGGAGCTATGGAGATGAAGCAGTAGAGAAAGTACAATTGTTGTGTGTAAACCGCAAACGAGTTATTAAACGCTTCTCGACGTGACTTGTAACATTATATATCATGAGCCAATTTCAGCTCCTAGCTTAAGAACGGCCGTATCTTCCAAATAAATATAATTGCAGTGAAATGCACTCACAATTTACGCCGATAAAGGAACAAAGCTCCAGATTAAGTTACTAATGAAAATAAATTCCACGCAAAATAATAATAAACGATAAAATGAAATTAGTGTGAAGCTGCGCGGCGGTTTGATATGATTAAAATCTTTGGAATCATAGAATTTTAAAAAATAATATGACCATGTCCTCCGTACAAGCATATGTACATAGAATATACAATTTTTTTTTCTACAAACATAGCCATGTAAGGTATGAAATGAACAGCTGCAATTAGCACTTTATGAAACAAGCTTTATATTATCGGTTGCAAAATAGGGGAGTGAGGGATTAAAAAGTTCAAACTTAGGCAACACAAGCCTCATTGTCAAAAACTGCCCATTCGAAAAATCGGAAAAAAAACTATGATGGTGCATCTATGCCGAATCTAAGCCCCAAAATACATATTTCCCCCAACACTCATATGTTTTTCTAATTTACTGGGAAACTTCCCTTAAATTCATCCCAGGACTACAAAATTTCGCAAAAGAATAAACCATAATAGAAGCCACCTTATTGAAAGCAAAATCTTACCATTATTAATAAAATTATAATAAGACAAAATTGACCCTTTCGTATGATTTTATTCTACCCGAAGACATTAAAAATTGTCAACATCATATTAGAGTGGATAGTTTGGTAGTAGTCGGAATGCTCCTCGGAATTATTGCGACCGCACAGTCTCGACAAAATCTTACCTAGGTGTGAGTTGGCTCTTATGGCATTAATTCCTACTTCCTCTAATGCATCTTGGACTGTCTATACCAAAACACTAGTTTTTCCTAGATTATATGCTTTTTGACGTGAATCCTTTCACCCTGCATTACACATTTTGGGACCCCCTAAAGGAAGCTACCTCAGAATGTATTTTTAAACTTTTTTCAAAAAAAGATGAGAAATTTAGTGCAAGGTATTTAGCACTCTAAATTATCAAAGCAAAGGTAATCGCAAAGTAAAATAATTTATACGTTTATTATTGCAAACAAAATTATGGAATAAAATCCCCTCACAGAGTGGCGTGATGCTTAGCATGAAACGATAAAACCCTTTAATAACTGATAACAAACATTCGAAATAAATTAGCTGCGAAATCAATAAGATTAACATTCAGATGTTAATACGTCGAAAGCTACCCCTAATGTTATTTTCAAAGCGAAGCGTTAATGAACCAGTGGAATCCTATGGATTGCTTAACAATCTTGTTCAATGTTAGAATATAGAATATTCCGACAGGTTTGTTTTTTTTTTCTTCACAAATCAAATAAATCATGGTTGTATTTGTAGCAAATTTATCTTAATTTAGAGATAAATGGTAAAATTTAACTTTATTAATTGGCAACCCTCTAGAAAGCTATTGTTTACATTAGTAATACTCAAGTCGACTTTCGCAACGGAGGGGGAAAGTTGTCACGCGGAATGATGGATAAAATCATCAATAAGGATAATGTTATTTCAAAGCGAACATTTTCGAAACCACTCTCACGGGCTACCAATAAGAGTTCGAGGTGACAACTTTTCTATTTTGCCACGAATCCATTAAACGGGACGTCTGCCTCACACGACGGTAATGGAGACGAAGATGTTGCATTGCAGAATTCAAAAATAGCGACTTTAACCTCGACGGCACGGGTCGTGCCGCTTAACCTTCAGAATTCGATGAAGATTGTCACAGAGCACTTTTGAAAAAATTCAAAGAAGATTGTCACAAAGCATCTGTGAAGATGTGGTCGCCATATAGGTAGCGAATTAGCCAACAAAATGAACTATGATCACGTAACAGTGCTCAATCATCATCATTCGATGAGATTTGCCGAAAAATTGGGAACATGGATGCCATCAAATTGCCTCTCAACATCTTGTATGCGGGCTAGCAACCTGGGAATTTCGAAACTTCACTGCTACCGAAATGTCAACAACGCCTTGGGACTAACCTTACATGGAAGGACTATCGAAAACGAACTATGACTGGTTTCTGAAATGCACTCGCGTTCCTCAATATTGATATCAAGGCTCCCCATAATGCTCGCACTACCCTCCTTGGAGTTACTCTAGATAAAAAGTGAAGTTACCCTGAAACGTAGGAAGAACTGGGAAGTCTCAGAGGAATGCGTGGCGGGATACACGGAGGTCTTCTACACCGATGGCTCAAAAACAACCGGATTCTGGAGCCGAAATCTACCTTTCGAATAAAAATGAGGTCGACTTTTCCTTCGGGACAATATACAACGGTTTTTCAATTAAAGAGCAGGCGCATCGCAATCTGCAGCGATAGTCAGGCTGCACTGAGGGCGTTGAGTAGTCCTTTGATCACCTCGAAAATTAATTAGGAATGCAGAAACCGTTTGAATTCGAGATTCAATACGATGGAACTACCTTGGGTACCTAGTTACTGTGGTGTAAAGGGAAATGGAAACTGGAAAAGACTTAGGAAAAGAGCCTTAGATATCTCCCCAAGCCGGGACCGCAAACAGCAATTGGAATATAAGTGGCATCGGCTAAGGCTATCTTCATAAACCGGGAACAAAGTTCCCATCATGATAGCTGATAGAGACTAAATGCTGCTAAGCACAACAAACTGTTCCTGTCAGAACCTAACATACATACCGCAAAGTTTATCCCGTCGAAAAGCAGGAGGATTTGCAAAAGTATTGCAGGCATTCTGATAGACTATAATTCACTATCTTACCATATATTAAAATAGGAGTTGTACAAGATGTAATGAGGTAGAGGAATCCACGAAGCATTTTTTATGTGAATGCCCCGCCCATGGACAATTTATACTTCAGATCTTTGGTGCTAATGTTGCAACGGGTAGCATTACATCCACTTACGGAAATTCATGTTTTCTAAATTTAAACCAAATAGAAGATTCTATGGAAGATCATGGTTCATGACGGCTACGAAGATTGTCGCCATTTCAACAGCATTCAAGAGTTGAAAAACAACAGCAACGGCAACCAAAAATGCCTGAAATAAGATTGTCGAACGATCAATAGTCTTGTCTATAGTCTGATAACACGTATCAGCTAAGTTACTAAGAGCGGAAGGAGGCCAATTCAATATCAAAATGATTTTTAAATGTTTTTCAAAGTTCAAAAAAGATAAGTTCAACAGCTAAAAAAACGCACAATTTAAAATAATGAAAGAATGTTTCTACCAGTAATTATAAGAAATATTCGGAAGAAATATAATGGTTCTATCATCTATGAACGCACTGTATATGTGTATAGTCTGGCCGCCGAGGCTGAACTTTGCTACCAGCAGGAAGTTGCTATCATAGATCTATCTGGACAGTAAGGTTGCAAGGATTGACGCAGTCGAATCTAGAGATTTGAATTCCTGCGTGAGCTCCTTAAACTACGACATGAGAAACATTGGGTTGGTAGTCTCGACTAGCCTACGAACGACGCAGATGGTAGGTAGTGGGGGCCAAAGCCAATAGCGGCAATTAATTTGGAAAGCAAGGAGTCATTTTAAAGTATAGCTACCCCGGACGTCCTGCAAATGGTCTTCCCGGAGCTGTCACAGATAGTCTACTGGAGCAAGGAGAGGCAAGCCAAACTCACAATAGCAGCAACTACACTTTTGATAATCTACTTTTAGACATTAGTTACAACCACTTTTTGGCAGAATATCTTTAGAAGCCATCGTTCGCGACCAGGCCGGCCTGTCAGTTACGCCTAAACAGTGCGCAGTTGACCTTCGACGGTAGCCGTACAGGCCGTTTAGGCAGTGTGCGAGAATTTAATGCACATCTTCATCGCTGGTAAACATTTTTTATGAATACTCACACAGAAAAATATCTCAAATTAGGGTATCAACCCCTTTCATGGCTAGAGTTGAACAAATGGATTGGGATAAGCCTGACAGGCCTTCGACATTGCAAATGGCCGCCTTAATTCGTCTTAATCTTAACAGGTTATTTTTCAAAAACCGTTTGATTGTCAACTTCACATGAGTATTCATCTTTGTTGATTTTAACCCCATCATACCTTCATATTGCGCCTTTCTTTACATCTACAGACCACACTATTGACAAAAAAATCGTCGCTTCGGATGTCTGACTTTGTGGTCATCCATCTCTTTCCTTTGGATGTTTGTTTTTGTTTTATTTAGAAATTTTAGGTACTTTTTGATCAGACATTACAGCCACTTTTTAGCAAGGTAGTTTTTGTAAAGCAGTTTGTCTGTCAAGTTCTCATGATTTCATCTTTGTTCACCTTTAACCCATCATATCTTTATAGTGCGTGTGTCCTCACATTTTCAAGCCGATCTGTTAAGAGAAGCTCTAGTAACGCGGAAGTAATTTCCTGCCCTTGTGGTCATCTATTTCTGTCCTTTTAGATGTTTGCTCTCAATCGTTTTCTGAACTGAAAGGTCGCCCTTCTTTCATTCGATAGCGGAGCTACTGCAAAAAGAATGGGACAAACATTTGCATCCCTTTTACTATTCCGATATAGTAAAATGAGCTGCGATATGAACGGTCGGAGAAATCAAACAAAATTTTTAATACGAGGGCGGTTCAATGAATGTCCATGTTTGACGACAGAGGGCGTCCACGAGGGAACTTGGTGTTATCATCGTGTGCCGCCATCTATCAAACGACGACAAAAAAAATTTCAGACTGATTGATAGGTTAGTTTGAATTTGGCAACCATCCGAGTAAGACCTGTTTCGTGATTTTCGCTAAGACGAAAAAAGGGCAGTATCCTCCGGTAATTCGCTTCTTGTTTTTTAGATGGGAAAAAATGCGAGGAGATAAAAGCAAAGTTGAATGCTGTTTATGGGGACATTTCGCAATCTATGACCACAGTTAGATATTGGTTCAACGAATTTGAACTTGGGCGAACATCTGTTTTGCTGAGGAGCGATCAGGACGAAATCATTCAAAAGTTGATGACATAATTCTCGCTGATCGACAAACGAAAATGCGCAAAATAGGAGATGCTGTAGATTTTATTTTACATGAAAAGTTGGCGATCAAAAAAAATGTCGGCGCCATGAGTGCCGCGATTGCTCACGGTGGACAATAAGCGGATGGGGCTGTTAACTTCGAAGCAATTTAAGCGGGGTCCGAAAGAGTTCTCACCGTTGATGAAACCTGGATTCATCATTATACACCAAAAACTAAACAACAATCAAAACAATGGATTTCTCCCGATGCATCTGTTCAAAAGAAGGCGAAGACGGTCCGAAAGGAAAGGTTATGCCGACGATTTTTTGAGATGCGAACGGCGTCATCCTCATGGATTTTTAGAAAAAGGAAGAACGATCTTTGGACAATACTACAGTGAATTATTGAATTGCTTCGACATTCGCATTAACGAAAAAGAAAGTGCTGTTTCGCCACGATAACGTACCAGCACATTTATCGGGAGTTGTCGCCTCCAAACTGCATGAATTACTACCGCAACCCCCCCTCTCGCTGGAAAAAAAACTATGATCAAACGGGGAACTTACCGCCGAGACAAGGCCGGAAAATCCTATTTTTGGAGGAGTTAAAAAAATGACAGGAACTTTGGGAGAAGTGTATCTTTCTAAAAGGAGATTATGTTGAAAAATCTGAAAAAATGGTGTCTTTATTTCTAACACGGATACTTATTGAACCGCCCTCGTAATTAACATAATAATTTTTTCAAAAAAATCGTAATTAATGAAGAATGGATGAATCCACATCTACTTGCTGACGGACCGGGCCACTTGGGAAGCGGCTTGCTTCCTCTCGTTTAGTCCAGGAACCCCTCTTTATTAGGTTAAACATTGAAGTTTAGCAAAAAGTGGACTGATGGTTTCGTCCAGGACAGAGGTCACTCATTAGACGATGCCACACCTTTGCGCTGGGAGCAGCGTGACCAAAGTGGCGACAGGTGGTAATCTTTTCATTTATATATAATCGCAAACACGACATGAATGAGGATTAACGGACCATAAGAGAAGTAATAAGTTGCTTCTGAAGTGGTCCTCAAGAGGATGCGGACTCGAGGCTCCCTGTGGCCTCAACCAAAAATTCAGTTCGGCATAGTTTAGTTTTGAACATACGACGAATTTCACTTCAATATAATTCCCACTCATATCGTATTTGCGATTCTATGTAAATGCAGCGATTACAACCTGTCGGTCACGCTGTTCTCAGGGCAGAGCGTCTGATGAGTAACCCCTAGACAAAATCGTCAGTCAACTTTTTCGTGGTTATTGGTTTGAATATTAACCTTCGCAATTTCGTTCTGTTTGCAAAGCGTGATGCAACCATCATTTTTTATGGTCAACATCTTTGTTCTCAAATGGACCAAAAATAACCGGCCATTGGTAGTCAAAATCACAAATTCACGATGCCGGTGATTAATTCGTCCCTTGACTTTGTGACATTGAATCACAATTCTAGTGAAGCAAGATACAAATAGAAATCAAATAAATACGCATCAAATACACAAAACGTCCTCAGCTCGTGAGCCCCATAGTAAACAGATGAGTCAAATTTAAAATAAGCAAGTTCGACATCATTTTTTTTAACTTAAATCTAGAAAAATGCTCTTCAGATGTGGAGAGGTATCTAATTGTTGGTCTAGCATTGAAAGGTAGCAAAAGAGAATGATTAAATGCATGCGTTCACGGAGGAGTGACATGAAATTAAACCCCCCTCCAATCGTAGTGCTAGAGGTTAGCAATAACACAATCAAGGGATCACCCGTTCCGACTTTAAGTTCACCCACTAGAATAACAAATGAATACAACGTGCCACCACAGCCTTAGCAAAATAAACCAGCTCAAGTTCTTATCGCGTCGAATCGTACGATCGTGATGTCAATCCATTTTCATTGGCAATTCTCGATGACAACGCAAATTTAATCAGCGTTTCGAGCGGCACAGGTCGGTAGATCGTCATTGCGCTACTAGCTCGCCTAGTTAGAAGTCGAGCAGTCTCTCACAAAAGGTGAAAAACCGTTTTCAGGGTCATTCAAATGCTGCAAAGGTGCATAAGCACAACAGGACAGGTTGCATTCCTGACCCCATTCTACTTCCCCTGGCAACACTACTTACGTCGCGACACAAAGCGACTTCACAATAAGCCAAGAACAAGGAAACAGCCGCTAGCCCAGAAGGACCCGCAGTTGGAGCGACCAACAAGTTTCCTGCTTGAAAACAATTGGCTAGTTTCGGTCATAATTTACTAACAAGCGGTCGGGGGAAACGAGTTTGTAAACATTAGCGATGCGGGAAAGCCAGTGACATGTGCGAGAGCAAGAACTCGGAAATATGGCGACGATGCCCAGCACGAAAGTGTCATGGAAAAGGTCAAGGCACAGAATAGGGCCAGACGAGCTCTACACGCTCCTACTTTAACAGAGAATCAACTTACGAGATCGACGGACAAGCCAACCATGTTGGCAAGCCACAGGAACGCCCGGCTGCCATCATAATTGCTGACCTCGCTGCCGACTTTTGGAAGCTCAAACATTTTCCTTTGCGATGTCCGAGCCGCTCGCAACACGCTCGTTTAATAACACAGATATTAACAATCAGAATCACAAACACGCAACACACCACTGGAAGTGCGAAAACTGAATGTTCTGATCCAAATCAAAACGTCTGAATCGCGGCACGTATCTCCCGTTATCGCTCGAGCCGCGTTTAATTCTCCGCTGTTCCCAACAGCAAGGGGCACCGTCGTCTACCGCGTGAGATCGCCTCTCCGCCCGGGTGCGGGCTAAATCCAAAAACTGCCCGTGACTCTTTGCCAAATCCTAAAACACACGGTGTCGAATCCACCACGGCGAAGGGTCCTTCGACTGCGAGCTCTGTATTCACTTTTTCCCCGTTATCCCTTATCCAAATTCGGTTTCCTCGTCCTTTAAAATATTTTTTGTGCACCCGACAAAACGTCAGCCGCCCACCCACGAACGGAACAACCAGTCGCAACAGCACTCGATTCGTGACTAGTTCCCAATGCCCAACAGCAATCAGGCCATGTGCGTTTACTTCGATCTTCCGTAGAATATCATTGTGAATTCTACCGCTCTGATTTGAGATTTGACATGTGGGCGCTCTCCGGGAATATTTTTACAAGAGCAACGTACAGGGTGCTTTGTGCAGCTTATTTTTATTTGTTGATATGGAATTCTATAAGTTATCAGGAACAAATGCTTGTCCAATTTTGGGAAATACTTCGAACTATAGAAAAGCTGTTTCAGTAAAGTAAGAAATCATTTGCATTTCATGCGCAACAGGAGAGGTTTGAGATTAATCTTAACAGCTACCCAGAAGACATACTTTCTTAAACGGATAATAATCTAATCTGGTGGTCAAAAGGTAGTATAACTCCCAGGGTGAAACGTGGATTGATACCCACGATGGAGCATAAAACCTGGGAAACGCCTGCGGAACCAACACCAACAGCTCTACTACCAAACCCAATCTCCACCTCGACGTGGGCTTCGCTAGGAGTTCTTTCTTGACGAAAAGCTGCAGACGGAAAAGGATGAAGGCAAGTCTCCCACGCCTAAAAGTGGGACAAATTCTACCAACTGGTCCTCCAGGTTGGGGGTTGGGTAGGGCTGACAATCCTACATGGAAAGCCGATGTTACGAAGCCACGGAAGGAGCCTCGGACAGGATAGATTTCAAAACGACGAACCCGGCAACGACAACGGATTAACGCTTTGCCCATTTTCTCATGGAACATGGGCTCCCTATACAGACCGAATGCTGCTCAGCAGCTTGCAGGGTATCGGCCCCTATATAAAGCTGATGTAACAGCATTGCAAGAGATACGATGGACAGGGACCGGTTTCCTGGAGAAGAGTCACTACATCATATATTATAGTGGCCATCCAGTAAACCATGTGCTCGGAGTAGGTTTCTTAGTCAGTCAAAAAATGAAACCTGCTGTTATCGGCTTTGAAAATATAAGCGAATAGCTATGCACTCTGCGTTTGCGAGACAAGTTTAGAAATATAAGCCTCATAAACGTTAACGCCCCTACAGAAGAGACTGCAGAATCGGAGAAGGACACCTCCTACAAGGCAGTTGACGGGTCCCTCGAAGCCTGCCCCAAGTATGATATCAAACTCATACTTGGAGACTTCAACAGTCATGTAGGAACGGAGCTCGTATTCAGGCCATAGGGATACCAATGATAACGGACTGCGGATTATTCAGTTAGCAGTATCATACGAAATGGTTGTTGGAAGCACCTAGTTTGCGCGGTCCATAAAAATACGTGGGCCTTTCCAGACAGGACCACTTTCGACCAAATTGGCCACGTGCTCATCGAACGCCACTACCTCTCAACCTTCATAAATGTCAGAGCATATAAGGGGCCAATATAGACTCGGATCACTATCTCGCTGGCATGGTGCTCCGAGCTCGAATAACAACACCACCCAGAATCCCCTCTGGTAATCAGGTGAGAGTGAATATTGAAGCCATTCACAACAAAGCCCTTCGCAACGCCTATAAGGGCGAAATGGATGCCGCAAAAACCGCAGTCAACAGAGATCCTGGAAATGAAGTATCAAGAAATGATCTTCAAAACCATCTGAAGAACGTTATCATTAATACGGCCACAAAGATACTTGGCCCCAGCCGCAAGAACAGTGGGAATGGCTGGTTTGACGATGAATGTAAGCTAGTAACGGAACGGAAGAATGCCGCATACCGAGTAATGTTGCATTCTCAAAGAACGCGGGCACGCGCAGAGACATATCACGAACTCCGTCGAGCGGAGAAGCGACTTCACAGACGGGAAAAGGAAAAGAAAAGTACAGGGAACAACCGCACCAGGCGTGCAAGTTTTACCAACAAGTCAGCAGGATGAAGCCTTATACACCTCGATGTTCATCCTGCCGAGACAAAGAGGGAAATCTAATCTCCGACAGAATGGGCATATTAGAGCGATGGATACTTTGATGAGCTACTGAACAACTAGAACATCGGCGAGTTGGAGGTCCCGCCAACTGAAGACGATGGACAAATACTGCCACCACCAAGTATAGAAGAAACAGTCCATGCAATTCATCGGCTTAAAAAGTCGCAAGGAGCCGATGAAATTAAGCCGAACTGGTTAAATATGGAGGCGACCAATTACACCAAGTGGTTCATCAACTTATGCTCAAGATGTGGGACAGCAAATCAATGCCTGACGACTGGCAACGACGCATTATCTGTCCCATATATAGAAAGGGGGTTATCACGCAGCGCAGCAATTATAGAGGGTATCACATTGCTGAGTACCATCTATAATATTATAGCAAAGCCAGAGTAAAACTGCACACGGCCATGAGAGAATTCGGTATCTCGACGAAATTGATAAGACTGACTAGGCTGATCATGACCAATGTGCGAGGCCAGATAAAAGCAGCAGGATCACTCTCAAGACCATTCGACATCAACAACGGTCTACGACAAGGGAATGCCTTATCATGCGTCCTCTTTAACCTGGCCCTGGAGAAAATGATCCGTGATACTGAGGTAAATGCGAGGGTTACGATCCTTTTTAAGTCCACCCAACTACTGGCCGGGGCAGTTGAATAAATATTAGAAACTAGAATAATAAATTAATTAATATTGGGGTGAACCAAAAGTTCCATCTGATTTTTTATTAAAAATTTAAACAAAATTTTACAACAAACGAAAAAGAATTAAATTAAGGAAAAAAGAGGCCATTTGAATCCACGGCTCGAATCCATCTATCAGGAAGTTGTTCAATCCTATTCCCCGTTCTTTTTAGAGGCGAAAAACTCCCGGCATTCGTTTTCGACGTCATCCAGATTGTTCCGCAAGTTCCGAACTATAGGCTGGATGCGGAAAAAGTTTAATGGCGCCGAGATTTTTTATTGGGTTTGTGTGGTGCTATGTAGTTTTGCGTTGTTTTGCCGCAGGATTGATCAAAGCCGGGTATTTTCTGCCGAGCGCATCATACATTTAATACAAGTTGGGCACAGTAGAGGTCTGTGCCGATGGTTCGACTATTTGAAACCAGCTCGAAGTGAATTACACCTTTGAAATTACATCAAACACACAGAAGTGTCTTCCTTGAAAATTGATCGCATTCTGCTACCGGGTCCGCTATTTGCCCGGTGTCTAACGATTGATTTTGTTTGTGTCGATTATTGAAATAGTCCCACTTTTCGTCACAAGTAACGATTCCGCGGATAAAACGATCGTCAGGTGGATTTTGTACAAATTTTCGCCAGATGTCCACACATCGTTGAGCTTGGATTTCACTCAATTCATGAGGAACTTCTCGGCAACCCCTATTGACTTTTCCTAGAGCGCGAGGATGTCACACGATTGAAGTTTGTGGAATGTCGAGTGTATCGGACAATTTATGAGCGCTGGTTGAGAGATTTGTTGCAATATCTTGACGGATTGCTTCAAAATTCTCAATCGAAGGTCTTTTTGAAACAGTTTCGCTGGTTGAGAGATTTGTTGCAATATCTTCACGGATTGCTTCAAAATTCTCAATCGAAGGTCGCCGTCGCTGAACTTTTTGTAACAGTTTCGCGCAATATGACTCGAAACCACATTCTGACCATCAACTTTGCATATCTTTTTGTTGCTTCCGCTGCTCTGTAATAAAACAATAAGCAAAAAGACATAAGAAGTCGAAAAAAGCTTTTGGTTATGGTAATTTTTAAGTACCTATACAATAAAGTGAATGAAATTGGGAAAAGCAACAGAACCTGACAACATCGCGTCTGAACTCTAAGAAGCGAAGAGCTGGGACCAACACTGTGGCTCAGTGAGGTTTTCAATCGGGTTATGCAAGAACGTAGAACACCATTTGACGAACAAGAAAATATCCATATCCAATATGGAAAAAGAAAGGTAGTCCAGCAGAGTGTTCAAATTACCTTCCGATAAGGTTGCTATTGGACAGCATGAGGATTTTTGAACCCATCCTTGACAACCGTATTCGCGACATCGTTCAAATAACTATAAAACAAGCCGCGTTTTTTAAGAATTGCGACACTACCAACGCAATAAAGGCTGTGCGGTCACGCAATACCGTGAAAAGTATTGCCCTCTTCAGGACGCGTTTGACCGCTCGCCACACAAATTGATCTGTGACAAGACCTAATACCAAAAAAACTCGTGCACTGAGTTAAATTCCTCTATCACGATTCGAGAAGTAAAGTTCGAAGTGTGATAGAGATATCCAAATCGCTTCGTGTCTCTTCGGCGTTCATCATGGAAGCGCCCTCTCACCAATCCTCTCTGTTCTTGTTATGAACATAACCACACGAAATATCCAACGCCCCTATCCTACACACTGCTTTATACAGATGTTTTCCTAGTGATCCTAGCAATGCTGATCTAGAGCAACGTTCAAAAATGAAATGATCGCCCCATCCGACAAGGTCTCAAACTGAATCTAAATAAAACAGATTTTCCAATGACCGATCCCAATGATGAAGTTCCACAACTAGTGTTGTTTGTCATCGACGTATCAACGAACGTTTCAAATCTAAAATTTATCACATTGTCGTCCGCCCTGTCGTCCTCTATAGTTCAGAGTGTTGGCCGACCATAAAAGATATAAGCGGCGTCTCTCGGTAATGTTGAAGATGTTGCGCTAGGCCAGTGGCCTAACACGCCATGATCACATCTGAAATGAGGACACCTGCGATCGAAATGGGGTTGCACTAGTCGTGCAAAAATTGCGAAAGGCGTCTTTAGTATTATGATCATGGTTGATCTGAGCCTTGAAGTCGATGGGAAACGACCAAAAGGCCGAGTACATCCAGATCAGACCTTTGACAGAGCAAAGTGGTCAAACTGATAATTTTTTTTTCTTTTTATCGCTCCAGACTCTTTTATTATGCAACAAAGCGTTCCCATACCGGCGTCCACATCAACTTTAGCGACGATTGGTCGAGTGAACTATAAGTGAAGAACAACTCGGCGCTTCCCAATAATAAAGCACGCCTATCTATCTTTGAACCAACGTGGTCTACTTGATTTTGCCGTAGTTTCCGAGGTCTGCTAACATAGGCTTTACCACTTTGATGCATCTTTTAACGCTCTTTGCGATGTTTGAAGTAGACAGACTGTATATACGAGGTTAGACAATTAAGTAATTAGACTGATTTTATTGCCGCGCTTGTGGTAAACCTGCAACTTTCAAATTCCCTTCCCCGGCATCTTTCTCCTCCCCATTGATACATTCACCATTGCTCTAGCTTGTTTAGTTCGCCTGCTGTGTCGTGTTGAGTAGACGTGTGTTGGTGGTGCTCGTTGAGAAAATGGAGAAATGAAATCTAGAGCAACGCGTCGCGATAAAATTTTGTGTCAGATTGGGCGAAACAGCTTCGGAAACGTACGCTAAAATTGTAAAAGTGCATGATGATAGTGCTTTTAGTCGTGCTCAGGTGGTTGGATGGCATAAATAGTTTAAGGAGGGGCGTGAAAGCGTGGAAGACGAGGCGCGAAGTGGGAGACCAGTCGAGGTGCGGAGTGACGCGAAAGTGCGCCATAATCCGTGAAGATCGGCGTTTAGCAGTTTGAATGTTGGCCTCGAAATTGGGTATGAATCGTGAAACAGTCAGACAAATTTTAACAGACGATTTCGGGATGAAAAGTTGTGCAGGAAGGTGGTTCCAAAGAATCTTTCTGAGGAGCAAAAGCAGCATCGAATGACCGTCGCAGAAGACTATTTGGAACAAGTGGAAAACGTTCCCACGCTGCTTGATCGAGTTATTACGGATCCCGGAAACCAAACGACAAAGCTCACAATGGTTTTCTCCGTATGCTCCCCGCCCAAAAAAAGCTCGCATGAGCAAGTCGAAGGTGAAAACGGTAGCCGCGGAATCGTCCACAAAGACTGTTCCACCGGGGCAAATCGTCAATCAAGTCTACTATCGCCAAGTACTCGAAAGATTGCGAAAACGAGTCAACAGGGTGCGCCCAGACATCATTCGTAACTGTATCCTTCATCACGACAACGCGCCATGCCACACCGCCCTCAGCGTGTCCTAGTATTTAGCCTCTAAAGGGATCCCCCTGTTGCGACAGCCGCCTTATTCGCCCGATGTCACCCTGTGACTTCTTTTGTTCCCTAGGGCAAAATTGGTGGTCAAAGGAACCCATTCCGAGTCAATTACGGACATCCAAGCTGCCGAGACGAAGGCACTCGCGGACATACCAGTCGAACCGTTCCAGAAATGTTACGAAGAGTGGAAAACGCGCTAGAATCGCTGCCCAAGGGGACTACTTTAAAGAAGATGGCAGAGTTGTAGGATAATTTTTAAATATACGGTTTTTATGGAATCAGTCTCATTACTTAATTGCCTAATCTCGTATAATATGGAATGGTCAATAAACCGTTGGTCTACGGCATCATTCTTGCATAACATTATATTCTAATCAACACAAATATCCTTTATAAATAACAAACATTACCATTTATTTAATTTCTCCTTACAATCTAGCTTGTAGAAGTCTGACCTAGAGTTTTAATCATCCTTTTCCAGTGACGCTACTTCGTTCCGTATTTGCGTAACGACTTCAGCCAATGTTTGTGGATGTACTCCGGCTTCAATCAACTGTATACAAATATCTAATGTTTCCGCACTCAAGCCGGTATTGAGCAATTGTGAGATGTTATGTATATTGGAACGAATCATTTGTGAACGTTGTAAACTCAAATAGGAGCTGCCTGTTTCGCTGTTCGTGTCACCATGATCCCGATTCTTATCTGCCATATCGTTTCTCATTTGGACTTGGATAATTTTCAAATTTAACAGAAGATCGGAAAGTATTGCAAGAAATGCAAGATACTGGTCGTTAATACGGTTAGAGTAAACGGTTACAATATATTTACCAAACAAATAATCAAGTTTTTCCACAAAGGAATTTGTCAGTTGTCAAACATATGTTGAGGAATTTTTCTTCCTTCAGCGTTACCAGCTTTACATTCCGGAAAATGCGGAGGGAACAAATTGTAATTACCAATCGGCTTTGGATTCGATTGCAAAGAAGAAGAAGACGCGAGATGTCGAATACCTGGTTTATTTGACTTTTGGTGTGTTTATTTAGTGTTTGATTTGGAAGGAGAGTTATTGGAGTGGATTGAAAGATGTTGGCGTGTACGCGTTTAGCTACACGGTGTGTATGCTTGCATAACTGCCAAGGTCTAGTAAGTGTTATACATTTAGACCACTGAGGTCTCAAAGGAATTTCGATTAACCTTACTATTATGTAAACATTGCATTATAGATGCAGCGGGGAGTGCAGGCTACATGTGCTTCGCTGTATGGGAATCAACTTCATTTCCTGGAGTCGCGACAAGCAAACCGGCCAGGACAGAGTTCACTCTCCTTTTCGACAGGAGTAATTCAATCAGACGATATCGGCATATTCAAAAAGGCTCTAAAACGATTTGGATTCGCGGGCAGTGAAAAGGCTGTAAGTTGATTTGGATGAATGAATATCGCAAGTAATAATAATAGGGAAGTTGTCAATTAATATGATTTCAAGAAATCAACGGGCGGGGCAAAAACTTATCCAAGACCCTACTATCTTGCCCACAAAGTTCAATCGGCTACCAAAGCTATCAAAAAGTAGAGGAAAACAAGACTGGGAAAATCGATCTCCCCAAATCCCAAGCAGTGCTATTTAGATGTCGCGTGTTAGAAAGGAGTGTCCAATGTTGGTAAACAGAATGTCTTTCTTTGATGGAAGAAATGCGAACCTAGGTGAATATAAATTCGAAATTTTTAAATCTAGTCCCGGAGGAGGTGGGGAGGTTATGGAGGAGGAGAGGGAAGATCCCGTCTCTTCAAACCTGATGCAAATTTGTTACGGTCACCTCCTCTTTCCCCTGCATACTCTTTTCATCCCCTCCTTTTCCGAAGCTAACTCTGACAAATCAAACTTTGCCATGATGATATCAAATATAATCACTTGAAGCGCCAACCTCCCTCTTGCATACCCTCTCTATACTCCTCCTCTCCTTAATGGGGTGCGGTAGAAAATTCTAATTTTACCATGATGGTATAAAAGGAACCGAAGCCTTTTAAGAGGGGTGACTGCCACGAGTTTTAATCGGGTTTGAGGAAGAGGGACCTCTCCCTCTATAAACTCCTAATTCTAACCTAGCCCGGCGATGAGGTTGAAAATTTAACCTTTACCAAAAAACCTACCGATTAAGGGTATCAAGTGTGCACTGCATCACATACACGTCGCTAACACCAGACTCAATTCCGGGAATTTTTCTCACGCACGTACCGAAGAAGGTCTAACATGGGCAAATTATTTTTCCCACTATACGAATTCAACCAATGCGGTGGGAGTCTTCTAATTACAACCACGCTAGCCACCAAAATTGACCATAGTCAGACACTAAACCCGGCTTAAGTTCTTCGGCCTCTGTCGCGATCACAAGCGGTGTCGGCTCGTCGTGATTGGTTTCTCCATTTGGCACTATCAAATGCCTGATCCGGATGCAATCTCGAGACTCTTAAATCCCCATCTAGCGTATCAAGCCATCGTTGTTTAGGTCTGCTTTTTAGTTGTTTACCATCGACTTCGATGTTCAGATCAATCTTGGCAAATGAATTCTCGTTAGCACGAATTGCGTGACCATGCCATCGAAGACGCCTCTCTCGCAATTTCTCCACGATCGGTGCAACTCTATAACGATCGCGGATATCCTCATTTCGGATGTGATCAAAACGTGTCACGCCACTCGTCCAACGCAACATCTTCATCTCCATTACCACAAGACGTCGTTCATTGTCTTCCATAGTCTGCCAACACTCAGAACTATAGAGGACGACAGGAGGGACGACATTGCGGTAAATTTTACACACCAATTGTGGAACGCCCATTCATTCCGGTTGCCTTAATGCGTGAAGTAATTTCATAACGCAGTTCTCCATTGGCTGATAGTGTTGACCCGAGGTATTTGAATCGCTCAGTTTTGAGCAGATCACCGCCGCTGACAGTGATTATGCCTGTTTCATGGGGATCGGTCGTCAAAAATTCAGTTTTGTTTATATTCAATCTGAGACCGTGTTGCATGAGGCGATCATTCAATTCATGCTGTCCAAAAGTGGACAAGTTGCTCGAGATCATTTTTGCTATCAGATGCTAGGAAAACATCATCTGCATAAAGCAGTGTGTAGAGCGCTGGACGTTGGATATCCCGTGTGACGGTGTGAGAGTGAGAGGGCGCTTCCTTGATGAACACGAAGCGGTTTTGATCCACCCGCCTTACTTCGCACTTTACTTTTCGGATTGTGATAGAGCAATTGAACCCAGCGCACAAGTTCTTCTGGCACTAAGTGTTATCGTGAAGCATACCAGATGAGTTTGTGTGGCACACGGTCAAACGCTGCCTCTAGATCCAGAAATGTTCATGGTATGGGAAAGTAATCGAATCGGAGGGTAATTTGAACATTCTGCTGGACTACCTTTCTTTTTCCATATTGGAACTGTGGTACTTTCTTGCCAGTCAGATGGTGTTCTTCCTTCCTGAATAACCCGATTAAAGAATTCACTGAGCCACAGTGTTGGGTTCCAGCTCTTCGCTTTCCAGAGCTCAGATGCGATGTCGTCAACTCCTGTGACTTTCTCCGATTTCATTGGTTTTATTGCCTCCTCGACTTTAGTTGTGGAACTGCTCCAAATGTCGGCAATGATTGTGGAAATGGAGGATGAGTAAATTCTTCAATTGAAATCTGCTCGTATTCTCGTCAGCTATTCGTTGCGGCTCGTCGGTTGGTAAGTACCGTTCTTGTCATTAACGCAACAGAAATGTTCGATATCCTGTGTGCGTTCGTTACGGCTTTTGGCAAGTCAATACAGATCTCTCCCGCCATCCCGAGTGTCCAGTTTATCGTAAAAATTTTTGTAATGGTCCGCTTGGGTGACAGCGACTGCTTTCTTTACTTCTCGGTTGGCATTCTTATAAATGTACCAATTGGGCAGTGTTTTATCGTCGAGAAATTTGTAGTAGAGGCGTTTCTTTTCACAAACCTTCATTTCAACATCGTCATTCGAAAGCCAAGTAGTTCGGTTGATGTATCGGTTACCCGGTTTGGTGACTCCGAGGGTTGCAGAAGCCGCTCTATGGATCGTGTTTTTCATTTGATTCCACGATGCTTCCACATTCGTAATGGTTGGTAATCGCGTAAGTGAGATCATTTTTTCTTTCTTCTCACGAAATCGCCACCATTTAATGCGCGGCGGGCCAGTGCGTTCCTCATGCCCTTTTATCGGTGGCTTAATTCGCAGGATGGCAATCAACGGCCGATGTTGAGGTGCGATGGTCTTATAGGGAACGGCTTTGCAATTAGTAACAGTTGTAAAATGTTGGCGTCTTATGAGAATATAGTCGCTTTGCATTTTACTGTTCCCACTATAAAATGTAGGAAGATGAGACAATCGTTTGATGAACCATGTATTCATAAGTGCAAGGTCATGGGTGTCCGCAAAATCGATTATACGCTCGCCACCTTCATTGCGCGCTCCGGACCCCTTTCCCCCATGGCACCTATTACCGTCTGCCTTTTCACCCACATGACCATTAAGGTCGCCGGCAATGATTATGTAATCATCAGCAGGCACGTGACAAGTCTTTTCATCGAGAAGTTGCCAGAAGGCATCTTTCTCGGCATCAGGTCGACCTGTCTGTGGTGCATACGCGGTGAAGAAGTGAATAGTGCGATCAGCTGATATAATGGTGAACTTCATCAGCCGATTATCAGATCGCTCGACTTCTTTAATGGCATCACGGAAACTCTCTGAGATGGCAATGCCAACACCATATTAAGTGTGTGGGCTACCAAAATAGAGAAGTTTATAGTCATTCTTACCGCGTTCGCGTTCAATGTGTAGCTTTTGGCACCAGCCCATCGGGTTTCCTGCAGAGTGCAGATATCAATGCGCCTTTTCCTAAGGCTCTTGCGAGTTCCTCGGTCAGTTAGGATACCAACATTTACCGTGCAGACATGTATTTGTTTTGTTCGGACTAACTTACTTACGTTCTTACGCCGTCCATGCGTCAAGAACCCTTGCCCATTTCTCGACAGGACCGGGGCCCATCCTGCCGCATCGACTGAGGTGAACGCCCTAGCATTTCTCCGAGGCTTGTGACTCAATCCGATCATCATGTTTCTAACGACATTGTATGCATTTTCTTGGTCGGCCTGTCGCGGGACCTGTCACCAAGACAGATCAGATAGGATTTAGCACATTGGGATAACTCAAACTATACTCTATTTATGTCTTTCTCGAATCTCAGCATTTTATTTTTGTTTTACTGAGTATAGTACAAAGAACTTGCCTCAAACCCTCCTACTTTACCTGAACCAGCTTACTATGTTAATAGCCTGGTGGAGTTCTGGAAACAACCAATTGGAGAGGAGCAAAAGTAAAAAAACTCATCTTTCTCTTGATCAGCTACCAAATCAATGCAATACCACACCACACCAAACCCAAACGTGTAACACATGCTCACAAACGGATACGCATACGCTTCGAAAGAGCTGGAAGCTTGATTGTTGAAATAACGCCTTATACAGCCTTGGTCATAATTATTAGGCACCCTATATTTTATGTCTTAAACTCTTTTAGTGATTTAATCAATTAGGTCGTAAAATTCATACAATATTATTAATATTTTGTTGGTGCACTTTTGGCCTGTATTATAGCAGCTATCATTTGCGTTTTACTCCTATATTAGCTCCTCAAATTGCTGAGCGCATGTGGCGTTCCATTCTTGGAACGTTTTTGAGCATTATTTTGGATGTAATGCTATGGTTCCTTACTTTGTGCTTTAGGGTGCCCTAAAGATCTTCGATGCGGTTCACATCTGGGGACTCGCATTGTGGTGGCTGATTTGGTAATAGTGTTAGAATTTAATACCATTCAAGTCGGTGTTACCGAAAATGTGCGTTAATGGAGGCATCAAGCCAATTTCTAACATATTTATATACGCTATTTATCTAATCTTCAAAAAAGACCATTTCCCCGATGCCACTTACACCCATACATTTCAACAGGATAAAACTGTTTCCTCCGTGCATAACCGTGGCCGTCCCACAATTCAGACAATATTCTTCACCAACATGACATCCCATGGACGTCACACTTGATTTTTTTATCCCTGCGAAAAAGAGTTTGGTCATCATTTTCATTTCGCATCAATGTTGACGTCGTCAAACCCATTCCAAGCGATTCTTTTTTGTTCTGCTTTAAAAGTTACGGTTTCTTTCTAGCTTCATAACCGTTAAGATCCATTTTGGCAAGTCTCTTTCTTGCGGTATGAACACAAATAACCTTTTTATTTTTTTTGGCAGATCCAAGGCAATTTTTTTAACATGATTAACAGGCCCGCGAATAAGTTCCTTGTTCTGGCCTGTCGCGTCTTCTCCCCGATTTTGATCTATTAGCGTGGGAGCCTATCTCTTTAAATGTTTTAATAGCAGACTGAACTGCTCACCGCGAGCAGTTCACATAATCTTAATATTTCAACGTGAGACTTTATTTTTCTCTAAAAAAAATGTATTTTTTTCGTTTTGCTATTGAAAGCTCACTCATTTCGGAAACACAAAAATCGGACTTAACCAAGAAAACAACAAAGCGCCACGTACTTGGACTAACAATAGCAAACACGAACTGACAACACATCATCAAGAAAAAACTGAAAACACTTCTCAGATGTTTTATCATAAAAAGTTTCATGTTGTCTTTTTAAGGTTTTCTGTGAGAAAAACCTTGTTAGAATCGAGTCAATGTCTATCTGTCCGTCTGTCTGTCACACTCGATTTATTCGGAAACGATTGAACCAATTGTCACGAAATTTGATGAGAAGAAGTAATCTGCCAATCCCTTTATATATAGCGACGCCATTTTATGTTGGGTTGGGAGAAAAAAAAACAGGATCAATTTGGTATCTCACACTGTTCTTCTTTTATTTCAACTTCTTTTTCTATCGTTCTTATGTGATCGCCCAGGGCTTTAAGTATTAATTAATATTACCAACAAATAAAGTCACAGTTATCAAGCCATTCAAGCGCCTAGTCTAGTCTCCTCATAAATGTATCTTAAGTTCGTGCAAATCTGCTATATGCCATTACGAAATTCTTTCAGGGAATATGGAGAAGAGAAAAAACCCTCTTTGAAAACAATTGTAAAATATATAAATGCAAAGCGTCAAGCTCTATATATATAATATCATAAAATATATAAACACAAACACCTAAGTTCAATAAAAAAGTCAACTCAATAGTAACACATATTTGCAATCATTCATTTTTTTTCAGCGTCTCAAAATGGTAAGCTTCCTGCTATATGAAGATGTGGCTGATAAAATCATCTACCCGGAATTTTTTGACGAATTCAATCTACCAAATACGTTCAATTCATGGTTTCTAGTCACAGAGTTGCACGTTTGGATGCTGCTATTGCGAGCGATGGCCGAAGGAAGCGAATCAGGTGAAGACGGTAGATTTATCCGCAATAGCATTGTCGAAGCCATGTGGGCGGATGTGAACACCCGAGCCAAGAAACTAGGAGTTAGTATTATGAAAAACAAAAAGTAAATGCTAAGTTGTTAATTATTATGTATTTTCTATAGGCCAACAATCCATCCGGCACGCGAGCACAAATCGAAATACTCTCGGAACAATTTCAAGCTGCGCTCATAGCTTATGATGAAGGTGTCATGTCTGATGACAAAGTCCTCGCGGGAGCTCTGTGGCGGCGATTTTTTGAAAAGAACTGTGAAAACTATGTTCTGTTGGAACGTTTAGTTAGTTACGTACGACAACAAGTAAAAATGCTAGATTCATTGAATAGGGAAGATTTTATAGGGAAACCGAAGATTCGGTGGATTCCGTTGAAAGATGTTAAATGTTAGGAATTAAAGAGGGCAAAGTTTTTTGGTTATAAGTAGACAATTTTAGGAATCAAGGTGGGGCGCATTAAACGGGATATCATTTTTGATATGCCTTTCAAATCAAACTGAAATTGCTACCAAAACGAGCATATTAAATAAGAAAATACATACAAGTTAAGAAATATTGTTTTTTTATTTGTTGTGGATATTATGTATTTGCCTTCGAATGAAGGTTCCACGCGAAAGTTATGCTTTCCAAGCTTTATGTTAAAATCGATTCATGCACTGTTTGTCCGTCCGTTCAGTAGTCCTTTTCTTTCGGAAGTAATTATTCAATAATGGTGAATCTATCGACACGGAATTTAGCGACTATCTGGGAATTGGAAAAAATCAGTGTGTGCTCCCCATAAATCTAAAATCTCTTTCTTAGAGTGGGCCATATGCTCGAATGGCACGATAAGAGCCCAAACCAACTAATTAAACATTGAATTACGATTACTTTTTCCTTTCTTCCTCAAATTATCAACATTCTCTTGACAGGCATGAAATAGAAAAACTGCCTATGTTTAGTTAAAGCAAATTATATCGTTGTTTACACGTGCGGTATTTTAGGGATCAATTATATACATGGGTAGTTCAGCAAACACTTCGATCCCTCCCGTGTCATTATACAAAAATTCACATGTCCTTGCCAGCGCGAGGATCCGCACCGGATCCTGAAAGACAAGTCAAACACGAGAATTCGCGCGAGTTTATCGGAGTAACTAACACCCGAGCTAAACCTGGAAAAGAAAGAAATAAAAAAGGCTTGAGTGCGTGTGAGGAGCCGTAAAACTCCAAACCCGAGCGCCGTAATCGAAAAGGAGGATCCACGACGGACTATAACCTCGATCATCATTCCTCTTGCCTCAGATATTTAGTGGGGCGCGGCCTGTGAGGTTCCCTTCCTGCCTTGACATCCTCAGGTCATTATATTGGAGGATGTCCTTTATGTGAGATTTTTCGGGGCTAAGGAGAAAAGGAGAAGAAGGGACACCTCAAATTAAAGAAATTTAATTGAAATTAATGGTACTGTATATTCAAGCTCAAAAGAAACTCAACAAAAAAAATGGAAAGGGATAGATGATAATTAAAAATATTTAAAAAGAAAAACTAACATAATAAAACAAATCGTACGGAAATAAATAAAAATAGTAGGAAGAGAAAACACATAAAAACAAAATATTAATATATTAATGAAAGTGATCATTTACTTTCATTGTCTTAAAAAGACTCATAATTCCTCACCCAGGGCTCGGGATGATGTTTGCCAAAGTCAGCTTTTAAAGCTACCTCATTTGTTAATTTCAATTTAACAGTTTCTTGGATATTGAAATGAGTTGAAAAGTCTCTATTAGTGAAAATCAGTGGTTTCCTCTAAAAATTGTAGAGCGTTGCCTACGAAACATGTATGTTATGCTAGTTTGAATCAATTTTATGTGTATATTGCCTGCCGATAGACCAAACCCGCACATGACCGGCATCCGATTATAGTAGAGTGCGAATCAGAATCTCAGGAAACCGACAATCTTAAATTTTGATTTTAATTTCATTGTTGGCAAAATATACTTACGTATATATCCATGCTTGCATATCTTTTTGGAATAAAGTTAAATGGCTGCGATTCCTGTTGCTTGATTTACGTCTAAGTACGGAACCACCTGAGACGTACAAACTGCCTTCATTTAGATCGATCAGGCGGCGATTCAGGCGAGATCTTGTGTTGCACATCAAAGAATGCAAGACAAAGTATATAGTGACAATGTCAGCACCGAAAACCAACCAACCCGACAAATCAAACTGCACTGGTCAAACGGGAAGAATAGATAGGAGATTATAAGTTTAGGACCGTTGATAATTTCTCCTATCTAGGGTCAAAAATCACAACCGATAATACGAGGATGAAATCCACGCACGGTTGTTGTCAGCCAACAGAGCCTATTTCAGCTTACAAAAACTGTTTCGCTCGAAACGTCTCACCATAGGGTCAAAGCTCTTATTGTACAAGACTATGATCTTGCCAGTTCTCATGTATTCCTCGGAGACTTGGAATCTTAGCAAGAAGAATTGTGAACTCTTGGCCGCATTCGAGAGAAGAATCCTCCGAAGAATTTTTGGCCCTTACATGAGGATGGACGATGCCGTACCCTGCATAACGACGAAATGTATGAGTGATACCATGACCGTCAGGTTGTGGATAAAATTCGGCTCAATAGCTTACAGTGGGCGGATCACTTAATCCGTATGGATGAGGAAGATCCAGCCCGAAAAGTCTATGATGGCAATATCTATGGTAGAAAAAGAAGACGAGGCAGACCTTGCCTAAGATGGAGCGATGGCGTAAGTGAGGACACCAGACAGCTTTTAGGGATATCGAATTGGTGGACCTCGGCGCAAAACCGGGATGTCTGTAGTGCCTTATTAAGGCAGGCCTAGACCGGATACCGGTTGTTGCGTCGTTGATGATGATGATGACGGAGCCCATTGAAGACTGGAGCCCACAATGCTCCCAGAATTTTCCGCGTGATGACACTTACATGTGTTAATTCTCCCATCTGGTATTTTAGGGATCAGTATAGGTTATTTTAATCCGTCGCTTCTTTATGGAATTCCGTTAAGGGGGTCATCCCATGTGAAGGCCGTTTTTTCGCTGGATTAATATCTTGAGTATGGGTAATAAGTTTTCCAGCCCGATAGCATAGTTCATTATTGAAATATAGGGCAATTTACACACCCATCTCCAGAAAAAGGCGTTTCTCTGCTGTCACGCTAGAGGGCGCTGCAATCATTTTAAAAAAAAAGTAAACGGCATTTTAACGTGCAGACTTGACTACAGTCCGCAAACTAGGATTATTAAAAAATATTAAAAGCTAAATTTTTGGGGCCGTGTTAAACTTTTTTTTTGCGAATTTTGGCGTTTTTTAAGGCTTCTTTAATGAATAAAAAAAAACTACTGAATGAATCGAAATTATCCTAGCTTGCGGACCGTAGAAATATGTTCTGACTAAGTCGTTGGATAGGTTTTGAACTATGGTGGCAGCCGATTTTCAATATGCAGCTTCGAGAAAAACGCATTTAAAAAGTAGAATGTGATTTTTAGCCATAAAATCTTAACTGATCATTAATCTGCTATATCTAGTCCAGAGACTTAAGGTTTCTTCAAGAAACACATGTACACTTTGTCACTTTGCCCATATATTTTACGGCATATCTAGATACAATTAATGCCAAAAAAAATTTGATTCCGCCGATCCGACACGATGAAGCAGACCCGCTAGCAACACCCTTGCATGGGATTAGTGGGACTAAACTATTCCTCGCGAATCCTTCCGTGCTTTGATGTACATGTACCTGTCCTGGTCTTGGACGGAGCCGAGGGCGGATTGTCCCGAACACGGAACAGCCGAGCAACCCCAAGCAGGTGAAGGCAAAACCCCTTCCAGCCGCACACTCTCGCTAAATTTCGTGTACGGAGCTCTTTCTGCAACCGCTGTTGTTCACCAATCACAGACACTAAAATTGAAACAGAACTGTAATCCAGCGAATAGAACATTATATTCCATTTCTACGCCCAATTTTTGTATTCTGTAATTTGCGATTCCTTTTTCCTCTTCTTCAAACCCGGTCAAAACTCGATAAGCCCATCGCCCTTAAAATGTTATGGCCAATCAAAGTGGGGTTCCTTTTACATCAGTTTGGCCAAGTTGATTTTTCAAGGCTATCCCGTGAGGAAGATAGAATGGGGAGGATATGTAGAAGAAAGAGAAAGCCTCTCTTTTTCTAATTCCATTAAGGACTGCGACGGTCACCATCCCTTTAAACCATAGGGTCCTATTCCCGCAGCAGTAAAAGATGTCCTCTCTCTCAAATTCCCTCCGTCTATTTCGATATCATCATCCTAAATTAGCTTTGCTAACCATACCCTGAGAGAGCAAAAGTGTGAAGAGGATATATAGAAGGAAAAAAAAAATGCCCGGCTTGTCCACTTCTAGTAATGTTGCGGCACCCCGAAAAGGGGCTATTTTTGAATCATAAATAAGCTAATAGAGTAATTATCGTCCCAATGTGTAAGGAGGGCTACCTTGCCCCTCTACCCCTCCTGATAACAATAAAGATAGATGCAATAGCATTTTAATGGCATATTACTTATACGGTTTCCAACCTGTAACTAATGTTTGAACAAAATTTTGCCAAGTATATGCGAAATACAATTGCACAACACAACGTTGCGCATCGCCCCGTTGCACAATTTATTTGGCGGTGGAAAACTGTTTTAAGAAAAGCGCATTTAAAATTTCAATAACGAAAAATTGACAATTGTAAGAGCTTGTCGCTATCCAGCTATTCTAGCCCCATCCTGCAAACTATCAGCTTCTTCGTAAGGGTCGGTATAGGCATATGCACTAATTGTATGCTTATATATAACAGTTAATCGCCCAAAACGGAAGGAAGATTATGAGAAGCGCCCTCTTTCCAATAGAGGCACTGACACTTCAATTTCAAAATCATTTGGAATATCGATTTGAAATTATCAGGGTTTATTTTACGGAAGCTTACTAACATATTTAGATGAAAAATTCTGAGTTTTCTGAATCGGTTACAGGTATCTCCCCTTTTAGCAGGGTTATTCAGAATTTGGAAATCACTCATGATTGTAAAATATGAACCCACCTCATAGATTTATAAAGAAAAAGACACATCTGTGATACGTGAATGTTGATAAACAGCTGGTGTGGCCCAAGTGCCAAATTAAGTGAAGGTTGATATTCTATTTGGTTTCAGGTATTTCGCTAATATTTAGATCTTGATTGATGCCTTTTACATGATTATCCATTTTGCATACACTTTATTCCCTACATTGTTGTCCATAGGCAAACAGTACCTTTTTAAGTGAGCAGATTTAATATTTTTCTTTTTGAAACCGAGAGAAGCGACAATATTTTGCCGGGTTTTCTGTGCATAATTCTTGTAGTTTATGGTTTCGTCAACTATACGTATCCCCATGTTAATGTGACTTACCATTTTATGATATTTAGAAGACGAAGGATATCACCGGATATTATATGGTTAATGACTATCATGAAGTGCTCCTTCCACTTGTTCGTGAATGAGGAGCTAACAGTTTACGTCCCTCACAACCGCACCAGACTATCGAGAGGTTTACTACCATCTGGAAACTTTTATGATGCAGAACTTGATAGGAAAATCATTGTTATTTGAAGCAGCTTCTGCTTCTTTTTGTCATGGCATACGCTGCGATGCACTTTTATTTTTTCATGGTAACGGAGCTCCGGCGTTTTCAACAGGTCTGCCTCCATGATTCTACACTCAGCCACGTCTTTTGGGTCGTGGTTCACAACTTCATCCGTACTAAACACATTTTCGATAGCTGTCCAGTAATCATCAATAATCCTGAACAGTTTGTGTCCTTTGCATAACAAGAACATTTTGCCACAGTTGGATGACAATTGAATCGTGGAGACGGACCTTTTTCGAGTAAACGCAATATCGGTACACAGTCGAAAGTAAGTAACAATAAGATTTCTTTTGTTATGCACGCACGACTGTTGTTACGTGCACCAAAATTATGGGTTCTCATCACATGCTGGAGCAAGGGTTTGTTGGCAGTCAAATCACCCATCACGATTATAGCGTTACCCTTGAAAAGACTCTTCTCAATTCAATTGCGCGTTAAAGCATCTTTGTCTATATCGCAAGTCTCCCTTGATGCATAAAACTACAATTGTGATGCTCGTTAACCTGAACCACAGTCTCGCAGTCAAGATCCTGGCAGAGGCCGGGTTCTAGGTCATGCTACGACACCGGATACGCAGCCGTTACCACTAGGCTTTCCAGAGTACAAAAACGTAGTGCCGTGAAAGGGAAACCATTACTCGCCACACTCCCCCCTTCTCACTTCGCTTAGTTCCAGAATTCACGGTCTTTATTGTCGGAATCCTCGTTAAATTTGGAGAAAGACAGCATTTAGGAGGTTCTCGATATCCTTGCCGGGGAACACACGCATATTCCAGAATCCAATCAAAAACCGTTTCTTCTAGTCGAAGGCAAATCTGCCCTGAAAAGGAGAGATTTCTCCACGCCCGGAGTATTCTAGGGGAGATGGGATAAAAATTTCAGGGAAAAAAATTATAATCAGGGTTCCCGCATAATTTTTAACCCAAACCTCTTTTTACGCTAAATTTTCAATTTAGGCCCGAATTTTCTCTCTGCCGTCAGCACCTACCCGAGGCGGTGGTAATGTTCGACAGCAACAGAGTTTCGAAATTTGCATGCTCCTGACCCGCAAATCTCTATCCTACTTTTTACGAGGAGCAAGGAATACTCTTGAGTGTATTCTTAAACCCCAACTCATTTTAAAGAAGGTGCATTAAGTAATGTAACCAGTAAAGCCATTGGCTTTAACCAAAATAGGACTGAACGCATATCTTACACAATGGACAATATCTACGCTAAGAATCAGAATAATTAAATGAGATTGGGTAAACAGCCACTTAATCAGGTCCGTGAGCAGAGGGACCCCTCATAGGGAAACATCTTTCCAGCACTAATAGCGCTAATAGTCATGGATACAGTTCTAAGGAGACTGGACAGAGGCGGAGTGAAGCTGGTAGAGTACACATACTTTTGATACTTCTATTAGGAATTTCTCTCATCGTTGCAGGTTAGATTTTGGAGGGTCCTTTGGAAAAAATGAGCTTGTGGGTCCCAGAATACGATTCATAATCCAAGCAAAAAAAATCTGATGCTATTCATTACAAAGCCAAAGGTAACTCCACTTTCCGCAGTTGAACGCACAATGACTGTCATCTCTTCCAATACAAAGTTTATTGGTGTGGTACTCACTATGAAGCAAAAGTACTCACTATGAAGCTCAGTGATTAAAGCATTGGGCTGTCGTAGCAGAAGGTCGCGGTTCAAATTTCACTGGTGGCAGAGGGATTTGCATCGTGACTGGATGTCGGATATCAGTCGACTCAGCTGTAGATGGCCACCTGAGTCAAATCAGGGTAATAATCACTGGCTTCTCCAATGTACTGTTACGGTCTTGAATGAAGTGCTCTAACACGTTTCAAGGCGCAGACCAAATCGGAGAGTCCCACCAACGATTATTACTATAAATTGGAGGCTAAACGTAGAAATGCGGATTAAAAAAACTACGTTGTGAAAAGGCTTTCAGGGAGAAATGGAATTACCGTCTGAAAGTCGTTCTATATGTGCACATTCATAGTTTGTTTAATCCTTGATGATTTTCAGTGAAACAATATCTTGGGCAGTTAATCTGTACGGGTATAACAACGTCTTGGATCCGCTACAAAGGGGACTTTGGATATCTTCGGCGGACTACGTTACATGAAAACTGGGCTTCAAGAGAAACCTTACTAGAAGGTTTCCAATCAACCACAGCGAAAGATCGACGATGTATTGCAGGGTCGCAACACGAATTTTCACCGATGGATAAAAAATGGGCTATAGAATTACTAAGGGGAGGTATCTTAGATACACGCAACGTATCCGGATTGTATAGTCTTTCAGAGTATGTCAGCGTATTCCAGACAGAGGTTCCGACAGTATGAAAGGCTAATTGGCTCTTGAGATGTGGCCTGAACCTCAAGCGAAGTAAGCTATTTTTGAAAAAAAAAGACCAAGGCAATTCATCAGTTGAGATAGCAACTCTGCTTACCGAGCAACACGATTGAAATGAGTTCCTAGGTGCTATTTGACCCCTTATACAAATTTACAAACACGGCATACGTGGGAATCACATTGGGCCGAAAAAACCGTTTAGTAGTTCAAGCTTAAGCAGAATTAAATTAAATTTTCCTAGAATAGAGGGAGTCCTGAGTCTGCCTCAAGCCGATGGCGACGACATGCGGTTTTGTCCAGGGCAGGCCTCTAACTTAGGCTGTTATTTCGTCTCTATATGATCCGCATCCGCGTCATATTTGTGGATATATATATAGATGAGCCTGGACAAGACCATTATCTGTTTGTCTAAAACAAATTATTATTATAATCGACTTGCTGTCTGTCTGTCTGCCACAGTCATTTTTTATCAGAAACGATTGTATCGATTGACACCAAATTTGGTGGGAAGACGGGACCTATTAACGCAGATGCATGCAATGAGTTACATCGTTATATATGGACCTTCAGCGGGGTCTCCATACATGCAAAAGGGGGCTGCACATTTTTTTTCACTAAATATAGTCATGTGTGGTATCAAGTGAAAGGTCTCGAATACTACTTTCCGAATTTGATGTTAGTTTTGACGTGGATTACAAAGTTCGCGAGTGCGGAGTCAGTCACTTCTGACATTTAATGCAGAACGGGGTAGGCCGGGGACAGGAAAGTGATCATTCCTTTCACGCACCCATTCTCAGAACCTACCCAACCGAAAAAAGTCACGAAGCTAGGCTAGGCGTCAAAATATAATAATAATATGTTACTATAATTTTTAGTAATTGGCTTGGAAACCCCCCTTAAGCTCGTCCTATAATCACGAAGTTTTGCAGTAACATAGGCTATAATAATTTTTTTAAGAATTGCGGGATTCTAAGTCCGCATCCACTTGATGTCGGACCGGACCGAATGGGGAGCAACTTACTCCCTCTCGTTTAGGGCTTAGCAGCCAAACTTTAAAAAATATTAGGCGATGACGGCTTTACGGTTTCTTAGTTGCGAGTCGCTTCAGTCACGCTACTCCCAAGGCAGAGGTAAGGCAGCCCTTGACGATTTGCCTCTGCCCTGTTACGAAACCGTCGCTCAGTCTTCTTTTGGCGGACACAAAAATACGGAGATGTGGGCCAACAAACTCGCCAAGCGTTGTTTCAATTCTGCCCCCCGGCGAGGATAGTATGTGTCCCATTGGTTGCTATGAAGGGCGGAATCTATTTGCACTACTTGCCAGCTTTTGATTCCAAATGATACAAGAATACTAACTGCGGCAAATCGAGATTTAGCTCTTCTACAACAGACCCAAAACATAAGTGTTTATAGTCGGATCATGGCCGTCTGGACGGGACAGTGACCAATACGTAATATGCACTGCCGAAGTTTCAGAGAGGGGGAAATCTTTAAGCACATAGAAGAGATCATCCTAGAACCAGATAACGGACACTAAGCATTCTTTATTGACTTCAAATGGATTTCTAACTGTATGATGATAAGGGGTTTTGATATTTTTTAGTGAAACGGCCAATTAGGCCTACATGTCTACCCAATATATGGAGTTAATGCCTGAAAGCTTGTCCGTGTTACTGGAAATAACCACAAGTGTCAACGTTTTGTTTTGCAACGAAAAATAGCTAAAACAAATCGACGTTGCAAAAAAGCTTTTTTTTAGATTTTTTTTTTTTTTTTTTTTTTTTTTTTTTTTTTTTTTTTTTTTTTCGAGTAAACGCAATATCGGTACACAGTCGAAAGTAAGTAACAATAAGATTTCTTTTGTTATGCACGCACGACTGTTGTTACGTGCACCAAAATTATGGGTTCTCATCACATGCTGGAGCAAGGGTTTGTTGGCAGTCAAATCACCCATCACGATTATAGCGTTACCCTTGAAAAGACTCTTCTCAATTCAATTGCGCGTTAAAGCATCTTTGTCTATATCGCAAGTCTCCCTTGATGCATAAAACTACAATTGTGATGCTCGTTAACCTGAACCACAGTCTCGCAGTCAAGATCCTGGCAGAGGCCGGGTTCTAGGTCATGCTACGACACCGGATACGCAGCCGTTACCACTAGGCTTTCCAGAGTACAAAAACGTAGTGCCGTGAAAGGGAAACCATTACTCGCCACACTCCCCCCTTCTCACTTCGCTTAGTTCCAGAATTCACGGTCTTTATTGTCGGAATCCTCGTTAAATTTGGAGAAAGACAGCATTTAGGAGGTTCTCGATATCCTTTTTTTTTTTTTTTTTTTTTTTTTTTTTTTTTTTTTTTTTTTTTTTTAGGCTGTCGTACGGAAGGTCGCGGTTCAAATCTCGCTGGCGGCAGTGGGATTTGTATCGTGATTTGATGTCGGATACCAGTCGACTCAGCTGTGAATGAGTACCTGAGTCAAATCAGGGTAATAATCTCGGGCGAGCGCAATGCTGACCACATTCCCTCCTGCAGTCTACTGTAGTGTACCGTTACGGTCTTGAATGAAGTGCTCTAACACACTTCAAGGCCCTGATCCAATATGGATTGTTGTGCCAACGATTATTATTATTATATTAGATTTTTGCAAGATGAGGTTTCTTTTGAACTTCAATTATAAAAATAAAATGCGATTTTGCTAATCAAAGGCATAAACTCAGCCCCAATTCAAAGATATCCATTCCAATAGGGATAAATGAATACTTTTTAACTGAATGATATCAAAAGGGTTTACAGCATTATTTGTTTCAGGAAATTCATGTCAATTTCATCCAATATCTCGCAATGGATGTCCTTTCTCCCCAACTAGTATGGGTCGGTCCTCGATGCTATCGTGTAAATGGAAGCCAAACTCTCGAAAACTTTGCTACTCCTGCGGAGACTGGCTACGTAGAAGAAGGTATCACAAATATATAATAATGATTTGATCCCTATTTAGTTGGCATTCACAATTACGTTATTTCTTGGTTAAAGATTTATATTCTGACGATGAAGAGGCAGAGGATTTCAAAATCGAGCTTACTGATAATCAACGCTATAAGACTTCATACCATATACCATCGTAAGTATTCAATATCTCTCTTTGAACCGTTCAGAAATTTTCTGGTGTTCTTTATTTTTCCAGTTTTTTCTTCTCACAAATAATCGGGTCAAAAGGTATGACCAAGAAGCGCATAGAAGCAGAAACTAAGACTCAAATTCGAATTCCCAAACCTGGTGTTGAAGGAGACGTGGTGATAATTGGCCCAACTGCAAAATCAGTTGTTTCAGCGCGGCGAAAAGTTAATTTGATTGTTTTGGCAGCGAGGAATAAGCAGCAGTTCACCCATTTCTTGTGTGTGCCTTTCAATAATCAGGGGATAATCGACTCATATTCTAAGTTTAAAGTAGAAAATTTTAATAATTACTATTATATGTTGAACTAGTGTTTGCCTTCCAGGGTCAATTGCTGGCTGAAAATAGAACATTCGACGAATCACTATTCCAAAATCCTAAAAAGTTGCATCTAACACTTGTGACTCTATCTTTGATGGACAATGAGGATCGAGCATATGCGGCACAGTTACTGCATGAATGCCACGAAACCATTATCAAGTACGAAATCCTTTATATTATTTAATGGATGAAACCTTTAATCGAATTTTTTATTAAAATTTTAACCTCCATGTTCTCAACACAGACCAACTTTAGAGGATTGCGGACCAATACGTGTTCATCTCCGCGGACTTGAATACATGAACGACGATCCCAGTGCAGTTGATGTCCTCTATGGAAAAATCGAATCAGAACCGTTACAAATGATCGCCGATAATATGGCTGATTATTTCACGGCAAAGCGATTGACTCAGAAGAAAACAGAAAGTGTTAAAATGCATGTTACTTTGATAAACTCATTATTTCGCGATGATTTAAATCAGCAGAATGAATATGGGCAACAACAACGTCGTACTACATTCGACGCGCGTTGGATTATGGAACGTTTTGGAAAGTTTGAGTTTGGCTCGTTTATTCTTACAGATATTCACCTATCACAACGTTATTCTACCGCCTGTGATGGATTCTATGAGGCCACTGCTATTGTGAAATTATGAATAATTTATCAATAAATTTTATTCTTTTTTAATATAATCAATTTTCTTGGTAGCCTTTAAAAAGAAATTGAAATCTACCAAGTCGAAAAGGGAACATTATGATTCAATTATCTGCCGACTACCACTATATAAGATACTTCAGTTTTCATGCCTCATTATCAATCAGAATTTAAATGATGAGGGGAAGAATCTTTACTAGGAACTGCTTATTGCAATTTAGGGTAAACTTAATGACGTGGAGAAAAGAAGTCTGCGCCTTAGTAGAAACGAAAAACTGGGTACATAATTTTCATATTGTTCGGGCCCTCTCCCTTTTCCCATTGAAAATTCTATTTTAGGGGCCGGGGGAATGAAGGTGTAGGAAAAGAAACATCACATTTATGAATATGTAAGTTATTTTTCAATAAGAGTTGGTAAGGCCAGGGAGCAATTTTTTGATGTCTCCTCGAAAAAGTCTCCCGCCACATCCTTCACTCACTTCTTCACCTCCCAATTCACTTCCTCGTTCGTTCGAAACCTTTTTTCACCCATGTACACCTTCAGAGGAGCGAGAAGACGGTAATCTGAATAAATCAGGGGAACGCGGGATGTGCTTCAAAACGTCCCATTCAAACGAGTGTGGGGCTATACATTGAGGAAGAGCAAAACTATCATCGAGAGCTACATTTGATATGCAATCTTCTTGGAAAAACCTAAGGAGTGCTAAAACACATTGCCAAAACCGTAAACAATGGTCCGTATATTTGGTTGATGCGTTATACATATGTACGTTACCCTACTATAAACTATTTATGTAAACTTGGACGAAAGAAAATGTTGGCTGCTAGTCGTGTAGTCCTTTACGAAGAAAGCAGTTTCTCCAGGTCAAAGGCAGCTTATCGGATACTCTCTCGTTTCTGCCTTGGTAGGGACGTACCCGAACATGTTCACCAGATGTTGAAAAGAGTACAAAATATACTCAAGGCGAAAATCACTCTGTTCAGACCGAAGTAGACTTTTTTTAACGATTCAGATTCCGCATCTACTTGATGATGGGCCAGTGCAATTGGAGAGAAAATGCGTTCAATTTTTCTTAGGTCCACGCAATTCGAGTGACAGACGGACTCAGGGATGGAGAAACAAATTACGAAGACAGACTGTGATTCTCACAGTCGCTGATTTCTGCTCGGAATATTCATTCCGAGCAGAAATCAGCGACATCACAGTTAATGTCTGGATAGTGCAGAACTAGGACTTAATACTCTCGCTTAATGAGTTCTTCAATCGCGTTATAGAGGAGAAAGAAAGGTAGTCCGGCGGAATGTTGAAATGGACGTCCAATTCAGTTTTTATCTCATACCCATGAAAACTCTGGAGTGTGTTCAACATCGCTGGAGTTATCATAAACCAGGTGGCCTGGTCTGATTATGCTTCAGGTTAAAGTTGCATAATTCGGCAAGTCCTCGCAGAACCTTCTCGTGGTGGCCGCTGAAAACCGTCTTCGGACGGGCCAAGAGTGTATAGCGCCGGGCAGGGAGTAGGCCCATCCAACTGACGAGGATCTGCTGGTCATGTGTTAAGGGCAAGTAGATCTGGCGGAGGAATGGGCCGAAGCAACATCCTGGGGATCGTCCTCCCTGAACTGGAGAAGGTGCTAATAAGACCCCAAGCCAAAGTAGAACAGCATACGCCGAGGATTGCGTGGTCGATGGGGAGCTTAGTCTTTAGTATGCGAACTCTGAATACCTTCGGCACCCTGGTGGACGGGGTAGCCAGGGTGGACATTCTTCCCGGACTACTCGTGGGACCAAGACATGGACTCAATTTTAAAAATAAAAAAACCCACGGTTGTTGAAAAATACAACAGCAAACGCCTGGCAAACGAGCAAAAAGCGAAGCCTAGCGGAGCAGAGTGGGCAAGAGCTTAGACGCTAAGTAACATCTGAAGAAAAGTACGCAGCAACAGTCAGCCGGCGAGCCACGAACTGCGAAACCCTTCAGCGACGTGGCCAGTAGCCACTTACGTCTGACGCTGGCGGATGGTAATTCCGCTACCGGGAAACTTGCTCCGGAGGGGTTGGACCAGTGCCGACTGTCGGAGATGGTCATTGAGCATCTCTTGGACGCCGAATGGAAACACACGGGATTCATTCCCTGCTTTGATTCCTCTCAGGTGGTCCGTGGGTTCCACGTTATAGCTTGCGAGGACCAATTCTCTAGGGTCTTTCTCGGTTCGTGGAAGGGCATAAAGCTCAAGGTCATCCGTTATGAGGAGATTCCCAGGAGACCGGTCGCTCGCACCTGGTTGCCGAAGATCCGCATGGATAAAGACAAGCTCGTCCAATCCCTGCACCTTCAAAACCCCAGGATTCTCATGGACGCTTGGGTTGTTATCAAGGAGGAGGAACCCCAGACAAACAGCCAACCATTCCTACTCCGTATAAACGGAGAGTGCCTGGAGGGGGTCGACTATAAAATGCGGTTCGGAGTCAGGAACGCAAAGGTAAAAGTGTTCCACTCTGCGAAACCAGACGACGACCTAGATCCAATCGACGTCGCCAACGAGCTGTTGGAGGAGATGAGGATCGACAGTCCGACGGGGAGTGTCGAAATCTGTAGCACTCGAAGTGGGCTTCGGCTAATCTTCTTATCTTCATCCTAGAGGAAGACATCGACATCGCACTAATACAGGAGCCTTGAGTCGGAGGCGACCGAACCATTAAAGGGCTCAAAAGTAAATATTTTAATTTATTCCACAGCACAGGAGACGCTGATCAGGATAGGTCTAGAGCATGTATCTTCGCGAGGAAGACTCTGCATGCTTTTCTGTGTCCTAACCTGAGTTCAAGCGAGGTCCAGTCGTGGTCAAGCTGGAGCAGGCGGGGACAGAAAACGTGTATGTTTACTCGGCTTACATGGCTCACGACCGATCAGCTTCGCTAGAAGAACTACAACATCTGACGAACACCATGGCAACAAAGGTCAACCTGTTAGTAGGCTGCGACGCCAATGCAAGGCATACGCTTTGGGGCAGTTCGGAAATCAACGAGAGAGGTGAGTCATTCTTTGATTTTATTATTACTTCAAACCTATCGGTGTGTAATAGGGGCAGTACACCAACCTTTCATTTCCCCAGCTCAAAGAATGTGACGGTTGAGAGGAGGTCCTTGATATCACCCTAATGACCGACAATGGAATTCTTAGAAATGAAAACTGGAGAGTTTCTGACCAAAGGTCCTTCTCAGATTACAGTTGGATACTTTTCAGTCTAGATCTCGCCGCAGAAGTCTCCAAACCCTTCAGAGACCCCAGGAGGATTGACTGAAGAAAGTTTGGTCACGTAATTAACAACAAACTCTCCGGTGCACAAATGGTTAAGATTGGCACGACAGACGAACTGGAGTCAAAGGTCGAGACTCTGGAAAAGGCATTCAATACCGCCTTTAAAGTTTCGTGCCCTACTAAGTACAGCAAAAAGACACTGCGACCGTGGTGGAATGAAGATTTCTCCAGCCTCAGGAAGCTGACCAGGGAACTCTTCAACCTCTGCTACAGGTATAAATATTGGCAGCCATGCAAGGACTGTCTGAAGAAGTACAAGTCGGCCATCAAGATCGGCAAGAGACGATTTTGGTTCGACAATTGTGAGAACATCGAAAGCACCAGCAAAACCGCGCGGCTCAGCAAGATTCTGTTCAAGAAACATAAGAGCCCGTCCTTTCTTAAAAACTAGGAAGGCTTCTGGACGGAATATACTGGTAAAACCTTGGAGCTGCTGCTTCAATCGCACTTTCCCGCCTGCGAGGAGGACTATGAGTTCGCCCTCTTTACATTGCATTTCTGAATCTAGAGAAAGCATTTGACCGTGTACCACAGGAACTCATCTGGTATGCTCTACGACAACACTTAGTGTCAGAAGAACTCGTGCGCTCGATTCAATTGCTCTACCACGATCCGAAAAGTAAAGTTCGAAGTGTGGCGGGTGTATCAAAACCGTTTCGCGTCTTTGTTGGTGTTCATCAAGGAAGCGCCCTCTCACCACTCCTCTTTGTTCTTGTTATGGATACCGTTACACGGGACATGCAACGTCGAGCGCCCTATACACCGGTTTATGCAGATGATGTTTTCCTAGCATCTAATAGCAAAAATTATTCGGAGCAACTTGTCCAAAAATAAAATGATCGCCTCATATAAAACTGAATTTTTGACGACCGATCCCCATGAAACAGGCACATTCACTGTCAGCGGCAGTAACCTGCCCAGAACTGGGCGTTTTAAATACCTCGGGTCAAAGCTATCAGGATATCCGCGATCGATATGGGGTTGCACCGATCGTGGAAAAATTGCGAGAGAGGCGTCTTCGATGGTATGGTCACGCAATTCGCTCTAATGACAATTCACTTGCCAAGATTGGTCTGAGCGTCGAGGTCGATGATAAACGACGAAAACATCGGCCAAAATAACGGTGGCTTGATACGTTGGATGGGGTTTTAAAAGCCTCGAGATTGCATCCAGATAAGGCATTTGATAGAGCCAAATGGCGAAACCAATCACGACGAGCCGACCCCGCTTGTGAACGGGATACATTCAAATTCAAATTCATTTTTATCCACTTTCTTTAAACTAACAGAAGTTGCTTCACTCAAAAGGCTCTACCCCACAAACTAATAATCCGATAGCTGTCAAATTTATACACGTTTCTTTTGAAAGTTAAAGTCTGTGCGCTCGTTAGGCACCAAAGACAACAAACGTCCTTATGCGGAGAAGATGTTGTATTAGGTCTGCGGCATAACCCGCCATAACCACTGGAAAAATAAGGTCATTCGCGATCGATGTGCGTTATATCACGGCAAAGTTGTAAGAGAAGATGCTTGAAATTTTGAACAACAATGAAAAATGCTACCAAGCACGATCAACAAAGTGATCATTAGACACACTTGATGATTAGAGGAACTCTCAACTCCAACTTTAGCATGTTTACCACCAAAGGTACCAGATGAACTAACCTCGTAGCTAAATAAAAAGAAGGACAAATGCACAAGTAATCAATCCAGATTAAGTATTTTTTTTTATTTGTATAAAACCTATTTCATCATCATTTATTTGTTTAGAAAAATTATTCATGATTTCGTTTTGAAATTTCGTTCATTTTAAATATACACTTCTTTGACGAAACCTTTTCGTTTTAAATTAACAATATTTAGAAAGTAAAAGAAACAATAACATCCAGGAAAAATTGGCACGCAAAAAGAAAAAAAGGAATTCATTTTAGGTTCGGGATTCAAAATGTTATTTAGCTTAAACTTTCGCTTCTTTTCTAATCTTATTTGTCCAAGGAAATGTTTTTCCATTCGTCTATTTTTGGATAATTTTTTGATTTTTGTCTATTTCACCCACATATTCTACCCACTGTGGGTAGAATGGGTTACGTTTTAGTACATTCATGTTGAACATAGCTCATTATTCAAATGCAAACGAGGGAGGGAAAAGGATCTCGGACACTAAACAGACCTAGCCTATTCAGAAAGAAATAAATCGTCATAAAGGACATTCAGTTTATATTTATTCCTTCACAAACAAAAAATATGTAGCCTTATCCTAACCCTAAATCTAAATTTGTTTCATCCAAATGCAAAGACACATACAAACATCTAATCATACTATCGTTTACGTTTTCTACGATTAAATACAAACATGCAACAGAAATCATCCAAATACTTTGGCTATTTTTTCACTCTTAGTCGTGTTGACAAAATCGGTATTTTGCCCGAATATTTTTTCACTGAACCTTGTCGTGTTGATCGTGTTTGTGATCGAGACATCGCACGATCCACAGACGTAGATGCTTTTTGTGAGTTGCCTACACGCGTCTCCGCCCGAGATCTACTTTGATTTTCATTATTTTGTTTTGACACCAAATTACTGGACTTTTCAATAGTTTTACTCTTCTCTTTCGTAAGGCTGTTGATTTTATTGATGGGAGTTTGAGTTTTTGACCTGTCAGTCGCCCCGGAGTTCCGTTCGTTGCTTGTGCTTTTCTTATTCCCCGATTCAATGGTGTTTTCTTTGTTGTTTTGATTTTTCGTCAAACTTCCCGACGCCGCATTTTTGCCCTGCAAACTCACTCGCAGCGGTGTTTTCTCACTTGATAGTTTTTTCCTTGTGATAATAGTATTTAGTAGAAAATCTTGTTTGCTAGCGCTTCTCGTTTGATGCGGCGAATTATTTGAAACGATACTACGGCTCACCTTCAGAACGGGGTTTTTACTGGTTCGAATTCGTTTCTCTGCACTGGCCGTTAAGTCCGTGGCACTGGCTCTATTTCTGTTTGTTGGGGATTTATCTTTCGAATTGTTTTGTGATTTTTCTGAGTTTTTATTCGGGGTTTCTGAAATTTCAAGATTTTTTCTTGGATTTTTACGTAATGGACTAATGAAATCCAAGTCGTCACCTTTCCTCGTTTCTGGTGACACAAACAGACGTTGACGTCGTTTTAAAATACCTTCCCGTCTTGTCTCCTTTTGAGATTCTTTTTCAGATGCGGCAGTGGATCCCGCTTTAGTCTAAAATAAATATTAACCCTTTAATAGAAGACAATTACGGGACTAGAAAAGGATTACCGTTGTTGTGCCAGCCGATTTCCCAAGAGAATTTCGCATATTGCGACTGCTTCGCGAAGCCTTTGATAGAAATGTTATCCAACGATTAGTATTCAAAGCATTTTTTTAAGAAATTAATAAAAAAACACTAACAATAAGCATGGTGATGTGTTATGAGAAGGATGGAGAAAGATCAAAACCCATAAGCTTGGAAACAACTCTTCTATATTTCCAACATATTTTTAACACACTACAATAGGCCAATGAAGAGTTAATGATGTAGAATGAAGGAAATGTGCTTATAACTATGATAATTATCATTGCATTTACAGAGAAGTAAATCTATATTCAATACGATCATTCAAAGATCTAAACAATCAATCTTTTTCTCACCTGAGTAAGCGATGATGCGTTTTCTTTCTCAGCAGGCTTTCTCCTACTCCTAGTTGTTGTTACCTGAAATTTACAGAGACGGAATGCTATTTTTCCCAACCGTTATAGAATCTAATTTAAAACGTACCTCGACCGCCTCTGGCGAAGCAGCAACTTCATCCTCTTCATCACTAGACTCTTCAACTTCTTCATCTGATTTCGACGATTCAACGACTTCATCTTCTGATACTACAAGTGGCTGCAATTCTTCGCTGGATTCGGACCTTCTTATTGAACTTTCTTTTTCTTTGTTAGAAGCATCATTTCCTAGTCTTGATTCGCTCGCACTCACTGCTTCCGGCCCTTTTTCAGCATCATGACTTTCATCTTGAGCTCTGCTGTCATCTCCTTGTTCATTCGAGCTGGTTTTACTTGTTTCTGATTTCCTAGATTTTTCATTATTGCTTGTCGTGTTATCCATTTCGTGAGTAGATTTGTTTGTATCTTGTGATTCAGATCTTCGCTTTCTTGGGGAAGGTGGATTTCTAACGTTTCTCCGTGTCCGTGTATTTGGTTGATTCTCATCGTTTCCAAATTTCTGCTTCTTAGATGGAGGCACTCCCTCTGAGCTTCTTCGATTGACATTCATGGACTTTCGTAGATATCTTAGCTTTGTGGTGTTATCTTTGCCAAAAGTAGTGGGTGTTTGCTGTTCTGTGGGCGCTGATTGTTTCGGAGCCGGGGTCTTAACAATATTTTCGGTATTTACTTCGTTTTGCTCTTCAGGTTGACTGGTGTCGTTTCTAACTTCAGGCAGAGATGATATATTATTTTCTGTTTCTTGGAGGGACTTTTCATTAGATGCCACTTCGCCTCCATTCAACTCTGCTTCGGTTTCTTCCGCCAGTGTCTCCAAACCATTTTCATTTGCTTGTGTTTCTTTATCTTTTTCATTATTCTCGAGAAGGTTACGATTTTCATCCTCATCGTCAGATACTTCCTCATTTTCCTGTGATATTAAGAAGGATATGGAAGAAAGTAGTAATTTTTTCTCAACAATAAAATAAACCAAAATAATCCCAATCCACTATCTTTTAAAGAAATCTAGAGTCGATACTTAAAAAATGAGAATTCAACTTACTGCGTCAGAACCGTCTGGCCTTCCTGCAGTTGTCCTGACACTCATTAGGCTGGGTTGATATATGCCATCTAGAAGATCACGGAAGTTTACGAGATATTTGGCAGTCTTCGGGTCGATATCACACTGAAAATAAAAATGAAACATGGCTAGTAACTTTACGCTCATTTAATATATTCTTATTGCTTCTCTTGTATGTATGCCTTTGGCTCCTCAGAAAATTATTAATGGTGTACTTTGTTGACCAAAGATATATCGCAAGTTTATATCGCGGAGCGTGGCAAGGACAAGCCTTCCTGTGTATGATGACCACAGAGACAAGGAGATTAATTCTGTATTACATGTCTTTTTGTTATGCACTTATTGCGGAGCAATATTTGGCACCCTCTTCGCACCCTTGACTACTCCAAGCAAAGAGCGCACCCGCCGGACACTCCGGAAACTAAGACAGTGCGCTTGCTTCGTGCCCGTGGACGGGCCGACAACAGGAAAAGCTCAGGTTTCCACGAGGCACGAGGCCGATGAGGAAGTTTCCTCCCCCAACAATGCTGCAACATTAGTACCGAATTTAGTATCTTTCAGCCAGTTAAGCATGATATTCAGCACCACATCAACACTACTATCTACGCAATCTTCTCGAAGGGTGTATCTTTTACCATCTAAGAAGTTCGCTGTTGCGCGGAAAGAGTCTGACGAATTAACTAAGCAGGGTATCTCCACTCCATCTGGTCCCCACGCCTAACGGCGAATGACAACCTTGTAGGGTTTATAAATGTCTAAATGCTCGGACGATTCCGGACCCGTACCCCATTCCACTCATTTGAAATTTTGCCCAATACTTAGCAAACTGTCAGGTTTTCTCAACATTGGATCTCGCCAAGGCTAACTACCAAATCCCCATAGCTCCCGAAGATATTCAAAAGACAATAATTTGCACACCTTTCAGAATCTGCGAGTTCACACGAATGGCTTTTGGCCTATACAATACGGCACACATTTACTCTGCACTACGAAACTTGGGACTTCTGGTGATGTACTGGTCGCCTTTTCACCGATTCCGTTCATTTGAGATATTTCGAATGCATTTTTAAGCATCTCCTTGACATTGACCTATTTCTGAACGTTGGAGAATGTAGATTTCTCCACCAGTAGGTGAAATTTCTAGGCCATCACAAGGTGGAAGCGATCCCGAGCTTTCCATTACCTAAGAATCTTCTTGGTAACTTTAAAGATTATTTACCAGGCAAGATTATGAAAATAAAAGAATACGGAACTTCTTGGGGATGTCATGCAGCGTTGATGTCGGTATTCCAGTATGGAAGTGAATTAGACGACGAAAGGGTGCCGCTTGGGGTATTATTCTAAGAACCCCCTCTAACATAGCCTATACACGGGTATACCTTTAAACACGTAAATGGGGACCCAATTGAAATCGATCGAAGAGGAATTCATATATAGTCACACAAATACAAATGCATTTTTTTCGATTTGCAAACTATATTATATTCTATCCATGGCGGGATATTGTACGAGGCTTCAAAACACCATTTACGTCTTTCATCTTAAGCCTGCACGGCTATTAATTTCTTAACGCGGTAAATTGCCTTTAAAATTGGCAATAGATTGCCTTTATCTAGCTTAGTCTTGTAAATATGTAGCCTGAACGACGACAGTGCCCAATAACATCGAAACATATATGCAAGATGGATATTTCGGACAACAATAGGTTTGCCATAGTTAAAGTCTGGAGAAGCTTAGAAAATACCTTCGCTAACACGAAATATCCAATAAGACACAAGCATAAACTTCCCTCATAGAAAAATGGGAGAACAATTCTCCAGAATATACCCAAATACTAATACACTCGATGCCCAATCGCATTCCTTGAACGCAGATTGGTGACCCCGTTCAGGCAAAGATTTGCTTTAAATATGTTCAACAGCGGCTTCTACGACGGGGAGGGCTAAGCCCACGCTCCTTCAAGTGCCTTAGCCGCCCTTGCTGATGCAAATTCGACAACAACTCAGCTTAGCTCCCTTATGCAAAATAAACTGCCGTCTGGATTGCGAGTGACGTAAATCGATTCGACAAAATGGTAGCTGAGTTGAAGATTTCGGTTCCAACTCACGTGGCAGACATATTGGAGACGCCCCCGAAACCGATAAAATCAGGGTCTTATGCAGAAGCTTCTCGCCGCCTTGGCGTCACGGAGGACGAAAGAACGCGCCGACTTCTTTTCAACTTACAACTGGACAACCAGAGAACGGACGCTGGTTCGCCTCCGGTGTACCGCTGGGCAATCCGTGCCAGATTCCCTAATCAACTCATTTGTGGCTACAGCGCCTTCTCTCCAATGTTCTCACCATTTTGGCTATCAACGATCAAGATGATCTGGAAGAACTGGCCATTCCCGCAAAGCGCGTTGCTACTGTTAACCTGCCGAAAGCGACAAAAGCAAACAGTCCACGCCCAAGAACGTGTCCCTGCCGAATCAAATCGTGGAATTAAGGACGGAATTCTGTCTCATTAAAGTAGCTCTTCTGAGTGTAACAAGTGTAGTTCCTCATGTCAAACAGTTTAGTGTTTTAGAGTTAATAAATAGTTTTATCATTCAGACTCTGACAGCTATGTTTGAGCAGACTCATTCAAGTTGCGTAACATATAATGCGTGATGTTATTCAACTCTGAAGCAGATGAGGAATTGTGGTTGCAGAGACCCAGATGAGAAAATTGGTTTTTCACGTTTTCGTGGCATTCTTGACATCGCTAAAAAAGCTAGCGACTTCGTCAAAATGAAAAATTAAAGGAGAACGGCTTTATACTTCAAAATTACGTTTATCGTTTCGGAATTGTAAAGAGGATACCAACTTCCTGTACGAACGAGGAAATCCTGGAAGAAACGGCTTCCCCAATAAAAATCCCGAGGAGTTGTTTCCATCGATAGCTGTGGACTACTACTACGGACGTTTTCTGCCTGAAGCCACTTCCCATAAGCCCCCACCTAACGTGCTTGGTTCTAAAACTAAGAAATCCCGGGAGATTGTGTGGTCTCCAGAAGCCGCCCAAGCGCTTGAAACCATCAAGCAGCAGCTGGTAGACGCTACACTTTTGGTATTCTCCCGACAAAATCCCCCCTAGCTGTGTTTGAGGATGCCTCAAACATCGCAGTATGCGTTACTCTTCACCAGATGGTGAACCAAAGTTGGCGCCCGTTGGATTTCTCCTCGAAGCAGTTTAATCCCGCACAACGGAATTACAACATCTACAATCGTAAATTAGTAGCCGCGTACCTGACCTCAGGAGCCAATTTACATAGGATATGCATCATGTATCTGGCAAAGACAATTTAGTCGCTGGTGATGCTTTGTCGTGGATCTCTGTAGTCAACATCCCAGCCGCAGCTTATTTCTCGCGCGGCCCAGATGGATGACACAGTTCTTCTGAACCTGCAGTCGACTCCAAATACAAATTCAAGGAGTTTCCTATCTTTCACTCATCTTCCTCTATTTGCTACGAGATCTCCGAAAAGTTCCCTAGACCATATATTTCGTAAGGAAGTGTTTCTTGTGCACCCCAGCATTCGCATATGGATCGTTACATTACAGCATAGTTATATGCTAAGGCTCTCTGCCGAGAGTGGATTCCGCGCTTTCGTGCAGGGAATTCAGAGAGAGAACCTTCGACTCTCCGCTAAAAGAAACGGCCTTGGAGAAACCAAATTGTTGCCTCTGCTACGGAGGCCATTCCCAAATTGAAGCCGCCTCCGCCCTTTCGTCACGCGCAGGGTTTGGTCCTACCCCCTAGAGAGCTGCACCCACGGTGAGAAGACTGATGCCAAGCGGAAGGCGCTGTAGACACCATACGAGGTCCCATTTAAGGTCCTCGACCGTGGGGAGCACTGTTCAGTGTGGACATTAGTGACAGGCTTTAGGCATTCTGAAACCTGCCTCCCAGGAGGTACCATAGACGGCACTGGAAAAAAGCGTGAGGGCCACATCGCGACTGGGTAGGCTCGCTGCGTGTAATAAAGTGGTTTCAATTAAAACTACACACTAATCAAGACGTTTCAAAATAAGTTCAGCCTAAGTTAGAGATAATTTAATGCAGTCCAAGAACGATCATTGAAATCTTCGCTCAAATTTGTGGAGACTTCAGAGTTATTGTTTTCATATACAAAGTAGAAATCAATTCAGACGTTAAAAGACATATTGCTACGAAAGTATTAGCTGTTACACAGTTTTTTTCTGGACAGAGAGGCTGTTTATTGGAGGGATAATCGTTTAATGAAAGATGTTTCAACTTATATGGATAGTTTAGTCGTTTCCATAGGCTGGTTCCTTCTCCTGTCCTCTACTCATTTGCCGTAGCTCCTTAGCAATAGCAAGCACATGTCGGTGGAGAATCCTGTGTGGATGCACTTCAGTGCAAGCAAATCTACATGGTCTCCTTAGAACCAACATCGTCCAGTAGAACTTGCAATGAAACCGTGCTTCATTTTCACTATCATCATACTTAATGCTGCAGAAATGCTCCGAAACAGAGGAGACAAGCATAAAGACGTACACATGACAACGAGGATTCGAACCTGGAGCAATGAAATTGAGAGGCTAACGCCTACGCCAGCACCCGTAGCTAGTGTCAACTTGTATTATTAATATGTATTTTAAAAACTCTCGAATATGTAGTAATTTGACTGCGCGAACGTGGAAAGTATAAATAGCAAAGTACAAAGGGAAATATTCTCAAAAATTACTCGCCTTCAGAAGAAATTCAAGACGGTCTACTCATAGAGCAAGGACTGTAGACGAATGAAAAGATTCAGCATAGACCATACCTATTTTACAACCGCTGATTTCCAAGGTTACATTGCCCAATTTTCAATCAATCAATAAAGTACTGTCGTGGAAAGGACCCACTCCTCTACATTAAATCTCAAGATCTTTATCCGGTAATTTCTTCAGACCTTTTTATGGAAACATTCTTACCTGCAATAACTTCGCAATTCCTTCTCTCATTTCATCGCGTGATGAGCTCTCATCTGATGCTGATATGCTTAGTGTAGTTAGTTCCTTCGCAAGAATCTTTAGTAATTCCTTATTGGAAATATTATTTTGCATTTCTCGCAAAAATGATAAAGCCAAATTATCATGAATGTTCGGTCCCGAACTATTGTGAATCGGACGGGTCGAATCAATCACAAACCGAAGTACATTGTCTGGCTTTATCTCGTGCAACGGACTATCGTACGGCGCACTCATTATTGTTGATATCGTTGGAAGGAGACATGGTTGAAGGTGTTCGTGTTTTTTTCTTTTTATTAGATTTTCAAAAAATACACCCAAAATCTGATTAATTTCAGGATCTGTAATCAGAAATTTAACAAAAAATATTATGACCTACGATTAGGAATATTGGATGAGTTTCATTACCTGTGATTGGATTGAAATATTTCAACAGCAATTTTTCTATTATGTCGTCATTCTTTATGTGCCCATGCAATACAAGACGACAGAATCCAACTACCAAAGCCCTTAATATGCAAGTATCATCACAGGTGTCCAAAAAATGTGACATCATGAATATTAGATCCACACCTGAATGAATCAAATTAATGTAACCGTAGTGTAACCAAATCATCATCATCATCAACGGCGCAACAACCGGTATCCGGTCTAGGCCTAGTGTAACCAAAAACTAAGTCAAACACTCAACCTACCGTGAGCAGCACTTGTCGATGGTTCTTCCTCAGCGTCGATCGAATCCAATGTACTTGTGTTGTACAATTGCCGGCCAGCTTTCCTGCTTTTGTTGTGCTTGTCTTCAACGTCAAAATGTGAACATGTATATCTACCGAGAACAGAAATAAGTAAACCATTCCAATGTCAGCTAATTAATTAATTCTCACCTGTCCAATAACTCAAAAATGCATTCAATTGCGGTCTTCCACAATCTCACGTTATGATTTTTATAGAATTGTGAATATAGGGTGTTGTACACATCTTTTGAAAGTGGTTCATAAAGCATACTGTAGGCGGTGCCACACTTCAGAGCCCAGTCCCTCACCCCAATTTGATTCGACTCGACATGACGTCGGATGAAGTCCTAACAACAGAAGAGTTAAGTAACTTAGTTTTTTAAAAACCAATTCCCTTACCTTGTACAGATCACAAACATTAGGCGTTAGTGATTTAACATTTTTCGACACAACCATGTAGAAGGCTATCTGAAGTGATTTGATTATAATTTCTGGGGATAACTTTTTCTGTTGAAACGTTAAAGACATCTGCAATGAGAAAGTTGCATGTTCAGTCAACGAAAATAATCAACAAAGATTCTGAACTTACGAATTTTCTGGATTCTTCACTATCGGAACTTGAAACTTCTTTCAGAATGGGCTTGAGCATGTTCATGTACTCTTCGCGACATGCAGTCAATTCTTCAGCGATACGTTGTGCCTGAGCGTAATCCTTTCGTTGAACGAAATTAGTCTCTTGTTCTTCTAAATCCAACATTTTCACTTTAAGTGAAGATATTTGGAATTTCAAATCTTTCTCTGAATGTTTCTCTAGGAGCTCTTCGATTAATGTGCGATCGTGTGATAATTCATTTGTTAGACTTTTTGCATCAGTTAAATCTTTGATGATATCGACAAAAAACTGTAAGAAATAATTGACAGAATTTCATATAGTACAGTTCCATGTGTGCTTATAGACGTTTAGAGTTTTAGGATTGAGAGATCAAATAAAATATGACACTGGACCAATTATCAATATACTGAAATCAATTAATGAAGACGAAAGTAAAGCCGAATTGTGGTTATAACAGGTGAATAATCGAATAATCGTGGCAGGGATAATCTGCTGCTACGAAAGCCGAGTTTTAACAATACTTAATTGCTAACTATAACCATCACACATATCCTTCTCGGTGTTAAGTAAGTTACCATGAGTTCAATTTTACCCTACCTGCCCTGACTCTCAATTTTTGATGCTTATTATTATGCTAGATTGCAAAAAGCGAAGCATTGTTGGACATGGGCTTGGACAAATTAACGGACGCTGCCGAACGAATCGCAGAAACACAACACCCGCCTGTCATCGCGACGGTGCAGCAAAGATAGAGGAGTGACCTACTACATCACTACAAGAGCAGAAAAGCAAAATTTGAATCCAAACCATAATTATGGTTCCTTTAACAGCCAGTGGGCCATTCCGCTCCACCTCATGTCCAAGAAACATTAAACTTAGCGTCCACCGTCGTCTAAACAATATCCCTATATTATCGCTTAATTGCAGGATATTTCGAAAAAACGTTAGTATACTATTAACACCAGAGAATGTACCCAAAACAGCTGTTATCGCTCCTTTCCTTAATTGAATTTCAAATTTTGGCCTAAAATAACTCGACACAGATTTTCCAACGCTATGTAGACACTGGTCTTAAAGGACTCAAATTCTGTTTCGCATACATCAACGATAACGTCAACTATGCCAGAGGACCATCGCCTGCCCTTATGTATCGTTTTTCAGCGACTTCAGGATACCAGACAAATGAACACAGATCAAGACCGGGGGAGATGATAGAAATTCATGACTACGGAAACACAGCATTGTTAGGTCAACTGAAAAGATTCCTAGGATGGTCAATTTCTATAGGTGTCACCTGCCCGGAGCAGCCTGTATACAGGCGCCCCTACATCGACTGTTTACTGGCGCTAAAAGAGGAAAAAGACCCCATTTTTTTTGATTGAAGTACTATTTTTGGGAAAATCGTTCACCGAAATAGCTTTTACAGTTGCTACGTAGCAGGAGAAGTAGATCTTATGACACCTTGTCCCATATTACTAGTACTAGCATGCCAGTCTCAATCACCATCGAAGAAATCGTTGAATTGAATAAATATGGCCCAGAGCATTGCAAATCGGATTTGTCGCTCTACGAGGAAGCACATCCAAAAAACGTCTACATCGATGGATATAAATTAATGTGCTCGTTGCGCTTGCCACGCTAAAAAAAAGTAAAATTGGAAGGCATAAGAAATTGCCAATATCCAACACATCGACACAGTCGATTCACATGACGAAGGTGCCAAGTTACGCCTATGCCAGAGGCACTGCTGATTGAGGACATGACAGTCAAAGCAGTTGTAGATGCCCTCATGCCCTTTCGAGTTGGATCTTTGAGATATGACATCGATCGGCAGTCTTCAAATGGTGTTCTTGGTTTCCATAATACCCTCAAAGAAAACCTCGGAGAGTTTTTCGTAGCAGAGGATATGCCATCGAACCCTCATATTTCTTGAAAAATTCGGGGAAGAAATGAGACACTTGTTGACGGCCTCCTTGGAATGATTTTCGTTTAGGAGGACTTAGTAACGTGCCCATATGTGATCAGAATTAACCGTGTGAGGGAATCTCTCGAACCCCCAAGGTTCTAATGATGCACGCATATTCCGGCATCGTAACAGTCCAAGCAGAAATGAGATCGTTCAACGCTTCCAACGCCAAGCCACACATAGTCAGTGCACTGGTCCTTCTCCTCCCGCTCTTTCATTAAGAGCTTTCCATATGCAGGGGCGATCGCACACACAGATCCATTGGTCTTAGAAAATATTTCCCTAGCACATAACTAAATGTTCGACAAATTGCCGCCAAAGACATTTGCATTTTTACGGTGCAGTGCCTTTGACCTTCATTCACCAGTCCGTTTCTGATCTGACTTTATCTCACTCAAAGGATTGAAAAATCGAGTGAAGAGGAAGAGCAAATCCAGCGGCAAAGGGGCACGGAATCTCATTGTGTAGGAACGAGGCCATTTGCACATTTCGACCCCTCACGCGCCACTACATCAAAATCCACGCGCCCTTTCCGGTACGTGGGTTCGCACGGATCCTGAAAAATAAACGCAAAGGGGGTTCGCACGAGCCTATCGAATGACCAAAATGCGAGCTAAACCTAAAAATAATAAAAAGCAAGTCGGGACACCGGTAACTTGACGCTTCAGGTATAAAAGGTTTTGTGTTTCCCTATGTGAGGAGCATAACGCAGTTCTCCATTGGCTCGTAGCATTGACTCGAGATATTTAAATCGCTCAATTCTGACAATAGTAGTAGGCTACCCAGAACTGAGCGAATTAAATATCGCGAGTCAATGCTATCAGCCAATGGAGAACTGTGTAATGAACTTGCTTCACGCATTAACGCAACTTGGATGAAGTGACATTTCACAACACACACATGTCTCCGAGGTTAACATCCCCGCCTCACTCGACTTCTCGGCTATCGCCAAAGCGCAGGAGGATGACGTAGTACTTCAGAGCCTCAAATCCAACCCCAAATACAAATTTCGGGAGTTGCCCATCTTCGACTCGAACCCCTCTCTATTGCGAATACTCGGAAAAGGAACCCCAGCCATACATTCCGGCCACCTTTCGCAAAGAAATGTTCCACGCGAATCACGACGCAGTGCATCCAGCCATCAGGAAGACAAATCGGTTAGTCACCGAGAAATACTTTTGGCCCTCCATGAATAAGGACATCAACTCCTGGGCTAGAGAATGCATCGCTTGCCAGAAGTGTAAGGTCACCAGGCATGTAAGAAAAGAAGTGGGCTCATTTCCCCCGCACTACCAAACGATTCCACACCATACACCTCGACATCGTAGACCCTTTGCGAGACTCGCACGGTTTCACGTATTGCCTTACAAGCATCGACAAGTTTACGCGGTGGCCTGAGGCAATACCTCTGAAGGACATTATGGCGCAATAATCCACCCTTTTCTCGGAGTTAGGCAAACTCCTGGGTTTCAAACGCCAGCGAACTACGGTATACCATCCGCAATCCAATGGGATGCTAGAGCGTTGGCACCGGACGCTGAAAGCCGCCATTATGGCTCGCGACGATCCGTCCTGGACTCAGGTCTTGCCTCTCGTCCTACCTGGCCTCCGAAAAATCCGCGAGAGGAATTTGCTGCGAGCCCCGCGGAGCTGGTAAACGGAGAGAACCCTAGGCTCCCAAGTGATCCGGTCTTCGACAAGAGATCGGGTCTCACAGACTCGGGATTGCTGCGCCTGCTGAAAGACAATCTCCACCGCCTTATAACTACACCTCCCACCCGACACACAACCGTACCTGCCTGCGGTCCCAAGGAGCTGGACACGTGCACGCACGTCCTGGTCAGGACGGATGCTGGCCGGAAGTCGCTACAGCCTCCATACGAACGCCCATATCGTGTTCTCGAGCGGAGAGAACATTTCTTCCAGCTCGAGATCGGGGGACACAGAAAGGCTGTCTCCTTGTCCAGGCTGAAGCCAGTTTGCGCCCCAAATCAACGTCGCGTTCGCTTCGCCGAATAATGGAAACGCAGTTCCGGGTTCAGTCGCTGAAACCCCTAGGTTTCATCTGAGGGTGGAGTGATGTGGCACAGCGGGATAGCAACACAACTACAAATTTTAACAGGTGCATACAAACCAAAAGGGACCGACCCCATATACGCTACTCTCTAGCGTATATGGGGTCGTACCTTTATCGGCAATGCAGTTTGTGGCCGCGTCGCGTAGCTTACCTTTACGGCTCCACAAGCGCGGCCGAGCTGTTATTTTTTTATTTTCAGGCTAAGCTCTCGGGGGCTACGCGGCGACGAGACTATGTCAAAGAGCATCAGCTCTCTTCCCCACAAGAGCCTGCGTATTACTTATAAAGTAAAAATTAACTCTGATTCGATTCTAGAAATGTGCGCATTAAGGTACGACCCCATATACGCTACGCGATGCGACACTACATTCAACACAACTACCGCAACGCGGTGTGCCTATATTGCACTATCTCGGCAGCCAACTACAAACAACAACATATTTTGACATTTTAATAGGTGGATACCAAATAAAGCTGAAAAATCATAGCTGTCAAATGAGTTGATTATATGGAAATGACACGCGCTCAAGTGTGTATTGCTCTCTACAAAACTATATCAAGATATTTTGGCAGGCAATGCAGTTTGTGGCCATGATGCGCCGTATAGCGTAAATGGGGTCGCACTTTAAGTGCTAGTTGTTGAGCTCATCGCATTAGAATGATGGAGAGAAACAACCAAATGAGTTGGAGCAAGATTTTTTGATACAGCGTTCTCAAAGTATATGAACAGGGGCCAATGTCGTCAAACTCGACACACCCATTGTCGATGTTACGGAGAGGAGGGAGAAACCCTCAGGCACTTCCGTTGTGCTAGAGCCAACTTGCAGTCGCAGGGTAAATAATAATGAGGATCTCAAAGAAATTTCTGGTTGTAGGATGCGAGCTGATATCCTTCAATAACGCTATGGTTTGGCTCTGATGATGTGAGCCGACTAGATTCTATTCCCTATGTCCGTTTCAGCAAGCAGTCATGACCTTTGGAGTTTGTGGCATCAAAACGGCGCAACTCAGCGCTAATTTGGTTCCTCGGAGCGGCGACTGTTACACAACCCCTACCTATGACCATTTGGAAAACCATAACCTAGCCCTAAATACCGTTTCGAGAAAGGGGGAATACCGTGCGTCATCTTTTTCAATTTCCACATTTCCATTGCAATAACTTACTTTTAACAGATAGATTCAAACCACTCACCTGCAGACGATCTTCTTGTTTTGTTATCAAATTCTCCGTACACTGAACGATCACCTTAATTGTCTGCTCTTCGATATCGAAATTTTTAAGAAGCGTTTCCAAAAGAATTTTCAAATTATCACGACCAATTTCATCGCCCAGATCAAACGTGTATACAATTTCCATTAATGTAAGTAAGATATACTGATATTCCATTTTCTGCCACTTGTCCATGTCTGATTTTGATGATTCACAATATCTAGGAGAGAATATCCAACATTAAACACTAATTTGTTGGGAATGAAACTCATCGTGTGTTGTATTAACAATGGAAGCAAAGCAACTTACTTTTGAACATAATTACAAAATGTTGTCAACTCGGGTATTATCGAATCCAGTTCGTCAGCATTTTCATGTTGTAAATATTCAATCAAACCCAACCAAAAAAGAGTAACTTCCACTGTAAGTTTCTCGAATGGAACGCATTTTTCATATTCGCCATCCTCTTCGAGCGGCAATGTTGCGACCAAATCGTCTTTCTTTTGACGTCTGGAATGTTAAGAATGATTAGGAATGTTTTTTACAGGGGAAAATGTTTGATTTTATGCTTACTTGAAAATCTCAAAAAGGGCCATTTTCGTTATCTTCCTGAAACGATCAATCTCCGCTTCGTTGGCATCCAACTTCAGACCTGAAATCAGGGCAATGACGTTCCTGTTATATGACTCCAGCCATTGTGGCAACATCACGGTTGTTACAACTTTTCGGACCATATCCGAACGATCGTTCAGCCCCTGCTCTAGGAAGGTAAGCCTTTGCGATACTTTGTAAGCCTTAACAGGGTAACTGCTCATGTGGAGGTACGTGTGGCGTCGAACCTTCTCATCTACGTCCCACAAGCGCTCCAATATGTACGGAATCGTATTGTAATTCCTCCCCATTGAAGTGATGACGGCTTGTCGAACCCGAGGCGATGGATCTGAACTCAAATGGAACTGGTAGGTCTTCACAACTATGTCATCAGGATTGTCGGGCACTTGGAGGCGTTGGAGGGCCAATATTGCTTGTACCCGCACATTAGGATTCAAATCTCGTAAACGACTTATCATGTATGTGAGGATATTGTCGCAAATTGTATCGTCAAGGGCGGCTTCTAGGCCCAATGCATTCAGTACCATGTTAACGAATTGGCATAGACGGAAGCGGATATGCGGGTTGTTGCTGATTGTCTTCAGGAGTTATTTTATTGTTTAAAACTGGCAAATGACCTATTTATTTATTACTTACCGACATCAGCCATTTAAATGTGGCTGTTAAAATCGGATGCGTGTCTTCCCCGTCATAGGATGCCACAAATTTAGCACAAAATGCGAGCGTTGTCTGAGCATATTCATTCGTCTCCTCCGTTGCCATGGCGCACTTCAGCATTTTGATGAGTGTAAACATGAAAGCGTCGTGGTCCATCTGTGTGGAGTCATTACAAATGCGAGATTACAAAAACAAGTACTATGCCGAGGGCATTACATACCTTCATGTATAATTGCTGCATTTCTCTGATGTATTTGTTGTGGAAAGTCTCGTTCAGCTGAGCGTTCGACATAATTGTGTACATTGGGCCGTGTTGGTGCTTGGAATTTCCATGGACATTATCCTCCGAAGGATCCATGGTCTCCTCATTCTCATCAACTGGGGTTAAAACCCGCTTCTTTCGTTTTTGAGGCATTTCAATGGACGGCCAAGCGAAGCTGCGCTCACAACACTCGGATTCGGTATCTCAACGCGAAGCTGGAGAATACATACATAACTTTAATTACACTGATTGGAAATTCATCTGTAAAACACTTTCTACTAGTTTATTTTTTTGCATTGCAATTATATTCATGCAGGACGTATTTTTTTAATGAAAATAACAAAAATATCGATTGAACTTTAGAATGCTCTGCACAATTTCCCAACACAACAAACACCAATTGGCATAAAAGGATCCTCACATTCTATCGGTTAAATCGATGAGAAATTCTTTGAGGGTAAAGAATTCGCACAGCGCAAATTTTCCCAGGGCACGTATCACTATTGAACACACAAAAATTAGAAAATATTTTCACAAAAACCCTGTGGCTGCCAAGCGATTTTGACGCTTGGTTGGTTGACGTTAATTTCCGTTGATATGTTGACGGCGTCAACACCTTTCAAAAATTTCGACCAGATTGGTTCGTTTAAAAAATCAGGTTAAGTCCAGTGTAAGGAAGGTTAAATTTCGATCGGATCCCCATTTATACTTTTCCATATGCTCGATGGGCTCCAATATTTAAATATTTCATGATATATTTTCAATCCCCAAGCATCAAGAAATATTTAATTCAAAAAATATGAATAATGCAACTGGGCAACTGGACCAATCACTCGTCAGTCGGTCCAAATGGAAATGAAACACTTGTCAACACACGTGCCTTGTGTGGATTGTATTCAAGTCGCCACTGTCAAAACAAAGTCATGTCGTCTGACGAGCATGCTGGTCCTGCTCGGCCCTCCGTTGGGCAAAAATCATGGAAAAAAGTCAATGAGGAGCGGAAATTGTTGAAAAAGACGTACAAAAAAGAGAACATCCTTAAAAGGCTGGAAAAGGCGAAGAAATTAGAAGAACTCAGTAAAGAAGTGAACCAGGAAAGCAACGAACAACTGCGGAAGACATCGACCGTCAGCATTGCAGTTCCAGGATCAATCCTAGAAAATGCACAGTCCGCGGAACTTAGGACTTATTTGGCAGGACAAATCGCAAGAGCTGCGTGCATATTTCAAGTAGATGAAGTGGTTGTTTTTGATGATTTGGGAGTGAGGGATTTTAAAGATAACAAAGTGAAAACTGTGGGTGAGTTGTGATGAAAACAATATCTTTTGAGCTTTTTTTCAGGTTCACTGGCGTGATGGGGGTCTAAATCGAGATCCTTGTGTAAGGGTTAATTAATCCGCGCGATATGTTAGGTAGCAATCAAGTAATGTAATATAGCAATCTGGATAACGTCAGTAGTTGCACTTAGGAGCCCCTTTCCACACACTTTGTGCAGATGAAGTTCTCTTTATTTCCGGTATATTACCTTTTTAACATTGTGATATCGTTAGAGCAGATGCTGTAGCAAGTTTGGGGATGACGGTTTCCGGGAAAATGGCCCAAAATGACTAAAATAAGGAATAACATTTTTCGATATCTCCCTGCGTTTTCGAAATATCGAAGATTGAAGTTTTCGAATTGGCCCCTAGCCAAAACATGGTCATGGTTGCGGTAGCCACGGGTTTTTATAATGGATTCGCGTAAAATAAAGCAAAATGAAACGCAAATAAAATTTTTCGACATCCCGGTGAGCTTTCGGAGTCTTCTTTTTCTTCAGCCTTTGTCCCATTCGGGTCGTCTTGATCGGTTTCACCATTTGGCTCTATCAAATGCCCGACCTGGATGCAATCTCGAGGCTTTTAAAACCCATCCTGCGTATCAAGACACCGTTGTTTCGGCCTGCCTTTTAGTCGTTTACCATCGACTTCAATGTTCAGACTAATCTTGGCAAGTGAATTCAGGTTAGCGCGAATTGCGTGACCATGCCATCGAAGCCGCATCCCTCGCAATATTTCCACGATAGGTGCAACCCCGTAACGGTCGCGGATATCTTCATTTCGAATGTGATCAAAGCATGTCATGCCCTAGTCCAACACATCTTCGTCTCCATTACCGCAAGACGCCGTTCATTGTCTTTTATAGTCGGCCAACACTCAGAACCATAGAGGACGACTTTGATACTTCGATCACGAAGAACACCAGTTGTGGAATGCCACTTCATCCAGGTTGCGTTAATGCGTGAAGCAATTTCATAACGCAGTTCTCCATGGGCTGATAGTGTTGACACTATTACAAGAACAAAGAGGAATGGTGAGAGGGCGCTTCCTTGATGAACACCAACAGAAACCCGAAGCGATTTTGATACACCCGCCATACTTCGAACTTTACTTTTCGAATCGTGGTAGAGCAATTGAACTCAGCGCATAAGTTCTTCTGGCACTAAGTGTTGCCGTAAAACATACCAGATGAGTTCGTGTGGTACACGGTCAAACGCTTTCTCTAGGTCCAGAAATGCGATGTAAAGAGGGCGATGCTTCCCGTGGTATTTCTCCATGAGTAACCGCGCAGCGAGTATTGCGTCAGTAGTTCTGCAGTTTTTGACAAATCCGGCTTGATTCACGGTATATTTCAACGATTTCGCGAATACGGTTTTGTTCAAAAATCTTCATAGTATGGGAAAGTAACCGGATCGGACGATAATTTGAACATTGTGCTGGACTACCTTTCTTTTTTCATATTGTAACTGTAGTAATCTCTTACCAGTCAGATGGTGTTCTGCCTTCCTGAATAACCCGATTAAAGAATCCACTGAGTCGGCAGTGTACCTGCCTCGTGGACTTAATCCCACGGTCCTCATCGGACACAGATTGATTTTGTGACCACAATCAGAGCCCTGCCGCAGCAAGCTACAACCGTATCAATCAATAGCATTCATACTGGTGGATGCAAGACCTAGACCTACTTAAATCTCTACCGAACTGAGGAGTACGGCACCCGTGTTGAAACGCAACACCAAGCTGAGACCCGAAGGTCTCTGTACACTTGAACGCAACCACAACCCCCATGAAGCTCCCACTAGGGGGCAGCAAACAACCGAGCTGAACGCACATACAATAGGAGTTCACCTGAAGTATGTGAATTCATGGGCTATCACGGTTCCCATGGCACCAGTATACCCCTAGTAAGGTTTCGTGACCTATTGCCACTTCAGATGGGTCCCTGTGCAGATCTGATCGCCCTAATTAGGCCTTTGGAGCATTCGCCTCCTGCATCACGGCCGGCAAACCAATGTGATACAGCGTCTCCCAGTGCCATCACTATAGAGGTTCTCCTCGGCCTCCTCTTCCTCACCGCCACCTCCGAGCACCAGTTGCGCTGACAGGTGGAACTGCTCGAAATGTCGACAATGATTGTGAAAGTGGAAGATGAGCAAATTCTTGAGTTGAAATCTGCTCAAAGTATCTCGCCACCTATCCGTTGTTTTACTGTTCCCACTATAAAATGTAGGAAGATGAGACAATCGTTTGATGAACCATCCAATCGATTATACGCTCGCCATCTTCATTGCACGCTCCGAACCCTTTTCCCCCATGACACGTGTTACCGTCTGCTTTTTCACTCACATGACCGTTAATTTTGCCGGCAATGATGATATAGTCGTCAGCAGGCACGTGACAAGTCTTTTCATCGAGAAGTTTCCAGAAGACATCTTTGACTTCTTTAATGACATCTCGGAAACCCTCTGAGATGGCAATGCCAACATCATATTGAGTGTGTGGGCTACCAAAATAGAGAAATTTATAGCCATTTTTACCACGTTTGCCACCAGACCATCGGGTTCCTTGTAGAGCGCAGATATCAATGTGCGTTTCCCGAAGGGCACTTGCGAGTTGCTTGGTCTTTCCAGTTAGGGTGCCAACATTTAGTGTGCAGACAGGTATTTGTTTTGTTCGGACTAACTTACTTACGTCCTGACGCCGTCCATGCGTCAAGAACCCTTGCCCATTTCTCGACGGGACCGGGGCCCGTCCTACCGCATTGACCGAGTTGGACGCCCTAGCATTTTTTCGAAGCTTGTGACTGAATCCGATCATGTTCTTTCTAACGACATTGTATGCATTTTCTTGGTCGGCCTGTCGAGGGACCTGTCACCAAGAGATCTCGCTTAGTTTTTCGTCAAATTGAATTTCAGTTCGTTCACTGCCATTCTATTGTATTTTGTTATTCAATTTTAGTTAAAAAAAACAATTTAATAAGTTCTTTTGTTAAAAATATAGCTTAAAAAACTTGAAGGTAGCTTCGTTGAAAATCCTACTCATTCCTATTCATTTTCGTGCGAAATTACTGCACTCCCACGACATCATAGTATGTAAGTATGGTTTCCTCACACAAATTTGGCCATAAGAGAACATTTATTGCTCTTTTATACTGAAAATGTACCACGGGACGGTACTTCAGCAATTGCCCTGTCAATGTCGTTTTTTACGTCATCCACACATTCTTTAAGGCGAGGTCGCTTCACGAGGGGCAAATACCGTTTTTCCTTTTCCGGAAAGAATGAGGGCCGATCTATCTCATTCAATTTAAGGTCATTCGGCAAATTTCCGTCTACCACCTTTCGACAAACTTGGTTTATATCAAGCAAGAACCGCATGATCTGAGAACCAAGATCATCTCTATACTTATCTAGGTACACCTTTCTGTAAAAGAACAGAGCCATATATTGGTGTAATAGTGAGATGACGTCCGACATTTGATTGAATTATTCAAAAGTATTGATTAGATTGGATTCTTCAACATATTCACCTTCTCTGTGATTTGTTCACAAATGAACAATACTAGGGGCGAACATTTGTTCAATACCTTCGTATTGCTTTGCGCTGTCGCTGCATATCTTCGATATTGAAGAACCCACATACTTCTGAATGTATAGCCGTTGAAATTTTTGTTTGCTTTTGAAATTTTCAACTTCAATCCTGAATATTGTCTATAGCTTTCAAATGTATGTGCCGCTGAGATTCAAACGTTTTTTTTTTTGCTAGAATCTTTAATATGTTTTCTATAATTTCTCGCAGGATCCGATACAGACGAGCAGCCCACAACAACTATCCGCAAAAGTTCTCTTCAGCTTGCACGAATCTTACAATACTTAGAATGCCCACAGTATCTACGGAAGTTTTTCTTCCCTCTACATAATGACTTAAAATATTCTGGACTCCTCAATCCGCTGGACGCACCACACCATCTCCGACAGCAAAATGCTTTCATGTATCGCGAAGGAATAGTAACCGACAAAAAAGTGAAAGAAGGAAAAGGGAGCTACGTCAACGTCGGTCTCCTGAACGACGTCTTAGTCGACAAATGCTTAACACAAGGTCTGCGAGTAACGGTTCGAATGAATCCTAATCAAGGTAAAAATTGTGAATTAATATTTGTCCAAGAAGCAAGTTTATCATAAAATTATTCCCAACAGAACATAAAACCAAGAAATTAAAAGGAAAAATCGTGTCGCCTTGGGAGCCTCGTGCTAAAACCGGCGTTTACTGGGGATATACAATTCGCGTAGCCAGTTGTCTGTCGCAGATTTTCACTCAGTCTCCGTACGAGAAAGGATACGATCTAACAATCGGAACTTCAGATAAGGGCACTCCCATTACGGAAGTTGCGCCGCGAAGTTACAACTATGACCATGCCCTTATCATATTTGGGGGTTTGCAAGGCTTAGAACGAGCCCTTCAAAGTGACTCGCAATTGGCCGTGGATGATCCGCAATTACTTTTCGATCACTATCTGAATGTTTTACCGAAGCAAGGTTCGCGCACGATTCGAACAGAAGAAGCTATTTTGATTTCCTTGGCAGCGTTGCAGGAGAAGTTTGATCCTAAAACGAAACCACCTGAGTTTGATCTACAGAATTACATACCGCAAAGTGACGACACGGGAATGAAGCAATTCGAACAGATTAATGCGAAGACAAAGGTTGTTGAGGATTTAAGTCGATTTGATTAGGAAGCAAGCATATGGAATATTTTGTAAATAAATATATATGTAAAATTAAATGCGGTCGTGCTTTATGGGTCCTGGAGCGGGTCGTTGATTAGAATCAACAAGTGGGTAACGAGGGGCGGGGGGATTTGAAGGATTTTATAAGTCTCCGTCTTGATACACAAATGCACTAAAGACAGGTCAAAACTCGTTTTGAGAAACAAAAAGGAAAAGATGAGAATATAAAATCCTGACGTCCTGCTTTTTTTTTTGATTTGCGATGGATCGCAGCACTTAGCGTCTATGTTCACATAGAACGGTCGCACAGAGCCAGTTGGCAAACTGTCCCTAAATGCCAGCGAAGATGATAAAATTGACTTCACGAATTTACGTTTTCATTTTGTGTGGTGTTGCATTGAATATTTAGCTCCAAGGGTAGTGCAGGTCCCAGGGCGAAACGTAGATTGATACTCGGATTGGAGCATAAGACTTTGAAACGCCTGCTGAACCAACATCAACAGCTCTATTACCAATTCCTCTCTCCACTTCCCCGTGGTGACCGCTAGAACGCGGGCATGCGCAGAAACTTACCACAAACGCTGTCGAGCGGACAAGCAACTTCACAGAAGGAAAAAGGAAGCTTAGGAGAACCAACAAGTCTGTGATCTCGAAAAATACAGGGAGCAACCGCACCAGGTGCGGAAATTTTACCAACAAGCCAGCCGGATGAAGCCTTATATACTTCGATGCTCATCCTGCCGTGACAATGAGGAAAATCCGATTTTCGGTAGTAGGGGCATATAGGTGCGATGGATTGAGTATTTTGATGAACTGCTTAAGAATCAGAATATAGGCGAGTTGCAGGTCCCACCAAACAAGTGTAGAAAAACCAGTCCCTGCAATTCATCAGCTTAAAAATCATAAGCCGGCAGGAACCAATGGAATTATAGCCGAACTGGTTAAATATAGAGGCGACTAACTACACCAATCCGATAATTAACTTATACTCAAGGTGTGGGACAGCGAATCAATGCTTAGCGAGGCATTATCATACAGTGCAGCCATTGTAGCGGTACCACGTTGCTAAGTACTAACTACAAGATATTCTACGCTATCTTGCTAGGTCGGATAGCCCCGTAGGCCCAGGATATCACTGGCCCATAGACAATGAGATTCCCTATCGTGCATCCTTTTTAATCTGCCGATGGAAAAAGTGATCCGCGATTCAAATGCTAATGCAAGAGGGACCATCCTCTTTAAGTTCACTCAACTACTGGCCTGTACTGACGACCGTTGATAATTTCTCCTATCTAGGGTCGAAAATCACAACCAATAACAGCTATGACAATGAAATCTGCGCGCAATTGTTGGCAGCCGACAGAGCCTATTTCAGCTTACAAAAACTGTTCCGCTCGAGACGTCCCACCATAAGGTCAAAGCTCTTACTGTACAAGGCCAGTTCTCATGTATATATTGCATGGAGTTCCTTATTAAGGCAGGCCTAGATCGCATGCCGGTCGTTGCGCCTTTGATGATGATGATTTGTGTACAAGATGCCAACGTTTCAATGTGGCTTGTTTAATATTTTCGTGTTTGTTGTCATTAAAAAGATCAGTCAAATATTTTGCTCCTCGAAGAGCCAGAGTTGATATTTATTGGAATGGAAGATGATGTAGTCATTGCTATTAACTAGAGATCATAGGTGATGTATGTAATATCTCAAAAGCGATAATGTTTTGCGTATTTCTACTATCAACTTCACCGCATTTGTCCCAGCAATTTGCGTACTCTCAAACATTTTCTTGCTAAAATTTTCTGATTTAATGGTTTTTCCCAGTGAGAATTATTCTCCTGTTTTTGGGGGAGGTCCGCACGTGATGGCGAAGGCGGCATGAGTCGGGGTAGACTTGGCAAGGCCTGCACATCGCCAAAGTTTTTAATTCTGAGTATTTCGGTGGGTGGGGAACGATGACCACCGCAATTACAAACTCATAGGTAGAAGTGTTTTAGTTGCCGTGAAACAGCATATTCCTGTTGCCCCTATCAGACAATCACTAGTTGCGTTTCACCTTTGAACTGCGTCTCGCTCATTAATTCCTGTGTTTATTTACTCTTCTCCAGTGGAACCACTTTTTGATACGCTGGTAAATGTTCTCTCAACTAATTACCCGGATCAACCATTCATCTTCTGTGGGGACTTCGATTTCTCCCCAATTGAATGGACGACTTCTGTCGGTTCACCCGTCCTCCCTAAACATACCACTCCCTTGTTTTTAGCTCTCATGGGGTCATGAAGTCCTGCCCTGCCTTAAAATTTAACGCCTATAACGATCATAGTAACCGCCTCCTCGACCTAGTTTTATCTATTATCATTCTAGAACCCAACTTCCATAAAGCCGACTTCCTACCCCACAGTACATCAAATAAACGGACCGAACTTACGAATGTATTGGGGAAGCTTATCCGTACACATCAGAGGCAATAAACCGCATGTAGATACTATCAACATTAAATTCGATGACTGTGTTTCAGTTTCCCCCAACTCTGCATGTGAGTTTCTTCGAAATTACTTACTTCCGATCAGTTTTTACATCTACCCCCTTACGATAAATGAAACGATATTCTTTTGACCTATGCCCATTCCATTCCTTTCCGGCTTCTGCCATTGTCGAATTTCTCATGGACAATCTTGATATTAATGACGATTGTCGTCCTGATGGTCTTCCTAAACCTTTGGGGGAATTGATGTACTTACACCAGGATTATTCTGTTATGGAGAAGCCGCACCGCGTCCTTAAAGGACTATTGTGCCCCTTTTACTGATTACAGTGTACCTATTAATTATACTATCTCAAGCAAGCCTATAACCGTTAGGAATTTTAGTATATTCCCTACTTCCAATTTTTTCAATTTTGCATGTGGTATTAAGTGTCCTCCTAAATGCCTGCTATTCTGCTGCCTCATTGCCTTCCAACCCAATATGGCCTGGAACCCAGAGTATCCAAACCTTGTTGAATGAGCCGAACGTATTCAAAAGGTATTCCCATACCAGTTTAGAGTTTACCTGGTTAGACTTAGATCGCTTGATCGCTGCTTGGCTGTCAGTCAGAATAGCAATCTTTTGCCCCCTGTAGTTCCTTTGGAGATTAAAGGAGGCACATCTCTTTATCTCTATGGCGTATATTTTCATCTGAAATATGCTAGTGTGCTTACCCATTGTCTCTAAGAGTCAGTGTACTAAGTAATCAGTTGCTAATTTAAGTCGTATGTCACAGCCACGCTCTCCCAATTTGCCTTGTTAGTCCAACGTGTTTCAAACTTCTTATCGAAATGTCATGTTATTCCTTGATATCAATAATTCGGGGTACCGCCTAGAAAGCATATCAATCTTCCTTCGATTTAGGCAGCTTCCCGCCTCACTCATACTCCCGGCCATTCTGAAGATTGTCTTCCTTGCCTGAATCTGTATGTGCAGATGGCGAGGAGTTAATCCTAGAAGGACCTCCACTGATACACTTGTAAGTTAGTTTTTGGAGTTTGTGTAACTCCCTGGGTAGTATGCGGAGTTCAGTTCTTTCTGCCCACCACCCCCAAAGATAACCATTGGCCTTACTATTGCAATGTATATCCAAAATAGTATTTTCAGTCTGCAACGCCATTTTTTTCCTGCTATGTCATCAGAGCCCTTGTAGCTTCCAACATATGTCTTCCAGAGTAATTTTTGGTCTAGGTCCCAAATATTTGACCTCTGTTCCTCGTTTCACGTCCATGTTATGAAGCCTTATGGCTCTCAGATGATCAAGCTTACGTCTCCTAGTGAATGGTACTATGGTGGTTTTGGCTGGATTGATACGCAGTCTAACCTTCCTGCACCAGCCGTTAGTAACCTTTAATCCAGTTTGGATTCTACCACATAGGGTATTCTCATATTTGCCCCTACAGATTGAATCAATGTCGTCCGCGTAACCCTGAACTTTTGTTCCAGTATTTGTTAGCACGTTCAGAAGTTCGTTCATTACTACTCCACATAAGCAGCGATAGTATCCGCCCTTTGGACAACCTTGACTAGTGTTCATGACAATAGAATTTGTACCTGTCGGTATTTCTATTTCCTTACTCTCTAGCATTTTGCCCATCTAAAAGGCCAGGGTATTTCCCGCTCCCTTGCAGCTCAGGCCATCTTGTGTTTCTGGGTGCGATGTGTTGTCGAATGCTCCTTCGATATCCAAAAATGCACACAGTGGCATTTCTCTTGTTTCTATGGCATCCGGTAGTACATCCGTTAGCTGGTATAGAGCAGCTTCGGTTGACCGTCCTGCCCGTTAAGCGTGTTGACATTGATGAAGGCCATTACGCTTTAGAACGTTAGCTCCAATATAGTTGTCTATGACCTTCTCCACCGTTTTAAGTACGAACGATGTTAGGCAAATTGGTTTGAAAGATTTAGGGTGAAAAGGATCCTTTTTATCTGCTTTCGGAATAAAGACTACTTTTACCCGCCTCCATGCCCTTAGTATATATCCCAGGGCTGTAGTGGCCCTTACCACCCTCAGATTCTAAGATGATTTCTAGGCCCCTCTGGAATAGTGTTGAGAAGATGCCATCTACTCCGGGTGATTTCAGTGGTTTAAAAGTTCCCACAGCCTTACCTTAGCTTCCGAGCATACCTCTTTTGCTAGTTTCCAGTTCTCCTTTCTTCCCATTTTATTCGTCGTTGGGGTGTCAGGCAGAAATTTGTCGCATTCTACCGTGGGGTAGAACCCCGGGAAATGAGTTCTGAGGAGCAGGTATACTCTGTCCTCCTCATTCTCGGTAAATGTCTTATTTTCCTTCTTCAAACAAACAGAAGATATTGCTTCTGCCATTTGTTCGATTCCTTCACAGAATTCCCTCAAGCTGTTCCGTTTTGCTTCCCTGGTTGCTATAGGCAGTCAGTACATTTTTGTATCTCGGCTAGTCCCCGGTTTGTTTTGCCCGGTTGAAAAGTTTTCGTACCTCTGTTTTCATTCTGGCTAGGTTCCTGTTCCACCAGGGTACATCCCTTGAAGGTTTAATTGTCTTAGCCGGACAGCTAGCTTCATATGCGTCAATGGCGACTGTGTTGAGGTTTTCCACCACTGTTTCTAGTTCCAGTTCGCTCCTGATGTCACCGTTCCCTTGAAGGTGAGTCATGTTGTTGTTCAGTTGCGTTTCATAGGAATCCCAATCCGTTCTCCTGGGATTCCTTATTATTCATTTTATTTCGGAGTTACCCTCAATGTCTGCTCATTCACAAGACATAGAGGGCTCATAAGACACCCTCCAATTCCTGACCAGCCCGTTCATTAGAGTATTTCCTAAAGTTATGTCTAGTACGTCTTGTTTAGTTCTACTTACCCCATGATTGAGGACATGCATTAAAATCAATAGCTAGAACGTGATCTGGAACTCATTCGTGACACGAAAATCAGGCTTAGATAAGCGGCGCTTGACGGCTCATTTTTAGAATTGTTCTATAACACAACACCGAATTGCTCTTCAGTCCTTCAGACTTCATATACCAGAACCATAAAAAAAGACAGTGAGGCCAAGGATCTTCACCTCCGCTTTTTCGATGGGCTTGGCCAAGGGAATCGAACTGATGAATTCTTCGTTCGTGAGATCGTGCTTTAAAGTTTGGTCTTATTAGGACTAAAAGATGGTGAATGAGCTTGTTCGACGTGCGGTAATCGCACTCAACGCGAATGACTGACGAGTGGATCCTTCTAGAACAAAAAGGCACAGACTAATAGAGGAAGGACTAAATCATATCGCCAGAAACCTGTGGCTGTCAAGTATGATTAACGTGTTAGGAAGGAAAAGCTACTCTAGAGTAGGTAGGCCCCTCAGATGTTCGTTCAGTCTTGGGGTTATGATCCTTTTCTTTGCCCCACACATAAAACTTTAATACATCTTGTATAACATTAAGTTGGTTTCTTGCAGAACTTCAATGTTATAAGGTCATCTCAGTTGTGTGGATTATGTATTGAAATGTTTAAATCCTTGTGACTTATATGATTTGCTCACAAAATCCATCATCCCCCTTGTTTAGAACTATGAGAGTAGAGCAAAATTTGTATAAACCAAATAAGAAACACATGTTTAAACATTTTCGTTCATAGTTAATTTAGAATGAGAAATATTCTTTATTTCTTTAATATTTTTTTTATACACAGTATATTTTAAAATACTTTTCTTTTCTCCACTGCTACGATTGGCACAATTTTTGGCAGATTTTTTACTTCCGTGGAAATATTAAACATTGAATTAAAAAAGATATCTTAAAATCGGTACAAGAAATAGACTATTCAATATATTGATATTGAGCGAATTAAGTAAGGATGCTGCTGACCCAGTACCCGTATTGCAGAGTGATTTGTTGCAGCACGAGGTGCATGCATATAATTTCGTTCGCTCCCCAATTATTATACAACCTGATTCACAGTTCACCGCACATTTGCGTTCCAACGACCACATTTTGGGGCTGCTTGTTGAGTTTTCCGTGCTGGTTGTGTAGGAGAATCGTTTCACCTATAAATGGATTATGTATTTTCCTATCTGGTTTATTTAGTTTAGTTTTGGATCCTACCATGCATATGTATTCATCTGCTTTACATTGCTTAGCAAGGCTCGACCGGTTCGACAGGAAGTCGACGCAAGCTTCTCCGTCCTCCATTGTTTCACAAGTGTAGCACCATAAATCATTGATTTTTACTTCTGCTGCCGGAGTTTTGTGAACAGTATTGATGAGCGATTGGCAGAACACTGAACAAGGATTCTTCGTTATAAAATCAGAAATATCTATTGATTTTCCATTGGGGCATACCTGAAGGTAGAAGGAGCAAATTCGCGAGAAAACTGAACAGTATCATTTTATACAAAAATACATCACTGTTGTGATCTGTTTAATTACTAGGTAAGTTCTTGAACTAATTCTAATTGAATTGGACTTAATATATACTTTTCACCAGTAAAGTTATGCAAGTTTCTATGTCCTGAAAATAGGATATGAAATACTTTATGACAACTGTTCTTCTGGTCCAGATTGGATATGCGCAATGTAGCACTTCCCATATGATGCAGCGAGTAGTAACGCATGCGTAGAGCTTCAGGTTTCATAAACAGTCTTTTAGAGCTTGTTGAAAATATTTAAATATTCATGTCTTTTTTAATTGCTTTTATGAGACCAAATGGACTTGGTTTGCTTCTTTCAGACCAAACTACTGCCATAACACATATCCTTCAGACAACTCCTTGTCGATGTCGATGGGGTGATGTGAGCCTAGTTCTGCCAAGGTGGTAGTTGTGACGTGTTTCAGGAGCCAGCCCCTTCGGGACCCTGGTCGACTAGTGTGCATTGAACTGGTGTTAGTAGACCGCGTTGCCCCGAACGAGCGCTGATTCGTCTGTGAGTTCCGGGATCAGCTAATCGTAGGTTAGGCCTCAGGGAACTGGGTCCCCGAAGGTATATCCGTTCCTGACTATTGCGGCCCGCTCCTTTGCATCCGCTGCGCTTGTAAACAATCAAACGAGGAGATAGTGGAAGTGGAGAGTGATCTGGCTGCGTGTATTCGCACCACGAAAATGCGCCGCTCGCCCCAGCGACCAGCGAAGAACGCAACAAGGGTTGAAATACCCGACGAGACATCAGGACGCGCAGACGGAGAAAAGGACTCGCAAAGTGATGCGGCACCTGCAACGGAGACAGGAACTCAAACCTTACCACGCAGTGTTATAATTGCGGGAAGAGACACAGCGGAAAATGCCAAAACTAACCAAATGGTTTCGAATATAAGCCGAGTGGGAGGGCTGTCGAATACTCTGGCGTAAGCTGAAGAGGAAAGGCTTATTAAGAAATGCGCAGCAGTTGCGAAGCGCATGCGATCTACGACGTTCCTCCAGAAAAATGGACGCAAGGGCGTGAAAAACGTTCTAATGGAACTAAAGGAACTCCTAGACAGGATTTCATTTTATCGACAGACATAGAGAGTAGGAGAAAATCCGCAGGGAGCAGAAACAACCTCACCTCCCGACGAGAACACTACGAGTACCAAACGGAATGCAGACAGCCCATTGCAGAGCGAATTGGGGAAAAAACGAAAGGAGGAAGGGACATCTGAAAGAGACTTCACTCAGGTACTCTCCAGGGCTCAGAAGAAGAAGGCGAAGAGGAAGAAGAGACACCAACACGTCGCGCCATTAGAAAAACCTCTGCCTAAAATTAAGGCGGACACGAAGGACGGAACACCAAAAGAAAAGGTGGAGAAACGAAGGAGGACTAGCCCGCCAGCTCTGCTTACTAAGCCGACGGAAGCCAAGACTTTTGCGGAAGTCCTTAGTGAAACCCATTACAAGATCAAAATCAAAGATAACGGAACAGAAGTGTCTTCCATTCGTAAAACGAAGGGTGGTGGAGTCCTAGTCGAACTAGGCCCGAAGACAATAAATAAAGTTACTTTCTGGGAAGCAGTCAAGGGGCTTCTGGAAGAAAAAGCTTTGGTTTCCAGCCTGGAACCCAGGTGTTCTCTGGAAATCCAAGGCTTTGACTGCCTCACAGAAAAGAGCAACCTAGAAGAGGCCATCAAATTCGAATGTCCCGAGGTAACCAATGCTCGGATTGGTATCACCTCTGCGAACTCCCGGGGCCAAAAACTCGCGGTGGTGGAAGTTGCCGAGCAATTCGCGAGGAAGCTTTTAAATAGCGGGAAAATAAGAATTGTTTGTGTAGTATGTAGGATACAAATCCAGGTCGCCCCAACCAAATATTACAGATGTTTGAATTATGGATACACATCGGCAACTTGTCGAACACCTGCAATGAAAAGGAAAGCTGCGTCCTATGCAGGGACTGTGGCGCGACTGATGAGAACGTTGCGCACACTGCGGATAGCGACTGAAAATATTACAATTCCTTAGTTCCGGATTAGCTATTCCAACTCTATAATTGGTGCATTCGGGATTCTAGAGAAACTCGTCTAATCCGAAACAATGCACCTATTTCCTTAACTACTGTGTCTCGTAACTGCGTCATGTGATGATTTAACTCTTCGTATTTCCGCTCGATCCATTTCTCAATTCACGGGATCGATGTATGGGTCCAGCGACCTTTTCGGAATCATCACACCATCTAGAAGCTTTTTGCAAATTCGCCTAGGAAAATTCGGTAGTTCGCCTCATTTCTTAGATTCGTGACACACACTGTCTGATCTGATATCATAATATACGAACTCCACCCACAACTTCTCAGTGGGATTGGCTGATATGCGAACTCACCTTCCTACGTTACATAATAGGAGGACTATATTTTGGTTCTCTGATGTTAATCACCATGCTAGCTAGAGTTAGCTAGCGGAGAAACGACTTCATAGACGGAAAAGGAAGCCTAGGAGAACCAACAGGTCTGTGAACTCGAAAAGTACAGGGAGCAACCGCACCAGGCGCGGAAGTTTTACCAACAAGTCAGCAGGATGAAGCCTTACACACCTCGATGTTCATCCTGCCGAGACAAAGAGGGAAATCTGATTTCTGACAGAATGGGCATATTGATGATTTCAACCACACTCTGTGAGAGTCCCAGGACATCAAGGGAAGCCGTGAGGGATTTAGGTAAAATACCTATAGCTGACAATATTATAGGAACAACAACCATTCGCTCGAGATGCCAAATTTCTTTGATTTCTCGAGCCAGTGACTCATAGTTCACCTTCTTCTCCACGTATTTCGGTTTAATGTTGCTATTATGGTGGATAGAAATATCAATAATATAAGCGGTGCGATCCGTCTTGTCAACTAATACAGCATTGTGCCTGCTTGTGTATTGCACTCGTGCCATTAAAGTTAAGCCAGAGATGAGATATTCGAACGTCTCTAACGCCGAAAAACACATTCTGCACTGGCCAATCTCCACTCGCTCTTTCATTATGAGCTTTTTATGAGCTCGGGTGGCGACCACGCCGTCCTGAATGACACACATGAATCCTTGCGACTCAGCAACGAACTCCCCAGCACATAGCCATCTGCTTGACAAATGCAAATTGGTAAATGGCTGCCAAAGACAATTCACGTGCCGCATGCAAGGGCCTAGTCTTTGATGTAAAAATAAGTGCGCAGCGAGTCGACTAGGCGACGATGCCGCCACGTCAACCACGCCCCTGCTTCCGATGTCACGAGGCACGCTCATCCGCTTCACGGTAGAATTGAGGTGATGCACCCGGAATTTGAACATAGTAGTCCGTATCCGCCACTGGACGTTTTCCAGGTTGGTCTTCGACCAGGACAATATTCCGAATCCATATGCCTGTGAAGGGATAACGCCTATTTTATTTTTCCCAGAAAGATGCGCTGTCTAAAGCCTTGGCGTAATCGAAATAGCAGCTAAAGGAATTTCTTAGGCCTCTAGCTGCCTGTCTACAACTACCGATTCGATAATGAGTTGCTCTTTGCAACTCCTTGACACAACTCGATAGCCCTTGCTCCTCTGTTGGTCTCGGGGTGTGCATTGACTTTTCCACTAATAATGGACGTTATGCATTTGTAGAGGGTTGGTAAGCAAGTAATTGATCTTGTGTCCGCAAGGTTTCGCATCGTGTCCCTTTTAGGAATAAGGTAGGTAATTCCCGCAGTGAGGAAGAGTGGAAATTCCTCCGGCCGACTAATGACTTGATTTATACTTTGTGCCAACCGGCTGTGTATTCTGGTAAATTTTTTATACTAAAAATATTGCCCCCGATCCAGATCAGGACCCCTAAAGTTCTTCGAGTTGTTTATGGCTCGTCGGACCTCCTCTTCGGTAATATTCGCATAATTCATACCAGGTGCAAATAGATTGATTGATTGATCTCCGCTGGTTTCTCGCGTATGTTGCATTTGGAATACGTCTGGAGTGACTTTCACCATGCTATCGTAACCGACTGCATATTAAAGAAAGTATTTGATTTAGTGTGTCCAGAATTTCAGCTACGGGTGTTTCACTGGGGATGGCATAGTTCCTGAGAACCCTCTGCACTATATCTCTCATTCGTCTGCTGGCATTGCCAGTGCTGATTTGAATCAGCCTGTTCTGCCTTAATGAGTCCCACCAACGTTCCAGACGAATTTTCAATAGTGGATCTCTTTGGTCACTCAAACCAATAATGCGAAAGCGAATTTTCTGACAGCCGCAACTGCTTCACAATACACAAATCATTGTAGCTGCAGCAGCGATATAACCGCGCACAGCCGAGATGCAATCTCAACATTGATTTGAGATAGAATTATCGGAGTTACTGGAGGTGCATAGAGCTGGGGAATACCTGGTCTATGCAAAGGATCCTTTTCAGAGAATTATATACACGGTCTTTGGAATTCATTCCGAACCTCAGCCGGACGGTGAAGAAAAGTGCTTCGGCGAGTACTGAAATAGTTGCCCGCAGTGCGGCATGGTATTGTTGATGCCGCCGCCTTTGCCCTTATCGACTTTTGGTCACCAGTTTCCACGATGACCTCACGTCAAACACGCTCCCTGATGATAGCCGGGGCTGTGACGCTGCGAGTAATAAAGCAGTACTTGTTTGTGACTCGGTGCATAGTACCGTGCGAATGCGGGAAACGCTCGATGATTCTCTTGTGCAACAACGGGTGGTAAAATGTTGTATCTGCCCCCATCGTTTTTCGTAGTAGGAGCGGATGATGAAGAGGTTTGCTTTCTCTCTCTACTTCATCGCTGCCTACGCAAACTTCCTGAAGTGGTCGTCACAGATTGTGGCGCAACAGCTGCAGCCATGGCAGTAATACCCCTGGTCATCATAGCGCCTAGACTTCGAAACGCCCCACGTTTACCGGTTTTGATGCCGTGCTGTCGATTACGGGAGCCCGATCCAGTCGCCAGCCAAACGACTCATACCGGTTATCCGTACCGGACCTTAAATTTCTCCTTCTTCTCATTTTTGGATTTGCATTTTATACTTAATTGCTAGATGTGGTGATAACTTCCTCAGTGAGTAATCTGCAAGACTGCAAAGTTATTGCACTTTCGTCACTTACTCCCTGAGACGCTACGCGCATTCAGACTGAAGTTAGTCATCCCTCCTTCTTTCACAACTGGACTTGGGATCAGCTACGACGAAGTTCTATGTTAATTTCCAATTAATGTGATACAGACGTAGGACTTCCAGTTCGTTGCTGGTCAACACGACCAGCCAGTTATGGAATATCATAATCTAAATCGGTAGTTACAGAAATATATTCAGATTTTCTGTAAAGCGTGCGCATAATTATGTATCATTCCACTTACAAAAGGCGGAAACATGCATGAGGCGTCTGGTGCAACTCAAGCGTAGTGCACTTTAGCTCGTACCTTTCTAACCTAAAATTAAATATATATAAGTTCTCAAAGAATTTATGTTTGTTTTATATTAAAAATATATATTTTAAAGTAACTTATATCGTTTATTAGGCTCGGGACTAGAAATTAGTAGTATTTTTTTGTTTATATAAACAGTTACTCAAAAAAGTATCCGGACATGACCGTTGTATAGATATTTTCAAAGAAATATAAACAATTGTGGCACATTTGCTTAATGATTATTTGTTATATTTATCTTTGATTGGTTTATAATAAATTTCCAAAAAAAAAAAAATTTCTCAGTTTCCGCTTTAAAAAAAATAGCTCCGCTGTTAAGAACGCTACAAAAAATAAAGTCAAAAAAGTATCCGGACAGAAAGCGTTTGAAGGAAACTTACCCCTTTAATGTAAAATTTAATATCTTGTTGGACCTCCTCGATTTTTTATTACTTCCCTTAGTCGACTAGGCATCGATTTGACAAGTTTCTCACAAAATTGTGGACTGATCGTCGCCCACTCTTCCTTCAAAGCTTTTCTAAGTGTAATTAGACTTGAAATTTCGCAGTTTTGAATTTTTCTTTTCAAATGTTCCCACAAATGCTCTATTGGATTTAGATCCGGACTTTGCGCCGGAGTATCTATCACTTTTGGGCAATTGTACAGCCGCCAAAGTCTACAAACGTAGGAGTTATGTTTGGGATCATTGTCCTCATAATAACAAAAATGCTCCATTTGCATTTTCCTTGCGCTTTGAGGTAAGTTTTCCTTAAGGACTGTGAGATGCTGATATTTGGCATATTTCCCATTTATAAACTTTAAATTGCCAACTCTCGCTGCTGACATACAGCCCCATACCAACTGAGAACCACCGCCATGTTTCACCGTGCACTTTAAATTTTTCAAATTCAGCTCCGTATTTGGCTGCCGCCATACAAAATTACTTCCATCTGATCCAAATATGTTATATTTGCTTTCGTCGGCAAATGTAACGGTTTGCCAAAAATCGTAAAACCTATTTATATGTGCAATAGCAAACCGTAGCCTTTTTTGCCGATTTTGCTTACTTATATAGGGCTTTTTTCTGGGAACTCTACCGTGGAAATTATTTTTTCGAAGAATATTTCTAATTGTTTCGACACTTGTAACTTTACCAAACCTCTTTTCCGCCTGAGCTCTCAACTTAACTGCACTTAGTTTGGGGTTTATTTTCATTTTCCGCACGATCCATCTTTCTTCTCGGTCATTAAACTTTCGTGGACGGCCTGATCGCCCTTTCTTATCGATGAAACCCGTTTTTTTAAAGCGTGTAATTATTTCATGAACCGTCGATTTATTCACTTTCACGATTTCCGCGATTGCTCGTATCGGTTTATTGTCCTTGAAAAGATCAATAATAACTTTTCTAACATCACTACTAATCTCCCGCGTTTTCCGACCCATCTTTATTAAACGTGTGTATACACAGAAGAATTAAATGCGCTACTAATCAATGTTTAATCACCATGTTAAATCAAAAGACAACTCAGTTGCAATATTGTGCATTTTCCAAGAATTCATCGTTGTCCGGATACTTTTTTGACTTTCATAACAAGCATGTATACATAAATTCTCAGAAAAACAACTGTACTAAAACGAAATGATGATTTTTTTTCGCTCATTCCAAAGTGTTGCTATAAAATATTATTATCGTGGAAAACGAAATTATGTTACTATTTTACAAATCTATGTTTTTCGCATTACAATTCTAAATTAACCATTGTTCGGATACTTTTTTGAGTAACTGTATATAATTTGATATTGTTGTTCAAATATTTTGCTCACGTCTGGTCTACATTTTTTTCGCAGGATTCCTGATCGTTAAACGGAAGGATGATATTTTGCTTTGTTTTGGAAAAAAGTAATGGGTGCTTTAATCAATGCATATAAGAAAAAATAGTCAAATACTTTCTAAAAACAATTGCGACTTCATCAAAACTCTAAGAATTGTTGATTCGGAGCACGAAAGCAATATTATCCTTCAAAGCGTAAGTGGTTTTGGGATTATGGGAAACAGTTTCTCAGTTTATCTATTTTAGCTCAAAAAACATCCAATCCGCAATCTTTATTTCAAAATTTCATTATTTCAAGTATTTTGACACAATGTTTCTTAACAGATATCAAAAACTCTATTTTTAGAATTGAATCTATTTTTTTCAAATCCGAAATTCACCACTTTTCCTTCATTCTTTGTTGAATAGAAAACTTTGCATTGTAACCGCCACCACCATGTGGTCAGTAGGGAAAATGTCGGCATCAAAAAAGCACACATCTTTTGATCCTCCAAGTTCAGCCAGCTCGGACAGGTAAAGTACAAAAAGAAAAAGAGTTCTTTTCGGTCCCATTTCATCTCACAGTGGATGGCAGTTGGCTCCAGACGGCAGCTTGAGGTTTCAACTGAGTTTCGTAGAGTTTGTTTGGTGCGTAACTCGAGTGTGAAACGTGACTGGGTGTCAGATACTGTGCAGATACCATAGGGAAAAGTGGAAACAGTTCCTCTTATGGTCTCCGCATCTCGCTTGTACCTTTCTCACGCGCAGATTGATTCTGTAGTCGCCAGTCGTCACCTGTATTCGGTCTGGTCGTGTGATTATTTGTCGTTCGGCTTCCTGGTTGGGTTATCGGATCCGCGTGTGAAGTGCTCGAGACAGGTGCATTGCGGTTAAGAAAATTTACGACTTGTTTGCTATTGGGAGCGTATTCGCTGCGTTTTGTCGGGAGGAAATTACTCGGTCGAGTGAAGTTTTATGAACGGTGTCGGAGGGTTTTCAGTAACGGTGGCCATTGCATCGAGGAAAGGGCTTGTGTGGCCAAAGTAGCGAAACTATGCCGTCGTTTGGAGCTAAGGATCACACGTAATGATTCCACTTTTCAATGTGTTTTACTTTTAATTCAGCTGTCGTGAATTTTCCTGAGTTCTTTCGGGAACAGCAACAAATCATTAAAGAGAATCATGGAAAGTTGTAAAAGCTCCGGGAGACGTGGATGGGGAATTCCTTTCCAGACGTCCTTGCGTTGATTTTTACAGTTATTTTGTGTTCCGTTCCCGTCTGAAAGCAGTGGAGTGTGTTTGAGTGTGTGCGTGCAGGTGAAGCATGGAGGCGTGTGGATGCGTAGATTTTACGTTGGATTATTCCATATGGTGTGAACATATGAGGACTTTTCCCAGAGCATTCCCTGATTTTCCTCTGTTAGATTGCACTAAACCATTTGCTGCTTGACCAAGGTAACGTATTTATTCATGAGATGTAGAGTGCAAGCGCCGGTCGCCGGGTCCGCAAGTCTTTGAACTCGCGACTGAGTCAGTTTTTCACGATGAATTGTGTTTTCTGCATGCAAATATGCCTCGACGTTTTACACATTACAGAACTGTTTGTTGCTAGAAGTCACTTTCGCCTCAACTCTATTTTTAGCGCCCCAGAAGTCATGAACTTCCCTCAGAATTTTCCGACGTCTCGCAGAAGTGGTGGCGATCTCACATCTTTTGAAGAAATAACCCAATAAAAGATGCTCACCAAGTATGTCCGTTTTACGGTCACACTTAATTGTGGCATTTACTTTTCTTGATGTAGTTGATTTTGTGTGTACTAGAGTGAATCAGTTTTCAGGCGAACGCCACGTTTTTTTCACCGAACTTCAATGCCGGAGTTAAAAATACATTCCATGTGCTTGTTTTATTTATGAGCGAGAATTTTCCCATTAGCATGGCATTGCGCTGCAAGCAGAGGAAACACAATCGATAAGAAGTTATCTACGTAACCGCTAGAAGTATGATGGCTGCTGTGATGTGATATTACTCGCCGGATCATTGTCGCCCATCAGCTTTCTTCGCTTACCGGTTTCTTGCATAAATTCTCTCAATATCCGGACGATGGTGTTGCTATTTTCCCTCATTTAGCCTTTCGTGCAAGACATCTTTCTTGAACGCGTGGCGATGACGCTGCCAGTGTAGGACGGCCCGTGGCCTATTTTCACGTCCACATGAAGCAGAAAATTGCGAAATACATGTTTACAGATATTTGGATCTAATAGTGTGGAAGATGATGACGGTGCTCACATGATAAGTTCGATAAAAAACATTTGAACCACTCTCTCTGGCAACATAATTGGTCGTTGCAGATTGATACTAAACAAACTTTGAGGAAGGCAGCGTCAATAATTTGTCGGAAATCAGTTTATCGAAAACATGAATGAATTTAAGTCGTTGTAAACAAAGGACCGAAGTCATAGTTAATGGCGAGGTTCAGCTAAAATAAAAGTATTTTATTGTATCCGTTTGAATTCTTCTACCATTGATATTTCTTGCTTGTTCTTTGCATTAATCATCATCATCAACGGCGCAACAACTGGTATCCGGTCTAGGCCTGCCTTAATAAGGAACTGCAGACATCCCGGTTTTGTGCGGAGGTCCACCAATTCGATATCCATAAAAGCTGTCTGGCGTCCTGACCTACGCCATCGCTCCATTTTAGGCAGAGTCTGCCTCGTCTTCTTTTTCTACCATAGAAATTGCCCTTATAGACTTTCCAGGTGGAATCATCCTCATCCATATGGATTAAGTGATCCGCCCACCGTAACCTATTGAGCCGGATTTTTTCCACAACCTGAAGGTTATGGTATCGCTCATAGATTTCGTCATTGTGTATGCTACGGAATCGTCCATCCTCATGTTGGAGGCCAAAGATTCTTCGGAGGATTCTCCTCTTTCGAACGCGGCCAAGAGTTCGCAATTTTTCTTGCTAAGAACCCAAGTTTCCGAGGAATACATGAGGACTGGCAAGATCATAGTCTTGTACAGTAAGAGCTTTGACCCTATGGTGAGACGTTTCAAGCGGAACAGTCTTTGTAAGCTGAAATAGGCTCTGTTGGCTGACAACAACCGTGCGCGGATTTCATCATCGTAGCTGTTATCGCTTGTGATTTTCGACCCTAGATAGGAGACATTGTCAACGGTCTCAAAGTTGTATTCTCCTATCCTTATTCTTCCTGTTTAACCAGTGCGGTTTGATGTTGTTGGTTGCATATGGTGGCAACGTCAGCACCGAAGACGAACCAACCAACAACATCAATAAAGAAATAATGTTTGATATTTTGAAACATAAAATACTTCATTTTTTATTAAAAGTTTTTTTAAATTACAAAAACAAAGTAAATTAACAACAAGTCGGGACACCGGAAGCTTGACGCTTCAGGTATAAAAGGTTTTGTGTTTCCCTATGTGAGGAGCATGACGTAGTTCTCCATTGGCTTATAGCATTGACCCGAGATATTGAAATCGCTCAGTTCTGGGCGGGTTACTGCCATTGCCAGAACCAAGCGATTTAAATATCTCGAGTCAATATTAGTCAATGGAGAACTGCGTAATGAAATTGTTTCACGCATTAACGCAACCTGGATGAAGTGGCATTCCCCAATTGGTGTTCTTTGTGATCGACGTATCAGCGCACGTTCCAAATCTAAAATTTACTGCAATGTCGTCCATTTGCCACGCTTTATAGTTCTGAGTGTTTGCCGATTATAAAGGACAATGAACGGCATCTTGCGGTAATGGGGACGATGATATTGCATTGCACTGGTGGCTTGACACGTTTTGATCATATCTGAAATGAGAATATCCGCGATCGATATGGGTTTGCACCGACCGCGGAAAAACTGCGATAGAGGTGTTTTCGATGGTGTGGTCACGTAATTCATGCTAACGGGAATTCAATAACCAGTATTGGTCAGAACATCGAAGTCAATGGTAAGCAACGAAAAAGCCGGCCAAAACAATGGTGGCTTGATACACTGGATGGAAATTTAAAGGTCTCGCGATTGCATCCTGATCAGGCATCTGATAAAATAAAATGACAAAAACGATCACGACGAGCCGACCCCGCTTGTGAACTGAAGGCTGAGGAAAAAGAAAAAGATGTGAGGAGCGACGAGTGCACGACACCTCCGTGTCACATAGTTAAAAATTCCATTGCTCTCTATTTTCTAGAAAGCAATTTAAATAAATCATTTGATGGAAACCCCTGTATTGATAATAGTCAGCCTCATACGCTTCACACTCTGAGTTTAATAATATTAGCAAATGCCAAGGATTTAACCAACATCAAATATAAACAAGTCGGGAAACCGGAAGCTTGACGCTTCAGGTATAAAAGGTTTTGTGCTTCCCTATGTGAGGAGCATAACGTAGTTTTCCATTGGCTTATAGCATTGTCCCGAGATATTGAAATCGCTCAGTTCTGGGCAGGTTACTGCCATAGCCAGAACAGAGCGATTTAAATATCTCGAAGGGCAGGTTACTGCCATTGCCAGAACTCAGTGATTTAAATATCTCGAGTCAATGCTATCAGCCAATGGAGAACTGCGTAATGAAATTGTTTCACGCATTAATACAACCTGGATGAAGTGGCGTTCCACAACTGGTGTCCTTTGTGATCGACGTATCAACGAACATCTCAAATCTAAAATTTACCGCAATGTCGACCGTCCAGTCGCTCTCTATGGTTCTGAGTGTTGGCCGACCATAAAAGACAATGAACGGCGTCTTGCGGTAATGGGGACGAAGATGTTGCATTGCACTGGTGGCGTGACACGTTTTGATTACGTCTGAAGTGAGAATATCCCCCATCGATATGGGTTTGCATCGATTGTGGAAAAACTGCAAGAGAGGCGTTTTCGATGGTGTGGTCACGTAACTCACGCTAACGAGAACTCAACAACTAGTGGTCAGAACATCGAAAGCAATGGGAAGCAACCAAAAAGCCGGCCAAAACAATGGTGGCTTGATACGCTGAATGGGGATTTAAAAGTCTCGCGATTACATCTTGATCAAGCATTTGATAAAATAAAATGACGAAAAAGATCACCACGAGGCGACCCCGCTTGTGAACTGAAGGCCGAAGAAAAAGAAAAAGATGTGAGGAGCGACGAGTGCACGACAGCTCCGTGTAATATAGTTAAAAATTCCATTGCCCTCTATTTTCTAGAAAGCAATTTAAATAAATCTTTTGATGGAAAGCCCTGTGTTGATAATGGTCAATTTCATGCGCTTCACGCTCTCAATTTAATATTATTAGCAAATGGCAACAATTTAACCAACATCAAATATAAAAAAGGGCTAGGGAGAATTAAATTCTTCTTGAATGGAATTTTAATATTTCACTCGAATTTCAATTATTCTCATTAATTATGACGTCAGCATCTTATTTGTATGGCTTAGGATGCTGTTAATTAGCACGAAATTGATAAGTTTGAACTGCTATAACTTTCCCACTAATAGTTGGATTTTCATGACATGTGTATGCACGAGGCTGTCCTCTATGTCGGTGCAAAATTTAGTACACTTAGGATGAACTTAAGGGGAGTTTTTGAGTCTATTTCTAAAAGTTGATAATATACTATTAGTAAATCTTTTGAGCAGATACCGGAATGGGACATCTCTCGAAGATTAGATTTCACATAAGTGTTTTACACAGTCTTAAAAAGGGCTGCAGATAAATAGATTCTTCATAAATGTGACTTTAATATTTTACGTATTTCACGTCACTCTCTCACTTCAAGTGCGTACATTTTTACTCCTTACTCACGCACTTTGCAATTTATGCCAAAACTAATGTCAGTTTCGGAAAGTACAAATCGAGACCTTTCATTTGATACCCTACAAAACTATATCCGGTGAAAAAATCTTTGAATTCCCCCTTTGCATGTATAGGGAGCCCCCCTTTAAACTCCACCTAAATTTATGCCACTCGCTGTATACGTAGGATTTCATAGCTCCCATCTGTCCACGAAATTTCGTTCGGATCGGTTTAGCCGTTTTGGAGACCGTGTGACAGACGGACAGAAATCGTTAAAAAGGAGTCATTTTTATCTTCGTAGGCCATTTCAAAGCAAAAAAAAGTATTCAACATAAAACAAAAGTACAATAATATAATTCAATATAGAAAAGTTCGATTGCATCGATTGCACCAATTTTTTTGTCGTTTCTGAGTCGATTTTCAGCCACTCTTCCTTCAGAATCTCCTTCATTTGGTTAAACATTAGTCAAATGGCGGTTTCTTAGCCTTTTTTCCAAATACTCCATACATGCTCAATTGAGTTGAGATCGGGGTTTTAGGCTGGTGTTTAAATGACATTTGGGCAATTGTAAAGAAGCCAAAGCTTTGTGTTGTGAGCTGCATGCTTTGGGTCATTATCCTGATAAAATATATAGCTTCGTTCGATTCCGGGTTTCATGACACTGACACTCAAATTTCCTTTTAAAATGTTAATACAGTATCGGTAGTCCATAGTCCCTTTGATTGGCACTATATTTTCCACCCCCGACGCCGCCATACACCTCTAACCCATCAAACCACCTCCGCTATGCTTCAGAGTGGAAACTATATTTCGATATTCCAACTCAGTGTTTGGCTTTTTGTACACAATAACTCTTCCATCGCATCCAAAGAGGTTGTATTTGCTTTTGTCTGTAAAAAAAATAAAATCAAACCAAAACTCTGCGGCCTGTTTACGTATTCTCGAGCAAATTGAAGCCTTTCCTTGCGGTTCTTTTTCGATATATGTGGCTTTTTTCGATCTGACCGGGCTTCATAGCTATTTGAAAACAGGTAATTTCTGATGGTTTGGGATGTAATCTCTATGTCAAAATGTTTCTTGGTAGTTTTTGTCAATTTTGCGGAATTCTTCTTCGGTCTCTTAGTTTAATTTCCCTTACCAGCCAACGTTCTGCAGTCTCAGTCAATTTTCTACTGAATTTCGTTCTTTAAACTTTTTAATTATAAAATGCACAGTTGTTCTGGGTATATTCACTATTTCCGATATTTTGATCTCATACAGGCCGCGTTTATAATGACTGATAATTACATTTTTCACTTCTACGGACAACTGTTGTCCTTTGCGAACCATTTCGCACAAAATCAAACTGGGAATAATGCATTTAAAAAACTCAATATCTCTTGCCTTCAAAATGTGTAATTATACCTAACGGTGCTTTGTGTTTTTACTTTCCTTTGTGCCGAAAATTCCAAACATATCGCAGCTACTTTAAAACATACATCTGACAGGAAAACCATTTTCTTAATCAGCTGTTTTCCATTGTGTGTTCCATTTTTCAATGTTTCACGGATATGTCAGTCAAATGCATGGAGTGAATTTTTCTGACCAGTTCAACTGACATTGAAAAGCTCCTAATCGGCTATCAGAAAAAAATTATGAAAAACTCAATTTTTGATTTGTTTAAAAATTTGAGGCTCTAACAAAAGCCTTACAATTACAATAGCTCTCGAAATACGTATATACAAATTATAAAAATATATTGTAGTAGGAGAAGCTACATAGTTTTATTTTTATTTGAAATCCTGGCTCATATCCTAAACAAATATGTCTGGTCGGTTGGCCGAATAATTTTTCATTCGATCGCCGAACGCCTGAGCAGTCAAAACTGAAGACAAACTGCATCCCATCCACATTACGGCTGTCGGTCAAATGCGGACTCTTCAGGCGTAACTGACACGCCGAACTGAACGTGGATGGTGGGTTAAAGGAGGTATTTTTATGAACACTCTTATTTACTTTTCAAATATTGTGGCAAATTATTTCAAATTCATGGGTTGCGCATATTTATTTACGTTTGATTTTGAAACGATAAATATATTATTGCAATTGCTCGTAAAGAAAGAATAGTTTTCTCGAAGGGAAAAAAGTGATTTTACACAAACGTTCACCTAAAGATGCCGATTTTTATGGAGATCCTTGCTTTTATAAAGTCTTTAATCTTAAAACCGGCTCAACTCGTATTGTCGCTTACCAATTATTATAGAGATATTCGTTCAATATTCAGCTCAACCTTGATAAGGTTTGTTCAAGTGCCAAGCTTTTTACTTTTTCTATTAAGAAATTATGTTAATTTATCCAATAGAACGGGCATTTCTCGATTGCCTATTTATGCTTATAGGAATGTGTATTTTGAATTAATTATTTATGAATTTTGAGGTTTTCCCCACCATAACATTTCATTGTAGAAATTGGTGTTCTATAAGATCTCCTTTTTTTGTACGTATCTGAACGTGTGTAAGCAACTAATTATGCAAAATATTGTGCACATTATTTGATAGTCAAATGAGTGTCGCAGCTTTCCAATGGAAGGATTTAATTTCTCAAACTCAAATTGGTCACTCAGTATTGAGATGAATATTGTTTTCATTTCGGTGAATCTATGTATTTTGAGTGTTAGCAGCCTACATTGCCTTTAATATGCAGGAGAGTGAACTCTCAGTGCTTTATACATGAAAGGTTTTGTAGGTACTTTCTGTGGAAAATAAGTTTACTACAAACAACAACACATCAAACTCGGTGTGTTATTTGGTTGTCTAAATTTTACGCGCTTACTTTTGGATTATATCGATTTTGGGATTTTGGACAATGACAATATTAAGGGAAAAAATCCTACCTCCCCTCTCTACACATATTTTATTTTGTGACGATTTTCGCGTTCGCCAATTTAAGAATCTTAAAAGTATGAATTGAGGTATCCCATCGTTTTCCTGGCTCCCCCAAATTCCCCCAATCAACTTCCTTTTCAGTCTGCGTTTGGGAATTCTACCGACATTGATACGCTTCGCATCGCCAGTCCATTGCAACTTATATCATTTGAATTTTGAGTTGAGTTTTAGACTCGTGCTGTCTGTCTATTATATTGCGGGCCATTCTGCGTCCAAAATTGCAGATTTATTTTTCTAGGGCTTGCATTCACGTCACTGTATTACCTCCTTTTTGCAACCTTATAATTCTATATACACCAAATTTATTTTTTCTGGTTACATTTTTTGGCTTCAAAGACTAAAGAACTGAGATAAATGTATAATGGAAATTGGTATACGCCGTTTGACTTAGTAAGTTGGACTTTAGTGTCATCTTTACTTAGATTCATTCGCATGTATAACATTAAATGTTCAGTTTGCCATAGTCAATTGGGATGTTTCTGCAGGGTATTTAAGTTAAAAATGTCGAGCCCCTATCTTTATTTAAACCCACTTCTTAGATTCTGACTACAATATTTTTTTTACATAAGGTACTGCCTGTGCCACCTAAATTGTGTTACTGGTGCTATGGTCCTGAATCCACCAGGAGACCATCTCCTCATTCAAGACTTGAGTCTGATTGAATGTTCCGAGTCACTTCCTTTAAATTTTGACCTAGGACTCGTTGTACATTTTCATTTGACCTATTTGGATAGCTTTTGGCGAGATTCGAAAATAATAACAATAATTCTATATGATACATTCCAATCTATACCAGGGAAAATGTAGTTAAAGTCAATGAAAACCTTTTCCAGATCAATTTGTTGGGATTTCTACTACTTTCCCAGTATTAGTTTTATCATCATCAACGGCGTATCAAAAGGTGGCCCGGCTAGGCTAGTCTTAATAAAGGACTCCAAGCATCTCGGTTTCAGCGCCAGGGTAAAGACTTAGCAGTTGACAAACGTCCTTGTCAACTCCCCCTATTCTCGTCTATCTTCAACATATCCATCAACGAACGTTTCAAATCTAACATTTACCGCATTGTCTTCCCCCTGTAGCTCTTTGCGGTTCTGTTTGTACGTCGACTATCAAAGGCAATGAATGTTGCCTTGAAATGGAGAAAAAGATGTTGCGTTGGACTAGTGGCATAACACGTCTTGATCATATCCTAAATGAGGACAATCGCGTTCAATATGAGGTTGTATCGCGGAAGCTGCCTGAGAGGGGCGTTTTCGATAATATGGAAATATGATTCGCGCTAAGATTGGTCTGAGTATCAAGATTGATGGAAATGACCAAAAGGCCGACCAGAATAACGATGGCTTGATCTGGTATATGATGATTTAAGAGGCACTCAACTCTTATCCTGATCAGGCCTATGATCGAGGCAAATAGCGCAATTAAATGAGACGAGTTGCACCGATTGTGGAGAAATTGCTAGAGAGGCGTCTTCGATTGTATGGTCACGTAATTCGAGCTAACGAGAATTCACTTGCCAAGATTGGTCTGAATATCAAAATCGATGGTAAGCGACCAAAAGGCGGCCAAAACAACGGTGGCTGGATGCGCTGGATGGTAATTTAAAAACCACGCGGCTGCATCCCAATCGAGCCTTTGATAGAACGAAATGGCACAACCGATCACGACGAGTCGACACCACTTATGAACAGGATAAAGGCTAAAGAAAAAGTGGAAGTTGACCCCACTTTAAAAATTAATAAACAGACAAACGATATCGATATTCTATCCTTTCATGTAAATAGCAAGATTGTGATGACCAGTCAGACTGAAAATTTTGGTTTTCTCCTCCTTCTTAATTTAATTTTGCCACAATTTTATAGGATATACACAATAATAAGATGCCTTCTTAATTAACACAGTAAATTTTATCCCGTTTCTTAAATATGACTATGATATTTTTTTGTCACTCGGGAACTTGCTATCCAATATTTGCACGGAATGTCGAAACATTACATTAAGGATCCTCGTCGGTCATTAAATACACATTCACATCCACTTTTTGTATTTTTCTGAAATATGCCTTTGTAAAACTTTATCGGGCTTTAGATGCCTATTTCGCGCTCAAATGACTTTACTTGAATTACTTTTTTACAATCCGCTTCAAAATCGATTGTTACGTTTGTTAACTATCCGCCGGCAAATAAAATGTTTGCTAATGTGACGTCAAGCAGTTTTTAATGAAGGTGGAAGGTTTGCCTAATAATTAACATGTTTCCAAAAATGGAAGATTACCTTAGAAGATATTTTTCCTTTTTATTGGCTACAAGTATTTGGTAATATGTACAAATACGTATTTGAGGTACCAACTGTCCCAGATAAAACGCTGAAGCAGAGGACAGTTGGTCCCCGAAATTCGTATTTGTATATATTACCAAATACTTTTAGCCAATCAAAAGGCAAAGTACCTTCTAAGGTAATCTTCCATTTTTGGAAACATGTTATTTATTAGGCAAACCTTCCACCTTCATTAAAAACTATGCAAGTTACCCATTATAGAATAATTCTAGGCAAATCCTTAAAAAAATATTGATTCCCATTAAAATGGACCCTTCCTAGAAATATATTCCTATTCACTCCTTGTTTATTGTCATTATTTTCTAGTATCTCTTCAAATATTTTAACAAAACAATCATTCTTGGCTCTGAAATTTATATTCGACTTGTCTCGCTTTGATCACGCGATTTGACTATAAAATGGAACCTGCGGAACAGAGAATTTCACATTTAACTTTTATGATAAATAAAAATGGCGTCGGGATTGTGTGATACTGTTACTATCTTTTTCAATGGAAATGTAAATATCTAATCTTGTTTTCATGTCTTCGCCTGAAACCGGATTCAAGACTGTTCTATTTTCTTGACAAGAATATGTTTCGTATTATAATGCGCAGTTTAGAGTTGGGAATATCTTATATTGGTTGGCATTTTACGATAAAGATTTACATAGACATGTTAATCACAAAATATGAGCAATATCGTAAATATTGGTTTGCGGCAACCATTATTATCACTAATAAAATAAGTAGAACATCTATACTTTAGTATAAATTTGGATAAGTAGCACAGCAGCGAGTAAGCATTGCTTAAGTTAATGTTATTGTTCAAGGTAAAGTTCGAACATCAGTTTTGTAGATTGAGTTGGGAAATTATAGCCAGAACCAGTTCTCTGGGGCGACCAAGATTTGACTAGACAGTCTATTTCATCCAGACTGAAATTAAAGTTTTCAAATGTTTTCTTGCCTCTTTATGCTATTTACATACCCTAAGAAACATGACAAGAATATTTATTAAATTGGGCAACAAACAAAGTACGATTCAGTGCCAAGTTGTTTTCACGCCTAATTCCAAAAAAAAACACAAAAAATTTAAAATTTTTTGAAAGTGGACTTTTTGTTGATCACTGCAGTTGTAGTTGACACGTAGCTTTTCCATTCTAGGTGAATGATCTATTGCGAAATAATGAAACGGAGATCGTTTTCCTTCAAGATAAAAATTGATATCTTAGATTGTGTATAGACATATCTTAGTCGGCTGAAGTGTGCATCTTCAGTGAAAGTAATTACTTATTCTATTGAAGTATTTTATATTTCTTTAAATTTTTTCCTTTTGAAATCGGAACTAACGATCGAGTGAGAGATCAGTTGCAGTTCTCTTCTCCAATAAATTACACTGGCGATACCTTTCTACGTGCTAATTAGTCCTTATAGGTCTATGGGATCTAGTATACGCGAAGATGAGCACCTGTACGGTGAAACTACTGAGGGAATGATTTGTGAATAACTGGGGTCCCGGAGGGTGGCTATTAGAAGCCTTGTCTCACTCTACCTCAACCATGCTAGGAAATGCAACCTGACAGCTATGTTCGATTGGACACAACCACAGTACCCAAGTCCAACAGAAACGGTTCTATGCAAGCATAAAAGGATTACCAGGTGTGGCTCGCGGTACCCTCAGACTTAATTTCTTATTGTAGAGTGATGTCATTGCTCGGCGATTAGCATTAAGCTGTGCTTCGATTGAGATCAGTGCGGCATAGGGTAGTTCCAATTTGAAATGAGTTGCGGGTATTTCGCAAACAAAAGTTTGCATGGAAAACCCATTAAGTCCAGAAATAAACAGCATAACAATTTGCTTGCTTGATATTTATGTATGTTCACTGACGTTGCCAGTTCTTGTTGATTGATTATTTTCATTATGCTCACCCACTTCTGAATCCCATGTATAATAGACTGGATGAGTTGTCTTAAGCATGTCTTTTAATCTGTATATTTATAGCTTGAATCTGCATCCATACTGCTCATAGATTTCTTCATTATGTAGTCTTCCTTCTGTATGGGGCTAAACATTTTTCGGAGGAATCCTCTCGATCGCAGCTAAAAGCAATTTTGCCAGTCTAAAATCTATTCTCACAGTAGTACATTAGGGCTGGCAAGACAATTGTTTTCATCATCAACGGCGCAACAACCGGTGGCCGGTCTAGGCCTGTCTTAATAAGGAACTCCAGGCATCCCGGTTTTGCGCCGAGGTCCACCAATTCGATAACCCTAAAAGCTGTCTGGCGTCCTGACCTATGTTATCGCTCCATCTCAGGCAGGGTCTGACAATTGTTTTGGACAATAAAATCGTTGGCGCAACAACTCACATTGAATCAGGGCCTTGAAGTATATAATACGATCTTTAATTTGTGAGCTTGTGGGCAACCATGCTCAGATTTCTTAATTATATCTGTTGTGATTCGACGCTGGATAGGGAAAATTTCAGGAGATTTCAAGAATGTTACCCCCTGTCTCTATTGATTATTGCTTTGGATGCTGTTGCTTTTTATTTTTAGAACTGGTATCTTGCTCCTATCCATATACAGATTTACTACACCTGCACGGCTCATGTCCTTTCAATTATATCGATATCATCAGCCTGGACTAGCAGCTGGGTCGGTTTGAAAAGAATAACTCTTTTGGCGTCCACCTCAGCATCGCGGGCAATTTTTCTAAAAAAGAAAGATTTCTAGGGTTCCTTCTGCTTTTATCTAACTGCATATTGGGGTCATTCTCACTAGTTTTGCCGGTATTCCGGAATCTCTCATGGCGTGAAAGGGTATTCTATTTGGCGTCCATATTCCGACAGGTTTTCCATTGACTGCTGCAGAGAGAAAAGTCTTTTCGGTGTGGACCAAATTGGGCTATTAAACCTGGCAAGAAAGCCGAGATATTTCATGGTATTCAGCGACGTGATGCTGCCTTGAGAGATATCTGCTTTCTTATAGTATAGATAATGCCGCGCCCCAAATTATCACGTGTTCACTCGCTATCCTAAACGTCCAGCATAAGTGGATCAACTGCTTGGTGTCATTTTCCGTTTTTATATTCAACCAGTTCGGTTGTAATTCCTTCAGCTTTCGGCGATAAATTGCACGAGCATTTTCCTCCATGTTTGGTGGCGGTATCTTTCTGGATAAAGGCCACACTTGTATCCTGGCGGATCTCGCAAAGGACCAATAATGTCGAGGAAAATGGTATGGAAATGCTCCTTTTTTACGTGCTTGTTGACCTTACACTTCTGGATGGCGGAAGTAAACTGGCTGATGAAGTTTAGTTGTGAAGTTAGCGAGGAGGCGCTCTGCCGGGCTTTTATTTAAGTGCGAAAGTGAGGAGCTTGTGGTTGTGAACACGGTGAACGGCTGGTCCTCAAAAGGAAAGCGGAGGTATTTAATGCAGAGGTACGCAGCGAGTAGCTCACGATCGTAGGCGCTGTAATTCCGTTGAGCTAGGTTAAGTTGTTTAGAAATGAAGTTTAACGGTTGCCAGATTTGTTTCATCCATTGGTGAAGCGCGACTCGCCTGTTTTATTTTAATTTAAATATATATGTGGTCACCATTTTAGCGTTTAATTGGAAATACATCCAACTTTAGCGTTTAATTGAAAATACGTCCGCCCTCGCCGGCTGTCGGAACTAGAAGAAAGAATAAATGCGCGCGCCGGCTTCGTGTCAGGTCGCCAGCTGTGTCGGTGGCAGTTCAGTGCGTCTGTTGGAGGTGACCTCTCCGTCGGCAATGCAGTCGCTGGTTCTTACCCCCGATGTGCCGCCACAAAGGCTCATTTCACACATATACGGTTCCATTCGGTTCAGTTAATTTTCGGTCGCAACGGAAAACGACCTAAAACGAATGAAGCCCTTCCTATTCGGCAAACCGCAAATTTTAGCCAAATAAAACCGGACAACTTTTAACAACTTATGCTTAAATTGTACTCGCTGTGAGGTCAAAACCGAAACTGAACCGTGCGTTTGTGACAGCCTTGATTCCTTTTTGTCTCCCGCAGAAGAATTCGAACCATATTGAAACCTAATAAAGTTTATTCGTGTCGTGGAAGTGTTCGATGCTATACGGTTTCAATTAGGTACCGAATGGAAATTGAAAGATCCTGTCACACTTGTTGGCAGCGAACAAAACAGAATCAAAAACGAACGGAATGGAGTGGAACCTTGTGCTCATGAAACGAGCCTAACACTCATATGTAGATTATATCCTTCAGATGCTTGTGAAGTCAATAGTTCGTTTTTCATCTCCGATTTTTGCTCTTGTGGATGTTATAGCAGACTCATTCCTCCTATAAAGTTTTAGTGTTTACTTTGGTGGTGCATCAGAGCATCATGTAAATCTGATGGTCAGCTTATATGTTCTGATATCCATCGAGGCATTCGGTTAGTACTCGGCTAATTTGGTTGGTCATGGTCCCCATGATCCCCATGAAACAGGCACAATCACTGTCAGCGGCAGTGATCTGCCCAGATCTGAGCGATTTAAATACCTCGGGTCAACGCTATCAGCCAATGGAGAGCTGCGTTATGAAATTGCTTCACGCATTAACGCAACCTGGATGAAGTGGCGTTCCACAACTGGTGTCCTTTGTGATCGACGTATCAACGAACGTCTCAAATCTAAAATTTACCGCAATGTTGTCCGTCCAGTCGCTCTCTATGGTTCTGAGTGTTGGCCGACCATAAAAGACAATGAACGGCGTCTTGCGGTAATGGAGACGAAGATGCTACGTTGGACTAGTGGCGTCACACGTTTAGATCACATCCGAAATGAGGATATCCGCGATCGTTATGGGGTTGCACCGATCGTGGAAAAGTTGCGAGAGAGGCGTCTTCGATGGTATGGTCACGCAATTCGTGCAAACGAGAATTCACTTGCAAAGATTGGTCTGAACATCGAAGTCGATGGTAAACGACCAAACGGCAGACCTAAGCAACGGTGGCTTGATACGCTGGATGGGGATTTGAAAGCCTCGAGATTGCACCCAGATCAGGCATTCGATAGAGCCAAATGGCGAAACCGATCACGACGAGCCGACCCCGCTTGTGAACGGGACAAAGGCTGAAGAAAAAGAAGATGGTCCCATCTTGAAAGACCCTGATTGTTTGTAGATTTCTTCCACGCAAACTACCAATTCTTGTGACATTACCAGTGGGGTTCGCAGTTCTTTGCCATTGGTAAAATTCATTCACTATTCTCAACTAGTTACCTTTTAGTCTATGCATATGTCGTTAGACATTGATTTAGAAACCAAAATTATTCAAAATATCCACTACAAGGAACTTGCAAGAAAATGCTTTTTTAAGTATCTTTCTGGTATTTGATATAAAAGCCTAAAAGAAATAGAGATGAACATCAGGAACCAATCAAAATGCAGAAATTTTTCAAAGCACGTGCTTCACTTCTACTAGGTCATTGGATCTAAAATTCCATGAAAAACATCTAGACTCAAACAAAAGGAACAATTATTTTCGGATACTGATACAGTGTCACGATTTACTTATTTATACGTGGCTAGCTCACGTGAAATACTATAAAAACTAACTTGCGATTATTCATAATTTCATATTGTAAACAATGATTAATTGCGCTTGCTTATGAGTTGAGTTCAAAACAAACACAGGATTGCGGTTTCAGAATGATAACATTCAACCCTCTTATCTTACCTGCCGATGTATAGTAAAATTTCTATCTTAATTTCGCACTGCTTATTTCCTAATTGGTTGATTAAGAATAGAACTTTGAAATTCTTCTTCTCATAGATTGTCCTTAGGATCAAAAATCCTCTTCAATGAAGAATTCGCTGTTATATTTCGACTTTTATAGATAAGGCTGGTATAGTGCTTTATAGATTATATACGCAATTTTGATGCCCTCTCTAATACGCCAACGGTGCGACAGTTGAGTTCAATGTCAGTTTTTTGATATCGTGCCATGGGTTTGAATCCTAGTTGCGTCATGGATGTTTATATTTAGTTTTATACTTTTCCCGCTGGCGTATGCTTATCATTTTTACAGAATGAAATGTGATGATAAGGAAATTGAACCACCGTCATATTGAAATAGAGGGAATAGCAATAAGAAGAGACTGAGTGGATGCTCTATTCCCCAAAATAGAGCGATTTTTAAGACAATACACCAAAGCTGTCTATGAACTTCTTAATTCCACGTATTTTTTATGTTTGACATTTTTAAGGTTTTGTGTAAAACAAAACCTTATGAAAATTGCTTTACTGTCTGTCTGTCCGTCACACGCATTTTTCTCGGAGACGGTTACAGCGATTGACACCAAATTTGGTAGAAAGGTGGGAACTGTGAACGCTCACGCATACAGTGAGTTACACCCCTTTACGTCGAATTTAAGTGGGGGAGAGTCCACATACATGCAAAAGGGGGTGTAAATTTTTTTTCATCAAATATAGTCATGTGGGGTATCAAATTAAAGGTCTCGGTTAGTGCTTTTCGAAGCCGGTCTTAGTTTTGACATTTCTTGGCAAGGTGGGGAGTGCGCGGGGTTGAAAGTGATCATTTCTTTAAGGGGGCCGTTCTCAGAAACTACCAAACCGAAAAATCTGAAAAAAATCAGGAAGCTGCCACTATATGGTGCCTGGGCTCCGAAATACCGTGCATACTGATATCTATTCAAATAAAGTTAATAATAGTATATTACTATAATTTTTAGTAATTGGCTGCAAAACCCCCTTAATTACATCCTAGCACCACGAAATTGCAGTGATGTAGGCTATAATATAGAGCATGATCTTACCAAGTTTGGTGGAAATCGCACTATTACTAAGTTATAATACGTCAAAGCTGTTGCTTCTTTGCAAATTCAAGGCTATGAATGTCAATATAATAAGCAAAACTTTCGTACCTGAAGCGTCCAGCTTCCGTTTTCCCGACTTGTTTGTGATATGCTGACGAATTGCACAAGATTGATTCTAAAGATATTGGGATTGAATAATTGTTTCATCAATAATGAAATACTAATGAAACCACGCTATGTGCTTCACATATACAAGAACTGACCACATATCCCATCTGTTATTTTCAGTTTAGTGTGTAATTCATGAAGACACAGTAATTTAGAGACTATTTCGATAGGAATGCATACCTGCTTACATCATTTATGGCAAGTTGCTATCTAAGAAGATAGCGCTAAACACTGGTTGAGTAACGAGCTAAGATACGCCCTAATCAATAATGTACTTTTCAACTTTCTCCACTAATGTACATATACCCCAGCAAATATCTCTTGCTCAGAGAACAAAAGATATACCCGAACTTGACCATAACTAAGCAGGATTTATCAACTAATATGGATAATATCGTTCAAGTGTACCAACAATTGCTTGGTGTCGACTGTGTTCTTAAGAAGTCACCGATCGATTATTTGGTACTATCTATATTGAAGCGGGCGAGTGTACATTGAAGTGATTCTGAATTTAGTGTTTGTTGTAAATTGTTTGAAACATCTGCGGTTGAATGAATAGGATTATATTAGTGAGAAATATTACGTGAAGGATGAGTATTGATTGCAAAACTAGCGAACTGCTGCACATGTTAGTTGTAATTTATATTTTTAGCAAGCACGTTTTCAATTATTGCTACAAAAAGGAAGTATATATGTGATGTGGCAATCTGTGAATATTTTGTGTAAATTGAGAAGCGGGATGTAATAGTACGGTGAAATGTTTTCATTCGTTGTTTCCTTGAAGAGAGTTTTGCATTTCAAACATTATTCCAACATGTGAACAAAATCAGATGTGATAAGGATTTTTGAAATTTTCATACAACATTTTGCTGTTAGGGCGAAATGAAATTTTAAACCTAAAAGATCAGAATTCGAATATCTAGGCCATGGTTCTTAAAAGCAAAAAAGGTCCTGTTTACTAAACAATACATATTACATTTTAACCAGAGCGCAAACTAGATAAGCGTTGATTGCTTGACCGTTTTGAATTAACCTGAAGGGAACCACTTTGAAATTGCGTTAAGCGCGCAATAATATCTTTAGTGGGATCAAGTCTGCTTTCCTTGCTGGTTCTAGTGATTCTTCTCATTCCAGTATGCCATGATGATTTTTCAAGTTGCATTGAGTTTCTGGATGTGATTTTTCGACAAATCACATGGTACTTTCGATAATATATGAATACTCGTTGTTTGAGAAGTAATTGTACTTCACGCACCAGTATCTACAAGATAACTGCGTCAGCTGAGAAGGTCATAAATTGTTAGGCGCCGTGTCGCTGCATTTTGGGTGGCCGTCGCCTAAACCCCCCGCGGACCTAGTTTTTTGAGGTAGGCGCGAATTTACACGGGAGCGTACATCTGATAGCTTTTACGCCGAATCTGCGATAGTACCAACAAATGCTTCGGTCCGTAGGTTGTCCTGACGACCTACTACCTGATCGCCCTTTTCGAGCAGTAGATCGGGAGCGAGCCCGTGACTTGCCGCATGAGCGCTGAGCGTCCAGCGTCGCCCTCATCTCCGCCATGCTGGCCACAAGAGCAGCCATATCGCGCTTCAGCTCGCCAACTTCGTCTGAAGTCTGCTGAACAGCGGCTATCGTTGGACGCGCGTGCACCTCATACACCGTATGGGCCGCAGCTGCCAGCGCCTCCAAAAAACTGGAGACGCACGCGAGGACCCCCTGGGTGCCCTCCGGAAGTCGTCGGAGCCAGAGCGACTCCAACAGATCGTCGTCGATCTTGCTCCCACCCAATTGCCTCATTTCGCGAAGCAATTGGCTGGGAGTTCGATCGCCCAACGTGAAAACCTGCCAGCAAGTGATCCAGCTTAGGTGACTCACTTACCGACAGGCACTTGATCAACTTCGTTTTCAATACGGTGTAGGAGCCCGACTTTCCAATGTCGACCACCAGGAGGATGGACTCCTCGTCCAGGCCCACAATTGCATAATTAAATTTAGTCGCGTTCGCTGTGATTTCGGACATCTAGAATTGCGCCTCCAGATGAACGAAACACAGCTCCGGATTCCTACGCCTAAAGGGAGGGACGTGTACAGCGAGAGCGGTCACCTGAGGGCCCGATGGGCCTGTCGCTTCTTTGTCGTCTAGCGACATGACAAAGCTAATTTCACGCTCTGAGTTGAGCCGAGGACGCGGCTGTAACGAATTTCAAAAGACCCTACTATGACGACGGCAGACCACACCTCCAAATGCTCGTACGACAGAGAAAAGAGGAAACCTCCGACGCACCCCGGAATGGACGCTTGAAGCGCAGGCCAAAATAAAAATTCGCCAAAAGAGTGGAACTCCAACGATGAATTTCCAAAAGAGTATAGATGCCGTCTCTTGCGGCGATTTTATGATGATTATTAAGGTTACCAAAACGAATAAAGACTTTACCTATTTAACAATAATATTTGTTAATAATGATGAGGTGCATGTTGTTGAATTTACGTGTGGATCGCCGGTTGCTGCCCCGTAGGCTGCGGCTGCACTTGAGGTTGTTGTAAATTAACTCGGGTTTGATTGGGCTGAGATGGCTGCTGCTGCTGTAGAGGCGGCTTTTGCTGAAGCTGTTGATTCACCAACGCTGGCCTCTGCACTGCATTGTCGATGATTTGTTGTTGATTATGGTGATGCGATTTCGGACGCTGCGTATTTTGGACGTTCTGTTGTTGCGGAGCTGATATCACTTGGTGTTGAACGGCTTGTACTGCATGCGGTAACACCGATCGCTGTTGATGTTGCTCCTGCTGTACAAGATGTTGCGTCTGGTTCGAGTGTTGGATCACATATTGCTGTTGCGCTTGAATTTGTTGCTAATGTTGTTGGCTTTTTTCCAATCGATCGGGCGAGTTCTTCGGGGTCACCAATTTAAATGTCTCGAGTAGTCTTTGTATTTAATCAGGTACAAATATAATACAAAACATAGCTTTCCACATTTTGACACATCACTTTTAATAATTTACAATAAACTTAAAAGGAACATCATTTTGACAAAATTAAAGGACCTGCTTGGTTGCGAGTTTGAAACTTTTAATTCGATTGTTGAATTATACCTTAAAGGAATGAGACAAGTTTTTGAGTCAAGAAAACATTCCCCACCATGAACGGTTGTGAACTAACTGTGGAAAAATTCAATTAATTTTTTACAATTTTTCTAGTCAAATACCGAGGCCTACTCCGCCACGGAGAACACCGGGGGTGGCATCTGTCAGTCGAAATAAATTTCAAATGTTGTTAATCCTGCCGCGCCACACTTATTTACCAGCAAATTTTTTCACAATCACTGGTGTGCTTAGTCGGCACATCCCTTTTAGCCAACAAGCTATTTTGAGGTTTATTAAATCCCAGGCATTTTCTACTGAGTTGGCACCTGGTAGCTGAGATGGTGAATTCATTTCTATGATTTTATTTCCTTTTTTCCATTGCTAACAAGATCCCCGATATTTGTTATCATTCATTGTTTTCGCATTGCACGCTCTTCAGCAAGCAAGGTTTGTGGAGTAACCATCATGTGGTTACTATGTGCTGCTTCCAAAATTTTGATAAAGTAAATCATTTTTCCTAAGGCTCTTTCCTAATGCTAAAAGACAAATCTTCGCGGAATGTTTTCACTGATTTTGTATTAAATCACAAGTTTGACAAAAGTTGTTTGATAACACAAAGAAAATTTGGGAAGACTTAACATCTTTGGCTTTGCCAGTATGAGTTTCATCATAACTAGAGGATTTATTTTCCTACAAAAGTGGATTTTTTCATTGCTGTATACAATTAGTTGGTATTGTTAAATTCCATTAATTGTGATGATCTCATTGAAAAGGAATCAAGATGAGAAGTTATACCATTCAAACTAACCACACTTAAAGTGGATTAAACAGATTTTTATGCTGCCATTGGCGAGTGAATTGTTAGGTGTATTGAGTACATGCTACAATGGCTATGTAAACCCAAATAGCCTAAACTATGTTCATGGTTTCTTTTAAGTTTCACAATTCGCCGGAGAAGATTATTCACTATAAAACTTTCCTTATGTAGATGTTTGGATATTCTATTGGAGCTTGGCTATAAATTCAGTTGAAAAGTTTAGGAAAATGTAGGAAACATACAGTTCAGGTGCCCTACAGTAACACTAAATCGAGCGCTAGGATCTAGTCGCTCAACAAGCCTACACAGAGCCACAGACAAAGGTTGGCCCCCTAATAACGGCTAAAAAATGCTTGGCATTTGATAGTTCGAAGCGATAAGTATAGTGAAATCATCAAGGTTGAATTCTTCTTGAAATACGACTAAAAATCAGTTACTGATAATACATACGTACATATTTGTTGTGAACATGCAAATGGCAAGGAAATGTCAACGACACGTACATATTGAAAATGAGTGTTCCATTCTAGTTTTTTTAATATCGCGCGTATCACATATTAGTGCCCCTTATCAGGGCCCAGTTGTGCGTAAAATGAGAAAAAAAAAACCTTTAAGATAATTTTTTGATTAAACATGATGTTAAAAGAACCCAGCGGCTTTCGATAATGCTACCCAAGACATAGTAATAGAATTTTTCGTGATTCATGAAAAAATATTGTCCCCAGCGTTATGTTATGAATTTATGAATCCTAACGCTCTTATCACTGAATGTTTTTTAGATAATAATATTTCAAAACTGTACTGCGCAAAACCATTATCTGGGCATTATCTTTTGCTATTAATTAGGATGACCTATTTACACCTTGATCTGGAAATTTAATGAAAAAGTAACTTTGCGCTTATCAGGCAAAATTCTGTCGACTCCCAGCAAAATCTTATAATCCAGACAATATTTAAACTTACACGAAATCAGACATGATGTTTATATATACATATACTTTCTAGTTTGTATTATTAGTGTCACATATTTAATAGGTAGTATTTTCACAAGAGCCTATCACTAAATGAACCTAAACTATTCGGGGCTGATGATACTGCGGCTTTCATTTCACTGTCAAGTGCGACAAAACGGGTTTAGATAGTAATTCAATCAAACCAGATTTATGTCATTATCCATTTAGGAGAAATTGAGTGGCATTATCATTGCTTATTTTTATCTTGGTAATTTCAGAAGGCATCAAATGATGACGTCTGTATATTCAATCTGAATAAATTTTGCAGTTCGGTTGAAGATAAACGTTGAACGATATATATGATTGCGTTGTTGTTGAATTTGGATGTTAATTATTTGTTCATGTTTGCATCACAATGTTGTGAAATTATTGTTTGCTGTATTTATATCAATTTTTTATTTGATAAAAAGCAAGACTATCTTTATTTTTTAGCTGAAAAATCAGAGAAAGTGCCATTTTAAGCACAACCTTAGATGGAATCCGTTTGTTCAAGGTTTCCACAAATAAAGTAGTTTATTTACACTTGAATATAGATTCAACTTTGAGAATTGGTAAATGACGAAAAGTGCTAATTCTTTACAACTAATTTATTTATAATTACCCAATATAATTAATTTCGCAATAAGCTTTCAAACGAATGTCTCTTCTATGCATATATGACAATCGTTTAAAGAATCTTTCACCTTCGGAACATTTGGTTGAATTTCTACATTTAATCAGAATGCAAAACATTAATTGTTAACCCCAGTTAAACTGTTAACAGGGTTATCAGAGAAACACTAATATTTTATTGAAGCTGCATCTCCGGAAACCGTAGCACTTAGCTTATCATCTTATCATAATTTTCAGGTAATTTTTTCCTAGACAACGAAAAAAAAACATTTCATAATGTTATCTTCTCTCTATGACTCATGATAAGCCTGCAAGTAGTGAAGTGTATGTTTCTAAGTTTTCTATAGTTCGTTTTAAGTACAACTATTAAAAGAAAAAGTTTCCATTTTTACTATAGATTTATTTTTGGTGTTTGAAGAATGCAGACACATATTTCTATTTATAGAGGGGGGGGGGGGGGGGGGGCGAGCGCAATGCTGACCACATTCCCTTCTACAGTATACTGTAGTGTACCGTTACGATCTTCAATGAAGTGCTCTAAGTTCAAGGCCCTGACCCAATATGTCGTTTGGGGCATGGCATCCAAGCATTTAAAAATAGGGACTAACGGTTTCATCCAGGGCAGAAGCAACTCATCAGACACTGGCTCACCTCTGCGCTGGGAGCAGTGTGACCGCAAGTGCCAACAGGTGGAAAACGCTCCTTTACATATTTGTAGAAACACGACAAGGGTGCGAATTATATCCAAGTGAATAGTTTAAGTCCTGGACGAAACCGTTAGTCCTTATTTTTAAATGCTTAAGTGCCATGCATCAAACGAGGGATCCGTGGACCAAAAAATGTGAGAATAAGTTGATTTCCATTTGGTCCGGTCCAACATCGAGTGGATGTGGACTTAGGATCCCTCGCTATCCTAAACAAGGTATAAAGGTATTTCGACGGGCTTCAGCAGGTTATAGTACACAATACCGTTCTGGTCCTACCAGTCACAGAGTGTGGTTTTCATGCAATAACTCCTGCAATTGCTCGTCATCGTACTTTTGAATTCTACCAGAATGCTTCTTGTCTTCATATTAAAATTGCCATTTTCGAAACCTTTTCTTACATGCTTATATCGAGGGAGCGTGTTCACAATAGGTATCTATCGGCAAGCGATGATTTTAAGCAGCAGCACTTTTCTTTTGATGGAATAAGAAAAGTAATTCGTTCCACGAATATTTTTTTCCCTGTACAAAACTCGACATGATCACTGAACGATAAAACAGAGGCCCAAAGTATTAAACGGATTCAAATTGTATTTATAGGTCCCGGCAGGCTAAAGGAGAGAGCTAAGTTCTCTGGTCCGGTCCACGATGATCCTTCGTGGGAACGAGAAGAGAGAGAGAACACAAAACCTTATTAAAATCGGTTTACTGTCTGTCTGTCCGTCACGCGCATTTTTCTCGGAGACAGTTCTGGGAACTATGAACGCTCACGCATACAGTGAGTTATCATACATCCTTTTACGACGAATTTAAGGGGGAGTCCTCATACATAAAAAAGAAGGGTGTAAATTTTTTCTTTTCATCAAATATAGTCATGTGAGGTATCAAATTAAAGGTCTCGGTTTGTACTTTTCGAAGCCGATGTTAGTTTTGACATTTATTTGAAAGGTGGGGAGTGCGGGGGTTGAAACTGGTCATTCTTTTAAGGGGGCTATTCTCAGAAACTACCCAACCGAAAAATCTGAAAAAAATCAGGAGGCTGTCAGTATATGGTGCCTGGGCTCCGAAATACCTTCCATACTGTTATCTGTACCAATAAAGTTAATAATTTTTAGGAATTGGCTGCAAAACCCCCCTTAAGTTCATGCTCGCACCACGAAATTTCGCAACAATATAGGGTATAATATAGAGCGTGATCTCATCAAGTTTGGTGGAAATCGCACTACTATTACTAACAAAGTTATAATACGTCAAAGTTGTCGCTTCTTTGCAAATTCAAGACTATGAATGTCAATATCATCCAAAAGTGGACATTCTCACATAATATATGGGTATATTACGTGCTATGCACTAGGAAATACACAAAACCTTTCGTATCTGAAGCGTCCAGCTTCCGGTTTCACGACTTGTTTTAATTTAAAGTTAAATCTGGTCATGGCAATGTGATTTTTTATCAGCAGTTTTAATTCAATTAGTGATAACTAATTGGTGTTCATCCCATTTTCCAAATCTCAATAGTCATGATACTATCGTTGATAGCACATTAAATTTGTGAGCCGACCTGCTATATTTTTATTTATTATCTTCAGTTTACATACTCGCTATTGCAATACAAATCGAATTGTTTGTTTGGTCTGAAAGTATAAACATCTCAAAATAAACAATTGTGGTGATCACATTTATGATAAAGGCCTGTATCTCCATGGATGGCGATAACACGTGACTTATGGTTTATGTGTTCAAATTTTGTGAATTTTTGTCCAGTTGAATTTTATTACAATTAAAATATTTTCGATTCTTTTACTGTGAGTGTGTCTATTCTTGTTCGATGTGTTCATTTTTCAAACTTCATTAAAAGTGTATCGAAACTTGCTGCCTACAAATACCGATCCGCTACGATATCTGTACTCTATCTGTGAACATAATGTGGATATAGCCCCCATATTTGTTTATTTATTGACTTTTCTATCATTTCAGCGATGTTAACGATCGGCATGACTTGGAGCCACTACTTATCGACCATGTAGGAGCAAATGGTATTTGTAATGGATCAACTGACGGACATGGTGTTGACTATTGTTGTCCGGCGTCACCAACTACGGTACCGGCAAAGACGGCACGTTCAAATTCATCAGAGTCAACAGTACGACCGCCGAGAACAGCACGTCAACGACAACGAACCACCTCAATGAGTCAGAAGACATCAAATCCGTCGGAATCAATTATTCGTGCCAATAATCGCACAATTTACACAGCTGGCCGTCCACCATGGTACAATTGTGCCGGACAACAAGTCGAACCTTTCGTAATCGGTAAGTTTAGCCTTTACTTATTTGCCAATTTAGTGCACAGTAAAGTGCTTCAAAGGACTAATTTGCAGATCCTTATTATTCTCTAGTCAGGTTTGGTAAAATTCACGTTAGTTGATCTATAACCACAACAATAAATAATGTCAAATGACAACAACTAAATCAATGAACTTTTCTCAATGATAACTTTTATACTTGCAATATCTTCGTTAGTTAAAGTTTACTAACTTTGATATATATATATTCATAGGTATATGTGGTGGTAGCGCATCTGGTAAAACAACTGTAGCACAGAAGATTATCGAGAGTCTGGATGTACCATGGGTTACGCTGCTTTCAATGGATTGTTTTTATAAGGTGAGTGCTCTTTTCTGTCTTTTGAGCCTATATATGGCACATGTATATAATTTTCTGTCTTTTTTTCATTTTTATTATTCTCGTTCTTCAATTAATTAATTTTTAAATGAATCCCATTGTGGCCTTGATGAATACGAGTGTCGTTCGTGTAGTATTTTGTTGTTTATCATCTTTGGTTACATATATAGTTTTCGTTCGCGCATTCTTTAATGACAACAATGTGCGGGCATCGTATGGTATGCTGAGTCGTAGATTGGTAGTGTATAATTAAACCAGAACTTTAGTCTTTTGTTTGGTTTACATTAAGAGCAATTAATTTGGACGCTGTGATATTTCTCATATCGTTTCCATTATGCGGTCATGAAGCGTTTCGAGGTCCTGGTAGAAGAATTGTAATAAGAAACTTGCTACGTTATATCTTTAAGACGTCTGCGTGTGGTCTCTTATCAAAATAGACCATTGATTCTTGTGTGATTTCAAACGGATGTACATATTTTTTAGTGAAAAAAAAGACCTATAGATTTCTTCACTAAGCCCAAACAATTTGTTTATGTATGCTATTTGCTGAGGATTGCGCGTACCAAACATTTTAACCCTACAAAGTTTGGATTCTTCAATTGTTATGCTCCATATTCCAGCTGTGCTGACAGTAAAACCTTTGGCGCACAGAAAGCACTCTTTCGCGGCGATCGGCAATGCCATATCATCGTCACACACGAAGCGATATCTTGTGAGCGATCCAGTATTGCAATTGTTTTCTAACGAGTAATTTTAGTAGTATTGAATATTTTTCATAACTTTTGAGAAAAAAATGAATAAATAAAATGAAACGGGTTGAGAAAATTATTTCCTCTAAGATCTTGGTGAAAAAAATTAAATTCGTTATTTCGGGGACCAAATGTGCTCTTCTTCAGTGTCAGAAAAGAGAAAACGTCGAAGAAGGCCCGGCCCAGTTGGTCCCCGAAATACTGTATTTATTTTTTTTCACCAAATTTTTAGCCAATAAAGGAAATAATTTCCTCAACCCGTTTAATTTTATTTAAACTTGGCCAAAAATTAGTAGTTCAGACGAGGAGATACCCCTTCTTGTTTTAACACTTCAATGCAACAGAAGGAAAAGACAATTTTTAATGCAAGAGATAAACAAGAAAAAAGAATACTTGGAAATCGTCTCGGTTGTGAACTGTATTCACATGAAGATAGGTCTTTCTAGTATTTTCATTTGCCTTGAAAAATTTTCGAAGAATTGCATCACCTATTACAACCTAACATTGAAAAGTTCACACTAAATTGGCGAAAATCAACAGAAACGAGGGAAAGGTTAATATTTTGTTAAAGGCAAATTATGGAAAAATACTCTATAAACAATTTAAATTTCTAGGAGTTTACTAATTTATCATAGAAATTCAAAACAATACAAATATCACCTTCATCAGTACCTCCGCATCTTTGATCATTGCACCGAACATCTCTCGGCAAATCTGTACATTTGCACTGCAACAGATCGTGTTATGTATGGCATATGTAATTCGATATTGCATCATACAATTACCCTGGCAGACCGCTGCCGGCAGAGATTGCTGGTCGCCGTGACAGATCACGTTCTGTGTGTCAAACGATTAAAGGAGTACAGTCAACCAAGGAAGGCGTCCTTAATGAGAAAAGAACTTCTACTGTCCCTTCGAGTGGTATGATGTTCAACAATTGATCGCACCACATGCACGAAGAAAAATCCAAGTTTCAAAGAACCTTCTTTCCTTCCTATGGCGATTATTTGATTATGTGGAAGTTATTATTTAAGCCAACTCAAATTTTATTTTGCACATAAGACCGAATCCAAATTGAAATTTCGATTTGTGTTTGGTGAAGGTCTGTGTTTCTTCGTAGAACACAAAGTAAATGCATATAATGTTGCGATTGACTTCTAAATAAAGGAATGCACATGTAAGCAACCAATTTCTTTAAAAATATTTTCATTATTGAAATTTCAAGTATTGAAAAAAAGTACCCAATCTTTACCATTCCCATTTTTATTGCGGCTGTCATTTGTAACTATAACATAATCTTTTGAAGAACTGTATACATACTTGCTTCTGAGCAAGTAATGCTACAATGAGCGCAATTTCTATATACGCAGTCACATTTTTCCTCTTTTTCTTAGAAAATACATAGAATGCGAAGATTGTGTGAAACAATTGAAGGGAATATAAGTTCCTTGGTTTCCTGAGAATTCGTTATGACAGCGGCGCTTAGTTTAACTGAAAAATGTTGTACGATATTTTGTTTCTGATCGAAAGCGATCATTTGCAAGTGCGCAATTTCTATATACGCAGGTAGCTAAAACGTCTATAAAATTACTTTTGAAAAGTTTTTTTGTAGTTAAAAGGTATGACGTGGAATGTTGTAGTATTCTACGTAAAACGGTGCTCAACTTTAACTTTTTCAGCTTAGATTATAGCGATGTCTCGTGGAAAAGTGTTAACCGAAGAAGAAAAAGCCCAACTTGCCAGAATGGAAGATTCGGGCTGCACAATGAAAGCGATGTTGAGGGAAATTAGTAAATCCGACGAAGTTGTGCGAAATTTCATTAGATTAAAGGGAAATATGGTACAAAAAAGCATCCGCGTGAAAATAAAAAAATCGGGAAAAGAGAAATCGCCCTAATTAAAGAGGAAGCTACTAGAAATAAAATTTGGTTCGTTCCAGGTTATGCCGAAATTACTTCTTCCTATTAAAAAGAGACGGTTGCAACAGATTTTCCTTACTGATAACAGCATTAACTATAAAAAACCTGCTAAAGTAGCTCATTTAACACCGACAAATAATCAGGCTCGTCTCAAATTGGATAGATTGTGGATGAAATGGGAAGAAAAATGGAAGGTAGTAATTTTTTCGGAAGAAAAAGAAATTCAAGCTTTGCGACCCAACTGGATTTAGCGCATTTTGGCACGATCTAAAAAAAATGAATCTCCTCGAATGAGTCGCAACTTTGGAGGCGGCAGTGTTATGGTTTGGGGGCATTTTCTTTTCCCTGTAACCTTCGATAGGGACCAACCAAAATGAACTCAGTAATTTATACTGAGCTTCTGGAAGCCATTTTGATGCCGCATTTAGATGAGAATAATAACATTGACTGGAATTTCCAACATGACAACGCCGCAATACACGCTACTGCATACACGAAATCATTTTTAAATGACAAACAAATAAAAAATTTGCAGTAGTCCCATCGAAGTCCTGATCTTAATCCCACAGAGAATCTATGGGGGATACTTGCAAGGAAAGTCTATGCGAATGAACGCCAATTTAGCTCCATACTTGAGTTAATGACAAAAGTTTTAGAATGCTGGGACCAAATCGTAGAAAATATTTTAAAAATTTAATAACCTCAACGCCAAATCGAATTTTCGAAGTCATAAGGTCCAATGAGGTCAAACAAAATATTAGTAACTAGTCAATATGCGTTTATTTATTTCAATAAGCTTAAAAGTGCAAGTGTGTATATAGAAATTGCGCAGTAAAAATCTAATTTTTGGCAATTTAAAAAAAATAAGATGTTTTTTGTCAATTTTTTTTATTATTCTAAACTTAAAGATACATTTACTATCATATAAACTTTATATTTCTCAAGGCTTCTATATAGTCACAACGAGCAATATGTGGGGTGCGTATATAGAAATTGCGCGCACTGTAGCTCCCATTATCTCACATTCCATCTCGTCAAAATCGGAGCATTAAACTTTGTTTATATAGCCCAGCAGCTAGCGTGTCCAGCATTACACGTTTCAGACACAACAAAATTGTTTTACGGAATTTTGTGCAACTATTTTGTTCTTGCATCAATGATTTCATCAATACAAACTAATGAAAAATTAGTACCAACAAATGCAAATGCCATTCTTTCTGCATGACAATGTAATCTTTCGTTCATTTATGCAAGCTGTTGATAAATTCACAATGACGAATATCTTTTCGCATATGAGGATTTGGTGAGCAGCAGAAGGTAGTAGTTTTCAATGTGGATGGATTAGAAATATTTTTTTATTTCTAAAATCGAGTGACATACGTCAGATTTCAAAGTAAATTAAAACTTATTAATAATAATACAGGGTGCGGCAGCATAACTTCCTTTTTTAAAATGCGCGCCACTCAGTTAGTTGATGACATAGCGGAGCGCTAGTGGTCTCGTTCAAGAGGGGATACTGTAAAGTTTTGTCCCGACACGGTTCAGCCGCCATCATGCGTTGGGAAAGTGAGGAGCGTGGCTTTGCCGTTGAGGTTTACTTTTCAAGCGGATGTTCGGTTATTGCAACACAGCGTGCATTTTGGAATCGCTTTAATTTAGCCCCGTTGGCTCCCGTCCCAGACCGCAAATCAATTGTTACATATAAAATCAATTGTTACATGTTTCACTACATTCAGACAAACTGCAAGTGCGACAAAAGGAAGAACTGGAGTCCCTCGGCCCGTTAGATCACCTGAGAACATTGAAGCAGTGAGAGCGTCAATGTTGCAATTGCCACGGCGTTCTGCGCGCAAACACGCATCTACCCTTGGACTATCCGATCGTTCTGTGAGAAGAATTCTTCGTGATGATCTTCATTTTCATCCCTATAAGATGGCGATAGTGCAGGAACTTTCAGAACATGACTTCAATTCTCGGATGAACGCGTGTGAACTTCTTCTTGATGTCAATCCCGAGGGTGCTATTGTTTTTTTAGCGATGAAGCCCATTTTCATTTGTGTGGGTCGGTTAGCAAACAAAACATGCGCTACTGGGCTGACACCAACCTTCGAGAATTGCATCAAAAGCCTTTGCATTCACCCAAAGTCAGTCACAGTGTGGTGTGAAATTTCCTCAGCTGGAATTATTGGTCCCTGGTTTTTTGAGGAAAATGAGGTTACAGTGACAGTGAATTCGGACCGGTATGTAAACATATTACAGAATTTTTTTTCCCACGGCTAGAAAATTTGGATTTGGGGGACACTTGGTTCTAACAAGACGGTGCAACACACACACTTCAAGAGCATCGATGGCTGTTTTGAGGGAACACTTTCCAGAGCGCCTTATCTCAATTAGAGGCGATTTGGAATGGCCGGCACGCTCTCCCGATCTGTCCCCTTGTGATTTTTTTCTATGGGGTTTTTTGAAATCCCGTGTTTATGTGAACCGTCCAAGAAGCCTACAAGATTTGAAGACCAACATCCAAGAAGAAATTGCCAACATAACACCTGCTATGCTAACAAGAGTCATGACAAACGCCAGAAATCGGTTTACGCAATGTATGGAGAATGGGAGACGTCACCTAACAGATTTGATCTTGAAAACAATGTAAATAAAAACTTTAGACACGTACCTACATTATAAAAAATAAATAAATATTTTCCGATGCATACAATAGTTTTTATTGAGTTTTGAAAAAAGGAAGTTATGCTGCCGTACCCTGTAGAATCCAGGGAAAGTCCTCCTAAAAAATTAGTATGTCCCTTTGTTAGTTATAGCACATCTATTAACTATAGTAAATTGATCAATCCTATAGCTGTCAGGAATTCTAGAATGTTCAAAGTGTTTTCCCTTCATCGCTCTCCCGACACAGCATACACTGTCCGCAGATATTCCCTCTCTCTTTGGTAGTTTGAATTGACCTGTGCATATTCTGACTATGGCCCTAAGGCTATTCTTGGTAAGATTCAATCAATTCGGCGATTGCCTTGGTTCATATTACTCCATAAGTACTCTGGACTGTTCCGTTCCCGGTAAATTCGTCCAGTAGTTCGCTCAACCGTTTTTCTTGTATGAAAGCTATGAGTCCCTTCAAGATTCCATGGAGGGACTCTAGTCCTTTAACATTATTTCTGCTTCAATGCTTTGTAACCCAATATGGCCTGGAAAGCAGATTATGCAGACATAGTACAAGCCAAGGGCATTTTATTTATCAAGACTTTCTCATAACCGTCCAGAATTTATCTCGTTGGAGCTGAGCTATTTGGTAACCATTTGGCTATCTATTAGGATCGTAACTTTCAGCTTCCTATTAATCATTTGGAGGTTCAAGTAAGCACACCAATCTATGGCATATATGTATGCTAACTCATTGGCTCGAACTACGTTTTCCTTGTATTAATGACTCCCCCTCCCCCAATATATGAAGTAATCAGTTGCTTTATAAACACTAGGTCGTTGCTATTTTCTCCCAGACCGCCCTGTTTTCCGTCGTGTTTCAAATTTCTTGTTGCATGAAACTTCATTGTCATGCTATCCCTCGGAGTCAGTAATTCAGGATACTGCCTATAAAGAATATTAATATTTTTTCGATTTAGGTAGCTCTTCGCTTTGCCTCTTCACATTCTAAAGATTACCCTCTCATGGCTATTGAGCGATCCAGCTTACGTTTGCTAGTGGATGGTACTATGACTGTTTTGGCTGGATTACTTTCATGCACCAGTTGCTAGTAATTCTCAATTGTACACTATAGGATGTGCTCGTATTTCGCCAGAAGATTAATACAATATCGTCAGAGTAACCCGGGACCTTTACTCACTCCACACTCCACTCTATAGACAATCCTGGGTTGTGTTCATGACAATAGAATTGGTATCTTCTACTTGTTTGTTTTTCTCTGGGTGACAAAGAACGCGTTTAATCATTGATATTGAGGAAACCCTTTTAGGGCATAAATTAAGTTTTGGACAATGCACTTGGCCATCCTTCTTACTTAAAAAATCATGAACGAGAAGAAAAGGCAGATCAATTCTTCGTTCCTAAAGCGATGCCTTGAGTTTTATCCACAAATATTCTGCAAGAAGGCTTATTGCTAATTCAAAATAGTTTAAACCTGATAGAATAAAATGAAGTGGATCTGGAGATGATTATAAAAGTGATAAAAATGTCAATGGCGGTATAAATTGTTACCAATTACAATTGCATGAAAGAACGTGCACAATGAACACTACACTGTTTCTTTAAAAGGGCTACAAAAAAAAAACAACACAAAAGGAACTTCAATCCAACATTTCTCAGAACTGACCGATTTGCGTGTTATTAAACTGTTTCACGCATAGGCGCAACCTGGATGAAGTGACGATTTTTAATTTGAGGCACCCGCCTAAAAAAATCTATTTTATACAGTGAGTTTTATTATTTTTTCAAAGAATGAAGTTATGCTCCCGCACCCTATATCTATGTCGTCCATTTATTAAGTAGATTTTCCTAAGTATGTTTCTTCCATAATTCAGTTTATATCCATAAAAGCGTCCAGAAATTATTTGTTTACCAATTTAATTTAACACTTCCGCAATACAATTGTGTTTTAATAAGCGAAGTTAATTGCGTGCCGAACATGCCAATTACTCATGAGAATAGCCATTATTTACAATTTGATCATGCACTATTAAGAGGAGGGAATTTGATAATAAACTATATTAAATTCTTCAATTCAGTTTGTAAGGTGATTTCTTCTACTCAGTGTGTTTCTCAGCAATTATGAGATAAATATCGTTTATTGTCTATATGAATTTTATTTATTACTTGGATTAAAATTGCTATGAGCTAAGGAAAAAAAATTAATTGACCAGTAATTAAACCACTCCTTGTGAGCGTCGACTGAGTTAATTTGTTGAATTCAATCTTTTCGCGAATTCATATAAGGCTAGCTCTATTCCTTATATTTCAAAAATATCTCACCAAACAGCACTGTTATTTGGAAAAGCTTTCTCAAAAATAATAGTCAAACAAATTATACAAATTATCAAATGTATTAGTGCGTCTGTGATTAGTCAATTTTTCACAGGAAAAAACTACAGTTTTTTTCAAACGAATGAATTGATTGTCTTAATCGTTCAGAAAAACCAATAGCACAGAATAATTTGTTCTTACAAAGTCGTCGCACAACTTTTTACTGCCATCAAATGGATATTTACAACTCATTCCATGTTGTCTCATCACATGGCACAATCACGAGATATATTCACCGCGGAGTTACATAAAATTACTTTTATAGATGTGACAAATTGGTGAGAATAATGAATTTCAAGCTAATCGACTGAAAAGATGAACTAGTGTGTCGCAAACAAAAAAGAGATTCCAGTGATCTGCGCGTGAATTATTGTAGTAATACAACTCAAGAGGTTCAAAGTTTTCTCGGAGCCATTCAGAGCTGCAATTGAAATGAAAAAAGGATATTAGTTGCCCGCACTTTATACCCGTATAATTTCCAACCCGGGCCCAGTTTCTCCGCCATCTCAAGGTTGGGGGAAGGCTTGAAATGATTATTTAGAGATTCCTAGGCAAAGATATTCTAGTGTGGTATCACTAGGGAACCACGGCCACGTGAAGGCTTAGTTTGCCACTTCATGCGCAGCCTGGAACATTATTACATTAAATTTATTGATAGTTCATTTAAGTTAGCGTTTATCATCACTTTAGTTATTTAATATTCAGTTTTTAGGTAATTGGTCTCCTATTTGTTATTAAAAGAAATATTTTTTCTCGAGAAAAACACAAAATATTTAAGTTAAGAAAAGAACTAGGTGTTTTTCCTTATACTGTAAATATTTTTATTTTCCTTCCGCATACAATTGTTTCGGAGACCACGTGACTCCTTCCTCAGTGGTAGTACCTAATTAGTTAAGTTCCACACATTGTTCCGTTAGCCAATCCTCGAGTTTCCAAATGGCTTCTTTGGTTGGTATACTCGGATATAAGGCTTTTATATCGAATGATACTAGACAGTCGCTTTCCTCCAGGTTTTTGTGTGCTTCAAGTTTCTCCACTAGCTCCATGCTATTTTTTACTGAGTACTTGCTATGATAATTTCCGATGGTGCTGATTCCTTTCATAAGCCAGTTTGGAGAGTTGGTGTCCGCTATAATTTTCGTGTCTCATTACATTGCTTGTGGATTTTTGGCTGAATCCTCATTCTCGGTAAAGACGGCTTTGGCATCCTCAGGTCTGCAATATTTCCTAGTGTTTCCCTACTTGCGTTGAGCGCCTTTTCTACCCTTTTTATAGTCAGGAAGAGGATTGTTTCTCAACCCCATTTTTCAATTTTTCTTCTAGGGCACGGTCGTATTCATTCTTATCCATTATTACAACCGCTTTTCCTTTGTCGGCTTTCGTGTAGAAAACATCCTTTTCTCGTAATTTCTTAACTACCGTGTCATGTCGGTATGTTTTTTCACTTGTTGTTCCCTTGTCCAGAATATCCCCCACTTCTTTACGAACGATTTCCTTTGATTCGAAGTTTAGATGCCGAATGGCTCCTTCTACGTCGATGACCACGTCTTCAATTTGTGGCTTTGTATCGACTGCGAAATTGAGTCCGTTGATGAGTAGTTTCAGCTCGCGTGTTGTAATTGTTTCCGAGAATTTGTTGATGACAAAGTTCGGTATTTGTTGAACCTCTAGGGTAGAGCCTTGTGTCATTGGTGGTGATTTTATTTTCATTTTGTATAATTTTTTGTTCAGCAAACCCCGTTTTCGATTTTTCACATTCGAATGCTCTATCCAGTTTAAATATCTTTGGTTCTAGCTGAGTCCCTTCCATTGTTAGGTACTTTGCTAGCCTCACGTGCACGTTATAGGCGACTAGGTTGAATTTGTTCAATTTTTCGTACTTTTGATCGATACTATCCTTCAGAAGCAATCGCTCCATTTTGGTTGTCTGATTCTTTGCGTTATATAATCCTGTGTGTAGTTTTACCGGGTGTGATGGTGGTGTAAGCTTCTCTTTTAAACATTTTTTCAGGAACCTAATATCTTCGATTGTCGCCGCAATATTCTTCTACATTATTTTTTCTTCGTTGCAGATATTGAATGATAAACAACATGATCAAGCACTACAAAATGAATATAACTTCGATCATCCAGATGCGTTTGATATTGACCTGATGATAGATGTACTTAGAAAACTTAAGGAGGGCCGAAAAGTAGAAGTTCCTATTTATAATTTCATAACTCATTCTAGAGAACCGACAACAGTAAGCTCTAAGTTATGATTCACGTAATGAAGCTATATTATAAAAAAATCCTTTTACAGAAAACAATGTATGGTGCAAATGTAATCATTTTTGAGGGAATCCTAGTATTCCATAGTCCTGAAGTACTTAAACTGTTAGATATGAAAGTATTCGTCGACACAGACGCAGACATACGCTTAGCTAGACGTTTAAAAAGGTATGTCTGAAAAAACTTAATAAGATCCATTAGCGAAAACTCTATAAAATTTCAGAGATATATCACAACGCGGTCGTGATTTAGAAGGTGTACTTAAACAGTATTCAACAATGGTGAAGCCATCATATGCTAATTATATTGCACCGACTATGGTTCATGCTGATATTATCGTGCCACGTGGCGGAGAGAATAAAGTCGCTATACATTTGATAGTCCAACATGTTCACACACAATTACAGCTGGTAAAATGAAAGCAAACACTTATTATGCTCTACTGGAATTGATGAATTTATTTTTGAAAATTGTAGCGTGGTTTCAAACTGCGTGAGACGTTAGCTAATTCATATATTGGTGAACCCATGCCAGATTCCTTACATTTGCTGCCAACAACGCCACAAGTAATGAGTTTGTTATATTTGAAAAGTTGTATCTTATTCCCAAATTTTCTCACTAACAGATTAAAGGATTACATACCTTTATAAGAAACAGGGAAACATCCAGAGATGAATTCATATTTTACTCAAAGCGACTCATTCGTTTAGTGATAGAATATGCATTGAGTTTATTCCCGTTTACTCCGGTAACAGTCGAGACCCCGCAAGGAGTCACATATGAAGGTAATTAGGAAGAAACCAATATCGATTTACATTTCACAACTTTTTATTTTGCTTTACTTTAGGCCAACGTCTTGCTTGTAAAAGAATTTGTGGAGTTTCTATACTTCGTGCTGGTGAGACAATGGAACAAGCAATTTGTGATGTGTGTAAGGATATAAGGATAGGCAAGATTCTAATCCAAACGAATCAGGTGACTGGTGAACCTGAACTGTATTACTTAAGACTACCAAAAGACATCAAAGATTTCAAAGTAATTTTAATGGATGCAACGGTTGCTACTGGAGCTGCAGCTATGATGGCGATACGTGTGTTATTGGATCATGACGTTCCTGAAGAAAATATTATGCTTGTGTCACTTCTGATGGCAGAAATTGGAGTACACTCGATAGCTTATGCTTTTCCAAATGTAAGTTTTCATTTTATTTTCAACAAAATTATCAAAAGATTCAAATTAAAAGCAAGGGAGCAATCATACTCCCGCCTAGAATGCCTTACGAAGGAGCGACATTACGAGATAATAGCTGTCTGTGTGACATATGACGATACAAAATGTCGCGCGTTGCATCGAGGTATAATCTCAGAGAAATTTGAGGTCTAAATCGAAGTCTGCCAGGATTGCATGCTGACGTCCTCCATGTTGTTTTGATTGGAGGACGTGGTAGGATCTAATAGATGATATTATGCTTCCTTAAAATCTTCGACTACTCTGAGGAAATTTATTTGCTCTCTCATCATATCATGGACTTTGGCCAAATGATTCTGTATTTGGAGAAAGAGGCAAACAGAATCGGAATGAAGCAAAACACCAACAGACCCAGGGTTCTCAATCTGGCTGGTCATCACAATCTTTACGTTTATATTAATGGGTCGAAATTCAAAGGCGTCAAGGACATCAAGCTTCACAGCGCTGGATATGTCTTCATTGTTTTGTCCAAAATCTGCATCTATCTTCACGCCAACTTCTAGTTAAGATTTTTCCACGCCAATGATTTTGTTTCTATTATGTGGGTAAGGGACTGCTGTTAATCAAAAGTTCCCAAGTTCTTATCGCTTTATATTTGCTCCATGTGATCGGGGTCTGGGACAATAATAAGTGAAAAATTTAGCCGACGAATGGGTTAGATACCCGTGGACAAGTTGATGAGAAGGCCTAAGTAGTAGTGGATAAGTGACACATTGAGAAAGAGCAACTACACCATTGCAGAAAATGCCATGTAGTGTGTCGCCCTAAAACTTGCACAACTTGACTGAGATCAATACTACTTGGTCGCATATTTTGGACAATTCATGTTTGCACCTAATTCTTCAGTCTGCACTTTCATTTATTGATCCATGTATTGGACGTAGTGTACGACTTTCGAACGCTTCACTCGTTTTTCAGGTCGAATTAAAATGTTATGTAAATGGAACTTACCTTTGTGTTTGTGGACGTTATTTAATTTTTCAGGACCAAACATACCTTATTCGCTAAGTGAATGTTCCGCTCGATTTCACTTCCATCAAAGAAGGTAAATAAAGGAATTCACGTTCGTCAGTTTTAATCCTACATTGTTATATTTTTTGTCTGCCTCATGTTTTCCTATGCATTTGGGTCATGCACTTTGTTGGTGTGGTTTTACTGACCCTCAAAATAACTGTTTTGCTATTGATTCCAGGTTCAACAACGTTTCTTTCACTGTGCCATGTAAACTTAATCTAGGTAACAAATATTTTCGTCTTAATTCTATACATTCTGCCCGCCAAGAACCGGTGGTTCTTCCGATGATCACGCTGCGTTGAACGTTACTTGGGGTTGGTTGTGTTGGAAACAATGGATCCTGGTTGAGTGAGATTCCTTACTGCAGTAGGTTCATGGCGGGATAGAGGAGTGTCTCAACTGGTGGTCGTATTTCATGGTTATAGTGCAGTCTTTATGTGATTATTTTTGATGTCGGAGCGTTGGAGCGAATCCGAGTTCTAGTGATTGTCGTTGCTCGGTAATGGGCATATCTTTGTGATGGGTCGCTTCACGATGTTTCCCCTAGTCTATTGTGACAACTCGGGTTAATCCGTCATTCCCTGGATGAAACGCCAGGATTCGACCTAAAGGCTAAACCGTTGATGCAAAGTTGTGTGTTTTGATGATTACTAAGTCGTTCAGTTTCAATGTCTGATCTGATGTGGACCACATAGCGCGTTGTTGCAACTGGGTAAAATACTCTAGGCTCCATCGTCGCCAAAATTGCTGTTTCAATATCCATGTCCACCATGTAACGCGAGATGATGGTAGTGACTGATGATTAGGTTTGCAATGTGTCCGCGGCGCACAATTATCTGGTGTTTCTTGTTGTAAGATTCGGCACTCTGTTGGATTCTTCCGTCTATCCTGAGCACTTGTTCTGAGTTCCGGAATGGTGCTAGCCTAATGAGCCAACTTGACTTTGGCAGTTGTCGATTGGTTTCAAGACTGCTGATTTCCATTGGGAATGCTTTTCGTTGACTCATTCGAAGGCAAATGATTTCCGATTCTCGTAGTTCGTCAGATGTTAAAAATGTGCTATTGGATTTCCTCATCCATCTCCGGCAGTATGCGATGACACGGATGAATTGAAATAATAAAAACTTGTTGTTTCTTTTTCGTTGGTGTGGATATTTATTCTTGCAAATACCGATAATTCGGGAACCACTTGTTCCCTTCTTCAGTGCTAACAAGTTTCAACACAAGTTTCAAACTAATCCTATATACTATAAGTGTATAGAATAGTTTGTTAGTTTGTGGAGTGTCCAGAAAAACGCATTTCAAATTTAACAACAGATTTTCAAAAGAAAGCTTATACTTATGTTAATCGTCTATGCCTGGAAAGAAATTTTATATCACTCTTGCAGCTTTGCAAATCAGAACACTTTCTAAAGCACTTAAAACTGAAAAGAATACGTTGAGCTGGCTAGTTCAATATCTTATTTTTTAATTTTTCATCAGATTTGCTCACAAGTGTGACATTTTCTTCGCCAGTGACTATTACCATGAAATTTTCGTGAAGTACCATGTTTTTTTCCTTTCCTATCCATCCTAGATATTTGTTGTTGTTGTAGATTTTAGTTGTGCCACGACGTCCCACCCCCCCTTTTTTTTAGATGAACCTCCTGCAATACTCCTCTTTTAAATCCAAAAGAAAGTTTTCCTCACCAAGTTGCAGTTTCCCGCCGGAATATTTTTTTCCATATTTTGCATTCTGATATTTGATTGATAATTCAGTCTCAAAGTGGATAGATGGCTTGGCAATTTATCGAATGTCGAATGTTGGGATATGGTTGTAGTGATATTTTGGGCACCATTCCGCGGAACGCTGCTCAGTGTCATTGCGGTTTATTATAGGCACCGTTTTAGGCTCCTGGTGCAGGCAGTCTTGAGTTAATATCGGGAGGCAGTCTATTATTTTATGAAGAGCGGTAGTTTGACAAGTCTGAATGTTCGGCCATTGAATATCATCAGATAGAAGCTTCATAATTTGCAGTAAATCTAACGATCACTTTATAAGTTACCAGTGGAATCTGCTCATGCTTCCCTAAGGAACTTCCCAACACTAGTAGTTACTGTACCACTGGAGCTGACGTATGTACCGGCAATATGAATGGGTGTGTCGCCATTTAATGGGCAGAAATTCGCCTTATTTAATTATTCAGCGATAAAGATTGGAATGCCATAACTCATGAATTCCAAGTAAAAAGCTATGTTGGACTAGCTGTTGTCCACTATTTTCACCTAAGGTGATTGAATGAAGGTCCTAGCAACAGTTACATTCCACTGGAAAGATATTTGTCTCAAAATTTTTTTTATATGCATAATAGGTGCAAGGACTTGGGTTGATTTAAATTTTGGCGTGAGTAAGGAAAGTTGGAAGCAGTTGCGGCGAGATATATTGCTGTTGATTCGCATGAAAAACGAATCACTAGCGGCCGATTCGTTACCACAACCCGTGAGAAGCTCAACAAATGAATTCGCTGAGATCATTCAGTTTGTAGGGGAAATTGAGAAAGATTACGTCTTAATGTGTTTTGACGTCAACGCTCTTTTTCCGAGTATTCCGGACGAAAAAGTGATCGCTATAGTAAAAAATTGGCTACATTTGCAACAAAGTGGGCAACAACTGAAAGGTAAAGTGAATCCATAAATAAAGCTGACCGGAATCTGCATGGAAAAAACTTCTTCACCTCTAGAAGTGAACATTATTGGTAGCTGAAAGAAGTTCTTACGAGCAAGTCCAACTAGAGATTTATAGGCAACCCACGACACACAAACGGGTTATCTCTAAACCATGCTTATCAGCACAAAGTTATCTCTATCAATCGTATGATCCATAGGAGGCCAACCCGTCCTATATTCAAGAAGTCATCAGATTTTATGGGAATATCAAGTAGACTATTAACAATTCGATCAACAAATGTAAGAAGACTCTTCAACGACGAGCACCCATCTAGCATATTTCAGATAAACAACCCAAAAGAAGAATAGCATTGAAACTTAAGCAAATCTCCCTTTTATTCAAACAAAAACTTTAGTAATTTGGTTTGGAAGTAAATTTCAATAGCATGAATAGCCAGCTTAAAAATAATTCCTGAGGTTAGTTCTTTTAAGCAAAATTTTATTTAACGAAAATAACACATTTATGGAGAATCGAATTTTTAGGCACGCAGAAGAAACACTGGAGTGCTATAATTTGAGTCTAAGTCGTCGTTTCTTAATTTAACATACAAGTTGCAGTTAATCTTAATTATGACGTACATAAAGCAATCATATCTTTACCATAAATTGATATAAACAACAAATTTTTCTGTTTTGATTTTGTTTAGTTCCGTTTTTAACATCCCCAAAAATAATTTTCCATTCATCCAATTACAGGTTCGAATCGTTACATCAGCTCTTGATCCAGAAATCAATGAGAAATTTTACGTGATACCAGGAATTGGAAACTTTGGTGATCGCTACTTCGGCACAGAACCTTCAGAGGAATATATCTCATAGTTGTTAAGTTCATTGCATCAGGGTCATGAATGCATATTTTCCGCTGCATTCGGAAAGATATTGTTCTCGTTATAAACGTAGCGAGCGGTGCATGTAATAACTAAGAATTAAGTGTTTTATAGTAGGCTGTAAATGTCTATTTAGTGTCTCGTTTAAGTCTAAAGTGTTCTTCGTATTTTTTTACAATTTTAAATTCTGACGAATAATGTGAAAATCGGGGTTAGTCAATTCTCCTGTTTTTCCTATGTTTTATATATTGAAAGATTGCTTTAGTATCTTTTTCATCCCGCAAGATACATTGTTTAACAGAAATGCTTGATGGTAATATCGTGAGAGCTGATCATGAAGTCGATTCATAAATTAGAGAATGTTAAATTGTAGTGTTCGTCACCGAGGGTTCTAGAAAACTATTGGGAAATTCGATGTCATAATTAGAACGCCAAATTACAGCTCAGGAGTAGTAAAGACAGCCTAGAATCCAACAGTCAATTTCTCTACGCAATTTATGTAAACTATAATTTATTGCAAGACATTACTATCTACGCTTGCGGAGAAAATAAAATTCGAAAATATGAACAAAGCCTTTTATTTTCAAAGATCTTGTAGTACTTTCCAGATAAATCTGTACACGAGCGCTAAGAACAATGCTATTAACGCATATCCTAAATATGATTGTTTTGCAACGTTCCCATCGTTTGGAATCCCGGCGGGTACATCCTGTGTCGCGTACCCATTTTTTACAATTCCATTTTTTAAGGTTTCAACTTTTTTCGCACCTTGTTGCCACTCTTCTTCTGGATCAATGATTTCACCATGCATACTGAACTTTGTCGTAGAAACAATTTTCACCTGCACCGCTTTCCCAAGTAAATTGTCTACCATTGGTAGTAAAATTTGCTCATAGAACTTGTTGTGCCCAACATAATGCTTTCTGTCGTGCGAGATTTCTGTAACAAGCACATTGTAGTGTTCACCAACCCTATTTTCATAAGGTTCATAGCTATTGAACAGATCTGTTAGTCGCTTAGTCCTTGTTTTCACTAAATTTGCAGGAATTCGCGTCATACGTGCAGCTGGGGTGCCGGGTCGTGGGAAGAATTGATTTATGAATAAACTCGGAAATTTATACTTCTCGCATAATGTCATTGTCTCTTCGAAGTCTTGTTCAGTTTCACCAGGAAATCCACAAATTATATCTGTTGCAATTGTGAGGCCAGAGACGCGTTCACGTAAAAAGTTCACGACATGTTCGAAATCTTTACGACAGTATTCGCGCTTCATTTCACCAAGGATGGTGTCACTACCACTTTGAACTGGCACGTGTAGGAAAGAATAAACGCGCGGATGATTCAATATCTTAGACATTTCCTCCAGATGTTCCAAAATATATGGAGGATTCGTCATACCTACGCGCAACATGCATGGTGGAGGTATCACCTGAAAATAAATTAATCCTGTCCCGTTAAGTTTCGACTCGTTGTACTAAGTCTTACCTCAACTAAAGCCCATAATAACTCCGGGAGAGATCGTCCAATATCACGACCATATGTACCTGTATCTTCGGAGGTTAGCCAAATTTCACAACATCCCTCATTGAAGGCTTGTCGCGCCCGATCAACGATTTCTTCAAGAGAATAGCTGACTAGATCGCCTCTAGCGTGCTTTGTTTTACAATATGTACATTGGTTGAGGCATCCTGAATTGATTGGAATTATTTCTATCAGAGGGTTCTTCCGAACTTTTGGTAGGGCAAGCTTCGCTCCAGCAACTCGTTTTCCGCCTTCTTTTTTCACTTGAAGCAGACGAACACTGTGACCTTTGAGAGTCTCTTCAACCACTTCGACAACACGATCAATTTGTTGAACACCAACTACTGAAAGACCTGAAAAATATGTTCAATTGTTAAGATCAGGCTTTTTTAATTAAATCGGCATTGTTAGGAAATATTACTTAAGAGTAACCACTTTTGAATGCAAACTTACAAATTTACCATTTCTCAATAGCTTTGCACATTTGTTGAAAAAATATTTTATGGGCGAAACAAAAAGATCTTCTCGCGGATCAGAGGACAAAATTGGATTGACAGGCCCGACGAAGATGTGGGAGGATCTGTCTGTCGCTTTGAAAGGGTAATTTGCAACTCATCGCAGACTTTTGTGAATTTGAGAACGTCTGTTAGAGGCATTAAATACACTTATCTCTCGTTGGAGAAAACCTTTCCGAGATATCTGCGTCTAATGTTTGGAGAGATTAGGAACCTGGGTATAAAACCCTGTCCATCTCCCTTTGTTCCTTACATATAGTCGAGACTACCACCCCGATTTTTGCCCCGTTAGGAACTTTACTAGGGTTTCCATGTCTCCTTTCTTAAAGGACGATAAAAATGCTGCTTCAGAGGACTCAAGTTCTTTGGCATGACGGTAGGAATACACATTTCTCCATTCAGCTGCGTTGCAGTTCCATCCTAGAATAGGCTTGACAGTGGATGGCATTCCCAGATACCCAGGTTCCCAAATAAATTGATCAACGCTTTTGATGCTCTGCTCACTAATGTAAATAGGAAGAGTGCGATGATCAGTGAGATTTTACCTTGGTTTTGTCGGTGTCTATCCTCAGTTTGACTCTGCTTGCATCCTTCTCTAATTCCAAAGCCATTATTGGACTTTAGACCATGACTCGGTGATAGAATAAGCAAATGTTACCAGCGTAGTCGAAAACGATTGGGCTCCGGCTAATCCCACGGTGTTAAGACGCCGCCTGATTTTTTTACAACAGTCGAAGCCATACTGTGATAAGCAACAACGGTACCAGTCTATACTGAGTGCATGGCTTAGCATCCATGCTGATGGATGCAAGACATATGTGCCTAGATCTTTAAAGAACTAAGGAGTACGGTAACCGAGTTGTAAGCGCAACTCCATGCTCGAAGTCGGACAGAGAACTTCGAAACTTGGACATAGTCGCATCCCCCATGAAACTCCCACTAGGGGGCCATGGTACCAGATAACCTCTGGTGGTTTTAATTAGGACGACAGGGTCGCTGCCCCGTCTGCCTTCTCGCCACCTTAGAGTAGCAGAAAAGGTTTGCGGAAAGATGTTATAGACGAGTTCTCTGTGTCCTCTGGGCAAAGTTTTGGGCTTTAAATTCTTCGCGATTTAACCTCAATGCTGCACATGAAATGTTGCGCCGTCATATGTCGCCCTGATAATAGCTACGAGGGCAGGGTGAACATTTTCCTGCCGGAATAAGAAATGGCGCCAGGGGATCTATTTGTTTATTGACATTCTATGAGCCATCCCTAACTAGCTTGTATACTTTCTAGTCAATTGCTCTGTTAGTATACGTATGAGGGCTTATTGAGGAAGACGCCTGGGTTTTGTACGTGAAAATGTGGAAATCAGAGAAACATACCATCATCAAATATTTCTGTTTGAAAGGCCGAACACCACTCCAAATAAAAAAAAAATGGATTAAACACTGAAAGACTTTGCTCGATGATATCCAACAGACAAACAGTGGGTTTCTGATTTTAAAAAAACGGTCACGCGAGCACCAGCACCCATAAAGTACATTACTCCCCGTTAAGATCGCAACTGTCAAAATAATTGCAAATTTTCATAAAATCGTGGCACAGGATAGCAGAATGGAAGTAAGTGAAATAGCATAGACTCCTATTTAGAGAAACAATCTATAAATTATCACAAACGAAGAACTTTGTCGATGCACAGGCCTGTCACCGGTGAGAAGCAGCGGACGCAAGCGAACATCGGGTGATGATTCGTTTCGACATTGACGTTAATGCCTCTTTGGTTCTCAGACTTGTTGCCTATAGAAGGGGAGAGACTTTGGCATGCTGCAGGTTAATTCGGCCAATCTTTGTTTTTAGCATAAGCTTAATCCCTAATATGATGGAAAACAGAAGCGAATGCCACGGTCAGTTTAGATCCCATTGGTGTAACTACGTTTCTTTCATACTCTACTGTCAAACACTCGACTCCTTGCGATCGATTTCTCTGAGAATAACCGCATTTAGTGGCGTATCAGTTTCCATATTCTCATTCATAAAGGACTCGTTTATGTATCGCAGAATTTCCGCTAATGGATGTAAGCTACCCGCTGCAACTGGAGTACATCTACACCAGAAATCAGATGTCTGATGTGTGCATAGACGGGGCATTCACATAGAAAATGTTCCATGAATCCCGCTTAGGATTGGAGAATACATTTTCTCATTATATGCCCAGCTAGTGAATTACGGCTAGGCCTCCTTTTAGATGAGATAAACTTGATTGTATGTCTGTTTGGTTCGGATAAGAAAAGTTTGGTGTGTCTAACAGCTTCAAGGCTTGTTCCCAACTTTTGATAGCAGCATTAGCTAATGGTTCTGATATTCTAATTGCTGGTTATGGTCCCGGCATGGGGGAAATTAAACCCTCTTTTGTTAAGACATCCGAAATTTCATTTCCCTCTACACCACCGGGGCCAGGTATCACCACGGAATTGCATCCAGAAATAGAGTTGGTTTGGTGGTTTTTACATTCCTCAACGACTTTTGAAGTGAAGAAACGCCTGCATTTCAATCCCTCGTTAATCACCCAGATTGCTAATCCTTAGGATTGCATACACTTCAGCCTGAAAGATCGTTCTAGATTGTATAAAGGGAAAACTCTAATTTACGTCTTTATTTGAAGGGTAAACTCCTGCTTCAGAACACTGTTCTGTTTCTGACTCGTCGGTGTAGAAGACCTCAGTATATCCTACCACGTATTTTTCGGGTTCGTCCCGGATTTCTCTACGTTTTACGGTAATTTCACATGCAAATTTCGTAAGTGGTAATTGTGTATATGTGTGTACTTTGTGAGTCAATTGTCCACTTCAGACGGAACCACCCGTTTCTTTCAGAAACAGATGTCTGATGTCTGAGGCAAACTAAGACATTTGTCTAATACAGAAACAAACTTTATCTGTCAGTCATTTAGTTGAGGCAGACATTTGTCTGTCTGATGTCTGGAACAGGCGCAGACATTTTTCTTTCTGTTGTCCGAGGCAACCGGAGGAATTTACCTACACCGGACATAAGATAATAATAACGTTTTCAATATGTATATCTTGCAATTAGGCTAGGGGTTCCCAGCGGACGTTAGCCAATCTGTTGCGTCATTCGTGATTGGTTTCGTTATTTGGTTCTATCAAATTCCCCCCAAATCCCCATCCAGAACATCCAGCCAACGTTGTTTCGGCCGGCCTTTTGGTCGCTTACCATCGACTTCGATGTTCAGGCCAATCTTGACGAGTGAATTCTCGTTGATGCGAATTACGCGAAAGCGCCGATCTCGCAGTTTTTCCACCATCGATGCAACACTAGTCCAACGAAACATCTTCGTCTCCATTATCGCAAGACGCCGTTCATTGTCTTTTATGGTCAGCCAACACTCAGAAGAGAAGCGACAGGACCGACGAAATTGCGGTAAATTTTAGATTTGAGACGTCCGTTGATACGTCAATCACAAAGAACACCATCTGTGGAACGCCACTTCATCCAAGTTGTTTTAATGTGTGAAGCAATTTCATAACGCAATTCTTCATTGGCTCTGAGCACTCTCGAGGTATCTAAATCGCTCAATTCTGGGCAGGTCATTGCCGCTGACAGTGGTTGTGCCTGCTCCGTGGTCATCCGTCGTTAAAAATTCAGTTTTATTCAGATTCAATCTGAGACCGTGTTGCATGAAGCGATTATTTCATTTTTCGATAAGTTGCTCGAGATCATTTTTGCTATGAGACGCCAGGAAAACAACATCTGCATAAAGCAGTGTATAGGGCGTCGGACGTTGGATATCGCGTGTGACGGTGTCCATAACAAGAACAAAGAGGACTGGTGAGAGGGTGCTTCCTTGATGAACATCAACAGAGACACGAAGCGGTTTTGATACACCCGCCATACTACGAACTTTACTTTTAGTAATTGAACCCAGCGTACGAGTTCTCTTGGCACTAAGTGTTGTCGTAGAGCATACCAGATGAGTTCGTGTGACTAACATTCATATTTGTAGACATAAATTTAGTCTAATGTAAAAACCGCTGCTAACTGAAGTGTCCGTTGTGTCCAGTCTCACCGGGATTACAAGCTTGTGCACAACTTCCATCGAAAGTTCCGTTTTCTTGTGTTCATACTGCATGGATCCGTTTCCACCTATTGATATTAGACCAATTGGATTCACATTACCAGCTTCGCTTTCTTCCGTTTTTCCGGGTAGAGGCGGAAGACAAGGCTCTGAGAGACAACATATAGCTTATAGTTCCCTCTCCTCTACCGCTAAAGTTTCCGCCTACCGAGCTTACCCTCTCCGTGGGGGAACCTATTGTTGACCACATGTCCGTTAGTGTTACGCCACCTGCGTTAGTGTGCGAGGTTGTGTCGCTCTGAGTGCATCGGCTCGCCTGTGAGATTTTTTATAGTAAAATAACTTTTTACATTTCGGCGAAAACGTAATGGCAGATGGTCGAGAACAACGCGCGGTTGTGAAATTTTGTTTCCTGTTAGGGTAATGGTCCGTGGAAACTATTGTAATGCTTAAGACTGCTTATGAGGATGCTGCCTTAAGTAAAACCAAACTTTACGATTGATTTTCACGTTTTAAAAATGGAGAAATGTCTATTGAAGACCAACTTCGTTCAGGACGCCCCTCAACGTCAACAACTGATGAAAACGTCGACAAAATCAATGCCCTCGTTCGCGAAGACCGTCGCCGAACCACAACTCTGTCAGATGTCAGGAATGTTATGGAGTTCAATTCAGAGAATTTTATCCGAAGATTTGCACATGAGAAGGATTGTAGCCCGATTCGTTCCGCGCCATCTCACAGACGAACATAGGGAACGTCGACTTCAGGCATGTTTTGAGCTTCAAAATCAGCTCAAAGGGGACCCTGAATTTTTTTCCGATGTGATTACTGGCGATGAATCGTGGTGCTATGAATACGACCCTCAAGGAATATGAAAGGAAAGCGTTTTGCCACTGTGGAGGAGGTGAAACAAAAATCGCAGGAAGGCTTAAAGGACATCCCGATGAGTGAATTTAAAAAATGTTTTGAACAATAAAAGAATCGTTTGGAGAAGTGTGTTGTAGTCAAAGGCGAATACTTTGAAGGCGATCAAAATTTGGTGTAAAAATATTGAGAAATAAAGAAGTTATGACGAAATTCCCGTTGTTTTTTTTTGGGTCCCCCCTCGTATATATCTTGGGACAATGCCTTGCATTCATTGAAAGGAAATACAGCTGGGAGTCTATCAAATAACCAGGCAAAATGCTTAAGCAATGAGACGTAGGCAATATCGTAAATGTTTCATATGATACATTATAGCTGTGATGACTACAACTCTCGAAGCAGCACAATAGATGTGGCCGGATCCATTTGACCAAATAATAATAATGAGTGTGTAGCTGCGTAAAATTCAAGGGTCTACTGTACCTTTCAAATAATCAGCTTTAGGAGCTCCTTGCGGAACACATCCTGCAACAACTACATGTTTGCCAACATCCAATCCTTTCTCAATTTCATTTCGAAACGTGTCCTCCGATGGATTTTTTACGGTGCAGCTGTTCAACAGCCATAGATCAGCCTTCTCCTTATCGGTAGTCAAGTTGTAACCATACGAAGCCAACTGCCCGGCCATGTATTCCGAATCCGAATTATTATGTGCACATCCCCAAGTTTTCACGTATATTGTCTGCGTCCCAGGAATGATGCTTTCATAAATTTTTCGCTCAGGTCGTTGCTTCCCTTCCGATTTGGTAGCTACACTTTCGTCTTCATCACCAACCTTCGTGCGTTTTTTCGCGCGTAATGTAACATTCTTCTTATTTGAATACCGCTCTTTGGGTGTTATATCTTGGGAAGATATTAAATCCTCGATATCGTCTATTATTTCAGCACAGACCGACATTGTCCCGCGACACAAGAACAGCCGGCGATGGAAATTTCTCACATGATAAAATGTCAAGTTGTTGACATATAATTTTGACGGATTAATTGACACGTGCTAATAAAATTTTCTTTGAATTAGCATTTTATCAATTTTTATTCACTTTTGCAAATGAAATGGGGGATGGAAAATATCTTAACATGATTTTTTATTATTTCTAATATGCTAAAAATATCTATGTAAATTGGTGTGAAGCTTGGATATGTTTGCTTTCAATCACCCGAAGTTGAAAGATGTTGATGGACAAAAATGAAACATGTGGAAATGAAACTCACCAAAATTTTACATTTGAGGCTGGTGGTGGACAACTCGTTCACTTTTGATCAAGTCGTCTTCCAAGATGGTTGGGTTTGCTGTAGTAAATCATAGAGGTTTTCCGAGTTTGGGCGGAAAAAACACTTTGCAATGTAGCTGACAACAGTGAACGCATAGGTAAGTTAAATAAAAAAGTCAATCATAGCCGTTTTCCCGGTCATATCAATTTTGAATGATGACTAGTTTATCGCCCCAGTCTGAAAATTGTTGCGGATTCGAATTTTCTGAATTTCTTAATTGTTTCAACAATTGAACTATTTCAATACATGCAGTAACTAACGTGAGATTTCTTCACAATTTCAGATGTGATTACCTGGGAATATTTCCGGCAGTAAAATGCCTGGAGTGGTTTAACCTACAAAGTACTATGCCACGCGGTTGACTGGAACATCATGGTGTGGCGTCGTGGGAATCAGTTCTGAGGTAAGCACATTGTTTTAACTCTTACAATCATAATCGTGATGAATAATACGGATAGACAAGCATATAACCGAATAACATATGTGGATTATTTTGACTGATACCCAAAGATCTATAATAAAGTGTAATCTTGCGGCCTAAAGTTCTCATTGAACCACTTTTTTCCAGGTGCAGGACATATCAAAGGAACGCTGTTCGCACGTGGGGCGTCTCCTGTTTGCATTAGAAGGTAAGCATTAGAAGGACGTTGCCGAGGGTTGTTTTTTAGAGATTTCATATTATATGATGATTAGATTTTGTAACAGTTATCCCTGTCATAAAGACATGCTTGATGATAAAGTTTACTCTGAAGAACTCTTGAGAAAATTATCTAAACGAAATTATTCACAGACGACTAATTCAAGTCTTTTCCTTTCAGATTGCCCGGAACCCGTGCACGATTCGCTGATTAATTTGTACTGTAAAACCTTCAGCTTTGAAACTTTAATAAAAGTATTATTTTGATCAGAAACATTTTCTTTTATTTCGAAATATATTACTCGACGTAGTTGTGTGCAAATGATTGCTGGGGTTCTGAATTACTTCCTAGAGAGGTCAGTCAATTCAGCTAAAGATTCCCAATCTACGAGAAGAAATGTTCCCATAAGCCGGTGGCGGGCGCGTTTGAACTACATTTCGTTTTTCTCGGTGGGGTGAAGCCTGTTACATGCTACTACGATTAGTTTTGGGAACAGTTCTAATTGCGTCCCTGATTGCTTACTCGATCTCTTCTACGTGCTCACTGAGTGTGGTTTTGTTAGTCCAAAATACGCTTTATTCCGATCAATGCTCGTCCGAATCTTTTCGTTGTTGGACTTTACATCCCCTGAAAGCATCATACTGCCATCTCAGTGTTAAAGCCTTTCAAAGATACGTATATGCGGCGCCAAATTTGAGTAGGTGGCACTCGCTCGATTCGGTGAACTAATTGTTGATTGCTGAGTGTATATAAGTTTCACAAGTCAAATTCAGGACTTTCCCGGCCAAATTAAAGAATTTTCTAAATTTCAAGAGGCCCGAGAGAAGGGGGGAGGATTCGAAGATATCAAATACTAGTATCCTTCGACGTAAAAGCACTATTCCCAAGCGTATCGATGAAGAAAACCCTATACTTGTTCGAAGAGTGGATCACGACACAAAAAAACTCATTCGAATGGAGGAAGAAGGCTAGATTGTATAGAAAACTGACCATCATATGAGTGAATCCTATTTCACATTCAGGAATAAATTTTATAAAACAACCTCCGGGGCAGCAATGCGCAACCTCCTCTCACTGCTGCTATCATCACCAACGACGCAACAACCGGTATCTGGTCTAGGCCTGCCTTACTAAGGAACTCCAGACATCTCGGTTTTGCGCGGAGGTCCACCAATTGGATATCCCTAAAAGCTGTCTGACGTCCTGGCCTACGCCATCGCTCCATCTCAGGCAAGGTCTGTCTCGTCCTCTTTTTCTACCATAGGTATTGCATACGGATTAAGTGACCCGCCCACCGCAAACTGTTGAGCCGGATTTTACTCACGACCAGACGGTTGTGGTGTCGCTCATAGATTTCGTCGTTATATACGCCACGGAATCATCCATCCTCATGTAGAGGGCCAAAAATTCTTCGGAGGATTCTTCTCTCGGACGCGGCTAAGAGTTTGCAGTTTTTTTTGCTAAGAACCCAAATCCCCGAGGAATATATAAGGACTGGTAAGATCATAGTCTTGTACAGTAACAGCTGACCCTACGGTGAGACGTTTCGAGCGAAACAGTTTTTGTAAGCTGAAATAGGCTCCGTTAACTGCCAACAATCGTGCGCGAAGTTCATCGTCATAACTGTTATCGGTTGTGATTTTCGATCCTAGATAGGAGAAATTATCAACGGTCTCAAAGTTGTAGTCTCCTATCTTTATTGTTTTCGTTTGACCATTGCGATTCAATGTTGTTCGTTCTTTCCGTTTTGACGCTGACGTTGCCACCATGTACTTCGCCTTGTCTCCATTAATGTGCAGCTCAACATCTCGCGCCGGCTGCTCGATCTGGATGAAGATAGACTGTACATCTAGTGTTGTTCTTCCCATTATGCCGATATCGGCAGGGTAAGGCAGTAGTTGGGTGGGATGGTTCCTCTCGCATTTACATCGGCATCGCGAATCACTTTCTTCAGGGCCGCATGATAGGACATCCCCTTGTCGTAGACCGTTGTTGATGTCGAATGGTCTTGAGAGTGATCCTGCTGGTTTTCTCTGGCCTTGCATATTGGTCAAGGTTAGCCTAGTCAATCTTATCAATTTCGTTGGGATACCGAATTCTCTCATGGCCGTGTACAGTTTTACCCTGGCTATGCTGTCATAGGGGGCTCTAAAGTCGATGAAGAGATGGTGGAATTAATGTCCATATTCCAACAGTTTTTCCTTTGCTTACCGCAGAGAGAAAATCTGATCTGTCAATGATGTTGTGGGCGTATGGGGCTATCCGGCCTAGCAAGATAGGGGAGAATATCTTATAGATGGTACTCAGCAACCTGATACTTCTATAATTGCTGTACTGCGTCATATTTCCTTTTTTATGTATGAGACAGATAATGCTGTTTCTTCTATACTTGGTGGTGGCAGTATTTGTCTGTCGTGTTCAGTTGGCGGGACCTTCAACTCGTCGATGTTGTGGTTGTGCAGTAATTCATCAAAGTACTCAACCCATCGCTCCAATATGCCCATTCTGTCGGAAATCAGATTTCCTTCTTTGTTTCCGCAGGATGAGCATCGCGGTGTGTAAGGCTTCATCTTGCTGACTTGTTGGCAAAACTTCCGTACCTGGTCCGGTTGCTCCCTGTACTTTTGGAGTTCACAGACCTGTTGGTTATCTCAGGTCTCCTTTTTCCGTCTGTGAAGTCGTTTCTCCGCGCGTGCCCGCGTTGTCTGAGAATACAACATTACTCGGTATGCGGCATTCTTCCGTTCCGTTGCTACCTTACATTCATCGTCAAACCAGCCGTTCCGACTCTTTGCGGCTGGAGCAATTATGTTTGTGGCCGTATTTATGATAACGTTCTTCAGGATCTCTGTTGACTCCGGTTATTGCGGCATCCATGTCCCTCTTATAGGCGTTGCGGAGGACTGTGCTGTGAATGGCTTCAGTGTTAACTCTCACCTAATTGTCAGAGGGGATTCTGGGTGGTGTTGTTATTCGAGCTCACAGCACCATGCCAACGAGATAATGATCCGAGTCTATATTGGCTCCTCTATATGTTCTGACATTTATCAAAACTGAGAGGTGGCGGCATTCGATCAGCACGTGGTCAATTTGGTTGAAAGTGGTCTCGTCTCCGTATCGCGTGTATACGGGCTCCTTTCATACTTGGCTGTTAAAATCCCCAAGTATGATTTTGATATCATATCTGGGATAGGCTTCGAGGATTCGTTCTACTGCCTCGCAGAAGGTGTCTTCTCCGACCCTGCAGTCTCCTCTGTAGGGACGTGAATGTTAATGAGGCTTATATCTCTAAACTTGCCTCACAATTGCAGAGTGCATAGCCTTTCGCTTATGTTTTTAAAGCCGATAACAGCAGGTTTCATTTTTTGGCTGACTAAGAAACCTACTCCGAGCAAATGGTTTACTGGATGGCCACTATAATATATGGTGTAGCGGCTCTTCTCCAGAAAACCGGTTCTTGTCCAACGCATCTCCTGTAACGCTGTTACATCAGCCCTACATTGGGCCAGCAGCTTCATTTCTGTACAGGGAGCGCACGTTCCATGAGAAAATGCGCAAATCGTTATTCCTTTGTCGTTGTGGGGTTCGTCGTTGTGTAATCCGTCCAGTCCGAGACTGCTATTGTGGCTTCGTAACAAGTTGTTTTCCGAGTAGGGCTGTCAGCCCTACCTGGAGGGCCAGTTGGTACAATTTTTAAATCTATATATTTGCCATGGCATGCTATGACCCCATGGATCCGAGGCTATTGAGAAAGCTCTGTTGCCAACAGGTCAATTATCGGAAGAGGCAGCAGAAGCGAGAAACAAAGACATTCGACCATATCGTCAAAATTTTGCGAGGAAATTCTCCCGAGAAACCTACAACATGGACATATTAAACAAGTAAAATTCAATCTATATAAATTATTTTGTGCCTGCCCATTTAATTTGCGTTTACTAAATACGAAATGGTTAATAAAAATAAAACTAGGTAGCTTCTCCTACTACAATATATTTCAATAGTTTGTATATACGCATTTCGAGAGCTACTTACTCTCTTCCTCAGTACTTAAGCTATTAAATCGTTGGGAAGTTTTTAACCATTCTTGATTGCTGTATCAAGTACGAACATCCTTTCTTTATGGAAGACATCCTTGTTTAAGGGATATGTGCAGAGCCGGTGTACCATTGAATTGTAGGCAGCCATTTTTTGTGTTACAATTATTGTGTTGTTCAATTTATTCAGCCAAATTTCTAGTTGGTAAAAAGCTGGTTTAGTCGGTTTGTTTGCGAAAAGAGCTTTAACATCGAATGATACCATCGCTTCGTTTGTGTTCATGTGCCCTGCTTCCTTTAGCTTGCTGGTGAGTTCAGTCGTGTTCCTTATTGCGTGTTTGCAAATGTGTTTCCTAGGGCTGAAAATTCTTGGATTAACCATTTTGCGATGTTGTAAGTTGGTGAATTGGAGTCGGCGATTATCTCACGCATTTCGTGTCCTTCCTGATGTATAATATCTTGGGTTGGCATTTAATGCCAATGTTTGAAGATTGTACTGGCTTTTTTGAGGGTTCGATCTACGCGTTTGATGGAATCAGGCATCGGGTCCTTGCGAAGTTCAAAAAAGTTTCCATTTTTGAGTTTTAATGATACTGAATCGTCGTAGTCGGCTTCATCCATTGTAACGACATTATTGACTTTGTCCGTTTTCAGGTAATACACTGGCTTTTCTGTTAATTGGCGGAACATTTTAGGGTCGTCCTGAAGCTCTTTTAGTTTTTGCTTCTCTGTCTTTAAATTAATGTTTGATATCCCACTTCGAATCTCTTCTTTTGTCTCGTTGCTAAGCCAGTTTATTCCTGCTTCAATGTTGACGATGGTTTCGTCTAATCGAGTTGTGGCTTATAACGCGTACCCTAGTCCATTGTTCAAAATTGTCAGTTCCCTGGGGGTGAATTCAATCGATGATTTATTAACCACGTAGTTTGGTTGTGTGGGCAAGAGGCTTTCCTTCTGTATCCTGTTTTGTGTCAGCCGAGCCTATTTAATTTTATGCGCTTTCCGTCTCTTAGCTACTTCACATTCGAATGCTCTCTGAATTTTTACCAATAGTTGATCCAGCGGGGCTCTAATTGATGTTGCTTTTTTAGCTAATTTTAAATGGGTGCTATATACGAAATTGTTCCTTTATGTTCAAACAAACGAAAATGCAATTTACTGCAATTAAATGTGTACCATCTTATCTACAGGTTACTTTTGAAATCTAATCCAGTAATGACAGCTATGAACCACACAGAAGGAAAATATCGGAATCTTTTGCGAGAGAAACTATTTCCATGCTCGAATCTAGCGGTCATGACTTACCTGGAATCCGATCTGATGATGATTTTTAAGTTCTGAGAACTAAATATGTGGTCCTCTCGGCGAGTTGTTCGGAAGCCAAGCAGGACGAGAGGCAAGACTTGAGTCCAGGACGGATCGTCGCGGGCCATAATGGCGGATTTCAGCGTCCGGTGTCAACGCTCTAGCATCCCATTGGATTGCGGGTGGTACGCAGTAGTCCGCTGGCGTTTGAATCCCAGGAGTTTGCCTAACTCCAAAAAAGGGTGGACTCAAATTTTATTCCCTGGTCAGTGGTAATCACAGCAGGGAAACCAAAGCGAGGGTCCACACTCTCGACAGAGGGCTTCGGCAAAAGATTGTACCGTAATGTCCTTCAGAGGTATTGCTGCAGGCCACCGTGTAAACCTGTCGATGATTGTGAGGCAATGCTTGAAACCGTGCGAATCTCGCAAAGGGCCCACGATGTCGAGGTGTATTGTGTGGAATCGCTTGGTTGTGCGTGGGAATGAGCCCACTTCTTTTCTTACACTTACACTTCTGGCATGCCATGCACTTTCTGGCCCCGGAGATGACATCCTTATTCAGGGCCAGAAGTATTTTTCGGTGACTAGCTGATTTGTCGTCTTGATGCCAAATCTAATTAACACCAAAAACAGTTTTTGCCGCCTAGATTGATCAAATACCCCTATGTGCGCTGTTCGCAGGGCAGAGGTGAGGCAGCTTCTGCCCTGGACGAAACCGTAAGTCATATACTTTTTGCAACTTAGATGCTTGCCCAGGAATGAGGGGCCTGTGGACCACAACCGTGCAAGTATGTTGCTTTCCAACTGTGGATGGCGGATTTAGGACTGCCTCGATTCCTAAACTCCAGTCATATTTTTTGATTACCTCGTGGCACTCAAAAACAATTGAAAGACTCTTGGCTCCAAGTGTAATTATATTCTAAATTACTCAATAATTTATTTAACACTTTCTACAACCTCGTGCACTTCGAGATTAAATCACAGTTTTTTATTATTCATTAGCATTTTAACACTATCCACCCACGACATTTTTCCAAACCTCAGGTGGCCTTTCGTACAAATCAATAACTTGTTTCTGGCGTCATGTTCCTTGCCCATATTCAAGTAATTGTCGTTCTCTACGTACTTCGCTAAATGCACCACCGAATCCTCTAACGTTATTTGGTCTGAATGTATTTCAATGAAGCAGTTCTCCTCAATGAGGTCAGAAATATTTATCGACACTTGCTTCGAGTTGTTCGACATCACAATGTTGTCGCCGTATATCTCGGAAAATTGCAGATTCATATCGCCACCGTTTGACTTTATGTAGATGTTTCCGTGGATTCCAGCTGAAATAAAAATAATTTCATTCAACTGATGTATATGTCCTCCAAAATATTCACTCACTCATGTTAATATCCCCTTCCTTCAGAACATAGACTTCAGATTTTTTGTGAACGTTTTTCAGATTTAGTGTCCCTGTCTCTGTGGCGAAGTTAGAAGAGTCCACATAGCAAGAATTTGTGCTGATATTTCCATTTTCCGTTTTGCAGTGAAATATATCACCTTGCAGTTTATCGAGGATAATATTCTGCAAAATGAGAAAACTATTTTCAAATTCACAGACAAAAACATACTTTCTTGCTTACCCCTGTTCCTGTTGTGTTGACTCCAATCTTATTTGCCAGTAAAATCCCTGAGCTGTTTATGTTTCCTCCTTCGGATTGTATCGATATTGTCGTACTGTGTATATTCTTCGTGAAAATATTCCCTTTGCATAAAAGATGAAACAAGTCACTGTGCACGTTCGACACATCGGCATTTTGGTCGGCTTGTATGTCCAAATCAGCCTTCACTGGCACTTCAAGCAAGCACTGGAGGCTGTCGATGTTTCCTTTGATGTTATCGCTTGTGATATCCACTGATGTTCCATTCACCTCCACTGATAAATCCGCTGTTGACCTACTGCACCTTGTCAAGATCGATGCACGCAGTTTGTTGGCGTCGGGACATTCGAGTAAGTCGTAGGGTCGGATTACGAGTTTTAGTGCCGATGAGATTTTTATAGATGACTGCGGATCTATTATTTTTACTATTTCATGGAGTTTGGCGGGTGACGTCCTCTGTGAGATGAACCTCAAGGCGAGCTTTGCAGGCGGAAAGAAATTCCGCGCGAGGATGCTCATTCTGACAAACAATTGAGCTGTTTGATTACATCTGATATTGACATGTGACTGGACTGGTCGAAATTGCTTCAGCGAAGACACTCATTCAGCCATTGTTTATAGATAAGAATTTTCGAATCAGTAACGACATTGGGTTCCTTTTTTCAAAAAGGAAATATATTATATCTATTGGGTCGTTCAGTGCAATCGCGTTATGCATATTTTATATATTGAAATAATTTTTGCCTTGTGTCGTAAGCCCAAGATTTTATTAGTTTGAACAAAATCAAACTTTAACGTTATTCTGAGAATATTTGTTTTTGTATTTTATTCATTTTATGGCTTTATAATTTACAGTATCCCACTAAACGAAAACCATTCGAGTGAAATTTTTTAACATTCGAATAATTAACGTATAAGCTCGAATAAGATAGGAATTCTATACTTGCCTTGAGTCGTTAGTTGATTCACTGCCCTCAAACGTGGGATAATTGGGGGCCATAGTCTCCACGATATAACTAACGAGAACGAAAACAGGTTAATAAAATTTGCTTGCAGCACAAACATGGCACAAGAATCTCCAATAGAATGCGTACCTCACCAGATGAAACGATGCTCAACCAGATTAATTACAACTTTATTGAGGAACGATTTCCTAGCGCGGGCAAACTGCAACTGTGACCACTATTTAGTCGGAGCAAGATACCGGTCTGTGAACTCGAAAAGTACAGGGAGCAACCGCACCAGGTGCGCAAGTTTTACCAACAAATCAGCAGGATGGAGCCTTACACACCTCGATGCTCATCCTGCCGAGACAAAGAGGGAAATCTGATTTCCGACAGAATGGGCATGTTGGAGCGATGGTTGTCTACTTTGATGAACTACTGAACAACCAGAACATCAACGAGTTGAAGGTCCCGCCAACTGAAGACGACGGACAAATACTGCCACCACCAAGTATAGAAGAAACAGTCCGTGCAATTCATTGGCTTAAAAATCATAAGTCGCCAGGAGCCGATGGAATTACAGCCGAATTGGTTAAATGTGAAGGCGACCTATTACACCAAGTGGTTTATCAACTTCTGCTCAAGGTGTGGGACACCGAATCCGATCAGATTTTCTCTCTGCGGCAAGCAATGGAAAAACTGTTGGAATATGGACACCAGTTGCCCCTTTTATTCATCGACTTTAAAGCCGCTTATGATGGCATAGCCAGGGTAAAACTGTACACGGTCATGAGAGATTGTATCCCGACGAAATTGATAAGACTCACTAGGTTGACCCTGACCAATGTGCGAGGCCAGATAAAAGCAGCAGGATCACTCTCAAGACCATTGGACATCAACAACGGTCTACGACAAGGGGATGTCCTATCATGTGTCCTCTTTAACCTGGCCCTCGAGAAAGTGATCCGTGATGCTGAGGTAAATGCAAGAGGTACGATCCTCTTTAAGTCCACCCAACTACTGGCCTCTGCTGACGATATCGACATCATGGGAAGAACAACCCCAGACGTAGAAACTGCCTCCATCCAGATTGCGCAAAAACCAACCAACCAACAACATCAAACAGTACTTGTCAAACGGGAAGAATAAAGATAGGAGACTACAACTTTGAGACCGTTGAAAATTTCTCCTATCTAGGGTCGAAAATCACAACCGATAACAGCTACGATGATGAAATCCATGCACGGTTGTCGACAGTCAACAGAGCCTATTTCAGCTTGCAAAAACTGTCGCGTTCGAAACGTCTCACTATAGGGTCAGAGCTCTTTTTGTACAAGACAATGATCTTGCCAGTCCTCATGTATTCCTCGAAAACTTGGGTTTTTAGCAAGAAAAATTGCGAACTCTTGGCCGCGTTCGAGAGAAGAATCCCCCGAAGAATTTTTGGCCTCCTACATGAGGATGGACGATTCCGTAGCCTACATAACGACGAAATCTATGAGCGATGCCATGACCGTGAAGTTGTGGATAAAATTCGGCTCAATAGGATGATCCAGCCCGGAAGGTCTATAAGGGCAATATTTATGGTAGAAAAAGAAGACGAGGCAGACCCTGCCTGAGATGGAGGTGGGGATGGTGTGGGTCAGGACCCCAGATAGCTTTTAGGGATATCGAATTGGTCGACCTCGGTGCAAAACCGGGATGTATGGAGTTCCTTATTAAGGCAGGCCTAGACCGGATACCGGTTGTTGCACCGTTAATGATGATGATGATGCAATTGGTGCCAATAGAGGAAAAATTGGTCAGCAGATGATGGGGCTTATATAAATTCCTCTAACGAAAGCAGAATGAAGCCAGCCAGGAATGGTATTGAAAACATGGTGCCGATAAAATATCGATGGACCTAATATTTCAATGTGGCAACTCAATCTCCCCACAACGAAATAGCAAAGACTATAGAAGCATCTGTCCTACCACCTACACTTGAAGAAGTTAAGGGTGCACTAAAAATGCTAAGAAACAATAAAGTGCAATAAGATGAGGATGACGACAAAGCTTCATGAGCTTATAGGCATTATCTGGTCTAACGAAACTGCGCCGGAAGATTGTCGTTAAAGTGTCATTTGCCCTATTTATGAGAAAGGTGACAAACTATGTTTCGAGTATATCGTTGTTGTGCACATGTTACGAATGTGAGGAAGATTTCATCGTAGAAAGTCCACGGTGGATCAGAGATTGTCAGCGAAGCAAATACTGTAGAAGTATTGGGAATATGCGGTCCATCAAATTTTCGTTGACTTCAAACAGACATACGACAACATCAATCGATGTGAATTGGACAAAATATTGTCTAAACTTGAAATTCCAGCGAAACTGATTAGACTCATCAAAATGACAATGAACCGTCGTCATCTTCGTGCTTAAGTAAAGATACAAAACGAACTAACAAGATGTTCGGCACGGACTCCAAATGAAAGCAAGACAGTGGACTTACCCAACATTATTATCCATCGCTCTGAAGTATGTCATTCGAAAGGTAGCAGCCTATCTCAATAGAAAACGACTGTATAAGTCATCCTAGATAGTCATCTATGTGAATGATATAAGCTCTAGTGGGCAGACCATGTACTGCATATGCAGACATTTACTCAAAGGCAAGGCTAAAGGCAAACGACCACCGAAACATATTGGAAGGCTCAGTAGACAACGCAAATTACACCCTGCTCGATTTTCGAAATTGGAGAACACGATTGCTCAACCGATAAAACTGGAGACCAAAACTTCTTGAGGACAAGGACCGGAGTGAAGACCCACTGAAAAAGAAGACTAAAGGCAAATAAACTTATTTTTTGAATGATTTATAAATGGATAAACACCCATAGAGAATAGAATACCGGAGAGTTAAAATTATGTAATTCTTGCCTAAATACCGAGATGGGCCGTGGGGAAATAGAACCATCAAATGAGTTCACAACAATCTTGTGATAACAGCACCAATTAGCACAATTACGGTCATCATTTGAAAGATTTATCCTATGCTAGTTTCTTTTGAAGACCCTTATCTTCCTCATTTCGTTACTGCTCTGATCGATTCTGAAAAAGCATGTATATGTCTTACTATAATTGGAGCTACACTAGCTGGCAGAAGCAATGGTTCACGGGACCGGAGTGTTAGCAGAAAAATCGTATGTAAAAAAAGGAGGAAAATTGGAGCAAATATTGGTAAGCTAGAATCGTAGGAGCATAATCTCATCCACCAAAAGTATCCTGATCAGCAGGAAACATGAATTTTTTCTCTCGGACAAGAAGAATGGAACACTTCACAAAAAGAAAAAAACTATGATTTTATTGTAACAACGATCCTTTAACATTTAATAGCATTTCGTACAATTCCTCTATGCACATAAACGCATCGTCGGTGATATTTTGGCATAAGGGGCTACCCGGCCTTGCAAGATATCTTATAGATGATACTCAGCAATGTGGGAACTACATAATTGACATAGATTGGGTGATTTTAGGAGCAGACAACTCCATATATGTGCCAATTCATGTTTTCACTCTAGGACTACAATACTCTTTGATTGTTGATATGCATTCTTCAATATATACCCAATCGGCGCTGGTTACGTCTTTAGGTTTGTCCCGTTATTGTAGGCTTATAGCAATGCGTAACTAGAATGGACTAGGGCACGAATAGCATGATCCACACTTTGCAAATTAACATGCATTGGACTACAACCGCTCATCACCTGCGGAGGTAAAGGCTGATCAGCGGGCAATACCGGAATGGGGACCCGCCTTCATGGCCTCTCGACTTAACGCGTACCGCTGCCATCTGGGTTCGGAATGACGTTCGACTTCGTGTTCTTGCCTAAAGCCGAGGGAATGGGTTTGTTTGGATTCGGAACTTAAGGATAACGTTTTTAGCGTTTACTTGATGCCGAATGAGACGATGCTAGACTTTTGGCGCCAGCTTGCTGGTCTGGAGGACCCCGTTTCGGGCACGAAGGAGAGAATACTGGCAGGCAATGATTTTAATGCTAGGACCGTTGAATGAGGCATGCCTCAGCTAGATTTCAGAGGGAAACGAATCCTGGAAACAATACGCCAAAGTTTCGGCGCCGGAGTTGCGAAGGAAGCATCCCTGACATCACTTTTGCATGGGAATCTCTGGCACCATCGGTGGATGAATGGAGAGTCCTAGAAGACTTCTCGGCATGTGATTACCAGTACATCGCGTACAAGGTGGTTGACGCTACTTACCGGCGTGCAACAATTCACTGCTCCCCCTGCGTGTTAAATATCGCAAGGGTGAACTTCATGAAGTTCGTTGAAGTTCTTGGAACGGGCAGAGTCGCGCTGGAGGGCGCTTTAGGGGGTGCGAGCATTGCAGCTGACACTGTCACAACCTCAGTGATGAACCTGATAACGACAGTGTGCGAGGCTTTCATGTCCAGGAAGGACCCCAGCCGTGACCAGCATTCTATATACTCGTGCACGGCAGAAATTGACGACCTACGCATATATTCGTATTCGAAAAAGTAAATAGACAAATGAATACGAACACAGCTGTATTCTCACGTCTGAAAATGAATACAAACGTATTCGTATTTACGGGTACGAATACGGATTCTGTTGGGTAAATGTATGTAAACACCAAAATATTCACTTTTTCGAATACGAATATATTCGCATTCATAGAAAATCATCGTACGAATTTACTCGTATTCGTATTTACGAATAGCTCGAAATATGCCCTACACTGTCGCAAACCAAGAATTTGTAAACTACGGGATACGAACTAATAACTTGGGTTTCGAAGCAGCCGAATTGCAAGCCCATGGGGAATAAATTATAGTTTGGATTGGTTCGTATAACTTGTATACGAATTGTATATTGAACTTGTACTTGAAAGAATACTTTAGAGAATATGTTGATTTGTATTAAATAAATAAATATAAATGCAATACTACTCAACAGTAGTCACTAAGTATGAACAACTCCGAGCGGTAACTAAAGAATCGATAGCAGGAATTGTGCACTTAATAAAAGCCGACGGAAAAAACGTTATTTTACCAATAGAAAGGCATGTTTGACTATTTAATTTTATCCTTTTTCATTTATTTACGTTTCTAATTGTAAATCAGGATAACATTTGAATGCCTACATCAATAAGTTTCCTTAAGCAAACGTAACCGACATCAAGTCAGGCTGAAATCATATATTATTCATGAAAAATCAACTCCGTGACTTCTAATTGATTTGTAAAGATAAATGAGCATGAATGGATGGTGAATATCTGATTATGACTTATTTGGTCCGTGTTGTAGGTGTATAAAAGTTGGAAGGTATTTTTACGTGGAAATAGTTTGCTCACAAGCCTTAAAACAAAACCACAATGATTGAGGACTTGCCGATAATATCCATTAATGTGAAAATTCTCAAGTTCTGGTCTTTTATTTTAGTGCATAACTGGCGCCGTTATATAAGTTTAATACCATCAATATTTTTAAATATTACACAGTTTTTAGATATGTATTTTTCCAATGAGCCGATTGACTCCATAATCAGGAATGTTTACTTTTTGGTGTTATGGTTTAATACGGTCATTCGGGCCTTATTTTTGATTGCAAACCGACGAAAATTTGAAATTTTCATGGAGAATTTAGAGTATATGTATTATGAAATTAAGGTAAATCCTCTCAGCAAGATTTTAATCTTTAAACCGTCCCATGACCTTTCACAGAAGGATGGCGAGAAACCAATTGTAAGTTTATTAGATGAAATGACGAAAACAGCCAGACGACTTTCCATATTCAATTTATTTCTTGGAGTTTTGGTGAGCACTGGTTTTGTGCTATACCCTCTGTTTTCAAATGAGCGAGGTAATTTATTCTATTTCAGGTGCAATACAAACGATTTTTTCTTTGAAAATTTTGTATTCAATATTCATAATTTGCATATTATTTTACACATTACTATGGATTATTCAAGACAGTCATTGTTTTGAGCTTTTCATGGACGATTCGTCCATGTCGCGACAATAAAGGGTATTTCATATAATGAGACTTTATTATTTCAATCATAATTAAAGCTGAAATAACGCGCCAAACCAAAGCTCGTTTCTTTAGGTTGTAGTATCTGCGGCTTCGCAGCATGTCTATCGTTTCCTCCACCTACGGCAAGCTGACGAGAGGATTCATTTGCTTATAACATTTCCCTTTCCATATTATTTGGTATCTTTTAGCCCCTCCATTTTCCTCCTTTTAAATTTCAATTTCCCATTTGAATATCGTATTACACATTAGCGTATTTTTCACATAAATTTATAAATTATCATTTTTAAGGTTTTGTTTAAAACGAAACCTTATTGAAATCGATTCAATGTCTGTTTGTCACACGCAGATCCGAACGAAATTTGGTGGAAAGATGGGAACCGTGAAATCCCACGCATACAATGAGTAACATAAGTTTATGTAGAGTTTAAAGGGGGGTTCCCCATACATGCAAAGGGGGGATGTAAATTTTTTTTACTGTATATAGTCATGTGGGTTATCAAATGAAAGGTCCCGATGAGTACTTTCCGAAACTGATATTAGTTTTGACATAGATGTGCGAGTAAGAAACCAAAATGCGCTTACTTAAAGTGAGACTGGACTCATTTTCGGAAACTATGCAACCTAAAAATCTGTAAAAAATCAGGGTGCGCTTATATGAAATCTAGGTTCCAAAATATGTTCCATTCCGATATCTGCTCAAATTAACTTGCTAATAGTATATTACTTTTACTTTTTGAAGTCGCCTGGAAAACAATATAGAGGACAGCACCGTGTATACGTGCATTCTTGTAGGTTAACTTCTTCATATTTGCAAATAATATTGAACTCCTAGTGTAAAGCCTGTGAGGTTGACTATTGTCAATACAATGCTTTCCAGACCAATTCTTTGTGTAAATGGATCTTTAAAAGATTGGGCGCAGTTGAATATTTAACTATCATTAACTATCATTCCTCACGTAGGGAAACACTAAACCTGAAGCGTCTAGCTTCCAGTTTCCCGACTTGCTATTATTCTTTTCTTAATCACAAATACCTCTTACTCTTGTTTTTATCATACATTGCTTGGCTAGGCGATGTATATGCAATGCTGTATATTAGCAAATGCATTTTTAGCGTTTGTTTCGAATTAATGTGAAAAGTTATGTGTGAGATTATTGCTGGGAACAGCTGATGCTGCGGTGATTTTTGTTGCGTGCATAGAGGTCGGTTCGTGCAAAGTACAGTTGAGGCTTTGTGCTTTGATGGAGAGTTTTTGGAGGTTTCGTTGTCTTGTCCCTGAAAGAGTACGTGTCTACACAAAGGTTTGAGTTTGGTTCAAAAATTAAAACTGATGATTAAGTTGGATAATCCAGCACAACCTACCATAACAGCTACATCACCTTTAAAAAAGATGAGGATAATATGTCCTGTAATAAGTCCATGTTGAGGATTCCAACAAATTAAAAGAATATTTTAGTGCCTTAAAGTAATGAAAAGCGAAATGAGAACGCGTCTGTATGGCTCTAGGCGATACCTTGAATTAACAGTATATCATTTTCATTTTATTACTAATTTTGAAAGAACAGGAATATTTAAAGCCCCCAAAAAGGGGCTTATAGTTTCTATAAGTTTCTCCTTAGTGGATTATAGGGCTTCAGTACAATCAGACTGTGCTTCAGTTTCACTATCATCACATTTAAAGCTGTGACAATGATAAGCTCACAGCGAGACATATACAAGACGAACAGAGACACCCATGGCAAATGGGTTTCAAAGCCAGAGCAGCGAGATTAGGAGTCTGACAATCATTGCGCCATCATTTTATATATAGTATTACCAATATTATTTTGTAGATTCTACATGATGCATTCATGGTGCTATGAACTGACCCTCAAGCTCTAGGAAATGAGTGATTGAACTTCTTTTGGAATTTTACGACTTCTTGAATTTATTTTCCGAGCTATTTTCCGAGGATTTTATCTAGTACAGCAACAAGTATCAAGCGGTTGGTAAGTAAGTAATCGCTCGGGGTCCTGTACCGTGTAATTTGTCCCTGCCGTCAGGAAAAGTGGTAATTCCTCAAGCTGACTAATGATCTGCTATGTGCCAACCGACCATGTATACTGGTGAACTTTTTATACCAGAAGTTCTGCGCCTGATCCAGGCCAGGGCTATTTATGATTCGTCAAACCTCCTCTTCGGTAACTTCCACAAAATTCATGCACGGCATAGTAGCATGGCTTGTGCTTTTGGCGGTAATCCACTCCCACTCAATATGTCCAGCATACTGTGCTGGTAATCCTCAAATTCCACCCCAATGTTGTTTTGCTTGGAAAAAACTCCACTGGTTCCTCATGTGCGTTGCATTCCGAACACGTCTGGAGTGACTTTCGCCATACCGTTTCAACCGACTGCATACGACAGAAATTTTCTGCTTTAGTGTGTCCAAAATTTCCACCATGGATGTCTCACTGGGGATGGCATAGTTCCGGTAAGCTCTCTACACTTTTACCCGTCTGTTAGCGCTGCTAGTGCTGATTTGAATCAGTCTAGGAATCTTCTGTCGCCCATGGTGTCCATAGTGGATCTCTTCGGTCACTCAAATCAATAACGCAAAAGCGGATCTTGTGACCCTGTAATCTGACCGCCGCAACTGCACTACATTACACAAGTGACTATAGTTGCAGAAATGACATATCCAGCACACAACTGAAACGAAACAGAGATGCATAGAGCCTGGAATACCTGGTCTATGCAAGGGATCCATTTCCGAAAATTCTATGCACGCTGCTTGGAATTCGTCCCGAACCTCAGCGAAAACTTTAGCCGGAAGATGAAGAAGAGTGATTTGGAGAATATTGAAGTTGTTGCCTTAAGTGGAACACGCTTTCTGATAGCGGGATTGTGCCGCTGCGGGTAATTAAGTGGCAGTGGGCTGCAACTCGCTATACAGTCACGTGCGCATATTGCAGGAAACTTTTAACGAATCTCTGACGCAACAAGTGGCAGTAAGATGTTGTATTTGCTCCCGCGGTTGCTATTTCGTAGTAGCAACAGATAATAAAACTGCTGGAGACTTACTTCTGATCATCGTGGCGCCTAGGCATCGATCCGCCCCATGATTAATGGGTGCGACGCGTTGCTGTTCATTACGGGAGCCCGACCCGGCCACGAAATTAGCCGACTGACTCTCGCTGGTTATCCATACGGACCTTCTCCTCATTCCGTCATGATAAATCCTACTCGATGAAGTTTTTTTTTTTTCCTAACATACGCGAATAGCACCCCTAACATCGTAAGTATATCAAGCGAGCCGCATACCATGAAATTGTTCGGCGACCGAGGTAAATACATTAATTCCTAACATATCATAATGAAATTAAGTGTATTAACAGGTTTTAAGGCCTAGATTTACATCGCATCCTTTTCTGCGAACGTTGCGCTGGAAGGAGCACAGCAAGTGCCTCACTCCCACCTTTACGATTCCGGCTTCATAGTGCTTCATGATTTCTTGAAAGGCCTTTTCTTCGCGCACCTGTAACGCTGCGCCAACTATTTAGTTTCTCACCAAGGTACCATCCCAGTAGCAGCGATCCTCGTCCCCTTCTCTCATAAGATAAAACTTTGGAGGGTTGCGTAATCCTTGCTTATATGACTACCAACTTCACATATCCTACATAGCTTGGACTTATCGATCGCGCTATAAAGCTTAGTGATTCGCAATTTATGGGAATGGGGTTTACTGCTGTTGCCTAGGTTTGTATTGTTATTTACTCTCTGCTGGTTTTGTGGGACCATGGGTTTCGAAGGTTAAGGAGTAAGGTATTACTTAACCTTTTCTGCGTTCTCCGGTTGCGTCAAAAGACCTTGAGTCGATAAGTTTCGTAGCGCGGTTTAGAAATAGAAAATATTAAGGGAGCTAGATTGATTCTGTGCGGACTTTGATTTACTTAAAAATAGAAAACATGAAAGCAATTTTTCTTTTGCACATTTCAAGGCATGAACCTAGGGCAGGGAGATTCGAGTGTTATCAGAAATTTTGTACTCATTAAGTGTGGTAATGATGAGGTATATATATAATATACTACTACTTCAATTAATTTAATTTATGTGTCTACGCTATTTAATTTTAAATTTTCATTGAGAAGCATGACCACTTAACACAGAACTAAACCTGGTTTTATTACCAATTCAGCTTTACCATTTGGCATCACCATTCCGGGAGTTGATAAGTATGCTGAGCCGGCCTACGGTATCATCTATACATGGCAAGTAATCATTACTCCTATGGGATGTTGCATGTATATACCCTTCACAAGCATTGTTGTCGGTTATATGATGTTTGGGACGGTAGCCTCCCATTATTTACAACACCGACTAAGGAGACTAAGGGAGCGTGGTGATACCGATAAGATCGTAATGATGAAAATCGTTTGGTGTATACAATACCATTGGAGGTTGATGAGGTAAATCATATTTTTTATATAGAATCTTCGTAAAAATTCATCGGACTACTTTTAGATACACCACTAAATTGAATGATTTGGTTACATATATCGCTTTACTCGAATTTCTTACATTTGGTGCTACAATCTGTGCTTTATTATTCCTGTTGAATATTGTAAGTATAATTTATAGGTTTATTTATTGCTATACACCAGAATTCTCTTTTCTTTGCAATTCTTAGTTACTGTTTTATTCTCATGTATTGATCAATCAACCCGCTTACTCACGGCTATCTCACTGTCTTCACTTATTGGATACACGAAAAGGTTTTGAGAGGTTTTTAGTGAATAAACACAGCAGTATCACCATCTTTATGCGGTCTGTTTATTTTTGGTGCATGCACCAAATGTTTAAATATCAGACTGGCGATTACCTCCAGAGCAGAGGCAACTCATCAGACGCTGCCTCACCTCTGCCCTGGGAGCAGCGTGACCTAGGTTCCTAGGGAGAAAGTTTTTCTCCAATTAGTCCCGCCCGCAATTAAACGAATGACGGACTCGAGGCCACCTCACTCCTAAAACAAAAATTAGTTCTATTTGGCCGGGGTTAGGTCTGAGTTTACAAGGTGGCTTTTCGTCTTTAATATGATTTCTAACAATGTCGTGTTTGTGAATATATTATGTATATAAGGGAGCGAGTGACACCTAGAAATCATTTCTGTCACATAGGACACAGGTGAGGTAGCGTCTGATAAATGGCATCTACCCTCGACGAAACAGCAAGTCGTCTCTTTTTTTTATAAAAAAAGGTGTTAGTCCAAAAAGAATGGTCAGTAATTTCGAAAAGCTGTGGAGGAGTTTTTTTGAAAGTTATTTGTTTTTGGGTGAAAGTTCAAAAATTAAAAAAAAAAGAAAAGAAAATCGTAAATCCATTAAATCTCATTGCTTTTGACCTAATTCGTAACAAATGTTATCTAGAATAATCCCTTCCAAGGGATAGGTTAAATTTCCCACCATCCTATGTAGTATAATTTCTATAACAAAAATACTTTATTAAAACCTTGTACGTTCGCTTTATATGCATCTACCTACATATATATTATATTCACACCCTGACAATTATTATGTTCCAGGTGAAAACATTTGAGGAAATGTTCATAGTGTCCACATATATTTTGATGATAATAATGCAACTTTTTACTTTATACTGGTATGCCGACGAATTATCAGTTCAAGTAAGTTCAATAGTATATGAACAAATATAAAATATACTTTTAATATATGTCTAGAATTGAATCTATAAATTGTTCCAGTATTAAAACACGTAAAGTTATTCCCTTAAAAATCTCTAGTCGTCTACCATTAAAATATATAGCCAATGGACCCTACTGGCAGTCTCTATCAAACCCTAATTATATAAAACCCTGTTGACACTGTATCAGTATTTTGAGCTTATATACCGCTCTGAAAAGCGTATAGGTTATTATTTTGATTTATTTATTTGTTGATAAAATTTTATGTAATCATATTGATAAGGATTCTAGAAGGCGCTTCTTCAAGAACACAAAATTCCTCTTAGCTTAAATTACAGTGAGAGGTTAAACCACGCAAATCGGAAATGATTCCATACTCACGAAAAGCACCATATAATATTTAAGTATTGGGAGGTTAAAAAGGATCCAGATAGTTTATCTTTTTGGCTTAGACCGTTGTGGATGTTGAACGGTTTCAAGACGAAATATACCGAAATATATATTTACATTTAAAACTAAAAATTGTAGTTTTGAGAAAGCTACCCCTTGTCTATCAATTTCATAATAAACTAAACTGAATTGGTTTCGATATTTTATGCACTATGGAAAAAATATTTTGTTGTTGCCAGGACGTGCATATTATCGAATTAATTGATTTCTTCACTTACAGAGCCTTCGAATGGCGGTTGCGGCATATGATTCATCATGGTTGGACTTCAAGGTACCGGCTAGAAAGGCTTTGGTATTAATCATTTTAAGAACTCAAAAGCCGCTAATGGTAAGTATCTTTTGCAGTTTTGACCTTTAACAAAAGAAACGGAACTTTTTTTTATATTGCAAGCTCAAGGTGGGAAATGTTTATCCAATGACAATGCAAACATTTCAATCTGTATTAAACGCTGCATATTCATTCTTTACAATTCTTCGAAGAATGTATGTTTGATTGAACGCTCTGAGGTGATAAAATAGTGCTTAAAATGTTCGAAATCTTTCTTTAAGAATGATAGTTTTTGTTGTAAGACCGTAATTTTCTGCTGTTGTAGATGTGATTTTGAAGGAAATAAATCTTAAAATGATTTGATATATTTTTTTCGTATCTAAATTCATTACATGTAGAAAAAATAAGTTATAATACAAACTATTGTTTCGTTTTTAAAATAGTCAAAGAAGGGCAAAACACTTCAGTCGTCAGGTCCTTTCACTGTCACAATACAGCGGTTAAGGTAAAGGCTTTGTATCGAATATAATATTACTGCATAATAACGAAAAATTAGCCACCTCGTAAAAATTTCGTAAGTCCAGATTAGTGTTATGGTAGCTTTGTACAGTAGGTATTTGTACCAGGGTCCGCCAAGTTAGTCGTCTATCCAGGTGCATAGAAGACAACATTTGGTTTCGTTCGCACGGATTCTCCATTTTGTAAAATACTTACAATTCCCCCTAAGCAGATTTGTGGATTTCAAAATGCCTTCAAACTATACTATGTATAATAGAAGGACCTTTTTTGAAAATCATATCGTTGTACCACACTTTTCTGAGTGCTTAAACTATACCTTAAGAGACCGTTGGACAATATTCGATTCTACCAACTGGTGCCCGAAAATCAGTAGTTTTCGATCACTTTTGAGAGATTGCGGAGCTTGTTTGATTCCACTTGCTCTTTCATGAGTGCCTTTAATGGCTTGAAATGTTATATAGTATAGATCTTATTTCCATCTGGAGTAATTGTGGGAGGTATTTTCTAGATGTTTCGCAAATGAAGACCCTTTTTTGGAATCAGTTTTTTTCCAGTGGCCATCTGACAATGTTTGTGGCGATTCACATTGCACAGGCTTCCTTATCCTTTTAATAGCTTTTCTCACGGAGGAATTAATCGATTAACTTGATAAATAGCTTTGTAACTCCTGTTCCCGTTCGATTTATTCTGACTAGTTGTTTTTTAAATCTGGAGGTCTGTGCACTCACCATTCTGTTCTCAATTTGCGTTTGCACTGAATACTACATGAAGCTACTCAGACTCTAGTATTCTATGCAACAAATAGTACATTGGTAAAAGATTGGCAACACAGGGACGTGGAGTAGAGAACCGATTTAAACAGGACTTTGTTTTCCTCTCTTTTGTTTTTAAAAAGAGTGTTGATTTGCAAATGAGTTTTTATGTAATGGGGAATGCAATCTGTTCATTGGTTTTGCTGTTAATTTCCCATCTTTATTCCTTGTTGAAAGTATGCTCTAGATTCTTGATAGAAAATCCCTCATAGTTCGGCGTGCTTACGTTGATACCAACCAGAAATTGAAACCGTCAGATATCTCTAGCCTAACAAAGTTTCTTGCCTTCCTTCAAATTACCAGAACTTAGACTTCTTGATGATACTAAGCCTAACCGCCTTTTCGTTTAGGGTGCCACCATTTTGGAAGCGAAACCCGGAGGAGTGGTTTCTCCAATTGGAGGCGCAATTTGCGCTGACGAGCGTCACGACGGACACCACTAAATTCAACCATGCGTTAGTCGACCTCGGCGAGGAATCCGTCGCACTCGTCGCCGAAGTGCTGAGCAGATGCTCCTGCGCCCGGCAGAAGGACCAGCTCATCAGACGCTTGTCGGTAAATGAGACAGCCAAGCTGAATCACTCGCTGACAGCTTTAATGAAGCAACTAAGTGGGATCAAGGTCGGTGCGGAGCTCCTAAAGTCCTTGTGGGTTCAGTAACTGCCGGAAGGCACGCAGGCCATCCTAGTGTGTGCCGACGGCGGTTTTCTTGAGGTGTTGGCCGCAACTGCGGTAGATACACGAAGTGCATACGCGCCCCATGGTCGCGGAGGTGTCTCGCGAATCCGCCAACGTGACGGAATTTCGGAGACAATTGGCCCCGCTTATGAACAATGGGGCCACATTGACGGCGGCGGTGGACGCTTTGTGTTCGAGAGAGCGGTCTCGAGTTCGTTCAACGGCCGCCTCGAGAGAAGGGCGTTCGTTTAGCTGCAGTCCACATCGAACTCCGCGTGTGTTGGTACCACCGTAGGTTTGCGGAGCAAGAGAAATGTACCACCCCAAGTACTTTTGTCGTGACTCTAAAAAAATGAGTTCGTTCGGGGGTACGCGACGCCTACCTGAAGTACAGCAACATGTCGCCTTACAGTATGCGACCTCCTTAGTGGGCGCAGTTATCTGGTAGACGCTATCGCGGTAGTCTCGGTCCTTCCTGTCTCCAGACCCAATAAATTATTTCCCCAACAGTTAAAATTAGCGGCCGCAAATTCCACGCCTATCTCAACATACGGTTACAGGCAAGGAAACGTGAGTCTTTGCTTGCGTAGGACCTTTTCGTTGCGCTGGATTTTGGCTAACATCAGTGTTCGCATGTTAGGCGCAGACTTCCTGTGTTGCTATAAGTTGCTGATAGATATGCAGCATAGGTCCTTGATAGACCCCACAACTTCTCTTCAATCGTGAAGGAAAATTTTAACCTGCTCGAACAACAACACTTTTTCTATCATTTTTGAGGATGTTTCCGATCCATGCATACACACACTCCTCTAAAAATATCGCAACATTACTACCGAATGTAGTCTCTCCGCCAGTTAAGCATGATGTCCAGCATCACATCAACAATACTGGTTTCCCAATCTTCTCGAAGGTGCGTCCTCTACCAACCCAGGAGCTCGCCGCTGTGCGGAAAGAGTTTGAACAACTGCTTAAACAGGGTATATGCAGACCTTTCAAAAGCAGTTGGTAATGTCCACTCCATTTGGTCCCCAAGTTCAATGGCGAATGGTGGCCTTGTGGAGATTATAGACGCCTGAATCCTGCCTGAATTCCAGACCGGTACCCCATTTCATTCATCCAAAATTTGCGGATTATGCGGCAAACTGACATGTTTTCTCAACCTTGGATCTCGCCAAAGCGTACCATCAAATCCCTATAGCTCCCGAATATCTTTCAAAGACAGCAATTTACACAACTTCTGGACTCTTCTTATTTTTATGCTTACCTTGTTCACGGATCACAAGCCTCTGACTTTTGCCTTACGGCAAAATGTCCTCTCGCCAACTTCGGCACTACATCAGCTAGTTCACATCGGACATTTAACATGTTTACGGTAAAGACAACTTAGTCGCTGACGGTTTATTCAAGATCTCCGAGATGAACATCTTACCCTCGGCCGATTTTTCGGCAATCGCTGTGGCGCAGAACGATGACGCAGTTCTTCGGAGCCTGCAATCGGACTTCAAATTCAAGTTCAAAGAATTCTCTATCTTCGGCTCATATTTTTCTTCTTCATCGCATGCCAAAGGTGTAACTCACTAGACATGCTAGAAAGGAAGTATATGTATTCTCTAGGTCGGCAAGGCGCTTTCGGCGCATTCACACTACACAACTTGACATTATAAGCCCACTGCAAGATCCACACGGAGCGGGTTCCGCACTTTGGTGTTCCCGACGCCATCATTACAGACCGCGGAGTTCAACTTGTATCTACTATCTACTCGGAGCTTGGGAAGCTCTTGGGATTCAAACGTCAGCGGACAACTGCATACCATCCGCAGTTCAATGAGATGCTAGAATGTTGGCACCGGACGCTGGAAGCAACCATTAGGGCGCACGACGAGCTATCCTGGTGCAGGTCTTGCCTTTCGTTCTGCTTGGCCTTGCGGAGGTGGTGTACGGGGCGAGTCGCAGCCGGCGATCCACAGCCCTGAGGAACTCGAAGTTTGTACCTCCGTTCCGGTGAGGACTGATGCCCCTCGGAGGCTCCTTCAGCGACCATATTAGGTACTCAAGCGTGGGGAGCACTCGTTCAGTCTGAACGTCGGTGGCAAGCCCAAGACGATCTCCGTGGGCAGGCTGAAGTTTTTCTTCCAAGAAGCAGAGGGCACTGCAAGGAAGCGAGAGCGTCGCATTCCTTTTCACGTCCGCCAGTCGACCGGAGCTGAGTATCCTCACCACGGGTTCTCTCTCCGAAACCCCTAGGTTTCATCTATGGGCGGGGCCCTTTGGCGGAGCGATTCCGGTGGCACTGGAAGAGGGTGCAAACTGTCATGAGGCCTATTTGAAATAGCGGGACTACTTCACACGGAGTAATGGTTGTCGTATGAAGTAGGACTTCCCGACTCAATTGATTTTTGAAAAAGGTTTGAAAAAATAATTGAGTTGAATGCGTAACAAGGTAGAATTCCAGGAGTGAAAAACTCCCCTCTTAGAATTCTTTGAATTTAGTTTTACAGTTGTTAATAAATTAATGAAAAATAACAAAAGTAAAATGTTTGAATTGAATTAAATGTGTTCTCAATTAAAAAATTATGGCAATGCTAACTCCCTCCAGCTAACACCACTTCCCACTGACCACCCTAGTTTCCATCGAGCAAACTCCCACTCACTTGATTGGTTCTTAGTTAGCAATAACCGAGTAGGTGTCTCCCAGGGCATAATCTCTCCTACCATTCTACAAACTATTCCCGGACTAACCGACTAACGATGGTGTTGTATTCCGCTTGAACTCCTCCGATCAAATCTAATTTACTCCAACAATTTTCCACCAAAATTATAGCGCAACGAACTGGAATCTAATCAATTCCAGAGCTTCTGACGAACTGTCCAAAATTCACTTTCCCGCAGTCCTTTCTCCTGAACAAATAGACTCAGCAGTCCAAAAATGTGCTGGATCAAGCGAACTGGTATGCAAGAAATTTATTCCCAACAGATCGCTGAACAGCAACGACATGATAACTCCCCAGTGCGACTAACGGATACAAAATCCAACCCCTACTCATCTCCCGCCCGCAAACCAAAAAGGTCGATTCTATAAGCAACCCCCTCCCCCCTTCAAATCGTAGAAACTCCCGCTAAACAATTTCTTTTTAGGGAGGGATTCCGGGATCCTAAGTCCGCATCCATTTAATGTCGGACCGGACCAAATGGAGAGCAACTTGCTCCCTCTCTTTATGGTCCACGGACTCCTCTTTTTTTGGGTTAACACCCAAAGTTCAGAAATGAAAAGAGGCGCGAAGACGACTACGGTTTCTTACCAAAGGAGTTGCTTCTGCCCTGGTAAGAAACCGTAGCCGTCTTCGTCTCTCTTTTTTCCTACTAAACCCCACAAAATCCGAAGCCATTGTGCTCCATGAAAAGTTAAATTTTCACCAAAAATGAACCCTCAACATTGATACAATCCCTATCCACACAGTCTACTCAACCAAAAACCTGGACACCCAAATGAATACATGACTTTTCTCTATCGCGCATGGTAATTTTACCATCACTAGAAACTAAACCGTAACTCCTACATACGACCCGAGCAGCATTATACTTTGAATTATGTCTAAAATAAAATTTCTTCTGCTGCACATTGATTTAGTTAAATTTTATTAAGTTCTGCTGATAATAATCCGGTTAGTAACGACATTGCTAAAATTATTTGACTAATTTGGAGATTTTTACATATTAGACCATTTACAATTCCGGTGTGAGTCGCCGCTATTTGTTATTAGCTGAAATGCGGCGAAAAACTTTCGCTGAATTCAGCTGCCGGCTCTCTGAAATTATGAAAACATTCATCTCTCCTTTCAAATTTGACAGCCTACGTTGTCACTTTTAACATTTCTTCTTCCCCCTGTGGTCGCGTGTAAAGTGCCATTGTCGCTAAAATGGGTACGGTTGAATTTCAGGCTGTAGTTCTGGCGGCCGGCCGCGGAACAAGATTACCAGAGCTCACAAGCGATCATCCTAAATGTCTACTGCCCTTGGGACCGTATCCAATGCTGTGGTATCCGCTCCAGATGCTACAACAACATGACTTCCAGGGTGAATTCAATTTGTCTCTTAAAAACGAAAGATTGTCTAGAAAGAAATATTTTTATATCGTTATTAGAGGTAATTGTTGTTGTCCTCGAGTCTCAGAAGACGGAAATTCAGCAAACTCTGGAGAAAACACCCCTCAAGCTTAAAATAGACTACGCAACAGTACCCAGCGATTCGGATTTTGGCACGGCGGATAGTTTACGGCATATCCATGATAGGTAAATGATTTTTTCAGATATCAATTGTGAAATAGCGTCTATGATTGCATTTTTCATTAGGATAAAGTCTGATGTAATCATTGTTTCGTGCGACGTCGTGACGAATGCAAAACTCTACCCAGTAGTGAGCAAATTCAGAGCACATAATGCTTCCGTGGCGGCACTTTTCTTTCCCAGCGGGTTTGAGGCCGGCATTACCGTCCCTGGGCCGAAAACTAAACACAAACCAGAGAGGGATTTGATCGGAATTCATCCAGACTCAGAACGACTCCTGTTCCTAGCATCCACTAGTGATTTCGATGAAGAGTTCGTGATATCTGGGCATTTGCTGAGGAAAAACGAGAAAATGAATATTCATAGCCGCTTGGTTGATTCACACATTTATGTGATGAAGAAGTGGGTTATTGACTATTTGACAAAGGTAAGATTGTTTTTTATTAGCATTAAAAGATATCTATGGTGGTTTGTGAAGCCAGCATATTCCCAGGTCATTATCGGTAAAAAATTGAAGCCAAACTCTAACAAATATGAATTCCACCAAAGGCAATCCTGGCAGTTTTTTACGTGATGAATTTAGTATAAAGGGACTTCTCAAGAAGAAAAATCGAAATTAACATTTACCATAAGACTTAAAGACAAAATATCGGCTCCCTTTGGATAAACATTGATACAATCGTGTTAATAGGCGGTACAAACGAAGGAGAGAGTATACAAGAATTGAACTTGGCAAGGGGGAAATTCGTAAAAGAGAAAAAAATAATTTTAGCGTTTAGGGTCCTAAAACAAATCCTATATTAGCGCTACGAGAGAAAAGGTTCCCGTGACGATTTATAACAACGGGTAAGCGCTATCGTTGTCGGTTCATTCAACTCGCTACAGGATTTCCCAAGGGTACGTACTTTCTCTTTGCCTGAATAGACCTTCTTCGCTAAGAATGAATAATTGTCTCTTCAATATTTTCATCAATTGCCCTTAAAAGATGGTCGTCATGGCTTTTGCAATCTTTTAGTGTTCAGTATAACACTCACTTCACCCTAAATATTCAGGTGACCTCTGCGTTGCATCAGTGCTCGGTTAGTGCGTCGAACTTATTAAAGGCTTGCTTTACCCAGGTCAGCTTCTTCGTGGCGTGCAATGCGACTTTATACTCGGTTTCCGTTGATGACACCACTGCGGTCTACTGCTTAGCAATCTACGAGATGATAGAGTTGCCGAACATGATGACGTATCCTCTTGTTGGTTTCCTTGCCTGGGTGTTTCTGGCTAACTTGATATGGGCAGGGATGACCAGGCCATCCATCGTTTCGGTTGGGAATCGTAATTTTCTTATAACAAAACCTTGTTAAAATCAGCTCATTGTATGTCGCATTTCTCTCACAAACGGTTGTACCGATTGACATGAATTTTGGTGCGAACAGTGAACGCCTACATATGCCTCGATTTACATTGAGTTTAGTGCGGAAAATTTTCTTCACCGAAGCTTCCGCTTCCGAAAGTTGGATGTATAAAGGCAGTCTTTGAGGACGTCGGAGACAAGCCCAACGGCCTCCTCTTCCAGCCCGACTAACGCGTAATTAAAACGAACGGCATCCACTGTGACGCCGGCCAAAGTGAATTGTGCCTCGAGTTGAAGGAACTATGCTGCCGGGCTCCTATACCATAACGGCGGCACTCATATGGCCGCGACAGTTGCCGAGGACATCATTTTGCAGAAAAGAACAACCCAAGAGAGAAAACGCGAGAAGCAAAAGAGTGGACGAGAAGAAAACGGCCCTGCGCTGTCTCTTGCGGCGTTTTCTTTTTTTATGCTAACAGAAAGAGGCAGTGCCGACTCTTGCGCCCTAACGTTATTTATATACTTCACAAAAACAATTTACAAAAGGAGTGATAATTCAATTTATTCAATAATATAAATTTATTATCTGCTGGGGCGACGGTTGCGTCGTTGTAATGTTGATGGTTCCGTCGGGAAGCAACTGGCTAGTGAAGATGTAAATGTTGTTGTTGATAATCGAGAGCTTGTGGCTGTTGAAGATGCGGGTGAGTCTGATGAAGATGTCGAGGTGCACGTAGATTTGCTGTTGCTGGGCATGAGGAGGTCTTTGCTAATAACGACCATCGAAAGACGTCGTTTGTGACGTGTCCGTTTTCATTGTCATCTGCTGTTCTAACTGTAAAGTAGTTGGAATGCTGGATGGTGTTGATGTCTTCGACTTTGTACTCGCTCTGCCGGAAGCTTTCGCTGCCGCTGCTGTTGATTTGGCCTTTGGTTTGGAATTAGATTTTCGCAATGCTTTGGCTGTCGTGGGGGAATATCAACAAGTACTAATTTTTTATCGCATTTAACAAAGCGTTTCAACTTTTTTTAGGCATTGTTTGCTTATGTGTGCTAAATGTGTTTTTCATTTGAAAGTCTGAGTACAAATACAGGAAAGATAGGGGAACCAGCAATGCTGATGTGGAACTGAACATCAGGTTTAACGGGCTCAGAGAGACTACGTTCGGTAGTGATGTTGTGGTATTTTTGAAGAAGTGCGTGAATACGTAGGTCGGAAAAGTCTTCAAAAACTATAGAAAGAGTGTTGGGCGTCAAGTTGAGATTCTACTTGATGACCTAAGGGGGTCCTACAAACCTATTGAGTAGATCCACTAGCAATCTATAGTGGCATAAGAAGACTTCGTATAAGATGGGAATGCTGATATCCTGAGATACTTGGCTTACGTGTCACGAATCACCTTTTCAACAAAGGATCGTGCGTGGACTTCATCGTTTTTGTCTGCGGCGGTGGCCAACATGTCCAAAGACCCCTAATCTCCATATGTCAGAATAGTCCGTGTGCTCTCTGGAAATCTCTGCAGCCACAAAGGTTCGATGCCGACTTTGGCTTGGCGAACGGTCACCAAGCGTAAGCTCTGTCAGCAAGTGAGTAAGTTTGGCTATCTCACTTACTCACAGGCACTCTGTCAGTTGCCTCTTGAGTCTCTTGTATGAACAGTCCTCGAGCACGGAGGGAGGCAGGCTTAATTGTCTCCTCATCCAGCCCGAAAAGCACGTGATTAAATATTAGCGTCCATTGTTACTCTGGCTGAAGCGAATTGCGTTCCGAGCTGGCAGAATCATGTTGCCGGGTTTCTACGCTAAAAACAGCAGTTATTGAGGGACCTGCCTCCATTCTATCTGTGGATACGTTAAGTCGAAGCGAAAGATCCTGCAAAGGCAAACGAAGGTTGGAAAAAGTGAACGAATAGAGTCCTGTGTCGTCTCTTGCCGCGTTTTCCTTTCATACAAATTGAATTTAGACTGGAGGTATGTGCCCGCTTAGCGGAATTCAATTGTATGAACTTCATAACATAAAGTATAGGAAGATGCATACACTAATTGCATAAACTTGAAGATTATGTGGAATGCTGTGATTTTGTGCGCGGATAATCGACTTGCATGTAGATTTTATGTTATGAAAATCATACAATTAAATGCCACAAAGAGTGCACATACCTTCAACTTAAATACAATTCTTATAAATGGAAGCGACGGGACTAATGCAAGTGACAAGAATAATTAGCACTTGCAATGCCAATAGTGTCTTCCATAGTTCTCAAAACTAACTGACTGCTGTGAATTGGTTGAAGGAACACTTTAGATTCTGAGTCATACACACTTCCTTTGAAGTTCCACTTCCTGTAATGATATGACAAGTCTGCTCCTTAAACATAAACGAAATAATCTTTGCTATCAATGCGCTCTAATGGAGTAAAACCACAATCCTTGACATTTTCCCCCAGAACTTTTCTGTCCAACCCCTACAGTCTCTGCAGAGCTACTACCACCACTCATTCGTAAATGCTAGGTATCTGAGATCGCTCCCAATCTCTGAATCGTTAAGATTCGGAAGAAGGACATCTATTTTGGGTGCGTATTTGGGTTCTTCCCTGGAGTACTCTCCAGTGTCCCACCATCTTACTTCGCTTAGGCCCAGAATGTTCGGCTTATATCGCGGGAATTCCCTGTCAAGTTGGAGAAAGCGCTTGCTACCGTTGTCGAGGATTGTGCATACATTCTAGAAACCAATCATAGTATGTTTTCGATAGCCAAAGAACGTAGCCGTGAGGTCAGTCTCTATTCGAGGTGTTGTTCACAGTTCAGTAACAATAAAGTTTCAAAATTTGCAGGTTGCCATTCCACAGATTTTTATCCCTTTTAGTGGCCTCTTATGACAAGGGGCTCAATTGACGGAAATCACAAAATATTGGAAATTTTGCACATAAATCAGTTTTCCGACTTTCAGAGTCAACATTTTATTTTGGCTTTAATCTGAGTAACTATTTGATTTGTCGACTTCAATCTATCGTCCGTCTATTTGCAATCTCTTTCTATGTTTTTTAAATGATTTTTTGCAGAAAGACAATTTCTCCACGCTCAAGGGTGAATTCTTGCCTTACATAATTAAAAAACAGATGTCCCGAATGAGTCATCCATCGCACATTGAAGCAACATCTGAAGTTGGGGTGAACTTAAAGTTTGAAGACGATATTTTTCAAGTAAGTCTTTTTATAATGAATAAGTTATCGAAAATTTTCAATTATCCAATTTTCATTTGTTAGTATGCTCCTTCAAATAAACTCGAAGCCCAAATTGTTAAGGCCTCTCTGTATAATGATTCTGTCTACAAAGAACCTTATGGCGGTGATCTAGTAAGATGTTATGCAATTAAGGCGCCAAAAGATTGCATCGGTGTTCGCACGAATACGACTTTATCCTATTATGCGCTCAATTCGAAGGTGATTTGAATGAACACAAACATATGTTGTAAAATAAACGGGAAGCATGCTATTTTTAATTTATCTATAATCAACAGATATCCGGTTTATGGCCACAATTGTTCCCTAATAATGATTACCCACTGATATCGCCTAATGCTGTTGTAGAGTCCAGACAAATTAAGGACATCGCCGTTGCAGACAATGCAAAATTATCTGAGAAAACATCTCTTACTTTGACGACGTTTGGACTTCATTGTACGGTTAACCCGAAAGTTATTATCACAAACAGTGTCATCATGGGGCATGCTGTTATTGAAGAAGGGTAAGTCATCAATACAAATTTCAATAGTTTCAATATCATTGCAAATCACTGCAATTTTTCATAAATAATGGCATTTGGCACCACTATAAATGCGTGGTGATGGTTTTATTCGACACATTTCTTCTAAGATTTTCCATTTTGCTTTCCAATTTCAGATGCAAAATTAGTAACTCAATTGTTTGTAATCGTGCCGTAATTAAGAAAGGATCCATTCTTAAAAACTGCCTAATTGGACCGAGTTTCGTGGTAGATGAAGAATCGACAAAAGAAATGGTGCACTTAACAAATGCCGGCGGTTTCATGGAAATTGAATAAATTATGTTTTACTAACAAATGTGTGTGTTTGATTTCTTAATTTATTCTCTTTTATTTGTTAAGTTTCTGCGAGAATCCGCAACAAAATTTGAACAATCATAACCAGTTTCTTTGAGGAAATTTATCCGACGTCAAGTTGGACTGAAATCATATTTTATGGATGAAAAGTTAACTTGGTGACTTATAACTGACTTTTTGTCATTTGCAAATATAAATGAGAATGCTTGGATGCTGAATAATTAATTGAGACTGCTTGATCTGGGTATATAAAAGTTGCACGAAATTTTTCGTGAATATAGTTTGTCCATAAACCTTTAACCAAACCACAATGATTGAGGACGTGCCGATAATATCCATAAATGTGAAAATTCTCAAGTTCTGGTCTTTTATTTTGGTGCATAACTGGCGTCGTTATATAAGTATAATACCAGCCATGATTATGAATGTTGCACAATTTCTCGATATGTATTTTACAACGGAACCGATTGATTCCATTGCCAGGAATTTTTACTTTGTGGTATTATGGTTTATTGCGGTTATGCGGGCTTTGTACTTGACTGCAAATCGACGTAAATTTGAAGTTTTCATGGAGAACTTGGAGTATATGTACCATGAAATTAAGGTACATCATCACGCTCAACAACGATTTTAACGTTCAACCTGTCTTATGACCTTTTACAGAGGGATGGTGAGAAACCAATTGTAAATTTATTAAATGAAGTGACAAACAATGCGAGGAGAATTTCGAAATTCAATTTGGCTTTTGCAGCTTTTGTAAGCACTGGTTTTGTGCTATATCCTCTGTTTACAGGCGATCGAGGTAATTTATCTTATTTTAAGTATAATGCACCTGCAATTGTCTTCAAAGGTAATGCCACAGTCATACTACTTGACTTGAAACTACGTTTGGAATATACGAGTAATTTCCATTTCCTCTACATCGTTAGCTGACACCTGCAGTATCTGAAGCAGTTGTATTTATTTGTTAGAAAAAAGATTTTATTAACTAGTTCTCGTGAATTTTGCAAATTTCTGTTTTTGATTTTGGTCTTTTTTACTTTTTTTGTGTGGAACAAAGCCTTATTAAAATCGATTCACTGTGTGTCTGCCTAGATCGTCATGAAATGTGGCGAGAATATGTTGTCTATGAAATCCTTTACATATAACGAGTGATATCATTTTGCTTTGGGTTTAACGATAGACCTCCCCATATATGCGGGGATCAAATGAAAGGACTCAAGTAGTACTTTTGAAAAATGACTATTTCCGATATTGGTTGAAACATAGGCGAGTGAGGGTGTAGTGTTCGCGGCTTAGCGGCATGGATGATATTTTATTCGCCGTTTCCAAGGTCAATTTGATAAGAGAATGCATTCAATAATATGTAATATTCCCTTCTTTTTCTACGATTCTAATACCCGTTAACTTCCCTAATTACCCCTCCCAATTTCATAATTCCAATCCCGACAGTTATTTATATTAAACATCTAACAATTAAAAAAATTAATTTGACTTAGTAGGTGTATAACTTTGCTTCCGCCGTTTTTCGATAGATGGGTTTAGAGATTAGTGGTGATTAGAACTGTCGAGTCTAAAGTATTATTTGGCAACTTTATATATCAGCACCACTTCCAAACATAAGTGATATTGTACTCGTTTCATATATTTTTAATCGTTTGCTGAGACTCATCGAGTACTCTTGGATACGTATGGCAAGGCAGCTTTTAGTAAAAGGACATGTTGTGAATGGTTTCAACATGTCAAGGACGGCGATTTCAACTTTAAAAATCGCCATGACAATGGAAGGGAAAAGGTGTTTGAAGATGACGAGTTGACCACTTTTGCAAAACCCAAGAAGAATTGGCTAAATCATTGCATATGACCAAGCCAGCCATTTTCAAGCGCCTCCAAGCATTGGGAATGGTTGAGAAGCATGGAAATTGGCTGCCGTATGAGTTGAAGCCGAGGGATTTTGAACGACGTTTGTTTGCTTGTGAACAGTTGCTTCCAAAGCAACGATGGAAGGGATTTCTGTACCGTGTTGTGACTGGGGACGAAAAATGGGTTCACTACCATAATCCCAAGCGCAGAAAATCATGGTGTTTGCCCGGCCATGATTCCACATCGACAGCCAGACTCAATATTCATGGCTGGTGCAGTTTACTAAGAGCTGCTAAAACTGAGTGAAACCATCACAGGCGAACGATGTCGAACTCAAATGATGCATTTGAGACGGGCACTGAATGAAAAACAGCCTCAGATCGAGGAAAGGCTCGAAAAAGTGCTTTTGCTGCATGACAATGCTCGCCCCCATGTGGCGCGGCCAGTGAAAACGTACCTGGAAACGACTAGATTGGAAGTTCTACCCCAGCCATCGTACTCTCCTGACATTGCTTCATCTGATTACCATCTTTTCCGATCAATGGCGCTCAACTTAAAGAGAATGAAGTGAAAAGTTGAATTGATTCGTGAATTGCCTCAAATGATGATGAGTCCTTTCGACGCGCACATACTCTGTGTGTATCCGAGAAAACTCTCGCATTCACTCCACAGACCATCTTTCATCCGTCAGTGGAGAATACTGTGTAATAGCCTTGAAAACTGTTGCTGGAAAATGCACAGCAAAATTTCTCGTAAAGTTCTGCTTGCATGTTAAATGTAACTATGGTCGTGGGGTTTCACTATCCAGCATCCGAACTCACGTAGTCTAACAGCACTATACGCTACAACGTATTTAATGTGGATGTCTAGGTGGAGTGGGTGCAGGAGTACATTGAGAGCATCTGCCGGGCAGGACTGCAGAGTCCCGGCAGCACCTGCACACATGATTCTTTGAATCCTATTAATCTTCGTTCTATTGTACTTTTTGCTCAGCCCCATACAAAGAATTGTACGTTAGAATGGAATGTACCACGGCTGTGTACATCCAGAGAACCATCCTCAGTCGGAGAAGGCCATACAGGTCTTCTTAACCCTTAGTTCTATGTTCAGTTTCCAACTTAGCTTCGGATCTAGGATTACACCCAGATATTTTACATTGGAGAAAAGAATCAGTCTTTGTTTATTTAGCCGTGCAGGTGGAATTCGGGTATCCATGGCTTGGTGGTGAATCGCATCAGTTCCGTTTTGGTTGGATTTATGTCGAGTCCGAATCTTGCGACCCAGAGGCACACCTTTCCAACGCTTCTTCCATGATGTAATAATCGAGGGAAACATCCCTGTTTCCAATATCACCAAGTCGTCGGCATACGCCATCATCCTCACCCAATATCCGTAAAATTTAGTCCATCACTATCAACCAGAGCACCGAAAAAATGCCACCACCGTGGACCGTAGCTCTGCTCACAGCTCTATTCAAGTGCGCCACCTTCCAGATCCGACTGGATTATCTTGGTTCTTAGCCTTGATGTTTTCCAATGTGTAAGATACCCTTCCAATCTAATGCTGGTCAAGGCTTCCTTATTGAAGTTGTTACTAACATTGTTCAATGCTCCCTCAATATTCAGGAAGGCAGCTACTTACAATTGCTCATGGAGAATGGTTTCTGTGGATTTGCCTTTGAGGTAAGCGTGTTGAGACTTAGAGAAAGGCGTTCTCACCATAATCGTCTTTAAATGGATGTCCAAGACGCGCTCAAGAGTCTTCAATACGAAGAAGGTGAGACTGAATGGTCGAAAATCCTTCAGGGACTCATGGCCGCGCCTGCCTGCTTTCGGTATGAAAACCATGCGTGCGCATCTACAAGACTGTGGTACATACCCCAAAGAGATACAACTCCGGTAAATCTCTACAAGCCACAGCAGAACCCTTTCTTGCTGCATCTCTAGCATGACAGGCATTATGCCATCTGGGCCCGCAGATTTATATGCGAAGAAGTTGTTTATAGCTCAGCCGATTTTATAACCGGTAATTACCGATTTGATAGTCTCGCACAACTGAGATTACATACCCTCCAAGCAAGCCTTTGACTCACAGTCCTCCTCGCTGACGGGGAAGTGCGTCTGAACCAGCAACTCCAGGGTTTCACCGGAAGATTCCATCCAGGAGTCTTCCTAATTTTTAAGAAAGGATAGGCTCCTATGCTCCTTGGACAGATTCTACAATGTTCTGAAATGGAAATCTAACCTGGTTTCAGGGAAACAATTCATACTATTGCCCACAAGCTCGACCAATTAAAGAAATAATGCTCAAGTTTTATTATCACATCGATATAGAACTTGATATATGATTCTTAGTAACACTATTGCCGGAAGCATGACAAGGAATCGTGGGGAGTGGATGTTTGTAGGTCGATTATAGTGTTGAACATGTGTTTATATTGCCGGGATTGTTCGGCGAATTATTGGATGTCTGCGATGGCTTGATCTGCAGGAAACTGTGTGAATAGTGTCAATAATCTTTGATCGGGCCAGTTTGATCTTACCACTTGTCCTTTTTTTAAATTTCAAAGCAAGTATGCCGCCATTATTTATTAAAAAGTTTACCGTAATGTTAAATAGAATTTGTATGCGCATACACCCGATCTTATTACCAACCTAGCTTTGCCATTTGGCGTCACAATTCCGGGTGTTGATAAGTATGCTGAGCCAGCCTACGGTATCATCTATGCATGGCAAGTAATCATCACTCCTATGGGATGTTGCATGTACATATCCTTCACGAGCATTGTTGTCGGTTATATGATGTTTGGAACGGTAGCCGCCCAATATTTACAACATCGACTAAGGAAGCTACGGGAGCCTGGTGATACTGATAGAATGGTGATGATGAAAATTGTTTGGTGTGTACAATACCATCGGAGGTTGATAAGGTAAATTATATTTTTGATATAATATAGGATGTTTCAAAAGATTCATCTGACCACTTTTAGGTACACCTCTCAATTGAACGATTTGGTTACATATGTCTCTTTCCTTGAGTTTGTTACATTTGTTGCCACAATCTGCGCCTTGTTATTTGCTTTGAATATTGTAAGTAAAATTCTAACGTTTTACATTTTTATATTGATCTTTGAACATTCTTAGCACATTTCATTGAAGTTCAGCTTATTTTCGTCTATTGAGTGTCGGAGATTTTTTGTGAAAACAAACAATTTTTTTATCTATATATATTTTTTTTAACATTTTAAATAATCTTTGTGTTTTGTTAATACTTAGTCCTAGTCAAACAACATTTTGATTAACATATAATGGATACCCCAATTTAAAAAACACTTAGCAGTTAGTAAACTTGATCTAAGGTTATAACTATAGAACTTAAATTAACAAAGTTGATTAGAGGGGAGAGGTGGAGGAAGGTATAGAGAGTGGGAATGGCGACCTGCCTTCATCCAGATCGAGTAGGCGCTGATTGGCGCGAGATCTCGGGCTGCACATCAATGAAGGCAAGACAAAGTGTATGGTGGCAACGTCAGCACCAAAAACCAACCAATCAACAACATCGAACCGCACTGGTCAAACGAGAAGAATAAAGATAGGAGACTACAACTTTGAGACCGTTGATAATTTCTCCTATCTAGGGTCGAAAATCACAATCGATTACAGCTACGATGATGAAATCCGCGCACGATTGTTGGCAGCCAACAGAGCTTACAAAAACTTCCGCTTAAAACGTCTCACCATAGGGTCAAAGCTCTTACTGTACAAGACAATGATCTTGCCAGTCCTCATGTATTCCTCGGAGACTTGGGTTCTTAGCAAGAAAAATTACGAATTCTTGGCCGTGTTCGAGAGAAGAATCCTCTGAAAATAGCATGACCGTCAGGTTGTGGATAAAATCCGACTCAATAGGTTGCGGTGGGCGGGTCACTTAATCCGTATGGATGAGGATGATCCAGCTCGGAAAATCTATAAGGGCAATATCTATGGTAGAAAAAGAAGACGAGGCAGACCCTGCCTAAGATGGGGCGATGGCATAGGTCAGGACACCAGAAAGCTTTTAGGGATATCGAATTGGCGGACTTCGGGGCAAAATCCGGATGTCTGGAGTTCCTTATTAAAGCAGGCCTAGACCGGATACCAGTTGTTGCGCGGTTGATGATGATGATGATTACTTGCTTTCTTCTATCCGATATTAAACCTTTCTTCCAATTGTTCATCTTTACTTTTTGGAAATTTCAATATGGGCCTTACAGGTGAACGGTTTTTTTTTTATTTTTATACCAACAGAAGTTCATATTGATAAGAAAATGATAAACACTGTGCAATACATTTTTGCATGACTTCAATTGTTTGTTTTAATTTTTTTGTTAGTTGCCGCCTCTATTTCAGTAAAAATACTTTATCAAACCTTGCACTGTTACTTTATATGAATTTACCTATTTTCCAGGTGACGACATTTCAACAAATGTTTATTGTCTCCACATATATCTTTATGAGAGTAATACAGATCTTCACTATGTATTGGCATGCTAATGAATTATCAGACCAGGTAAGTTCAATGCTCGTTCCCGTTATTTACTATTATTATTATTCCAATATCAATATGAGAGTACTTGTAGAATGTCGGGATTAAAGCAAATAATGAACAATTTGGTCATTCGAGTTTAATCATTGTTTTTATAAATTTTATTGCTAAATTATAGCATTGAAGGTATAGTGCGTTTTGAAAAACTTGCTTTATGTTATACAGAGCACTAAAGTGGCCATTGCAGCATACGATTCTCCATGGGTGGACTTCAATGTACCCGCTAGAAAGGCGTTGGTTTTTATCATTTTGGTAGCTCAGAAACCATTATCGGTAAGTATCCTTGGCAATTTCAATTTGTGGAATACCAAACTTAAAAGTTATATTTCAAGATCATGGTGGGAAATATTTATCCAATGACGATGCAAACATTTCAGTCGATATTGAATGCTGCATATTCCTTCTTTACAATTCTTTCTCAAATCTACGGTTAAAGCAGGCCGAAATAAGCCAATTTTTTTCTCAGTTCCTTTATGAAATATGTATTACCATAAAACTTATTTTTCATCAATTAATCTATTTTTTGGGAGTACAAAAAATATTTTTAATTCCCATTATTTAGTTATTTTATGGAGGACGCCAAAGTTTATACTTAAAAAAGTACCACATTTCATGGCCAACAGTTAATCTCAACATTGGCAAGTCAGAAACAGAAAAAAATTTAAAGTACAAGCACCCGTACGTGACAATTTACCTCCCTTTATGAAAGATTGCCGGAGAAAAAAAAATGGCAGAACTCTGAAAATAAAGTTTGAAAAATTACATTTTTTCAGACACAACAATACTTTTTTCACAATATATTTTTATAATTGTGGTGAATTTTCATGCTCTATATGTTAACTAATAAAACGCACTAAAATTTATTAAAATCGGTTGAGTATATCCTGAGATTAACTTGCGACCAGTTGAAAAACATCATTTTGAGAAAAACGCAGCTTTTACGTTTTATTTATTGAATATCTTGGAATCGAGTTTTAAATATGCATGTTAAAGTGAACAAACAAAAATTTCACGTAGTCATGATGTTATTGACAAATTTACAAAGCATACAATAACTGGCTTGAAAAGCATTTAGGACGACATCAAAAATTGAATACACACGACAAATGAAGCCTTCTTCTGTGAAGGCAATGAATGAAAGGAATCCGTATTTGAGAAAGAGGAATTATATAATCGAAGCCAAGAGGCTGCGCTCACGCTAAAAGTCGTTTTACACTACTTTATCGCTTGAATTTTTCCACAATTATTAAGAGATCATTTTTGAACGCATAAGAAGTTGACAAATGCAAACAGAAACAATTTTTTGAAATTTATAATGTAGACTAACACCTTAAATGCATGTTATTAGTATGATAAAGTAATGTTTCAAATATTTCAAACCTTCACTAGTAATAATTTTCTGTTTGAAATCGTAGTTTAAGGCCGTTACAAATAGATTCAATTGAATAAATATAAATATGGCAACACTTTGCTGAATATTTTCTTTATATGTAATACATGTGAGCCTAACACTACCAAAATTGTTAACAGTTTAACCTGAACCTTAGTTTCTGGCCAGATTATTATTATTATTCTGAATTGCCACAATGTCAGCAAATGCCGGATCTTATACGACATTAGTGCTAAGTGCCAAGTTATGCTCGAAAGATCCTACCTACTTAAAAAGAATAGTGGGGCGGTAAGTTAGTGTCGAACCCCCCAGACTGTGTGAGAATCCCATGACATCTAGGGAATCCGTGAGGGATTTAGGTACAATACATGTAGCTGACAATATTATGGGAACTACAACCACTTTCTCGAGACGCCAAATTTCTTTGATTTCCCTAGCCAGTGGCTCATAGTTCACCTTTTTCTCCACGTATTTCCGTTCAATGTTGCTATTATGGGGGATGGCAGCGTCAATGATATATGCCGAGCGACCCGTCTTATCAACTAACAGCACAGTCGGCTAATGTGGAATGTGGCGATCAGTTAGAACTTGCCGGTCCCAATACATGCTGTAAGAAGAACTATCGAGTACAGCCAGCGGTTCTTATCAGTAGTCCAGATATGTTTCTGCGAACAGGCGACGCTTGCATGAAAGGTTCCGATGAATCGACTTAGATGTAGCATTATGCCTGGCTATGTGTTACACTGACGCCAGAAATAAGATGGGCCGACATCGAGTCATTCTCTTTTGTCGTGAGCTCTTTATAAGTTCGAGGGACGATCACGCCGTTCTGAATGGGACACATAAACCCCTGCGTCTCTATAAAGTGGTCCGCAGCGCAAAGCCATCTGTTCGATAAATCCAAATGGAGCTCGGAGAATTGGAAATTCTATTTGTCAAGCAGTAAGCCATCTTACAAACAGCAGCCTGCTAGCGACTCGCCTGCTCTTTGCTGCAAAAATATAATAAGCGCGTACCGAGTTGACTTGACGGTGATGTCAACCAAATTCCAAATGCATACGTAGTGAAGCGACAGCAAATACATTCAGCCCTCCTCGGTCATAGTTTGAATGCGGAGGTGAGTAATGCTATGCCTGGCATGTGGCTCGTAATTGCCTTTACGGATTGCTTGGATTCGCGATTTGTCTAAACTAAACTCTATCCGAATATCACGCCGAACATATCTGCTATTAGCAACAGATTTCTAAGATATAACCTAATGTCATTTTATTACATCAAGCGTGTCAGCTCGCATTTAGTATGTAGGCCATATTTAATTGTAAAATCATGCCCTCTAGTATTAATCAGTAGCCATGAAAGGGCAGCGTAGACCCCAGGAAACAAAGTGGATTGGAACCTACAATAGAGCTCAGCTCAGCTACCAAACCTTATCTCCACTCCCACATGGTGATCGCTTGGCGTTTTTTCTTAATGAAAAACTGCAGACGAAAAAGGAAAAATGCGGTTGGGTAGGAGTAACACATGGAAGCTGACTTCATTTATGCTACATTCGCGACGATTTGTGACGCGGCAAGGGAGCATGGAATATAGCTGTTATTAATCAGTTAGATCCAATACCTTCTGGAGTGGAAAAAGAACCACATACTGGTCGGACAGAAGTCTACTGAGGCAGGATGTCTTAGGAGCTGCCCGCAGGGAGCGGTTCTCTCGCCTCTGCTATGACTTCTGGTAACGGACACCTTGTTATGGCTCCTTGAGGACACAGAGGTGTTTGCAAAAGCATTTGAAGACGATCTTGCCGCAATAATTATCGGCTGGTTTGCGCACACAATATGAATTCAACTCTGCATGTAATCCAGAGTTAGTGGCTCCGTTACGGACTCACAGTGAGCGCTAGGAAGACTGAACTAATGATGTTGACTAGGCACGTTAGGTGGGGCAACTATATGCTAGCCACCTGATCAGGGGCGGAAATCCAGCTGGTACAAAACGTGAATTATTTAGGAGTACATCTCGGAAGCGTCATACGCCCACTGAAATTCTGAAGATTGTCTGGTGCTGTAGGACTCCGATAATTAAGATTTGGGGACTTTCACCAAAACGGATTCATACATAGCAAAATCAATTTTTAAGAATGCATGCATCGTCTGGTGGCCGAGACTGGATTTTGCTAACACTTAGAAGTTGCTAGCGGAGATTTAAAGGCTAGGTTGCCTACCATTCATTTGGGCTTGAAACAGAAAGCAGCCAAGGGCGCATATAGACTCGATCCCATTGGCGCGTGGAAAGGCGTTCATTTGAAAATTTCTTGACAAATATCAGGTCGCTCTGATACTGACCGATCATATCCTGATTCATTTTTGAAAGGAAATATTCTGTCGTAATCACCAACAGGGAAAAATGGTCGATAAATGGCCACAAGTCTTTTGGGATTACAGATTTAATAATCTTCACGGAACAGTCATGGAGAAGGGATTAGGCGCAGGGGTGTTTTCGAGAATTTCGATTTTGGAACTGGCGTAACCCCTCGGAAATATGACAACCGCATTCGAGGCGTAGATATATGCCATTTCATTGGCAGCAGAAGAATGCTTGCGACAAAAATGAAGGAGTGTCACCATTTGAATTTGTTCTGACAATCGGGAAGCGTTAATAGCACTAAACAGCACCAACATATCAAGCCAGTTGCTATAGAGCTGCTACCAGCTATCGGATGGGCTCTTAGGCATTGGTACTCTTAGATAAACAAACTGACAAGGCGGTGTGTCATTCTGCCATGATGGTAGTCAACAATTTTATTAGTTTGGTATCAATGCAATACAAGCATAGGACATCGACTAGTCAGGTGTGGGGCAACCTGCCAAAAACCTTGCCGTTATCGATGTAATTAGTAAACAGATTTCTTTGGCCTCGAGCTGTCTTTTCTGCAACTACCGAGTTGATGATGAAATGCTCTTTGCAACCCCTTGATCGAACTCAGCAGTCCTTCTCTTCCTCAGACAGAATGTTGCTGGTCTCGAAGTGCACATTGACCCTTCCACTAATAATGGTCGTTATGAATTTATAGAGGGTTAGTAAGCAAGTAATCAGTCTTGCACTTGCAGGGTTCTGCACCATGTCCAATTTTGGGACAAGGTAGGTAATTCCTGCAGTGTGGAACTTTTTATATAAAAAATGCTGCATCCAATCTCCACCATGGTTCCTCCAATTCTTCGAGGTGTTTATAGCTCATCAAACGTCCTTTTCGGCAGCATCCGCAAAATTCATTCTCCCTCCGGCGAGAATACACTCAGCATGTTGGGCAAATCCTATTATATTTTTTTGCTTCCGATACCGAAAGTTTCACCGTTTAAACGCTCTGTTGGATTTTTTTTTAGTGATCTGAAAAGACTACGTTGCATTCTGAATACGCCTGGAGTGGCTTTCGCCGTACCGTCACAAACGACTGCATAAAACAGAAAATTTGTGCTTTAGAGTGCCAATAATTTCCACCATGGATGTCTCACTAGAGATGGCGTAATACCGGAAAATCCTCTGCGCTTTATTCTCCCCCTAGCAATGTACTGTCTTAATGAGTCGCGCCGACATTCTAGACAAATTTACTGACCGTACAAGCTGAGCCGCAACTTCTTCAAAATGCGCAAGTGATCGTAATACACAATCGAAACGCAATCTCATTAATAATTTGAGATATAATTATCGGAGTGGCCGGAGTTTCATAGAGCCTGGGAATACCTGGTCTATGCGAAAGATCAATTTCCAAAAATGCTATGCACGGACGGCCAGGAAGAATGTTGCGACGAGTGATGAAACAGTGCTATGTGGTGTTGTTTACGCCTTTACCCCTACCCTCATTGAATCTTAGTCACTAGTTCCCGCGATGTCCTCGAGCCGAAGACACTCACTGATAATGGCCGGGATTGTGCCGCTGCGAGTAATGTAGCGGCAGTGGTCTGTAACTCGCTGCACAGTCACGCCTAAACATTGAACAGGGCCACGATTAGAGGTTCCGACGCCGTGCTGTCCATTACGGGAGCTCGACCCAGCTACCATGTCCGACGACTCCCGCCGGTTATCCGTACCGGATCTTAAAATTATCCTTCTCCTCATTTAAAGGACTGACACATTATACCTAACTGCCAGGTATAGGGATAGCTTCCTCAATGAGTAATCTGCAAGACTACAAAGTTTCGTGCACATCTACCTCCTGAAATGCTGCGGTGGTCTGCAGCAATTCAAACTGGAGCTATCCACCTCTCCTCCTTTCACAACCGGGTTTGGGACCGGCTGCGGAGAGTTATTATTTTTATTGAGAATATTAAGAGAAACACTATTTTATTTTTAATTTTTTTTTGCTTTTATTTCTCGGAAACTTGCTATGTTTTAATATATAAATAATTTAAATAGATAAAATAAATCTTTACATAAATGTAAATCTAGGATAAATTGGAAATCAAAAACAGTAAAACGTTTTATGCACATGATTTTGTTGGTTTCGTATTTTTCTCTTGTTTTCATATCCTGATTGTACTCTATTCGGTTTTATAACGCTATTAATGCTAAATGTTTTTTGTTTCTACAATTATAATCCTGTTTCTCTCCTAATATATTGGGTAGATCTTCATTATTTTTACGTTATAGCATTTATTCTGTTTTCACTCTTTCAAAGTCTTTATTTTTTTCATATCGTGCTGTTTCTGTTTGAAAGGGACATTCTACAGATTCTATATTTCGTATTTAAATCAATGATTCCATAATATAGTCAATATATTAAAATTTCTCTTATTTTATTATCAGATTTTATCTAACTTCAATGTTCAATATATTAATTGGGTGTACTTTCCTATATACAATTTTTGGTGGTAATCAAAATACAATGTAATTATCAAATAACGGGATGTTCACTCCAAGTGCTCTTTTTTATTCCCTTGAAATCGTTCGTAAAATCGAAATCTCACATTAAATTATTCTAAAAAAATAGTTATGTGAATAAAATTAGGAAGAGGATTAAGATAAATGAAACGACTAATTTTTTGGTGAAACTGTTATCAATTTATGAGGCGTTACTGGTGATATCTGCAAAAGAAAAAAAAAATATTAAAGTTTTGTGTCTCTAATGAGATGTCAATATAGTAATCCCTTAACATTAGGGTTTATTACCATGCAAGGGCGAAAAAATTGAGGAAAGATTTAATATTTGCGGGACGTCGATTTGGCTGATTACTCGCGGGGGAAAAAGAATATGCCCAAAAAAAAAATCTTCAAGAAAAGGAGACGACGAATGCAAACCTTAATAGCTATTTCAAAACACTAACGCCTCTTTTTGCAACTTGTCTAAAAGGCAATAGATTGGGGGATTTTTAAATGGAGATTCGCAACTCGTATGAGATGTCAAGGCCGGCCCAAATCCATACATGAAACTATGAAGGAAACTTCTTATTCAATGAAATTGAATAGGAACATCAAGCGTAGCCTAGTACTGAGCCAACGCATCAGACACTACCTGACCTCTGTCCTGATAGCTCACAACTCGCTCAAATCTGAAAATAAAATAGTTTTAGATTCAGTTTACGCCTAAACCAGGCGATTTACACCCCTCAACATAATTTGGATTCATGTGTTTACCACTACTATTAGTACAGTATTGCAGTATTGGCAGAGATGAGGCCGCGCGTGATGAATTGTGGTTGCTAAATACAATGTGTTCTCCCTAAATACAATATTGATAAAAAACTTTTACACCATCAATTATATACACAAAACCCTACTAAAGTTAGTGAAAAAACTCCATTAAAATTGATCGAACTATGGAGAGATATTCCAGTTTGAATGGTTACATTCCCCTTAACACGTTGACTGTTGACCATACAATCTTTTGCGTTTCCACATGGCGTTTAAAACTCGAAACTAAGAAAATTAAATTCTTCTTGTTGACCCTTCTGGATACTAGAATCTCTAGGAATCTCTTAAGTGAGGGAAGGAAATGGGGTCATCTATGAAGATCTGAACAAAGATGCCCCCAAGGGATGTGTACGAGGTTTTATGCAGAACTGGAATGAGAGTTCGAATCAACTTCCTAATTTAGAACCTCTGTCATCGTTGAGATTGCAGCTTATGTGGCAGCCTGTGTCTTCAATGAAGATTCTTTGCCTTACTAACCTTCATGCAAGGCGTGAGAATCAGTAGTGGATCACGCACCAATGAATGGGCGTGATAAGCCGAACGGGGTCGGGAGCTGAAAAACAGACTAAAGATGGCGGGATTCGTCGTAGACAGGAAATTTAAACATCATAAATGAAAGCAACATCTTTCATGGACCTAGTATCGATGATTCAGTACGAGCTGATAAAGCTCGCTTATTATAATTTGTTTAGTGTTCAAAACTTCAAAGCGTCCTTCCCTGAACTCACGTTTTCAAAGTTGGTGTCCCTCATAACTACAAAATTGCTGCATGGATCCTTTTCAAATTTTGAACACTATTTCTGTACATAATTTACGAGGTAACGCAGGAGAGTTTTTTTTTTCAAATTTGTTAATATTTTTAATTTTACAATAATAAATTAGTCTTTTTTCCCGCAAATCGCGTTTTTCACTTCAAAGTGTTCCCAAAAAGTGAAAAATTGAAATTTCGAAAAACTCTGCCGGCGTTACCTGGGGAAAGCCATCATCTAATGGAAGAACTTTGATTTTTTGATTTCAGATGACCCGGCACCGAGTTATGAAGGTCACCGCAATTCTACTTTTTTGGAGAAGCTTCCGAACAGTTGCTATCATTGCCTTATTTTTTTAATATTTCGGTACGAAAATTGTTTGTCAGGGCAGAAGCAAACTCGCCAGACGATGCCTCACCACTGCCCGGCGGCTACAGGTATTGTTGGCTCTGAATAAATAACGACCGTAGGATTGAAGATTGAATTCTAAGCAGAAATAGATTTGACGTCTCGGCTCAGACCAGCCAAGGTGCCAACCGGTGTTTTACAGCTTCACCCAAATTGCCTACTGTGCAAAGTTAAGATCATTGGCGTGTTGCAGACAGCAACAATTGGCCGGAATACAGGAGAGCCTCGAGTATCAATGTGGCCATAATTTGTGAGCTATATCGAAATTACAGTAGTGGCATTTGGCTCAAAGACCAAACGACCTAAGCAGGGCTGTTGGCATTCGGAGAACAAACCTTCCAAGAAAAAATAGAACACCGGGAGAATGGAATCTTCTGAAGAAAAGTGACAGAAATCCACATATCTAGCTGCAATGAAACGAGTGTGAACAGATGCTGTGCACTCGGGTTCTAGATGCGAGAGATCGTTGGCCGAAAATCATAGCGGATGATTTTAACGCCTGAGCTCTTGAATGGGGCATCTAGGCAACGAATGTGAGGACGTGTTCTGTTCGAAGCATGTCGGGACTTCATACAGTTTCTGGGCCTGGGACTTTACATACACCCGGCTTTAGCAATTAACTGAGGACTACACTCACGGTAATCATTCGGGAAACTGCATGGAGATCAAGTAATCGACCTCAAACAAGTCGAATTTTGAGGTTCTAGGATTAATTTAAGGGGGGTTTTGCAGCCAATCGTTAAAAATTATAGTAATATACTATTATTAATTTTATTTGAACAGATAGCGGTATGGAGGGTATTTCGAAGCCTAGGCACCATATAGTGGCAACCTCTTGATTTTTCAAAATTTGTTGGTTGTTGGGGACCAACAGGATGGTAATGAAAAAGCTGCAAAGATCACCTCAGGTAAAAGAGATTGTCGCCGCTCTATTTCCTCACCCCCAAAACAGTGGAAGGCAAACGGTAGTCCAACTCAATGGGTGCGTGATACCCCCAGTAAACGAGAAGGAGCTGCGGGAAATATATGGTAAGATCGGCAACAATAAGACCCCAGGTTTGGATACCATCCCTATTCCGTTTCGAAGCTGGCATTACAGACTAGGCCCGATTTTTCACTAACGTGATTGAGGCGTGCCTAAAAGAAGAATTATTCCCTGCTCAGTGAAAAAAACAAAAGTTGATATTGCTTCCCAGAACCAATAAACCTTCGCCCGATCTCACAGTTGGATACAATGGGAAGTTGATAGAGAGAATTATCTACAACAGATTGTTACTCATCGTCGAAGGCCCACGATGGATGCAATAAGTATGGTAGTGAATCCGACAAAAGATGCACTGAGCTTTGACGGCTGTTGTGCTGTGTTGGCATTGAATGTCAAAAATTCATTCAACTGGAACCGAATTAAAACGGTGTTGGCTAGTCTGATAGACGATTATCTCTCATAGAGAACTTTCTAGTGCGGGACAAATCAGGGCTCCAAAGAGTACATAGTCACAACGGGGGGTACTACAGGACTCGGTACTGGGTTCCATAATATGGAATGTCACGTATAATGGAGTGCTAGTTCTTTCTGCCCCAAAAGAGGCTACGATTGTCGGCTTTGCCGATGACCTGGCTGCAGTTGCTACAGCAAAGCATCCAATGGATATGTAGGTCTATGCGACAATGAGAGCGATAAAGTCCTGGGTATAAAGAAAGAAAAGCAGATGAATTGGGTTATGTTTTCCTGTTGATGGCTCTGAGGGTTTGCAGCGTTCTTAGAACCACAGTAGATTAGGCAGCACTGGTAGGGGCAGACATGATGCCAGTCGACATTCTGGCGAAGTTTGCTGTATCGTGTACGATGTATGGCACAGGGACTGCAGGAATGCAGATTAGAGTCGTATGATTTGGCAATGCAGATAGGATGAATCTACGCAGGCTTGCTGGACGTACATGCTCATTTCCAACATTAGGGTATGGATTGAGCGGAAACGCGAGGAGACCAATTACCTCACTACCCAGTTCCTCACGGGACACGATGGTTGGATGGTTGTTTTGGGTTAGATGATTCGCCGAATTGTCCTAGAGGTGGTGCCATTCCAGAGGATCTAGAGCATGTGATGTGCCCAAAGTTCGTGATGGGGTGAAAAAATCTGAACCAAGCGCTGGGAAGGAGCGTAAACCTGGAGACTACATTTACAGGGATGCTGAAGTCGGAGGAGAACTGGCTTACAGTTTCAACCGTACTCGTAAAAATACACAATACGCTATTGAAGAAGAGGGAGGAAAGCGAATGGAGCAGCCTAAAGACAAACCCACCTTGCACAGTAATATCTAAATGGTACTCTCGCGGAGCTGGGGCTGGAGAGACCGGGAGTAGGTGCGAATCACATACCCAACTGCTCTAGCTCCGGCGTTTCCTGAACGAACGCTAAAAGGATATTCAAAGCCTTGTGGGATACCCATGGACACAATATACTCCTTGAATCCATCATCAGGACCATACCAGATTCGCCTTTCCTCAAATTTGGTTACAGTTGGCAGATTCGATTCATATTCACACGTTTTCGGATATCCCGTGAATAAATTTTATGGTTTCAATAGTGAGATCGCTTCACGGATATCAGACTGCCAATTTAAAATTCCTGGAATAATATTTCCTGATGATCGCTGTTCAAAGCGTTAACGAATCTCAACCTCAAATGCGTCAAACTGAGAAAATGAACTAACTGCACTTCCGTCCTTTTTCTTGCTTATGATCAGCAATCAGGGGGCATTGAAGAGCAGGCTTTCGACATATGTTTTTGATCTCTGTTAAAATAAGACCTAGAGGACACATATATGTCGCTTACTATAGCTAACAAATACCTCTTCCAATCCCATACCGTTAGGGTGAAAGCTTCCATTGCATCTCTACCAGTCTGATCCGTAGTCGATCTATCAATGCAATGATCTCTGGGTGGTTCACATGCAAATGACTGTGACACTTCAATCCCAACCCCGGTCACCAGAAAAATTCCAGAGGAAACTGCGCCCTGCCAAAAACCTTCCCTGGTTAATAAACAAAGATTGAAACTCAGCGTAGGAGACAAAGCTCTCCTCGATAATGCAATAATCCAATTAGTCTGAAGCACGAAATTCAAATATAAGCGCCTTCGAAAACACTAAAAATGAAAAAAGGTGCAACTCTGTGATAAAATTAGAAACCTATCCCAACATACTAGCTAAAAGTCATTTAAGACAAAAACTTGCGACTGAAAACACAGAATATTTTATGAGTAAGATTTTCTGTAAGCGGGGTTGTCTAGAAATAGTACGCAAGATTTCTAGAACTTCTTGCTAGATCCAGTAAATAACATGTGAAGAAAAAAAAACTTTTAAACCTTGCTGCCAGTAAATAAATTAATTTGCGCTCCCTACTTTCTACATATCCCATATAATAGACTAGCCTTTCCCAAGTATATTGCATGCATCTTATAGGTAGACAACAAAATTTATCTCTTTCTGGAACATTAACACAACAGAAGAAAGTTCTTTCATCATCAGAGCAATCACTTGTTAGGCATTAGTTTAGTGTCGAAAAGCGATTAGGAAAACCAAAGAAATTTCTAACTTACCCATAAGGATCGGCTTCCCAAATACGAAGAATCGTCCTCATCTATTAAACTGTGACCTTGTTGATCAATGTACAGCAACGTGTCTTTGCTACAAGAACTAGCTGCCGCTGTGTTTCGTAGCATGGAAGAGATTGCGTCGCATTCTTTAAGCTTATAATTTGAGCTGGTGGAAAAAGAATGACGTAGATTGGCACAATTGCTGCTACTATCTGTATCCGAATTATAATGATGATGGTGTATGCAATTGAAATCGTTCCGTCGAAGTTGTGCTGTCAATTCATTTACCGACGTATGGGAGCTGGTAGGCCACAGAGGCTGTGGAGTGTATTCAGGGAAGCTGGCTGCTACTGTTTTACGTATATTCGGTCGTATTAGATCTTGATGGATAGAAGACTTCGATAATTCCGGGACGTCTTCTGCATGAATTGTCACTTCCTCCTCTTGTATTGGTTTCGTTGGAGTAGTCAGTGACTCTGGAATTGCATCTTTGGAATTTTCTTTTAGTTCATCATCATCATTTTCGTCTGCATATTCGATTTCTTCTACGTCAACTAATTCTGTTTCGTTGGTTTTTTCGATCACAACTGTATCCGAAAGTTGGTTGGATATCAGCTTGTTAGTAACATCTGATTTGACTTCGATGGGAGCTTTGGTTTCGTCTTCATTCTCCCCATTTAGCTTTTCATTCGTCATTGAAGTATTAGTTGCAGCTCCTGCAACAGTGTTTGCGTTTGGGTTCGCCGTCACCTGCGAATTTGTCACAGGAACCGAAGAGGGAGCTATGCGTGAGACCCAGTGATCTCCAGAAGTCGAACTCGTACCTGAACATTCGGAATTATCAATATTTCGCCTTTGGTAGAACAAAATGTATGCCTCATTGTTGATAATTTGCTCTTCCACTTGATCAGCTGGGACTTGACTAACTCTTTGGTCATCGAATTTGTACCACTGTCGATCATATGGATTTTTACAAGCAGCTGTATAATGCCCCGTCTCAAGTGTGTCTCCTTGATGATAGCACACAGCATACAAATCATAACGATTATCTTTCAGCTCTTTATCTCTATCTTTATTGTTACGTAAATGATCGCGAGTCATTTTTCGCCATGGACTTCCCTGCGGTCGTCCCCCGTTTTCGTCCCTATTTAAGGAATCACTAGATGAACACGCACCTCGCGCCAAATGTGGGGACATATCGAACGCATTCAAAGGAAATTTCACCATGGTTGTAAGTTTTGCAGCGTCTGCACCTTTTTCGTGCTGCTGCCGAAAACGTTTGAAATGTACGACCAGAATGTCTGGCAACGACCATAAGCCTAACGTTTTAACAACTGGAAGATATTGTTGACAGTTCGGACAACGCCAAGCGTTTTCTGCACTCAGCGTTTCAGCCTTTGTATAATGCTCCAAACATTGCTCGAGGCTTAGTGGAACCGAATTGGTGGTATTTTTCTAGAAAATGATAAAAATCAAATCAAATCGATAGAACTAATTTAATCATGCATCATTTCATTTGAGGATAGACGCTCTCATCGTAATTCGAATGAGACTGTTACCTACCAATTACGATAAAGAAATAGAATCGAATAGTAATATTCTAAACTATGAATCACTCTTTACATATTAATTAATTAACCAATGATTCTTACCTTTAGTTGTGCAACACTCTCATGTTCTACAATTGGATCACTCATATCGGAGAAAAAGCTTTCGGGGTCAGCCCACTCCAGCAATAATTTCACATGCGGTGGTCCTGCGTCCGATGATAATACTGATAGCGCCATGTCGATTATTTCCATAAAAAGGGGATGCTCCACTTGTTCCAAATAAGTATCTGGATCAGCCGACGGATCCTGTATTCTAATTTGGAACATATCCGAAACTGGGGTTGTATAGGCGAACACTTCTGGTTTTAAGACAGCCGACATTTCTTTGAGAAGTTTCTTTTGCAGTTCAACATACGAACAATCACGGTTAACTTGTATACAGAATGGAGTGCCTGAATTGAAAACGTCCCAAGTTAACATCATAAATAGATGTTAGAAAAACAGTAGTAAGAGAAAGCAATCTTCAAAAATGTCTACTTACCAAATCGTTCCACAGTATTATTCTCCATGTTCCGTCGAACATTCGCTATAAGCAACATTAGATCCGACGTTTCTTCTTTCATTTCAGGAATTTCGATACAATACACTGAATCGATCCCTTCAAGCATTGATATTGGTTGTGAATCACAAAATACTCGAGAAAATCCAGTACTATTTATTTCCGCTAGAACCATGCCGTTTACTGCAATCCCTGTATCGGCATGTAGTTGTTCGCGCAAGGCAACTATCGGTGATCCCGCGGGGACCGTGAGGCCCAGTTTCACTTGGCGTGGATGCTGTGTAATGTAGACGACGTTCACGAAAATCGTTTGTTGAGAAAGTTGTGGTAATTGTACTGATATACAGTGGAAAGGATCGAATGTATTGCTCTGCTTGTGACATCGTGGACAGGTAAGCGAGGAGCGAAATTGTGCTTGAAAAACGGCTTGAACGAACGAGTTGTTGCACCTTATGTGATTTGCCAACGTTTCAGCAGCGATAACTTCATCTGGACGACCATAGCTATTCTGTAAGCGAACAAATTTATGAAATTAATATTTTTTTTAATAAGTTGATTTCATTTCGGATGAAAAAATTGACTATGTGTGATTTAGTATTGAATGGGATATTACCATAGGTGGTAAAATATTCCACAATTGGCTAATCTGAGGAGCCTAATTAAATTTAGAGGACAAGCCAAGAAGGGAGAGTGTGGAGGAAAATTGCAGTTAAACTTCGTAAGCAAAATGCAATGAAAGCTTCTTCTATGCCGTCTGATGTCGGTACTTGGCCTTCAGAAATTTTGGTCATGAACTTTTCACCGCCTCCAATATCGAAAACTGAAAAGTCTGTCTCTTGCGTTAATTGGCTAATTGGTTTTGTATCTTTACTTGAGCCATCGATTTTGTTTGTTGTTATTCTGATGGTCAGTTTAGCTTCAAATTCACAAAATATGTTGTATAATACTGAGAGATGGCTTAAAATCAATGAAAATAACAAATATCAACGTTAGATTACCAACACTTCTCCAGTATCTGCTATACTAAGAGTATCTGATCAATCCTCCACTTCCATCTTCTGATATTTACCAAGAATAGTTTTTATGACGGGTTCGAGAATTCTTTCGATTATTTTTGATAGCAGTTTGTATATGTTTACAACACCTATATTCGTACTACGTTTGTCACTTAGGACAAATGACCCTTTTGTGCCAAAATTTCGACATAATTTCATCAGACTTAACAGTGTTTAAGAACTCATAGAGGTTGATCGTAACTCTGTCGATATTCCATCCTTACCATCTTAAATCATATCTCTTGAAGTTATCATTCAATCTACGCTTGCGTTTTTTCTTCATGCACACCTTGTCAGCGGCACGTCTTTATTCTGTGTATTTGTCTCCGTTGGCGCTTGTGGATCAGTCGTGGACTGTTGGCACTCTCCATCAAACCATCCATTCTATTAGCGTTGGGGTTCGTGTCCGATAATTTTCTCGGCTGAAATCCACTTCATGTCAATGTTATCGACTTCCTGGTATCGACTTAGCGTCTGCAGCATTTGTTCTAACGCTCCGACGTGTTGCGATGCAAAAGCTTTTCAATAAAGAACCTGATAGTGGAAGTGAGCCTGGTGCTCCCATTTTTTACTATCCTAGATCGATGTCTTGCGCCGACTATATAATGGTCACTGTCGCAATTGCGTCAAACTAGAGGATAAGATGACCTAAAATTCTTCTCCTTTTATGCTTGAAGTCCTTGCTTTTTCTTTAAGCGATCACCACTACGAATCCGTTGCTGTTCAGCTTTTACCCGTAAATTGCGTGCTTTTTATTGTATAATTACTTATTTTCCGTGTTTACACACTTGTTAAAGAGTTTCTTAATGAACTGTCGCATGTTCTATTGCTTAGATATCGCCTACCTTGCATCCTTTGTGGGAACTTCAATTTTCCTTTAAGAAATTTCGAAGATCGGCTAACTTTATTTCCTTAGGTTAAAGCTATTAATCAAGAATACATATTTCCGATCTCTGACGAATCTTGAAGATACATCTGGGGGACGAGTCAGATATCTTTATTTTCAATTTCTCGCCTGCTGCTCCTTTTACTCAGCTCTAATTGATGTTTATTGCGGTTATGACCCATTAGCCTTCTAAATTATTTCCAACACGAATGTATCTCAGAAAGGTGGAAGCATGTTATACCGATTAAAAACGATCGCCCAGTTAACCCTCTATTTCCAAAAATTCTTGAAAAGTTTAGTACTCCTAAGATGAATTTGATTGGATTTTTCAGCCAATTTCAAAGACTAGGTAACTTACTATAAGTAAGTTTATTTAAGCATATATCGGAATGGGACATATTTTGAAGCCTAGATTCTATATAAGCGCATCTGAATTTTTTTTAGATTTTTGAGTTGGGGAGTTTCCGAAAATGAGTCCATTCTCACTTTGACTTCTCACTCGCGCAAAACTAATATCAGTTTCGGAAAGTACTAATCGGAATCTTTTATTTGATATCCCGCATGAATATATTAAGCAAAAAAAATTTTACATCACTCCTTTTCACCCCTTTTAAACTCCACGGAAATTCATGTCACTCATTGTATGCGATGGATTTCGTAGTTTTCATATGTCTACCAAATTTCGTTTGAATCGCTGTATCCGCTGTGAAAAGTGCGTGTGACAAACAGTCCTTTTCAATAAGGTTTTGTTTTGCACAAAACTTTAAAAACATAATGAGAATAGGTTTTAGGAGGGGGCAGATTGAGGGAAATTTGCTAAAGTTTAGTTTTAACTCATTAACAGAGCACCAGTGCGTCTGTAGTGACATGCAGTATACTGTCGAAGCTACTGAGGAAAAGAGCTTTAGGCCATCGACGTAAACCAAGCAACGGCAAGTGAAAAGAGAAGGTAGGTATTTGATGACGAACAAAAATAGTAAAAAGTACATAAGTCACGTAATAATTCAGGTGAATCAACAGAGTAACCTCGAAACTATCAGTGACTGAAGTTCGCAGAGCTGAGTGAGATCAGCGTGGCTTCTGGAAGACTACTTTTTCTTGCTACGTATTTCAGACGAAGTTTTTTATTGAACTGAGTGATTCATCAGAACAGATGAGACGACTTGGAGGAGGATGGGAAATAGAAAGGAAGTGGGTTAGTTAGATAGTATAAAAGGGGCTTGTTCGCATATTAAGTGGATGGGGATGAGATATCAGCCGATGGTATGATCCACATGTAAGCATCACTAAATCGCCTGCTACTTTATGTTATACCTTTTCTTTTTCGCTAGTAATATTTATTAACCATGCAAATAATAAATATCACTAGTCTTGCAGCACTGATAAAGGCAACAAATGATTCCCGAAATATGGATATTTGCATGGGTAAAATAAATGTTACTAGCGAAAAAGAAAAGGCAAATCTTAATTATTTCAAGTAATTTAATTGCAAGAAACACCGCGAAATTACACTTAGAGATCCTAATATAATTAGAACGCAGAAGTATTAAGAGATTTTCAGAAATATCGTCGACTAACTCAACCTGAAGTTATGGCACAGAACATTGTAGACTTCTAGTCAGATTGGGAACAACTGCAGTGTTGACACACTGCCAGAAACTGATAATGATTATGCGAGAGCGTAATTGAAGTCAAGGGGAAGCTGTCCACACGTAAATAAGAAAAAAATCATATATCTGATTCTATCTTTTTGTTCATCGTCAACCACGTTTGTCCAATATCACTTCATCAGATTGTTTTCTGGTTAAGACATGACCTATGATCAAAAAGTACCGGGAATTTTTAATTTAAGCGAACCGTGAACGGCAGAACCAATTTTTTTTTTACTGATATCACCTTAACTTGCATATAATATTTTAGCGGCATTATTATTATTATTATTAAAGAATTTGTTTAACATGTTGTGTTGGTAACGAAATTTCGTGTGCTAATGCATTGGAAATGTTGCAAAAAGTCTTTGCGGAGTCTGCTTTATCAGAAACTTGAGCATACGAATGGAATAAAGACTTGATTTGCCTTGTTTCGGACGCCCATCCACGTCAAGCGTAAAAAAGTGAGAGAAAATGTGCTCGGAAATCGTCATACCAGCCTAGTGAACTTGGCATTGCATATGAAACCGCTTAGCACATTAATGGTAGAAATTTTGCGTATGAGACATGTCGAATTCCGGCTCGTCGCAAAAGACTTGACTTTTCGTGTAAACACAAAATCGAAAGACGGTTGCTAAGGACATAATTTCTAAACCGAAAAATTACTCGGCCTCCATGAAATGAATAATTATTGGTGATGATACGTGAGTGTACGTGTTTAACAAGTCAACAATCACCCGAATGGCGACGAGCCAAAACCGAAAAACAGAATGCGACGAGAGAATTAAAGGCCATCCTGTTAGCGGCCTACCAGCGGGGCATGGACGAGAGAAAAAAAATTTGCATGAAAATTAAGTCGTTTTTCTTCCATTTACAAATTCCCGGTAATTTTTGACTATAGTATATATCCCAATTTTGAATGGAAGCTCAAGTTGCGACGCAACACTCACTGTAGTCAGACCGATTTGCTTTCTTCTAAGCCCTTCGGACACAATTAACAGTGGGACATCAGGGACGCGATTCTATTTCTGGAGCAATATTATATTATTGCTTGCTGAAATTGGTAGTATTCATTTGTGTGCCTGCGTTTTCATATTTTTGCGGTCCATTGGAAAATCCTGCAGCACAATTTGTTTGCAATATAGGCTTAATGCCTGCCATTAGTCCTGTTAGCGTCATCGTGGGTGGTATCAGGAAATCCTGATAGTCTGCCGGGGCTCCAAGGGGCAAACCAAAACCATCAACATGAACAACGAATCGACGCTCAACCTAATACAATACCCCGTATTAATATTTTATTAAGGTTATAAATAAAAATATCACCTGCCCACTGACTAAGATATCTGTTAAAAATAAGACGATTGATTATTCGATTGTTGACGATTTTATATAAAACGAAGTAATGGATGATTTTTACTACCTCCAACAAATTTTAGCTCAACTCCTTTAAAAAGCCATTTTCGCTCTCAAAAATTGTTTTCCGATTTCATGGCCAACGCGATTCGCAATTGCGTTCCAAGGAGACCCTCTTGACATGAGCTTGAGACTATAATTGGGTGGGCCTCGCTGGTGGACTTCGAAGGGGCCCTCTTAAGGTGATTTCAGCGGTTTCCGTCCGTCGTATTTAGAACATGCGTGTAGGATTCGAGATCCTTGGGCACGTTAACCACGGTTTTCGCATGGTTGGCGGATAGTCGCGGCTTCAGCATGAACATTGGGTCCTTGAGCAGTTGCAATAGACCAGTGGTGTTGAGTCTCGACCCAATGTTGAGTACAGGGTCGCTGGGCAGTCTCAGGTTCTCCTCGTATACCAGCATGCAGCGGGACTTGCAGAAAATTCTTCGCAATCGGCTATCTAGAGGCCAAGTAGAACGAGTGGATCTGCCATCAACAAGGATCGTCTTGGGCCAGTATAGCCGTCTTCAACGTCCTGTGCCACCTTGCAAGCATTCCATTGTACTGCGATGGTTCGTTGGCGTTTGAAGCCGAGGATTTTACCTAACTTTGAGAAAAGGGAGGACTCAAGCTACATTCCTTGATCAATGGTTATAATTGCCGGCACACCAAAGTGTGGAATCCATTCTCAACAGAAGGTATCAGCAGCAGATTATGCAATGTCTTTCGCCTTAGTCTTGCGCGTGAACTTGTCGATGTTTGTTACCTGATCCTTTGTGAGTCTCGCAAAGGACCAATTAAATGGGGGTGGATTGTATGGAAACGTTTGGTGGACCGAGAACACGACTACCTCTTTGCTCACGTGTTTTGTAGTCTCGCAATTCTGAGATCATGGTAAAACCTTCACACTTCGTATCATCTATTCGTTTATGCAAATATACTAATGTACTTTTTATTATCTTTATATTTCTTGAATTGCTATATCTAACCACCGTTTATGAAGTTATTTTTTTTTAGTGAATATTTGTTTAGCTTGATAAGCAGTTAAGCCAATGAACGGCAATTTTCGCCGGTTTAACCTTGCACCTGACAACTGGTTACAATTAGTGTAGAAAGTGTCAATATGAATTTCACACCTTGCCTAGAAAAAATATATATCAACAAGTAATTCACTTTATTTTACGCATCTCTACGAGCGATACGAAATAAAATTGCTCTTTGTTCCCACAATGGAAAATTAGACACTACGCTAAACAAATGATAAGATAAAATATAAAGAAAAACAGAAATCACGAACCGCACTGGTTTAATAAAGACTATTACATTCAATTTAGATTTCATGCGATTGATATATGACAAATTATTATCATTTTACGTGAGAATTTCAGAAGGAAAAGTACTCTTGAAAATTTGACGAGTAGATGCAATAATACTGTCTGACGTAAGAAGATAAAAAACAACGCAATGACGTTGGCTATGATGACAGTAGAATGTGTTTAGCAGTTCTATTGCCAGAATTTCGGACGGAATACTCCAACTCAAATTATTCTGAGGAATAAGAGACAATTATGATGGATTTCTGCCAATGCTGATTATAGAAATGATAATTTTTTCTTCTGCTTTAAACATCAAACCTGCAGTAATCGATGCAACGCAAAGCAAGCATAGCAATTTTGGAAAATCTTGAGTATATCTCCAGTACTTGACAACATTCCAAAAGAAAGTGAGAAATCAATTTCTAACGAGGCACTTCAGAATGTTCCTAGACACCAATCGAGTTGAATTGCACATTTTTTCAAGTATCAATTGATTGCATCGAAGACGTCACTTACATAACTTGCGCCTACATACCAACATACTTGAGGGTCGTTTGATAATTCGTTCAGTCGCCGTTTAAAAAACAATCTTGACTTTAATAGTTCGGAAGGTATCAGCCAATCGATCAAGGGTAAGACAAACAATAGGAGCTTTGGTTCTATCGATGGCGACAATGTCCTAGATATGCCATTCTAGATAAGATTGTGTCTGGCCCAATTCAATATTGGTTACGATGGGATTTTTATCGGCTTAAGAAACCTTCTTGTTTTTCACATTGTAAAATTCAATATTGTGTCGCAGTTGGGCTTTTTTTCAGAGGTAACGGTGATTTGAATTGTTACATCATAATCAACCTTATTTCCATAGAAATGTATTAACCTTGGCACTGAAACAGTTATATTATCCCAATTAGCTTTCTTAGAATCTCAATATCCAGAAAGATACGACCACTATCTCACACTATTAACCTTGCTCCTCATATTTATTTAGAATATGCTAACCAACGTTTATTATTGAGTACGCAAAGAAAATTAAGCAAATATTAAATGTTATCTTCGATGCTTCATTGAACTATTTGTTGTTTCAGCTTTTTTCTATTCTCACCTTTATCGTCTTATAACGTTTTTTCGTTGCCGTGTTTAAGTCCTCGTGTACTTTATCTAGTAACCAAAATAAAAATTCCTGAGCATCATGTTGTGTTGAACTGCGAAACTGAGACCCGTAACGATCGACGACAGCCTGCAAGAAAATAAGAATAATTACTAGTCATATGAATGAGGCTTCTAATTGAAGAAGATGTTTGTGACGCAACAAAATGATTAGCACTGATAGTTTTTGTATGTCCGCCTTTAATAGATGGAATAAGAAAGTTTATTTTTATTGCTCGTCTGTAGCACGTATTGTTATGCAATTAACATCATATTTGCATGTCCAGATAAAGGCGGCTAGTACTATGTATTTAGACTGAAGAATGTAATCACTCCAAATCCTGTTTGTGAAAAAAGTCGTTATGTTGATTGATTTCCAACTGAGTCCCCACATGAATTTTCCTCTGAAGTGTGTTGCCAAGATTCACAGGAGTGGGCGAAATTAGGTCAAATGTGATGGCTGACTTATATTTTGAAATCCAAGTCCGTGCGCTAGAGCATCTAATTCACAGCCATCAGCAAATTTTTTCAACAGCATGCAAATGAAGTACGTACACACGAATACCGTCAAATGACGCAATAGGGTTAAAAATCATTGACTGAAAATATGAATAACAAACCTTAAAACTCGTGCTATGATCCGACTCATTTTTGCAAGTCCATAAAGCCTTCAAGACGTTCGCCAATTGTTCTGTTAATTCACCTTTGGTTCCGAATTTCCTCGAATTTAATTTATTGCGACGTTTCAGATCCGCCTACGGATAAAAACAAAACGAAGTACACCATTTATGTATCTCATTTGTTGTTTGGTTTTAGTAGTTTGTTAATAAGAGGAAAAAACCCCTTAGTTGAAAGCTGATACAAGTAATCCATTTCTCAGTTTGGAACTTTTTGCGTTGGTACATGATGAGTTAAATAATTTCTTTTTCATTATAATTGTGATGACAAACATTTCTTGAGTTCATCGCAAATATTACATGAAAGTGTTAATTGGAAGTTATGCAACAATTGAAAATATGACATTGAAGTAAAAAATGGCACATTTTACGTGGAAGTATGTATCGGAGAGACTTGAAACTAAGATATCTTCTGAAATAATGAGACAATGGAAAATTGTGAACAAACAATATTCTATACGAAGGCATTTTGCTGTTCTTCCATGCAAAGTTCGAGAGCTAGAATATATCATAGATATTGCTAGAATTTGGTCAAAATTTATTTTATCGGTTAGGAATTAAGCATTTGTATGATAATCCCTTCACAGACGACATCCGAAACAGTTTCTTTTATCTGCAAGCACCATAATTAAAACACATTGTTTGTTTTTTCTAAGATGATATTGAATTAATTTTTTTGTTACGATAGATGATTGCGATTTTTAGTTCATAAATAATTTTATTTTCCTACATGATCTCCTTTGACTTCAACACACTTGGCCCAGTGTTTCTCCATCAACATCGTTGCTTCCCGGAAGTGAGAGTTCTTCTTTCTTAGACGTAAAGCGCTTCCCAGAAACAAATTTATTCAAATTTGGGAACAGTATGAATCTGAGCATACCTAATCAGGAGAGCTGAGGGAAGGACCGAGCAAATCACACCCAAATACCGAGTGTTTTTTTGCCTCAAAAGACAAATGACAAAAACTCACTGAGGAAGAGGCCAACTGGTCCTCGAAATAAAGGTTTATGAGGAATAGAAAACTCACTATTCGGCATTAAAATAAAATTTGTTTTTTGTTTCTCATTATTTATTCAGACTTTCGACCTTGTCTAAATCACCTCTTTTGAAATTCGGAACTAACCTCAACATGTATTTTAGATGGAGCGCGCTTGTCATAAGGTTTTCGAAGAAATTAATTCAGGTGGAGTTTTCCACAAATGAAAACAAAAAAATAGTTGCACTAGTGCACTATTCTAACATGATCCTCAGGGCATTGATGTGGTTTATGCAGGGCGATCCAGAACGGTGACCAGTCTGATAACGAGATGTTCCTAGACGCGTTCAAGGAAGATGAGTACTCTTCTTTGGATGTGGTTTATGCAGGACGATCCAGAGAGAAAACCAGTCTGATATCGTGATGCTCTTTGACGCGCTCAAGGAAGATGAGTGCTCCTCTTTGGATTCTTAACGAATTCCCTTTTCCCGTCATTGAACCTCTATGGCTTTCACGCGGAGTTCGAGCGCGTTACGCCTGCCATCACTCGCAGCAGTCAATAGAGCCTTCAACCCCTTCCGTTCATCGATCCGCCTCTATCATACTGCAGTTAGCCAGATCTTAAGACGCCCTTTCGGAACGTAGCCGACAACATATTAACACCCGAGAAAAGAGCCTTTTTAATGGCCGTGTAATGTTTATCGATGTTCTCATGAAAGTTACTCAGGCTATCTTCCTATCAGAAAAATAGCCCTTCGACTGTTGAGGGGCAGCTGGATCGTATTGAACTTGGAGGGTCGCAGCTCCCCAACCCTTAGAAAAGTGGTGGACGGAACATGCAAGCCTCATCTGGACTGTGTGTACTTCTTGTTCTTTTTCTTTAGCCTTTGTCTCGTTCACAAGTGTTCTCGTTAGTGCGAATTACATAATCATACCATCGAAGACGCCTCTTTCGCAATTTCTGAACAACGTAACATATTTGTCTCCATTACCGCAAGACACCGTTCATTGTTTTTTATAATCGGCCAACACTCAAAATCATAGATGGTGACAGGACGAACGAGATTGCGGTAAACTTTAGATTTGAGACGTTCGTTGATACGTCGATCACAAAGAACACTAGTTTCATAACTGGCGTCTTTCATTCAGATTGCGCTAACGTATCAAGAAATTTCATAAGGCAGTTCTCCATTGGTTGATAATCTCGAGATATTTTAATTACCCAGTTCTGGACAGGTCTCTGCTATTGACAGCGATAGTGCCATGGGGATTGATCGTCTAAGATTCAGTTTTATTCAGATTCAATTTGAGACCGTGTTGTATGAGACGATCATCTGAACTGCGTGTAATTGCTCGTAGAAAATATCCTTCTCCACTATACCTGAAGTTTCCGTTGGTGCATAGTACTGTACAATTCTGCTGGTTCCTGAAGAACCCCAAAACCTCAGCTATCTCATTGACCTTTACTCGCTTATCGTCCAACACGATATCGTGCACTTTTTCGATGGTCTCCGATGTGATTGCGGTTTTTGGGTAGTCTTTCGCGTGGGTCTTCTTTCGAGAGATGCACGACAATGTTTAAATTCAGCTACCTACTGTTTAACGATTGAAGTTGAAGGAGCAAAGTCTCCGTAAACTTTTGTAAACTTCGAAGAATTCAAAGGAAAAATTTTACGACTGTACAATATTTAAGTTTATCGACTCTAACTAAGCAGTGACATAAATTTTCCTTGATTGAAACGCCATCTCTATCGTGTTACTCTGGTACATAGTATAGTCATAAGTTCTGTCAGTCGATAGCATTACTAGCGTGCGAATTCGTTCAGACCAGGGCACTGTCCTACGCAGAGATACTCAAAAAGGACAAAGCTAATTCTGACCTCAAACGTTTGAGCAGAAATGTGAACCGGATCCGAAGAATCCAGAAAGCAGATCTCATGATCTGTGGGTCACAGATTCGCTTGGTGGAACGAAAATATGGGCTTGCGGTCGACCAGCCTTATAATATACTGCGAGTCAGGCAGCCACTACGCCCCACCAAGTTTGAGACTATTTGAATTTCAGGAAATGCTTGACAACTTGTTCTCGACGAAATGGGACGAAGCCCAAAGGTGATTGTCGGTAACTTCAACACTTAGGCCCTTGAACGTGATAGCAGAGAAACGAATGCAAGGGGACGCAGTTTATTAGAAGCTTTCACGGAGTTGACTATAGTTCTGGCCAACAAAGTTGTTGTAAACACCTTCCAGAAAGGGAGGTCTGTCTCTGACGACCTGCATTGGCGTAGGGTATGTCGTGGTGCGTTAGCGAACGCTACACTCATAGCGACCACAAGTAATCTTGTTTGAGCTATGTGTGAAGCCACAGGCTAGAAAAGCATCATGCCCGAAATCACCAGCAATTCTACCAGTCAACAGAAATGAACTGCTAGAGATCTACGGCACAATGGGCGACAGTAAAGCCTGGGCCTGGATGGAGTACCGAATAAGCTCGCCGTGATATCCAGACCTGACATGTTCGCTGAGTTGTTCGAAGCGTATATGTATGAGGAGATACTTCCAGCGGCATGGAAGCGGCAGAAGTTGGTACTGTTGCCTTAGTCTGGTAAACCTTCAGGTGAACCATTCTCATGCAGACCCATATGACTTTTGGGCACTGTAGAGAAAATGGAAGAGCGAGGCAACAAGGCCTTTCAGATCGGCAGTACGGCTCCGTAAAGCCATCAAATTTGTTACAGGTTACTGCATTCAATTCATCCGGTTGGGATCTAATATGGAAACACCCCACACAAATTGGTATTTCCGCTATTTTCGCCAAAGCAAGGAATTCTATGAGTGAACCATAATGCAATTGACTTCAAAATAGCAACAAATTGTCGAACCAAGTGACGTATTTATATAATCTAAATCGGACCATTCTAAGTATGCCCAATGAAACCTATACTACACCTTATATATCAGAGCGTAATAGCTACATGCACTTCTCAGTACAACATTACTCTCTGGAAAAGGTATTGTTTTTGGTTATGCATCAAACTTTCGCCGTATATAATTAATCATTCTAATAAATGTTTCATGAAACCCACATGAAAATTTGTTCTTTTTGTTTTTCAAATCTTTGTTGAGAGATTTAAATCAATGGGCATTCCATGATCACGGGACAAATGGCAGCTCATGATACCCGTCAGTTTAAGTCAACAAAAATCCACATTCGCCTCTAAATTCGACCCACATGATAAAACCAAGGGCGGAATAAATCTTATCCTTTATTCAAATTGGATGGTCAAATTTCCTTGCACTTAGAAACAGAAGCAGGTCCAGTTTCGCACTTAAACTAACTATATCACTTAAATTCTTAAGCCTAAATTATCTTACAAGTGTTACTCTCACATGGAATGATGAGGCTATAAATATACCTAAACTAGTGGAAACTTCAACAAGGACATTACTGAGTTTCTTTTTACACGTCACTACTGAAGTTAATGTCTTGTACTTAAATTTCTTCTTCTTCTTCAGCCTTTGTCGCGTTCAGGAGCGGGATTGTCTCGTCTTAATCGATTTGGCCGTTTTTCTCGGTCAAAAGCCTGATCTGGATGGAATCGTGAAACTCTCAAATCACCATCCAGCGAATCAAGCCATTGTTGTCTCAGCCGGCCTTTTGGTCGGTTCTTATCGATTTCGATATTCAGACGAATTTTGGTTAGTGAGTTCTCGCTAGCGCGAATTAAATGTTGATACCATCAAGGAAGTACAAAGATCATTAGATAGACGGCTAAACAAATAATAGTGTAAATATTAAATTTTGTTACTTAAGCTGTAATTGACCACATGAAATAAATATTAGGACTAGCCTCACAGCTCTGCCAGCTTAAAAGGACATTTCAAAGAAAATGATCAAGCAGAAGAATCACCTTGAAAAATTCGATTAAGTCTCTAAATTGCAAACGAGCCCCGAACTTCAGTGTTATTTATCTATTAACGAAAGGAATAAATATGTACATGCAAACTTAAGTTGGACGTCAATTCATTGCCATATTTATTCTGAAAGTTAAACAAAGTCTAATATCATATTTTGGTAGTTAAATTAACGAGCAACTGGCAACGATTATCATTGCTGTTATCTTATCTAGATTTTCAAAATTAAACTTAAATAATTTATTGAAGTGGAAAGTAGTTCACGGTTAAAATAAATAACCAGCGCTTGTGCCACTGGATCCAAGCTCCATACGCTACTTTAACTGACATTTCAATTGTAAAGATTTGATTTCACACGTGATATCTGCGAGACAATTCTATATGAAGAAAAAAACTAAAAGGCGTCATGGATTGATGGATAAGAGTTTATTATGCGTGCACTTATCTGCGTTATTATCTTAGTGATTTTAATATGCAATACTTGGAAAAAGAGATAAATGGAAATAAAAGTTAATTGTTCTAATCAGTATATGATGCGTCAAAATTGTTTACAGATATCTGATTAAACAATGTATCACGGTGCTATTATATAATTAGCATTTGCAGCTCAACACGAATAGTCTTTACAACCGAATATGATAATACTGAAGCGAGTTGAACCCACGTTCGGAGAAGAAATAGGTTGGGGCTGGAACTGCCAAGCTTTAGGTATGAAGCTCTGTATTCACCACTGTTCCATTTTAACATGATTTTTATGATCATAGATAGTCTGCAATTGCAAAAAATTCAAACGAAACACGTGATTTCAATTTAGCATAACTTTGCTAATTGAAGTACGGTTTGCACAACACATTTCATTTTTCTCAATTTTGTACTCATAGCGGAAACTTGAGGGAGATATTCAAAATCTGGAAATGCTTCACATGAACAACAAAGACTGCTCCGTGATAATATTATTTCTGTTTCGTTATTACGTCTACTTTAAAGTTTTCTCCATTTTGATTACAAGTTTCAACAGGTATGTGCAAATTCATTTGAGGTATATTTAGCTTTATCCTCTATCACTGATTTTTTTCATACTGATCTATCGAATGAACTAAAGTCAAGATAATTCATGTTAGTTTTAAGTGAGATGCGGTCGTGTCTATTGATAAAGCTGATTTATTCAATGTGCTTTTTATATATATTTCTCTAAGGAAGAAATGCTACGGAAAGGTGTAAAAATTTGTTAAAAATGTTTAGTGAAAGTAAAGTTTCTGACAGAACATGCAGAAGATGGTTCTAAAAATTTTAAGTACGTGATGTTGCCCTTTCAGACAAACCACACTCTCGGCGACCGTCTTTGATTGAAGACGATATTTTGAAGACCATGTTAGAGGAAAATTATTTCCTGATAACATTGATTAAGATCGCGGAAAAGCTCAATTCAGCTCAACAAACCATTCCGGACCATATCCTGAAACTAGGATTGGTGTTGAAATATTCAAGTTGGTTCAACATGAATTAAGTGAAAAAAATTTGAATGATCGAGTCTTCACATGCAGATCCTTTCTTGCACGGAATAAAATCTAACCTTTCTTGGCCTAGAAAAGAAGCCGGTCGTGTTTAGTAGTAAGGAAACCATATTCCTTTAGGATAGTGCCAGGCCATAAGCTGCTTTAGGAACTCGACGGAAACTAACTAGGGAATATCTGCCGCATTCACCATACTCTCCAGACGTAGTACTCTCTGACTACCTTGCAACATTTTTCTGAAGGAAAAAAAAAATAAAAACGAAGAGAATGTCAGAAAGCGCTGGTAAAATTGTTCGCCTCCAGGGATAAGTCATTTTTTGAAAAACGGGATATACAAATTGCCGTCACGCTGGCAAGAAGTTATAAATAGTGATAGAAATTATATTATTCAATAACGTTTATTCTATGTATGAAAAATTTATTACTTTGTTCTATTATAAAGATCTATCAGTGTATGTTCGCAGCTATTACTCAAAAGCTCCAAACGTTCATCAACATTTGCCTGCGTCGTGTCATCATGGTAATGGCGCTTGACAGTTTTCGAATAAAGGACATAAAGGAATAAGAAAACTAAGGAGAGGCTTTATAAATAATATGGGGTCTCTAAACCATCAATTTTAATGGTTAAAAAGTGGTTTACTCAGTTCTGCTGTGGCTGCACCACTACAAGTTACGCTGAAGACTCAGTTCGTCCAAAAGAAGTCATTACATTAGATATTGTCGATAAATTCCAGGAAATCATACTGGACGATCGAAGATTAAAAGTGCGTGAGTTGCCTTAGGCTATAGGCATCTCAACTGAGCGACTGCATCAAATTTTGCATGAATATTTGTGTATGAAAAAGTTGCCCGTGCAATGGTTGCCGCGATGCTCACGATCGACTATAAATGCAACCGTCTGATCAGTTCAAAGGAGGGTTTGAGGATATTCAGCCGCAATCCAAACGAGATTTTACGCCGTTTCATTACCGTAGATGAGACATGGATCCATCACAATACACCAGAGGGCAAACAACAATCGAAACAGTGGATTTCTACGAATGAAGGTGCACCGAAAAAGACTAAGATGGGTCAGTCTGTCAATAAAATTATGACCACACTTTTCTGGAATTTGTTGGGTGTGATTCGTATCGATGATCTTGTAAAGTGTAAAACGATCACCGGCGAATATTGTTCACATCCGATGGACAGATTTGACACTGTTGTGAAGCAGAAACGACCGCATGGCAAAGAACGATCAATTGAGTTACGAACTGCAACTTACCCATTATATTCTCGAGTTTCAGCACCCTCCAAACAAAGCATCTCTGCTCTAAAACTCCACACAACGGTTCAATAATGTTTGGGTGCGGCGATTGTGCTCCCCGTGGAAGATATTTGATATTATGGACACATTATCATCATAGAAGGTGGCAGTGTTTGGCAATAGTATGCTATCAATAGTAAGGCCACTATCATTGAATATGCCGAGATATTCATCTGGAATCATTTGGCCAATGATATGAGTGAACGTACAAATCATAACGGCATCTTACCCATGATTGTCTATAGGAAACAGGCAGTCCAGCTCGCAGGCTTATTTTGGGGTTCTTCATACGTAAAACCGACCATTCAATGGACTATATTTCATTTTTCAAATCTTCAAGTGTTCAGGTTTTACACACGTGGCATGAGGAGTTTTGCATTTGTAACTCTTTCGAAAATGTTAGTTTTGTGGAACTTCCACCAAACAATTTTTGGCGACACAGTATTATTCAGGTGGGTGTTGAGTTCTGAAGAGTCTCGAAACTGAATTTCAGAAGTTAAACAGCTGTCTATTAGACCATCATACAATTTATAAAGGACACATGCATTAGGCAGAGGTCGGCGCAGTTGAAGAGACGACATATTAAGAATGCAAGTCGATCAAGGAAAGGGAAGATTATTTTTAAAAAGGAAGGAACGATTATATTTTCTTTCAAGTGACTCTACAGCATAATCGACACAATAATGGCAAGCACGCCATACTACTGTAGCATACCCTAGAATATAGCAGAGGAAGGAGTTAGATAGAATGACTGAAGAATTAACACCCTCAAACTGGTAAGAGGAGCGAATATCGAAACCAGACATTCTGTAAGCTCGGTTGAGAATGTCATAATGACAATTAAATAGAAACTTGCTGTCGAATGTTCCGCCAAGATCCTTATAAGAGGAAATAACTGAAAGAGCCTCGAAGCCCCATCGAAGTATCATAATACACATGTGTTCAAGAAAAAAACTAACATGAAACATTTACTAACATTAAGTGCCAACTTATTTCGCAACCCCCAACGGAACAGTGTCGAATGATCGTAGATGCGTGCGTTCTGCAGTTGGATGAACCATAGAAAATAGGACCAAATCGTCTGCATATAAAGGACAAATAAAAAAGGAAGAAGGACGGAAGATCATTAATAAACAACGAGAAAAGAAATGGATGAGTGAAAATAGGAGTTGAGACGCAACTGTTAAAGGAGACCATATTTACTCTACAAATAAGACCTTAACCAGGAGAGTGCAGATAGCGGAAAACCATACGAATCGAGCTTCTTGAGGAGCAGGAAATGATCAATGGAGTCAAAAGCTTTGGAGAAACCAGTACAAATTGTATGCACGTTTTTCCTTTGATTGGGGGATTTAGCAATAAAGTTAGTAAAATTTGAAACCCACGATGTTCGTTCACAATGAGATGTCCGAAGCAAGACGAAAGGTAGTCTTTGTTATATTTCTCCAGAATTTTAGTCACAGAGCAGAGAAATGATATGGGCCGGTAGATTTCAGCTATAGTGGGATCGCCTTTTTTATTTAGGGCGAGGATACATGCTTCCTTCCAATTGTCTGGAAAAACAGATCCGATAAAAGTTTTTTAAAAACCTTCTAAGGACCGTTGGGAACAGGCTGAAAAAGTTACATCCATTCACACGAAATTTGGTAGAACGGTTGGAACTGTGTACCCCTACGGATGCGGTGAATTATATTGTTAAATGTTGAACTTAAGGCAAATTAGATTCCCATACATCTCAAAAGGAATGCATTTTTTTTCACCAAAGAGAGAATAATAATAATAATCGTTGGCGCAACAATCCATATTGGATCAGGGCCTTGAAGTGTGTTAGAGCACTTCATTCAAGACCGTAACGGTACACTAGGAGGCAATGTGGTCAGCATTGCGCTCGCCCGAGATTATTACCCTGATTTGACTCAGGTACTCATTCAGAGCTGAGTCGACTGGTATCCGACGTCAAATCACGATGCAAATTCCACTGCCACCAGTGAGATTTCAACCGCGACCTTCCGTATGACAGCCTAGTGCTCTAACCACTGAGCTATCCGGACACAGAGAGAGTCAAAGAGAGAATACTTTCCGAAAATGTTATTAGCCTTGACATTGGTTGCAAAGGGGAGGAGTGAGGGGCTCGAAAAAGGTCAATAAAAACAACTGAAAAAATAGGGCGATGTAAATGGTATATAGGCTCCCAAATACTCTAGATTGTAATAACAGCATATTTTTATATTTTGAAAATTTACTGCAAACCCCCTTTACGTTCATTCCAGTTCCGTTATATAGTTTTCCATATGAAGCGTCATATTGGATTCGGTAGAATCCTTCTATTATTAACAAAGTTATAATAAATATAATAAGTGATAAAATATCACTACCACATCGAATTGAGTATCGGGTGTGTTCAATGTTTATTCATTACGAGCTATATAAAACCATATAGAACTATCGTCCACCCAAATACTAGGTGTACAAGTTTAAATCCGCTGGTTACTCACAGAAGGCGTCAGTGAATGTATCAAGCTGCTGTGAGCCCGCCATATATTTTTTTTTAGTTCGCCATTTGTCAACAATTGTCAGTGCACATATATCATCAGCAAATTCTTTTTTGCTCTGCTTTTTTGCTTCAATTTGAAGAAATCAGCCGCTGAATTGTATTGAATGCTTGTGGAGACCTACGGTGATAATGCTCTATCGGAGGCAACGTGCCGAGAGTGGTTCCATCGGTTAAAAGATGGCGTTTCCCGATCTGAGCGACAAGGAACGTGAAAATCGGCCCGAGAAAGTTAAGGACCGTGAATTGGAGGCTCTTTTGGACGAGGACGATAGTCAAACGCAGCAAATGCTCGCCAAGCAATTAAGCATCTCTCAACAAATCGTTTCCATGCATCTACGTGCAATGGGTAAGGTTCAAAAGATCGTGGGTGCCGCATGAATTGTACGATAGGCAGATGGATCGGCGCCAAAACACATGTGAAATCTTGCTTACCAAACACAAAAAAATTTGTTTTTGCATCGGATTGTGACTGACGACAAAAAATGGATTTATTTTGAGAATCCTAAACGAAAAAAATCGCCGGGCAACCAGCGAAATCTTCTGCAAGACCAAGTCGCTTCGGAACGGAAGACGATGTTGTGCGTCTAGTGGGATCAGCGGCGTATTGTCTACTATGAACTGTTGAAACCTGGTGAAACTGTCGATGCTTACCGTTATCACCAAGAACTTGTTAAATTACATCGTGCTTTGAATGAAAAACAGTCGGAATATCAACAAGGACAAGAAAAGCTGATTTTCCTCCATGATAATGATCCGTCGCACACGTCGAAAAAATGTCGAAACTGCTTAGAAACGCTCAACTGGGAGATACTACCCTATTTAAGCTTGTACACCTGGCACCCTTACACAAACCTTACGATTTCCGCCTTCCAGCAAGACTGACGGTTAGAACGGCATGGAGAACGGTAAACGAAAAATGTATTTGTACATTGTCAAGAACCAACAGCCATCAGGGGTAGGAGACGTTGGAGACCTGCATTTTAACTAAAAATTCACATCACAAGTTAATATACTCGTCACTTTTTGGCAAGACATTATTCTCCTCTCCCCTATTATACATTGAGTCTGAATTGAATTTTCTTTTATTAAAGATATTTCAACTAGTCTCAAATTTATGTGAATCATCAAATTACAAAGTGGGTTTCATGTTTAAAGCTCAAACTAGTGCAATATTTCATCTAGATTTATTATTTAATCTTTTGGTTAGTGACATCCACTAAATTGGAGAGCATTAAGCTCTAAACAGCACAACAATGATCATATTACAAGGGAGAATGCCTGCTAGTAGGTTAGGAGTGAACTATTTAACTATAAAAAAATGATTGCAGTCAACATTTCATTAACATAGGGGAGAAAGTCTAGTCATATTTATATCTTCACATACTTCAAATGTGGCAAAATTTTTTATAAAAAAAGTATTCGACATGGGGCTTTTATCGGGTGAGAGTGGTTGAATTACCTTCTGCACGCGAAAATTACACAATTGGATCATTTTGCAATTTTTGTTATGTCATGATTGGTCGTTACGCATTTCACACATGCCGGCTTGCATAAATCCAATTTATAATTCCGAAGTTCTAATTAAGAAGTAAACTCGAATTCTATTTATAAAAAAGTCCAAAGACTATCAAATATATCGAATGAATAAGAAACCTGACCAGTAGATTTGAATACAAAACATAAGGTCATTGGAACATTGACAAACTGCGAAAAAATAATATCAAAAGACGATAAAACCCGTACGACCGTCTTGTTGCCTCAATTTTATTGGTAGCAAAATGCAAGCAGTTTTTGCTTTGAAAGTAACGTGAAAAGTCCAGGGGTGGGATCCACTTGTTGGTTATTATTTACTTTATTAAAAGTGTGAAATGTGCAATGTATTTGTATACATATTGAATGCGCTTAAGAGTTTTATCCATATGCATTTAATGTCAAAGATATAGCAAACACGTGCTAAAAAATCGTGCACATGCTCGCAGGTTTAGTTAACATATAAATATATTTACATTTATTCGATCTGCTGATAAAGGCAGTCATGCAGTGTGCTGACGGTAACGACTCAGAAAGTATGATACTTAAAAATTAAGCCTATCATTTAACGATATATCTAATCTTAGGTGGTTATTAGCAAAATTAGCAATGCTATATAATGAAACTGTGGGCCTGGTGGTTTATCACATGGAACAAAAGAACTTATCTGATTGATACGGCAGATTTGTTGTCAGCTGATAGCATGTGATTAGTTGTTTTACAATGGAGCGATAACTACTCATCACTCGCGTGACTTCACGAATTTGATTTTACCAAAGAACATAAAGTTTGCTTGCACCTTCTTCCTTATTTGAAATTTAGAGGTCAATTTTTCTTTGCCGCAATGTCAGCTTCAATATCACAGAAATGCAACCCAGGGCTTTCCAATCTCTGAATCTTACACAGTTACTTACTATTAATAATTGCATCTTTCTAAACAATCTCAACTTAATTGTTAGATGTACACAAAGACAGTCTTTATAGATTTGCAAACATATACTTTACCTTGTATTGATCTAACACAAAATATTCCGCCAATATATCGGTATGACTTAGGCACTGCAGTACAGCATTCATAAAACATGTATTTCCATGATTTTTAAGGCCAGTTACGCCAGGCGTTTGATCTGGTGGCCATTGATAGCCACCAATAGGTGGCACCCTGTCTGGTACGTTTGACGTAGATGAATGTTTGTTGGTCTGAAAAAGAATAAAGATATTCAATTAGTACGGCATAACATTGCAAATACTTATGTATTTTTAAGTTTCTTGCGACTGCATTTTCAACTGATTGGAGGAGACGGCCCTGCGTGTTTCCTCAAAAGCAGATAAACATTCGAGAGATTTATGAGACGTTTAATTACTGAACAATGCATAACCTTATAAATTGCCTTGATTTAATCACTTTATGTTGAATAAATAAGATTACATACTATCTATGATGCTAGCCAGTTCCAAAATCCTCAACACGTTTTGTGATTGAATTTGCAGACTTTTCTTGTAGTAGGCAGAAAAATATACGACGCGAAAGGGGGTTCAATTCACGGCTTTTTATAAATTAAGTGCTGAAAACTCAGAAACTTTTAGTAAGTAAAATGCGTATAGATAAAGTAAGTCAATTAATGTTGCGTTTTCAAATAAAAGGCGTTTATGCGCACGTCACCATCTTTTCCGCAAAGTACTAGATAATATATTCGTCACCTTCTGAAAAACTGGAATTATTTGAACCGTTCTTTACAATCACAGGAGTTCAGAATGAGAATAATCTAACTGGCTCATTTTTCACACTAATTATTTTAGGTTTATTTCTACCGAAACGTAATAATCACCGATTGGTAATACAAACGGCAGCCTATGCTACCGGGGATTTTGTCACAGCAATTGGGCTGATGGAAAGGCTAGTGGTAGCAGATACAAGCCCGGTATCGAATTGTTTCTGACGGTTACCGCATGGCGCGATTCCTGATAAGATTCTGACTGGAGCATAACAATTGTACAGTGCCATGCACCAACGGAGACTTTCGGTATAGTGGAGAAAGATGCTTTCCACGAGCAATTACAAGCAGTTCGGGAGAGGCTACCTAAAAGTGACACGCCGGTTCCACCGCCTTATGATTTGTGGCGCATAGTTCGAGCACAGCACTTATCATAAGACCAGCTGGGTTTTAACTGATCGATGCCGTACGACAGAAGGGCATCAACATCTAATATCGCTCGAGCTCCGATACCGTGCAAAACCCCTGAAAGTTCAAAGTTATGTGTGCCGTGACAAGAAATTTGTTATTGCGATGGTCAGGAAAACAGATGCTGTCGCAGGTAGCATCTATTCCAAAGTTTATAGCGCTTCACGAAAAAACCTGCATTTGGCCGCAAATCTTCCCGATGGTCCTGTGAGGAACGTTAACGATCAACTTCTCTTTTATGAGAACGAGCAACTGAAGAGGTGGAAGGAACACTTCATCACGGTTTTTAACCGTATTATATCCGGTGAAATTCCGCCTTTTTTTGATGAAATGGCGATTCACCGTAGCATGCGGATTCGGACTGCTCCTCCAAGTGGAAGAGGAATCATCTCGGTCATCGATGCTATCAAACGAAACAGTAAAACCACTGGGCTCGACGGTTTCTCCACAGAGTTTTTTATCACTGCACCTGCAATTTTTGTAACTTTCTTAGGAATCCGAGGCCTCTCACAGAGAATATAAGAAGGGGATCATCGTTAAAATTCCAAAGAAGGGTGACTTAACGATCATCCCTACCTTCGTCTCTCTTTCGTTTTGAGTATGTCAATTGGTGGGGTATCTGCTTGTTTTCTGCCGTCGCAAAGATAACAGCCGAAAAAATCTTGGAAGGCATCAAAGAGACAAAGAGCATGTTCATTTCCGCTTCGCATCCTATTCTATTGACCACATCAACACCTTACGGTTCATTTTAGAACAGCGTGGGTAATTTAGATCTGTGCTTCATCTGCTCTTCGTCGATTACGAGAAGAGCGAGTGCATCTGGAGCTCTCTACACAGGAGAGGCATTTCTTAGAAGCTAATAGCTTTTATTAAAGCGACATATGATGGCGCAAAATGTCATTGTTGTAACGAAGTTAAAACTCAGAGGAATTTGAGGTCCAAAGCGGAATCCGCAAAGGTTGCATCTTGTCATCGATATTATTCCTTCGTGTTATCGGTGACATTCTTCATGTTGCCTTGTTTGGCAGACATGGAGGAGTTCAATGGAACATGACATCTTTCCTCAAACGCCCGACTACGGCATTTGTTTGCTCTCTCGCCGGCTCACGGACTTTGGCAAAATGGCCTTGGATTTGAAAAGAGAAGTAAGTAGAGGTGGACTGAAGAAAAAACCAAGGTTTTCAGTCCAACGAGTCATAGGACTCCACCTCTCTGGATTAATGGCCAAACCATCGAATACGTCGATCAATTTGTATATCTAGGAAGTATCATTGCTGCCGACAATGGCACCGAACTGAATGTAATTTAAAGCAATGCAGTTATCTCAACACTAAGTTCAAATTGAGACTATTTTATGCTAACGTGTTGCTATATGAGAATAGTACATGGAAAGTGAACCCCACTGTTACTCAAAGCTAGCGGAATACGCTGAATTGATAATATTTCAAACAAAGAACTTGGTTGGCACACAAGCCTATTAACTGGGCGATGTGACCGGAAGGGGGAAGCAGCGACAATTCAATTGTTGGCTATCCAAACCCCTCTCCCATGGTGGCCGAGAATGCGTCGACCTGAGAGCACTTGACACAGAACAGTGCCTCACTTGGCAAAAAAATGACTCACAGTAAAAATTACCATCCCAGACCATCAAATTTTACCATTATATACGTCCGTTGAAAACCTCGGAAACATACAAATATGTCCATCAACACGCGACAACTGTCAAAGAATTACAAATTAAGGCCTTTATTTTCCAAGCATTGATACATCAGAAGTTCCCGTGAAGAAGAAAGTCTTTCGAATTATTTTCAGGCTTCCATCCGTGTCGGCAGGATCAAAAAACCTGCTCGTTGCTTATGAAGACTTCATAAGATCCTAAAAGCTATCGAAGAGAAGGTAATTTCAGCATCGATCGCATCGAGGCAGCTTTTGCCGAGGTCGCAGAGAGGCATGCTGACTTTAGCAGACAACTCGACCAATAGGGTTTTCAGCTCAACTCGCGACTTCCTTGAGATCGAAGTTAATCAGGTACCCAGTAACACCCAATAATACTTGTAACTTTTTCTTCATCTTTCAATCAATTTATTCATGCCAGTGTGATAACCTGTTTTCGATTATTCCAATGATTACTATAACTTTGATCAATGTATATTTATAATTTCTATACTGGGTCTTCCGATATATAGAGGATCGGTACAAACATTCAACATGATGCCATTCACTGTACGCAGGGGATTTTACGGTTCCCACCGTCCCAATAAACTTCGTGCCAATGATCTGACCGTCCGTTTCTAAATTGATTCTAATAAGGTTTTGATTTACCTAAAACCTTTATCAGAAAGATCCAATTCAAATATCTTTCTAGTCTTAAAATCGTGGCCTTTTACCAACAAGAATACACTCTGCAAAATTATAAACGCCTATAATTGGAAAGTCTGTCACAGAAGTCAATTGGAATCAAACGAATTCATAGAAAATATTTGCTGGTATTTCAAGGAGCATTTGATTAGTTACTGAGGAATTTCTAAAACAATGTTTATGGTATAAATATTTTTAAATAAAGTAGATTGACTCATTTAATTCATTTATTTCGGCATTCCAGCGATTACTGAAAGGTTAAGTGAACAATTTATTTTTAACCAACAATTATACCTTTGAAATTGAAATCATAGTATTAACAGCAGAAAACGCAAATCTTGTTCAATCTAGTTTGATGAAGTTGGGATGGGGATCACGTGCACTTTCTGTTGTTTTTGGGGGAATAGGTTTCACAGGGTGTTTGCATGCATATGATGCTGTTATGGTAAATGAAAGAAGATCGCGGCCGGTATTCGACTGAAAACCATAATTATCTAACCTTTTACAAAGAAAAGGACATGAAATAACGATTAAGCCTTCCATACACTATCAGGCCGGGCTGTCAATTACGCGTGAATAGTCCGCAATTGACCGACCAGCATATCAGTTTTGACTGTTCTGGCCGCCGACGGGGAGACCAGGGAAACCGGTATGTGTGCGCGTTATTGCGCCCAGTCGGCGGTCGCCTCACAAGCCGCCTAAATTGGACACATTTTAGAGGCTTTAGAGCGGACACATTTACTTCATTAAAGTTGTTAATAATTTTAGAAGTAATGTGAACCGGCTGAAATGGTCGATGCACTGATTTCTATCGAGGTCTAATTAAGATGATCTCAGATAAAAAGGAAACTTCACTCTACTTATCCGTAATAGTCGTATATGATTTTTTGGGCATTGCATACTGGTGATGCACTCTATAGTCTGTCCGAACACCTGTCACAATCTAGATGTCATTCGCTAGGAGAAAGATTATTTTGCTATGCAGACGGCAGACATCTTAAACAACCGTTGATACCAAATATACGACCACTAGTCCGTCATAGCAAATTCTTTGATTTTCAGTGCAAATGAAGCTGTTGGTCATGCGGATCGAGCCAAAATCGGCGAACATAGGTAGATGTGGACTAATGCTTGACTCTATACGGGAAACCCTTTAATATCAAGGTGTTAAACACAAAAAAGAGAATTCCTAGGACGTTAATTACACTCAGATTATATTTATCCCCGCCTAATTATACCAATTTTGGAATTTAATGTAAAAAAAGACGATAAAGTGAAAATTCATTAAGGGGCACAACTAGTGTCAAATTTCAGAAAATCGAAAAATTTTTTGTTGCGAGTTTTTGATATTTTATACCTTTAAAAATAACATAAATTTTCAAGATCGTATCTCAAATAGTTTTCCAGTTACAATGTCTCGACGGTTATAAATGTGCTGTACCTGAGGGCCAGCCCCTAATTTATTGCTCGTGCTATGCGGACCATGTAAATAATCATAATTTTATTAGGGATCACATGCACAGATATGTATGAATAGTAATAATACGAGGAATTTTTCGCTTATGTTTATTTATCGACAATGAAATCAGTATATTGTGACGAAAATCACTTTGGAAAATTATGTGTGACGTCAATGTAAATCGTAGTTATGACAATTATCCAAGACGCCAAATTGTATAACAGTAGGGCGAATATTTAGTTAAGATAATTGTTAACAGATGACTCTGGTGCCAGTAAGGAGATCTAGTCAAAGACGCAAAGTAGTTTTCTAGTAGTGTTTGCATGCCTCTCTGAAATGTTTCGCGGGATACAAAAGGGCCGGAAATCCGCCTACAAAGTCAGTCTACCCGCCGAAGGGACTGTTACCCGTCGTTGTCCTTCGCCATTTAAAGGATCGGGTCCGCCAACTTAGTGCAGAAATTTTCGACAAATTGATCCTCCATCAAGACAACACGTAGAGTCACAGCAAGATTTCACCCTTCGCCACACCCTCCCTGCAGCAGCAACGATATAGTTCTCACCGTATTTCACTTGTTCTCCCAGAAGAAAAGCGACATGAAAGGACAACGTTACGGTAGCGCGATAGAGTTAAACAAATTTAAAATCGCATTAGCAACTCAACGCAGTCCAGGAGTGAACATTGGAGTTGTAATGGGTGATCCGAATGTCAAAGCGGGCTCTGATAACATATTGTTCGAACACGTGATGGGGGACGCATGGTCTTCGGAAGCGAAACGATAATAGTAAGGAACTTTGTTTCCAACGGCTCGTGTATCTAATCAGTTGGAAGAAAATCGCGATCAACAGTGTCATCACTTAATAATTAAGTTGAAATTTATGTCCATGTTTTTTTTTCAGTTAATATATAAATTAAGAAAAGAACTAGGCTTTGCTCCTTATTTTGAATTTTTTTTTATATTTTCTTTTCGCATACGGTATTAGGTATCAGCACTGATGAAGGAGGCACGTGGTCTCCGAAACAATTGTATGCAAAAGGAAAATATAAAAAAAAATGTACAGAATAAGGAACAAAACCTAGTTCTTTTCTTAATTTACTTAATAATTGTTTGCCTTCGCTTGCATATTGCGTCCGGGTCTATTCGCCAGAGTGGAGTCTCGCATCCTGCGCTCAAATAATCCGCTTCCGTTATTCCGTAGAGAGATTTGACAAAATCGATCAAGGGCAAAAAGAGCGCGCATATAAGGAAGCCCGCAAAACCCTTAAGCTCGCCATCCAACGGAGCTAGGAGGAATGCTTTAGTAGGGCCCATACACTGTCAAACAAATTGCGCAACGTTGCGTTGTGCAATTACATTTCCCATACACTTAGTGAAATTTTGTTCAAAGATTAGTTACAAGTTGGAAGCGGTATGAGTAACATGCCATTAAAAGCGTATTGCATCTATCTGTATTGTTATCGGGAGGGGTAGGAGGGTAAGGGGGTGGAGTCCTCTCTATAAGGGGACCCTATAAGAAGCTCTGTTCGTAAGCGGATGTAAACCCGTGGAGGAGCGCCTATAGAATCGTAATGGGACGATTCAGAGGCCGTTCATCTCCGCCGATCACGTGCCCTACCCTCTTTTTAAAAATCATTCAGGAAATGTTCCGACCTCTGAATGTAATGACCATACCGCCGCGCTAGAATAGGAGATGACAAAGCTCCGTGTCTGGATGGCATACTGAATAGGGCCAACAAGCTTGCTGTGAAATCCAGTCCAGACATGTTCGCTGAGCTGTCCGAAGCGTACATTACCGAGAGGATATATCCTGCAGCATGGAAGCGGTAGAAGTTAGTACTACTGCCTAAGGCTGGTAAAGGCAAGGTGAGCCAACCTCCTACATACCTATATGTCTTTTGGACACTGTGAGGAAAATGCTGAAACGAGTAATCTACAATATATTACTCCTGGTTGTTAAAGGCCAGCGAAGCCTCTCAGATCGATAGTATGGGTTCTGTAAAGCCAGATCAACCACTCATGCCTTAAAAATGGTTACCGACTTGGCTGAAGATACAATTCACGGAAAGGGTAGTACTAGCGAATATTGCGTGGTGGTGACCCTGGACGTTAGAAATGCATTCAATTCGATGAATTGAAACCTAATCCGGGAACCTCTGGCCAGGATTGGTATATTCGCCTATCTCGCAGCTATTGTCAATAACTATCTACAAGAACGGGTATGACACCGATGACGGACCCCAGCAGTATGTTGTCTCTGTGGGCCTCCCATAGGGCCCACTGTTATGAAACATCATGCACAACGATGTGCTTAATCTTCCAGTTCTGTTTGTAGTCGCAAACGACATCGAAGATGTTAAGTTATACTCATGCGAAGCGATCAGTGCTCTTAATGGTTGAATAGTGAGTTCTGGCCTGGCACTTGCGGAAAAAAAAACAGAAGCGGTCCTCATCGCCAAGGGCCGTAAAAGAAATTATGCTCGTATTCAAATTGAGAATCATATCATCACTTCTAAGCCTGCTTGAGAATGATGATGAGACGGGAAGCCCAGCTATAAGCAACATGTACAGTGGGCTTATGTGTATAACAAAATATCCACTGCAAGTGTGGCCCTGGCAAGGATGATGCCGAACGTGGGACTTCCGGATTGCTTATAGCTAGGATAGTGAAGTCAATCCTGACCTATGCCGTCGCTCCATCTCAGGCGGGGTCTGCAAGAGCCCCTATGGTGAGACGGTTCGAGCGGAACGGTTTTTGTAAGCTGAAATAGGCTCTGTTGGCTGCCAACAACCGTGCTCGGATTTCATCATCGTAGCTGTTATCGGTTGTGATTTTCGAGCCTAGATAGGAAAAATTATCAACGGTCTGAAAATTGTAGTCTCCTATCATTATTCTTCCTGTTTGATCGGTGCGGTTTGATGTTGTTGGTTGGTTGGTTTTTGGTGGTGACGTTGCCACCATAATTTTGTCTTGCCTTAATTGATGTGAAGTCCAAGGTCTCGTGCCGACCGTTCGATCTGGATGAAGGCAGTTTGTACGTCTCGGGTCGTTTTTCCCATGATGTCGATATCGTCAGCATAGGCCAGTAGTTGGCCTTTCTCGAGGGCCAGGTTAAAGAGGACGCATGATAGAGCATCCCCTTGTCGCAGAACGTTGTTGATGTCGAATGGTCTTGAGAGCGATCCTGCTGCTTTTATCTGGTCTCGTAGAATGGTCAGGATCAGCCTAGTCAGTCTTATCAATTTCGTCGCATTATACTGCCACCTATAATTTGTGATCAGTAGCGTATTTCTTTTTCTCCCGTCTAGAAGATATAATGGTTTCGACGGACAAACACCTCGACTAAATCTTTAATGAAATATTTCCGTCCCGAAAATTCCAAATATCTAAACGAGAACTAGTTATTTTTTATTTTCACAGGAATATGCGGTCTTTCTCGGCTATTCGTCTGTAACCACGAAGAAGGTCAGAATTCGAAGAAAACAGAGGCTCGCATCCTAGGGTCGTCGTAATACCTTTATTGGTTTGGATCAAATCCCGAGGATCAACAAATGTTTATACGCATTTATGCTGACGTTGGCAACGGATTTGCTATCGTTTGACGCATAAATAGCACTATAGCATGTTTCCCATTTATGTTTAGAAGTTGAGAATGCAATGAATGAAGAAATATTGGATTGGGAGCAAGAGAGCAACAAACGAAACAGCTTAAAACCTTTCAATATCAAATAATTGATATCCGTGAACATTTCTAGACAAAGTTATCAAGGTCTACCCCACGTTTGAATGCTTAAGAGCTCTAAAGGGGAAGCAATCGACATATTTTGAAGCCATATAGACACTTCTTCAGATCGGTACAATCAAAAATACTAGAAGATGGCGAGATTGTTTGAAAAATGAACTCATATTTGACGTCTGTTCTTTGTTTGCTTGCGTCTTTGTTTTACTTTTGGGATATTTTCTTTCCAGTATTATTTTCATTACTATTTGTTCTATTGATAAAGTCGAAAATCTCCCCCATGGCCAATCAATTACCTTATGAGATGCATTGACCCATCCTAATATAATTCGACTCTCTTGTTTACAAAATAACAATTTAAAATAAATGTCAATTATTTTGTTTACTTTCAAATGCGAGCGTACTTCGGCCCATATTATTTTATCATCTCGTTGAGCAAGGCAAAAACAAAACGCCCAAACATTACAACAGAGCCTGAGTCATCTGAAATATTATCACGAGAACCAGTTATCGCGACGCAACTAGAACCCAGTATGTATCGGAATTCGCTAAATTTATCAGCCGGGAAAATTCCGAGAATGGTTTGTAACCTTGTACAATTCGCCGCGGGCAATTATTGATTTGAAGGCCGGAAGCGCGAACGTTTCCAACATGACTTTGATTGGGGTACATGCCATAAGCGCGTATTAGATGGAATATAGTTTGTAAGATGAGATGTACACTAGGTCCTAGCAGTACTGATAGGAGCCATGATCTAAAGTTAGAAGTAAATTCACTTATTGCGTGCTGTCTGCGCCAATAATAAATACATGAATTGAATTCCAACAGGTCGCACGACTCAATGAACCTATCCGCGCAGCCACGAGCCTATTCATCCACAGCAAGATCTAAAAGTGGCGGCACAATTCATGCATTCCAGCAATTATCGCTTGAATTACGTAAGATCGTTATTAAACTTGATCATCAACTTCATTACAACTAGAGCTCGGTATTTTCATTGCGAAATTTCCCTCGTCGAGTTTCACTGTATCGATACAAGTCGGTCCGTAGTGTTCCTGGCTAGAAGCAACGCTCTCTGAACGATCTAATTAGCATGTAAAACAGTTAATGGCCTAGCAGTCCAGTGCCAGGAAGCACATTCATCGGATGATCGGCAGAGCGACAATTGCCGCTGTCTACTTGACTGGTGAATGGCTAGGGCAATTGCTAGACTGGAATGTGCAGATAAACGGCCACAGTTGCATGCTCAGTACTGGCATGGAATTTTAATACGCGGTTCAAGTTATTCTAAATATTCTAATCCCAGGCATTAGACATTGCCCCCGAACGCAGTCATGTGAACACTGCACCCGCCTAAGTGATAAGATAATCGGCCGATCGCCAGAATGCGCATTCCAACCATTCCTTATCAGACAATATCCGGACTGGGCAGTGAATTCATTCCCCATTCCTACGGGTCTCCCATTCTTATACCACAAATTCCATGGACACTTTTCACCCAATCGAAAGGAGAATGAATATACATTCAGTACAACGTTGGCAAGTGCTATTTATTACGGCCATCATAATGGAGTGAATTTCTTGATAACGTGCCAAGCTTCCTCCATACAAGGGTAGTGCACCTACATCAGCTGGGCAAGACTACGGCTACAACGTGAAACGCGTTTGATGGACCCAATGAGCTTCTTGGTCGACGCAAAATGAATTGAATCACTAATGCTGCTGTTTATGTTAGTCCATTAGATCGTCAAGGGTTCACAAACGGATGGCGATTATGTTTCAAAAAAATCTAATAAGTGGGGCAAATTCCCGCCTCTAATAGTACTCGCGTTAACAACGATGCAGATAAAACGCGCGAACCCTCTTCTATTCCAGAGCGAATCTATGTAAAATTCGTCCTCAAGGTAAAACCAATTGAGATCAATTTATCGCCGCCGCTGCCGACGTGAATTTGACGATAACACGCCTCGCAACTCCCCTCCAGTGCAGCTATCCGGGGCCAGCGATAATGATTATGATGAATAGCAAACAACCCGCGCCCGCGAGCATGACTTGAACGTTTTGTAAGGTTCGCCACGAAAAAATATGTTGCGAAATCACCACTCGATTACCCACTTTGCTCACAGTCCGTATCGTTCATTATGGCATTTCTGAGGCGATGCAAGGAAAGTTCCTGAGATTTGGGAGAAACAAAATCTGTTGTACAAACGGAGAGAACTCCGACCACTATCGCTGTTCTGATGACGAGACGCACTTGCCAGACAAAAACAGCGAAATCTCCACCTCCCGTTGCGCCGGGAAGTGAGTGGAATATTTGACAAGGCCGCGACGGTGGGGCAAAGTTTGTGACACTTACTCCAATGCTGACCGATGTCACGTGTTGTGCAATCCTTGTCAGGAACTTCCGGAAGGAGGAGCGCCGCAGGACTCGGTTCGCGGCACTGGTGATGCTTTCACTCCGCTGAGACTGCGATTTCTTGTTCGACGACTCACTGCCCGCACTGTTATCTGGATCACCGGGCAAGTGAATTAGCATGCAATCACGGTCGTTGTTGCTATTTGCTAACTGCTCCTCTGACGACAGTTGGCTGTGTTTTTCGACTACACGCCCGCTCTTCTTACTCCCCGGGGTGCTGATGGACGCATCGCTGCTCGTCACTTCCTTATTGCTGTTCGTTCTGAACTTACGGGACCATCGAAAAGGATTACGCGGCATCGAGAATGCCCGCCGAACTTTTTTCGAAGACGTGGAGGTCACGGACGCGTGTTTTTCACTACTTTTTTCGGTCACCACATCACTTGATGTTGTCGCCGCCGCGGCCGCCGTCATGTTCTCGTTCCCGATTTCGACTGTCGTGGAAGCGCCACCGTTCCTATCGCCACTGCCGCTGCTTCTACTGCAATCTGTGCTACTTCCACCACCACTGCCGCCGGCCTGAATATTTCGGTTCGTATGGTGTCGTTGCCGTTCCGTGGCGCTTCCAAAACTCATTACGACGCGACGGGCAGTTTGAAACTTTTGTTTCGACTGAATTTAGACGAAAAGCCGCAACAGAAACTGCTTATGAATTTGCGTCAAGAGCACACTTGACGAAAACTTATTATGTAGCACCAAGAAACGTTGACAAATGATGTATAATCCAAGCGCGCGACACGAAACCGTCCCGGAATTGAAAGCGATTTGTCAAACATACGCCATGTTGTTATATATGGTGAGTTACCATGGGCGTGAAGATGGGTATAAATGAAGAATGTTGACGTGCGGAGTGGTGATTTACCAGAGGAGTCTAATTGTATTTGCCTAGATACAGGCGCAACGTTTTAAATTTAAATTTGGAGCATCTATATTTCTTTGAGATTGCAAGTGATTGAATTTAGTGTTTGAAAAATAAAAAGCTGTTGCGCCTCAACCCATTTGCCCTGACTTTCCAGTTATACATCACTTGCATTCCTACTTCTGAAGCCTGACTGTATGATAAATTTTTGGATTCTGAGTTCCTCAGGGGCCACTCGACCTTCAACTGTGAAGTGATCCTATGGCCTTGGCTAGAGTTATTTGCATAGATGACTTCCTTTCCTGTTGAACCGGGCCATTCTTCCTCCTCTTCTAAATACCACTATTTACTCTTCACATTTCTTCGTCCAAACTAAGTCCATTTACTTTTTCCTGGATATATTCCTTTCTGTTAGTCCCTCGCACTTGCACGAGAGGCGGTCCAAGAATAGTATAGGTCCCAGAACGTAACGTAGATTGGTACTCACGATGGAGCAAAAAACTGGGAAACGCCTGCTGAACCAAAACCCTATCTATACCTCCACATGGTGATCGCTGGGAGTTCTTTCTTAATGAAAAACTGCAAACGAAGAAGAATGAATGCGAGTCTCCCGCGTCTAAATACGGGACAAAATGTGTCTACTGGTCTTCCAAGTTGGGGGCTGGGTAGGGCTGACAACTACATGGAAAACCGAAGTTATGAAGCCCCGGAAGGAGTCTCGGACAGGATGGAGTTCAAAACGACGAACCCGGCAACGACAACGGAATTACGATTTTCTCATGGAACGTGCGCTCCCTGTACAGACCGAATGCTGATGAGCAGCTAGCCCATACCCTGTCCCAATTTAAGGCTGATGTAACAGCGTTGCAAGAGACGCGCTGTACAGGGACCGTTTTTCCTGGAGAAGAGCCACTACACCATATATTATAGCGGCCGTCCAGTAAACCATGTGCTCGGAGTAAGTTTCTTATTCAGCCAAAAAATGAAACCTGCTGTTATCGGCATTGAAAATATAAGCGAAAGGCTATGCATTCTGCGTTTGCGAGGCAAATTTACAAATATAAGCCTCATAAACGTTCACGCCCCTACAGAGGAGACTGCATAGTCGGGGAAGGATACCTTCTACGAAACAGCTGAGTGGACCCTCGAAGCCGGTCGCACACTTGGTCGGTATGATATCAAAATCAAGTACCTGATTTACGCGGAAAGCAGTCCACAAACATACGTGGGCCTCTCCAGACGGGACCACTTTCAACCAAATTGACCATGTGCTGATCGAATGTCGTCACATCTCAGCCTTGATGAATGTAAGAACATATAATAATAATCGTTGGCACAACAATCCATATTGGATCAGGGCCTTGAAGTGTGTTAGAGCACTTCATTCAAGACCGTAACGGTACACTACAGTAGACTGTAGGAGGCAATGTGATCAGCATTGCGCTCGCCCGAGATTATTACCCTGATTTGACTCAGGTACTCATTCACAGCTGAGTCGACTGGTATCCGACATCAAATCACGATACAAATCCCACTGCCGCCAGCGAGATTTGAACCGCGACCTTCCGTACGACAGCCTTGTGCTCTAACCACTCAGCTATCCGAACACATATAGGAACATATAGGGGGGCGAATATAGACTCGGATCACTATCTCATTGGCATGGTGCTCCGAGTTCGAATTACGACACCACCTACAATCTCCTCTGAAAATCAGGTGAGAGTGAATACTGAAGCCATTCACAACGCAGCCCTCCATAACACCTATAAGAGGGAAATGGATGCCGCAATAACCGCAGCTAACAGTTGCCTTGGAGATGAAGTATCAACAAATGATCACAATCACCTGAAGAACGTTATCATTGATACGGCCACAAACATACTTGGCCCCTGTCGAAAAAAAGGCGGAACGGCTGGTTTGACGATGAATGTAAGCTAGCGACGTAACGGAAGAATGCCGCATACCGAATAATGTTGCATTCTCAAAGAACGCGGCACGCGGAGAGACTTATCATGAACTCCGACGAGCAGAGAAGCAACTTCACACGGAAAAAGAAAGCCTGGGAGAACCAACAAGTCTGTGAACTAGAAAAGTACAGGGAGCAACCGCACCAGGCGCGGAAACTTCCTTCATCCAGATCGAGCAGGCGGCGCAAGATCTTGGGCTGCACATCAATGAAGGCAAGACAAAGTATATGGTGGTAACGTCAGCACCAAAAGCCAACCAACCAACAACATCAAACCGCTTGACCAGTGCGGGAAGAATAAAGATAGGAGACTACAACTTTGAGACCGTTGATAGTTTCTCCTATCTAGGGTCGAAAATCACAACGATAACAACCGATAAAGCTATGACGATGAAATCCGCGCACGGTTGTTGGCTGCCAACAGAGCTTATTTTAGCTTACAAGAACTGTTTCGCTCGAAACGTCTCACCATAGGGTCAAAGCTCTTACTGTACAAGAGAATGATCTTGCCAGTCCTTATGAATTCCTCGTAGACTTGGGTTCTTAGCAAAAAAAAAAAATGCGAATTCTTGGCCACGTTCGAGAGGAGAATCCTTCGAAGAATTTTTGGCCCCCTACATGAAGATGGATGATTCCGTAGCCTACATAAGGATGAAATCTATGAGCGATACCATGGCCGTTAATTTGTGCATAAAATCCGGCTCGGTGCGGTGGGCGGGTCACTTAATCCGCATGGATGAGGATGATCCAGCTCGGAAAGTCTATAAGGGGAATATCTATGGTAGAAAAAGAAGACGAGATAGACCCTGCCTGAGATGGAGCGATGGCGTAGGTCAGGACGCCAGACAGCTTTTAGGGATATCGAATTGGTGGACCTCGACGCAAAACCGGGATATCTGGAGTCCCTTATTAAGGCAGCCCTAGACCGGATACCGGTTGTTGCGCCGTTGATGATGATTATATTTACCGACCGACGAGCCGCGATGGATAGATGACCAGAATATTTCAAGCAGATTTCAACCCAAGAATTTGTTCATACTTCATTTCCACAAGCATTGTTGACATTTGGGACAAATCCAGCTGTCAGCGCAACTAAAGTCGAAAGTAATAAAACGAATGAAATTGGGGAAAGCAGTAGGACCTCAAAACATCGCATCTGAGCTCTGGAAAGAGAAGAGCTGGAACTCAACACTGTGCTTTAGTGAATTCTTTAATCGGTTTGTTCAGGAAGGTAGAACACCATCTGACTGGCAAAAAAAGTACCACAGTTCCAATATGGAAAAAGAAAAGTAGTCCAGCATAATGTTCAAATTACCGTCCGATCCGGTTACTTTCCCATGTCATGAAAATTCTTGAATACATTCTTGACAACTGTATTCGCGAAATTGTTGAAATAACCATGAATCAAACCGGATTAGTCAAGAACTGTGGAACTATTGACGCAATATACGCTGCGCGATTACTCATGGGGAAACACCATGAGAAGCATCGTCCTCTTTGCATTGGGTTTCTAGATCAATAGAAAGCGTTTGGCTGTGTGCCACAAAAACTCATCTTGTTCAATTTTTCTAGCACGATCCGAAAAAAAAGTTGGAAGTGTAGGGTGTGCATGAAAACCACTTCGTGCCTCTGTTGGTGTTCATCAAAGAAGCGCCCTCTCACCGCTCCTCTTTTTTCTTGTTATGGGCACTGTCAAACGGAACATCCAACGTCCTGCTTCATGCAGATGATATTTTCCTGGCGACTAATAGCAAAAATGATCTGGAGCAATTTGTCCAAAAATGGAATGATCGCCTCAACACAACACGATCTCAGATTGAATCTGAAAAAAAAACTGAATTTTTGACAACCGATCCCCATGAAACAGCTACTATTACTGTCAATGGTGGTGACCTACCGACTAATATATCTCGGGTCAATGTTATCAGCCAATAGAGAACTGCGTTATGAAATTGCTTCACGCATTAATGCAACCTGGATGAAGTGATGTTCCACAATTGGTGTTCGTATCGACGTATCAACGAATGTCTATAGTCGAAAATTTCGCGCAACGTCCTCCGTCCTATCTCTATGGTTCTGAATGTTGGCCAACCACAAAATACAATGAACAACGCCTTGTAGTAGTGGAGATGAAGATGTTGCGTTGGACTAGTGGCGAGGCACACCTTGATCACATTCGGTATGAGGATATTCGTGATCGATATGGGGTTGCATCGATCGTGGAAAAATTGTAAGAGAAGCGTCTTCGAAGGTATGGTCATTCGCGCTAACGAAAATTCACTTGCCAAGATTGGTCTGAGCACCGAAGTCGATGGTAAGCGACCAAAAGACCGGCCAAAACAACGGTGGCTTGATACGATGGATGTTAATTTGAAGACCTCGCGACTACGTCTAGATCAAGCTTTTGATACGGTAAAATGGCTCAACCAATCACGACGAGACGACCCTGCTTGTGAACGGAGCCAAGGCTAAAAAAGAAGAAGATTTATATTGGTTTCGTGTGCTCATACAAGCCAATGAATGGGGCTTAGTCATTGCCGAGCCTTCTGTGCTGCTGAAGGGTAGAGAGTTGCTCTTCACCATGGGTATTAACATCGGCAAGTAAGGTGATTACACTCACTACTCTTTTGCTGCGTGACCACACCTTGATTCGTGCCAAAGATGAATGAACTTCTGATAGGGATCAAGTGCCATCAACATTTTCTTATGATTTGTTCAGGATTTTTGTGGTCCTTCGTGGTGATATGTTTTCAGGCTGATGTTATTCCCTACTTGTTGCGCACATCGAAAAAGGCCAAGATGTAGATTGTAAGCTCTAAGAAAGGGAGCAACTGACTCCCGAAATATCGGAATATGCGATCAAAAATTATGATACTAGGGTTGTCCCTAATTACAAATCAATCTGCTTGTTTCATTTAAAACAACTAAAAGACATTTTTTGTTGTTCGCGGTCAGTTCATCTCATCAGACTTTCAATGCCGGCAACAATGTCATCCTAAAAGAAACTCTCATGGATTGCATTCAGCTCCTCATAGAAAGGTTCCTTTTCTATATGAGAAGTATCATTGGTTCTATTAATATTGAAATATGTACTCTTCAGTCTGTAGCAGTATCTCGCAGATAGTATCCGATACCGATACGCTTGCCAAAATAAGACAACATACATAGTTCTGTATGAGGTAGAGGAAGGCTCTCCAACGTACTAGTTTATTACTTGATTCCTTACTTAATTCCAGGAAGTTCTACCAGTATCGCTGGAATGCTCGTTAAAGAAAGCAAGTTTCTGGGAATCCCCGATACCGTTGACGACAAGCGGAGATCAATCTATAAAATAGTAAAAGGTCGTTACCGCAAATTCCGTACTTACCCGAGATGTCGATAACTTTTTATCGAGCAAATTGTATAAAAAATTAGTTTTATTTAGGATTTGAATGCTTGGCTAAAGGGCCGTTACTGTCTAGCTAATATGACATTAGATAAAGATAAATTACATTTCTAGAAATTACATAATCAGTCTGTACAAAGTCGTTTAGATACGTTACTCCTTGGCTCCACGCAACTGGGCGAATATCTTTTTTAAGAAAAATAACTAAAGGAAAAAGAGAATTATTAATTAGATAGGTCTTTCGAAAGTATAATTACACAATAGCAATAAAGCACGAGAAGATAATCTAAAAATAGTTTGAAAATAGATAAAAACCGCACAAGCATCATTATTTGAGTTCAGATAAAAATTATTATTGATACCATTCTTAAGATGAAATTAAGTTTTCAGAGTGATGAAACACTACTGCACAAAATTGTGAATCCATTGTGATATTTTCCAAAAACTTACGTACTAAGCATACATATTGTCTACAAGAGTAATTTGATCAGTGACACTCTGCCATAATTGGGGTTTCAAATTAATGAACTCAGATGAGCTGTTATCTAACATCGTTCAAATTGCTTTTAACCAGGGGTTAAGCAGTAGACTGCTAAATAGACTGATGTGAAATGTAGCTCGCTCAGAGAAAACATATCGCTCTCTGCAGGTTGATATGTAGCTACCCAGGAGCCAAGTCCGTCGTCTACCAAGATCAGTAACCGTACCCGGTATGAGATGGCCCTACTATGGATTTAGACTGGGGAGTCGAAAAATACCCTAATTCAGGTTATGCAAATCATGCCCGTAGGATAGCTTGCATTCGGGGGGAACTGATTGTGTTCGAACGGAGCTTCAGTGATACTCGTTTACCGCGGTGGGTAAACCTGATCTTATCTGACCTACTGGGCCACGGTACGAGTTAGAGGCGGATCTCTCTCAATATTGGAAACCAAGTGAAAACACCGAAGAGGGTAGAAGCTGGGAAATTAGAAAAATCAGCAGCGGGATAAAAAAAATAGTAGAAATCAGCCCGCAGAAAGCGAATGCTCCCCAGGGATCCTAATCCGGACCCCAAAAATCGAAGGTAGGGGCCAAGAAACACGGTGTTAGCTATACTAGTGTGGTCAACGAGGTTCGATTGGTCATTCCATTTAGATTATTTCCGCAACTAATATTCACTGTTGTTGAGCAGGAAATCATCGAAAACGTTATCGTGGAGCAAATGAATGGAATCTCCTAATATTCAAGGCGGTGAGGTACTGTGAGAGAAAAGCACTATCATTTCTTCTCTATTACAATGCCAATGTAGACCATGAGATTTGGGGAAGAAGCGAAACCAACCAAAGAAAAGAAAAATATACAATGTAGGAAATACGTCAATCCTAGGGAATACTCTTACGAACAAGCTAGTTCCTGACTGAACTGCAGAATTTCGGAGGAACCCTCTATATGGGATCGTACAATAATAAGATTCGATGTTGAGGTCAACTAAAAAATATATAGAATAGTAAGGAATCCCAGGAGAACAGATTGATATTCCTATATATGTAATCTACCTGGGTAATAACATGACTCATCTACAGATGAGTGGTGACATCAGGAACGAACTAAAACCGGAGAAAGTGGTGAAAGACAGAACAGAATCATCATTAATTCATATGAGGCGACCTGACCGTCAGTCACTTCATCGAGAGACATGCTCTGGTGGAACAGGAACCTAGCCAGGAGAGAAAGATACGAAAACTCTTCAACCGCACGGAGTAAACCGGGGACCGGTCAAGATATGAAACTTTTCTAACGACGTACAGCAATGTGATCAGAGAAGCAAAGCAAAATAACTTCAGGAAATTTTTGAAAGTGTTGAATAAATTACAGAAGCAATCAAACATTCAGCTATTTACCGAGAAAGAGGAGGACACAGTGGAAGGCAGTAATATTCTATCAGACATTCAAATAACAGGCAGAAGAAGAAAAACGGAAACTGAAGAACAGCAGAGTAAGATGGGCAGTGGGAACTTTTCTGTCATTGAAATCACCTGGAGCGGATGGTATCTTCCCAGCACTATTAAAAAGCGGCTTTGAAATCATTCTAGGGTCCTTCCTGAGGGTGGTGAGAGACAATGTATCCCAGATTCACATACCAAGGGTAAGAAGTCAGGAAAAAGTGATCTTCATTCCGATAGTGGGTACTAAAGGATCTTTTCATCCTAAATCTTTCAAATCAATTTGCAGGGCATGCTTCCGATTGAAGACAGTAGAGAAGTGTAGCGTTGTAAGGCTTAACACCTTAAATCCATATCAACAGGCTCACCGGCCAGAACGATGAACCCTATATCAGATGTCTTATATACTACGAGATGTAACAAACACCAAAAAAGTAGACCAGTATGCGTTTTTGGATATCGAAGTAACTTTCAGCACCACATCGCATGCGAAAAGGTGAAACAAGTATCTATTGTTAAAACTAAGAAGGGAAGCAGAGTTAAAGAAACCAAGATGTAGAGCTTGTAGGACCGGCATAATTTCGGGATTGGGAAGCGAAAGTAGTTGTCTAACTTCGCTGTGTGTGGTATGGGAAGCAATGCGGATGACAATATCCGAGGAAGCAGAGCTGTCCATCAAGCAATTACAGAGTTTAAAAAGGATGCATATATCAAGGTGGATTCGACGTTATTGCAGGTGAGGGAGATTGAGCTGGGAAGAGTAGTCGACATGGCGAAAGCTTCCTTTAAAAAGAAGAATCGGGTAGATTTGAGTTGTACAACTGCAAAGGAGATTAAATTACAAACTAATATTCAAGGATGTTTCTAGCGATGGAGTTAAAAAGTGGGAGAAGTGGTTGAAAAGGAAAGCTGGAATGAGGTAAAGTCGCAGGGGGAGAGTAGGATAAAACCAAACATTTTGGTAGCGTCATTTATGAGCCCCGGAGCCGTTGACAGCTCTCTGTCGACGTCGATGGGGTGATGCGAGCCTAGCTCTACCGAGGTGGTATTTGCGACGTGTATCAGGAGCCTGGTAGGGTAGTGTGCATTGAAACGGTGTAAGTAGACCGCGTTGCCCCGAGCGAGCGCTGATTCGAACCAATTCTGGGATCAGCTAGACGTAGGTCAGGCCTCAAGGAACTGGGGTAGGGGCTGCGTCCCCGAGGGTGCACCCGTTCCTGACTATTACGGCCCGCTCCGTTGCACACGATGAGCTAATGAATTTTCCATGGAGAATAAACCTAAACCAACAAAAAAATCGAAGAAAGAGCAGGGAAGGAGGAAGAGCTGAGTGCGTTTGCGCACAGCACAAAAATGTGCCCTTCACCGCAGCGATCAGCGAAAAAGACTGCGAGATGTGACATACCCGATGTGACAACGGGACGCCAAAATCTAGAGGAAGCCTTACCAAGTGGCGCGACCGACGGTGCGATGGTGGCAACTTCAATACCATGTAGTGTCCCTGTTTCGAAAAAAGCCCAGACCAGAAGCCCAGATCGCTAGTCCTGAGGAGGTGGATTCAGACATGAACCGAGTGCAAGTGCAGCCGACCATCCTAGCTAGAGCCCAAGAGCAAAGGCTCGTCAGGAAATGCGCGGCAGCGGTGGAGCGTATGAGGTCCTCCAGAGGAACGTCATCAAAAGCGTGAAAAATGGGCTCGTGAAATTGGAGGAACTATTGGAAAGCAGCGGAAGACGATTGGAAAACAGAAACAGTCCCACTTCCTGTTGAGAACGGTGCTTGCGGCAAACGGACCGCAGATAGCCCCCCCCCCCCCCCAAGGCAAACTGGGGAAAAAGCGGAAAAAGGACGACGTGCCTGAAGGAGACTTTGTTAAAGCAGTTTCCAGGCCCGAAAAAGAACAACTAACTACGCAAAAGCCAGTAGTAGAAAAACGAGGAAACGAAGAAGGACTAAACCGTCGGCTCTGTTCTTTAAGCCGACGGAAGGCAAGACATTTGCGGAAGTCCTTAGTAAAACCCGAAGACAACGGAGCAGAGGTGTTTTCCATACCGAAAACGAGGGGTGCCGGAGTCCTCGTCGCACTGGGCCCGAAGACGACTAGCAAGAGCAAGTTCTGCGTAGCGGCTAAGGGATTATCGGGGGAGAAGGCTCTTGTTTTTAAACTAGAGCCTATGTACTCTCTAGAAATCCGGGATCTTAACTGCCTCACAAAAAAGGTTGAAGTGGAGGGGCGATAAAGCATGAATGTCCAGAGGTAACCAATAGGTATCATCTCTGTAAATGCTCGAGTCCAAAAACTCGCTGTGGTCCACTACCATATTCCCTGAGCAATATGGGAAGAAACTCCTTAGCAGCGGGAAAATCAAATCATAGTATGCAGGGTACGAAGTGCTACAGGTGTCTGGATTATGGGCATAGGTCAGCAACTTGCAAGGTACTCCACAGAATAACATCATGCCGGAGATGTGGCCAGCTAAGTCACCAAGCGAAGACCTGCAATGTAAGTGAAAGTTGCGTTCTTTGCAGGAATCGTGGCACGTCTGGCGAAAGCTTCGCACACACTGCGTACTCGAACGGTGTCCACTCTTTAAAAGGTCTGCCGAGGGAACAAGGTTGTCTGGATTCGGTGTTTAGGGATAACGTTTTTAGCGTTTACCTGACGCCGAATGAAACGATGCCGGACTTTCGCCGGCTTGATGCTCTGGAGGACGCCGTTTCGGGCACAGAGGGCGAATCCTGATAGGTGGTGATTTTAATGCTAGGGCCCTTGAATGGAGCGTCCCTTAGCCAGACTCCAGAGGGAAATCTGACATCATCGGTGAACGGGTGGCGAGTCCTGGAAGACTTCTCGGCAAGTGATCACCAGTACATCGCGTTCGAAGTGGTTGACGCTACTTGCCGGTGAGCACCAACCTGATGCTCCCCCTGCCTGTGGAATGTCGTGAGGGTGAACATCGGGAAGTTCGTCAAAGCATGCGCCATGAAGGTACAGTATAGATCAGCAAAAAGGAGACTCCGCAGCGCGATAAATAAAAGCAAAGCTCGCGGTTGGCAGAACCTCGTTAAGTGGAATGAAGACCCGTGCGGACTTGACTTTAAGCTTGTCACCCGGAAAGTCGGGGCCCTGCGGAAGCCCTGCTTACTAAGTACCAACTAAATGGACTGCATTATACGCGCATCATTCGTCAGAAATCCTATACGGGTTAATGTCAATAGCGCGGAAAGCGTTGAGGATTGCTCCCTTTTCACAATGAGAGAGCTCGAAAAAGCGGTTTTCACATGAAGGTGCCAGGTCTTGACGGAATCTCGGTGGAAGTTTACAAACTGGAGTTCCGCCAACGGCCAGACTTGCTGCTTTGAGCGTTCAACGCTTGCTTGAAGGAGATCATTTTTTGACCAGATTCGGGCTAATCAGCAAGGGTAAAGGAGATCCGGAGTTCCCGTCTGCATACCAACGACCGTGTATGCTTGACATGCCGGGAAAGTGCTCGAGGTGCTCATCAGAAGTAGACTCGCTGAAGCGATGCGCACTGCCGGGAATTTATTCCCAAGGCAGTTCGGGTTCAAAACAGGGAAATTCACAGTGGATGCCATTATGGAGGTCGCAGATGCGGTTCATCAGAAAACTCATTCCACGTAGCAAGCTATCTCTGAGGGATTATCTGAAAGGCCGCTCCTTGGATTAAGATACGCTAGAGGACCAGAGGAGGATGGAAATCAAGGCGGCAGTAGCACAGGGATCCATTCTAGGGTCGGACGTCTGGAACACTATCCTAGTTAGCGTGCGCTGAGACTCGATATTCCCGAAGAGGCGCGTCTGGTCGGCTATGCAGACGGCGTTGCAGCACTCGTTGTCGGACACACTGTTGAACAGGCACAAAGCAGACTTGACATATTGATGCGACGGGTAAGCAGGTAGATAATTGCTCATGGTTTAAGCCTTGCGCTGGAAAAAAAAACCGAAGCAGTCATCTTAACCAGAAAGGGAATCCTGACCCAGTGTCCCATATCGCTCTGCGAGATGACTGTAGAGTCAGAACCAGCGGTTAAAGACCTTGGTTTAATGCTCGACTCGCAGTTGAGCTTCTTCGAGCAAATCAAAGCAGCAGTGGACAGGATTGCAGCTGGAGTCTTGGCCTTGAGTGGATTAATGGCGAACATTGGGGACCCTATATGTACTAGGAGACGTCTCCTTATGGGAGCAACGCAGCCGGTTTTGCTGTATGCCGTGGCGGTATGGGCTGATGGCCTTGACAGGGAGGTGCATCGTAAGCGCTTTGCTCAAGTAGAGAAAAGGGCAGTTTTGCGGGTGTCGCACTGTCTCAGAACCGGTCATGATCGTGATCGCGGAAATGGTCCCCGTTGCCCTTCTTGTCAAGGAGCGTAAAGCTATCTAGCGCCGTAAAAGCGAAAAGTTAAGAGGGGTGGTTGTCCGTGAAGAACGTCAACGCACCCTTATCGAGTGGCAACTCTCTTGGCAAAATGAGCCAAGGGGCAGATGGACTGTGCGGTTCATCAACAATTTAGACTCGTGGTTGAACCGAACGCACGGTGAAATTGATTACTTATTTCTTTACCTAACTTCTATGCGGGCATGGAGGTTTTCAGTCTTACCTGCACACGATTGAGAAGGCTCGATCTCCTGATTGTGTGTTCTACTATGGAATGACGGACAACGCTGAACACACCTTTTTCTCTTGCGAAAAGTAAGACGGCTTTCGTCAGCAGCTTTATGCAGACACAGGGGAGCTCTCTTTAGACAACATTGCCAGAGAGATGATGAAGAGCGCTGGCAGCTGGAGTCGTGTCGCGCATTATGTTCGGGCCATTCTTATTGCGAAAAAGATTAAACTCAACCGGCAGAGGGAGTGTATGGTAAGGGGTTCCCTGAGGGGTTGCCTCCCGTAGGTGAAAGGAATTCCATGACTTCAAGGAAGAGCAGGAGGGCTAGCTCGAAGTAATGTGTCAAACAGTTCCAGGCTAGTTCTCTGATGACAGGGAGGTGTTTAGTTGATAGTCCGACAGTGTACTGTTGCTGGAGTCCAACACTCTGTGCGTAAACGCATTCACCTACCCTACTCCCCAAAAAATGTAATCGCTGTGATTATGCCTGCTGAACATATCTCTTCTCTTAATAATGTTGGTAAACAAATACAATAATCTGCACTTGAAATCATAAAACAACTCCGATGATTGCTACTAATATCCAAATGCACCTAGGATTGATAAGGCTTAACATTGTATAGAAATCTAAATTATCATTTACATTGACACCCACAAAGAATTCCAGCCAAACACAGTGCACCCCCATATGAGTAGAAAACAAACTATGCGTTTCGCTTGATATAAATTCTCACAGACCAACCGAGTAAATTAGTTAACAAAAGTTAAATGTGGTGACTGAAGTGATTCAATTTCAGACTCAATTTGAAGAATTCCTTTTTCGGAGGCAAATATATAGTTCTGCTGAAATAGGGAGGCAACATATAATGGCTAGTCAGTAACCATCCATAAACACTACTCTGTATTGTTATCAGCCTGATTAGCGCTAGACGCGTAAAAGCTTACAGTTGGAGTAAACTGCCCCCGACTACAAGACATGGATTCAGTATTGTTTTAGCGTTAAGCAGGGGTGTTAGATAGTGTTTCTAGATAGTACGTAAAATAATCAGTTTACGAGTGTATCTAAGTTAAAGGTGCGAGTAATTCAAAGGTTTCCGTAGAAGAACGTTCACCAAAAATGAACTATAAAATCACAAAGTCAACTAAGGTAGAGATCGAAAGTGTAGTTTATAAGGAATAGTCAATAAATGCCGCAAATGTGATCATAGAATTGATAACTTCCAATCGACATCAATGGAAAAATTATTCAGTTTTATCTGGGGTGTTTGAGTAATCTATCTTAACTTCTTAATGACACCGCGCACAAGTTCTACACGTTCCTTTTATCAATTTGGAGTGATTTTGTTCAAGTGACGAAATAGCAAACGTAGTCAGAGTATCACATTTAAGTAATTATTCAATTAGACATTATCAAGAATCAGACGACACTGCGTGAACTATTTATTGATCTATCGGCTATTGTCCTGCCAAGCGGTCTTCTATAATAGAATGCTAACTTGGCATAGTGGTCATTCGCGGTTTCGCAACATCATTTGAATTTCTGCACATCATTTTGTCTTGTGTGATAATGACTAGATTATCTTGAAAAGATAAAATTGATGATGACGATAAAGATGATAGTGTGCAGCAAGTGATACATATGTTTTAATTGAATGCACCGCTTTGGGACTGGAACTAGGAAGTCAAAAGTTATCCCCCATAGTGCATGTGCATTTCGTGTTTCATCTTATAAATTGTTGGAGTTTCTTCGAAAGATTGTATATACATATATATATTTCTCGTGTTGCGTGTTCTTAGTGTGAAAAGTAGAAAAGTTAGAAAACAATTAATGTTTCCTTAACTAAGGGATTGAATTCCATCAGCAGCCAGTGAAGGTAACTAGTTTGGAATATCAACGAAAATTTTATTTTTTTTCTGATCATATGAGCTTGGATTTTTATGTGGACACAAGACTTTATTATATCATTTAAGCTTATCTAGTTTATACCAGATAGTTTTGAAAAAAAGATTTTATACTTCCTAAAGTCGATGTCGAAAATCGGTAGAAGTTCACATAATTAATGATTCTAAAGGCAGTGGACAGAAGTGGGTCACTTTTGGATCATATAGCTATTAACAGCATAAGGAGCGTTTTCCTTCGATGTATTATCATATCACATTTTTATCCTACGTACGATCAGCGGAAAATACAGCCAGTTTGCAGCGAACGTGATATACATTTTTAGAAACCAGACTCTAAAAAAGTGATAAGAACCCAGAAATCGGCTTATTAACGTGGGTTTACCATACATTTTTTGGCCCACTTTGTTCGCATTACGATTTTCAGCGGATACCTTTCTTACTCTCTTTCGGAGAATATCTGCATTTTAATTTGTTAATCCAGTGTCTTTAAAATTCTTCCAGTTTTCTCGGCCACAACTCAGAATACAAAAAAAAATAAGGTGTAGGAGGTACAATGTGCTACCCAATTCTCGAATTCGGAAAAAAAGCATGACAGCCTTTCTAGTTGGGACTTAAGAATATGCTCAAAGTCTTCCCTGCTTATCGAAAGAGACGACTAAAAGGGATACAAATTAGTGGGCTAGCAACCTGCAAATATCGAAACTTTATTTTAACTTCAACAACGCTTCGGATAGGAACTGAACTAACAGCCTAGACCTTTAGCTATCGAAAACGGGCTATGATTGGTTTTTGGAATGTGCGCACGCTCCTCGACAATGGTAGCGAGGATCCTCAGAACGCTCGCTTTCTCCAACTTGAATAGGAATTCCGATATAAACTGGACATTCTGGGCCTAAGCAAAATAAGATGGTGCGTCTGAAGACTATTCCCTCCCTCTTACTATACTTATGGCAATGTGGTTTTGTACTCTGGAAAGTCAGGTGGTAGCAGACGAGAATCTGGTGTCGGGTTGCTCCTGACGGCTACTTCAAGGCGCACTCGCTTGACCTGGGAGCCGGTTTTCGACACATTTCAACTGCAAGGTTCCGGCCCACATTAATGAAACTTCCGAGATAGTGAAGAAGGATGCTTTCGCGACCAATTACATGCAGTTCAGGGGGACTTCCTAAAAGTGACGTTGTGATCGTGATTAGTGATCTGAATGCCAAGGTGGGCTCTGACAACACCAAGTGGTCTTTTCTCGCGTGCTACACCGTCCGTCGGTCGCGACCCGAGGGGACATCATAAGATCTGGCTGGCTGCTGATTCGTGGAAGCGTATCGATGAACGAAAGGGGTTGAAAGCAATATTGACCATTGTAAGTGGTGGCGGTCGTGACGCACTCGAGCTCCGATACACAGTGAAATCCTGAGAATTTCAACATAGTGTACGCCGTGACAAGAGAAAATTTGCTATTGCGCTGATCAGGAAGCGGAAGATGCCGCAGATAGATATGATTTCAGAAGTGAATACCGCATCACGAAAAAACTTGCATTTGGTTGCAAATCTTTTGATGAACCTATTAAGGATTTTAATGATCTATAATACTTCTCATCCATGGTGAAAAACAACTGAAGAGATGGAAAGAACACTGCACCATAGTTCTTAACCGTATCATACCCGGCGAACTTACTCCTCTTGTTGATGAAATGGCTAGCCACCGTGACATGCCAATACGGAGTGTTCTGCCAAGCGAAAAAGAAATCATTTCGGTGCGATGGTTCATGTGGTTGACCGTCAGTCTCTCAATCTCGTTGCTCTGGGTTCGAAACCCAGTCATGATGGGTGTCTGTATTTGTCTCACTGCTATGAGTTTATCACTTGCACAGTGTTAAGTGTGATTATAGTGAAACTGAACCACAGTCTGACTCTGTGCGTGCGCTATAATCCACTAAGTGGTGAACAGTAAATACTAATGGACTCAAACGGAGTAAAGCCTGGGCCAAGCTGGGCTTGATGGTCTCCCAGCAGAGTTGTTTATCACTACCATTGTTACTCCAGATCTGCCACTTCCACTCGTACAGAAATATTGAGAATCCAAGCCTTTTCCCAGAGAGTGGAAAAATCGAGTGTGGCAATTACAAGGATTTCGGAATGCTCTCTGTCGTTGCAAAGATAATATCTAAAATAATTTTGGAACATTTCAAAGAATATCTCGAAAACTTGGTCGACGGAAGTACTCGGGCTTCTCCAGTATTGATCACATCAACACCTACCGATCATTTTCAAATAATGTCACGTGTTGCCCCTAGATAAAATCTCGGAGTACTTTGAGGTCCAAAACGGAATCCGCCAGGGTTGCATCTTGTCAATTGAGGATGACGTCTTTCCTCAAATACGTCGACTACTCTGCTGATATCTGATTGCTTTCTCACCGGGTCATGGATCTTGGCCAAATGGATCTGGATTGAGAAAGAGAGGCAAGTAGAGTTGGACTGAAGATAAACACCAACACTAACAAAACTAATGTTTTCAGTCTGACGGGTCATCGTACTCTCCTTACCTGCATTAATGGGCAGAGCGCCGAAGATGTCGATCAATTTGTATATCTAGAAGGCGTGGTTTCTGCCGACGGTGGCACCGAACCGGATGTTGCTCGACGCATTAGCAGCGCTAGATCTGCTTTCGCTACCTTGTCTTAAATCTGGAAATGCAGTTATTTCAACACCAAGATCAAGTTGAGGCAGTTCTGTGCTTCTGTTCTCTCTGTGTTGCTACATGGGAGTACCACGTGGGAAATGAAATGAATTATACTATTACAAAAAACTCCAGGTCCTCGTGAACAACTGTCTGCGTCGTATCATTGGAGTACGTTCGCCTAATACTATCTTAAACGAAGAACATGGTCGCGCGCAGGCCTGCCACTAGTACGGACTTCGAAAGTGGCAGTGGATGTCCCAAGTATTCTAAGGCGACCCATTCGTCGGCTATCTTAGCAGAGCATGGCGTAACCCGCAATACAATTGTCGCTCCTCCTTAATGTGTGACCTTTGATTTTTAATTGCATTGTAGGCTACGCCATGCAGTGGAATCCACTCTCCTAAGATAGCCGACGAATGGGTCGCCTCAAGGACACTTGGTACACAACAAAAGATAAGGAGTGCAGGCATCTCAGGAAATCGTGAGGGAGCTGAAGGGGCATTCCGGGAACGATGGTGCGTAGGTGTGGGTGGTGGGGGTAAATTGTAATCATACATATATATATTCGCTTACAAGTTTCGGTGTCATGTGTTGCGAGCACATGACTGCATGCGGCATTGAGTTCGAAACCAACGCGATAAGTAGTCGCCGAAATAAGCATATCTGCCAAAAACAAATAGTAAAAATAGTAAAGCAAAAGAAAACAGTTTTGAATTTGTTACTTTAACAGTTATAATGGAAACTTCTTTCGCTTTGTTGTTTGATTTGATTTACTTTGCGGTGGTGCTTTTTATAGAGGATCAATGTTTAATATGTTGGAAGCGTAGATACTGACTTGCAAAATGCTGGATAGAGGGTTACAAATCCAAGTGATAGATGTGGAATCCGTTTCATCTCTAACAACTATTGCTATTCATAAAAATGAACAATGATCCGGTGCTATTCGCCTTCGTCAACCAGTCTCTCAATGATACTGACTTCTTCAAGAGGACACTAGTCCGCATATTTAGCTGATACTCTTAACTGACAGCTTTGAAGGTTTTCAAAATGTTGTCTGGAGTCGTTCATCTGGGCCGCTATCATACGAGTAAGTAGAGGAGTGTGCATGACGTCGAAAGCGCGAACTGCCTTTAATCTCATCCGGACATTGTGTTTTTGAACGTATGCACCTTTCAAGGAGTCCAAACACTGCAATACTAAGCGACATCGATGTCAACAGGGGTACAGAGGTAGCGTGAACAATGTAACACCATTTTCAACAGCTATATCGATCGCCCAAAATGATTGATCAAATGAGTAATATGAATAATTAATACCAATGCTTTTCAGTCATTTGTTTTTCATCCCCACTCAGGGATACAAGAATTCAGAAACAAAGATTTTTTTATGCCAATTGCTTCGCATCTTTGTTACTCAAACCATAACAAAATCGAGAGCAGTCAATTACATAATCGACCAGCGAGGCACTAACCCAGTACCTGCTTATGATGCAATATACAACCCCAGAATAAAGTTTGCTGTTTTGAAACTGGTCCTATAGTGGAATTTTTATTATTTATAACCATCTTGTTAGTTTAACGATGATATTTTCTGTAATAGTTTTGATAAGGGTCTTAAAATGTCCGTTTTTCAATAATAAACAATTTCATTTACTTTAGATTATAGCGAAAGGTTAAACAATTAACTACTAAAATCAGTGGTGGTCCTATAATAATGAAACACACCATAGATGGAACTTTATCTGAATACGTTATTGTGGTCACAACCTAGAAATTCTTACAAATATCTAGACTGTGGTTGTAGCTGCGAAATTTCAACTCTTCGGTTATCTCGTTTGTTCACATCATTCATATGGACGTTCAAACCAATGCACTAAGATACTGATAAGGGTACATCTGAATAGTAAGGCGCACTTTTGCTCGTAATACATTACGTCAAAATAATCAAAATAAATTTCCCATACAACACCATGGAATCTATGCAAATAGCTTGGACTTCATTTTTCTGTTTGTTAATTTACTGCTATTATAAAAGCAGTAAATTAACAATACACTAAATATAAATGCAACTTTTCCTTAATTTTTTTTTTTGAGGCCACATTAATAAAAATTTGGCTTTCGCTGCAAGTAGTATCGATAAAGCTCTATTGTGTAGTATTTCCTTATCGCAAAAATTATGTGGGAATAATTGTGAAGCACAACGCGACGATTGTAGACAAAAATCTTATCAACAATTGGATTGGTATTTTCAATTTTTTTGCCTAATTATTGAGTTTAACATATGTTTTTGTAATTTATGTCTACCTTTTGCTTGTCCGAGGAATATGATTTGAGGAGGTCATCCCGTGTGTCGGATCCGAGAAATCGATTTTTTCGGGATCAATTGTATCTAGATATAGTGTAGAATATTTGGGCAAAGTGATTTTTCGATATTCCGAGTCGTTTAGAAATTCCAGTGTGAAATAGTAAAGTAAAGGGTAGTATGCCAGGTTTATGTTGATCGCTGTAATGAAGCGCGGATTTATCGGTCAAACGACATTCGAAAGAGGGAGAATTGAAGCAAAGGCCTTACATGTGTTTTTTAAAGAAATCGAAGGTTTTTGGACCAAGTATAGCAGATTAATGGTCAGTTAAGATTTTATGGTTAATAATCACACTCTAATTTTTAAATGCATTTTTCTCGAAGTTCCATGTTGAAAATCTGGTGCCACCATCGCTCAAAATCTGTCTAAGGAAATTCTTTGAATAACTTATTCAGAACATATATCTGCGTTTCGCAAACTAAGATAATTTACCAAGAAAGAAAATGTTTAATAAGGCACAAAAAAGTCACCTTTAAAGATTTTTTAATAACCCTAGTTCACGGGCCGTGCTATAGTTCATACGTTAAAATGCCGTTATTTTTTTCTTTAACATTTCACCGACCGGTCACTCAGTAGCCGATTGTTTGTGGTACTGCGCCGGTGCTGTTTCAGTTTAGACTGTCGCACGGAAATATCTCGATGTTTTGTATGCTTAGACAAAATTGACCGCTTTCTATTATATGATAATTAGAGTTATGTTAACAGACTATTTATTTCCATAATGTTAGTGGTAAATTGTATTTATTTTGTTCATTATTAGGGTTTTGAGTTTACATAATATACCATAATCTACATATCGACATAATCGAAATAAGATATTTCGTCATTTCACTATCACTACCTCTAAGTGGCAATACAAAAGCTCAATTCCGAATTATCATATCGCTGCCATCACTTTCATCACCACTATCCCTTCCTGAATAAATGTCCTGATAAATAGTTTAAATAAAACCCTCCAATCCTAATTTGTTCGTTCATCGTGGAGGATCATTTTTTGAAACTCTATGAAAATGTGGGAATTTACAAAGTAACGCAGCTAACGTAATTGACTAATAGACTTCATAACCAAACAACAAATTATTCCTCATATAATAACAAATTGTGTATTGCCCTGGCAACCGATTAATAGGTTGGTGCGTAAGCATCAATGATAAAAAGCTGATTAATAGGCTTCCGGTCGATAAGCGTTGGGGACAAAAAGTCTATTAATAGGCTTCCGTTCGGTAAAGCGTTAAGATATGCACAGCTTCCTCTAGCGTGGCACCCGAAAAACATCTTTTTTTGGGGATGAGTATATACGTTGCTCTGTACTTTAATAATGGACTATGATGTCGATTTTTACGCATGCCCAAGATATTAATAAATATATGGTGAAAAATTCGCATTTGTGCCTTTATCCAGTTCTTCACAAAAAATTACCAAAAAAGCGAAAAAATGGCCTTCACACGGGATGAACCCCTTAAATTAATTCGCATCTCTTCCGATTTTGTTGGAATATGAAGTCCTTGCTATAACAATCTTTTTAAGGGAGTTGACTAACAAAAAATTTTCCATTTCTTTGTAGTATTTTGTACTTCTGGGATGGACATAGGGGGGTTGCCGGGTAAATTTCTAAAGTGTGGGAATATTCTGTTATTAACTTGATTTGTGCAGATATCGGAACCGGATGTATTTTGAGGCCTAGATTTCGTAGAGATGCACTACGGTGATTTTTTTCAGATTTTCCGGTTGGATAGGTTCTGAGAACGAGACCTGTTACACTTTTTGATGGTCATATTTTGAGCCCTCACTCCCCTATATTTCACCCGATATCAAATATGTCAGTTTCAATCAGTCAATTTCGAAAAGTACTAATTCAGCCCTTTCATTTGATACCCCACATGGAAACATTTTGTGAAAAAAAATGTTGCACTCTCCATTCACATGCATGGGGAGCCTCACTTAAACTTAACACAAAAGGCTATATGCTATATGTAAAGGGAACAACAGATCACACGTTCTCACCAATTTTGGTGACAACCGGTCTAGCCGTTTCCAAATAAATCGGGCTTGGCAGACAGACAGACAGATAGACATCGACTCGATTCTAATAAGGTTTTGTTTCACACAAAACCTTAAAAAGAAAAAAAGCAAGACAAACATAAAGATGAACAAAACATCTATGATAGAGCGAGATTCGACCCCAATACCAACTGAATCAAGAAGCAAACGCTTAACTAAGTCAGCTATTGTACGGATCTTTCACGGATTATGGTATTTTTTCCTAAAGAGCTTGATTTGCGAAAAGTTTACTATTCAACTGATTTATGAACGTTGGGCATGAAAAAGAAGGAAGAAACTTTGAGATATAGTTTAGGCTTCAATGGTCAAATTCATCAGAAGGTAAAAGTTGCAATGGATAGGGCTGATATTCGGATGGACAACTTGTTTTTGCGGGCTATGTCATGCAATTAACGCCACCTGTAAAAGGGCGGTGTAAAAATTTTTTTCATCGAATATAGTCATCTGGGGTATCAAATGAAAGGTTTAAGTAATCCAATTAAGTAATTATGATTACTTATATTTTTATTAAAATATTTAAGCGAACTCAATGCGAATTCTATACAGCAAACTCAACGCGAATTCTATACAGCAAACTTAACTCAAATTCTATTTTTTTAATTCAAAAAGGACTTCCATATTCTTTAGCAATTTTCAACTTAATAATTAAAATTCAGTGACAGGTCTGAAAAAAACATAATTACTGCGATCTTCCACTCCCTTGGCATGCCACGCAAAGTGGATAGATCCGCGCCATCTATTCGCTCGCAACATTCGAAATAAATTTCGAATGCTGCGAATCCTGCCGCGCCACATCACTCCGCCCCCAGATGAAACCTAGGGGGTTTCAACGACTGATCCCCGAACTTCGTTCGCCGTTAATCCACAAAGCGGACACGACGTTGCTTCGGGGCGCACGCGGGTTTCAGCCTGGACAAAGAGACCGCCTTTTTGTGACCACCGATCTCGAGCTGGAAGAAATGTTCTCCCCGCTCGAGAACGCGGTACGGGCCCTCATATGGAGGCTGCAGCGGCTTCCGGACGGCATCCGTTTTTTTTTTATGATTACTTATATTTTTATTAAAATATTTAAGCGAACTCAATGCGAATTCTATACAGCAAACTCAACGCGAATTCTATACAGCAAACTTAACTCAAATTCTATTTTTTTAATTCAAAAAGGACTTCCATATTCTTTAGCAATTTTCAACTTAATAATTAAAATTCAGTGACAGGTCTGAAAAAAACATAATTACTGCGATCTTCCACTCCCTTGGCATGCCACGCAAAGTGGATAGATCCGCGCCATCTATTCGCTCGCAACATTCGAAATAAATTTCGAATGCTGCGAATCCTGCCGCGCCACAAGGTCTCGGTTAGTACTTTTCGAAGCCGGTATTAGTTTTGAGATTTGTAAGAAAAGCGGGCAGTGGAAGGGGGGGAGGGGGGGGGGGAAAGGGAGGTGATGATTTTTTTCACGGACCCATTCTCAGAAACCACACAACCGAAAAAATCATGAAGCTACCTCTATATGAACATGCTAAATGCATATACATAACGGGCTACGTACAAATGGGATAGTTCTACACTCAAATATTCTCACAGAAGAAGCAAACAAAACCTTTCATACCTGAAGCGCCCAGCTTCCGGTTTCCCGACTTGTTTTTGTACAAGATAGTATTTTTGAATACCCCTCCCAGTTTGCGGCAGTTAGCACCAACAAGGGCAAATGGAAGGATACTATGAGTGCCCTTGTAATAGTAAAATTCCGAAGCAATGGAAGTCAGTGAATCACGGTTCCAAGGAACCTCAGCATTATTGGTAGTTTCATTACAACTGGAAAAGCATTTCGAAAACTAGGTTTTTTTTAAATAACCGACTATGGCTCCTAACAACTTGTAAAATTTCATAAGATACGCCTATATCAAGGTGAAGTTCTCTGAGTGGCCAGATATTTGAGTTTTAGTAATACTGCTTTACCCACAGGGTACGTTGGTTTTTTTCGGGATCTTTTTGAGATCATGTAGCTTGCATAGATCACTTGCCGCTTCTGTACCATATCCGTCGTAATTCACACTGGATGATGCAGTCTGGACAACCAATTGAATGACTCAGAAGACATGCCTGAAAGTCATATGCAATGTATGTTTAAAAGGAAAGAGGAAACGCAAATTGGAAGGAAAAGTGTAGTTTCGCTCAAAAACTGTACGAACTTGGATGCTCAGACATTCTTTTAGGAGCATAATGTGAAGATTTTTTACGTTACGAAAAAGATATTTCCGAATCTACATAAATTACTAACGTAAGTTATTTTCTTTCCTTCCAGCTACAATGATTTTCTGTATCATAATCTCACAATTGACGAATTTCCTAAATAAAATAAGGCTTTAGATTTAAAAAATCCCAATGGCGATAAAAACGAATAGAGCGAACACGGCTCAAGTGCCAGACGGTGGCTGGGGATGGGCCGTCGTCGCAGGAGTGGCTCTCATGAATGTATTAAAAACACAAGTGTTCACATAGCTTAACCTACCTTAATCAATATATTTTTTTCTTCAGTCATTCAATCAATCCGTCTTATCCGTTTTCGGTCTTCTGTTTGGAGAGCATTTACAAAACATGGGAGAAGGAACTACAGGTGCTGCATTGGTATCAAATTTGAATAGTTTAGCATTAAATTTATCAGGTGAGTGGATATTAATAGGGAAATATTTACTAAGGAAATTAAGCAATGAGATAAATACTGTACATTATATCACCTTCCTGTTTTTAGGTTTATTTATTGGTCCTGCGATTAAAACTTTCGCTCCTAGACGTGTTGCTTTCGCTGGATGCTTCCTCACTTCATTTGGGCTATTGATGTGTTCAGTATCAACCCGTTTATGGCATGTTATCATCTGCTATAGTATAATTGTAAGTTTTTTGCAAATTGAAGGTGTAAATAATAACATACTGATCGCTGAAAGCTTTTTGTGAACATTCTGAAGTTTTCTGCAGCAGAAATATTATTCTACATATAAAATTTAATGAAATTTCTTTGCTCCAAAAAATAAGACGTTATGAAAATAGCCAAAGAATGGAATTGTCGCCACTTTTTTAAAGTCGATATCTGGTCTAGTGCCAACGTAGTCCTTCGCTCCAGATTCGTTTATACAGATGTCAGACAGGCTTAGAGTAGCTCTGTATAAGGTATCTGCATTTCCATATTTTAGACAAAATAGCGCAGTTGGTCTATGTCTGAAGGTTAAAGTATTGTCTTGAAACACACGATTCTCTTTATATCGGGAAAGTAGTGACCCTAATCGGCAGCCAAGCATCTATTAAGGTACTTTAGGTCCTATCGGGAGAATTCCAAACTATTATAGTATGAGAATGCCTTAACAGACAACACGTTCGGTGCGCTCGATAAGGCCTGAATACTCTGGGTACTAGATTAGGTTAGAAGGAAATGGGGCAGCGGACGCCGTTGTAAGGGCCAAAGCTATTCTCTGGAATCGGAAATGAGTTCATTACTACTATGCAAAAACCAAGAGGAACGGCTGAAGGAACTTTACTGAGCGAACTTACCATGAATGGAGCAGTCCAAGATGCTCATGGCGGGATACGAACTCAGATGCACGAAAGATATTTTAACCTCGCCACGAAGATCCTCCGGATTATAGTAGGAATACTCATTGGTCACTGCAAACGAAAGTATCACTTGGGGTAACTAGCTTATTACCAGATGCCAAGTTGATATACTTTGAAGTAGGGAACATAATAAAATTCCTGGCTATAATAGGCTTAAACGACATACTTTAAGGTTTCTTATCATTGGTGAAGGTGAGTTTGGGTGCCAAACCCTAAACGAGGGATCCGTGGACCAAAAAAAGAGGGAGTAAGTTGCTTTCCATTTGGTCTGGTCTGATATCAAGTAGATGTGGACCTAGGAATCTTCAATCCTTATACAAAATAAATACATACTATGGCTTATAAATATAACTAGTAAAGGTGGAACGTCCCTTGGCAATATTGAGTTAATGAGGGACGGAGTGTTTATAGTTATGGTTAGGAGGTTGGTTGGTGTTCTATTAGAAAGAGTTTTCTATGAGGGGGTTTCTATGGGTGATTAATGAGAAGGTGGTTAAGGTAACATCAATGCATTTGACGTTATCTATAACATAGATGCCTTGATTTGTATAGAAATTGTAGGTGCCTACATCATTTATCAGACTGGTGCATAATCTCAACAGCTGTCTTTCGCGTCTGTGAATCAGAGAATGTACTATTGGGGGACACAAAGGCTTTTCTATTTTTTACGTAGCTCAGAGAAGATCTTACATATCTGCGTATGAAAGTGAAAGATGATAGACATTTTGTGCCGAACAATCGAATGCTTTTGGAATGTCTAATAGGCAGTGTCCGGATGACTTAATGATGAGAGCGTCAGGCTGTCGCAGTGGATTCTCGCGCCAATTAATACGCATGTGGATCCCCCTTCCATCTATTCATCTTCGATAGCAGATCACTTTTAACAATGAACAGAGCATTGGAGGTGGGATGTTTTTGTTTGTTAGCAAATTGGAAGTGTGGGATAGTATTGAGTCTAGTAAAAAGTCCAACAATAATTTCATAGAGAATTCTTCCTTTCGATGTCCAATTCAATTGTGATATAAGGCGGTAGATACTTGGCAGGAATGAGATTTTTTTTTCCAATCGGAATGGTATGGAAGGACTTCCACGGTGTGGGAATGTGTGCTGTAAGGAGGAATTCATTGAATATATTTGCAAGAATTGGGCTGATTGTTTTAGTGAATTTTTAATATAATATTAGGTATAGTACATATAAGGCCCATCCCACTCAACCAATTGGGGAATGCCGTCCCCATATACTCGATGAGGGCGATGAGATACGAGTCTGCAATGGAACTCATACAAAGTCTCCGTCGCAAGTAGTGATTTTATTAAGCAAATATCGATATTTCGGGAACAACTGATTCCCTTCTTCAGTGCACGGGTGTATACACTCGGTGTTACGTTTTAATTTCCTTAAAACTGTTCGCTAAAAACACCACGCATTGCACATTGATCTAAAGTGGATGTTGCCGCAAAGCCTCCCTGAAGGTTATCGGATATCATGGGACCCGGGATGGATACGCTCCAAGAGTACTCCTGAAGGATGAGCTTTCCGCCCAGTTATTTGCGGTTGATATCTTTGTGGAAGTTTCATGGTGTTTATGGTTACACTAAAATCGCGGGCAGACCTCCTTGTAAGCAAAAGCATGGGGTTGCGTTGGACAACTCAAGTGCCGTAGTTCTTAGTTACAATAGAGGTGCTAGATAGGCCCCGCATCCACTGCAAGATTCCTGAACCTGTACTCATGGCGGGGCTTGACTGTGGTCTCCAAATCAATCCGTGTCCCAAGAGCACCGTGTGATTATGCCTACAAGACAGGTACTCGCGTTAAACCCCAGAACCTCTCCTTCTTCTTCTGGCATTTTTTAGGCCCATAGGATATTGCAGTTGATGCATCGATACGGCATATTACAGTTTGATGCGACATGACCAAGCCTCTGGCAGTTTTTACACTGCATTATGTCTTTTGTTCAGACAGGAAACATGGAACCGAGCGTGAAGTTTAGAGAGTTTAGTAGATTGCCTTGTCCTTAAAGTAAGAATTATTTAATCCTCTTATAACCAGATTGGTCTGGCTACCTGTTAAAGGTGCGAATGAGAATAAAGGGATTTTTGTTCTACTGAGTCGTATTTGGCTTTTGTTGTCATCAGAATTTTTGCTCTAGTGGGGTTGCTGCGTTTAAGCAGAGCTTTGTTGGACAAGGGTTTTAAAATTTTTTTGGTGGTCTGGCAGTCCACCTTCAAAGTGATAGGAGGAAGTTTCTCACGACTTATCTTGGAGGCAGCTGCAACTTTTGGTGTTGCTGTAGCTGTTACTTTTGTGGTATCTTTTGATGCTGAACCAGTAGATTTCGCTGTAGCCAATAATATGCTGTTTCTATTGGTAGCTGGTGAACCCGGTGGTAGATTGTGCAAAAACCATACAGTATTATACATTCATTTTCTCATCCACTCAATGGTTTTTGTTTACTGATGCAATTGTTGATTTTCGAGAGTAAGGAATTTTCTACTATTTCGGGATTGTTTTAACCTTTTGCCGTTCTGGTGAATCAGCTCCACATCCTTTGATCAGTCCATTCATGTGAATGATGCGACTCACCGAAAAAGAGGCCAGTCGAATCAGAAGATTCAGCGAAATCGAACCGCTTCACTTGAAGGGACAAACATCACATAAAACAAACTCACTGGCACGATAAGCAAGCTACGCAGCCAAAACAGCGAGACTTTAATGTATTCTGTACACATGCAGAACTATTGCATGTACGGATGCTCACAGTATGATTTTGTGCCTTGCACATTTGTTTATCGAAACGATCGATACAATTAGCTACATGCAACTCTTCACCTGGGGCTAGGTGAACCTACGAGTCAAAGCTATTCGTAAGAGTTCATTGGAAATACATGAACCATACCTTTTTTCTAAGTTTCCGAAATCTATCGTCATCATCAACGGCGCAACAAATAGTATCCGGTCTAGGCCTGCCTTAGTAAGGAACTCCAGACATCCCGATTTTGCGCCGAGGTCCACCAATTCGATATCCCTAAAAGCTACCTGGTGTCCTGACTTACGCCATCGCTCCATCTCAGGCAGGGTCTGTCTCGCCTTCTTTTTCTACCATAGATATTGCCTTTATAGACTTTTCGGGATGGATCATCTTCATCCATACGAATTAAGTGACCCGTCCACTGCGGTCATGATATCGCTCATAGATTTCATTGTTATGTAGGTTACGGAATTGTACATCCTCATGTAGGGGGCCAAAAAATCTTCGGACGATTCTTCTCTCGAACGCGGCCAAGAGTTCGCAATTTTTCTTCCTAAGAACCACAAGCCTCCTGCAGTAGGACTGGCAAGATCAGTCTTGTACAGTAAGAGCTTTTGCTCCTATGATGAGACGTTTCGAGCGAAAAAGTTTTCGGCAGCAGATGTAGGCTTTGTTGGCAGCCAACAACTGTGCGCGAATTTCATCGTCATAGCTGTTATCGGAGAGATAGGAGAAATTTCCAACGGTCTCAAAGTTGTAGTCTCCTTCCTGTCCTGTACTTCGTCTTGCCTTCATTAATGTGCAGCCCGAGATCTTGCGCCGCTTGCTCGATCTGGATGAAGGTAGACTGTACATCTTGTTTTGTTCTTCCCATGATGTCAATATCATCAGCGTAGGCCAGTAGTTGGGTGGACTTGAAGAGGATGGTGCCTTTTGCATTGAAATCTGCATCGCGAATCATTTTCTCTAGGACCAGGTTAAATAGGACGCATGATAAGGCTTCCTTTTGTCTTAGACCGTTGTTGATGTTCAATGGTCTTGAGAGTGATTCCGAAATCTATATAATGGGTTATTTCGGAAAAACTAGTTCCAATAATAAAATGTCATTAATAGCTGGCATTTTATTATTGGAACGGAAATCACGAAAACTATAGGTCACGTATTTGCTACGATCTGTTTCGGCTATCGTCGCCACATGGAGAGTCACACATTGCCACTAAAGTAAGAAGTAACAGTGGTTTGATGCTAGAAAAGCTCGTTCTCGAGCTCATCGCATTAAAATGATGCAGAGAAAAAGACACAAATGATTCAGCGCAAGATTTTTTGATACAACATCCTCACAATGTTCATAGTCAATAAGGAAAACAAAACAAACATTTCGAATACGGGAGCAGAAAGGAATAAGCGGTCTTAGAGTTGAATGATACCTTGGCTACGTGCATCAATTGATGGTGTTGCCGAAAACGTCGATGTTATCCTCCAATTATTAAAATAAAACGCCCCATCAAATGCTTCGAATTGTACATTCGACGCCAATAGTTAGTCCTTGCTCATACTCATACGCCTCTATTGCTTTAGGTGAGGTAAAAATAGTGGTGATTTTTAAGACACTCTTTTGTAACGACTCAATAAACTGAGGGAGTCAAAAAGAGTCATATTTCCTACCACTATTTCCGGACTCCTAAATTTTGGATTGATGTTTTAGGTTCTGTCAGCTTTCCAGGACTGACTGAAGTCGTAGCTAGTTTTGGGGGTGGGATGGAAGAATAAACCTCTTTGGACCACAAAATCGTTCTATGTGGCCGAACGCTTAATACTAGCTTTTCAAATTTAGGTTTAACTCGATTTTTCTAAAAATCAATTTTCATTTCTGATGTACAAATAACTTCTTTTGTGTATGTAATGAATTTTCATAATTAACGTATTTTATCTAAAAACAGGTTGGATTAGGACTAGGCTTAATATCACCATCTGGATTTATGGCAATAAATACCTATTTCAAAGAAAAACGAGGGGTAGCTGTTGGAGCAGCAATGGCAGGAACGGGCGTAGGGCAGATGATATTACCTCATATCGTACGATACTTACTAGATTACTACGGATTCAGGATGACTACAGTCGTGCTAGGGTCACTAGCTTTACATGGAGTAAACCGAGTATGAGAATTTGTTAAGCATAATATTGATAAAATTTTCCTTACAGTTAGTAGGCGCATCATTGTTTCGACCACTCAACCCTCCAAACAAACGAAAGAAACGGAATGTTAAGGAGGTTAAGTTATTGCTTCAAGACGATAAGGTTAAAAATGAAGAACAAAATGATCATGAAATATCCTACAGTGCCAAACTTGCTGAGCAAAAGCGAGACATTACTGATAAAAGGAAATCTCTTGACGATCATGAGATAACATTTATGAACGATCCCAGCGAAAAGCACCGTCGACACAAGTCGCAAGGAATATTTCACAGAATCGCTTGTAACTTGGCTAATGCCATGGACTTAGAATTATTGAAGGATCCAATTTTCATTAGCATATGTGCAGGGATAGGATTAGTTTACACTTCAACGATAAATTTTTCGATGTTGTTCCCATATTTCTTGCAGGTAGGACATTCGACTTTCTTTTCGGTTCGATTAAGAAATTTTACGCTAATCATTGCATTTGTAGTTTTCAGCAAACTTGTCACGAGGAAACACCGCAGTTTGCATGTCAGTGCTAGCAGGCGCGGACATTGTATGTCGAATAGGTTTCCCAATGATAACAGACCGACTGAAGATGTCTTATCGATTGGTTTTCCTTATGGGAGCGATAGGCATGTTCTTCGGCCGAGCAAGTAATTTACACAAAATTTAATTGCAACAACAAAGCAGATTAAAGTTGAATATCTTTTTCAGTATTGGCCGAATCCTCCAATTACTATGTATTGATAGTTCTTTCGGCCATTTGTGGTGGCTTTAAGTCAGCTACAGTAGTGAACAATAATTTAACCATTTCTGAATATTGCACTCCTGAGACTTTACCCGGAGGGCTTGGATTGAATATGATTGCAAAAGGAATCTTTGCTATTAGCATAGGACAACTTCTTGGATGGATTCGTGATTATACTGGGAGCTACTCACTCTCCCTACATGCTCAAGATGCTCTTATAATAATAGTAACGGTGATGTGGGCGCCCGAACTTGTTTATAAATATTTTAAAAATCGCAAGGGTAACCGTGATAAATCAAACAGTATTCCTTCTGCCTAATGTTTAGTAGTTAGGGTAGATTTCCTATAATTTAAAATGTTTATACCACTAATTGTGATATTTTTAAATTACTTAAAGATAAAAATGAAAACTTGAAATTGTTTTTTATTCCACGATAAATTAAGGTCGACGTTACATCTGAAAGTTATCTTAGAAAACCAAATATTTCTTTCTTTCCATATTTTCCGAATCGTTCTTCTTCCAGTTTGAGAGCTATTAAAAGTTCTTCATCTAATTTTTCAGCTGCAGATAGGCCAAGCTCCACACTACTTTCTAGGGTTTCCTGATGGAATGACCCCACGCCACACATGTGAATATTGGTGAGAAAACCTTCAACAGAACATGAATAATCAGTGCAATAACAGTAGAGAAGCTGAATTAATTTTATATTAGGAAACACATAAACATTAACATCTATATTTGCGTATTTGCCAGCTAAATTCTGTGAAATCTACCAAGGTTTCTAAATTCCGACACGTTGCATAAATTGTATTTTTAATTCTTAGTGAATTATTGACGCCTTCGAAATATGTCACAACAAATATTTAATCATTTGAATATGTGGCTCCAATGGCAATTCAAACGCAATTCTACCTTGTCCGAAAATAGTGCTAAATTTGCAAAAACAACCTTTCCATAACTTACTTTTGTTATCACGTTGCGATACGCCCACAACAACACTTGCCGCACTGCATTGTTCCTCTTCAGCTGATGGATCGACTACGCATGAATCACCAATTTTGCATACAGTCACTAGAATCGGAATTTGATTGATTTCAATACGATTACAATCGTATGGATCATCTGACAAGGACAAATCGACATTTCCGCCATCCATTAAAGCAGCCGTTACGCGGGGAATTTTCGTGTTGAATAGAGCGGCCTTAACAGCTAGCGATACTGCATCGAACAAGTTTCCACCACATTCGAGAATCTATGCGAAAATGCTTTTAGCAAATAATTACACGTAGCAAATGATTAAGCCATACTAACCAGAATATCAACGTATAATTTCCAGCATTGTTGCCCGGGAAGTATACAGAGTTTTCTTAAATCGAATGCTTGTCCTGATTGATAGGATTTAGCCAGTGTATCAGAAATTTCTTGCGCCAGTTCTTCACCACCTCGACCTTCAAATTCAGGGGTAGCATTGGCAGAACTATAATGATAATATGATATTTATGGGGGACTCAATTTACTTCTTGTGAAGGAAATACCAGTCGATGAAAAACTCTATTTTTCCTTTGTCTATATTATAGGGGCTTGGAACATCTATTTCTGTTTTGATACCGACTAATATGTCTGTGTTGGCTAGTCGCAGTCGAGCTGAGCCACTTGCATGGCTTACGATTCCCGTTTCCAATTCCATTGGACGGTAATCTCGCCTTGTTCTTCCATCACACCGGAAGTCTTCCTATAATAAAAAATACAAAATTGTGTTTATTGTTGATTGGGAAATGGTTCTGGAATTTTATTTCAGCAATGGTTGATTCTGATGGTTTCTCCAGTATACGAGTAATTTTGATTCAGATAAAATAAGTTCAGTTAGTTTCTAAAAGTTGGTAATGGGACATATTTTGAGGCCTAGAGAGCACAATCCTGATTTCAGCTTTTGGGTTGGGGAGTTTCCGAAAATGAATCCTGTCTCACTTTAAGTGTGCACATTTTGATTCCTTTCTCGTGCATTTTACAATTTACGTCAAAACTAATATCACTTTTCTACAAATACTAATCGAGACGTTTCATTTGATAAACCATATGACTATATTCGGTCAAAAAAATGAACATCCCCCTTAGCATGTATGGGGAGCCCCCATTAAACTTCATGTAAATTTATGTCACTTGCTCTGTGCATGGGATTTCATAGTTCCCATGTGGCCACCAAATTTCATTCAGATCAGTTTAGCCGTTTTGGAGAAAAGTGCGTGTGACAGACAGACTAGCCGTACAACGAATAGATTTTAATGTTTTCTTTTACACAAAACCAGAGAGCAGCGCATGGTAAAAGATGAGGAGCCAATGCGGTTAGATCGACGGTGGCGATGCATATTATTGAAGAGGGACATTTTCTAACAAGAGGCAATTTAGAGTCAGTATGACATGTGAACAAGGCTCACATATTGGACTCCTGAGAGAGCCTGGAAATATTACGCAACGACTCGACAAAACTGCTGAATACAGACGACGGAAATTGTGTACCGAAGCTTATGAAAATTATCGTAAAGAATAAGGACAGCCGCATAACTCATTAAGCGATTCTTATGTAATTGGAGGCACATGAACAATTAGGTTGGGGTGGGCCGCCACAGGGCAATTACATCATTTGGCCCCCCATGAAGAGGAAAGGAAGACGGGGGCCACTCGTCGCGTAGTTGCCAGAGCTAATACTTTCCCGTTCATTCCGCACGCGGTACGTTTTTGCGATTTAATCCCTTTCCTTTATTAGATCGTTTGGCATTTTAGCCCCTTTGGGTATGAAATCTTCGGTGGTATCACTCTGCCTCGAGATTTCACGTCTCTAACAGAGTAGTTTACCCCGGGTGGATTTAGTTTTGTTGACTCCTGAGTTAAGGGCACGTGTTAAAATCTCTGTGTCCTGACAGGAAGGTATGTGAGAACCAAGAATCCCGGCCCACATCTCGCCGAACTGCTAGCATTCGGGTTAGCTCCAGCATGTGTCGTCCGGGGTTAAAGACGCCAAGCTGTAGGGCGTTTTAGGACCGGCATAGCCTCAGGATCGGAGAGTGAAAGCAAATCTCGAGCTCCAGGAAGGGTACTTCAAAAATGTCCGCACTACGTGTGCTATGAGAGGCGATGCGGAAAGTAATATCCGAGTTGGCAAAGCAGTCCATCAGGCAATTGCAGAGTTTGAGTACACATATCAAGGAAGATACGGCCTTGCTGCAGGGAGCGGAGATTAAGGGTGCGGAGTCGTGACGGATAGTCACCCTGTGGAAGGTTCTTTTTATAAAAGAGGATCTGGGTGGATTTGCGTTGTACAACTTCAATAGCGTGACAGTCACGGATGCGGAAGGGGGACCAGACTACACAGCAATATTCAAGGTTGTTTCTGACAAGCGAATTGAAGAGTATTAAGGAAAGCTGAATTGAGATAAAAGAGGAACATAGGATAAAACCAGACATTTTGGAAGCTCTATTGATGACGTTAAAGAAGTGAAGTGAATTGAAACGAAATTTGTCGTCGAATATTATACCCAGGTCTCGAAAGAAGGTCAGTAGTGAAAGAGATTGTCCACTATGAGAATAGGAAAAGGATGTTGGGGAGGATTTAAGCAAATAGCGCATCCAGTGGCATTTGCTGACATTCAGTGTTAGCTTGTTGGCCGAACACCAACGGACCAAATTATCAAGGTTGGAGTGCAAAAGAGCACAGTCTAGCGGAGACGAAACAGACCCAAAAAATTCGTCTGCGTAAAGCAAACATAAGTGAGGATGGAGGCGAGGTCATTGATAGAAAAACAGGAAGAGTAGGGGGTCAAGTAGAGACCCTTGGGGAACACCAAAGGAAGGAGAGAAGGAACGAGATGAGTAACCATGAAAATAAACTTTGCAGGATCGATATGAGAGATAGGGAGAAAGCCCGGAGTTGACTGTGGGAGGGAGGTTGAGTAATGACAGTTTAGAGAGGAGAATATTATGGTCAACGGTGTCAAAGGCTTTGGAGAAATCAGAATAAATAGCATGTACCTCCTGTCGTGAATTTATCAAGGAAGTTGGTAAAGATCAAAAGGTTTGAAGCCGTAGATCTATGTTTCACGAAACCATGCTGCTCTTTCACAATGAGGTGACCGAAGTGCGCGGTCAATCAGTCGTTGACGTATCTTTCCCGAATTTTGAAGCAAGAAGACAGATGGGACGGTAGATCACAGCAAGAGAAAGGTCTCCGTTCTTGAGGGTAGAGATGCTAAGTGCCTCTCTCCAGAAATTGGAAAAGCAGCATTCTTTTAAACTTTTGCTGTAGATTATAATTACGGGGAGGGAAATGTGTTTTCTACAGTTAAAGAGGAAGAGGTTAGGAAGCCCATCGGGGTCAGGTCCGACGTTGTGGTCAAGATTACCAATGAGGAACTCAACCAAGGAAGGAGTAAGGAAAGGCCAGACATTCGGAGCAGTCTGCAATTAGAAGAGGCGTAGAGGGTGGAGGGGTCGGGGAAAAAAAGACGGAAGAGAAGTAGATGCAGAGGAGATCGCGAGATTGTTGTTGAGAGTTGGTAGTGGAGCCAGCAAAACTCATAGTAGAAGGGGGAGATTAAGTGGGAAGGGGAGTTTCAAGTTACCGCGGGCAAGCGGGGCTTCGACACTCAATAAGTAGCCTTTATGCGCTTTTTTTAATCATTGAATTCACAGTAAAGCACATGGCCTTAAAATGAGCAAGGTCGGCATCATTCTTAGACGCCTGAAGCTTCTTCCGCAGTGCATGTTTCAGGCGAATGTAATTAAGAATCTCTGTTGTGAACCAAGTTGCTTACGAACGTAGGCAAGCAAGGGAAGAAGGGGCATAACAGGAGAGGAGATCCGACAGGATATTGTAAAAGGTGTTTAGAGATTGATTAAACGTTGAGTTGCTTAATATATGTACGCAGTTGAAAGACGCTAAGGCTGAGTTCAGACCGTCAACGCTGGCTTTGCAGAAGTTGAACTTAGAAGATTTACGCCCGGTTTTGGAGTTTTGCCAAGGAAGCTCCGCTTCAAATTCAAGCAAGGAGTGGTGAGCCTCAGTTTTGACATAAGGGAATGTACAAGGAAATAAAGAGAGGTAGCGCTCGGGGAGGTTGGAAAGGAAGAGATCGAGAGTGGGGACCAAGGAGTTTTGGTTGTATTGAAATTCAGTGTAGAGCAAGTGTTCATAAAGGAAGAAAGGAGAAGGGAAGAATGGAAGAGGTTGCTGGAAGAAAGGAGAAGGGAAGAATGGGAGAGGTTGCTGGAAGAAAGGAGAAGGGAAGAATGGGAGAGGTTGCTGGAAGAAAGTAGAAGGCTAGGATGATAAGGCCAGTGGAGCAATGGGGAGATTAACATTTCCGCAAAGAAAGAAAGAGAGGGAATCTGAAAGTAAGAAGTTCAGACAAACTGTCAAACCATTCTTCATTCTGGTGAGAAGGGCAAACATAGGGGACGTATACACAAGATACAATGAACGGGAGGAAGTTGGGCGGGGAGACACGAAGAGCAACACAGTCAAAAGGAAAGCCAAAGGAGGAGAAGACGAGTTCGGAGGGAAGTGTATTTTTTATTGCAATTAGGGCCCCACCGCCGGTGGACTTACGAGATGCATTCCTGTCCATGTCACAGCGGAAAGTGGAACACCCTTCCGGGAGCTCGGATTTTAATATGACATCGGCCAGCCAGTTTACGAAGATACAAATGGCATGGTGTTGCTGAGCCAGCGCGGAGAAATTGAAGGCCCCGGCTTGGTTCTTAAACCCCTAACATTCTGATAAAACAGACGGACAATAAACATGGATCCAGTTATATTGCGCGGCGAGGCAAGCGGGTTGTCCTGAAATTTACTCGCGAATTGGGGCGCTTGTATGGTTTGATGAATACACCTTCAGGCTAGAAAGAAGGGTTGCCGAAGACGTCAACTTCGCGAGGACAAATCACCTTGACAGACGCAATCACCCGGTCGATGTGGTTGTCTTATTTATTATCTAACACAGTCGATGTTCACGACTGGTAAACCTGTTAGGGGGTTTGGTTAGTTGATGGCCTTGATGACCGTGTTGGTGCCAAGGTGATGCAACGCTGGACTCTCATCATAACAAAATTGACGTCCAACGTGGGACCACAGTAGTTGCGTACGTAACAAGCAGCGTTTCTGCACTTTAAATGGGAACTTGTTATGAACGCACCATTTGAGATAATGTCAAAATTCAACTGAAGGTTGCACTGATTAGTAGACGAACCGACACCAGGACACAATTTTGAATTATCTGCATATAAAAGGCTAGGGCAGATAAACGAGGAAGGAAGACCATTCACGAAAAATGAAAACAGAAATGAACCCATGGGGTACTCCCGATAAGGGAAAAATCGAGACGAAATACAACCATTGAAGAAGACACGATTTACCTTATCGCCTAAGTAAGATCTGTGTGTCCGGATAGTACAGTGGTTTCAACACAAGGCTTTCGTATGAAAGATTGCTTTTCAAATCTCTTGGATTGTTGCGCCAACGATTATTTTTATCCAAGTAAAATCTTAACCAGGAGACAATACTTTTCAGAAAACGATACGATCGGAGTTTGATGAGAACCAAGGAGTGGTCAATGGAATCGAAAATTTTGGAAATGTCAGTATGCATATATTGTATGGACATCGTTTCTTGTATTTAGAGATTTCGCAACAAAGTTGGTCACAGGCGAGCGGGCAAGTAGAAACCCATGTTGCTCTTTCACAATGAGGTGACCGAAACGAGACGAAATGGGACGAAATTCAGTCTTTTACGCATCTTTCTTGTTGGAGAACGAGGAAAGGATGGATATAGGTCAATGATTTTCGGCCCGGGTATTGTCACCTTTCTTGTGTAAGGGTATAATACGAGCTTCCTTTCACATATCCAGAAAAATACCTTTGGACAAGCTCTTGTTTTAAATGATAGTAAAGGAAAGGGGGATGTTCTGTTTACATTTTTTTAGGAAGAGATTCGAAATACCGTCGGGATCGCAACCGTCACTAATGACGTTTCCAAGAAGGATTTAAAAGAGAAAGAGGAATCAAATGTGTCGGAAAAAGAGGTAAGATGAGTGGTTAAGAGTAAAAACGGAGAAGAAATAATCCCGAAGAAGTTCACAATCTGATTTAGAGGAATAAGTGTGATCATCCAACAGTCCGTGTAATTCATCGGCTTAAAAACCTTAAGTCGCCAGGAGCCGGTGGAATTACAGCCGAATTGGTTAAATATGGAGGAGACCAATTACACCAAGTGGTTCATCAATTGATGCTCAAAGTATGGGACAGCGAATCAATGCCTGACGACTGCCAACGAGGCATTATCTGTCCCATACATGAAATCCCCCTTTATCACGCAGTGCAGCAATTATAGAGGTATCACGTTGCTGAGTACCATCTATAAGATATTCTCCGTTATCTTGCTAGGGCGGATAGCTCCATACGCCCAGGACATCATCTATTCATCGACTTTAAAGCCGCCTATGATAGCATAGCCAGGGTAAAACTGTACACGGCCATGAGAGAATTCGGTATCCCGACGAAACTAATAAGACTGACTAGGCTGACTCTGACCAATGTGCAAGGCCAGATAAAAGCAGCAGGATCACTTTAGAGACCATTCAACATCAACAACGGTCTACGACAAAGGGATGTCCTATCATGCGTCCTCTTCAACCTGACCTTGGAGAAAGTGATTTATGATGCCGATGTAAATGCGAGAGGCACCATCCTCTTCAAGTCCAGCCAACTACTGGCCTACGCTGACGATATTGACATCATGGGAACATCAACCCGAGATGTACAATCTACTTTCATCCAGATCGAGCAGGCGGCGCGAGATCCTGGGCTGCAAATTAATGAAGGCAAGACGAAGTACATGGTAGTAACGTCAGTGCCAAAACCAAGATAGGAGACTACAACTTTGAGACCGTTGATAATTTCTCCTATCTAGGGTCGAAAATCACAACCGATAACAGCTATGACGATGAAATCCGCGCACGGTTGTTGGCAGCCAAGAGAGCCTATTTCAACTTACAAAAACTCTTTCGCTCGAAACTCTCGCCATATGGTCAAAGCTCTTATTGTACAAGACAATGATCTTGCCAGTCTTTATGTATTCCTCGGAAACCTGGGTTGTTAGCGAAAAAAAATGGGAACTCTTGGCCGGTTTGATAGAAAAGTCGTCCGAAGAGTTTTTGCCCCTCTACATGAGAATAGACGATTCCGTAAGGTACATAACGACCAAATATAAGAGCGATACCATGACCGTCTGATTGTGGATAAAATCCGGCTCAACAGGTTGCGGTGGGCGGGTTACTTAATCCGTATGGATGAGGATGATCCAGCCCAGATGTCTATAAGGGCAATATCTATGGTAGAAAAAGAAGACAAGGTAGACCCTGCTTGAGATGGAGCGGTGGCGTATGTCAGGACGCCAGACAGCTTTTAGGGATATCGAATTGCTGGATTAAGGCAGGCCTAGACCGGATACCGGTGGTTGACGCCGTTGACGATGATGATCCAAATTTATATTAACAGCGGCAGATGTAGGCGCATAGTGTGAATTGCGTTCATTTTTTGATTGCAGTGTTAAACAGGATCAAGTGGGCCGAGACTAGATAACAATATAATAAAATATTAGATTGCTTAATAAATTCAGCACTTAATGTATCTCTAGCAGAAAGGATACCGACTATAACATATGTCTCAAATATTAAGAAAGGAGATTTCCAAATCCATTACCTCAACACCATGTAAAATGAATGTCTTCTCTGCATCACTTAAAAGGATATTTGCCATCTTTCCTATTTAAAAACAACGTGAAAGGAATAAACGAAACCTGCAGCGAACGTCAAAACATTGTTTTCTTTGCACCTAACCTAACATTTATCCAAGACAAATTCCAAACGAGCCATCTTTTGACAATTTTCTACTACCTAAGTTTTCCCGGCATTAGAATTTGCAGCCAACTTCTCATCGCACTCACGAAGTTTTGCTTGTCATTTCATCCCAATAGTAACATTAGGTTGCAAATCGTGTTCCTCGATTCTATTCTTGTGTTTTGTTTAGCAGAAAATCTGTGAAAAATGGTCTTCGAAGATGACTGGATGAATGCTCCCCATAGCACAGGCGTAAGACTTTTCAATTTAGTAGGAATTTCTGAATTTTAATGGTTGTTTCGATAAATAGACCACTATCATGGCTGTCGAGTTCGATGGAGGAGTTGTGATTGGAGCCGATTCCCGCACAAGTACCGGAACCTACGTTGCAAACCGTGTCACTGACAAATTAACTCGAATCACAGACAAAATCTACTGCTGCCGAAGTGGATCTGCGGCAGATACTCAGGCAGTGGCTGACATTGTTGCCTATTCGTTGAACTATCACGAGTAAGTCTATGATTTTGTTTCCTTGCCTTAGAGTGTTCGATCAAGAAAGTGGTTATTAAGTGAACCACATTCTTCTGAGAAATATGCTTCAAACTGGCTTCAATAAGTTGGTTTCATGTAAAACTTAGTAAAATTGCTTGCATTACAATTACGGGATAGGAACGGACAGACTGTTGGTTTCATCCCAGTTTTACCTGTGTTTCCCAGATCACAAATATTTTATGAAATAAAACAGTCTGAGTTTGTTGTAATGAACTTAATTGGGTAGGATGGTCAGAGCGATCATCCTAAATGGCCGACAACGACCTAGAGGGCAGAGCTATCCCAGAAACCTAAAAAAAATTGGCGAAGTTGACCGTGAAGGTCCGCCCGCAAAGATTGAAACTCCATCAAAGTGCTCGGTCGACACGTTCTTGCACGCCTCTGTGCTAGCCAGGCTCGGGAATGTGGGGGGTCCTTTGAGTGTTTTGATCCACCACGCTTCATTGCTACAAAATCAACGTGTCTATTCCGATGCGTGGGTCCGCACCGGACCGGCCCCTGAGGTTCCCACCCTTTTAGGAACATCCTGGGAACCTCAGGGGCCGCGCCTCATTCAATATCTGAGGCGGGAGAGGCAGTAATCGGGACTGTGATCTGTCGTGGATCTTCCCCTCCTTGATCGCGGCACTCGGGTCCGGAGAGTTACGACTCCACGTGCGCGGTCGACCCTTTTTTTTTTTTATTTTTCGATTTTAGCTCGCATTCTGGTCGTTATTCGATAAGTCGTCGCGAATTCCTTTGTATTGTCTATCATATTTTGGAATTCAGTGCGGACCCACGCATCGGAATAGACGCGTTCATTTTATAGCAATGAAGCGTGAGGGATCAAAGCAGTCAAAGGACCCCCCACATTCCCGAGCCTGGCTAGTACAGAGGCGTGCAAGAACGTGTCGACCGAGCCCTTCAATCTTTGCGGGCGGACCTTCACGGTCAACTTCGCCAATTTTTTTAGGTTTCTGGGATAGCTCTGCCCTCTAGGTCATTGTCGGTCACTTAGGATAATCGTTCTGACCATCCTACCCAATTAAGTTCAATACATTGTGATATGTTTAGAAATTGCCCTCATTTGATTAAGGACTGTTATTTCCTAGATAATATTGTCTAATTCAAAATGCATTACAGGAATCAAACCGGCGAAGAACCATTGGTAGCCGAAGCAGCCTCAGAGTTCCGCAACTACTGCTACAACTACAGGGAGTCACTCTTAGCAGGTATCATTGTGGCTGGTTGGGATGAGAAACTTGGCGGCCAGGTTTATTCAATTCCATTGGGCGGTATGCTGCTCCGTCAAGAGGTCACCATTGGAGGCTCTGGCAGTAGCTATGTGTATGGATTCATTCGTGAATTCTTCAAGAAGAACATGAAGAAGGAAGATTGCGTGGAATTCGTTAAGAAGAGTAAATCCAATAAGGTTTGCATCAAAAGTAGAAAGGGTAATTTTATAATTCTTTTACAGCCGTTCAACACGCTATGTATCACGATGGTAGCTCCGGTGGCGTTTGTCGTATTGGTATAATCGATAAAAATGGTATTGAACGTAGAATATATTTCGCAACCGATGGAGGATCCGCAATTCAAGCAGGAAATTGAAATTGTTATGATTACATCTTTTTCTAAATAAAAAAATTATGTATGGGAAAATCTAGTCGTTTTTTTTGCAAGGAGAGTAGAGTATACAATTGCCAGCAAAGCCATGCTTTCCACCTATCCTTTCTTTAGTTTATATAATTCTTCTGATCGCTTCTTTGTGAAGTATGGAGCATCCACTCAGTCTCTTCATTACTATTACTTCTCCCATGTTTTACTTCCAACTAGCTGGCGCGACGAACTTCGTATCGCCACAGAATCAATCCATGTTGTGTTGACTTTTTTGCTGAGTTAAATTCAGTTGTTTAGGGTGCAGTCATCACATAGCATGCGATCCAACGCAGTTTCGAACAACGTGATCACTGCATTTTCATAAAGTGGTTGCTACGGACCTTACGGAATTGCTGTTTTGATCGATTAGCGCCGAACAAGTTATTCCATGTCCATGAAATAAATTTTATGGTAGATTTGGCATTGGATCTGTAAAGTTGAAGAGTAAGTTAAAATTACTCATGAAAAGAAAATGAATGTTTACTGTCTCGAAAAGAAATTACCTTAAATGTAGGACTCAATCCGTGTTCTTCGATAATGTGTGTATGAACTGAGAGAGAGGCAAGACCTCTGAGCACTCAGGCCCTATTGGTCGATTGTACTCGATTCCCCCGTCTAATGGAATATACCGGATACGTCTATTATTTGCAGGATCTCTGTTAGTGGCTGTGATGTGACCCGCTGCAGTTGGAGCACGTCAGCACCAAAATCCTGATGTCTGATGCGGCCATAAAAAATGTTGATTTGATCCAATTATGCAACGTCTTTTGGAAAACAAATTTCTTGCTTTTGAGAAAATGCGTTCCGATGCAGCGCTGCTTGCTGGTGTACCCAAAATAACGCATTTTAATTTATATTAAAGTGGGAATTTGACCTTATTGAAATCCCACTATTGTTGTGGAGCACTTCATAAATATATTCATGTGCAGATAATTCACTTGAAGCTCTTTGACATATATTTATATGTACCGAAGGACGAAGAAAATCTGCGAAAAAGGTCACCTTTTCAGCGGACAGACATTATTTTCACCATCGTGAAGAGTGAAATTATTTCCATTATAAGCCTGTATTTAGTCTGGTGGTCAAAGGGTAGTATAGGTCCCAGGGCGAAACGTGGATTGGTACCCACGATGGAGCATAAAACCTGGGAAACGCCTGCTTAACCAACACAAACAGCTCTACTACCAAACCCAATCTCCACCTTCATGTAGTGACCGCTAGGAGTTCTTTCTGCAGACGGAGAAGGATGAAGGCGAGTCTCCCGCGCCTAAAAATGGGACAAATTGTACCAACTGGTCCTCCAGGTTGGGGGTTGGGTAGGGCTGACAACCCTACACGGAAAACAACTTGTTACGAAGCCACAACAGGAGCCTCGGACTGGACGGATTATACAACGACGAACCCGGCAACGACAACGGAATAACGATTTGCGCATTTTCTCATGAAACGTGGGCTCGCTGTACAGAGATGAAGCTGATAAGCAGCTAGCCGATACCCTGTCTCAATATAGGGCTGACATAACAGCGTTACAGGAGATACGTTGGACAGGAACCGGTTTCCGCCGCTACACCATATAATATAGCGGTCATCCAGTAAACCATGTGCTCGGAGTAGGTTTCTTAGTCAGCCAAAAAATGAAACCTGCTGTTATCGGCTTTGAAAACATAAGTGAACGGCTATGCACTCTGCGCTTGCGAGGTAAGTTTAGAAATACACGCCCAGATATGATATCAAAATCATACTTGGGGATTTTAACAGCCAAGTAGGGAAGGAGCCCGTATTCAGGCAATACGTTGGCTCCCATAGCTTACACGAAAAAACAAATGATAACGGCTGCGGATTCTTCAATTAGCAGGGTCACACGAAATGGTTGTTGGAAGTACCTGGTTTGGAAAGCGGTCCACAAAACAAACGTGAGCCCCTCCAGACGGGACCACTTTCAAAAAAGTTTATCACATTTTAATTGAACGCCGCCACCTCTCAGCCTTGATGAATGTCAGAACGCATAGGGCATGGTGGCATGGTGTTCCGAGCTCGAATAACAACACCACCCAGAATCCCCTCTGATAATCAGCCGATAGATAACACTGAAGCCATCCAAAACATAGCTCTCCGCAAGACCTATAAGAGGGAAATGGGTGTCGCAATAACCGCAGTCAACAGAAATCCTGGAGATGAAGCATCAACAAATGATCTTCACAATCACCTGAAGAACGTTATCATAAATACGGCCACAAACATACTTGACCCAGCCACAAAAAGAGTCCGAATGGCTGGCTTGACGATGGTGAATATAATGTAAGCTAGCAATAAAACGGAAGAATGCTACATACCGAGTAATGTTGGATTCATGGACGCGGGCACGCGCAGCACGAACTCCGTCGAGCGGAGAAGCGACTTCACAGACGGAAAAAGGAAACCTGGAGAACAAACAGGTCTGTGAACTCGAAAAACACAGGGAACAACCGCATCTGCGGCAAGCGATGGAAAACTGTTGGAATATGGACAACAGTTGCACTTTTCATCGACTTTAAAACCGCCTATGATAGCATAGCCAGGGTAAAAATGTACACAGCCATGAGAGAATTCAGCATTCCGACGAAATTGATAAGACTGACTAGGCTGACTCTGACCATGTGCGAGGCCAGATAAAAGCAGCAGGATCACTTTCAAGACCATTCGGCATCAACAACGGTCTACGACAAGGGGATGCCTTATCATGCACCCTCTTTAACCTGGCCCTGAAGAAAATGATCCGTGATGCTGAGGGAAATGCGAGGGGTACGATCCTCTTTAAGTCCACCCAACTACTGGCCTATGCTGGCGATATCGACATCATGGGAAGAACGACCCGAGACGTACAAACTGCGTTCATCCAGATCGAGCGGGCGGCGCGAGATCTTGGACTGCACATCAATGAAGGCAAGACAAAATATATGGTAACAACGTGAGCGCCGAAAACCAACTAACCAACAACATCAAACCGCACTGGTCAAACGGGAAGAATAAGGATAGGAGAATACAACTTTAAGGGCATTGATAATTTCTCCTATCTAGGGTCGAAAATCACAAACGATAATAGCTATGACGATGAAATAAATCCGCGCACGGTTGTTGGCAGCCAACAGAGCCTATTTCAGCTTATAAAGACTATTTCGCTCGAAACGTCTCACCTTAGGGTCAAAGCTCTTACTGTACAAGACTATGATCTTACCAGTCCTTATGAGAGAACTGGGTTCTTAGCAAAAAAAACTGCGAACTCTTAGCCGCGTTCGAGAGAAGAATCCTCCGAAGAATTTTGGCCCTTACATGAGCATGGACGATTCCGTAGCCTACATAATGACGAAATCTATGAGCAATACCATGACCGTCCGGTTGTGGATAAAATCCGGCTCAATAGGTTACGGTGGGCGGGTCACTTAATCCGTATGGATGAGGATGATCCCACCCGGAAAGTCTATAAGGGCAATATCTATGGTAGAAAAAGAAGACGAGGCAGGCCCTGCCTGAGATAGAGCGATGGCGTAAGTCAGGACGCCAGACAGCTTTTAAGGGGGTCATCCCGTGTGAAGGCCGTTTTTTTATCTTTTTTTTGAAAAATTATTTTGGAGAACTGAATAAAGATAGAAACGTGATTTTATTGATATCTCTAGTATATGTGATAAATTTTTCAGCATGACATCGTAGCTAGTTTTCGGAATACGTGTCAATTTATGCACCCATCTCCAAAAAAAGGTGTTTTTCTACTGCCACGCTGGAGGGCGCTGTGTTCATCTGAGGAAAAAAAACTAAACGGCATTTTAGTGAGGACAATATTTCACGGTCCGCAAACTAGGATAATTAGAAAATATTAAAAGGTAAATTTTTGGTGGGCTTTTAACCTTAATTTTTTGGATTTTGGTGTTTTTTTACGGTTTTTTTTATGAATAAAAAAAAACGACCTGTCCGATTGCAATTATCCTAGTTTGCGGACCGTAGAAATATGTATTAAAGAAGTCGTGAAAATTTCAAAGAATTTGGTTAGATAGATTTTGAGCTATGGTGGCAGCGGATTTTCAATATGCAATTTCGAGAAAAACGCATTTGAAAATTTAAATGTGATTATCAACAGTAAAATTTTAACTGACCATTAATCTGCTATACCTAGTCTATAGAGAGCACCTTCCGCTTCTTCAAAAAAGTCTTGTAAGGCCGATTGTTGCTCTCTGGTTGCAATTCTGGGTCTTTTAGCGAGATCAGTCGATCATATGTCGGACCGCTAAATTCGCGCTTCATCACGGCGGTCGACATAAACCTGACATATGTGACCAACTTGTTACTAGGATTTTGAGAAAGCCATTGAATCCTCCATTGAAAATAATTACAGCCAGAAAAGTGGCTATTTCTACGACCTTGGCCCCAGAATGAAGGTATTTAGGAGCGAAAGTCCAGATCAGTGCATTTAACGATTCATTGTTATTCTGGGTCTCTGCTCCTAAGCATTTGTTCAAGAGATCTCGTGACATATCTTCGTAGATTGCTTTGATGACTGTTTGAACTTCTTCAGTCAAAGGTGCCTTATCGTGGTGGAAACTATCCAGTTCTCCTTTAGCTTCCGCTTTGCGCCATTTGCACCAACTGTCCTCGCCTGCTGGACAATTTTGATGCTGAGGATTTTCGTCTGTAGAACATTTATGGAAGAAAGTTGCCCAAATTTCTTGCTTCATTCCTTCTATCAAATTTGCGTGCCGACGAATAGCTAACACAAAAAATGTAGTGAGGTCGTTAATAACCTCATCAGTACGTTTTCCAGCCCCTTTTCCACCAATGCCTTTGCGATTCTCCTTTGCATTTCTAAGCCGCGTTCCCATTCTTTTCTCGACATGTTCTACGCATTCCTTTTTTACTACTATGCATATTTTATTATTTGCAGAAATACCGGAGAAAATTCCAGAAAAATCCAATATACAATATACAAAACTTGTCGCAATTGGAAGATCCATGTTCATGCTTGCTAAAAGTTTCTTTGCTGATGTTGATGCGAAGTCGTTTTTCTTCTCTGATAAGAATCGATTCCCATGAAATACTCGTTTTGTAGTGCGAGCATGACGTTGAACGTTAAAGCGATCTCCCTTCGTACGATCCATTTAAAAAAATCACTGAACACGCAAACAGCACAATACTTACAACAAAATATAATTGAGTATAGCTTGAAAGCCTTTCAGTGCTCACTCTAGACTGGATCATCCTTTTTATTCCAAACAGCAATTGATTGGTTTTCCATCTTTTTATATTTATACCTGTGTCCGAATTTATAAGGCTCAGGTATAAAACTAATAGGTAAAAAAAGATTCGATGCTCTTTCTCATCGAGTACTCTAGTCACGGCTGCAAACTCCTTACCTGTTTAACACTGTAATTTCTGAACGACTCGGAATATCGGAAAATCTCTTGCCTACATATTCTCCACTATATATAGACACAATTCATGCAAAAAAATCGATTTCTCTAACCCGACACACGGGATGACCCCCTTAAGGATATCGAATTGGTGGACCACGGCGCAAAACCAGGATGTCTGTAGTTCCTTATTAAGGCAGGCCTAGATCGGATACCGGTTTTTGCGCCGTTGATGATGATGATTAAAAAGGTGTTAAAAACGATAGTCACTTTCACTACAGTTAAATTAGCATAGGGAACGCCTTGCACTGAGGAAGAGAAGATGTTTTTCCCAAAATATGGATGTGTTGAGTAAATATCACATCAGCGAAGGAAGCGCGGTCTCCTTCGATTCTTTTTTTATCTAAGCCACTAAAAATTTCATCTTTCCGATCTTTGATGATACTGTGCATCATAGCTTGTGCGATTAACCTAAATTCGAAAGCAAACTTGGAAACCTGTGAAAATATATTTTTATATTTTACACGACATTTACACTTAAATAGGGGAAAGCCACGGTAACTGTTCATAGTTTTACAAATAGCTTCTAACCTTGAGTACAAATTTGTAATATGGGTTGTCCTTTATTTTATAGGCATTCAAAATTATAGTTGTATTCTCGTTTATCACAATTCCATCTTACTTCTCAAAATTGCCTTCCCGAAATTTAATTAAGAACAAGATACGGTCACAAGATGTCATTGTCAAAATAAATGTCAATATCGTAGTCGTATTTTTTCTTATCACTGCAAGTCCACATAGGAACCACGTAGGGATGTTAAAAACGAGTGATTTATTGCTTTCGAGCTTGCTCGCCTCAATTCTCTTGATCCTTTCAAATCCTCACATCCAGTCACATGCCGATCTAGTCACGAGCGATGAAAATGAGGAGGTCGGTCGTTTCACAATCGAGGGCAGAGTTTACCCGCCCCAAATGCTGGGAATCGATTCAGATTGGCAAAAGGACACGACGGTATCAATAAATCGCGGCGAATACAAAGGGTTCCTCCGAGACGATGGCACGTTCACGATAATGGGCGTCCCTTCCGGGAGCTACATTCTCGAAGTGCACGACCCTGACTTCTATTATGAGCCCGTAAGTTGCCATTACGGTGCGTTTCTCACGGCGTGATTCATGGAGGTGATGTTTTTGTTGTAGGTTCGCGTGGAAATCAACCCGAAAGGAAAGTTCCGGGCTCGGAAAGTAAACTTCGTTCAACCCGGTCAGATCTTGCAGGTCCCGTATCCGCTGAGGATGAAATCTATCATGAAATATAAATATTTCCAGACGCGGGAACAATGGAAGGTAAGATGGCTTGATAAGAATGAGAACTGCTTCGGTGTTTTCTAGACTCCAGGGCATTAGCATAAGTGCGTTATTATCAGCTACATAACAATGTAAATTTCACCAATGTCATTTTAATTAACGAAGCAAGGCTTAATGAGCGGCGACTGAGAACAAAATGTCGGATTTCGGCGTTTATTGAAACATTTCTAGAACCAGTTCCAAGAGTAGCCTGCAAAATGGCGCCCAACGTCTTAGCCACTCGCTTCCAACCCTTTATAAAGATAAAGCAAGCCTCAATGGGGGTAATAATATACTGCCTTTGGCACATCCATTCCAGATCACCGATTTCCTCTTCAGCCCGATGGTCCTTATGATGCTCCTACCGCTTCTGCTGATGCTGATCCTTCCAAAAATGATGAGTGACGCGGAAACGAAGAAAGAAATGGAGAACATCAATTTCCCCAAGGTAAGCGACCTCTCGTCCACATGAGCGTATTTTATGCATCCAAGTCTCCTCCGCAGATGACGAACGAAATGCCCGAGATCAGCGAGATGCTCACGTCGTTCTTCACTGGCACCTCGAGCAAAGACAAGGAGAAACAGAAGCCGGCGGCGAAGTCGAGCAAGAGCAAACGAAACTAACAATGTCGATATTAAGGAGTCGTAACCTTGTTGAATAGGAACTAGACATATTTAATTTAAATTTTAAAGAATTGAACTTGGAGAGATAAATTTAATTCAGAGTAAACAAATTCAAGAGGTGTAGATGTGTTTAGTAACAATTTTTATATGAGAGCTACCGAAAAACCTTCTGCGAAGAAGTTGATAGCGAGCAGATCAATAGACTAAATTTATTTATAAAGCAGAATAGTATTTATAAATAGAGATCCGTCTATGAAACGTATTCAAACTCCTTAGCTAATTATAAATTGAATTGTGGGGGACCTACGGATGTGCGAGATATTTACATGTACAGGAAGTGCGTGAACTACCCAAACACAGCCGCGCTCTGGTAAAATTGTTAAATGCAATATAAGTCAAATAAAAATTTCTGGGTGAGCGAAATGTTAGAAATGTTTTGTTAGTTGGAATTGTATATCATCGCTGTGAGCAGCGCATTAGCCACTCCTTCCTGCCTACAACCCTCAACTGTTTCGCGCTATGCAACTGCCATATTCACCGATGGAGTTCTAACCCTTTCCCCAACGACGCACAACGGAAATAAATCTTTCGGCGCAAATTATTTCTGTGACAGAATACATCAGAAGCCGGCTGGCCTTGTTGGTACGTGAAAATGTCCTGATCCAAGTATTAAAAAACCCAGTTCTTTAATATCAACGGCTCTGATTTGGCGGCTTTGCTGAGTAAGTGGACGCAACTACCAAGTCTCCAAGCCAGGTTAGAGAAAAAACCAAGAGATGTAGCAATTCCTACACTACAATCGGGTAAGTAGCTTGGGATAAGTGGCCTTTAAAAGGAGCCTCATTAGCGCTGTGGTGTGCTTTTTTTCATGACACAAATTTCTAAGACCAGCTACTGTGGGATTGATAAGGGGAGCAGAATCTGGCTGACTCAGCTCGAAGCACCCTACAACCAGTGATATCTTTAAGGTTGTCCAAAAATTGGCGTCCAACGGGGATCAACAGCGTCTTTGCACTGCTCCTCGAGCATGGAGAATGTCGCCAATAAGTACAAGGACTTAACGTGCGGCTTGACTGTCGGTCGGAATGACTGTGTTGCGCTTGAGGCTTGGATCGTGAATATTGCGTCGTAATCCCACAACACATCGTTGGTCTTCCACTTTGTTCTGGTGGAAAGCACACCACAAAATTCCTCTTCAAGCTCGGCTTGCGTGTGGCGTAGTTCATTCAAAATGTCTAGGGCATAGGGCTTCACTGCCCTATGTTTGCCTTCATAAAGTCCAACAGCTGTGCACGATACACATTTATTACGAAGGGCCAAAAGGGGGATATAGCAGCACATTAAGGGCATATACTGGGTAGGGCTACAAATTATCATTATCAATGGTATAACAACCGGTATCCCATCTAGGGCTGCCTTAATAAAGAACTCCAGGCACCCCGGTTTTGTGCTGAGGTCCACCAATTCGATATCACTAAAAGCTGTTTGGCGAACTGACCTACGCCATCCCTTCATCTCAGCCAGGGTCTGATTTTCCGGGCTAAATCATCTTCACTCATACGGATTAAGTGACCCGCCCACCGCGGTCGTGGTATCGCTCATAGATTTCGTCGTTATGTAGGCTACGAAGTTCTCCATTCTCATGTAAGGAGCCAAAAATACCAAGAGTTCGCAGTTTTTTTGCTAAGAACCCAGGTCTCCGAGGAATACATAAGGACTGGCAAGATCATAATCTTGTACAGTAAGAGCTTTGACCCTATGGTGAGACGTTTCGAGCGAAACAGTTTTTGTAAGCTGGAATAAGCTCTGTTAGCTACCAACAACAGTGCGTGGGTTTCATCGTCATAGCTGTTATCGTTTGTGATTTTTGACCCTAGATAGGAACAATTTGCGATTCGATGTTGTCCGTTCTGTGCTTTTTGGCACTGACATTGCCACCATATACAGGGTGCGGCAGCTTAACTTCCTTTTTTCAAAACTCAATAAAAACTATTGTATGCATCGGAAAATATTTATTTATTTTTTATAATGTAGGTACATGTCTAAAGTTTTTATTTACATTGTTTTGAAGATCAAATCTGTTAGGTGACGTCCCCCATTCTCCATACATTGCATAAACCGATTTCTGGCGTTTGTCATGACTCTTGTTAGCATAGCAGGTGTTATGTTGGCAATTTCTTCTTGGATTTTGGTCTTCAAATCTTGTAGGGTTCTTGGATGGTTCACATAAACACGGGATTTCAAAAAACCCCATAGAAAAAAATCACAAGGGGACAGATTGGGGGAGCGTGCCGACCATTCCAAATCGCCTCTAATTGAGATAAGGCGCTCTGGAAAGTGCTCCCTCAAAACAGCCATCGATGCTCTTGAAGTGTGTGCTGTTGCACCGTCTTATTGGATCCAAGTGTCCCCCAAATCCAAACTTTCTAGCCGTGGGAAAAAAAAATTCTGTAGCATGTTTACATACCGGTCCGAATTCACTGTCGCTGTAACCTCATTTTCCTCAAAAAACCAGGGACCAATAATTCCAGCTGAGGAAATTGCACACCACACTGTGACTTTGGGTGAATGTAAAGGCTTTTGATGCAATTCTCGAGGGTTGGTGTCAGCCCAGTAGCGTATGTTTTGTTTGTTAACCGAAATGCACGCTGTGTTGCAATAACCGAACATCCGCTTGAAAAGTGAACCTCAATGGCAAAGGCAAGTTCCTCACTATTCCAACGCATGATGGCGACTGAACCGTGTCGGGACAAAACTTTACAGTATCCCCTCTTGAACGAGACCACTAGCGCTCCGCTATGACATCAACTAACTGAGTGGCGCGCATTTTAAAAAAGGAAGTTATGCTGCCGCACCCTGTACTTCGCCTTGCCTTCATTAATGTGCAGCTCGATATCTCATGCCGCCTGCTCGATCTGGGTTAAGGTACACTGTACATCTCGGGTTGTTCCTCCCATAATGTCAATATCGTCAGCATAGGCCAGTAGTTGAATGGCGATTTCGAATACTGGATCCGCCAGTCCCTTTTGTGACCCTTTTTATAACTAGGGTTGTGGTTCCTCTAGCCGAATTTTCAATTTCACCAAAGCAGATACCCTTTCTGCCGAAATGCATCCCACCCCAGAAAGTTCAATATTCGTCCTCTTCCTGGCTTGTTTTAGTTCCTTGGCTAAGTCCTCGGCAATATAGCTGCTTTGACTACCTTGGTCTGTTAGGCATTGGATAGCCATTTTCCCACCATCCTCCGCCCTTATTTTGATGGCTACTCTGGGGAGAACAGTGTTGAACTGGCCTGCTCCAACCATCCTTGCCCCCAATTTCACTTTGGTTCTTGCATGGATGCAGTTATCGCATTTAATTTTCTTCCTCTTGCCGCAGGTCTCCCGTTTATATTTGTGCGAGGCCCAGTAAATACAAAGACGCAATTGACGCAATAAGCCCTCTTTGTCCTTATTTTCGGCCAGTTTGGCTCATTTGGGTGTGCTATTAGCTTGTGTGCAGATAAAACATTTGACCCATTTCTCCGCTTGCCAATCTTGATTCGGTAGAAGCGTAATTTCCTTTTCAGATTTGCACTTCGAACTCACTTCGCTTTGATTTTGCATGCCACACCAGCCGTCGCAGCTGAGTGAAATTATAATATGCTGATGTTCGAGGAATTGATCGATGTCCTCGATGGTGACCGATAATTTCGGATTTCTTAGCGTCAGGGTTGAAATCAGCTTTCAGGAGGTTCTGAATTACTGATCCCATTGTGTCCACAGCATTTCCAAGGGTTTTAGCTTCCTTCCGAATGATTGGTGTCATCAATGCCTGAATCTCCTTCTCCACCGAAGCCTGTTGATTACTGTATCAGCGGTCCAACAATTCCTATGCTTTGGAATAATTGTTACCATAAACACCAAGGGGCTCGATTAAACGTTTGGCGTCATCCCAAAGCCGATTTCGAAGCATCATTGATCTCTCGACCCAACCAATGTCCGAGTCTTCATAAACCGAATTAAATACGCCCTTAAAGGATTCACATTGGCTAATGTCACCTCCGAAGAACACTGGTTGTCATGAGTGCGCACAAAAATTTGCTCTGCAGATAGAGAGCGTGCGATGAGCCGTCAGACTGGAAACCTGGATTACGTTGGTGTTTATCTTCAGTCCAGTTTTAGTTGCTTCTCTTTCTAAATCCCAAGTCATTTAGCCAAGGCGCATGACCCAGTGAGGGACTAAACAAATATTATCAGTCCAGCCAAGTTATTTCAAACTTCGCTACCCCGAAATTTATCTACCGCTGATAAAATGTGCCTCAAGATTGTGCATCACCTGCGCTATTCTCTCTACACGTTGACTTCCCGCGGCAGTTGAATTTTCAGAGCAATGACCGTCGTCGCTTTTGTAACAGCAGGTGCAGAGTGCAACAAGTACAGCTTGCACCTGGCTCTGAGAACACGCTTTGTATATTCACAACCTCTCAGCAGCATATAGGCTCAAGTGGTTAGAGTGGTTCAAATCTCACTGGTCCTGGAGGGATTTGCTATCGTCACTGGATATCGGATATGAGCCGACTCAGCTGTGAATGAGTACCTCAGTCAAATCAGGGTAATAATCTCGGGAGAGCGCAATGCTGACCATATTGCCTCCTACGGTGGACTGTAATGTGCCGTGGCGGTCTTGAATGAAGTGCTCTAACACACTTCAAGGCCCTGATCCAATATGGATTGTTGCGCCAACGATTATTATTGTATCCTTATTATGTACCCAGGTTAAAAAAGCCTTTGCTATGTATGTATATAACACCCCGATAAAAAATATTTGATCAAATTTCTTTTATGATGTCGGGAAACCGAAAACTGGACACTTCGGGTATGAAAGGTTTTGTGTATTTACCGTTCCATTTCCCTCCTCTCCTCCTGTTCCGAAATCCTGGAAAGATATGTCAGCGATTGGTTGTCCGCCCATTTTGGCCATCGTATAGTGAAAGAGCAACGCGGCTACCTTAAGAATGTCTAAATTTAAGGCAAGAAGTACATACCATTTACACACTGAATTCGCTAAACCCTTCTCGACACTGTAAATCACAAAATACTTCTATCCAAACTCTCGTCTCTAAGCGTTCCCATACCACTTGTTTTATGGCTACTTCGGGTAGTTTTAAACTAAATAAATAAAGACATTTGGGTGTGAATTTGTCTCATTAGTACGCAGCAAGTAATATATGCATATATTATGTGAGAATATCCACATTCAGGTGATATTGACATTGAAAGTCTCGAATTTGCAAAGAAGCGATTTCCACCAAACTTGATCTTATACCCTACATTGTTGCAAAATTTCGCGGTGCCAGAATGAACTTAAGGAGGGGTTTGCAGCCAATTACTAAAAATTATAGTAATATACTATTATTAACTTTATTTGAAAAGATATCGGTATGCAGGGTATTTCGGAGCCTAGGCACCATATAGTGGCAGCCTCTTAATATTTTTCCAGATTTTTCACGTGGGTGGATTCTGAGAAAGGGTCCGCTAAAGGAATGATCACTTTCAACGCCCCGTACTCCCCACTTTTCTAATAGATGTCAAAACTAGCACCTGCATCGGGAATGTACTAACCGAGACCTTTCATTTGATATTTCACATGACTATATTTGATAAAAAAATATTTACAGATCCCTTTTGCATGTGATGGGGAGCCCCCCCCCTCCTCCACCGCGCCTCCTTAAATTCGATGTAGAATTATGTAACTCACTGTATGCGTGAGCGTTCAGTTCCCACCTTTCCATTAAATTTGGTGTGAATCGTTACAACCGTTTTCGAGAAAAATGCGTGTGACGGACAGACAGACAGTAAACCGATTTTAATGAGGTTTTGTTTTACACAAAAAAAGACGGTCGCCTAGTTGAAAAGAATGATTTGATTTCTTGGCAAAACCTCCAGAATAACCCCCAGTTTTTTCAGCAAATGGACCAGTAGATGCGAGAATGCCAATTAACTCGTTGAGAGTGCCGTCCCCACGTACTCGAGGAGGAGATCTCAGTCTGCAAGGGACTCATCACTCTAGTCTGGAAACCTTACCGAGGGTTATCTACTATCATGGAAATCGGGATGACCTTGTGAGAGCATAGGCTCCAATAGAATTCTTGGAGGATGTGCTCTTTACTCGATAGGAGATCCATGGTTTTGTGGTTACGACCATATCGCGGGCAGGGTGGAATTGCCCTGTACAGCTTGGGTCCCGTACCCCTGGGTTCCGGCAGAGGTGTTAGATAGGCCACGCATTCAATGGTATGAATGTTAAGCCTGCGTTCAGTATAAACTAGTACCGTGGTGTTAGCTGCGGTGGGGCTCTGGTTGTAGTCTCCAAATCAATTCGTGTCCGAAGAGGTCCATGAGATTATGTCTACAAAGCAGGTATTTACGTTAAACCCCCCCCAAGGCCTTCCGTAAATGTGAAAACAGGCAAACTCTCTCACACCAAAATGCTGGTCTCACATATTTACACTTTTCAAGAAAACTTCACTTTATTTATACAACCGAATACATATTCATATGAATAAAAAATTAATTTCAAAACTAGATTAAGATCTCTTAGAAAAGCATTAAATACACATTTTAATACACTGTATATATATACATTCGTATATTATCTGTAAGGCTCTAAATTTATCATTTATGGCTAACAATATTCAATAAATTTGTTAGAAGACACACAGCATCAGTTTTATACTTGGTTTCGTTTTTAAGAAATTGTCGTTGAAAAATTAATCCAATCGAATTGTCTAACAGTAAGACTCGCGCGGATCCTTGCCCTACGTATCTGAATAATGTTAAATTCCCATTCAATCATATACTTATGAGCATATTGCATGTATATACTTTTATTTATAACTAAAATAAAAAATCACACTTAATGAAAAGTCTTAATATCTCGAATATAAACTGTTTGTTGTTTGCTCATGACTATAGCTTTGCGTTATTATCCACTTCCCTTGTCATTGTCATCGTCTTTGCGACTGAAGGATAATGTATGTATGTGCTATACTATGGCGAGCGATTAAAGGTAAAACAGTATTTTTTGGAAAAAAATGTACTTTACATGTGGATTGTAGGAAGGAAAAATGTATATAATAAGACGTCTTAGTTTCCCATGTAGTTTGGATTGTAAGGAGCTTGCTTTTGGGTAGCTTCCGAGCTCACAACTTGGTCATAGGATGGTGGATTCATTCGGCTGGGATCGTTCATCGGCGGGTAAGGCGGATTGGAAGGATATCTAGAATAGAAAAAAATATAAATTAATTTACAGTTCGTCTTTTAGTACGAAGATAAGGACAAAAAATAGTGATTTTTCCATTAAAATTTGTCATATAATCAACGATTCACATAACGCTTACATAAACACTTAAAGCTTATATAAACATTTCAAGAAGTTCTACGCACTCATGCGATAGGGGTCCTCCGGAGCATACGAAAACGGTTTTTCTTTTAATTGGCAATTCCAATTATAACTATTATTTTATATAATTTTAAAGCGTGCATTATTTCTTCGTTATCGATATTTGCGAGCTTTGATTAAACCTGCCGCATAGTTTGGTAATCGTGAATTGCATATACAGGCTTTACAAGGCTGCAGCCAAAGACGGGGCTATATCCTCTGTCTGTTTGAAGAGAATGAGGAGGATAGGGTGCACCTGCTTGACAGAACTCATTTCCCGGGATCCTATCCCACGGTGGCAAGCGACAACATTCTGCCTGACACTCTAACAACGAATAAAAGGGGGAGAAAGGAGAACTGGAAACTAGCAAAAGAGGTATGTTCAGAAGCTAGGCAATGGGAACTTTTAAACCACTGAAATCACCTGGAGTAGATGGCATTTTCCCAGCACTAATCCAAAGAGGCCTAGGAATCATCTTAGAGTCTCTTCTGAGGGTGGTAAGGGGAAGCATAGCACTGGGATAAATACCAAGGGCATGGAGAAGTGGCCTTTATTCCGAAAGCAGGCAAAAAGGATCTTTTTTATTCTAAATCTTTCAGACCAATTTCGTTCGTTCTCAAAACGGTGGAGGAGGTCACAGACAGCTATATTAGAACTAACGTTCTAAAGCGTAATCCCCTACATCACTGTCAAAACCCTTACCGGGCAGGGCGGTCAACTGAAACTGCTCTGTATCAGCTGGCGGATGCCATGGCAACAAAAGAAATAGCACTCTGTGCGTTTTTGGATATCGAAGGAGCATTCGACAACACATCGCACACAGAGATACAAGATGCCCTGAGCCGCAAGGGAGTGGGAAACAGCCTGGCATTCTGGATGGGCAAAATGCTAGAAAGCAGGCAAATAAAAGCACCGAAAGGTACAAATTCTATTGTCATGAATACTACCCAAGGTTGTCCACAGGGCGGGGTACTATCATCGTTTATGTGGAGTATAGTAGTGGACGAACTCTTGGACGTGCTAACAAATACTAGAATACAAGTTCAGGGTTACGTGGACGACATTGTTTTGATCTGTAGGGGCAAATATGAAGATACCCTATGTGATAGAATCCAAACTGGACGAGAGTTACTAGTGCCTCGTGCAGGACGGTGGGACTGTGGATCAATCCAGCCAAAACCACCATAGTACCATTCACTAGGAGACGTAAGCTTGATCACCTGACAGCCAAAAGGTTACATGACATGGAGGTGAATCGAGAAACAGAGGTCAAATATTTGGGAATTACGTTAGATCAAAAATTACTCTGGCTTTCGTCGGAAAGAAACGAGGGCCCTGATGACTCGAGGTCCATAGCAGGAAAAAAATGGGGTTGCAGCCCGAAGATACTACTTTGGGTATATACTGCAATAGTAAGGCCAATGATTACCTACGGAGCGGTAATCTGCTCAGGAAGGACCGAACTCAGCAGACAAGCCAGGGAATTACATAAGCTCCAAAGGCTGGCTTGCGTGGGTATCAGTGGGGCAATGAGGACATTCCCAACGGTATCCCTGGAGGTTCTTCTGGGATTAACCCTTCTCGATCTGCACATACAGATGCAGGCAAGGAGGGCAGTATTCAGGATGGCCGGGAGTATCAGTGTGGCGGGGAGCTGCCTAAACCGAAGGAAGATTGATATTCTTTCTAGGCGGTATCCCGAATTACTGATACCAAGAGATAACATGACAACGAGGTTTCACTTTGATAAGAAGCTTGAAACACGTTGGAGTAACAAGGCAAACATACCGCTCAAACCAGCAACTGATTACTTGGTACATTGACGGATCTCTCACAACAGAGGGAGCGGGTGCCGATGTGTTTGGTCAAAGGAAAATGTACTTCGAGCCAATAGGTAGGTACACTAGCATATTCCAGACCGAAATATACGCCATAGACAGATGTGCCTCCTTTAATCTCTAAAGGAACTACGGGGGGCAGAACATTGCTATTTTCACCGACAGCCAAGCAGCGATTAAGGCACTTAAGTCCAACCAGGTGAACTCTAAACTGGTATGGGAGTGCCTTGAGAGACTGAATATACTCGGCTCGTCCAACAAGACCTGGATACACTGGGTTCAAGGCCAAGCTGGGTTGGAAGGCAACGAGGCAGCAGGCGAACTAGCCAAGAAGGGAGCAGGGATGCCTTTACACATGCCAGAACCCTTCTGTGAAATCGGAAACAGTTTCATGGCTATGACACTAAGAAATGAAATGAAGAACAAAGGATTGCTTAAATCTCACTGGTCACTGTAGGCTAAACTGTCACTTAGGGCAGCTACGGATAGCTACGGACACTCCCCCGTTTTGTGCGGAGTGTGATGAAACGTCTATACACGTCCTGGGACAGTATCCGGCACTTGTTCATCCATAGTGTGGTGAACATAATGAACAGTTAGTTTTAATGTTATGCCCTAGAGTGTCATGCCTGACACATACTAGGGAAAGCTCTTCACAAGCATTTAGGTTTAGCTTACTAGTTTTCATGAAATGGGGAAATGAATACTTCTAAGTTGTTATATCTACACCGTAATATAGAGTGCATGGTATTACATAATGTTCAGCAAGAAGCTGAGGGTACTAGAATATCTGGAAGTGATAACAGTTAACGCCAGATATGTAGATTTAATCTTAATATGAAGATTACTCTATTCGTAATTAATAACAGCCTGTATGGCATAAAATACTAGCTATAATAAGATGAGCTAGTAGCCAGGCGACAGCAGAAAAGTGCTTGTCGACGGCGAGGCCCCGGTACCGATAGGAGTGGGACCACGCAAAAGAGTAATAGCTGTTGATTTCGCTTGGATGTCTCCTCACGAGAATACGAAAGAATAGAATGGTCACAGGTTGTTAGTCACGGCTCAAGCCAGCTTGCAATGTAGAATGCAAGTTGTAGCCCCCAACAAAAAAAAAAAATTGAAGTGAAGTTTTTTCCACATAACGATTCCTAGATTTTAACGATTCGCGCCTTTTGTGAAGTCTGCTTTTCAGGCTATGTCATCCAGTGTCTCTTCGTAATACTGATGGAGCGAAACCTAGGAAAACTGTCCCGGCTCGAAAAAAATCTTTGAGCGCTTCGGGGGGGAACGTCATCACAGAATAAAAAACGTGTATGAGAGGCTCCTCTGAGAAGTTTGAAGGGTTTCTGGCCCATCAACGAGGAGGAACATTTTTACTTAAATGCATATTTCAACAAACAAAATTAGCGTTATTACTTCGATGAAAATCTACAGGTGATTCACGTGCACGCTCGGCATTTAGAATGAGTCACAATCTGGTGTGCAGTAGTAGAGTGCGGCATCGTCGTTCCGTGTTTTTTCAAACTCGATGACACTAATTTTGAGAACCAATTGACACCTACGTTTTATGGATCACTCGTTTTTGGCAAGTACCCCCTTCTTTAAATCCAACAATAGCTGACGGTTTTATAGTGGCATAAAGGCACCTCTTTAGGCACTGTCCCACTTCTATGCTGCGGGAAACGTGACCGAATTGGTTAAATATGGAGGCGACCAATTACACCAAGCGCTTCATCAACTGATGCTCAAAGTATGGGACAGCGAATCAATGCCTAACGACTGGCAAGGGGGCATTATCTGTTCCATACATAAAAAGGGAGATATCACAGAGTGCATCAATTATAGAGGTATCACGTTGCTGAGTACCATCTATAAGATATTCTCAGTTATCTTGCTTGGCCTGATAGCCCCATACGCAGAACATCATTGGCCCAATGATACTTCACACTACAGATCAGATTTTCTCTGTGCGGCAAACGATCGAAAAACTGTTGGAATATAGACATCACTTGCACCATCTTTTCATCGACTTTAAAGCCGCCTATGATAGCATAGCCAGGGTAAAACCAAATTGATAAGACTGACTAAACTAACCCTGCTCGCTTGAAACGTCTCACCATAGGGTCAAAGCTCTTACTGTACAAGACAATGATCTTGCCAGTCCTTATGTATTCCTCGGAGACGGGTTCTTAGCAAGAAAAATTGCGAACCTTTAGCCGCGTTCGAGAGAAGAATCTTCCAAAGTATTTTTGGCCCCTAGATGAGGATAGACGATTCCGTAGGCTACACAATAACGAAATCTATGAGCGATACCATAACCGTCAGGTTGTGGATAAAATCTGGCTCAATAGGTTACGGTGGGCGGGTCATTTAATCCGTATGGATGAGGATGATCCCACCCGAAAAGTCTATAAGGGAAATATATATGGTAGAAAAAGAAGACGAGGCAAACTCTGTCTGAGTTGGACCGATGGCGTAGGTCAGGATGCCAGGCAACTTTTAGGGATATCGAGTTGGTGGACCTCGGCGCAAAACCGGGGTGTCTGGAGTTCCTTATTCAAGGTTGAGCTAGACCGGATACCGGTTGTTGCGCCGTTGATGATGATAAAACTGAAACACATTCCCATTGAAAATCAAACAGGAAATAATAACGTTTGGATGCCCTACACTTCACAAAGAAGTAGAGAGGAGGCATACTATATATATAAACAATTGCATAAAAGTTAACGTTCTGCGCAATCAGACGGCTCAATTATACTTAAGAGTGTTTAAGTGTTTGCCAAATGAGTGATTAGATTGGTTTGTTACGGGAAAATAATGAAGCAATTGAATAATGCTCGCAAGCTTTATTAGAGGTAAAAAATCGTTCCACTGTATATCAATGGTTCTGCTTTGTCGTTGACTCTTTTAGTTCCTATACTTCGTCTTCTCTTGTAAAATCATGCTTTTTAGTTTCACTATTCTGACTAACTACAAGCTGAATTCATGCAATTTTTATTACACAGAAACACATTCGACCATGCCATGCACATTAGGACTCACCCTTGCGTTCCAATATATGGTTGTGGCATGGCCCTGTTTTAGGAGAATAGAAAGAAAAAGGAAAGATGTGTTGTTTAAATAATTTAAATGTTTTAATAATTTTAGTTGTAATTTACCCTCCGTGTGTTGGATAAGGTGGATTGACTGGCATTTGTGGTTGGGGCATTGGCATATGTGTTGTTGTTGGATATGGTGTCGCTTGAAGACCACCTCCGGGTGTTCCCTGTACTGTGATTGGATAACCACCAGGTCCTGTTGTAGTTGTTGTTGAGGTCACTATAACCGGAGCTAGAAAGAAAGAGCAATTTTGAAATTAGTCTTTGAATTTAAACAAAATGTAGAAAGGAAATCGTTATTGATGTAGATGTTTTTTGTTGAAAACGGAATGAACGATTGTTGTTTATGACCTCCTAGTATCATTTTTTATTGGCCAGTGAATTCGTTCTTATTTCATATACCGACAAATCGGGAACCACTTGTCTCTTTCGTTAATGTTTGTTGATATACATTTTTGAAAATTTATGTAATTCGAATCGAATAATTAGACGTAAGAAACGGAAATATTTTGGCGAGCAACTGCTGAACATTAATAGAAACCTTGCTAATAGTGACACCAGACAAGCATATAGACTAGTGAATACACTTAAGGACGGTTATCAACTCAGGACTACGCTCTGCAAGGACAAAGATGAAAACATCATCAGCGATGCCGATACTATCAACTAACGCTGGGCATCCTATTTTGAAGAGCTTCTGAATTTGACAATTGGCGCCCCCATACAAGTAGCTCAAATCGATGGCGGCATTGGTGATCCTGGCTCCACTACACATCCTACGACAGCAGAAGAAGTTGATTTCGCTGTGCGGTCACTGAAATCAAACAAAGCGCCGGGCGCGGACGAGATTCCAGCCGAGCTTTTAAAATCCGGTCGAACGGGTGTACCAAATGCGATACACCAACTACTGCTGCGAATTTGGGAGGGCAAAGAGATCCCAGACGACCGGCGCAGTGACATCATCTGCCCAATCCACAAAAAGGGAGATAGATTGCGTTCTTAAAACTACAGAGGCATTTCACTAGTCTGTTCGTCCTATAAAATACTGACGAAAATTCTGGAGAATAGAATAAGATCATACTCCGAACAACTCATTGGCGAGCATCAAGGCGGTTTCGGGCCGGGTAACTCCACAACCGACCAGCTTTTTACCGTTAAATTAATCCTGCAGAAGTGCTGGGAATATAACGCTGACGTGTACCAAATCTTTGCCGACTTCAAGCAGGCATACGACAATATAGATTGTGGAGTGCTGTACAACATAATGCTGTAATTTGGTATACCAGCTAAACTAGTACAACTAACGAAGATGACTATGACCAACCCCATCTCACAGGTTAGGATGCAGAACAAGCTGACTGATCCTTTTGAAACACGTACTGGTTTGAAGTAGGGCGACGGAACTCCTGCATATTATTGACACTGCTGCAAAAGAAGTTGGACTACGCATCAATGAGGGCAAAACGAAAATAATGACGCAATCGAGAAGTAGAACGCCAACTCATTGGAGCATCAACGTAGGGGACCTCAACACCAAATTCGTAGACAGCTTTATATATCTGGATAGTAGCCTGTCAAAGGACGCCAATTAGACTGACGAGCTCAAGCGACGGGTACAGCTAGCGAATAAGACTTTCTTCTCGGTCCTTCCAATCATGAAATCGAAACATGTGCACACAAACACGAAGCTCCGTGTATAAGAAACCATCATACGACTAGTGCTATACTATGGGTGCGAAACTTGGACCGTAACCCCAGCCTCCGAAAATTTGTTAAACACATTCGAAAGCAAAGTCCTTCGGTGAATTTTCGAAGCAGTTCGCGTACAACCATGAATTATATGAACTGTACGATGAGATAGAAGTCTCGAAATTCGTTAAACTACAACGCCTAAAAAGGTTATGAACGGACGACATCTTGACGGAGCGAGACTCCGAGGAAGACCCAGAGTACGATGGAAGGGCACAATATACGCGGACCCCGAGCAACTACTGGACTTCCAAGATTGGAGGATGTGGTCACGTGACCGAGATAATTGGAGGACAACGATCCAGACGGCCAGGGTCCGACGTGGGGCAGTAGTGCCACGATGATGATGTAATAGAAGGATTTCGATGTGAGATCGAAGGCTGCAATAAATCTCCTTTTCGCATTAAATGTATTTCAGGAACCAGTTGATCATCTTTTGCGCAAGACTTTAAATTGAACTGAAGAATAGGGAACTGGTTTGGAAATGCCGGTGTTCAGACATCAGTGCGTTCCACGTCATTACACAGAATGCCTGAGATATCAGACAATTCGACTAGATAAAAATGTTGTTTCTGATGATGGAAGGTGAGATCTTGACTAGCATGGCGCGTGCTTCAGCTGTAGTTTGAGATGCATATTTGGACAGGCAGTCATTTAAAAGAAAAGGTAAAATTACTGCAACTTCGTATCAATAATGAAACGACCGATACAGTTGCACCTGCCCAGCACTGATATGTTATGTTCATACATTGGTTTGTTGCCAGTGGGCTTATCACACATTACCGAGAAAAGAAAGAATGAATTTTTAACGGAATTAGGCAAAATTTAAAGCGGTTATATCGCGATATGATTGATAAGATACACCTTCTTTGAAATAATGCTACCACATTTCTTAGATTCCAACTTTGACTCTTATAATAAAAACAGAGAAGAGGAGGAAATAACGATAATTCAACTTCATAATTTAGGCGATATAGCTTTACCCATTCAATTTCGCAATTTTCCCAAGAGATTTAGTATTTTTTTTTAAGCAAAGGTGTCCAATCAACTACTATTTTTTTGAACATGGAAGGATTATTACAAGGTTGTGATGTCCATTTACAATTAATACAAGAGCAAGAACAAATACGTGGGAAGGAAGACGCTCTTGGGGACCGAATTCCAAGCAAAATGCCCGCAAACCTCGATTCTATTAAACAGATTCGACGGAAAGGGGCCATGACGAGCTCTCAGGAAAGACTGTTCCAAGGCATTTAGTCGGATGAACAGTATTCGAACTCGTATTATGAGTACATCATCATAACGATGAATAACCTGTGAGAGTAGATTGAGCAGGTTGACAACGTCATTAGCGAATACCTTGAAAACCCATAACATGAGAGATAGTATTCAGCTCAAACATCAAGTGCAACGTTGGTTCTTGGTATTAATGGGATGTGCAACTAAAAAAATCATCCCTTATTAAACGCCTATGTGGGATGACCACGCTATCCTTTTATAATTTGTAATAATCAGTCACAAGAAATTTAATAGACACATTTTACAATTTATGCCAACCGGGAAGCAAAGAAAGCAATCGGTGGCACCCGAGCGGACCTTTACAAAAATCTTTACGATAAACTGGACACTCGGCATAGCGAGAGAGATCTGTATCAATTTGCCAAAAGCCCTAACGAACACAAACAGGATATCGAACACTTCTGTTGCGTTAATGACAAGAACGCGCTGGGTTCAATTGCTCTATCACGATCCGAAAAGTAAAGTTCGAAGTATGGCGGGTGTATCAAAACCGCTTCGTGTCTCTGTTGGTGTTCATCAAGGAAGCGCCCACTCACCACTCCTCTTTGTTCTTGTTATGGATACAGTCACACGGTACATCCAACGTCCAGCGCCCTACACACTGCTTTATGTAGATGATGTTTTCCTAGCATCAATTAGCAAAAATGATCTCGAGCAACTTGTCCAAAAATGGAATGATTGCCTCATGCAACACGATCTCAGATTCAATCTAAACGAAACTGAATTTTTGACGACTGATCCCATTGAAACAGGCAGCGTCAGTGATCTGCCCAGAATTGGGCGATTTAAATACCTCGGGTCAATGCTATCAGCCAATGGAGAACTGCGTATTAACGCAACCTTCACGTATTAACGCAACCTGGATGAAGTGGCGTTCCACAACCGTAATGTCGACCGTCCTGTCCCCCATTATGGTTCTGAGTGTTAGCCGATTATAGAAGACAATCAACGGTGTCTTGCGGTAATGGAGACGAAGATGTTGCGTTGGATTAGTAGCATGATACGTTTTGATCATATCTGAAATAAGGATATCCGCGATCGTTATGGGGTTACATCGACCGTTGAAAAATTGCGAGAGAGGCGTCTTCGATGGTATGGTCAAGCAATTCGCGCTAACGAGAATTCACTTGCCAAGATTGGTCTCAACATCGAAGTCGATGGTAAACGACCAAAAAGCAGGCCGAAACAATGGTGGCTTGATACGATGGATGGGGATTGAAAAGCCTCATTCGATAAAGCCAAATTGCGAAACCGATTACGACGAGCCGACCCCGCTTGTGAACGGGACAAAGGTTGGAGAAAAAAAAAGAAGATTTTACAATTTATTCCTGCAATTAATCCACAATCAACCAATGGTGGTGCATATATCCAAATTGCTAATGATAATCCAAAAATGGAGTTTTCTAACACTAATAGAAAATTGAATTAATTCGAACAGAAAAGTTGTGTGACGAATCCTTCACATGAGTCAGAAGATTCACAAATATCCCTCATTATGCTTCCCGGAGATGAGAAAAACGAAGCTCCCTTCCGGAGCATTGATGGCAAGTATTAATCGTTCCAGGCTTCCAGAATATCGTTGTCACACGGAGGACGATGAGTAACCTAAGTAAAACTAAACTGGATAGAAGGAATTGCTCAAACTAAACAGCTCAAATCACTTATTAATGCATTCTCCGTGGAGCCCTTTACAGAGGCAATTCAAATTCGTTGAACAAAACTACACTTTTGATTATAAAGATTTATACTTTGTATTACGTACGAGGTCTATTAGAATTGTATCGGCTGAAGATAAGGTTGTCTTCGGATAACAGATATTCACCTGTATATTTGTTGGTTATTTACATGGTTTTTAGTAAAGTTCGATTTTTTCGCTTATTGGATTTCAGAATGAAGTGGAAGAAGCAACGACTTTTTATGAAATTTTGTGTTAAACTTGATAACACAGTTTACGGTGATATTGCTAAGAAACGTATAGTGTTTCAAGGAGCATGGGTATTTTAAAGGTGTCCGACATGAGATTCCTGGACGTCTTTTCATGTTATTTGACGATCCACACAGCGACGTAGTCAACATTCTGGTACGGGTAAATCGACGTCTAGCCATTAAGCCATTAAGGAGCTTGCTGAAGGGTGTAGGATATCAATTGGACCTGGTTACGAGAGTTTGAGCGAAAATGAATTGAAGTCACTGCAGAAGTTGTACCCCGCCTGATGACGAACGATCAGGATGCCAGTCGGGTCCAGGCTTGCCAGAAGCTACTTGGTCATCCACAAGAAGATGAACACTTCTCGTTAAGGATCGTAGTAGGTGATGCATTATGAGTTTATGGTTATGACGTCTGTTTGACAAGAAGGTACAATTTTCCGAGTAGCTAGGTGAAACGTCCTCAAGACCCAACAATGTTTGCCAAGTTTGATCCAATGCTGTCATCAGGTGACACTTTTCTTTCACGATCAGGGTGTTGTTTAGTATGAGAACCTTCCCCAAGGGTTCACAGTGAACTAAACCATGTTGCAGCTCTGACGATATCCTTCGCGAAAAGGTGGAACTGTAGAGGATTGGCGTCAGGTTTTCCCATTACGACATTTTTCCAGTTCTCAGAACTTGGAGCTTTGGGTCAAACACTCGACTACTGATTTTCCAAGGAGGCAAGTTGGAAACACGAATAACTCCAAAACTATAAATTGCTTTCCATTTACTGATCACAGGTCATTATTAATGCAAATGTTCGCACCCCCATGGCAAATATTTACTTTATGCACAACTTAACTCACTGTGAAACTAGAATTAACTGAAATTGATTGCCAGGGGCGGAAAAGAAACCATCTGTTCACCATTCAAAGTAAATATTCGTTAATTTACTGGTAGTTTCAATAGTAGGAAACACAACACACCTTCTTCACAATTACAGTCTTTGTCATGTACGATATAGAAAACGTTGTTCATCTCCTCAGCCATCCTTTTCCTCTTTTTCTTGTTAATACTTCTGCTGTATGGAATATACCGCCAACAGAAATATAACGCTATGGGTATTATTATTAGAGTAGAAAACAGAAATATAGGAACTGCAACGAATATCTCCATTACGGCACTAACTCGAAAGGCATAGCGTATAAAATATAAATAAAAAAAATGATTCAAAATCTACACACGCTCTCTGACTTGTATTTCAGTAACTTTCCCATTTGAATTTTCGCGACATTTCAGAGGCTGAATGGAGTACTGAAATTGAAAACAGGAAAAAGAGAATAAATCAACGTACCTCCTCCATCTTGAGTATTGGCAATAAAAGTGAGGTGAGACTCAGGCTTTTTATTGTACCTCTCATAGTTCACGTTTTGATAACAGACTTATAATTGTTGTTCTTGATTTGCTTTGCGGGATGATGATAAGCTCTAGGTTTTTCTGTTTTTCGCTGATAGCGCACATGAAAGTACTAATCTCACGCATGTCGAGGAGAAATTATTGGACTAATATCTGCCATTGAACAACCCCCAATTATCATTGTTTGTATGTTAGGGAACAGTCGTACTAAATGTAATATTGTTTCAAGAGAGAGGAACCAGCCCACCTGAGAAATAGGAAGAAGTTGTAGTTTGTCATGATTAAAAATAGAGATCTGTTGATACCGTCGACATTGTTTACTTGGAATAAATATTCGCCTTGATGATTCATTTCACAACGAATTCGAGATTATCACTGAAGAAAGTAATGATAATGAACCGTTTAATGGAGAAAGATAAACAATATCAGGCAAATTTACACAAAAATGAATCTATAGTTGCGAAAATAGGCAGAAATTAGCAATAGTCTGTGGGATGTGATGCCTCCCACGTTATCTACTGTAAATTTATGCAGTCAGATAAGTTATGAAATAGAAATTGTATTAATATGTACCATTACTGTATGCGATAATTGCAATAAATTATAATAGATAAGCACAAGGCTTTGAATCACGAGCGTGAAATCTATGTGAAATCATTCAGAAATGAGAAAAGGCATTAGTTATGGCAAACGTGCGAGCATGGAAATTGGATTCTGTTATTCACATGGAGAAACAATAAAGGGTGGTTCGCAAAGCGTATCCCACTGACTTGAAAAGACCTGTCTTTTCAATGAGGGGAAGCCGATTTTACTATCCTATTGCTCCCTTCAGGCAATCGCAAACATCCAAAAAACGCCAAAAGACTGGTCTACGGTGAAAAAATCATGATGAAGAACAACAATAAGTTCTGCACGTATAGCCTCCCCCCAACCCCTTCAGAAGACGACAAGACTCATTCTTAGATATCTTGAGATTTCTTTTTCCCCTGCTGAAAGCGCTGCAGACCCGAACCCACAAGGAGCTTCCACTGTCATCAGCGTCAAGCCCTTCGTCACAACCTGGGTGAACACCATGAATGTGCAGAACTGCCCGAGGTTCGTCCGAGCTAGCGGAACTGCTCGAGTTTCGTCCGAGCTGTGGCGAAGAGTAATGCTCAGAAACGAGCACCATCCTCCCACCGAACCCAACTGCCAGAACTATTACCAATTTCGCTTTTACACGGCCATCTGTGTCCTCAACCTTTTCCGAACTGACCGTTCATCCACCAATTCCTAATATCGAGCCAACTGTTGTGGCACGTGCATCCTCAATTCTGATAAATTTCTTTCCAATCAACTGTTCCCACCACCCAATAGCAACAGGTCTATTGAACTTACGCGTATCTCCTTTGAAACCCAATTTTCCTTGATATTCTTTGCTGCTGTACACTGCCCCGAACAATCCTTCAATGCACGTGACGTGCCTCAAATCCTAATTTTCTGCGCCGCTCAACCGTGAGCTTATAAGCCCTGGTTCATAATAATAGGCGCAAACCTCAACGCCAGGCACCCGATCTGTGTCGATGCACGGTGGAAAAGAACGAGAAAACTCTCCATCGTTCCCTCACCAGCTCTCATCCCAACAATAACATATTCCACTTCGGCCCTGCCTTTCCCACCTTTAATGAAAGATACTATCATTCCTAACTTGACCATTTTCTAATCAGCAATCAACTCTCTAACCCAATCCCAATATTTATGTTGTCCTAGAAACAGCTCCCAATATCAAAGAGCACGATGCCATGCTCTTAGATATCCTACTCTCCGGCAGAGGCATCCGTCCTAGTCTAACCTTAGTCCCCAACTTCCAGAAGGCAAATTATAAAATCATGAACCGAACCTTCAAATCCAAACTTTAGTTTCCAACGATACCATAGCTAGGATAGTTCGTCAAAACACTGAAGCAATTCAGCAAGTATGTGACGAACTGATCCCATCTGGTTTTCTCAACTACCGCAATCCAATTTCTCTCTTCAATGATATCCATAAGAATATCAAATACAAACGCACCCTAAGGCGGGACTGTTTAGAAGTAGATACTCTTGTGTGTTCGGATAGCTGAGTGGTTAGAGCACAAGGCTATCGTACGAAAGGTCGCGGTTCAAATCTCACTGGTGACAGTGGGATTTGTATCGTGATTTGACGTCGAATACCAGTCGACTCAGCTGTGAATGAGTACCTGAGTCAAAACAGGGTAATAATCTTGGGCGAGCGCAATGCTGACTACATTGTATCCTGCAGGGTGCCGTAATCTTGTAGTGTACCGTTACGGTCATGAATGAAGTGCTCTAACACATTTTAAGGCCCTGCTCCAATCCTCTCTTCCCCGCGACGAAATTCATTCTCTTGACAAGTCGATCCGCGAAAAAGCCCCAACTTTTTACAACAATCACCTTCACTTCGCATCAAAGCGAAGATTTTTAGTAGTGTCAACATACACGCCCCAACTAAAGAAAAAGAGGATGAAGTGAAGGAGCAATTTTACGAAAGCCTGGAAAGACTAAAGATCTATTGCCTCTGAATGATGTCAAGATAATGCTTGATGATTTCAACGCCAACGTTGGGAAAGGGGAGATCATATCGAGGAGCAAACTCTGACCACTACATGGGAAAAAGCTTCTACAGTTGCCGAATTTCAAAGGCCCCCTGAAGAAAAAACAAAACCATTTCGAAAATTTGAGGTTGGAAAATTAACAAATGGTCTAATAATGGAAGAGTACAAGACAAAACTGAAAGATTGATTAAGTCTTACTCTCCAGGATCTCACGGGGAAGCCTATAGATGACACATGGTATGACCTAAAAGCGAAGCAGACAGACAACATGTAGAACAAAGCATAAGGACGAAAAGAGAACATTACGAAAATTTACGATGAGCAGTTAAAAAAATATTAAGGGGACGTGACGGGTTCAAATTTTGATTATTTGAATTTTTTCAAACGGTTTTTTTTTTGAGAAAAAAAAAGAGATATTTCGATGAAGTTTTGTATTTGTTGTCATAATGTTAAAGTTTAAGAAAAAAGGATTTTTGGGATTTTCCAGGCTGCTATTTGTTTGCTACAATTTTTTTAATAAAATGTTAAAAATTGACGGCGTGGATAATTTGGGTCACTGAGACCCAGAATCAGCATGAGCCACAATAAAAAAATGGCAGCAATTTTTTAAATTTTTCGGTTTTTGGTGCCAAAAAATATTTAGCACCTATCTCCTTCTCAGAGGCTTATTTTTGTACAATGACAGATTAAAATTCCAAAGCGAATGGTCAAGTGTTTTTTTAGGCCTCCACGTCAACCGAAAAAATGTTGTTTTAAGTACGTTTAAAAATTGATTACAGTATTGACAGTAGCGACTTTTCAGTACATAAGCTGAATTATACCTGGTAAAACCAGTTTCCAAAGTGTAAAAAAAAATGTACACCCCCTTTTGCATGTATGGGGACCTCCCCTTAAATTCGATATAATATGATGTAACTTACTGTATGTGTCTATGCACGTCCTGGGACAGTGTCCGGCACTTGTGCAAAGTAGGTCGATACATCTGGGAGAACACTTAATACCAGATGCAAAGCTGAAACTTCTGGAAGTGGGGAATATACTAAAGTTCCTAACGGTTACTGGCCTGCTTGAGATACTATGATCAACAGGTACACTATAACCAGTAAAAGGGGCACAATAGTTCTTCAAGGACGCGGTGCGACTTTCCCTTAACAGAATAATAATAATAATACTGTATGTGTGAGCGTTCACAGTTCCCACCTTCCCACCAAATTTGGTGTCAATCGCCGCTACAGTCTCCAATGAAAATGCGTGTGACTGACAAACAGACAAGTCTATGACCTCAGCTAAAAAAGCACTGTCTGCGGGTAAAATTCGCATCGGTTGGGTCCTGTGTAGGCTACGTGAGCAAATTCCACTAAAAAAGTGTTTTAAATGCTTCGGATGCGGTCATATGGCGAAGTATTGCACTAGCACCATTGATAGGTTTAAACTGTGTCGAAGATGTGGAGAGGAAAACCATTTCGCGAAAGACTGCAGTAAAAACCCTCATTGCCTTCTATGCAGGGAAACCAAAAATTGTCTGCGAGCAATACAGAAGCCTCCATCACGGCGCCTGGGAAACACAAATAGGTGGAAAGGTTACGGTGTGGGCTTGCGGCAATCGAGTCTTACAGCAAACAATGAAGCACCGCGAACACAATTTTGTAAGGGTTAAGATCGATGACCTCAGCTATATACAGCTATTATGCCGCCTCAAGTATGATAATACCAGGGTATTGCAACATGCTAGACTGGCGAGAGACGCCAAAGATCGCAACCCCAAAATTATTGCTGGCGACTTTAACGCTTGGGCAATGGAGTGGGGAAGCCCGAAAACAAATGACGTTTTCTCCTGCCTAAACGTCACTCTGGCTAACATCGGAAGCGTAAACACCGTGGCGGGGGGAGGTAAACACCGTGGCGTGGGGAGGTAGGCTCCGTTGTAGATATTACTTTTGTAAGTGATTCGCTGGTCAAGCATCTACACTGGCATGTTAGCAAAGAAAACACGCATAGCGACCACCAGGGGATATATATTACTATTGAAAAGGGACCCAGAACAATGCATCCTCACCTAAAGAAACCAGAAACAGGTTGGTCATCAAGAGCACTTGATGAGAATACATTTCTCGAGGTATTGCAGTGGAGCACCGAGCTTACTGGAACGGCCATAGAAAAAACATCGCAGCTGTCCTAACAGATATACCGAGCATGTGACGGTTCTATGCCAAGACGTGTCGTACGGAATGCTTGAAGGCCAGAAGGCGGAGCCAACGCCGAAGAAGTATGCCAGAGTATGAACAACGGTACCTCGAATATAAACAGGCACGAAAGAAGTTGCAGTGGGCCATCACGAAAAGTAAAAATTATTGCTTTAAACGACTCTGTGATGAGGCAGACTCAGATCCATGGGGAGGAGCGTACAAGCTCGTTATGTCAGCAATGAAAAGCAAAAGGTCCTCTTCTATTATGTATCCTAGATTATTGTAGGAGATAGTTTCGATATTGTTCCCCCAACATCTGGAAACAATCTTCCCAATGACACCAATGAGTGCCGAAGACATACCTCCAGTAACCACAGACGAAGGCTTGGACGCAGTGAAAAGGGTCCGGGATGCCGCACCCCCTGGTATGAATCGAATCCCCAACAAGGCGCTGAAATTGGCAATGAAAATGGCACCAAGCATGTTTGCACGAGTATTTACAGACTGCCTAAAAGAAGGGTTCTTCCCCACAGAATGGGAATTACAAAAGCTTGTATTGATCGCGAAGACAGGTAAGCCGATAGGTGACCCAACATCCTATAGACCTATCTGTCTTCTGAATACAATAGGCAAGGTCCTCGAGCGGGTAATCTATAATCGGTTATATCCATTAATTGATAGCGGAGGTTATTAATCGAATAGGCAGTTTGGCTTCCGGAAGGCTCGGTCAGCGGTTGATGCTACCAAACTGGTTTTTGAGCTAGCCAGATTGGTGACTCTTGACATCAAGAACGCGTTCAATTATGCCAGAAGGAACCATATCATCGAAGCGCTCATCGCGGCACAAACACCAAAATACATACTAAATATAATCTTCGATTACTTCGAGCAGCGGAAGCTACTTTATGATACGGACGAAGGGTCGAATATGTATGTAATAACGGCACGAGTTCCGCAGGGGTCTGTTCTGGGCCCTCTGCTATGGAACTTAATATATGATGGCGTTTTACGGCTTCCAGTAGCTAAACAAACTGTTGTCGTCGGATTCGCAGATGATGTTGGAGTGGTCATAACATCTAATCACCCCGACGAAGTACAGATATATGCGAACGAGACTATAAGGACGATCAAATCTTGGCTTAAAGACCAGCTTGCCGAACACAAAACGGAGTTGATGCTCTTTACAAACCGGCGGAAACAAAAAACTGAAATTTGCACCGAAGCGCATGCTGTTAGCTCTCAGCCAGCGCTGAAATACCTGGGAGTAACATTTGACTCCAAACTGAGCTTTAAACCCGACTTAAAGAAAAGAAGAAGAAAGCGGCGACTATCAGCTCAACACTGGAAAGGATGTTTCCAAATGTAGGCGGCCCAAAACACAGTCGACGATTACTCTTATCGCGAGTCGTCAGCTCTGCACTTTTATACGCGGCACCAGTCCGCTTCAAGCTGCATATCGATTAAGCGCTCTCCGAACATGTTGCGCCTACCGAACAACATCTTATCAGGCAGAATGCGTGATTGCGGGGATGATCCCGGTAGATATTCTATCCGATGAGGCAAGTCGTCTGTACGAAAATCAGGAAGCGAGCCTAAACAACCAAAGTGAGCGTATGCGGTCATTAGCTGCATGGCAAACGACATGGGACCAGGCGGAGAATGGCCGCTGGACACACAGGCTTATCCCAGACATAAGCATGTGGACTATGCGGAACCACGGTGAGACGAGTTACGATCTGACTCAGTTCTTAACCGGACACGGTGGATACAGGAGTCACCTCTATAGGTTCGGTCTAGATGAATCGCCCGATTGTCCTACGTGTGAAGGTACAGTCGAAAATACAGAGCACGTTTTCTTCGCCTGCCCCAGATTTCAAAGCTCAAGGAGAAAGCTTGAAACAGAGCTAAATACCCGTTTAACGGAGGAAAATCTGATAAGGTATATGGTGCAATCAAATACAGCATGGGACGCGGTAGTTGCACTGGTGAAACGGATCCACCAGCAACTAAAAACAGCTGAAGTACAGCGGAGACATAGAAGGGAAGCTACTGCAATTAACGCCACGCAAAGCGGTAGCAACTCCTTTGGAGTGAACAGCTAAGAACTGAACAGCCCCGCAAAGCATTACCGAAACGGTGGTCCCACGGGGAGAGTGCAGAGAACATATGGGAGCTTTTAGTCGGTAGTAAGAGTCCGGAATGCATGTCCTAGATTCCAGACGCGTTTACATGATGGATTTCCGCCAGCTAAAAAAAAAAGACAGACAGACAGTAAACGGATTTTAATAAGGTTTTATTTTATACAAAACCTGAAAAATGGAAATTGTCGCAATCGCTACTCTGTCCCCCTAATAAACACAGTCTTTTGCACCTAGTAAAATGAAAGAGTGAAAGCACTCTAAGTCCCCGCTATACTCGATACGATTATTCGGATTAAATGTTTAGCATTTATCGCCAATGTTAAATCACACATCGCAAAGCAAAAAGTGCCGAAGTCAATAATAAATTCCACAGCATCCACTTCATTCCTCAGAATTGCATCTACTCTGCTTGTTGGAGAATAGCCTAAAAACCTAGTGTGTAATTTTCAAAAAGTTAACGAAAGTTTACACATGGACCTTCCACTGAAAAATCAGATTCTTTCCCTGGAAGTGGAAGATTAATTAGTTTGTATCTAACTATAATTCTATTCTCAGATTGCAATAGTCAGAGATTCGATTAGTAACTCTGTACCTAGAAAGGCGAAAGAGATGCATATGAGGCATTGGAAATACGTGTTGGAATAACCAGTTAGTTTGCGAAATTACACAGATAAATTAGAATGAAAGATCGTAGATAAATCTGTTCGGAATGAAGAGACATGTCCGGCTCATTTACTGTGATTGGGAATTATCAAGCTCGTAGTAATCCCTATTGATGAGTCATATAATTATCCTCGTATATTTTTCAAATTTTTCACGAAACCAAATGGGTGGATTTCATGATATGATATCCATGGAAGCTTCATCAGATGTGAACCTTTTGTCTTAAGCGTTACCGTATTACACCCGCACCAATAGAAGTCAATGCTGATTAGGTTGTTGCGCAAAACTATGAAATTTTTGGTTGGCGTAAGTAGTCACAAAGCAGAGAGATTACGCTCGTTGAAACTTTTAAGTAAATATCACGAATATGGGCGAAGCAACACACGATAGTCTAGGAACTTTGAGTAATGATATTAAATTAAAATAATTGTCAACTATACTAACATTCCACTATGGTTCCTGATTTTCGTCGTCTTGTCAAACATGCAATTATAATGACGGTAACCATTATCACTAAAAAAACTACGATCGCGATTATAAATGTGAAGACTAGCGAGCCCAGCATCTTTGAACTTTTGTTTAAATCGAGTTTCACGGATCATATGTCCAAGACTTGGAGACGCTTTGAACTGTACTTGTTTGTTTAGAATACTAACTTCGTAATTGCAAAGTAAGAATGAACTTACAAGATAACATAGACACAAAAAAAAAATAAAAGATTCAATTATAATTGCAATGGGTTTTCACTCATTCCAGTTGATGAATCATGTATGTGTGCGCCCACAGTAAGAATATGAAGTTGTGACGTTCAGATAGGCTTCGTTGGATTCTGGTGAACTATATTCTCACACTGATCGTTCATTTCAAACATAAGAGATTTGCCTTCAATACCTCCATTACCCTCCTTTTAATTACCTACTTCCCACCGCGACACTTACTTATTTTAAAATATTAATCTACAAATGATTTTTCTTTTGACAATTTTATCCATAAGGCCGTCCGACCTTTTAAACTTTTCGAAAACCTATTTCCAATAATTACAAATTTTCAAAGGTTTCAAAAATGATCATTAACCTTTTTGATTGTTATTTTCACGATAGAGTAGATTATGCACTATATCATCGGTCTACTTTGCAAAACGGCTAACTCCGTTTCAACAAAATGTAATATTTCAAGTTACAGTTATGTCTATAATGGGGTTAAGCAGTGCACTGCAGGATAGACTTACGCGGAATACAGCTCCCTGAGGCCATCCTATCTCTCTCTGAGCTGTTTCTCCTTTAGGGAGATGTGTGGCTTTTCAGGGGCCAAGTCTCTCGTCTACCAGACCTTTAGTGAGTGGTGATTACCACACACTGTACGAGGTGACCCTCCTATTAACAAAACACTACGGATCTAGACTGGGAATCGAAAAATACCTCCTCCAATCCAGGCGCACCAGAGTTCCTATTGACTGTATTCGAACGGAGTCTCACTGATACCTGGTCACCTCAATGAGTAAGTTAGACGTTGCCGTGCTACGGGAGGCTATGGCACGGCAGACCTCCTAACCCCCATACTCGTGAGAATCAAATGAGTACCAGCAAAAATAAAAATAAAAAAACTAAAACCAATAAAGCGGGATCCCGCACCGCACACAAACTGGTTAATCAGGCGGAGGCACATCTCCGAAATACTGAGGGTCAGGTGATTACCCTCAAGAAGGGAGAAGTTGGGACGTCAAGCAGTGAATGCAAGGTTAACATTGGTATACTGCGGGGACAACAACCAACAAACGCCACTGTTCAAAAAGCAAGGACCAACAAAAGCACGTCTGAGATAAATATATCAGACGTCAGGAAGGAGACAGGTCTCAGTGGCGTAGGTGCTAAATGGTACCTGTGCTACCTGAAGGAAGGCCTGAATCCAGAAGAGGCCCTAAAGAAGGGTCAGGACAGACCTAAGTCATCTTTACCGGAGCCGAGAAAGCGGGGGGCAACAGAGATTAACCCGCATGAAGGGAATGCTCCCAAAAAATCCAAACTTGAATCCCAGGGGGGAGAAAACCTGGTCAGATCAGCAAGGTGAAAGGAAAGGGTAAACTCCTCACGATCGGGATAGATCACCGATTCCTGGAGGCAATCAAACGTCAGAGTTGCCATATTAACTATCGATTGGGCAACACATCCGTGCAAGTGCACAGCGAAAAGTGGAGGAAAGACACCTCGGAGGAGACACCGGGTGAAAAGCATACCGAGGTCCCCGAAGAAGTCTCAAAAGCCATAGAGGTGGAAGGGACTGGATAAACCCGGGAAGTAGACCTACTGCCCAGTGAAGAGCAGAAGCTGGATGACCTAGACCGAGGACTCCTAGGGCTCAGGGTGAACAGCGAGGCGTAGGAACGCACCATGCCGGAGTCAATGGCCAGCACTAAAATAACCCAGATAAAGCTGCATCTGCAGTAATTGCAAGGGCAAGTTCCAAGAAGAATAGTGCTGGCTCAGGAGCCCTGGATGTACCGGGGGCAGATTCGCGGTCTGCAAGGAGGAAGCATGCAGGGAATTTGGGACTCCTCATGTGAAAAACCAAGAGCTGGCATAATTCTTAAATGTAATTTAAAATATATATGTCTTTCAGAGTTCCTGACCGGGGACCTTGTGGCTATTCAAGTCTCAAGAATCGTATGCAACGCACTTGAGCGACAACTTTACGTATGAATAATTGTGTTGGTGGAGTTAGCTGAATTTTGTGAGGCCGTCAATGCGTCTTTGAATTTTCTTTCATAATCATATAAAAAAAATATTTGGGTAAAAACTGGAGTTAGCCGATTTGCAAATTAGGCCGACGATGTTATTATTAAATGCATCCCTAGCGTTTGTTTTGGACTAAGGCAAAATGTTGTACATGCAAATGCAAATGCTGAGATTTTATCGCTGGACAGAGGACGGTTCGATGCAAAATATAGAACAAGTCGGGAAACCGGAAGCTAGACGCTTCAGGTATGAAAGGTTTTGTGTATTTCGTTTATAAGGAGATTTGGGCGTGCATTTGTCCCATTAGCATGTAGCACGTAAAATATGCATATATTATGTGAAAAAGGCCACTTTCAAATGATATTAACATTCATAGTCTTGAATTTGCAGAGGAGCGCAGATTTGACCTAGTATAACTTTGTTAGTAATAGTGGAATTTTCACCAAATTTGGCAGGATCATGATCTATACTGCAGCCTACATTGCTGCAAAATTTTGTGATTCTAGGGTGAACTTGTGGCGCGGCAGGATCTGCAGCATTCGAAATTTATTTCGGATGTTGCGGATGCGGACGGGTAGATGGCGCTGAACGTGGAAACTCTCCACTCACGCGTTTTCAGAACGCACCGGGGAAGTGGAGAGCCAGCGGTAAAAAAGTGCCGTTGGTTGGGACAGTAAGGACCGCATGGAAATAAGTCGGTCTCTTCTGTTCCCAACCGCGAGACAGAACACTTCAGCGCGAGTAATATAAAAAAATATTATAATCAAAAAAGGCTCCATCGGTCAGTCTCCTAGAAGTGCGGGAAAAGTCTATTACTAAAGTTGTTCGTTATTTTCTTATACCGTTTTTGATATTAAGACTGAATGTACAGAGACTGAATTGGAAGTGTTATTTCATTGATTTGATATTATATCTAGTCATAAATATGTTGACATTTAAAATTTTCATTTACTAAAGTGGTGACCCCGATAAGGAACTTTCAAACGCCTTTCACACACCGGACCAGCCATCATTGCCACGAGATTCCGACAATCTTTGCATGAAATACTATCCGCGCTTCAGAAGTGTTCCAAATGGTGTGTGCGGATTAAGGGCGTAAAAATCTGACGACGTTCGTCAACAAAAAGAAAGTGTCGACGAGATCTCCACATTGAATTCCTGTAAACGCCAGACATTTTTGCTTATCGCTTTGAATTGTGGCTGTGTCGCTCGCAGCTGTTCCGAGTCCGTGCCCAGCCCGCGATCAGGTGCAGAGCAATTGGGCGCTGCAGCGTTCGGAAAGGATAAGTTGAACAACCGCCCGGTCTCCTCGCCGTCAGGGGCCGCGTCATTGCCGTCGTCATTGAGCAGCAGAATTCTACATCATCAGCATCGACATCTCTAACAACCGGACCGCCAACACTTTCATCATCATCATCATCGTCGTCCTCGTCTCGTCAGACACAGCCACCAACGTTGCCACCGCAGACGTCGTAGCCGCTGCAGACGCCGTAGCCACCGCTACCACAGCGGACAATTAGGTCATTTACAGGTCATTTACTAAATTACTATTTACTACTATACTACATTTACTACTATTTGCTAAATTAAGTGATTTCGTGCATACATTGTAAATATAAAAAAAAGAAATTAATAAAATTAAAGCCGCTGCAAGAGACGGCGTTGAGGTGTTTCAAATCGCAAGTTCTCGGTTTTCCCGGTGTTTTTGGTCTGCGCTGGAGAGCGTCCGCTTCGGTCGTCGTTTTCTTTTTCTCGTTTCGTGCGTGCATTTGTGGGTGCGGCCTGCCGTGTCGGTGTAAATTTCACCGCGTTTCAGTATAAACTCACCGCGTCTGCATCACAATATCGTACTTCTCGTTAGGAAAAATGTCGTTAGAAAATAAAGACGCGGCAGGCCCATCGGACCCACAAGTGACCGCCCTCGCCGTACGCGTTCCTCCGTTTTGGCGTCGGAACCCCGAGCTGTGGTTCGTGCATTTGGAAGCACAGTTCCAAATGTCCGGTATCACATCGGACGCGACCCGTTTCAACTACGCGGTGGTCGGCCTGGACGAAGAGTCCATACTTCTGGTGTCCGACGTGGTGAAGTCGGCATCGTACGCTCAGCTCAAGAGCGAGTTGATCAGGCGCCTGTCGGCAAGCGAGTCGGCAAAATTAGACCACTTGCTGGCGGGTTTAACGTTGGGTGATCGAACTCCCAGCCAATTGCTTCGTGAAATGAGGCAATTGGGTGGGAGCAAGATCGGCGACGACCTGATCAGGTCGCTCTGGCTGCGTCGGCTCCCGGAGGGCACCCAGGCGATCCTAGCCTGCGTCTCCGGTTCCTTGGAGGAACTAGCAGCAACGGCCGATCAAGTACAGGAGGTGTACGTTCGCCCAACCATAGCGGCCGTTCAACCACCGTCGGATGAGGTCGGCGACTTACGGCGCGAGATCGCGGCCTTAACGGCCAGCGTGGCCGAGATGCGGGCGACGTTGGACGCTCAGCGTTCGAGTGCCAGGCCGCGAGCTCGCTCACGGTCTGCCACACGAAAAGGGCGTTCGGGTAGCAGGTCGTCAAGACAGCCTGCGGACCAGGGTATTTGCTGGTATCATCGTAACTTCGGAGATAAAGCGACAAGATGTACGCTACCTTGCAAATTCGCGCCTACCACAAAAAACTAGGTCCGCGGGGGGTCTTGGCGACGGCCACCCAGAGCGCAGCGCCACGTCGCCTAACTATTTTCGACCCCCTCAGCAGGCGCAACTACCTCGTCGACACGGGTGCGGAGGTTTCGGTTCTTCCCGTACCCCAGCATCATCGACTATATCCACAACCCCTCAAACTGGCGGCAGCAAATTCATCCCGCATCAATACATACGGGTACAGGCAAGTGGACGTGAGTCTTGGCTTGCGTAGGACGTTTCCGTGGCGTTTCATCCTGGCGGATGTCAGCTTCCCCATATTAGGCGCAGACTTCTTGTGTCACTATGGGTTGCTGGTGGACTTGCAACATAAGTCCCTTATAGACCCCACAACCAAACTAAATTCGTCGGGCCAAATGGTATCTCACACTGACAATAACCTTTCCGTTCTTTTGGAAGACATCTCCGACTCTCGTGTTCGGACACTCCTCCAAAAGTTCAGCCAGATAACTACCGAATGTAGTCTCTCGAAACCAGTAAAGCACAATGTGCAGCACCACATAAATACTACTGGTTCCCCGATTTTCTCAAAGGTGCGTCCTCTACCACCCCAGAAACTGGCTATCGCGCGGAAAGAATTTGAACAACTTGTTCAACAGGGTATCTGCAGGCCCTCAAACAGCTGTTGGTCTTCCCCTTTACATATGGTCCCTAAGCCAAATGGCGAATGGCGTCCCTGTGGGGATTACAGAAGGCTAAACGCACAGACTGTTCCTGACCGATATCCAATTCCACTCATCCACGACTTTGCGCATCACCTCGCGAATTGCCGCATCTTTTCGACCTTGGACTTAGCCAAGGCATACCACCAAATCCCAGTAGCTCCTGAAGACATTCCAAAGACGGCAATATGCACACCCTTTGGACTCTTCGAGTTCACCCGAATGACTTTCGGATTGTGCAATGCGGCGCAAACCTTTCAAAGGTTCATTCACTCAGTCCTGCGAAACCTCGATTTCTGTTTCGTCTATTTGGATGATGTTTTGGTCGCTTCTTCTACTGAGTCTGAGCACTTAGCCCATCTCGAGTGCATTTTTCAACGTCTCCTTGAGGCCGGTTTAGTCTTAAACGTTGAGAAGTGCAAATTCCTTCAAAAACAGGTGAGATTCCTCGGCCACTCCATTTCCTCTGAAGGAATACAGCCCGACCCAGACAAGGTGCAAGCAATCACAAGCTTCCCGCGTCCAAAAACAGTGAGGGAGTTGAGGAGGTTCTTGGGCATGCTAAACTTTTACCGTCGTTTCCTGCCCAAGGCCGCCCATCACCAGTCCGTTTTGAATGCGTACTTGTCTGGCCCCAAAACAAAAGACACACGAGAGATTGTGTGGTCTGAAGAGGCTGTCTGCGCGTTCAATAAATCCAGACAGCAACTGGCTGATGCTACACTTTTGGCATTTCCTCATCAAGATGCACCCCTAGCCGTTTTTGTTGATGCCTCTGACATCGCAGTAGGTGCTGCCCTTCACCAAAAGGTGGACCAAGTTTGGCAGCCGTTGAGCTTCTTCTCGAAGCAGTTGAATCCCGCTCAACGGAACTACAGCACCTACGATCGCGAACTGCTCGCCGCATACCTGTCCATCAAATACTTCCGTTTCTCCCTAGAAGGCAGGCCGTTCACAGTGTTCACGGACCATAAGCCTCTCACGTTCGCTTTGAAACAGAAGCCCGACAAAGCGTCCCCTCGTCAGCTTCGACACCTGAGCTTCATAAGCCAGTTCACGTCAGACATCCAGCACGTGTCCGGGAAGGACAACATTGTTGCTGACGCTTTGTCTCGTGTCTCCGAAGTTAACATCTCCGCCTCACTCGATTTCTCGGCTATTGCCAAGGCGCAAGTGGATGACGCAGCACTTCAGAGCCTCAAGTCCAACCCCAAATACAAATTTCGGGAGTTGCCCATCTTCGGCTCAAACCTCTCGCTCTGCTGCGAAGACTCGGAAAAGGGACCTCGGCCATACATTCCGGCCACATTTCGCAAGGAAGTGTTCCACGCAGTTCACGACTTGGCGCATCCCGGCATCAGGACAACAAACCGGTTAGTCACCGGAAAATACTTCTGGCCCTCCATGAACAAGGATATCAATTCCTGGGCCAGAGAGTGCATCGCATGCCAGAAGTGTAAAGTCTCCAGGCATGTAAGGAAAGAAGTGGGCTCATTCCCCCGCACTACCAAGCGTTTCCACACAATACACCTCGACATAATAGGGCCTTTGCGAGACTCGCACGGTTACAAGTATTGCCTCACAATCATCGACAGGTTCACGCGGTGGCCTGAGGCAATACCTCTGAAGGACATTACGGCGCAATCTTGTGCCGAAGCCCTCTGCCGAGAGTGGATACCTCGCTTTGGCGTCCCTGCAGTGATCATCACTGACCAGGGAATGCAATTTGAGTCCACCCTTTTCTCCGAGTTAGGCAAACTCCTGGGTTTTAAACGCCAGCGGACTACTGCATACCACCCGCAGTCCAATGGGATGCTAGAACGTTGGCACCGGACGCTGAAAGCCGCCATTATGGCACGCGACGACCCGTCCTGGACTCAAGTCTTGCCTCTCGTCCTTCTCGGCCTTCGTACAACCCGCCGAGAGGAATTTGCTGCCAGCCCCGCGGAGCTGGTTTACGGGGAGAACCCAAGACTCTCAAGCGATCCGGTCTTCGACAAGAGATCGGGTCTCACGGAGTCGGGGTTGGTGCGTCTGCTGAGGGACAATCTCCGACGCATCAAAGCGCCACCACCCACTCGACACTCGTCCATACCTGCTTGTTCGCCCAAGGAACTGGACACGTGCACGCACGTGCTGATCAGGACGGATGCCGTCCGGAAGCCGCTGCAGCCTCCATATGAGGGCCCGTACCGCGTTCTCGAGAGGGGAGAACATTTCTTCCAGCTCGAGATCGGTGGTCACAAAAAGGCGGTCTCTTTGGCCAGGCTGAAACCCGTGTGCGCCCCGAAGCAACGTCGTGTCCGCTTTGTGGATTAACGGCGAACGAAGTTCGGGGATCCGTCGCCGAAACCCCCTAGGTTTCGTCTGGGGGCGGAGTGATGTGGCGCGGCAGGATCTGCAGCATTCGAAATTTATTTCGGATGTTGCGGATGCGGACGGGTAGATGGCGCTGAACGTGGAAACTCTCCACTCACGCGTTTTCAGAACGCACCGGGGAAGTGGAGAGCCAGCGGTAAAAAAGTGCCGTTGGTTGGGACAGTAAGGACCGCATGGAAATAAGTCGGTCTCTTCTGTTCCCAACCGCGAGACAGAACACTTCAGCGCGAGTAATATAAAAAAATATTATAATCAAAAAAGGCTCCATCGGTCAGTCTCCTAGAAGTGCGGGAAAAGTCTATTACTAAAGTTGTTCGTTATTTTCTTATACCGTTTTTGATATTAAGACTGAATGTACAGAGACTGAATTGGAAGTGTTATTTCATTGATTTGATATTATATCTAGTCATAAATATGTTGACATTTAAAATTTTCATTTACTAAAAACTTAAGGGGGGTTTTCCTGTCAATTACTAAAAATTATAGTAATATACTATTATTAACTTTATTTGAACAGGTATCGATATGGAGGGTATTTCGGAGCCCAGGCACCATATAGTGGCAGCCCCCTGATTTTTTCCAGATTTTTCGGTTGGGTAGTTCCTGAGAATGGGTTCGTTAAAAAAATGACCACTTTCAACCCCCCGCACTCCCCACCTTTTCAGCAAAAGTCAAAACTAATACCGGTTTCGAAAAGTACTAACCGGGACCTTTAATTTGATACCCGACATGACTATATTTGATGAAAAAAAAAATTACACCCCCCTTTTGCATGTATGGGGACCCCCCCTTAAATTCGTCGTAAGAGGATATAACTCACTATATGCGTGAGCGTTCACAGTTCCCACCTTTCTACCAAATTTGGTGTCAATCGCTATAACGGTCTCCGAGAAAAATGCGTGTGACGGACAGACAGACAGACAGACAGACGGACAGACAGACAGACAGACAGTAAACCGATTTTAATAAGGTTTTGTTTTACAAACAAAACCTTAAAAATTGAAGGTCGCTTTTTTATTATCCCAGCTGATGATAAATTCAGGGTTCATTGTCTGGGCCGAAAAATTGAGGGTGATTGAATGTGACAACTGATCAGGGGATTTTGTTCGGGTCTGTTGCTGGGATAGCATGGTCTTCATGATTTTAATTTTTTTTTAAAATCGGGAAGCTAAAGCATAGGACGCAGTTTCCGTCTTAAATTTAATCTCAACTCATGTGAAGATAGTCTTAAAGTATCCTATTGGCATTTGCCAACCATTTTGGGGAACTTTTTCGGTTTTAATGGAGGAAGTCTCGAAATAGAGATATTTTTCAGATTTGGAGAAAATAATGTGAGATGGAATTTGTGAAATCTTAACCATTTCGAGATTTCACTGGTTAAGTGGGATGGTGTGCAAGGGACTTGGTTCGTTTTTTTTTGTAATGAGACGGTTTGGGAAAAATTTGAGGCAGTTTTTGCTATGGTCCCAGCGATGTTGAATTTCGAGTTGAAGGTCAACGAAACGAAGATGGACCGATAATCAGCAGGACTCAGTGAGTCGTTGAAGAGCTGATGGGAGTGGGGTTTGATATTTAAAGTTGATCAATACGTGATTGCAGTGCTCATTTTTAAGGTTTTGTGTAAACACAAAACCTTATTAAAATCGGTTTACCGTCTGTCTGTCTGTCCGTCGGTCTGTCTGTCTGTCTGTCCGTCACACGCATTTTTCTCGGAGACGGTTATAGCAATTGACACCAAATTTGGTAGAAAGGTGGGAACTGTGAACGCTCACGCATACAGTGAATTACATCCTTTTACGTTGAATTTAAGGGGGGGTCCCCATACATGCAAAAGGGGGGTGTAAAATTTTTTTTCATCAAATATAGTCATGTGGGGTATCAAATTAAAGGTCTCGATTAGTACTTTTCAAAGCCGATCTTAGTTTTGACATTCGTTGCAAGGGTGGGGAGCGCGGGGGGTTGAAAGTGATCACTTCTTTAAGGGGGCCATTCTCAGAAACTACCAAACCGAAAAATCTGAAAAAAATCAGGAGGCTGCCACTATATGGTGCCTGGGCTCCGAAATACCTTCCATCCCGATATCTGTTTAAATAAAGTTAATAATAGTATATTACTACAATTTTTTGTATTTGGTTAGAAACCCCCCTTAAGTTCATCCTAGTACCATGACATTTTGCAATGATATAGGCTATAATATAGGGCATGATCTTATCAAGTTTGGTGGAAATCGCACTATTACTAACAAAGTTATAATACCTCAAATTTGTTGCTTCTTTGAATATTGAAGACGATGAATGTCAATATCACCCGAAAGTGGATACTCTCACATAATATATGGATATATTTCGTGCTACGTACTAAGAAATACACAAAACCTTTCATACCTGAAGCGTCCAGCTTCCGGTTTCCCGACTTGTTAAAAGTTTGCTTGAGTGAATTATTCTAAAACTCTTACTGTACAAGACTATGATCTTGCAAGTCCTTATGTATTCCTCGGAGACCTGGGTTCCTAGCGAGAAAAATTACAAACTCTTGATCGCGTTCGAGAGAAGAATCCTCCGAAGAATTTTTGGCTCCCTACATGAGGATGGACGATTCCTTCGTCTACATAACGACGAAATCTATGAGCGATACCACCATCGTCTGGTTGTGGATAAAATTCGGCTCAGTAGTAAACCGTATGGATGAGGATGATCCAGCCCGGAAAGTCTATATGGGCAATATCTGTGGTAGAAAAAGAAGACGATATAGACACTTTCTGAGATGGAGAGATGGCGTAGGTCAGGACGCCAGACCGCCTTTAGGGATATCGAATTGGTGGACCTCGGCGCAAAACCGGGGTGTGTGGAGTTCCTTACTAAGGCAGGCGTAGACCGGATACCGGTGGTTGGGCCGTTGATGATGATGTGTTGCTGTTTTTGGACGTGATTGACGTGGATCGTCTTTAAGGCTTGTATGACCACGTTTAAATTTAGCAAGTATTTGACTTCAAAGTGGTTGACTCTATATTCAAAGCAGTTTAGAGCCATGGCGAAGCAACCGACGTGCCCCGACGTGAGGGCGTTGGAAGAGTTGTTGGGACGACTGAATGCAGTTTTTGTAATGCCTTCTTATTCTTCGATCCCATATACCTGTTTGGTAGAAGATATTAGTTATATACCTAAGGAGAATTGGGACGAATCAAAAGAATACGGGCAGGATATACTAAGATCATCTACATCGATGGCTCAAAAACAACGGGGTTCTAAGCGGGAGTCTATCTTTCGAATAAAAATAAGAAGTGGGCTTTTCTCTTGGTAGAATATGCAACGATCTTTCAGACGATTTGTGATTCTAAGGTGGGCAGCCTGAGTGATTGACGAGCGGTTTGAGGGTAGGCGTATTGCAATCTATAGTGATAGTCAAGCTGCAGTGTGGGCGTTGAGGTGCCCTTTGATCCCGTCGAAAATCGATTAGGAATGTAGAAATCGTATAAACTCTATTTCTAGATTCAATACGCTGGAACTAATCTGGGTGCCTGGTCACTGTGCTGTAGAGGAAAATGAAATTTAGGACCCCTTAGCAAAACAGGATTCAGTTTCCCCCATGCCCGGACCGGAACCAGTAATTTGAGTGTCAGCAGCATTGACCAAGGCTGCTATCAGACACTTGGAACAAGCTTCCCATAATGACAGGTGGCAGAAGCTAAATGCTGCTAGAAACACAAAACTTTTCCTATCAGAGTCAGACAAACGTACTGGAAAGTTTATCCTGTCGAAAAGCAGGAAGACTTGGAGAAGTATTGTGTGCATTCTGATTGGTCATAATTCACTAGGTGGGTATGCATATGTTCAGAATAGGAACTATATAAAATGATACGTGTCCAGCTTGTGTGAATGTGCATGCGTTTATGTGAGTGCTCCGCTTATGGTCCAAGTGCAGCCAGTCGCATCACATCTAGTAGCGGAGATCCTGCGAATACGGGTTGCGGTTTCAGACGCTATGGCTTTCCCCTCCTGTCAGGTGTTTGTACTTAAAAAAAAAAAGAAATTGTCACAAACCACTACTCTCTCCAGCTAATGAAGACAGTCTTTTGCATTTGATAAAATCCAAGGAGAATCATGCACTTTTAACTGCACTATTATAACGAAAAAGCATTGTAAGCCCCCACTAGACTCGATGCCAATATTCGAATCAAATTTTCAGTATTTACAAATTAAAAAAGCTTGATCTTCGACTACGTCAATGTTAAATCACATCGGGAAGCAAACAACGCCAGAGCTAAGGGAATCCCACTAAAAAAATGTACAGTATTCACGTTATTCCGTGGATGCTACATTCTCAGATTTGTATTTACTCTGCACAAATAATTCAGATTGAAAGATCGTAGATAAATCTCTTCAGAATGTAGCGTTTGTGAGTTTACGTCCGGCTCATTTACTTTGACTGGACATTATCAAGGTCGTAGTAGCTTCTATTGATGAGTCATTAAAGCTTCCCACGTATATTTTACAAATTGTCCTTCTTGAATCTGCAAATCAGCAAACATTTTTACGAAATCCAATGGGGAAATTTATGATATGACATCCGTGACGGAAGTTCCAGTAGATATGGGTTTTTTGTCTTAAACGTTATCACATTACACCCGTTTTGTTGCGCAAAACTATGACATTATTGACTGGCACATGCACTCACAAAGTGGGGAGATTACACTCGTTGAAACTTAAGTGAGAATAACGAATATCGCCGGAGCAACATACGATTTCCTAGGACCTTTGAGTAATGATATTAAATTGAAATAATTGTCAATTGTACTAACATCCCAGTATGGCTCCTGATCTTCGTCGTCTTCTCAAACAGGCAATTATACCGACGGTAACCATTATCACTAAACCAACAACGATCGCGATTATGAAGCCTTCCAAGCCGTCTTTCATGTTGAAACCTTTATTTGGATCGCGTTTCACGGATTACTACGATTTTATGCTAAGTCCAAGACCTCGAGACAGTTTGAACTGATGTACTTGTTTGTTTAGAATGCTGACTTCGCGACTGCAAAGCAAGAATGAACCCGCTAGAAAAATTAAATACAAAAAAAAGATAAGATTCAATTGATAATTGCAGTGAGTTTTTTACCCATTCTAGTACGTGAATCATGGATGTATGTACGAGTATGTCCGCACATTTTATCTAATCTATAGTGGAGGAGCGATAAAGTAGGAATATGAAATTGTGACGTCCGGATAGACTTGGTTGGATTTTGGTCGACTATACCTCACTCTATGTAGCTGATAGCTCATTCCAAGCATTTTTTGCTAACAAAAGTATTTGATTTCTTCACCTTGCTCTTTTGCATTGAATGCGAATAATCAGAATTCAGAGCTAACGTGAGTTTATGCTTAAAAATTATAATTAAGCTTGAAAATTCTATTTTGAGTTTCACACTGTAAACTGATAGTGACAATATAAAAGAATAATAAAAACTTGAGTTTAGGATATAGTGACTTAAAGTACTGTAGATAAACAGGGGGATTCATTGCTATTTCGGGTTCTTATCGTATACTTTACAAATAATGGGTAAAATTAAGTTGCTTCTTGACATGATATTGTGACGAAAATCACTTTGGAAAATTATGTGTGACGTCAATGTAAATCGTAGTTATGACAATTAGACAGGACGCCAAAATTGTATAACATTAGAGCGACTATTCAGTTACGATAATTGTTAACAAATGACTCTAATGTCGGCAAGAAGATCCTGTCAAAGACGCAAAGTAGTAACCTAGTAAAGTGTTTACATGCCTTTTGTTCCATAATTAATTATACAGTATGGTTGTATAATTTAGTGTTTAATAAACGATTATATTAAAGTTATAGAACGGGTTTTTGTTTTGTGCTACGCAATCCAGTGATACGAGCCTACGTAAGGCAAGTAACATAACTAGTGACGAATAAGAATAGTGAAGAACATAACAATTGGTGACAGTGGTAGGATTACGTAAGCCAGGATGGTTAAATTCAAGGGCTTGAAAGTGGAGCAGCTGAAAAGGGAGCTGTTAGCGTTAGAGCTCCCTACGACGGGAACTAAAGCGGAACTGCAGAAGAGACTTCACGAAGTTTTGGAGTGGAGAGGTATTAATGTCGACGAACGTGAGTTCCAGTGTGAGCCTACACCGTCTGTTCAGAGTCACGAGGAAGCATCTGGAACGACTGAGATAAACAACAACGACAATGCAGCTCTAATGTAAGTTTTATATGAATGAAAGAAGAATCTGGAAAGCAACGAGATGAATCTAGAAAGTAACTAGAAGAATATACAACACAACAAGACGAAAGACAGGCGCAATTTATTGAAGAGTTCAAGAACAGCATGGACATTAAATTCAAAGAAGTCACGAAAAAGTTCGATTCGAAAGTTGAGGAATTGAACACTAGATTTCCAAATTTGGAAGTAAAAATGGAATGCGAATCTGGGTGAATGAGGAAACTGAAGCAGAGACTGCAAAAGGTAGAGAAATCTGGATACCCCGTTTCAGTAGCTAAGGAGAATATAGGACTTAATTTCAAGGCTCCAACGTATGATGGAACCACGTCGCTCTCTATTTTCAAACTGCGGCTGATCAAAGTCACTGGAGTGACGCTGATTCTGCTGCTGCGTTAATAGTGGCACGCAAAGCAGAAGTATTACAAACGATTCCGGAGGACGAGCGAAATAACTACAGCGGTCATGGCAGCGCTTCAGCGGAAATACGGAAGCGAACATAAAAAACAAGTCTTCCGAATGGAGTTGAAGAATAGGTCCAAAAGAGTTGGTGAAGCACTGCAAGACTTTGCGGCAGAAATCGAAAAATTGGCGTATATGGCTTATGCAGATTGCTCGGCAGACTACATCGAGCGATGCAAAATTGAAACATTCGGGCATTCGTGATCCTGAAACGAAACGAATGGGTATCATTTCGCCAAAACAAATTTTCATGGAGACTGTTTCGAATGCATTAGCGTCGGAAGCTGCCTCTGCAGTATGTCGACCAGCCTACAAGGTGCAGAATCTGGAGTGCGAAGATGACGAATTCGAAATGAAAGTTTGCCGTGTAGTGAAGACTTTGGGATAACCAACGCCTCAAGGCTCGAGATTGCCGGAAGACCCGGTGAAACATTTCCATAAGTATCTCTATGGACAGTCATTTCATTTGAGGACGGACCATGATGCTTTGCGGTAGCTTCTACAGTTTAAGAATCCGGAGGGATAATTGGCTGGTTGGATTAAGAGATTCGAAAAAAATGAGTTTCATATCGAACATCGTAAAGGAGGGCGGCACGGGAACGCGGATGCAATGTCAAGACGACCGTGTGATGTAGAGTGCAAGTTCTGTAGCCGTACAGAAGGAAAAGACGGAATCGTCGACACTCGTATACTAATGGTTTTACCCGATGAAAAATAGACTAAAGAGCAGATACGAAAAGACCAGAAAGATGATTCTGATCTAGTCATAATAATAGAGGAGAAAAATCAGAAGCCTATTTGGGAAGAAATTTCAAATGAAAGCCCAACCGCAAAGGCTTATTAGGCTCAATGGCAGAGCCTCCAGTTGGAAGATGGATGTCCTTATCGTGTTTTGGGAAAGTAAGGATGGAGAAACCTTAAGAAAGCTGATCGTCGTTCCAAAGGCGAAAATAAACGAATCATTAAGGAATACCACACAACGGAACACCTGGGTATAACCAAAGTTGTTGAGAAAATTAGGCGTCAATTTTATTGGATTGGATGCCGACTGGATAGGAACATGCGTGCAATGTGTATCCGCAAAAGGACCGCAAACACGAAGTTGGGGAACTCTACGGAAATATAACGTAGGAGCACCATTCGAGCGCATTGCCATGGATATAGCCGGGCCGTTTCCAACGAGCACCAAAGGCAATAAATATGTCCTCGTCGTTATTGACTATTTTAGTAAATGGCCAATACCCAATCAGGAGGCGAAAACGTGCGCGAACGTATTTGTGGAAAATTCGGTATGTCGGTTTGGGGTTCCGTTAGAATTGCACACAGACCAGGGAAGAAACTTTGAATCGGAGTTTTTCAAAAATGTATGTGAATCATTAGGTATCCGGAGGATCCGAACAACGCCAATGCACCCACAACCAGATGGAATGGTGGAAAGGTTGAATCGAACAAGGATCAGAGAAACTGGGACGAAGTAATACCACTACTTTTGATGGCATATCTATCGGCAATTCATGGCACAACGTTAAATACTCCAGCAAAGATGATCTTCGGGTCTGATTGGCGGCTTCCAGCGCGCCTGAAATTTGGAATTTCTCACATATTAGTGGTGATACGAGCCTACGTAAAGCAAGCAACATAACTAGTGGAGAGTACGTAAAGCTAAGAACATAGCAATTGGTGACAGCAGTCTAATTACGTGAAGGAAATCGTAACAATTGGTGACAGCGACGGGATTACGTAAAAGCAAATTCGTAACAATATTTTGGAAATTGTATCCGGTGTATTCGCGGGTAGCCCTTCGTATTCGCGCCCATGTAATCTATAGTAGCTTGGAACGTACATCCACGCGCGGATAATGTTTGGTTTGGCTTGTGTAGGTTTGCAAGCGCTTGCCACCGATCCGACTGAGTGTCCATTTTTTGGACAAATCAAAGAGAATTTACTTGTCTGCTTAGAAAATACTGGCTCACTTATAAGTACGTAGATGGCATGTTTGATCCCGTACACGTTTGTGGGGGTTTGGAGTTTACGGCAAGTGCTAAGCATGTGGAGCCGGCATAAAATATTTACTGTTTTTAAGGTTTTGTGTAAATACAAAACCTTATTAAAATCGGTTTCCTGTCTGTCTGTCGGTCACACACATTTTTTTCAGAGACGGTTATAGCGATTGGCACCAAATTTGGTAGAAAGGTGGGGACTGTGAACGCTTACGCATATAGTGAGTTACATCCTTTTACGTCGAATTTAAGGGCGGGGAGGGGTTCCCATACATGCAAAACCGGGGTCTAAATGTATCAAATTAAATGTATCTGTTAATATTTTTCAAAGCCGGTCTTAGTTTTGACATTTATTAGAAAGGTGGGGAGTGCGGGTGGTTGAAAGTGATCATTTCTTTAAGGGGGCCATTCTCAGAAAAAAATCAGGAGCCTACCACTATATGGTGCCTGGGCCCCGAAATACCTTCCACATCGATATCTGTTTAAATAAAGTTAATAATAGTATATTACTGTAATTTTTAGTAATTGGCTGCAAACCCCCCTTAAGTTCATCCTAGCAGCACTAAATTTTGCAATGATGTAGGCTATAATAGATCACACTATTACTAACAAAGTTGTAATACGTCATATTATTGCTTCTTTGCAAATTCAACACTATGAATGTCAATATCACCCGAAAGTGGATACTCTTACATAATATATGCATATATTACATGCTACGTACTAAGAAATAGACAAAACCTTAGGTACCTGAAGCGTTCAGCTTCCGGTTTCCCAATGATTTTGTGAAATATTTCAGTTTTTTATAAAACCATATTCATTGGCCGGTCAATGGATGGAGACGTGGATTGCTACCATAAAGCATAAATCCGGGGAAATGCCTGCTGAATCAACACTAACAGCTCTACTATCAAACACTATCTCCACCTCTACGTCTCCCCATCGAACATCGCCTTGTCGTGGTGGGAGAGCCTGTGGTAGTTTACTACTACACTAAGGGTGTTCAAAAACACTAGAAGATGGAAACAAAGGATTGTAACTCTCCAAGTGATAAGAAGTCACAGACTTCAAATTCATCCGCGACTTTGAGAAATCCGGCCGTGGCCGAGACACTGACTTTGAAGGCCTCACCAGATTCATGTTCTCCCACGGAGAAATCTGTGGAAGATAGGCTTTCGGCTTCAGTGGAAAACCTACACTCGGTATCTACGGTGCGGTTAACCAGACAAGATAGTACAGTAACTCCCTTAATAAGAGGAACCGGAAAGCTGGGTGGGGTCGGCCTGCCGATGGCACTGTTGCCTAACACTTCCAAAAGACGGGAAGGGGAGGGGGCGGGCTCAGCAGAAGGAAACTTGAGCCACAAAGGAGAAGGGACTACAGGCTTGCCTGTCAAACCTTCTTCTCCGATCCATGCAGCCCGGACACTCTGAAACTGGGAGGGCTCCCAGTCGATGACAACGGAAGACACAGCGAAAAAAGGCGAAGTTTCTTGGGAATGAGGGCATGGACGTTGCTACACCGTCAAGTGTGCCGATGTTCAGAGGAATCCAACGTGAGAAAGCGGAACTTTCGGCGGAAAGTGAGGACAAACTGGTAACGCCGGTGAGATCCACACTGAACGCAGCATACTTTTCAGTTAGCGGCGGTTTTCATATTAGGCTACATTTATGTCTACAAACATAAGAGTTAGTTAAATTAATCTGCAGCATGCCAAAGCCTCTTCCTATCGACAGGCGGCAAGGCTGACAAAGTTGTAGGACTGTCCTTATTTATTTCTGGTTCAAGAGCACTGGGTTTGTTTTAACAAAATCTGTGGTATTGGATCAGTCAAGGGGATTGGGATCTTCTACGATGGCTTCTGATGTCAAAATTGTTTGAGGCAACCATGCGGAGAGGACCTTGCTACGGTCAAGTTACACCACCAGGTTAATGGTAAGAGGAGAAACGTCATTGTTGCCTCTGCCTACTTACCCTATGATTCTTTGTGTCCTCCGCCGACGTAAAAACTAAGGGGTAGTGTATGCAGAATCAAGTGGCCGTGAACTTTTAATAGCTCTGAGCGTAATTATGCGGTGTTTCCAGCGATTAATGATTGGAAATAATAAGAAACTTGTTTTTTTCTTATTCGCTAGTGTTGATATTTTTATTTTTGCAAATACCGATCTTTCAGGAACCATTTGTTCCCGAATCAAGCGAATAAGAAAAAACAAGTTTTTTTATTATTTCTTAATAGGTTGTGATGGGAATCATCATCATCAACGGCGCAACAACCGGTATCCGGTCTAGGCCTGCCTTAATAAGGAACTCCAGACATCCCAGTTTTGCGCCGAGGTCCACCAATTCGATATCCCTAAAATCTGTCTGGCGTCCCGACCTACGCCATCGCTCCACCTTAGGCAGGGTCTGCCTCGTCTTTTTTTTTCTACCATAGATATTGCCCTTATAGACTTTCCGGGCTGGAAACATGGAATACATGGCGACTGGCAAGATCATTGTCTTGTACAGTAAGAGCTTTGACCCTATGGTGAGACGTTTTGAGTGGAACAGTTTTTGTAAGCTGAAATAGGCTCTGTTGGCTGACAACAACCGTGCGCGGATTTCATCATCGTAGCTGTTATCGATTGTGATTTTCGACCGATGTCATAGGAGAAATTGTGATGGGAATGGTCAGCATATTTGTTGAGGCAATATTAAATGCAATCCTAGAGGAGAGAAGGTGTTTAATTTTATCGCACTATCACATCAGCTGTTAGAGGTGATTAGAGACTGGCGAGTCTCACTTTCAGATCACCGCGATAGAAGATCCATTGGAAACTCTGAATCGCACACTTTTAGAGTGCTTTGAAGAGGTTTGTCCTACTTCCCGAAGCCAACGCGGTAAAACGCGGGTGAAACCGAGAACTGCAAAGACTCAGAAAATCAACCAGACGACTTCTAAATCGTGCTTGCAAAAACATTAAGGAAGAAGACTGATAATCATAGCGTGAATATAAGAGGCTCGTAAAACGTTCGAAACCAGGCTCTTTTAGAATATACTGTGAGGAACTGGAAGGTGGAAGGGAAACTTCTAGGCTGTGCAGAGTCTTTAATAAGGATGAGTCGGCCCGGTTGGACTCTCTTAGAAAACCGGATGGCGCTTTCATGAACCCCAGAGTTGAGTCCATACAGACTCTCTTGGAAGTACACCACCCGGTTGTTCCCGAAATATCGATGTATGGTTAGTAAAATATTCATTACTAGCAACGGAGACGATGTTAGGTTTTATCATAATTTACTAATTCTATGAAATATTTTTCGCGGATGTCGTGCTCTGAGCTAGGTGCCTTCCCTTGGCAGAAGGTTAAGGTGGTCCTCATACCTACGCCTGGGAAAGATCAATATTCAAATCCAAAGTACTTCAGGCAAATCAGCTTAACATCATTTTTCGCTGAAATGTCTGGAGACTGGTTGAGCGTCACATTCACATGAAAGGCGAGTACACAACGGGGGTGTTCGTGGACATTGAGGGGCGTTTGACTGTGCGCTCTTCCAAAAGTTTCGTAATGCCGCGAGAGAGCATGGTGTTGATGAAAAGTGGAATTACGTTATGCTACCATAGAGATTGCTGAAGTGGGTATTGATCGCTACCTAACAACGGAAGCGACGAAAAGCTGCCCTCAAGGAGATGTGTTATCGCCACTTCTGTGGAGTATGTTGATCGACTCACTACTATGTGAACTGCGAAATCTGCCAATAGACCCTCAAGCTTATACGAATAACCTGGCTGTGCTAGCTGTTAGTCGAGACCTCGCAACAGTCTGTAGAAACACATAACGCACCGTTGATTTGATTGAGTTAGTGCCTCAGGCATGGACTTTCAATAGATCCAAATAAAACCACAATGGTATTATTTAAAAAAAAAGGAGGAAACTGAATGGTCATTGCCTTCCAGAGATGAGCGGTACAACCAGTTATCAGTCCTCATACTTTGGAGCAGAGTCTCTTGCCAAAGGAGAGTTTATTTTTCTAAATAATCTCTTCGCAAGCCAGCACTTAGGAAATAAAAAAAATCACTTGTGGGAGTTAAATGCAGCAATAAAATCATCAATCCATAGCACAGTGAGAGAGTGGGTACTGGCAAAGCTAACATCTCAAAAGCTTTCCTTTGATGAGAACTTTTTTCCGCAGCATTCCAGTAAAAGGGGTGTTGCGCTTCCTGAGGAAAGAAGGCTCGACCGATGGGTTCGTCAGTATATGAAATTTACCCCCTGAGTATACCAATGCATGAACGCCTAAGATACATAAATCGCTGGTATCTGAGCATTTTAGGGGGTTGGTCATCAGAAACTCTTATTGTTCAAATTCGCTAGTAGAGTATCCTGCATGAGGCGATCATTCGTTTTAGATGTTTGACGTCAGTTTCACTGTAAGATGCTCTTCTTCGGCATCTTAACGACCATCTCCTTTTTCCGGAGGAGACATTTCAGATTGCCAGCCTTTAAAGGATGCTTTCCCTGCGAAGCTGTTCTGCTCTTTCAGCCTCTGAAATTTTTGCTACTTCTATTTGCCTTTAAATCCTGGATTCAAGTATCCGTTTTTATCCCTATTTGCGGTTTTGAGAAGGAACTGACTTAGGGACTTGTCATGTAGTGCTTATAGGTCTTGGAATTATTCCGCTGAAGGACTATACTGCGGGTCGTAAAGTGTACCCCGAAAAGGATATTGGGGCACGAATAGGTTTGGGGACCATAATCAGAACTCCACCATGGCTAGCACTAGTTGAATATTGGCTTGCAGGCTCAGCATTCATACTAGTGGATGTGAGGTCTATCTAACACCTTTACCGGAACTAGGGGATATGGCGACCGGTTCCTATGGTACCAGATAACTTCCGGTGAAGCGTCGTGGCAAGAACCACTTTAGATGAGTCCCATTGCAGACTTGGGTCTGGTCGCGCTCCTCGAGTACGTGGGTTATCTTCAACATCCAGGGGAATTTTTAATTTACAATAACTTTCTTTATTTGAAGAAATATCTAGTGTTTTTTGTTCGTCAGATGGCATACACATATGGCTGATTCACGATAGAAAGAACAACGAGCAATAAGCCAAAATGAAGGGTATAGAGAGATGATAACGAATGTTTTTTCCCGAAGTTGAATCATATGGCCTTGAGAAGATTAAGCAAGATACGTGATACATTACTATCATCTAGTTCTAATTTTTCATTCATTGGGTTTATTGAAAAACAAATCTTGGGCCTTTTTTTCTGAGAATTCATCCATCGTGCATGTAAACGAGGCTGTCAAGTCGTGCCGGGAGCAATGGAAAAAGACCTTCCCAAAACTAAATCAAATTATGACAAAACGTGGAGCTTTGAACACGCATAGTACATAATAGAAAAAAAAAATAAAAGGTTGAAGAAAAAGTCACAGAATTCCGCAGGATTGAAATTTTAGAATCATTCAAAATGGTCTTCCTAATTACTCTAGTGAAAGAAGGGTTGATTTTGACAGTTGACAGAAATGAGGTTTCAAAAGAGATATTGGGAGATTTTTAGATGGGGGCATAGCGACTGACGGCTGGCACACTTCTTACTTAAATTTGTCTCAATTGCGAAGGAATATATTCATTTGTAGATTTTATTGCAATACTTTGAGTTCTTGCGAAAATGATTGGTATTACCCGGATTCGGCACAAATAACTAAAGTCAAAATGTTTGGAATTCCACTTAGATCATGCGATAGTTTCACTGTCTTCTATGAAGTTAAATTCTTACGTAATACAGGGCGAGGGTCATTAAGGTTTTTTTTTTATATTGGAAATAATACTAACAATCATCTGGCTTTCTTCCTTTTCGTCGTTTTGCTAAGCAACAAGCGCCAATAGCTAAAATTATTAACACCACAAAACAAAAAAGTTGAATAGTAAACCACGTTTCCGAATCCATTTTTAATGTGTTTAACAGTTTTTCACTTAAAAAAAAAAAACTTTGGCAATATAGAAAAACTTTAGAAAATTCGCAACAGACCACAGGAAATTCCAATCCACGATAGAACTTATGTTGTTGAGGAGAAGCTTCTGCGGTAGGAAATACGGTAAAACATTTGATAAGAATTGTTATCATTGAAGATTCCCACCGTTTTTGGTACATGAATGTTATTTTCGTAGATGTTTTATCTAATCTTACTGTTTAGATTTAATGAGCTCGAGATGCGCAAATTTACAATTGCCAAGTTCTGCTCCAGGGGTAATGGTGAGGCGGTCAATATAGACTTCTATGAATGATTACATTATATACTTTTTAATAGATTTAACCCTTTAACGACGATGGGGAGGTATTTAGTTGGTAGTCTGACGGCGGGAGTTCCAACATTTTGTGTGTAAACGCATTTACCTAACCGAAAGTGGAAGTTACTCCAGACGTGTTCAGAATGCAACGTACGCGAGAAACCAGCGGGGTTTTTTTCAGATCACCCACCTGCATACTTAGTTGGTTACTGCTGAAGGCACCCGCCATGTCATTATGTCGGGCATGAATTTTGCGGCAGCTACCGAAACGGAGGTTCGACGAGCCGACCAAATAAAGGGTCCTGGTCTGAACCGGGTGCTGAATTTCTGATATAAAAAGTTCGGCAGCATATATGATCGGTTGGCACATAGCATAAATTAGGTCATTAGTCGGTCAGGGGAATTTCCACCTTTCCACACTACTGGGATTACCTACCTCATCCCTAAAACGACACGGTGCAGGACCCGACAGATACCGGACCGATTACTTGCTTGACAAGTGGAAGGATCAATGCGCAAAGAGCAACTCATTATCGACCCGGTAGTTGTAGGACAGGCAACTAGAGGCCAAAGAAATCTCTTTAATTACTATATTATGCCGAGGCTTTTGGCAGCGTCTCGCACACCTGATTAATCGATGTCCCCCACCTCTGTTCCGCATTGATTCCAAACTAATATCACTACCTTGTCAGTGGATTCATTTGAGGGTACCAACATCGCAGAGCCATCCGCATATGGAAAGGCATCTTGTAGGATTCACTGAGCCCTCTTTGGTTCTGCATGGCACTGAACCCCTTTTCATGGCTACCGAATGATACTAGAGAGCATGCTTTTGCAATCAAGTATGGCCTACGTGCTAAGTGTAAGCTGACACACTTGATATACTTAGATGATACTGATGACCTCGTTAGTAGTCTGTTGCAAATAGTAGAGATGTTTAGCCGTGATATTCGGGAAGAACGACCCGAGACGTACCAACTGCCTTCATCCAGATCGAGCAGGCAGCACGAGGTCTTACGGCAAGACAAAATATATGGTGGCAACGTCAGCACTGAAAGCCAACCAACCAACAACATCAAACCGCACTGGTCAAACGGGAAGAATAAAGATAGGAGAATACAATTTTGAGACCGTTGATAATGTCTCCTATCTAGGTTCGACAATCACAACCGATAACAGCTACGATGATGAAATCCGCGCACGGTTGCTGTCAGCCAACAGAGCCTATTTCAGCTTACAAAAACTGTTTCGCTCGAAACGTCTTACCATAGGGTCAAAGCTCTTACTGTACAAGGCGATGATCTTGCCAGTCTTCATGTATTCCTCGGAGACCTGGGTTCTTAGCAAGAAGAATTGCGAATTCTTGGCCGCGTTCGAGAGAAGAATCCTCCGAAGAATTTTTGGCCCCCAACATGAGGATGGACGATTCCGTAGCCTACATAACGACGAAATCTATGAGCGATACCATGATCGTCAGGTTGTGGATAAAATCCGGCTCAATAGGTTACGGTGGGCGGACCACTTAATCCGTATGGATGAAGATGATCCAGCCCGGAAAGTCTATAAGGGCAATATCTATGGTAGAAAAAGAAGACGAGGCAGATCCTGCCTAAGATGGAGCGATGGCGTAAGTCAGGACGCCAGGCAGCTTTTAGGAATATCGAAGTGGTGGACCTCGGCGGAAAACCGGGATGTCTGGAGTTGCTTATTAAGGCAGGTCTAGACCGGATACTGGTTGTTGCGCCGTCGATGATGATGATGATGAAAAGATTGAATACGCTTGGCTGACTCAGTAAGGTCAGGATACTCTGGGTTACGAAGGCAATGAGGCTGTGGACGAGGTGGCCCCGAAAGAAGCTGCGACGCCGCTGTACGAGCTAGACCCATTCTGTGGAGTTAGAAATGGGTTCTTGGCTACGACGTTGAAAAATAAAGCACGGCTGACGGAAGTGTACTGGACGAACTTACCAGAAATCAAACAGTTTATGGTGCGTCTGGGCGGTATGAACCCAACGAAAGATTGTTTAAGCCCCCTAACAGGAGCCTCCGGATCATACTCGTCGCTGCAGGTAAAATTGTCACCAGGGGAAGATGGGAACATCTACGGACAGTGCCTGCCGATTCCGTGAGGAGAGTGATGAAACCTCCACACATATTCGTGTGCAAAGTAGGTTGAGACAACTGGGAGAATACTCAATACCAGATACCAGGTTGAAACACTTGGCAGTAGGGAACATAATAGAGTTCCTTTTGGTTATAGGCTTAAACGACATACTAGAACTTATAGGTATATTATACCCAATAAAGGGGCACATTAGTTCTTTTAGGAAGCAGCGCGACGTCCCTTGGCAATATTATTATTATTATTCTAAACCCATACTTGGAGCAGATTTCCTAACACATTATGAACTGTTCCCGGATGGCTGAATATGCAATTCCGACTATCAGGACAATTACTAGAGGAACCCTTTATCAAGGTATTCTGTAGGAGTTTCCGGAAATAACTCGCCCGGACAGAACTGGAAAAATGGCGTGTTACCAAACTAAGCATCATCATCACAGCGCCAGGACGACCAGTTGCTTTAAAGCCGTCGGGCAAGCTGAAAAAGGAATTCAATACCAAGATCCAGCTAGAATTGGCGTGTCCATCAAATAGTCCGTTAGTTGCACCCTTGCATATGGTGCCTAAGAAGAATAGAGGAAGAAAAGAAGAGTGGAGACCATGCAGAAATTATTGCACATGCATGAAATTCGATCTACAAAATGCAGCGCAAACGTTCGATGAGCCCTTGAGAGGTTTGGATTTCTGCTATGACTACATTGACAACATATTCGGCGCTTCGTCTTCACGTGAAAAATACGGTCCTGTGTGAGTGCCAATATTTGTGGCTGTAGCAGATTCTTGCTGTATTTAGCAGAGCACGAAACTTTGAAGAAGGTCTTGAGTGCCTTTTCCAGAGCGCGGATCTTTGACTCCAGTTCTTCTGTCGTGCCAATCTTACCAATTTTCACACACAAGAGTTTATTCTTGATAACTTGCCCAAATTTCCTCCAGTCGATCGTCCCGGAAAAGTATTCAACTGTGATCTGAGAAGGATCTCTGGGCAGACATTTTCCAGTTCTCCATCGTAAAAATCCTTGTGTCGGTTATTAGGACGTCTTCTCAACTTCTCAGTTCTGCAAGCTGGGAAAATGGAAGGTTCGTATACTGTGCTTGTTCTACACCGATAAATTTGTGTTAATAATAAAATCAAAGAATGATTCGCTTCTTTTGTTGATTACCGAACTATCCAAAAGCGTATGCCTTGCATTGACGTCGCAGTCTATCAACAGGTTTCTGTTGCGATGGTGCATGCCAAATGCTGCAACATTTTTTTTTTCTGGCAGAATTGATCGATCGTGAGTCATATAAGCCGAGGAAATTACACGTTCTCCGCTCTCAAATACTTCAGTTTCACCACGGTTAAATCGCTGGAACTCAAGTCCAAACACAGAAAAGCATGCACGTTCTTCTTGGCGAGGATATATGCTCTAGGTCTGCCTCGATCAGTGTCTCTTGCGCTATGGAATAAATTGTAATATTTGTTTTAGGGTCCTTTGATTGTTCGGCTTCCTCCGATCCAGAGCTACTGCATTAGTGCGACGTCGATGTCTCACTGTAGGATGAAGACCAGCAGATTAACTGAGGCACACTTCGAATGCTACAGATTGATCTGCAATTCCCTCAGCCTAATTTGCTTGCCAATTCCTGTCGGAGCGTCGATCTTCCACGAACAGTTCGTTGGCGACGTCACCTGGATCCAGGTCGGAATCCGGTTCACTTTCACCTTTGCTTTCCTGACTCCGAACCGCACTTACAATTCGCCTTTTCCAGGACCTTCAGCATTCTGCATCTATGATATATGGAGTAAAAAAACTCGGCTGTTCGCCTGGGGTTAATCCTCTTTGATAAACACTCAGTCGTCCATGGGAATCCTGGGGTTTTGAAGGCACAAGGATTGGACGAGCTTTATCCATGTGGATCTTCCGAATTGGAGTTGGAAACTTTTACGTTGGATGGGTTGTCCTCTTTCTAAGAGAACAAACTTGACTAAAGTCGTGCTTCAAATACTTCATATCTGCACATTCCGCGAGGTCGTGCTCAGCGGATTTTATGTGTAGGATCGATGCCTATGTGAGGCAGGAGGATATATTGGATTTCAAATGCATATTGTGGGAAGGAAAAGAGAAAGGAATAACAGGAATATTATCGGCAGTGGATAACAATTGAACTTAGGAAGGCGTCAAAAGCATAAGGAAGTGAAGTTATTTCAAATAAACCGTAGACCACTTACCAATGCTTGGTAGAAATTGGGGTTATAAGTGAACTCTAAAGAAACCTTGAGGGTAATGTATGGGATTCGATTAGTGGAGCAGCGAGATGAATGTGCGGTCGCCAAGCAATTCAAGATAAAATCAGTTACTTGGCTAGTGCCTTCGTGTCATGTTAAGAAGATGCACATTTCCTAATAGAACACTCACTTAGATGAGCGACGGGGAAGTACCTATAGAATTGTGATGACTCAGAGGCTGTCTAACTCCACAGAAAACATGGCCAACTCCGTTGCCGGAAATTATTCAAAAAAATCCAGCAAGAGAGTGACATTAGCGACGGTAATTTCGCCAGTAGCTAAAGACGAGCTACTGGATATCTGCAGTAGAATAAAATACACAAAACTTCGGGCCATTGGTAAGGAATAGAAATAATAAAAAGCCCAGAATAGAGCCATGCGGGACGCCAGAGGAGCAGAAGCATGTACAGTCACCAAAAGAAACGCGTCAGGATCGGTTGGAAAGATAAGAGGCAAGCCATGATACAAGTGATATGGAAACGCTGGGAGAGGTGAGTTTGGACAGAAGTATCTTGTGATTTCCAGTATCGAAGGCTTTAGCAAAGCCAGTGTGGATAGTATGCACTTTCTGCCATGAATTTAGACATTTGACCATGAACTAGGTGAAGCCGAGCAGGCTGCAGCAGGAAAGAAAATGTTGTTGAGCATTTAATCACACGTCATGATTTCGACCAGGAAGTGGGACTCTGCTCATTTGAAGTCTCGTGTCTTAATATCACGTTCTAATTTAATAAAGTATTTTGAACTACTGTATTATCAGAAGTTTAAAGTGGTGTACAAGTCCTACACTAGCTAACCTGTTCTAGGGCAATTCAGGTGATCCCATTCCAAAAAATCAGGGTTAAATTCAGCAAGATGACGCAAAAAATCGATACATGTTAACAAAAGATGGAAACAAAATGCCATATAAGGATTGGTCTGACCAATCCTACTCTAATAATCGTTCAGAACCCTCAATACCACTTGTTCGTTTTCCTAGACCGACGAATGTTTACGAAAAATATTTTCTTTATACATTTCAGGAAATTGTATTAAGCAGTTTTCTTTAAAATTGAATTATAAACCCGTGCTTACCTGATTCAATCAGGACAGCCCCTTGGTTGTCTGATGTGCAACATCGCAAACATGCTTTACATAAGACCAGGCAACACAAACATAGTCCTACAACTATAAGTTTTCCAATTATCACAGGTGCGATAGTGGAAGTTGTCCAAAAAGAATTAGCTTGTTGACGTATATTTTCAAGCTCATCATTATTAATAGCTCCACAAACTGCACTAAAGGCACAAAAAATCACTATGCACTTAACTAACATTTTGCACTTTTCGTTTTGAAAAGAAGTTCGCCGACACAACCTTCCCATCCGCCAGATAATATTTGTTTGGGACTTGCAGATTCTTAGTTTCACTGCCAACCGCTTTTGGTGGCAACTTACTAACACAATTAACAAGAGGCCTTAGTCACTAGAAATTCAGCTCCCACTTCTTAATCGCTTCGCAAAAACCCAGATGCATGGATACATGTTTCTGAATATCAGTTTCTCGTATATTTCTTTTTTGTGATATTTTATGCCAAGACGTTATGATGAGGCAAGAGGTTCTGTCGGTCAGTATGTGCAGTCTGAGCGACCTTGCTGCACGTTAAAATTATAGTAGCTTACGCGAGGACGAGACCGCGATGTTGTACACGGGGGCGCTATGCGTATTGGGAATTAATATAATAATCGTTGGCGCAACAATCCATATTGGATCAGGGCCTTGAAGTGTGTTAGAGCACTTCATTCAAGACCGTAACGGTACACCACAGTACACTGTGGGAGGCAATGTGGTCAGCATTGCGCTCGCCCGAGATTATTACCCTGATTTGACTCAGGTACTCATTCACAGCTGAGTCGACTGGTGTCCGACATCCAATCACGATAACAAATTCCTCTGCCCCCAGCGAGATTTGAACCGCGACCTTCCGCTATGATAGCCCAGCGCTCTAACCACTTGAGCCATCCGGACACGTATTGGGAATTCCTAAAAATATAATTTAAATTTGGAAAGGTGAAAAGCGGACCCCTCTAGGTTCCAGGGCGAAACGTGGATTGGTACTCACGATGGAGCATAAAAACTGGGAAACGCCTGATGAACCAACAGCTCTACTATCAAACCCTATCTCCATCTCCACGTGATGATCACTGGGAGTTCTTTCTTCATGAAAAACTGTAGAGGGAGAAGGATGAAGGCGAGTCTACCGCGCCTAAAAACTGTATAAAATGTACCAACTGGTCCTCCAGGTTGGGGGTTGAGTAGCACTGACAACCCTACACGGAAAACCGATGTTACAAAGCCACGAACGGAGACTCCGACAGGATGGATTTTACAACGACGAACCCGGCAACAATAACGGGTTAACGATTTGGACATTTTCTCATGGAACATGCGTTCCCTTTGCAGACTGAATGCTGCTGAGCAGCAAGCTGATATCCTGTCCCAATATAAGGCTGATGTAACAGCGTTGAAAGAGATGCGATGGACAGGAATCGGTTTCCTGGAGAAGAGCCAAACGTGCGCTCCCTGTACAGAGATGAAGCTGATGAGCAGCTAGGCCATACCCTGTCCCAATATAGGGCTGATGTAACAGCGTTACAGGAGATGCGTTGGGCCCGGACCGGTTTCCTAGAGAAGAGCCGCTACAGTAAACCATGTGCTCGGAGTAGGTTTCTTAGTCAGCCAAAAAATGATACCTGCTGTTATCGGCTTTGAAAATATAAGCGAAAGACTATGCACTCCGCGTTTGCGAGGCAAGTTTAGAAATATAAGCCTCATAAACGTTCACGCCCCTACAGAGGAAGGATACCTTCTACGAAGCAGTTGAGCGGACCTTCGAAGCCTGTCCCAAGTATGATATCAAAATCATACTTGGAGATTTCAACAGTCAAGTAGGGATGGAGCCCGTATTCAGGCAATACGTTGGCTCCCATAGCTTATATAGGGATACCAATGATAACGGACTGCGGATTATTTAGTTAGCAGTATCGTACGAAATGGTTGTTGGAAGTACCTGGTTTGTGCGGAAAGCGGTCCACAAACATACGTGGGCCTCTCCAGACGGGACCACTTTCAACCAAATTGACCACGTGTTGATCGAACGCCACCACCTCTCAGCCTTGATGAATGTCAGAACATATAAGGGGGCCAATATAGACTCGGACCACTATCTCGTTGGCATGGTGCTCCGAGCTCGAATGACAACTCCACCCAGAATCCCCTCTGACAATCAGGTGAGAGTTAACACTGAAGCCCTCCGCAATACCTATAAGAGGGAAATGGATGCCACAATAACCGCAGTCAATAGAGATACTGGAGATGAAGCATCAACAAATGATCTTCACCATCACCTGAAGAACGTTATCATTGATAAGACCACAAACATACTTAGCCCCAGCTGCAAAAACAGTTGGAACGGCTGGTTTGACGATGAATGTAAGCTAGCTATGGAACCCAAGAATGCTGCATACCGCGTAATGCTGCATTCTCAAAGAAGGCGGGCACGAGCGTAGAATTAGCACGAACTCCGTAGAGCGGAGAAGTGACTTCACAGACGGAAATAGGAAGCTTGGGAGAACCAACAGGTCTGTGAACTCGAAAAGTACAAGGAGAAACCGCACCAGACACGCAAGTTTAACCAACAAGTCAGCAGGATGAAGCCTTATACACCTCGATGTTCATCCTGCCGAGACAAAGAAGGAAATCTGATTTCCGACAGAATGGACATATTGGAGCAATGGGTTGAGTACTTTGATGAACTACTGAACAACCAGAACATCGGCGAGTTGGAGGTCCCGCCAACCGAAGGCGACGGAAAAATACTGCCACCACCAAGTATAGGAGAAACAGTCCGTGCAATTCATCGGATTAAAAATCATAAGTCGCCAGGAGCCGATGGAATTACAGCCGAATTGGTTGAATATGAAGGCGACCAATTACATCAAGTGGTTCATCAACTTGTGGTCAAGGTATTGGACAGCAAAGGGGCATTACCTGGCTCATACATAAAAAGGGAGATATCACGCAGTCCAGCAATTATAGAGGCATCACGTTGCTGAGTACCATCTGTAAGATATTCTCAGCTATCTTGCTAGGCCGGATAGCCCCATACGCCCAGAACATCATTGGCCCATAACAAAGAGGCTTCACTCCAGGTAAATCAGCAGCAGATCAGATTTTTCCTGTGCGGCAAGCGATGGAAAAACTGTTGGAATATTGACATCAGTTGCACTTTCACATCTTTTCATTGACTTTAAAGCCGACTATGATAGCATAGCCAGGGTAAAACTGTACACGGCCACGAGAGAATTCGGTATCCCGACGAAATTGATAAGACTGACTAGGCTGACCCTGACCAATGTGCGAGGCCATAAAAGCAGCAGGATCACTCTCAAGATCATTTAATATCAACAACGGTCTACGCCAAGGGGATGCCCTATTATGCGTCCTCTTTAACCTGGCCCTCGAGAAAGTGATTCGCGATGCCGATGTGAGAGGTACGATCCTCTTCAAGTTCATCCAACTACTGGCCTAAGCTGCGTGGCGTGAGATCTTGGGCTGCGCACTAATGGAGGCAAGATGAAGTACATGGTGGCAACGTCAGCGCTAAAACCAAATGAACGAACAACATCGAATCACACTGGTCAAACGAAAACAATGAAGACTACAACTTTGAGACCGTTGAAAATTTCTCCTATCTAGGGTCGAAAATCACAACCGATCAACAACTACGATGATGAAATCCGCGCACGGTTGTTGTCAGCCAACAGAGCCTATTTCAGCTTACAAAAACTGTTTCGCTTGAAACTTCTCCCCATAGGGTCAAAGCTCTTACTGTACAAGACTGTGATGGACAATTCCGTAGCCTACATAACGACGAAATCTATGGGCGATACCATCAGGTTGTGAACAAAATCCGGCTCAATAGGTTACGGTGGGCGGGACACTTAATTCGTATGGATGAGGATGATCCAGCCCGGAAAGTCTATAAAGGCAATATCTATGGTAGAAAAAGAAGACGAGGCAGATCCTGCCTGAGATGGAGCGATGGCGTAGATTAGGACGCCAGACAGCTTTTAGGGATATCGAATTGGTGGACCTCGGCGCAAAACCGGGATGTCTGGAGTTCCTTATTAAGGCAGGCCTAGACTGGATACCGGTTGTTGCGCCGTTAATGATGATGATGATATACATGCACATGTCTACCTGGAGTAATTGATACTGAATTGCAAATAACGGTTTTATAAGTTCACTTTATATGTTGATGACGTCATATATATCTTGGGTACCATAATTTACCTGAAATGCGAAACTTTGATCTCCTATAACTTTGTTAATAATAGTCGGATTGCCTTCAATCTTTTCAGGATTATGTTCTATATTATCGTCCATACTGATGTCAAATTTTGTACTCCTGGGATGAACTTTAGGGGGGCTTTCCGGTAAATTTCCAAAACATGGTAATGTACTATTATTAATTTTATTTGTGCAGATATCGGAATTGGATGTATTTTGAGGCCTAGATTTCATATAGTGGCATCACTGTGATTTTTTTTTCAGATTTTTCGGTTGGGTAGGTTCTGAAAACGAGACCTGTTTCACTTTTTGGGACACACATTTTGTGCTCTACCCTCCCTAGGTTTCCCCAATATCAGAAAAAGAGATCAGTTTCGAAAAGCACTAATTGAGCCCTTTCATTTACATCTTCTTCTTTTTCTTCAGCCTTTGTCCCGTTCACAAGCGGGGTCGGCTCGTCGTGATCGTCTTCGCCATTTGGCTCTATCGAATGCCTGATCTGGGTGCAATCTCGAGGCTTTCAAATCCCCATCCAGCGTATCAAGCCACCGTTGCTTAGGTCTGCCTTTTGGTCGTTTACCATCGACTTCGATGTTCAGACCAATCTTTGCAAGTGAATTCTCGTTTGCACGAATTGCGTGACCATACCATCGAAGACGCCTCTCTCGCAACTTTTCCACGATCGGTGCAACCCCATAACGATCGCGGATATCCTCATTTTGGATGTGATCTAAACGTGTGACGCCACTAGTCCAACGTAGCATCTTCGTCTCCATTACCGCGAGACGCCGTTCATTGTCTTTTATGGTCGGCCAACACTCAGAACCATAGAGAGCGACTGGACGGACAACATTGCGGTAAATTTTAGATTTGAGACGTTCGTTGATACGTCGATCATAAAGGACACCAGTTGTGGAACGCCACTTCATCCAGGTTGCGTTAATGCGTGAAGCAATTTCATAACGCAGCTCTCCATTGGCTGATAGCGTTGACCCGAGGTATTTAAATCGCTCAGATCTGGGCAGATCATTGCCGCTGACAGTGATTGTGCCTGTTTCATGGGGATCGGTCGTCAAAAATTCAGTTTTGTTTAAATTCAATCTGAGACCGTGTTGCATGAGGCGATCATTCCATTTTTGAACAAGTTGCTCGAGATCATTTTTGCTACCAGATGCTAGGAAAACATCATCTGCATAAAGCAGTGTGTAGGGCGCTGGACGTTGGATATCCCGTGTGACGGTGTCCATAACAAGGACAAAGAGGAGTGGTGAGAGGGCACTTCCTTGATGAACTCCAACAGAGACACGAAGCGGTTTTGATACACCCGTCATACTTCGAACTTTACTTTTCGGATCGTGGTAGAGCAATTGAACCCAACGCACGAGTTCTTCTGGCACGAAGTGTTGTCGTAAAGCATACCAGATGAGTTCGTGTGGTACACGGTCAAACGCTTTCTCTAGATCCAGAAAGGCAATGTAAAGAGGGCGATGCTTCTCACGGTGTTTCTCCGTGAGTAACCGCGCAGCGTGTATTGCGTCAGTAGTTCCGCAGTTCTTGACAAATCCGGCTTGATTCACGGTTATTTCAACGATTTCGCGAATACGGTTCTCAAGAATGCGTTCAAAAATCTTCATGGTATGGGAAAGTAACCGGATCGGACGGTAATTTGAACATTCTGCTGGGCTACCTTTCTTTTTCCATATTGGAACAGTGGTACTTTCTTGCCAGTCAGATGGTGTTCTTCCTTCCTGAATAACCCGGTTAAAGAATTCACTCAGCCACGGTGTTGGGTCCCAGCTCTTTGCTTTCCAGAGCTCAGATGCGATGTCGTCAGGTCCTGTTGCTTTCCCCGATTTCATTTGTTTTATTGCCTCCTCGACTTCAGTTGCGCTGACTGGTGGAACTGCTCCAAATGTCGGCAATGATTGTGGAAGTGGAGGATGAGCAAACTCTTCAGTTGAAATCTGCTCGAAGTATTCTCGCCATCTATCCGTCGCGGCTCGACGATCAGTAAGCAAAGTACCGTTCTTGTCATTAACACAACAGAAGTGTTCGATATCCTGTGTGCGTTCATCACGGCTTTTAGTAAGTCGGTACAGATCTCTCTCGCCATCCCGAGTGTCCAGTTTATCGTAAAGATTTTTGAAATGGTTCGCTCGGGTGACAGCGACCGCTTTCTTTGCTTCCCGGTTGGCATTCTTATAAATTTGCCAATTAGCAGGCGTTTTATCGTCGAGAAATTTGTGGTAGAGGCGTTTCTTCTCACGGACCTTCATTTCAACATCATCATTCTAAAGCCAAGTATCTCGGTTGATGTACCGCTTACCCGGCTTGGTGACCCCGAGGGTTGCAGAGGCCGCTTTGTGGATCATGTCTTTCATTTGGTTCCATGATTCTTCCACATTCGTAATGATTGGCAATCGTATGAGTGAGACCGTTTCTTCGTTCTTCTCACCAATCGCGGCGGGCCAGTGCGTTCCTCCCGCCGTTTTATCGGTGGCTTAATTCGCAGGACAGCAATCAACGGCCGATGTTGAGGTGCGATGGTCTCATAGGGAACGACTTTGCAATCAGTGACAGTGGTAAAATGTTGACGTCTTATGAGAATATAGTCGATTTGCGTTTTATTGTTCCCACTATAAAATGTGGGAAGATGAGACAATCGTTTGATGAACCATGTATTCATAAGTACAAGGTCATGGGTGTCCGCAAAATCGATTATACGCTCGCCACCTTCGTTGCGCGCTCCGAACCCCTTTCCCCCATGGCACCTGTTACCGTCTGCCTTTTCACCCACATGACCATTAAGGTCGCCGGCAATGATTATGTAATCGTCAGCAGGCACGTGACAAGTCTTTTCATCGAGAAGTTGCCAGAAGGCATCTTTCTCAGCATCAGGTCGGCCTGTCTGTGGTGCATACGCGGTGAAGAAGTGAATAGTGCGATCAGCTGATATAATGGTGAGCTTCATCAGCCGATCATCAAATCGTTCGACTTCTTTAATGGCATCACGGAAACCCTCTGAGATGGCAATGCCAACACCATATTGAGTGTGTGGGTTACCAAAATAGAGAAGTTTGTAGCCATTTTTACCGCGTTCGCGTTCAATGTCGCAGCTTTTGGAACCAGACCATCGGATTTCTTGCAGAGCGCAGATGTCAATGCACCTTTTCCGAAGGGCTCTTGCGAGTTCCTCGGTCTTTCCAGTTAGGGTACCAACATTTAGCGTGCAGACACGTATTTGTTTTGTTCTGTCAGTCGACGCGTATGGCGAGAAATGTTAGGTCGCCCAAACTGGTAACACTGCGCACGGAGAGTACCTAACCATACCCCATTTTCGTCAGACTTTCAGGTTCCGAAGGTTAATAGCACGTCAACGACAACACGATGAAGTTCGGTAACTACGAAAAAAGAATCGAGTTTATTGCGTTGCACCAATGTGGGAATAGGCCGAAAAAGACTCATAGTTTGTTAAAAAAAGCTGCCAGTAAACGAACGATTCCTTTTTAGGATATTAGCTCGATACCGCGAAATTGCTGATGTGGTTGACAGGCCGCGGGAGTGGCGCCCGCGCTCCCGAATGTCGTGCATGCTGTGCGTGAGCGTGTTTGTCGCAATGCTCTCCGCAAGCAGAAACGAATGTCGGCGGAAATGGACATTTCAATTCGAAGTGCAGTATGAGTCCTATTTTACGAGAAGATCTTGGTCTCGGGGCGTTAGCCATATGTTAACGCCAAACCTGAAGGAAATACGACGAACTCAGATTTCTCAGTAAAAAATATCCGAAAATTCAATTTTCCGATGAAAAAATTTTTGACCATCGAGGAAAAATTGACCCGATAAAATGATCGAATATATGCTCACAATTGTTATGAAGCCAAAGAAAATGCTCCTCGAGTCCAAGCTCGTCACCATCTGCCTTCTGTCATGATATAGTGGGGCGTCTCATATCTCTATTCGCTGGATAGCTGTGCTGCTTTCAGCAGGACCCGGCTCCGCTCACAAAGCCAAGATAATTCAGCAGTGGTTAGCGGCGCATGTTTCTGACTTCATAACCGCAGATGAATGGCCATCAGGCAGCCCAGATTTGAATCCTCTGGACTACAGCCTTTGGACTAAGTTAGAGGAGACTGCTTGCGATCGAACTTACACCGATTTGGAGAGTTTGAAAGTCAGCATCGTGTGTGCAGCTCGAGAAATGCCGCTTCATACCGTGCGTGAAGCGATCAATGTATGGCCTCACAGACTGTGTAGCTGCTAGCGGCGGCCATTTTGAATATTTTTTTTTCGTTTGAAATCTCTATGTTTCCCTTTTCTAGTGGTGTATTTTTCGATTGATTTGGTTTATTAGTTCCTGAAAAATAAAGATTTATTTGATTGACAAAACTTATGGCTATACTATGTAATACCATGACTATGTTCTGTGAAAAAAAAATTTACACCCCCCTTTCGCATGTATGGGGAGCCCCCTTACAACTTAACACAAAATTGCGCTACTCGCTGCATGTAAAGGGACACACAGACCACATGTTCTCACCAAATTTCGTAACAATCGGTTCAGCCGTTTCTGAGTAAATCGGGTGTGACAGACAGACATACATTGAACCGATTTTAATAAGGTTTTGTGTTTACCCTGAAGGTACACATGGGCGGAAAAAGGTTTCCAGCGAATTAAGAAGTGAAGGGGAAGTGAATGAAGGAGCTGGCGGAAAAATTTTTCGACGTGGTATCAACACGGTACGGAAAACTCTTGTAAATATTTTCATTTATGCGATTATGTTGAAGTACTAATGCATCATCTGGCCCAATGGTATCTAATAGTTCCGGACCAATTTTTATGGAGGCATAGCAGCAATTCAGTTATTCTGGGAAAATATATCTTTTCTTACGTTCGTTCGAACAACCCTAAAATAGTGAAATATTTGCTAACACTTATTCCGATCTTTATCGAAAGCTGCACACAAAATGTTGAGTATATGGCAGGCACCAGTTGCTTATTTAATTCAGCTTCTATTATTGATCTGAGAACAATTCTAAAAGAGACTTTACAGTGCACAGCATGAAGCGCATGAATTAAGAAAAATCTCTCTGGGCGAACGTGTTATGAAGTGTATATAGTGTGTGTGAACAAGTGTTTTCCTACAGCTGATAATGAGCAGCATGACTGCTTCGTTTACGCGAAGCTTGGGGAACATAGAACCAGAAAAACATTTTGTATGGAATATCATGTGAACTTGTAAATTTGGTTCATGACAAGGAAGGGATCAGATCATAGGATCCTCAGCTATAATTTCTGAACACAATCGAACGTCTTCATTCCCAGAAAGGTGCGCGTAATATAATTCAAACAAAGCTGAATGCAATTTGGATATCCATCAGATGACGTGCAGTTGGCGATTAAATGGTGCAAATGGTTGATAAGAATTACCTGGGTCTTGCATGTAATAACCTCTTCTGCGAAGCCATTGGTTACCAGCGCAGCAAAAACATGTAGCAATTAATATCAACATTATTATTTTCGCAGCCAAAAATCCAGGATAGATTCTAACTGTAGGCTTTCTCGTTGGGCGAGTAGTGGTGGAGTTGTACTGAATCGTAGTGGATGATAAAGAACTGGGAGGCGTAGTGTGCCATGCTTCGCCAATGAAGCAGTGGAAGCTGAGAATTGCAATGAACGATAACCACATCTTCACAACACTTCAAACGACAATCTAGCAAGTATAACTGACTGGCGTTAGCATTCGGTGAGTCGACAGTCTGGCTTTTTGCAGTGCGTCTTTCTGCTCTCTGAGTACCAACCAGGGCAGTCTTTCTGCCAATCTATTGAAGTTTCGAGGTTTCGGTTTTACCATATAAAATGAAGATTGTAAGTCATTTTGAAACCTGTTCTTTTCAAGTTCTCGATAAAGTTTTTTGAATTTCTCGTTCAATTGAAGCGTAAATGAGTACTCATGGTATCATTTAATATTCAAGTTATCAATACAAAATGTGGCAAATACGAATATATATATGGCGAACAAATTCAAATGGGGATAAAGATAATATGGCATAACACCCCTGCTATGGTTGAAACGACTCCTAAGTGAGCAAGCCTTTTCGGTACTTAGCTATGGGGTTCAATTCTCACTAGGACCTTCCTCTCAAATGATCTGTACCCTGTAGTTTTGAGATGATCCACTGGCTGGGCTTGCTAAGAAAGTGGACTCTCCTGCTAGATATTTCATAATCATGTCGTCGTACTATATTTAGATGTGAATTATCGAGTGCAACTACCGCCAATCAATTTGTAAGAGAACTTTGCGCGGGAGGCGTATTTCTTTTCGCATGATCTATAGGAAGCAGTATTGCCCAAAAGGCGCACGAGTTTGCTGAGCGAACTCCTTATCCAAAATTTTTGTATTATAATAATAAGGACAAAAATGTACGTTCAATATCTATGCTACAGAAATCAATAAAACTAAGTAGGGGATTGCGGGGCAATTCACAACAATGAGAAAAATTTGAAATGCACCTTCAGAATGCATGTCCAGGTGAAAATTTTAAATATGTAATTACTGTAGACGGCGTAGTTTCACGAAAGTTGATAGATGAAGTTTGAAACGCATATCTATTGTGTAACGTTGGCGATATCGGAAAATGTTCTTTCGCATTGTCGAACTAATTGAATTTTTTGCAAAAAAAAAACAGTGACAGCAGACAGCCTGGAACCGGTACGACATTTAAATACGGCTTGTAGCGACATGGTAATGACATGACAGCACCAACATGGCAACGGAAAACTAAATTCGTCGTCCCGAATTTCGGCGGTCGAGGACGACCCCTCTCACAGTAAACCCAGCCGATTATTAGTACTCGATCGGAAAAGCTGCATGCATTTACTGGTGGATACTGGTGCTGATATTTCAGTTTTGCCTAAAGACAAAAATCAGCACACGCCAATGCAATTTCAGCTTTATGCCGCCAACAATACGCCGATCAAAACATATGGACATCGCATCATAACGCTCGACCTCGGCTTACGACGACCGTTTACCTGGAAGTTCGTTTTAGCGGATGTTCGACAACCAATAATCGGTGTCGATTTGCTGCACCATTATGGCTTATTAGCGGACCTACGCAGGAGGAAGATAATCGACGATAAGACCAACTTATCCTGCATCGCAAAGCTCACCGGCACCATAACTTGTGGTATGGCAACACTGAAGTCTAGCGAAAGTTATCATGACATTCTGAGAGATTTTGTCGACATCACAATTCCATCTGACGGAGCGAAAGTGATGGTTCATGATATCTACCACCATATCCTGACTAAAGGACCGCCTGTTTTTGACCGACCCAGACGATTAACGCCCGAAAAACTGCGCGAAGCAAAGGCCGAATTTGACTACATACTACAACAGGGAGTTTGCCAACCATCGAGTAGCCCATGGGCGAGCCCGTTACACTTGGTACGGAAGAAAAACAGACAATGGAGATCATGTGGAGATTATCGGCGTTTGAACGCTATCGCCGTCCCAGATAAGTACCCCATCGCTCACATTAGTGACTTTGCGCACAAACTGAGTGGATGCAAGGTATTTTCCACGATTGATCTGACGAGAGCATACCACCAGATTCCTGTCGCACCCGAGGACATTCCCAAAACAGCTGTCATTACTCCTTTTGGGCTTTTTGAGTTCCGAGTAATGACGTTCGGTCTACGTAATGCCGCACAAACTTTCCAGCGGTACATTGATCATGCACTGCGCGGATTGGACTTTTGCTATGCATACATCGATGACATTCTTATCACTTCTAAATCGAACGAGGAGCATCGGAAGCACTTATTGACGATATTTAATCGACTCCGTGAATACGGATTATCCATCAATGTCGATAAATGCAGCTTTGGAACATCTTCTGCCGAATATTTAGGATATTTGGTGAGCGAAAATGGCATCAAGCCCCTTCCAGAACGAGTGGAAACCATTTTGAATTTCGGAAAACCGTCAACAATTGCCGATCTGCGACGATTTCTAGGAGCTGTTAATTTCTATAGAAAATCGTTGCAGAATGCAGCCGAAATTCAAGCACCTCTCCACGAGTATCTCATTGGTGCAAGGAAAAGGGGATAAACGCAAAATCGAATGGAATCCACGAGCAGATGTCTCATTTGAAAAGTGCAAACAGCAAATTGCCAACGCTGCCTTACTACGACATCCCATTGAGAATGCACCATTGGCCATCAAATCAGACGCATTGGACACGGCTATGGGAGCAGTTCTCGAACAGTGGAACAACGATGTGTGGGAACTGCTCGGTTTCTTTTCGAAGAAGTTCTCCGATACACAACAGCACTTAAGATCGAGAACTCCAAGCAATCTACAGTGCAGTCAAGTTTTTTCGCTACATGGTGGAAGGTCGTCCGTTATTAATCAAAACCGATCATAAGCCGATAATGTTTGCCTTCCAACAGAAAGCCGATAAAGCTAGTCCACGGCAATTAAGGCAACTGGACTATATCGGCCAATTCTCGACCAATATCATATACGTCACTGGCGAGGAAAACGTTACAGCAGACGCCTTGTCCCGAATTAGTGCTGTTACATTGCCGGTTGCCATAACGCCCGAAGAATTAGCTACAGTGCAACGACAGGATGAGGAACTCCAACATCTACTGCGTTCTGAAACGACCTTGGATTTGAAAAAGTTGCGAGTTGACGACAAGGATACAATGTTGTACTGCGACGTGTCAACTTCCCAAATACGGCCGTATATCCCAATACTTCTCAGGAGGAGAATATTTGAGATTACTCACCGACTATCTCATCCAAGCGGACGCGTCACGAAGAAGCTGATTTGCCGAAAATATGTCTGGCCTAGTATGTCCAAGGACATTCTCGAGTGGGCACGAACATGTCTAGCATTCGCTCGATTAGCCAGGAACTGGGTATAGACCATAAAACCATTTGGAACCATTTGCAGAAGATTGGATTCCAAAAAAAGCTGGATGTTTGGGTGCCACACGGGTTGACGGGAAAAATCTCTTGGACCGAATCAACGCCTGCGATGCACTGCTGAAAAGGAACGAATTCGATCGATTTTTGAAGCGGATGGTGACTATTGATGAAAAGTGGATCACGTACGAAAATGTCAAGCGAAAAAGATCGTGGTCGAAGCGCGGCGAGCCGGCCCAAACCATCGCCAAGCCCGGATTGACGATCAGGAAGGTTTTGCTGTGTTTGGTGGGATTGGAGGGGAGTCATCCACTATGAGCTGCTCAACTATGGGCAGACCCTCAATTCGGTCCTCTACTGTGAGCAACTCGACCGTTTGAAGCAGGCGATTGGCCAGAAGCGGACAGGATAGGTCAATAGGAATGGTGTTCTGTTCCACCAGGACAACGCTCGGCCACACACATTTTTGATGACCCGCTAGAAGCTACGGGAGCTCGGACGGGATGTCCTATCGCACCCACCATATAGTCCGGGCCATCTTTTCCGGTCCATGCAAAACGCTCTTGGTGCTACAAAGTTGGCCTCAAAAGAGGCTTGCGAAAACTGGCTGTCTGAGTTTTTTTTGCAAATAAGGAGGGGAGGTTTTACAAGAGGGGGATAATGGAGTTGCCTTCTAAATGGCAACAAGTTTGCGAATAAAACGGCGCATATTTGACTTAAATCGGATTATTCTAAGTATATTAAATAAAGTGTTAAAATTCGATCACAAATACGAGATTACTTTTTTCCCAACCAAATATTATTAGCAAATATGAAGAACTTAACCTGTAACAGATACAAAAAGGCTGGGGAGAACTAGATTCTTCATGAATGGAATTTTAATATTTCACTCGAATGTCAATTATTCTCGTTAATTATGACGTCAGCTTCTTAAGGGTTCATAAGTACGTTTGAATCTTGCATGATCAAAAGAGTGTTTTCCGCCCAGTGGAAAAGGCAGAGGCTGGTTCTGCTACCAAAGCCCCAAAAAACACTCGCCGCACTCTCTTTATATCGCCCTATCTGTTTTTTAGACTCTGTGGGGAAGGTGTTGGGAAGGGTGATATACAACAGGCTGCTTACGTTCGTCGAGTTAGCGGAGCGGCAGTATGGGTTTCCCAGCGCGCGGTCCACGGTCGATGCCATTGCAACGGTCGTAGACCTGACCCGGGAAGCATCGGGCGCTGGTAAGTGCTGCGCGGTGGTGACGCTGGATGTCAGGAAGGCCTTTAACTCATCCAACTGGGGTTGGATTAAGGGCACCCTGGCTAAACTGGGTGCCCCTGGTTACTTAGTTCGGGTAATCCAGAGTTATCTCTCGGAGAGACTTCTTTGGCACGAGACAGATGACGGGCCGAACGAATATGTTGTGGCAGTAGGTGTTCCACAAGGCTCTGTTTTGGGGCCCCCTACTGTGCAACATAATGCATGACGGAGTGCTCAGCCTTCACGTGCCCAGGGTGACAAAGATGGTTGGTTTTGCAGACAACCTGGCAGTGGTAGTAGTTGCCAAACATCACCAGGACATGGAACTGTATGCAAATGAAACCATTCATGCCATAAAAGCATGGATTCAAATGGTGAAACCGGACCTGGCGGAAGATAAGACGAAGGCGGTCTTGTATTACCAATCGCAGGAAAAACAACACTGTCAAAATCCGGGTTGGTAATCACTAGGTCGTTTCAAAGTCGACCATTAGATACCTGAGGATAATGATCGAAGCCAAGGTGAGCTTCAAGGGGCACCTAGACAAAGGCAGCAGCTCATGTCTAGCAAGGATGATGCCTAGTATTGGAGGGCCAAAATTTAGTCGCCGGCTGCTTATCGCAGGGGTGGTGAAATCCATACTGCTACACGCGCCTCCTTTCTGGACGTGCAGATTGGATAACACAATGAACCAGGGAAGGATAATTTCGCCATACCGGCCAATCACGCTAAGAGTGTATAGGACAGTATCTGGTGAGGCAGTGTGTATCATCGCGGGGATGATTACCTTGAAACTTCTCGCGAATGAGGTACACTGTCTATACCAGAGAAGGAGGGTGAATCCGGCCGAAGTGATTGTGGCTTCCGAAACGCCACTAGGAAGGAGCTGTACAGGAGATGGCAGCAACGGTGGGATAATTCCAAAAAAGGCTGCTCGACCCATATACTGATCCCGTGTATTGCGAGAATTGAATTACAACTTAACACAATTCCTTACAAGACACGGTGGATACAGGAAGTACTTACATCGCTTCGGATTGGATAAGTTCCTAGACTGTCCCGCGAATGCGTCGCTACACCGGGCGATCCGGAGCATGTTATATTCCACTATCCCAGATTTGCGATTGAAAGAGGGAGGTTAAACGACGCCCTCAACGCAGTTATCGGATCCCATAATTTCGTGGAGGAGATGCTGAGATTCGCAGCAAACTGGAGTGCGATAAAACCAACAGTAACTGTAATATACGAAAAGTTGCAGGAACTGGAAAGAGCTCGAAAAACGCGACGGACACATGACTTAGTTGTACTGCTGTAAACTAGAGCCCTCTTCACGAAGTCATAATTCACGGTGGTCCCGCGGAGATATGAACGGAGAAGTGCGGGTGGTTTTAGTGGGTGCAATTTCCACACACTGCTGGAATTTGGCATAGGAGCGCCTTTTTAAGATTTTCACCTCAACTCATAAAAAAAATGTCGGTGGCTCCTCTCTTGGTCCTTGAAAAAGTTGGGTTCATTACTCCAGTTGAAGATCTGTATCCCCATATGTTGATGGGCGTTAGCTTCACAACCTGCTACTACCCCATGCTTTTACTTTTGGTATATTAAATAGCTCTTATGAACGTCCCGCGTAGAAGTTCGTCCTCGTCGTAGGCGAAATAAGTAGAGTAACAAAGATTTTCTTTATCTTCCCGTTGACTTATTATGATAAGTCACCTTACAACGATCATACCATCATATGGGTCGGTGACCAAGATAGAAGGTTTTTCAAGCCACCATGTAAGAGTGGGGTCTGGAGTATCCGTTGGCATACAGTAGATCACTATGTCGGAAGTTCGAGCCCTCAATTTCTCCAGCAACAGCCCACGGTTCTTGTGGGAGATACATATATCAGATTAGATTCGGGACTGTGAACATTTTTTTACCATTTATTAATTTAAGGTAATAAACAAATAGAATCAAATTCAGCCAAAAATTCGAAAAAGACTTTGTCGCGAACCCAATATTGAATGATCTAATTTTCGTTATTCTACTGATAATACTTTGAATTTCAGGGGAAAATGTCTAATGATTGGAATCTTTTAAGCGGAAGTGGGTGTATGAGTTGTTCTTCCACTGATAACTCATAAACAATAACTTTTTTATTGCTATCGAACATATGCCTTTCTTAATTTGTTTTCAGACTCCCAACGCATTTCACTGGGCCTTGAGGACGATGTTCTTTGCCTTCGATTCTACATGGGGTTTTTTATTATGATTCATTCTTAAAAAATGTAATTTTATTCCACTCATTTAGGTTTAGGTAACATTACATGCAAACTAGAGATCAAAATCAGAAACACACCTTCGATAGTTTATCTTAGATACTTCTGCAATTTTCGTACACATAAAAATGACGCCACGATCAGAGGGGAAGAGCGAACAGTATCATGGTCATTTTCGACGCAAGCCAGCTTATTCGGCAGGATATTAACTAGGTTCACCTTTTGTAATGTACTCACCGGCAATTACTTCAGTTGTCATGTATCTGCGTCTTCTAATGGCATGAAACGCGATTGCAGTAATTATAATAACCACGACGACAATCGGGGCAGCTATCCAGTAGCCGAAATACATTATGCACTATTTGCTATTATTGGTATGGATCAGATTTAAGAAATTAAACTCATTCGAATGGAACTTCTAGATCCTGTTGCAATGGAACACTTAAACGATCCGCACAAACTTCCAAAATCCAGTGACCGAACGCTATTACGTCTCCAAAACTCACTAAGAGTGTTCGAAAGTATTTTGGAGTTCGTTGTTAATGGGTTTTATCTAATCGGGATACTATGTAATCGGTTGTGAGGAGAATTGATGGATTAGGGGTCTTCATCATAATCACAAATTTCAAGAAGATAGTAGATGTCTATCTGACTGCAATTGTGCGGTGAAATTAATTGAAAATATTGTGGGTGGATAAAATTTACGGGCACCTTAACATACACTTTATTACTTGTATTTTGAGTATTGTTGTTATGGAATTCTGAACTAAATTCGAATGGGTACAATGACAAATTGATGATAGTGAACATATAGTAACTTCAGTGAATCAAAAATATGAATCAGAATAATAAGTTGCGGTTTTTATTGTGAATTCGCCAAACAAATGTTGGGCTACTTCAAGCAGAAATTCAGTGATTGGATGATCACACAAAAATTAAAGAAAAAAAACACATATTATTACGGCTATAGTCCAGTGCATGTCGAAAAAAAGCATAACATTATCTCGCACATGGCAGGCACGAGCGCGATAAAAAAATAAGCAGTGGCCAATTATAGGCCTGGCAAGAAAAGGCCATTCCCTCTGAGCGCAAAATGGAAATATAGTGAGAAAAGGGATAATACAGAGCCCGCGTAATTTTCACTCCGGGTCCAATTTTTCAACATAATTTTCACCCCCGGGCCAGGGTTTTTCTCAACGGCTTTTGCCAATTTTTATTGACATAGCATTGAATTTACATAGACCATGACACCGATGATGGATCCAAGGAATACGTTATCTCCGTGGGTGTCCCACAGAGCTCCGTACTGGGCCTACCTTCCGGTTCCTGCCTCAGGGATCGTTACCGACCTTTAACGGATCGCTTATGATACGGGGTGTGACGTCCCCGAGGTGCCCGAGTAAGTAGTTCTGACCCCCTAGCTGGTAGCATACCTGCGTCCTAGGTAGTAGCCTTGAGAAAGCTTCTCGGTGAAGAGCGAACCGGGAATGACCGGTACTCGTCGGGACACACTGGGAGTCTCCGGAATCGCCGACAACTCTCTGTCAACCTTCAAGGGGTGACGTGAGCGTAGCTCCGCCAAGATGGTAGTTGTGACGTGTATCAGGAGCCAGCCCCTTCGGGAGACTGGTTGGGTAGTGTGCATTAAACCGGTGTTAGTAGACCGACTATTACGGCCCGCTCTCTTGCACACGATGTCCTGGTCAGTTTTTCATGGAGGAGAAACATAAATTAATAAAAAAAATCGACGAAACAACAGGGAAGGAGGAAGAGCTGAGTGCGTTTGGGCGCTGCACAAAAATGCGTCGTTCACAGCAGCAATCAGTGAGGGCTGACATACACGATGTGACACCGGGGCGCCCAAATAAAAAGGAAGCCTTATCAAGTGGCGCGACTGACCGTGCGGAGGTGGCAACTCTAATACCTTGGAGTGCCCCTGTTCCGAAAGAAAGTTCAGTCAAAATCGCTAGTCCTGAGCAGATGGATTCGGACACAAACGGAATGCAAGTGCAGTCGACCGTCCTAGTTAGAGCCGAAGAAGAAAGGCTCATCAGGAAATACCCAGCAGTGGTGAAGCGTTTGCGGTCGGCAACGTTCAAAGGCGTCAAAAACGGACAGATGGAACTGGAGGAACTATTGGATCACATTTTCTTCTACAGGCGAACGTGGAGAGCAGCAGCGGAAGACGATTCGAGAGCAGAAACAGCCGCACTCCCCGCTGAGAAGGCTGCTTGTGTCAAACGGACCGCAGATAGCCCACTGCAAAGCGAACTGGGGAAAAGCGGAAGGAGACTCTTCTACTTCGTCGAAGTAGTTTCCAGGACCCAAAAAAGAAGGCGAAGAAAGAAAAAAAGAAACAACTGACAACGCCGCCAGAGACACGTCTGTCCAAAGACAAGAGCATTCCTGACATCACTTTTGCGTTGGAAAACCTGGCATCATTGGTGGACGGGTGGCGAGTCCTAGAAGACTTCTCGACAAGTGATCATCGGTACATCGTGTTCGAAGTGGTTGACGCTACTTGCCGGCGAGCACCAATGCGATGCTCCTACTGCCTGTGGAATGTTGCGAGGGAGAACATCGGGAAGCTCTTGGAACAGGCAGAGCCGCGCTGGAGGGCGCTCCGGGGAGTGGTAATGTCGCAGCTGACACTGTCGTACATTCAGTGATGAACCTGATAAAGACGGCGTGTGAGGCTTCCATGCCCCGGAGGGGCCCCAGGCGCGACAAGCCTTCTATGTACTGGTGGACGGCAGAAATCGTCGACCTACGGAGGGAGTGTCATAAGCTCCGCCGTTTGCACGCCAACGAGAAGGCATATGCCATAAAGGCACAGTAATAGATCAGCAGACTCCGCAGCGCGATAAATAAAAGCAAAGCTCGCGGCTGGCAGAACCTTGTCAACGAAGTAAATGAGGACCGGCGGGGACTTGGCTATAAGCTTGTCACCCGGAAAATCGGGGCTCTGCGGAGGTCCTGCGTACTAAGTACCATACCGGACCAGATGGGCCGCATTGGGTTCATCGAGCCGAGGCACACAGCCGCCACTCTCGACGGATAGTGCTGCTCATAACGCTTGATGTCAGAAATGTCTTCAATTCCGTAGGATGGACAGGTATGCTAGGCACACTAGAAAACCCATTTCACGTGCCAAGCTATCTTCTGCGGATATTGAGGGATTATCTGAAAGACCACTCCCTGCTCTATGAGATGCTAGAGTGCCAAAGGAGGATGGAAATCACGTCGAGAGTGACGCAGGGATCTTTCCTAGGGCCGGACCTTTGGAACGCTTCTTATGATAGTCTACTGAGACTCGATATGCCCGAAGAATCGCGCCTGGTCGGTTATGCAGACGACGTTGCAGCATTTGTTGCCGGACACGCTGTTGAACAGGCGCAAAGCAGTTTTGGCATATTGATGCGACGGGTAAGCGGATGGATGACTGCTTACGGTTTCAGCCTTGCACTGGAAAAAACCGAAGTAGTCATCTTGACCAGAAGGAGAATCCAAACCCTGCGTCCCATATCGGTCGGCGAGTTGACTATAGAGTCAAAACCAGCGATTAAATACCTTGGTTTAATGCTCGACTCGAAGATGACTTTCTTTGAGCAAAACAAAGCAGCAGCGGACAGGGCTGCAGCTGGGGTCGCGGCCTTGGGTCGGCTAATGGCGAATGTCAGGGACCCTATATCTACTAGGAGACGTCTCCTTATGGGCGCAACGCAGTCGGTTCTTCTCTATGGCGCGGAGATATTAGCTGATGCCCTTGACAAGGAGGTGCATCGTAAGCGCCTTACTCAAGTGCAGAGGCGGGGAGCTTTGCGAGTGGCGTCTGCTTATCGCACCGTCTCCGAACCGACTGTGATGGTGATCGCGGGAGTGATCCCCGTTGCCCTCCTTGCCAAGGAGCGCAAAGCTCTCTACTGCCGTAAGGGCGATAATTTAAGAGAGGTGGTGGCCCGTGAAGAACATCAACGCACCCTTACCGAGTGGCATCTTTCTTGGCAAAATGAGACGATTTAGAGCCGTGGTTGAAGCGAACGCACGGTGAGATTGATTACTTCCTTATACAACTTCTAAGCGGGCATGGAGGTTTTCAGTCTTACCTGCACACAAACCAAACGTTATTTGAAGAAGAAATACACGCTTCGTGGTTATTAATAGAGAACCACGGTGAGAAGCATCGCCTTCTTTACATTGCATTTCTGGATCTAGAAAAAGCATTTGACCGTGTGCCGCACGAACTCGTCTGGTATGCTTTACGACAACACTTGGTGCCAGAAGAACTCATGCGCTGGGTTCAATTGCTCCACCACGATCCGAAAAGTAAAGTTCGAAGTACGGTGGATGTATCAACGCCGTTCCGTGTCTCTGTTGGTGTTCATCAAGGAAGCGTCCTCTCACCACTCCTCTTTGCTCTTATTATGGACACCGTCACACAGGGCATCCAACGTCCAGCGCTCTACACACTGCTTTATGCAGATAATGTTTTCATAGCATCTAATAGCAAAAACTATCCAACTATGATCGCCTCATGCAACACGGTCTCAGATTGAATCTAAACAAAACTGAATTTTTTAACGACCGATCCCCATGAAACAGGCACAATCACTGTCAGCGGCAGTGATCTGCTCAGAACTGAGCGATTTAAATACCTCGGGTCAACGCTATCAGCCAATGGAGAACTGGGTTATGAAATTGCTTTACGCATTAACGCAACCTGTGAGACGCTATACTCACTTTGGCTTGCCGGCCGTGATGCAGTAGGCGAATGCTCCAAAGGCCTAATCAGGGCGATCAGACCCGAATCTGCACGGGGGCTCATCTGAAGTGGTAATTTCGTCACGAAACCTTACCAGAGATATACTGATACTATGGGAACCGGGATAGCCCCTGGACTCTTATACTTCGGGTGAACTCCCGTTGTATGTGAGTATAGCTCGGTTATTTTCGGTTGCCCCCCTAGTGGGAATTTCATGGGGGCTGTGGTTATGCTCAAGCGAGAAGAGACCTTCGAGCCTCGGCATGGTGTTGTGTTTCAACAAGGGTGCCGTACTCCTTAGTTCGGTAGAGATTTAGGTAGGTCTTGCATCCGCCAGTATGAATGCTAAGCGATGCACTTGGTATAGACTGGTACCGTTGTTGCTTGTCTCAGCGGGGCTCTGATTGTGGTCACAAAATCAATCCGTGTCTTAAGAGGACCGTGGGATTAAGTCGTCTAGACAGGTGCTTACGTTAAACCCTCAAGGACATCCGAAATGAGGATATCCGCGATCCAGATCAGGCATTCAATAGAGCCAAATGGCGAAACCAATTACGACGAGCCTACCCCGCTTGTGAACGGGACAAAGGCTGAAGAAAAAGAATACTGTCTGAAGCTATTCATCTTATTTCTGTAAATGATGTTTGTTTTTTCGTGGATGAAGGGGGCAAAACCTATCGCTGCGAACCATCAACCTGGGGGACCAGGCCAATTGAATTAGACCCCCTTCACTAGGGGGTGTGATTAGATAGACCCTTATGGACTTTCCGGGTCGGATCATCTTCATCCATACGGATTAGGTGACCCCCCACCGCAACCTGTTGAGCCGGATTTTATCCACAACCAGACGATCGTAGTGCTCATAGATTTCTTCGTTATGTAGGCCGCTGAAATTGTCCACCCTCATGTAGGGTGCCAAAAATTTTTTTTTCTCGAACGCGGCCAAGAGTTCGCATTTCTTTTTGCTAAGAACCCGAGTCCCGAAGAATACACAAGGACTGGCGAGATCATGGGCTTAGTGATCGTGTTAATGCCAAGCTGGTGCAATGCCGGACTTTTATTATAACGCATTGCATCGTCAGCTTGACAAAACAACAACAACTGTGAAACAGAATAGACATAGGGGTGGTCGCCGCAGGTAAGCGTAGAGTTACTGTCTTACGTGAAGTGCCTCAACATACTTCAAGGCCCAGATCCAATTGGATTTTTGCGCTAACGATTACTATTATTTTGGACACAAGCTCCTTATTTTATACCATGTGCAATAGTTTGTCGACACGTTCGAATATTCCTTACATTCAGAAGTCTGAAGCACATCATCGAACCATATGCATCAATATTTGGTCTCTCAACATCAAAACGACACAGTCAACAAACTTTTTTCTAGACAAGTATCACGAAAAGTACATAACATGGTTTCTATCTTTCTTGTCGTCAGCACGATTGCGGGAATTCCCCGCCAATACACGCATTACTGGCCTCTCCCAAGCAAATGTTTATGTTCTCTTGGGACCTTCAGTCGAAACGATTAGTCATCATTCTTAACAATTTCCACCACATAGCGGATCGATTAGATTAGACGTTTTAATCAATAGATGAAAAGTGCTGATCTTCATCTCCCAAGCACTCGGTTACTATGCAGCGGCTGGGAGATGCGCGGAGGTAGCTGTTGGTGTTATCAAATGTCGCGGAGCTCCAACAAGTGGTTCTTCGCTTGCGATTTCAGCGTCAAATTCCTTTCAAACGATATTTATGGATACATGCGACGTTTCGTGAATCGCTAATTGGTTGGATGAGGTGCCGACAGTTGTGAAATTATCAAAAGTCGTCAAGGCCTCGGCGGACCTTAGTCTCACCATAATTACTCACTTCTTATTGTAATTAGCACTTACTTGAGAATATGGCCCCTTGTTGTTTCCTTCGGCAACAGTAGCCGCACAGCGAGCACAGGAAGAAGACAAACAGGCAAATCAGAATTGGTGTCAAGATATCCATTATCCGCCCTTGATCTGAAATGCGAAATTAGAATAAAGCCGGACGTCGTCAGTTACGTGAGCTCAGGCGCTCTTTCCACTTTCATCTTACCAAAACAGTTTTTTGTGGAATCTAACGAGCTACAAGCGCATAACCAGGGAACGTTCGTTTTACAGGGAAGGGATTTTTCGCGACGGCACAGACAATCAACTGTTCCAGATAACACAGATCTTGAGTAACCACCGACGAAACAAATACGAACTGCAAGTGCATGTAAACTGCACTTTCGCGGAACTATGACGTATGTTTTGACAGGAGTGTCACTCTTGACTTTGTTTTCCTCTTTCCCGATCGGTTTTGTTTCGTTCTGGAATAGTTGGTATCACGAATCTAAATATCTTTCAATTGCTATTCACTTCCGTGGTAGATATCTCAGGTGTGGTGAAATACTTGCGAAGGTTTTTCGAAGAGTGTGGCGGGAAATTGATGGATTTTAAACGATTTATTAGGGAAATCATTGAATCATTGCTTTAGATTGAAGTATTTTGTTCGTCACTGCCCGACTACTCACTTTGACGCACATTTAGTCCTGAAATTATCCCTGAAAGGTAGTAACGATTGCCCTAATTTCACCACAGCACGTTTTCATCGCATTACCAATTGTCACGTCAAAACATTGAAGCAGCTGCTCTGAACTGTCAAAGGCAAGTCAGATGATAATAAGTTGTTTGGCGGTGAATTGGAGTAAATAAAAGTAAATAGTTCGTTGATTTTAGTCCATCTGTAAAGTTTAGATACTTTGAAGCTTTTCCTTTATTTCAATCATCTCGACTGGCAGTTTTGGGATTTATTAAAATCGGGTAATTCGTAGATCGCCCGCGAAGCCATTTGCAAATTTTTCAAGTTCTGTCTTAACAGCAAGAATGGGGTCGACGAACGACGCTCAAACCGCTAAAACCCGCAGGACTCAAAAGCGAAAAATGAAGAGAAAGAGGCAAAGGATAAGAATTGCGGAAAAGGCTTTGAAGAGGGCCTTGAGGATCGTATCGGACGGCGAAACTCAGGTAGTATTGCTTTCTAGTCATTTACCTTAGCTCCACCTGGGATTATGGCTTGCTCTCTTTTCATAATTTTACGGCTAATGATTAAATGGCACAATCAATGCGAGGAAATAGTTTTTATTAAGGGTATTTTCATGTATATATTTTTACAGTGCGTAGAAACTAATGAGAAATATGTATATTTTCCTGTTGTCGCTCTGTGTTGTTTCGCGTCCGCATGGGACGGAGGATTTTAAACTAATTGGGCATAATCAACGTTTATGTTCTTGCCCAATTCCGGTCATAAATGTTTCAATGTGTATATATGACTATTATTTATCCCTAAGTGGAGTATAGCGCGCCAAATGCGCTCCATCGTTGATGGTTTACTGAAATGTATTTCAATTCTCTCCTGGACTTCCTGACAAACTTGCACTCTTCTATTGTTCTGCGCCATTCTTCGAAGGCAACAGTTCTAGATCGATACCCCATTCCACTCATCCTTACGAACTACCGTATTTTTTCAACCTTGGATCTAGCCAAGATGTATCACCAAATCTCTGACCCTCCCGAAGATAGCTATCTGCCCACCTTTCGGACTCTTCGAGTTCACCAGGATGACTTTCGGCTTGTGTAATGCTCCGCAAACAGAACTTTCATTTCGTTCATATGGATGATGTTTTGGTCGCATTTTCGTTCGAATCTGAGCACTTGGACCATCTCGAGTGCATTTTTTCAACGTCTCCTTGAGACCGGACCCAAACGTTGAAAAATGCAGATTCCTACAAGAGCAGCGCTCAGGGGCCACTTAATAACCCCTGACAGCATCCAACCTGACCCAGACAAGGTTGAGGCGATAAGAGCTTTCCCCTATCAACCGCGATGAAGGATCTGCGAAGGTTCTTCGGCATGTTAAACTTCTATCGTCGTTTCTTGGCCAAGGCCGTTCATCACCAAGCAATACTTAACGTTTACTTGTCTGGGCTCAAAGATTCCCGCGAGGTTGCGTGGTCTGCAGAGGCCGTCCATGCACTTAAGTCGGTCAAACAGCAGCTTGTTGACGCAATACTACTGACATTTTCTCGGTCAGATGCACCCCTAGCTGTGTTCGTCGATGCCTCAGACACAACGATATGCGCCGCTCTTCACCAACGGGTGAATCAAATGTACCCACCGTTGAGCTTCTTTTCAAAGCAACTCAACCCAGCTCAAAGTAATTAAAGCGCCTACTATCGTGAGCTACTCGCCGGGTACCTCGCTATAAAATACTTCTGTTTCTCCCTTGAGGGCAGACTGTTCACCATGCTCACGGACCACAAGCCCCTTACTTTTGCGCCCGACAAAGTGTCCCCTCGCCAACTTCGGCACTTGCGTTATATCAGCCATTTACTTTTGATGTCCAACACGTGGCTGGAAAAGACAATGTTGTGGCAGACGCTTTGTCTCGAATCTCGGAGGTCACAATCCCCGTCGCCGTCGATTATATAATAATCGCCGAGACACAGAAAGACAGTTCAGAGCTTAAGGCAAACTCCAAATAAAAGTTCAAGGAGTTTCTTATTTTCGGCTCAAACTCTTATTTACTCTGCGAAACCTTAGATAAGGGAATCAGGCCATTTATTCCGTCCGATTTTGACAGGGCAGTATTTAAAGCAATACACGATCTTGCGCAACCAGGCATCAGGACTACGAACCTGTTAGTCACTGAAAAATACTTCTGGCCGTCCACAACAAGGACGTAAACTCTGCATCGCGTGCCAGAAGTGCAAGATCAACAAGCACCTTCGAAAGGAAGTAGATTCCCTAAGTCAACCAAGCGCTTTCACACCATGCATCTCGACATCATCGGCTCTTTTTTGGAGTAGGTGAATGCGTTTATGCACAGAATGTTGGACTCCCACTACAGTTAGCTGTCATCAGAGAACTAGCCTGGAACCGTTTGATACATTACTTCAGGCTAGCCCTCCCGCTCTCCCGGCTTTGGGAGCCTTCAAGTCAGGGAATCCCTTTCACCAACGAGAGGGGAGGGGAGCAAGGGAGTTGTTAGTTTAGGGAACCCGAACATAATGCTTAACACGACTCCAGCTCTCAGCGCTCTTTAGCATCTCTCTGACAATTCTGTCTGGAGAGTGCTCTCCTATGTCTGAATAAAGCTGCTGACGAAAGCCGTCCCACCTTTCACAAGAAAAAAAGGTGTGTTCAGCGTCGGCATCAGTTCATACCTCCGCGTCATTGAGCTGAGCCGACTGTTTTGCTCCCATAAGGAGACGTTATTTAGTAGATAGAGCCCCCAACATTCGGAATTAGTCGACTCAAGGCTGAGACTCTAGCTGCAGTCCTGCCCGCTGTTGTTTCATTTGCTCGAAGAAGCTCTGACTCTAGCTTGGCACGTGAAATCTTTTTCTTCAGCCGGTCGGCTCGTCGTGATCGGCTTCGCCATTTGGCTCTATCGAATGCCTGATCTGGGTGCAATCTCGAGGCTTTCAAATCCCCATCCAGCGTATCAAGCCACCGTTGCTTAGGTCTGCCTTTTGGTCGTTTACCATCGACTTCGATGTTCAGACCAATCTTTCCAAGTGAATTCTCGTTTGCACCAATTGCGTGACCATACCATCGAAGACCCCTCTTTCGCAACTTTTCCACGATCGGTGCAACCCCGTAACGATCGCGGATATCCTCATTTCGGATGTGATCTAAACGTGTGACGCCACTAGTCCAACGTAGCATCTTCGTCTCCATTACCGCAAGACGCCGTTCATTGTCTTTTATGGTCGGCCAACACTCAGAACCATAGAGAGCGACTGGACGGACGACATTGCGGTAAATTTTAGATTTGAGACGTTCGTTGATACGTCGATCACAAAGGACACCAGTTGTGGAACGCCACTTCATCCAGGTTGCGTTCATGCGTGAAGCAATTTCATAATGCAGCTCTCCATTGGCTGATAGCGTTGACCCGAGGTATTTAAATCGCTCAGTTCTGGGCAGATCACTGCCGCTGACAGTGATTGTGCCTGTTTCATGAATTGGCACGTGAAATGAATTGTTTTAATGTGCCTAGCATATCCATCCATCTTACGGAGTTGAAGGCATTTCTGACATCAAGCGTTATAAGAAGTACTATCCGTCGAGATCGATGGCTGTGTGCTTCGGCTCGATGAACCGCATCTTCGACCTCCATAATAGTATCCACTGTGGATCTCCCTGTTCTAAACCTGAACTGCCTTGGGGATAATTCCCCGGCAGCGCGGATCCCTTCAGTGAGTTTGCTCTTGGTGAGCTTCTCGAGCACTTTACCGGTCGTGGCTTCTTCTTGTTTTCCATAGTGAGAACCGCTTCTTCGAGCACTCTTATTGTGGACAATCCCCGACGCTTTCCGCGTTATTAATATTAACCCGTAGAGGATGTCTGGGGAATAATGCCCGTACAATGCTGCCCATTTCGTCGGTATTTAGTATGCACGGCTTCCGCAGCGCTTCGATTTTCCGGGTGACAAGTTTATAGCTAAGTCCCCACGGGTCCTCATTGACCAGGTTCTGCTAGCCGCGAGCTTTGCTTTTATTTCTCGCGCTGCGAAGTCTCCTTTTGCTACACTGTGTCTTTATGACCCATGGCTCCTCGTGTATACGTTGCGGCAAACGGCGGAGCTTATGACACTCCCTCCGTAGGTCGTCAATTTCTGTCGTCCACCAGTACATAGAAGGCTTGTTGTGACTGGGGCCCTTCCGTTATCAGATTCATCACTGATGGTATCAGTTGCGACGCTATCCTCCAGCGCGGCTCTGCTTGCTCGAAGAGCTTCGAAGAATTTCCCGATGTTCATCCTCGCGGCATTCCACAGGCATGAGGAACGTCGCGTTGGGGCTCGTCGGCAAGTAGCCGCAACCACACACGAACGCGATGTACTGGTGGTCACTTGCCGATAAGTCTTCCAGGTCTCGTCACCCATTCCCTCGGCCCTGGGCAAGAACACGAAGTCGAACGTGGTCTTCCGCTGCTGTCCACGGTCGCCTGTAGAAGGAGATGCGATCCAAGAGTTCCTCCAGTTCCATCAGTCCGTTTTTGACACTTTTGCTGACGTTCCTTTGGAAGAACATTGTCGACCGCATACGCTTCACCACTGCTGCGCATTTCCTGATGAGCTTTTCCTCTTCGGCTCTAGCTAGGACGGTCGACTGCATTTGCACTCGGTTCGTGTCCGAATCCACCTGCTCGGGACTAGCGATTGTCACTGGACTTTTTTTCGGAACAGGGTCACTACACGCTGATCGCTGCGATGAACGATGCATTTTTGTGCGGCACCCAAACGCACTCAGCTCTTCCTCCTTCTCTGTTATTTCGTCGATTTTTTGTTGGTTTTAGTTTATTCTCCATTGAAAACTCAGCACCGCTTCGTGTACAAGGGAGTGGGCCGCAATAGTTAAGAACGGGTGTACCCTCGGGGACACAGCCCCCACCCCAGTTCCCTGAGGCGTATGCACAATATCCGACCAGGGTCCCGAAGGAGCCGGCTCCTGATACACGTCGCAACTGCCACCTTGGCAGAGCTAGGCTCACATCATACCATCGACGTTGACAAAGAGCTGTGGCTCCGGGGACTCCCAGTGCGTTCTGACGTGCATCGGTCATTCGTGGTTCGCCCTTCACCGAGGCTTTCTCAAGGCTGCTACCTAGGACGCAGGTATACTGCCAGCTAGGGGCTCAGAACTACTTACTCGGGCACCTCGGGGATGTCACACCCCGTATCGTAAGGGTTGAAGGTCGCTGAGGACCATCATCTCTTTGCGAGACTCGCATGGGTACAAGTATTGCGTCACAATCATCGACAGGTTTACGCGGTGGCCTGAGGCAATACCTCTGACTGATATTACGGCGCAATTATGTACCGAGGCCCTCTGTCGAGAGTCCAATCCGCGCTTTGGTGTACCAGCCGTAATCATCACGAACCAGGCAATGTAATTCGAATATACTCTTTTCGCAGAGTTAGGTAAGCTCCTTGGCTTCAAACGGCTAAGGACTATTGCATACCATCCTAAGTGCTGGAACGTTGGCACCGGACGCTAAAGGCCACCTTAATGACTCGCGTCGTGGTCGCGGTCCTTGCCTTTCGTCTTTCTCGGTCTCAGCACAGCCCACTGAGAGGAGTTCACGGCAAACCCCGCGGAGATGGTGTACGGAGAGAATGTGCGCCTCCTTGCCGACCCTGTGCTAGCGACTCTGGCATGCTGTGTCTGTCGTCGGTTTCGAAGTTGCGACCGACTCCACCTTCCCGACATGCGACAATGGAGGTCAACACCCTCAGTGACCTCGGGATGTGTTCACATTTTCTCATCGGCTAATGGGTCGCACATAACGGAATGGCATGAAACAATGGAGGGAATGGAGGAGAGTTGAAATATATTGTTAGCATTCAGCGTGTATGCATTGTGGCTATGGATGTCTACTACTTGCTTCGAACGGCTGGGGCACTTTTTGTTAAAGAATTCGTATTAAGTATTGAGATTGTTCGATATTGATACCTTTGACCTGGTCGAATTATAATACAAACAAGGAAAGCAAAGGAGAAGTCTTAGATTTTTTCTTATTGTTTTTAAAAAGAAAAATAATTGAGAGTTCATTTTACATTGTCAAACTCTCGTTATAGGTATGTGCCGTTATTTAAATATTAGCGAACGCTAAACCTAATTTTATAGTGTTATCAAGAGAAGTGAAAAAGGAGTTCAAAAGGTCACATATCGTGAACTTCCTATCACACATCTCAAAATAAAAATTGCATTATTGTAAAACGGCTACCGCTCTTATCGGTAGTCGGATCAATATTCGCAAAACATTAAAAAAAAAACATTTATGTAAGTAATCACAAATTATAGATAACACAGTCAAGATGGTGATATCGTATGGAGACATCATGGTTTGAGTACAGAAGTTCCCTTGTCAGGGGTTGTGTACCTGCAAACGAGAAAATATTATGATGCATATTTAATGGTAGGATTTCCTTATTAAGGCAGGCGTAGACCGGATATCGGTTGTTGCGCCGTTGATGATGATATTTAATAGAGTATTTGTCCTCAATTGTACCCCAATGCAAATACTTGCAGGGTCGGAAATTTGTTAGTGTGTGTAATTGCTGCGCTGTTAGTGGAGGCGAGCGTGACGCCTTAGAGGTCTGATACCGTGACAAAATACGAGAAATACAGCATAGCGTACACCGTGACAAGAGGAAGTTCACATTTACGTTTGTCAGGGAAGCAGAAGCCGCTACAAATAGAAATGATTTCGGTACCATATGTCGTGCCACGAACGAGTTTGCAGGTGGTCGCAAGTTTTTCGAGAGTGCTGCAAAGGATTTTGGCTTCTCATCAACGATAATAAGATACTTGACCCGTGGAAGAGACACTTCATCGCAATATCCAAATTGGGTTGCCTCTGCCATTGAAGCACTCAAATCAAGAAGCACGGCTAAGTTTGATGCTCTCCACGTAGAATTGCTCTTTGCAGTTTTCGCAGAACTGCTACTTTTTCTTATCCAAAAATTCTGGAAATTCGAATACTTTCCCAAGGATTGCATTAGAGGATGATCACTGAGATCCCAGGGAAAGGATCCGCCCTGAGTGCAATGATTTGAGGGATAACTGCGTCCTTCATGTTATCTCAATGATAATTACTAAAATAATCCTAGCAGGAATAGCCAGCGTTAGTATGTATTGTATATGGAGTGCTCTTTGGAAAAAGTGCGATCTAGAAAAATTAATAGTTATTATCAGGGCGACATATAACGGTGTGAAATGTTTTTGTTACCTCGAGTGATTTAAGTGGAGTTGACGAGTCTGATGGCTTTGAGTTAGCTGAGCGTCAGCTTCCGATTTCGTTGCCACAGGTTTCAATTCCGAGCATCATGGACGTCTTTTCCCTCTTTGTGCTTGTCTCTTTGCTTTTCATTTTCCCGAACCGAATCTTAATATCATTAAAATTAGAAAATAAAAAAAAAACAATGAGAAGTAAGATACCGTATACGCTCCGTACTTACCAAAGGAGTGAACAAGAGACAAATATAAAACTTTTCGGTGTCGTTTTTCATGCTGTCTTTCCTTAAACAATTCGACTGCGCTGATGACATCCTAGGACTACATGGTGGAGAACAGTCGAGGAACAGTCTCGAAACGTATTTCGGGGAGCACGTATTCGTCGCTGACTTTCTATGTACCGCAAAGTTGTTTATGGCAATCATATATAACCTTTGTGTCCGGATAGCTGAGTGGTTAAAGCATAAGGCTGTCATACGGAAGGTGGCGGTGCAAATCTCACTGTTGACGGTGGGATTTGTATCGTGATTTGACGTCGGATACTAGTCGACTCAGCTGTGAATGAGTACCTGAGTCAAATCAGGGTAATAATCTCGGGCTAGCGCAATGCTGACCGCATTGCTTCCTACAGGGTACTGTAATCTTGTAGTGCAGCGTTGCCGTCTTGAATGAAGTGCTCTAACACACTTCAAGGTCCTGATCCAATATGGATTATTGCGCCAACGATTATTATTATTATTATATATAAACCTGAAATGAGGTCAAAGATGGGGCTTTTCTACTTTTTAACAGAATTGATGGCCAATAGGATTCCAATTTTTGGTAAGAGATGTAAGCCCGCATTGGTCGCAGTGGTCATTTCACCCACAAGTGGCGGAATTTTATAATTAGTGGAAGGCTATTATATGTAGGAATGACTTCGACTCCTCATTCGGCCTCAGGTATATATGTATATGGTTGCCATCTACCCCGCCTACGTGCCATCGCTCACAGTTTACTGTAATACGCTTCAGCTTCCCCCAGGACTTCCAGAGACGTTTACGTTCCTCCTCCACTGTTCTGCGCAACGTCTTCCTGCGGCGATAGTGGATAGTTGGTGTTGAGATAATTGCATTTGCAGATTATAGGAAAAGCAGGGAAGGCATTGAGCTACATCAATTTCGGCGCCATCGTGGGCCGCTTCCTAGATATACAAATTGACCAACGACAACGATGTTTTGCCCAATAATGCATATAGAAAGAGTGCGGTTATCCGTTAGACTGAGCACTTTGGTTTTATTAGTGTTTATCTCAGCAGTCTGACTATACTTACTTCTCTTTTCACATCTAAAGCCATTTACGCAAGGTCCATGACTGTGTGAGAGAGTAAATAGATATCATCTTCGAAATCGAGGTGTTTGAAGAATGATGCCATTGCCCATTTAAACTCTAGGTGGCCTCCGGGCAAGGCAACACAAAAAATGTCACTGATAACAAGAAGAAATAATATGGGTGACAAGATGGAACCTTGGCGGATTTGGACTTTGAATTCCTCGATGAAGCACGTTATAATTTGTGTCATCATATGTCGCTATTAGTTTTTCTGAAATGCCCCTCCTCCGCGGAGCACTCCAGATACACTCCCTGTGATGCTGTCGTGAGTTTTCGCGAAACTGATGAAGCGGAGATCTGAAGCCAATGCACGAGGAGCGAATCAGCTTGGTTTATGTCGATGAAGCTTTCGAGATGTTTTTAATGCGTTCCAAGATTATTTTAGTTTTTATTTTTGGAACGACAAGGAGCATGCAAATACCCCTTCAAATGTCGCACCAAAACGCATCAGGTAGAGTAAAGCCATTATAAATTCTTCGCTAATCACTCGACCCACGCAAACAGGAATGATTTCGGCTCTGCATACCGCATGAGGAAAGAGTAGACAGGTAAAGATGTTCTGTGTAGATCACGATAATGAAGAAAGGAGTACGCCCACATGGATCGACGAGACACGAAAGATTTGGCTAACATACATTGGGAATTACACGACACGACAGAATATTGCTTGGTGTATTTGCAAGATATATACATGTATGTTTGTTACCTCAGATAACTGATAGTTTTCTGGGTCTGAATCAGACAAATGCTTCTATCTGAATTGTACATGAAATTCGCATAAATATGTATGTTTCTGAATTGGGTATAATGCAGCTCACACATAAGTTTATGCGAATGTTAATTCCCTATTACAGCTTACTGCAAACTCGCTCATAGCATACGCGTACAATTTGAGACCAATTCATCACAGTATGCACATAGATAATCTGAAATTGAAAGTGGAGTCGGCTGTTTTCAATTTGTACGCGTATACATATCTACGAACGTGTTCGCAGCAGGTCGAGATGGTAAACTGAGATGTACACGAATATATGTGTCTAAGTGAGCTCCATTTGTCTAACTCAAATAATTATTGTCTGAGACAGATAGATGTCTGAGACGCACAGAAATTTTTCATAAACATTTCTCTGAAGCAGGCATGCCTGTCTGACCCAGAAACGGTGTAGGTAGGCAGGTATCAGTGGCCACTCCAAGGAGACCAATTAGCCCTGTGGTGCCATTAACTTCTAAGACCGTGACTAGTTTGGAAAAAATGCCGGCGCAAATCTTGTTGAGTGTTTACTAACCAGAGATTTCTTTGAGGTACTAAAAATTGTCTAAATATGTTTGCAGCTCGGCCCTAGTTAGAGCTAGGCGTTTGGAAAGAAGGCGCGTGAGGGTGGTTTCTCCTTCCTTGTAACTTCGAAAATACAGATTGTAGGGTATGTCAAGTCTGGCAGCGTGGTCCTCTATAGACCAGTACCCAAAAGCTCTCCCGATCGGATTTTGTTATAGGAGGACCAGATGTTTCTTGACTTAGCGCAGGGGGTGGGCGTTTGCCATCGAGTTAGGGTCTATCAAATACTGCAAGCAGATCCTACCCTTCATGCTCACTATCGGTGAGTTTTCTCTTGAAACTCGACTAGTCCGTTGGGAATGCCTTCTTGTCCTCAATGTTATGTTTAGCTTTCAATTTAACATGGGATTCAGGATCACACCTTAATAATTTACATTGTGGTGGACATGCAATTTGTGTAATGAACGCGTCTAATTGTGAACACTCTGAAAAGAGTCGTCCAAGCTGAACCAACTGCTGGGTCAAATGAACACTTGGGTGGAGCATTGTGAAGTCTCTAGACATGTTAGTCCCCTCCACCGACAATATTTACGAGGTCCACGCGCAATCTGTGGTTGACGAGGTATTGCGTGCGGCAAATGTGGCAGTGCTATCAGCTACCGTTTTTTAATTGTCGGAGACAGTTGGTGCTTTGCGTTCGGGAAGTAGGATTAGATTACGGTCCAGATCTGCTTCCCGGAAAGGGCGATCGGGTAGTAGGTCGTCAGGACTCGCGACAAGTATCGAGGTATACTGATACCAGCACAGGTCCGAAAAGGCCACAACATGTACCGTCCGCTGAAATTTCTCTACAAAAAACCAGACTTGCCGGGAACTCTGGCGACGGCTACTCGAAATGCAGCACCACGTCGCCTGACAATTTGAGCCAACGCCACCACTTAGTCAATATAGGCACTGGAATCTCACATATCGTCCCACATATCGAAATCATAAATTAACGTCGATCTGCATGTGTGGCTACATGAGTTTAGCACTTCGACGACTGTTTTCTTGGCGGTTCATTATAGCGGATATCAAAATACGCAAAGCTCCACTTTTATTTCGTTTATTTCGATGATGTTCTGGTCGCAACCTCCTCTGAGTCTGAACATTTTGAGTATCTCGAATGCATTTTTCAAAGTTAAGAAATGCAAATTCGTACAATCACAGGTGAGATTCCTTGGCCACCTAATAACACGTGAAAGCATGCAACCGGACCCAGTCAAAGTGCAAGCGATTTTGAGCTTCCTGCTTTCGAAACAGTTAAGGAGCTGAGAAGGTTTTTGGGGATGTTAAACTTCTACCGTGGTTTCTTGCTGCCCACAATTAATCGATCTTTAATGCTTACCTGTTTGGCCCGAAGTCTAATAATTCCGGGTTGATTGCATGCTTTCTAGGCATTTGAAACCACCAAGCAATAGCTGGTGGAAGCTACACATCCGAGCAAGATGCACTCCTAAGGCTATGAGTCGATATCTCACATATTATCGTAGGTGATGCCCTTTAACAAAGGGCGCACTTCTTTTCCTAGCAGCTCACGCGCACTCGACGGAATTATAGCACCTACGCTCCTGAGTTATTAGTTCCGTATCTAAGTAGCAATAAAATACTTCTGGCATTCCCGTGTCCACGAAACATAAGTTACTCACCGTTACTTTGACACAGAAGCCCGACAAAATGTCCCTTCGTCAATTTCGACAGCAGAGTGTTATCATCCCGTATACTTCCGACATTCAGCACGAGTCTGGAAAAGATAACGTAATTTTCGATGCTTTGTCATGTGTTGCGGAGGTGAAAATCCCCACTACTGTCGATTTTCTGGCAATCGAAGAAGGACGACGGAGTTTTTCAGAGCCTCAGGACCAACTCTAAATACACATTTAGAGAGTTTCCTATTATCAGCTCAACGTCCAGCATATACTGCGAAACTTCAAACAAGGGACCAAGCCCGTATTACCGGCGGAATTTCGCAAGGAAAAATTTCACGCGGTTCATGATCTAGCGCATCCATCCGGGTAGCAAACCGGTTAGTTATCTAAACGAATGAACGAGGACATCAATTTTATAGCCAAGATATGCATCGCATATCAGAAGTGCAAAACTGCAAAACGTATTCCCTCGGTTCACCAAACGCTTTCACACAATTCATCTTGACATAATCGGCCCTTTGAGGGGATTCGCACAGCTTAAGGTATTGCCTTACAATCGTCAATAGGTTCGCATGGGGATGTCAGGTGTTACCTCCGAAGGACATTTCGAAATGGATTCCACGCTTCGGTGTGTCGGCAGTTATAATCACAGAACAGTAAAAGCAGTTTTAGTCCTCCCTTTTCTCGTTGTTAGGCAAACTCCTCGCCACCGGACAACCGCGTACCACTCGCAATCCAATCGGTTGCTGCCAAGGTGACACAGGGAGCAAACGGCGGTCGCAATTCTTGCCACTCGTTCTACTTGGTCTCCGGAAATCGCGAAGAATTTGCTGCAAGTCCCGCGGGGCTGGTATACGATGATTGTTTAATAGTTTAATTTTAAATGTATGTCCTGTAAAAAGCTCCTCAGAACTTGTCAAGTGGTGTACAAAGATCTGATCTGTTCTGGCATTCCGGTTTTAGTAATACTTTTTGTTTTTAACTCCATTCCATTCCTGGATTTGCCAATTGTTGTTAAATTGATGAAGACGAATAAAATTTGTTATGAAGGTTTTTGTTTCTAGTTTTTTTTTTGCATGAACTCTCAGAGTCGCATAAAGGCAGGTAAGAATATAATATTGAGATTTGAATTAACCCTTGGATCTAATTTTATAAAGAATTATTTTTTCTAAAATAAAAACGCGAACGTGGTTGGTTCAAAGAATATGCGGCCTGAATTTTATATTATTTTCGGCGTTAGAAGAAATTCAAGAAGGATTGAGTGATCCACGTTCGATTGTTTTATTTTTCGAAGAAAATCAATGAAAAGTTATTTTCGTGATAGATTGGCGGTCCTTCAACTTCCCGAGCAAAAGCAAAAAATATCCAACAAAAGGTAGCAAAAAAGAAAAGGAAGAAGGTTCGTATTGAAATCTCGTCACTTATTTAGTTTCTGAAAATGTTCATCTGAAGTTTGAATCAATAACGTTCATCTCAAAAACAACCATTTACTCACTATACAGACTCCTCGACAGAAACAACTGATATCGATTTTGAAGCGAAGACAGCAAAGATCTGCGAAAGCGCGTAGAAAAGACAAAGTTATAAGAGATAATCTATTTCTAAGAGATACAGAAGCACTGAATGCCGCTTGGATGAAAGCGAAGTCAGAAATGAAATCGAAAGCATTCAACAAGAGGCGCTCCATCTTACTTAAGCGAATAGATAGCGATTGCATTTTGATTGAAGATACGCCAGAGGTTATCGTAATTGACGACGATGATTATGCAAATAGTAGCAGATTATCTCATACAGAAAATGTAGATCCTAACGAAAAACAAATTTCGGAAACTAGAGAGTCTTTGCGAAAGTGCTCGCTAACAACGGGTCCCATCAAAAACACAATCTCAAGAAACAATCAAGCTGATACTGTTGATATCTGTGAACTCACTGATGACACTGCATTAGTTGAGAACATTTCAATTTCTAGTTCAGAGAGTGATGACACCGTCGTTGATATGGAAATTGTCTCCGATGTTAAAAGTAATATCCCCAAAGTTGCAACTTTGGAAAACGATTCTTCAAAAGATGATAACAACAAAGGGGAGAACAACTCGAATCTATTCTTCGAGGACACCAAAGCTAATCCTACACTCAAAGAAAGTGATATTCCTCTTTATATCTCAACTCCACTTGTCCCAGGTGCCCTTTTGGAAAATTCACCCATACCGAAAGATGTCATTTTCATTCCGCATACGCCGACTGTCGCAGAACCGAAGAAGAAACGCAAACGAAGAGATGATTCTGTAATATTCGTTAGTGAAACCGTTGCCTCGCCGAGTGTTACAAATAATAATAATAATAAGGAATATTTAACTTTGGATACAAGTGACGATCCTTCAAGAAAGCAAGTTGTCAGGGTTAGTAGTAGTTAATTAGATGCAGTTGGCATGAAATTCTGAATTTTATGGTTCCAGGCGCGAGATGGGGTAAAAATAACAAAGCTTAGGAAAAAACGCCCAGTGCCACCCGCTCCTAACATTAGTAAGGGTGAAACTAGCCCTGTCACCCCTGTAAAGAATGGGACTAAGCCGAGTTCTGATTTGTTCACGGCTTCTGAGCGTAAACGCAATGAAATCTACAATTCGAACACGTTCAATCCAAATAAAGAGACTCCAAAGCCAGGTAAACGAATGGTCATAATAGATGGCTCTAATGTCGCTTGCAGGTACGTATGTATTTACTCATGTTTATTTTTCACTTTGGTTTGACTGGAAAACATTGATAACTTATTAAATATCGGTTTTTGTTCCTTTAAGTCATTCATTGAATAGACAGTTTTCAGTGAAAGGCCTAGAAATTGTGATAAAATATTTCGAAAAAATGGGTCATGAAGTAAAGGCGGTTTTGCCGCAGTTTCGACTGAAGAAATCAAGCTCGACAGACCCACAAACATTGGAAAGACTTCAAAAACAGGGTAAGGTTGTCCTTACACCATGCAAAAATCTTCCGGGAAAGAGCTGCACATCATATGATGATCGGTAAGAATATTACTTGTATTTCGGTTGTGCGAGAGGACAACCTCCATCAATACTAATTATCCGGCTTTTTGAATAAACAAATTAAGTAAAAATTAATGGAATTAATCTACTTCACTCATTTGCGTAGCAGACGGTCAACTGCATAGACAAACATCGACCATAAACTTATCCAGCGCGTTATAAATTCAGTTACATTTCGGTGACTGAAAGTTACAGTGATAAGCTTTCGATTTAAAATTGCAATTTTCAAATGACGCTAGTGGTACATGGATTTCTACCGTAGGTTGTATGTCGAATACCAGTCGACTCCACTGGGAATAAGTGCCAAAGTCAAATCAGGGTAACAGCGTTGGTATTCTAAATTGAATGAGATAGAGGTTGTTGTTTATTTTGACCTAGCATTTATCATTTTTATTCGAAATCTATGACCGCTAATCCTCATCATGTGGCTCTTTTAATAACGAATGCAGTTTGATATGATCTGCATCACTCACAATTAAGTCCTTAATGATATTTATTCTATGCTCTCGTGTTTGGTGTTGAACTAGTGGAAGTCATTGAATGACATGCAATATTTCTTTTGATTCCGATAACAGTTCATTTTCCATTTACCTTTCATTATCCCACTTTTTTTCCGCACCCCCGTCCCGATTTTACGTCCCAAAAAATTAACATCGCTTAAATTGCAAGACTAAATGATTATTTTACTTTAAATTTTTTTATCATAAACTTCACAAAGCTAGCATCCCGGCAGCCCCAAAATTCCCTTTTGTATTTACGCGTTTCATAAATCGGATCCTCAAACTCTTATTTTTCGCTTAAAACATTTACCCATCTGAAATGCATTTTGCCTAACAGACCGAGACAAACATTCTAGAAATTTTTGGGATATGCACTACTGTGAAATCATCGTGAGACGGTTGTTGTTTCAAAGGTGATTTAGTGTTCGGCAGGAACGCGTCCCTGTTGGTATCGCCGAACAGCAGGAGAAGACAATGGAACTAAATCGTTCTAAACGTGAAAGTTAGGCCGAATTCCATTACAACAAGTGTTAGTGGAATTGGAGGACGTGCTTACCGATTGGCGAAGACAGCTAAAGAAGCGGAGGGACAAGATAATCGAACTCTCAGGGACCCAAGGTTTCCTTGTGAGAAACTTAGTGGAGCGCCACGAGAATTCAATGATTGCCCTCTGCCAGTGGAGTACAAGTTGCGGTCTTTCCGTAATCAATTGAAGGTTTTGACTAAGGTGGGAATTTGGTGGAAATTACTGCTGGAAGTATCTTGTTTCAGTTCTGGCATGTAATGATCGAGTCAATTTAGAAGTATAAACCTCTTCTCGTGGGGAATAATTGTAGATTTCTTTATGATCCATATGAAAGGGACATCCTTCATTTTTATGAGTGTGGGAACCTCAAGGGCCGCAAAACGCACTCGCGGGTGTCCAGATTTATTGTACGGCTCCACGCGCGCGGTCGAGACGGTATGTTTTTACTTTTCATTTTTAAGGTTTTGTTTACAAAACAAAACGTCTATCTGTCTGTCTGTCACACGCACTTTTCTCAGAAACGGCTATACCGATTGACACGAAATTTGGTGCGAAGATGGAAACTGTGAACACCGAGACTGCGAGTGACATCTTTCTCCGTTGAGATTAACGGAGGGTCCTCATAACATACATGCAAAAGGGGGTGTAAATTTTTTTTTCATCGAATATAGTCATGTTGGGTATCGAATGAAAGGTCTCGATCAATACTTTTCGATTCCTGCCTTATTTTTGACATTTGTTGGAAAGGCGGGGAGTGGGAGGGGTCGAAGGTGATGATTTCCCAGAAACTATCCTACCGAATAATCTGAAAAAAACATGAAACTGTCTCTACACGATGTCCAGTCCTCAAAATACTCTCCATATTGATATCTGCTCAAATTAAGTTAATAATAGTATATTACTATATTTTTGGGGAAATTGAGTAAAAACCCCCCTTATGTTTATCTTAGAGTTATAAAATAATTTGTAGTAATATAGATTCTGGTATGAAGCCTGTTATTCCCAAGTTTGATCAAAATCATACTATTGCTAACAAAGTTACAGTAGCTCAAAGTTTACTTTACCATTTAAATTTCACGCTAAAGTGAGTAGTAACGGGCTACGTACAAATGCGATAGTTCTGCACTCAAATATAAATGGGGAAAACAAAAGGGTTAAGGAAAAATTTTGGAAAGAGGAAATATTACACATTATTTGGTCAAATCGACCCCGAAAAAGGTGAATTAAATCCCGCTCCCGTCGCTGAGCTGTCGATTCTACAACTTATTGGTTACAACCTTTGGGTATCGTAATAAGGCACAAGTTGATGTTTGAAGTGTGCGTACGTTTCTCGACAACGATATCGAATGCTCGGTTAGTTTTACCTCAACGGGAGTTCCAGTTTCACAAGCTGGGCATTCTCGAATTAAGGAAGTCAGGCAGCCTACTTGCTGAGATTCCGGTTCAGAATGAGAAACATTTAAATAGTACATTGCTACGCACCAACAACCATTACAGAGGAGAAACAGGCTTTTTATTAGAATCAAAGACAGTCTAGAAGAGGCTTCCTAAAGGAGACATTGTGATCTTGATGAGCGATGTGAATGTGGGCTTTGATAACTTCTTGCTGTGACATATGGTGGGGAAGCATGGTCTTGGTGATCGTAACGATAATGGTTAGAGGATTCCGGATTTCTGCACTTTCCATCTTCTCGATACTGGTAGCATATTGCTCGAGCAAAAAACCTGCCATAAGGTCAATTTCAACTGCCCAGCAATGTACGGACAATCAATTTACCGCATTGTGATCAGTAGTAGGTTTGGGAGCTGCCTTCTGAATATGTGAATAGGCGCTAAGCATCGGCCTCAAAAGGGATCATAATCTGATGGTCGCTTGCGTATTGCGTCTGCCGCTTCTCGCAGACAGTTTTGACTCCCCAAGTTCAGCCACGGTTCTTATTAATTCAGCTGTCGTTTGACACTGGGAGGGCTTTCTTGCTGATCAGGTGGTAGATGCCCTATGAGTGTGCATTGAGCCACAATTAAAAATGTTCTTTTCTTGAGCGCTAGGTCTGGAAGAGACGTCACCAGATCTGACTGACTTCAAAATCATGGAAGCGGATCGATACACTTGCATTTCGATTGATGACTCTATGAATTGCTACGAGTGGCGGCGATGGTGACGAACTACCGTGAGAAATCCCAAGAATGTCAGCGTAATGTGCGCTATGTGAAGAGAAAATTTAGTATTGCCCTGGTCAAGGAAGCGAAAGTTGACAACGAATTCAGAACCGTATATTGCATTAATGAATTTACAGGTGGTAGCAAATCTTTCGATGGGCCGGTCAGGGTCGTCAAAGTTTGACTCTTCATTCAAGATGATGAACAACTGAAAAGGTGGAAAGAGTACTTTCCCATTTCCGTATCACATTCGGTAAAGTTCTGCCTCTTATTAACAAAAATGGGTTAGTCATCGTAACATTATGGATACGGAGTGCTCCTGCAAATCGAATGGAAATCATCCCGGCCATCAATACACTCAAACGAAGTAGAGCCGTCGAGCGACGGTCTCTCCGAGTTATACATCGCAGCTCCTTTAGTTTTTCCAGCAGCAGATAGTTCAACTTATCTATAAATCCTGGGAATGCGAAGTCTTTCGCGGAGAGTATACTATCGTTAGGATACCGAAAAAGGTACTAGTCTTGAGTGAGATAATTGGGAGGGTGCGTGTTCGCTGCCGTCGGGTAGATCTCGAAAGCTTGATTGGCAGAGAGAAGACTACTTTCCTTCAACACCCATCGGATCCTTTTGGAACAGTGTGGGAAGTTAACATCTCCGCTTCACTTTGCGTTCTATCGAAAATCGAGAGGCGAAGATTTCTCACGGTTTCGTACCAGGGTAGCTGTCTGTTTGCCCTTGGAGCAATGACCAAAGCAGTTCGCAGGTGTTAAACATTAGGATCCCGCAATTCCTAAACAAAAATGCTCTTCATCAATTTCAGAAAGGTTTTCAATAGCGTGAACAGGGTCCGAGTCGAACGAAAAGCTTCGTTGGTGCACGGGTCAGATATCTCAGCTGTGTTGATCAGAATGTAAAAGTGGCAGTTGGTAGGTCATACACTAAGGGGTTAGGGAGATATTCCAGAAGTTTCTGTTTGCCCTCCTAATTTCTTCTTTCCATCGTTTAGTTGTCTGATTGGTTCTGAGGAAATTCTTGTAAATCGACGTTACAATGATGTTGGGTTTAAGATTTAGTGTTTCTGCAATCAGTATTTCATGTTCAGTGTCAAACTTGAGTTTTCTAAAGGTTACTCCGTTGCGAAAGAACAGCGCCACTCCGCCATATCCATCATCTCTCAATCTTTGTTATAACTTTGGAAACCGGAGTAAAGTGAATGTCATAGGTTTCTTGCAGAGACACTATGTCGTTGTTCTTTAAGTTGTAAAATCTAACTATGCTTTGCAGGGATCTACTTTGAAATATGTTTTCCCAATTGTAACTGACACCGGCAGCGATTCTCCCAGGAAGGTTAATTTTTCATGCCCGTGGCTATTTTGACCTCCTTATTTTTACTGTCAGTTTTGGTCATCCTCTGGGCTTTGATTACTTTTACGTTGGACTCTGAGGCTTGAATGATCCTTCCGTCCAATTGAGTGATACATCCTTAATGATGCCATAGCAGCACGATGCACCAAACGGTATGGAGGCTTAAGGCCGCGTACTTTGACCCGTGGATCCATTATGAAGCGGTTAGCAGCTGGGGCCGTCTTGAAAAATATCGAAAACGAAACTCTCACGTTTGATGTTGACAATATCTTTGCTGTAGTTGAGGGCTTCTGCGTGTGTGTATAGGTTTAACGGATTCATCCGCTCCCTTTTATTCTGATTTATCTGGATTCGGTCCACTAAAACCGAATACTATCTGTATTTGGTGTTTTTATCGTACAAATTCATTTCCGGGGCCTTTGAAGGCGTGCCTCTGCTGATGGGGGTGGAAATTGTTTTAGCCGAGTTTTCCACAGGAAAGGAAGCTGTGGTTGCCTCGGTCATATTTTCAACGAGGTTGGTTATGTTGACATTAAGAGCTTCACCTTTTTGGTATGCAGGGCGGTCTTTCATTTGAGCCAGGGTTATCATGGGGGAACACGTTTTGTGTAATTTGTTTTGAGAACGAGCAGCCGGAGGCAATATGCGCATTTTGCAGCGATCTCTTTCCTTACTACTAAATTGAAATTTTCGTCGTCGCCAAGCGCAGGATCCGACACGTCCACGTCTGCACTAGACATTCCTGGTTTGTTCCCAGCTATTAAAAACTTATCAGGGTGCACGTTGCTTCCCCTCGGAACCCCTGAGGAACAAATTTCCTTATGCATTCAGGATTCAGTCAAATAATTCAAATGACCGTTACTACGCACTACCATAGACTCCACCCGGGAATTGAGGTGATGAATAAAACACAAGATTCAAACAAGAGAAGATTTCACTAGTATTTTGTACATCCGAACCCTGCTGCGGTCTGATCGAGAATCGCGGCCTTCAAACACAACCCCATCGATTGCAACGCAAAACATTTTTGCCCTGTTTACAGCGGGTGTTGGAAATATTTGATCTTCGAAACTTTGGGACCGTGGAATGATTGCTGTGTCGGGCTTCCTTTCTCATTTCCTCAAAGTGGGAAGAGCATAATCTAATAAACAATGAATACTATAATGAAAAAAAAGACAAATTTTATGCTTTAAATGCCGTATAGTGAATGTTTTATTGCTCATATACCGGTATTTCGAGGACCATTTGGCCTCTTCCTCAGTGAGTTTTTGTCTGTTGGACTATTCGGCATTTAAAAAATAAAATTTGCCTTTTTTTATTATAAAATAAGTCAAAAGCACTATTTTCGACACTCATTCTCATCTACTTATTTTCGTAAATAAAAGCGAGTTATTCTAAACGCCGGATAATTTTTCTCAACGTATATGGTTCGGGATACCTTGCTAAATAAATAGTTTTAATTGTTTATCTTTGTTTCCTATTCCTATTACAGTTTTATTCTTCAGTTAGCCATCGAATTCGATGCAGCCGTAGTTTCCAATGACAACTATCGCGATCTTATTGACGAGAATCCAGCATTTAAAAAAGTGATTGAATCACGAGTAATTGGCTACACATGGTGTAAGGATATGTTCATGTTACCGAAAGATCCGTATGGTCGAGCTGGTCCTAGTTTAAGCGTAATTTTGAATCGAGTATAAACGTTTTTTGTTACCGGAGTTATTTTAAGTTCATATAAGATGTACATACATTTCACCTGGAATTCATTTTTTAAGTCTCTTCGGTTTACGTTTAATAATATTTTGATATGTTTTTTTCAAACGCTCTGTAATGTGTATTTGTAGTTCGCGTTTAAGGGAATATATATTATATCGATCTGAAAAAAATGCTTATTAATGCTGACTTACCAACCGGATGCTTTTTTATCCTGTAAGAAGTAGTTTCCTTCTATTTTCTCGTCGGAAATGGTAGTCCTATATCATAAGCGAACGTATTCAGTGGTGCCTATTGATTTCAATTTATTTGGATTAATGTCTCACAATCTTATGCTCTAAAAAGAATAAATCTTTAAATTTGGTAAACACGAAAATTGCATGTCAATGCTTTATGCCATATTTTTCATGAAAATCAAAAAAAGAAAATAGTGTTGAATGTGTTTGTCATCTCCTATAAGTTTTATTTCAGTACTTTGGATTCTAATATTTTATAGTGGCGTTCGAAGAAACTCCAAAGAAATAGAAAAATGATTTCTGCTATCGATGGTATCCTTTACTAAGACTGAATTCAGAAAGTAAGAAGAGAAATTAATATAATATATTTTACGGAATATTCTTGTGAAGATAATGAAACATTTTTGTAATAAAAGACTTCTAAATGTTGGCAAGTGGTTTGTTTTTATTAAAGTTTTGTGTAAATTAAAACCTTCTTAAAATCGGTTTACTGTTTTTTTATAAAGGTGGAAATCATCGATAGCCACAATGTGGGACCTCTCCTCACCCGATATGCGCCACGTAACTATACAAAAAGATTACATCGGCGAGAATTGCCCCCTTCCTGCCGCTACTTCTTAAGCGCTCTAACCTTCAAAGTTCCCCCTGAATACAGCTTATGGTATGGATGTCAACCTTCCTTAAATACTTCGACCACGTAAATAATATCTTGTGGCTCTTTCGCTAAGTAGTGTACCTTGGCCAGATGGCTCTGGAATTTGAACAGGAGGCAAACAGAGTCGAATCGAAGATAAACACCAAGAAAACCTTAGTTCTCAACCTAATGGGTCATCCCACTCTTCACATATCTAGAAAGCGTTATTTTCGCCGATGGTGACACTGATCTTGATGTAGCTTGACCTATCAAAAACGGGAAAACGACCTTTGTTGTTTTTTTTTGAAAATTTGAAATACTGGTACCTCAACTCCAACATCAAGTTGAGACTGTTCCGCGACAATTTATTTCATATAAAAAGTGGTCGCTGTTTTTACTCGAAAGCCAAAACCTTCCATCAACCCATGACTGCGTCGTGTCATCAATGTACTTTGGTCTGAGATCATATCAAACGAAGACCTTCGTCGGCAGGCGGGCGAGGTGCTCGCGGATGTATTGATTGAAAAACGAAAGCGCCAGTAGATAAGTCACGCATTAAGAAAGAGCGACAACTCCATTGTTTGTGATGCCATGCAATGGAACACATTATTGCATGATGGCCGTCGAGTGGATCGCCCTAGAAGTGCGCGGTTTAGAACAAAGGAGGAAGAGCGCAAGCTTCTGAAAAAGTTTTGAGAAGATAGAAACACATTGCCTGGGACGATGGCGTTGGGCGTTTGTTTGATGGGCGCGCCACACTCCACTTAGGGGTGAATAGCAACCATATGCGAGTTTTACGCATTGGAGGGCCAGTAATGCTAATTAGGCGCTGAATGTAAGGGTAAACCTGAGCTGAGAGTCACGTCTGCAGCATTATAAGGCTATAATTTGATGGTAGCTCTACGCACAGGAAAGATACTGGCTTGAAATTCATTGCATAGTGAAGTATAATAAAAGTCAGTTAGGTGTGTGTTTGAGGTGGGGAAGAGACAAAGCCTCTCCAGTGGTCCAGTGTACTCGATTCCCCCGTCTAACGGAATATCCCGGCTTCGTTTATGTATCGCACGATTTCCGTTAGTGGATATGATGCTATCCGCTGCAGTTGTAACACATCAGCACCAAAAATCTGCTGTCTGATGCGTCCATAGGCAGGTCACTCACATAGAAAATGTTCCGTGGATTCCGCTTCCTCATTACAGGAAGGACACGTATCACCTTGTCGAATTTTTATTTTGAACATATGTTTGTTTGGTTCTGACGGGAAAAGTTTTGTGTGTCTAGCAGCATTAAGGCTTCACCACCTGTCATTATGTGAAGCTTGTTCCCATTTTTTGATAGCAGCATTAGTCAATGCTACTGATACCCCAATTGCTGGTTGCCGTCCGGGCATGGGTCAACTTGAACTCTCTTTTGCTAAAATATCCGAGACTTTATTTCCCTCTACACCACAATGATCAGGTACTCAGAGTAGTTCCACCGTATTGAATCCAAAAACAGAGTTCAATCGCTTTCTACATTCCTGAACGATTTTTGAAGTAATCAAATGGCTGTTCAACGCCCTAAATGCAGCGTAACTATCGCCTAACTGCCTGCCCTTTAACCGCTCGTCAATCATCCAGGTTGCCGCCCTTAGAATCACATACACTTCGGCCTGAAAGACCGTTGTATACTGTCTCAAGGGAAAAGCCTACTTCTCGTTTTTATTCGATAAGTAGACTCCTGCTCCACAACCTTGTTCTGTTTTTGAGTCATCGGTGTAGAAAGTGTTAGTATATCCTCAATGCATTCTTCTTGTTGTCCGGATAGCTCAGTGGTTAGAGCACTAGGCTGTCATATGGAAGGTCGTGGTTCAAATCTCACTGGTGGCAGTGGAATTTGCATCGTGATTTGACGTCGGATACCAGTCGACTCAGCTGTGAATGAGTACCTGAGTCAAATCAGGGTAATAATCTCGGGCGAGCGCAATGCTGACCACATTGCCTCCTAGTGTACCGTTACGGTCTTGAATGAAGTGCTCTAACACACTTGAAGGCCCTGATCCAATATGGATTGTTGCGCCAACGATTATTATTATTTCTGAGTTATCACAATCTCGGCAGATGCCGGATTTTACCTAATACTAGCACTAAGCGCCAAGCATTTAGGCTCGGACGATCCTACCTACTTAAAAACTAAAGGGGCACTGGTGGTGGTGGCCGGTGGTAGGTCAGTGGGAGAATCCGTCGAGTACCCCCCGCAACATCGAGCACGTGTGCAGAATGGTGTACTTCTGCATGGTTTGAACCAGACTGTGCGATTATTATTATTATTCTTCTTGTTAGGCGGTTTTCTTTTCGTTTCAAGATAATTTCATATCTTCTACCAAACGGATGTATGGGGATTTGAGAATCAGAAAGCGTTTCGAAAACTGGATTCAGTTCTGCCAATTACTCTTCCAATGCTCTCTGCCCCCGACATCCATTGCTGCTCTAATTGCAGTGCTCTGAATAAACAAAGCCAAGGACTGCAAATTGAGTAATGCATTCAGAGCTATGTCGGATGTCTTGCTCATGACACTAGTGGTACCCAGACATAGTTGCAGTGTGGCTAGTTTACAGCGACAACTGGTGAAAAAGCACCTTAACTCACCTGACTAAGGATGCATAAGCCAACATCCGCCTAATGATTGGAACATAAATCCACATTACTACCTGAGGCTTAAGTCCCCACGTCGAGGCAAAGCTGTGAGAGCTCGTTTCATCTTTACCTCTACATGTTTGTTCCAAAGAAGCTTCTTGTCCAGACTAACTCCCCAACCAGCACAGCCACGTCATCCGCATAAGCTTAAACGTGTATTGGCAGATTTTGCAGTTCGCATAGTAGTGAGTCGATCAGCATACTCCATAGAAGTGGCAATAGCACACCTCCTTGAGCAGCCCTTCGTGGCTTCCCTTGTTAGGTAGCGATCAACACACACTTCAGCACACAGCAATTTTTGCGTTAGCATAGCGTAGATCCTCTTAATTAAAGTTTCATCATGCGCTTTGAGTGCATCACAAAGCTTTTGGAAGGACGCCCATCGTGTACTCCGCTTTCAGAGTTGCATCCCCTATCTTTGAAACTAAAGAATGAAGAGCAGACTCAAAGGACTTTTTACGTTGGTAAGCATGTTGGGTTTTATTTAGTGGGTGCGACCTTAGCGCTTTCTCGCGAATGTGACTCTCAACCAGTCTCTCCAGACATTTCAGCGAAAATGATCTTAAGCTAATTTGCTTCAAGTTCTTTGGATTTGAAGTCATCTTTCCCGGTATGAAGACTACCTTCACCTTCTGCCAAGTAGCAAATTCACCATGGCGTTCAGGTTCGCTTCCGATATGCCGCCAAAAGGGCACGTAGTATAGAGCAAGACATCCTCGATAAATATTTTTTATAAGTTGCCCTGTACCCTACTTTACCATTACTGGGTAGATGCCATCCATGCCAGGCGCTTTGAAGTGTTCAAATGATAGAATAGTAGATCTCGCCTTTTCATTGATAATAACGGAACTCACCTTCCAACACTTTCGTGTTGAAAGGTTTGCAGAAACCGCCAAATCTCTTCCTCCCACTTCTGAGACCTGTTCTTCCGGGTGGTGAGCCTGTATAGACTCCAAGAGAGCCTGTATAGACTCAACTCTGGAGCCGTGAAAGTACCATCCGGTTTTCGAAGAGGGTCCAACTTGGGCGACTCATCCTCATTAAGGACTCTGCACAGCCTGGAAGTCGCCTGTTTATCTTCAAGTTCCTCACAGTATGCTCTAAGGGAGTCTTGTTTCGGACGTTTTACGAGCCTCTTATATTCACACTGTGAGTTCCGGAAGTTTAACAAGTCTCCATGCTTATTGCCTTTGAAAGCACGATTTAGAAGTCATCTGGTTGATTTCCTGAATTTTTGCAGTTCTCGGTTCCACCATTGAACCATTTAACCGCGTTGGCCTTGGGAAATCGGACAAGCTTCTTCGAAGCATTCTAAAAGTGTGCGATTCAGACTTTTCAATTTCAATTGATCTTCTATTACCAAAGGAGTCCTTAGTCGCCTAGGGAACTCCACTTTGTCGCTAAGAAGTTTATTGAACTTTGCCCAATCCGTTTTCTCTGGAATTCCGCATTTGTAGTACAGTCTGTTCGCCTGCAATAGTCAGACTAAATTCTAAGTAACGGTGATCTTCATCTAGCACTCGCCAGTCGGTAATCAACTCTAACAACTTTAAAGTACTGATTGTTAGGTCAATTACTTTACTTCTTCTTGGCCCCACGAACGTCGGTCATCAGACCAGCTGAAGTGATAAAGTCAAACAGCTTCTCGTCTCTATCGTCCGATTTCGCTGGATATCGCCACACTTGGTGGTGTAACAATGTCCTCATTCCCAAGAATCGTCGCCTTCTTTCGTAGTGCCTTCCATTGTCGTCGGCTAGAAGCCCTCCCAGGTTCTCGGTGTCTGTTTTCACATACCGGCGTTAGACCAGTTGTGTCCACATTACCAGCGTCCCTTTCTTCCGTTTTTCCTGATAGAGGCGGAGGAGAAGGTTCTGACAAGCAAGCCTGTAGTCCCTTCTCCTTTGCGGCCGAAGTTTCTTTGTGTCGAGCCTTTCTCTCCTGTTTTTTTGCAAGAGTTAGGCAACAGTGTCACCGACAGGCCGGCTGGAGTCAGTTTTCTGGTTCCTCTCATTAAGGGAGTTGCTGTACTATCCTTTCTGGCTGACCACGTTGTAGACACCGGGTGCAGGTTTTCCACTGAAGTAGAGAGCCTGCCAGTTAGGTCGTGCCACTTGCCAGATTTACTTCTTCCGCTGAATAATTGTTGAAGTAATGCTGCTAGTTGTTGTAGCGTTTAGATAAAAAATCACCTTCCAAGTAGCGGTCTTGGTCTCATTATGTCCTACGTTATGTACTACGGAATCCCGACGGAATTATTACTTTTCTATTATTCTATTCTGTTATGGTCTATTTTTAGCCGCTTGGCATAGCATTAAATTTGCCATTGGCTTCATGTTCCCGGGTCAGGTTGCCTATGAAAAATCAGTCGATATACATATCATCAAAAATTTTGAAATCCCTGTCATGGGTTGGATTCATAACTGACTTAAACACAAATCGGAGAGTCATGTTTTTTCAATGTCTAGCATAAGTGATGCCACAAAATTTTTGTTTTTTGTCAGAAAGTATCTCAGGAGAGGAAAATTATTATTGATAATTCGTTTGAAATTATTGTTTGGCCCGTTCACGTCCTAGACGTTTGTTTGTGTGATATGTTGGTAGGCTAAAGGGAAGATGAGACCCAGGACTAAACCGGGCCGCGTTAAGAAACGACCAATGACTAAATCCAGGAATATTTTGAGTAGAGTGAAACGAAATCGGAGACCCCAAAATAAGATAATAAGGACATCGAAGACCAGACGAAAGCCTCGACCCGGTAGGAACCCATGCGCTTCACCATCTTCGACGTCGAGTGATATTCAGGTAGAGTTTTCCTTGTGTGTATAATTGTTTGAGTTGTTTTGTTTTGAGTTTACAAGTTGTTCCCATACGTTTTATTCTGAGAATTTTCAAAAGTGAAGTTGAATTCTTGTGGGTGATTCAAATATGAATTGTAACTGCCAAGAAGGTTCTGAGCATGCTCACCACTTTTCACTGTTAAACGAGAACACATACTATCCATTCACCTTGGAGCTTGGCATGGGGGTTGCCAAGTGGCGGTGTGCCACCCCATTGTCAACGTGGGGGAGTTTCGCATAATTGTTCTTTGTGATTCATAACCATCATCTAGTGTCTATAGAACAATCACCCCTTTCGCAATCAGTAGCACTCTCTATTAGTCCCAAAAACATGGAGGAAATTTGGAAGTCTGCCTGCAAGAAAATTCAGATTCCCGACTCGACCGCTACTAGTTGGTTAGCAAAAATAAAGGCGCGAATGTCCTCGGACTCGGGGAGAATTTTTCACAATTGGAGTGATATCGTTGAGTCTAAGGCTCCTTACCTCGGGAATGTAAATGAGTTGCTAGTGTTTGCCGTGTGCTTCCAATACTTTGAATTTGACGTGAAAAAAGGATGCGCTGAAGAGAATTGCAAAGCGTTTCGTGAGTTTTGCAGTGAAGCAGGATACAAAGATGTGAGTGGAGATGATGTCATTTTCTATTTCAAGGATAATCCTAATTTACTCTAATTCTTAGGAAACGAATATAAAGAAAATAGAAAGACTCCTAGGTAACGAGAATGTTGAACCTTACGATGGATTTGAACAGGATATGCAAATACTACAGGATTTGGATTTAATTGTTTTGGGGTGAGTCACCTTTGGTTTCTATATTGTAGAAATTTCAGTTACTTGTATTCACGCTAAGAGTTGGTCTTCTCACGGAAATGCATATCAGTCCACATAAAGCATTGTTTTCATAAGAATTGGTATTTTTAGTAGTAAAAGAGCGGCCATATGTGCTTCATGCATCCCCTCATAAAGGATTCTATGTCACCCGAATAAAGAACGCAAATTACCCCATCCCCCCATGTTTTATATCTATTTAAAACATGTAATCCATGGAGTATTAACCGCTTCAGCAGCCACTTTTCAAAGGACCTAAATTCTAAAGTCCTTTGAGTTGAATATTGACACAATGGGGTGTGTATTTTCAGAGTTACCAGAGTAATGTGTTCGAAAATTTTTCATTCTGTTTTGGCCATTAAAATCGTGGGGGCCCTGGAGTACTTCTTTGTGATGCATGATTACGGAGCTATTACCTACGCGTTCTCCTTGTCCATTAAAAAGGCTTCCGCAAAGTTGTTCCAATCAATACATTTAAAGTATCTTTTTCGCGTCTTCATTTAAATTTGCAGACCAACAGTAAACAACTTAAGTGCATCCTTTCAAAAAAAGTTAATTATCCTGTTTTTCATTTCATATCTATCACAAGGGATTGTCGAATGCCGTCAGGGGTGACAAAATTTCACCTGCTGCTGGAGAAATTTGCATTTACCAATGTTGAGAATTAGGCCATTTTCATAGAGGAATTGAAAAATGCACTCGAGATATGCTAAATGCTCAGATTCGGTGAAAGAAGCGACCAGAGTGTCATCTCGGTAGACGAAATAGAAGTCCAAGTTTCGTAATACAGAGCGGATGAATCTCTGCAAGGTTTGCGCCGCATTGCACAGGCCGAAAGTCATCCTTGTGAACTCGAAAAGTCCAAAAGGTATGCAAGTTGCTGCCTTTGAAATATCTTCGGGAGCTACAGGGATTTGATGGTAGGCCTTGGTGAGATTCAAGGTCGAGAAATCAAGACAGTTGCTAAAAGTCTTGAATAAGTGAAATGGGGTACCGGTCAGGAATCATCTGAGCATTCAAGTGTCTATAATCTCCAAAAGGTCGCCATTCACCATTGGGCTTGGGGATCAAATGGAGTGGAGATGACCATGCTATTGAAAGGTCTGCACACATCCTGCTTAAGTAGTAATCCAAAGTCTTTCCGAGCAAAAGCGAGTTTCCGGGGTGGTAGAGGACGCACCTTCGAGAAGACTGGAAAACCAGTAGTGTTGGCGTGATGCTGGACATCATGCATAACTGGCTAAGGGAGGCTACATTCTGCAGTAATGTTGTGACAACCTTCTAAAAAATGATAAAAAGAGTGTTATTGTAAGAGCAGGTTGAAATTTTCTCCGACGATTGAAGAGAGGTTGTGGGATCTGTCAGGGACTCACGTCTACTTGCGTGTAGCCGTAAGTTGTGATGGGTGTGGAGTCTGTTGGGTCTGGACGAAAACTTCCGCGTCTGTGTTTACCAGATAATTACACGCACTAAGGGGTGTTCCTGCACTTCGGGTAGACGTCGCGTAACCCTCAGTGAACTTAGTTTTTGGGAGTCACTTTAAAAGTGCATGGGGTGGTACATCTCGTGGCTTCATCCGTAAGCCTACGGTGGTACCAGCATGCGTGTGTGTGTGATAGGGGAGAAGCTATCGCTTCTGAGCATTCAGGCCGTATTGGCCCACTGTACTCGCTACCATCATCTAACAGAATACCTCGAATTCGTTAACGTATCGCAGGATTTCCGTTAGTGGATGTCATGCTACCCGTCGCAACTGGAGAACTTCAGCACCAAAGATCTGATGCCTGATGCGCCCATAGGCGGGACATTCACATAGGAAATGCTCCGTGGATTCCGCTTCCTTATTAAAGTAGGGACACGTATCATCTTGAATAATTCCTATTCTAAACATATGCCCAGCTAGTGAATTATGGCCAGTCAAAATGCCCACAATGCTTCTGCTTTTCGACAGGATAAACTTTGCGGACAGGAAAAGTTTGGTGTGCCTAGCAGCATTTAGGCTCTGCCACCTGTCATTGTGAGAAGCTTGTTCCCAGTTTTTGAAGACAGCCTTAGCCAATGCTACCGGTACTCCTGCTGGTTCCGGTCCCGGCATGGACATGGAGATTGCCCTCTCTTTCGCTAAAGCATCCGAAATTTCATTTCCTTTTATGCCACAGTGACCAGGTAGGCAGAGTAGTTCCACTATATTGAATCTAGAGATAGTGTTCAAACGGTTTCTGCATTCCTGAACGATTTTCGAGGTGATCAAAGGATTACTCAACGCCCTCAATGCAACCTCGCTATCAGGATAGTGGAAGAGGAATTCAAGCTTCTGGGATAATTGTGAAGAAAGCTGAAGCATGCTCTATGTGTGGTAGAAGCGGTATGTCCCACTTAGGTATTTATGGCCACCATATGAGTTAAAGAATGTCAATATCACATGAAAGTAAACAGTCAGACATGCTAAGTGTGTACACATTACGGTCTACATTGAAATTCACGCCTTTCATACCTGAAACGCTGAGCTACCGATTTCGTGATTTATAAAATCGGTTTTCTGTCTGTCACGTGCCAGTTTCTGAGAAACATAACTATTAATGTTGGGACAGTGAATCCTTAGGCATGCAAATTGGGGGTGCAACGACTTTTTCGACTGGATATAGCCGTGGTGGGTATCAGATAAGAGGCTCAATTTTCTATTGTCTTAATTTTGAATTTTGTGGTGAAAAGGTTCTTTTTGCAGTTGTCAATCGGTTTAGAATAGGTTTCTGAAATGTGCGAGGCTCCCCAGAATTTTCGCTGGCTTCCAGGTGGCAAGCTGGTTTAACTCAGAGCAATACTCCTTTACCTCGCGGGACTGTGCTCTTCTACTCCGGGAAGCCTGTCAAAAGCAAGCGTGAAGGCCTATTACTTGGAGCACACACACAAGGATACTAACTACGAGAATCCCGCCCAGAATGGGAAACATCTCAATAATGTAGCGTTATGCACCAATGGAGGCTTCCGATACAAACACCAGATCGGAGAAGAAGGAGGCTTGCTATGAGTAACTGAATCCAGTCCGAAAGGGGACATTAGGATCGTGATAAGTGATCTAAACGTCAAGATGGACTTTGGTAAAACCTTGCTCTGATATATGGAGGGAGAAGCACGATCTATGGGAGTAGTCTCAGATTTCCAAGATTGCCGTACGAGTGGAAGTGCAGCCCAACGGCTTTACTTAAGTGCGTTGATGGCCGAAATTATTGCGAATATGATGCGAGTAATAACCGTGGTGCAGTGAAGTGTTCTTTCCACCTCTTCAGTTGTCTATCACTGTGGATGGGAAGTCGACCGTTAATGTCTTTCACTGGACCATCAAATGGTTTGCGAGTACATGCAAGATCTTTCGTGATGCAGTTTACAGTTCTGTAGATCGCTTCCCTAATCAGAGCAATAGCGAATTCTCTTTTGTGGATGCCGAGCGCATCACGCCCGCCATCGCTCGTAGCGATTAGTAGAGCTTTCAATCTCTTCCGTTCATCGATCCGCTTCCACGATTCCCCCAGATCTCATGACGTCCTTTTGAAACGGGGCCGACGACCTGTGCAGCTCCCGAGAAAAGAGCATTTTTTATGGCGCCCCAAAGCTCATCGATATTGTGCTCAGTAGATCTGTCGTTTGATCAATAATATAGCTCTCCCAGTGTCGAGTGACAGCTGGGTCGTTGAAGCGGTCGATGTTGAACTTAGGGGGTCGCAGCTCCTCAACCGTGCAAGAAGTGGCCTACGTAACACGCAAGCCAACGTGAGCGACCATGATCTCTTTCGAGGCTAATGACAGCGCCTCTTTTGTTACGTATATAGGCTTTATGCTCGAACAGTGTAAGACCAATGACGAGGCGGTGGAAGTTGCAGAAACGCGCGAACCTCTCACCATTACCGTTACGGTCGATAAAACCGTGCTTCCCCATCACAACACAGCAAGGTGTTGTCAGATTCCACCTTAGCATTCAGATTACCCATAACGATCACAATGTCACCTTAAGGAAGCTTCCCCTGAACCGCTTTTAATTTCTTATATAAAGCATCCTTCTCCACTACATCGGATGTTTCCGTTTGCGCGTAGCATTGTGCAATTGTAATGCTCCTTAACCTGGACCGAAATCTAGCAATTAGAAGTTTGTCAGAAATTGGGTCCCAGAACAAGAGAGTACAAAAGTACATTGCCGTAAGAGGGAGAGGAATACTCTCAAGAGTCCCACCACATTACTTCGCTTAGGCCCAAAATGCCCAATTTATATCGCTGGAATTTCCGCTCAAGTTGGAGAAAGCGAGCATTCTAAGGACCCTTGCTACCGTTGTCGAGGAGCGTGTGCACATTACAGAAACCAATCATAGTCGATTTTCAACAGCTAAAGGTCATTGCCGTGAGGTCAGTTCCTAACGGAGGCGTGGTTGACGTTCTGGCAGCAATAGAGTTTTAAAATTTGCAGGTTAGCCCGCAAATTTCTATCCCTTTTAGTCGCCTCTTATGACAAGCAGGGAAAGCTTTGAGTGTATTCTTAAGCCCCAACTCACAGCGTACAATACAGCTTTTATGAATATCGAATTGGCGGACCTCCGCGCAACAATAGAATGTCTAGATTGCTTTACTAAGGCAGGCAGGTTCATGAAAAGACAAAACTACTTATTTGGTTAGGAGCTTAATGTAGAGTGAATATATGTGTGGCTATGTAACTGCGTAGGTATTTCATATGTCGTTAGTAACTTTTTAAGGTTTTATGCGAATCAAAATCTTATTAGAATCGATTCAACGTCTGTCTGCCTGTCACACCCGATTTACTCGCAAACGGTTGAAGCTATCGTCACAAAGTGTGGTGCGAACGGGTGGTCTGTGAGTCTCTTTACATACAACGAGCGGCATTATTTTGCGTAGGATTTAAGGGGGCTCCACATCTATACGAAAGAGGGTGTAATTTTTTTTTCACAGAATATGATCATGAGGGATATCAAATGAAAGGGCTCGATGAGTATCGAAACTGATCTTAGTTCCGATACTGAGTGAAGCATGGAGGGGTGAGGGCTCAAAATATATACCCCAAAAAGTGTAACAGGTTTCGTTCTAGGAAAGCATTCAACCGAAAAATCTGCAAAAAAATTACAATGGTGCATCTATATGAAATCTAGGCTGCAAAATGTATCCAATTGCGACATCTGCTCAAATAATTTTAAAGAAATGGCCATATTTTAGAATATTACTGGAAACACGTCATTAGCTTCCGCCTAGAGGTACCTTTATAAGTGACAATATAACACTTAATTTTGGAAAGTTTGAAGAAAATCTAAATATTACTAGCAAAGTTATGAAAGATCAAAATTTTGTATTTTACGCGAATTTATTGCACCCTAAGACGTGTAAAACGTCATTATCATGTAAAATGAACTCATATGAGCGACGGGGGGCATGGGGGCATCTTAGTGTTCCTTTTTTAAGTTTTTTTTCGTTTCAGTGCCAGTAACCGGTGATGGGAAATGTTTGTTAGTTTGGGATGTGCTAAATATTTATATCTTTTATATATGCATGCCTTGGAGCTTGGAAATATATCAAGGAAGCGTTCAGCTTTTGGTATTCCGTCTTGTTTAGGTTTGCCATGCACTCATAATAAGATACGTTTGTATACATTGTCACCCCATATTAAGTGGTCGCATATGGGCTCCCTTAAGCATGTTGAAAACTTTAAAATGTACTATAACTTTTATTTTTAGGCTTCCTGAGGATGAATACAAAAACTACACTCAACTTGTGCGAAAGGAATATTCCCATTTAAGTGATGTTAGCTATAAGAGTATGCGCTTAAAAGTAAGTAAGTTCCTTGGATACTTCAGAACGGAATTGTCATACGTTTCTATTCCAGATTTTGCAAACTTTCCTCACGATTCCAACGATTTACGCTACCGATACTTTTAGGGAGAAGTTCGAAGAAAAGGCTCGTTTTAATATTAAATCGGAAATTGAGGATCTTAAAAAGTAATGCTCATGAATACGAAGGACATGTTTGTGAACTTCTAGCCAATCGAAGCCAAGCACAATTCAAAAACTATTTATGTAGCATCGTAATCAGAAGTTTCATTAATCCGGAATTAATAATTTATTAACATTTTAAGCAGTTTTTTGATGATATGTGATAACAAATGATTATATCTGACCATTCTATGTTCCAAGTTCCCATGCAAATATATTCGATGGACATATATTTTAAATAGAACAATTGTGGTTTGAATTTGAAGCGATTAGATTGCCTTCAATTTTAGTATTTGACGCGTTTCGAATGTGCTCTGTGTATATTACGAGGGTTGTTTCAAAAATAAGGTACCGAACTGTAAGTTTGCCGGGCGTGAGACTAGGCGCAATCTGGCAGCACCGCCTTGTTCGCTAGTTCCCTTAGCATCGATCCCAACAACCGCCTGTCTGCGACGGTCAATACCGGCTTGACAGCCAACCGCGATGGAGTCCGTCCCGGCCAGTTGCGAAATTCGTGCGGTCATCTGATTTTTGCACACAAAAAAGTTATCACCCAGAGAAATTCATCGCCAGTTAAGTGAAGTGTATGGGAAAACGTGTATAAGCATTCAACAAATGGTGTAGGGAGTATGGTGACGGCCGCACGAACATCCAAGATGAATAACGGAACAGAAGGCAGTCAATCTCCGATGAAGTTGTGGCGAAGATTCAGCGAACCATGATTCAACAGTTGGCTCTTGAGGTTTCTGAGGCTTTAATTTACCGGATTTTGAGAGGCCAGCTAGACTACCACAAGGTGTGTGCGCGCTGGGTGCTACACAAGCTTTCAAGAATCCACAAACAGCAGATCGTCGACAGTACTTTGCTGGGAAGTCATTGCTCATCCCCCTTGTAACCCTGACATTTTCAATGGTGTATTCGTTTTTTCAAATAAAAAATAACTTGTGTATGTCTTATGTCTGTTGTTCTTTTCTTTATGAATTTCTTTTTTCTTTATTACTTTCCCCGATAAAATCCTTATTATCCACAATGAGACTGTCCTTCTGTTTCATTATCATCACGCTTAATGACTACAGCAGCAGGACAAACACAAAGACGAACATAAACGGAGATTAGAAACCAGAACAACGAGGCCGAAGGGATGACGCGCAGTCAATTTGCGTCCCTAGTTTGCAATAGTGTAGTGTGTAATAAAATTTTAACTCTTCTTTTACGAGCAAAGTCATCTTTCTAAGTTATGAGAACACTCATCCACAAAAAAATTTAAAATATTTCATTTTCGCTCAGGTTTTCAGGCCAGAGATCCCAATTGAGAGAGTCAGATGGAATATGAGAAATAATGGAGTTATTTTTCCAGTTGGATTGGGAAGGATGCGCTGGAGAAGCTGGCACTTCCTAGGAGAAACCTCTTCGCCAATTTTTATCAGCTCCAGCTCAATAGCAGAGCAATCGGATGTTAGGTCGTCTCGAAGTGTCAGAAGTTCTATAAGTGATTGCATCCTGGTGGAAAAACCTCCTGAAGTTATTGTAATTGATGATGACGATGAAAAGATAGATGAACCAGTGGTCGCTGCGAATTCAAACGATGTTGGGGATAATAATAACGAACGAATGAAAAGTTGAGCTATGGTTGTAATGGGGATCGAAAACAATAATTTATTGAACTCTAACTTTGTTCCTTTTGGGAGTGTGAATATGTATTTCAATTGATTGTATTTAATAAATTTTCAATCTGAGCTGTTTTTTTATCGAATGCTTTCGGAGGTTTAAATTCGTAAGTATATATGGAAATAACTTCCATTCTTTCAATCTTTTTTTTCGTCATTTTGTTCTATATTCGAAACTCTTTTTGGGAAGCAATAATTTTAAAATATATTATTCAATCCACAGCCCAATCTCCCAGTGCATTCTCCGAACTTGGAACAATCACAGCAAACGAGACGCCCTGGCACTCTTTTTGAAAGAATTACGCAACCATTCAAGAAATTCAGGGATACTTTACGGTTCCCATATTATTTGAGGAGCATGTCGTCAACACCATCAACCGATATTATATTTGATTCTCTTCCTGCAATAACTTCTTCGGACCGCAAGCGAACTTCTTTCTATACCTCAAACACATATAATCCGAACAAAGAAAAAAGGTCCCCTGGAAAACGAATGGTCATAATTGATGGAAGTAATGTGGCATATGCGTAAGTTTTTATTAGAATTTTGCAAAATTTCTCTAAATTGAGGGTTGAATTAGTATGTGTCTCAAGGGTTTTGCAAATTCTGCAATTAAATCCTCAACAAATATCTGGGTAATGGACGCAGATTTAATACCTACAGCCCTATTACCAAATCCTATTTTCATATCATGTAGTATATGATAACCCCTGTTCAAAACAAAGCAACTGACCAGAGAGATTGAGCGGCGAAAGCATCGTAAAACAGAAATAAGACTGGTACTGCAGGTTGGGGGCTCTGTTCCACAGCCAAGCAGACAAGGTGTTCACAATAGACTATTGTCTTGGAAGCCAAAATTGAGCCCCGGATCTGATTGGAAATAAAACTACGATTACAGCAACCGAGCAAGGACTATGTAGAAGTATGGAGCCTGCAAAAGTCTCGAAGGCAAGAATGCTTTCTCGTCCACAAAACTCCAGACTAATCAATGAAAGGAAGACAACGGTGACTCAGTAAAAGACGAATTCCATAGCCGTCACGAATGAGTATTTGATTGACTGCTCTCGAACAATGTGACGTACGCTCCTACCGCGGGATAAATCGGGACATCAACCACTATCTCGTCAGAGTCAGATATTGATGTCGGATAGCATGATGTCCCTTGTTATTTGTCAGGATGATTTTAGGATTTTATCAAGGAGTGGAAGTAGTAATTCTACAGAGACTGTAGAAACTGTACTGAAGAGTTACGCAAGAAAACCATTGGGAAAATCAACTTTACTCCGTTTGAATGCCTTGGTGACAAGGATAATTTCACTTCTGTTAGGAGTTATCCGGGCTAACATGTTCGTTGGCTTCAGATACTGTCAAGAGGTGTAACTTCACGCAAGAGGTAGAACTTCACCGTATGTAGTACAATTTAGAATCCTGGTCAATTTGTCCTTCGACCTCTTCAACTGTTCATCGTGTTCATCGCAATGTCAACTTAGGAAGTCTCTCTCGTGAGCTGCGTGTTATTCAACACTTTTCTCCATTATACCAGAAATATTCGTGGCACTGTACAATTGTGGTACCCCCTAACCTGCAGCGAAATTTTACAGACAAGATTTTGTCAGAATCCGGCTCTTAGGTCAAGAAAGTAGTTAGTTAGTTTAGTTAAATGGGAGGAGCCGCAGCTCCGAGCACTCAGGCCATTATTAGGCCCATTGTACTATCCCCGTAAGTTGCCTATTCAATGGCTTCCCGCCTACGGTGTTCGCAGGCTTTAGCGAATCTGAGAACATTCTCAAGAGGCAGAGAGTGTGCAGATTCTTCATTGAAGAAAACCTTGCCAAGGTATCTTCGTCTGAGATCTGAGGATGCCGGGCAGCTGCATAAAAAGTGCAGGGCAGTTTCCTCCTCCTCCTCACATTGGCTGCACACAGCCGAAACCACTACCCCAATCTTTTCCATATGGTAGTTTAAGGGGCAGTGTCCCGTCAAAAGCCCTACTAGGGTTTTCATGTCCCACTTCTTAAGGGACAACAAAAATGCCGCTCTAGTGGCCCTGGGCTCCTTCACAAGGATTTTCGCTTGCCGGCAAGAGTCCAAATTTCTCCACTCGGTTGCGTGAATCCTTGCAATTTCACCTTTCAGAGTAGACTTGACAGTAGATGGTCGGATTCCAAGAGCTGGTTCTGGGCCCACCATTGTGGATCCAGACCCTCGGCGAGCCAGTCTATCAGCCCCCTCATTACCGGCGATGTTAGAGTGCCCCGGCACCCACATCAGGAATGTTTCGTTCAGTCGGCCAAGTTTCAGCAGCACCTGATGACAACTCCATACCAACTGGCTTGATATGTTGTTGTAGTGCTGATAATGCCGCCCGACTGTCGGAACAGATTCGAATGGTGCACCCCTCCATTTTTGTCGCAGACATTCTTCTGCTGCCAATGAAATGGCATATATCTCCGCCTGGAATATGGTCGTCATTTTTTCGAGGGGTCGGGCCAGTTCTATAATCGGATTCTCCGAGAACACGCCTGCACCCGATCCATCCTCCGTGACTGACCCGTCGGTGAAGATTATTAGGTCTGTAATCTGAAAAGACTCATGGCCACTTGTCGACCATTCTTCTCTTTCGGTGATTACGATAGTGTATGTCTTTTCAAAGACGAATCTGGAAACCATATGATCGGTCGGCATCAGGGCTACCGGATGTTTTTCAAGGAATTTCCATATAGACGCATGCCCGTTGGATTGGCCGCCTTTCCACGCCCTAATGGTATCGAGCCTATATGCGTCGTTGGCTGCTTTCCGTTTCACCTCCAAGTGGATGGGGGGTAAATTTAGGATGGCTTCAAGTGCCGCAGTCGGCGTAGTACTCATTGCTCCAGTAATACTTAGGCAACCAAGTCTTTGAATCTGCGTTAGCAGCTTCCTGCTGTTAGCAAAGTTCAGTCTTGGCCACCAGACGATGCATGCATACATCAAAATGGGTTTTATTATGGATGTATACATCCAATATATCCATTTAGGTGAAAGTCCTCAGGTCTTACCTATCGCATTCCTACAGCACCAGAGCAATCTGCAGGATTTCTGGTATTGTTCCTGGATATGATGCTTCCACGTTAACTTGGAGTCGAAATGTACTCCTAAGTACTTGACTGTTTGTGCCAGCTGGATTTCCGCCCCTGCTAAGGTGGGTAGCGTATAGCTGCCCCACCTGACATTCTTAGTGAACATAACTAGTCCAGTCTTTCTAGCGTTCACCGTGAGTCCATTGCGGAGGCACCAGCTGTGGATTACATGCAGAGTTGCATTCAAGCGGTCACATACTGTGTCCGCAAACTTGCCGGTAATTATTACGGCTAGGTCGTCCGCAAATGCTTGCGCGAAGACTTTTTTGTCCTCCAGGAGCCACAGCAGGGTATCCATCACCAAGAGCCATAACAGTGGAGAGAGAACCCCTCCCTGTGGACAGCCCCTGAGACATCCTGCTTTAATAGACTTCTGGCCGACCGATATGTGGATTTTTCTCCACTCTAGCATGTGAAGGATCCAGCTGATTAGCAGCGGTTCGATTCCATGCTGTCTTGCCGCATCACAAATTGCCGCAAATGAGGCATAATTGAAGGCACCTTCGATGTCCATGAATGCGCCTAAAGCGTATTCTTTATCGGACATCGCCTTTTCAATTTTTGCCGTAAGTTCATGGAGTGCTGTCTCCGTGGATTTGCCTTTCTGGTAGGCGTGTTGCCTATGGTGAAGTGGCCATTTAGGAATGTGTGTATCCCTTATGAACCGATCTACTAATCTTTCTAGTCCTTTTAGCAGAAAGGACGTTAGGCTGATCGGTCGAAAGCTTTTTGCGTCTGTGTAGGTGGGTTTTCCTGGTTTGGGAATGAACAACACCTTCACATCCCGCCATATAATTGGAATATAAGCGTGTGCTAGGCATGCCCGATATATATTCCGAATGTGTCGACCTAGGGCATCCATTCCTTCTATTACTAGCGCAGGAATGATGCAATCCGGACCTGCAGACTTATATCTGTGGAACGAGTTAAATGCCCATTTCACTCGCTCCAGTGATACTACTTTGCATGCCAGATTCCAATCTCTCGGTTGAGGGCTGTATGCACCTGTTGGCCCCGAGATTAGATTTTGGATGCTGCCTGGGAAGTGTACTTCAAGCAAATGGTTTGCCGTTTCTTCATCGCTTTCTGTGTACTTCCCATTGTGTAAACGTAAGTAACCCTGCGGCTGCGTTCTTTGACCAGAATCCGCTTCAGCTTTGAGGTTGCCTCAAGAGAGTTAGTCTCTTCGCAAAAGCGTCTCCAAGATGATCGTTTAGCCGATCTTATGCTCTTCTTTAGAGCCTTCTGTGCCTCTTTATAGCGATTCCAGCTAGTGCTTGATTCGCCCTTCAGAGCACGATTAAGAAGCATCCTTGTCGTTCTCCTCTGTTTTGCCAAATCCGAGTTCCACCATGGTGTTTTACCCTTCTTTGGCATCTTGAGTGGACAGCTTTCTTCGAAAGCTTCTCTCATGCTAGTTGTGATCATCTGGGTTGTCTTCTCAATTCCAGCAATGGATTTGATGCGCCTCCCAGGGATCGTGACTCGGGCGTTCAATTCTGTTTGATGCATTACCCAATCTGTCTTCCTCGGATTCCGAAATGGAGTGGGTGGAGGTAGATCCATGCCCATAACGAAATTAATGCGTCTGTGATCCAAGAGTGTGATATCGTTTGATACAAGAAGAAGTAACTCTTGCGGTAGTCGTCAACAACTGTCCCATATTGGACTCGCGTCTGTTACCTTTAGGCTTTCCAAAGCACAAGCACTCTCCAGAGTCTCCCCCCTTCACTTAGGCTCGGAATGACCTGCTTATATCGGCGGAACTATCGTTTAAGCTGAAATAAGTCGGAAACCGGAAGTTCCGCACTTCAAGTATGAAAGGGTTTGTTGATTTTTTATATAAGAATATTTGACTACACGATGGTTCGTCCTATATGTAGCTCTTACTGTATATACGTTGAATATACTCGATTTTAAATTCGATGCGGTATTGACATTTCATCTTTTAGGGAGTAATAATTTGACTCAAAGGAGGAACTTTAACCTAGTCTAACTATGTTAATAATAGTAGGATTTCCACCAACGCTTTCACTATGATGCCTCTTATGAAAGCCTATCTTACTGTAGTTTTACGGATCTAGGATCAACTTAAAAGTGGTTCGAAGTAAATTTTCAAAATATAATAATATACTATTAGTGACTTTATTTGAGCAGATATCTTAACGGAAAGTATTTTGTGGCCTCAGTGCCATCCGAGGGCCACCTAAATTATTTTCAGATATTCCGCTTGGGTAGCCTTTGAGAACAGGTCCTTTCCAGACCCCCGCACTCCTCTTATTTGACACCAATGACAAAACTATTTTTTTAGACGTACTAATCGTGATCTTTCATTTCATACCCCACATAACTATATTAGGTGAAACAATTTTTACCCTCCTCTTTAACGTAGATGGAGACCTCCCCCTCTTTAAGCTCGACGTACAACAATATAATTCACCATATATATGGGGGTTCACGGTTCCGACCTTTCCACCAAATTTGGTGTCAATAGGTGAAAAAAGTGCGTGTAATAGATTGGGGGACAGAAAGACAGACAGACAGACCAATGAACCCATTTTAACAAGGTTTTGTTTTTAACAAAAGGTTAAAAAACAAGCATTCTCGGGGACCTCGATACGGTTGTGAAGGACCATGAGCACATTCCAGAAACCAATCATACTCCGTTTTCTACAGCGGGGGGGGGGGGGGGGGGGTGGTAGCCACTAGGCCAGACCATATTCAACGCGTTGTTAACGATTCAGTTGCAATAGTGTTTCGAACTTTTACAGATTGCTAGCCCAACAATTTTTCACCTTTGTTGGGTCCGCAGCTTTGCGACATTTGCAACATTTCCTTTACTTTGACCAAAGACAACCTGACGGGAGAAAGCATTTAATGGAATGCAATATTCTTTCGTTTTCTCCCTTTAGCTTTCCCAATTCGGCGTTCGGGTCACAAGTTTTTCCAACTCCACACATGGTCGGGTCATAATTTTCTTTCTGTTTCCCAATTTAGCCCACATGGGTTATAGTGACTTCTCGCGCTTTCCAAGTTCATATTTTGAATTTGGGTCCGGCTCTAATGCACCAGATTAAAGAACCCATGAGTTTTCTACATGGCAGGCGAGGGACTCTGGACAACTGATGCTCAAGATGTGGGGTAGGTAATCAATACCTGACAATTGGCAGTGAGGAATTATCTGTCCCATATATAAAAAGAGAGATAGCATGTAGTGCAGCAATTATAGAGGTGCCACGTTGCTGAGTACCATCTATAACATATTGTCCTAGGGCGGATAGTCCAATATGCCCAGAACATTAACCCATACCAAAGAGCTGTCACTCCAGACAAATCAGCAGCAGATCAGATTTTCTCTGTGCGGCAGCGATGAAAAAACTGTTGGAAAATGGATATCAGTTGCACTATCTTTTCATTGACTTTGACATTGACGAAATTGATAAAACTGATTAGGCTGAACCTGAGCAATATACGAGATCAGAAAAAACAGCAGGATCAATTTTGAGACCATTCAACATCAACAATGGTCTAAGAGATGCCCTGCCGTGCACCCTTATTAACCTGGCCCTGGAAAAAGTGATCTATAATGCTAATGTAAATGTGAGGGGTACTATCCTCTTCAATCCCACTCAACTACTGGCCTGTGCTGACGATATCGACATCATGGGAAGGACAACCGGAAATGTACAAACTGCTTTAATCGAGATCGAGCTGACGGCTAAAACTATACACGGCCATGAGATAATTCGGTATACCGACGAAATTGGTAAGACTAACTAGGCTGACCTTGACCAATGTGCGAGATCAGATAAAAGCAGCAGGATCACTCTCAAGATCATTCGACATCAACAACGGTCTACGACAAGGGGATGCCTTATCATGTGTCCTCTTTAACCTGGCCCTCGAGAAAGTGATCTATGATGCTGAGGTAAATGCAAGAGGTACGATCCTCTTTAAGTCCACCCAACTACTGGCCTATGCTGACGATATCGACATCATGGGAAGAACCACCCGAGACGTACAAACTGCCTTCATCTGGATCGAGCAGGCGGCGCGAGATCTGCATATCAATGAAGGCAAGACAAAGTATATGGTGTTAACGTCAGCATCGAAAGCCAACTAACCATATCAACATCAAACCGCACTGGTCAAACAGGAAGAATAAAGATAGGAGAATACAACTTTGAGACCGTTGATAATTTCTCCTATCTAGGGTCGAAAATCACAACCGATAACACCTACAATGAGGAAATCCGCGCACGGTTGTTGTCAGCCAACAGAGCCTATTTCAGCTTACAAAAACTGTTCCGCTCGAAACGTCTCACCTTAGGGTCAAAGCTCTTACTGTACAAGACAATGATCTTGCCAGTCCTCATGTATTCCTCGGAGACTTGGGTTCTTAGCAAGAAGAATTGCGAACTCTTGGCAGCATTCGAGAGAAGAATCCTCCGAAGAAGTTTTGACTCCCTACATGAAGATGGACGATTCCGTAGCTTATATAACGACGAAATTTATGAGCGATACCATGACCTTCAGGTTGTGGTCACTTAATTCGTATGGATGAGGATGATCCACCCGAAAAGTCTATATCTATGGTAGAAAAAGGAGACGAGGCAGACTCTGCCTAAGATGGATCGATGGCATAGGTCAGGACACCAGACAGCTTTTAGGGATATCGAATTCGTGGACCCTGGCGCAAAACCGGGATGTCTGGAGTTCCTTATTAAGGCAGGCCGAGACCGGATACCGATTGTTGCGCCGTTGATGATGATGAGCCGACAGCGAGATTTTGGGCTGCACATGAATGAAGGCGAGACTAAATAGATGGTGGTAAAGATCATTTAATTCTTATGGATCAGGATGAGCTAGCTGGAAAAGTCTATAAAGGCTATATCTGTGGTAGAAAAAGAAGAACTTCGTCAGATGGAGCGATGGAGTAGACCTGGGCGCCAGACAGGTTTAGGGAATATCGTATCGGTGGATCTCGGCACAAAACTGGGATGTCTGGGGTTCCTTACTAACGCAGGCCTAAACCAGATATCGGTTGTTGCGCTGTTATTGATGATGATGAGAAGGACTAAAGTGTCAAATAGTGTACCGGAACCTTCCCGAAACTGGCTTTCAGAGAGGCATGTAAGCGCTGTCGACGGGACACTTCAGAGTGCTGGTTGACCTGTACGGTTGACTTCTTCCACTTTTCCCGTAGACTTTTAGGGTGACTATATCCTTGCGTTTGACGACAGTCTGCTCGAATAGTTAATCTGACCATGCCCAACAACGGCATTCATTGCAGTATTTAAAAGATCAGATAAATCAGTATGAATTACTGGAAGTTTTTACAAACTTGTTTTACATTGGCATGTTTTATTTATAATCTGATACTATTATAAGGTTCAATAAATCTTAGCCACCGGATTAGCAAAAATATCCAGAACTATAACCTAGACCGAGATTTCAACCTAGAGCCATAGATGACCATCAAAAGCGTAATCCCTTATGCGCCAAGCAGGAACATTTTGGTCTTTATCTCTTGGACTCATTAAGCTTCAATATAGTAATAAATTTATGTAGATTAAATAGCAAATGCTCCTTAATTAATAATAATAATAAAGTTTCGTGTTCATTCTTTCATAGGCACTCTTGCAACAAATTTTTCTCTGTAAAAGGAATCGATATAGCTTTACAGTACTTCGAAAGAATAGGCCATGAAGCGAAAGCAGTTGTACCTCAACATCGGCTACGGAAGTTTGCGGCTTCCGATCCCCAATTGTTGGCGGCGCTTCATCGTCAAGGAAAGATAGTACTGACCCCATGTAAAAACTTGCCAGGCAAGAGTACGGCCTCGTATGATGACAGGTAAGTCAGTAACTGAAAGTTCCTTTCGCGACCACTATTTAAGGGAGTTTTATTGTTTCAGATTTATATTACAGTTGGCTGTGGAGTTTGACGCCGCTGTTGTATCAAATGATAATTTCAATGATTTGATCAATGAGAGTCCAGCATTCAAGAAAGTTATTGAGAGTCGCGTAATTGGATACACGTGGTGCAAGGATATGTTCATGTTACCGAAGGATCCATATGGCCGTTCTGGCCCAAATCTAGCCACGATTTTGAATCGTTCATGAACGATCTATTTTAAAAGTGTTTTGTATTTTATAGATTATTTATGAAAATCGGTAGTGTGGAAAGAACTACATAAATTAATTATAAGTTATGAATAAAATTATTTTTGAAAATATCATTTTATTTATGGTAAAGGGGCAAACATTAATCTAACAATGTTTCCTACTTCCCAGTACTTCAAACTGGCATCTGGTGTTAAGTGTTCTCCTAGGTACCCGAACCTACTTTGCACAAGTGCCGAATACTATTCCAGAACATGTGTGGAGGTTTCATCCAAGAATCTACAAGTAGCGTCCATAGATATTTCTAGATGATAGTTTAGCATGCTGCGACCAGTGAGTGTTTCTACTATAATCCGGAGGTTCTTCTTGGTGAAGTTCAAACAATATTTCAAGCGCTTGGGCTCATATCCTCCCATGAGCACCCTGGTAAGTTGACCCAGTACAGTTGTCTTAGCCGTTCTTTTTCGTTTTTTTAGCGTAGCAATCTTTTTAAAATCCACGAAATGGCGCTGGCCCTCAGAGCGGCGTCGTAGCCCTTTTCCGTGCCAACTTATCCATTGGTTCATTGCCTTCTAACTCAATGTAGCCTGGAACCCAGAGTATTCAGACCTTATTGAACGAGCCGCGCGTGTTCAGTCTGTTAAGGCATACCCATACCAATTTGGAATTCACCTGATAGGACGTAAGAGCCTTAACAGACGCTCGGCTTGCAATGTTCTGCCGCTATAGTTCCTTCCGAGGTTGAACGAGGCACATCTATTTTTGGCTTATATTTCCGCCTAGAATATGCTGGTACGCTTACCCATTCGTTCAAAGTACGTTTTCCTTGGACTAATGATCCCGCCTTCCGTTTTATCTGCTGTGAGAGGTTCGTCAGTGTGCCAGGTGATTTGATGGTTTAAGTCATAGGTCACTGTCAAGCTCTCTCAGTTGGCTCTGTTGCTCCAAATTGTTTCAAACTTCTTACTGGAATGAAACCTGGTTGTCATATTATCCCTTATCAATGATTCGGGATGCCGCTCATAAAAACATCAATCTTCTTTCAGTTTTGTCAAGCAATTAGAGATATCAAGTTACTAAGTACAATCTATAAGATATTGTTGCTTTTACGTAATCCTACCGCTGTCACTAGTTACGTTACTTGCTTTAAGTAGGCTCGTATCACTGGATTGCGTAGCACTAAACCAAAAGCCGTTCTATAATTTAAATATAAGCGTTTATTAAACACTAAATTATATAACTGTACTGTATAATTAATTATAGAGCAATTTCTTTAACTGATACAATTCGACGCAATCTGTTCTAACTCTAGAACTAGACTGACTTTGCGGGCGGATTCCCGGCCCTTTATACCTCGCGGGACATTCTCGAAAGGCATGCAAACACTTTAATAGAAAGCTATCTTGCGCCTTTGTAAAGATCTTCTTACCGACATTAGAGTCATCTGTTAACAATTATCGTAACTAAATATTCGCCCTACAATTTGGAAGTCCTGGCTAATTGTCATTACTACGATTTATATTGTCGTCACATAATCTTCCAAAGTGATTTTCGTCACAATCGACAACATCTTGCTAGCCTGGATAGCCAAAATACGCCCACATTATCATTGGCCAAAGAGGCTTCACTACAGGCAAGTCAGTAACAGATCTCTGCAGATCTGCAGCAGGCGATGGAAAAACTGCTGGAATATGGACATCGGTTGCATCATCTTTTCATTGACTTCAAGCAAACCTGATAGGATAGCCAGGGTAAAATTGTACACGGCCATGGGAGAATTCGGTACCCCGACAAAATTGATAAGACTGACTAGGTTGACAAATAAAAGCAGCAGGGCAAGCAGCACAAGGGTCTAAGACAACGGAATGGCCTACCGTGCATTATTTTTAACCTGGGGCTAGAAAAGGTGATCCGTGATGTTGAGGTAAATGCGAGAGGCACCATCATCTTTAAGGCTACGATCATGGGAAGAACAACCTGATATGTATAATCTACCTTCATCCAGATGGCGCAGGCAGCGCGAGATCTTGGGCTACACCTTAATGAAGGCACGACGAAAGGCACGGTTAGCACCAAAAACCAAAGAGGCAACAACATTAAATAGCACTCGTCAAAAAAGGACAATAAAGATAGGAGACAACAACTTTGAAGCCGTTGATAATTTCTCCTATTTAGTGCCGAAAATCGCAACCGATAACATTTACGAAGATGAAATCCGCGCATGGTTGTTGGCACATTCTGCGGACACTCTGGTATACTACCGATGATGGACCCAAGCAGTACACTGTCTCCGCGGGTGTCCCACAGGGCTCTATACTGGGCCCACTACTGTGGAACATCATGTATAATGATGTATTTAACCGGTTCCGGAGGAGGCCATTGTGGTGGGTTACGCCGACGATATATCATATCATCCTAGCAAAGCATCTCGAGGATGCTGAGTTGTACTCAAGCAATCAGTGTTGTTAAGGTTTGGTTAGAAAGTGCTGGATTGGCACTTGCGGAGAAAAAGACGGAAGCGGTCCTCATCACAAAGCGCCGCAAGAGAAGTTACGCCTGCATTAGAATCGGGAATCGTATCATCACTTCCAAGTCGGTCATCAAATGCTTGCGGGTGATGAGACGGAAAACCCAATTTTATGCAGCACATACACTATATTTGCGAAAAAGCATCCACCACGATTATGGCTCTGGCAGGGGTGATGCCGAACGCAGAAGAACCGTGGCATACTCTCAGGCTACTCATAGCCAGGGTGGTGAGTTCTATCTTGTTTTTTTTTTTATAGAAAACCTTAAAAAGGGCTGGGGAGAAGCAGATTCTTTATGAATGCAATTTTAATATTTCTCTCGAATGTCAATTATTCTCATTAATTATGACGTCGGCATCTTATTTGTATGGTTTAGGATGCGGTAAATTCGCACGAAATTGATAAATTTGAACTGCTATAACTTTCACACTAATAGCCGGATTCATTCATGAAACTTGACCTTGCATACGCATGTCACTACTGTCATACTGTCCTCTATGCCGATGCAAAATTTAGTACTACTAGGATAAACTTAAGGGGGATTTTCAGTCACTTTCTAAAAGTTGGTAATATACTATTAATAAGCTTATTTGGACAGATATTGGAATGGGACATCTTTCGAGGTTTAGATTTCACATAAGTGTTTTACACAAAAGGGAGAAGTAGATTCCTCATAAATGTGACTTTAATATTTCACGCTAATATCAATTATTCTCGATAATTATGAAGTCAGCATCTTATTTGCATGGCTTTAGGAGCAATAAATTCGCGCAAAATTGCTAAGTTTGCACTACTATAACTTTGGCGTGTACGTGTATGCAAGATATTGCCCTCTATGCCGCTGCAAAATTTGTTATTCCTAGAATGAACTTAAAGGGGGGTTTTCAGTCAATTTCTAAAAGTTATTAAAATATTATTAGTAAGTTTATTTGAGCAGACATCGAAATGGCACATATTTTGAGGCCTTGATTTCATCTAAGCGCTCCACCCTGATTTTTTTTCGGATTTTTGGGTTCGGTAGTTTCTGGAAATTAGTCTTGTCTCACTTTAAGTGTGTCAATTTTGACTCCTTATTCGCGCACTTTACAGTTTTACTAAGCGCGACCTTTCATTTGAACCCCCCCCCCCCTCCCCCTCTGCATGGGGAGCCCCCCTTAAATTCCACCTAAAATTATGTCACTCGCTGTATGTATGGGATTTCGTAGTTTCCATCTGTCCACCAAATTTCGTTCGGATCGGTTAAGCTGTTTTGGAGAAAATCCGTGGGACAGACAGACAGTGAATCGGTTTTAATAACCCCGTTTGCAGGCCTGAGATTGCATCGACACACACCGTTTTTATCACAGGAGCTTAAGTTCAACTGAAAAAGATAATTATGATTGGCGGGCAATTGGACTACGGATTTTTGGTAATTGTTTTTAGGGAGTTGTTGGCGCAACCCAGCTAATATCTACTGTGGCTACAATCCGGATAAAACGCAGCGTTCCTAATATATGTACAAATGTTTTCCAATTTTTGTACACCAACTCACATGGGAAATCCTCTTTCCTCCATTCAGGACACTTCTCTCCCCCAAAACTTTCCACTCTCTTTTTCTTTTCGAAAATAAAAACTTTTCCTGCCGGGTTGCGCGCAAACCAGAGCAGGGCAGCCACAACCACAAATTTCCCTTCCGTGCCCCAAACTTGACGATTCCAATTTGAAATATCAAATTTGAATTTTAAAACCTCGAAAGCGGGTTCAGTGTCCATGCTTAAGGTAATGGACAATATGAATCTGCTTTAGAAGAAAAGGAGGGAGCTGCAATTAAAGTATGCAAAGTTGGCCTCACTGATGATTATCTAGGTTTCGCGTTGAACGATTTCCCCAAATGATAGTTTAGCCTTCAATGGCCAGCAAGTATTCCGTAGCAAGTATTCCCACTATAATTCGGACGCTTTTCTTGATGAGGTTTAAACAATTTTTCGAGCCCTCGGGTTCGTATCCCCCATTTCTTCCATTCCGCCCAGTAAAGCTCCCTCAGCCGTTCGTCTTCATTTTGCCATGTCGTAGCCATGAACCCATTTCCGACTCCACAGAATGGCTCTGGCCCGTATAGCGGCGTCGCTGGTCCTTTCCAGACCAGCTCGTCCGCTGCTTCATTGCCTTCTATGTTAACCCAATGTGGCCTGGAACTCAGAGTATCCAGACCTTTTTGAACGAGCTGAGCGTATTCAGTTTGTTAAGGCATTCCGATACCAGTTTGGAATTTACCTAGTAGGAACTAGTGCCTTAATAGCCGCTTGACTGTCGCACTGAGGCACATATGTTTATAGCGTATATCTCCGCCTGAAATATACTAGTGTGGGCTTACCCATTGGCTTGAAGTGCCCAATAATCCCGGTACCTGCTTCCTCTACTGTTCTCCGTGAGTGTACCAGGTAATCAGTTGCTGGTTGAAGCCTTATATCAATGCCACGCTCTCTCAGTTTGCCCTGTTACGTCAAAATGTTTCAAACATCTTGCTGAAGTGAAACTTTGTTGTCATGTTATCCCTTGGCATTAGCAATTCAGGATGCCGCCTAGAAAGACTATCAATTTTCCTTCGATTTAGGCGGCTCCCCGTACATTCTGAAGATCGACTGGCCTGCATCTGCATGTACAAATGGAGAGGAGTTAATCCCCGAAGAACCTCTACGGATGCCATTGGGGAAGTTTTCATTGCTCCAAGATATACACGCAAACCTATCTTTGAAGTTTGTGTTGGTTGTTGTGAATTTGAAATTTCAAATTTGAATCTTAAAACCTCGAAAGCGGACAGGAAGTTATATCGATGTAACAAGTTTCAGCTATTTTATACGAATCCTCCTTACCCTTAGCCTTCCCCCCCCCTTTTTAAGGTTTTGTGTAAACACAAAACCTTTTTAAAATCGGTTTACTGTCTGTCTGTCTGTCTGTCCGTCACTCGCTTTCTTCTCGGAGACGGTTATAGCGATTGACACCAAATTTGGTAGAAAGGTGGGAACTGTGAACGCTCACGCATATAGTGAGTTAGATCCTTTTACGATGAATTTAAGGGGGGGGTTTTCATACATGCAAAAGGGGAGTGTAAATTTTTTTCATCAAATATAGTCGTGTGGGGTATCAAATTAAAGGTTTCGGTTAGTACTTTTCGAAGCCGGTCTTAGTTTTGACTTTTGTTGAAAAGGTGGGGAGTGCGGGGGGTTGAAACTGGTCATTATTTTCACGAACCCATTCTCAGGAACTACCAAACCGAAAAATCTGGAAAAAATCAGGAGGCTGCCACTGTGCCTAGGCTCCGAAATACGCTCCATATCGATACCTGTTTAAATAAAGTTAATAATAGTATATTACTATAACTTTTAGTAATTGACAGGAAAACCCCCCTTAAGTTCACCCTAGAATCACAAAATTTTGCAGCAATATAGGTTACAGTATAGAGCATGATCTTACCAAAGTTGCTGAAAATCGCACTAGTACTAAAAAGTTATACTAGGTCAAAGCTGTCGCTCCTCTGCAAATTCAAGACTATGAATGTCAATATCACTTGAAAGTGGCTATTTTCACATAATATATGCATATTTTACGTGCTACATGCTAATGGGACAAATGCACACCCAAATCTCTCTATAAAAGAAATACACAAAACCTTTCATACCTGAAGCGTCTAGCTTCCGGTTTCCCGACTTGTTTTTTCTAAGTTCAAGCAAACCATCAATAAAGCGGACTTCAAATGAGATTGAGCCTTAAAATGCCGAGGAGGAGGAGGGAGGAAACCCCATATGCTACACCCCGTTTGCAGCTGAGGCTAAAGGGAGCGAATCCAATCCGTAGTGGTTTCACTGCACCTTGATCGCGGTATTTGTTACTGTTTCCTGTTCACCTCACAGTGGAGTATATGCCATCGACACAGTCAGACTGCTCTTCAGTTTCATTATCATCACACGTAAAGCTCTGGAAGTGATAAGCCCACAGCGGTGAGACGAGCAAAGACACCTTTTGGGACTGAGGTTCGAACCCAGAGATGCAAGATTGAGTGGCTAACGATCTGCCCCCTCAACCATTATGCCGTCTCGACATCTGTTACTCAGATATATTTGGCTTCACGTGCAAGGTTGAGCCATTTTTTTTGTCTTTGTTATGGCGGTCTAGGTGATAACGTTTTTATCTCGGCTTCGCTTGACATTTGGGTCTCAAGTCCTATTTCGTTGAAGTCCAGATGTGAAGGGGCGTCCAAGCGATGGAACTGCATTTATAAGGATTTTCGCGTTAATAGCTCCTAGTCAATAACACACTTAAGGACTAAATAAAAAAATATTTTCATGTCTGTATTTTAAATACAAAACTAAATTCTTTTATCTAATCTTATTCTATTTTCTAATTTTGAATATTATTTTCCGGAACGGGTACTGTTTTCAATAGGAATCGTCACAGAATTATCCGCGGAGTTTGAAGCTATGTTTTCTTGGCTTGCTGTGGCCGTTTTGAAATCCGGTAGACCGCTTTGCACAACAAAGTCCTCGTATGAAGGCAAGTCGTCTTTTACACTTCCTTCGCCCGATCTGGAGGTTCCTTCTCGGTTAGGATTGCTGATCGAATATACTCGTATGGCTAATAAGGGGAAATTCAGATTTTAATATTTTCAAGCTAAAATTCGGGTAAACTATGGGGCATACTTTGGCTTGGGGTTGATTCTCCTAGTGCCCTCTCTACTAATATATCATGGATCCTGACCTGAAAGTTAAAGATTGTATTGTATTTACGGTTTTTCTTTAGGAATTAGGTTACGGCTGGATGATTGTTTACTTACCGCGAAATATAACAAAAACATAAAGACGAAAATCCAGATAGCGATAAAATATTCCATCTATACAGACTGCTGAATGGACCACTAAATATTGAACAGATGGTGTGGACAAAACATGAGCCAATTTCTCAATACTGCACTTGGAGCTGGTGTAGAATCTACTAAGTGCTGAGAATTTATCTGAACCTTTACCGAATTTCAACTCATCGACGTATGTATAATACAGTAAATAATTTATATCTGATTTACAACCGCGATAGGTTGATTAGATAGCAAATAGCCTAGTATAAGTATTTACATTTCTAAATATTTGCGATACAATTACACATTGTGATATATTGAAAACAAAAAGGTGAAAGATCTAATCTATGTATTATCTTTAGATATATACATGTGTTTGTATGCGGAATTTTTTTGCGGAGTCATCACTACGACCTACAATATCGGCTTGATAAAATGCATTTGGGTTAAGATTAGTTAAATGCAATCGTGATCCTTGATAATGATATGGTGCAGATAAAATCAATGATTGGCTGTTATTGGTGTTTCACAGAACATATCGCTGTTTGTTTGGTGTTTGCTTGAGCGGAAACTCTCATTATGTGACAAGTATAGCAGTCAACTCAAGGACTAACAAAAATAAATTAGATACGGTTTCAGTGAAGCAAAGGAAGGTGATATGAGATCAATGTAATATGCACTGTTCATTCATTCACATTTCAAATATATATATATACCCACCCTGGCGTACCAGGTTTATCCTCACCTGAGTTGCAAACGCAGAGCGGGGTTGCGGATAATGACATGACCCACCGGGTCAGCTACGAATATCGCAAGTTAATCTTGTAAATAAGTAGCCGCGGACAAGTAGAACGTTTGTGTTCGTCCTCCCTTACCGATTCTTCCCTTTCAGGGGGAGTAAACCTCCTTAACAAATCCGTAATCCGGGGTGAAGGGATCGACGCGCCTATCGGATGAATTGCAGTGACGTTGCACTGTATTTCAGCGGCTCCCCTTCAAATACCTTCCCTACCTTTGGAGGTAACCATGGGGCATTGCAACATTGGGGCTCTGTTGCAGGGTTGACTGCCTCCCCAATACTCGTGCGAACAAAATTGGGGAAAATAATTCAAATTTTTTTGATGGGACCCCAGGGACACGAAGAGAGTACCCAACACGGTTAAGGGTCGTTCAACAACATCAGAGCGGCTGTTCGCCCTTGGATGTTTTGGCGGTTATGCCGTCAATCACCAGGGACCCCGGCGTCGTATGGTTTGGACGAACCAACTCAACGAATTTATCATCATCAACGGCGCAACAACCGGTATCCGGTCTAGGCCTGCCTTAATAAGGAACTCCAGACATCCCGGTTTTGCGCCGAGGTCCACCAATTCGATATCCCTAAAAGCTGTCTGGCGTCCTGGCCCGCGCCATCGCTCCATCTTAGGCAGGGTCTGCCTCGTCTTCTTTTCCTACCATAGATATTGCCCTTATAGACTTTCCGGGTGGGATCATCTTCATCCATACGGATTAAGTGACCCGCCCACCGTAACCTATTGAGCCGGATTTTATCCACAACCGGACGGTCATGGTATCGCTCATAGATTTCGTCATTGTGTAGGCTACGGAATCGTCCATCTTCATGTAGGGGGCCAAAAATTCTTCGGAGGATTCTTCTCTCGAACGCGGCCAAGAGTTCGCAATTTTTCTTGCTAAGAACCCAAGTTTCCGAGGAATACATGAGGACTGGCAAGATCATAGTCTTGTACAGTAAGAGCTTTGACCCTATGGTGAGACGTTTCGAGCGGAACAGTTTTTGTAAGCTGAAGTAGGCTCTGTTGGCCGACAACAACCGTGCGCGGATTTCATCATCGTAGTTGTTATCGGTTGTGATTTTCGACCCTAGATAGGAGAAATTGTCAACGGTCTCAAAGTTGTATTCCCCTATCCTTATTCTTGTTCGTGCTTGTGTTTGACCAGTGCGGTTTGATATTGTTGGTTGATTCGTCTTCGGTGCTGACGTTGCCACCATGTATTTTGTCTTGCCTTCATTGATGTGCAGCCCAAGATCTCGCGCCGCCTGCTCGATCTGGATGAAGGCAGTTTGAACGTCTCGGGTGGTTCTTCCCATGATGTCGATATCGTCAGCATAGGCCAGTAGTTGGGTGGACTTAAAGAGGATCGTACCTCTTGCATTCACCTCAGCATCACGGATCACCTTCTCCAGGGCCAGGTTAAAGAGGACGCATGATAGCGCATCCCCTTGTCGTAGACCGTTGTTGATGTCGAATGATCTTGAGAGTGATCCTGCTGCTTTTATCTGGCCTCGCACATTGGTCAGGGTCAGCCTAGTCAGTCTTATTAATTTCGTCGGGATACCGAATTCTCTCATGACCGTGTACAGTTTTACCCTGGCTATGCTATCATAGGCGGCTTTAAAGTCGATGAACAGATGGTGCAACTGTTGTCCATATTCCAACAGTTTTTCCATCGCCTGCCGCAGAGAGAAAATCTGATCTGTTGCTGATTTGCCTGGAGTGAAGCCTCTTTGGTATGGGCCAATGATGTTCTGGGCGTATGGGGCTATCCGGCCTAGCAAGATAGTGGAGAATATCTTATAGATGGTACTCAGCAACGTGATACCTCTATAATTGCTGCACTGTGTGATATCTCCCTTTTTATGTATGAGACAGATTATGCCTCGTTGCCAATCGTCAGGCATTGATTCGCTGTCCCATACCTTGAGCACAAGTTCATGAACCACTTGGTGTAACTGGTCGCCTCCATATTTAACCAATTCGGCTGTAATTCCATCGGCTCCTGGT